>NC_045547.1:40544734-43192234 GCF_009769535.1 Thamnophis elegans | reverse complement strand
CCTTTATCATCTGAGCTAGGGAAATAGGTATGTATTTTGTCTTTGTCTTTGTGTGAATATATCTGTATATACATTACAATATATATATTTTACACTATGTTTATGTTTCTCTTGAAGTCTGTGAATCTTGCATTGAACCTATTCCAGAATGCAATGAAGAAGAACTTCTTGCAGTAGATCTTAGTACTGCACATTACTGTTGTCCTCATTATCACTGTGGTAAGTTTTGTGTTGGATCTTGGAAAGATTATTATTTGTTTTATTGGGCTTTTTCTTTGTATTCTGACATAAATTTATACTTATGCTTGTAATAAATACAGTATTGTTATAATGCAGCTGCCATGAAGGTAGAGTCAATTATTATATTATTGCTAAGATAATTGCTATTCTAAAAATTCAGGAAAATAATCAGGCAAAAATATGTAGCTATGTACAACTATTCAAAATCTAAGCATGTATAACCTAGATGAATTGCTCCTTATCTCAAGGGTTGCCAATGGCAGAAAGAACAAAAACAACAGCCAGCTGCACATATTTGCAGTTTTACTTTAGATTTTTTAAATTTAACGCTGATATCTAAACTTCTAGATATCCTGGTAGACCTGGTGTCTATCTTTGCCATTCAATGGGAAATATCTGATACCAAAACAGTGATGAAGAGTTATGTATTTACTCGGTGTGATGCTTTGGGGTTTTGTTTTGCAAGCAACTATTTTCTACACTTTATAATTAATAGATTTCAGTCATCATGAGTAAGGTTTTCTCCTTTATCTAAAACAGTTTGTGATATGAAATGTGTTCAGCTATTGAAACCTCAAAATTATTGTTGATTACTTGAACCTAAAATGATTATTCATTTTCAAACCATTAATTTAAGATGGCAGGTAGCAATAATAATATAATATAAATAGTAGAGTAGTATAAATAATAATATAATAGAGAAAAGTTTTATATGTTTATTTTTTCTAGTGATATTGTGGCAACAATCTTTTAAAGACATAATTTCTCTTTCTCTAGTATGTGAAGAGAATCTGTGTCCTTCACCTTTTCTGAATTGCTCTGCTGATATGAAACTGATTAAAAAAAGAGTTCCTGGACAGTGTTGCCCAGACTGGAATTGCGGTATCTATAATTTGCTTTTTCCTCATAATTATATAAATGAATAAAATGCAACTTCTATTGATATGGTCATAGTGAACCCTCTCTTATTTTCCCCAGAATGTGATTGTGAGAATGGTACTGTACCAAGCTGTAAGTTGGTAAGAAATGTTTACTTTTATAATACTTTTGGAATTCTTTTTTTCCCCATTTTAAATGTTTCTATGCTACTCTATCCTACAATGACAGCAATTATAAGTTTTCAAATCATGTAAAATAAATAAAATTATGGTATATCATTGTATGAAATGAAAATATCTTGTCAGAACTGAGATATACTGTGCAGTGAATTCTGATAAAATCAGAGCTAATGATAGATATAAGTAGCAGAATGTTGGTAAACACTGACACTTGTTAAATAAGCTTTCAGAAATAGTTCTGTAGCCAATCCATGTCAAAGCAATGTTAAAATGAGAATGCCTGTAAAGAAGGCTGAGACTGAGTGTAGAAAGTCACAGAAATATGGGCCATAAATGAATAATGACACATATATAGACAGTAAATTAGAGATAGATGATAGATAGATGATAGATAGATGATAGATGATAGAAAGATAGATAGATAGATAGATAGATAGATAGATAGATAGATAGATAGATAGAGGTATATTATGCTATAGAACTCTAAACCTAACCCTATAGAATGCCTTGGGGCAACCTAACACCTACAAAAACATTCACAGCATTGATCAATCAACCAATTGGTCTTTTATATAGTTGTGACATACACACAAAAATGGTCAGATATTTGATCACACACTCATGATTGCCATTTTTAATTACATTTTGTGGACTCCCTGCAATTACACCTGTTTAGTTGCCTTCCCTGAATATGCAGCTGTAACAAGATTGAAAAGCAACAGCAGCTCCCATTTGACTTTCTCATTTCTGGTGAATATCAATGTAGTTTGAGTTTTGTAGAAAAAACAATTGTGACAATTGTTAGGAGGAAATGGACCTAGTGCTCTTAATATGGGCAAGTGGCCTAATGGTTCCTCCAAACTTGCATTCAAATATGAAACAATATTTTGCTGCTAAAATGCATTTAGTAATTTTTATGTAATTGTTTACTTTCTTACAAATGAAAGTACGTGTATGTGTGCAATTGAACAAATGTATCATTGAAATATTTCATAGGGTGAAGTTCAGAAAATAAGTGCTAATGCTTCTACGGCATGTGGATGTCCACATTACATTTGTGGTATGTACATATGTCTATATGTGTTGTGCATGTGCATACGCATGCATGCCTATGAGCATTATTTTTAATACCTTTTTTAATATTTCATTTTCAGTAACATAGTTATGAAGGCAATCCCTACACACTTCATGTCCTTACAATTTTCAGTAGTTTTCTAGCTTAAAATAAAAAAGGGAGAGATTCTGTTAGACAGAAATATTCATGAACTAGCATTCTGCTTTCTTTTCTTTAGTAGTGTTAAATTTATTAAGGGAATGATAATACATAGATTGCTATCGCTTCTCAGCCTTTTGGCTAAGATCAATTATAGTAGATTGCTAAATACTGTATATTATGTTATTTATATTGCATTAAGACCTTAGCTATGCATTAAATATTATTAAATTCCCATTTATCATAAAGTATCAGGGCAGTATGCAAGGAAAAGAATAAAATACAAATAATACATAATACTATCCAAGGTCACACTAATACTAAGCTCTAAGCATCAGCCATGGAACTTTGCAAATAAATCATAGTTGATCACCAAACATTTCTCACTGTATGTGAAAAAAAAAAAGATACTAAATAGTACTTTTGTTCTGCACATTCTATTTCCTTCCTTCCTTCCTTCCTTCCTTCCTTCTCTCCCTAGAAAAAGAAAATGTCTGTATATTCCAAGAAGTCACTGTACTGAACCCAGGTCAGACATTGATTCAATATTTGGATGGAGAACTTTGTTATACGGCAAAGTGTTTACAAGAAAGAGACCCTAACACTGGATTTCACACTATGAATCTGGCAATAGTTAATTGTTCCCAAAAATGTGAAGCAGTAAGTAAAAATATGTAGACGAAGTCATTTCTGGACATAATTGATATAACATCATTTAAAATCTACAGTATTTAAAATGGTGAGCAATATCTTAACCTGTGTCCAAAACAAATGTATTTATTATTTAGGGAAATTTAAAATAAGGAGTTGGATTCAATGATTTTCTTATTCCAGTGGAATCTCTCCACATCAAAATAAAATAAAATAAAATAAAACAGAGCCAACAGAGTGTTTCCATAATACATATGGCAGGAATGGGCTTTGGAATAGAAAAGTCAGTGACTAAAATATCTATTTCCCAAGAATGGAGAATTTTGTAATTAATTTGTATCCAATAGATATTTTAAAACAGATGTTGATGAAATATATGAGTTATGTGTCTATCTATGCAGTGATCCCATTATTTTTCCAGAAAAGAAATAGGCAATTTATGTATTTTACATTATAGTCACAGAGCTTCTTAATCGATGGTCCTGCTACTGTATATGTCATATTTTCTTAGTCTTCTTTTATAATTATGATTTTGGCTTTTGTGTGGTGGGACATGACTCATTGCCTGATATTTTAAAGCAGTCCCTTATCTTTTTTTATGATATTTTGGGACTGAATCCATGGGAAAAAATATTCTACTTTGTCACTGAAGACTGAAATAAAGTAGTTTCTTTGAGTCTCCGCTAACTTTATTCATCTTGATCTCCACAGGCATTTTGCAAAGCATAGTCCAAGTGTGAACACATTATATCTGATCAAGTCTAGCCACTCATTTCATAATATTCTGCTTTATCTTTGCCCTGGGACACAGGGGAAAGGAGTTTGCAGACAGAAATTAACAGTTGACTTCCATTTTCTTTCCAAGAATATAAACTTAATTCATCAGACAATGTTAAGCTATACCTTTTTATAGCTTTATAGCACAATCTTTTTATGTTTAAAAAATTACTCTCTCACATCACATGTCACTTTTCTTTATAAAAAGGCAACATTAGTCAATTATGTTATCTCTTTGCTAATAACTGGATGCAAATCTTCATTCTATTAGGGAGCAATTTTTCATACTTAATACGATAGAAAGGGAATCTTATTAAGGAAACAATAATGTTAAATGTATTTAATTGTATTTTTTACATATAGCTATTATTGCATGTAATTTCTACCCTTGTTCTGTTGCCTCCACTTTTAAGAATAACATTCACAATATATTCACAAGCCACGGTGGCGCAGTGGTTAGAGTGCAGTACTGCAGGCTACTTCTGCTGACTAACGGCTGCCTGCAATTTGGCAGTTCAAATCTTACCAGGTTTGACTCAGCCTTCCATCCTTCTGAGATGGGTAAAATGAGGACCCAGATTGTTGGGGGGCAATATGCTGACTGTCAGTGTTCCAAGTATCATGCAGAATTAAATCAGAGTCCAAGGCAAAACGATCCTTTTTGTTCCAATTTAATAAGACAGACATTTTAGGCATATCTGTGATAATGCCAATACTGGAAATGACATCAGAATTCCACCCAGTTAAAAGTTCACAATCTTGTCCCCACACCCACAATCTATCATATGGTCCAATCTTCTTCTTCCATGCTGGCATCCACGCCCAGCTACTTCCGGCCAGGTGTGAAAGTCCGGAGACAAAGGATGACCTTGGCTTCTAGTAAAAAATGAAAACAATACATTCCACAATCTCACTCCTGTCTATTTCCTCCTCCCATTGACTATACTTAAAGAAACAGCATAATGAAATAAGAGAAAGTGTGGCAGGCCAAAATTCTAAAAGGAATATAAATGCAGGCCTGACACTGACTCTGTAAACTGCTTAGAGAGGGCTGTAAAGCACTGTAAAGCGGTATATAAGTCTAAGTGCTATTGCTATATTCAAACTCTGAGATCAAACTAGGTTTTGTACACCTGCTATGTACAAGGCTAATTTTTAATTGGTATAAGACTATTACCTATATTACTTTAAAGGAAAAATGCTACTAAAACTAACTTGTTGATTGGCATTGTCAAACCTAAGCTTATATCTCATCAACGGGAAAGAGATAGATAGCAATAGCAATAGCAGTTAGACTTATATACTGCTTCATAGGGCTTTCAGCCCTCTCTAAGCGGTTTACAGAGTCAGCATATTGCCCCCAACAACAATCTGGGTCCTCATTTTACCCACCTCGGAAGGATGGAAGGCTGAGTCAACCCTGAGCCGGTGAGATTTGAACAGCCAAACTGCAGAACTGCAGTCAGCTGAAGTAGCCTGCAGTGCTGCATTTAACCACTGGGCCACCTCGGCCCAAAGAAAAACATATTGTTAATATATTGATACATACTGCATACAACAGCTAAATATAATTATAGCATTTAATATATATATATATATATATATATATATATATATATATATATATATATATATATATATATATACACACACACATACATACATACATACATACATACACACATACATATACATATACATATATATATATATACATATACATACACATATTGTTAATATATTGATACATACTGCATACAGCAGCTAAATATATTTATAGCATTTAATTTATATTTAATTTATATTTAAATATTAATTTATATTTAAATATTAAATATTTATTTATATATTTAATATATATATGTATGTATATATGTATGTATGTATATATATATTAAAGTCACAACCCCTGGTATGCCCAAATATGGGAGGAAGTTCACTGCTTCCATTCTCTGTCCATCGGCTCGTCATAAGAGACCATCCAGACAGAAACCCAATATTTTTACTGTTGCCTTTGTTACATTTCTGTTGTATTTGTGCTGATAAATAAATAAAGGGAGACTAGTATAGATCTATTTCAAGCTATTTAGCTCTCATCAGCTAACCATACCCTTACTGGGATTAGAACCTGTGCTGTATTGCATCTTAGGCAGATGTGTTAAAAATATATAGCTTTCTCCCTGGCTCAGATGATAAAGGAGGAGAACCTTGTGGCTTAGTGGTTAACATATCTGCCTAATATGTAACACAGCCCAGGTTCGAATCCCAGTAAGGGTATGGCTAGCTGATGAGAGCTAAATAGCTTGAAATAGATCTATACTAGTCTCCCTTTATTTATTTATCAGCACAAATACAACATATATATGTATATGTATATTTATATGTATATGTATATGTGTGTGTGTGTGTGTGTGTGTATATATATATATATATATATATATATATATATATATATATATATATATATATAAATAAATATAAATATATAATATTTAATATATATAAAACCCGAATAACTAGAGACCTACATATTGGTGCTTCCAGGAGCAATGTGAGATCTCGGCTGTTTCTTCCTTTTAACTGCCAGTGGGCGTTTGAACTGATTGGGTGGGAGCTTGACTGTGTCCTGATTGGGTGGAGGTGTGTCCTGATTGGGTGGAGGTGTGTTCTGATTGTTTGGGGGTTTGTGTTTCATGTAAGGATAGGGGGGGTTTGTTCAGCCTTGGCGATAGAACATTTCAACAACCGAATAATCAGAGAAGCCATTGAAATAGAAAAACGCCCACACAGCATGAACAGGCGGGACAATACCTCCCGCCTGCCAGCCATTTGGAAGCCTGCCCTTATTGATAAACGAGTCCCGAACATGATGAATGACACCAGGCCCACACTCACAAGAGCCACACAGAATATCACCACCAAACATCCACAAAGAAAACAGACAAAAACACAAACTGATGAGGAGACACGACCGAGGACCAGAAGCCAGACTGCAAATGCACAATTAGCCTCTTTAACCCCCCCCTATCCTTACATGAAACACAAACCCCCAAACAATCAGAACACACCTCCACCCAATCAGGACACACCTCCACCCAATCAGGACACAGCCAAGCTCCCACCCAATCAGTTCAACCCCCCCCCCTGGCAGTTAAAAGGAAGAAACAGCCGAGATCTCACATTGCTCCTGGAAGCACCAAGCCTGAAGTAGCCTGAAGATGACGAATGAGACTTCATCGAAACGTCGCCAAGACATCTCCAATTTTACGCTGGAGAAAACCCGAATAACTAGAGACCTACATGCTAACACCCACGAAAACCTCAGAATATATATATTTATATATATTTATGTATATATGTATATATGTATATATGTATATATGTATATATGTATATATGTATATATGTATATATGTATATATGTATATATGTATATATGTATATATGTATATATGTATATATGTATATATGTATATATTTATATATTTATATATTTATATATTTATATATTTATATATTTATATATTTATATATTTATATATTTATATATTTATATATATATTTAGTGTCACAACCCCTGGTACCCTGGTATGGCCAAATATGGGAGGAAGCCTACTACTTTCTATCTCTGTCTATCGGCTTCTCACAAGAGACCATCCAGACAGAAACCCAATATTTTTACTGTTTCCTTTGATACATTTGTGTTGTATTTGTGCTGATAGTCTCCCTTTATTTATTTATTTATTTATATTTATTTTATATACATACATACATACATACATACATACATACATACATACATACATACATATATATGATACAATCCACATGAACATTCTTTCTTTTTAACAGCATCAAGTACACAGCCCATCTGATGGTCAACATTCTTGTTGTGGTTCCTGCATAAATATCTCATGTCCTTTTTATACTGACAATGGAACTCTTGAGATTTATGAAGTAAGTGAGTTGAAAAATGGTTCAGAGAACAATAATGAATAAGGATTCTAATTAAGTCATGTACTAAATTCTACAATTTTCTCATATGATTCCTCTTGATTCAAACTTTTCTTGATTGGCGATCATAATTACACACTGAATATGATTAGTTAAATGAGCTAAGTATATAACGACATCAGGAATACAGGTATTAGCTTGATATTAGTAAATGAATTCTGTTGAAGTTTGATTTACATATGAGCAGACATTTAACCAAAGTTACCTGCATCTGTCTGTCATCCATAGTCAATCAGACTTTCTGTTTAGCACAGCAAACTAAATTACATGTGAGTTCTCTTTCTGGTGTTAAGCAATATAGGACTGTTGTTTTCTACTGAAGTTGCCCTTTTATGCTTCCTATGAAAAACAGATTATCATTACTCCTTTTTTATTCTTCCGTTCAATCTTGATTGATGCTTGGATACTTGCTGGCAAGTCCCTGCAGTTTTCTTGACAAGAATTTTTAGAAGTGGTTTGCCATTGTCTCTTTCCTAGGGCTGAGAGAAAGTGAGCCGCCCAAAGTTACCCAGCTGGCTTTAGGCCTAAGGCAGGATTGAACTCACGATCACCTGGTTTCTAGCCTGGTAGATAGTCACTACACCAAACTGGCTTCTACTACTGCATTAACCCATTGTTATGATGTTCTCAGAAAACACTGATTGTTCAACAGAATATAGAATTCATTAAACTAAAATTACAGTACTATCCAGCTGTGATCAACTGCAGCATACCTGAGGCCATTAAGAATTGGAAAGTTGTCTTAATATATGATTCAATCATTATTTTTGCTACATTGTAGCCAGTTTTCCATTTCCTTCCTTTTCCCCACTCCATCTCTTTCTTTTAATAGGAAGGAAGCACATGGGACTCAAACTGCACTAAATATGAATGTGCAAAGATTGGTGTGGAGACAGTGGTGCTTGGCTCCAGTGTGTTTTGCCCACCCTTTAATGAGACTGAATGTGTAAAGGTTTGTACTTTATACATCAAAATATTCCTTATTCATGTATGTTTAATTTATTGGGGACTTAATACCAAGGTTTCTTTAATATTTTAAAAATATAAAAAACTGCTTTTACAGTCTTAATTTTTTCCTCTAATATATATTACAAGGATTAAGCTTGATTCTGTTTTCCTTTATTTATAATCATTTTAGAACATATACTGTCTAGTCTTTGATTCTGACATATATTTCCCCAAACATCTACACAAAATTAAAATGCAAATCTAATCCACCAAATCAAAATCAATAAATATTTCATACAAAACTGATCAAAAATGACCTTATAGTCAATTGATTCAATTTTTGTATTGTTTTGATTTGTTCTGATTTACTGAAAAAGTGCTGCCAATTCTTCTTGAAAAGTTAATGTGTAGTGGAGTAGAATCACCTCAAGCCTATGTTACATAGTTTTAATCAGAGGTGGGTTGCTCCCGGTTTGGCCTGGATCGGGCAAACCAGTAGTGGCGTTGGCAGGAGTTTCCGTCCACCTGCCTGGATGCTCTGCGCATGCACAGAAGCGTTGTGTGCATCCGTGAGTGAACTGGTAGTGCCGGGATTTGCAACCCATCTCTGGTTTTAATGAGTTCTAAATAAATGTGTGGAGGCAGTACAGGTAGCCCTTGACATACAATTAAGCTCAAAATTTGTGTTGTTGAGGGAGACATTTGTTAAGTAAATTTTGCCCCATTTCTTGCACCTTTCTTGCTTCAGTTGTTAAATCAATCATTGCACTTGGTAAGTTCATAACCTGGTTGTTAAGTGAATCTAACTTCCCCATTGATTTTGCTTGTCAGTAGGTCATGAAAGGTATTCCTTGGGGCACAGCAAAATTCATAAATATGAACCAATTGCCAAGTATCTGAATTTTGATCACATGCTGAGGGGGATTCTGGAAAGATCTTAACTGTGAAAAATGTTCATAAGTCACTTTTTCCAGTGCCACTGTAACTTTGAACAGACACTGAATGAACTGTTGTAAATTGAGGACCATTGTATCTGAGAGACTTCAAATTAGGTTGTTATGTATAATGGCAGCCATTATTTTTTTTACTTTTTTTTCCAGGATCTTTGGCTGCATAACTACTTTTCAATATATCAGGAGACAATGACATTTATAAAGTTTTCCTTCCATTTTAAATGAAAGGACAATCCACTATGAATCTTTCAGTTCTTTTAAGATATACTTCTGGAATGGGAAACTTCCACAGGAATTGCAGAGTTCTAATTGTATGCTATTTTTTTCAGCCTGGTGTTAAGAAAACTGTCTTGTGCAGCATTTTTCTTCTTAACACTTGGCTAAAAAAGTAGCGTAGAGCTAGAACTCTGCAATTCCTGTGAAGGTCTCCCATTCACAAATTATATCTTAAAAGAACTAAAAGATTCACAGTGGATTGTTCCTTCCTGTAAAATGTTCCCTTAATTAAAATAGTTAAATATTTGTAGATTGGATTAGATATCTGGCCTTTTCTTTTTGTTTATATGTATTGCAGTATTCATATGCCTCAATACATTTCTTTGAGCACAGTCTTTTTTGAAATATTCCCTTTTAATCTTCCTAGAATGGAGGCTCTGTGCAAACCTACCACAATGGCTGCTGCAAGACCTGTAAGTGAATACAGCTGTATTGTGTGCTAGTTGTTGGTATGGCTTTGGGTTTGGACAGCTGTGTGCATTCTTAACCTCTTTAAGGAGACATATGAAAAGAAAACAGCATGCTGACTCTGAATCATGTCATATGTGTCCAGTCCTTAACAAAAGTAATTTGCAAGCCTGGCTTTATATGGCTGCTAACATGGTGATATTAAAATTAAAATTTGTGTTTTAACCTTTTCTTTTTGGTATATAACCAGTTTCCCCCAAATAATATAGATATAGCTAAAAACTGTTTTGAATACCTTTAGAAAACAAGATTATCCAATTTATTAATAGGATTTTTCTCTAGTTTGTTAATTATAAGATTAACAAAGATTATAAGAAAATGGGAAAATATGAATATTTTATTTAGGTCAATGTGAAAAAAAAATTCAAATGATAGTGGTTACTGACCTATGTTCTATGGAAATATGTTAAGTACAACCATAAGGTTACATGAGGAAATTATATAAAATATAAAAAGGGATAATTGCACTTTTGAGACATTACATAAAAACATTAAATGTGAAAATGTATTAATATTTTTTTAATATTGTAGTTTCAGTAACTTCAGTGTAAAACATATTGGCCAGCTCTAAAAGATCTTAAACTTTCTTATTCAGGATAGTGACAAATATTCCATACCAAAATATATATATCAAGGTTTATTTTCTGATAATCTTACTTCTCAAAGTCTCAGTTTAAATAAGAACTTAAATGTAAGTATGATTACTTTTCAAAATGGTGGAATTTGGATATTTTATTAGAGATAGTAAAACTCCATCCAACCCAGGATGGTTCTTTGGATTCCAGCTAAAGCTGGAATTTTCTATTTGAACTAGAATGAACATTCTGTAATGAGCTTCTTTTATTCATAATACAAATATTGACAGCAAAACAATTTCCTTCTCCTAGCCTTACTTGAAAATCCAACAAAGAAACCAGGATCAAATGCACCTGAATAAGAAGCACCAAAGGGGAAAAAAAAGACAGATGCATTTTGATAATTGCTAGTATTCTCAAAAATGTTTTTCTCAAGCAAGTCTACTTTGTATCTTTTAATTTTATTCTTTGGGAAATCCTTCATGTTGCAGCTCAACAAATTAGGGTGTGATCTTCTCAATCAGTATCTGGTACCTTCTAATATCTTCTAGAATACCTATCTCTGGATTTTAAAAGGCTGTACAAAGAGACTCTGTTTTCCATAAATTCATATCCACATACTACAGATCTTACCCAACATCTAAAGCAGTGTTTTTCAACTTTAGCAACTTTAAGATGTGTGGATTTCAACTCCCAGAATTCCCCAACCAGCCATACTGACTAAGGAACTCTGGGAGTGGAAATCCATATATCTTAATTGCTAAGGTGAAGAAACACTGCTTTAGATGTTCAATAAGATCTATAGTATGTTGTCAAACTCACTGCTACTGTAGTATTGCTTTTACAAGTAGTGATTTTTTCTTCTAGTATTTATTTACAATAGATGCCCATAAAATAATAGTTATTTCTTAGATCTTCTGCCTTCTGTTCAGAAGTTGATGGCAGTGTGTCTAACACCTCTTTTCTCTCCATTTTCATACAATATCCCTGTGACATAGTTCAGACAGAAATTTATCCAACATACAAGAAAGGACAGGAAACTGGTCTCCTGGGTGCCAGTCTAACACTTTAATTACCGTACCACACTGGTCTAATGAAACAATTGTAGATAAAAATAGTTCACCAAGGAAATATCTTACCACCAGCAATTCCTTTATCATCTTTCATATTTTGTTAAATGTTGTCTTGTACTCTGCATTGCCATTAAATAGTACTGGCCAGTGGTATAGTGTCAGGGAGAAGAAGAAATCTGCAGACACTGTGTGTCTCTCCAATTTTCCAGAAGAATGCTTCCTGATCAGATTTCTACTCAGAATATTCTGGAACCTACAACACACATACATATATTTTCTTAATAATTTCAAAGTATCTCTTAATTCACATCATGACTTAAATATAGAAATTCCTTTACCTCAAAAAAGTTACTTTTGTGAGTAGTAAAATGACAAAGAAATTTTTGGCAATTATGTCACTAAATTGACATATTGATATTAATAAATTGATATTCAAAGATTAATAACATCTCATAAATACCATAAATTTCTCTCTCCCCATCAATATTTTATATAAATGAAGTAAAACATGTAAAATCCAGCTATTAATGGGTATAAGAACTTTTCTTTACTGTTCTCTAAAACAATGTTTAACCAAAAAAAAATGGCTTTAGTAGTTATATTCAGAACTGTTTGCTGAACTAGCTTTTAAAAAATCAATATTAAATGCTGTTTTATATACTAATAGAGGTTTTTTTAGAACAAACTAAAAGCATGTGCTTTTAATGGTTAAGGAGTATAACTGAGCTACAAGTACAGCTTAAAATCCCTTGGGTTTTAATGGTAATGAATAATCTTTATTTGAAAAGATGAATGATTATATGCATGCTGAGTGAGTTCAAATGTTTAATTCTTACCTTGCCAAATCATGTTCCAGGTTTCTTTTTTCACATGTAAAATGTAAGGTCCTTATTATCCACATGGATATTAAAACATAGGGATATAATCAATTTAGAAAAATAAGAATACTTGTTTCTTTTTATAAAAAAGAACAGCTTCCATAAAAATTATTAGCAGTTGGCAGTGTAAGAATTAATGAAATGCTGTTTATGTAAAAATGTTTTTGCGTATTACAAGAAACTTATATTCCCAATAATTCTGCCAGGTTCTGGACGGGGTGTATTACCCTTTGCCTTTAGCCCTGTAGTCTCTACTGGTAGTATTAATTGTGAACCAGGTATTACTATTTTTAATAAATGTATTTTATTTTCTTTATTTTTTTAAAAAAATGTTGATATACATAGGTATATTACATTAGGTTGTGATTCAGAGAAGTGTTGATTGACTCTATAATTATAAAAAAATATATTATTCCATGGGAAAACTAGCACTACCTAAAGATGCACTTCATGAATCTGATTTTGTAAACAATTCTGTGGATATAATTCTTGAAATATAAGCATTGAACATGGTGAGAAAAGGAGCAAAAATATATTTCTAGTAAAATTAATGATGTGGACAACACCCATTTTGTGACTTTTATTGGGATTTTAAATTTCTGCTGTTGTTTTCCCTCTATTGATTGCATTGTTTTCCAATGTTCAAAGTAGTTTACAATCAATTCATAAAACAATATAAAAATTAAAAGCAAATCTTAACTAATACTGATAGAATAGATACATTACAATACATCAGGGAAATCTACCTAAAGTGAATAGCAATATTAGTAACAGCAGAATAGTCTAAAAGCTATATCAAATAAACCAATCTAATCTTTCTAGAAATGGAGCTTGAAAATCAGAATGCACTTCTTAATTTTCTACAGTATGATGGGGTTATTTTACTCTGAGTGATGAATTATAACAATGAAGACTATTAATTATATTTGTAATAATATCACAGCTGAGTTGAAATTGAACTGAAAAAATAGGAAAATAGGCAAGTTTGAATGTTATGTTATGTTATCTTTGTAATGAAACTGGAAAGCATTTTGCCTATAGCAGTTATGCCTGCTATAATTTCTGGATACAGCGTAGTTCAGATTTCAGGGTATTTTCTGCGGATACTTTCTTCCCATTCTAAAATTAAATGGCAATGTCAGCTATGCTCTTACTTAAGAGTAGTTTCTTGGATAGCCAGGTATGCTGTGTCACACAAAAAAGACTGCTCCTTTTATGAGCGCCTCTTGGAAATCCCCCAGTCAATCCAGAGATCTGATAGAAACTCTAAATTA
Source organism: Thamnophis elegans (assembly GCF_009769535.1). Classification (NCBI taxonomy): domain Eukaryota; kingdom Metazoa; phylum Chordata; class Lepidosauria; order Squamata; family Natricidae; genus Thamnophis; species Thamnophis elegans. The sequence goes on along the minus strand of NC_045547.1, from coordinate 43,177,836 downwards.
GCTGCCCAAGGGGACCAGAAAAATGAGATCATGATAGTACTGCCAATACTAAGCATTCCGTACTCTTAACTTTTATACACATTTTGATTTGTCTGTAACCTTCTTCACACTTATTGAACATGCTTGTTCAACCTATTTTAAATCCAATTGCTGTACAGCCTTCATGTCTAGGTGTTCCATTAGGAAGAGAATAAGAAAGAAGTATATATGAATGTGCATAAACAGCTATGAGATGTTCTGCTATTACAAACAAAACAAAGCTCCACGAAATGATTATGGGTGGAGGATTAGACACCTTGGTGCATGTTCAGATGATGACACACACCTAAATAACTCTTAAACTAATGATGTAGTAAAAAATGTCTTGATTATTGTCTTCATATTGTATGCTTTGTCAGGTAAAAGAGATGAAAGAATTTGCCAGAAAATAATGGTCAGAACTACTGTAAGAAAAGAAGACTGCGTAAGCCAAAGTCCTGTAAGTATAAATGCCTTATTTGGGGGCTACTTCATATATAGGAAGTTTCTTTTCCTTCCATTCAACTGTTTGATTATTGGAGACTGCCTGGACAAGTTCCTGCAGTTTGTTGACAAGGTTTTTCAGAAGTGGTTTGCCTTTGTCTCTAGTCACTTTCTCTCAGCCTTAGAGTATATCAGCTGCCAAAACAGTCTTGTGATTACTGTACTAAATATACATGCAAATCCTATTACTGTTTTGACATCTGGAAAACCTCTCTCCTTCGTAACATCCTCCTACTCATAAAAAGAATTCACAGTTTAATTGCTTTTACCCTAACATTATTTAAATGCTGACTTCATCAGTTCAGAGACATCTCAAACCAGATGACTAGTGCAGAATTGCCTCTCCTAATTGGGCAATGGCCAGTTCTGTAACATGGATACCAAAGCCTACTGATAACCCAAGCAAGAATTGCGTTTAATTAATATTGAGGGGACTTGTCCCGCCAATAATAAAGTTGTGTTTGCACCTGTGTAATTTCTAAGTCATCTCCAAAGGCAGGACTATGTGTTTTCCCAGTAGTTCAGCCTATTGGAGATCAGGGCATGACCTGCCATCACTACGGCCTCCTGGTCCATGTATGGTTGTAACTGGCACTCCATATGGAACCTCTATATGGAAGCTCCTTAATATCTATTGAACACATGGTTATTCAACTTTTTTTAAATTGCTGTATAGATTTTGGACAAAGGCCTCCTGGCTGCCTTTTTCTATCTGCTATGTCATCAGCAGCTTTCATCTGCTATTGAAGCAAGAGCTGAGAATACAAGCAAGCCCACAAGTCACAAAGCTTTTCTTTCAGGGCAATGTGATCCCACAAGAGAAATGCTATAGGATTTAATCTGAGTTTATTTTGCCCTATTCACAAATTCTCTTCAGGATCCTCACAATATCTCTTGGATGCTGATGCAGAAACCATGAATCATCAACATGTTATCAACATTACACTATATCAGCGGGTGATATTTTCCATAGCTTTATTCTAAATGCTAAATAGCAAAGGAAGAAGTCTGGCCCTTTGCTATTGCAAACCCTTTGCAAGTCTGGCCCTTTGCAAACCCTCTCTGTTTAGGGGTTCTATGGGCTCAAATTCTTCTGCTCCCAGCACTATAACCTAGATTCAAGTAGAAGCATAATCACCATTAATAGTATCCTCTCTACTTCAAACCCTTTTAGATCCCTGAATGGTTTAATGGTAGATGTTACTGGAACAGTGGTGGGTTCCGGATCCCGGTGCAACCGGTATGGTGCAACGGGGCCAGGCACCCACCATGTGCTTGCACACAGCACGTGCACAGTGTGCACATGTGTACCCACTGCCCGCAACACTCCAGCTGCTCGGCAGAGTGTCATACAGGCTCTGTGCATGTGCACAAATGCCCCAATTGCCCCAATTGAGGCCCCAATTGCCTCAAATAGCAGTAAGGAGAGCGGGCGGGCAGGTGGGCCCTCTGGAGCACTGTACCAGAACGGTACCTGGTGCTCCCAGCAGGCACTGGTATGCCCCCATCATATCCCACCACTGTACTGGATACCACTAAGAGGTATAATAGAACCAAGAGGGACACAATTTCCCATGTGGAGGGATATATGCATGTTTAGTTTTAGTTTTTTAGTTTTATTGGGATTTATAGGCCGCCCTTTTCCCTGAGGGGACTCAGGGCGGCTTACATTCATAGGGAAAGGGGGGGTGCAATATAAAAACATAAACAATATGTGAATAAAATAAACAGTAAAAACACAACTTTCATTCAACACTCAACACTCGGGAGGGGTGAATTAGAAACTTATCCCCAGGCCTGATGGGATAGCCAGGTCTTAAGGGCTGTGCGGAAGGTCTGGACGGTGGTGAGGGTGCGAATCTCGACGGGGAGGTCGTTCCACAGGGTCAGAGCTGCTACTGAGAAGGCTCTCCTCCGCGTAGTCGCCAGTCGGCATTGACTGGCGGATGGAATTCGGAGGAGGCCCAATCTGTGCGATCTAATTGGTCGGAGGGAGGTAATCAGCAGGAGGCGGTCTCTCAAGTACTCAGATCCACTACCATGGAGGGCTTTAAAGGTGGTAAGTAATACCCTGAAGCGCACCCGGAGATCGACAGGTAGCCAGTGCAGCTCGCGGAGGATAGGTGTTATGTGGGCGAACCGCGGTGCACCCACTATCACTCGCGCGGCTGCATTCTGGACTAACTGCAGTCGCCGAATGCACTTCAAGGGCAGCCCCATGTAGAGCACATTGCAGTATTCCAGCCTAGAGATCACAAGGGCTCGAGTGACTGTTGTGAGTGCCTCCCGGTTCAGGTAGGGTCGCAACTGGCGGACCAGGCGAACCTGGGCAAATGCCCCCCTGGTCACAGCCGACAAATGGTGGTCGAAAGTCAGCTGTGGGTCCAGGAGGACTCCCAAGTTGCGAACCCTATCTGAGGGGTGTAAAATTTGACCCCCCAGCCTGAGTGATGGAACACTAGCCAAATTGTTGGGAGGGAAACACAACAGCCACTCGGTCTTTTCTGGGTTGAGTACCAGTTTGTTAACACTCATCCAGTTCTTAACGGCCTCAAGGCCCCAGTTCATCACGTCCACCGCTTCATTGAGTTGGCACGGGGCGGACAGATACAATTGAGTATCGTCCGCGTATTGATGGTATTTTATCCCGTGCCTCCGAATGATCTCGCCCAGCGGTTTCATGTATATGTTAAATAGTAGGGGGGATAAGACCGAACCCTGTGGCACCCCATATCTTAGTGGCCTCAGGGACGATCTCTGCCCCCCGACCAACACCGACTGCGACCTGTCCGAGAGGTAAGAGGAGAACCACTGCAAAACAGTGCCTCCCACCCCCACCTCCCGCAGTCGTCGCAGAAGGATACCATGGTCGATGGTATCGAAAGCCGCCGAGAGGTCAAGGAGAACCAGGAAGGACGCATGGCCTCCATCTCTGGCGCTCCAGAGATCATCGGTCAATGCGACCAAAGCGGTTTCTGTGCTGTAACCAGGTCTGAAGCCGGACTGGAAGGGGTCAAGGTAACTAGCTTCCTCCAAGGACCGTTGAAGCTGGAAGGCCACCACCTTCTCGACAACCTTCCCAACAAAGGGGAGGTTGGAGACTGGACGGTAGTTGTTAAGGACGGCTGGATCCAAGGATGGTTTCTTCAGGAGGGGTCTCACCACCGCCGTTTTAAGCGCCTGGATCCAGCCGCGTGTCACCTCACTGCTGTTGGCAACCAGCCAGGAGGGACACGGGTCCAGTATGCAGGTGGAGGCGCTCACAGCTCGTATGGCCTTGTCCACATCCCCAGAGGTAACATCCTGAAACTCATCCCAGAGATGGTTTGCCAAGTAATCCCCCTGTGACTCGGCTGGATCTGCAGAGGTGGAGTCCAAGTCCGACCGAAACCGAGCAACTTTGTCCGCTAAGAACTGGGCATACTCCTCAGCCTTACCCTATAGGGGGTCCCCCACGTCCCTCCTATTTAGGAGGGAGCGGGTCATCCTAAACAGGGCGGCTGGGCGGGACTCAGCGGACGCAACCAAGGTGGCAATATGTGTTCTTTTAGCTGCCCTCAATGCCCTGATGTATTCCTTGGTGCATGTTGTCAAAAGTGCTCGGTTCGATTCGGACTTATCGGACCTCCACAAGTGCTCTAGGCGTCTCCTCCGGCGCTTCTTCTCCCGGAGCTCCTCGGTGAACCAAGGAGGCCTCCGGGATCCGCTGACCCGGAGGGGCCGTAGTGGCGCAATCCGGTCGAGAGACTCCGATGCCGCCGAGTACCAGGCAGCAACCAGAGTCTCCGCCGAACTGTGGGCGAGAGTATCAGGAATAACCCCAAGCTCCGTCTGGAACCTCAAGGGGACCATAAGTCGCTTGGGGCGGAACCACCTGGTCGGTTCCTCCTCCCTACGGTGGGGGTTTGGCCTCCGGAAGTCAAGCCTCAGTAGGCAGTGGTCTGACCACGACAGGGGTATGATCTCATTACCCCTCAGACCAAGATCACAAATCCACTGCTCCGAGAGGAATACGAGGTCGAGCATGTGACCCGCTGAGTGGGTTGGGCCCCGAATTACCTGGGTCAAGCCCATGGCTGTCATGGAAGCCATGAACTCCTGCGCTCCATCAGAGTGTTCACCGAGCGAAGGCAGATTAAAGTCCCCCAGAACCATCAGCCTGGAGAACTCAACTGCCAGCTCGGCTACTGACTCGAGGAGTGAGGGGAGGGCTGCTGCAACGCAGTTGGGAGGCAGGTACGTTAGCAGCAAACCCACTTGACCCTTGAGGTCCAACTTCACCAGCAGGGACTCACACCCGACAAGCTCCGGAGCAGGGATCCTACGAGGGAGCAGGGATTCTTGCATGTGCATGTGCAAGAATAAGTATTTTTGTTGGCATTTCACTCATCTAACATGTTCATGAATATGTGTATGCAGGAATCTTAAGCTTGCTGCCTTGAACTGGAGATGTCCTGTAATTTATTAATATTCCTTTCTTTCCTTCCGTGTCAGGCATGGATGTATTTAGGCAGCAAACTGATATGTACTGTATATTAAAGTAATATTTGCAAGTATTACATAGTAGTGCACAGATGTCCTTGTTTCAAGAATTAAATGGCAAAGTATCATAAAAAGGAAAATAGCAGAGGAAATAAGCTGCTGATAGTGAATAGACTATTCAGTATGAGCAAGATACTGAATTTCCAAACTTTTAAAATAGATTTAATGACTGAAGTTGTCAATAAAATTGAATGATAAAATTTGAAACTATCAATGACATCCTTCACCTTCCTGTCTCCAACAGATAAGTGTGGCTTCTTGTGATGGAAAGTGCCCCTCCGCTACAATTTTTAATGTCAACATCGATAGCCATTTAAGGTTCTGCAAATGCTGCCGTGAAAATGGAGTTCAGAATCGAACTGTGCCACTTTACTGCTCTGGAAATGGCACTGAAATTCTGTATGTTATGCAGGAACCTACAGACTGTTCATGCCAGTGGAATTAAAAATGTTGTGATTACGTGCAAACCAAGTTTTTGTTCTTTCTCATGATCAGATTTATATATATATATATATATATATATATATATATATATATATATATATATATATATATATATATAAATATATTCTCAATTTATATAAGCATACTGTATGTAAAAAAGGAGCATAATTTTTGACACATATAGAACACTTAATTCACTTTACAGAAATGTACTCAAGACATGTAAAGTATGTATGTAATTCAGCAGCAGCAACCATTTAGTTGTGTCTAAAGCTTGGCCACTCTATAGATCAGAATTCTCCATGTTCCTCTGTTTTGCATCGCCTCCTGCAGATCTGCCATGGTTGTCCCAGTGTCATTCTTTATAGTGTCTAGCCAACAGATACTAGTATGGCCCCTTTTCATTTTTCTGCTGATCACTCCCAGCATGATTTGACTTTTCAAGTGAGTCAGCTCTCATGACGCCCTCTGTTTGGAGATCTTAGCTTCAAGTGATATTTTAAGTGAGATTCAGATTAGGACTTCTTTGTTATTTTTGCAGTCCATGGTATGTGTAATAGTTGCCTCCAGCACCATAGTTCAAAGGCTTCCACCCTTCTCCTATCTGCCAAGTTTCACAGCCATAAGTAGCAATCAGAAAAAAACATGGCATTAACTAATCTATATTTGGTTGTGGGTGTGATCGCTTTACTCTTCCAGATGTTATTCATGCCAGACATTGCAAATGCTATACACTTTCATGTCATTTATGTAATTAGCCAACATTAACTATCTAACACATGCCTTGTTCTGGGGTTATATCAAAACTTTGCAGTTTATTAGAACTTCCACTGGCATCACTGATTATTCCTCAAGAGTAATCCTATTCTGCATTGTAATATTTGTGATATTTTATTAAAATTTTGAAACCCATAACATAGTGGTATCTCTTATTTTTCTGGTTCTAATCTTTTCTAGCTTACTTTTTATTACTATAATTACTACTTTTTATTACTATGACTCCATGTAGTAAAATGGTTTCTTATAAACCATTTTTACATTATTTTATATTTACAAGAATTTATGCAAAAGTAAATGACAGTTTCTATACTTTGCCTCCATTAAAACATAATTTGAAGTGCTACATGAACTCCTAAAGAGGAAAATGCATGAAAAAGCTGCATTTTCTTTGGAAAAGACATGTTGAGGTAAAAAGCTAACTATACATGTATATTTTGTGCAATCGTTCATGGTATTTTTAGTATATCATCATGTGTTACAATATTTTTACTACATAAAATACTGTATATAAATAAATATTTTAAAAAAGAATTGAGTATTACAGTATATTGTTGCCACAGGAAACTTTTAATAACTCAGTCGTTTATTAGGAAGGTAAAATGTATATTCAAGAAAAACCCTTTAGAAAGTCTTATTTTATGCAGCCTTTTAACAAATCATTTCTCCAGGAAAATGGAAGGTAATTTAAACGTATGTGCAGGAAAGGTAATTCACTTCCTTCATCTGCTTTTCTGTTAAAAATGCCCCTCCTAAATAAAATGTTATTAGAATTACATCTGCATTAAAATGTAGCTGGTACCTCACTTTATTTTGTGAGTTATATTGTGATTTATATATTTACTAGGATGGAATGAAAATATTTTCATTTAGGGGAGTATCCATTTAATTAAAATGAAATATGCTGTTCCAAACAAAGATGTTTACTCAGCCTGTAAAAGAGGCTTTTCTGCTGATCATGTAAAGCTACCTTATTGTATTGATTCATGCAGAACTGAGAGTTGCTAACGAAGTTCATTTTTGCATAGAGATGTTGTCACTAGATGTCTAGTGAATGTATGTCAGAGGTGTACTTTAACTCCCCAATAACCATCCCATATTTACAAGAATCGTCGCTGTTATAGCTGAAAGTAAACAGGGAAAATGTCTGTCCTTTAAACAAATGGTCTAATTGGAAACAGGATATGGAAAATGTACTTGAAGATTTTAAACAACAGTCCTAAAGTAAACATTTCAAACTTAGTAGCATTTTCATTTGAGTAGCTTTGGACAAACTTTCATTATTAAAAATGGCTGAAACCTTTTGCATGATTATCTAATCTACTCAGGCTTGGAGGCAAAATATCTAGTTCAGTGTTGGTGGACCTTTTCAGCACCGAGTGCCAAAATGGGAATGTGTGTGTGTGCGCCGGAAACTGGAAGAGCAGCCATCCGGGGTGCATGCACGCACCAGGAAGATTATCTTCTGGTTTCCAGCATGCGCATACGCACTGGCCAGCTGGTCTTTGCGCATGCATACATACCAAAAACCAGAAGGCCAGCTGGCCCATGCACATGAGCGCACTGGGAAAATGATCTTCCAGTTTCCGGCACATGCATGCACACTGGCCACCTGGTCTTCCGGTTTCTGGTGCTCATGTGTGCGCGAAGACTAGCTGGCCAGAGCATGCATCCACTGGAAACAGGAAGATCATAGATCATCACATGTGCCATAGGTTCCTTATCACGGACCTAGTTTATAAACACAATAAAATGTAATTTTCTATACTACAAACACAATTTTCTATATGAAGGTGGTGTACATTGTACACCAACAAATAGATAAATAAGGTATAATCAATCTATTTTGAAATGTTATGATTATTTATAAAATAGATGACAATGTATATTTACTTTGATATATATTTTTGTTTTTCCATTTTCAATCTTCATTTTGAATTTGTTTAATCCCCATTTCCCTAAAAAAACCAACCCCCCTTTATGATTCTCTTATTCATATTGTTTTAAAATATTGTTTAAAATATTTTTCAATACTATTGTGTAGTAGTTTAATCTAGAAATCCTTTTTCCTGTTCTTAATTGAATGCCGCATCCATTTCACAGATTTTCTGTGATCTGTAGTTGATTTTACGTGCAAAACCCATACATTTAACTATACGTCTTTAACTAATTTCAAAAACCTTAAATTATCCCAATTTGACTCCAATTCCTCTGGGGTCCCTTTGAAGACAACCAGTTGAATGCAGTTTTCCTAGCCATGGTATCCTAAGTAAACTGGATATCTGGGTAGCTCTTGACCCTCCAAATATATTAGTTTACAGAGTTTTCAGCAAGTAAACACAGTAAAGGGAATGAGGACATTATCAATTTGCCGTTACTGAAATGCCATATGAATCTGACACATGAAATAATAATTTGGAAATTCTAAATTTATCGGACTTGAACATTCTGATTCTACAAAAAACTGCCCTACTAGGAACAGCTTATATCCTCCAATGTTACCTTCACAGTTCCTAGGTCCTTGGTTAGGACTCGAGCTATTGAGCTACCAACCAGCCCCAAAGGCTGTGAATCTCACCAAAGATTAACCACACAATAACAACAACAACAACAACAACAATTAAAACAACTATGCTTTCCAAGAATGTGCTGCACTTCCAATGGTGGGGATGACTGTATTCATTCTCCTGCCCACCAGTTCCTGCTGGAAGGCAGAAGGACCATCTGCCCCCGGTGGAAGAATCGACTCCGCCCCCACCCCTCTTTCCTTCAGTCAGGTCAGCCTTCCCATTTGCTTCGAGGCGTCCCTCAACCCATCCAGTGAGTGGCCAAAACGAGTTGGACTGAAGCAAATAAAGGAAGCAGAGAAAACGGCGCCTCACTCCCGCAGGGACCCGGAGGCTCTGGCAGCCCTCTTTCCCCAGCGACTGGCGCCAGGTGGGTTTTGCGCGCGAGCGGCGGCCGAGCTGGGCAAAGTTTGCCGGAAGGAAACTGCCGCGCTCTTTCGGAATCGCTTGGTGAGCCAAACCAAGTGACGGAGCGCAAGCGCTGGATTCGGCAGCAAAGGTTCTCCGGAGGTGGGCAGAGCAAACTCTTTTGGAGGCGCTTTGGCTTCTCGCTCCGTACAGAAGAGGGAAGATGTCTTGTGCAAGCGAGCTACGCCAAACCCCTAGTCTCCTCCCAAAGCGACCTGCCTGGCTAATTTTCAGACGTTCAGTCTAATTCCCCTTGAATAACTGAGAACCTTGTGGCTTTTGAAAAGAGAATGGTTTCTGGCTTAAGAATTATGGAGATGGAGGTTGGGCACATTTGGAGAATAATTCTGGCAAAAAGGAAGCCATGAACTCTGTACATAGAGTTCCATCGTGTACATAGAAATACCTAATGATGCAATGAGTGTGGTCTTTCTTGCTTGCCGTCTGACTTACTTAGATTAATGTATGTTTTATATTAGCCATCGAAGCAACTTTGATTGATTTTAGAGAAGCTAAATGAAGTCAGAGATGGTGGGCAATCACCAGAAAATCAGGGCTATACACTAACTGGATGAAGGCAACGGCAACCCTATTTGTATTATTGTTCAAACAACATCAACGTTAAATTAACAGCCCTCAAACTCAGCTTGTCGAAATTCACCTAATCAAGACAGCGTGTTAAGGGAAATCCAAAGTTCAAGAGTACTTGACCTCATGGAAATGTACCGGGTGATTTTGAAACCCAGAAAAATAACAAAGCACCTGAAGAAGCATTTATTCAAGGTTTCTGGACCCAAAACAGATTGTCTGAATGTTGTTTCCAACAAACTTGACTTTCTTACCATGGGATTTCTCCAGACAGCCTAGTGTCTTCTAGATATAATTGGGTCTTACTGGGGGTTCACAATAGCAAGAGAATGCTTCTCCCTGGAAGTTAGATCTTCCAAATGAGCTCTCCCTTGTCAGTCATCCCATTCCTACTCCACATAGTAGTAATCACATTTTAGGATTCAGTGGCTGATGTGCTGATTACGATTAGGAATAACAGGATCTGTAGAACTAAAAGGAATGGCATCCAATTTAGGCTTTGAGTGAGGGCATCTCCTATAGTGGATATAGGTCAATATAAGAAATATCAGGTTTTAGATTCCAGCTTCCATGATCTCCAATGCCCTTAACTGTTCATAAGAGCGCAAGCTGGTCATGCCACAGAACATTTTTTTAATGATACTGGTTGAGTGTCTGCAACATCCTTCTGACCTCTGTATTTTATTTTATCTTATTTTGTATCTCACCTTTATTATTTTTTACAAATAACTCAGGGTGGTGAACATATCCAACACAAGTCTATGGAGATTTCAGTCGTCATGATTTCAGTCATGATTTTCCCAAAGGTGCTTTTTCAAGAGGCAACTGGACTTTCTTGTTTTTCTTTGAAGAGGCTTCTTAGATGAGAAGAGAAACATCTTCAAAGAAAAGTACACCTTCCTCCTCCTATTTTCCTTTGTTCTATTATGTTGCTATATACAGTATAAAACTCTTCCATCATATCCCACAGAAATAATTTATTTAGCATATAGCATACAACATCAGGGAAATCTACACATGCTTGACACAACACAGTCTTAGATCGCTAATTTATTCTGTTCGGTGTATATGCCTACCATTGTTGTACTGCAGGGGGCAAACTAGCTTTACATCAATCAGCTAGTGGTACTTTGGTTGCTGGCTCTTCTAGGCTCTTCCACCAGTCTTGCCTCGTCTTGTGTTGCGATGCCTCATATCCAGCCAGGTTCAATGCCAGCTCCAGCTCTTTGCACACATGAACACAGCTAGGTTTTTCCTACCTAAGTGGTACCCATTTATCTACTTGCAATATTGCATGTTTTTGAACTGCTGGGTGGGCAGGAGCTAAGGATTGAGTGACGGAAGCTCACTACTTCTCATGGAGCCGGACTCAAATTGCCAGAATGTAAACCATTTCTGGTTGGCAGTTCCAGTGTCATAAAGCTGCTGCGCCACTGTGTCTCCCATGTATAATGTACAATATTGCTTGTATTTTAAATAGGTATACATTAAAATTTCTTCCTATGTTAAAATTTTAAATATAAAATTTAAAAGGTAAGCATACACTGTTTTAATAGACACTGATAGCATTAAAGAAATTGTTAGTTGTGCTAGATATAGAACATTACAAATACTTTATTAATAATTGAACTCTGTGGGTGTATGCATAATCATATGCTGTATAATGATATGCATCCATAAAAAAAAGTCAAGCACTTACGGTATTTTTCGGAGTATAAGATGCACCAGAGCATAACACTTACCAAGGTTTTGAAGAGGCAAATAAAAAAAAGTTTTTGCACTCTGCAAACCTCCCCAAAAGGCCAGTTTTTCACAAAAATGGGCCCTTCCCCCCAAAAAAAGGCATGAATGGTTTTTAGGGGGCTTGCAGAGTGCTCCTGGGAAGGGGGGGGGCAAAAACAAGCAAAAAATGGCCCATTTTTCACGAAAACGGGTCCATTTTCCATTGGCATGGATAGCCTTAAGAAGTTTATAGAGTGGTCCTGGGGGATGGGGGGGAGGTAAAATTGAGCAGAATACGGGCCGGTCTTTGCTAATTTCTGCCCTCCCCAGTCCCCAGGAGCTCTCTAAAAGCTTCTTACAAGCTATGCTATTTTGGTGAAGGGGGTGGGGTTTCGGGAGGCAAAAAATGCTGTATTCAGCGTATAAGACACACCCAGATTTTCAGCCTCTTTTTTTGAGGGAAAAAGATGCGTCTTATACTCTGAAAAATACGGCATATTACTTTGCTCAAATTATTGCAGTTGTATATATGATTTGGATATAATGGAACTATAGATCAACCTGAATTAACTACTGATAGTCTTCGACTTACAATAATTCGTTTAACGACCATTCAAATTACAATAGCAGTGAAAATGACTTATGACCAGTTATGATCTTTGCAGGAGCCTCATGATCATGTAATAAAATTTCAGATGCTTGGCAACTGGTTCATACTTATGACCGTTGCTATGTCCCAACTTTTACGACCTTCTGACAAGCAAATTAAATGGGGAATAGCAATAGCAATAGCAATAGCAGTTAGACTTATATACCGCTTCATAGGGCTTTCAGCCCTCTCTAAGCGGTTTACAGAGTCAGCATATCGCCCCCACAGTCTGGGTCCTCATTTTACCCACCTCGGAAGGATGGAAGGCTGAGTCAACCCTGAGCCGGTGAGATTTGAACCGCCGAACTGCACATAACAGTCAGCTGAAGTGGCTGCAGTACAGCACTCTAACCACTGTGCCACCTTGGCTCTTCAGATTCATTTAACAACCAGGTTACTAACTTATCAACTGTGGCAAGATAGGTCATAAAATGAGGCAAAACTCATTTATCAACAGAAATGTTGGGCTCAATTGTGGTGTAAGTTGAGGACTACCTATATTACCACATGATCGTATACTGAAAAATAATCTAACTTGAAAACTGAACAGTTGCATGTTTTCTCAAAGATGTGAGTACAGAATAATATATTTTAACAAGTAGATTTTAAAGTAGATTTTATTATATTCTTTCTTTCTTTTTACAGGATTGGCTTCATAATTCAATTAGAAGTTTGACTCATTTTAAAATCTGAGACTGAACCTCACTATGGACAAGACAATGTGCTTTTTAATTGTGACTCAATATGTATTTCAGGTAAGAAGAGATATCTTCTGGTGTTTGGTATTCTTTTTAACAACATACAGACGTAGCATATAGCATGACTAGATAAGTTTTTATTGCTACTTTGTCACTTAAACTTTTATTTGGACAATATGAAATTAGAGGTAGGAATATACTTGCTTGCTCTTCATATATTTAGCTGAACTCTGGATATTAACTTCTTTTCACTTAAATCACAACTTTTTCTAGTAGTGGCAGTGCTGGTTTAGGATTGGGGATTTATGTAGCCTCTATTTCTCATCAATGCTTTGGGTACTAAAACACCATCTCATGTTTCTTGATCCTTTAATCAAGGATGATATCAAGAGATGCTAGAAAGCAGTGTCCTCAAGAGATTCTGCCATCTGTAATGAATATTAATATCTAGAAATTCAGTTTTTTAAAAATCCAAACCAGAGAATAAACACTAACATTTAATGATGACCTCAATGATATCAACTAAGTCATAATCTGAGCCAAACAAAATGTTAAATTTTATGTCATTGCTAAATGATATGTAGAATTATATATAGTAGCAATATTGGAATGGTTTAATATTCATATTGTGAAATATCTCCTCATTACTTTTATTTTACTAAAGATAACCAACAACCTGAAGTGTGATAAAGTGAAGAATCCTTCTAGGGCTGTTTCTTTGGAATGGTCAAAATTTCCAGAAAATCAATATCCAGATTTTTATATTATAACATATCACATTCCAGATGACTTTGCTCAAAAAGTAAGCCAAACTTTTCCTAATTACATATTTTTAGTGATGCTGTTCTTTTCTTTGATAGAAAATGCATTAAATTGTGTAGAATGCTTATAATTTATAAATATATTACGTTTATTATCATTTGATAATATTGATAATATTGACATTGATAATACTGTATTGATAAGTAATACACCCATATGCCTATGGGCATCAAATAATCAAAGAGTTAATGGTAAACAATGGCAAATATAAACAGGTATTTTTCATGATTATATTTCATGAACTATGAAAAGGCTAATGCTTGGTTCTTCAGTTGATATTCATTATTTCTTGTTTTTATTCTTATACAGTTGCAAAGTAAAGCAATTGAAATATCTTTGTAGAGTGGATTCTGCAGGGCTCATTATAACTGTGGATTAGTGCAGATATTATATTAAGTTGGAAATCTTGATAAATATACAAAGGGCCCTAATTTATCCAAAAAAGGCAAATCATATTTTGTTCAAAAATTTGTTTATGATTTCAGCCTCAGGTATAATAATACTGTATTAAAATCTGTCTAAATTATAGAATATGAAAAGTGTTCCTACAATTCAAGTAAAAGTACAGAAAGTTACAGTTCTGCTTGAAGAAGGGAAGAAATATGATGTGATGATCCAATCAGTAAAAAGTGGAAAAGTTCTATATGCAAAATCATTTAAAATATGTAAGTAGGACAACATATAAAGGTAGTCCTTGGCTTGCAACAATTCATTTAGTGATTGTTCAAAGTTACAACAGCGCTGAAAAAAATTACTTATGACAGGTTTTCACACTTATGACCATTGTGGCATCCCTTTGATCCCATGATTAAAATTCTGATGCTTGGCAACTGGTTCATATTTATGATGGTTGCAGTGCTGCACAATCAAGTGATCACCTTTTATGTTCTTCTGAGAAGCAAAGTCAACGGGGGAAGCCAGATTCATTTAACTATCATGTAACTAACTTAACAAATGGAGAGATTCACTTAACTGTAGCAAGAAAGATCTTAAAATAGGGCAAAATTAACTTAACAACTTTCTGGATTAGTAACAGCAATTTTGGATTCAATTATAGTCATAAGTCAAGGGCTACTTATACTCCATATAAACTTCCCATGTATTAAGTTTGCATTAAAATTAATATGAAAACATAATATGATACAAATATTACTTATTATCATTTTGGTGTTTTATTGAGCAAAATTTTACTTTTGTGTTTCAGTTGCTTTTTGTTAGTCTTACACAATACAACTTTAGGGGTGACATTAATTTTTGATTCATATAATTGACAAATCAGATCACAATTGTTTTTTTGGATTAATATTGATCATGGGGCATGTGTGAACTTTCAGAGAGTAATTTGCACCTTGTCACTTGTTTGTTTATCTTATTTATGTGGCAGCCACCTCACAAAAAATGTGATTGCCATGAATAGATTATGGGGCTGCCTTTTGTTCTAGAAGTGATGATGTGGGTAGTGATGGGTACACTGTGATATGCTATGCAATGCCACTACTGGTTCCAGGTGCAACGCCACGGGCTGTTTACCACCTATAAAGCTTTTCATGGCATATGGCCTGTTTATTTGAAGTCTGCCCAAATAAGCAATAGTTTCTGCCTGGTTTAATGAGACTGGGCAAAGTGGCTATGCTTCATGCTCCTTCCAAGAAACAGTGTCAACCATGAGAACTTAGAAAGTATGCTTCTTTGTTGCAGTGCCTGCTATCAGAAACAGAGAGCTATATAGCAAACACTCTGATGACATTTGGAAAGTCACTAAAAATGGCTTCCCTCCCAGGCTTTAGGGCTGGGTAATGATCAAGGTCTTATAGTATGCTTGGTTTGTTATAGAAGAATTGCCTTTTGGATTTGTATGTATTTGTTCTTGCTTTCTTAGCTGCCCAGTTCAACTGACCACCTGTATACTGCATTAAATTTAAAAAAAACCCTATAATCAAATTGTTCAGTTAAAATAACTTAATCAAACGTACTCTCCAAACTGAATTAATTTAGTTCAAATATTTGATTTCAAATAATGTTATATTCTGAACTAGACCAATATAAATCAGATGAGAGCTAATCTATATATCATTGTATATACTTTGGTATACAATTTTCCTTTGTACAATTTATTTTTCAGATTTGATGATTGTTATAATGTTCATTCAAATACAGTAATCCCCTCTAGCTGCCATTAGTATCAAATCATTTTGCACACATTGTTATTTGGAGCAAAGAATTAAATGTGCCTGAATTTTTGAAAATGAGCTTTTCACTTTCTCAACTTAAGTAGATTGTTTTACATATTGTATAAAATGCAAACACACACATAAATACAGTTTTTCTGAACTGAATAATTTCCAGTTTATTTGTTGACCACATTTCTATTTTGCCATTGTCCATAGTGTCTATTTAAGAGTCTGATTCAAAATATTTGATGTTAATGTAAATAATTTAATATGTAATTTGATTTTCTCTATGCCTATTATAGATGGAATTCCAGAAAGTAGTGTCAAAACTTGTGTGACAAGTACAAGTGTGTTGTTTAACTGGAATATGCTGGTTCATGATTTTTCCATAGGAATTTTCCATAAAAACATTTCTTATATATTTAAAAATAAAGAACGAGTTTATGAATGGACTGATCTGAGACCTGCAACATTGCACACATTTTCTCTTCAATTTAAGCAACTTGACTTAGAATTTATTAATGTATATCAGATACTGGAGTTTGAAATTGAAACAGGTCAGTTTTATAATTAATTCATTACTGTCATTTTTCTCTATGAATATCAGTATAGTTCTGCATTTAGCCATGACTATTGTCTGGTTCAGAACATGTAAGCTTTGTTTTTTTTAAAGTTCCTTTAAAGAAATGTAGAGAGTAAATATAACTAGTGAACATAATAGTGAAATGTTCCCAATTCATTGCATAATTAAAACCCTTTGCTAAATGTACATTTACAGATATAAATTCATATTGAAATAGGAGGCAAGTCTTGTGTTATTTAGTAATAATAACAATATATAATTTTACTAAATTATGAATTATAATGAAAATATACTACTTATTGCAGTTTGCTTCAATTAAAGAAGTTATACATAATAGTATTTAAATTTTCCTTAAATTATTTTTGGAACAATGGTTATAACTATATGCATTATCTCACTGAAATCTGAACTCTGATAGTTTATTTACTGAAAGATTTGATTGTTTCAAAAATGGCAGAATTACACTGAAATATATGTTTAAAAATAGATGGAAAAGAAACATAAATATGCACAATTTTTACATTAATTATTTATATCTATAGCATACTAAGTATAGGAAATAACATGTGAATGCCGCATTGATTATTACATAGCAAGCAATGCAGTCATTTTGGACAAACCTGTAGGAAATCATACAAATATCTGGGGCTCATATTGTTTTTATGAATTTAATGGATGAAAAAAAATTGTATTTTTTCCCATTTTTATCTTATTTGAAATATGGTTTTTCTTAAATTTTAAAAGTTTGATTTTATCATTCATATGAACTTATTGAAAAAAGCATGGAATTAAATATTCCTTATTAGGTTTTTGTTCAGATGGATGGACAGCTTTCAAACAGAGTTGCTATAAAGTCAATACAGATAGCAAACCTTGGAATATGGCACAACATCAGTGTGAATTGTTTTCAACTGGGGCACATCTTGTTGATATTAGAAATAAAGAAGAATATACCTTTATAACTTCTTATCTTCAGTCATTCAACCAGCTAAACCTGGTTTGGACAGGACTTAATGATATTAAGGTCAGTATATTAATTCTTATTAAACTGTAGCTCTGATATTGTCTTTGTGCTACAGATTTTGAATAATAATACACAGACACACACACACATACATACACATTTTAATTTTCAGTAATACTATTATAAAAGCATAATTTACACATATATGAATAATTATAACAAAATAATGATTAATTTAAATTAATTATTTAAAATGTATGACATATTGAAAACAATTTATTAATTTAAGAAAACAGTAACCTTGTTTCTTTTAGGAAGAAGGACGTCTCATGTGGACTGATGACTCCCTATATCTTGGAGAATCTGAATTTTCTTCTCTGTCACTGATACCAGAAAATGAAACTGATTGTTATGCTTTCCAGAGAAATCCATTTGTCCCAGATTATCTTTTCATAGGATTTTTCTGCTATATCTCTTTGCCATATATTTGTGAATATGAATGTAATTATTTTTTCAAGTTTAGATTTTTTTATTACATTTATTCTCAATTGCTTATTGAAAATTGGCATTTTTAATTTGAAATTTTGTGGTTTTTTGCAGTATCTTCAGTTCATGAAAACTTCACATTTAAAATACAAGATGTCGGTACAAATGAAGCAACCTTTTTGTGGAACGATTTGAATGGTTGGCTGAATTCAAATTTTCAACTTAACATTAAGTACTATTCTGAACACTCAGAACAGTATTCCAAATTTTTTACTCTGAATTCAACATGCACAAAAATTTTCAATCTGGACCCAGGTCACTCTTACAAATTTTTATTGTCAGCTCAGAGCCCTAAAGGAGCACAAATTAGTTTGCATCCTATTGTGACGATAGAGACAAGTAAGTTACAAAAAAATACATATGGTGTTATGTGTTGTTGTTTAATATATATGCTCCTTTAAAACAAAAACTTGCTTTGTGTTTAATGTCCTCTGAGTAAACAATCAGATTCAAAATCTAGTATGGCTCAAAAAGATAATTTTAACCCCTGATGCAATATCACAATATATAGTAAATATTGTCATAAAAATGGCAGTATAGATGAGGGAATTATTTTTTGATTGGGTGAAATAGTGTTTTCAAATCATGTATTTAATGAAACATTTACTATGTACAGTAGCATCTGTACTAAAGATATTTAACTCACTATCTCAAAGTATAAGATTTGAAGCTCTAATAGGGGTTTGCTGCTGTTGTATGCACACAAACACTTTTACTTCTTTGATGTATCAAATCTGAATATGCAAAGCACCACAAATAGCTTTTGAAACAGCTTTGAAGGTCTTGGAAAGATGTGGTTGCTTTATGCCTTAAGAATGGTGATGTGTTTGCCTTAAAATCATTTTCTCACTGGGGTTTTATAGTATCTTACAAGCCTCTTCCTCACGTAATGCCACATTAATGTGCCCATTTGCCTCTCTGATGTGGCAGAAAAGTGTATTAACCCAAGTTGTGTTATCCTTACAATCTAGAAGCAATTATAACTGTTTTTACAATACCAGAGTGGAACTCCTGTCTTCTTTTTCTATTCTACCCAGTCTCATCTTCTGGCAGACAGTAATAATTGAGTTTTCTGTATACTATGGGTAGGGCAGGATGGGGAAACTCCTTCAGCTTCATCCCATGAATTTTATTTGATTAACCAACCTGGTTCTTTTACTTTTTTGCTATAAGATTAATGTTAAACTATAGCTTGCTCAATACAAACTCAGTTGTCCATACATGATTCTCCCCCTTATTTAAATCTCTTACAAAGTCTACTTCATTTTAAGTCTCCTACAAATAAGCTAACTATGTAGAAATGAAAACTCTTATAGGGCTATTGCTATTCTGAGATTGATATTTTTGAGGAAAAAATGTTGGGAAGCTCCAAAGCCAGAAGAAAGAGGGTGAAGAATGCTGGCTACCTGTCACAATTTCAACCAAGCCAGCAAAACAAGAGGTCACACTGTGAGTAGGATAGGTCTCTTTATTGGAGTCTCAGCTTGGCACGTGGTAAACAATAAAGTAAAAGGGTTCTTAGCCAGCATTACTGGCTTCTGCTAGCCAGCTAGCTATATGGACTCAGCACGCTTCTTCCTCCTGTTCCTGGTTGCCCCCTGGCCCACTCCAGCAAGTACTTTTTGAATGAAATGTATGAAAGCTGTAGAAGTGTTCTTTCGGGATCTTATCACCTAGGAATATGTTTATTTTCCTTTTGTTATTTTTGTTCCATCAATCCAGTAGAAAATTGATTTGATGTCATTCCAATAGAGATGCTAATGCAATAATGTCAACATTTCATGAGATCAGTACTCCCTAAAACCCATCTCCTTTTAGACTGAGGTTTCATTATTTTTATTTGTTTATTAATCACATTTATATAGTCTCCCATCTCCTCAAAAGTGACTCTGGGTAAAATGCAAGCAGATAAAAATATTAAAAATCTACAGTTTTCAAATGACTGAACTGGAAATGAGTATACGCATCTTTGAGTGTATGTATCTCTGCTGTAATGGATCAATATCCAAGCAAGTTTGGCATTCCCATACAATGGAAAGAGGCTTTGAAAGCCAGTTTGGTTTCTTTCACAGACAATGTCAATTGAAAATGTAAGACGGGGCCCAGAGACTGGATGGGGAAAGGTTACTCCTGCAGCAGACCTATGCTAAACAGATCAGCACCCTGATCACATCATCCCTAGTCTGTAACTGAGGAACTTAAATTTATTTTAATTTAAGGTTTGAGTCAGAATACTGTTACTGTTTCTTCTGCAAAATATTGTTTCCTACTTTTTAAAAAGAATCGGGGTTTTTAGAAATAGGGGAAGGCTTCAAATACAAAACCAGCAACAAATTAGTTGAAGGCAGTTTATATAAACAAATGTCTGCTTATACAATTTATTTCTGCTTAATTTTCTGCCTCTGCTTTTTATTATTGCATTTTTTATTATTTGCTTATTTGTCCCTTTTTTTTACTCTCACCTTAGAACTGTTTTTTTCAATTTCCAATCATTAGGACCATTACATCTGCACAATGTAAAGGCAACAAGAGTGACATCATCAGAGATATTTTTACAGTGGGATTCTCCAGCAAGTTCATTCAATGCAAGTTTCCATCATTACCTAGTGAACATTTTTGATAGCAAAACAATCAAGTGGAAAACGTTTTCATTTGGAAAAACTAACACTTCTGCTGTAATCAGAAGTGTCAAATCATATAATCAATATTGGATATATGTTCAAAGTGTTGCTGAAAAGGGAACTCACAGCTGCTATGAGGATCCTATAGAAATAATAACAGGTAAAGTTAACTATTGGCAGTCCTAATAATAATGCCTTGAATGCTAAATGCTGTCTGGTACGTATAAAATGTCAATATCTGCTTTCATATAAGCTATTATTATAAAATTGTATTTTTGTTTTAATTTTCATATAAGCATAGGAGCTGCTGTGTTGCAGAGCAGTGTTCTTATCAGGAAACTAAACTTCTGAGTAAATTTAGAAAACATTATTTCTTTTTTAGAAGAACTAAATGTACTTTTTGACTTGATTAAAACTAGAGTTGCTAAAACACCTCCAAGTGCATTTTATAAAATGTATATTTACACATAACAATTTTTTTCTTTAAATCTTGGAAACAAAGAATCTGTTTTGAAATATTGTTTGCATGATTAAACCACTATGTGTTCTCTTCATGACTGTATCTTTCACCAATTTTTAAAAATAGTGTCATGACAAAGAAAGAAATTTTAATGTCCCAAAGGAAAATATTATTTTTTTTACTTAGGTGTGACACCACCTACTGGTCTCTTAATCCATCCAGAGGATGTAGGAGAGGACCATGTGATTATCTCTTGGAAACTCCCAGAAGAGGGCCAGGAATCCTATATTCAAGTAAAACCAACTGCATTCAAGGATAAAAGCATGATGTTTTTAGTAAAGAACACAGAGAAATTTAAAATTGAACCATTAATTCCTGGAATGACTTATGATATAGGAGTGGCTACAATAATATCTGGAAATAAGAGTGATTTGACTACCATTCAGTGTACTCTTAGTAAGATGTTTTATGACTGATTTATATACTTTTTAAATTTATTCAGATTTAAACACTACATTGCTCAGATTATTATTAAGAACTAAAAGTAGAGCATTTGTTATAAAATAAACACGTGAAACAAAAAGAATCTTATTATAATTTTAAAGAACAGTGTCAAAGGTGATGAATATCATAATATTTACATATTTACATATTTATATAATGGAATCAGAATTAATATTAAGCGGATCCAGGATTTAATAAACTTTTTAATGTATTGCTTTGTCACTAGAATACAGTGAAATTTTGAAAATGTAGAGTAGTATATAAATGTAGTTTTTTTTGTCAATCCTATTTCAATTTCCCATATAATATATGACATAAAGAACAGTATCCTTTATTAAGAAAAAAAACCCTGTGCACTATTCATTATTATAATTGGTAGTTATTTGTAAATAATACATTGATTATATCTTTCTGTTTATTGCCATTCTAGAACCCAAACCAGTACAGATGGTTATACCTTATGAAATCCATAGTACTTTCTTGATTTTATTTGTTAAAGTACCAGCTTTGGGAATAATTGATGGCATTCACATCATAAGTAAAGAAGGAACAAATGCAACATTTACTTTATTGAATGATGGAAAAGTAACTATAGAAAAACTAACTCCAGGAACACAATATTATTTTTTTGTTTTTACATTTAGCAGACATATGTTAAGTTCTGTATATCACCTGCCAGCTATAAAAACATGTAAGTTATTTGAATTTAGATATGGTTAAGTTTAATACATTTAGATAATAGTAGATGCATATTTTGTGCATTCTCATATAATCATATAATTTTTGTAAAAAGATAATTAAAATATGTAAATAGGCATCACATTTGCACCTGTTTTTGTGAATTTCTAAACAACACAACAACTTACTTCTTCAGGATCAGAAGAATATAGTCCAAATCAAGAAGAAGCAGATATGCAAATCTATTTTTCTTTCTTCAAATTATTTATTTATTCAGTACCTGATTTCTGTATTCTTCTGTGATTTCTTTTCTTATTTTTTCCAAAATATTTGCTCGGAATCTGTAAATATATGGGTTTATATATAATTTTCCCCAACATGAACATTTTTGCAAGCATTCTATTGTATTTGCATACATTATTTTTACTAGCATGCATTGGTGCACATTTTGTCCAAAACAAAAAATATATATTCATTTCAATTTTAAAGTTATCTCCAAATTAGAAAATTGTATATTTCAAAGTATCCTAAGTTTAACTTTAGGTATTGAGTCCTCTGCTAAAAATAATGTAACAGGGAATTATTGGATCCTATCATTCATTCAGCACACTTTTTGGTGTGTTTGATGAGTATTTTTCTTATTGCTCCTTATAGGTCTTGCAGTTCCGCTAAATATATATGAAGGCAGAATCACCAATATTTCAATACAGATTATTTGGGATCAGGCAGAAGGAAACTTTCAGCAATATGAAGTCACATGTACAAACTGTGCAGATACTTATAGGGTATGTTGCCAAATAAATTCTTTAAAAAGCAAATCTGAATATTTTACTCTTATATTGCTTTGCTGGTTCATTTTTAGTCCAAGTGACAATATATGGGAGCATCTATATGGTAAAGCAAAGATAAGTCAAGCTACATGAATCCTGTAGTGTATTTTGGAAAGGAATGCACAGAGAATGTCATAGGTAGCTGTTAGCTATGTTGTAATTTTATACATTTTCTGGTCTCATAAAACTACCAATGGAAAATCTACTATATGGAAAATCCTGAAAAAAGGATGCATGATCCTAGAGACACATAGCCACTAGTTACAAATATGGCAATGTCTGGAGAGCGAGACAGGCAGCAAATAAATTTAATAAATAAAATAAATAATACATTTTTAAAATTTTGAGCAATAGGTCCAAAAGGTGACACAAGAAGTGGCAGAATTTTCCAACTTGATTCCTGGCTTCTTATATAACTTTATGGTTAAAACAGAAAAAGAAGGATACAAGGACAGCCCTCCTGTAAGCATACAAGTAGAAACAGGTATGACAGTGTAACTTTTCTGTTAGTTGTAACATTTATTATTGTTTCAAGCATAACAAAGATCTTATATAGAAAACGTTGCTTCTCTACCACACTGTAGAATGCTAACCCTTGAGAAAATAATACCTCCTGGATCAGTTCTAAACCTAGCTATCTAGTGGTCTATCAGATACCAGCATATACCAGATTTATCTAGGAAATTCACTAACAAAGTCAAAGCAACCTTCCTCTTCTACCATGATGGCTTTCAGATGGTTAGAAGATCTTTATTCATAAGCTTCTATTTAAACATACTTGATTGTGCAACTTGTTTTTATTTTCTCATTATACATCATTTACTTGTATAAAAAGGTAAATCCACCTACCTTTTTCTGCCTTTTCATCTTGTGAATTTTCATATTTATAATAAATTACTCTTAATTACATTAAGCAACATGTATTATTATAGACTTCAAAGGAAGTATATTGATTACAAGAATTCCAATGCATATCTACTGTAAGTCCTATTGAATTCAACAGGGAATATTTCTAGATAGGTATTTATTGGATTACT
Source organism: Thamnophis elegans (assembly GCF_009769535.1). Lineage (NCBI taxonomy): Eukaryota > Metazoa > Chordata > Lepidosauria > Squamata > Natricidae > Thamnophis > Thamnophis elegans. Next base: position 43,153,703 of record NC_045547.1, on the reverse strand, counting down.
AATCTAAGGTTTTCATCCAACCTTACATTATTGGTTTCCAGCATTTCCCATGTTGGGAGAGCATCCTCCATGACAAACAGTTCCAGGGGGATGTTTAAGCTTCTAAAGCATATTTGTGAGATGTCAGGGAAAGCCCAGAATCCAGAAGAAAAAATTCCTGGATGTAAAAGTTTAGTGTGCTGATAATTCTTATTTTACCGATGGACAAATAGATAAAACCCAACTTATTTTTCTTAGAATAGAAAAAAGAATATGGTCTTTCTTAATTAACTTAATTCATATTTACATAAATTTAGTACATGAATTAATATGCTGATAGAAGCAGTGCCTTTTTATTTCAGGTAGAAATAAACCCATACTGGTTAATATATGCAATTTCTGATTCATTTCCATGCAATACATGAAACTTCTCCCAATGTGGATATCAGAGTTTTGTGAGGCTTCTACATAACTGATAGTGAGAGACTATAAAGATTGAGCACTGTAAAGATTGAGTCACTTAGATAGTGAGATGGACAGTATCTACATTTGATAAACAAATATTAGCAATAGCAATAGCAGTTAGACTTATATACCGCTTCATAGGACTTTCAGCCCCCTCTAAGCGGTTTACAGAGTCAGCATATCGCCCCCACAGTCTGGGTCCTCATTTCACCCACCTCGGAAGGATGGAAGGCTGAGTCATCCTTGAGCCGGTGAGATTAGAACCGCTGAACTGCAGATAACAGTCAGCTGAAGTGGCCTGCAGTACTGCACCTGAGTACTTGAGAGACCGCCTGCTGCCAATTACCTCCCAAAGACCCATTAGATCGCACAGGGTCGGCCTCCTCTGGGTTCCATCCACCAGCCAATGCCATCTGGCTACGACCCGGGGGAGGGCCTTCTCTGTTGCAGCTCCGGCCCTTTGGAACGAACTCCCCATGGAGATTCGGACCCTCACCTCTCTCCTGGCTTTCCGAAAAGCCGTTAAAACCTGGCTGTGTCAGCAGGCCTGGGGTTGATGAGCTCCCTTCCCCTCTCGACAGGTGTGGTTGTTGGTCATTTTAAATGTCTGTCTTGTATTTGTATGTTCCCCTTCCCGTTTGAGTTGTTCGCCGCCCTGAGTCCCTTTAGGGAATAGGGCGGCATATAAATAAAATAAAACTTCAATAAACTTCAACTTCACCCTAACCACTGTGCCACCTTGAAGAACTTATACTGTAGATAGTACATTAAACTATGAAAACGCATACCACAGTTCAGAAGAATTAGTTTGAACTTTAGCAGTTATTCATCTGTCAAACAGTCATTTCAATAACTAATGTAGAAATATCCAAGAAATAAATACAGTTAAGGTAAAAAAAAAAACTGGACAACTGGGTTACACCATAAAAAGAAATGTTAGATTGGCTGAGTTAACACAATAGTTAACTTCAAAATATAGATGCTACCTAAGGCATTAATAACATTTGTGTTTCTTGAATGGAAATTCATTTATTTAAAACATATATATAGCCAGTCATCTTATATTGAATTCCATTGTAATCAAATTTTTAAAAAATGATTTATAGATTTATATGAACTGATCATTTTCACTCTTCCATTTCATTAATAGAGCCCAGCTCAGTTAAATATATGAATTTGAGTAAAGATTCTGGATCAATAACTGTTACCTGGCCACCAGCATTTGGTATAGTTGATGGATATATTACTACTTTGGTTGGCAAACACTATAGCAATGAAGAAAGATTATCATCAGATAAAAGGTACCTTTTGAAGATGACATAACTGTATCTGAGTTAATACATATTACTACTGTTCATCCTCTTCTTTTTCTTTCTACCTTTTCCAGCATTTGAAGAGGTTGTACTATATTGGAGTTGTGTATGGGCAGATCCAAGCAGTTCTACCTTTTCTAATTGACAGATGGGAATTTTGTAAATGTGCATATTTTCTAAGCACCGTGTAAGATTTTTTTGTATGGCACCCAGTGTGCCCATAAACAATGGGACTGATTTATGCCATAATCATTCAATTTTGATTTTCACAATCTGATGCTTTGTGACCTTCTCCAATTCTTTATCTTCTATTCTACAATGACATAGTATTGCCACCTTAATTATTCCACCGTTTCATCAATTTAAATCTGGGGTGTTATGGGCCAAGACTTTATCAGCTTGTATTCAGAAATTCCACAATATTTTAATTTAGTTTTTCATTACCGGCACATGATAAATTTTACAGATATTCCAGTAAATCGTTTTTGCAACTGTGTTATGTCATTGTTTATAATCAGCTTGTGCAACCTTTTTGCAAGAGTTGATATATGATAAACTGTTTCTTCTGTTTTTTTGCATACCCTACAATTTGAATGATTTGACAATTTTTCAGTTTTGGCTTTGATTGCTTTAGTTTGAGTAGCTTGAGTAGTTTGAGAAGTAATTTGAGAAGCCAAAATCAAATCTTCAGTTTCTTTTTTTAATGTTCCATTTGTGAAGTTTTATTTTTATCCACTTTCCCAACTATCTTTTGTAGAACTTGACCATGATATGCTTTTCCTTGCCAGAATTCTGTTCAGGCTTTTATTACACTATTTCAATTTTCATGTTTTGGTTCCTCCACATTCAGTAAGTTTCAATTTTTAAGTATATCAATGCTTGTTCTTGACTGTCTTTTATGTAATATAATACATGCTCCTCTTCTTCAGTAGTTTGTTTGATTTACAGTAATCCTCTGGCTATATTTCTGCCGGGCAGGAATAATCTATCAATATCACTACAGACATTTAATGAATAGTGAATAGTCATTAGCTTTCCTGTTGTTTTTTTTTACTCAAACTGTGCAGTTCAGGTTGTGTCTATTAATTATTTCAGCAGTGTATCATAGTTTTAATTTGTCCGTGTTTGATGTCATCCAACTTTAAAATGTTTCATCCTGATATTAATAATAATATTATTTTCCTTAATTGTAGAAAATTTACATTTGAAGGCCTTTCCTCAGGAACAGAATACTTTGTTCAAATTGTGACTACTAACAGGTTAAAGAACAGTTTCCCTACTTTTCTGAGAGTTACAACTGGTAAGTTAATTATATGCCTTATAAGTACAAATCTTAAACTATGTTTTAGAGGGCTACCTGAATGCATAGTCACATTGTAAAATCCATATATACAGTATGAATCTCAACCCCAAATACTCCTTAATTATACAAATAATCTAGTCACAAACTATTTTATTTTGTTCTGCTCATTGTTTTATCAAAAGTAACACAGTGATTCTAATCAAGGTGTCTAACCACAACAAAAGTTATTCTTATTTCAGAATAGAGGTAGTGACTAGAAAGCAATTACTGTAGAGATGAAGAGGCATGTAGCTTTACATCCATGCTAATCATTAATTTGCACAGCTTGAACAATTGATTATGGGCCATCAATATATTTAATAATGTTTTGATCTTATATTGCTGCTTTAAAAAACCTGAACCAATCTGGCATTCTTAGTACACTGTCTCCCCAAACGGAATTCCAGTGCTCTTTATGTTTAATATTCAAGATTGAAAAAACAACATTTTTGTATTGTTGCCATTTTTATATTCTCTGATATTGTTTCTTTTCTGGCAGATGTTTAACTACCAAGCTAGGTAATATTATCAGTGCATGGAGGAGTGGAGTTTGCTAGCTGTTTATATGTGGTTGTTTTTCTTACTAGTCTTGATTGGAGAATTGTTTTGTTTTATTGTATTGCATTTTGAGTGTATTGTTTCTTCCTTCATTGTTCTTTTTTGTCTGGTACTGGTATCCTTCTTGTCTAGATGTGTGATGAAATTGAATTATATCTTTATCTAAGATGTCTCCAGTTTTCCATCTCAACGTGCGACTGAATTTATCAGTGTGTTGTGAAATTAAGGGATTTTCATCATGCCTTCTACCTGCCAGATGATGTTCATGAATGTGTTCTCTTAATATTCTCTCTGGTTGCTTCACATACTGGGTTTTTTTGTTTTTTTTTAGTTCTTGTACACACACTATAAATGACTCCTGTGTCTTTGGTTTGTTTAGGATTCTTTGGATAGTTTTGTTATCATGATGCCTAGGGGTTATAGTACTCTGTTGCTAATTTCAAAGACATTTTTAGAGATATATGGTATAGTTACTGTTTTCATGGATAGCAATCTCATTTGGACTATTTTTACTTCGTTGATACTTACATTTGCCTATTTAATTTTATTTCAGATCCAGATCCACCTTTAGCTTTACATGCCTTGGGAATAGAAGAGAATACAGTTTACTTGTTTTGGAAACTGCCCAATGGAGGTTTTGATAGTTTTGAGGTAAGAAAAATAGAATGGAAAGAAACTATGACTGATTTATTGTTACAGATGTTTGCTTTTTCAGTAGTATATGCTGAAAGCAACCCCTTGTATTACACAGTTCAGCAAAATAGAATATAGACAGTTGTTCTAAGTGAGGACATGGGAAAATTTATGAATGGAGAAAATTTTAAAAAGCCTTTTAAAAAAAATATCTTCAAATGGTAGCTTTAGTGACTTTATTTATAAAATTATACAACTATATTTAAAAGAATTGTAGGATTTCTAATTGTTTTGTTCATTTGAAAAATACCCATTACAAATTTATTTGTTCATCTTAGAATAATTCAGAAACAAATATTTGTAATGTATCTGTGTATGTATGTATTTCCGGCCAATGTAATATTTTAAAATGGTACTCTGAAAGGAAGTTTTAATACTTTATTGAAAGAAACCACCATATAATATTAATCCCAGTGATGTCATATTATTGCATGACATACCGCAGAGCAAGAAACCATGGAAGAGAGTGCTTCTTCTGAACAAATTAGATTAAATGTGAAATATTAATGAGAAAAGCTTTGAAATAGTGGTTGCTTAGCAAAGTTCAGGTGTACAAATAGGATCGTGTAGCCAATCATTTAAAATTAATCATTTCCACTCATCCAATTTTCATTACAAGCTCAGACATTGATTGTTTAAAGATAATATCAGTGTTTTAATATCCTATTTTTGGCTCATCTAGTTCATTCATTTGTTTTTAATAGTTTTGGATTTAGGTAATGCTAACCAAAATTAAATAACATGAATTCTAAATTGTATTTTTAACAGATTCTTATACCACAAAAACATTATTTTAGGGTTTTTTTTCATTTTGGCCAATCTTTGTTTCTAAGACAATAATTCTGGAGTATACTTTACAGTCCTCCGTCTCATATAACATGTTCTTTGTGAAATTAATTCTGCCACGTACGGACTTATCTCTTTTTACCTGTCCAGTTCAGGCCAGTGATGGAATGAAGAGTTCGTTTCAGTAATCAATGCCTCCTTAAAAGGAAAGGTTCTAAAGTTGGTCTGTCCACTTAAGAGACCATTCCTACTATCCTTTTTCTAATTTTGTTTTGAGGAAGGGTATTGAAAAAGTGGTGAATGACAATTACTAAAGCTCCATAGGACATTCAACTAGATCTATGGAAATTGGATTCAGACCTAGACATAGGACAGAAATTGCACTGGTTGTTCTCATGGATGCCTTGTGAGAAAACTTTAATGGATAATGAAGTTCTTCATTGCTATGCCGCCAAGTAGTCCAATTGGTGGTTGCAGGGACAATATTTTAGACTTTTGGATGCATTGGTTATGCATCAGTCAGGTGTTCCTAGATTTCTACTTCTTTATTTAATATCTTCATGAAGCAAATAGAAAAGGTATTGCATTGTTTTGGGGTGAAATGTTGGAAACATACAGATAATACTCCATTATGAAGCTTCACTCAGATCTAGTGGAAGACATGGTTGAAAACATGGATGAAGTTATGATCAGGTGTTTCATCAGTGTTAAATTCTAGAGGGAAATAAACAAGCTCAGACTCCACCCATAATACAGAGTGAATAAGTGATTCAGGAAATAACTGATTCCAAAGCAATTTCGTTTTTTATAATTAATGAGGTTGTGCTAACTCAGATAATATACTTGCAAAGATAATTTGGATAAATAAAAGCAATTCTTATATAGGCGTTAAAATTTCAAATATTCCAAATTAATTCTTGGTACTTTTATAAAAGTGAAACAACAGAACAAAACAACAACAAAAATTGACTAAAGATGAGAAAATGAACATCAGAACAAAAGTTAATTTTAAAAAGAAAAGAAATTTGAAATGTATGTCTAACTATGAGCCACAGGGGATTCATTATTACAGACTGTTATTTTCCCACACTATAATCTGTACATAAACTGAAAGATAGGTATAGTGAATGTTTGTGTAGTTTATATGGAAACACTCATGAAACACTGAAATGGAGAAAATAATTTTGACATTTTGATGTTTGATAAAAAGGTAAAGGTTCCCCTCGCACATATGTGCTAGTCATTCTTGACTTAGGGAGCAGTGCTCATCTCTGTTTCAAAGCCAAAGAGCCAGCGCTGTCTGAAGACATCTCCATGGTCATGTGGCCAGCATGACTATATGACGAAGGTGCACAGAATGCTGTTACCTTCCCACCAAAGTGGTCCCTATTTTTCTACTTGCATTTTGACATGTTTTCGAATTGCTAGGTTGGCAGAAGCTGGGACAAGTAACGGGAGCTCAATCTGTTATGTAGTGCTAGGGTTTCAAACCGCTGAACTGCTGATCTTTCTGATTGACAAGCTCAGCATCTTAGCCACTGAGCCACCATGTCCCCCATGTTTGCTACTCTTAGCTTTTTTACACAAGGCACTAAACCTTAAATTCAGGTTAATAAATATTCTGTTGTATAACCAACCCTACAGTTTCATTGCCTGAATGTACAATCTAACAAAGGGGTGTCAAACCTGATTTTTTTGCCCTTGTGGGGCTGGGATAGTGTGACCTACGTGGACCAGATCAGGCCTGCGGGCTGCATGTTTAACATGCCTGATCTAGCAGCGTAGTTATAAGCTGCCTAGAGTAGCCCCACAGAGAAATAGGCAGCAAATAAATGTAATAAATAAATAAATAAATAAATAAAATAAAACAGAGCCAAATTGTTTCCATAATATATCTGACAGGAATGTGCTTTGGAATAGAAGTCTAGGCTCCTAAAATAGCAATAGACTTATATACCACTTCAGATTGCTTTATTAAGTGGTTTACAGAGTGAGCATATTTTCCCCAACAACCTGGGTCCTCATTTTACCAACCTTGGAAGGATGGAAGACTGAGTCAACCTTGAGCAGGAGAGGATCAAACTTCTGGCGGTGCAGAGGTAGCCTGCAGTTCTGCATTCTAACCACTGTGCCACCACAGCTCTCTCTGCTGCCAGAAAAGATAGGAATATCATATGATAGTATCATATCATACACTTATGATAAGAAAAGTATAATTGATTCCTATTGCACAGGTATAAAATAGATTGCTGCCTGTTGCTGTGCAAATCATCCTTTGATTTTTTTAAAAAAATAAGCAAGCATAATGCATAGATACTTAGGGTTTGGTTACTTTTAACATCTTGAAATTAAAAAGCCATAGGAAAGTGGATTTATATAAATGGTTTATCTGTGTACATTTTTAAAATAAAAAACAAAAAGATTGCATATTGTATTGGGATATATAATGGGAAAAGTAGATCATTAGTTGAAAAGCAGCAAGGCCAGCATATAAAGCAAAGGCAAGATTGCAGAATCATTGTTTCGTAGTAATTGCCCATTGCTTAATGGATTTCGTAATGCCAGTATAGAAATATTTTCTAATATCTCTTGTTTGGCCAAAGAAATTGCTATAGAATTTATTCTTTGTAGTAATTTCGGAACTTCTATATGAATACTAGCTTACGTCCATTCAATTTTTGGTTCTAATCTACAGTGCATTCTCAATGCCGTGCTACCTTGATGACTTTAAAATTGTATTTAAATATTACTAGAATATGATGTGAAAATATGTTCTTTTTCCTAGCTTTCTTATTGCTTGATAACTGGCAACAAAACTCTTCAAACAACAATAATGTCTGATAACAGGGCTGTAGTGAAAAACCTCATGCCTGGAGTTGAATACATTTTTCAAATAAAGACAATAAGAGGACAAGCTGCCAGCATCCCTGCAAAGATAAAAATTACTACAAGTAATTAATTGTCCGATACATTATTTTAATAACAAATTATTTCTGTTTTGCTGTTATGTTATTACTTTTATGTTGGTCTATGACTGAAATTACACCCCATCCCACCCTCACATGTACATGTGTATATACATATACAATACACACACATACACACGCACATACATTTATAAATATATATATGATCGGGAGGAAATGGGGATTTTTTAGTAACCTTCCCCTGGAGTGGGGTGGGACTGGAAGTTTTACAATATCCTTCCCCTGCCACTCCCACCAAGCCAAGCCCACAGAATAGGTAGTAAAAGTTTTGGATTCCACCACTGCTTTGTGTGAAGGACATGTTTTATAAGCCTGGAAATGGTGCTTAGTCTGCTGAATAGCAACGACCATTCAGTTGAGTGAGACTATCTAAAGCAAGCAGAAGGGACGGAATTTTAGGCATTTTGTTATGTTGGATTTGTGGGGACTGCATAGTATCTTCTTAGGACTGCACATAACATGATCAGATTTGCTGCTTCAAATACCTTGAGGGATGGCATAATTCCAGAAAATAAGGGCTGGAAAGAGGCCAACATAGCATGCCTTCATCTGTACTGGCTAATGTAACCAGACAGCATTCAGAAATAATACAAACATAAAATACATAATTTTGATCATATTTACTAAACCAAGATCATACTTGGTATACTAAACCAAAAGTAAATTAAGATTTTTTCTGTACACACACAAACACACACATACAACACACACACACACACACACACACACACACACACACCAGGCACACCAGGCATTACCTGGAGTGCAAAAACAATTTTGATAAATTGCAAAATCTTAATTGCAGATAAGAAATTAAGATTGATTCCAAATAGTAACCAATTGTTTTATCCAATGAGATTTTTAAAAAATGGCTGAGAAACAGGAATTATATCAGCCTTCAACTTTCATTGCATTGGAATTGTCAACAATTAACTATTATCAGATTGAATTTGAAAGAGTTAATTTCATTCTCGTAGCAACGTTAAAATGTTGTAAGAAAGTTTCTATATGTTTTACTCAAGATAAATGTATTTATTTAATATTTGGTTGCTTTTCCACATATATTTCCTCTCTTTTTCAAATTTTGTTCAGAACCAATGAAGATATGTGGTCTAACCTTAACACTGAGAAATACAACCTCTGCTAAATTAACATGGAATCCAAGTGAGACTGACTTCAGCCATTACAAAGCATCTGTATCAAACAAGACTTTTACAAAGGAATATACTATTTTAGGTCCTGAGACTGATCACATCATTACAAATCTGACTCCTGGTAGCATTTATAACTTTACTTTGCAAAGAGTAAAAGGCAGTGTTGAAAGTGCAGTTTCCTTTACAGAATTTGTGACAGGTTTGTGAATTTCTATGTTGTAAATTGTGGACAAATGCTACTAGAATCAGTTTCAAAACATCTTACACTAGGGTTTTGTGAAAAAGTATAAATTGTTTTATCATTTGATGGACTAAGAAAATAAACAACTATCTTGGAAATAGTGCAAATGCTAAAAAAGATTGTTTGCAAATAATTATTAATGCTGCACCTTCTTGCATGAAATAGCAAAAGCATTTAGACTTACATACCCCTTAACAGTGCTTTTGCAGCCCTCTCTAAGCGGTTTACAGGAGTCAACATATTGCCCCCAACAATTTGGGTCCTCATTACCCATCTCAGAAGGATGGAAAGCTGAGTCAACCTTGAGCCTAGTGAAGTTTGAACTGCCAAATTGCAGTCAGTTAGCAGAAGTAGCCTGCAGTACTGCACTCTAACAACTGCATCACTGTGGCTCATAATACTTCTGTGGAAAGTTACAAAATTGTAAATAGAGGAACTAAAAGTGAAGCACATTTTAGGAATAAGATTACACAAGTACAAGAAGAAAAAACCCATGTTCAAACATCCATGATTTGTTTTCCATTGACCAGGTTCTAATCTTGATTTAAGAATGAATACTGTGAATATTTTCTACTGTAACAGTTCTTCTTATGCAAAATGATAAGTTTTGATATTAAAAATAGGGATTAAATTATTTATAATATTTACTTAATATATTTCATTTACGAACAGATAATGGGGATTTAAGAGAATTGGTTTGGCATAGTGGTTAAGCATCAGACTACTGGAAGATCATAAATTCTAATCTGGTTATGGTAAACATATGATACATGTGTTACAGGTTGACCTGCAATGTCATTTTTGATTGAATGCCAGTGTCCTTGTTTTTGCTCAATTTTCTGAGGCTGCAGAGATTGCATGTGAAAGTGGTGTGCTCTTATACAGCCCCTGGAGCAGAGGTGGTATTCAGCAGGTTCTGATGAGCTCTGGAGAGTAGTTTGGAGAACCGCTAAATGCCCCCATCTATTCTCTGCCTCCCGATTCCCAACTGATTGGGAGGGAATGGGGATTTGGCAGTATCCTTTTCCTGCCACACCCACCAAGCCACACCACACCCACCAAGCCACGCCACAGAACCAGTAGTAAAAAAATTTGAATCCCACCACTGCCCTGGAACCTCTGGAAGTCACATGAGAAGGCCGTGCTCTTACTCTGCCTCTAGAGCAGGAGTATCAAACTGATGCATCACGTGACATATCATGACTTTTCCCCCCCTTTGCTAAACCGGGGGTGGGCATGGCCAGTGCATGACACATCCAGCCTGCGGGCTGCAAGTTTGACACCCCTGCTGTAGAGCCTCTGAAAATTACAAAAGAATGGAACCTGTTCTTGCATGATTTTCAGAAACGCCACAGGCCATGCAAGAGTATTTCTCGCTTATGCAACTTTCAGAAGGTTCATTGCAGAGGTGTGTTCCTACCAGTTTGGCCCGGTTTGGCCTAACCGGTAGTGGTATGCTGGCTTGAGTTGCAGAACTGGTAGTGACCGCTGGCTGGCCATGCTCCCAGACTGGTCCGCCCGCTCGGACGCTCACCCTGCCTTGCCTTTGCCATGTGTATCCACTGCTTCCTCCTGTTTACACACAGGTAAGCATTGTGGCAGGGATGGGGGTAGGCCAGCAAGCTTTGCATGCTGGAGAGGACTGCAGGAGGAGAGGTCAGTGGCAGCGGGAGGAGAGAGCAGTGGCGGCAGGAGGAGAGGGCAGTGGTGGTGGCAGGAATGGTAGCAGCAGTTGGCAGTGCCCCCATCCTCATTCTAGCTGCAGCGGCAGCAAAAACAGCAGTGGCGGTGGGGCATCCTGGAACTCCTGGGGAGTTTTCCCATACAGCTTTGGCCACAGCTGGTGGCAGCAGTACCAACGGGTTGTCCCAGAACTCCTGGGGAATTTTCCTGCAAGGCTTTGGCCAAGGTATGGCAATCAGCAGCCCCAAAAGCCGGCAGGGTCCCCAGCGCCACAGAGCAGAGTCGGCACTGTCTCTGCCAAAGGCTGCCTGCCCTTCAGGTGTAGCACCTGCACCGGCTGCCTTTAATCTGCAGTTTACTCATGAGTACCATGCTCACGAGTAAACTGCAGATTAGAGGCAGCCAGAAGATCCTGGCTTGCTTGCTTGGCTGCTTGCCCCGCAGAGCTTGCAGGCAGTGAACAAAACTACCGCCTATTGCCTCCATGCATCGAGGAGGCCAAGCAGGTCACTTCTTCAATTGAGGGCATCACTGGCAGCCACTTCCTGCTGAAGTCCTTGCTCTTCCTGCTGCTGCTTGGCCTCCTAGATGAACAGAGGCAGGAGATCCTGGCCAAAGTCTCGTGTGGGAGGAAGGTAAAGCCAAACCTTGCCCAGCCAAGAGCTTCCAGCAGGGGTTGGTGAGGCTGCAGGGCAAACCTAGCTGGAAGTTGTTTGTAAATCTCCCCAAAATAGGGAGGGGAGGAAGTTCCACTGCTCTCCAGGTTGATTTTATTATAAGAGAAGACCTGGGTACGTTTTTATTAGACAGCCTTTCCTGATTTTTGCTTATATCACTGTTGGTCTCAAACTCATTGCTTAATTAGTTTGTTAAGTCCCCATAATTCATAATTATGTTTATGAATTGCTAATATCACCTTCCCTTTGGAGCACTTTCCATTTTGACAACTTAGGAAAGAAGTCTTTTGTCTTTTGGGTTTACCTGAATGAAATTTAGGTGTAGGCATTAGGGGAGGGTTAATTTGAAAATGAGCAGTAAAAGAGAAGCACATTTCTGTACATAATAGAAAGGAAAGGAAAACATTGAGAAGTGTTAAGGAGCTGAGGGGCGTGTGTGAGAGTCAGTGAATTCCAGACTGGAAAGATTGTTTTGTATTCCAGTTAAATTAAAACTGGTTCTTTGTGAAAGATCTTTGAGAAATTTGGAATATTGCAATAAGGTCCAAGAAAAAAAATAAAGCAGAAAGATTTAATTAAAGGAGAAGAGAAAGAACAGTAAAATATCCACTAAGCTAACTGCTTCAAAAATGCCTTTCTAATGTGTTTTCAATTATAGGATTGGAAATATTTGATTGACTATATGCTTTAATGTTGAAAAAGAATAATCTTTATCAGTATAAGCAGAGGTGTATTCTTCAAGCTTTAATGCATTTTGCAAAATTAATTGTAGTAAACTGAATACCACTGTAGAACATCATTTCTCACCAAAAATGCAATTTAATGGAGAGTAAAGTAAGATTTTACACAGGCAAGAAACAATGTATAGAATAGGTGGTGCCTGGCTCAACTGGAAGTAACTATGAGACGGATCTGTGAGATGGAAACTTACCAAACAGATCCAATCTAGAAATAAGAAATTTCCTGACAGAACAATTAGAGAAATTGGATGCCTTCAGAAATTGTGGGTATACCATCACTGGAGGTTTTTAAGAAATTTGTCCATAATAGTATAGGGCAGTGATGGCAAACCTATGGCACGCGTGCCACAGGTGGCACGTGGAGCCATTTGTCAGGTCACGCGAGGCACTGCCCTGTCAGCATGCACGCGCTGGCCAGCTGAGTCCATCCTTTTTTAAAGCCATTTTTTGCCCTCCCCAGGCTCCAGAGCTTTATAGGAGCCTGGGGAAGGTGAAAAGAGCCTCCCCTGCCCCCCCCCCCCAGAGGCCCTCTGGAGGTTTCATGAGCTTCCCTGTAGCCTCCAGAGCGCAAAAAAATGGCCCTATGGGCAAACCGGAAGTTTGGGAATAGTCTTCCGGATTTCTCGGAGGGTCGTTTTGACTGCTCCAGAGGCTTCAGGGAAGCCTCCTGAAGGTCCCTGAAGCCTCCAGAGGGCATCTGGGGGGGCGGGGGAGGCTGTTTTCGCCCTCCCTAGGCTCCTATAAAGCCTCTGGAGCCTGGGGAGGGCGAAAAAAAGCATGCAAAAAATGGGGGGAAGCGCCTGTAGTGCACACATGTGCATGGGGGGGGTCACACATTGCATTATGGGTGTGGCATGCCCGCACACAACCCCCCTGCGCTCTCCCCACTTATTGCACGCGAGCCAAGAAAGGTTTGCCATCGCTGGTATAGGGTCTCATCTCATGCTTCAGCAGGAGTTGGATTAGAAAACCTCCAAGGTCTCTTCCAACTCTGTTATTTTTTATAAATCTCTCCACTCAGTCTTACCAAGGGAATGATGTTAAACAATAGTTGGGAATGTACATTAGGCAGTCTTCTGACAGCAAAATCTCATCTTATTGGTTAGTATCAAGGGGAAGATGACTTTGAAAAAGCTTCCTCTCCCACCATAACATACAAAATGAGAAGAGAACTGGGAGGGGAAAGGTGAGGAGAAGTCAGGGGGAGGTGCCCCTCCATCTGGGTGACATTAAGTTGGCCATGCCCACCCAGGTCACATGACAATGACCACCTAGTCACGGCCACACAATCACATGATCGCCAAGCCACACCCATAAAATAAAGCCACACCCACAGAACTGGTAGTAATTGTGTTGGAAACCCACCCCTGGTCTGTGGGTGGGTCATATAAGAGCATTCATGTTCTTATGCAACCCCTGCAGCCCCTGCAAAGTGCAGGGAGAGATAATATGCCAGGAGAGTCAGGTTAGCCATCACTGCTCTAGTCCCACCTTGGGCACAATGCCAGCTGGGTGACTTCTTCTTGATGACCACTTCTCTGCAACTTCAGGGATTTGCAGAGTCAAAACTAACATAAAGGCAAATAGAAAAAAAAAAGTTGGGATTTAAACATCTTAATAGTAGATAACCTATGCACAGATAGTTGATCTATGTACTGGAGCTAATTTATTTAGAATTTAAAGTTTTGGTAATAATCTTTCTTAATGGAAAGATCAATGTATATATTTTTTTTCTTTTAAGAGCCTGAAAAGCCGCAGAAACTGACAGTTTTCAATGTGTCCTCACATTCTTTTTCTTTGCACTGGAGGCTGCCCAACGGCTGTGTAGAACAGTTTTATGTGCAGCTTGCACCTCCTCATGGCTTTGTTTCTCTCCAAGATATGGGAAGTGGGGAGTATCAGGTATGTGATGCCTTTTGTTTATAGTACTGTAGTTCAAATTTGTTTATAAGCTGCGCAAACAGCACAATTGGCATAGCGTGACATTCTATCTTGTGGCTTTTAAGCTGGGTTGGGAATGCAAAAGTACATGTACCAAATTTATGAGAGCAGATTTCAACATCTATTCTTTGTTGCCTTAACAACAGTGATGATACTTTTACAAAGTCTACCTCAGACCTCTAGCTATTCATTTAAGTGTTCATGAATATTTTAACAAAGGCAGGGCTGAGCTATTTAGTAATACAAGTTCATTAATTGTGTACTTGCCAGGGAGATCTAGACTTAAATCATTAATGCAGGCAACATTTCTCTCATAAGGCATCACAAAGTTTTAGGAGCACCATTTGATTGCAGTATTTGGATATATATATATAATAAATGCATACATACATACAAACCATGATTTTTCATGTTTTCTTGCTTCTGTTTCTTATTGGAACTACAAAGACACAGGTATTTCATATGAATATTGAGTGTTGATTGATGTAGATTATATTTCAGTGACAATGATAGTATATTTCCTTAGGTCATCTCAGGATATCTCAATTGATATGAACAGTCTAATTAGTTGTGCTACTTAAAACTGCAGAATCCTACAAATAAACAGGGCCATTGAAACGAACTATTAACTGAGGGATCCTACTGCTTTTAAAACATTTTTGAATAGACAGCTTAAACCTAAGAGTAATGCATGTTTTTTTAAATGTTATGAATACTAGTGATGTGAATGTACTATTGATTTATTCAATGCTTTATTTGTATTTGTTTAAATTGAGAGATGCAGTTCTAAATCTTAATTTCACATTCTAGGCTGAAATTTTGAATACCACTCCTGGGACAATATATAATGTGACTGTTTCTTCGGTTTCCTCTTCAGTGTATAGTTTGCCTGTCAGCAAAACAGTGACAACTAATGTAACTAGTGAGTTTATGGCAAAATTGCATTTGAGTGTTTTATCAAAATGTCTCAAAAATATGTATCTAATTTTCTATTTGCCAACTGAAATTGTTCACAGTGCTTGCTCTAAAGTAATTGGAAAAAGATTTATTTTAAAGAAGTAATTCCAGAGTTGCATAGTTGAAGAGAAAATTACCCTTTGAAAAATATCATGATTTAAAACACCCTTGCCAAAATATGAGTATTCAAAAATATCTTGGCAAACTCTTCCATACAATTTTAAGTAGAAAACCCTACTGCATACAGATGCTTCAATAATGAGCTTTAAAAAGTAAACTGGCATCAGAAGCTGTTTGTCTGTGAATATTGCAGATTCCATTAAAATTCTTAGAGAAAGAATGTACTTGATGTTCCAAAAGGCAATTTATTATCTTTCATGAAGTTAAAAAAGCCAACTTCATATTTGCTGCTCTTTGATGCTTAAAAACTGGCAAACTCTCTCCTTATTCTCCAGTAGCTAAAGAATATGTAGGTTTAATGTAAAAATGTGTATTTTATACAGATCCAGGACCTCCTGTTTTCCTTGCTGGGGAAAAAGTTGGATCTGCAGGAATACTCCTTTCATGGAATACACCACATTTCCCAAATGGGAGAATTATATCCTACATTGTTAAATATAAAGAAGTTTGTCCGTGGATGCAAAATATTTACACCCAAGTTACAACAAAACCAGATAGTTTGGAAGTTCTACTAACCAACCTTAACCCTGGAACAACTTATGAAATCCAGGTAAATTTATATTTTACTATTTAAAATATTTAAAATGAAGTATTTTACTTTTTGAAATTTGTAAGCATCAGAGCGTTTTTTAAAATATAGATATGCCACATATTTAAATTATAATTAATGTAAATCTAACTGCAGGCATGTAATTTCACCTCAGTTTCACTTTAGTTGTGCTCTCTAGTGGAAAGCTTTGCATTTAATCATTTAATACAGTAAGAAAGTATGTTAATTTCCAGAGCTGGTAGTATTCTTATGCATTTTAATAAACTATCCCTTCCCTTCCTTTCCCTTCTCTGTTTTTGTCCCAGTGCATTTTATTTGATAAGAATAGTATATTTCTCATATATCTGAGGAAAATCACAGATGTTCATTTTTTATATAATGCAAACGTTTAAAAAGACAAGAATAATAGCTTTCCTGAAAGTTTCAGTCTAACACGGTCTAACAAGATGCCAAATTGCAAAAGTCTGATAAGTTGTTCAAGACAAAGATAAAGATTAGTTTGAGAAGGATGTCATTATAGGATAACTTCAGGATAGGTTATATTTCAGTATATTCATATTGCAATTCTGCATCAAAAGTCTCTATGTATAAAATGTACTAAGTCAGTTATATTTAAGTGTAATTTGTTGAATACATCATAACTGTTGAATATGTCACAACTGTTCAAGCAATATCTCAAATCGAGCAATTCCCATAATGGCAAGATATGGATCTTTATCACACACATTTTAATTTCATTGAGAAAAAAGGAATCTTTCATACCATGCATATCACTTAGTAAAGAACTTGTTGAGAGCATTCAAATGACTTCCATCTTATGTTTTTATTGGGTACTGTTTCCTCACAGAAGCATATGTGAATTTGGTCATTTACATGAATATTATTTGTTTCACTTAAAATGCAATCTTAGTTCTCACTGATTTTGTCCTCTTGCAGGTTGCTGCTGAAAATAGTGCTGGCATTGGAATATTTAGTGTGCCATTTCTCTTTCAAACTGCAGAAAGTGGTAACTTGGTTTATAATATCTCTTAGTAATCTTGTCAGGCTACATAAAAGTGAGATATGCTTGGATCTGAAGAGCCAAATTGTGCTAAAACATGTTTATTATGAGAACATTATTTTTGTTTTTAAATTAAAAGTTTATTACATATACAATATGTGGATAGAAACTTGCATTACATAAATTCAGTCAAATACACTTAAAAGTCAATCCTTTCAATTTATACATTGTTGAAAACTTAATACAATTTAATAATACAATGCTAAATTTATCTTCAGATTTAAGCTTATTCTGTAAACTTAGATTTTGTTATTTGTTGACATTTAGTATGACAGGTTCACTGAAATGACAAACTTTCAACAAATATTCCTGAAGAAATTGCATAAAACTTTGACAATTTAACAGCTGATTTTTTAAAAATTACAAATATTTTATTAATATTTAAGCAAGTGTATCCAAATGTATACCATTGTTTACATTCAAATAGTTATGTATAACAATAATCTTTTCAATTCTAATTCTAAAATATACAATAATTATATATTACATAGTTTGCTGTAGATAAAATTTTCCCAGAACTTGAAAATCTTGTTCTGTCCAGGGACTAAGGAAATCTGTCATTTATGTTTAATAGACTCTTTAAAATAAGTCAAATACATTCTTTCTTTCTTTTTTATTTTGCTGCTTCTTTCCAAGCACCTGGTAAAGTGGTAAATCTCACAGTTGAAGCTTTCAACCACTCAGCTGTAAATCTGATTTGGTTCTTGCCACAACAGCCAAATGGGAAAATAACTAGTTTCAAAATTAGTGTAAAGCATGCAAGAAGTGGAATAATAGTGAAGGATGTCTCTGTTAAAGTGGAAGACCTTTTGTCTGGCAGATTACCAGAATGCACTGTGAGTATGTAAAACATGCTAGTTATAGATAAAAATAAAAGTTGATTCTTCAGGACTGTCCATGTTTCAGTTCAAAATTCATAGTAAAACAATTAAAATATAAAAACAATAAAAACACCCACAAAAATAATTGTTTTTATTTCAATGTTTGTCTTCACAGGATAACAGTGAATCATTTTTATGGAGTACTACCACTCCTTCAACTACATCTAGTAAAACCACTACGTTTACCTCAAGTACAGTCTCTCCCAAGGCAATGAGTTCAGTCTGGAATGAACCTGTCAGTTTTGTCGTGACTAATCTTAGGCCATACACAACATACCTTTTTGAAGTTTCAGCAGTAACCACTGAAGCAGGTTATATTGACAGTGCAATTGTCAGGACACCAGAATCAGGTATATATTCTTCAGGTAACAAAGTTAAGAAGGGAAATCAATATGGACAGCATTTGCAATTGGCAAAGTTTGAATAAATATTTTTCAGAATGTACCATAGGACAATTTATCTTCCAGAAATATATTTTTGGGTATGTCCTTATATAAGGAATGGATCAAATTTCATTCTTCTGTTGTCCCAGGGACTTCAGAGAATAAAGGATCTGTCCTACAGAGAAATGCTGCAATGAGAAGGTATGGGTGTCAGGGAGAAATCTGAATGAAAATTGTGGTTGGTTCAGTGTAGGAAATTTGCATTTTATTTAATTATATAAGACACATGTGGTGCATCATCTGAAGCACGTTGAAATAAAAAGACTTTTTTTGCAATATAAATTTAATTATATTGAAGTTTTTAAATCTTCATGATATACATTATCTTATAAACCTGTGATGGCAAACCTATGGCACACATGCCAGAGGTAGCATACAGAGCCCTTTCTGTGAGCATGCGCACCATCACCAGCTGTTCTTTTGGTTTTCATGTGTGCTGGAGTGCCGGAAACCCGAAGATCAGCATGCATACTGGACAGCTGTTCTTTGGGTTTCTGGCATGCATGCACCAGCCAGCTGGACTTCGGGTTTCCGGTGCGCAAAGACCAGCTGGCTGGTCTGCATATGTGCTCTGGAAACCCAAAGACCAGATGGCTGGCATGCACATTCCCGTGCACCTCTCTTTGGGCACTCGGTGCTGCAAAAGTTCACCATCACTGTTCTACACCAATGAGTAGGTTTCTTATCTCCCTCTGAGCCTTTACAGGCAGTTTCTCCAGCCCATACATGCAAGGGAAGGGGACATGAAATACAAATTAGTATTTAAAATGATCAATATTCAAAACAATAAACTAATTAATTAGAGTTATAGTAGAATATTTTCCATCTGCTTATTATACTTTGATTTCAACAGACAAACAATGGAGAGAAAGATAATTTATAATGAGAAAAAGTAGTCTGTGTAACAGAGTATTGTGTCTTAATTTCAGATCCAATTTCAAATCCAATCTGATTAGGATTTGTACATTTCCCTAATCTCCACTGTCTTTTCAGTTCATATTGCCCATATTTTCAGAAAGATCAATTTATTTAAATCAGATGGAAAGATTTGCTTTACAATGCTACTAAAGCACACATTTTCTTCTAGTTCAGGGGTGACAAACGGCCTGGATGCATCACACGCAGGCCAAGCCCACCTTGGTTCCACAAAGCCAAAAAAACATTGTGATACGTCATGTGATGTCACATGACACATGACAGTTTAAGCTTAATATTGGCTTAGTTTCCTTAATTGAAGAAGGAAATAATGAAGTCCTTCGTAAATACGGGACAACTCATGATACTTTTATAAAGAAGTAACCAATTTTACCTTCCATCTATTCAAATCAAAATGCTTAGTAACCCAATCACAAATAAAAATACAGCAACTATATGTTAAATAAGTGAGTGCTCGCCATCCAGCTACTTCACTAAAGATAGCACGGGACTTGCAAATTAGTTGATAATGTTCCTTAGGTAAGAAATTTTTCTTGATATAACTGCTGGACTTAATTCTCCATTCCAAGGATAACTGTTTTTATAACAATATAGTTGATGCCCTTATATTTGGCAAGATTTCTAAAGAATGATAAATAATCTTTAGAAAGCAGAGATCAGATTTTGCATGGGCAAGATTTATTACTATCCATTAACAGCTGTTCTCATTTTGGCAGCTAGTAGAATACAAAATATTTGTCCTTTTTATGACCACCAGTGCCTTTGAATAATGTCATGTTTGACCTAATCTTCATTACAGTTTGAGCAGCTGAAGCATTTTGTCAGCTGTGTAGAAATAGCAATAGGTTAGGGATATCACTAACAAAGTTAAATGTTGAAGGAAATATTCAAGGCAGTTTAAATACATAACCAAGATTATTTTTAGAAAGTGATGTCTAAAGTTTGGCTTTCAGGTTTTTTTGAGGCTTCTAATAATACATTTTATACTTAAACATATATTGGCCATTAAAAATAGGAAGATAGTGTCATTTTGTCTGCCTTATTTCAACAGAGTGCCTAAAATTTGGCTTGAAGGCTGAAAGTTCACGTATTTGAGGAGAAAATGTTAATATTAACAATGAAACATGGACATGCATACAAATTATGGAAAATTTACACAAGCTTTTTATTTAGAATGAAATAAAATTGTATGGAGCTTGCCTCATTATTAAACATATTTGATTATAATCAATTGATTTAAAAAATCATGATGTGCTATCAAGTCATTTTTGACTCTTAGTGACCACATCAATAAATTTTTCTCCAAGACAAATAATAATTTATTAATTTGTATGCCATCCA
This sequence comes from Thamnophis elegans, assembly GCF_009769535.1. NCBI lineage: Eukaryota > Metazoa > Chordata > Lepidosauria > Squamata > Natricidae > Thamnophis > Thamnophis elegans. The sequence continues at coordinate 43,132,796 of NC_045547.1, read as the reverse complement.
ACACCCAGTGCGTCTAGGCAACTCACAACAAACAAATTACAATAAAATGAAAAAGACAGATACAATGAAATGAATCCAAGAATGGGCACTCTGGGCAGATGGAAGAAGAATGATTGATCCAGCCCATTGCCCTTTTCATCTGACTGCCACAGTAAAGTATTTATATACTCATAAAACCTCAGAAATTGCTTTCTTTATATCAATTCCTTAACTAGGTAAAGAAAAATCTGCCATTTTATATGTTGGCATATTAGGAATGCTCATTTTAATTTGAGTTCTACATGTATTATAACTCTTGATGTGGATTGGCCACTGCATTGATTTGCTGGTAGTTTTACTATCAGGATGAAATTTAAAAATAATTACAATTCAGATTTTATGAAATAAACACTCACAATATGTATGGTGTTTTTTTTCCATTTAGTTCCAGAAGATCCTCCTCAGAATCTTGCTACAGGAAATATTACAGGAAAATCTTTCTCAATTTCATGGGAGCCACCAAACATTGTTACTGGAAAGTTTACTTACAAAGTGGAATTATATGGGCAAACTGGTAAATCAGTTAATTTGATTTTGTATTATTGTGTTCACATGTTTCATAATCTACTGTGTTTAGTCATTAATTGATTCATAAAACTATTAGAGCTATACAGTTGTAACATTTATTTATATACCATCATACTATTTCCTTTCGGGATAACTAACATCCAGAACTCAGACTAAGAAATAATGAGCAAAGATAGAAAAGCAAACATACCTAAATTTACTTTATACCAACAACATTATCTCTTCATATCTTTCTATCCTTGCTAACCATTTTTATGTCCACCATATCATTTGTTCTTTAAACATGACTTTTTTCAGGATTTCATTAACTCCATCCAACCATTATCGTCTTCATTTTCTTGGTTCGTTCCTTCCTTCCTTCCTTCCTTCCTTCCTTCCTTCCTTCCTTCCTTCCTTCCTTCCTTCCTTCCCCATTTTTAACCCATAGTTTAAGATAGGGTTATCAAATTCCCAGCCTGCATGATGGATATGTCACGCACTGGCCACGCCCACGCCAGATTTAGTGAAGGGGAAAAAAGTCCCAATGTGTCATGTGATGCTGCTGTGACGGTGTGAGTTTGACACCCCCCTTTAAGGCAACAAAAATGGCTCCCTCAAAAATTTAACATCTCTTGTTCCATGGGATCCTAGCCACATAACCAGGTCTTATGGGCCTTTTGGAATATCAAAAGGTGAGGAAAGGCAATTCCTCAAACAGCCTAGTCCCATGCCATGAAGGGCTTATTGTGTTAATCTTACAGGCCATGATAATCACCAGATGAGTCATAAGTATATGCTACTCATTGTTATTTTGATCAATCAATGTGTTCACCTAACATTTTTAGTAAGGCAGAGAAACTGAAAATTTAATCTATTTGATTTAATATATGCAACAATGCCCTGTTAACTGAAAGGGTAGTGATCTGATCTATTGTACCAGTATACCAAAATTTCAGGTAAACCCAGATTTACCTCACACTTGCTTACTCTAGTCAGTGCATGGTCAGATCTTTAATCTAATAATTAACTTGCAAGCCAACATAGTATTGTCAATTAAATTATATGCATAATAATATGTATACTGACATAATTAAACATGTAGTAACATTTAATTGAGTATTAAATACCTGGAAGTATAGGCATTTTCCAAAACTTGGATTAAACAACTAATAGGATACACCTGTAATGTTATTGTCTTTTACCTTTTTACCAAGTGTCATAGAAATATTCATTAACATGAAATTGATATACCTGATCAGTTTATAATACTTGCTTGTTTCAGTTTTCTTTAACATAATCAGGAACAAAATTCTTTTAAAATAATTTCGAAGAGTTTAACTGTCTGGTATTTTGTTTTAAATGATTATTTCAGTTCGTATTTTGGATAACAACACAAAAGATCTCAAATTTACATTTAATAATCTGATACCGTTTACATTATATGATGTGTTTGTTGCTGCTGAAACAAGTGCTGGAGTGGGCCCAAAGTCTAACATAACAGTTTTCACACCTGCAGGAGGTAAGCTGTATATGTCATGTGTGTGTGTGTGTGTGTGTGTGTGTGTGTGTGTGTGTGTGTGTGTGTGTATAGATATATACATACATACACACACACATTATATTCATATTTTAATATGGATAGATAGTGTTGGCAGACGCAACCCATGGAAGTTGTGGGTGTGTATTTGTGTGCAGCTCTAAATGTTGAGTAACACTGGATCAATTGCTTGCTTCCAGGAACAATGAAATAAATGATAATGGTGTAAATAAGAATGAGTCTTCCATTAGTTTCATGGCATTCATTAGCCATTGAAATAGTACATAAAATTCAGCAGGTCCTCTGACAATATTTTGAAGGTTTTATTATTGTTGTTGAAAGATGAATTAAACAATCTTAGTTTTATTTGGTCCCAATTGTTAGGACAGCACAACTATTTGTCCACTAGATGGCAGTAAGTGATTACAAGAAAAGTTTGTTTAGTAAAGCTGATAATGTTACAGATTCTCTTAACTGAAATAAGTTCAATTTTCACATGATGACTTAATGTGTACAGTTTTCACTTCAAAAGCAAGGTGTGTATTAATTTTTTCTAGGACGTTCTTTCCATGCACTTTACCCCAACTCCAGTTCTTTTACAATAAATGGAAAGTAATCATGAAGATAGCCTCTGCTATACAACCTCCAGAGGATATATCTCAATTGCAAAATTGTACCTACAGGTGCACAGCTAGAGTGCTCTCAGGAGCAGTTCTCACTAGGGAGAGGGCTTTAGGGAGATGCGGCATTTCACTCAATATCCCTTGGGCAGAATGGGCTGTTATGGGAGAATGAATGAGGTCAACAGATTGGAAGTTCATCAGTTCTAACTAGATTTTTTTTAAAAGTGATGGGAACAATAATCAGTAGATTAGCAACACCTGATTAATCTTGGAAGCTAAGCTTGGAGAATGTCAGCAGTGTAGGCTAGAAGAAGACAATAGCAAATTCCCATTGTGTTCTTGGCAAGACTACAGACATTTGCGGTATCCATCAGAATTATGTAACTTCAAATAAATGTTACTTTTTGGATAGTATTAATTTAAGATTAAACATTTTCTAATGTTTGCTGTTTTGTAATTTTACTACATACATTATATTTCAGTTCCAGGACCTGTATTTGATTTGCATGTAGTAGAGGAAGCAGCAAGCTTTATAAGAATTGCTTGGAAAAAACCACAGCAACCAAATGGAGTAATCACTCAGTACCGAGTAAAAGTTTTCCATGAGGAAACAGAGGAGATCCTTGAAGATACAATTCTGACAGAAAAAATCAAGGTACTTACCTACATTTAATATTTTCACATTATTCCTTGTCTACATTCCTGTCACTAAGGTTAAGAAATGGAAAATTGTTTCTTTCTTCTCTTTCTGTGTTAGCATTTTACTGAATCTGTGGATCCAGATATGACAGAAGAATATGCATTATCTTCCTCACCGAATAAAATAAAAACAGTGACCAGTTTATATGAAGGTTCAGCTGAAATGTTCCCAAGAGTACATGAATTTTCTCCAGTAAAATATACTAGTATTCCTGTTGATAATTTCCTAACTGTAAATGAGGATGCAGGACTATATTTAAATTCTGGTAAGTAGGAAAAAGCTGTTTTCTATAACTACTTCAGTGTTCATATGGCTATTACACGAAGTTTCTTTAGCAAAGAGTTCAGTCGTTATTGTTAGTGGGCATTTGCTGATGTCACATTCGGCAAATGGGGAAATGCCACACAAGCAGAGCTTAGTAGCCCCTTGTCACCCAGTTGACCTCTCTCCCAGAGAAAGAAGATGCCAGACCCATTGCACAAGCTGCATAGACAATCAGTTATTACAGTTGCCAAAGCAGGTGTGATTGGAAGAGATTAACATATCTCCATGTCCCATGCAGACCTTTAATTTTTTTTCCCCCAACAGTTTTTGACTAATAGGCTTCCAAATGTCACTGAAGGTAAATAGGTCAAAAAGTTACAACTCAGCAACATGGGGCAACCAACAGGTGGCGATGACCCTTTGACCCAGTGATGCTATCAGCATATTCACTTATGCAGCATTATCAAAGGAGCATTTTTGTGACTAAACACAGATATTTATGACCCATTAAATAAAGTTTGGGTGACAGATACAGGTTTAAAAATGTCTGAAAATGTGAAAGGGAGCCATTAAATGTAAAAGGATAATGGTGCTATTTTCATTACTTTGAATGTCAGTTGTAAATAAAATAGTGCTGAAAAGTTATTTCCATGATTCTTAGCTATTATTTTTGTCTTTCAGCTACTGTTTTTTCATTTGCAATATGCCAAGATTACTTTTCCTTTTTGCACTGATGCAAACATGCTTCAGAAATGAAAGCAATCTATTTTTGTCAATCTAGTATGCAAGTTTATTTTGGAATAGCATACATTGAATCCAGTACGATTTATTCTTCATTAAACACTCATAGAAACAGGATTCCTGTTTCTTATTCTTTGCTGTGCAGGATGATCAATTCTGCAATTATTTTAATAGTGACCATTTAACATAAACACACAAAAACTGCACTCTTATACCATTTTTGTAGAAATGATATCCTCTAAACTAGTCCTAAGTTAGAAATGTATGACTGATTTTAGTTTTTTAAAAATATAAAACATTTGATACCATCAATCTTTCAGTTGAGCAGCTGTCATATCGTGTAAATGCACTCCAGCCTTTCACTAAATATGCAATTGCTGTGTCTGCTTTTACCATCATTGGAGAAGGACCACCGGCTATTCTCATTTCTAAGACAAGTGAACAAGGTAAAAACTTTATAACAGAAATATTATCATGCTGCAAGTGTTCGTTTTTTCAATTTTTCTAAATTTAAATTTCTAAATTAATTATTCTTTTTTGTAGTTCCAAGTTCTGTGGAAAATATAGATTATAAAAATATTAGTTCATCTTCAATTTTGCTCTTTTGGGATAAACCATTAAATCCTAATGGAAAAATCACACATTATACAATTTATGCAATGGAGGTGGATACAAACAAAGCATTTCAACTGACTACATCAGAAAAACACATACTGATTACAGGTGGGATGATTTTTTATATATAAAGAAAGACAGAGAGAAGGAAGGAAGAAGTGAGAGTGAGTTAGTGAATGAATGTTGAGAAATATAAGTTTAAAATAGAATTATGTAGACGTTAATTATGTCAACTTGTGCCATGATTGTACTTTAGCCTTAAAAACAGATATTTTTTGTCTCTATTTGTATTTTTTGACATTTATTCTTGTTTTTAATTGTAATAGATGACTAAAAAGAATTTAATGAAATAAAATTATAGTGAATACATTCACCATTATCATTATATTATTATTATTATTGTTCTTCTTAACATTACAAATTAAATAAAAAAGCATCAATGCAATTCAGAGTATGAAATTTTTTTAAAATAACAAGCTATTATGAATAGGGAAAAAGAATAAAAAGAAAATGATACAATGCTTTGTACCTACTATGTTATTACAATGATTGCATAATGAAAGAAGTGCCACTTCAAAGGCTGAGAGTTGACAATTTTTGTTAAGCCACACTTTGCATCTGGTAGGTCAAATATTGACAGGCCAAATTTAGATAAATGGAGCCAAATATATAAATTTCAGATATATGTAACATCATTTAATAGCCCATCACTGAACCTTACTTCAATGAAATAAGAATATACAACAAAGAAGGAGCTATCTATGGAAATATCATGCTTCTTGTTTCTCCAAGAGTAGTTCCGGTCAGTATTGATGGCAGGAGAGGAGAACAGCTCAAGGCCTGTCCCCTGGGTTATGGGGTTTCTCAGGGCTCATTACTCTTTCCATTCTCTTAAATATCTATATGAAACTGCTGGGTGTGACAATTCAGTGGCGCCGGAGTCAGGTACCATCAAGGTGCTGAGTGGCCCTAGTTTGGCTAATGTATGCTGACAAGGTTGTATCTTGATATTTGAAGTCTATGGGGCCCTGGATGGGGAAGAACAGGCTTCAGTTCAACCTGAGCAAGAGTGGCTCTCGGATTTGGTGATTTTTCCACCTTTACATGTTTCTGGATGTAACTGTACTGCCCCAGACATAAACCAAAGTGCAATTTGTGGATCCTCGTGGCTTTTGTTCAAAGAGCAGGTTGATAGCCATGGCCAGGAGGGCGTTTGCTCAAATCTTTGTTGGGCAACAATTGGTCCTGTCCTGGACCAGACATTTTTCAGTCACTTAGGCTTTTTTATACTTTTGGGTTTTAAAATATAGTTTATTTATTACATCTTGTTATTATTTGGTTTTTTTATTATGTTAGAGTCACATATAAGATGGGTAGCTATATAAATGTAATAAATATATTACACATTCAACATAAAGACAATAACCAACCTTTTAAAAATTTATTGAGAAGTCCAAAATTTGAAGTGTAAAATATTGTAAATATTTCAATGTAATATTACCAACCAGAAAATAATTATGTAGTTCAGCTTCCCATATATTTGGACTAGTCAGATTGTTATATTGACAATACAAATCTAGGTAAAGATCCTTGATAATTAAAAATTTCTCAGTATTGTAAGCTTATAACAATGTTTATGTTTGATTCCTGCCACTGAACATCCTGAATATCACTAGATTGCTATATTAAATAGTGCAAAGTTCCTAACATCAGTATAAACAAAGTACAGCTTAATTGCAGGTGAAATAAATCTGTTATAAATAAACATATAACAGCTTAATTAGAACAACAATGTAAGTTTAAAATAAGTTTAATCCATTTTAATTAACTCATTACAAAGCTTAATGTGTACATATGAGAGATAAGAAATAAAAAAGGGAAATGTCAAAATACTGAAATAGCCATTTTTAAAAATTTTGAACTATTAAAAATTAAACCTAAAATGTAATATTAAGAAAACATTTTAAAGGCAGTTTTATCAATCAAGATCACATGCTAAATGTTTGTCTGTATAGCACTTTTATATAACAGTTAATAATTTTTCTAAAGTAAGTCCTAATATTTGCAATGTGCTAGAATTGAAAGCAACTTCTCAATATCTATGAGAGTAAACAAGATATCTGTAAAAATGCCCAAATGAATGCACAGTAAATTTCATTTACAGATTTTGTTCATCTTTGTTTTAGACCTAAAAAAGTACACAGATTATAAAATGAGGGTAACAGCTTCCACAACTGTTGGAGAAAGTGCACTTTCTGGAGACAATGATATTTTTATAAGAACACTTGAAGATGGTAAGTACATTGATTTCATATTGATTTTATAATTTCAGTTTGATCAGTTATGATTGATTTATCTACAATGCCCATTAAGCAATACATTTGCACAAATAATAAAAACCACATAAGCCGTTTCTGTGTGTATGTCTGTGTGTGTGTGTGTGAGAGAGAGAGAGAGAGAGAGAAAGAGAGAAAGAGAGAGAGGGATGGGTGGATGGAAGGAGGGAGATAGATTTTTTTTCTGGACATATTCCAATCTCTCCTGATGTTTAGTATGACTAATTGAGGCTTAATATGACAATTTTGAAAAGGTGTTTTGCAAACTACATTGTAAGCGATTTCTATTTCTTGAAGTTCTTTAAAAAGCTTTAGAAACCCACTAAGATAAGAGACAGCACTAATACTATTAATACTATTTTTAATACTGTTCCCATATTAAAATATATCAACTAGCTTCAGGCTGGATGAGTTGGTTGCTGCCATTAACTTGGGAAATTTTAATTCTTAACTTTAATTCATAAATGTAGCTGCAGGGTAACCAAATAAATAGCACATTTTTATCTGTGCAAGAACGGGTAGACAGTTACCCCTGAAGGCAAGTATGGTATTAGAAGAGGTATCCGCATGAGCGGTGATATGAAGGACTTTGTGATGATGAAGTAAATAAAGGAAATTGACCTTTATTTCGGTGATGAGAATCACCGAGTTTCTGCTACTTTTAACAATTCTAAATTATGGCTTGCAATTTCCACTTATCAAGACAGTTCAAAATGTTTGCATTTTGCTACCAGTAATGGTAAAAACTAGAGTGTTTTGCCTGAGACAAGTAGGAAAGAATGTGATGTGTTTAAAGAACATATACTGTATGGGAGCATATAGGTGTGAATGTAAGTATATATGTATATTAGTGTGTTCGGGGAAAATATGTACGTGCATATGCTGAGATTGGACATACTTCCACATGTCTAGAGGAGAGGTTGTTTAAAGATTGTATATTTGCATGTCCAAAAATTGTTTTGCAATTGCTCAAATATACACTGGCAAATTTGTTCCCAAAGGACTCATCTGGCAACTAATATGTCTTTAGTTTATAAAAAGGTTACCTAATCTTGGTCTATATATTATAAAAATACAAAGAACACCATTTTACTGTAATCAATAAATTCTGTATTTTAAAACAGTTATGAATGAATGCACCCTAATACTCAATCACTTTTTTTCTGTTTTCTGAATGAAAGAACCCAGTTCACCACCTCAGAATGTTGAGGCATTAGACGTGACTGCCTCAGAAGTCAAATTACGGTGGTTACCACCTGAAATACCTAATGGGATCATAACTCATTATGAAATCATGTCTAATAATGGCAGTATTTTAATAACTAAAAATTCTACAACAACACATCTTACTTTAAATGAGTTGAAACCATACACTTTGTATAACATTTCTGTAAGAGCATTCACTCGCCTTGGTCATGGGAATCAGTCATCTGACCCATTATCTGTAAGAACAGCTGAAGCTGGTAAGTGGAAATAGAATATTCTTTTGTCTCTATGGATTCAATTTTAAATGTATTGAAAAGGATATTCAAAAGAATGCAAATGCAAGTAGATTAATAGGTACCACTTTAGTGGGAACATTTCCTGCACCTTTGGAGTATAGTCATGCTGGTCACATGACCATGGAAAATGTCTTCAGCAATGCTGGCTCCCTTGGCCAAGAAACAGAGATGAGCTGTGTGCCCTAGATAATATAATTAGGTTACAAATTACTAATATAATTAGGTTACAAATTACACATATCTATATTTGAATGAGACAAATGATACCATGAAGCATTTCTCAAAATATCTGATGATCATAGCAAAGTATCTTGCTTAATGATGAGAGGTGAGTCTCTTTCAATGGATGTTTTGTTGCATCAAACATGTATCAAATATCAGAATATCAAAATATCAAAAAAGTTCAATGCATGCTATTTTTTGTTCTTAGTTGTTTTACGATTTGGTGTTATTAACAAGTTTTCCAATTATAACATACATGTAATCCTATTTTATCATGTTTAGTTTTATATTTGAAATAATGAAACCAAGGGCCCAAATGAATAACAAGGCAAGTTAGAGAATAGCGAAATGAAATTTCTAAATAAAAAATTCCTGATTGTACATTAAAATAAATATGTAGTTTCCCATAAATTACCTGTGGGGAGATGGATAGGTAACTAGGATAGGGTTGGGATTATTGTACTAGTATTTTGTTTTCCTTTTTTGTATTTTTATCACTTTTTGTTGAAAAGCACTTTCTCTGTGTTTTTTTCTTTCTTTTGACAAAGTATGTATTTTTCTGATAATTGTTTGTGCTTTTTTTCTTTTTTGTCACTATTTTAAAAGCAATAACAAAGAAATCAGGATTTTATAGAAGTAGGTTAAATGAATTTGAAATTAAAGAAAATATCTATGTCAGAACTGAAGGAAATTGTACCTCTGTTTTATTTACTAAAGGCAAAACAAATCTTTGATAGTTCATTGCTTGCTAATTCATTATTGGATCAGAGACTTCAGACTATATTGGTAATATGTATTGTTGCTTTGTATTTAATTGTCTTCTGTAATGTAATAGCATTTGATGAAAGCTCAAAATAGCATTTGAGTTTCAGTTATCATCATATCTTTTAATTTTTTTGTATGTCATACACCTGTAGTACACTATTATTTAAAATTTGGATATAATATTTTTCTCTGAATTATTTCATTTCAGTACCTGACTTTCCACCCCAAAATATAACTTACAGGAACATGTCTTCTTCAGCAATAGAGTTATCATACTTTCCTCCATCTGTCTCCAATGGCATTATAAAGACATACACCATATATCTCAGAGAGGTGAATGGAAGTGAAGTAAGAGTAATCAACACAACACATCTGTCACTAATTATTACAGGTAATATTTTGCCTTAGTATTTTACATGGCAGTAATCTATCTGTGTTATGATGAGTCTGTATCAAGTCTATGTATGTATTTTTCATTATCAAATTAACAAACATAATCATATACCTTGCATTAAACACATATAAGTGAATAATTCAAAGTAATTATATGTAATTATATTTCTTCTGTTTTTAAGTAGAACTAAGAAATTAAGCAAATGTGCACTGATACTATCACTGCTATATTTTATGTGCCAAATTTCATTACTATATTAAATTGAAAACTCAAACCAAATTATGACATGAAATCTGAATTTCATGTCAATTTCTGATATTTTTGGACACTTAAGAGAGTTAGTCATATCAGTGGCTTAAAAAATACCATTGGTAGTATAAATGAAAGTTATTTATTTCATATATTAATATATTTGATATATAAAATATATACTGTATGTCAAATGCTTTAACTGTCCTTTGCTTTGTAGAATATTGTTCTGTCCCAAGCCTCTAACCTATACTGTCACAGACTTGGCTGTCTGCCACAACTAAGGAGGGAGATAAGCCACCCCTTGGCTAGGAGCCCAGAAAATTATCTCTATGAAAACAAGGCTTGAACTCATGAAATTCTCCCAATCTTTCACTACACCTGGATTAGTAAACTGTTGTTTTCTGCAAAATTCCCCTCCTGTCACCCCACCTATAAGCTCTCCAGGAGGGGCCGATCAGTATCCACCTGCTCCTATTTTCTTCTGTGGCCCTTTTTCCAAAGCTGCTCCCTCCTCCTCTCAGCCCTACGCATACGTATGTCAGGGACAGCCTCCCTCTGTTCTTCCTCACTGCTCCCTGACTCAGAGGCCATCTGGTGGCCAACAAGCCTCTCTAGTTCTGACTCCAAACACCCCCCAGAGTCTTCCTCAGCCTCCAGGGCAGTCCCATAGTGTTCATCGCAGTCAGATTCCACCAACAGCTCAGCCGGCCACTGTTGTGCCACAAAGATATTTATTTTGTTTTACCTTAAAAAAGATATCTCTGAAAAGTGAAAGAACAAAAGTCAGGACAATGTTATAAATATGTTTTCATTTTTTGTAGTCAATTTATTCTGTAAAACACTTAATTTAATTTAATTTAAAATTTAAAATATTATAGAACTTTCGTATATCTCTATGTATATATTTATATAAATATAAAATTAACTTGGGGGATAACGATATAAACATTAGTGCCCAATTAATAAAATATTCATATTTTAAATATTAAATTATTCTAAAACATTACTAACACCTACCATTTAGATAAGCTTAGCATTTGGGTCAATAATATGATTTCCATGTCTGTAAATTAAAGTCTTTATGTTGTGTTTTTATAATTTTCTCTACATTGATTAATATGAAATTATCAAAATAGCATAAACACAAAAGGCATATAAGTGTCACTATATACACATAACATGTATATTCTTTATTTAGGTTTAAAGAAATATACAAAATATCTGGCTGAAGTATCTTCAAGCACTGTAAAAGGTCAAGGACCTCGGAGTGCACCATTGGATATAATAACTGATGAAGATGGTAAGGTTGACCTTGCTGATTATTGTGTTCTTTTCATATCAGTTGGTTAAGTTGGAGTGATAGAAGAATATTAGCTACAAATTCCCATCTGCAAGCTAAAGGAAGCTCAAAATGGTGTTAGTATTAGGGGTGGAAAACCTTTTGAACATGGGAGCTTCACTTAATGTTTCTTTGGAGCATGGTGAGACTAATAGAATAGGGTTTTTTCTGCTTCAAAATAATAGAAAATTGAAATACAACGGTTCAGTAGATAGGGAACAAAGTGCTTACATTTATTTGATTATAAGCAGACTTTTCAAAAGGTATAAGCCCTTGTAAATAACAAGATCTACTTGCAGTAAAAATGTAAGAGGCAATGAAATGCAAGCAAAAAAAAAGGTTTAGAATGTAATTTCTTGGAAGTACATACTGTTCTGACTGTTAGTCAAAATATTTTACAAATTCCTTCATAGCTGAGCACTTGTTTTCATTTCACACATAACTAAAGTGATGACCTGCTTTAGGGATATGATGATAATTTATATCATTTAAAATAAGCTTGAATGGTATGATAAAATGCCTATATTTATCAAGAAAATACTAAAACATCTGATCATCTGATGTAAATGGCTATATTTATTATTTATAATGGTATACATAATGAATATCCAATAATATGAATCCTGATAACATTTTTATCTATGCTAGTAATTAAAGTACTAATAAAATTAAAATATTCCAGAGTTTATAACTTTGGTTAATTGTATCTAATCAGGGGCATTTTTTAAAATCTGGAATTAAAGCCCCAGCAGGTATTTTATAGAAGTGCACGGTGACTTATTATTAACACTAGTATATGTCATATAATGAATATGTATTGTATCATAACAGGACACATAAAAATAAAATGGTGCATACAAGATTGCAATAAGTAAATAAACATTACTGACAATGAGTTAGATTCTCCTTATTTTTTTAATACAGCTCATTGGTTTTGGAGCAATTCAGGTTCTCAGATTAGACTTGATTGTGGGAATTTATAGTCTCGGGCTCTCTGTGGGCATCAACCTACATAGAATTCTCTTTCAGGAACTCAAAGGAGGTAAGAAAGGTACAGCAGAAATATTGAATAACAAAATAAGAGACTTTGAAAGGACCTTGGAGGTCTTCTGGTACAACCCCCTGCTGAAGCATTAGATCCTATACCTATGATGGTGAACCTATGGCACGTGTGCCATAGGTGGCACACCGAGTCATATTTGCTGGTATGCTAGTCATCAACTCCAGCGTGCATGAGCACACTTGCCAGCTAATTTTTGGCCTTCTGGAGGGCTGTGGAGGCGGTTTTCTTCCTCCTCAGGCTTCAAGAAAGCCTTTGGAGGCTGAAAAACAAGCTGGAAATGGATCATTCTTGAACTTCTGGTTGGCTCATTGGGACTGTTTTTCACCTTCCCCAGGCTTCAGGAAAGCCTCCCTAGGCCGGGGATGGTGAATAAATGGCCCAAATGAGCCAACCTGAAGTTCAAAAACGATCCATTTCCAGCTTCTGGAGCGCCTCCGGGGGGCCAGGGGAGGCCATTTTCACCCTCCCCAGGCTTCAGGAAAGCCTCCAGAGCCTGGGAGGTTGTGCGCACATCCATGAGGGGCACATGTGAATGTGCAGGTGGGCGGGGAGGATTGAATGCAATAGTGAACACACAATTTTGGCACGCCATAAGAAAAAGGTTCGCCATCAGTGGTCTATAATGTTCAAAGGAGAAGCCTTCATCTTGTGATTGATTCTTCAAGCTGTGAAAACACACACACACACACACACACACACACAAAGACTGGAATATATAAATTAAAATGGTGCATTTTTTACCATCTTCTATTGTAATGTTAATTGGTTTCTCTTTTCTAGGGGAATTTATTTATTTAATTTATATTGATTTGTATCAATTAAATTCATATTTTATTACTAGGAAACAAATTAAAATAACCTTGGACTGAAGGTGAATTACTATGATATTCCTGTTGCTCTATTTTCTCATAAAATACTATTTCTTCTCAGAATCAAATAAACAGATTGTTGTATATGTTTGTGTGAGGGAACGAAGCAGGAGCCATGGAATCAGAGAGTAAGATGTTTATTAGTAGGTGACAAGCGATTCAGAATGTGTTACAACTGTCACAGTATTTATACTCTCAGGTACCAACTGTCATTTAACTGTCATTACAACCACCAATCACAGGCTGTGCTTCGCCCGACCAATTAGAATGCAGCACAGGCTATTGCTGGGCTATAACACTCCTTCCCCCCAGTTATTTGCATACGTGTATTTTATTTGCATTTTTCGTGTTCATGTTCAATTGCAATTACAATTTATTTATATTTTTGTGTTCATGTTCAACATTTACAATTTATTTGTATTTTTGTGTTCATGTTCAACATTTACACTTTATTTGCATTTTTTTGTGTTCTTGTGTTCATGTTCAACACCAACATTTACAAACTCTCCTTCCCCCCCAGTTATTTGGCACATTTTCAATTCACATTTGCATATTCACATTTGCATATTCACATTTGCATATTCACATTTGCATATTCAAGCTCTGCACATGCGTACAAGACCTTATCTAATTTCTTCCGATCATGGAGTCTGGAGAGCTTACAAAGAAGAAAACTCAAGAAGTCCTGTTGGTAACTTTTCTGTTTGGGCTTTGTGCTTTCTGTTTTGGGGTTTTGCTGTGGCAGGAATGGCGTTGCGTTGCAAAACGCCTCTTGAGAAGAGCAGTCAGGCCCCGGAGCTTCTTTTAATGTGTCGGAGGTGATTTGATAGCAGAGACAGCAATTTGAGAGTGTTTTAGATCGGAGACGGCAATTTGAAGCATTTGAGAGCGGAGGCCAGCGTTTTGGCTGACAGCTCTGGGCTGCTAAAGCTAGCGATAGACTGAGGCTAGGCAGGCTGAGCGGAACCAGCCCTGGAGGCAGCGGCTTCTTTAGGAGGCTTCAGAGCGGAGACCGGCCCTGGAGGCGGCTGAGTTGTTCCTGGCTCGTTAGGAAGGCAGCAGGCAGGCTTTTGAGTGGCCAGAGTTGCTCCTTGGGAGGCAGGCAGCTTTGTAATGCATGTAGCAGGCTTCTGACAGGCTGGTAGTAGGCTGCTGGCTTTGGAGGAAGAGCAGGCTTGTCGGAAGCTGCTTCTTTGGAAAGCTGTATGAAGAGTCAGAGGCTTCTTAGGCAACAGTATCTGTTTATTGCAACAAGACCGTTTGTAACAGTAGCAAACAGTAGACCGGATAGACTCTAAAGTTGTGTCTGGTAGATCTTCTCGGCAGAGAGGCAGGCAGACAGGCAGCTTCAGCCACGGTTGAGCCAACGCGATTTGTAGCTCGTCCCTGAGCAGAGGCGACGGCTCCAGTCAAGGTTAAGCATAGGTTGCCCGTCCCTTTGATTGAAGGAGTCCATGCCTGTGGATCTACTCAGGTTGGCTTGATCGGAGGCGAAACCTGAGGCAGTGGCAACTGCTGCTGCAGCTCTGACAGGTCTTCAAAGTATTTTCTGTTCGCGTTTGCTTGGTTGCGTTGCGACTGGCTTATTATTTAGTTTATTCTTATTCCAGGCTCTGCGGAATCGCGATCCCATCCTCGTCGCCAGTGTTGTATATGTTTGTGTGAGGGAATGAAGCAGGAGCCATGGAATCAGAGAGTAAGATGTTTATTAGTAGGTGACAAGCGATTCAGAATGTGTTACAACTGTCACAGTATTTATACTCTCAGGTACCAACTGTCATTTAACTATCATTACAACCACCAATCACAGGCTGTGCTTCGCCCGACCAATTAGAACGCAGCACAGGCTGTTGCTGGGCTATAACACAGGTGGTTTGCACTACCATGTAAAATTATTCTTTCTTAAGTGCCATTTTAAAGCAAACAGCTTCAAATATAACAACTGTAACTAGTGATATTGTAAATACTCAAATTTGCTGTAGCAATAATTCATCAGAAATATATTGTATATTTACTTTGCAGCTCCTAGTTCCCCTCCAAGATTGCTCACAGTAAAACAGTTATCTGATGCCATTGTGGTATTGTCATGGCAACCACCACTTGAGCCAAATGGAATTATCCTTTATTATACAGTTTATATTTGGTAAGATTTTTCTAAATATTGAAGAAATGTTTTCCCTTAACCCTGTAATTCATGTTTTATAAATGCAAACATGCACATTAGTGAATAATTAGAAACAATTTATTCTTACCTAAGCTTAAATGTAGACAACTAATATTTTTAGAAATTAATGCTTGCTAGATTCTTCAAACATTCTGAAATCACCATTTCAAAACTGAGATGTTGTTATACCAAATAGAACTTTTAGTGGTTCTCTAGGAGACTCCCACCTACTGTTATTGATTGTCATTGAATGGAGTGGATCCTGTCTTACACTAGTAGCAATTGGCCAGTTCACTTCCACTCAATAATGTAAGGGTGGAAAATAACTGAACAAATTGTAGCATTGGTATCTGCAATTAGTTCATGTCCATATTCTGGTCCTTCATTCATATAGCATGATGTTGTAAATACTAAATAGCTATGCATTGTTGAGCTTTTGAACTAGTAGTATAACATAAGAATCTTTACCAGTCCTTTATGCTGCTTTCTAAGAAGAGTTCCAATCTTAGAATTAAATGTTCTGCTATTTTCATGCATGATCACCACTTCTTCTAACTTTCCAAGTACTGCCTCGTTGTGGTGGTGGTGGGGATGTCCCTGGAATAGATCTTGCGATGAAAAAGCTATTTCACAAGAGAGCAAAAAACATTTTTTACCCAGTATGATACAAATATATTTGAATGTCTTTAGTACTGGAAAAACTACAAATTGTTACTGCAGGTGGAATGAAGAACTAACGAAAAACACAATGGTGTTAAATTGAAACTCTAGTTTAGCACACATAGCAACATATAGAACTATTAGTTCTTGTTTTGTTAATTAGCTGTTTAATTCTCTTTTATATGTTTGCTTAGGGATATTATGTCAAGAAATATCAATGCATCTGAACTATCATTAGAATTAACAGATTTAGAATATAACAAGAAATACAGTGTTTATGTAACAGCAAGTACCAGATTTGGTGATGGAAATATAAAAAGTGACACAACAAGTTTCAGAACCTCTGAAGGAGGTAAATGTGTACGATTAATAGAATAAATAATATGATATACTATTGACAAGGTTCTTAGTAGTGATTTAAAAGTAGGATAAGTATTTGTTATATTATAATATTATATATGTATGTATGTATAAATATATTATGTATAAAATAGGATGGGTTACCTTTTGGTAATCAGAGATGTGGAAATGAAACATTATGTGTCCTTTATCCTTGGACTACTATGAGCATTAGTAACAAATGAGGAACCCTCTGCTTTGGCCCTTCTTTATTTCTGCACTAAGGCTTTTTTTTCTGATTGTTTTTAATAGAAAGAATAGAGTATTACTGTCTTTGGTTTCTTCCCTAGAGTAATGGTATGAAGCTCATTGCTGCAAGATAATGTTCATCCTTTTTAGATGTTGAGCTGTTCTCTTAAATATTTTTAATAATCCTGATTCTACTCATGGACATAAATTCTGCTACATATGGATCTCCAGTGATAAACTGGATAATTCTGGCCAAATTCATAACTATTTTCCTATGTTTGATGAAGAATTGGTGATTTCCTTTCTCAATTATACATACTTTACACTAAGTACAGTTTTTGTGCTTCCTAATTCAAAATAATAGGAAACTATGCGTTGCCACTTATTAGTCACATGATCAGAGAAGCTCTAGGAGTGGCTGTTGTGCTTCCCTCCTACTAATTGGCCAAGTGTTCCATCTCTCAATAGTACGCCCCTCAGATAGGGTTCGCAACTTGGGAGTCCTCCTGGACCCACAGCTGACTCTTGAACACCATTTGTCAGCTGTGACCAGGGGGGGCATTTGCCCAGGTTCGCCTGGTGCACCAGTTGCGTCCCTACCTGAACTGGGAGGCTCTCACAACAGTCACTCGTGCCCTTGTGACCTCTAAGCTGGAGTACTTCAATGTGCTCTACATGGGGCTGCCCTTGAAGAGTATTCGGCGACTTCAGCTTGTCCAGAATGCAGCCGCGCGAGCGATCGTGGGTGCGCCTCGATTCACCCACGTAACACCTATCCTCCGCGAGTTGCACTGGCTGCCTGTTGGTCTCCGGATTCGCTTCAAGGTGCTAGTTGTCACCTACAAAGCCCTTCATGGTATTGGATCTGGGTACTTGAGAGACCACCTACTGCCAATTACCTCCACTAGACCAATAAGATCCCACAGACTAGGCCTCCTCCGAATTCCATCAGCCGCCCAATGTCGACTGGCGACTACCCGGAGGAGGGCCTTCTCTGTGGCTGCTCCGACCCTGTGGAACGAACTCCCTGTGGAGATTTGTACCCTCACCACCCTCCAGGCCTTCGCATAGCCCTTAAGACCTGGCTGTTCGACAGGCCTGGGGCTAAAGACTTGCAGCCCCACTCCGAATGGTATGATTGTTGTGTTTTTTAACTGTGTATGTCTTTATATTTTGTAATTTTGTTGTTTTTCCCCTCCCTTGAATTGTGAGCCGCCCTGAGTCCCTTCAGGGAAAAGGGCGGCATACAAATAAAGTAAATTCAAATTCAAATAATGGTGAAACTGTGGCACGCGTGCCAGAGGTGGCATGCAGATCCCTCTATGTGGGCACGCATGCCATTGCCAGCTGCTCTTCTGGTTTCCAGCATGCGGATGTGCTCTGGCCAGCTGGTGTTCAGGTTTCCAGTGCTCCCAGCGTGTGCACACCCACACCTTCACGTGTTCTGGTTTTTGGGCACTCAGTTGCCGAAAAGGGTCACCATCATTGCTCTAGAGGTTACAAGAAAAGGGATTGGGAACCATGCAGAGTCTTGTGGCTGTAATTTTCAATAAAGCATATTCCTTAAAAAAAATGACCTTCATACCACTCAGGTCAAAAGATAATTGGTTTAATATATTACTTTTTTCATAGGACATTTTGAAACTTACCCTTTAAAAAAGGTAGATAAATCTCTGCATACTGAATGAACAATATTTTTATATTTTTTAAATCTTGCAATTGACAGGGTATGTGTATGCACCATTTGCTGCTCTTATTTCGTCCATATTTAGGGTTGTTTTGAAAAGCTGCTACTTAACAAGCTTAAAATGAATGTGGATACACAGGACTGACGTACAGCATTATTGATGGTAGTCAGGCTGCTTTTGAAACTACAGAAAAGTTAAGCACGGCTGACCCCAAGAGTAGTGTAATGAAATGCAAAACTCCAAAATGACAGCTATGACCTTCCTACTTCCACATTTTCCTTTTTAACTCATGGGACACATTTCGGTTTCATTCATTGTCCTCTGAAGCTTTGGAACAATACACTTCATTCTGGTATTTGGCTACTTCAGTTCAAAGTCAGTCTGAATGCCTTGTAAGTGGCTCATGTCAATTTGTGCTTTGTCCAGTGTAATGCAAACAAAAAACTCTGCAATTATTTATTATATAGTAATATATGTCTTTGTAAATGGACAATAAATTATTGAATGGTTTCTTTTCATTAATTTTTACCAGAATTAATTTTCAACATGAATTGTATACTCCTATCTCAATAATTCTGGCTTAGTCTGTTCATTAATGATCCATTATTGTGTTCCTTTCCATATCATAAGACAGAATAAAAAACAAAGAGTATCAGGACGTATATCATTATAATAGCAGCCTTTTGTATTTCCAAAGGCTAAGGCTAAGTTCCATTAAGGATCACTAGAAAGAAAGGATATTAGTCATAAAATCCCTTCCTGAAACATTTGTAGAGCAGAAACAAAATAGCCTTTTTTTGTACAGTTGGTAAATGTTTACATTTTTCAGCTCCAGGTGACCCACCTAAAAACTTGTGGTATAAAAATCTCACTTCATCATCAGTAAGAGTATTCTGGAATCCTCCTCAAAAACCTAATGGTGTCATTCAGTTTTATACAATTTACTACAAAAATGATTCTGACACTTATGTACAGGTATATCCACTTTTTAATTTTCTCTGAAAGTGTTTGACAATGTTAAAATCAATCTCTCTCTCTATATCTATCTATCTATCTATCTATCTATCTATCTATCTATCTATCTATCTATCTATCTATCTATACACATACACACACCTTAGTAGTAAGTGAAAGAAATGATTTTATGTGCCCAAACACAGAAAGTTAGAGTGATGCATGTTCTGAAGATAATTCATAAGATGTGGCTAGAAGTTGCACAAATGTAGCATCTTGTGGCTATTCCTTATTGCATCCTGCATTTACTTTTGCACAAGCACACACAAAAAAAGAGTTTTTGTTGCATGCTGTTATTTGTCAAGGGTGTCCTTAGCCTTATTCGTTTGGCTATTACTTGTACTTTTATTATATTTAATTGCTAGCAATCTTTAGTATATTTTTAATCAAGTAACAATGAGGAGCCATTTTGATGTAGTGGTTAAGGCAGCAGACTAGAAACCAGGAGTCCATAAATTCTAGTTACACCACCTGAGGCAGAAAGGCAGCAGGGTAAATTTGGGCCAGTCACTTTCTCTCAGCCCTAGAAAGGAGCCAGTTACAAACTGCTGCTGAAAATCCTTGACGAGAAAACAGCAGAGACTTACCCAGGTAATCTCTATGAATTGGACTTGACTGAAAAAAAGAGGAAAAAAAATAATATATACAAAAAACAAAAGTAAATAAGAAATAATTTGAATTTAATGTTATATTTGAAGCTAAAAGTGTACACAGCTTGCATGACCAAAGTCAGACTCTCTCCACTTTCAAACAGAGAATGTAAATAAATCAAGCAATTCAAGTTTTGCAAAAAAATAAGTGAAATAACTGAAGTCAGATAAAGCGAATATAATTATTTCTTCTTCACCAACATCCACATGACTGGTAGCCTAATAATAATACTATTGTACCTAGAAGTTAATTTTCTCTGTGCTATCATGATTTGCTTTTTGTTTAGGGATCATAAATGTTTGCAATACATAATGTTCATTTAGTCATATGAGAAAAGAAATAAGTTATAGAGAAATATTAATTTTAATTCAATAAATTTTCCTAACATTTTCTGTCTAGAATTTTACCACTTCCACAATTGACAGCAGTGCTGATAATTCAACTTTATCAATAGTATTGATCAACTTAGCCAAATGGAAACACTACACACTTTGGTTAACTGCCAACACAGCTCTTGGGAATGGAAACCAAACCAGTGAAATAATGCAGCTATATACAGACCAAGACTGTATGTTAAAAAGTTTATATTGTTTCTAGAAATCCTATATGTAATTCTTTACAGACTCATTTGTAAGGCTTTTTGTGTGAACTTTAGGGTTCATTGCGATCTAAGCCATCTAATTATCAGAATCATATAGTATAATTTTTTGCACTTTTTGCCACTATGCATTTATTGTGAGAGGTTAGATATAATTTGAATAAATTGTGTTTTTTTAAACCATGGCTTGACGTTCTAAAAATAATATTAAATCCAGGAGGGTGATTTTAGGCCAGTCACTGTCTCTCTGCCCAGATTACCTCACAGGATTGTTATTGTGGAAGAAATAGGGAAAGAGCTATTGTGCATGTTTACTATCTTGAATGACATATAAAATAGTAAAAACAGGATAAAAAAACTAAAATTAAAACAAATTAAAATAAATTATGTGAAAGCGCCATGAACAACATGAACTTATTTTATGCATAATGCTTCTCTTCAACTGCATATAATTGATATCAGGGATAGAAACATTGTACTTAGACATGTTTTTATTTCCTTCAGTGCCTGATGGGCCTGTTACTCAGCTGTCCTATCAGAACATTTCTTCCACGGTAATCAATGTAAGCTGGATCCCACCAATGCAGCCCAATGGACTCATCTTCTATAATATTTCACTAACAATGAAGGATACTCAAACAAATGATGAGATTTTGTCGCTGCTTCTATATGATACAAATATAATTTTTAATAAGTTGGAAAAATATGCAAACTATCTTCTAAACATTACTCCTGCAACAGAAAAAGGATCATCAGAAATGTATACTTTAAGTGTATACATCAGAACTGAAGAAGATGGTAAGTTATCTATATTGCTTTGTTGCTCAGTACAGGTTTATTCAGGCATAAGCTTGTACATGACTTATATAACTTAGACTGTATTTGTGTAGCTTATGGCATGAACTAGTTCATTTCTTTTTCTAATACAGTATTTCCATGTGTATTGATATTTTTAAAAAAAATTGGATTGAACTCATAGACAAACATCCTTTTTACTCTTCTTCATAATAACTGTACTTGAACTAGCCAAATGATCATAAAATGGAATAATACTATATTATTGCATAAAAATATAGTATTATATTACTATAATATAGTAATATAACATAGTACTATATATTATAATATAATACTATATTATTACTGAATAATTCCAGCAATTGGTATGTAATTCAAAAACACAATTACATATTTAACCCAGATTACTCTTCCCAAAACTATAATAAGAAGCTTATGGTTATTAGATCAAAACAGGAAGCCTGGATGAAAGTCTATCATAAATGTCATTGCCAGCAATACTTCAAGCATCATGAAGCTGACAATCTACCTTTATTTTTTTTCTGAGATGTCCAATAAAAATGAAAAATGTTATTTAATTACCGTATTTTCGGAATATAAGACGAACCGGAGTATAAAACGCACCAAGGTTTTGAAGAGGCAAATTTTTTAAAAAAAGTTTTTGCCTCTCCAAACCCCCCCAAAACGGCCCATTTTTCACAAAAAGGGTGATTTTTTGCCCCCCAAAAGGGCATGGATAGTCTTTAGGAAGCTTATAGAGTGATCCTGGGGGCTGGGTGGGTGGGGGCAAAATTGAGCAAAAAACAGCCCATTTTTTCCTCATTTCTGCCCTCTCCAGGAGCTCTCTAAAAGCCTCTTACAAGCTATGCATGGCCATTTGGGTGAAAGGGGCAGGGTTTCAGGAGGCAAAAAATGCTGTATTCAGTGTATAAGATGCACCTAGATTTTCAGCCTCTTTTTTGAGGGAAAAGGGTGCATCTTATACTCCGGAAAATAGGGTAATCTCTTCTTAATATATAAAATGTACTATTTTTCAGACTCTTAACCATTAATTTCTTAAAATGAGTATTCCAATCATTTCTTCCAAAATTCTTGAAATTATGTAATTAATATCACAACTTTAAGGAGCTTGGCATCCACTTTCAAAGAGCTACTCATTGGATCAGTCAAGAAAAGAATCTTCTTATAAAAGCATTCTTTGCAATTATTAGTTACTCTTGTCAATATAGTAACAGCTATGTACCAGCAGCCATAAAATTTCTCAAGGCTAAAGTACTGGGCTCAGTACTACATGGTGTTCAGTTATGTATATATAAAGATGCTTATTGGGTAGAAGCTGTACAATCCAAAATTTTAAAGACTATAACCAGGTTCCTTATTCCACCCTTAATCCCAATATTCAGATGGAATTAGAAAGTATCTCCTTAGGGTCCCATCTGAGAATCTGTTACTTCAGATTCTGATTGAAGCAACTTCTTTGGAAACCTCTTTAGTCCATATCATCTAACTAGACAAATTTAAATCTTTAATAAGGCAGTTGAATCTTAATCTGGTTTTTTTTGGGGTGCCTTTTCTTGAGTTGGAATCATCCCCAATAAAGCTATAATTATTCTTCAGTGAACGAGCTTAAAGCAGATCTCTAAACTGATATCTTAATAGCTACCTTCTTCTGCTTCATTCACAAATATCTTTTCATTTCCCAAATTTCACATAAGAGACTCTTCAGCTTGACCCAGATTCGCAAATTCCCATAAGGACAATAACTAGTAGATATGTTAATATGCCTTATGAATATCACACTTATGTATCTTCCAATATAGACATTGAACTCATTTCACACATGCTAATACATATGCTCTATACAATAAATAGAGATCAAAACCCATAAAATCAATTGTTGGAAATCTTAATTGCTCCTCTAAACAGTCATTCATTCATTAGATCTAGTCTACACAAAGGTAGTTAACATTGATATGAACCTGGAAGTAATTGTAACCAGTTCTTTGATATTATTGAATTGTTTCGAGGTCTAAATAAGGGTAGTTACTGCTGATAATTTCCTCAGAGTTGGGAAACTGATTAAGATGATCAACCCAAAGAATCTGATAGTTACAAGTGACTTCTGATAGGCAGTTTGGGGTTTTTCAGCAATGTAATAGGAAATTCCATCAAGTGGTCAGGTGAACTCTAGATTAGAGCATTGCTCAAGATTCTGTCTATGTTGCCTCTCTCTGTTGGTTAGTTCTTTTGTATGTTCAAACAAAAAGAAAGAGATACTCTTAGCAGCAGTGGAAGAAGACTAAATAGGAACTTGAATAAATATTGGCAGGAGCTCATGTTTGGTAATAAGAGAGATGAAGTATAAATACTTCTCCACCTTTACTCTGCTGGTAGGATGGAATCCTTGTTTATGTGCCCTGTTCCCTTCTGATTATGTAGAGGTGGTAAGTTTTACCTTACAAGCTGCTGTGAGATACTTAGGCAATAAAATAGCTTTGTCAATAAAATAGCACATATTTATTCAGCTATCAACTCTACAAGAGCAAGACCTGAAAAAAATGATAGAAGTAAGACATATTATATCACCTAGGATTTGTTTGCTGATTTTGAGAAGTGGATAGGATGCTCAATAACTGGTATGCTAATAGCATTTCCTTCCTGGGGTAAGAGGTGTTGGCGATAGTATCTCATTATCTCATGTCTTTATTGTCTCAAGGATAGACTACTGCAACATACTTACATAAAATAAATAGAAGAAAATAAAGCATTTATTGGGTTTAATGTGATGTTATTGGAAAACGTTATTTGTAAAATAATTATTTTAAAATATTAAAGTTTGTCTGCCTGTTTCTGTATAGATAGGTAATTTGCTATAAATGTTACACAACAGACACACCCATACTGAGCTTCTTGTATATTTCAGATTAATGTTTGCTTCTCCCTTTTTATGTTTCTTCCCTAATTAACTGGCAGTTCCAGACTCTGCACCTATTTTGAAAACTTACAGAAACCTTTCATCTACCTCAGTGATGTTATCTTGGGATCCTCCATATCGGCCAAATGGCATTATAAGAGGCTATGATTTAAAGCTACAAGGCCCAGAAAAAAATATTTCTTTCACTACCTCTAATAATTCAATTATTTTAGAAGACCTTTTGCCATTTACTCTATACAGCTTTTTTGCATCAGCTCAAACTGTAAAAGGGCCTGGTCCATATTCTGTTCTTATGTTCTCTACAGATGAGTCAGGTGAGTAATTTGCAAGATGCAGATTTCTCAATGTATCCAATATTTACAAGATTTCAAGATAATACCTTGGTCATGTTTTAGTATCTTATTAATTGAACTAGAGTTATGTGGAAATAATTAGGTTCAAACATGTTTTAATTGTTATTTGCAATTACTCTCCTTCGCTCTGTTATTTTTATTTGATGAATTGCACAGGATGGAACGTTTGACCATCTTATGATTTCCTTATAACTGCCCAGTTACTCAGGCATAGCCACAGAACATTTGAAAAACTCAGTTACAATGTATATAAACTTGTAACCTGTCATTCCCTTCAGTTTCTCTGTATTTTCTAGCTGCTACTCATCTAGGGATTTATATAGCTACCAAGGCATATATAGCTCATCTGGCTTTATACAGACTAGCAAAATAGATGTTTAGATCTCTAAAATGTGGCTTCATATATAATTTATAATAATACATATATATTTATAAGGAGAACAATATGTCAAAAATATTAATGTATAACATATACTGGGGTTTTGTTGTCTGTAAAGGTACTGTCATATGGCCTTAACCTGAATAATGTTTTTTTCACAGTCCCTTTGGCACCTCCAGAGAATCTGACAGTTATCAATTACACATACAACTCTGCATGGCTGAAATGGGACCCAAGTCCTAGGCCAAATGGTGTCATTAGAAGATATGTTTTGAATATTTCTGAAAACAGTAGTCAAGCTACTTTTTACCAGGTACAATTAATATATTATTAAACATACATACATACATACATACATATATATATATACACACACACACACACACACACACACACGTACATACAAACCCCTAAACACGGACCCCACCATCTACCTGAAAAAAACCACTAGATCCAAAATAAAAGCCTCCCCCATCAGCAAAGAGATCCAGCAAAGAATCATTCCCAGAGAGAAATCATCCAGATGCCCCAAGCTCTATGGTCTCCCCAAGATACACAAAGAAGGAACTCCACTTAGACCCATAGTCAGCTCCATAGGCTCACCTCTACAAAATCTAGCCAAATTTCTCGCCAAACAACTACAGTCCTATGCAGATTCCATCACCTCACATGTAAAAAACTCTTTCCATTTCATAGAGATCATAAAGAAACAAACTTACAGCCCAGTGACCTACTCGTGAGCTTTGATGTCATATCACTCTTCACCCAAGTGCCAATCAAAGAAGCCCTGACAGCTATCCAAAACAAATATAACCCCCCCAAACACATCCTTGATCTGACCAACCACTGCCTATCCAACACATACTTCATTTATAATGGACAAAAATACAAACAGATAGAAGGAGCACCCATGGGATCACCCCTCTCACCTGTCATTGCCAACCTCTACATGGAAAACTTTGAAACCCAAGCTCTAGAAAAATCTGATCACAAACGCAAACTCTGGCTCAGATATGTAGACGACACTTTCATAATCTGGCCACATGGGAAAGAACAACTGGACAACTTCCTTACACACCTCAACAGCCTATACCCCAAAATACAGTTCACCATGGAAACAGAAGTAAACAACCAACTTCCCTTCCTGGATGTCTTAGTCTACAGGAAATCTAATGGCTCCCTGGGACACATCATCTACCAGAAGAAAACACACACTAACCGCTATCTGCACGCACTCTCACACCACCACCCAGCCCAGATCAACTCCGTAGCCAAGACACTCATCTCCAGAACAAAACGCCTAGCTGATGAACAACACCTAAAAACCGAACTACACACTCTCACTAACGTACTGACATCCAATGGATTCCAAAGAAATAAGATCACCAGCCTAATCCAAAAAGAAACCCCCATTAAAATCCAGGACAGAGAACAAGAAAACGGAAAAGCCCTCCTCCCATACATAAAAGGCACCACAGACAGAATCAGCAAAATCTTCCGCAACCACAACATCAAGACAGCATTCTGCACAAACCGAAAAATATCCACCATCCTAAGAAACCCCAAAGACAAAATTGAGTTAGAAAATCAAGGAGAAATCCCATGCCCCACCTGCCCCACCACATACATCGGACAAACCAACAGAAGAACAAGTGCACGCATTGAAGAACACAAAAACGCAATCAGAAAAGAGGAACCAACTTCTTCCCTGGTCCAACACCTTAAAACCACAGGACATAAAAATTGATTTAAAAAGACCAGAACTATCGCCAAGGCTGAACATTTTAACAACAGAATAATCAGAGAAGCCATTGAGATAGAAAAACGCCCACACAGCATGAACAGGCGGGACGATATCCCCCACCTGCCAGCCATTTGGAAGCCTGCCCTTATTGATAAATGAGTCCCCAACATGATGAATGACACCAGGCCCACACTCACAAGTGCCACACAGGATATCACCACCAAACATCCACAAAGAAAGCAGACAAAAACCCACACTGATGAGGAGGCACGACCTAGGACCAGAAGCCAGACTGCAAATGCACCCTTAGCCTCTTTAAACCCTTCCTATCCTTACATGAACACAAACCCCCCAACCAATCAGAACACACCTCCACCCAATCAGGACACAGCCGAGCTCCCACCCAATCAGTTCAAACCCCCACTGGCAGTTAAAAGGAAGAAACAGCCGAGATCTCACATTGCTCCTGGAAGCACCAAGCCTGAAGATGACGAATGAGACTTGGTCAAAACGTCGCCAAGACATCTCCAATTTTACGCGGGAGAAAACCTGAATAACTAGAGACCTACATATATATATATACCATCAGTTCTGTGGAGGGTAATAATCAGAAGATAATTTGTTTCTCCAGGGAAAGATCAAAGAACACTTCTCTCATCCTGGATGAAGCGAGTCTGAAATAGGTAGAACAGGAGAGGCACTAAATCAGTTGAATCCAATTAGGATTTTGAGAGACGAAATTTAAATTATTTTGATGAAGAACATTTTTCTTTGCATAAAGTATGAATGATGGAAATTTTATGAATCTATAAAATGCACAAAAATATATACTTGTCAATAAACTAAGATTTTTAGATGTCAAAGTGCACCCCAGAAATGTGATTGGCTTATCCATAGATGGGATTATCCAAGCATACATACAGTAATATTTTTAGAGTATTCATATATCCCCTATAGACTTATGAATAAACCTATCCATAGAGAAAAGCTGGCCCCTCAATTTTTAAAACCAAATACTTAAAAAACAAGCCACTCACAGATAAGCCAATTTTGAAAATTAAAAGACAAAATTTCAAAGGTCAGCTTATCCATGAGTTGTACATTTTTTCATGGTGTTTTGGTTAATATTTCGTGGGTTGACTTATGAGTTTATACATGTTATACCACAAGTACCTATGCCACCCCAAACCACAGGCTATGTCCTCTAACTCAAAGAACATTCTATTTCTGAACAGCATTCACATTTTAATCCAAACCTCTTTCTTTTTTACAAGTCTTTGATCCATTACTTTTTAAAAAAGTGTCACTTTAGTAACCAATTATTTAATCAATGTAATCAAGTGATTTGGCTAACCTATTGCCCAATTCCTCAATATTTTCGTGAAGTAAATCTACTGTAATTCCTTGAGGTGCATGTTGCTCTAGCAATCCTCTCTTCCCTGCTATTTTTCCCCTTTTTTCTGATTGTTATTGTAATATTGTAATCCAAAACTGAAAATGTTGCAATTGCAAGGGAAAGCGTGAAAGACAAGCTGTCCCATTTATTTATTTTTTTCTATTTTGTCTTCCTATGCCCTTAATACTTTTGTCTAAAATGCTCTCTGTACTGTAATTACAATCAGCATCACAGTCTGGCTTAAAATTACATTTATTTTTGGTTTTATAAAATCCATCAATTGTCTTTACTTTTTAACAAAAATAAAACAAACATTTCCTCAAAGGTCCAGTTAGATCATCTATTTTAATTCCAATTTATTCAAAGGCACTTTCACCAAAAAAATATTTTAAAAAACTATCCCTTTATCCATTTAAACTATCTTACATCCTCTCGTTGTTAGTTGTTTTTTTTTTTTGCCAAAAGTTCTCAAACTTTAAAACCCCCTTTTTCTATTATAGTCTAAAAAGAACATCGATTCATCAGGTCGATGTTAGAGTTGTCTAATCCTGCTATGCAGAAAACATTTAGCTGTAAATGAATTCCATCCAAAAGTGTTTTAGAAAGTGAAGCTTTTCACTTGACCCCCCCACCCCCCCAACTATTTTACTCATGAGTCAACTGCCAAAACCTCTCTTCTGGACAATTACTCACAAAGAGCAGTTGTCCAGAGTGCAAGCAGGCGATCTTGTGATCTTTCCTTTATCCACAAAGGACAAAGTAACCAGAATTTGCTCTGTGGCCACTGATTTCCAACACAATGCCACCTGGAAGCTTCAGTAGTCCTGCATGCATGTAATTTCCCCCCTTTAAATTCATCTGAACATACTGTATATACTCGAGTATAAGCCTAGTTTTTCAGCCCACTTTTTGGGCTGAAAAAAGCCGCCTCGGCTTATACTCGAGGTCAGTGAAAAATTTGCCGAAATGGAGGAGAAAAAGGGGCGGGGCCATGCCGCTGGGTGACACTCGTGAATGGCCCAGTGCCCCTGTGAGTTTCCCCTCCCTCTGTGTCAGTTTGCCGCGCAGCGCGCACCGCACCATCCCCCTCCTCACGTTCTAATGTAATGCAGGGCTGTCTTACGATTCCCCTTCCTCCCCCTCCTGCCGCTCTGCAACGATGTCCCACCTCCTCCTTGTTATGGCAAGCAGCCACATAGCGATGTCCCACCTCCTCTGGTACAGTGATCCAATGATAGGAATCATTGTGCCGTGTGTCATAGGAGGCGGGACATCGCTCCCGCGGCTGCACGGGACATCATCATCACAGCGGGACATCAGCATCATGAGGTGAGTGAAGTATTTCATTGAATACACCGCTAGTTTACTGTTTTTCTTTGAAATAAATATTCAAAAACATTATTGGTATCTATTTTTATTTTTGAAATTTACCGGTAGCTGCTGCATTTCCCACCCTAGGCTTATACTCGAGTCAATAACTTTTCCAGTTTTTTGTGGTAAAATTAGGTGCCTCGGCTTATATTCGGGTCGGCCTATACTCGAGTATATACGGTATTCTATGAGCTGTATATAACACTGGAAATGGAGTCTAATATCAGAAAATTATATATTTCGTAATAGATTGATTTTCCATTCATTGATTATTGTATGATACTGAAGAATTTATTACAGCAATAAAATATTATAGTAATTAACTTTTTTTCTTAATCTAAGAACATTTCAGGTTCACACAATGAAGCTAATATATTTGGACTAGAACCATTCTCCGTGTATTCCATCAGTGTTTCTGCATTTACAAAAGTTGGAAATGGCAATCAATTTAGTAACCATGTACAATTCACAACAATGGAATCAGGTTAGATTGTTTAAGATCAAGTATTTTAATATGTATTGGTTTTGCAAAAGAAACATTTTAGCTATTCTAACTTTAATCCAAATAAATCTATGGATTTCTCATCTAACTTAAAAACCAAAAGTTTATCCTAATTCCAGGATCTGGTTAAGTATTATAAACCCAATTGCACAGTTATTAAATTATTCATATTACATCAATGCTGATATTCTTTCCCCAATTCCATCCATCTTTCAATTGCCAATATGCTACTTTACTTAGCTCAAGAAGCATGATATATGTTTCTCCTGTAAAGAGAAATTATAAAAACCATAATTAATGAAGTAGGGATACATCAAAATATATTTCATTCTATTGTATTTTTACCATTGTGGAAAAAGCCAATAGCTTCCTTTGGTAAATTCACTAAAGTGCCTTTATTATGATATAATATGAAATGCTGAAATGCTTACTTGCATTTCCATATTGAAGTTGTACTTTTCTTTAAGCACCAGGTATTGTCCAGAATACCCAGTGTATTGCAACGAGTTGGCAGTCAATCCTGCTCCAATGGGACCCTCCTTTGAAAACAAATGGAATCATTACAGATTACATCATAACTTTTAGTGAGAACTCAACCATCTCATCATCTCATAATGAAACTGTGTGTATTTTGAGAAACTTGCTATCCAATACAGCTTACCAGTTTAAAATAAAAGCTGCAACAGCTGCTGGAGAAGGGAAAGAACAGATATGCAATACCAGCACATTTCCAGAAACAGGTACCAATTCCCTACATGTCAAGCTATAATTAATAATTTCAGAAATTTCTTTCATAATGTCTTTTCAACTAAATTTTCAGAGCTGAGTGGAACAGCATACTATTGATATGCGTTACAATTTACGTTGTGTTAATTTTGTAAAATATATTAGAAGAGCAACAGTTCCAAGTAATTGTGCTTAGGAATCCATGCAAGCAACTATAACAACAATAAAGTTTTTATTATTGGGTTAACATTCTCTTAGCTGTGTGTTCTCATGCATTTTTTTTGTGTTGAGTAGCAGCCACTTGAAATTGGAGACTTGTAATTAGGAATGGAAACAGTTTTAAAGTTATTCTCAGCTTCTTATTTATGGTGGACAGAGTTAGTCACAGACACATAGCCAACTCAGAGTCACTGCCAAGGCATTTATTTCTGACGCTAAGTGAAATCAAATTAGGTTCACCCTCTCATCCCAAAATCTCTGAACAAGAGCCTTCAAAGTATAACTTGATTGTTTATTGTTAGGTTTATTACAACTGGGTATAACTATACATGATCATAAAAAGAATTACATATGATAAGCTATGATACAGTGACATTTTTAAGTGAATGTTACATCTTTTTATCATAGTCTACACTATAGGATGATTTGCTTCAATTTATAGAATAAAAATATACAAAGTTGTGAGAATAAATGCTACCAGTGTGTAGAAACTGAATGGAATTATAACGTTTTCTGAAAACTAAAAAAAAGAAGGAGAATGTGACACTTGAATTTTTATTTTGTAAAAATGTTTAATATTTAGATTCTGCTGTTTTAAAAAATCTGCAATGGCAGCAAAGGTGAACACAATAATAAAACACAAGTAACCTGATCCGATTATCAAATACTCAACAATGTAAGACAGTGCTCAAATTTTTATTTATGTTTTGCATTTATGGACCATGTATCTCCTTCAAAAAAAGCCTCAGGGTAGTGTACTGTAGAATACCAAAATATAAAATATTATATGAGAATTAAAATGTTAAAGTTAAAATTTAAATTTGAAAAGATAATAAAATCATAAGAGACAAGAAAATATTCGAGGAGGCAATATAACCCTGTTAAAAATTGGTTGGTGCAGGCCAAAGGACGGCTCTTATGGACAGCTCCCATGACTGCATACTCCTTTCAAGGAAAAGTACTTTTAAAATAAATAAATAATTAATCAGGCTACATAAGGGATTTAAATTGTGAGAATTTAAGGGATCTGTTCTGAATTCTAGGGATCTGTTATTTCCTAGACATCAAGTTCTGATCTTAATATAACTTGCATAGATGAAACATTTTAGGGAGAATGATAGATTGATATGAATATTACCAATGGCCTGAAACCATTTATAAATCTTCATAGAGAAATGTTCTATATTATCATAGCATCAAGATGGGTTAGATAGTGCCATTTGAAAAAAATCAAGGTATTAAATATGTAGAATTTCCATTACATTTAATACTCTTTACCAATAGTTTTTCAAATGAATCATTCTTAGTTATGAAGTTATTTATTTCTATGTATTCTCAGTGTATATTAGCATACTTCATGTCCTAGTTTGTGTGAAATAAGCAACAGTTTAGAAGTGTAGGGTCTAAATTAGAATTTGTAGCTTGCATAGAATAATATGAGTGAGCTTGCATAAACATGACTTTAGTTACATTTGTGGCTTACTTGCTATGCTAAAATATGATAAAGCACACGTGATAATAAATCAACAATGAGAATTAAAACAAAGATATAAGATGCGAATATTTGCGGATGAATATATGAGGGTTGCTTGAAAAAGTAATTTATGTATTCTTTTATATGCAGATGAAGTCTTGTTGAAACAGTTGAAAACCCAAATGATTTGCCATACATATAAAATAGATTTTATGATGCAACAAGGACTATGAGTCTTAAAATAATATATAATACAATAATACAATAGCAGAGTTGGAAGGGACCTTGAGGTTTTCTAATCCAATCCCCTGCCTAGGCAGGAAACCCTATACCGTTCCAGACAAATGGCTATCCAACATCTTATTAAAGACTTCCAGTATGGGGGCATTCACAACTTCTGGAGGCAAGCTGTTCCACTGTTTAATTGTTCTAACTGTCAGGAAATTCTTCCTCAGTTCTAAGTTGCTTCTCTCCTTGATTAGTTTCCACCCATTGCTTCTTGTTCTACCCTCAGGTGCCTTGGAGAATAGTTGACCTCCCTCTTCTTTGTGGCAACCCCTGAGATATTGGAACACTGCTATCATGTCTCCCTAGTCCTTCTTTTCAATAAACTAGACACACCCAGTTCCTGCAACCGTTCTTCATATGTTTTATTGTCCAGTCCCCTAATCATCTTTGTTGCTCTTCTCTGCACTCTTTCTAGAGTCTCCACATCTTTATACATCGTGGTTGTAGGAGCCTGGGGAGGTTGAAAATAACCTCCCCTGCCCCCAGAGGCCCTCCGGAGGCTTCAGGGCCTTCAGGAGGCTTCCTGAAGCCTCTGGAGTGCTCAAAATGACCCTCCGAGCAAACCAGAAGTCCATTCCCAAACTTCTGGTTTGCCCATAGGGGTGGTTTTTTCACTCCAGAGGCTTCAGGGAAGCTCATGAAGCCTCCGGGGGGGGGGGCAGGGAGGCTTCTTTTTGCCCTCCCCAGGCTCCTATAGAACCTCTGGAGCCTGGAGAGGGCGAAAAAATGGCTTTAAAAAAGGGTGAACTCAGCTGAGCAGCGCACACATGCGCGCTGGCCAGCTGACAGGGCAGCACCTCACGTGCCCTGACAAATGGCTCCATGCGCCACCTGTGGCGCGCGGGCCATAGGTTCGCCATCCGGGATCTATAGTTTCCGGATCTATTTTTTTTTCCTTTTTTTGAAGATGGGAACCACATCAGCTTGTTTCCAGTCCTCTGGTAGTTCCCCAGTGCTCCAGGATCTCTGAAAGAGATAGTTCAGTGGTTCTGAGATCTCATCTGCCAGTTCCTTCAGAACCCTGGGGTATAATCTGTCCGGTCCTGGTGATTTGAACTCGTCTAGGGTAGGCAGGTGCTCACTTACCATTTTCTTCCCTATTTCAACTTGTGTTCCTAATCTGATTTTTGTGGGGTTGTTTATTCCTCATACTCTGTGCATTGGTGTATAGACATTTGAGTCCATTTTGACTGACCCTGTATTTACTGTCTACACAACCTGTGTTATGCCTGACTGCCCCTATTTTCTTGCCACTTGTATGATTCATTCACATGGTATGGCACTCACTATTAAATGCTTGGTTTTGCTTGACAGCAGGAGTGATAACCCACACAAACATCTATATTATATGCACTGATAACCTTATGAGTTTTAGATTGCTGGGGACAGAAATGTTCTGTATCAATTAATTCTCTGTCCCCGCTGTTCAGTTTAAATGTTTATCCAGAAAATCTGTGAATTTAATGCCAAGTAACTCATATATCAAGGACAAGGGAGTTGTGTTTAACAGGGAAAACTGAGTGAATGAACCCTCATAGATTGTTAGTCAAAAATGTGGAAATGAGTGGAGGCTCTGTAGTAAGTAGTGTATAGTCGGTTGTAATAATGAAAGAAACAAAAGAAACACAAATGGTTGTGCATAAGTGTTGTGCTAAGTCTACTTGTTATATAGAAACAAGAATTTGGGTAAAGGATAGAAATACATTGAATGCAATATTTGTGACTTACTTAAGAAACATATGTGTAAGCAAGAGGTAGAATCAAACCAGATAACAATATATGAACGAAGACTGAATGGATTATGAGACAGGGGAAAATCAAGAAATTATAGTTGCGTTGAGTTGATGAGATTCTGGAAAAGAAATATTCGCTTAAACCAGAAAAGGCCAATGCGTAAACTGATGGATAACTGAAATAGTATATGCAATAATAGATTTTTAGAGAGGGTAGTAAATGACAGAATAAACTAGGTTTAACTATATTTCCTTTAATTATTTTTATGACAATTCTGAATTTCTATGGTTACTGTTTTCTTATTCTTTTTCTCTGCTTTGTACAAAGTACTTAAACTGAAGAGAATAAAGTACAAGGTCAAATACTGAAAGAAAATAGGCTCCCATGAATAGATTAAAATATTGTTTTTTAACCAGAAGAGTCCATATTGATTCAATAGTTTAAAATAAGTAGTGTAATATATCATGATAGCCAAATCATATTTATAAAAATATGACAAAGGATTTTCATTAGTATTACTTTTTTTAGAAAACTAAATGGCTATCTGTTTCCTTCTGCTAATGTAAATTCACCTTGGAATCTGTAATCTAATAGTAACTTTTTTATATAAAGGAAACATTGAGGGATGCTGGAAGCAGTCATTAGAGATAAAGAAGCAGAGGACTGCCAAATAGCCAAAAGAATGGAATTCATTTAAGAATTTAACTCATTTAAGAACATATAATTAAGCTAAGAAATAATTTTCAGTTCTTTTACAGTTTCTTTCATCTTTTATAATGTTATGTATTCTTTGACTTTTGTATTTAGAAATAAGTTAAATATTCAAAACATTTTTAAAATAGTGTAATATCTCAGATGTAAATACAGATCTTTACTTTAGCAGATGCAGGCGAAGAAAAGAATTCTAATACACAGAGGAATATAGGAATAGATATGCTTTTTCATTGGAACTAATGAGAAAAGTTCTTAAATTACAAATAAATCTTCATGCACATTATAGTCCCTTCATCCATAATAAATCTTGCTGTGTGTGTATCTCTCTCTCTCTCTCTCTCTCAATCTCTGTGCCAAATTTCTCAATTTTAAAGAGATACCTAAAGAATTCTATATAGCAATGGTATCAAAAGATGATGTAGCCAAAGTAACAATAACTGTCCTAGAATTCTTTCTTCATATTGAAGTCTAAACCAGATTGTAATAACAATGAATATATGTTTACAATGGTTTATCCTAAAACTCTAAAGGTATACAACATTTGTATAAAGTATGTAGACTTCATAAAGTATAGTTGTATTCTCAGTTGTCTATATTTTCAATGTTATAAGAGAACATATCACATATTTCTCATATTTCACATATGAGAAATATCCATTCTTTATTCTAGTGCATGGAATAAAGACAGTTAGACCGAGAAAGAGTATATGTATAAATGTATCTGGATAAACAATATGAAGTGTATCTCAGCTTTAATGCACAATAATATAGTGATATTATAAATATAATTTTTATATTACTATTTTAGCTCCAAGCGCCCCAAGAGATATAATATTTTCAAAGATACAGTCAACAAATGTGACCTTGAGATGGATATGCCAGGTACTATTTTGGGCTACTTTCAAAACTACAAGATTACTACACAGTTACAATCCATCCATTGCAATAGTTGGATTCTTCTGAATGTATTGAATATGAGAAGGAGCAATACTCATATCTTACTGATAATGTTGTAGAAGAAACAGTATATGAACTGAAAAAATTAGATGGTATCGGTTTAGAGTTTCTGCTTGTACAAATGCTGGTTATGGCAATTCTACACCTTGGATTATCTCACAAACTCTTCCTGGCTGTAAGTAAGACTATAATAATTCTTAATTTTATACAGAACTCAACTTTATAAAACTCATGAAAAATTAACAATAGTTACAATTAATTACAAAATTATTATTGTGTGTTTCTTCAAGCATATTCACTTTAGTTTAAATCTCTCTCCCCCCCTCCCTCCCTCTCCCCACTCTCTCTTTCTGGTGTGTAATAGGAATTGAATGTATAACATATCTGGTCATGAAATTGGAGACTGCAACAATTAAATAGGTTTGCATTTAAACATTCATTTCCATAATTACTTTTTATATATTTATATTACCTTTCTTGCAAACATAAATATATAATAGATACTCATACTGATATATAAACATAACGTAGAGTTTGGATTAATATTTTCTTCATTCATCAGTAGCTCTATTTTAACTGGTTTTCAAAGGCTAAACATTTAAAACATTTAATAAATTTAAAACATCTTATTTGCTTAGAATAAATTTGGCATTACTGGAAAATTTGTTCTTTTAAAATAAATGTACCATTTCTAATGGTGCAAAGAAACATATTGATTGTTGCATATTTAGATTTTTTTTTTACTAGTACAATTGAGCAGCTGTTAAACAGCTGCTAAATTTAATAACTTTTCAAATTATAAAAAATATTTAAAGCAGGGTAAAAATATTTTCTCATTCTCCCTCAAAGAACATCAATGCTTAAGTTCAACCTTATATTTTGTCTTTTTGAATCAAGCATCAAGTACACACTTCTTCCAATAACAGTTTTGTTTGAACGTTTTGTGTGAAAACACAGTGACATGAAATGATTAGGGTACTGAAGTTTGTCAGATCCCTTAGATTATAAAGAGGAAGTAAAGGTTCATGTCCTTCAGTTCAATCAACTCACAGCATTGCTGAAAAGGAAAAATAATTGAATGATAAGTATATCACCAAAACTTCTTGTGAGAGAGTCCAGCATGTAAATTTAACAAACAAGTAAATAATAAGAGAAAGGTATCATTGAGATACACAATACTAAAATATTTTGTCTTTACAAGCTCACACTAAATTTGTGGATATAGGTTATTTTAAAGAATAATTGATGACAATTTTAACTTCCCAAATTATATTTTGAATTCATTGTGTATTATATTTGAATTCATTGTGTATTATATTTTGAATTCATTGTGTATTATATTTTGAATTCATTGTGTATTATATTTTGAATTCATGTGTATTATATTTTGAATTCATTGTGTATTATATTTTGAATTCATTGTGAAATAAACACCAACGAAAACATCTCATGTATATGTAGCCATGACAGTTTTCATAATCATGCCTTTAAAATGTATTATATTTTAAGACTTTCATCAACATTTCTGCTATTGATAATTATAAGAATAAAAACCTAACTTTGTATATTCGTGCTATTTCTGTAATTTAGATAGAATACTCTGTCTTCTGTTTTACAAATTGTTCTCTTAGGAGCTGTCCTTCTGTCTCATAAAATAGGTCAATGGGACTATTATTGCACTGATGATAAATTATATAATTCTGCTTTACAATGAGATATTTTCTACAGTATTGAATTAAACCATATGCTTCTGTCATAATAAAAGAATTATTGACAATTGTTTTTATAAAGTAGTGACAAAAGCTATATATCCAAATTTTCTCTTTCTGACACATATGTAGGAGGTAGAAGGCCTATCCCTTCTTATAAAATTCTAAGCTGCTTGGACATTTGGCTAAGATCAAGTTTTTTAGCCTCTTTTCTAGATGGTATTCAAAGTGCTATGATCCAGGATAGAGTAGGAAAAAGAAATCAGTAAGAAATAATTCCTGCTTTGCAGTTTTCAATATGTGCAAAATTTTTGTTTTACTGTATTTTGGATCACTGAGCTCTATCCAGTCCTTGAAAAGTATAATAACAGAAACAATGGCCAGCCTTTTGCCATTTCCATTGAGCCTATACTGAACTTAACTTTGGATGGTTTTGTTCCTCCTTACCAACATAAAAATCAGTAGTTTAATAGAATGTAATGAATCCATATGGAAAGATAAATTTAATTTGCTGTTTCTGTTTTCCTACCAATTTTCTGTTTCTAAATCTGCATGTTGTGTCTAGGCATTTTGAAGTGGATTTCTTTATTATGGGAATGTCAGAGTGCTGTTTCCATCTATTCCCAATTATAAGTAAATTTAATCACTTCGGTATATTTCCTCATTTGGTCTAATAAATATACAGTAGTAATATAAGGATAGTGACAGCAAAACACAACAACAAAGAATCGGAGCAGAGTGGCATGTTCTGTATACCAATCTGATTCCTACTGTATTTGTTCTCCCCTCATCATGTGGTTATATATGAAATTGTCTTCCAGAATATTGAAAGACAAAGTGAGAACATTGGTATAATTCATAGAGCTCCAGTGGAAGTTTGCTCCAAGAAAAAAATATCTTGCTCAACTTACCTTTTTTTTAACCATTAGATTTCTAAGAAATCTAGAGGGAGCAATATGTTTTTCCCCATACCCCTAATTCTTTACTGGCTATAAAATAATGGAAGAGAAATTAGCATTCCTTTGCATTGCAATTGTTTCAAATAAAATTCAGACCAGAAGACATTTACTAAAATAATAAATTTAAATTTATTTGTTTAAATATGCTTATTTAAGGATTCAATATTGTAAAAAAAATCAGGTAGAAGTTGATAGTTAAAAGAATATTCCCTAAACTACTGTTTTAAAGCTACTTTGCTAGTGCAAGCCTTGCTAAAATGAATAGAGCTTGAATCAAAAGATTATTTTGAGTATCAGAAGATCAGTCTGTAAAATGATAAGCTATCCAAATGTACCATCCAGCTAACAAACTTAACTGCTGCCTTTGCATCAGGACACAGATGGATGGGAAAAATGACCCTGACCTCCATAAGACCTACATTCCTGTGGAAGCATAGAAGCATGATAATCAGGAAATGACGGGTATTAGTTACAGAAAATGCATTATTGTGAAAACCAGGAGAAAAGTGCTCATGAGAGGAAGTGATTGGATTATATGGGAATGAGTGAATAAGACTGGGTTATTCCTACTGAGTAAATTGCTGTGATTTATAAGAGAAAGGCTATGGTGATATCTTACCCATTTCTGACTAGACTTGTTTCACAAACAGTCTTAAATCAATATGTGACAGTTGCCATTGGCACAAAGTTTGTTTATATAAGATGTTTGTTATAAAGGTTCTAGGCTGAAGCTAATAGATTTCCAATTTCCAGTCGTATTTTAGTTATACCAATTCATCTGAAGTGTAATTCTCCTTTTGGGTGAAAATTCTTCAGCTATCACAAAAGCCAATAAAGAGATATATTGGTGCTTTAGATGAAGAATTTGAAAGGCATTGACATCCTGATCCTAAATACATTTATATGGAAGTGTCTAAATGTTCATCCTTTTGAGTTTTTTTGCAGCTGTGGTTTTCAGTCAGGATGTGTTGTTTCCCAGGCATGTTGCCATTGGGTGAGGTGGTCACATATACAGTTAATTGACTGCCATTTTCAGAATTTTCCAATTCTTTGATACTTGCAATTCCTCAAAACTAAGAGATTGATTCAGTGCAAGGCATAATTCTGTACAGAGGCCAGCTCAGCCTGTGTCAGTATAGCTAAAAGCAGAACTAAATAAAAAGGCTGTCAGAGCTTAAATGTTCATGTGAACAATCTCTAATTTCATTGGTATCCGAGGAATTTGCTTTCAAATAAATGCTTGGGACAGAAGCTGCATTACAGAAAAGGATTTATTTTCTGTAGAGCAAGCATCAAATTTAGATATAGGAACAATATCTTTGGCTGGAGAGTTTTACATAATCATTTATATGAATCATCTTTCTGTTTTTTGAAAATCCATAAATTATAATTAAATAATTAATTATCAATTAAGTATATTTAAATAATTTACTTCAATTAAATCAACGATTATTTCATTTCCTTCTCTTTTCTACCCCAAGGAGTACTACAATCATCTAAATTTTCATTTTGGTATCATAATTATAAAAAAGATGCAAACCTCTCCCAGTACCTGGTTAACATAATTAGTTTTCACTGAAAAGGCTTCCACGCCCCTTTTCTCCAGACCTTTTTGTCCACATATCTCAAAAGGAGATTTGCCTCTGTCCTTGTAGTATTAGTCAAGTGGAGGAGATTATCCATTATGTCCCCCACTGGCCCATTTACAATGAGATCAGGGCCAAATTATTAATGGCAGATAAACTCAAAGAGTCCAATCTTAAAAAATTGAACTATTTTCTTCCAGA
Source organism: Thamnophis elegans (assembly GCF_009769535.1). Lineage (NCBI taxonomy): Eukaryota > Metazoa > Chordata > Lepidosauria > Squamata > Natricidae > Thamnophis > Thamnophis elegans. Next base: position 43,091,620 of record NC_045547.1, on the reverse strand, counting down.
TGTTTTTCCAACAGTCAATAACCAAGTTGCTACCTTTGTCTGTTCTCATGTAAACTTAGGAAGAAATGCTTCATTTCTTATCTGTAGCTTTGGCTTTATTCTGTATAACCTTTTTATATATAATACTTCTATTATTCTATTTTATATTGTATTGTTTTGTTGTTTTATTGTTATTCATATTTTATGACATTCCTATGCTATGACCTGTGGTTACAACAATAAACTTATGAACTTTACCCCAAGAATGTAAATAGACTTAAAGGCAATAATCCAATAAGGAAAAAGAATACACAATTGTGTTGTTTTTGTATAGAGAAAGTCAGAATTAGAGTTATCTCCTATCTTTCCTCCAAAGGTTTCAGGTAATGCATATAGCTCTGCCTCTATTTTTATCCCCACAGTGATTACCTTAGAGATGGAGCTTAATCTGAAGGTAGTGGCTGCCCCACAGTTGCCAAGTGAATTTCCATAGCTGAGGGTGGCCATCTTGGTGCTAATGCAAAATTTAATCATATACACCCCTCCCCACAGAATTGATTTCTGGAAGATAAATGATAGCACACACACACCCCATAGGTGCTCTTGCCAGAGGAGAATTTGCATCGTATTTTTTGGTAAAATCATAGTACCAGTAAAGAAAGCTTTGGGAGGAAAATTGTATTTTAGCATTGTAAATAAGTATTTTAATGTCCAGCTATAATTTGCTCTTTTAGGCAGTTGGCGCTTCATTGTATTAATTAATGTTATTGCATAATAATAATAAAGACTTCATGGGTCATAATGACAGTTTTTGATATAAATGTTTTTTAAAGTAATCTTTTGACGTACTTTTCTCCCTGTAGCTCCAGATGCTCCCCCAGCAAATGTAACTGCAGTAGCTACATCTCCTTACAGTATTAATATTAGTTGGAATGAGCCTACCATAATTACTGGACCAACATTCTACCACATTGATATTTCCTCAGTAAGTCATTTCAAGTCTTCTATTGTTTGACTGTTATTATTCATATAGTAAGTAAAAGCAGAATTTTACTTAGGAATCAGCTATTAAATAATATTTTACTGAGTGTTAGTATACAATAAAAACATGGAACCTGCAGTTTCTGCATATCTTTTTATACCTTTAGTACTCCCCTGGCAACCCAGCAGAAAATTGTATCTTGATATTTGGGAATAAATAGAAAATATACAGAATCTCACCAACTAGAACCATTAGGTTCCCCCAAAATGCTAAAAGCAGCCTTTGGCCAGTCTTCTGAATAGAGGATATTGTTCACTGGACCAAAAAAGCTGCAGCTGATATGTTAACATTAATAATCTAATCAGCTGTACCAGATTGGACAACCGTTTATCTTTTTAAAACTATTTTTAAAAACTATATCTGTTTGGAAGATTCCTAGTAGACTCAAGGATTGAGTCATAATAAAAAGTTAGCTGTGAAACCATTTTGCTTCTAATAGCATCCTTTTTATCCTTTCTAATTCTCCTCTCCACCAAAATACAAGATAGGGACGAAATGCGAGCAGTCCTCATTTAGTGACCGCAATTGGGTCTGGCAATCAGTCATAAAGTGAAATGGTCACTAAGTGACACCACAACTGTCCTTACTTCAGCTTTCCTTTGCTTTACAGATCTGTGAAGGTCATAAATGTGAGAATTGGTTGCTAAACTACCAGTGTTCACAGTTACTTTTTCATCACTGTCATTTACAATCGCTCTACGAGCTAAAAGAAGACTACTTGTCAATGCTATGAAAAGTCTAAATAGATTCTACTAGATTGCATAATGGCCTTGAAATCATATCAAGGAACATACAGACTGAGTGTGAAGACTCTGGGTTACTAAGGTCTTAGATAATCTCACCATTCTAAGAAATCTCTAAATATAATCACAGATAGTCTTTGACTTATCACCATTCATTGAACAACAATTTGAAGTTGCAATGGCTCCAGAAAAAAAAAGATGTATGACCTGTATTTACACTTACAGGTAAGTATAGATAGGTACAGGGCACCACACCCATCATTATGTGATCAAAATTAGAACACTTTGAAACTGGCTCATTTATGACCAATTGCAGCATCTTGTGATTGATTTTCAGCAACAAATTCCCATTGGGGAAGCTGTATGATTTGCTTAATTACTACTGTAAAAATTGTGGTAACATCAGCTGAAAGTAATGATTTATGATGGAAATGCCGGTTCCAATTGTAGTCATAAATCGAGGATTACCTGTACTTACATTATTAGTTCAAAAGATTAATTACTTTCTTTAAGGAAGTTTCCAATTCTTAACTTTTGATATGAAATTACTTACTTTCCCTTTAAGCTTCTGAAGATGTGACTCAAATAGGGTCAGTGCTCTAAGCATTATTTGTACAGCTGGTCACTGACATAAGTAATATATGAAAAATTAGATCTAATCTAATTATCTAATTTGTTAATATTATTTACTGCATATACTAATTTCTCCTTTTTTTAGAACCGAGAATATTAACAAAGATTGATTTCTTTTTAATTGAATTTGCTAATGCATGTATCCATTTTGTTGGTTTCAGACATTGTAATATTATTCTGAATTTTTATCTTTGGTAATAATAATTGATTAAACTATAAAATCAATGTTTGTATAATGATCTATTAACTATAGTTTTTCATTTGCGTAATAAAACTGTCTCCTCCTCCCCCTTCAGGCCTTTATATACACTAATACCTTGAGCAATACTCTAGCAATTATTTTTGTTTATTGTTAGTTTTCACTGTTTAATTATATATTGTCTTTTCTTTTTCTTTCTTTCTTTCTCCCTCTCTCTCTCCCTCTCTCTCTTTCCTTCTTTCTCTTACTTCTTTTCATTTTCTTGTTTGTTTAAGGATCAAGTATTTCTTGCTTTTCAGTGATGGCCAACATCATTTTTATTGCATTTTTCAGCCCCCTTGAACACATATGATTTACTTCAACTCCTTTGAGGCTAGCCTTTGACCACCCAGTGTGGTACTAAGTAAGGATTTAAAACCAAGTCTTCTTAGTGCTTTTTATTCACTGCATCATATTGTCCCCAGTATTATTTTTAATATGCACATCTTCATGTGCACTGTGTGTAAACACATACATGTTACCATAGGAAAAAGTTAATGAAATGAGCTTAGCTAATCTTCCGTGGAAAATAGTCCGTGGCCCAGTCAAACAGAGCACAAAGCTTAGCATTGTGAAAATGGAAGAAGTCTTATTATGTTCCTATGTTGTTATAATGAGCAGTGATATATGAAGAAATACTCTGTCCCTTGATAGTCATCCCAGGAAATCAGTATCTGTTTAGTACATCAGAATCTTTATTTAAGGTTAACTCTCAGTGGGGACACTAAAGCACATCTGTCAAATAAAATATGTGCTAAAACTATCTTAGTCTCTTAGCAGCTGCATCTTCAATATGACCCTATGGGACTGCTACTGTAGACATTTGTTTTACTTTTTTCCTATTTCATAATAGAAAAGAAAATTGGAATATGACAAACATGTGAAAATGTTTTGGTATTCATTTCTATGAAATATTTTGTTGTGTTCTATTTCTGAGACCTTTTCTAATTCCATCATTGCTTTATCCACCTGAAATGGAGATCCCATGTGGATTTTTCTGAAACAGAATCTCACATAAAAATAACCATGCCTCTGGTGAACGTTTTGGCTTTATGCATGTACAACTGGATTCAAATATGAAGACAAGCAAAGCCTTCTAGTTCAGGTGTTCAAAAACTAGGCTTGCTCAGTGTCTCAGATGCTGCATTGCAAAACTATTATGTGTACAAAGATCCTTTATCTATTCCATAGGTTTACTGACTGCATTGTATCATTTAGTCTTTAAACTATTATATTTCATCTACTTATACTTTAGAAATCTGTCCTGCAATATTATCAGTTTTTATATTTGGACCTTACATACATCACATATAAGTAAATTATCTTCAGACGTATTTAAATATTCAGTTGAGGCCTGATGATATATAGCAGTGATGGTTGCTGTGCCAAAAGCAGGTGGAGCATATGGGGGTTGTGCGCTGGCATGCAACACCCATAATGCTATGTGTGCGCAACCCCTAGCACACATGCATGCACGCAATCAGTCCCCTCCACTTTTGCCACGGTTTTTTCGCCTTACCCAGGCTCCAGAGGCTTCCTAGAAGCCTGGGGAGGGTGAAAACAGCCTTCCCACCCCCACCCCCCCAATGCCCTCCGGAGGTCTCAGGAGCTTCCCTGAAGCCTCCAGAGGGAAAAAAATAGACCTTGGGGAACCCGGAAGTTCGGGAATGGTGACTTCCAGGTTCCCCGTAGGGCTGATTTTCGACCTCCGGAGCCTTCAGGGACCTTCAGGAGGCTTCCCTGAAGACTCCATAGGGCAAAAAATGGTCCTATGAGCAAACCAGAAGTTTGTTCCTGAATTTCCGGTTTGCCCGTAGGGCTGGTTTTTTGCACTTTGGAAGCTTCAGGAAAGCCTCCTGAGAGCGAAAAACAGCCTCAAAAGAAGGCCGAAGTCAGCTGTCCAGCACGCGCATGCGCACTGTCCAGCTGACCAGGTATCACCTTGTGTGCCCTGACAAATGGCTCCGCGTGCCACCTTTGGCACGCATGCCATAAGTTCGCCATCACGGATCTATAGGGTTGTGGTTCTTTAGAATTGTTTATAGTCTCTACTTATTCTATTTACTGTTTAATGGAACAATGATGAAATAGGGTATTTTGTGATATTGGATCCTAAGACAGACTGTTAGATGTAAAAATTGAGAGAGTAAAAAGCATGATGAAACTCCAATTTTATGCATTACAAAGTATTCTCACAGAAAAGATCTGGAAAATTATGCCAATGATTTCTGGATTAAAGGTTCCCTACTATATGGCCATAAACAAGATCTAAAGAAAATTTATTGCATTAGTACTGGGATAAAAAAGCATGACAAAGTCATTATGCATGCTGTGTCTGTTTGTGTTATTCCTTAAATTTACCCACCCCACACATGCTCTGCACTTTTTTTCCCCTTGCACAGGTAGAGATAATCATTCAATCCTGTTAATTTGGTTTTCTCTTGATATATCACCCATTGTTTCTTATGAATAATCTAATAAACATTATGCTTTTGTACCTGCTTGGTACAGGTGGATGCAGATTACTATCAAGCTTCATTTGTCAAAGCAAATTATGAGGATAAAACCCTCAGTATTTCAGGATTGAGAGCATTTACAAGGTATTCCATAGTAGTCACTGCTTTTGTAGAAGATGTTCAGACTGCACATACTGAAGGCAAGTCCAGTTCTTCCGTTATTGTTTCCACTTTTGAAGCAGGTAAGTGGCTAATTCTGTTTGTTCATTTCATTAAGTACCTGAGTACATAAATATTAGAAAGTAAATTACAACCAAAGTTGTAAAAAAAAAATTAAAAGCATAAATAATTTCAAATGCGTCTCTAAAACAACAAAGTATGCTATGCAGTGTCATATCACATAGAGACAAGAAAATCTAGATACAACCCCCTCTGGGCCATTAAAACTTTCAGCTTATCTGTTTTTCTTTTGAAAAGAAAGGTGGACCATGTAATTTTTATCTGATCTACCTGGAACTTAATATCACAGAGGAGCTTAAATTATCAACTATTATCTTCAACTTTAAGCCTTGGTCAATCTGTTGAATATAAAAAACCTAGTATATTTATATTTTTCCCAAATGCAGTATAGTACAGGCAAATTGACTACAGATTTTGCTTCTTATGGTCTTTTAAAAAACCTATGCCATAATTTTGTTTCACTGAGAAATTAGAATACTACAGTATTTAATTGCTTTTTCAAAGAAAAGAAAAAGAAATCAAAGAAAAAGCAAAATGTGTAAGAAAAGAAAAAAGTTAATAAAAGTAGAAAACTAAGAAAAAGTGTAAACGGCTTCCGATGCTTTGCAGCATTTATAAATATAAATATATTTTAACCTCTCTCTCTAAAGTTACATCATGACTTTCCTTTCTATAATCTATCCTGTCAAATTGCCAAAACCACAAGTCAAAAGTTCATTTTTTAAATCATTTTTATGCAAAAAGTCCACAAGACCTACCTTTTAATCTTTTAGACTCTAGATCTGCTTAGTAATATTTTTAATTGACTTGTTCATCAGTTATTAATTTTTTTCAGTGCCTAGGGACCCACTTAACAATGTAACTTTTCAGAAGATACCAGATGAAGTAACAAAATTTCAAGTGATGTTCGTACCACCCTCTGAACTCAATGGGAATATTCAAGAATATCAAGCAATGGTATATAAAGATGATGACATAGACATCTTTCAAGTTTATAATTTAAGCATTATAGACAGAACAAACAAGTCAATAACTGCCATGATAGAAGGATTAAAAGGAGGCCACACATATAATATCAGTGTAAGTTGAACTCTTTTTCTCCACAATTAATAATAAGTTTACATTAAAAATAAAAAACTGAATAGGCTTTATTTATTTATTCATTTTAATTTATATATTTAAATTCATTGGCTGTCCAGTACCAATAGACCCTTGTTGCTTAGAAATCTATAAAATGAATAAATGTAATTAGATTTCCTGTTTTAATTTTCTTTCAATAATCTTGAAGCTGTCAAAATATATAGTGAAAAATGATTAGCAAAAAGGTAAATCACTGTTCCATATATAGAAATAAGACGCACTGCCTTCAATGAAGTTATTGATATGTTCAGAATAAAATCATATTTTCCCATGTACTTTTTATGTTTTATATATGTTATCCCTTTAAATATGCATAATGAAATATAATTAGATCTGCTTACATTACTAAGTATTAGACTAAACATGTTAAAGACTTTTATTTATTTAGGTCTATGCAATCAATAGTGCTGGTGCAGGACCAAAGATTCATCTTAAAATAACAACAGATATTAAAGGTAAACTATTATAAATTATAAAGCCAGGGACTGCAGAAGTATAATATCAGCTTGCTTTCATTTGGGTTTTCATACACTAGTTACTAGAATTTAATAAGCATATATCTTGTTTCATTCTCTATCTGGTCATAACCAATGATACTATTTTGATTGTAGTATAATGCAAGTTATCAATATAAAGTTAAATCTTACATAAATGGCATAATACTGAATTGAGTGATTTGTTATAAATTGAATTCAAATAATAATAGGGATTAAAATAACTTGAAACCTGTTTTGGCAATAAGACTATTGGTAGCCCTATAAATTTTGTACATAAATAGTGTTATGAATGAGATTCATATTTTCTGGTTTCTTGTAAAACATAAGATTTATTTGCACAATCTCTACTATAGTAATATAATTCAATAATAATTTCAGTTATTCAAAGATAAATAAGCACAATTTCCTATCTTCGAAAAGAAATGGCTAGAAGTGCTTAGGTAGCAAAACAGATAGTTACTGATTTATAATTTGTGAATTATCACTATTGGTAGGATCATAAAATGGCTATGATTCCATTCAATAGTACTTATTTGTTTCTTTATTAAATTTATTTGCCATTTACCTTGCTGTAAGGCAACTTACCTAGGCAACTTACAACAATAAAAATGGAAAAATGAAAAGAATTGTAAGCATAACAGTAATGGAATAGAATAAACAATTAAAAAGAAAAAAATGAGAATACAGCATTGTGAGAATAAAAGAGGGTGTGAAGGGGAAGTGAGGTGGGGAGATGTGGTTTGCTATAAATCTAGAAGCTTCTAGTGGGATAGTTATCTGAATAGTAACTTTAAAATATTCATTGTGAGCACTGTAAAGCATTGTAGCATTTATTTGTCTCAAAACAGAACCACCAAGACCCAGTAAAAAGCCAGTGCCAGTTTACGATACTAGTGGAACATTACTCGCCACAGCCACTACAATTACTATTCACATGCCAGTTTGCTACTATAATGATGATCATGGGCCTATTAAGAAAATACAAATTCTTGTTGCAGAAGCAGGAGGTATAGATTGTTTTCTTCTTAAAAGGAATTTATGAATCTTCTTTCTATTTCTACCTTTTCTTAACCTCTATTTGTCTTACTTGCTCATGGAGATTTCTGAATTTTGGTTCTTGAGTTCTTCATGAGCTACATTTGGATTATAAATGAAAATTAATGGCAAAAAGAATGTTATTCACAGAAGATATCCTACTTGAATGAGCAGAAGAATTGAGCGGAAAAACTAGCAACAGAGAAAACAAATCTTCCTGCCGTTGGTTTTACTCCATTTTTTAAACTCAATATAGAAATTTACAGCATTTTGTGATATTAGCTCATCTGAAACATGGGATATTATATTTAATCAAATAGTAGCCTTGTCCTCATTTACTAATGAAAAATCTGATGTTGGATAACCATTTGTCTGAAGTGGTGCAGGGTTTCCTGCCTAGGCAAGGGGTTGGACTAGAAGGCCTCCAAGATCCCTTCCAACTCTGTTATTCTAAACCTTCTTTTCAAATTAATTGTCTGAGTATATAAATTTAGTATTGCACTATAAATAAATTAAATTTGGACATGGTGGTATGAGAATCATATCAAGTTATTCTAACTTTGTGATAGGCGCTTAATTTTTTTTTCCATCACAATTCTTGGTGTTATTTGGAGTCATATGTTATCCTTTTTATTTAGGAATGGAGATAAAGTATTTAAAGGTAGTTATGCATACATAAAATTACAATTCTTTTTGATTCTTTAACAAATATTGTATACCTTAAAGCAGGGCTGTCAAACTCCCAACCCATGGGCCAGATGTGTCATGCGCTAGTCACACCCATGCCCATTTTAGCAAAGGGAGGGAAGTCCCAATACATCATGTGACGATGCCGTGACAATGTCAGTTTGACACCCCTGCCTTAAAGACTAATATATTTATAACTGTGTGTGCTTTTGTATGCTACACTGTAATTTATCTGAGGCATTACCTTAAAAGACAAATAAATGCACAAATAGAACTGGTAAATAATAAAAGAAGAGAACAAACAGGAATTATTACTTATATATTACTATATCACTTCTCTTTTTTGGGAATTCAGTTCAGAATGATGAAAATATCACCAAGTGGTATGATGCATACTTTAATAAAGCAAGACCTTATTTGGTAAATGAAGGCTTTCCAAATCCTCCATGTATAAAAGGGAATGAAGGAGTGAGCACCGAAGAGGATATTTATGTAATAGGGGCTGATAGCACTTGTATGATACCAGGAAGTGAAGAAAAAATTTGCAATGGACCACTGAAACCCAAAAACCAATATGTGTAAGTATTATTTATTTTATACCATCCATCTCACTTGAGTGACTCTGGGCAATTTACAATAAAATATGATTTGCATTTTTGGAAGAATTTACAGAGGTGAGAAAATTGACTTGTTTAATTAAGGAAAAGACCATATCTATATTTATTAGGAACTGAAAACTCTTTAGAACTTTTTGCTAAAACTGCAAAAAAAAATAATTAGTGATATGGATATGATTAGAATACAGAAAGATGCCAGTCATTATGTAACCTTTGAGAGAGAATATAAAATATAAATATATGTAGAACTGCTGTAAATATCGGAAACCACTGCTTTATATCTTTCTCTTTTTCTTTTTTATATTTTTTCTTTCATTTCATTTCTTTTTTATTTAATTATCACTTTACTTTTTCTTTATTTAAATTTGTGCTGTTTTTACTTTGTAAAATATTATTTAATAAAAATTAATTTGAAAATATGCAGGATTTTGCAGCAGCTTGAAAGGTTTGGAGATTGTGGGGATATTCACACAGAAATGGTTGGTATCTTCTTAAAACAGACCTATATTTTCCTGGAATTTCATAGTTGCCCTTTACAGCTGCAATGCAGTTTGAAAAAAAGACACACCTGAATTGCTAGCAATTGCCAGTATGGATCTACAAGGCACAATTATGCTCAAAAGTACCATTTTTCTTTGAATCTAAAGAGCTGCAAAGCATGTCACAAGCTGCAAGGATGGTGTCTTTAATTTATATATACAATTTATAGCCTGTATAAAGTGAGCTTGTGTGTGTATGTGTGTATAATGTTATGTGTTTGCTGTTTATAGATTTAAGTTCCGAGCAACAAATATCAGAGGTCAATATACAGATTCAGACTATTCAGAGCCCATCAAAACTTTAGGTAAGGAAATGTCTATTTATTAGAAAGGTACAAATCATTTTGAAAACTTCCTAATGAATCTGTCTCCCTGTTGTTATAAAGATAACTTCTTTGCACCAAAGATACAGGGCTACATTGACCATTGACTTTCACATCTCCTGTTTCTTTTCGCCACTCTGCCTATATATGTAATCTCATTTGAGTTCCTCTAGGGCAGTGACTCCCAACCTTTTGGGCACTAGGGACCAGTTCCATGGAGAAAGGTTTTTCTGTGGACTGGAGGGGGCATGGTTTTGTGTGCAGCTTGTATCCTGTAGATGAGGCTTTGTATGTTTGCATGGGCCAGTTGCTGGCATGCTGTGGACCGGTGCCAGTCAACAACCAGGGGTTGGGGACCCCTGCTCTAGGGGTCACTTGCATTTTTTTTCAAATGTTCGTGCCATTTAATAAAATACTTCATTCATTTTTAGACTGTAAAAGTTATTGGTAAGAAGTAGTTCTCGGAAAGGCTAGCAAATTTATTGGTGCACCTATTAGTACTGATCATTGCCGTAATGACCAGGATGCAGTTGTAATAACTAGTGTATGATTTCAAATAATAGTTTGGAGTTTAAATCCTAATATATCACCAACTTTACATTACAGGTGATGGGCTGTCTGAAAGAGCTGTAGAAATAATACTTGCAGTTACTTTATGTATACTCTCTATTGTTCTCCTTGTGGCTGTAATTTATGCATTTGCAAGGTAAGTTCATATCTAGGTACAAGAATTTTTTTGTTGTTGTAGAGGTAGAATTACTTATTAATTGAAATAAATTATATATTTACATTCATTGACAAATAAATATGTATTGTTATAACTTTATATCCAGCAAGGAATACATTATAACAAGAGGTCATAAACTTTATTCAACAATTTATAAGCATTGTATAGAAACCTAATCAGCAAACAGAATTAAAGACTAGCATGATTGAGGTCTAGTGTATGAGCTGGGTCGCATGCATAGTATTATGGGTGTGGCAACCCAAGCATGACCCCACTGTGCTCCCCCTGCTTTTGGCATAGGAGCCAAAAAAGGTTAGCCATCACTGACCTATAGCATAGTTTCCATATTCCAAGGACTTTGTAAATTGAAGTGTGATACTATGCAAAAGCACCTGGAATGAGTTGCATTAAAATCCATTCTTTATAATTATGCACTGTAGAACATATTTCAGAAATTCTCCAGTGAGGTTGAAGTTTATGAATAACATTAAATATTACATCTTATTCAATATCCTTTGTGTTGGTTTAGAATTCGTCAAAAGCAAAAAGAAGGGGGTACATATTCTCCACGGGATGCAGAAATCATTGATACTAAATTTAAACTGGACCAGTTGATCACAGTGGCAGACCTGGATATGAAGGATGAAAGATTTACACGGTAAGCAAACTCTTTAGGCAAAACAGTAGTTCTGGAGGTCTGAAGCCATGACCCTATTGTGACCTTTTACTTGTTTAGAAGTATTTGCGGTATTCTTATTTGCACAGGTCACGAAGATCCTCTTTCAAAGGGTGACCTCCAGACACTTCTCTCAGGAATTTAGATAATCATTTGGTCTTCCCCATGTTGGGATAAGAGAGAAGAGTGCCTTTATGTATCATGCCCTACTATTGCACATTATATCCCTAAGCTGAAGGGTTTTTGATGTAGAAATGTAAAGGCACTAATAATGCTCTGTTATAGTGGCCTCAAAGTAATGCAATAACATATTGCTCTCTGCTATCTGATAGTATCTCTGAAATCCGTCAGCAATCAAGTTCAAGCTATAGCATGGTACGCAGATTCTGGATTTGTTTCAGGAGATCAGAATTCATGAATAGTCATAATTTTGACCAAATGGCTTATTTCAACCTAACATTTTTTATCAGATTGTTCTGAGATTCAAGCAGAAGAGTGAAAGAAGGGAGAAAACTAAGTGGCTAGATTATAACATCTGGCGAAAATATACTTTTATTTATAAAAATTATTTCAAAAGATTTTACAATACTCTTCAAAAGTGTTTCTGCAGCATATTCTATTGAAGATTTTTTGCCACTAATTCTAATGAATTTATCTGGAAGGAAAATATATGTTAATGTATTTTCACTTAACTTAGTGAGATATTGCTGCTGTTCTGACCTAGGCTTCTTGATACAGTAAAATGCACACGATTAAGTCCAAAAACCCTCTTTTATTGCAAAGGCTGTGAATTATATTCATTCACAGTCCATAATGAGTTCCAAATAGTAGTAAAGAGTTCTACAGCAGGCTGCCAAAGTCCTTCGGGATAAGGCTGATAAGCACCCACCCTTATCTTCTTTGAAAATGCTGCCAAAGACTTAATTGGTAATTAGCTTGGCAAGGCCACATGGAGCAAAGAGTCCAAATGTATTTTCAGAAGGTAAACTGACCAGAATGAACCAAGTTGCTTCCTGCAAAGGCTCATGTGCCTTTGCTCCTCTTTTATATCCTATGGGAGGGGCCAATCACCTTCAAATCTTACTCCTGAGTCATCCCTTCTGTTTTAACTGTTCTTGCCTTCTGGAAACTCTGCGCATGTGTGCACTGGGAACAGGGGGAGCTTGTGCCTCTGCCTCGCTGCTGTCCAACTTTGGAGGCTCCGGAGGCAGCACATAACTCGCAGATGGTCCTAGACCCCTCTCTGCCTCCAACGCAGAGCCCTTGGACTCCAGGCCTGTCTCATGTTCCTCCCCAACCTCCTCGCTGTTCGACTCTATTGTGAGCTCTGCAGGCCTCCAGTAGACCACAATAGCTGCTATCATTTGCAAGATTTGTGACAGAACAAAAAAAAACTCATACATTTAGGTGATCCTCCAAGATTTTGGCAAATTAAACTTTATGAATTTACTCTTATATGATTTGGGAGTTTTATATATATCTGAGAAAGAAGAGACAAGAAATTATGCCAGGATGACCACTGATGCTACAGTACATTGCCATGCTTTATGTGATGGCTCCCAAAACCTTTCCTGCTGGTATAGTGGTCCATGTAAAGAGATTGGGAACCACTAATTGCAAATTACATTGTAGGTCTTGACCAGCAAATACTTTGACTATGTTTTTAATATGACCATGTTATATATTAAATAACATTAATATTAATCTTCATTAAAGAAGATTAATGTGGAAATTTCATTAAATATTTTTTCAAAAAATTCTTTTCTTTTCCTGTGTACTTTAAGAGTATATGGGAGGTCCACTACTTCTGCTTGCTTGTGGCAGGGCGGGAGGCCGTATGGCATGTCAGTGCTGCCACCACAAGGCAGGGTGTGGAGCTGCCCCACACACTGGCTTACATCAGTGCTCCTACAGCCAGGCCATCCAGAACTTAACACCTGCCCCGCCTTACTTTCATGGCACCAACACATTGCTCGGCCTCCTGTTCCATTGCCGCTGTGTCATAAAACAGAAGAAATGGGCTGGCAAGGTCCTGTTATGTGAGTGCAAGGCAGGTGTGGGGGCATGGGTGGCCTGGCTGCGGGGGCCCTGAGGTAAGCCAGTGTCAGGCATGTGGGGCAACTTCACCCTCACCTCATGACCGCAGCACCACAAGCACCCAGCTGGAATGGGCAGCTGGCTGGCAGCACAGACACTTATGTAGGGCTTATTTTGTTGGTAGGGCTTATATTAGGTGCACACATGGTAGGGCTTGTTTTCAAGATAGGTCTTATTTTTGGGAAAACATGGTAACTCTTATTAAAATGAAGAAATGTAAATTCACAACTCTAACTTGTAAATTAGTAGTCTTCATGCTACCATTCCTGAAAAAATAAATTTAACAGATGAATTTACAGAAAAACTGATTATTTAGCTAAAAAACTTTTTGGAATACATGAATGTGCCCCATAATGCATAAGTAATCACTAAAATGCTTGACATTTTAACTAATGCATTAATGACCGGGATCTTCCCCCAGGCAATAGGAACAGGAAATTAAAGCAGCCCTGTTGCTGGATCTATTGTTTGATCTGTATGGATTAATATCATATTTTTAGACATGGACATACATTAAGTTACATATTATCATCATTCATAATTTAGAAATTGTTTTGCATCATACTTTGATGGTTTAATCCTTTGTGTATTGCCCAGTCACACATTGTAAAATTGATGGATATGAATAAATAAATAGATGGCTTGTTTATAAAGAAAGTCAACAATGGAAAACTTTCATTTTAGTAGGCAATCAGAAAGCCCTTTTAGCCCTGTCAGTTTTAAACTTAATTTCTATCTCAATGGTGCATATTATTACGAACAATTGTTCATTTGAATAACAAAGCTAGTTTCTATCTGAGTACTTATTTACAAGTGGGTTTTCTTTCCAGATATTCCTCTTTTTTCTTTAGACGCAAGGAGATATTTATCATCCAGTAAGTTACTGCATGGCTGAAGATTCAATGTGTGGTTTCCAGTGTGATGTGTTCACTTGTGTGAGCCTAGGTTATGCTGATTTTTATTTGAAATAATACTTATCTTAGCACTTCAGATTAATTTTGTAAGTTCGCTAGTGATGATATTGGTTTTCGTATCTTGCAGAAACAATGCAGGGTTTTTCCTGATGACATAAAAAATCAATTTAATCATTATTAGTGCTATAACAGCATATGCATGTTTCAGCATAATATCCTATATCTCGCCTCCCCGCCCGCTCTTTCCCCAAGATATGATGTTTGGTACCCTGCCTTGGATAAATCAATTTGCTGTTTTATAACTACTGCAACAATTGAAAGCGTATAATGCAACAAAAAGAGCCTTCAGGAAATAAATAATATATAAGTCAAAGGCTCACACTATGACAAAAATAACTATGACAGAAGAGGAAACATTGTTTGTATGTATTTTTGTTATTGTTGTTGTTAAAGCACTATAAACAAAATCACATAGTGGAGACTCAGACATATCCTGAAGCAATAATTAATTTGTTGCAAAATGTGAAAATATCATCTAAAAAGGCCTTCTAAGTAGATCCCAAATACTTTATTTCTACTGAAGCTATAGGAAAATTGGATCAAACGTCATATACAGTATATTTCAAGTTTAGCAAACCTGGATTGACCAGTGACCAAAGCATCTTTTAGTTTAATTCTCATTTACTCCAGTTTTCCTATTAGAAATAAAACAAATTCTAGATGATATTGTGACTAATGATAATCAAGATTCAGAATGTCACAATGCAATTTTCCTAATTTTCTAATCTCTACCCCAAACCACCCAAACGATGCCCTTGATGTGATGTCCCGATGCCTGGAAGCTGTGCGGATCTGGATGGGGGGAACAGGCTCAAGCTCAATCCCTCCAAGACTGAGTGGCTGTGGTTTCCCTCATCCCGATTTGTGCATCTTGTTCCATCTTTGATGATAGGGGGGGAAACTTTACCCCCCTCAGAGAGGGCCTGCAATCTGGGAGTCCTCCTGGATATGCGGCTTAGTTTAGAAGAACACCTGACGGCCATGACCAGGGGGGCCTTTTACCAGGTTCGCCTGTTACATCAGTTGGGCCCTTTTCTGGATCGGGATGCTCTGTGCACAGTCACTCATGCCCTCGTCCTTTCTCGCCTCGACTACTGTAACACTCTCTACAAGGGGCTGCCCTTGAAGAGCACCCGGAGGCTTCAGATGGTCCAGAATACGGCCGTGCGGGTTATCATGGGGGTACCTAGGTGCTCCCATGTTATACCCCTTTTAGGTGGCCTGCACTGGTTGCCTGTTTCTTCCAGGTACTAATTATGACCTTTAAAGCACTCCATGGCTTAGGCCCAGGGTACCTGCGAGACCACCTACTGCCACCGGTAGCCTCCCACCGTCCAGTGCGATCCCACAGAGGTGGCCTCCTCAGGGTGCCGTCAGCCAGACAGTGTCGGCTAGCAACCCCCAGGGGAGAGCCTTCTCTGTGGGAGCGCCTTCCCTCTGGAATGTGCTGCCCCTGAGCTTCACATAATCCTCGACCTCCGGTCCTTCTGACGTGCCCTAAAAAGTTGGCTTTTCCAGCAAGCCAGCCTGGCCTGAATAGAATAAAATATAGGATTAATTTGGTTGTTAATTTTAATTTAATTTTTAAAATTTTATTGTAAATATCAATTGGGGTTTTTTTTTTTGGATACTTTATTTAATGTCCCTTTTAATTTTTGTAATATGTGTTTTCTTTTATGTTGTACGCCGCCCTGAGTCCTTGGGAGAAGGACGGCATATAAATCCAATAAAATAAAATAAAATAAAATAAATAAATAAATAAATAATTTGCAATTTTAGATTCCCCAAATCAAAAATTCTAATCTTCTTTACAGAAATTTCCTAATTACAGGAGCATCCAGGATAATCCTGGCTAACCAGATAAACCTATTCTAGCAATCATCACAACCACAAATTCATAGGGTTGGAGAACAAATATCATATAGACTTATGCTCAAATGTCATTGTCAACGTCAATGAAAATATGTTAGAAGGAAGGAGATGTCTCCATTTTCATGCAGACATGATTTCATTCCTAGTGGAGACATTTTTAAGGAGCTTTTAACAATCTGTTTTAAAAAATATAATAGCAGAACTCTGAGTTTAAGTATACTACTTCAGAAACTAAACTGGAAAAACTATAAAACTATAATTTCCATACCATTTTTGAACCCCGTGTATTTATATGTATTTTCTTCTTGTTTATGAGATGCATAAGGTAACAACTCTGTTGATTTCCTTCTTGCAGACAAATCATTTATTTAATATAATGTATAATGTATAATGTTACAGAGTTTCATTACTTCATTTCAAGACAGAGGCAGGCAATCCAGAGTGAAAGACTAGGCTAAATGCTTATATTTTTATTTGTTTGCTTTGGTCTTTTCTTGTTTTGAATTTGACAGCAGCTAATGACTGTAATAAATTGAAGTTACAAAATTACAAACGAACAAATTCAGGATTATTCTAATAGCATTACTTTACATTATTAACACGAGTGTTTTCAAAATTATTCTTTTGAATTGCAAAAAGCTTGTAAAGTGCCGAGATCATTCATAAATGATCAGTGGACCCTACTTATTTAAATATCTTAGATTGCTACGAAATAGTTTAAGATCTGAATGATGGGAATGAAAATATATATATAAAGATTTTCAGTAAGGAATAATTATTCTATATTGTTCTTAAAGAGATAGACCAATGAAGATCTTAATTAACTTGTTAATAACATTTCCATTGCTATTCCTAGCAAGTACTCATGTTGCTTATGAGTTAAGCCTTTAGTCTACATATTCATTTCTGTGGGGTCTTTTGAACAAGATATAATTCCCAACAGTTTTTAAGTGATTGACCCAGAGAGTAGTGCCGGTCACCATTACCAACATAAATAAATGGCTTCTGTTGATTCTATATCTAGACAAATAACTTGAATCTGAGCAGGGTAGAAAATCATACTAGAAGTGAAACTGAGCCTAGGCTCCAAGGCTCCATCTATCTTTCAAGATGCGATTAATATTGCAAGGTCTGATAAACTGTTGTTATATATAGGATAGCTTTGATGATCTAAATGTTTTCCCAAAACTTGATGGGAGGCTTGTGGGCTAAAGTAGTTTGATTTCCTGCACAAAGCTGAAACATCTTGCAGTTTTGTTGTTTGCAGTTATGTTACAATGTCAGCATTGGGTGAATTGGATGGTTGAAAATAAATCATCTGCAGAATATTTTCCTTGATTCTGTAACTCAAGCTTTTCTAAGATAAAGTATACTAGATAACCATTAAGGCCAGAAGAATCAGGTTGAACAAAGCTTCTGTAAATCTTATTACTGAGTGCTTAGCATTTCTTTTACTCAGTGCATCTGTAATCATTATATAATATATTTACTCAATATAACTTAATCCCATTCTAACTTCCTATAGAGCCTGATAGTCTTAATCATATATCATTTATTGATATATATTAAAGTTTTTAGTGTTTGGGTGCCAATCCAGCTCCATAATATTTTTTCTGTTTAAGCAAGAGCTTCCTCTTTTAGTAGTTGGCAGGTACTGATTGCCTATTGGAAAGCAGAATGAGCATTCAGTGATTAGTATTTTTAAATAAATAGCTCTAGTGCAAAGGTTCATGCTCTTATCCTTGGTGAACCTGATCCAGAAATGAGACGGAAGCTTATTCCCATGCAAGTGGTTCATGGTTATATTAAATTACATTTGTCATAATTTGATATTTTATTATACTGTGTTGAAATTTTACATAAATTTCCAAGGGACGAAAACCCATCTTAATACAGTTGTCCATATTGTCCAGATCAAGTGGGCAATAACGCAGGGTGATATAGGAATAAATCCAAGTCTCTTTCATAAGATTGTCTAATAGAAAGAAGTGTTATTTATATTTCAAAAATCTTAATCTACAAATCTTTCAGTAATTCAGACTGTAATCCTATACATAAACTCTATTCAATGCAGTTCCAAGTGAAAGCCACATATAATGCAATTCTTGAAATATTTCATTTTCATAACCCAGAATAACTATATTCATAATGCCTAAGCATTGTATCAAAGAAGAATAAAAGATCTAGGTTTATATAAGATGCAACTGTGTATCTGACTCATCAGTAAGTGGTATGCTTACAGTCATGCCCACACCATTTCCTGGTTGGATTACTGCTCTATGCAGGGCAGTCCTTGAATACTATCCAGAAACTACATCCGATCCAGAATGTGGCAGCATGTATAGTTCTAGCCCTCCACAGCAGTACTGGACAAGCTGCAGTGGGCCTCCAATTTATTTCTAGGTGCAATTCAAGATGCTCATTATCACTTTTAAATTCCCAAAGTAACATGGAACTTGCAGGAATGACTGTTCCTCATTAGTGGCTCATTATGCTCCATTCTAAATCCTATGCCATTTATCCTCTGATCACAAGATCCGAAGTGAAATATATGCAGCTCTTTTTATACTTTAGAGAAACAACCTAAAAGAAAAACAGAAATGCTTGTATGCTTAATACACTTCCATGCACAACACTTTAGTCATTCCATGTGCACACTTAGTAAAAAATATAGATCCTCCTCCTGAAAGTCTTAAAATCATCTACTGAATTAGGTTATGTAATTAGGAAATTCTCAAGCATTACAATGTGTGAATATAATTTTTAGCAAAATTGGCACTATTTCATTGCTACTATGTCTTTTATGCTTTCCCTTTTCAATTTATATGATGATTATAGTGGTACCTTGGTACTCATCATTAATTGGTCCCCAGAAGCAAAATGAGTACCAAAAAATAAGTACCAAACATATTTTTCCCATATGGAATAATGTAGTGAATCACAAGGCAGCTGACACTGACAAGTTCTAGTATGTGCATCATACTGGAATTAAGACATCATACAGACATCACACTAGAATTCTTTTAGTGAAACATAGAGATTAATAAAGTGTAGAACTTAGAAACACTCTCTGAATGACTTGGTTAGAGAAGAGTAACTAAATTGTGAAAAATGTACCCCACCTACAATAGGGATAGTGTAGCTTGGGGCTGATTGAGGCTAAATAACCTCACATACCACACTATACCACTCACAAAACCCAAGACAGTTAACGTTAATTGTCTCTCCACCTTTAGCAGCCTTGCTACATTTCTTAAGGCAGTCTATCCCTTTTTGCAAAAATTCTTTACAAAAAGAATTTAAAAGAATTTATATTGGCACCGTTCTCATAAAAATGAAATTTAAAGAACTTCTAAAAAGTGAATCATTCAAAAATATTTAATGTCATTTGAGGCCTGACTTCTAACTTTGGTAAGTCCAGAATCAATTTAGACTGCAAAAAGTTGCCTAACTCACAACTTACAGCTTCTTATTTAACACAATCTCTGTTACAGGTTGCTTAGTTATAGAAAATCCATCAGGTAAGTTGCGTTTTATACTGTGTCTAGTCTGATGATTTGAAATGTGTGATATATATTGGTATAGTTATTAGAAAAAGTTCCAAGCTGTGTATAAATCATAAAAGCATGACCAATTGCATGGTAACTGGAGAAATGCTTTCTCTCTCTCTGGGGTGAAGCCTGCATGTCTGTGTTTTAGCTTGGCAAGTAATATAGGGATATTTAACTCCTAGGGGTTTAAAAACCATGTCATTATGGGAATGAAGTCACTGCTATATTTTATGTATCTAAAGCCCTGCATTGTATAAAATGGTTTCTGTGTGACAAAAGAAGCATTATCTGCTGGATTTGAACTGAAGGGTGATTTTACAAATGTACATAAATATCAAAAGATTGCCTTTGGGAGTAATCACATTTGTAAAACAGTTTGTAGACAACAGTTGCAGGCTGTCAAATAAATAGTGTAAAATTTAAGATGGGATCCTGTTATTTAAAAAATGTTCCAAATGTAAAATAAGTCTTTTCTTTTTAATTGTTTTATGTGCATAAAAATGATAGGTTAACTTTCCAATAGAAATGTCTTTATTTAAAACCCCAAATTATCAATTTTCCTCTTTTATTTCAAGGCCAATAGGCAAGAAATGTTTTCTGCAACATGTTGAAGATCTGTGCACAAATAACAACATCAAGTTTCAGGAAGAATTTTTGGTATGTTATCAAACAGTTCTCACAACATGCAAAGTCTCCACTTGTTTCATGTGTCATATTTGATGTACTTTGATCATTAGTATTCAGTAAATAGTTCGGGCACATTTGATATTTTCACATGGATAGCAGTGTTATATACATATTACTTCTCATTCCATTTGATCAGAAGAGTTCATACACCCATCCTCCTTATTCCTGCTACAGAAATCTTTCCCTCACGGCTGCTTGCATTCAAACAAAAAATGCAAGCTATCCATTCTATATTCTCTTAAGAAATATTCCTTTTTAGCTGACTTCCTAACATCTGAATATATTCACAGTATGCAGTATAAATAATTCAAGTTAAATCTTTAATATGTCGTACTCCAGCATAAGCATACATGAAGTCTTGTGGATCAAACTCTATTGTCCTCGAAGGCAGTGGGATTCTTTCTAAAGATCTGCTGGGAAACAAAAGCCTTGTAGCAATTGGTTGACCACTGCTGAGCTAGATTGGCAGGACATTGATTACATTGCAGTAAATGCTGGGCTGAAAATTTCTTCCAAATCTCGTTATTCCCATTCAGTTTATTTTTTTAAAAAATCAGTTCATCCTTCCCTTTCTCCCTTCTTTCCTTTAAGTTTTACGGTTCTTAACACCTATTTTGAGGTTGCTCTGTCACCCATATCCATCTATAATTTTCCCTCAAGCAGCCCGAAGACTCCTTGACTTTGTGCTTTAATTAAATATCAGAGGAACTGAAATTTGAAAAATGATTTAGATCAAGAAATGTGGGCAGCTTGAAAACTGCAGAGGGAAATATTATAATAAACTACAACTACCTCCTCCACTATCACTTAATAAAGGATTTGCTAATTCTAAGGCAACATGAAAATGAGGTAAAAGGTCTGGTGTATCTTGATACAGATGAAAATCATTGTGAAAAAGGAAAATATATTTTGGCACAGTATTAATTGGAAGTGTTCATACTACTATACTTCCTGTGTACTTTTTTTTTTTTTTTGCTGAAAACAAGAGTAACCTAAAAGTCATAGCAACATATATATTATTTTATAGGAACTCCCTAAGTTTCTTCCAGATCTTGCATTAACTGATGCCGATCTTCCTTGGAACAAATCTAAAAATCGTTTTCCAAACATCAAACCATGTACGTAGTTGTTTTACTAATTATATTTTTCTGAAATTAATTTTTAAATACTGCCATGTCAAAATTGCTTATATCTTTTTGATTATACAATCTGATGGAGAAAGCCATTTCTTTACTTATTTTCTAAAGAAAAATATTTGTGTAGAAATCCCAGAATTTTATTTTTGTTATGAAGTAGATGAGAGATGTGTGAATTTATTGTGTCTTCCATTGTACTATCATCTCTGCAACAGTCTATTATATCTCAAGTAAAGGGGATAATAAAGGAAGTCCTCCCATGGGACTTTCTCAGATTAGGCAGGCGGAGAGTCTATGGATTAGTAAAGAGATCTGAAGCAGCAGATTGTGCACTGCAGTTGCAGAACAGGAAATAATACAGCCTCCTGGTTTCTTAGCTTTGTAATATAATCCATCCTAATTATTCTTCTTGGGCTGTGTACTCTGGAGTAAAATAAAGTTATCTAAAAGTGCTGGATCCATCTCTGGATGTGCTCACTTTTTCTTTGGAACATGATGATGCTTTCTTAAGATACTTGTAAATGTGGTATGTAGCTGATCCAGGAAAGATCAGAGTAAATATATAGAAATTTAGAAATCCAGGATAGATTTTATCACAGGAGTCAGGAGTCTGTCTCCCTCTGTAGTCAACACTGCTTCATTTTTCACTTATTAAGAAAAGAAATGCTATTATTATTTTAAGCATTAGCTGTGATGTGAGATGGGGACAATGCATTCTTTGGTTAATGTAGCCACATTCTGTGCTATTAAGTGTTGAGAACAGCTGCTACTATCTGCTACTAGTTCAGGAAATATTCTGTGCTCAGGTTAACCTGAGCTAATATACCTAAAGCAGTAGCAGAATGCATACTCAGAGTTTATCTCTTTTTGGACATATACTCAAAACTCTGTTCTTCTATTGCATTATTTGCTAGCATATGCATTCAGCCAAGATTCAATTTGATTTTGCAATTTAGTTTAACTATTCAAAATCAGTTTGAATTAATTTTGTTCAACGATTACATGAAATAAAGGTATCTTTATACAAGTAGATCATCCCAAGGAATCGTGAGTTAGATTCAGATACCTGCTTTAATCCAATAATTGAATAGATTCAAATAGGTTATTTGATTGAATCGTCTTCTAATTAAATCTTTGTATAATTCTATTATTTCTGCCATTCCAGGATGCTTCATAGTAATATTTGTTAATATGTGTTGCCTCGGATATGTTCTGTTGGAAACAAATAACATACTCAATTTTGAATGTGTTAAGGAGAACTAAATAGGGACATAGAGACATGTATATATAGATTTAATTTAAGATGGGAAAACCAGCACAGAATTCAATTTTCCTTCCCACAGGCCCATGTGTTTGTCTCTGTCTCACACACGCATGGACACACACATATCTTTTTCTTTCAGTGTGTGAAGAGACAAAAGTTGTAAATTAAAATGTTTATCTAAAAGTCTTCTTCGTTAATTGGTATATTGCTTGATTCTGTTAAACTCAACAATGGTTTTAATGGTTAAAAATAAAACTGAAATAAAAAATAAAATGCATATTATATATGCATATATGTAAAGAAATGTTTATAATTACAAGTTATTTCAAGTATGATGTTAGCCTATCAATAAATGTCATCTTTTCTAAAATGGTTTATCTGTATGTGCAAATATGCATATGTACATAGACTGTTATCTACCTATCTATCCATATATTCAATCACTGAAACTTTGGAAAGATGCTTTGATTTAATTTCTTTTGCACAGATAATAATAATCGAGTGAAGTTAATGCCTGATGCTTGTGTACCAGGATCTGATTATATTAATGCCAGCTATGTATCTGTAAGTTTATAACCATTTTAAATTGTAACTACATTTTTTTCCATGCCACTTGGTGATTTAGAAAGAAACATATTTTTATGGAAAAAATGCATGAATTTTCTTTTATTCTTTCTCTGTATTACAATATAGTTACAGACTAATTTCAATCATCCTCATCAGATTTTTATTTTATTCATTTGGTTCATATGGAAAACAAAAATAGCTTACTGTATACCTTGAATTATACTATAATTTATATTTCAGTTTTCAAGAAAATGTTCCATGATCGCCTGTTCCATCAGTTCACAGAATATTTTACTTCTGCTTTTAAACTCCAGTATGATTATCATATTTCAGCTAAACACCTAGACTAGTTGTCTGGTATATTTTAAGCTCTTGGAAGGCAAATCCTTCACTTTAAGCTAGGAGCAGACCACTCTGGATGCATGCAGGAGAAAGATAATCATAATGGGATATACTGTGGAATTTGTTTTCTTTGTAAGATTCAATACTGCAAAGACTATGTGTGTAGAGAAATGCCTAATATTTATTTTAATTTTTTTCTTAATTCCAAAAAATGTATTGTTGATTTTGGATTGCAAGTCATTCAAAAGAACTAAATAACAAATTTTTAAATTTTAGTTTCTAACATATGTTGTGTTTTTAGCATCAATTTTTCTGCAACAAAAGAGAATGTATGTGGCTGAGCATTGAACTATGAAGTTTTTGGTATTCCTTGAGTTTTAATTGTTTGCTTGCAGATGTTTATTATCTAACTAGTACCATTAGTGCCTTACACTTTAGAACTGAAATCTACAGGATTGGACCAGCTGTTATGCTGTGTCCTTAACCAACACAATATTTTGAGAATTTGGAAGCTACATTCCCTAGATACATCTCTAGATACTTATAGGTCAAGTGGTTCACAATTATCTGTGAGCTACTAGTTTTACAATTATGAAACAGATAATACAATACAATACAATAGCAGAGTTGGAAGGGACCTTGGAGGTCTTCCAGTCCAACTCTCTGCCCAGGCAGGAAACCCTACACCACTTCAGACAAATGGCTATCCAACATCTTCTCAAAGACTTCCAGTATTGGAGCATTCACAACTTCTGGAGGCAAGCTGTTCCACTGATTAATTGTTCTAACTGTCAGGAAATTTCTCCTCAGTTCTAAGTTGCTTCTCTCCTTGAGTAGTTTCCACCCATTGCTTCTTGTCCTGCCTTCAGGTGCTTTGGATAATAGTTTGACTCCCTCTTCTTTGTGGCAACCCCTGAGATATTGGAACACTGCTATCATGTCTCCCCTAGTCCTTCTTTTCATTAAACTAGACATACCCAGTTCCTGCAACCATTCCTCATATGTTTTAGTCTCCAGATAGCAAGGAAAAGCAATATTAATATTTACTACTTGATGAATTCAACTTATGGATGCAAAATATTTGCTTGCCTTGGTTTGTTGTTTGTTGTTGAAAACCACAGTTTTAAATAACATGCTATACAAAATGGACGCCAGTCACTAATGTAGCTTATCAGAGTGCAAACCTTATACACAAAGCAAGATGTGAAGAATCAGGAACCATTCCTC
This sequence comes from Thamnophis elegans, assembly GCF_009769535.1. NCBI lineage: Eukaryota > Metazoa > Chordata > Lepidosauria > Squamata > Natricidae > Thamnophis > Thamnophis elegans. Next base: position 43,066,331 of record NC_045547.1, on the reverse strand, counting down.
AGTCTGTGTTCCTGTGTGCTGGGGGTGAGGGGGGAGAAAACTTCATGGAATATTATATATTTACTTTTAAATGATATAATGTGTAAAAGGAAATGCTATATATTTGAAAACATATCAAATTAAGAAACAAACTGACTTGTGAATGTAGCAATTCTACCTATCTTTTTACTAAAATCATATTATTTTCTATATTTCTTTGATGTAGCAAATGGTAAAATTTAAGATATCTCTTTTGTTTTGTTTTATTACAATAGTGATTATTTCTTCTGTTTTGGAGGTTGAGCTTTTTGCCATTTGATTGTTCTAAAAAAATCTGCATTCTGTTACATCTAATAGTTTGTAGCTCCACCTTAAACAAATAGGAGAACATTTAATATGAAATACAATCAATAATTGTATAATTATTACCTAATAAAGTACTCAATTTTATACAGCAGACATATTTTACAACCAAGCCAAATTTTAGTATATGCCATACATTTTCTATCAAAGCGAGTTTATATCAGAAAAAGATGTTAAAAATTAAGTATTACATATATTTCAATTTTTACCCAAAGTTCAATTTCCCCTAATTGGTAAATTGATTTTGTCCCCATTGTTACAAAATTTCAAGTAATGTTACATCTCTAATTTTACCATGGTGATTTTCTATGCAAGCTTTGTAGAAATGTAATTTTCAAAAATCCCATTAAGGAAAGAAGGCAAATCTATTATAGAACATAACATTTGAAGAGACAGGTGTTTTGCAATATGTTACGTTTTGCAATATGTTACAGATTTTGGGGAGGGGGTTGTGTCGAAAGCATCAACGTGCTTCTGTGGAAAATAATTTGCCAATGATATCATTGTTGCCTGGGGGATGCCCAGGTAGGGGTTCCTTTCATGTCCCTGTGACGTTGCCCACCAAAGTGGCAGATGGAGATGGAGCGTGTGATGTGACCTTACCCCACCCCACAGCAGCAACAAGTTTTGAACAGGAGCCTGCTGATGGGCAATGCAGCATTCTAACCTCGGGAACCACCACGGTCCTTAGATTTTAGATGTTTAATATCTAATCATCACCATTTTCTAAACTATATATATAGAAATCCAAGGAATGTAGACCAGTTAATTAATAGCTATTAGAAATATGTATTGTATTCAGGGAGTATTCAAGAAGAGTAACTTTTAATATCTACATGCAAGAAGACATGTTCAATATTTTACTGAATATATAGCTTAATATGATCTTTCCTCTCTTTTTTCTTTAGCAATATGTACTAAGTTTCATTTTTACTTTAGGGCTATTTATGTCCAAATGAATTTATTGCTACTCAAGGACCATTACCAGGCACAGTGGGAGATTTCTGGAGAATGGTATGGGAAACAAGAGCAAAAACTGTTGTTATGCTAACTCAGTGTTATGAAAAAGGACGGGTAAGTTACCAATATATGGGTTAAGAATGCATTTGAAGACTCACTATTATCATACATTCATTAAAATAATGATATGATTTTATAAGCCATCATATTGCACCCTGATTGCAGATAAGATGCCATCAATATTGGCCTGAAGATAACATTCCAGTTACCTTCTTTGGAGATATAGTGATTACTAAATTAGTGGAAGATGTTCAAATAGACTGGACCATCAGGGATCTAAAAATTGAAAAGGTAGGAATAGATTTTATTTAAACTTCCATATATTCTGTGAAAATTATAATCTCCAGCTGTAATGTCTGACAACACTTCCTTACTCTTGGGATCATTGTTTAAATTTCTTGATTAATATATCTTGGTTTTTATGATTCCCAATATTGTGATGTCATCAGATTATTTTCTGTAAAGTTAGAAAAGAATATTTAGATATTATTTTGCCTTATCCTGCTGTTGTACTATAGTAAAAAAAAGCCAATATATTACAAAACAAATATGAGTGTTTATTTTCTGGGAAATTGAAATCCAAAGAACAAGTTATGAAAGTATATTCATCACTATAATATTTTAATTTGTTGGCATTTCAAATCAAAAACAGAGCAAATCACTAGCATTACCCAAGCACAGAGGATCATAACAAAGGGAGGAAATGTCCATTAAGTTAAAATATCACTTAATAATGTGATGTCAAATTATGTTGAATTATATTGGCTGTGACTTTTACAGATGCTTTACAATGCCCAGTATGTCAGTTCAGTTGACAGTAACTTATGAACAATATTCAGAAATCTGATCTTTAAGAATCAGTAAACTAGGTGGCTTCATTTCTGTAATATTCCCAGTGATTCTATGATGTTATTGATTCTTGAATTCTGTATCAAGAGTCAATTGTAGTTTGTCCTATTAACAAAATCAAGACATTGAGGTACAAAATTAATGTTCCATTCCAAGTAGTAATTACTAGTTGAACTGCTTATCAGGCTGCTGTAAACAAACATTTTAGCTATTTAGGGGTACAATACATCTTAGATGCCTATCTTCTTAGGTAACAAATATCTTAATAGAGTGTCACCAAAAAAATCCAATTGTAGTTTATCCCAGTATGAAAGGCCTCTCAAAAGGTAACTAAATACTATTCTAACTAAAAAAAAGGTACTTTTCTTTGTATATCTTAACAGCATGGGGATTGTATGATGGTACGTCAGTGTAATTTTACTGCCTGGCCTGAACATGGAGTACCTGAAACAAGTGCATCATTAGTCCACTTTGCAAAGCTGGTCCGAGGCAGCCGATCACATGACAACACACCCATAATTGTTCACTGCAGGTAAGCAGATTTTTAACAGATCTCATCATGTTAAATAATGGGATTAGTTTATTAGAACAGAAGCAATGGACTGAATTCCAATACGGAGCACAGAATCTATGTATAGATTAAGAAGATTGACATTTGTGGTGAAACCTATTTAATATACAGCAACAGACATATTCAAGAGTTCAAGGTTTCAAGTGCATAAATCACAGATTGGTAATAGATGTATAATGAATTAGGTATAATACTGTAGTTACCATTATAGTAAAAATCTTAATATAGAATATAACATTTACCATAAATCTAGAATTGTATCTAAGTTAAAGAAAAGTTCCTTCTGTTTTGAGTACTGTATATATTATAGATAATACAACGAATTTATATGATGAAAAGTAACATATCTCCAATATAATACTTACCTAAGAATAATTATTTTGCAACAATGTTTAATCAAACTGTAATCTGGTTCATTGTAGTCATGATTGTTTCCATTAAAAGTGCCAGATATTTCCATGTGTGTTTCCCCTCTACTTCTTATAGTGCTGGAGTTGGAAGAACAGGAGTTTATATTGCCCTTGACCATTTAATACAGCATATAAATGACCATGATTTTGTGGATGTCTATGGACTTGTAGCTGAACTAAGAAGTGAAAGGATGTGCATGGTACAGAATCTGGTAAGATGTTTTAAGATACATGCGGTGGCTCAGTTCTCAGATTGCAGGTGATTTCTCAGAGTATAAGTAACTCTTGTTTTTCTCCTTCTCCCTCCCTCCCTCCCTCCCTTACTCCCTTGGCATGGGGGAGAAATATTATGAGGTAGACTTATATACATATATCAATTTTGTTTGGAATCCACAATGTCACTGAGGTATGAAATAGATATTTATTTCTATTTGTATCCATCTTTGAAAGTCTTAATGTTTTTAATCCAGTGAAAAAAAGAAAAGCAAAAAAATAATGAAATAATGTTAACAACAACTGGTGACAGTAATGGTGTTCTTATGGTAGGGGAAGGAGCAAAGTAGCTCACATGGTTAGAACACTGGGTTGACAATTAGCAAGTCCATGTTCAAGACCCAAGTGCTGCTGTTTGTGACAGGATGAGCTTCAATCTTTCTCTCTAGATCCTCTCTACCTAGCAGTTCGAAAGTGTGAAAACACAAATAGATGAAATAGGTGCCATTTTTGTGAGCACATTAACAGGGACATGAATGGAGCCCCCAATTAGGCATCCCCTGGGTGATGGTGATGTCATCATCAGCCAATCCTTTCAACCTGGAAGCGCCTTAGGGGCTTCGGACACAAATGCGATGGTAGGAGAGCACTGAAAATAAAAGGAACCATTTATTGTTAAAGCCAGCACTTAATATAGATAGAGGCAGGGAGGCTTGACTGAAATATATATAGACTTTCCTCCCAACTTGCTAATGTCAGAAACAACACTCAAAATAATCATTTGTCAAAGTTGTATGTTCTTTGCATTAAGCACATCACAGAAGTAATAAATATGTTGCTTGAGGATTGTTCCTCATGTAAAGTGCATTACCTTTAGAAAATATATGTCTGGAGAAAACTTATATTAACTAGAAAGGTGAGAAACTTTGCTTCAGCCCTAAAATAATAAGCATTGGATCTTCTGAACCTGTAAGCCAATCAGAAGCCACCACTTTGACCTTTTTCTCTCTCCTTGTTTTAAGCATATGGGGGGGATAAGTAGGAAACTGAGGACCCTTCCAATCTGAGGAATGTTCCAATCAATAAAGGTGCCTTGATTTAACTAAAGTCTCGTTCTTTGCTTGGTGGTGCTTGTTTGATGAATCCAGGAAAATCCTCTATGAATCCTGGATTCATAGATCACATTATACAAAACAATACTAAACCCATGTTGCAAGATGATTGGACTTGATTTGGAATCCAAGAGGATGTGCTATGTTAAAATATATTAAAATATAGCACTGTTTATTATAGCTCAAATCAGGCCCAATCAACTTACATGAGTACTTCCTTAAGGTTTAATGGGTTTGGCATAGTTTTATTTTTATTCACCTGGAAATTCAAATTGGGAGAACATTGTTATTATAATATACCTAGAGGAATGGTCTTCAAAATTTCAAAAACCAAAATAAAAATTTCTCCAAGAAGATTAATTTTTGTGAGACTCTGAGACATTATCTTATTTACATGTGAACACCATTGTGATAAAAACATGGTCCTCTCATCATGTCCCAGCCTCATCCTGTGTTCTTCTTCATTATATATCCCTTTGAAGAAGCTGCAATAAGACATGTGATCTGACTAGAATGGGTTTCAGAAGAACCACCAAATATGAATTAGTTGTAAGAATGTTGCTTTTTCTAAAAGTATCCCTATTAAATTCAAAAATTGCCTCAAAACAAGTTCAGGTTAGCAACAAAATATCTCTGAATAAATCTTAATCACTTTAAATGTCATACTTTCTAGGCACAGTACATATTTTTACATCAGTGTGTTCTGGATTTGCTGACAATCAAGAACAACCAGCCTCTATGTTTTGTTAACTATTCAGTTTTGCAAAAGATGGATTCTTTGGATGCAATGGAAGGTATATAAATGTATTTTATCAAAATTATTTTTTGATTAAAAAATGGTAGAAAATTTATTTGTCACACATTTGAAAATTATGAGAAGCATTATTTATATTAGTTTATTTGATGTTTTTGTTTTTAACTTTTTGAATAAAATGAAAGGCAATGAAACTCATGAAATTCTATAGTTTTCTTCCTAACCTAATATTTATTCAAACACATGGTTTTATTCTTGCTCTCTGTATGTTTTCCACAATATGAAGTCTATTACCTTATCGTATCATTTTTTTTCTTCCTTCAAAAAACTGGGAGCAAAATCTCTTCTAATAAATTTCTTTAAGTGACATCTTTATGATCTGATAATTTTTGGCCATGTTGTCCTTCATCAATATCCAGATTTCTACTGTTAAGATAATAAATTACCATATTTTTTGCTCCATAAGATGACCATAACACGCATCTAGGTTTAGAGGAGGAAAACAAGAAAAAAAATATCTGCCTCTGCCTCCTAGCTTCCATCCAGTATTCATCTGGCAAGTGTTCTTACAGCAAACAGCCTGGCCAGCTGCCTCCGCTGGGGAACTCTGGAGCCTTTGCCGTTGAGCAGCTGATCGGTGGTTGAATTGGCCTCCTGGAATACTGCTAATTAGCTGTTCCAGGTGGCAGGGATCGCTGCCACCATTCAACACTGCTGCCTGTCATCCATATTCACTCCATAAGACACACAAACATGTCCACTCACTTTGGGGAGGGGGTGCATCTTATGGAGTGAAAAATATGATCTTTCATTGCACTATTCATGGAATTGTCCCCAGATGTATCTGTCAACTCCCAGACCTAATAAAAATACTTTGCCATTTGGACCCATGATTTTGCCCTTTTATCTTATTGGTGATCTATTGGATACAATTCTTGACTTAGTTCTACCAACCTCATTTTTCAGATTATCACCCTATTTTTCCTCTTTGCTTCATTTCTTATATTTTTACTCAAAACACAAAATGTTTGTTACATGCCCTTTGATATCTTTTTATCACTAAGTACTTATGCATACTTTTGTTTTAATATAATAGAGCATATATTGGATATAGAGTATAGAATGTGTGTGTGTGTGTGTGTGTGTGTTTGTTTGTGTTAGAATATAAACCACAAGTTGAAAATAAGAAAACTACCTTGATGGTTATTTAAAAAAACATTAAGTAGCTTATTCTTCCATTGATAATGGAAGCATAAGAAATCCATGTAATATATTTTAAATACTTACTAAACCTTCTGTGTAATTTAAGATTAATATGTAGAAAGTTCAACCAGTGTTCTCTTTCTTTTTCAGGTGATGTGGAACTAGAGTGGGAAGAAACTACTATGTAAATACACAGATTAAAATGCATTCCATTTCAGGAAACATAGGCTTGTGTTCATGTTGATGTTGTTTCACAATAGGGGCCAAAATATATCCCCATCATACAAATGATTATAAACAAAAATATTTTTGTAGCAAAATAAAATTATAAAAGTTGTTTTCTATTTCATGTGCCTTCACAAATAATATAAATTATTAAATTATAATTTTATACTGAGTAAAATCTGATTAGTATAATACAACTGTACACAATAAGAACAATCCAGCAATATACATTACAGTAAAATACACATTGCAAGATATTCTCAGTGGTTGTTCATTTATATTGTTTCTCTACCTTTTTCTAACAATAGCTAATGTAATATTGTAATCCATGATAAACTGCCATCATAATTATATTTTTCAGTGCTAATGAGTAATGTAAGGAACATGCATTTCATAAAAATAAGGTACCACTCATAGTTTCTACCAGTATTACCATATCACATGACTCAACTCTGGTTGGAAAAGAAAGTCTGTAAGTAACTAGGCACCAAATCATAAAGCATTTAAAAAGATAAAACTAGTCACTTTGAATTGCTTCTGAAATTGGATAGCAAGGCAGACTATTAATGGGCATTAAGAAGTACAATATGCTTGTGGGAAATAACTGCCAAGCTGTGTTCTGAGCCTGAGTGACCTTCAAAAGCCTTATGTAGACCACATTGCATTAATCTAAACAAGTAGCAAAAGAAGAAGCTAAAGTGCTCTGGAACTTTAGAATTCAAACAGACACTCACCTACCCCAGACTTAACAATTGTTGATAAAGATCAAAAACTCTGAATTGTGGACATGACAGTATCTGACAGCAGAAGAGAAGAATAAGGAATAGAGAAAATCGCAAAATACAAAGACCTGCAAATAGAAGTAGAATAACTGGTAAAAGAAAGCAAAGACAGTACCAATACTGTCTGGGCAACTTGGGTACAATCCCAAAACATCTGGAACACCATTTGAAGACCATTGGCATTGACAAAATCACTATCAGTCAATTGCAAAAAGCAACTTTACTTGGAACAGCTTACATCTTGCAATGCTCATTTAATATTATTAAACAACAATAGCTGCCTAGCCCAGGTCCTAAGGAAGGCCAGATGCAGTCTAAATATCTGGATGACTGTGTGACCAGCCATAGCAATAATAATTCTACATAGTTTCAAAATTATAGCCAGATTTCTCAAATTCCCATGCATTCACAGAAAGAGACTTCAAAAAGATGTCATTTGTTTCTGGAAAAGGATAAGTTTAATTCAAGAGTATGCTTTACTCCTCTGGAATAGCCTTCTTTAAGGGCAGATGGCTTCCTTCCTCATGGTCTTCCAGGGGAAACCATGGCTATTCTGAAAAACCTTTGGGTAGAAATTGTTTCCACTTAGCTTTATATTCTCAGTTACTATTTTAATCATTTTATAGGTAGTCCTTAAGTTACAATGACTTCTTCGTACGGAGCTAAACAAGGGAGATTTATAACCAGTCTGCAAAATTTGGTGTTGCACCAAAACATGTGATTGCAATGTGGACACCCGATGCCCAGCTTCTATTTATAGCATTAGAGCATTTTCCAATGTACCCTTCAGCTTCCAACCAGCAAAATCAATGGAAAGTTGGCAGGAAGTGAGAAATCACTTCTACTCCAGTCAGTTTTTCACCTGCCTGCACTGTACAGTACCTGTCTGTGGCATTCCTGGTTCTTGCGGCACCTACATATCCCTATGCTCTGGGGCTCCTGTATACCAACCTGTACCACTCCACCCCTCACACTCCCTGATGCCTGCCCATGGTACTTGGTCACCACTCCATGATACCCCTATAAGTCTTGATCTGCTTGCCTGTGACCCCCACCTCCTCCTTAATAACCCATGCTGTCCTCGGGTTACCCCAGTAATAGAGGCTGCAGGATTACCATTCCTATGGGATTGGTCATGTGACATCATGTTTTACAGCTTCATTGCTTACCAATGGAAATCCCAGTCCCAATTGTTGCTGTAACCCCAAGGGTACCTGCATTCTAATTTTATGTGCTGTTTTAATACATAAATTCTATAAACTGCCTAGGACTGGCAACTTTGAAGCAGTGAGTTAAAATCAATCAGTCAGTCAATAATTTAGCTAATTAATTTCAGGTATGCCTACATAGGATATACCACTGAAAATAAGACTTGTATAATATGAAATTATCTATTGTTCGATTTAGACTGAAAGGCTAATGTTCCTATTATTCTCTCATAAAATTACATGGACCCAGCCACTGCATTTCAACTCAGTTATCATCTCTGGTGGTTATAAAAACAAAAATGGAGTGCAACTACTAGGCACAGTCAGTCACTTGACCTTCTAGAACAGCGGTCCCCAACCTTTACGGCTTGGCGGCCCAGCTGAGGGGGTGGAGGGGGTAACAGGGCCATACAAGTGGCAGCCCAGGGCATGTGCATGCGCACACCTCAACTTGCGTGAGGAGCAGGTCAGCATGCATGTGCACACAGCTCAACTTGGGCGGGTTGACCTGCATGCACATGTGAAGATAGGTAGTATCTTATTCCTCCCCTTCTGTTGAGGGAGGGATGTTTAATTCTAACATAGATGGATTCTTTTACCCCTCTTTCAAACCAATGGTCCTCTGTCCAAAATGTGGATTTTTCTGTCTTCAAAAGAGTGGTCTTTGTCTTTCAAACTTTAGCACATAGCACACAGACCTTGTCACAAAGAGCTCTGAACCCATTCTCCAACCTGATTTCTTCCAAAATCTTCAACCTCTGTTACTTCCATTTGTAATGCATACTGGAATTTATGAAAATTAAGGTCTATAACATCTGGAAGGTGCCATACTGTGGAAAACTAATTTATTTCCAAATAAACCAAATGCCATGTAAAGCATTCATATGTCCCAGGAACATACAGTTTAAATATAAAATTGTGTCCTTACAGCGCTAAATTGGGAGTGAAGGCTGTTATCTGCAGGTGCAACAAATATATCTTGGTACAGGAAATGTGAATCACTGGAGTTGATGGTATCTAGGAAACTAGCATTTCTTTAAATATTTGCTTTTTATTTTTTTTATGGGAATTGAAATATTATCTCATAATCCTGAACAGCTGAAAATTCACCCTCTGATTCTATGAATATTCTTCAGCTTTTATGCAGCACACGGTAACTTCTCAGGAATAGTTGGGTTTTTGTACTAATATATGATAACCTGAGATTGTTGGGTTTGTTTTATGCTTTTAAATTCCTGTCATAACACAGGCTTCATATTACTGTTTTCAAACTCAGAATACTATTGTTAGGCAGGTTTGTAAACCATTAAGACACATTCACTATGAAATATGTGACATTATCCAGCCAAAAATAAATGCATCTTCCCTGTGCTTATTTCTCAATTTCTGGGGTGCACTATTAGTAAAAATGGACGCAGTGGCTCAGTGGCCAAGACTCTGAGCTTTTCAATCAGAAAGGTCAGCAGTTTGGTGGTTTGAATCCTTAACACCACATAATGGAGTCAGCTCCCATTACTTGTCCCAGCTTCTGCCAATTAAACAGTTCGAAAGCATGTACAAATGCAAGTAGAAAAATAGGGACCAACTTTGGTGGGAAGATAACAGGGTTCCGTGCGCCTTCAGCGTTTAGTCATGATGGCCACATGGCCACGGATATGTCTTTGGACAGTGCTGGCTTTTCGGCTTTGAAACAGAGATGAGCACCACCCCTTAGAGCCGGGAACAACTAACTCATTACAGTACGTGAGAGGGGAACCTTTACCTTACTATTAGTAAAAATACCAGTGAAAGCAATATTCAGATATTCTTGACAAATATGATGCTTAAAAGTTTCCCCATATCTCCTGAGCTGTCTGAGGGGAAGGAGGAAAATCCCAAAATCTGTTGAAGGCAGCCTTTGTGAATGGGATCCTGCTTCTTCTCTGTCTGTGGCAATTGTTATTTCTCTTCTTCTCCTGACCCATTCCTATTAACAGGGGAGAAAGTAGGCAGTTTTCTTTCCCTCTTCCACCTCATTAATATACATAGTTACAGGTAATCCAAAAGGTTGCTCAGTTTTTATTCAACTAATCTTAAGAAAGTAATTATACTGAAGTCATGGGGGAAAATTATTGCCATTGCTGTTTGCAAGCTATGATTAAATTTTAACATGTCTTATTGGAAAGTGAGAAAATGAAACTTTTCTCAATATGAGAGTTGATGATTCAGGTTTACTGTAATGTATGTTTTTGATTTTTTTTAAAGGCCGCCTTCTCAAAGTGCTGCTTGGGAAACCATATTTCAAATGGCCCTATAAAATGTTTATTGCAGGACAAAGTTATTTACTGTTTAAAGAAAAACGTAACAGTATATTTGGCTTTTTGGTTATTTGTAGAAAAAAGAGGACTTACCTAGGTATGCTTCAGATTAAAAATGCTGTCCATTATCACAGTATGTGGAAAAAAGACAGATCTCCTGAAGCAAAAATGCATGAAGAACTTTTTTATGGAGACTAACTTAATTTTAAATTCACCTGTCAGTTTAATAGTATAAATTCTCTTTAATACAGAATATGAGGAAGAGGTGATGTCCGCAGCTGTTCATATCCTAAGTCTTTTTATGCACCTCCTATTTCATTGTGCTCAGAGAAAACACGTGTTCTTCATTTATTATGCATCTACATTCAAGTATCTGATAAATTTCTTAGGGATATTTTTTTTTACATATGTGATATATCACATTAGTTGCAATTGATATAGATTTTCAGAATCAAATATTACTAACCTTGTGGTTCCAGGAAATGTGTTTTACTTTGATAACCCTTGTCAAGTTTCCTGATACTTGACCAATTTGACTTAGAATGATTTATTTTCTGTTTGCATATGAATGGATAGAAACATATATCATTAAAAAGCTGTTAGTTAGTGCATGTTTAAACTTCCTCTAGGTCCCTTCAGAATCCAGTTTTTAATAATGTGAAGTATTCTTAAAGTTCTCTGGGTGATAATCAAATGTTTGTGAATGTTCATATAGATACTATTGAAAATTCGGCGGTCTTCCCCTGCCCAGTTCAGATTAATGTCTCAAACAGCAATTGAACTTCTTGGTTTTTTCCCCCTTTAGCTTCTCATCCAATAAGCCACCTGGACATTTGAGAATCTCCATGGATATTTAACTCACATTAACCTATTCTAGACAGATATCAGAAGACATATGCCCGATTTATTTTTTTTAAAACACACACAATTTGATGTCCATTGGACAACAGCATTTAATCTTTATCCTTGATAAAGATTAAATACTATTATTAAACATAAGTACAATAGTTATTTCAAATTCTTGTCAAATTGTTTCAAATTCTCTAGTTTATTTTACATCATATTCAGGCCTTATACACAGTGATAATAACTGACAGTGACAACTGATTGATGGCGGGAACAATTAATCAATGAAATGGCTTACCTCTGGAAGTTGTGGATGCTCCATCACTGAAGGTTTTCAAGAAGAGACTGAGCAGTCATTCAGAATAATATAGGGTCGGATTTGGCAGGAAGTGCTCCAGCTGGACAGACATGGAAGATGTGGGCTTCTAAGGGTCTCACACGAACCCTGCCTGACAAACCATCTCTGAAGATACTTTTGAATCAGAACTCCCACTGGTGGTGGGGGCGAAGAAGGACATTATCTCATCAGACCCTGAGAGAAGCCACTGATCTCTCGTGGGTTAGAGATTTGCCTATGAATCGGAGTCGGGGCGGCAGCCTTCATGGCTGACAAGATGCTGTTTTTTTTTGTCAAAATAAGTTTGGAACAGGCGGAGACCGCGAGAGATAAAAGACCTGGTAAGATAATTTATCTAACCCACAACTATAAATTAAAACTGGAAAAGGCAAAGAAATTTTGAGAACATAAATAATACTGAGGGTCAGATCGGGACTTTTTTTTCTTAAAAGAAAAGCAAGAAAGGAAGGTGGAGGGTTGTAACCCCCTGGAAGTTCTTTGTCTGAGCTTTCGAATAGAAGAACAGAAAGCAGAGCAGCTACAAACCCATATAATTATAAACATTAAATTTGGTTTTGAATCTTAAACAGAAACCAATATTTTTACTTTGTTTGAATTCCTTCCAGCTAAAATAATCAAGAAAAAAGCATGTCTTCTTCTGAACTCACTCAATATAAACTCTAATTTGGTCTCGGATATCAAATAGAAACTAAATATTTTGATCTCTTTTTCTCTGATAATGGATAACGTAATCTTGACTGTGTGAGAAGTTTTAACTAATCAACTACCATAAATCAGAAGTTGCAAGAGCAGGAGGCAAAAGAGACACGTACCCAAATCTAGCTCTTTATAAATTTGTTCTAATTGATATGTTTTAAGCAGCTGTGGCTGATCGGTGATGGAAGGCGGAAGAATTATTACAGAGATAAGAACTGGAAAATGCTAAGGTTTTTTTTCTTCTCTTTTTTTTTCCTTCCCTCCTTCGTCTTTTTATTTTACTGCAAAGATTAAGATGGCCCCGGCATCACTTCCGGTCCCACAGTAGCTAAAACCTAAGGTGGACCAGAGCCTCAAAATAAGACTTTGTATAACTAACTGCAATCTTGGAAATGGATATTAAGGAAGAACAAAAGACCAAGATGGCTCCCATAGTTCTCCCCTACAGCAGTGGAAGTGGACAAATTTAAGGTGGACCAGAACTTTGAACTGTATAGTTAATTCTAACTTTGGAACTGGACGTCATGGAAAACTGGGGATTTGAAGAATTACATGAAATTATAAAAAAATATGCATAAATCATTAAAATCAAGCCTAAATAGAATTCTGAACCCAGAGAAGCTGATATCTAAAGAAGAATTCAAAGAAGAAGGGGGGCAAGATAATGAAGGAGTAGAAATAGAGGGAAACAAAAGGCAGACAAAAGAGGTTGAGGCTGTTAGTGATATAAGGGAAATTGAAGGGGGAGGTTTCACCCCAACGAAGAGAAATAAAAAACATCCTTTTGGTGGTGACCTGGGGAAAGTTGGGGAGAGTGGATGTGCCGAAGCAAAGAGAAGGGAGAGGGCAGGAGCAGAGAAGTGGGACAAAAGACTTACTAGGAAAAAATCAGATAACCAGAAATTTTTATGTGGGAGAATATAAAACTAAGATAAGGGTTTTATTTCTAAATATGATGGCAAAATGGAGTTGCTAATTGATTGAATGTAATAATGGAAAGATAATTAAGCAAAGGTTGAAATATATGGAATATGGATAAATATGATATTGATATTGATGTGGGGAGGTTGTGAAAAACAAGACAATAAAATGGAGTTGCTAACTGGTTGAATATAATAATGGAAAGATAACTAAACAAAGCCCAAAATATATGAAATGTGGATAAATATGAAACTGACATGGGGAATCTGTAAAGCAGAGGTTTGCCATTCACTTTTATACATGATAATTAAACTGAGTGGCAAATTGACTGGAAACAACAACAGCAGGACAAGTAAGCATGGGTTAAAATATATGATAACATGGATATACAAAAACTTTTAAGATGATGAAATAAAGCGACATGTTTTCTGTTTGTTATACTATACAATAGATAGTATAGTCGTTACTTTTAAAGTCCTACATGGTATCAGACCTGGTTACCTGAGAGACCGCCTCCTGCCAGTCACCTCCCAAAGACCTATTAGATCCCACAGACTAGGCCTCCTCCGGATTCCATCTGCCGGCCAATGATGGCTGACGACTCCCCGGGGGAGGGCCTTCTCTGTGGCTGCTCCGGCTCTATGGAACGATCTCCCCGTTGAGATCCGGACCCTTACTACCCTTCCGGCCTTCTGCAAAGCAACTAAGACTTGGCTGTTCTGGCAGGCCTGGGGCTGTTGAATTATCCAGCCCCATCCGATGTTATGACTGTTGCTGAATTTTTAATTGTTGTTTTTATTTTTGTACCCCCTTCCCTTATTGTTAGCCGCCCTGAGTCTCTTGGGAGTAGGGCAGCATACAAGCCAAATAAACCTAACCTATTAAGGGAATTGAAATGAATATTGAACACCGAGGTTTGCCATTCATAGACAACTAAAGGTAATCTAATCCAAAAAATGGAAAAATTGGAGAGGGAACATGAAATACACTTATAATGGGAAACTATTGAGACTTAAAGGCAGAATCACAAATTGGGGGCGCGTAAGGATGTATAATTATATAAAGATAATGATGAGAATAGCTGGGAATTGTAACCAGATCTACATCTTGACCAAAATTAGGCTGGAGGGGGTGTGGTTTAAAAATACAATAACTATATATGTATACTTTTTTGTTCTATTTTTCTTTTTTTTAAAGGAGGAGAATATTTATTTAAAATTAAATATGTATATTGAAAAGGAACTATAAATACCATCAACATAAAATGGAGCTTGCTCAGAAGCTGAAATACACCAAGCAAATGAAGTGAAGAGTGGGAAGAAAAGGAGGTAAGGGAAGGAGAGAGGGATAGGGTAGGAGGGGGGAAGAGGAGGAGAGAAATGCAGATTGGAAAGGGGAGAGAGGAGTAGGAGAGAGGAAGGGAAAGTAGAGAAGGGAAGGAGGACAGAGAGAAGAAACGGGGTAGGGAGGGGGATAAGAGAGGGAGAAGAAAGGGAATGCACAAATAGAGTGTATGGAGAACAGAAGAGCCAATAACTGGGTTTTTTTTTCTTTTGGGGAGTTGATGGTAAGATGAATTGATATAAACATTTAATAATACAATATGATGTTGGTGATTATATGTTATGAAAATGAAAAATAAAAACACTTTATAAAAAAAGAATAATATAGGGTCTTCTATTTGAGCAGAGGTTAGACTAGAAGACTCCAAGGACTCTTTGAATCCTATTATTCTACTTTCTATGTTCTATACCTTCAAGTGCTTGTATTCTCATTATATGTCCCACTGGCCATAACTTTATATAGAAGATATTCATTTTTTTATTTTTATTTTATACATTTATTAAGAGTTTTTCCATACAATAAAAACAGAATAAAAAGAAAAAAAGAAAAAAAGTACAATAAATAAAAATAGAAAAGAACTAAAGTTAAGAAATATAATGACTTCTGAGCTTCTTGTAAAGTTATAGTTACAATGTTATAATCACTCCTCTCTCTTAGATATTATACAATAAGTCCATCAGCCCATCAATTAGTCCAAGTCTATCTTAATCTTCTAAATGATAAATCATTTCACTTCTTTCTCTTTCAGTAAAAAGTCCATAAAGTTTTTTTTGAAAAAATTTATTGTTTTAAACAAAAACACAAAAAAAGAATCATCTTTTGTTACATCTTGTAGAAAGCGTGTCGATTGGTTACAAATACATTTCGTGTGTTTCTTCCACAATCCTTACAT
The DNA here is from genome assembly GCF_009769535.1 of Thamnophis elegans. Lineage (NCBI taxonomy): Eukaryota > Metazoa > Chordata > Lepidosauria > Squamata > Natricidae > Thamnophis > Thamnophis elegans. The sequence goes on along the minus strand of NC_045547.1, from coordinate 43,050,288 downwards.
ATACTTCATTCGAATTAAAGTGTACATTTTAAAATGTATGTATTTTACTATCACTGCACCACAATTCTCATTTGATTACAGTTACTTAAACGTGCTTTTATCTAAAATCATTTGTATTTAAAGACACAACCACCTACTGGCATACATTCGCAATCTCAATTAATCTCCCATAACTTTACACCTTTATAAAATAATCTAAGACAAAGTCAATTAGTAGAATATCTAAGCATTCCCTCCCCTTTCCCCCCCCCCAACTCACAAATTAAAGCTTATGTCCAATTTACTTTTACTGGTACAACACACACATAATTATCATTAAACATTATCCATTAACATTTCCTTGTTATTATTGTAATTAACTAAAAATTATTTGCTATTTATCTCACCTCTCCTCTCCTCAGGCCCAAAAAAGATTATACCCTTGTAACAAACTCTAGACAAAAATTTGTTAATAAGATTTATAGGTCTTTCCCCTAAATCCCAAATTACAATTTATATCCAGTTTATTTTTTCTAATTAAGGTTGTCATTTCATTATTATTATCGTAGTTAATTATATGTTAACAGAATAAACATTAAAAATCTAAAGCAATCTAAAAAAAGCTAACATTCCTACTTATTAATCACCAAAAGTATCAATTAACATTTCCTTATTATTATTATAGTTAACAAGAAAAAATAAGTTGTTTACTATTTGTATCACATCTCCTCTCTTCTGACCCAAATTAATTATACCTTCATAACAAGATCTAAGCAGAAATTTATTAATCAAATTTATGGGTCTTTTCGCCACATCCCAATTTACAATTTATAACCAGGTTAATTATCCTAATTAAGGTTATCATTTCATTATTAATATCATAGTTGGTTGTATGTTAACAAATAAACATTCAATGATAATCTAAAACAGTCTACAAAATACTAAAATCCCTACTTATTAATCATTAAAGGTTAGCTAGCTTTTTATCATCAACTATCCTTATCAACCTGTATCTTTCCAGTAGCAAAACAGTCTTATTTCTCTTGCCAGTTGTTGTGTCAATTTTCTTTTCAGTTCCTTTCCAAAGTTAAAAACTTCTCTCCGCACTTTATTGCTTAGAAGATCTCTCATGTAGTCTCGTTGCTCTTGAATTGTTATTAACATTGGCTTATCTTTGGTTGTCAAACTTATTTCTGAATAGATTTTTCTCGTTAACTCCATCCTTTTCGCTCTTTTTTCTTCTCCTGTATCTTGAAGTTTGGGATAAAGCTCCAAATTATCAAATTCACTTTTCCATCTTCCCTTCTCTCCGCTTTCACCCACATTTGCTCCATTAATAAGTTCATCTGTTGTCTTTTCTTTATTTTCTGTATTTTCATTCTCTTCTTTAATTTTTGGGGCTCCAACCCCATCATCTTTTGCTGTGATACCCAATAGTCTATCCAATTTCTTGTCAAATCTCTCAAATCCTTCTAAAATATTTTGTATTCCAACCAGGATGTTTTGAAATTTTAAGTTTTCCTCATTTGAATATTGATCTATTTTTCCAGAAGAAAAAGGAGTCTAATAATCACTGCCACTCTAGCCTGCCAAATTTTTTATGAATATATCTATATTTATTTTGAGTCTTAAGCACAAGTTCTTTTATACTTTTCAAAATAGAAGGGTTCTTATCTTTTTCTTTCCTTTTCCTTCTCTTGCCAAAATATTTTTCAAAAGCACCTGCAGAACGCACATCGTACCCTTGAGTCTTTATCAGGTTTTATAAACAAGTTCCAAACCCTTCCGTTGCAATGTCAGTGAAATCAAATAAGAGTGAACAAAGGATACATTGTTTCAAGGGAAAAAGCTTCAGACTCAGGCTTCCGAATGGCAGATTCAATCTTTTTATAATTTCTCTCAATTTTATGGAAAACAAGAATCTTTAGATATCTTTAATATAATTTTATAGTAAATAGAAGAAGGAATTTGTTAGAATAAAAAAAAGAGTTTTAATTTAAACCAAAAAAAATAATGTGGTAAAAAATAGAAGAAACAATCAGTCCATTCACTTCAAGTGGAGAAACAGAAACATTACAATCACTTCAATCCACAAAACATCATTACAAACAAGAACAAAAATTTTCTAAGGCAATCCAATAGGATTAAATTCACTGCTTTATTCTTTACTTAGAGGACTAATTTATCTTTTAAAAAAAGGTTTATTTGGCCAATCTTCTCAAAGTAAAAAAAACCTCACCCGATGGACTCACTTTCACTTCTTTCCTCTCTGAGTGTCTCCGACTTTGTCAGCCTGGGGGATGCCTGTTTGCCACCAGTTGGAAGTGCTTCCCTTGGGAACTTTGCGGTGTCCCTGAGACTAGCAAGGCTTTGACTTCCTGGTCACTGTCTCTCCGGGACGGTTTAGGTCCTGCTGGACCGTCCAGGGGCAAAAGTGTCATCGGCAGGCTCTGACAGTCGAGCCCGCACGATGTACCATCGTGACATTGGCTCCTCCACTCCAGTCCATAAAGTGTTTTGATCTTTCAAAAAAAGTTTTTGTTGCTGTTTTCTGACCAAACAAGTGAATCTTGGAATTTCTGCATATTCTAATATTTTCACAATCCATCTCAGTGGATTTCATTGTTTTTCCATCAATGTGTATACAGTAATCTTGCTGCAGTTAGCATATATAATATAAATTTACCTTAACCCCCTGACTTTGATTTCAAATCCTATATTTGGATTTATTTTATTTTATCTAAAAAAGTTTTCTTGTAAAGTAAATACTGAACTTTGACAACTATTTTATTTAGCATCCTTCTTCCTATTCCACAGAACATTGATATAACATTGTATTTATTTCTCCTATCTTGTATATATCTTGTAAAAAAAGCATTTTCTTGCAAGACATGTCACAAATAACGCTGAATTAGGCCCTATTAAATTTCTAGGAAAAAAATATTTTTTTCAGCAAGATTTTATGAACAAAATATTTTTTTACAAATAGTAAAGTCACGAACAATATATTTCTTCCCTCCCACCACCTCTCATCCCCATATAAGATGGGTTTTCTCCTTCAAGATGATCACCCTATTCACATAGCACACTATTTAAAAAAGGTTAACATGAATGTGTATGTTGCCATGCTACCTCTGATGTGTCTCTAATTATAGTGGTGATTTTCAAAGGCTGAGCATATTGTCTGAACCTGGAATAATTTCTTTTCCCATTTAGCAGTGACCAACATGTGAAACTAAACACTTTTTAATGTTTTAAAGTTTTTGATTTAACATTTGAATGTTTAAAGTTTTAAACTAAAAACCTGAATTTGAATTTGACCAATCTGAATTCTAAGTGACTGCTACTTATCCACTAACAGAAATGCTTTTAACCTAAAATATTTGCCCCGTGTTTTATTAAAAACTTCATGTTTACTTTGTCATGGTATTGTGAGTTAAGAGCTTACTGAAAAAAAAATCAATGCATTTTAAATGTTCTTCAGATGTTTCTGTCCAGTCTTTTTACCTTTCATAATATTTTATGTTATTATTATAGATATCTCCCTATTAGGTTACGGTACGTGTTGTATGGTCATGCCCAATTATTAGGGGAAGGCTGCAGTCATATTTCACTGAGACAAATTTCATATCAAAGTCACACATAACAGGAAGCTTGTCCTTACTAGTTACATCCCAGCATGCAAAAAGATGGTATAGATTTGGCAGAGATTTAAACATTTCTGAATAATCTCAAGAGAGAAGCATCTTCCTACAATTTGCTATAGAAAGTTATTGATTGTTTAGTAAACATGAAGCTTATGGCATGTTTCGGGCATTTTGTGGGTGCCAAGGGACATATGTGTGTATGAAAATATACCTGCTCAAAGAAAATGGTATCCATGCTAACTAGAAAAATGGACAAGTTCATTTAATAATAACCAAAATAGTTATTTCTAACAACATTGTTAGGAGCATTTAATATAATTCTGTGAGGGAACAAAGCTGGGGTTGCTGTCCCCTTTTGGGAAAAGCAGCTGCAGCCAGGCAGAAATGCTTTCCACCTATTCACCCACCTGTTCCCCAAGGGCCATGCTTTTTCTCAAAAAGCCATAAAAGTTTACAGCCCCAAAAACTAGTGAGATGTTGAATTCATGGATTAATGAATTCATTCGTTTGTTTGTTCATTCGTTTGTTCATTCGTTTGTTCATTCGTTTGTTCATTCGTTTGTTCATTCATTTATTCATTCATTTGCCATGCACAGTTTATTATCAACTATCCATGCTGGTGTCACAGGTGTCTAGCTAATTGAGTCATTTTTAGGAATATCTCAACATCCATAGGTGGCCTCACTTGAGTCAGGCTGTTAGTCTATAAAAGTGTGGGTGAGTTGGAGAGAAAAGCAAAAAGACAACACCTAGCAGTCAATGAAGCAGGAAACAATATCTGGATTGTACAACTGTAACAAGCAATCTAAGAGCCATTATCAAGCTATGGTAAGCAGCATATCCTGATGGGATTCCTGCTTAGACCTGAGTTAAGAGTTTGGCCTGGAACATGGTAGCAACCAGAAAATGGAGCAAACTCACTGAGATAGCACCTCATCCCAATCAGGAACACATTTTGGAAGAAGACAAAGCTGCAGCCATTTTATAGACTTCGAGATTTTTATTTGTTAAAAACATCAAAGATTTATTTATGTGGCTACATCAATTTGCAAAGCTTGGGAGGGTAGAGTTAATCCAGAACATCAGGAAAGGTATGTGTTACAACAAAATATTTTGTACAGTTATGGAGAAAGTAGAAAAAGAAAGGAGTGTTGATACTTCTTTCTATGTTATGTACATATGTATATGTACACGTAGGATTATAATCATAACAAACAATTATCCATAAGAAAGACAAAAAAGATCTGGCTAGTGGCAGTACCTGGAGACAGCAGAAAAGAAAAAACTGGAGATAATCCCAAAATGCAAAGATCTGCAAATAGGTGTAGAATGATTATTGCAAAAGAAAGCAGATAGTACCAGTAGCAATAGGTGCCTAGGATGTAATCTTAAAACATCTGGATCATGGGTTGAACACCATTGTCTTTTGCAATTGCAGTCAATTGCAAAAGACAGCTTTACTTGGAACAGCTTACATCCGGTGACAATACCTTTAACACCATCAAACAACATCTGCCTATCCCAGATCCTTGGAAAGAATATGTGGATAAAAATGCCAAACCCTGTCTAAGCATCTGATTGACAGTGCAACCAAATATAACAATAATGCTATGCTTTAATTCTATTATCTTTAAATAATGGCAATCTCCAGGTACTGGTAAGCATTTTCAGCTTAATATCTGTGTAGATTCTCAGGCATCCAAGTGTCTCAAAAGTGCTTTCTTTAAAAGGGAACTGGACTTTTTTTTCCTTGAGAAAGAAAACATTTTTTGCTTCTCATGCAAAACGTTTCATCAGTTCTGATAGAAGGATAGGAAAGATAGGAAAGATAAGTAATTCCTTTACATATCATATGCAAATTCTATCATTTCCAGATATAAAATATTACAGAATTGTCAAAACTGGATTACCAAATTCTTTAAAATCCTAATATGGAGATATCCAATATCTTGCCCAAGGCAGTGTCCTTATACCATCCCAGACAAATGGTTATCCAAATTTTTCTGGAAAATCTCCAGTATCATGGTGACTAGAACTGGATGCAATATTCAAAATGTAACTTCAATAGTAGAGTAGTACTATCACTTCTGATGACCTATCCCTCTGTTGATGTAGCCTAGAACTGTGTTGGCTTTTTTGGGCAGCTGCAGCACACTCATACTTAAGCAGTGATCCATCAGGACAGCTAGATCCCCCTCACCTTCTACTCTAAATATTTGGTTTTCCCTACCTAAGTGCAAGATCTTGCTTTTGTCACCACTGAATTGCATCTTGTTGGGTAGGACCCAATGCTCAAGTTTCTCAAGATCCTTCTGAATCATGACTATCTTCCAAGGTGTTGGCAATTCCCTTCAGCTTAGTGTTGTATGTACATTTGATGAGTTTCCTATCTATCCCATCATCTAGATCACGTATGAAGATGTTGAAGAGCACTCAGCCCAAGACAGAACCTTAAAGTTTCCCACTGCATGCTTCCTCCATGTAGATGGAAATCCATTGAGGACTCACACACTAAGGTTGATCAAATGCAAATCCATCTAGTGATCTATCTATTCCACAATGCTCTATATTACTAAGAAATAGGCTGCAGTGTAGTTTATCAAATGCCTTACTGAAATCCAAGCATACCATATACACAGCATTTTCCTGATCCACTAATTCTTTATCAAAGAATGCAATGCAGTTTGTCTAGTATTGTTGTGGCCCACCAGCGGCCAGTGGTGCTGGCAGCAGATTCAGACAGTGAGGAGGTTGGAGAGGAACATGGGCCAGTCCTGGAATCTAGGGAAGGCTCTGATGAGGGCTTTGTGTCGGAGACAGAGAGGGGGCCAGAGCCGTATGCCAGTTATCAGCTGCCTTTAGAGTCAGACATCAGTGAAGCAGATGAATGGTTGTAGCCTGTTCCCAGTGTGCGCATGTGCAGAGTTGTCAGATGAAGGGAAGAGCTAAAGAACGGGGTTCAACTTGGGAGGAAGGCCACAGGTGAATGATGAATTTCCCAGAGGAAATAAAAGAGAAGGGGAGTGGAGTTTGCAGGAGACAATTAGTTTGCTTAATTGGTTCATGACAATTGGAGGCTTCTTGCCAAGTTTTGCAGATATCGGCCTGGCAGCTCTCCAAGCCAGATAAGGTCTGTGACTGTAAATCCTCCCTTGAAAGACTTTGCTGGATGTGAATGAGCAGAATTCCCAGTACATTAATAAAAGGGGTTTTTGTCGGGACAAGGAGTTTGCTTCATGCTCTTGGGAAGCTTAGATCAGAACAAGTATGTTCCATTTTAGTAAACCCATGCTGGCTTCCAGTAATCACCTTGTTCATATCTAGATGCTCACAATCCACTGCTTATCTTTTCCAGGATTTTCCCAGGTATTGATTGGTCGCTTGTAGCTTCCTTTTTTAATTCTTTTTGAAGCCTAGAACCACATCAGCATTTTTCAGTACTCTGGCGGTTCCCTGTGCTCCGGGAGCTCTGAAAGATAAGGCAGCTTTCTATATCTACTGCAGTTACATGGCTTTTAAAATAATAAGCTTAAAGGTCTGGTGTAGAGGTTGGGGTGCTGGCCTAGAAATCAAAAGACTGTGAGTTCTAGTCTTACATTAGGCATGAAATTACCACCAGGTTTGAAATTTAAGGCCTGGATAACCTTCAACTATGCCATCTACATTCTGACCTGAGCTTAGTGCACAAGATAATCTGCCATAAGGCCCTACCTGTTAATGACTACTTTTACTTCAACTGCAATAACACAAGGGCTATCAATAGATACAAACTAAATGTAATCCATTCTAAGCTTGATTGCAGGAAAAATGATTTCAGCAATACAGCAGTAAATGTGTGGAACACCCTACCTGATCCTGTTGTTAGTTTCTCTAACTCCCATACCTTTTACCTTAAGCTGTCTAGGTCCCTAAGGGAGTGTGCATAAGCACACCAGCATGCCTACCATCCCTGTCCTACTGTCCCATTTATATGTACCATCTTTATGTGTTTATGGCTATGTTTTACTTATTTTTATCCATTTATTTGTACCATTTATTCATGTGTTTTCATACTTGTTTCCTTGTACTTGACAATAAACAAATAAACAAATAAACAAATAAACAAATAAACAAATAAACAAATAAACAAATAAACAAATAAACAAATAAACAAATAAACAAATAAACAAATAAACAAATAAAGAAATAAACAAATAAACAAATAAACAAATAAACAAATAAACAAATAAACAAATAAACAAATAAACAAATAAACAAATAAACAAATAAACAAATAAACAAATAAACAAATAAACAAATAAACAAATAAACAAATAAACAAACAAACAAACAAACAAACAAATAAACAAATAAACAAATAAGCACATAAGCACATAAGCACATAAGCACATAAGCACATAAGCACATAAGCACATAAGCACATAAACACATAAACACATAAACACATAAACACATAAACACATAAACACATAAACACACATACATAAACATACATACATACATACATACATACATACATACATACATACATACATACATAAATAGTGGCTGGCTGTCTTTGGGCATCATACCCTCTCAGCCAGTCTACCTCACAGGGTTGTTTTGTGAGGAAAAAGAGGGAGAGAAAGACGTATTAAGTATGTTCACTGCCCTATCAGTTATTTATAAAGTAATAGCAATAGCAATAGCAATAGCAATAGCAGTAGACTTATATACCGCTTCATAGGCCTTTCAGGCCTCTCTAAGCGGTTTACAGAGAGTCAGCATATTGCCCCCAACAATCTGGGTCCTCATTTTACCCACCTCGGAAGGATGGAAGGCTGAGTCAACCCTGAGCCAGTGAGATTTGAACCGCTGACCTGCTGATCTAGCAGTAGCCTGCAGTGCTGCATTTAACCACTGCGCCACCTTGGCTGGTTGGGATAAAAATCTAATAAATGAAGAGATAAAATAAACTTATTTTGCACTGACTCATGTCAAAACTCAATTTTATTTATTTTTTTCATTGAATTCACTTTTTAATAAAATTAAAATAAGTTTCATAGGTCCATTTTTAAACATATTAATTAGGATTGCAAAATTATATTCAAGCTTTTATACTTTTCAAGAATTCATCAGAAAAAAACTGTACAAAAGTAAGGCAATGTAGAAAATAGCAGGAACAATGCAAACAATGGCTTTCATATGATGGCCATGAACTTATGAGAAACAGATAAAATTAAATTTGAATAACTCATTTGATTTGAAAAATTAATCCAATATAATTCAGATGTTCTAATCAAACTGTATGAAGTCAATTTAGTTCATTATTTCTGAATTTCTTTGGAAAATTTATTTCATTGCAAATGCAGGAGCATCCAAATAAATTCAGAGTTATTTGATTCAATCTTATAGTAGTTCAATCAGTAATCACTTTATTCCATTGCCTTTAAATCAAAATTCCAACTTTTTTCCATAACCTTAGTGATTGTGTGTGTGTAAATATGGGCTTTGGGATTAAACATATTAGTCACCAACAGGCACTGTAAATATATTACACTTGGGATCTTAAGACTGATAACACTACACCACAACTCTAACACCAGTTCAAAAAAACAAAAACAAAAACAAATTGGGTTTACTTTGCAATGTGGGTGCCTTCTCTACCCCAGCCATATTGTCTAAAGTTCTGTGTGTTATTGGAGGAGTTGAAGATGGGGACGGCTGAGTAGGTAATGTCGAGGTTTTTTTTCCCACCTTTGCCCAGTTCATATCAATTAAGTTAAGAATATCCCACTGTTTCATAAGCTATCTGCTACCAGTTTGAGCAATGTTCCAACTTATTTTGCTGCTATCTATACAGAAAAAATATATATAAATATAGTCCCATAAAAAGGTCTAAAAAAGGTACAGGGAGGGGCTCATATCAGGAAGAAAGGAAAGAGGGGGAGGCAAATACATCAACACAAAAAGAAAAAAAGAAAAAACAAACCTCAAAGAGAAGAGAATAAAAAAGGAAAAAAGGTTCAACTTGAAGTGTTCACCTTTCAAGTGTCCAACACCAGTTCCAAAAGGAGAAAAGAGAAAACAATGCACACGGTGGATATAATATTGACTGTCTCACGTGGAGCCTCAGCGCAAAAGTTTTCCAAAAGTCTTAATAGCAAGCAGGGCAAGTTCGCTGGTTACTCAGCAAAAAAGTTTTCCACAGGTCTTGATAGCAAGCTAAGCAGATTCGCTGAGTACTGTCAGCTATGCCTCTGGGTAGAAAAAAAAAAACTTCCCTCTTCTGTTTCCACCAACCTAAGCCGCCTTCAACGACTCTTTATAATGTAAATCCGTCTTCAATTGTTAGTTCATTTACTCCTGTTTGTCTTAATTGCCGCTAAAAGTCCCATCAAAGAGGGAAAAAAAGATTGCCAGAGATGCAGTAACCAAATAGTAAATCCAACTTACACTTCAAAAAAGTTAGGGCGTCCAGATTCACTCCAAAAAATCCTACGCCAGACAAAAATGCTGTATCATGGCTGGGACAGCTCACGCGTCCCTCTCCAGGAGTCTGGGATCAATGCAGAGCCTCTGTTTAGCCGAGGAGATTGCACTTCCCCCCGTCTGCAGAGAAGCACCTCTATTCTTCGCTGAGTCCCTCCAAGACAGCGAACGGCAGCTCTCTATGCCGCCAGACCCCCTGATTGTCAGCACGGCTTCGGAGCAATCTCCAAGCCTGCCGCCATAGCCAATGACGTCACCAGAACCCCCTTTGCTATCGATACAAAATAGTACTGCTAGGAATCAAGAGACCACCGAAAAATCCCTGGCCGACATCAAAAATGAAATGGGAGACATGAGGGGTGAACTGAAACAGTTGAATTTACAGCAAAAGGAGATTTGGGCAAAAATGGAGAAACAGGAGGGTCAAATTCAAGAGTTAGGAGTAAAAATGAAGGAAAGTGAAGAGAATATGGCGAGGTGGGAAATGAGGCAGCTACATACTAACAGAAGGTTGGAGGATGAGATTGCTATGTTGGAATTAGAAAAGTCAGCCTTCTTTCTCAGATTTCAAAATATCCCAGAGGAAAGAGGGGAGAAACTGAAAGAAATCATGGTGGAGATGATAGCAGGGATCGCCCAGAAAGAGAAATTGTTGATACAGAGTGACATCGATGACGTATATAGAGTCTACACTTCTTATACTAGGAGACAGAAACTGCCACGTGAAGTGCACGTGAGGTTTACTAAGCGATCCCTGAGGGAAGAAATTTACCAGAAGGCACGTAATCAGAATACCATGTATGCGGGGGAGATGGTCATAGTACTAAAACAGATACCAAGAAGAGTGAGGGAAAGGAGGCAGAAATATCAGGACCTAACAACACAACTGAGGAAACTTCAGGTGATGTATAGGTGGCTTTTCCCAGAAGGGTTATCTTTTCTCTGGCAAGGCCAGAGGTTTCGGATTGAATCATTGCAAGATGCGCAAGACTTTATCGAAAGCCAGTTGAAGAAGGGAACTCAGAATAACGAGGGAGAATTGGACAATAAAAGCCAAGGAGAGGAGCGAAAGAATAGTGTCCCGGGAGATGAGAAAGGGGGAAATGAGAAACAAAGCAGAGATGAGAGACCGCAAACGAGGCAGACAACAAAAGCTAAAGCCTTAAACAAATAAACATGGCGGATGAACTTCGCCTAATTTCCTTAAATATAAATGGTTTGAATTCACTAAGAAAGAGAAATAAAATACTGAATGCTTTACGGAAAAAGAATTGTGATTTGACATGCTTGCAAGAAGTACATATAGCGAACCACCAGCAAAATGTGTTGTATTACCCCCGGCTGGGTATTATGTATACAAGCTTAGCAGATGAAAAGAAAAGGGGCATTGTGTTGTATGTTAAAGACCATATCGATTCTAAATTGGTGTATACGGATGGGGAGGGTAGAATCTTAATGGTCGAATTGAAATTTGGTCGATATAAAATCTTGCTGGTGGCTATATACGCACCGAATGACAACCAAAGTACCTTCTTCAGAAGGTTGCATTTAAAAATTGCAGAGTTAGGCTATGATCATATTTGTGTGGTGGGTGACTATAACGCGGTGGCAGATAGGACAATGGACTACAACCCAGGAAACATCCAAAAGGGGGGGAAATTAAGAGAAAGGAGGAGAGTTCTCCCCAAAACCTTTGAAGACATGAGGGAGGAATATGAATTAAAGGATGTATGGCGTGAACTCCACCCACAGAAACAACAATTTACTTTTTTTTCACATAGACACCAATCCTGTTCTAGGATCGACATGGCCTGGTTGACACCAGAAATTGGGGACTTGATTAAGGAAGCAGCAATTGAGGTCAACACTTGGGCCGATCACAATCCACTCTTATTGGTGTGGAAGGGAGTAAGGCAGGGGAGGAAGAGAAGGTGGATGATGAATACAGAGATAGTGAAAGAACAAGAATTTCAGCAAATGTTTAAAAGGGAAATGAGGTTTTTTTTTTGAAGAAAATAGGAAAGGAGTAACCCCACAAATACTTTGGGATACGGCCAAGGCTTATATGAGAGGCCTAGCTATTAAACATACAATAGGTACCCACAAGAAAAAATTAGAAGAGAGGGCAAAATGGGTAACTAAACTGGAGGTGGTAGAAAAAGCCTTGCAACAGAACCCACTAGACGATAGGAAAAAAGAAGAAATGGCTAGAATTAAGCATGGGATCTCTCTTTTAGACCAGGAGGATGTCGCTCGAAAACTTAGGGGGATTAAGCAAAACTTTTTTGAGCATGCCAACAAACCGGGTCGCTGGATCTCTTATAGACTTCGAAAAGAAAGAGAGAGCAGACGTATAGCTCAACTGCAGAATAGTAAAGGAGAATTAGTAGAAACCAAGGGGGAGAAACAGGAAATTATCCAAGGTTTTTTTCAGCAACTATATAGTAGGGAAGAAGTTTCTGAGGTCCAAATTAAGGAATTTTTAGATAATGCAAATCTACCCAAGATTTCAAATGAAGCAAAAGGGGTACTGAACCAAAAGATAACATTAGAGGAACTAGAAAAGGCAGTTAAAAAAATGGGAAACAACAAAACTCCGGGCATGGATGGTTTGCCAGTTGAAATCTATAAATCTTTTTTGGAAATTTTAGGACAAGAGATGATAGCAATATTTAATGCTGTCTTGACGGATTCTATTGCACCGAAATCATGGGCTGAGGCTTATATAACCCTTTTGCCTAAAGTTGGAGCTGACCGTACCCAAATTAAAAACTATAGGCCCATTTCACTTTTGAATGTGGATTATAAAATCTTTGCAGCTATATTGGCAGATAGACTCAAATTTTTCCTTAACAAATTTATACACCCTGATCAGAACGGCTTCCTGCCGTCAAGGCATTTGAAAGACAATGTCAGAATTATTTTGGATGCCTTAGAATATTATGAAGCTCGGCCAGATAAACAAGTGGCCTTTATGTTTCTTGACGCACAAAAGGCTTTTGATCGGGTAAATTGGAATTTTATGTTGTCACAACTAGAAAACATGAAGTTTGGAGAAAGCTTCTTAAATGCAATTCGGGCAATTTATGTACGACAAACCGCGACAATATTGGTAAACGGAGAAGAGGCGGGTGACATTGTGATTGGTAAAGGCACAAGACAAGGATGCCCGCTATCCCCCCTATTGTTTATCCTCACATTAGAACCCCTTCTTAGAATAGTGAGAAGCGATACACAAATTAAAGGGTTACGAGCTAAAGCTCAGGAATTTAAGGTCCAGGCTTTCGCCGATGACCTTGTTTTTATCCTGGAGGACCCTATGGCGTCTGGGATACAACTTTTACGTAAAATAGAGGAGTACGGCAGGATAGCGGGGCTACGTATAAACAAAGAGAAGACAAAACTGTTAATTAAAAATATGACTCTGAACCAGAAAAGGGAAGTACAAAGCCTGTTAGGGATCAACATGGCCCACAAAGTACAATATTTGGGAATTTGGCTGACGGAGAGATGTTCCTCTATCAAGGTAGATAACTATATGAAATTACTACAACAGGTATCCAAAGATATGACTAATTGGAGTAGCAAACAATTGTCTCTGATGGGCAGGATTGCAACAGTCAAGACATATGTATTACCAAAATTTTTGTTTTTGTTTCAAACGGCACCAACTAAATTGGACAAAAAAATTTTTAAATCCTTGGAGACAATAGTGACACAGTTTATATGGCAAGGCAAGAAAGCACGAATTAAAGCCCAAACTTTGCAAAAACGCAGAGAACTGGGAGGCTTCGGAGTACCCAACTGGGAAGCATATTATAACGCAGCAATCATGACATGGGTGAAAGATTGGGTGATGTTGAATAGAAGGCGCCTATTGGCTATAGAGGGACATGACCTCCCCCAGGGATGGCATGCCTCCCTCTGGCAAGAAAGAGACACCCCCCATAGGTACTTCATGGGACATTATATTCGGAAGATTTTGATGGGGGTCTGGGAAAAAATGAGGAAAAAATATTATCTTAGGGTTCCGTGTTGGTTGGCACCATTAGAGGCCTTAACGCATCCGAGTTTATTTAATTGGACAAGAAACATAACATATAAAGATATCATGACAGAAGAGGGCAACATGAAAACAAAAATGGAATTAGAGCAACAGGGAAGGAATTTGGAATGGTGGGAATATTTACAGGTTAGAAACAGGTTTAAAAGTGATAAGGCACGTTTCGGGATCTACCCAAACCCTCAGGGGCTAGATAAGATTTTGTTTGGTGGAGACAAGAAAATGTTATCGAAGATCTACCAATTTTTGACCTGCCAAGATACTAATGAAGAGATGGACAAAAGCCTTCTAATAGTATGGGAGAGAAACCTAGGTTATGAAATTGAAATGGGCAAATGGTGGGAGCTATGGAGTAAGACCATTAAACTTACAACATCCACTGCATTCAAAGAAAACATATACAAGATGGTTTATAGGTGGCACTTCCCCCCAACGAGGTTAGCCAAGATGTTTCCTGGGTTATCTCCATTGTGTTGGAAATGTGGAAGAAAGGAGGGCACATTCTATCATATTTGGTGGTCCTGTACTGAGGCCACGAAATATTGGAAAAGGATTGAAAAATGGTTAAAAGAGGTTACCGGGGCAAACATTGAATGGAGACCTGAGAACCTGTTACTAAGCATCAAACCAGATAACATAAGCAGTTCAATATGGCACTTGAGCCTGCATATAATTGTGGCTGCAAGAATAACCTATGCACAATCTTGGAAATCCACCACTATACCGTCGGAAGATGCTATAATTAAAAAGATCTACGAATGTGCAGAAATGGACAGAATGTCGGGCTGGCTGAGAGACGAAGGAGAAACAGAACATTATCTTAGCTGGAACCTATGGTATATGTGGGCGACTAGGAGAACAGCAGGGACTTAAAATGGGGAAAGTTAACGTAGGTACCGTAATAGATCCCTGAATCTTGCAATGAGAAGATGTGGCTTAGAGACCTAATAATGAGGAAAGAAAGAAAAAATTGGGCTGTGAATGACTGTCACCGTGGGGGGGGAGGGGGGTTGTATGTTTAAAACGGCATTTGTATCTGTATGTTTTACTCTATATTGTTATGTATGATTTGTCTTGCTTATGTCATTGTATTTATGTTGTTGTATTTTTCTTCTTGTTTTTTAAAGGTAATAATGTTTAATAAAAATTATATTTAAAAAAAATAAAAAAAAATAAAAAAAAATTGGGTTCCTTGTCTGTTTAAAGAAAGTTATTGTGTATAGAATCTGATTAAGCGAGGAACAAAAATGAAGTGAAATGTCTATTTTTTTCCACTGAATTCCGATCATATTGGCCTTGCAAATCCCATAGGATTCTTGATTTGTAGTAGGGTTGGCTGTGAAATTACTGAAGTCTTTAACTCAATGTGTTTGACACTTCCTCATGAAATTTAATTTTTAGAATCTGTGCCAGGATAGGTCAACTTACTGAAAAGTAATCGACTATCCCATACTGAAGATGTCATCACTCAGTAGTGATGAAAATATAACCTGATCTAATAGCACTTCTCAGATTTCTCATATCAGGCAACAACACTATAATATTTGTTTTCCAAAAAAGCATCTCTTAATTAAACGTATTGGATAGCATATGTGTACACACACAAAACAGTCTCAGTTATTATTAGTCCTTCCTTGAACAAGTAATTTGTCCTCTTCTGTATTAAGAGCTGAGATACAGTTAGCAGTTAAATAATTGTATGCAATTAATAAAACAATGCTTCTATTTAGCCTTTCCTAAACTCCTCTCCAGGTATGCTGGATAATAACATCAACAATTCCATGTTAGCAGAAATATTTGCCTGGTTGAAGCAACAGTTCAACATATCTGGAAGGAAGAAGATTGCACTCAAAGGTAGAACTGGATGCCAATGTCTCAAGTATATGTTTACATTAGTTGTTCTACTAAATAAATACTGGTGTCAATTTGACATTGATTGATGTGCTCCATCTGCTCAGTGAGAGCAGTCTTCATGATTATCATTCTGAAGGATAATTTTTTCTTCCACTGCTGAACTTTTGCTTTCCACGCTGAATTAATTGTTATGTTAGTACATAATAAAGTGTGGAGGAAATCAGGTCTAAAACTTGTGGGGACCTCAGGGGCAGGAACTGGAGCACAATGTATTTCAGGGTATGGGGTGTGAGGGAGGCCTTGGGAGGGCCAGGGAAGGTATTTTTCATATCTCCGAACCACCCATTTCCCTCAAAGAGTGGCTCTGGGCAATGCACAATAAAATATTATGATTAGTTTTGAAAATTTTCATTTGGCTTATGTACTCGGATGGACTTGATTTAAGAGTTTGTTGTTGATTGAAAAGATCCACTTGCATAAGAGGAACATTATTCTGTTTATATTCTGAATTGATAAAAAGATTAGACATTAGAGGGCACCAGATGCCTACTTTAAAAGAAACTTATGGAAGTTTTTAAATTATTTTAACATTTTACTAGCATCTGCTGGTATAACTACAGATGATTACTACAAATTCGTTTAATAAAATTGAAATTGATTTATGGGTGGAATTTAAAAAAATACAGGTTACAAGGAGATGGAAATAATAAATTTACAAATTAAGGATGATTCTTATTAATTCCAAAATCTTATTCCAAATATCTGGTCCCTTAGTTTACTTATAATTTTTCAAAATCAACATTCTAATTGCTCTTTTACTGTTTATTAAAAAGATTTTTCAAAGTTAAACTTAAATTTGTATTTAAAACTTCTTAGTGAAAGAAAGGAAACTCAGTGCTATAAAACATATTGTTCCAAAATTTTCTAATAACTAAAAAGGAATTAAAAACCAGTTTCTGAAAGTGACTAATAAATGAGATTCAGTGACTCCTCCCTAAGATGGCTGCTGGACACTAAGAGTTTTTTTTCCCTTTCTCTTACCAATGATCTGCTAATATTGCTGCCAAAGCTGGTTCTCTGCCAGTGCTGCTCCCTGAATGTGAGCACTTAGGAATGACTCAAGACAGCTTTTGGATAGTCATGGATCCATCTGGGAAGGGGAGTCTTGAAGATTCCAGTTCCCTTTGGTGAGTGATCAGAAAGTCATTGGTTATCCGTCTTCCTTTTGGCAGTTTATTTTCTTAAACATACCTGAGTTTTAACTTCACTTTTTAAATTTTCTGTTTTAATCTGCTTTTTATCTTTCAAAGTTGACCATCTGGCTGAATACTGATTTATCTTAACCCCTTGCTGGACTCTACCTGTTATCTTTTTTTCCTTTGATTTATGCTGTTTTGAATAACTTTCATTTTCTGTAAGAAAGCATGGCATATACTTGGCTGGTGAAAGTGCTTTCATTTGATTTACAATAATCTTGGACTCTCACCACAGGGTTTTTGCATTTTTTAAACTTGCCAGATACTTAGGATTTTTTTTTTTCATTTAACCTTGGATCAAAATATCCAGAAAACATCTTTCCTGTTTTTTTCTGCTCCAGTGTCCGGTGTTTCCTGGGTAAGTTACACAGAGAAACTGTGTATTGGATTACAGGCAAGCAAGGGTGGCTGATATCCAGAAAAGGTCCTTTGGGTAACATGAAATTTTAGTTGAAAGCTTTTTTTTTTTTTTAAAGTTTGATGAAATGATAATGTAAAAAATCTTCAGATGCATGTAGTTCTGGATAAATTAGATTCACAAAAGGAATGTGATTGAAAAACTGCAAACCATTGGAAAGTCTGGAAAAAGTTATGGACTATACAGACATAGAGCCAACTGAGCCAGTTCCATACCCCTCTCTAAAGTTCAACCCTGCATTCTTTTACAATAGCAGAAGCCTGTATGAATGGAGATATGATAAATTGGATTTTCGGAGGAGTACTGAAGAACTTTGGGGAATGGATATGTTATATTTAATCAGAAACCACTTTCATCTGGATTTTGTTCGGAAGATAGACCAATTGTGGAGACTGAACTTGATATTTAATAGGACAACAATTGATAAGAGATGTTGTTAAGAAACAAACATGGATATTTGTTCCAGAAGGAATTACTCTTAACTTTTGAGATAATTTGGGATAGATAAGATGCCGTGGTAAACTTTCTACAAGTTGATTACAATAACAGTTTGTTAACAGAGAGAGTGGAAACTTCAACTTGGTCTTTTTTATTATTATTGTTGTTGTTCTTGTTAACTATTTTACAATTAATATAGTATATGGATGACAGTTTAATAATTTGTAAATAGATTTAGTAGTTTAAAAAATTATTCTGTTTCATGAAGGGTGGGGAGCCAATACTATAATAATGTATTAATCAGTATTCAGCTAGGGAAGTGTGTGTGTGTGTGTGTGTGTGTGTTTGTGTGTTGGGGAGGTTAATGCACCTTTTTTCAATGTCTTGTTTGTTTTATGTTTTTTTCTTTTTTATAAGTTTATTGGAGTTTTGTATTTTAATTTCTCTCAAAATGAGTTAAAAAAACAAGAGGCTCAACAAACCCTTATATGTTGCATTAGGGCTGGGATCTTGATTGAAATCTTCCACCATCAATGTTTAACTCATGACAACAAAAACCTCAGCTCCTATAGGGGGAGCTGTCTGGAGTTCAAGTGGACAATCTCATGATCTTTCCTTATTCCGCAGAGTCTTTTCCATCCAGTATTAGCTACCTGGTCATCAATCTCCATTTCTTCAGGAACATTTAGTTCATCATGAAACCTCACTAAAAGTCTCTAATGCAACGTTTTTCAAGCATTTCTTCCTGAAAAAGAAGGCTATATAAATAAATAATATAAGGAGGAAAATACTAACTAGCAGTATTATTTTTAGACTATTATGACATCATTACCTTGACTTCAACCATTTTGTTGTCTTCCGCAACAAGAGATTAGAAAAAGTACAGTCCCCCCAGTTGCCAAATACAAATAGTTTTTTGGTTGCAGGGACACTGCTGTAAAAACTATGGTAGTTACTTCTGCATGGACATTTTCTGAAGTGTCTTGATCACTCAATCCCTCCCTGATCAAAGAAACCAGACAGACTATTCCGATTCCAAGCTCTTTAACTGGAATTAATGTTTCTATGTCTATGCAATAGAGCTATTTGTAACACGTACTTGCAACTCCTTGAAACCAAGTTTATACATTTATCTAATGAGATCTTTTTTCATGAGGGTGAACAACAAGGTTATCTTTTACAATGTTTGGTATGTTCCATGTGCTTAATAGCATGTTAAAGTACAGAAATTGGTCATGCAGATGTTGGCTTCAAACCATTGCTTGCACCATTCCATCTTCCTATTCCTAAATTGTTAGTAGCCATCAGAAACCAATGTAACTAGATATATTACTAAGCATTTGCATTATATACATCAAAAAGAAGAAGCAGAAATTTTGATTTCATCTGAATTGGAGTCCAACTGTATTGTTAAAAAGTACATGTGCAAACAAGTAATTGCTACTGGCTTCAAACCCGGGATCTGATTGGGCAATCTGGCATACATGGCACACATATATCTACTGAATGCACATTCACTGTACGTCAACAGAGTCTTATGAATTGGATGGAGGGATAGATGGATGGATCATAGAGAAGAATGGCCATACAAATCAAGCACTGAGACTATGGGCAGCTTACAACAAAACACAGAGAACCAAACAATGAACAATTCCACATAAGCACAGAGACAATCATAAACAATCACATCACACCTATTCCAGATGTGGAGTAGGTCATCATGACCCCAGTGCCAGAGGAAATAACCAGGCTTTTCTGAAGATCAACAATAAATTGGGGTGGGATGCAGTAGGGAGAAGTGTTCCCGAGGGCAGGGCAGATCATAGCTGCTGAACAAAGTCTTGTGATAAGGGGCTCAGAGGATTTCTCCTTGCCAACCTTCTTGGCAGCATTGCCACAGTGTTCTTTCCCCTTTATACCCTTGGACCACACCTAATTGATTAGGGTCATAGGAATAGTATGCTGAAAGAAAAAGCCAACAATAATGCTCAGCCCAACAAAGATACCGATTTGCCCCTTTGCAGATATAATCTTCAGATCTACTTTGCGGGTATATACTTACCCCTAGGCCCCCAAGGATTCATCCCTGTTTGATTACAGGTAGCCTTGACTTACAACAGTTCGTTTGAAGTTATAAGGGCACTAAACAAAGTGAGATGACCATTTTTCACACTTACGACCGATGCTTGGAAACTGACTGATACTTACAACAGTTGCAGTTTCTTGAGGTCATGTGATCACCTTTTGCAACTTTCTGACAGTCAATAGGGAAGCCTGATTCACTTATCAACCATGCTTAAGGTCAGTCATTCATTTAACAAATGTGGCACAAAGTTTATAAAATGGGGCAACATTCCCTTAACCCAGTGTTTCTCAACCTTGGCAACTTGAAGATGTCCGGACTTCAACTCCCAGAATTCCCCAGCCAGCGCTGGCTGGGGAATTCTGGGAGTTGAAGTCCGGACATCTTCAAGTTGCCAAGGTTGAGAAACACTGCCTTAACCAATGTCTCACTTAGCAACAGAAATTTGGGGCTCAATTGTGGCCGTCAGTCAGGGATTACCTGTACTCCTTTTTTCCTTCACACCCCACACTCTTTACACTCAGAGACAAGCAACTCAGCTTTGTCATTCATTCTCTCCCCCCTCATGTTTTTTTTAAATGGCTCTTGGATTTATATTTATTTTTTGGGGGGGGGAGATGTGTCTTTTTTGCTGCTCCTCCTTTCCTCCTGGCCCCTAACAGTCTCAGGCTGGCACAGTCTCGAGCTGGCTTTCTGCTCGGCTCCTAGGAGGGTGATGCGTGGCGACAGCTAAAAGTTGGATAGAGTTTCAGGGGCTACTATATATAAAGCAGCCCAGGGCTCTTATGTCACCGCGCTAATTAAATTCCGTCGGGCCGCTTCTCCAGCGCGCGCTCCCGGGCTGCCTGTGGCCAGCCTCGCCCCCACCCCCGGGAGGCCCAGAGGCGACCCGCGAGCCCATCATGATGGACCTTTTCGAATCCGGCTCCTACTTCTTCTACCTGGACGGCGAGAATGGAGTCCTGCAGAGCTTGGACATGGCCGAGGGGTCGCCGCTCTACCCGGGCAGCGACAGCACCCTGTCGCCCTCCTCGTGCCAGGACCAGCTGGCCCCGGAGCCCGGCGGCGGCGGCGGCGGCGGCGACAGCGACAGCAGCGGCGAGGAGCAGCACGTGTTGGCGCCGCCGGGCTTCCAGCCGCTGCACTGCCCGGGCCAGTGCCTGATCTGGGCCTGCAAGACGTGCAAGAAGAAAGCGGCGCCCACCGACCGGCGCAAGGCGGCCACGCTGCGCGAGAGGAGGCGCCTGAAGAAGATCAACGAGGCCTTCGAGGCCCTCAAGAGGCGGACGGTGGCCAACCCCAACCAGCGGCTGCCCAAGGTGGAGATCCTGCGCAGCGCCATCAGCTACATCGAGCGGCTGCAGGAGCTGCTCCAGCGCCTCGACCAACAGGACAAAGGCCAGGAGCTGCTCCTGCCCGTTGGCGAGGGAAGCGCCGGGGACAGCGGCGCTTTCGGCTTCGGCGGCCCCAAGCGCGGAAACGTAAGCGCGGCTCGGCCACGGCCACTGCCCGGACACCCTTCTCTTCCCTTGGCCTTGGCCAGCCGGGGAAGAGGGCTGGGCGCGGCAGTGGGGCGGGGCGGGGTGCTTGGAAGTGGCTGGTGATCGCCTTCCCCTCTCCCCCACCTTTCTCTTTCTTTCTTTCTTTCTTTCTTTCTTTCTTTCTTTCTTTCTTTCTTTCTTTCTTTCTTTCTTTCTTTCCTTCCTTCCTTCCTTCCTTCCTTTCTTCTTCTCCTTTTCAGATGGCTACACCCGACTACTTGAGCACCTGCAGCTCCGCCTGGCCGAGCGGCTCTGACCATTCCCGGACGCTGCCGATCAGCGCCAAGGAAGGTAAAGCGCACTTCATGCTGGGCTGACGGGTTGTCAGAGCGCATTTCTCCGCCTTTGAATTGGCTGGGAAATCGGGACCCCGCCAGACATCTGTCCTTCGCGGGTTTGGTCCGTATTGGCTCCCGGGACAGTCCAAATCCTTACAAATCCTTCGATCTCCACAGTTAATAAAATGGAGTGGCCGTTAGATGACGGAAAGGGCCTCAGGCAAACGCGTCTGAAAGTTGCAATGAGCCAACAGGATAACTAAGTAGCCTAAAATTGTGACCGGGGTTTATATCTAGAATGCATCTACTCACCCAGCGCAGCATCTATTTTCCGTGCAGCTCAGGTCCAGAATCAAAACAAACGTTTTGTACAGCCGGATCTTTTTTTTCCTTTTTAAAGAATCAAAGCAACTGGCGTGTTAAAAGCTGGCTTCGAAGTTTAGAACTCTAAAGTAAAATGCCTGTAGGACCCTGGCAGCTTCCGAAACAGCTGAGCTCTAGGACCCAATTATATCGGTGGCGCTTTACAGACCGATTCGGAGATCACAGATCCCACTGAATGAAATGGGAAAACTTGGTTTCAAAGCATAAGTTTAGCCGCCTATTTGGCCCTAAATTTGATTTGATTAAAATATCCGAAGACAATTTACTATGGCTCACGTTTTCCTAGACTCTTGGGGGGGGGGGGTGTTGTAATTCAACGAGTTGCATGCTAGCTGCATGTATGTCACATTGTGCGCTTACGTGATTCCTTGAAAGAAAGCGAAAACGTTCAGAATTATTAAGGTCAAATTACAATGGAATCGAACTTGACACACACACACACCCGAGGATTTCATAAGGACCTTGAGAACTGCATGGAGGTCATAGCAGCAGCATCCGTTTCTGGTTTTTTTTTTTTGGTTTTTTTTGACAACGGCCATTCAGTTCTTGTATCACACCCGACTGGAGGTGCCAATGGTGGTGAGATTTTTAGATCCCGAATGCGGGCGCGGCCATAAAAGTCTGGAAGGTGCTAACCAGTGGAATGAGGGTGATTAAAATACTAGGAGCGGGGAGGAGGGTAGCTCTTGGGGGACGCGCAATGGTGGAAAGTTGACTTCCTTGCTTATCCTCACTGCATCTTGGATCTTAACGTTTTCCCCTTCATTCCAAAACAGGAGGGACTCCCGTGGATTCTTCAGCCTCGAGCAGCCTCCGCTGCCTTTCCTCTATCGTGAACAGTATCTCTTCCGAAGATCGCAAAGTTCCCAACGGGGAAGAAATGGTGGAAAAGTAGGAACCCGGTAGCATTTTTTAAAACGGGCCGTGGAAGGAACTGCTTGAGTTCGCACTTTGAAGCGAAACCTCGAATTAATTTA
The DNA here is from genome assembly GCF_009769535.1 of Thamnophis elegans. Classification (NCBI taxonomy): domain Eukaryota; kingdom Metazoa; phylum Chordata; class Lepidosauria; order Squamata; family Natricidae; genus Thamnophis; species Thamnophis elegans. The sequence continues at coordinate 43,026,899 of NC_045547.1, read as the reverse complement.
ATATTCTGGAAATGCTAGAGGGGATAAAGGAGGGCAGCGCAGCTGAACAAATAAACGTGCACCTTCTTCAGAGGAAGCTTTGCCCGACCGATAAAGGGAACCGCCCCTCTCTGATTTAAATTCTATTTTTTATTTATCTCTCAACTGTTTTATAATTAATATATTACTGTGTTTGGAGAACATCTTTGTTGAAACGCTCGTTCCTGTTTGAAGGAAGCTGATGATCCCGAGATCTTGGTTTGTGTGTCTGTGGGTGTGAGTGTGTAAATGTGTGTGTGTTATAAAATTACAAGTATGTAATTTTAGTACTTCTCCTTTTTTAACAGAATATATTTAAAATGTGGGATGTGATCTTGTATATAAGAAAATGTAGGTAACATTCCCAAGCCTGTAAAATAAATCTCTTGTACAAAACTCCATCAAGAATTTTTTCATCTTTCTATTTAGTTAGTTAGTTAGTTAGTCAAACATGTACGAGATAACAGGTATACGTATAAACATGGACATGGACAAAGAAAATGAGTACAAATAAATGAGGGCAGTAGGACAGGGACGGTAGGCACGCTGGTGCGCATATGTACACCCCCTTTACCGATCTCTTAGGAAATGGGTGAGGTCCACGGTAGACAATTCAGTTAAAAACTGGAAGAAAAAGAATAAATGAACGAATATCTGGAAATTCTTCCTTCTCTCCCTTCCACCAAGATCGACGTCTGTTTTTCCCTTCAAGTGTTTCTGTTATTAGTAAATGAATAAAAGGAACCAAAATTCTTAGTGGTTCTTATTCTTCAGCTTTAAAAAAAACTCATGTTTGGAGGTTTTTGAGGCGATTCGGCGATAAATTGGGCATCCAGGAGTTTCAGGATCTGTCTGCTACAGAGATCTCTCTCAGGCGCCGGAAACACCTTTCCCCCCCCCCCGGTCTCAATATTTTGACTCTTTAATCCAAAAGAACTTTTGAAAGTTCTCAAGCGCGTGGGCGAAGTAGAAGACGGCCAAGAAAACCCACCCCTTCTTCTCTTGGTAGGTATCCGGCTAGTGTTGGATCAGTTGAAATAAATGGTCCGGGAAAGGAGATCGGAGGGGCCCTGGAGGTTCAGTGGCTGCCTTGATTGCCTTTGGGGATCCCTCTTGACAGTCGAGCTCCCGCTTTCCCGCCCCTCCCCCCTAACGCGAGCTTTGTTAGAGACCTCACCTCATGCGTGTGCTGGAATCGTTTCCAGCAAAACTAAAGTATGAATGGCTGGGTGAGAGGAACCCGCGTTGCTACAGAGTTCCTGAAGACCCTGAGGATTGTTTTACTGGGTTCGCGTAACAGCGCATATGGGCCAATGTTGAATCACAGCTTTCATTGTCCACCAGCGCTTAACCTTGTCAAAATATTTACGTGCGCCCCCCTCCACCACCGCTTTCTTTCTAAGGTGGTTGGGGGGAGTGGGAGGACTTTGGGACGGTCTTCCCGTCAGCAAACTTTCCGGCCGGGGATTCCGAAGTGCGACAAAAGTTGGCCAAGTCCCCGGTGATGGCCCCCCGCAGCAGAGGTTAAGGGGCAGCGGGGCGGGGGCGGCGGGTGGGGGGGGAGACCGGGACAAACAAGACTCCCTTCCCAATTAAAAGCAGCATAGAAAAAGCAGCGATTTCTGAGGCTGTGCAAGACGGCGTTCCAACTTGTCCCAGTTTGTTTATCAAGGGAAGGCGGGGAGGGACGACCACCAAGGAACACTGGCACGGCCGGCGCCTTTCCCTCCCCGGGCAAGACAGGGGATTTGCAGGCTGCAGCTCTTGGGAGACTCGGGCGAGGCTGCTTCGCTCCGGATCCTCGGAGGAACCCATGGGCCACTTTTCTGCCTCTGGAGTAGCCGCCTTGGAAGGTTTCCTTACTTCGGAGATATATATTTTTTAAAGTTGTTTTCTTCCCACGACTTATTTAGAGTTAATCAGGGGAAGCCGAGAAGGAGGGAAATTCACAGTTGGCAATTTCCTCTACAATAATTCAGTTAACTCTCCCACCGGACACACGCACGCACACACGCGCACACACACACAAGACAATTGTCCAGACCTGGTTTATTGATAATGCAGAATAAATTAGGGACGTGCATAAACGCACCAGCGTGCCTAACTGGCCCCATTTATTTGTACCCATTTTCTGTATTCTTATTCATGTTTATTCTTATTCCTATTATTTTGTACACGAGTGACAAACTAACTAAATAAATAAATAAAATAAAAAACATAATTGGGTTGCAATTATGGGGGTTGCAACTTATACAGTTCTTAGGTGAGGAGAAAGTGAATGCTTCTGGTCTTACTTCCTAGGAAACGCGTCCTGGACTTCAGAGTTCCAGTCCTGCAGAAGAGTCCCGGAAAGGTTTGCAAAAGTGTCCTGGTCTTTATCTAATAAGGTTGGGCCTCCACTTGAGTCGGACACTTCTCCTCAGAAGAGAGTTACGCGCGGTTCAAAACAAAAAGTTGCCCTTTTTTGCCCGCCATTCACACAGACTTCTTGGCGATGGTTATTTTGAGAGCGATGCAAAAGGCTTGGAAAATCTTCAACTTATGCGCATCCAAATCCTGAAGACGTTTTGGGTGAAGCCACGGTCCAACCGCTTTTGTGGCATATCCGTGACTTGCTCTGCAGTCTCTTACATACATGCACTTTGCTCCTAAATCTTTTAGTTGTATACGGTGTTTTGCCCCAGTAAGCGCGTTTAGGATTGAACTATAAATGCGGATGTACAGAAAAGTACACACTTGCTTGCTGGCCTTGTTGTTTACAATCCCAAATGTAAAAAGTGGAACAATGTTGCAGTTGTGCGCTAGAATAAACACATTTGACTCACAGAACCATTCTTTATGAATATTTGTCCTAGGTGAAGAAACCTAGCGCCCGATCTAGGTGTTAATTAAGAATACTTCGAAGTCAAGATCTACCATATTGAATGGCTCCTCCTATAGGTGAGATAGAAATTCAAAGCAGCTTCGAACAATTGATATTATTACAAGTGCTAGTACTACTTTTATTACACTATTAAAGAAGTTAAAATTGATAGGAAGGCAATGGAGAATAGAGAACTACAAAGGCTAAACATGAATGCTGATACAGAAGGCTGTATAAGTAGTTTATATTGTTATGTTTGTCTTTTTTGGTTTTTTTCCTGTTCTTAAAGGTAAAAATGTTTAATAAAAACTATTTAAAAGAAAGAAAGAAATTCGAAACCCCTCCCCCACCTTCTCCCTCTCTCCGGGTGTGATATTTTAGCCGTACCAAACGGTGTTTAGTTCCCCTCCTCCGTCCTCGTTAGCAAAACAGGGTAACGTGAGAAATTGTTTGGAATAAGAGGGCCTTCCAGGTTTCTTATTAAGGAGGAAAATAATGTTTTGTTCATTTCTCTCTCCCTGTTCTACACGATTGCCCCCAGATTGTTGGAGGCAATATGCTGACCGTAAACCGCTTAGAGAGGACTGTAAAGCAGTGGTTCCCAAACTTGGCAACTTTAAGACTTGTGGACTTCAACTCCCAGAATTCTCCAGCCAGCAAAGCACTATAAAGCGGTCTATAACTCTAAGTGCTATTGCTACGCCATTAGCACCCAACCAACCCCCGCGACTCTCACTCTACCCCCCCCCCAGTCACGGGGGGGCCGTGACTGCAGCCGAAGAAAACCCGGGTTGGGTTTGAAATGACCGAGTTTGCATTCAGTGTCAATTTTTATTCGAGTCTAAAGCCAAAGACCACACAAGTGGTGTGGAAACACAAAACCGAGAGGTTGGAGCTGGAGAGAGAGAAGTCTGACTTTCACTCGGGTTTTTTCCCCCTGCACTTCCTACTGGAAGAGGGCAGGTGCGGAGGTCTTGTAAAGGGATTCTGGACTTTCTCTGTTGCACTTTCTTCGAAGGGCTCTTGAATCTTCTTTTGGGCGATGGGGATGGAGAGAACAACTGAAGCACAATAGCATCAAGACAGGGGAATCCTGGACCTTGTAGTTCCGCTGGAGAGGAGGGGGACAGAGGGGGGCAGGTTCCTCATCCCTAGAAGGCTTCCAACTGTCTTCCACCTTAGGAGTGGGGAAGGGGAGAAAGGGAGGGACGCGGTGGCTCAGTAGCTAAGACGCCGAGCTTGTCAATCAAAAAAAGTGAGCTCCCGTTACTTGCCCCAGCTTCTGCCAACCTAGCAGTTTGAAAGCACGTAAAAAATGCAAGTAGGAAGTTGGAATCACCTTTGGTGGGAAAGTAACAGCATTCCCTGTCCCTTCCGCATTTAGCCTTGCCGGCCACATGACCACGGAGACATCTTCTGACAGCGCTGGCTCTTTGGCTTAAGAGAGGGAGATGAGCACCGTCCCCTAGAGTTGGGAACAACTAGCACATATGTGCAAGGGGAACATTTACCTTTACCTTAAGGGAGAAAGAGTACAGGAGAAGCCAGCAGTTTTCCTCAGGGCTCTCGGAGGCTTTGAGCTGGAGCTGAATCTGCTGCTTGTCCGCGTTTGATACCTAGCCACGACTATAGACAAAGCATCAAATAAAATGGGCGGACGCACCGAACTAATTTATGGACAATAATATCAGAATATTACTCTAGGTCGCTGCACCGAATAATTGTGTGATCCAACCTAGTTATTGGGTGAAGTCTAAATTACTCTTGATGGAGAAACTGCCCTGTTTGAGGATGATGGGGTCTGTTTATATGTTTAAGCAATCTTCCGAATCTGCACTTGGAAGGCTAAGAAAAGCATTCCTGATCCAAACACAGATTTATGAGCCCCTCAATCTGAAGAGATTGCAATTTCTTTATATGTCATATCCGGAAGAGGATATGATGAATTCATTCCCATAAGGAATAGGAATTATAATCTTTGTAATCTTTTTTTTCCTACCGCCAAGTTTCCAGGACCCCAATCTCAAAGCTTTTGGTGAGACTCAGATAGGTTAAAGTTGGTGTCCTATTGTGGTATAAAGGAATGCTATTAAATTAAAATGATTCCATTATTTTTTTCGGAACCTATCCCATTCACTCTGTGTAATGGTTACTTTAACTAATTTATTAAACTATGAAGTATGCATAAGTATCAGTAAATACCATTAATTAATGATTTAATTAGTGCCCCCAAAGTCGCCCTATTAATGTGATGGGTGGCATAAAAATTCAATAAAATTAATTGCCTTCATTTAATCTCTTTAAAATCACATTGATTGACATCCTGCCTTCTTTGCCTCAGAAAAAGCGTTGTTGTGAGGTCCCATGAAGGGTGGCAAGAAAGCTTTGATTTGGCAGGTGCATTCACCGGTGGCCCAGTCTTTGTGTCCAAAGGTATGGGAAACCTTTCCCCCAGATGAGTAGGGCTCAGCGGAGTGGGAAACCCGGTTGATTGGGATATCGGACAAAAGGAGTCAGAGCAGAGCAAAAGTCTGTCTTCCTATTAGGAAACTCACCTAATCAAGCACCCACCTTTGTGGATCCGCCCGGCAGGTTTCCATAATTTCCGGCTACCTTCCAAATCTTTTTATACCGCAGGTCCGTCGTGAGCGGCGTCCCAGCCCTTAAACAGCAAAGAGAAGGCAGGGAAGGAACTCAAGGTCAGCTCCCGACCGGTTTTTCCACAAACCGGGGACTTTGGATGCAAAGTGGCGTTCCCCGCCGGAGGATTAAGCCCCGGGCCGCTTGACCTCTTCCAGCCGACCGCTTTTGATCTCGCCCAGCCGGAGCCTAACGCGATGGCTTCTGCAGCTGGTGGCCCAGCCCGAGCCCGCCCGTGCCTGGAGCAGGTAGGGCTGTGTTGACTTAGGTGCGCACGTTTGGGGAAGGGCGGACCCGGGGGCGGAGGGGTTGGGGGCGGGGGTGCCAAGAAACTGCGGCCCCTCCCCCTATTCGCTTCTTTAGGTGGTTGAAAACTGAGCTCCGGTGGCAAGCGTCCGGGAGGAGAAGGAAACGCAGCTGGAGGTTTCCTTGTCTGCTGGGGAATAGCCTTAAGGCCAATCCGCCTCTCATTTTCCTGATATCGCCTCCCCCAGTCTCGTCAAACTACAATGACCAATATCCCAAGGGCTGAGTGATGGAAGCTGAGGACTCAGATAATAGATCCACACGGGTACACAAGCAGAGACGCATTCATTTGGGCTACATCAGAGGTGGTATTCAGCAGGTTCTGACCACTTCTGGAGAATTGGTAGCGGAAATTTTGAGTACTTTGGAGAACCGGTAAATACCACCTCTGACTGGCCCCGCCCCCATCTATTCTCTGCCTCCCGAGTCCCAGCTGATCGTGAGGGAATGGGATTTTGCAGTAACCTTCCCCAGGAGTGGGGAGGGAGTGGAGATTTTGCAGCATCCTTCCCACGCCACGCGCACCAAGCCATGCCCACAGAACCAGTAGTAAAAAATAATTAATCCCACCATTGGTCTACATCTGAACTTCATTTGATTTAAAACGACAACAACAACAACAACAACAACCCATTTCTACTTGCACCCGGCAACTGACAGCCCTAATGAGCCGCCTCAGAACTGGAGCTCACTTCGATTCTGCAAGGTGCCCCACAGAATTCCAGCTGCGGAATCCTCAATCCTCAAGTCTCAAGCCATGATGGGCGTTGCCTTTCTTTACTTTTCATCTGACTCGTATTTAGAAATAGGCCGAGTTTGTACAACTCACTTAATTTTATAGGAAATCAACCCATTCTTTGGCCCCGCGTATTGTTTGTAATCATACACTGGGGCAGGAGTCTCCAACCTTGGCTACTTTAAGATTGTGGACTGCAACTCCCAGAATTCCTCAGCCAGTTTGCTTTGTGGCTTTGCTTAATTTCTTTTTCCTTTGAAAACGTTTCTTCTCATCCAAAAAGCTTCTTCAGTTCTGACTCAGAATGTTCTATATTTACTTAGAACTGAAGAATTGGATGAGAAGTGAAACGTTTTCAAAGAAAAAAAAAGTCCGGTTACCTTTTAGAAGAAGCACCTTTGCCGACTATTCGAAGGACAAGTGGAGGCAGAGAAAGCTGCGGTAAGCAAGCAAAGGGGAATATTGAAGGGGCTTCCTGTTGCACCCAGGGGTATCCTTAGTGCAAAAAAGTTAAGGTGGCGGCTGTGGGTTGGTGTGGGTGTGCGCACGCCGTGGCACCTTGACTTTTTCAACCACCCCGTGCTGACACACCTGGATGCAACCGATTCCCATCCTATGGCTTAAGTGGCGAGACGCCAAATGCCAGAGCGATGCCGGAGTCTACACACCCCGGGAAGACAGGGCCTTTCCTTCTTTCCTTCGGTATTTCCTGCCTCTCCGCGGCCCTCCCTGTCCATATGCTGAGCATTGCGTACGGACCCGGAAACGTTTTCACCTGAACCGGGGGTAAAATTCGGCAAGTTCTGGAGAACCGGTAGTGGGGTGGGAATGGGGATTTTGCAGTATCCTTCCCCTGCCACGCCCACCAAGTCACGTCCACAGAACCGGTAGTAAAGAACATTTGAATTTCACCACTGACCCCAACGCTTTAACTTCAGCCTGTTCGTGGGGGGAAACACACTGCACTCATCTTTACAATGAGCCGGGCTAAAAGTAAAGATACAAGGAAAGCATAAACTTTTGTGCGGAACTTTTGCGCACAGAAAGAGGGAGGCTAGGTCGGCCATTCAACCCACTCTCTTGTTCAACGCTCTCCCCATCTTGAAAATGCTCCGTGACTTCTTCAGTTTGGAGATCCCGACAAAAGCAGGAGAGCAAGCACCCCCGACGTCCACCAGTCCCAGTCAGCGTTGCTTTGGAGTTTGCGTCCAGCAGCACCTGAGAACCGGAGGCTCTTCTTGGCCCGTCGTCGCAAAACCCAGTGAGGTCACATAGAACCAAAACGGGTGAAATCGTTTGAGCTGGAAGACGAATTAATCATAGCCAGAATGAACTGTCAGATCGGAATGCTGGCGAGCCAGAGGATTGAGAGCTGGCTTGGCTTAACTTTATCCCTGGTTTAAAGAAAAATTGCAACTGTAAAGGCGGAGGCGACTATCTTAACGCGGGACTCGCGAGTGGCGCCAGTGACCAGGGTGATGATGCACCTGGTGGGCAGTTGACTTTCAATAGCAAAGGCGGTTTCTTGGAAGCCAGTTCAGAATAGCGCGATTGTGGATTGACTCAGTCGGTCCCTTTGAATTTAAGGCGACTTGTCCTTGAGTGGACTTCCCTAGCCAAAGTTACGTTTCAATAAGCCCCATAAGGATCAGACGGCGGGGAAGGAAGCGAGCTTTTATGTCCCCTTAGGAAGAAGCCCCTCTATACAACGAGGGACTTCGGGTCGTGTGAACTAGGATGGTTTGGGAATCTGGTATTGTGGGGAGAGAGCTGTGATAGTGTCCCCAAATTAGAAGGAGCCTGGAAGAAGCATTTCCGTTTCATTACAGAGGATAATCTGGGAATTGGAGAGGCCAGAAGAAAAGGAAACGTCAGAAAATGCTTTGTGAAAGGCCCACGGGTGCAACTGAACTGCCACTGAGGAAGCCCTCCACCGCATTTGCTTTCGCTTTCTCTCTTTTCAGTGGCCGCCCCCCGCCGCCGCCCGGGCACCCACTCCCCGGATTACGCGACGCAGACCCACCGTTCAGCTCAGCAATTCCCCTATTGGGCTCAGTGGACGCTGGCCACCCAACCCAAGGCCGTGTGCCATTTGTCAGTCTTGAACGTGCCCCAAGGCTCCTGGCTGCTGCTGTTGTTTTCTGCAACAGATTAACCCGGCTGCGCCTCTGGCAACCGTAAAGGAACAAGAGTGAATTGCCCACCGAGAGAGAAGTGCTTGTTTTCTTAGGAGGACCCCATGTGACCGGGGCTAAAGGGTCCCGGGACTTTGGCAAGCGCTGCCTGCTAAATGTCTTATCATTACCCGCTAATGACCGCCCAACACCCCCCCCCCTTCCTTCTTCTCTGGGCCTCCGGGAAGCTTCCATAAAGTTCCTTAAAGGTTGCATGGCTAGAAATTGCACGCCGGGGGCGGAGGGGCCACCAGCAGCTGGAACACATCGGTAACGGTGCAAATCCAGAATTTTCGTCTTTTCACAGAGCTGCCACTTGCACAAGAAACTGAGAGCGGACGGGAAGGGGGGCGCAGGAGGAGCTTTGGGGTTGCAAATGTCTTGGAGACGAAGGACCGGGCAGCCCTTTCCCTTCCCAGGACTCCGGGGAGGGGGAGCATGAACCGTCCCTCCGTCCTGCCTGCCTGAGTAAGGCTGAGTAAGTCAGAAAGAAAGTTCTCGGAAGTCCTTTTGGGCTGCGGTTCGCGCCACCCACGAACTCTGGTTCATTAAGTCAGCTTTGAATTTGCCCAACAGTTTGTCCGCTATCCTTAACATTTCTTTTCGCTCCGCCTCCAGAAAGAACAAAACGTGGAATTTGGAAAATTGCTAAATGGTACAGTAATAAAAAGTTAAACGCGACCTTCTACTTCTATAACTTGTATATTAGTCGGGATAATAGTTGTCTTTTTTATGGAAGAACCCAGTTCAATTACTAATCAATAGTAATAGAAGTAAAAGAGGGGGGGGGACCCATTGCGATAATTTGCTAGGGATTAGTCTTCTTTGGATAAACTTTGAATTCCTTTATTTTTAACGGACCGAGGTGATCGCTTGGCTTTTTTCACGCCCCCCAACCAGCTTCTTTCTTAAGAGCCCCTTTTACCGCCGAGTAGAGTAGCCGGACGCCAAAGAGGAGTCTTCGGCTACTCTTCGGATCTCCTAGCTTTTGGGGGTGGGGGAATGGGGGGAGGTACTGAAGCAACTCCCCATCGGGCTGCCGGAGTGCGGCCTCGCCTCTCGGTTGCGCTTTTTTGTTTTTCTTGCTGCTGCTGTTGCTGTGATCTTTAAAGTGTTACTAATTGCACTTCTTGGATCCGCGCCTTGGAAAAAGGCAGCGGCCAATCCCCGCCAGAGGAGCGCAGGGTCCCTGGAGGGAGAAGGGGGGAGGTCGGGGGACTCCCCCGAGCAGGGGTCGTGACGGTGCTGCCAGCTAGGCTGCCCACCCGGGATATAAAGAGTCGCGAGCCGCTCGGCCGGTTCCAGAGCGCCGGTGCCCCAGCCTCTCCCTGCAGCTCAGCGGCGAGGATGGAAGAGATGATGGACGGCTGTTCGTTTTCGTCCCCCTCCCTCTTCTACGGCAGCTCGCCCTTCGCCCCTTCCCCCGAGGAGGAGGAGGAGGAGGAGGATTTCGCCCAGAGGAGGGTCCCGGCCTCCTTCCGAGACCCGCCGGCGGACCCTCCCGGGGGCTCGGACGGCGAGGAACACATCCGCGCCCCGACGGGCCACTCGCAGGCCGGCCCCTGCCTGCTCTGGGCTTGCAAAGCCTGCAAGAAGAAGGCGAGCCCGGGCGACCGGCGCAAGGCGGCCACTCTGCGGGAAAGGCGGCGGCTGAAAAAGGTCAACCAGGCTTTCGAGGCGCTCAAGCGCTGCACCTCGGCCAACGCCGGCCAGCGGCTGCCCAAAGTGGAGATCCTGCGCAACGCCATCAGCTACATCGAGAGCCTGCAGGAGCTGCTGCGGGAGCAGGTCCAGCAGTTTTACGGGCTGCCCGCGCCGGGCTGCTCCGAGCCCCCCAGTCCCAACTCCAGCTGCTCCGACGGCCTGGTAAGGACGCTCTGCCCCGCCCCGGTCTGAATCCCTCCCGAAGGAGAGCAGGGAACGGCGGCGGGCAGGCTCAGAAGGGCTAACTGGGGCGGAAGGGCCCCCGAGAGAACCCCGGGCTGTCCGCTGCAGCCTCACTTGCTCCCCGTCGCTCTTCTTTTAAACAGCTGTGATTGTTTCCCGCACCATCCTGGGGCCCTTTCCCAACCGCGGGGTTTTAGCGGAGCTTTCACGGGATTAAGGCAGGATTTGAAATCCCCAAAATGCTGCGCAGGGCTGATAGGTCGATGCCTGAGCCGGAGGAAGACTCTCCTGGAAGCAATTCGGCATGTTTGGGGCTGCAAGGAGGAGCAACCTTAGCGGATGGGGGTGGCCCCTACGGGTGGTGCTGAATTGCGTTTCTCTGGCTGTGCCAACACCTTTGCTCATTCCACCTGGTGTGCAAAAGCTTTAGTGAGTAGCATATAGTTTTGATTTGGGAGGGAGCACTTCTAGGAAGTAGGAATAAGATTGTGCTACTTGTTTGGCAAGTGTGCAAGGCCACGTGGTGCGTCACAATCCTTTTATTTCTATGACTGTCTTAAAGGGGATTTTTTGGGGGAAAGCATTCTGATATTTCCTTTTGACAATTCTCTGAAATGAATTGTTAGCTGCTGATCCATGTTCTGCAAATGGAAAATGGAGACAAATTCCCAGAGTAGCCTGTTTGCTCTTTGGCTTAGCATGTTCCCATTAATTGCAATTCTGTGTAGGACATAATATCTCCATATGCTGCACTTACAGCAGTGTAAGATTATTCATTCAAAATTTATGGTATAGCAAAACTTTGTTTCCCTATTCTGTTTGCTGGATACAGGATCAAAATGTAATTTAGGCATCCTTCCACAATTTAGGCATCCTTCCTGGATACAAAAAGAAGGAAGAGAACAATTATGAGGTTAACCCTTTACATTTTTTTGAATAGTTTGCATTGCGTGCTTGTGTTACAAGTGCATCTTCTGAACATTTATCTAACGCAGGGCTTCTGAAGCTCAGCAATTTTAAGATGTGTAGACTCCAACTCCAAAGCTGGCAGGGGAATTCTGGGAGCTGGAGGCCACACATCTTAAAGTTCCTGAAGTTAAGAAATATTATACAGTATAGTCTAACTAACACATACTCCTGAGGAAGAGCTGTAAGGTTGCAGTGTAAAAAATAATGCCTGGGAGGTCAAGCTGTAGCCTTCAAATTTCCTTGCAAGCAATCTTATCAAATGGCAAAGTCTTCAAACGACTGGGAAATTCTTGTACTAATTTCTCTGGGAGTAAACTGCACTGCACCTCACTGCATACATCAGTTTCCTGTAATTCTGCATCAATTTCCCTTTTCCCCCAGGGGAGTTCACAGAATGGGGCTAGCTAAATGATCCAGCCAGATCCATCAAGGATTAGAGCCAGATCCCTTGATTTAACATTCAGGGTGTTCTGATTCAAAGATGTGTAGGTAGTGATTCTTCTAGGCATATTGAGATTGCAACTGTCAGGCTCTGGTGGGGTTTTACTTGGTGGGATTTATTCGGATTGTCCATTGGTGGTGTTTGCATGGTGGTGTTTGCTAAAGTTATGGATCCCTGAAGGCAAGAGCTTGACCCTGAGTCTGTTAAAGTGTTTGCTTTGAAGTTCATGACATCACCAGGTTTCCCTGTTTGAGCTTGAGTGAAACACCAGTTGTGTTTCAGTTTAAGTGTTAAGAAGCTGTCTGCTTCAGTTCTAAAGTGCCTCTGATGGGCCTTGCTCTTAACTGTTTCAAAACCCTTGTTCAGAAAACTCATTAGGCCAGGTTGAAGCATGTGAAAAGTGCAGAGCACAAACAAGCTATAGTAAAGTTTACTTGGTGTTCAACCATGAACACCTCACCTGAAGGCAGTTCCTTCACTCCTTTGTAATACCACTTTGGGAAAGTGTCACCTTTAGATCTTAAATGTTTACACATGCATATGGCCTTTGAGTAGTCCTAATAAAGATATTTTCTTCACGTGCTTTATTTTTGTGGGTAACTCAGCTACTTTTGCTTAGTATGGATGTTCTAGTTATACAGATGTATGTACATGTTGATATATGTGTACATTATTATTTTTCAGAAAATGCAGAAATTACCTTAATAGGAATTTAACGAGATTATTATAATTCTAACATTAGATTTAGGCTCTGCCCCAAATCAATACGATTCTGGCTAGATATTTTAAAACAAAACAGCAATGCATTATAGAAAATACATGATACAAAATAATGCATATAAGTTCAGATTGTCTGACTATAATCTGTCTGTATATAACTATTATCTTTCACCTATTTGTCATCTATCAACTAGCCATCATTTTCTCCCTCCCTAGCAAAATGCAATGCATGCAGTCTAAACAGTAAAAAGACTAGGCATGTCCCAACTTTTAACCTTTGTTGGACAAAATACACATGTAAAAAACCAAGATATGGTCTATAATAGCACATCGTTTTTGTTTTTCTCTTGAGATGGTGAGCATTGATGTGCTTGCATTTAGCAAAAAGCCATTTTTTCCTGCTATGTTCCTATTCTTGCCTCAACTCCTGCCAGCCCAGTTCGAAAGAATGCAAATGCAAGTAGATAAATAGGTACCACAGTATGGATGAGCTTGGTTAGTTAGCTTATTACACAAAGGAATTTTCTTGGCATGGCTAGGGTAGCTAAATTTTGGGAAGTGGGCACATAAATATTTGGGCTCAAATTCCAGTCAGTAAAGTTCCTATTATGTAAATATAACTGAAATGTAATCATTATGCAATAGTAACAATGCTAATTACTACTATTAGTAGTAATATTATATTTTAACCCCTCCCCCAATAATTAGTAGAAACTCCATGCAACCGTGAAATACAACAAAGTATTTTATATAGCAGAATCACATCTAATTGTGCTAGGAAGCTATACTTACATAATGGTAGCAAAAATCAGAAGCAAAGATAAGGTATTGAAACTGAACCCTATTATAAGATTTTAGTTGTTCAAATAACACTGGTATATATCAGAACCTCATTTCCCATATATCATTGAATTAATCCAATATTGTCTTTGAACACAGTTGCAAAATAGAAGGAAAAAAACCCCAGACAAGTTGCACTGTATGGCCTGATTGTTATTTTGACTCCCAAGGCAGAAAATCCTGCAAATGTTGCCCTCCTTTCTATCATTAAAACACAACATGTTAAATAGATATTTGTTCTCTTTCCTAACAGCAAAAACCAGCTGTCTGGAACAATCACCTCAATTTTTAAATGTTTTGACAAACCTTGTTTGTCATGTGTAAAATAATTAACAGAGTCTGTGAACTTGGTGGTGCAATGGTTAGAATGCAGTACTGCAGGCTACTTCTGCTGACTGCTGGCTGCCTGCAATTTGGCAGTTCCAATCTCACCATAGGCTCAAGGTTGATCCAGCCTTCCATTCTTCCAAGGTTGGTAAAATGAGGACCCAGATTGTTGGGGGCAAGAGGCTGACTCTGTAAACTGCTTAGAGAGGGCTGTAAAGCACTGTGAAGCAGTATATACCGTGTTTCCCCGAAAATACTTTCATGGTGGGCAAAAATATAAACCCTCCCCCCAAAATAAGCCCTAGTGAAGGGGTGGGTTTAGCCAGAACAGGGGGCAGCCCTTCCCTTCCTCGGTCACCTCAGGGCTTCTTGGTCCCTTAATCAGATCAGCTGGGCTGCTCCATTCACAAAACAGCTGATTCGCGGGTGCTGCTCAGGCCTCTGCCTCCAGCAAGCGCTGGTTGCTTTTGCAGCCAATTGCGGCTGCAAAAGAAGTTGGAGGCCAAGCAACACAACCCAAATGCCCCATGCCCTCCTTACATAACTGTGACAGTCACAGCTTGCAATTCCATCCATGGAACAGAAAAAGAAGGCATGGAAATCCATACACTTGGGATGTTGGAAGAAGCCCTGCAAGGAGCTGCCACTGTTGATGTGCAGGACCCCCCCACACTTGCAGATAGTCCTTTTAAAGAGGAGTTTCACCAGGATGAAGGCGACACGAACACCGCCTTCAGCCACCTCTTCATCCTGGTGAAACTCCTATTTGAAAGGACAATCTGCAGGTGGGGGGGGGATTTCCTGCACTTCGGCAGCAGTGTCTCCTCGCAAAGGGGGGATTTTGTCTCTTATCCTGTTTTCAGTCTGTGGTAACCTTCAGAATGGGGGGGGGGAGGCAGGAATATCCCCGTCCACATTTTCAAGCTGTTCACAAAAAAATGCCCCATTTCGAGCCTTCAGTGTATTCTAGGATTGCAGCATTGAAGGATCAGAATGGGGCATTTTTGCGAATGGCTTGAAAATGTAGAGGGAAGATTTTACTTTCTCTTATCCTATTCTGAAGCTCAGCAGAGACTCGGAACAGGATAAGAGGCAACCCCCCCCCCTTTTCCCTGGCAATCTTTCTTTCCTTTTTATCTCAGCGCAGACGCACATCCCCCAAATGCTCTTATCTGAAGCCTTCTCTGCATCTGTGCAGAGTTCCCAAAGAAAGGATGGTGCGTGGGTGTGTGAGAGAGGGATCCCTACCCCCCCCCCGCCTCCCAGGCAGCCACATCCTTCCACTAACCTGCTTTCCTGCTCCATTCTCCACTGCCACGTGCAGGGCAAGAAAAGGAGTTTGTGGGACTACTTCCAACTTCGCAAGATACTTTTCTTGTCCTGCACGTGGAGCGGAGAATGGAGCTGGAAAGCAAGTTAGTGAAGGGATGTGGCTGCCTTGAAGAAGAGTGTGTGCCTAATTTCTTTATTTCTTTTTTATCAATAGATTTTAGACTGTGTTAGTTAAAAATCCATACCATGTACGGGTTCTGGAAAGTCGGGGGGGGAAGGAGGAGGGGGTTGGGGGGTGGAGGGAGGGAGGGGCATACAAAAAAAATGTACTTCAATGTTTTAATGATTGACGAATGATGAAATATTTGTGTTTTTTAAAAGAAATAAAACCTTTGGAACCGAAAAAAAAAGAAGAGTGTGTGTCTTTGTGTTTTTTCGTTCGTTCTGCCAGCAAGAGGCACCCCCTCCCCACGAGGCCAGAGCAGCACAGTCAGCTGTTCCGCGGCCAGCAAGCAGGGCAGGCGAAGGCCAGGATGCAAGGAGAACTTGGGTCATTGTGGCAGCAGGCAAGCAGGTGGTGGGATGGAGAGGGTGGGGCTGGTGGGCTTGCTGCTTCCTCCACCTGAAAAATAATAAGACCTCCCCGAAAATAAGGCCAACCCCTTATTTGGAGGGTCAAAAGAAAGGAAACACGGTAAGTCTAAGTGCTATTGCTTTTTGCCATACTAGATGAAACAGCTGCACAACCAGAAAGCATCCTCTGTGAGACTTAGCAATAGCAATAGCAGTTAGACTTATATACCGCTTCATAGGGCTTTCAGCCCTCTCTAAGCAGTTTACAGAGTCAGCATATTGCCCCCACAATCTGGGTCCTCATTTCACCCACCTCGGAAGGATGGAAGGCCGAGTCAACCTTGAGCAGGTGAGATTAGAACCGCTGAACTGCAGATAACAGTCAGCTGAAGTGGCCTGCAGTACTGCACCCTAACCACTGCACCACCTTGGCTCTTCATTGGACTGCCTTCAGCCCTGTACTTATTTATATCCAGATATTGCTGATATCTATCCAAATTCAATGTTCTTTCCAGATATTCTGGCAGGTGAAATCCAATTGACAGTGCCTTTAATGTATAGAAACCCCCAACCTCATGGCTTCTTATCTATTTCAGACTGAATGCAGCAGTCCCCTATGGTCCAGAAGAAACAGCACTTATAGCAAGAGTTACTGCTCTGATCTCCAAAATGGTAAGGCTCCCATCTCTTCACTCTCCAAGGATGACAGTAAGAGCATAAAAATGGAGGTATTCAACTGGACAGAATAACCCAGTAACTGCTCTGGTAATATCTGGCAGGACATAGTAGACTTTGAAAAGAGAAATTCAGTTACCTTAGATTTGAATGTCTGTTAGTTATCTTTCTCTTTAAAAGTGTACAGAGTGGAATACACAAATAATATACAATATTTTATGCAGCTATTTTATGTAATTTCTGGGATCAAGTCCCATAAACAAAAATGGAAAGAACTGAGTATGATTAGGTGGGAGAAGAAATAATTAAAAGACAGAATGATAGCAGTTTTCAAATATATGAAATGTTGATACACTAGCCAGTGGTTCCCAAACTTGGCAACTTTAAGACTTGTGGACTTCAACTCCCAGAATTCTCCAGCCAGCTCGGCTGGAGAATTCTGGGAGTTGAAGTCCACAAGTCTTAAAGTTGCCAAGTTTGGGAACCACTGCACTAGGCTTAGGTTTTTCTGCTTTCTAAAGCATATCTTACAGAATCCCTGATCAGTTGCTGACCCTTCTGACTAATTGTTCCTAGAACTGTAATACAAAGCTTTTGAGGATGTTGAAAAAATTTGCTCCAGAGGACAGACCTGACCAATGGCTTCACATAATAAACAGAGCATTATTTCCTAAACATTAGTCAAAGTTGCTCCAATAATAACTGGAATCACCTTAATCACCAGAATAATTCTAGGCAGTTGAATTGAAATGTTAGGAAAGGATATTTTTTCCAGGCATTAGCAAACACTGACAAACAGCTTGAATAATGGATTCTCCTTTATTAATGGAGATGGCATGCATGAAGGAACATGTGTGACATCTGCAGTGACTGGCTTAGACCAACTCATGAAGTAGCATCAAACTTTGATTTTGTATCTCTTTCCACTAAGTACTGTTTTGTCTTTCCCTTTCAGCCTACCCCTCAGAAGCAGCTAGCTCTACCATCTCCAGCCTGGATTGCTTATCCAGCATAGTGGATAGAATCTCTTCTTCGGATCAGGAGGGGCTCTCCCCCAGGGACGCTGCTCCCCTTTCTCCTCTTACCAGCCCTGAATCCCGGCCAGCCTCTCCTGAGGCCCCTCATTCCAACCTCATCTATCATGTACTTTGAACTGCCTGAGATTTTACACCAGCTGGGCCAATGATTGGCTGCTTCTGAGAATTCCCAGCATCAACAAGGAGATGATCCATTGAAATATGAAGCTCTTGGAATTC
Organism: Thamnophis elegans; assembly: GCF_009769535.1. Classification (NCBI taxonomy): domain Eukaryota; kingdom Metazoa; phylum Chordata; class Lepidosauria; order Squamata; family Natricidae; genus Thamnophis; species Thamnophis elegans. The sequence continues at coordinate 43,009,201 of NC_045547.1, read as the reverse complement.
TGGTGGACCAAAAATATGCATACAAAGAAAAAAAAGTCACTTTATTTTGTCCTACCTTCCCTTTTTAGAAAGCAAATGACATATTTAATCAAACTACTTTTTAATACTATGTACTATAATTATATGCTGACCTTTAAATTGTATGACATCACTATCTTAATTATCCTAAAGAATAGAAGCCAAACGTGTGGATGTAGATCCATGTTTTGAATTGCTATAAGAAAACACAGGATTAGTTAAATTATATTTCATAAAAGTACATTTAATAAAAAATACATTAGCTACATGATCTCTTGTTGTTATCTATAATATTATAACATAATAGTATCTAAAAATAATAACCCAGGATCAACTCTACAACTAGCTAGGACAAACCAGCATAGTTCAAAACGCAGGTGTTTGGCTTATGCTATCTCTGTTTATTTTAATGTTTATTTTACCACTAGGGGGAGACATTTAGAGGTTCTTAGATAAACCTTGATTCAGGTTTCCAATTGCTACTACCCCTTTAGACCTACAGTATTGACAAAGACCTGTGGAATGCAATAACATCTTATCATGTTTCTGTTACTCTCTTTTTCCCCCTGCAGCCAGGGTCTCTCAGGCAGTATTAAGCATTGAGCTGCTTCGGCCAGCCTCTGTCTCTCTAAATTTAGGAAATCAAAGGGGAAGGGAATCTGGTTTTACTTTTATAGTTATGCTTTTGATAACAACAATAAAAATCTTTACTATTTTTATATGATTTTCTATTCAAGGTATGTAAAATGATCCTTGGCAAAGGATTTGAATGATAAGTAGTTCTTTAATGTGATATTTCCATTCTTTAAATTCAAAACACTCGTAGGCTAATGTTTGAAAACACTTTTGATCTCTATGCAGCTCAGTGTCTGGAGTATGCTTTCATGTTTTGTGATAGATAGCTGTTCTTCAGAGGCCAACTGAGTTAGCCTGTGCCAAAAAACTGGATGTTTTACATACAAACACACATAAACTATGTTGTACTTAGTTGTTCTAAGTTATATTGAGCTGTTGATCCTATGTAACACAACAATGATATTAACTAAATAGTATTTTAATTAAATCTAGTGTTTGATAGAAGAAAAAGTACGGTAGTTCACATTTCAGCCTGATACAACTATAGCTCTAGGATTTCCACTCAACTCCTCTTCTCACTCAATAGTGAATTTAATTGAACATGTGCCTATTGTGTGTGTGTGTGTGTGTGTGTGTGTGAGAGAGAGAGAGAGAGAGAGAGAGACAGACAGGCAGACAGACAGACAGATAGAGAGACAGAGACAGAGACAGAGACAGAGACAGAGACAGAATTCCAGATATCAAAATTTGAACTTTGTGGGATAACAGTTATTTGACTTTCTCTTCAAGATCATGAAAGGCAACTGCAATTTGTTAATATAGTTTTCATTAGATTAAAACAGCAACACACTAGAATATGTATGTATGTATGTATGTATGTATGTATGTATGTATACCCACCCAATTTAGTCAAGGGGAGGAAAGTCTTGATACATCACATGATGCTGCTATGACGACACAAGTTTGACACCCCTAGATTAGAGAGAAGACAGGCTGTCTCTATTTCAGACTGCACAGCTATCTACTGTATTGTTTTAATGTGGATTGCTACTCTGAGTAGGACATAATGATCCAAGTAATCTCTTCTGGTGTTACAATTCTTAGGCGGTGGCATGTTGAAATTGCCACTAAGTCTGTGAAAGGGCATGTTTAATGAAAGATGGATGCAAATGATTAAGCATTGCAAGAAAGGCATATAGAACCTTGGGATTCATCTACACTAACCTTGAACAATCAGAAAAATTGTGAGCAGAACTCCAACTGAAGTCTTTCAAAGCCTGATATGTGCACTTTTGGCAATGCAGGATTTTTTTGCATATTTGTTTAGAACAGTTATAAAAAAGCATTTAACATTTCAAATTTGAAACTATGATAAGAGTATTTTAATGAGTACTTTTAACTATGTGACCAAAGCCTGCACATCTGGAGATTCTAAAGCAAAGCAAAACACAAAACATGTGAAGAAACATTGGTGGTGAATTAACTGATTAATAACAACTTAGTATGATATTCATTAAAATGTATTATAGAAAGCAAAATTAACTTTCAATTTGTTATTTTCTGTTCTCCCCCCCCCACAGGTTTTAGCAGCAGTTCTATTTCACAAGACTGCATGTTACTCTGAAAACATTTTTAACAGCCTCCCATTACCTTGTTTAGGTATCAAAATGCATGTTTGGTATAATCATGACCCTAAAATGTCACTGAAATGAACATAGTAACATTGCAAAAATGAATTTAAAAAAGCTCTAATTTATTTTTAAATGTTGCAATGATTTATAAATATCATTAACTGAATATATAGACTCAAGGGCAGGGGTGTCAAACTCGTGGCCCATGGGCCGGATCCATCCTGTGCTGGCCATGCCCACACCTGGTTTAGTGAAGGGGGGGGGAAAGTCATGATACGTCACATGACACTGCCATGATGTTTGACACTCTTCAAACACACCCTTCCAGGAAGAGATAAAGCTAATTTGGTTTTAAAGACTTGATAACAAAAGCTCTAGTCCAGAAAATGACCACAGACTCTATGAAGTATGATCTTCTGGGCCAAAGCACATATTTAATACAATACAATACAATAGCAGAGTTGGAAGGGACCTTGGAGGTCTTCTAGTCCAACCCCCTGCCTAGGCAGGAAACCCTATATCGTTCCAGTCAAATGGCTATCCAATCTCTACTTAAAGACTTCCAGTGTTGGGGCATTCACAACTTCTGGAGGCAAGCTGTTCCACTGATTAATTGTTCTAACTAAAATTCTAATAATTTTACAAATATTTATATACCCCTCTGCTGAATCCCAAGGGGCTTGTATGACTTACAAAAATTTCTGATCAGCAACAATAACATTCAGTCTATCAATGGCATCTTAAACACTAGCAGTATAGACAATATTAAACAAAGGCTTGGATAGCAAGATAACAAACTCATATTTATTGTTTTGTTTCCTCTTATTTTGCTTTTGACTAAGTGTTCTGCATAACCCAGAAGCTTGTTCAATATTTATGTCATTTTAGTTTTGGCTAATAATGTATCGCTCCTAATGGGATTTTACTGGTTCACTTGTTTGGAAGTTCCATGATATACTAGGTTAAAAGTTCATAAAAAGTCTTAATGTAAACCCAGCCATTTTCTGGGTGACAATAAATAGTTAGCAGTGTTTAAGACTGTAGATCCCTGTCTTGAAACACCTGGAGAATATTATATTGAAGACTAACAAATTCATAGAATGAAAGAAATACAGAAAAGAAGTTAGCATTTTTAATGAAAAGCTGGAGTTCCTTGGCAGATATTTTTCTCCGCCTCTTAAAAAACTATTTCCAATCATTAAATTTATACAAGAGGACATCTGCTGGAAAAATCTGGTACTACATTTTATTGTCAAAGAAAAGACAAAAAATAAATACAGAATCTATTAACTCTTGGGGTTATTAAGCATTAGCCCAGTCTGGAATGCATTCTAAAATTTCATTTCTGTAATTTCAAATAGAAACAGAAATGTGCAAATTGATTTCTGAAGATCACAATTTAAGTTTTATTAATAAAATACTGTCTTCCAATTTCCCCCAAGTTTTTCTCCTTTTGTAAAAAAAAAAAAAAAAAGGTTTTTGTTTTCTATATTATTTTGAGGACATTTTCTAATGTCTTTCAACTTTTAACAATTTTGGAGTTTTACGCTCATTTGATTTTTATGAGAGGATAGAGAAACTATTGTTTTCTCTCAAGCACTCTGAAGCCCTCCCCCAATGCCTGTCAGAGGCGTCCACAAAGAGAGGGTCAAAAAAGTCAAGATGGCGTATGCAACACATTTAAAAAGAGGAGAGCTTCTGTCATGTCCTTGTGGCTATCATGCTGATTTTTTTTTAATTCTGCCCTCTGGTGGCTGTTCTTGCTACTCATCTGCCCTGATTTAAGCAAGCAAACAAACAAACAAATTTATATGCCACCCATCTCACTGCCAGAGTGATTCTTGCCGGGTTACCAAATGATAAAAAGGCAATATAAAAACTGTTAAAAGTAATAAGGATTAAATAGAAATTAAGAACAAAAAAATAGTGTCTGTTTTTACAGGGAGTCAGGACAGTTGTAGATCAGCAGAGAGCTGACTGAGAGAAAATGAAGGACACAATATTCATGTACACTTACCTATCACCATGTAAATATATTTTGTTTAGGAATTTTATTTTACTTTTTTTTTTAAAAAGAAGCATGGAACTAATTAAGAACTCTAAAATGAAATGAATAAGGAATTGTTAGTACATCTCTATAATTTAAAAAGCAACATGTGCCATGTAAAAAATACAATGTCATTTTAATTGTATACAAAAATGCAGATGAGCATGGTTATCTTGAAGACGTAAGAGAATTTCCAGTGTTTAAATAAGACTTGTTTCTAAATTAGTAACAGCTAAATTGATGGAAGAACTAACCTCTCTTTTACTTTTAAGGAATAACTTGTCTTTATCTCTTCTAGAACAGGTCATGATAAATTAACATGCTTTAATTGCATATTTCCCTACAAGCTCTATGTTCTGAAAAGATTGATAGATCTCAAATCTCTCCACTGGTATCTCCTGTGGGCTTTCAACATTTTGAAGCCTTTTGTCTGTTAATGTGGGCAATTCCACTGAGCATCCCTCCCAGGTCATGCAGCAACAGGAAGGAAAGCACAAATCAGAAGATTTGTGACTTCCAGATAAGAGTCAAGTCTGCATCTTTTTTTGAGAGAGGGAGAGAGAGAGAGAGGGAGAGAGGAAGGGAGGGAGAGAGAATTATGATTTGCAGTATTTTTAAGACATAAACCTCAGTTCTCAGTTGAAAAATTATTAGATCTGCACATGATAGAAAAATAAAAATGGTTTATAATTTATAATTGGATAATCTTTCAAGAACCATCCAGCAACTCATCAATAAACAAAGTACCTCAATTATAAATATTGTACAAATTTTAGAGTGCTATTTTCTTTTGGAACACTAGATGGCTTTCCTAGTTTTTAATCAGGTGATAACATTTTACAGGGTGGTTGTTATTCTGCCTGCTAAATAGTTCTCATTAAAAGATAAACATGCCTTTTTGAAAAAAGACAAGTAAAATATTATTTAATTTGCATATGTATTAACTACCCAAAATAAATCTATACCATTATAAATTGTAAGTAAAAGAAGGAAACAAAGGGGAGAAAATAACATCTTTATATACAAGCTTTTCATTCATTACTATTATTATTTAAAGCCACATTCTATTGCATCACATAAATAATTGTAGTAATTAAATAAGACTTAAAATATATATTTGTCATTTTGATAGTATTACTTTTAGAAATCAATCAATCCTTTTATTAATAAAATTAAATAAATGTAGGTAAGCCACTAATGATGTTATCCATAATAGTTTGGTTTTAATACATTCTACTTTTAAAAGTAACCCATGCCTCATAGGGTCATTGTTTCAGAGATATTTCCTTGCCTAAACAGAGACACAGATGTATCATGGGTGGGCAAAAAAGCAGTGGGAGGAGAAGCAGATTCTGACCTCCTATCAGCTTCCCTATTAAGTTTCCTGTGGGAAACTGGCAGAAAAAAGTAGAAATCTTCCTTCCCTTCCCTTTAATATATGGTTCCTGCTGGGTGTTAGAGGGAGTGAGGGATTGCAAGACTGGCTGGGAAACTGTTCATGGAACGTTGAAAATAAAGATCATGTGATGGCAGCAGCAGCTCTAAAGCACAGCAGCAGCAAGTAGCATTGAAACAGCACAACTTCTCCAAATTTCATTCCTTGGGAGTCATGGGTCCTGCATTTTGGACACATTCTGAAAGTTAGCCCATTTGAGATACTTTGGTTAAAAAATGTTGCCCTATGATGCACCATTTTGCCCAGTTAAAGGATATCACAATAATGAGAATTTTGGAAGGAGGCATAAATTCAGTATTCCATTTTCTTGAACAATTATAATTTGTGGAAGAGCTTTTCTCCAGGCTGGGGAGTTGAAAGGGACGCTGGGGGCACAATTGGTGTTTAAGGTACTCATACCTGTTCTCTGGCTGTGTTGCCTATGTGCCACGCCCCAGGTCATCACATTAACCATAGTTAAAGATATCAAGCGAATATGTCATTGTTTTCAAAAGAAGAAAAGTGATGACTAGTTTCAATAGGTTCATGAGCATTATTAAGGTTTCTAGATCAGTACACACAGTCCTTGATTTACAACCACTTGTGACTTATGACCGTTTTTCACACTTATGATCATTGCAGCATCCCCATGATCAAGTGATCAAAATTCAGATGCTTGGCAACTGGTTTGTGTTTATGATGGTTGCAGTGTCCCAGGGTCATGTGATCACTTTCTGTGACCTTCTGACAAGCAAAGTCAGTGGGGAAAACCAGGTTCACTTAACAATGCATCACTAACTTAACAACTGCAGTGATTCACTTAACAACTGTGGCAAGGAAGTTTATACAATGGGGCAAAACTGAATAATTGTCTTGCTTAGCAACAGAAATTTTGGGTTCAATTGTGGTCGTAAATCAAAGAGGGGTGAGGCCTGCACAATATAAAGCCGATGAGTTTCCTGTGGCCTTCCAAGCTGCCTTGTGCAGCCTGCCAGCATTTTTTTTAAACGATCAATAAACTCACTGCCAATTCTCTGCTAGCCACCAAATAATTAATTGCTGCTCAAAATATTTCTTTGCAGCTTGCAATTATTTTTAATTTATTCATTTGGCCTGTTCATCTCTGCAATTGTGCAGAGCTAAACTAGACAATCAGTTGTTACTGATTTTAATCATCCTGGGGAGGCTGTTGGAATCTGATTTTTTAAATATTTGCCACATGTTGAATTGTCTTCATAGATGGAAGATGGAACCAAAGAGAACCCATATATATGTCCCTACACACACACACACACACAGACAAACCACACACACACACCACACACACAAGTATATAACTAATTACAAAAATATGCTTCCAAGATTTTGGAATTGAATCAGAGTTGGCAAGCTCAGTATAATCCCTATATGTGTCAAACCATGTTTGTATTCAAACAGCTCTTCTTAATTTTGTACTGAGCTATTTGTGGATCAAATATATTACACAAGTGTACCATAAGTGCAGAAAAATGAAAAACTGAAGCTGTGTAATCAGAACTCTCCTGGCAACTAAGTGATGTACCAACATTTCAAGGAATTCTGCACCAGCTATTTAATATCTTGGAGACAGTTGTTTAGTCTGCGTGGAAAGGAAGTAGTGAAGTAGCCAGCCAATTGTCTGGGAACAAGCTAGACATCAGGGTTCCAAGAAACAGTCCCAATGAAGGAAGACTCCGAGACCTGAAGTTCCTCAAAGTTCCACTTTATTAGAGATGTCATATTGGCACATCTGGGAAAACCTAAATCTGAAAACTTCCAGGTTTTTTCCACCCAACAGAAAGCCCACATCCCCTCCCCTGCACCCACATGTCCATTACATGGTCCAATCAATGCACTGTCCCAACTGGAGATGCCTCCCAGTCACGCCACTCCAGGGGCAGGCCAAATGTCCTTGGCTCTCAGAGAAAGGAATGTTATTATGGCTAGATATCCCCGCAACTCCATGCAATCCCTCCCACCCCAGTTTCCCACAGCACTAAGTGGGGCAGCCCTGAAGATCCAAAGAAAAAGATGGTCTCCAGGTCTGACACTGGATGTTTTTGATCCCGCTCTGCCACCTGGAAAACCAGTGTCTTTTTAAAGATAAACATGTAAATATGTGACATAGAACATAACATAAAACAGAAAAATATTTTGTGAAGCATTGGGAAATTTAACATATTACTTGTTTCTCATTGTAAAGTAAGTTAGAAATACAAGGACAAGAACATGGTCCTTGAATTGGCTCTGCCTGTTTTTGGAACATATCAGAGAAATTACTTGTTAACATTTTGTTAGGATTTGGGGTTAATATATATGTGAAATTTGGTACTACCTGTGCACTGAGATTTAAAAGATGTATCTGAATTTTGAGTAGTTCAGTGTAGTAAGGATGGAACTGATCATTAACATTTTCCATCCTGACCAAAAAGCTACTGTAGAAGCAAATTTGGCATTTATTTCTAGACCAGGGGTGTCAAACTCGTGTCATCATGGCGGGGTCACATTGCATACTGTGACTCCCCCCCCCCTCGGCTAAACCAATTTTGAGTGTGGCCAGCGTATGAAACATTCAGCCCTTGGGCCACAAGTTTGACACCCCTATTCTAGACTATATAGTTTGTTTTAAGTATGACATGGTATAGTGATTTGATTCAGACAACAGAAAATAATATCATAGGCTTCATAAATCATGTTGCTCTGCTTTAATCAGAGAAGCCAGAATGTATGAATTCAACCCAAGATTGAATTGGCTAGGCTAAGAGGAAGAGAGAGAGAAAATGAATGAGGATAGAAACCTCTTCTGAGAATGAAACTTTATTCAAGTTAGCAAGGTTCCCCAACCCACATGTTGGTTCCCCAACACGTAAAGGAAGAAGTTGGTAATACAAGGGCAGTGCTAAAGACGAAGGTGGGGAAATCTGCTTTCCACAATCGCATTGCATACACCTACAATTTGACTAATCCAGTATAATTCAAATGTTAAATATTTCATGAGGTTCAACACAGTTAATAAGTAAATCCAAAATTGAAGATTTTGAAGATTTTCAATCTTCATGCTAAATTAGTACAGTGGGACTTTAAGTCGTGCATACTATTGGGTGATTGGAATGGCGTGATTGACACCAAAAGAGATAAGAAGACATCTCGCCCGAATACTAAATTCCGAGCTAAACTACCCAAATCCTTTTTTGACATGATAGACGACTTCGAACTGCGAGACGTTTGGCGTGAAAGGCATGCAGAAGAATATGACTTTACCTTCTTCTCCGACAGACATCAATCTTTTTCAAGGATCGACTTTATATTAATTACTAATGATTTACTTTCTAGGGTGAAGAAGACAAAGATTACGGCCAGAGTCCTTTCGGATCATAACCCAGTTTGGATGGAGCTGGGAAGGGTAGTTCAGGCTAGAAGGTCCTGGAGGCTGAATGAAAATTTATTCAGATATGAAAAGTATGTTAATGATTGTAAAAAATTGTTATCTGAATACTTTGTTTTTAACATGAATAAGGGTACACCTATGGAATATGTATGGGATGCAAGCAAAGCCTATATGAGAGGAGTATTGATAAATATAAACAAAATACATAGACATAAACAAGGGCAAAAACGTAAAGAATTGGAAGAGGAAATTAAAGGGAAAGAGCAGGAATTAATATTGAACCCAGGTGATACAAAGACTAAAGAAGCAATTTCCATATTAAAATCTCAATTTGATATGCTGATCTCTGACCAGGTAGCCACCAGTTTATTATATGCTAAACATAATACTTTCTGCAATGCAAATAAACCCGGTAGATCGTTGGCTTATCAGATCAGGAAAAAAAGGAAAATTCGAAATGTATCCAAATTGTGTTACAGAGGGAAGGAAGTGTTTCAGCAGGAAGAGATCCAAAAGGGATTTCGAGAATTTTTTACAGAGTTGTATAAAGGGGACAAAATTAGGGACTTAGATATAAATAAATACTTAGATAAAGAGAAAATCCCCCTAGTTAGCGAAGAACATAGGTATAGGTTGAACCAACCAATAACCTCTGGGGAAATCCTGCAGGTAATCAAACAATTAAAGCTAGGGAAAGCACCAGGTACAGATGGCTTAACAGCCGTTTATTATAAAAACTTACAGTTAGAAAAGGTAGAACCTCTTAGAGAATTATTTAATAAAATTCAATCGGAAGGTAAAGTGCCCCCCTCATGGAAGACAGCGTTCATATCGTTGATACCCAAAGAAGACCAAGATCTTACTCAGCCGAAAAATTATAGACCTATTTCACTACTTAATGTAGATTATAAAAATTTTACCAAAATATTAGCAAATAGGTTAATGGTGGTTATCCAACAACTGATACATACTGACCAAACAGGTTTTATACAGGGCAGACAGATGAAGAGCAATGTCAGGTTAATTACTAATGCTTTAGAATACTTGGGAAAGAATAATCAAATTCCTGCCGCATTCATATTTTTGGACGCTGAGAAAGCCTTTGATCGAGTCAATTGGCAATTCTTGTTGAAGATATTGCAAAAAATGCAGATAGGAGATGGCTTTTTAAGGTCAATTGGTGCAATATATCAGCAGCAAAAAGCCCAAATTATAGTTAATGGAAGTTTAACAGATTCCTTTCAAATAGAAAAAGGTATAAGACAGGCTTGTCCTTTGTCCCCACTATTGTTTATTATAACTTTGGAAGTATTGCTGAATAAGATACGGGCTTTGGATGCTTTAAAAGGGATCAAGATCAGACAGCAAGAATACAGAGTCCGCGCTTTTGCGGACGATTTGGTTATAATATTGAAACAACCGCAGGAATCCAGTAAGGTTTTAATGAATACGATTAATCAATATGGTCAAGTCTCTGGATTTAAAATTAATTTAGGAAAAACCAAAATATTAGCAATGAATATGAATACCAAACAGAAGGAAGAATTGGGAGTGATGTTAGGATGTGAAGTTGTTAAAAAAGTCAAATATCTTGGAGTTAATATTTTAACTTCAAATGGGAAATTATACAAGCATAATTATGAACCACTCTGGCATAGTATACAAATGGAGATGAAAAGGTGGGAGAAACTGCATTTATCTTTGTTGGGAAGGATAGCGGCAGTGAAAATGAATATTTTACCAAAATTTTTATTTTTGTTTCAAATGTTACCAATACTTAAAAGAGATGCGAACCTTTTAGAATGGCAGAAGGGTATCAACAAATTTGTATGGGCAGGAAAGAAGCCGAGGGTTAAGATGAAAATAATGCAAGATGTACGTGAAAGAGGAGGATTGAAATTACCAAATTTAAAATTATATTATGATGCAGTGGCTTTATCTGCAATTAGTGATTGGATCCATTTAACCAATGACAGAATATTAAATATTGAGGGACATGATTTGGTATATGGTTGGCATGCTTACTTGTTATTCAACAAAAAACTGGATAAGAATTTCAAAAATCATATTTTAAGAAATGCCTTATTGCGGGTTTGGAAAAAATATCAACATAAACTAAATGACAAATTGCCCATGTGGGCAATTCCTAGACATGCAATTGAAAATATGAATATAGAACAAAAACACGATAGAACCACTTATAGACAACTTCTTATTACAGAAAGAGGGGTGCTGCAATTAAAATCCTTAGAGGTACTTAAAAAAGAGAAGGTAATTCAAACGTGGTTTCAGTATGGCCAACTACAGGCCAGGTGGAAAATAGACCAAAAAATAGGTTTTGTAATAGCTGAGGATAACTTGTTTAAACAAATAAGAGATCAAAGTTTAATGCACATAAAGAGGATATATAATGTATTAGTACAGATGGACTCAGAAACCGAAATGGTTAAAGATTGTATGATAAAATGGGCTCAGAATATTGAAGAACCTATAATGCTGGACACATGGGAAAAAATATGGGTAAGAAATGTAAAATTTACACAAGCACAAAATTTGAGAGAAAATTTTTATAAGATGTTTTATAGATGGCACTTAGATCCCAAAAAGCTTGCTTCTATGTATTCAAATGTTCAGCCTAAATGTTGGAGATGTGGTTCTTTTGATGCTACATATTTTCATATATGGTGGACATGTCGTAATGTTAAGGCATTTTGGATAAAAATTTGGTGGATCCTGCAAAATATCTTCAAAAAAAGGATAAAATTCACTCCCAAACTGTTTTTACTAGGTATATGTATTGACTTTGTAGCAGTAGAGATTAATTTGGTTCTGTACTTAATAACGGCAGCAAGACTCTTGGTGGCGCAATACTGGAAGAAGAAAGACCTGCCTACAATTCAAGAATGGACTTTGAAGGTTACAAACTTAGCCGAAATGGCAAAAATTTCAGCATATCTTAAAGAACATTCAAATGAGAAGTATAAACGAGACTGGAAAAAATGGATTGATTATATACAAAGCAAATACGGGATTAGGAAATTCCAGATAGCTTATGCTTAAAATTAGTAATAACTTAAATTGTTAAAAATTTGGGTAACAGCAAGAAGCTGAGTTCAATGTAGAGATATTTTAGACTGTGATTGTCAAAAAGTTATACCATGTATGGGCTCTGGGAAGTCGGGGGGAGGGAAGGGAGGCGGGGATCTAGGGGGAGGGGGGGAGGGGGGAAATATAATATGTGTTAAATTTTAAAGCATGATTGCACTTGTATACTGTGTTTTTTTTAATGTTAGTGTCAAAACAGAACAAACTGAATATATCGGAAAGTAATAGATACCGAAGGGAGGAGCTGAATGAAAGAAGAAGGAGAGTAGAGAGAGTGAGAGAGAGGAGGAGGAGAAGGAAGGGAGGGAAAGGATTAAGAGAGGGAGTGATAGGGTTAGGGTTAGATAGAGGGGGAGGGGAAGTAGGTGTAGAGGGGTATGAGAGAAGGAAGAATGAAAGTTGGAGGGGGATGAAAGAGGGTGTATGGTGGGCTAAGGCGGTATATTGGGTTTGTATTGTAGGGGGCATTTTCTATAAAAGCGAGGGCTGTGTTTATTACTCAATGTTATATGCCTCGGTTGCACAGTAAACATGTGATTGTATAGAATGAAATGGAAATAAAAAAGATTTGTACTAAAATAAGTAAATCCAAAATTCAACATTACATATTTAAGGCTGGAAAATATAGCTTCATTTTTCAAACACCATTGTAATAATATATAATTTGATACAATTATGTGTTTTGTGTTAGATTTTCATAAAGATAATGCATCTTTTTAGTAATAGGATTGTGTATTTGGAGTTTAATATACATTTTACAGCTTATGTACAAAAATGGGTGAATGAACTTTGACAGTCTTCATATAGGAACAGGAAATCCCAATCTTAAAACCTCAATATTAATTTACCATAAATTCAATTAATTCTGGCCTTTTATACTTATGAAAATCTCAGCATTAACATTTAGAAATTACTTTAGGAAAATGATATTTTAGTAGTGTTTCCATAGGACATTTAATGCTTTTGAACTCATAGGTATGTATTTTGATTTTTTTTTAAAAACTATTACAGTTCTACGCATAAACACCACAACAAACATACAAAAACATGAACCTATAAATCTAAAACGAAACTAAACTTCTAACTTAAAAAACATAGAGTCCATTTACGTCCTTCACTTTCTTTATGGACCCATTAAGCATTTTTTATTCTTTTACACCATTGTAATTATTTTTTTATTATCTCCCCTTATTTAATCTATAAAACCCTTTATCATCAAGCTATTTTTCTCTCCTTTTATAATATAATCAATAAACAGAAGCATTAAGACACTGTGCTTTTTACTTCTTCTTCTAATAAGTAGTATATATTGGATCTTCCGTACAATCCTAAATTAAACTGGAATAGCATGTGATTATAAAGGTTAAGCATCCTTTATATACTTAGGCACTACATTCCAAATATCAGGTCGTTGGGTGAACAGATAAGCATTCATTCAGCTTTTCTGCACCATAACAGAGACAACCTTTTACTAGTTGTTTTATAATTTTTAAAGCTCTAACCATTATCTAGATCAGTGTTTCTCAACCTTGGCGACTTTAAGTCCTGTGGACTTCAACTCCACAGGTCGCCAAGGTTGAGAAACACTGATCTAGATGCTGTATAGTTCAGAGATTTGTACATACAGGGACACCAGAGCAAAAGTTTAGTTGACTAGCTCCTATAACTACACATTCCTTATTGTGTAGCAAATGTGATATGATTCTCGAATCTATTTGAGGCATACAGTATATTTGAGATAGGTAGGATTTTGTTGTTGTTCAATTTTTTATTTAAAGTGGTCCCACTGAGTGTTCAATTTCTATCCACTCTTGTTCTCGGTACAGAATGGCCTAATCTTGAGAAAGATAAATTGAACCCTGAATTCTGCGTTTTCATCTCAACTTTTCAGATCCGTGTATCTGCCATTCTTCGGTGGGAGAGGAGGGGGGGGGGGTTGGATTTGATACATTTTGTTCTTTTTCCTTTTGATGTATCCTAGGTATCCTATTTCTTGCCTTGTCTTTTTCATAACCATTTGCCTGATTTATAACAGTTGCCTGGCGCCTCAGATGTCTGGAAAATTCTCACCTTTGGGGGATGCAAAGGGGGGGGGCTATGGATTGCAACTCTGGAAGATGATCCTGAGAACCTCTTCTTATCTGTTTATCAGAGAGGCTAGTACAAAACTATTTTCACGCCTGTGGATTGGTGGGAATCCACATTGGACTGTTGGGAGGGGTTCCTAATTTCCTTTATCATGGATTGTATAGCCTGAGGGTCCTAGAGCCTGCTTTGAATGTTGACTTGCTTTCACCCCTTTTCAATAAAAAGATTCCTTTTGAAATACCAGGTTTTCAAGAGTCAATGCTTTCTTGAGGGGGGGCAAGGGCAGTCCTTACACAACTACTGATTGACTTAGTTCTGAGAGGAAAGGTTCAAATCAAACATCAGGTACTAATTTTCAATCAACAAAGAGATGTGAAGGATTTTTAAAGAGACTTTTTATTCTCACAAATATGATAGTGTTATTAGTTCCTGAGGCAACAATAAACACATTGCCCTCCATGTTATTGGTATTAGAATTAGTTCTCACACAGTCAGTAAAGAATATGACACCAATTCTGTCCCTACAAAAACAAAAGCACATACAAATTGGCCTCCCCAGACAGAACAGGAGTCTATTACATAAAGCAAGAATGAGAAAAAGCCGCAAAAGTATCTGAATGTCACTTCTGTGTTCTGGGTAGCCCTCTCTAGAATTGTTGGGCTATGGTTTCCTAACCTTCTTCATTATTTATTAGGAATCTTGAATTCTGTGAGTTCATTTGTTTATCTCTGCTGGATAAAATGGGTGGTGGGTGGGTTCTTGTAATGTTGTAACAGAGTTAATGTTTACTTTGAAAAGGAAATAGCAATAGCTGACCACATCCTATTTTGATGCTCATTTTATAAAGGGTATTGAAATAATTTAATCCAATTGACTTCATGCAAATGATTTAATATCATTGCTGAAAATGTATTGTTACATATCCACTGTCAGAAACAGTATGCATAAAATAAATGATCAAATCTTATGTGTATGAATGGAGTCAGATAGCAATAGCAATGGCACTTAGACTTATACCACTGTACAATGCTTTACAGCTCTGTCTAAGTGGTTTACAGAGTCAGCATATTGTCCCCAACAATTTGGGACCTCCTCATTTTACCCACCTCGAAAGGATGGAAGGCTGAGTCAACCTTGAGCTTGGTGAGATTCGAACTGCCAAATTGCAGGCAGCCAGCAGTCAGTAGAAGTAGCTTGCAGTACTGCACTTGAACCACTGCACCACCGAGTTTCATACGGAACCAATCTACTTAATTAAAGTTAACATTACATCACAAACATTTATGCCTGTTTGGTGCACACAGCCTTTCACTTTGACAATAAAATTAGTTAATAATAATAGAGCTTTGTTTAAATCAATTATCCAGCTGTAATCTACACAAGTGTCCCATATGCTAAGTCACACAAGGTGGTGCCTTCCAGAAAAGCTACGATTGTCTGTTCCAGAATTCCAAAGGAAGTGTAGCCATATCAGAAGTTTTGGGACTTGTAAATGCAAACACATCTAAAGCATACCACATTGGGAAAGTTGCATTGTTACACAAAAAGAAGTTTCCGCTATATGTTTTAATACTAAATCTAACAACAACAGAAATAAATATATTGTAAAAATAGATAAAATTGTGAGATACCATTAGTTATTTTAACATCATCTCAAAAATGTGTGCAATATACAGTAAGTACAGAACCTACATCTGAAACAAATATATTCTGACAACATATGCATATATATTAGATAACAATATCTCTCTCTATATATATCTTATCAATATACTGAATACTTAGTTTAGATTCAGGGATATAACTATAATAGATATAATAGGAATGCCTATGTTCAAAAATACAGTTTTTTAATTTTACTGCTCACAAAAGATAGAATTAAACTTGCTCCGGGTATTCTCCCAGAATAAGAATTTTATCTACAAATGGAATGGCATACAAATAAGGACTCCATCAAATCAAAGACATTTTACTTGATGACTTGATTAATTAATTGATTACATCTGCATAAACCTTGCATATGACTTGCACTCTAATACCATAGGGTGAGGTTGTCCAAGTGTGAAAAGTCCAATTAACTTTGCTAGTGTTGTAAACTTGAAGCAGCCCTTGGAAGCTACTTCACAAGGGAACATGAGCCACTTATAAAGAATGGATTCACACAGCTTCACTTTGAGATGCATTTCAAATCCACCATGGCACACTTATTAGCTGGAAAAATTACTGTTCAAGCCTCTTTCCAGTACGGGGCATGCAGAAGTGAAATCCAGAAGTAATGCATCATGCCTCAGTGGTGAATACCTTCATTTCTGTCACAAAAAATCTTATCTCAAGGCAAAGTGTGATTACCTGGCCTGGCCTATTATGTGCATTTATTCAAAACTAAGTTTGGTAGGATTGTCTCAAAGGTATAGCAGCTATCCCCAATCAAACGCTCACCAAGTGTATTATAACTGAGATTTCCAGAATTCCCATTCAGAAGGTTACAGATAATCCTAACACATCTGATGTGTATGATTCTGACCTCAAACCTACATATTTTTATGTTATACTAAGTTTCATGGAAAAGGTCCAAAGCCTAAAGCTAAACAGCTTTTAAAAGAAATCTCATCTGTTTCAAACATTTTAAACTTGTGACATAGTTTGCATTGAAGCAGAAGCATAATCGTTCCTTCTTACTATTGGCATTTCTCCTTTACATATTCTTATGTAAGAGGATGATGGATTACTACTTTAGGATAGTGTCTACTACCCATGAGTTGATAAGTAATCACTTTACAAGTAATTAATAATCTCCTTTTCATCCCGTACCTCATCAGTTCAATTGACTAATCAAAACATTGTAACTTTAGGAAAAAGGAAAAAAACTTTAGGAAAATTATTCTTAACCCTGGTACACCCCAGGGTTGTATGTTGAGTCCCTTACTCTATACTCTTTATGTGCATGACTGCATTTCCACTCACGCTAGTATTACTATTACTAAATTTGCAGATGATACAACAGTGTTGGGACTAATCTCTGGGGGTGGGGGGATGAGTCTGCCTATCGAGATGAGGTGAAACGTTTGCTTTCATGGTGTGGAGACAATAACTTGGTCCTTAGCACCAATAAAACCAAGGAGCTTATAGTGGACTACAGAAGGAATAGATTAGACATCCAGCCCTTGCTTATCAATGGAGACCGAGTGGAGCAAGTAGCCAGTTTTAAGTTTAAGAGGACCTGACTTGGGGTGCTCATATTGCAGCACTGGTCAAGAGGGCCCAGCAGAGATTATACTGTCTGAGACTTCTCAGGGAACAACAACTGAATGAAAAACTGCTGGTGACCTTCTACCACTGCACCATAGAGAGTATTTTAACTTACTGCATCTGTGTATGGATTGCCAATTGCAAAGTGGCAGATAGGACAGCACTCCGGAGGGTCAATGTCATTGCCCAGGGGATCATTGGTTGCACTCTCCCCTCTTTGGAAGAGCTTTATAGCTCCCGCTACCTTGAGAAAGTTCAAAACATTCTTAAAGATCCATCTCATCTGGGCACACTTTATTGAACTATTACCATCTGGCAGATGGTACAGGATAATAAAAACAAGGACAAATAGGCTGAAAAACAGCTTCTCTCCTAGGGCAGTAATCATATTGAATTCTATGGTATAGTGCAATATCGGGATTTCAATTTCAATTATATAGAAAGTAAAGGATGTATGTTTGTGTTTTTATTTTTATAGTTGTACACTGAAGATGGCATTTATTGTACCATGTGCAATGATAATAAACTAAACTAAACTAAGCTAAAAAGAGAATTATGCAGAAGGAAAAATGGAAAATTATGATAATTTGGATGCAACAACTCTATATGATTGTGAAGGAAACTATTATGCAAGATAATAACATGCAGATATGGAATAAATTTGTCCATAATGCCTTGCTTTTCATGGGAATGTACAATCTGATGGGCTACACAATGAATATAATTTCTCAGAATAGTGTCATCGTGAGTTGTCATCATGAGAACCTTACCATACAAAAGAAGACTCAAATAAACTTTTCATCCAAGGACTTCAATTCTGGGAAAAACCACATGAAGAGTTGATTATGCTGCTGACTTCCCAAACTGTTCTTATTGTAATTTTGCACAGTTTGCTGGTGAACACAGTTGCTGTTGCTCTTTATTGTAAAGTTGGAATACAAAGCACAGCTTTGCTCTTAAGTTGTTACATTCTTAGTTTAGAAAGTCTTTCTTGACAGCCATCTATAATTAAACAACAAAAGTATATAAACCGTCAAAAGCATAAATGGATTGACATTCTCAATTGCTTTAATTTCTCATTATTATTTTTTAAATGCCTGTTTGGGCTTACCTTACCAAACCTCTGGCAGCACTGTAGTAGTAATTAGAGCAATTCTTTCTTTTTATTATTAATTTTCATATATCATATAGTTTGGTCTAGTGCAGTGTTTCTCAACCTTGGCAACTTGAAGATGTCCGGACTTCAACTCCCAGAATTCCCCAGCCAGCGAATGCAAACAAACCTAATATTTCTTCCTTCTCCTATTTTTACCACAACATCAACCCTGCCAGCGAATGCTGGCTGGGGAATTCTGGGAGTTGAAGTCCGGACATCTTCAAGTTGCCAAGGTTGAGAAACACTGGTCTAGTGATTAAGGCAACAGCTTAGAAACTAGCAGTTCTAGTCCCAGGTTAGGCATAAAAGCTAGCTGGCTAATTCTGAGCCGATCTCTCTCTTTCAGACCGACTTATCTAACAGGGTTGATGTTGTGGTAAAAATAGGAGAAGGAAGAAATATTAGGTTTGTTTGCTGCCTTGAATTGTTTACAAAAATTATAACAGTGAAATGAAAATGGTCATTACACATAAATGAAAATTGTGGTTTAATTTCTAAAAGCCCTTATAATTATAGTTGGGAATCTAAAAGCAAAATAGAGATGCATAAAAATTAGCAATATCAGCTTAATTAATATTATAAACGATTAGAAAGTTTTTTAAAAAAAGCAATATAATGCCTGGCTTTATGTAATCATATGCAATTATGTTTTATTTCAATCAAGATTTGTTGGATTAAACTACATTGTCCTTGTCTATATACTAGGTGAGGAATAATGCTTTTTAAAATTGCAATAATTGATGATAAAATAATGCTAAGACATCAGGGTTAACACAGTGAATGGAATCAGCTACTGCCTAATTTCAGACGATGCTTGTTTTCTTAGACTGCATAGGCAGCTAGTACAAGCCTTCCTATCACGATGGACATTATGAAATCATTGAACAATAACTTGAATTATATAATTGGCATGAGCTGCATCACTGAATGGACACGAATAACATGATTTGTATCATTTTCACAATAATGTCATAGTACACATGACATTATTTGCTCCACATTCCTTACAATAGGGAATGGGATGGTTTTTGCGTGCACATGCCACTTGTGCAAATTGAGCTTCCTGTGCTCACCTGCCACTTGTGTGGACTGGTTCCCAATAGGCAGGGGACCGGGGTTTGGGGACCCCTGTTATACACAGCAGAATAAACAATTAAGTCAGAAACAGATATTTTAGTGCCTGAATTATTTATTATTTAGGATGTTGGGATATGGGGGAATATGTGTGTCTGTAAGTGAGGCAAATCAACATCTGGTAATTCAATTAAAGAAAGGTTGAGTTGAAAATAAGACAAACACTCACCTATGACATATGATTCTGCTGTGCATTTTGCTGCTGCTGTTGCTGCTGAATTAACAACTGTTGCTGTTGTCTGCGCCGTGCTGTCCTCAGTTTTTCAAAGCGAGCTTCCATCTCATCTAAAACTTTGGGAGTGTAACGCACCACCAACTTCACACTGTCCTTAGCAGCCTTCAGAAGTTCCACTGCTTTCTCATGATGTTCTCCTTCCACACTCTGGTTGTGCAATGTTTAAAAATAGCAAAAAGCAAGAGGCTTTAGAACTATGGGCAAGAAAGAAAAAAACTCTACCAAGGGTGAACCTGGTCCCACTAGATCTCCCCAACTATAGCTTTGGAGTCTGTAGTTAGGCCTGTCTCTCTGTCTAACCTTTCAGATCCTAAGGAAGTAGCTACTCTAAAGTGTATCTCTATTACTCTCTGGTGGTGCAGTGCTTAGAATGCAATACTGCAGGTTAATTCTGCTGACTGCCAACTGCCAGCAGTTTGGCAGTTCAAGTCTTACTGGCTCAAGGTTAACTCAGCCTTCCATCTTTTCAAGATTGGTAAAATGAAGGCCCAGATTGTTGGGGGGAATATGCTGAAACTGAAAATTGTTTAGAGAGAGCTGTAAAGCACTGTGAAGTGGTATATAAGTCTAAGTGCTACAGCTACTGCTATTGCTTTTCCAGTGGGAAAGGGGGAAAAAAGGCAAAGTCAGCTGAACTGGAACTGCATCATCAAAATCTTCCAAGTAGAAAAAAATGTGTGATATATTTATATGCAGGATCCAATCTGAAATGGTCACCAGGACCAGAAGTTTTGTCTTCTAAGCTTTTGGACTCGTACTGGGAGCCCATCTTCAGGAAACTTCTCCCTAGCAAGCTGTTCTGTGTGTGGTATTTATATGGTGCATGTTGTGTGTGGCTTTTTAGATATTAATTGAGGTGTTGACAGCTGGCTATTAAGTTGTTGGCCTTTGTTTGCTTGTGCTGTCAATCCCTCACCTCCCAAGTACAGACTGGATCCCGCAACATTATCTTAGGACATGTATATTCACCTTCATTCATGATATATTTATTTACCCTACTTATATGGCCTCCTCTCTAGCCAATAAAATCTAAATAACAAACAAAATAATAACAAAGAGTTTCATTACAGCAAAAGGTCAGCTAAAACTGCATTGAAGCTCAGTAAAACCACAAACATGAAACACTACTACTACTACTTCTACATTTCTGTTGGAAGCACTACTAAGGCACCTCCAGGTTGAAAGGATTAGCCAGTGACATCACTGTTGCCATGGGGATGGATGCCCAAGGGGCTCCTTTCATGTCTCTGTTATTTTCCCTCTAGCATGGTACCTATTTATCTACTTGCATTTGCATGCTTTCGGACTGCTAGGTGGACAGGCAAATTAATGGAAGTTCATTCCGTCATGTGGTTCACTCCCGGATTTCAAACTGTGGAGATGTCAACCTCTTAGTGGTCTTTTGATTCATTGTCCTAACCACATGAGCCACTGTGACCCTCAATTAAACAACACACACTCCTGCCAAAGTTCCCCCATTAACAACTTAATTCCAATGCTTGGGGAGGAGCCAGGCTTTCATAACTTTCCAAAAGGCTGGCAGAGTTGGGACTGTCCATTTTTCAGAGGTGACACTATTCCACAGGACAGGTGCCATAGAAAAGAAAGCGCAAAATGACAATGCTTTGCAATGGCACCAAGAACATGCTCATTCTGGGATAGGCATAAACCACTAGGAAGAGATGGTCCCAGAATAGCGAAGTGCAATGCTATGTAAAGCTTAAAGGTGACAACCAGCACCTAGTACTGCATCTTTGAGCATCATATGGATTTCTTTGTCTTTCAGAATGGAAATAGTGTAAAGGCAGTTCAGTTGTTAATTTGCGATATGTAACTTCAAAATGTTTGAAGCATTGGTATAGCAATATAGATACAAAAGCTCCGTGTATATAAATAAATCAAAATGTGCAGCTGAAGCATTGAGCTTGAAGCTGAAGCATCAAGCGTTTATATCATCAAAGACTGGTCATGACCAAAGTCTTTAAGTTTGATGCTTCCTATCTCTCAACATCAATGAACTCAGACCATTTGAATTCCAGTACTTGCAAAATCTTTGTGCACAGACTTTGCTTGTTCAGGATCAATGCATTATTGTGAAAAAGATAGGGGATGGAGGTATTTAATATTAATAACAGGGCCAATAGCCATGCTTCACTTTCTGTATGCAAAACATTCTTCTTGTATACAATGGATAAAGAAAATGACAATCTCTGAATTTTGCTATGCTACCTTCTGTATTGGAAATAAAAACTCATTTCAACTAAACCATAAATAAAATAATATAATAATATATGCTAGTTTGGCAATTGCACGGTGGAACCTCCCTCTGGATTTCTTGTTGAACAACAGTCACTTGCAAACTGAGATGTTACAGGGAGACTAAAGGTTTCTGAATGTGGTTACTTGGAAACAACAAATTTGTGTCCATTTATTCTTTTGTATGCACACTAGAACAACTACATGTGGATTGCAAAATTCTGGATATTACAGAAGACAGCAAAAATACTGCAATAGTCATCCATATTCCCCCCCCCCCCCCCCCGCCAATCTGTAACAGTTTAAATAAGCAGAATCAATAAAACCGGAATATATTCACATACCACTCCATTAACAGAAAGCAGCTGGTCTCCCCGTTTGAGTCCTCCATGCTTCTCAGCTACTCCTCCAGGAATTATGCGAGAAATATAAATAGGAGAATTTTGTTCTTTCCCTCCCATTACATTAAAGCCAAGGCCTTCATCCGTCTTTGGCAGTTCAACCACTCGAGGATGGGAATGCCCTTCACTAGCTGCAAATGCAGCGACTGTTGCCTAGAAAAAAATATGCAATTTTTAAACATATTATGAACACGATTAGGAGCACTTCTGCTCATTTTTTCAAATATGTATTCATAAGAACAATGTTTTAAAATTTGTTTTTTTTATTGCTTCATTAAAAAAAAAACTAATAAAATGTAATATTGTTGTATCCAAGAGATCTGTGTACAGTTATATCCCAGTGGTATTATTCTGAGGATCAGAATGCTTAAATCCTAAGGTCTCCATTCCATGTATAGTATGCTCAGGTGGAACTCTTGCATATGTGGCTATTCACAATTATGTCAATGCAATTCTTATCACACAATGGCTCTTTGTTCTAGAATACAAGAATTTTTTGAAAGGGAAACTCAGGAGTAAACATTAGATTGTTTTTACCTGTAAGTAGCTTTTAAAGGGAAATGGAAATAATTCTATGTTGGTGATCCCCAATTCAATCTAGACACTAATATTTGCAACATAAATTTCCTTTTCTGAAAAAGGAATGGTATGATTAGTATTGTATATACTCAAATTCTTATTGGCTATTTTGAACACATTTCCTTCCAATGTAAGCAGATTTCAAAATATGCTTTTCTTCTTCTGATTTTTTTTTTACTTTTTATTGAACACTTGGTTAAGCAGAATGATGAGATGCAAATCAAAGCAATTCTTAAGGCTGAAGAGGCATATTCATACTAGAGTCCTTTATATTGCAGTGGAACATGCAGCAGTATTATAAAGTTTAATTATTTTTTAAAGTATGAAAGCTTTGTACATATAGCCAATATAATGTTAAAGGTTTCTTAAATTTTAACAGTAGCTAATAGGATCAGTAGAAGCTCAACCTGAATAGGGGTTTTAATTTAATTTAACTTTAGGGAGGGGAGTACAATTTTTAAAAACAAATTTAAATTGTGAAAATAGCAACTTTTTATCAGAGTGTGCTACATATCTGAACACTTATTTGGCTTATTGAAACATAGCAGACTATACTCAATTAACTCTTTCATTAATTTAAACAGGAGAGAGCTTGTATACTGAACTATATGAGACTAGGCAGTAAGGTGTTAAGATAGGCTCTGATCCAATTTGAATAATTAATTGAATTTGATTTGATGATTTGAAAGTCAGATTGATTCAGTTCAAATGTCTGTATTGAGCTGAATATGTTTTCAGAAAAAAATGATAAGATGACATCAAATTTTATGATTTAGTTCAAATCATGAACTCAGTTCAGAAAGTTCATTTGATTCTGAGAATTGATACAGTTGCCTTCAAATCAAATGTGCATATAATCCCACGTAATGGTGGTTAATTTTAGCTGCACCATTTCCATGAGTCTTAAATCTCCTAGAGTAAAAGGATAGCTAAATTTCATTAGGATCACATTTAATGGATGGATTTTGATAGCATGAATGTACACTCTTAGTTACATATACAGTATATATTATCATGCAAAATTTGTCATCATGCATGCCAGACATAAACGCATAAGGAAAATGCAATGCAGACAGCCCAGAAATAACCAGGAAATACTGTAATATTGAAACATTGCTGTACAATCCTCCTGTTCCATATGAATAAGAAATGAGAATGGCAGAACTTCTTGACAGTTTTAAGTATACCATATGATGACAATTTTTAACTTCACTATATTATGTGAAGTTAAACAATCTAAAAAATCTTTCTAGACGCAAGTAAATTAAAATGTATGTATCTGTAGCATTTATATTAGGTCAAACTCAATTCTCTCTAGAATAAAAGAAATCTATCCAATAAGCAGAAGAAAGAATATTACTTAAATTACATTAATTACCTTCAATATATTTAATGTTAAATATACTATATGGCTTCAATAAATTTCCTCCATAGCTTATCTCAATTTAAAATTAATATAATTCTATTGCTGGTTGTAGTGTGAAAAGAAGAGTAACATTAATTATTCTGGCTTGCAAATAACTGTTGTTCTCTAGTAGTATGTATTAAGTTACTAAGGTTGAATTTTATACTCCCCCTCCCCCACACACAGAGAGCCTATTTGAAATTCATTTACGTTTTACCAATAGTAAACAGGGAAACTGTTTTCTTGAAGAAACACTAATTTTGTTACTAATTTTTATTTCTGTACACTGCAAACTAAATTTCAGATTTATTTCATCGAATAGTATTTCTTTTGATGCAGAGAACTTGCACTCATTTATATGGACCTTTACAGCATTTTAACCTAAAATCAGATTTTTCAGGAGTTTCTGCTGCTTTTCTATTGAGGAAATACATGCTAAGCACTTCTGAAACTGGCAGCCTTATATTTTTGGCCATACTATATAAGTAGACTCTATTAGAGAAATTAGTCATAAGTGCTAATGGTCAGTATTTAATTGCAAGTAAGTAGAAGCTTTGATTGGAAAGTGGCTCCAATCCACTCCATCCCCTCACCCATCCCCAATATGTCTCTTGGCCACATACAGCATTCTCTTTTCTTAAAACTACAGGAGTAGCACAAATGTTGAACTTGCCGGTATGATTGTTACCTGGGAAGTAGCACACTGGTTCTAGACTCTGGGCTGCCACTGATGTCTAAATGTTCTTATAGTGTACACACGAAAACCTGAAACATACACGCGCACAGTCAATTACTGGGCCATGTAGAGAATAGACCTCCTTAAACTACAAGTGTCTTACCTTGGCAGTAGCCCTGGCACGGAATTCGGGGCAGCCACTAACATTTATGGTTTCGTGCATGTATTGATATACCTGAAGGCATACAAGGAGAATGATGAAAAGAAAATTAATAATCTGTGCAATCTCCACAAGTCAAAACATTTTGTGCTTCTTTTAGCCAATTTTAATGTCCTTGAAGTTTCTCACTGCACTGAACACATCTACCTTTAAGGACCTGTCTGTATCTTTTGGTAATAATTTATCTATTTACCTGATTTCTACACTGCATATGCCACCTAAGTCTGGACAGTATTTTTCCTGTACTAGATGTCTACCCTTAAGATGTGGAAGAATTTCAATTTTCTAAATATTTAAACATTATTTAATTTAGGGAGGAAACCTTCAAAATATCTGGATGAAAATTTCCCCCATGCAGAAAAATTACAAATTCCTATGGCCCAACAGTAAAAATGAATCAGTGAATCCATAATAGCAACAGTGTTCAGTGCAGGATAATAAAACAGTACACAAATTATAACTTTATAGAACATAATTGGCTTTTGACAGAGCCCTAAAATTCACCAGCCAAAGAAAAGTGTAAAATGGTGGCCCCAAAATGTTGAATGCAAACTGAAGATTCAGTGTCAAGTTTTCAATAAGAAGATATCATACAAATCTTTTTGCAAATAAATCTCTAAATATTTCTTCCTTAAAATTTCCTTCATTTCCAAATGTAATTTAGAGGGGAAAAACAAGGGGTGTTTTTGTTACTGCTAAGATACGACCTTTACCACTAGTGTCTACATACTTTTTCCTGTTATGTGACAAAGCAAAAGATCATGATGTTTCTATTTCTGTAAGTTGAATTAAAGCATGCTGCAAACTATCATCTTGTAGCTGTAATCAAATGTTAAATAATTAATTCAGTCTTAGTATTTCTGATTTAATTTAAAGTACCATAACTTAGTCATATGATATATTATGATTGTATATCTTCATTAACCTGAATGTGTGCTTCAAGTAAAAACAACATGCTGGTGTTCAGATAATTAGGAAGCCATCAACTAATTTTCAAAACATTTCAAAGTCTGCTTTATTATTCCTCGGTGAAATAGAACAGTAGGTTTGTTTTAGTCTTATAAGAGAAAATGAGCCAGAGATTTCATACAGCAAACAGTGCGGACTGATATGGCAGAAACTGTTCTTGTCTCACCTCACTGTGCTGAACAGGTAATTCTCAACTTACAAAAGTCCACTTAGTGACTGTTTGAAGTTACAATGGCACTGAAAAAAATGACTTTTGACCATTTTTCATACTTAGGACCATTGCAGCATCCCCACAGATATGTGATGTACATTTGGATGCTTGGCAATTGGTTTATATTTAGGATGGTTGTGGAGTCCAAGGGTCATGTGATTCTTTTCCAACCATCCAACAAACAAAATCAATGGGGTAGCCAGATTCACTTAACAACTGTGCTACTAACAACAACTGCAATGATTCACTTAACAAATGTGACACAAAAAGTCATAAAGTGGGACAAATCTCACTTAAAATGAAAAGACACCATTTTATATTTTGCTTCAAGCAGCAAAATGTATCAAATCATCCTTAAATGTAGGCAAAGGGTCTATGGAGATTCTCAGACATCCAAATTATGGTTTTGAACTGAAGAGGCTTCCTAGATGAGAAGTGAAACTTCTTCAAGGAAAACAAAGAAAGTCCAGTTGCCTATTGAAAAAGCACCTTTGGGCTGACTAAGGTACTATTCATAGTGAAACAGCTAATATGTACTCCTGTATTCAGATAGCCATACATGCTTTGTATCATTTTGAAAAGTTGTTGGAAGTTGAAGACCTCTTTGTAGCTTCTTCTACCCTTCCGCAAAAAGAGGATAGAAACACAGATTTGGTGTCCTGTCTATTGTTTTAAAGCATTTAAGTCATAATTAGAGCTCAACTGGAAATTAAAAATGATAGTTAAATATGTCTTCCCCACAAAAGGGGATATTTATATGTCTCTTTTCTTAGTGCAAGAATACAAAATGGAGGATGTAAGATATTGTTATTTATCAATAATATCTTAGAAACAATGTCCCTGGTTTTAAGATATATTAATCGTGACAGTAATTTCTAACAAGAGAAAGACATCTTGGAACTGTGTCTTTCAGTGAGAAATAACTACTGGGTTATCGAATTTGGGCTAAGAAAATATTCAATGCTGTGACAGTCATGAAGTTCACTAATTAAACTAGGCAATTAACCAAATCATCACATTTTAAGCCCCATGATTTACATCTTGCTTTTAGTGTGTTTTAAAGCATGCTGATTTTGGACTATTGTTCTAATAAGCATATTAGGTATGCTGTCTTTAAATCTTGGAAGTTTCATTTTGTTCTTTATTAATTAATCGGATAAATAAATAGCCTTCATCTGCATACCAATTCTTTTGTTAGTGAATTATATCGGAATGTTCAAAAGGTGAAGCAGGTACAACAATGCAACATTACTGTCCCGAGTATGAAAAAAATAGATATTTCTGAGTTGGATTCATTGTGTTTTTTCTAACAATTGTTATAATGAAGAGTGCAGGAAATAGATCAACTTGCTTTGAGGCATACAGGCAAGGATGCATTAAAGTAAGGAAGTGCATAATTATTAAAGTTGTGAACCCCAGGAAAATTAAAGTGATTAATCATAAGCACTTTAATAAACTAATGAAACATTACATAATTTCTACAAAATAATGATATAATTTCAAAGACCATAAAGAAAGTTAGCTTCTTAAAGGCTAAAGTGGAGACTTTTTGTGATATACATGGGTAAGCAGAAATCTGGCACACCAATAATCATTTATTATGGATAATGATATAAAGTAATGATTTTAACAATGATTTTAAAGTTTTGAGTATGAGACTTAAATGAAATACTTCCTATAGGAGCAACATAACAAATAAACATAATGAAGAAAAAGAAAAGAATAAAGAACAAGAAAAATCTACAATATCTGTACCAGTTTTTTTCCACCACTGTTTAGAAAAATGATAGTCCAATGAAGAACTTACACCTGACTTGAAGTTCTCCAATCCACTTCCTGATAACTCCAGCTAAAAAGGCCTCCTGCTTGAAACTCCCAAGTAGCCTACTAGAGTTAGTATGGTAGCAACATTGAAGGGGATTTCCAGTGAGCCAGAAATATTGGCAACTGACCATGCAGATATCTTCCAAAGATCTTAATAATAGATTTCATAAGGGTCCTCTATATATTTGTGCAACAATGTTTCATGCATTTAAATATATTTGACCTCCGGCCAAAGGAGGACTTATGAATAATAGAATCATCTATAGGCTCTTGATATTCCACAGTTTAGCCAGAACATTGACAGTATCAATGTAGATGAAAATTTTTAAGGGCATTGAACCATACAAACACATCTAATTCCTGGATCAAACCATTTAACCAAGTCCTTTGGTCCCTCAGATATTTTCTTTTACCAGCCATCAGCTTTCATGGATAAATCACTCTCTGTTATTTATCCATGAAAAATAAAGTATATAATTTGAAATCATCAACTTCCTTCAAATCCATATTAGCTGGGATAGGATCATCATATCGAATTTAATATCCTGTTCTGCTCCTTCTGTGGTATTAGTTTACATATACTAACAGCATTTCTACAATGTCCCAGTTACCCAAATGCAGCAGCGAATACAAATGTTAACATCTGATGGGACATCGATCGGTAAGATAAAATTCCTATGTTAGGAACTCAACCACCTTGCCATCCAGTCCTAGCCTCCTGATACATGGACTAGCTCAATGAAGTGAGCTGCAACAGATAATCTGTCCTGTCTTCTACCATCCAGACCATATAATAAAAATCGAGGTTAACAATCTTCTCCAGGATTAAATCCTAAATAATGGGCGCATTATCGTCAACTGAACTAGCATTAAGAGAAGGACTGCTAGATTCAAGGACCAGCACTGCTATGCCTAGCATTCCTTAGTTATTCCTAAAATGTAATGTGAAAAGGAAGCTAGCTTTGTTTGTTGTTTTAAACACCTTCAGACTTTGCTGCCCTTTTAGTTTCTGTATCTTAGGATTTTTCTGGCTTGTTTTATCTACATTACAATTGCTTTTCAATTTTATTTTAGGTACATTGCTTTGGGAATTTTTATCAAAATAAAAGCAAATAATTTTTGCTCAATGGTAGACTAAGTTTCTTTATCCAAAAATCCCACCTGTCTTCTTTGAAAAGCTTTTACATGATGGCTGATGATTGGGAAGCAGCTCAGCTTGGACAGGGTTGCCAAAAAATTAACTAATAAAAAGCAAGAACAACCAAAGGATTGATTTACACAGTTTCAGGGGGTCTCAAGTTCCCAAAAGCTGTGCTGGAATTGTGGCATTTTTTTTGTATCTGAAAAAAGTAACATGTTTTATTCAGTAATGTAACATGTATGATAGCAGCCACCCCTGGGAAGCAAACATCTGCATTGTTACAACAGGTGTTGGAACAATTGGGAGCTTTGCAATTAAGCTACCTGTCATCTTGCCTCATGCAGTGGTTATGATGATGACTCATTAACAACCCCAGACTTGCAATGAACTCATGTAGCTCTTAGTAGGATTGACATTTGTAATTACAGACCATATGATAGGAACAAATGAAAAATGAGTAAGTTAATACTTTTTTTCCTGAAGGAATTTATTACTGTGTGTCTATGGGAGTAGATGTGGGTGTGAGTGTTTACGAATATTGACTTCATTCTGAATTCAATTTCAATCCTTATATTTGAAGTTAAATATCCTGATGCACTGTTGTAGCTTAAGAAAGATTACAGTACATTCTAAAACAGGTATAGACGGGTATATCTCTCTTGGCAAGTCAGTTTGTAACATCTGTAAAAGAAATGTGTTTCCCCTATCACATTTTATGCTTTGCCATTTAGCTTTATGAGAGAGAATTAACCAAAAGTGACATAAAAGATGAACTATAATGGAGCATTTCACTTAAGAATTACGGTATATATGTACTGAACAGATACAAGGATGGCTGCCCCAGAACTGATTTAAAACTCCACCTTAGCCAATTCCTGTTCTCTCACAGGGCATATCTATTATTCCATTCATCACAAAGTACTTGAACAAATTATTAGCAAGGCTAATATGGTCCATTATGTACAATACAGACCAATTCTTAACTAACATTATGGAACATGTTATCCAGTGAATGAGCTAGACTACTTTTTAAACAGGACAAGGAAGGCTAAAGAAGACTTATTTATATAAAAACAATCAAATATATGAAGCTATGAGAATGACACCAATATATTTAAAATATAAAATTTATTGTGTCATTAATGATTAATAATGGTCAGCTGTGAAGCTGGCAAAAACAGAAAATAAAAATCATTTCAATTTCTGGAAAGATATTTAATCAATTGTAGGGCAATGTACCCAATCTTGAAGACCTGCCAAAGCAATTCTCCAGCTCAGCTTATGCCTAGTATAATTAAGGAGTGACACTGAGTCAATTTCTTACAGTTTCCTCCCACCCCTGAACTCATGAATCTCTTCTTTAAGACACCTGTTTCCTCTTTTAACAGTCTTGCTGTCCCCTCTGTGTTCCCAAGGACTGTTTGGAATTCCATCACAGCAAACATTACCATGTATTTGCATTTCTGAATGAGCAAATACACATTCTCATGATAATAACTTTTTTTTTTGCAATTGTCCTATGGAGAACAGCTTCATTTGTATGATGTTAACACTACATTCTGGGGCATTACATTTATGCCATGAGTGCCAACAACATGCAAAATATAATTTTAACAGCTGTTTTAGACTTTCTGGACCAGAATATAATAACCACGAATAATACGAAATATTAACATAAATATGCTTAGCAGGGAATTTGCTTCAGTAAGTCTTGGGTTGCCTAGCCAACTTAAATATTTTGAGATTGCAACTGATTTCATGAAACTGATGCATGAAAACAAAATTACTTCTAAAAGTTCTAATTCATGCTATCCAGTGCTTTGTGGAAATACAAATTTGTGGAAATACAAGTCAGGAGATGCCGATAGTGAAAGAAAAAAAATCCTCTTGCTCATTTGACATCAGGGAAAAATAATAATGATTTGGATGGTCATCTATAATTGTTATTTATAATTAGAATAAAAAATTGTCTATTTTGTTTGGGAGGAAAAGCCAAACATTGGAAGAAGACCAAAAAGTTATGTAGTTATGGTCAGCCCTAAAATGTCAAGTTCATGTTCAACTTACATTTCACCTCATTTTATCACCTGTATGAATTTGTAGAGTAACTGTTAACAAAATCCCTATCTCTACAGAACATGTTCAGCCTATTTTTATTTTATTTCCCCTTAACCAACAAGTACAGCCATAAACATTGTGTCTAATAAATAGGAAAATAACCCTTGATTTCTCAAATTATAGTCAGATTAAAGGTTCAGATCAGAGAAATAGTTCAGAGGCCTAATGCTATTATTTATTTTTAAATGAGCAATGCGAGTATTGTAAGCTTACACCTTTTAACCAATTTATTTCAATTTATTTGAAGAAAAGAGAAATAAAGTTAAAATCTAACTTTCTGAGCATTTTTACTACACCATCCAATTACAAAGAAATATTTACAAATTTAGCAAGTAAATAATTCTAATAGAAAATTCCTGTCAGGAAAACATTACTGAAGACTCCACAGAATTTGATTACTGTAACATAGTGTTTTGATATGCACAGATAAATTGAGTAGAAGTCTCCTTAGCTGTGGAAAATCCATCAGGTACTTATCAAATATTAAAAGGGGAACACTGGAGAAAGAACGATTGAATTTAAATTCAAATTTAGATTTCTTACTGCTGTGCCTTTCCCTTCTTAATTTTTGATTGGGGCCATTTTCATTTGCTCCCAAATTGATATAATTCCAGAAAGAAACAGAAGCAACTGGAAATGAACAGATAATTAGATTGGAAACAGCCATGGGCCACAGGCTGGCATTCACATATGGGATCTAAGGTAAATTTTCTAATCATGGAAGCAAAATGTGAAGGTAAACTTCTACAGAAAACTAAATAACGCAATGCTAATGTATCACAACTTAAGGAGGTGAGCAGAAAACAGATTTGTAGAGGAAAGTGTATCAAATACAATGAAGTCAGTGTAGATTCGGGCAACCATGCTATTCATGTGAGGAATTGATCCTTTCTAAGCAATCAATTCTTTCTAAGCAAGAGTTCGATCTGCATATTGATTTTCCCTCACAGTCATCATTTCTTGAATGTGAATTTAAACTTTGGTTCTCTATATTTTTCATTCAAAATTAAAAGAGTAAGAAAAGAAACTGTGATTATCTTTGATAACTGTGGTAGATAACTGGTAATCAGAAACATATTAAACATTAGAAAATGAAGAAAATGTTAGCAATAGTCAGGATATTTGATTTTTTTAAAAAAAATACTTAAATGAGACATGTTAATGGAAGAAAAAAATAATTTGACTAATTTAGGAAAGGCAGAAAAAAATAAGGAAAGGAAAAGAGAGAAAGAAAAAATAAGCTTCCACGCAACATGTTCTTGTAGTTGCTCTGGAGACCAAAGACAACCCAAAACAGTATGGAGTTTAGAAGAAGAAGAATTTTACTTAGAAATCTCATCAAAAAAAGAAACTCATTTTTGGACAGACTCCAATGTTACTCATAACATGTATTTCACTTGTGGGTATCCATCTGTTGCCTGATGTTATGATACCATATGTCTGGAATAAAGACGGGAGAAACAATTATAACTTTGGGGTTCAGAAATCTATCAAGCATGTTATGTACACTTAATGATTATACTTTCTAAACATTTGTCCATCATGACTGATGATAAAATGTCAATTAAAGTGGATTCAGTTTTTTAAAAGAAAAATAATTTGTTTTCGAAGGAGAGTGCAAACTCTAACCATTTACTTGCACTAAAGTGAGCTTCCAAATAATGATCTAAAAATTAATCAGTTACAACCATGAACTGATGAATACAGTCATATTTAGGCACATTCTAGATTTTTAAGTGTTTTTTTAACCGTGAGCTAGACTGTAAGATGCACCAGAGTATAAGATGCACCATGATTTTGAAGAGGTAAATTAAAAAAAAAGTTTTTGCACTCTGCATGCCTCCCAAACCCTCTGCATGCCTCATTTTTTTGCAAAAAAGGGTGGGGGGATGCAGAGCTTTGGGAGGCTTGTAGCGTGCTCCTGGAGTTGGAGGGGGGCAAAAATGAGCAAAAAATGGGTCATTTTTTGCAAAAAAATAAAATAAAATAGGGCATGCAGAGGGTTTGGGAGGTTTGTAGAGTTCTCCTGGGGGTGGGGGGGGCAAAAACGAGCAAAAACAGCCCTTTTTTGCTCATTTTTGCTCTCCCCAGCCCCCAGGAGCACTTTGCAAGCCTCTCAAACCCTCTGCACCTGCATTTTTGCAAAGGGGGGAGGGGTTTTGGTAGGTCAAAAATACTGTATTCAGTGCATAAGATGCACTGAATCACTCTCTTTTGGGGGGGGAAAAGGTGTGCCTTATACTGCGAAAAATATGGTAATATGTCATGCCAGTCTTTGGCAGAGTGTTGTTGTTATTGCGAAGTCGTGTTCGCAAACCCATGGACAACATTCCTCCAGGCCTTCCTGTCCTCTACCATCCTCTGGAGAACATCTGGAGTCTATTTAAGCTCATTGGCAGAGTGTACAATGTTCTAAATAGTTCATAGTCTATACACTTCCCCACAACATTCATCATTATCATGGGAATTCCCAGGAGTTGACTGCCTTTTTGTAGGCAGCCTCAACTGAAAAACTATATGTAAGTACAAAGTAAATACTATGTGTAGTACAAAGCTAGAACTTTAGAAAAATGAATTACAAAAGTTAATAAACAGATTGAAGGAAAAGGGGAAGAGAACATGCATTCCCATTTTTTTGCAGTAGTTCTAGTTTTGCAGAGTGTTCTTCAAAGATGCTTTCAGGTTGTTTTATTCCTTACCGGGAACAAAAAAAATCAGCAACCTATAAAGAACAGTCAATTGTCAAGCTCTGGCTAAATAGCTTTTAGTTCATTCAACCAATAGTGAATATCAATTCAAGTAACTTCTGAGTTTTGCTATATGTTAGCTGCACATATAAAAATGAAAAAGTATTTACACAATGTCATTGAAGTATTAATCCTTTCTGATATAGAGACCAACCTATATACATTCTGTCGTCAATTTGGTTGCTTCAATTAGGGGCTTTATTATGGAATCTTCTCTAAAACATTGCATAGTATTATTTATATTAGAGTTCAATAACTCCTCTATGTATGACAGATCAAAGAAGAATACAAAAAAATTATAGTAAAAAGCAATGTCAAAAATCTCCTAAATCCACAAAATTATTTAAAGTTTTGAAATTTCACCATGCGATCCAAGTTGGTAAATTAGTAAAGCCATAATTATTTAGTTTAAGCAATCAGTTTTTATTATTTTGAAAAAATAAAAGAAAGTGCCTATATGTAATAAAATATATCAGCGTTGCTTAAAAATAAGGGTTACAATCAAAATTATATTTTTCATAGAAAACATTACAAATTTATGTATCAAATTCCAATGGACTGTAATCAAATAAATACCCTTGGTCTTAATAAGTTCTATTTTTTAGTAAATGTATTTAAGATTACATTGATAATCAGATTTTTCTGGGCATCTCAATCCAGTGGTGTAGCCATTGTTGATCTGCAAGCACTAACATTCTCAGTGTGTGCCTGCCTTAATATTGAGGCAATAGTTAGAGGATTATTTAATTGGACTGGACTTCCCTGTTTAGCTCTCTCCCCATCTTTAGAGAGCTATCTCCAACAAACACTATAGACTCTGTGAATCTCCCAGCATACTGAACAAAATAATGTAGCAAGAAACTAATAATTACTACATGTTCATTGGATTGTTCTCATGATTTGTCTGCCTGCACTGCATGTATGATATAATGCTATCCCCTAATCCTCAGTATAACATAATTTGAAGGGTGGGTTCTGTTTATGTCAGACCAGACTTTATGTATTTTATTTTTATTATAGCCGCATTGATTGTGGACACATGCCAATGATTTCCAGAAACTCCACAGAGCAGTATTTATTTATTGGCATGGTATAGAGGTCTTTTCAATGGTGTGTTCACTCTCTCTGCATTAACAGCAGTGGGCTTTCCAATCACCTCCCCCCACCCCTGAGAATGTTTTGCCAAAAATGTATTACCATACCTCTTTGATAGCTGTACAAAACTCACTCTGCAGTACTTTTTTAAGCGACTGTAACTTGTGTCCTGGTAATTCTCCCGAATCTTGAAGTTTCTCTAGTAATTCAATTGCTCTGGCAATATCTGAACAGATACAAATGAGCGGGGTGGGGAGAAAGAGAAGGAGAGAGAGAGAAGAAGAGAAGGGGAGAAAGAGAAGGAGGGGGAGAGGAAGTGAGGGAGAGAGAGAGAAAGAGAAGGAAAGAGAAAAGGAGAGAGAGAGAGAAAGATATATATATATATATATAGATTGTTTCAGCCGAAAGAGCTTAAAATGTAACATATAGTGAATTTTTACCATGCAGAATTAGTTTAACTTTTTGACTTTATTATGAGTTCAGTTCTGCAATTTTGTTTCTCCTACAGTCACTTACCTAGATAATTGGTGAATTCTGTGCTGGCAACCTTCAAAATACTAAGCTTCTCAAAATCTAACTCAAGGCTATATATAACTATAATCTTCACCTGCCCATAGGGGAAAAAAGCCAGGAAATTTATTCAGTGTGAAAAGAGAGTACTTGGATGATGAGATATATTTCATTCAATGTGATGGATTACAGTCTTTCAAGCATGTGAAGAATATTCTGAGCTGTGATTTTTAAATATTTTTGTTAATATTAGCTAATCACCTACAAATTTAATGAGCATCCCTTCTATTTCACCTTTTGGTTAATTCAAAGATGCCAAAGAACACTGGGATAAAGAGGGAATCCAGAGTGATCACTTGATATGTCTTCCCTAATGACTATTATTTGGATGCCATTACTTGTAGCTAGTTCACATACACCTGTCAATAGTAGTTGTAGTCTATATTTAGAATTCATCAAATATTTTACTGAGATCAAAATACACTACATCTATAATATAGTATTCCTATGATCTACTAATCCTGTCATTGTATAAAAATAAATAAGGATAGGCTGTCATGGCTTCTAACTGAGAATCCTACATTAGCTCCTTGTGATGATGGCATTCTTTTTACTCTTTTCTGTTTTGAAGATGCATTGCTTAAAAATTTGCTCTAGAAGCAAGTCCAGAACTAACTGGTCTGTAGTTCTGGATAATTCTGGTTTGCATTTCTAAATATTTGGTTAACATTTCTTTTCTGCAAGCATTCCAGTCACAACTCTAATCCCTCTATATTTCCAAGATACCTATCAAGTTATATTTGTATTACTATGTAGGATTTAAGTTCTTCCTGTTTGCCACTATGTTCATTGCTGTATAGATAATGAAGATGTGGAATGACCCTCTACTCGTCTCCCTAATGTCCTATACTGAGGATTTCTAAGTAACATTTTTTGTCTTGTATCTTCACCATTATGTGCAATCTTTATGTACCTGAATCAGTATTTCTTTCTTTCATCCTATTTAATTGAAAGCCATACTGTTAAGCGCTGTTTACAAGGTCCTTCCCTACTCTTGCATTTTCTCTACCTCTTTCAAGTACATCCCATTTGTGCCTCAGAGTCATTTGTGATGTTGTCCATGATTAGAAGTCCAAATCTTTCTTGACAATACTATCTTCTTAGTCAATATTTCTTTTCCAGGATCCTACTTTTGCTTCTCATTTTTTGACCATCAAAGGAGAGATGAATGAAACACTATTTGCTCTCTAAAATCTTTATCCTTTTATTTAGGACTTCATACTTGTTTATAATCTGATGAAGTATTGGATTGCTTAATCTCATATGCTGAGCAGGGATGAATAATGATCAGTTAGCTTTATGAGCCTTGAAATTATTTCCAACACATGCTAGATATATTCATCTTTTCAGAAGAACCTGAGAGCCACATGCTCCTCCCACGCTAAATTCCTTACAAAAGTGTTTGAATGCTTTCAGCTACCTGTCCTTTTTCTAAAGAGTGTTGGCTGAATCTGAGTTGTTAGGCGTGAAATGCAGTTCCACCAGTCTGCAGCAGCTGCCCTTGTCCTTAATACCAGATGCATAGTTTGTGTGTTGGCAAAGAAGCAAACACACATATTCAGATATAAAACACTAAATTGAACAATAAACCAAATACCGTAACCCTCCCTAGAACTTAACAGATGAACCTCGTCATTCAGCAGATTCCTTTTGCAAAAGAAAAAAAATCCTGTCCTTGTTTGATCCCCTATTCATTCATTCCGGTTGTAAGCTCTCAGCTGCTTGTTTATTTCTAAAAGATATTGGATAAATCTAATCAGTAATGATGTGCAATATCACTCAAAATGTTCATCTGCTTCATTAAAGCAATGGAGGAAAATAACTATTGCTGTCTCAAGCACTCCATGCTTTTTATTTGGATTTGGTCTGAGAAACCATAGGAGAAAAAAAATTTTTTTTTTTACAAATTCCCCTGTCGTACTCCCATGTATAGTTTACAATTAAATTCATTTCAGTTTATAATTTGTCTTTTGTACAAATTATACAGTTGATTAAAAATTAATAAACAGCATGATAAGTGTAGCAGCAACAATATGGATCTGTGCTCTTTATTAAAAAAAGGAAATAAGTTTAAAAAACTAATATCTGAAATATACTGGCATTGCTTTTCTAAGCAGCAATGTAGATGCATGAAATGTTCACTGTTTTCATTTATGTAACTTAAAGTTGATAGTCATTTTCTAATGAACAAATCTATTTTTTCAAAGTAACTATCATTATATTATTTTTCTGCTTTGTCTAATTTCCAGTTAGCCACATTCTTTTCCTCCTCTCCTTCCCATTCACACTACATCTTAACAGCTAATTTGAAAGTTCAGTTTTAGATTGCATTTATGAGGCCATAACCTCATTCTGTACATGACTGCACTTAATTATCAATGAAAAGTAGTTATTTTTATAAGGCTTTCTTCATAGTATGGTTTATAGTATGTATAGAATCTTCCAATAAATTAGTGGTACTGTCAAATTAATGGATCCTATACATATATTGTAGGAATTAAGTTACACCACATTTGGAATGGTTCCAGAATTATTCATGCTTAGAATAAACCCATTTAAATCAATGGGGCTGATAGTCATGGCTAAATTATCACTTATTTCACTGTCTCTCAACTAAGTAATTTGGATTTGATATATTGATACTTAGTCAATGACCTGGCTGGCTGTATTGTGGCTATCTACTTACATGTTTGCTATTCTCCATACACAAACCTCCTCTCTATTCTCAGTTAATGCTTTTTATATTCTATCATTCAATCTTACCCACTATATGTCAGATGATCTTATGTATTCCAAATCCCTTAAACCCTGGAACATCCACAATGCAATCTTCTAGTTAATTGTGTGCTGCACATTCCCAGCTCTGCCAGAATAGGTCTGTACAAGCTAAATGATAAAGCTTCTCAGATTAAACTGTAAACTGATTAAATTTTCCATTATTTTGAAAATAAATTCTACATAATAAAGAAATAAGTCACTTTGTGCTGCTTTAAGAAGCTGTGTGCTGACAAGAATTGCAGGAAGAAGTTCATGTGCTTGAGATTCAACTTAACCTACCAGTGAAAATTTCTCTAGTTTGAAATAATTTAATGCAAATTTTGGATAACATATGTAAAGGTCTCTATTAATGGGAAAAGGGCAGTATAGATTTATCTTTTCACAGATGAGGAAAAATAGAATTCAAAAGCTTTACAATGAAATCTTATGAAGCTGCAGCTGTAAATAAAGACAAGGGTCTTACTACATTCCTTACACAAGAAAAGCTTCCAGTGACAAAGTAACTGTGTTACATAATTACAATCATAAACCAGTGTTACTATGTTAATGGGATTCATTATGACATGGGATGTGAAGTAGATAGATTTTGGAGGTTATGTGAGCTTTTCTCAGAGGAATGGTAACTGGGTTCTTTGGTGCAGACTTTTTAATATAGATCTTTTCAACATTTATGGTGAAATCTTGCATCTCCTTCCAATAAAACTATGACAGCAAACATTCAT
The DNA here is from genome assembly GCF_009769535.1 of Thamnophis elegans. Lineage (NCBI taxonomy): Eukaryota > Metazoa > Chordata > Lepidosauria > Squamata > Natricidae > Thamnophis > Thamnophis elegans. Next base: position 42,969,408 of record NC_045547.1, on the reverse strand, counting down.
TAAAAATGGAAGAGATGATACAGGGCAAGAACATTATTTCCACAAATGAGATCTACTGTAAATAATGGTTGATTACTGTAAAATGTTTTGTGGCAAAGAGAAAGATATTCTATTTATTACATAACTGAGCACCCCATATTACAGTATTACACACACACACACACAGACACACACACACACACACACACCTTTCTGATAGCTTTCTGATAGCTTTCTGCTAACTTTTAATCAAAATCTAAAATCTCTTAGCTCTTAGACTAAATCATGTGCATTGTAAGCTAACTGCAATCTAAAAGTTATCATTTTGTATTGTGTCGAGTAATTTCTACATCCTCTTGATTAATGTTTGTATGAAAAATCTTGCAAATGATCTATATCAGTAATGGCTAACCTTTTTGTTGTTGGGTGCCAAAAATCCAAGGGCACGAGCGCGATAGAGGGCGTGTGTGCCAGAACCCAGAATGCAAAGTGCGACCTCACAAACAAACTTCTGGTTCCTGTTTTTCACCCTCCTCAGGTTCCAGAGGCTTTCCTGAAGCCTGGGAGGGTGAAAATGGCCTTCTCCAGCCCTCTGGAAGGCCGAAAATCAGCTAGCCGGCAGCTCGTATGCTGGCAATTATGGCTCCGCATGCCACCTGTGGCACACATGCCATAAGTTCACCATCATTGATCTATATAAATAGGTGATAAAAGAGTGGCATGTCTATAGGGGAAGCTATCAGAATTTATTGATAATCAACCAAGGAAAGTGGACTAAGTTAAAAAGGAAAGAAAATAATTGCAGTATGTAATATGTAATATGTAAAATGCTTTTCCACTGTCTCCTTCTGGGATGCTTGTTTGACTTAAAAGTCTAGCATACACCCTGGAATTCCTTGTTTGTTTCCTATCCAAGAACAAACAAGATGTTATTTTGTTTAGCATCTGAGGCAAGACAAAATTTGTCAGATGCTACCACTACTGAAATGTAGTTAAGACTGGCAAAACATTGCTTGAGTAGGATACTTCCATGTATATCTATGAGCAGAAGGGACAGGAAGAGAGAAAGAATGAGAACCAACAATGTAGAGTCAGGTCTCTTAGAAATTCTCCCCTTTAACTGTGCAAACATAATGCTACTTCTAAATAAGTTCTTCAAATTGTTTTCTAAATGCAAGCATCACTGTATGTGCATTGGAGGAATGGTTTGGACTGTACTGAATGTAAATCAGAACTTAACTTTTCCCTGTATATGTATATGATTTAGTGGTACCAAGGATGCTGACAGCATTAACATTAAAACATTTCTAAACACATTTACAAGGAAAAGATCCAATTGAATTCATATAGACATTCTTCAGAAAAGTCCTGACCTCTACCTATTAGGACCATGAAGAGCGTTCAGAGAGAGGGACCTTTCAATGTATGCTAGTGAGAAGAACAATCTCTTTTAAAATTATTAGGCTACATATTTTGCAAGGTTTGGGTGCCTGTCTAAAAACTGCTCAAGGCTGTTTTCATATATAAATGATTTCATTTCACATATGTGATAATTATTTCATTATGCAAATGCATTTATTAATGAACAATTATCTTCAGTTTCATGTGAAATGTTAAGTAGCTTCTAATTAAGTAATTAATATTGCTTAATATAACATCAGTATTAAATTCTGACCTAAATAACATGTGAGGTTTATGTAATTTAAGGATAGCTTTCCACCCTAGTATTTTATTTATTAGTATTTGTACTCTACTTTTGCGTAGCTTATTATTTACCACTTTTGGTACATTCTCTAGCTGTGACTTAAACATATAAAATAAAAAGTTAAGAGTAATTTCAATTCTATTTAGTTTGTAAACAATAAAAATTATAAGTGCAGAGTGTAATGATTATAGTATGTGGTAGTCATATTTTCTTTTGGAAAATAAGATTCATGCTTCCTAATAGATTGCCATCTATTCAACCTTTTGCTAAGAGATAATTTGTCTTGCTTTAAAGTAGTTCACTGGGATGAAACTGCAGATTACACCCTGAGTTTCTAAATTTGGTGGAAACAAACACCCTTTTTTGTCAACAAACTGCTACTGCTAACACTTTATATTTTCTGTTTGGATTAGCTATCATGAATTGCCCATTTCAGAAGTGAATTTTAAGTAAGCTTTGGCAACATATAAATTCCCAGGTTCTTCATTACACTCCAAAAAGCCATTCAAATTTATACCAAGAATCTGAATTTTACACTGAGGGTAAAGCAGGAATTTGGGGATTTATTGTAATTCATTAATTACTTAAAATTAAGGACATTTTTAAGAGTTCCTAAGAAGCTTCAGTTACACTGTATTTAGATGTTAGCATAAATATTTTGAGGCTCTTGAATATTGATTTATTAAAGTGGCAATCTTACTCATATGACAAAGGAGTTCCAGTAAAATCAATAGAACTTACTTCCTGGGTCACACAGGCGACAAGTAGTATCAAAAAACAAACAAGAATGTAAACTGTTTTCCCCTTTATATTCTAATTAAGAGAATGTGATGTTTCCTTTGAGCAAACAGAGAATTGGTTTGAATTAGGGGATATTTTTCCCTTCAAATGCAGTTCTATAATTGAAATGAAATTTCTTTTTCACACCTCTGTCTCTTCCACCTGCTCTTCTTTTCATTCCACTCCACTTGTTAATCTGGTGTTTAGTCTATCTGTCCCTCAATTTCATTATCTTTTGGAATTGTCAATTGTTTTCTTCTAAAAAAAACTATGTGAGGATTTAATTACAGCCAAATTGCTGGTTTCTGCTTTCATTCAGAAATGAGGACTGCAAACATTCTGATAGCTTAAGAATGTGTACATCTACATCAAGACATCTGCATTCTGCAATGGACTGGTTATCAGTGGCAAGCAATAAGGACTGTACCTCAGATTTTGGTTTTGCAAATCTATGAAATTTTTCACATCTCAGGTTAACACATTGAATGAAAAAGGAAAAGGGGGTTGACTGATGACCCCTCCCCCAGTCATCAACAAAACAGAATCCATAGCATTTCCACCACAGGGGATAACATATAGATAAAAGCAGTTATAAATAGCCATATACAAGGGGATACTAGCCCTTAGTAATCAAGCGTTAAAGTTATAGAAATCAGATTTAAAAATATCTTTTTCCTCTATTGGGTGAAACAGTGATAAAAGTCCAAATGTTGTCCTTTCCCAGTGTTCCCTTTTCTTTATGATTGGAACAAGCGTCTCCCCCACATTCCTAACTGCCAGGCGGGAGGGTGCCTGTATTTATTTGCAATGACAGTTCTCTGCCTTTGAAACCTGCCATGTTGGCATAGGCAACTCCAAGGTCTCCAGGAAATCTGATCTTGCTGCTGACCCTCCGCGATGCTATACCTGCTCCTCTAAACTGGCACCCGGGCACCCAAGCCTCGGAATAAAGTTTCCCCGTCCTTCCCACCACGTTCACCGCCACGACCCTGAAGGTGGTCCCGTTCCGTTCGCTTCAAGTCCTCCAGGCTGATACGGAGGCGCAAGAGCGGGTCCCTTTGCCGCCGCGCTTCCCGCGGGGCAAGGAACGAGGAGAGACCGCGAGCAAGCGGCCGGGCGGTTAAACCCCAACACGTTGCTGCCGGCTGGGCAATATTTTGCTCCTCTGGGAAGTCACCTCCGGGGAGTCCAACGTAGTGGAGGCTCTTGAGGTTGGATCTGGGGAGACCAAAGCTACATTCAACCCCCAAAACCAACCTCTGACTCTCTGCCACCGAAAAGGTGGGGGAAAGCGAGGGAAGGCGGACGTCAGATCGCGGCGCCGGGCAGAGCAGCGCTTACCTCGGTCCAGAGTGAGCGGCTGGACCGCTGTCAGCGTCGTCGCCATGTCTGCTGCTCGGCTGAAGCTGAAATGACGCCGGGCTCCAGCATCAGGCGGGAGTGTGATGGGAGCGGGAGGGGAGGCAAGGAGGGGCTACGGGGAGGACGGGGAGGGAGAGGGAGGAGGACGGGAGGGATGGGGGGCAAGGCCGGGAGATGCGTAAACGGTGTGTATGTGAGTGTGAAAGAGAGAAATGGTGGGGGGGAGATTGGAAAAGGGCGCGATCGAGGCTGTGCGCGCCGCCGCGACACCACAAGGCAGCGGTCTGGCGGTGGGGAAACGGCCTGTTGGTAAAGAGCGGCGGAGGCGAGGCAGGGTCATCGCGAGGCCCTTCGCATCCCTGGGCAACGGCCGAGAGTGCAAAGGCTCAAGGGAACTCCGGGAAACCGAGAGGCTTGGAAGGGTTCTGCGGGTCTCCGTAGGCTGAGGCATCCTTACTATGCCGAGCATCACAGCAGGTGCTTGCAAGGCAGAATAGAAGAAGATAACCCGAGATGAACCAAGGAACTGGGCCAGCAAGCCTGATAAAGTAGCAGGGCAGCTCAGCTGATTGCAACCTGTTGCAACCCATTTCCCTCTTTGTAGAGTCCTTGGTGCTCTCAGAGCTTAGTTGGTGTCTTGTAGATGTTTCCCACTATATTAGCCAGGGTGGGAGTCATCTACCATGCCTGAAGGTACCAAGATGAGATAAACTGGGGAGGCAAAAAAGAAGCTACTGGCTCACCTCTTCCTGAAGTATTTACTATCCAGTGTGCGAAGTAGAAACCCTGGAAGCAAGTTATACATTAGAGGACCTCAAGAGGTTGCTCTTGCCAGCAAGTTCACCTGTGACATTTCAGCACTGAGTGATCAAGTAAGTCATTTCATCCAAGTTGTCAAGAATTACCACAAGTTGAGAGCAGTAATGAACATCACAACTCACTCCATTGTTAGAGTCATAGTCAGAGCAACTAATTCCAGATAACTCACATTTATCAAGACATGCATGTGCGCATACGTACACATGTGCATACACACAGAAACACACTCACACGGAGTGGGATAACTCTCTCCATTTTAAAATGATGCAGGATTTTAAAAAAATTATCTCTTTGGATTTGATATTGACATATAAATGCATATCAGTATCAATGGAATTTATCAGAAAGAAAAAGGATCAGAAGTGATTGGAAGAAGGGGCCAATAAGATATATAACCATACAGGTGAAACTTGAAAAATATGAGATAGACTCATTACATACAAAGCAAGATATTTCAAGCCGTGATTTGTCATAATTGTGATGATTATGGCTTACAACTCATGAAAACCCCAAATCCACAATCTCAGAAAATTAGAATATTGTGAAAAGGTACAATATTCTAGGCTCAAAGTGTCCCATTCTAATCAGCTAATTAAGCCATAACACCTGCAAAGGATTCCTGAGCCTTTAAATGGTCTCTCAGTCTGGTTCAGTAGGAATCACAATCATGGGAAAGACTGCTGACCTGACAGTTGTGCAGAAAACCATCATTGACACTCTCCATAAGGAGGGAAAGCCTCAAAAGGTAATTGCAAAAGAAGTTGGATGTTCCCAAAGTGCTGTATCAAAGCACATTAATAGAAAGTTATGTGGAAGGGAAAAGTTTGGAAGAAAAAGGTGCACAAGCAGCAGGGATGACCACAGCCTGGAGAGAATTGTCAGGAAAAGGCCGTTCAAAAGTGTTGGGGACTTTCACAAGGAGTGGACTGAGGCTGGAGTCAGTGCATCAAGAGCCACCACACAGATGGACCCTGGACATGGGCTTCAAATGTCATATTCCTCTTGTCAATCCGCTCCTGAACAACAAACGTCAGAAGCGTCTTACCTGGGCTAAAGAAAAACAGACCTGGTCTGTTGCTCAGTGGTCCAAAGTCCTCTTTTCTGATGAGAGCAGCTTTTGCATCTAATTTGGAAATCAAGGACCCAGAGTATGGAGGAAGAATGGAGAGGCACACACTGCAAGATGCTTGACGTCCAGTGTGAAGTTTCCACAGTCTGTGTTGATTTGGGGAGCCATGTCATCTGTTGGTGCTTCACTGTGCTTCATTAAGTCCAGGGTCAACGCAGCCATCTACCAGGAGATTTTGGAGCATTTCATGTTTCCTTCTGCAGATGAGCTTTATGGGGATGCTGACTTCATTTTCCAGCAGGACTTGGCACCTGCCCACACTGCCAAAAGCACCAAAACCTGGTTCAATGACCATGGGATTACTCTGCTTGATTGGCCAGCAAACTTGCCTGACCTGAACCTCATAGAGAATCTATGGAGCATTGCCAAGAGAAAGATGAGAGACATGAAACCGAAGAGCTGAAGGCCACTATTGAAGCATCCTGGTCTTCCATAACACATCAGCAGTGCCACAGGCTGATAGCTTCCATGCCATGCCACATTGAGGCAGTAATTGCTACAAAAGGGCCCCAAACCAAGTACTGAGTATATATGCATGCTTATACTTTTCAGAGGTCCGATATTGTTCTATGTCCAATCCTTGTTTTATTGATTGCATGTAATATTCTAATTTTCTAAGATTGTGGATTTGGGGTTTTCATGAGCTGTAAGCCATAGTTATCACAATTATGACAAATCACGGCTTGAATTATCTTGCTTTGCATGTAATGAGTCTATCTCATATATTAGTTTCACCTTTTAAGTTGCATTACTGAAATAAATGAATTTTTGCACAATATTCTAATTTTACGAGTTTCACCTGTATATATACCTAAAAACATTAACACTTGATATGTGTCCCAGAAGAGCTGCAAATAATGAGCTGCAATATGGTATTAACATAAAATGATATGGAGTCAAATGTTTATATACAAATACTCATAGATATCTAGACAAAAGTGGTGAGTCACATACAGCCCTTAGGCTACATGTTATAGCTTTGTATTAAGTCATATTATGGTTCGACCATGCAATTTAATCCATAGGTTGCAATGGATGAAGATATAATGTAGCTCATAAGCTATAGTTTATAAATCAAATTTGTTGGGTTGAAAGATTATGTTACAATAAAAACAAAGAAATTATACAGTTTCTCATAGTATGTGAATGCAGCAACTGAAGGAACAGTGGAGAGATTGGTGAAAATGCTCCAAATGAATGTATTATGCAGTTATCCAGCTTTGTTCACCATGCTGTAATGACATCTCCAGTTTTTAACCTTCCCACTTGCTCTCCTCCTGTCGTCCCCCCCCCCAGTAGAAAATAAAACCTGTTAAGAAAGAAAACGGGGAATAATTGCAACAGGCCCTCTAGCTAGAAGCATGACTGACTGATACCTATAATTAGGATTCCCTGAGTGAAAGGACTTAGGTTTATTGAAGGCAGCAAGCTCTCAGAGATTCCATGGAGACTTAGATCTATTTGTTTGCTTGTTTTTATTAAAGCAGCATAAAGAGACCTGAAAAAGAGCAAGCTTTCCTTTTCAGATGTTGATTCCCCTAGCACTACCTAATACTGAAATCCTATACTTCTTGCCCAGAATTAGGCTAAGGTAGTTGCAAAGTAAGGCTTCTCAAACTTATCAAAAACCAATGGCATAGTTTCTCACCATTCTGAGGCATAAAAGACATGAAAAATATAGTACAACTCCTAAAGTAGACAATATAAGTTTTATTTTTTTTAAAAGTAGAACATCAAAATTTCCTCCAAAAACTAGGGGAAAATAGAAAATTCTGGCCTCATCCATATTTTTGATAGACTCTTGTCATATTTGTATCATTGCTCTACTTACAAAGGATCTTTGTGTCCCCATAAATTTTAAATGAGGCACCAAGTTAATCAAAATTTATCAATCCACAATATTATACAATTTCAATTGTATTATATAATTGATGCTCTATCAACACTTTTAAGGAGAAAGAATTATGAAGATGACTTCACCGAGGAGCTCCGGGAGAGGAAGCGCCGGAGGAGACGCCTAGAGCACCTGTGGAGGTCCGATAAATCCGAACCGAACCGAGCACTTTTAACAACCTGCACCAAGGATTACATCAGGGCACTTAGGGCAGCAAAGAGATCTTATATTGCCACCTTGGTTGCGTCCGCCGAGTCTCATCCAGCCGCCCTGTTTAGGATAACCCGCTCCCTCTTAAATAAGAGGGATACGGGGGACCCCTTGCAGGGGTCTGAAGATTATGCCCAGTTCTTGGCGGACAAAGTTGCTCGGTTTCGGTCGGATTTGGACTCCACCTTTGCAGAACCAGCCGAGGCACGAGAGGACGATTTGGTTGACCATCGCTGGGTTGAGTTTCAGGATGTTACTTCCGGGGACGTGGACAAGGCCATGAGGGCTGTGAGTGCCTCCACCTGTGTACTGGACCCGTGTCCCTCCTGGCTGGTTGCTAACAGCAGGGAGGTGACACGGGGCTGGATCCAAGCGGTTATTACCGCCTCGCTTCGGGAGGGGCACTTCCCCGCCGCACTTAAAACGGCGGTGGTGAGACCCCTCCTGAAGAAACCATCTTTGGATCCAGCCGTACTTAACAACTACCGTCCAGTCTCCAACCTCCCCTTTATTGGGAAGGTTGTTGAGAAGGTGGTGGCCTACCAGCTCCAGCGGTCCTTGGAGGAAGCCGATTACCTGGACCCCTTCCAGTCCGGCTTCAGACCTGGTTACAGCACAGAAACCGCTTTGGTCGCATTGACCGATGATCTCTGGAGAGCCAGGGATAGAGGCCATGCCTCCATCTTGGTTCTCCTCGACCTCTCGGCGGCCTTCGATACCCTCGACCATGGTATCCTTCTGCGACGACTGCGGGAGGTGGGGGTGGGAGGCACTGTTTTGCAGTGGTTCTCCTCCTACCTCTCGGACAGGTCGCAGTCGGTGTTGGTTGGGGGTCAGAGATCGACCACGAGGCCCCTATCATATAGGGTGCCGCAGGGGTCGGTCCTGTCCCCCGTACTATTTAACATCTACATGAAACCGCTGGGCGAGATCATTCGGAGGCACGGGATAAGATACCACCAATATGCGGACGATACGCAGCTGTATCTGTCCGCCCCGTGCCAACTCAATGAAGCGGTGGACGTGATGAGCCGGGGTCTTGAAGCCGTTAGGGACTGGATGCGGGCTAACAAGCTTGTACTCAACCCAGAAAAGACCGAGTGGCTGTTGTGTTTCCCTCCCAAAAATTTGGTTAGTGTTCCAACGCTCAGGCTGGGGGGCCAAAATTTACACCCCTCAGACAGGGTTCGCAACTTGGGAGTCCTCCTGGATCCACAGCTGACCTTTGATCACCACCTGTCGGCTGTGACCAGGGGGGCATTTGCCCAGGTTCACCTGGTGCGCCAGTTGCGACCCTACCTGAATCGGGAGGCTCTCACAACAGTCACTCGCGCCCTCGTGACCTCTAGGCTGGAATACTGCAACGTGCTCTACATGGGGCTGCCCTTGAAGAGCATCCGGCGGCTTCAGCTAGTCCAGAATGCGGCCGCGCGAGTGATCGTGGGTGCACCTCGGTTCGCCCACATAACACCTATCCTCCGCGAGCTGCACTGGCTACCTGTTGACCTCCGTGTGCGCTTCAAGGTGCTTCTTACTACCTATAAAGCCCTTCATGGTAGTGGATCTGCGTACTTGGGAGACCGCCTCCTGCCAATTACCTCCTCTCGACCCATAAGATCCCACAGATTAGGCCTCCTCCGAGTGCCATCTGCCAGCCAGTGCCGGCTGGCAACTACGCGGAGGAGAGCCTTTTCTGTAGCAGCTCCGACCCTCTGGAACGATCTCCCCGTGGAGATTCGTACCCTCACCACCCTTCAGACCTTCCGCACAGCCCTCAAGATCTGGCTATCCCGCCAGGCCTGGGGGTAAAGACCATAGTTTGCCCCCGCCCGAATGTTGAATGAATGTTGTTTGATCTTAACTACATACTGTATTTTTATGTTATTGTACGTCTTCCCCTCCCATAAGTTGTTAGCCGCCCTGAGTCCCCTCAGGGAAAAGGGCGGCCTATAAATAAACGCAACTACAACTACAACTACAACTATTTATTCCAAAAGGGCTAAAGTCCATTTTATGCATGGCACCAGTTTTGCAGGTTAGGGAAAGATAAAATACAAATGCTATTTTCTTTAAGCTATAATCCTGGCTAGGAAAAGCACATTATCACAGAATCCTCTCTTTTCTCTATGCAGACTTTTATATCAGGCAGGCTGAAAGTACTGTCCCTCAGATTATTGTACACCTGTTTTGCAATTATTTTCCCAGTTTAAAAATAATAAGTGCTTACAGTAAGATGTAGAGTTCTTTGAGAAGATAATCTTTTCAAACCTATATCTGCTGTTGGTTGTATTTGAATATTATAAAAGTAAAACAAAAACACCCCACACACACACTGCTGATGCCATTTCAACCTTGGTGTATTTCTCTACACAACAGTCATATATTAATTAGAAACCATAGTGACAATGTTAAGTGTATTGTATTAAGTTACTTTAAAACCAGTGGATCTCATTGGGACAGAAGCTTGCTTAACCCCCATTACTCTCTGCCATCTGTGTATAAACATACGCACCAAATAAACATTTTCTAAAGCACTTTTGGTCTTTTTATATATCAGTTCTACACTTCTACACTTTGGAAGCTGCAACTTTATAATATACAGTACTACAGAAACTGAAGTAGAACTACATATGCTTGCCAAGTGAGTCAGTCTATCAAATCTGTATCCCTTGCCAACAAAACAATCTTTTACATGACTGTATCAACCACATTGGTTTATAGCAATCCAGATTATGGTGAATAAGACCATCAATTCTCCAGAGCTGTCTCAGGACACATCTTCATTTATTAAAGAAAATATCTTTGTAGTCAGTAAAATGGGCTGCTGTCATACAACTTCAGGTGTCTCTGTGCCCTAACAGATTTACCTCACATTTCTGTGGTACATTTTAAAGGGGTCCAGGATTTGCAAAAGGGCACAGCAGAGATTATGTATTATCTCTGTATAATTGGTAGGCTATAGGTTGCTTCCCTGTAATCTGCTAAAAAGACAATGGAATTCCAACAGATTGTTCTAGGTTTCAATGAAAACTGAAGACCGGTATATATTGCCACTTATGTAACATTTCATTTCATTTCCCTTTATTTGTATGCCGCCCTTTTCCCTGGGGGGACTCAGGGTGGCTCACAGTTCAAAAAGTGGGGGGGGGAGGACAAACAATTTCCAACATAAAAGCAATACAACACATTAAAAACACAACAGTCACACAATTCGAGTGGGGTTAGAATCTTAACCCCAGGCCAGCCGGGACAGCCAGATCTTTAAAGCGGCGCGGAAGGACTGGAGGGTGGTGAGGGTCCGAATCTCCATGGGGAGTTCGTTCCAGAGGGTCGGAGCAGCCACTGAGAAGGCTCTCCTCCGAGTAGTTGCCAGTCTACACTGGCTGGATGATGGAATTCGGAGGAGGCCTAATCTATGCGATCGTATCGGTCTGGTGGAGGTAATTGGCAGTAGGCGGTCTCTCAAGTACCCAGGTCCAGTACCATGAAGGGCTTTGTAGGTGATAAGTAGCACCTTGAATCGCACCCGGAGATCAACAGGCAGCCAGTGCAGCTCGCGGAGGATAGGTGTTACGTGGGTGAAACGGGGTGCACCCACGATCGCTCGCGCGGCCGCATTCTGGACCAGCTGAAGTCGCCGAATGCTCTTCAAGGGCAGCCCCATGTAGAGCACATTGCAGTATTCCAGCCTAGAGGTCACAAGGGCACGAGTGACTGTTGTGAGGGCCTCCCTGTTCAGGTAGGGGCGCAACCACCGTCCAGACCTTCCGCGCAGCCCTTAAGATCTGGCTATCCCGTCAGGCCTGGGGATAAGATTTTTATCCGCCCCACCCGAATGTTGAATGAATGTTGTGTTTTATTGTTTTATTTTATTCACATATTATTTCATGTTTTGTCTTGCACTCCTTTCCCACGAATTGTAAGCCGCCCTGAGTCCCTTCAGGGAAAAGGGCGGCCTATAAATGACAATAAAATCTAAAATCTAAATCTAAATCTAAACTGGTGCACCAGGCGAACCTGGGCAAATGCCCCCCTGGTCACAGCTGACAAATGATGTTCGAAGGTCAGCTGTGGGTCCAGGAGGACATTACACTCTAAAAACCATCTGCTTAAGGCTCCTTAAATGCCACCATTTTGATTAGCTCAAAGTTCACAGTAGAAGTTGTCATTTTTGCTTTTAAGTAGGGCCATATTCTGTTCTGTGTTGGAAAATAAAAATTCTAATGATTGCCAGTTCTGATTTTTAATCAGAGCTTTCTCCTGATACAATGTAGACAGATGAGTTCAAAGACTGCTCCTTATAGCAAATAGCTAGATGATTTCACTGAGGAAAATGAGTTAACATTCAGCATGACAGTTTTAAACACAATATCCAGTTTAGATATTAAAACTATTTTTAATACTGCTTTTAAAGAATTAAAATGTTGGTCCATTGGGGAACTAAATGCATATCTGTGCAGTTCTGCATTGTGTTGTGATATATGGAGATTTAATCAAGGTCATATTTTGTTTGGAGCAATTCATATATGGTTCATTGGCTAACAAAAAAGTACGCCTTACTAGTGGGAGATAATAGGGGACTTGCACCCTGCATGTCCTATACCTCCCCTCTGCATTTACAGTGTCTGACAATTTCACAGACATTTATAACCTACTGTGTTTTTTCTGTTGTTTCTTCCATTCTTTTCCTATCGCATAAACCCGCTGAAGAAGAAAAAAAGGAAAAGCAGCATAGTGTGTGCCATTTTTTAAATGATCGAACTACAAGCTGTTTATTAAGATTCATTCATATATGTTAACTCATCAAATATTGAATTCACATACAATGCAGTTTATGATAGGAAGGAAAAGATTCTGCGCACTCAAACCCCCTCTAAAATTCAACTTTTGAATTTCAACTGTATTTTACCCATTTTTAAAAATCCAAAGCAGTTACAGATAATTGTATTCTGCACAGGATGTTTAGCCAATGGTAAGAGAGAAGGGAGAACCACTTTGGTGTAGTGGTTAAAGGCATCAAGCTAGAGAATGCGAATTCTAGTTCCTCCTTAGCTGCTAAGCCAAGTAGATGACCTTTGTTCAGTCACTCTTTCTCATCTCATCCCTAGGAAGGAGATGATCACAAGCCACTTCTGAAAACCTGCCTAGAAAACTGCAACTACTCCAGGCAGGCACCAGGAGTAAAACACTGACTTCAAAGCATACACACACACACAAAAAGGGAATGAGCCCCTTTCTTTTTTGACATATCTTTTTACTGTATTGTCTTTGGGGTTTTGCACTTTTCAGTCAGTCTTGTCTCATGGTGACTACAAGGACAAGTCCTTGCAGTTTTCTTGGCAAGATTTTTGGAAGTGGCTTGTTACTGCATTCTTCTTAGGGATGAGAGAAAATGGTTGAGCCCAAGTCACTTAGTTGACTTTCTGCCTAATGCAGCATTAGAATTCAGATTTCCCCATTCCCCAGACCAAACTGGCTCTCTTATTGAAACAAAAAAGCAAAAATCACATTAAAGATAATAGCTGATAAAAGAAGAAATTAGGAAACCTCCCATGTCACTCTGTGATATTACAGTGTGATCTTATCTAAGAGCGTGCATTTTTCAGTATCTATAGCTCTGCTGTCTTTATTTATATTCTGTCTTATTTAGCTATTTATTACATTTATTTAGGCTGTCATCAGTTCTATACATTAGTTCTATACATTCTAATTATAGACCTGCTTTTTGTAAATTACAAGGATCTAAGCAGTAGGCGTGAGCTTGAATGGACTCCAGACGATGGTAGAGGAGAGGAAGGCATGGAGGAACGTTGTCCATGGGGTCACGATGGGTCAGACATGACTTTGCAACTAACAACAACGAAGGATCTCTTATAGCTGAATTTTATGGAAGAATGGACAGCTTCCTTATTTCATTACTTTCACTTGTGGCTTCATTTGTTAAATTTATAGCCTATCTTTCTTTAAGACAGCATATGTAGTATTGTGTTCTCCATCTCCCATCCCCAAAACAATAACCTTATGAAACAGATTGAGTTGAAAGAGATGACAAGTCCAAAGTGAGGTTTCATGGTTGAGAGTATATGTATGCTATCTATGTATGTTCGTTCGTTCGTTCATTCATTCATTCATTCATTCATTCATTCATTCATTCAGTGATTTATATGCCACCTACTTGCAGAACGTATCTGTTATATGGATAATATTGACTTAACTGGGCAATGATCTGTCTTTATGCAAGATGGCTTCCTAGATTGCCCATATCACATTGGCTTATAGCTTGCTCTTCACTAAGACTTTGTATCTAGATGAAGAGATTTGTAACTTATTGATTTCAAATGGAGTAGCCTATTATTATAAGCCTTGGTACAGATAAGCAGTTTGGTATAGGGGTAAAGGTATTAATATAGAAACTGGGAGACAATGAGTTCTAATCATGTCCCAGCTGGTTGGCTTTGGGCAAGTTATTTTGGTGAAGAAAACTGCAGGGCATTGTCCAACATTCACTCACATACTGTACATAACAAAATCTCAACAACAAAAATAAAAAACACATAAAATTGCTGGCTTCATATCTGTTAGCTCCACATAAACTGTATCTCATTAAGCAGGCCTGGAAAGAACCTCAGCCTAATAGTCCAGATAAATTTGACAAATCAGAGGCAGCATTACTAAATGGGTTCATAGTTTGACTTGGTATTCTTCATTATTTGTTGGATTTATATTCCAGGCTTCTTCTACAAGCATATATAAACAATATTCAGAATACTTCCTCTTATAGTCTTGGGAATAAAAACTAAATAAAATTCAGTCATAATCTTCATAAGGTCCCATAACTGTAGATTTAACTATAGGTCTTCTCAATCGTACTTCAGCATCCTTTCTATGAATACCACACTGGTAACTTCATAATTCAAACTATGCTCACCTCACATTACACAACCTGAATTTACTCAAAAAATTCAAAGGCACAAGAAAGCTCCCCCCCCCCAATCCACTGAGTGTTTCAAAGCTATCTAAAAATAAACTGTAAAAACAACAACATTTGAAACACTATTATCGTAACATCTGGAGCTCCTATGAAATGTTCAATTGATCTGAGAATATGAATATAAATGGTTCTTATCAATACAGAGGCTAGTTTTATTTTACTATACAAATGAGATTTGGACCAAGTGCAGATTACAAATATATAACTTCAAAGAGCAGATGGCTTGATACTTTATTTGTAGCAAACATGTTTTTTTTTTATTCTACTGACTCAATGTAGATTTAGGACAGCAATATTATTCTTGTCATTATAGTATCTGAATCAGTAAGAAGTTGACACATTTGTATAAAATAAGGGTGGCAAGATACAGCCAATGACTGCACATAACCTCCAGCTCTATTATGTGTGGCCTTCAGAGCCACACAACACTAAGCTGCCAAAATGCAGTATCAAATAGCTAAATAAATAATGACAGTGTAATTTCTAATTTCCTTTTCTGGAAACTGTTAAATTAGTGATCTTAACCTGTCCAGGAACATTTTTTTTAAAGAAACCCAAAATTTAAAAAAACCATCTTTAGTTTCATTTTTCCAGTCCTCCCAGTTATATTGTGGGTAAGTAGATAGGTAGACAGGTAGGCAATAGAGAATAACCTACCATATTCATATAAAGGAAGTGTTGGGATTATGTTTACTTCATCATTATTTTTTCTCATTAAAAATGTTCTGAATAACTTAGCCTTTGTTGTACTGATATGATTTCTTATAGGGTAATTACATTCTATTCTGATTCTCATTGCTGTCGTCACTGGCTAATTCAATGTATTGGCCTCATCGGTGGTAATAGAAAGAATAGTTTACTATGATGCTTGGTTGATGAACAGCCAATGCCATAAATTTTCAAGGCTGAGTTGATTATATGAACAGCTTCCCAGAAACAGAGGAGGAGCTGTACAATACAGTTTATGTGTCATAGTTCTGTTGTAGCTTAAGTAAAGAAAAAATATGAGATTTCATGGTACACAAATATAAGACCATTTAAATCATGTGTTGGAGACAAGATAAGGCCAGTCTCCTGTGCTTAAGGGAAACCATCAGTGTAGCTTAGGCTTTCAACTAAGATGAGAACTACAAGATCTATGTAGCTAAAGAATGAGTATAAAACAGTTGAATTGATTGAGACCTTTTTCTGAATTTATATCCTAATTGATGGGTTGATATAACTGCCAGAGTAATTCCATACTGAAGGTAATAGCATAGTAATTGTGCACAACAGGGGTGTGGGCACAGGGAAGAACAAACAGGTCACATATGCGAAACCAGACAAAGAATTAAAACCTAGCTTTGTATGTTATTTCACATTATTGTCTATGGAGACAAGATGAAGAATACAGAAAAAGTTGTTCAAGGAACAAGCACAAAAAGAATGAAGAATGGTCAGTGTCTGTTTATTTAAGCACAGATCACTTGATACATTCAGCTAACAATGGAATGAATAATGATCTAAAAGCATGATTAATTTTATTGTTTGTAATGAATGATTGAGGTAATTATTAAAAATACAAGATTGATGAGAGTTTCTGAATGTGGGATAAGCCATTTATTGATAGCGTGTCAAGCGTGATCTTGAGTAAAAAAATAGACAGAATAAAAAAAGAAATGAAGGAAATTAGAATGAAAATAAAACTGCAAGGAGACGAAGCACGTGTTCGGTATTAAAAATTATTAGAAGGAAATTTCCCAAGCTAATGAAAAAAGAGTATCTTACTGCCTTAGTGAATGGTTCCACACTGAGCAGGCAATAAGATAAAGCTATCCCTAAGATTACTTTTTTTTTTACAAATAATATATGTAAACTAGGTGCTTGTGGTGATAGTAGGTATGTCTTGGTTGGTATACCGGTAGATATAACTTTATATGCAGATGAATTTGTGTTGGCCAAGGTCCCAATTATTTGCATCAAATATTAAATAGAATGTGTGATGTAAAGATGAATCAAAGGTAGTTTTTGCCAGAGAAAATTGAATTAGAAATTACAAACTCCCTCTCTCTCTCTGTGTGTGTGTGTGTGTGTGTGTGTGTGTAAAGCCTACAGCATGTATGTAAATTTGTGTATCTTGCTAGCAGTGACGTGCGGTGAGGTTTATGGCTGGTGAGGCAAAAAGAAAGAAAGTGGCTTTTGGCCGCCCTGAAAAGCTGTTCTATGTCAGACATAGCGGTGGGGTGGCGAAAAGCCATTTTCTTTTTTTTGTGGCAAAAGAAAGAAAGCGCCAGCCCACCAGCAGAGGCGGGTAAAAGACCCGCCCCTGCTGGCGGGCTGCCCTGACACAGAGAAAAAAAGCTGGTGGGCTGCCTTCCCTGCCTCTCCTACCCCCTTCCCTCTGAGTGAAGAAACAAACAAACACACACACACACACACACACACAAACACAAACACAAATTACTTACAATTACTTACAAATTACATTAATTTTGAATTCCTCCCCCTCCCTCCGACCCACATACCTTTTCCAGCTGTTTCACAGTCACAGAGGATTTCAACTCTGCTCTTGCCTGCCATCATGAAAATGTAAATATATAAAAGGAAAAAGGCAAGAGCTGCTGAGGTCAGGCTGGGTTAGCTGCTGCCAGAGTCACTAATGGATGACTCTGCTTAATTGTTTAAAAAAGCCTCTTAAAAAACACCCTCTACAGGAGGAGGGCAAGAGAACCACGTGCCTCATCTACATAAGGAATTTTTCAGCTTTTAACCCTTGCTTAACTCTGCTCGAATGATCATAAAGTCAGACTAAATGAGGCACATGATTCTCCCGCATCCTCCTGTAGAGGGCACTTTTAAAGAGGCTTTTTTAAACAGTTAAGCACTAAGAAGAGTCATCCACTGTGACTCTGGCAGCAACTACCTCAGCCTTTTTCCTTTTACATTTTTTTTTCTTTTCATGATGACAGTGGTGAGGCTCTGCCTCTCCTGCATCCCCTGACTGCACATCACTGCTTGCTAGAATGTTTAATAAAGCTAGAAAAAATAGAGACTTTTCAAGAGATACTAATGCTTGCAGAAAGATGTTTACTGTTTTGATGAATGAAAGAGCATGCTTCTCTCCACTTTGTTATATAAAAGTGATGATTGTGTCTATGAGAAGAAACATAAAAGTAAGTTGTGTACGGTGGGACTGAATTACTAAAAGTGTATGTGATGCTACAAGAAGAATTAGGGTGGAAAGTGTGTGAGTGTAGCATGTGACTATATTAAATAGAAACATGATTATGCTACATTACATAAGCACCTTCCAGTAAAAATCCATTTAACTCTTGGGCCTAGAGGCAAATATCCATATTAGTAACTATTCCTGTTTTAATATCTTATCTCACCATGGGAGCTTCATAATATTGTAATGCATAGAAAAGGTGGAAGAGAGATGATCAGTTTGTTACTGAGGCAGCAAAGTATATTATTGTGTACTGGAGAGATTCATTTAAAAGGTCTTGTAAATCAATCTTGAAATAAACTCAAGAGCTGGGATAAATATTCCCAGTAATGGAAAATCAGAATGATAGGCTAGAGCAAGTGTGCAATTTCCATCAGCTCTGAAACCAACCTCAAGCTTTAAGACTGAAAGCATGCTCCAAAGGGGCTTTGGAGGCTTTTCAGAGATCAGATAGTTGCCCTGAACTTTATCCCTTCTCCAAACTTAAAATAAAATAAATGAGAGTCACAAAACAGATGCTAATGGGCTGCACTTTTGTTGCTCTGAGATAGAATGTCTTAGATGACTCCGTGCAAACCTATTCATGGTAGGCAACATTTTTTCATTGCAACCACTGCCATCAAAGATATGATTCTAATTCTGGGGTTGTTAGAAAGCTCTATTTCTGTTCAGTGTTGCATTATTTTTTCTCCTTTGTCCTGAGAATTCTACTGAGTTTACAGTCCTTTCATGCAACCATTTATTTTTTGCTTTCAAAAAAAGTCTTCATTTTGTTGCTGCTATTGCTACAAGTCAGAAATCCTACTCAAAACTACCCAGAGATCTCTTTTGTCCATTCTATCTGATATCACCATGGTTTCTGGGTTATAATTTGTAACTCCCTGGTTATAACCAATTAATAATAATTTACATCAAACTGAAGTGTTTACTTTTCACTGGAGGCAGTGATTATAAAACTATGCTAGAGTTTCTGAAATTAACTTTTAGAGGAGTTTAGGCTCATTAGTTTTAATTGACTATTTTCATCATTTTGCTTTTCTATCCTCCATAACATGTGAGTATTAATTCAGACTTTTGAATTTAATTTCACTCTCAGGCAGAGACTCTCTTCTATAGGCCTCACTATATTTCATATTTCTATTTAGGCACATGGATGGCAATTTCCTCTCTCTTCCAATGTATACATCCTATGTCTTGCATGCTATCTGCCTTATCTCTTGTTACAAGATTAAATTGCATTGTTGATATTCTGAAAGATAAAACATTAAATTTCACTCATATTTGAAAACACATAAAGCAGAATCTCGCAAGAAATAAGATTTATTAGAATGCACTCTCATTTTGTATTATACATGGAAAAATATTTTGGAATCATGAGATACAATTTTAAAACTCTTTTTAATAGTGTTTTTTTTAGCTTACAGTATGATCTGCTGTATTACAAAGAAGCTTTTCTCTTAATCTATAAATAATATATGTGCCATAAAAAGTTCATAAAACAGCAAAACCAAAAAGTACAATATATGCTTACTTTTTCTTTTTTAAGAACTAAGAAACGTCCTAATAAGATTTAATATTTGACTTTAAAAGACAAATATAGATTGGGGGCACTACACAGAGCAATGGTTTTCAAACTGTCCACCTATAGAAAATTATGCAGTATTTAATCTACCATGAACTCCTTGGCATCTTTTCAAATAAGGGTTAATTCCATCTCAGTGGAAACCATCTCTCCTTTTGCCATTTCCACCAAATAACTCACTCAGAATATAGGCCTCATCTATAACACCTTTTTCTGAATATCCTTTAGGCTCTGGCATTCTGATTTAGTACATGTTTTGGAAGACACCATTATCCCAATTTGATGGCTTTGTAAGTGAGCAATCAGGCCAGCATGACTCTCTAGAACAATTGTTCTTTTAAGGAATTTATATTGAAGGTTCCTCAGAATAAAATATTAGCCAAGATGATGCAATTAGAGCAACCAGCTTGCCTTGACGTCTCACTAGGAGCTGGCACTGCTCAACTGCCCTACGCAGTTTATTACCTGAGACAAATGATTTACACTACATCAGGTGTATGGCAGCTTTGTTTCTGGCCATGAATATTGAACTTTACACCTGTAGTAAAATGTAGTTTGCAATAAAGTATGAACATTGTTGGAAAAGACATCTAGCAAAGAGATTATTTTTTTCTACCAAAGAAGTTTATTCTGATTCTGCATGTGGGATAACAATCCAATCAACAGCATTGTTAATGAATAAGATTATTAGGAAAGTGTTTCTGATAATTACTTAAGCTAATTAACTTCATCTCATTCTCTTTGAAGATTCAAAGTGGATTCTAAGAAATACTCTTCAACACCTGATATAAAGAAGCATTTGTGAGCTTGGATTTTGAAAAAGTCATGGCCAGTGTTATATTCTGCAGCATATTATTCAAAATTATTCAGTTGCATTTCTTAGATGAATACTACATTTCAATTTCTAATCTCTCCCCCCTCCCTTCCCATGTAAGAGAATATGTTTAGTTCAGGGTTGAACTGTGGAGCCCTGGTGCTGTCTGGGTGCAGGGGAAGCATTTGGGAGTCCCACACAAAGCAGGCCTGGGTATGCACTAGAATTTCCAAGGCTTTGCCATCCTGTGACTCATGAAGTCATTTAACAAACACATGAGGGAAAACATTAGGCAGGGCATGTCATTTAATGGGGTGAAAAATTAATTTTTGCAAATCTGCTGTTATTTTTGCAATTGTGCAATGTTTAGGTTGATATGGTAAATCCACATTTGATTGTATACCCCACAAATGCTGTTAACCTTTTCTTCTCAAAATTACACCTAGTCATACAAAAATTTACAATTTTATTCTGCATGAATCTCATCTAGCTAAGCAAAAAATAATCCATGCAATCATAAACTAACATCAGAAAGCAATTATCTGAGTTACAAACTTTTTAAGTGAGTTTCATCCAGTCTTGTTTTGTTTGTTCTTTGACATCAGCTACCAAATTACTTCTTGGCCTTTGATATAACCCTCACGTTTTTCATGTGTCTACACTCTGCTTGGTGCCTATGTGAACTGTTTCACACATCTATCTATTGACAGGGCATGACAAGACCATTGTGGTACCTGGATTGGTTCATCAATGAACGTCTTTATTTCCGTTGTAGTCAGTTTGCACAGCAAAGGTGGCTCATATACACCTTCAGACCAATCAATCAGTACAGTGGATGTTCTAGCTTGATCTCCAACAAGTGCATGGCACCACCTTCAGAGCCAGTATTAATATTTGTAGCATCTCCTCCAATGGCCTTCAAGCTTTTGTCAATTCCCTTCTTCATCATGAAATATACCAGATTATTTTCAATCACTTGAGAATGTTTTCCTGTTTTTGAGCCTTTCTCTGGAGTGAAATGATAAAGATAGCTTCCACCTGGCTCACTGAACACAAAATAACATTCTTCTTTGATGATGGCAAATTGCTAGTCTGAATTGTTGCTGGGGAATTGCTGGTCTGAAAAGTTATGATATTTATGTAGTTATTTACCAAGTACATCTAAATTATATTAAATAATCAAAATATCTTTACATTCCCCAAGGCATGTCACAACTTTTGAGCACCCCTAATGTTTGGAAATTGAAAGCTGAAAAATATGACACACCCTATTAGGCGGATAATTACAGGGATGCCTTGCTTAATGACCATTAGAACTTGTAACCATAACTGACAGGTTTGATTATGGTCATAGCTCAAGGACTACTGTACTTAATTTAGATATACATTTTCATGCATTTTTTGTTGTTTGCTTCTGTATCCTAAAATGAACATTTAAAAATATACATTAAAAAGACACCATCATTCTATCACAACACTCAAATCCAATGTAAATTTGATAATATTATAGTTTTTAACTGCGTAACGTCTTTAAGAAGTTAGGTTTCTTAAAAACATGGGAGGTTTGTTTGGTTTTTAAATGTGTTTTTATGAATGATATTGGAGGCCTAACGCTATATTGACTTTTATTTTAAAAAAGAAAATCATTAAAAACCATATTGCTAAATTCTGATGATATAGTCTGAGAGACCTCTATGGGATTGCTGGGGAATATATATCATTCAATGGCTGTAACTTATTCATCCCTGATTTAAATGGATATCAAAATGTTTAAAAATCCATTCTTATTAAACAATTGTAGCACCCAAGTAGAGCAAAGCTCTATGAAAATACTTTCATTACAGAATATTGATCTACAGGTAGCCTTTGACTTATAAACATAATTGAGCAATCTTTAGGGTTCTACAACACTTTGCATTCATTCCCCATGCTATAGGTTTTAAGCATGTTTAGCTAAAAACATAGCACCAGTGTCATTTCCTGGGTTCGCACATGACTTCAGGACATATATAAGTGTTTTAATGAATTACAAGTAGATTCCATATTCATATCCTTCCATTCTCCAAGGGGCCTTTTTGGAATTGATCCAAAGTGCTGCATAGCTCTAACAATTTTATAAAACTGAAGGATTTCTTTGAGAATGGAGTGTTTCAGAGAGATGGATGGATCAATCAATCAATAGACAGATAGATAAAGCAAGCTTTATTTTTTGCCTAAGCCTAAAGTAAGATTTGTTTATACTTTTATATAAGTCAAGAGCAAAACCATCAGACATTAATGGTGGGTTTGAATGCCCACTCCTGCTATATCTCCACAACTGTTTCTATATAACAGAAGCCTGATCAATAACATACTATTCTTCATTACGTTCCAAAAGAAAAATTAAGCCTTCCAAATTATAGACTATTCTTCCTTTAAGTATAGCATTCCTTCTGCAGTTTACTTTTGGTGTTTATGCCATTCACTTTAAAATGAATAAACAATTTGATTCTGATCATTCACTGAAAATACAGTAATGACCCTACAGTAACGAAACAGTAGGGCCACATTTCCAATAGGAAGCGTACCATGGAACTTGAACTACAAATGCAGCATAGTATTTCTGAAACTGATTGTTTTAAAATGCAAATGAACTGGAGAATAATCAATGATTGCACAAAATAAATGGAACCTAATTAAATAGTCATAGTCAACAAAGGTACTTTGTTGGTCCCTTTTTGCTGGTATGGTAGGTTTATCTTCTAACTTTCTCTTAAGAAAATAATTTATTTCTTTGATTATATCTCAGAAAAAGGCCACGGCAACAATAAATGTAAGGTACCTATAATAAGATGTATATGTAAAACAAATGGCAACAACAAATGTATTTATGGCATCAATAAAAAACAATCTACAAATGTTTCATTACTTGTGGACATTTTGTCCCACTGAACAGAAACACACAATTCAAAGACATGGCATCTGTTGCCAAGCTGAGTTCCAGTTCTACTCTGGAAAGCAGCATCACAGCTAGGAAAACAGCATCATTACACATAATTGCACGTAGCATTACTTGGAACTTGGAAGTCATTTTACCAATCTGTAGTGTTATTTGTTGCTGTTGTAAGTTAGCAAAAATAACAGCACAAAGCCTGTTTTGTATTTAGGTAACCTGTGTTCTTCATTTGCATTTCAGATTATTGTATTTTGCACATTGACGAAGAGACTATTATTATTGAGGTATAGTAATTGTGTTCTTGGCACGTACTCACTTATTTTGCGGAATGTAAAATAAAGGTAAGGCTGCTACTTCTCTGACCACAAATCTATGGAAAGCAGCACAATCCTTTATAAGGCAACCTGCCTCTCAGTGAGATAGGTAATGAAGCTGTATTTGGTTTTGTTGAAGACACAGTGATAAGTTATTCATGTTGAATATACTTTCTGGGATGAAGGGGGAAATTTCTCTTTATTACTATTTCCTTTTCAACAGAGGGGATGACTTTTTTTTTTACATGTTTTAATATTTCTCTTTCCTTTTTAAAAATGCAGTTTGTATTAGCTTCGTGTATGTTTTATCTGTTTAATATATAAATAATATAATAAAATGTATTAAAAAAACAAACCAGCTTGCCTCTCAAGCAATTACAGAAAGTATGCATAGTCTTGAAGTTTGTTATAGCTGGAAACAGTCTTTTGTTAAACAAAGCATGCTCAATAGGACATTTTTCAAGCTCAAACCAATACACATTTTCTTGAGCCAATCTTGGAGACTTGTTTCTCAATAAATGGACAATAGGATTGTGTTGTCAGATTTTTTTAAAGATTGCATTTTTCATACCATGCCCTCTTGAAACTCATTAAACTTCCTCTTTGTGTTTCAAACTATTTTCTCAGGCATGAATAATCTAAAGTGTAAGCAGGAATGCTGGTATAAATATGCCAGTAATACTAAAGAGAAACATAATATTCAGAGCTAATTAAAAAGGAAATAAAGAGAACAAATGCTCTTTTAACTTCTGGCACTATTGTATAAAGTGATTTGCCCATATTGTTAAG
This sequence comes from Thamnophis elegans, assembly GCF_009769535.1. Classification (NCBI taxonomy): domain Eukaryota; kingdom Metazoa; phylum Chordata; class Lepidosauria; order Squamata; family Natricidae; genus Thamnophis; species Thamnophis elegans. The sequence continues at coordinate 42,944,897 of NC_045547.1, read as the reverse complement.
CATTAATTAGATTTTAAAAAAAGAAGAAACTGTGTTATTAGGACAGGCTGATGGCTAAATAGATTCTCAGCCATTATTTATATAGTTCAAAGAAGGCAACCTATTTGGGCCCAATGTCCTACTTTTCTTCTCTGGATGGAGACAATACAGATCCTGGCTGTGATTTTGTATCACTGGGATGGGGAGAAAAAATTGGACCATTTTTCCTTTTGGGTGAAAAGGGGGGCGTAATTCATGCAGATATTTATTGCATTTCTTAATGTACTCAATGGGAAAAATGGGATGTCTTATATATTAAGCCTATGCAAAACTTTAGACATTTTGCTTCTAAATATAAATTTGAAAAACAGACTTTGAAAAATAGCTTTATGAACAAAAGGTTTACTGCTGTAGCAGATTATATTTTAGTTATTTTTTTAATTGAAAAGTAGCTAAGATCATTCTTTGTAATAATCTAGTCCTCAATGGAATTTAAACTCATGCTTTCTTGCTTAAATAATATTTGGTTAGAGAATTTGATATTTGGAATTGATGTGAATGTTATTTATACAATAAATAATTTGTAAAATATTTTTGTTTTCAATATTTGTAATTAATGTTTTCTATTATTTTCCATTTCTCAGTGCAATTTACTTTAGTTCTGTGTGGATTTGCTAGAGCTCTTGAATATAATATTCCCATGGAAGAAACCCTGAGCTGCTGAAATGTTAGGAACTGATTTCTTCTTTCTAAAGAACAGATACTGTAATCCTGTTTATGGAAATTCTTCTATTTCTGCTTGGAGACTTGTCTGTTGACTGTCTACTGCAATGGGAGTAGGTATTCTGCAAGAACCAGTGTGATGTAATGGTTATGATGTTGTCCCAAGACCAGGAGACCCAGGTTTGAGTCTTCTTTTAGCTATGAAAACTCCCTGGATGGCTTTGAGCCAATCACTTTATCAATGTGACCTATTCACACAACTCTGTTTTGGAGATAAATATGAAGGGAGATGCTAATACCTTCAAGTTGTGGATAAGAATGGGAAATATACCAAATAGGAAGTGAGACAAATGTCTAGGAATCCACCTATTCATTGACCAGCTATGTGAATTAAGAATGTGGCCTAATCATTAGGTATAGTTGCCTTGTTGAAAGCTTTAAAAAGAACCAATTCTGGGGGGGGAAAACAGAGGGTATCTGCAGATGTTCCACTGAATTATCTAAGTTTTGCAAATTCTGGCATCTGTCAATACTGGAATACAGTAGTACATCAAAAGTAGTCCCTGAGTCGAGAAGGCGGGGCTTAGCAGTGAGAAGACGGAGTTTCAGGCTATTCCTGAAATTCCCCTATTCCGAAGGAATTTGGACGGGTCTTTGGACCCTAGCTGTCCCGTAGAAGACAGTGAAAGGTGAGGGGAGATCCAGTGACCTCAGAGACGATCGCAAGTCTCTGGGGTGTGTGGAATTAACCCCTCCTGCCAATTCCTCTCTGGATTAGCTGTATGCTAACCGAAACTGCAGGTTGCCCCTAAGAATGGTATGAATGGATTCAACTGGTAAGCTGATTTTATTACTCAAAGAGAGACGGTCCGTACTAAAATTTAAGCTAATTGGAACCAAAGAACAGAAGAATCTAGCGGCGAATTGGTTTTTTTTCTTTTAATGGATTTATGGCTGGTGGTTATTCTATCTCTTAAACGCTTTAAAGAACTCTTCAACATCTCCCCCTGACTCTTTCTAAGTGGGTTGTAAAACTAAAGATCTGACACTTTTATTGCTTGGCTGTGTTAGTCTAAGATCAGATAAGATCGCACAGCTCCCAGCGTGTTTTTTACTTGCTATCTTAGAGTCTGTAACTACGACACAACATGGCGTCGAATTATATTTCCAAGGACTCGCTTCATACACTCTTTTCTGCATTTCGAAAACTGTTTGATTCTTATCAAAGATTTGAAAAAAAAAAGGATTATTTGACATTAAAACTTGAAGGAAAAGATGAGAATGCTGAATGTTTGAATGTTCCTGAAATACAAATGGAAAATGTGAGAAATGACGTCTGTTCTATCTCGGAGGAAGGAAGAAATGCTATGCTGGAAAGGGGGAGAGCTAAAGAAACTACACTATGAAACATCATCAGCAGATTCCATAATTCCACCTTCGAGAATTAAAGTCAATTTGAAAAGTTTAATAAGCTTGGGACAAAACTACTATTTCATCAGAGACATTCTGAGCAAAAAGGTGCGAAGATATTCCTGTTTGGACTTGCTTATAAAAACATTTGGTAAATCTATTCGAAGAATGGCAATAGGGCTGAGAAGGTTTTGTTATTGGAGAGACATAGGCTGACAGATGGAAGAATACAATTTAAAATTAGCTAAATCTAAATACTCCTATTTGTAATAGATATAGCTGAATAATAACTGATATTGATAGTAATGTATATAATGTAGAATTGATATGATAAATAATAATTGGATATGAGAAAGGAAGGTTAGAAATACTTTTGGACTATATATAAAGGTTATTAATTACAATAATTACTACTATTAAAAATAAAATATATACAGTTAAATATTAATTAATATGGGGAAAATGTTATGATATATGATATAACTACATAAAGAAGGGAGAATGATAATAGAATATACTGCATGGAAGATGGACTTTTTGGTATTAAATATTATGGATGCTCAGCTAAAATAGGATATGAGGATTTGATGTCAATAGAGGATTTTACAAACAAGTAAATGAAATGTCAGCATGTGGTTATGGACTAAATCTTTGGCATAGTTAAGGTTGAAGTATGTTTGAATAATTGTAGTTAACTAAAAGTGGAGGTATAATGATGTCAATATGGTAAACATTTGAGTTAAGATTTTTGAATTAATATGAATTAATGGAAGAGATGCACCAAAACATGTTGTAACCAGCTGATATACATTTTTTTATATATAATATATACCTGTGTTGTTGTCTTTTCTTTGTTTTGTTTTGTTTTTTGTTTTTTCTTCCCTGCCTTGTTTTTTTTGTTCCTTTGTCCTTTTTGTTTTTTCTTTTTGTTGGGGTTTTTTTTTTTTATTTTCTTTTTTCCCACTAGTGTGGGCATGTATTGTTTAATAGTATTATTATTATTAATATTTTAAAATAATAATTACAGTCAAATGAAAATGGATATATGATGATGGTGATATGTATGAATATCTGAGTTAAAACACTTGAGTTAACAGGAGTTATGTTCGTTGACTGTGGAGGAGATGTACCAAAGTTTATTTGTGACCGACTGATACAATTTCTATAGCATGTAAAAAAGGATGTTGTACTTGTTTTAAATTAAAAATTAAAAATTTTTTAATTAAAAAAAAAAGTAGTCCCTGAGTCAAGGTTGACTCAGCCTTCCATCCTTCCGAGGTGGGTGAAATGAGGACCCAGACTGTGGGGGCGATATGCTGACTCTGTAAACTGCTTCGAGAGGGCTGAAAGCCCTTTGAAGCGGTATATAAGTCTAACTGCTATTGCTATTGTTTATGTATCATAATTGGAACTTGCAGGTCTCTCATTAAGCAAAATAGTCATTAAGTGAGAAATCATGCAACTATGACTATGTTTTTCTTTTCCTTGCTTCCTACTGTTTGGAAAGTTCACGCTGGTGGTATTGGGAAATCTAGCTTAAAATTGGCAATGCCAATCAATTTTAAAACTTTGTTTTTGTTTGCCTCTGCCCTTTGGAATATTCACCTCTGAGCTGGGATAAATATCAAGAACAGAATTAACATCTGTATTTACATTCACTGGAGGGAAAGGGATTGCAAGACAGCAAACAGGCACAAAATAGGAGAAATACAATTGCAAAAGAAAAGTCAAATGTGACCAATATATCTGCAATGCAGCGCAGGGAAAAAAAGCATCCACAGCAGGTCTAGATTTTAGTATGAGTTAACTATTTTGCCAGGAAGTGAATCTATGTTCCTTGGCTAATTAGCCTTATAACGTTTAATAAATATGATAGCATCTTTACTTACCTAAGCATCTCACAGATTATTTGTGCATAATTGCATACAGGAAATTCCATGAAATAAATGATGATAATTGGGGGAAATTTGAAAGCCACTCTAAGTGTTAAAGAGAAGACTAATCTGTTTGAAAGGCTGTGTGATTTATTTTCAATTTAAAATAGCATGGAACTGATCCTTCAGTGAACTGCTGGTCACCCACAGCATTACCCTGAATACAAAAAGAATGGCCATAAGGTCTACATATACCAATGGAGGACTCTTGACCTCTGAAGAAGAGACATGCTATCCTGTGATATCTTTAAATTATGAGGTGAATTTAATAAAGCTGTACCTTTATCAAAATGCAGATCATTAACAAGAATCTTTCCAGATCTCAAATCAGGTCCAGTAGATTCATTGGGTATGTCAACCTTTGGCCACGGCAAGATCAGCCCTTCTTTAACTGAAAGTTATTTTTCAGGGGAATGCACAGATAACAATTTCCTTTGGTTTTGTTTTCTCTTTTGGGTCAATGTTGAATCACAGCGTAGCAGACATGTGTATTATTTTATTATTATTATTATTGCTACTTAGTGTGACATCTATAAAGACATTAGATCAATCAATGGTTCCATTGCTACCTGTTATCAACAGTGTTTGTATTAATCTGATCTTCTCACTATTTTTTTCTTGCTGCAAAGGAATTAATTAACCCAGCTTCCAGGGCCACTTCTGTAATCGTATACTGTGCAGCTATTTCTTTGTTTATGTAAACTACACCTTGTCAGAAACAATGTCACCATTGAATGCTTGCAGTTATGATCAATTGGCACATTGTCCTTGAAAGGAACAGCCTGGGTTTTTTTTAGGATAAATGAAAAAAAGAGCTCTCCCCCACTATGAAATAGACAAAGTGGAAATATTTGAAACATATTCCAAAATTATTTCATTTTAAATAGCACGGCATGAATTGTATGTTAGCATATTTGAAGGTGATTCAGTAATCAATAGATCAAAATTTATATTAGAAGCAGAGCTGACTATTCCTCAATATTCTCTCTCTCTTATATTCTAATAATCTGTAGTATAAATTTGAATTATAAGATTATTCTTAAATATCCTAATTTTTAAGTGTGAAATATAATGCATAATTATCCATACAGTAGGGATATGCTTACAATGTGTGAAGCTGGGGGATCTCTGTACTCAAATATTCCTTTTATGGAGACTGAAATTAGAATATTTGTCCCGCTTTGCACTGCATTCTTATGGATTTTTAGAGTTTCTGTAAATTCTGCAAATTTATCTATGGATTTGACCAAATGAAAGTCACCGGTCCTTTTTTATTCATTGAAGTGAAATGCTTGAATCTTGGAAATTGAGCTTACAGTCTGTGCGGTCAATAAATGTTTCCTGAATACACAATCTGTTATATTTCATTTATGATTTCACATCCTGTCCTCCTTCACAAGAAGCATGTTTGCTAAGGGAACAGCAGCAACTTCATACAGAGAAGCTAGTGAAATTAGAGATCCATTCTATTGATCTAATTCCTCCCAATGGGAAGAGGATAACGAGAATATAAATCATATTATAGGGGGCATGCATAAGCACACCAGTGTGACTTCTGTCCCTGTCCTATTGCCCCATTTGTACTCATTTCCTTTGTTCATGTCCATGTTTATACTTATACCTGTTATCTTGTACACGTTTGACAAATTAAATAAAATAAATAAAAAATAAAACCACATTGCTGCACAGCTGTAGTAAGCTTTGGTCATGTTATGTAGTTATTCAAAATGTAGCTATAATATCACAATGTAGAGATTGTATATTCATTATCTACTCTTGCAATAACGTTACTATCTTGAGTCTGCCTAATGATTTAAGAACAAAGTTCAAAATTAGAGAATACAAGAATCTTGGATAGGTATCACAATATCACTTGATAGTTTCAGAAATAAATTCTTTTGTAATAATTCTATTACAAGTAAAATACTAAATTTTAATGCCATGTATAAAAATGGCAGAAGCCCATCCTCTTCAAACACACTTTATAAACTCAACCTGGATCTTATCAAATGATTTTATACAATTTAAATTACAAGATCCAATTTTAATGTATATTATACTCATAGAAAAAATCCCAGATGACTTTTTGGTTAAGTACAATACTATGGAACTTTTATAGACTATTGGCATCTATATTATTACAGTTAAATGAAGCATTTAATTTTACTAAAATCCTCTGTTCTGTGCCATTTACATTAAAATAATATCAAATTAGAGAGAGTTACCTATCAGATATATAATATGCTGTTGCATAATGTGCATGCCAAAATATATATTGTAACATTCACCATCCATATTTTTCTCAAACTCATTTATGAAATATAGCCAAGTATCTGTTATTTGTTTGGTGATTGATAAGTTAGAATTGGATTTTTAATTTAAATTGTAAAACATCCTTTGATGTGGTTCATATTGAGTTTATAAAGAGGATGGGTTTCTGCCATTTTTGTACATACAATCACAATGGTTGTGCTGGTTTATTTTTATTTTTATTTTTTTAAAGATTTTTATTAACAATCATGTAAAATATACACACAAAATTTAGACGTATACCACATTTATACAATACAATACGAACAGGAACGTCCTGTTCTTTCTAATAGCAATTATCAATCGATACCGCTCACCTTATATTATTTCCCCTTCCATTGTATTTCATTTGGATTTCACCATTCTTAACCCTCTTATCTTACTCATAACTCTTGTTTTTTGAGTTTTGTTATATTCCTTCATTGATTTTTGTTTCTTTCCTCCATCCACCTATACCATTTATCCCATATCTGGTAGAATTCTGATTCTTCTTTTCCCTGGATTTCTTTAGTTAGTTTGTCCATTTCGGCACAGTCCATAACCTTTCTTATTATTTCATCTTCGCTTGGAATTAATTTGTTTTTCCATTTCTGGGCAAAGACAATCCTTGTCGCCGTAATTATATGTAGTATTAAATACTGGATTTCTCTTTTGTATTTCACAGACATTATTCCTAATAAAAAAACTTCAGGTTTCCATTTTATTTTAACCCCCGTTATTGCCTCCAGCCAATTTTTGATCCTTGTGCTGGTTTATTTTTATATTCTTTAGTGACCTCTTTTATTAGGGGACGTGGTGGTACAATGGCTTAATGACACTGGATTTGTTGGCCAGAAATGATCGGCACTCCGGCAGTTTGAACCCAGAATCATGGGATGGAGTGAGCTCTTGTCACTTGTTCCTAGCTCTTGCCCCCTCTAGCAGTTTGAAAACATACCATCTGCAAGTACCATATATAAATAGGTGCCACCGCTTTGGTGGTAGGAAATGCCAGCTGCATTTTGTGCAGGGAGCAGGAACCAGCACTGGATCTGCCTGGATGAAATTGATAGAAAACTGGTGGAGGAAAGCCCCCCCCCCCCCCCCCCCCCCCCCCGGTGATCTAACTCCCTCAAGAGTGTTGCTGGCCAGCTGGCGCAGAGCTAGTTCTCCCATCCTGGTAGAACGCCAGTGCAATAAAGGGAGCAGAGACTTCTGCCTTGTGTAAACATTGTAGACTCCCTAACCTTGTATGCCATATGCTAAATAAATAATAATCTCTTCCATTTGCAGTTTTCAAGATGGAAATCCACATTCAAGATTAGAGCAAGTGGGGGGAGAGGTTCCATGTGATGGAGAGAGGAGGAACAGACTGATATGGTTTTTTTGGCGTTGCCAGTCACAGGGCTTCTCTTACTTTTCTTGTTTGGACCTTTAAGCAATTGCAAGCACATTTTTTGAGGACTCCCACCCCGCACACCACCACCTAAATAATAAAATCCTTTTTTCTGTGGGTAAAGTTACACATTGTTCTCAGCAGAATACTTTAAGCAATTTCAAAATATTCAGTGTTGGTAATTTGGCCCTGAAAGATCAGTACATATTTCACTTCTCAGATACCTACCAATAGGCAAAACTCAGTCTTAAGACTTTGTTTATTCTGAGCAAAGGTTGCTTTGATCTGTGTCCAATGTAAATTGAATCATAATTATCATTTAATATAGCATAATACTTTGCCCCTGCTTTTCAAATCAGGAAGTACACAGCTTCTTTAAAATGTAATCTGTAGGCATATTCCAGGAATGCTAATGTACTGCTAATACTAATGTATTTTAAAAAGAATACAGTAAAAGCTTAGTCACTGAAAAACAGAATGACTACAGGTAGTCCTCAACTTACGACCACAATTGAGACCAAAATTTATGTTGCTAAGTGAGAAATTTTGCCCCATTTTATGAGTTTTCTTGCCACATTTGTTAAGTGAATTACTGCAGTTGTTAAATGAGTAAGCCAGTTTTTAAATGAATCTGGCTTCCCCATTGACTTTGCTTGTCAGAAGATCTCACATGATCATGGGACACTGCAACCGTCATAAATGTGAGTCAGTTATCAAGCATCTGAAATGTAAATTATGTGACCATGGGGATGCTGCAACAGTCGTAAGTCTGAAAAATGGTCATGTCACTTTTTTCAGAGCCATTGTAACTTTGAATAGTCACTAAGTGAACTATTGTAAGTCGAGGACTACCTGTACCCAGGATTTAAACAGGGGAATTTTCTAAATTAAAGGAAGTAGTTCTAGATAAACCTGAAGGACAAATAAAAACTAACAGTATCTGCAACAAGAAAAATCTTAAGGGATGAAGGGTTACAAGCCACATTGGGACAGGCTGAAAGAGGAACGAAGGTTCAGAATTACGCAATGTATGGTAACCATTCCTTTTTTTCAACAAACAAGGGGGAGGATTTGGGAAGTAAGAACAAAGCCCGGACTGGATTTTTGCAAATCACTGAAAATTTGTAAGTTGCAAAACTAAGACCAACGAGCAGTTTTCCACGTTCAGAAATCCAGCTCGACTTTTTGTGTTGACTTGGAGAAAAACTTGAATACATTTAGTTTACTGAAGGGGGCGGTCTGCCTTTAGTTGTAAACATACAGACCTCCTGCTTACATCACGGGACGGGGCGTCTCCAGGGAACATGGTAGTTCAGGGCAAAAGGACTTTGCTGCAGAAAATTGTGCATTGTAGCCGCCGCGTCTATCGGGGATCGACCGGCGGGCTCGGGTGTGTCACACAGCCATGCCAAGCGCTTCCTCCGGTGCGTTTTCCGAGCTCCTGGGCAGGGGGCATTCCTCAAGCTCGCCCCCTTCACATAGCCAGCACTTTCGCCTCCCAGGCGGCCGCGCCTGCCGCAGGTGACTATGGCAGGGTTTTCAAGAGGTCGGTGGAGGAGCCGGATCAACTTTGGGCCGAAGCGGCTCAAAGCATCACGTGGCACAAGCCGTGGACTAAAACCTTGGAAAGGAAAGATCCCTTTAGCACTTCTTGGTGAGTGGCTGGCGAGGCTCGCTTAACTTTTGCTCTGCCGACGTCATAAAACGGGAGCGTCATAAAAGTACCCGGGTTTCTTCAGCTCGCTGGCCCGGTCGCAATTTTTGTAACAACTGGGGAAGTTTGCTCCGCGTCTTTTAGTCTTCCCCGGGTCTTTGGAAAGAAACCCCGATACTTGTGGAGTTTCTACCGACCATACAGTGGTTAAGGCACGACATTCATGTCAGGAAAAGATGGCACCATGAAAAAAGAAAGGCAGAATAAGCATCATCCGCAGGGTTTGTCAGAGTTGACTTCCGTTTTAAGTATTGCTGGGTTCACCAATTGTGACTGCCTGTCCTATTGAAAAAGCTGTAATGACTGCATTTCCAGTACATACAATGCCGAAATCTTTCTTTCTTCCTATTATATAATACTGAGGGCAGTGTATGAGTTAAGTACAGCAAACTCTTCTGCACTTGAATAGATAATCAATGTGCATCATAATACATAAGATTAGACATATGTATTTTGTGGTGTGATTGGTTAGGTGTGAAATGCAAGATTATCTAAACCAGTGATTTCCAATATAATGCTCTCTGGATATGTTTATAACACTTATTATCTACCAGCCAGAGGTTACCCAAGAAAAGGTTGGTCTGGTGCTTCCCCCATAGGCTAGATTGCCCTTACAATATTAGCACATTTGTAATTGTAGGAAACTTGGAAATTAAAAATGGTTACACTATGGATGATATCAGTATTTAATTGCCTCTTTTCTTTCTTTTCCTTTGGATAGCTGAGCTCTAAAAACAGGTTTGTCCTGCTTTCAATAACACTGTAGTGATCATGCTGATTGGCAAAGGTGGAAAAACCTTAGGGTAGCTAGGGAGAGTTGTCCTCAAGTTTTGACCTTTCTGATTAGGGACAAAAACAGTGCTCCAGTAACCTGAACAGATATTGATTATATTGATACTGAGTAAAATGAGCAAAGCATATTAGTTTGCTGGCATTTTTATATTGAATTAATGAGTATTTGGAAATTATTTTTAATATGAGATGATACGTGGAGCATTATTGCTATTAGTTTGCTGTTTCTTGGAAAGGCACTTTTCTGTTGACAAATGAAACAACCTAATTCTGTCAACAACTTTTGTGTTGACACAGAGATCAAAAGAAAAAAAATTGCATGGCTGACCTAAGACTTGCTGAAAGCCTTTTTATATTGTTCCGTTTTGCTTCATTTAACTGTGAAGTGAGGAATAATGTACAAAAGTTGTTGTTGCACTAGTTGTTGTTGCACTAGCCCTAAGAGGTTCCTTTCTTTCTTTTTGGAATATCTTTAACTCCTGTTACATAGATATGGACTCCTGGTTTATAGGATGAATAGTGCTTGAAGGCTTTTTTTTAGTGCCTTTGAATCAGTGTTGACTCCTAGTGATTACCAGGATTAGCAGTCCCCACAGTTTTCTTAGGAAGATTTCCAAAGTGATTTGCCATTGTTCTTCCTAAGGTTGAGAGATAGTGACTGGCTTTGGTGTTGTGATTAAGTTACTGTTTTAGCCTTCATTCTGTTCAACAGCTACGTGAAACCATTCAGTGAGATGATTTCAAGATTTAGAGTAAAGTGTTAGTACGATGATGACATCCAGATCGATCTTTTTTAAACCTTGGATTTTGATGAGGCAATAAAATTGCTGCACAAGAGCCTGATTTGAGTAATAAGCTAAGTAACTGGCCTCTTTGGCAAGAAACATCTTTATCTAACACAAGCTGTGACCTAATTTGAATAAACCCTGCCCTGGTAATTTTTTTCAGATTGCTGATCAATGATAGTTCAGAAATTAGTTTGTATAAAAATTGCAAGAATGCAATATGAACCTGTATCACTTCCTTACCATTTTTTTTTACTGACACCCAGTTTATTTCCAGTGCCAATTCAGAGTATTGGTATTAATTGTAAAGACCTTGCACTGTGAGGGAGTAGAATTTCTGAAGGTCTGCTATTTTCATCCTCCTTACACCTTAAAGCAGTGTTGGCTAAACCTTTTTGTTGTTATGTGCCAAAATATGCACGACACCCCCCATGTGCACCTCATCCCCCTGTATGCGTGTGTGTGATCCCCCCATGCTCCTGATTCCTCTGTGCATGTGCATGTGACTCCCTGTGCTCCCCCCACCATGCACATGCATGTGTGACTTCTCCGGTGCCCCATCAGGGGGCTAGTGAGCCTCCCTGCCGCGTCCTGGGAGCAAAAATGGGATGCGGGGGGCATGCCGCATCCCCATGTGACCCCCACCCCCATGCATGCATACATGACCCCTGTGCATGCTCAGGCACCTCCCACATGTGCCCCGCCCCCAACGCATGCACGGCAGAGATGCAAAAATCAGCTGGCTGGCAGGAGGTGCATACACATGCATGGTGGAGCTGAGCTGGAGTGACAGCTTGCGTGCCTGCAGAGAGGGCTCTGTGTGCCACCTGTGGCATGTGTCCCATAGGTTCACCATCATGGCCTTAAAGTCATCTTTGGAGGGCTCCATACTCCATCCTACTATAGAGTATGCCATGAGTGATTATTCCGTTAATCAGTTAATTAACTGAATGGGTACTCAGGAGCAGACTTTTCAGTGTTGGCTTTCTAACTTTGGAATGCTGTCGCCAGTGAGGTACATCTCACGCCATGTCTTTTAGGCCAGGAAAATCATTTTTATTTTTGGAGACCTTTAAATAATGTATAATGCTGTTCCTATATTTTCAAGTTCTTATTGCTGCTATTATTTTTTATGTCAGCTTTTCTCAACATTTCTGCAATTTGAGACCACAAAATGCAACTTTGGAAACTGCAAGGACAGCCCAGTTAAACACATACTTCATATTTGTGTGTGTGTGTATATCCCAGTTACACAGTCTCTGTCTCTGTCTCTCTGTCTCTGTCTCTGTCTCTCTCTCTCTCTCTCTCTCTCTCTCTCTGTGTACATATGGCAGAGTTGCATTTGTATCCCTTTCCATCTCATCAGTTTTAAAAGCCCTTTTAAACAAACCTCAAAATCAAAAATGCAATTCAAGATTAAGCATCTATCACTTCAGTTGGGGGCTGAGGCAGCAAATAGGCTCAAGTCAGCATCTTTGGACCAGACTATTAGATATGCACTAGCAGTTCACTGGCCAGAGACCCACTTGGCCTTCAGTCCTGCTTTGCCATTTCTAGCAACACTCACCTGGAGATGTGCTGAGACAATCTGCTGAGGCTGTTGAATGTGTGAAGTTGTAGCAGATTACCTATGCAGCACCATGCATCTCCAATAGTCTGCAGACCACAGTTGGAGAATTACTTTGCTGCATCTTTTTATTATTTCTGTGTATCTTATATAATGTTTTAATGCATGTTTTATTGATTGTTTTACCTACTGTTTATTTTATTCTGTTTTTGTAAATTGCAGCGAGACTTTTAAAATTGGAAGTGGTATGCCAATGTAACTACACTATAAATAAACATAAATAGCAATTGGCAAGTATTTACTGCACACTTAGGACTGCACTCCATAGGAGCACACTTTATAGTCACTATGCATGAATCACTTGTTGAAAATTAACTTGACATACATTAGCTTTTTGAACCTATAAATATCTATTGATAAAGGGGCTAATGTAGAGAGAGTTTGAGGGATTCTTTTTTTCTCTAGAAAATTTGTTTTCCTAGTCTAAAACATCATGACTGTTATTAATGACACTGAGATTCTGTTGCCTTCCATCTATTTTTTCTCCTGTAGTTATCTTTTTCTTCTGCGTTTGACTGGTGCTGTTCAGCTTCTTAATTTCTCTCTCTCTCTAATAGAGAACATGCTACAGATACTTAGCTATAGGTAAGTAATTTAGGCTTTCCCTTCATGATGCTGTTTCTTAAATAAAACTTAACTTTTGTTTTCTTTCACGCAAATGCAGTTTCAAAAATACTTTCATACAAAGTTGTACTCATAACCTCTGTGTGTCTCTCCATATACCACAGTGGTGGGATTCATTTTTTTAAACTATCGGTTCTGTGGGCGTGGCTTGGTAGGCGTGGGGTAGCATGGTTTGGTGGGTGTGGCAGGGGAAGGTTACTGCAAAATCCCCATTCCCTCCAGTTCAGCTGAGACTTGGGAGGCAGAGAATAGATGGGGATGTGGCCAGTCAGAGGTGGTATTTACTGCTTCTCCGAACTTCTCAAAATTTCCACTACTGGTTCTCCAGAACTGGTAAGAACCTTCTGAATACCACCTCTGATATACTGTAAATCTTTTATGCTAAGCAAAACCTTCCTGACCAATATTCCATTATGTATGTATATGCAGAAATAAAGAGGATGGGGTATGTGGCTGTTTTTCATTTGTAAGAATGGGAAATAAATAATAGGTTGTCCTTGCGTCCTTGTGCCTTGATATAAGTAATTTAGATAATTCTCAAGCTTGTGAAGTTATGTATGTATTGAAGTATTAAAATTGACTGAGAAGGAGTGGGTACACAATAGTCCCTTGTTGAGTAAGCATGTCTGTACAGTCTTGTGAGGGAAGGGATAATTAGCTTCTCATGGTGAAACTGAAAATGGATCCAATGATGAGTGGAAACTAGGGACACAGATAACAAAAGCTCAGAATGGTGCATGGTAAATAATAATAATTGGTTACTGATTTCTTCCATCAATTTAACAGACCATCCATCTTGCAAACATGAGTTTAGTCAGCTAACATTTAGAAAAAAATCCCCCCCAAAGCATACTATACTATATAGAAGTATGCTATAACAACTAAGGAAATCAACAATCAATTCAACTAACTTCCTATCCCGTGCTTGGGAAAATAGCAAAGTTTCAATGGCTTTTCAAAAGGCCAACAGGGTCGTAGGTACCTAATGTCAAGTGCTATGGTGTTCCAGAGGGTAGCTGTTGTGAAGCCACATTTGCTATAGGTGGATGTTATTACATAGTGGAAGCAAAGACCTCAAATACCTAGTGTAGCTATCCCACCCACTATGTCATAACATCATTGCACAGATAACATGTAGTTTATATAGTCAAGGCGATAGCACTGATATAAATTACATAACTGATGTCAGTTGCATTATGATCTCATAATGAAAGTGACATTATTTGCACCTCTTGTTGCTCTTATCATAGACTTTCAGTATATCAAAGAGCTGTTAAAGCAGTGGGAAGCATTGGGATTTCCTGAGATTTCGTCCTATCTTGCACAATCTAAGGTAAATTAGTTAACCTCCTCCTTTATAGGAAATTATTTGAAGTGTGAATGTTTTATTCAATTAATTTTAGTTTAATTTATTTTTAATTTTTTAAATTGTTCTTTCATTTTGTGGTAACTTGGTGCCATTTCAGTTTTAACTTAAAAATCGACGTTTTATGTTGTTAATTCTTGTTTTGCAGTGTTCACTTCTTTTGAAGGAAGATACGGATATAAATAGTTTAAGGAAATATTTGGGGGACCTTCCCTCTCTCCAAAGACCTATGAATAACAGTTTGTGAAACTGCTGTTGTGTTTAATTTACCATTGATTCAAGCTAACAAGGCACTGCTTTGCTTTGCAGATTTTTTAATATAAATATTTTGATTCAGCTTTTGGTCCATGAATTACATAATTTGGCCACAAAAATACAGTTAGAGGTTTTCACTTTTTATTTTTAGCTCCAAACAAACGAATATCTCAGTTGGTGAAGACATTTTATTCACTGTATTTTGACCCACACAACCTTTCTGCATGATGTTTTATCATTATTACGTCTTTTAAAGGACATTTCATCTTCTCTCCTATAACCAATTTTTTGTAACATGAATATAAATTGTACTTGGATGTTAAAGTAAAGATATTTCAGGGATCTGCTATTCTTTTTTTTCTAGATTTTACTTTCTTTGCAACTTATTTAGGCTAAAACATCCTGATTGTTGGGGGAAAAAAACCCAAATTCCTCTTCAGCCAATAAAAATGAAGACTGTGAACCCTAGAGTTAATTATGGATATTGAAATCTTTTTCTTCAAGCACAGTGCTGAATGTGCCAAGTTTAGTGCCATCACTTATAAATAGACCTCCTACTGGGATAACTAGGTTATATCTTGAAGTTTTATGCCACAAAGCATAAATTTCTCTGTCACCTGTTACTGTGTCTCAGTGTATCTAATCAGGATACCAGGTTAACATCTCCAGAATCAGATGTGAATCTCAAAATTAAATAATTACTCAAATCTACACCCAACATTTTCTGCTTGTGCTTTAGCATAATATATACATATTTCTGCACAGTAATCTAATTCTAATATAAAATTAGGTTGGTTTTGATACCTATACATTCTTTGGATATTATATAGGAATTGCAATTAAATTTGTTAGTACTAAATGCTTGTAAATGATGTTACACAAATTGTAAAAAATGAGGAAAGAAAAATTGATTTATTTAATCAGATGCCTACCATATTGGTATTTAAATCTAATTTTCCAATCCATTTTCCTTTTTTAGGTTTGTTGGAGGAGAGCTGAATATTTGCTATAATGCTCTGGATCGCCACATTGAGAATGGACAAGGGGATCAAATTGCTATTATCTATGACAGTCCTGTAACAAATATGAAAGAGTTTATAACTTACAGTGAAGTTCTTGAACAGGTATGTATAAATATAAAAAATATAAATATAAAAAATATAAATATAAGTAATATAAATATAAATATATAATTATGAATACGAATATGATTATGAATATAAATATAGATCTAGATATTGATATCAATACTTTATTAATATTGATGTTTATATTGATATTAATATTTATATATTTATAAATATCTAAATAATCTAAATCTAAATAATCTAAATAATCTAAATCTAAATATAATATAAATGTAAAGATAATATGCTGGTCTTGTTGTATTCAGGTTTTTTCCCATGTAAGATTGAAAAACGTTGCCAAAACAATCTCAATCTTACATGGCAAAAGACTCGAATACCACAAGACCAGCATACCTACACCTGTGAACATCTACGAAAACATGTCTGTCTGTCTGTCTGTCTGTCTGTCTGTCTGTCTGTCTGTCTATCTATCTATCTAAAACTGAATGACAATAATGACATCATGATGCTTATAACATTCCAAATACACAAAATAGATAATTGCAAATAAATAAATTCTTTTAGAGTTCATTTGAAACAGAAAACAGTTGCTCTATGTTGTTACTGAGTTTGTTCTACCACTGAGACCCTTCTCTTCTTTGTTTTCTCATAAAGTTTCTCTTGAGTTGAGTTTGACTCCTAATGACTGTACAGATACATCCATGTTGTTTTCTTGACCATAGTTAATGTGGTTTCCCAATTTAATCTGCACCCCTTTTATACAAGTGCCCTTCATGTCTGACTTTAGCTTTTTGAGATTAGCTGAGGTCAGAGAGATGCTGCCCCCTGCTGTGGCTATTTACTATTTTTAATCTTTTCAGTTTAATTACATGTAATGTGACAGTGCAGTAGGTTAACAATTGAAAGTCATTAGAAGATTGTCTTTAATTATAGATTTTTACCATAGAATAAGAGGATGTATAATTAATTTGTACTGAATATTGAACTGAATGTCAATGTAATGTTTGTATAACCGAAAAGCTGTATGAGTGGAGATGATCAAACCACAAAGTGGTGTACTGGTTTCTTTGTACAGTTCTGTATTATATAGATAAAAGCATCTGTCTTCTATGAGCAGCTTTAAATATGTTTTCAGATTGCATCTGTTTTAGTCCTATTTATAAAGGTTATTGTTTCAATAAAGATTGACGATAGGTATAGTGCAAAGGGTCAGCATACTTATGCCGATGATATTTCAGTTTTTTCTTTTTAATAAATTTACAGATATTTCTAAAATTCCGTTTTCACTTTGTCATTATGGCGTACCGAATGTAGATTAATGAGAAAAAAAATGAATTTCAACAACTGTAAAAATCAAGCTGCAGCACAATGAAATTGACAAAAGTGAAGAGGGTCTGAATACTTTCTGTATGCACTGTAGGCTGTAGGATTTGGAAAACTATAGGAATAGTTCTGTATGATAATCAGGTTTAGATCTAAATCCAGCAGATTGTTGATGCCTTCCAGATTTTCTAGATCAGGTAGCTCAATTTTGAAATTATTCATGGTGCAGCAAATGCCATGTTAGTAAAATAAGAAAGCAACCACCATCCACAATCTGATTCTGAATGAATACTGATCTGGCCCATATCCCAGAAGACTTATTTAAAGAAGTTCAAGAAAGTGCATTTATGTAGTACAAGAATGTGGGGAAATTTCTAAGAAAAAGACAGTTGCCAAACATAACTAATATATTTGCTCTTCAGGCTCCTATGAATGGAACTTGGCTAAGAATATTAACAAAAGTACCTTCTCAATAAATTGTGATTTTGTCATTCTTAAAAGAGTATAGGTCTTTCATTTCTAAAAGAGAGTTGTAAGAACTTCATTTTAAAAGCCTTTTTGCTCTGCCCAGTTGCATAATTTCAAAAATATCCAATTTTCCATTTTTGAATTAAATACATGATCATGTGCAGTGTGCCACTATATGCAAGATAGAATCTCTAAGCTCTTCCAAGTCAACAGTTTGCCCATGACATCAAGCAAAAGGTACATGTAATGAATATTTTGATGCTTGATATTTCCTTAATTTATAATTATCAATATTTAAAGTGTTTACTTTGTTATGCTGGTTTAGATACCATTAGCTTACTGACACACAGATACAAAGTTTTAAAATCCATTAACATGAGACACTTATTATTTTGTCTGGTTGTACTGAATTATTGACTGATATATGTTATAAAATACTTTTTTTGGATTGATATATTTTTTAGACCAGGTACAGGGTAAGTTTAATCTGATTTTGAACAGGTAAGCAGGGACAAACCTGTTTAATATCTGGATGTGAGATCAAAAATTCCCCAGTAGACTAGGGAATATATACTAGAAGATGACAATGATAGAACACTTCTATTTTATTTCCCAGAAAACAATCTGGATGTATTCATGAAATGAATAGATCAAGGTTGAAATCAGTTTTACAGGCAAGTGTCACAATAAATAAAATAACATCCTTCTGTTTTTAATGTAGTGTAAGTAGACCAATAGTTCCTTTAATTCCTCTCTATTCCACAAATGCAGTGGAATTTGGTGATTTTGGTGATTTCTTCAGTTTGGATTTTCACTCTTTATCCTCTAAATTGCCTTTTCCACTTTAATATTGTAGCATAGATAAACCATTTATTCAAATTTATTTCCCAGGGCACCTAGGAGGCGTGGTGATATGCCTATTAATTGGGTTTATGCCTTTTCCTCAACTCAATAGTTAGGATAAATGTTTTGCTGTATTTTCTCAGTAGAAGAAATAGCTACATCATCCAGACAAGTTAAGTGAGCATTCTGTATGGTTTCACTTGTCAAAGGACTTCTTTTTCTTCTTTCATTCTCTTGCTTATATAATATACATCTAGAATGTACTTTCAGAGGAGGATAAAAATAAGCCACTCTATTGCTTATATCATGCTGAGCCAGTGGCCTGATTTTATGGAGGAAGAGTAATGCCATCTACCTGTACTACTTGGAGAAGAATGAAGTGTTAACTTCTATGAACTTATTTTAATTTAGAACAAGCAATCCAAATTAGGAGCTGGGAAATAAACTCCATTCTCCTCCTTCAATCCATTTTCCAAACTTCACTGGCTACAGGCCAACTCTGTGAAATAAGTTATTTTAACTGGAATTCATAGGAGGAGAAACCAAAGTAACTACTTCACAGGCATTGCTTACTGAAAGCTACAAGAAGAAAATGTGCTAATGGAAGAATCAGACTTAAAAGAAAATAGGATGTTCCTTTAAGTTATAATGATTTAATCCAAAGGTAAAAAAATTCCATCATTTTTTTAAAATAGCAAAAAATAAATTATATAACAATGTCTTGTACTTACAAGACAAGATATCAGATAGCTTGAAAGTTTTGGGATATTTATAACCCTTTCTGGAAGAGGTTTCAGTAATTATACAGGGTGAAATAAATGTATTAAGTATCTGCAAAGCTTTAGGTACCCATTTTGGCTATTATCTCAACTTCTGACACTGGAAAAAAGTCAAAATGTTTGCTGAAATCCACCAGCATTCTGGTGGGTCTGGGGGCCACGTAAGAAAAATTAGTGGATATATTACTTATGGCTTTGCTATAAAACTTTGATAGGTCAAGAGAATTCTGAGGATTTAAGTGTAACTGAAAACATGCTGTGAATATATACATATACATATACATATACATATACATATATGTGGGAAACTACCCCATAATTGGCTGGGTGAAATTAGCTGGGATCAATAGGATAGGATAGAATATCTATCTGGATCAATTGATCCCAGTGAACATTTGCCAAAAGCCATATGGAGAAAACAGTCCTGGGAAAGCTTTTAGATAAGGAAGCCGAATTCATTTCGAGTGTCTATGTGAATAGCAATACACAGATACACCAGAGATGAGAGGCCTCTATTATCTGAGATATAAACACACAGAATTAGCCTTGCATCCTTTGTCGCCTCGTGTAACAAATCAGTCACTCTCATATGCCTAATGAAGCTTTCTGTATGATTTACAATTCTATACTTTCTAATCAGAACAACAGTACCTTTTGTCCCTCCTCCCTGCCTTTCTGCCAGAATGTGTAATCAAGAAGTGATTTGTAACATACTGAGAGATCCTTTGTTTGTATTAAATTGCTGACTAGCTTTCTTTGAACTTTCCTAATAAAAAGTGTTCTGGTTTAGCCAGAAACCACCATTTTCACCCAGTCTGCAGTGTGTGTGTGTCTCATTGCCAAAGCAGCCTAGGAATTAGAGATTCGTGAAGTGGTCCATCGGATTGTGAGAATGCTTGTATCATCAATGCAAGCTCACTCTCGCAAGTGGTGACCTCCGACGTGATCCATTTCACAACGCCAGGAATCAGTCGAGGTGCGACGCAGGGAGGCCCGGACAGGTCGAACGGACTCATCGCGTGCCCAACACCCCCATCTCTTACCCAGGCCAATCCGTAAGTATGGGGACAGATTTATCTAAAGAACAGGTGGTTCGCCTTAAGGAAATTGGACATTTGTCTAAAGAGCAGATCGCTCACCTTAAGGAAATTAGACAAATAGTTGGAGCTCACAAAATTATATTAAAGGATAACGGAGACACATTCACGCTTTCCAAAAAGCAGGCAGATGAATTAGCATCTTTAAACCCCACTGCCCCTCCCAAGTATGAGGAAATAACAACAAAGGCTATAGGGGGAGAGAAAAGGGAAAGCAAAGAGGAGATTTTAAAGCAAACTCCTCAAGAAGAAAAATCCAACACCCCAGAAAAATCTGATATCCCTCCTAAATATGAAGAAGTAACAACAGAGATTGTAGAAAAGGTAAAAGAGGAAATCACATCAGAGATTGTAGAAAAGATAAAAGAGGAGATCAAACAACAGGCTCCTCAGGAAGAAAAATCTAATATTTATCCAGTTTTAAAAAGTACTGAGTGCTCACTCGGTCTCCTCACTGCAGGAATGCAAAAAAAGAGAAGTGGGGAGGACGTGAAACTGGAGGACCTAAAATTAATGGCTGCTTTTCCTGTTGATTTTGCAGGAAAAAATCCTGTGTTCACCCCCTTGTCACATAATATTTTAAAAGATTTAAAATCAGCCATAGTAACTTACGGCTTATTGTCTCCATATGTGCAAGGTTTATTGCAGAGTTTGTCTGAAAATTATGTTTTATTGCCAAATGAATGGTACTCAGCAGCAAAAATACTTTCCACTTGGCAGATCGTCGCGGAATGTTTAAAAACTCATGAACAAGCCGTGATGGGGGGACCAGACACCCCCCCGCTATATTCAGAAACCTCTTTTCTAAATTCACACTCTCACTCTGAATCCAAGGCTTTCTTTTCCCTTGTATGTATGCCTTTGAAGCTTCTCAACGTTACGCTTCTGCCTGTTTCACAGTCGGGAGATTAATTTTGGGGCATTCGGCCAGCCCCACACAAAAGGCTGTCTTTTATTTTCCTTCTTATTTCAATCTCTTGGCAAGTGAATCTGCCTGGCTCTTCCTATTTCTTCCGGTGATTCTGGCTACCTCTATTTCATTTCTTGTCTCAAGGAGTTCTTGTTACTCCTTTCTTACTGACTCATCTAATTTTTCTTTTGTTGCTTTAAGCACACTTTTCTGCCTGAGCACCTGAAACTTTTTCACAGATGTTTCATTTCTCAGAAACATGCACTCTTTGCAGCTCTAATTACAAAAGCCCGTGTCAGATCTGAATTGGAATGGAGAAAAAATGTTTTTGTGCATGCATATATGTGTGCCTAAGTTTTTGTGCACCCTCAAGGTAATTGTAGATAAGATGTCTTCAATCCAAAAGACAGGGATTTTAAAGTGTTCAATTTTGTAACAAATTTGCTGACTTTCTGGCCACCATCAGATAAAAATTGTTGCAGCTGTAATAGTTGTCTTTTAAAAGAAAAGTAGAGCTCGAGCCCCACCCAGATGCAAATGATGTGTTTAAGGAGATAGAATGGGCATAACTTCGAGCAAAAGTAAGAAATTTAGTAAGTAATGAGGTAAAGCCTGACTGAATGGGAAGACCTAGGTAATTGGACTTGATTACTTTGATGTAATGTCTGTTAAAAAAAAATTCTTAGGTGTCCATCCCAGGTTCTGTAATTAAGGCACGTATCCGACCGGTTGTTTTAAAATTGCATGTTAACTTGTGGGGGAGAGATTTGTTGTCTCAGTTTGGGGCAACCCTAACTTTGGAATAAGGTAGAGAAAGAGTGAAAAAAGAGTGAGAGAGAGGTAGAGAGAAAGAAAAGAAAGTGAATAGAGGTAAAGAGAAAGAGGAGAATTGAATTAAATTGATGTTTGAAGTTTGTAAATGGGCTTTGGCTTGAAGCCGGGAGAGTGAGAAGAGTAGTTAGGATTTAAACTGCTCTCTGAAATTCCTCGCTGTTTGAAGAATGCATGACAAAGGATTTTGCATGTGAAATTAATTTACACAAGCAGTTTGATTGCAGTGTTAATATATGTTAAATGGTAAAAGTTGGTATGCACGTACTTTGATTTCTTTCATATAAAGAAACAGTAAGTTGCAAAGCTGTTTAATGGGATGTGTGTATGCTTTTGTGTTATCATTTCCAAATTTGTTGAGAGAAAGCATGTTTTAAAGAGCAGGATAGCCGTTTGTAGAATTGTTCAGCCTTGAGCTAACTTAAAGTGATTGCGTGGGTGAGTTCCACCCCCCCTTTTCCCCCTGAGCCTTTCCTTGGAAGGAAACAGGAGAAGGGGGGAGAGAAAGAAGTGTGTGTGTAACTGCTTTCAGACCTAGAGGGAGAGAGACAGTAAGAAAATAGAGCTCATTGGCTTACATATAGCTTTTTGAACTGATGGTAATGAATGTTTTGTATTAAGAATAAATGAAATGGACCCTTTAATGAAACTTACATTAAAAAACAATGACCCAATTTGGATTGAACAGTGGCCCCTCCCTATTGTTAAATTAGAAGCCTTAAAAGAAATTGTGCAACAGTTGTTATTAGATAAAAAAAATAGAATTGTCAAATAACCCTTATAATACTCCTGTATTTTTAATTAAGAAAAAATCAGGGAAGTGGAGAATGCTTCAAGATTTAAGAAAGATAAATGAAGTGATTTGTCCCATGGGACCCCTGCAATGCTGATTACCAAATCCTAATATCATTCCTCAAAATTATGCTTTAACAGTTATTGATTTAAAAGATGCCTTCTTCTCAATACCTTTACATAAGAAGGACAGAGTATTATTTGCATTTACAATTCCTGTACTAAATTATAGTGAGCCAACAGTAAGGTATCAGTGGAAAGTTTTACCCCAGGGAATGCTAAATAGCCCAACGCTTTGTCAATATTATATTAATAATATTTTAAAACATTTTAGAGCCAAGTATAAAGGTATCCTATTCTACCACTACATGGATGATATCTTGCTAGCAATAGAAAAGAATGCACAGGATGCACATTCACAAGTATTTAATGATAAAGGATTTAAAATTGCTTCAGAAAAAATTCAAACTATGCCACCATATTTATATTTGGGACATAGAATCATGACATCTCATGCCTCACCAGTAATTCCAAAACTACCTGAAATGGATAAATGTAGTTTGGTGCAGTTACAATATTTGGGTTCAATTAACTGGGCACATCCTTACATGGGATTAACTACGAGTCAATTACAACCCTTATTTGCATTGCTGGCAGGAGGAAAGGAGCCTGCTGCTATACTAACCATAGGGGACAAAGAAAAAGAGTGTATTCAGGTGATTGAGGCAGCCTTAACAAAGACCTGGGTAGACAGGATGGTTTCACACGTTCCTATCTCAGCTGCTATTTTCAATACCAAAAACTTGCCCACAGGGTGTTTGTTGCAAACACAACAGAACAAAGTGTTAGTGATTGAATGGATACACTTAGCAAACAGCCCGGGGAGAACAGTTTCAACAAAACCTCTATTGTTATCCCAGATAATTATAAAGTTAAGAGAGAGAGCTCGAGCTACACTGGGAACGGATCCAGAAACTTTTTACATTCCATATCCACTACCTTGGTGGGAAAAATATTTTCAAATATCAGACGCACTTCAATTGGCCTTAAGTGACTATTTAGGGACAATTAAATACCACTATCCCACAGATTATAGGTTTTTGTTACTGAATCTACAACATTTACAATTGACTTCCTTACAAAGTAAACTGCCAATTAAAAATGCAGTTACAGTTTTTGCTGACGGAACTAAGAACAGGGGTGCATGTGTGTATCAAATCTCAGGACAGTGGATAACTTACCACACGCACCCTCAGAGTTCAGCACAGCGTTCTGAGTTGGCTGCATCCATATTAGCATTTGAGAAATTAAAAGACCAAACATTTAATTTAATTGTGGATTCATTGTATGTTTACCAAGTGATTAATAACTTGTTTGATGCCTATCTTTCACCAACCCTAGATAAGCAATTGTTAGATATGTTTTTACAGTTACAGCAATTAATTATGGATAGAAAATTTCAATATTTTGTGGCTCATATTAGGAGTCACCAGTCACTTCCTGGAATGCTAACAGAGGGAAATGATTATGCAGACAAAGCCGCTAGGGAAAGTTTTATTGGATTTGCAACTCCATGGGAAAGCCATGAGTATTTTCATCAAAATGCAAAAGCCTTAGTGAAGATGTTTGGAATTTCAAAAACTGAGGCTGTAGCGATCATCCAGCAGTGCTCAACCTGTAGCAGGCAAGGTAACGCAATTCCTATGGGAGTTAACCCCCGAGGAATTAAACGATGTGAGATATGGCAAATGGATATCACACAATACCCTTCTTTCGCACCCTGGAAATATATTCATGTCACAGTGGATACCTTTTCAGGTTTTATTTTTGCAAGCCCACAGCGGGGGGAAACAACCAAACAAGTGATCAACCATTGTATGCGCTCCTTTTCAGTTTTAGGAAGCCCCCTGGAGATTAAAACAGATAATGGACCCGCATATAGTAGCGCTGCATTCGCTACCTTTTGTGATCAATGGAAAATTGTCCATAAATTTGGCATCCCATACAATTCCCAAGGACAAGGAATTGTAGAAAGAGCAAATTTAACACTAAAAATGATGCTTGATAAACAGCAAGGCCCCTTTAAGATAGGGCTGCCTGAAATCCAAAACCGTTTGAGTAAAGCCTTATACACACAGAATTTTTTAAATCTTACAGGCTCACCCATAGCTTCCACAGCTGGGGAAAGACATTTTCAGAATAGCGTAGTCTCTCCCCGCCCTCTTGTTTATTACAGACAATTGCCAGACCCTCAGTGGAAGGGCCCAGTGGAGCTCGTTACTTGGGGACGTGGATACGCTGCTGTGCAACTCCCGGAACAGAGTGTTGTGGGTTCCTGGAAGATGCATACGACCGTTTCATGAGAGACCAGTGAAGACAGATGATAAAAAGGATCCCGAAGCAAGCCTATCCCTTTTGTTTCAAACAACAGACGACTAGAATTGCTGCTGCTCCCACTGTTATTCCTGTGAGCTGTGCACTCACTGCAGGATCCCGTGTGACATTGTGATAATTGAACAGTATCTTGAGGAAAATTTTTCCTATACCAATCCTTCTCACACTGAACTTCGTATCACACCAACAGTACAACTAACTATTGACAATCCTTTTTATAACCATTATCACGTAAGATCTATTGACCCCTCTTTTGATATCTAGTACTCAAGATGAAAATCCGTCCGGAACAGGTCGTTGGCCGGTCATATGTTCCCAGAGTACGTCAGCCCCGATGCCCATTTTTCAGAGGACCTTCGCCTGGACAGGAAATGGGATTTTGGGATTTTTGGGCTCCTCCGATGTCTTGTAAGCATTTTATGTTGCACCTTTTGCTAATGATGTTGGGGATGGGAATTGTGCTTTTAATCATATGGGGGGCATGTGAATATGAACGCAAAAATAAGAAGGGAATAGTGGAGGATATTCAAGAAATTCCTTTCACACACAACCGCTCAAAAAGAGCGATCATTCCATACTCCAATGGGGAAAACTGCAATTCTCAAGGGATATGCATCTACCCTCACAATACATATGGAGAAGCCAATACACAAGTTACCTTAACTTGTTATTTGAAAAATCCAGCTGCAGCGTGTTTAATTACATGGCAATTTTTGCCTGCAAAATTCAAAAAGGCATTCCAAAATGTGAGAGGTATTTCACACCCGAAAGAGAATGGCTGCTCTTCACATATTAGAATAAAAATTACAGAGAATTCTATAGGTTGGTATCAATGCACACAATACCAAAAAGGGTTACCTAATAAAATGATAAAAACAGAAGTAACTTCAAGGGCAAGTATAAAATTTCCCCCAGTTAGTGAGTGGTTCTTAACACTATTGAGTTATCAACAAGAGATAGGAGGAGACAACTCTCACCACCTTACAAAAAGAGAGATAAAAGAGGACATTTGCACAGCCTGTTTACAAAAAACCAAACAAGGCAAAACAATTTCCATGACCTTAATATATTATACTATGAAACCTGAATGCAATGGAACCTTAATACCACCATGCACACATAACAATACACAATACAATCAGTGCTATACACCAAATGGGATACAATGTTATGAACCAAAAGCGGTAGGACCTATAACAAGTAGCATCTATGTTTATGGCTATAAAGGAGGATCTAGTTTAAAACATCAATTTCTTACAGCACAAAGATTATCAGGGTACATAGCCCATAATGTTTCAAAGGGAATGGCACCTGTCATTGTTTGTTTTGATACATGTTTAGCAATTGATATAGGGCAAGGAACAGGATCCGCGGGGGTAACCTGTGGAGGACAGTCGTGGGAACAATCATACATCCAAAACCATAGATATTTATTCACTCGCTCGACACTTTCAGCACATGGAGGCTATACCCAACCGAGTGTATATTGGTATACAAGTGGCTATGGACCTAATAATTTCGATCTTTCTATTACTCCAGTCACTACTGATTGTCAATCCCATCACTGCACACCACTCTGCCTTTCTGCGCAGGTAGCAGGTACTTTAGGTACCCGATACTATCATTATGGTATTGGTATAGATAAAGCAGGAAAGGATCCTTATGGATATATTATTGTAAAGACTGAAGCAACAAAATTGACAAATCAACCTGTAAAGTTTTTTTGGAGTTATGAGCAGGAGATTGCTAAACTTAACGATCTACCTACACCTCCAAAAGCAAAAAATATGTTTATTAATTTGGCTCAAGAAGTTGCTACAGAACTTATGTTAAAAAATTGTTTTGTATGTGGAGGAACCACTATGGGAGATCGCTGGCCATGGCATGTACAAGAAGCAAACTATACTGAAATAGCACAATGGAAAGGGAACTTCACCTTTAATAACAACTTCAATGAAACCTGGCAAGTTACCTCTCATATAATAGGTCACATATGTTATACCAGAAATAACAATAATCAGACTAAAAGAAATAAACCTATGGGATTTTTAAAATGTTCTAATGAGTGGGAAAATAACACTTGGGTTTCACAAACTAATATGACCAAACCTGAAAACTCATTGCTGGAAGTAACTAAGTTACGAGGACTTTCAGACCCTGAAAATGATACTATTGTGTGGAATTCACCTGATGGGTTATATTGGATATGTGGTAATTTTGCCTATAATATGTTACCCGCGGGGTGGTATGGGTCATGCATCTTGGGGGCGATTCAGCCTTCATTCTTCCTAATGCCTATAGAGAAAAAACAAAAACTGGGAGTCCCTGTATATGATACTCTTGAAAGACGTAAACGTACAATAGATCTTGCTAAAGGGATAAAAATAGGTAACTGGAAGGATGATGAGTGGCCCCCTGAGAGAATTATTGCATATTATGATCCCGCGACGTGGGCACAAGACGGATCGTGGGGATATAGAACGCCGATATATATGATAAATCGCATTATTAGATTACAAGCTGTATTAGAAATAATTACAAATGAAACTGCATTGGCATTAACTAAGCTTGCAAAAGAAAGTGTATTGTCAAGAACTTATATTATGCAAAATCGTTTAGCCTTAGACTATTTGCTCGCTGCCGAAGGCGGAGTGTGTGGTAAATTTAATCTTAGTAATTGTTGTATACAAATTGATGATTCTGGAATTGTGATAGAAAAAATAACTCGAACTATGATACAAACTGCACATGTTCCTGTACAAACTTGGAAAGGCATATTGGACACTGACGGTTGGCTTGGAGGTATTTTTAACAATTGGAAGCAAGGTTTATTTTTTATTGGGATGATATTTTTGGGATTAACTATGTTGCCATGCATAATACCATTATTGAGATCCACTATGCAGAGTATTGCGGACGCGACTATCCAGAAGCATCACGCATTATTAATAAGTGTCAATACATCAGAATTAATAATCCCTGGATATCCAATGGAAGGGGGATTTGTGAGAAAGAAACAACCCATGGCAATTGCCTCCATTTAAAAAATAAAAAAGGAGGAGATGTGGGAAACTACCCCATAATTGGCTGGGTGAAATTAGCTGGGATCAATAGGATAGGATAGAATATCTATCTGGATCAATTGATCCCAGTGAACATTTGCCAAAAGCCATATGGAGAAAACAGTCCTGGGAAAGCTTTTAGATAAGGAAGCCGAATTCATTTCGAGTGTCTATGTGAATAGCAATACACAGATACACCAGAGATGAGAGGCCTCTATTATCTGAGATATAAACACACAGAATTAGCCTTGCATCCTTTGTCGCCTCGTGTAACAAATCAGTCACTCCCATATGCCTAATGAAGCTTTCTGTATGATTTACAATTCTATACTTTCTAATCAGAACAACAGTACCTTTTGTCCCTCCTCCCTGCCTTTCTGCCAGAATGTGTAATCAAGAAGTGATTTGTAACATACTGAGAGATCCTTTGTTTGTATTAAATTGCTGACTAGCTTTCTTTGAACTTTCCTAATAAAAAGTGTTCTGGTTTAGCCAGAAACCACCATTTTCACCCAGTCTGCAGTGTGTGTGTGTCTCATTGCCAAAGCAGCCTAGGAATTAGAGATTCGTGAAGTGGTCCATCGGATTGTGAGAATGCTTGTATCATCAATGCAAGCTCACTCTCGCACATATACATATACATATACATATACATATACATATACATATACATATACATATACTTACATACATACATACATACACACACACACATATACATACATACATACATACATACATACTCAAACATAGTGTTCTTGTAAAGGCAGGCATATTGCTGACCTCTGACTTAGAAGATTTCTAAGAATATTGTATTGCTTTTACTCATTATTTAAGTATTTATGTGGTTCTCAGTTTTTTACATTATATAGGTAGTCTTTGACTTACAATGCCTTCTGAGCAAGTTACACAACTCCCTCCTTCTTTCCCCATTAGGAAGGATTTGAAAAGAACAATCTATTTCTTCAATCCATGCTTTGTGATTTTGCAAGGAACAAGCTATATTGCACTCACTGCACATATAGGGTGCTAAGGACTTTTTTCTTTCTGAAAGGATGTTGCAACTAATATTTTAAAACAGGAATAGCACATTTACTGTTGATAAGTTGCTTTTTTCTGATATTGGATAGGGATATTTTGTTTTTCTGACAGGTGTTTAGAGACTAGGAGAAAATAAAAAGTCAATTGCCTACATAAAATGCAAGTTGATTGCCTACAATAGAAATACAAGAGACTATATCAAAGGACAGATGAATTGAAATGCCTTTGGGCCTTGTAAATATTTTTGTGTATTTGTTTGATTTTTCTTTCTACAGGAGCTCTGCATGAAAACCCTTGCATATCAAATTCTGTATTCTGTATTGATACTCATTCAGTTTTATTTGTAAGTGATGCAAATTGAGAACATAGCCAAATACTGTCTTTTCTATGTGTTTATAATGTGAAGTTCCATGTTTATGTGAATTCTTTTCAAAGAATAATATTTTATAGTAAAAATATCAATCTTAGTGTTGTAAAAGTAGAGATACCAGACATATATCTTAAGAGGTAAATTGGCCTGTATCAAGAAATAAGCACATAAATTATTGCAACTTGATTCATTTTTATTTTGGTCTTCAACCAGCATAAAAAAATGTATGGGATTACTCACAAAGTACAAATTGTTAGTAGCATTTGAAAACAATCTAATCTAAATATAATATAACAATATTAATAAAACATACGTGTAATAATACCTTAATTCAACACCCCCCCCGGAGATTGAATGTGTAAAGATACAAGCTTAGTATACTAAATACAGAAGGAAATTAAAATGAACCTCTTAAGTATTAAATAATATAAGCCATGTGTGTCAAACTTGCAGCATCATATTACTGTCAGGTGACTTTTCGTGATGTTTTTTCCCCTTTGCAGTGCTGCAGTAGGTGTGTCCTGTGCCTGACGTATCTGGCCCACGGGCCGCCAGTTTGACACCCCTGAGTCCTAAACTCTCCTGTTTTAATTTTTTAAAATACATATTCTGCATCAAATTTTGGTAATATACCTCTATATCCACTCCATCTTTTATAAAAATGGATGTGAAATGGGGGCAACACTGTATAGTCTGGAAAGCTTGTGAAAAGTTTAGGTGACTTTTACTATATGATTTTGTATCAAAGTAAAACTTACTCTGTACAATACTGTATATACTGTAAGCCCAATGCTACGGAATTAACCTCTTTATCACATGGGTTCTTTTAATAAAATCTAACAATAATTAATACCACATACTTTAAGTTCATATCAATAAATGTAAATTGCTACATTTTCAGGTTTCCAAGCTAGCTGGTGTTATGCTGAATCACGGTGTGAAGAAAGGAGATTGTGTTGTCATCTACATGCCAATGATACCACAGACAATGTACACTATGTTGGCTTGTGCAAGAATAGGAGCTATACATAGTCTTATTTTTGGTGGATTTGCTTCAAAAGAGCTTTCTAGTCGCATTGATCATGCCAAGGTAATAAACATGTCTTGTATTCTGAGAGGATGTGGCAGTCGTATGATAAATACTTTAAAAATGAACTTTTCTTTCACAGATCTCTCCCAGCTTAATTGTGTGAGAAGATCAGAACTGATGCCATTTACATTATTTATATGTCACAAATAGGCAATACAGATTTTGTTACTCAGCCGTGAAAAAAAATGCTTACACTTGCTTTGGAATAATTTCATACCTACAAGTTGCACCTAAAAGAGCAACTTACTTATAAATAAGCTGATTTAGGCTTTAAGCAGAAGGATAGTATATGCATTTTCAGTTCAGGCTATGTCTTGATTTTTCTGAATTCATGAGAACTTAGCAGGTAGCATGAATTTAGACAGAATTTAAATTTGGATAGCATGCTCCCTTAGCAGAAGCTTAACTGATCAATATAACATTTCAATCAAGAGTCCATTTTTTTTTAGCATTGGACATGTTTGAACTATAGAGCGCATGCTGTGATAAAGCATAAAACATATTGAAAGGATACTCTCTATTATTCCTACCACCTCCAGCTTTCATGTCTTCTTCACTCAAAACTATTCTAAAAAAGTCACCTGAGGCAAGAAGCCTATTAGATGCTAGATACTCTGACACATGTACACGCCATGTTGATTAATCCTGCTTTGGATGATGCTAGCTGGTTATTTTGTATACTTTTGTCATTACATTGGTTCATTTAAAAAAAAAGTTATAATAGCATTGAATGATGGATTTTGTCAGTAATGTTAATAAGATTTCCTTTGATCTTCTAGCAATTAGTTTATTAAAGATAGTTCTTCCATGTGTTCACTACATATGAATTTGGATGTCATGATCATAGGCCATAGATAATTTGTTTCTTATCTTTTTTACAGGTAATATTCATCAATTACAGTGTTGAAAAGAAAGAATTCCAACTGCTTCTGCACTAGTGCTTGCCTGCTTTGCAGATGATTATGTTGTGGCTAAATCTTGTTTTTCTCTAGACTATCAGTATTCCGAAAGTATAGTTTAAAGGTAGGAGTAAAAGTGAATGCATTTTTTTCAGATTCCGGAGAGGATGATTTGTTTGAGTGTTAGCTGCAGAACAAAATTAAACTTGGTTTCTTCATATTGTTGTTTTTTGTTTTTTCTAATCCTGTGAAATGTTGGAAATAAAGGATGTAAAAAGGCTCAGGGCTTTTTCTGTTTACCCATCACAGGATAACTTTCCCAAATCAGAACAAGGTTGAATGTTATGTGGGGAAGAAGCCAGAAAACTGATGGACCAGATTTGGTTAGCAGTTGTTGAGGAAAATAATATTCTCCCATCTTGTTAACGCTTCTGGGTAGTTTCTTGGAATGTTGCCAACTGTTCCATTCTAAATCCTCCTTCCTTATTACATGACCGAAAGTACAATATATGCTGCATTTCTATGTGCAGACTTGCAAAGACAGTGTTGTAGTTTGAAGGGAAATGCAGAGATACAAGCAATATACAATTACCCAGACTTAACATATACAGGCAACATGTCTGCATGCAACATTTTCACTGTAATAATAAATATTTTGGGAATCTTGCCATTTGTACAGGTTAAGTTAGTCTTTAATCTTTCAGACCTTTTGGACAAACCTAAAGAAAGACTCAGTGGTTGGTGAATTTCTGCATTAGAGGATATGCCTAATACCCTCACAAGTTTTAAATTGTGATTAATACGGCATTACTGATTGAACCATCTAATTTGATGTAATGAGCAAAACTCCTAGGTTAGGCAAAAGATATACTGAGTTCAGTATCTACTATTTGCATAAGGCTAAGAATCACTCAGTTTCTTTAGTGTGTGGGTTGCACTAAATATTGGGGGAAAATAAAAGTTTTTAATTTAAATTTAAAAACATATTTATGCCACAGGGTGATGAATCCAAGACTTGAAACAACTTGTAATTCTAAACATGAAAACAACTGATTCTTTTGTCTTGCTGCAAATGCACACACATCATTTTTCTACTTAAACAAGCACTTATGCATATAATTGTGGGGGAAAGATCCTGGGATTCTTCAATGCTGAGTGGATTCTTTGCTTGTGGAGAAGGAGGTATGATCTTGGTGCTTAGTATGACTTGAGTTTGTTTATGCACATACATATGCATGTATATGTATGTATGTACAGTATATGTACATTCATACATATATATGTATGTATAATATACTCTCTTTTTTTTAGCCCAAACTGGTTGTAACATCCACATTTGGAATAGAACCTGGAAGAAAAGTGGAATATGTGCCACTTCTAGAGAAAGCATTGGAGATGATCAGTCATCAACCAGAAAGAGTTCTGATTTATAGCCGCCCTAATATGGTAATTATAGCAACCAGGCTTATGTTCTTTATTGCTCTAGTCTTTTAAATCATATTTCCCTAAATAGCTTAATTGCAATCTCTAATTTCATTGGATTCTGGCATTTCATCATGTTAGTCTGATGGTCCTGTTCTTTTACAGCCTTGAAATACATTTATATGTGCTATTATATTCACTAAAATTCTTGCATGAAGAAGATTTTATTATTAGTTTTATTCTTTTCTCTGTGCGTGTGCCCAAATGTGCTTTTACAAGATCTAATGTTAGTACCTTGTATACAGGGAGCTGTTCCTCTTAAGCCAGGACGTGATTTGGACTGGAATGAAGAAGTGGCCAAAGCAAAGCCATGTGATGCTGTTCCTGTACATTCAGATCATCCACTTTATATTCTTTATACATCAGGAACTACTGGTACACCCAAGGTAAGTCTCTATTTCAATGAAAATACTTATAAACAAGTTAAGTTCTACTCTAGATCAGGCAATAGTTAATTAAAGTTAATTTCATTAACACCATTCCCCCCCCCCTCTTTAGTTTTCCCTAGTTTTGATGTTCAAATTCTGTTCATCCTTCTAACTGATTTGGCACAAATTTGTTTCTGTATGAAGTGAGGGATAAGATTAAAGGCCTGAGCTTGTCTATATTGGTGGCATATGATCAAAATCAGTGGAATATTACAGTGTATGTAAAGAAGTAGCAACAAAAGTTTAAAAATTCCCATAAGAACAACAGGAGAGATCATAGCAATGCAGCCACCTTCTGTAACAGAGATGAAAATGAAGAATGGAAAGGTACATTTAGCTGTAAATCTAAGAGATAGAAAATGGTTATGCAACATAACAAGCATAGGCATTTCCTAGTTGCCTAAAAAGATGTAGGCAGGCACCAGATGACCTCTAAAATTCATTTGTTATTTTATGATATATTCAGTCCAGGGTGAAATTAGCAAGTTCTGACAAGTTCTAGAAAATTAGTAGAGGAAATTTTGAGTAGTTCAGAGAACTGGCAAATACCACCTCTGGCTGGCCCCAGAGTGGGGTGGGAATGGAGATTTTGCAGTATCTCTCCCCTGGAGTGGGGTGATAATGGAGATTTTGCAATATCATTCCCCTGCCATGCCCACCAAGCCACGCCCACAGAACCAGTAGTAAAAAAATTGATTCAGTCTTGATGTAAATGGGTTGTTTGGGAAAAGATAGGAGGCAAGGAGGAATAGGCTGAGTTTTTCAAACTTATTAGGCTAGAGCTTTTTCAACATTTGGGACTGGGGAAGGAAGAATGCATTCCTTTTTTCTTTTCCTGGCTCAATTACTTCAGTTCTTATTCTAGCTATTGTTGAAATACACCTTGGTAGATATTGTTGCTGTTCAACCTGTTCCAGAATCATCTCCCCCTTTGTGAACATTGCTGCCTTTTTTGGGGGGGGGGGAGATGTCTTCTGCCCCTCTATATTTGCCCTTCAACTAGCCAATCCCTTTCTGTTAAGGGGCAATGTGAGGCTCCCAGAGCAGTTATAAACACGCAATGGAATGTGGTGAAACTAGCCAGCTGCAGACTCAGATCTGTGATTGAACTGGGCCAGTCAGTCACTGAGTTGCCTCTGAAGATTTATAAGGGTGGTTGGGTAATGGCAGGCAAGATTGTCCAAAATTGCAGGGAAGGCCACTTTTTTAAAAGCTAGAGTTCAACCTGTGCCTAAGCAAGAGTGACCTGGTCTTCTCCAATGTTGTTCTGTGTTAGATCTATTAATTAAACCATTGGAGCAGTTTCTCTGGCCGTGGGAGGAGCTGGTAAGCCAGCAGTGCTAAGCTATGGGTGGCCTCTTTGAAGTTAGAAGGGTATATGTGGGTTGGAAGCAACAGCTGCCTCATTGCACTGAATTGCATTCCTTTTCTGCCTCATATGCACACACTAAATTGAACAATGATTTGAACCATAAAATGTCCCTCTAAAAGATGTTTTCATCAATAAAATACCAGAAATAGTTACTATGCCAGTTCAAAAGTGTGGATTTTCCAGCCTGTACCATTTCCACATAGAAATGGTATGGATTAGAAAATGGAAGCTATAAACCTCCAAAATACTAACTGTATTTTGTAGCGATTCAACTGAGAACATCTTGTTTTCTTTCAGTTACGTGAAGTTCTTCCTACATCTATTCCTGATCCCAAAAGGGATGGGAATCCTGTGACTTTCCACGTGTTATTAAACTATATATCCATTTATTATGCCCTTGTTAAAGTTCAGAAGTATCTGGAAGACTGCAGAATATTCACCATGCTTTTAAAAATGCATTTGGATTAGCCAAACTGCAGAATCTCAGTTTTTCTCCTGCCATGGTAGAATTACACATTCCCCATATTTCATATAAGAACTAGATTCTGAATAAAGAACAAATTTATGTATTTTGTAACCTATGCTTAGAATTCTGAAAGCTCTTAGGATTAAGGAGAGGAATAGTAATTTCCTGTAAGTGTTCATTTAATTCTAATTAATTATTTAAATATCAAATTTCTTTCATTCAGGGTGTTGTCAGACCAACAGGTGGCTATGCAGTCATGCTAAATTGGACCATGTCAGCTGTATATGGACTTAAGCCTAAAGAGGTAATTTCAGTTTATATAATATGTTTCAATTAAGAAAATCTGTGCCTTTATTGTAATTACATTTTATATCTCATTCTTAGGTCTGGTGGGCTGCATCTGATTTAGGCTGGGTGGTTGGTCATTCTTACATTTGCTATGGACCTCTTCTGCATGGGAATACAACAGTTTTATATGAGGTGAATATTTTTTAATTTTTAATTATTTAACTCATTTGAGTTGCTCTTCAGCAAACAGTAAATAGACACATACAATTCTGTTAATTAATGTGTGATCACTATTACTACTTTTAGTAATAGTGTTTTTCACCAGTCTCATATAGAATGTCTGGTTATGAGGTGATTAGGAAGGCTCTGTCTTCCTTGAGAAACATAATTTGTAGAGCCCTCTCATCTGTTTAGCAGCTTAGGTTAACCTAAGAAAATAATAGTTTCCTGCTATGTAAGCAAGCTCCAGCAAGCCTGAAGTTGGCATGTTCCACATCTCTATGTACTAGAGGTGAAGACTGGAAGCTTTTTCCTTTGATTTTAAAATAAATTACTTTTTCCACATTATATGCCATCTGGAGACCTATATTTTATTCAGCTTCTAAGTAGTGAGTTTTAAAAACACCTTTTAAAAAAAGTACATGTTGTGCGATTTTCTTTGATAATGTATGTATTTTTATCATGATTATCTTTGTGCTTTTTTTTCTGTTATTTTAAAAATAATAAACTAAACAAACATCTAGGTTATGAGAACAAATCAATTTCATATACATTCTCTCTCTCCCTCTCTCTTTCCCTCCCCCCCTCTCATCATTTTTATTCTGGTTCCATCATGAGATAAGACTGGTCAGCAAGCTGTTCAATATTAGCAAATAACCAATTCGTAAACTTACCATCACTAGTAATTTTGACAAAATGAGAGTGGCTTGGATGCGCAGGCTGCTCTTCTGCATCTTAAAGCCTTTGTTAGAAGGCTGAACTAAGATTATATAGAAACACTTGCAATATGTGGGAGAACTGGGATGTTGTGGGTACCAGGCAAGCATTCCCCAATAGAATATTTCAGCAGTGGGCCTCACAGCCTTAAAAGCTCTGTGACTTATAGCCAATTGCTTTACTCCATTGTGGTAACAGGGAAAAATCTTACTAAAGATGCTTGCAAGGCCCAGGCAGGTTAATAAGATAGTGACTTTTCTTGAAACTATTAGCACCAAGTTGTTGAGGAATTTAAAAAGTTAATTTGGAAACAAAAAGTATACCCAAAGTCTGAGCCACTGAGATAGTATTATATAGGTAAAAGGAAAACATGAGAGAATGAATAAGTGAGGACTCTTGAGTTGAGCTCAATTTTGATAATTTTCATAGATACTTGCATGAAGTTTTCTTGATAACAATTTGGGAGGAGTTTAGTTTGGGGTATAGGTCTGGGATTCCCAAATAGTGATATCTAGGCTTGAATCTGCTTGAAACCCAAAGAAGGTCAGTCTGGTTTTGTACCTGCTGAGATGTGTATGCAATGTGTTAATAATTACCTGGTAACAATTCAATGCAGTACTTGCAAGACATGTTTTTTTGTTCCTCGGTAATTTATTCAGTGCATCACCAGACAGCCTTGACATGCTAATGTGGGTGCATATGAATAATTTTCTCATGTTCGTATAAATGCATTTTAATCATTGTTTCAGCATTCTGCTGACAAGTTGATGCCATGTTGCAATGAGCCTTAAACTGTGAAAGAATTATACAATACTTTTTACCTAATTA
Source organism: Thamnophis elegans (assembly GCF_009769535.1). Classification (NCBI taxonomy): domain Eukaryota; kingdom Metazoa; phylum Chordata; class Lepidosauria; order Squamata; family Natricidae; genus Thamnophis; species Thamnophis elegans. The sequence continues at coordinate 42,907,216 of NC_045547.1, read as the reverse complement.
TACTTTTAAAACTAATCTCCTTATAGGGAAAACCTGTAGGAACTCCAGATGCAGGTGCTTTTTTCCGTGTGCTGTCAGAATATGGAGTAGTGGCTCTTTTTACTGCACCAACTGCAATTAGAGCAATACGTCAACAGGACCCTGAGGCTGTCCTGGGGAAACGGTACAATTTGACAAGGTGAATTTTGGTCTCTTTGCTTATCCTATTTGCAGATGATGCAAAATTGGGTATGATGGCAAAGCCCTAGAAAACAGAAATAACATTAAAATGGGCCTTGATTGGACAAATGGCTTTAATAAGCTCAACAAACTAGGACGGCAAGAACAACACTTTCTGAATGTGGCTTTGATCTCATTAAACTTGTTTTGTATTTATTCTGAATATTTCCTCCGTGGCAGATGCACTTCTAATCTCATTTCTTTCATTCGGGAATCTATTTGAAAGATATTGTCAGATAACATCAGTTACCTGATACCTTAATTCTCTTTGTCTTTAGAAAATATCATCTTCTAAAACAATTGCCACTTCTCATTATTGTTAGGCTTATTCATATTATTTAATTCCTGAACTCTGCCATATTAGAATTTGTTGGTGAAAAAGTGTTGTTTTGTATACTTTTACCTTCACACTAGATAGAACTGGATGATGAACTGGAGTGAACTTGTATTTTTAATTGAACAGAGAAGTAATGATCTTCTGCGATAATCCCCTTTGCTGTTGTGCTGTTTTGGCACAGTGCCTGGTTCTGAGTATATATATAAACTTTTAGTTATGTAAAGAAGAAAAAGTGTACTACTTGCATTAACCAAACAAAAGCTAGGCAATATTACACAGAGACAAGAATCACTTGAGGTAACAGTTACATAGTTCACTGGGAATGTAAAGCTTGCCTAGAGATAGTAGTTCATCTTCTCAATAGGCTGAGCACTCTCCTAAGCAGCACATTTCAAAAGCACAATGCCCGCTTAAAGTGATCCCATAATAAAAATACAGCCACAAGCTCCTTTTGCAAAAATGTTGCGGAGTTGTGTCATTCTTCTCTTGGTTGCTTGATCGCCCCCGGATCTTCCTCTTTGGCCAGTTCAAATCCTGTTTGCCTCTGAACTCTGGAAGTGAGAGTCACCAGCCCCAATCCTCCCTCCCCCCAAATCGACTAAACAATTTCCTTGCTTGACAGCCTGAAACTTGGCAGCTTCTAGCTTCCCCTCACTGCTTGATTGTCCTAACTAATCTGAATCTCATGCACTTAACCACAGCATTATGTGGCTGCAAGGAGTTGTGAGCCCTTTGAGATTGGTCTAGAAGCAGTACAAAGACTACAGGCAGGGGTGTCCAAACTTGGGAACTTTAAGACTTGTGAACTTCAACTCCCAGAATGGCTGGCTTAAAGTTCCCAAGTTTGGACACCCCTGACTACAGGAATGCCACATTATTGTTGGATGGTAAACCCAGGGAGTGCCCTTTTGCCCCCTAGTATACCAGACATAATTAAGGGGGAATTATTTCAAGTTTGTTTCTTATGCTTTATTTAATTCCCAGGACACTCTCTTACTATTGATTAACTGTTACTGCATATTTTCCTCAAAATTATCTCAGCACATTTCTAAAGGAATGGAGTCCCAGCAGGGTGCAGTACTGCAAGAAGATAAACATTGTCCCTTGTTCCCTTTATCTCCCCAGGCTGCCTCTTACAATCATTTCTTTTTACTACCTCTTGTTCTTCAAGATAAATTCCTTCTGCTCCTCTATTTTGTCTTTATAGGTCTGTGTATATGTGTCTATCTTTCACATGCACAACAGCATTTTCTTCTTAATGAACAAATCTAACCTTTGGTTCTTCTCTCTTTATTTCTTTTAATCTCTCCATTCTGAAAAGTCACCTGTTCTATTTTTCTTCTGGATGTCATGCTTTCAAGCAAGAAGTCTTTTATCACTTCTACATACATTAGTATCTGATGCAGTGGTGGGTTTCAAATTTTTTTAAAACCTCTTCCGTAGGTGTGGCCTGCTTTGTGGGAGTGTCTTGCTGGCCATGTGACTGGGTGGGAGTGGCTTGGCAGTCATGTGACTGGGTGGGCGTGGCAAATTTGTAAAATGTGGTGAAACTCACTTAACAACGCCCTTGCTTAGCAACCAAAATGTTGGTTCAGAAACTCTGGCATTTGAAGTACGCAAGTCTTAAAGCTGTCAAGTGACAAGACCCTTGCACCCCTAATTCTTTAGAAAAAAACCCCAGGGGTGTTCAAACATGACAGCTTTAAGACTTGTGGACTTCAACTCCCAGAATTCCTCCTCTCGCTCTTCATCTTGATGATGTGCGGACTGGCGGGGGGAAGGAGCTGAAACCGGTTTTAAACGGCACTATAGATTTGTGGAGCCTCTTCTATAGAAGAGGTTAGAACTGGCAGGAACCCACCCCTGATCTGATGGTTCTATTGCCTTTGATTCCAGCTTCTAGCCACTACAGACTTTTTAAATCAGATCTCTAGCACTCATGTTAATTTCTTTACCCTTCCTTCAAAACCTATACACATTTGCATAAATGTACTTATTATCCAGCTCTATTGTAAGTCAGTACCACTGTAATTGTAACAGCTGTAGTAACAGAACCCTGCAAGTTTGAATCCTTCCTTATCTTTGTGCTATCTAGGAAGGCACTGGTATAAGCCATTTACTCATTTTATATATTGGCTGAGACTTGAACCCCTCTTATCTGACTACTGCATTGGTAGCAGCTCTTCTTCATCCTCTTCAGGGCCATTCTTTTTGCTCTCTACATCTACACAAGAAATTTCCTTCATCTAACAATGTACTGCGTGTGTGTAATGATAGAAGAATCTTGTTTCAGCAGCACATGCCATCAGCTACTTGCAAATTATGTATGTTTGCTGTGCAAAAGGGAAATGTAGTAATCCTTGAATGAACAATGAACAATCAATCCAGGTTACAGACAATATACTAAAATAAATGTTTTTGTCTCAAATGTCACAGGTTCTTTTGCTGCAGTAAACTAACATGATCACCTATTTGGAAATCCTTGTAAGATAGAGAATCTGAGGCTCTAGGGGTTATAAGCCATCCTTAAAAATCATATTTATGAAATTAGAAATTTCCCAAAGTTGTTACAAATCATACTTCTTAAAGTGACAGGAGGATAATTGATATGAATTGATAGTAAATACATTCATTGTAATTATTTTTCATTACCTGAAAATGTGAATATAAAGAAGCCAACTTGAGTTTTTATCCTGCCCTCCCTGCTGGTGCAGCATTCAAATATAAAATGTAAAAAAAGGAAATATCCCTGCTTTATAACTCTTCTGTAATTAGGAAACAATATTATACATAACTGCATCTATCATTATATGTTTACATTTCTTAGTAGGAAATTAATGTTGAAAAAATCCTATTTAATGTAGGTTTCGAACGTTATTTGTAGCTGGTGAACGCTGTGATGTGGATACATTAGAATGGTGCAAACAAATTTTCAAGGTACCAGTTTTGGATCATTGGTGGCAAACTGGTGAGTTGATTATACCTGTCTGAAAACAAATCCACATAAGCAGTTTTACCTCTTTTCTGATTGAAGTTTGAATTTCAGATTAGTTCACATGTGTGGCACCTTAAATTTTTTCATTAATTTGGAATCCTTTTTATAGCTTCTGTACTGTCTTCCTACTTTATTTTGCTTTCTTTTACTATATCTGTATTTTTTATTGATTTGAACTATTGTGTTTATGTAAGAATCATGAATTAATGGAATACTACCATGTTTCCACGAAAATAAGACAGGGTTTATTTTCTTTTGACCCCCCCCCCCCAAATAAGCACATGGCCTTATTTTCAGGGGGGTCTTATTATTTTTGAGGTGCAGGAGGCGGTGAGCGTGGTCACCTCATGGCTGCTGCTGTGTTGCAATATTTTCAGGGAGGGCTTATTTTTTTGGGAGGGCTTATTTTAGTGCATGTGCTTAAAAGCCCGATTGGCCTTATTATCCGGGGAGGTCTTATTTTCAGGGAAACAGGATATTGTCTTGGGAAAACAAAAGACTGCTATGCACTTATTATTATTTTTCTTATATGTATGTAAAATGGGAAGGAATAGAGTTGAAATTCACCAGTAGGAAAACTCCAGCTATGTAAAAATTACATATAGTAGAATTTTTTTTTACTCTCAAATCAGATGTAAGCAAGCAAGATTTGTACATAAATCACACCCTCAAAACTGGTAGCAAATGTTGGGAGAAAATAGCTACCATTTGCAATCTGATAGGTATTTGGAAAAAAGATAGAGTTTTAAATGGGGAGAGCACTGACCTTGGAGAAAGTTTGTCTGAAAAATGAGTCTTCTGATGCTGGTTACATCCCATCTATCTAACCCCACTCATCAGTAGCCATTTGGATTGTTTGAGGAGTTGCAGAGAGCAAATTCACCATTCTTGGCCTTTAGTCCCAATATTGCCATGAGGTTGAACACAGGGAGGACATAGAAGTGATGCAGTTTTTCTCATGGATTGAGTCATAAATACTTCTTGAATAGCTTTGTTGTCATAGCTATTTTCATAGTCCATCCTGAAAGACATGGAGGCTAGACAGCCATTGCTGCAGCTGTTCTTTTGCTTCATTCTGGAAAGGCCAGCTCAAATTGGGAAAAAAAACCTGTCAACCAAATTCCAGCCATGTGTTTACTAATGATTTATCTATCTTCACTGGCTAGAGTGTTGATTTAACAGTAATAAACAGAAGCTTTATGTTGTCATGTTGATGATAGGCGATGCTGGAATATGTTGTAACTCACCACTGAGAAATGACTACTGAGAGTCTCTTGTGAGATTGGCTTCATGGAGATGTTGCTGTAACCACAAACAAACAATCTGGATGAAACTGAGTAGCAGCTGAAGTGCCAGTTATGTCTATAATGGGCTGGGTGGAGTCCCTCTGCTCCATCCGGTTATTCTTAGCTTATAAAATAAGATTGGAAGTGGTTCAAAATTGCTCTCAGGGCAGAAATACCCAGACCATCCCAGACTCATGGCTGTCCAATCTTTGTTTGAAAACCTCCAATGATGGACCACCTATGATTCCAGAAAAGAGGCTACATCACTGTTTAATAGCTGTCATGATCAATAAATTCATCCTGGTTTTAAGTTTAAATCTCTCTAAAGCTTTCACCCCTTGGTCCTTGTCCTGGTCCTCAGGCACTAAAGAAAATGAATCCACATCCTCTTAAATAGATGAGCCACAACAACTGTCTCTAGAGCCATTTAAAATATCAAATGATCCCAACAAATAGGTATTATATTCTCTATATTTCCTCAATACATTAAAGATTTTCCTTCCCTTCAGTTAAGTCAAAGCTTTCTTACTGCTGTGCCCATTATTATTGGTCACTGTAACTTATTTTTATAGCATTCCTCAATGTACTATTAGCAGACAGAGGACAGTTGAAATGCTATTTATTAAAGCCCACGTATCTGAAGGAGCTGCAGCTGACATTGAGATGTGAACAAGAATGTATAACAAATGGCAGAACTGAGGATTTTTCTCATAGAGCCTAGGACATGAGAGGCAGATTTATGTGTAGTCACACTAAGTGGAGGATTAAGTGAGATTACACATAATTAAGTAGAGATGTTTAAGAATTTGAACTAATTAAGTAGAGATTAATTAGTATAAATTCTGAAACGTAGCAGATAGTGGGGAATAGCCAAGTCAAAATGATGTTCAAGTTGGGAGTCAATCATTGTACAAATTGAATAAAACTGAATTTATAAAATAAAGGCAAATAATACATACGTGCCTTATTATCATGTTCCATGCAGAAGAAATAAAAGACATTTAGTTAACATATCTGGTAATAGTACTCAGGTTAGTATGCCAACTTTAATCCCACTTTAAAAATAAAAGTGATGAAAAGCTTTTGCTAAATATAGAATTAAAGGAGAAATTATGGAAATCATAGGGTTGGGTGATTTTTGTTTCTCAATTGCCCAACGAAGGCAGCATTTATTCAGTGAGAGAGGACAGGCCTTTGAAAACAGTACTGCTATTGTCTTCATTTTCTTTCCTTTCTTCTGAAATTTTTAATAGTGATGATACAAATCTTATCTTTGAATCATCATTTACTTGAACCAGCTTTTCAAAATGCCATCAAAATTAGAAAGATATATGTTCCCACCCCACCCCAATTTCAATACCTCTGTTGGTAGCCCAGCTTTATCCCTCTGAACGTATCCCCACATGCATTTTCTCTCATTTTTTCTAATTTTGGAACTGCATATGTATGGCATCTCACTTTCTTCTGAAATTGTATGTGTTAAGCTAGCACAAATCCAGTGTTTTTTTCCAGGCTCCTTCCTTGCCTTACACAGTCCGTTACTGATTGCAGTAAAAGAAAGACTAATCTAAGTTCAGACATGGATCTAATCTCAAAGTAATTGTAAGGTGTGCTAAAGGAGAGAGCGATGGTGGGAAGTTTTTCCAATCTCATTTGCATAAATGAGAGAAGCTCTGACTGCCATTAGTTTTATATGTTTCTCTGAAAATGTTACAGGTTGCTGATGTCATTTCTGTTGCCTAGCAACGGCTTTTCCCCTTGTTCTGTGACTAGGGTCTTCATTAGGTAAGGTAGATATTTTTACTGATGGTTTGTGAATAGGGAACTGAGAGTTAAACTCCATGAATTTCTTTTATAGAAAGAATAATCCTTTGGTAGATTTAAGACAGACCTGATGGATCTTTTCCTGGGGAAAGAGTACAAAAGAGGTTATGAAACACTAATCCCTACTGTAGATGATTTTTCTCATATTTAAAAATAGCATCTGTCTGATATGTTCTCTTTTGTCTATGGTGGGCTACTGACATTAAAGCAGACATAACACATTTTTGGAAGCAGTTACATTATAAATGTTTAACACTGATATATGAGTTTCTTTTGTGTTAATCATCTGCGTCTTGTCCATTGAACATCAGTTGCGATTGTATAGAATGAAAAACATAATAAAATATATATATTAGAACATCAGTTGCTAAGTACCTTAAAGGTGGAAATGAGTAAGATGTTTTGATTCTATTCAAAATTGGAAAAAAAAAGATTGTCATTAAAATGGTACGATGTGCTGGTACACAAGAGAGTAAAAAGTACTGACAATAGTCTTCAAGTTTTTTCTGCCACTTGGTCTTAACAAGTTATGTCTGTTTATTTTCTTCTTTCCAAAATACAATTGCAATTGTGATCCTTATTGCTTTCTTCTCCCTTATGTAGGATGTGCTATGAAAGAAAAGTTTCTTTTTTAAATTGGGAAATTAAATAAGTAAAATAACCATTTCAGCTATCTAAATTTTAAGAGGTAAATAATTAATTGACACGACTCATTGTATGAAAAGCAAGACAAAATACTCTGATTGCCATTATTCCTATGGGTACATATTGTCCAGTTCAATTAATAGAAATATGGTTCCAGTTCATTAAAAATGATATTCTTCAATATTTTTCTAGATTAGCTACCATAGAGTCCGTAATATAGTCAACAGATATTCCTTTGGCTTGATGAAGTTTGGATGTTTTTAATCATTGAATATATATATATATATATATATCTCCCTCTCAGAGGGGGGGGGGGAGAGAGACTGAAATCTGTGTCCATGTGGCAAATCAAATGTGTTGCTATATATAATATATATAATCTTTAAAAAGCATTTGCTCTGTTCAGAACATCATGTCCTTTTTACAAGAAATCTTCATGTACACATTAGCTACAAGATGCTTAAAGAATTGTGTTAATACTTCGGCTGGTGGTCAGTCAGGAGCCAATAGGTTCTTTAAGATTCAGTAGGTTCAAACCCGGTTGAAATGGCCAAAGAGGATTTGATTGAATAAATAGAAAAAAGGGAATATAGAAAGATGTAACAATCTACATCCCTTCAATATGCCAGGAACTCCAGGAATGGCAATGATAGATGTTTTGGAACTGGCAGTCATGCAGGACTTTCCTGGGATTTTGGGTCAGGGTTCAAACTCTTTATGGGGTTTTAATAACTTTCTTAAGAGATGGGAAGTATAAACAATAAAATATGGAGATGGCTTGGCAGCCCCTCTTGGTCCTTACTGGTGGAATCTTTGCCAAGAATATTTTCAAGGAAAAGCAGATTCTTAGCTGATAGCACTTTGGGCTGTCTGATTATGGGTTTCCTAATTACATATCTTGTCAATACCCTGAAAACCTGGCTGGACTTCATAAAAGCAGTTTTTAGTTATTGTTCCCTGTATTACTGGCAGATGTCTTCATTTAGGGATTAGATTAGGGAGCTGGCATTGTCCTCTTTATCATAATAGTTACAAGTAATGGTACAAATATGGGGTAAACAAGATTGATTAACAAGAATGGAATTAGCAAAACATGCTGAATAACTTCTGAATTCATGCATGGGCGAATTTGTAACTCAAACTTTGCCAAGTTTTATACAAAGTCATTGGCTGGCCACAAAACTCTTTTTGCATAAGTATGTCTTATATGTTCAAAAAAGAAAAACTTGTCCACAACGCTAACTGTTCACCAATTTTGCACCAACAGTTGCAAAATAATAATAATAATAATAAAAAAAAGCAGACTGAATCATTTTTTAAAAAGTACAATAATTCATTATTCCAAGTAGACATCTTCTTCCATAGGCTCCATACTATGGAAGGAGCTTGTCTACTTGGAAGAATGAATTATTGTACTTTTAAAAAATGATTCAGTCTGCTTATTTTTTTGCATCTGTCTTCTGTTGTGCTTTGTTAAAACGTGATGATGTATGAAAAATATGCAACATCAACCTTGTAAAGTGCAAATGAAATTAACTGAAAAATTAAACATGTGCTTGATTTACCTATGGCAGAGTCATGATGATATATAATTAGTGTGGTTGTTTTTGAATATTTGAACTTTTTTCCTTGACTACAACTGTTTTATATTATAATGCATTCAACTGCTTATGTATCTTAGTCATTTGTATTTTTATTACTGTGGCATGGCAGTTTCACTCCAGAATCTTCCATTTGTTGACTCTCAGATTATCTTCAGTGTTCACATTTCAAAATTGCCTCCAAAATTTTGGGAAGATGTTGCACATCCCTGCTTTGTAGCTCATGTGTTGAAGGATGTTCTAAACCTGGATTTATTTCCTCACCGGTAGTCCAATAGAATTATTTTCATTATGCTTTATTTCCTGTCCCCCCCCCCCCCCCGAAGCTGAGGACTAACATGTATCTGTTTGCTTCTGATTAGATTTTATCTATTTATAGACGTAACTTATGGCTTGTTTTGTATTTGTTTGCCCTACTCCCAGACAGCTGGCTTAAAAAGGTTTGCTGTATAAAGAAAAATCAACTTAAATGTGCTCTTTCTATACTTCTGGTGTTTGCTTTGGTAACAAGGCCAGTGAATAATTTTGAAAAAAAAAAAAAAACATCAGTTACTGCCACTAACATGGCTGATGGTAAAAAACAGGTAAATTTTGACAGCTGGAGTAGTGAGTCCAACTATGTAGTCAAAACTTTTAAGTTTGCTTTAGAGAGATCAGGTCTACTTTCTTTGGTGGTCTTAATGCTGCTATTATTAGTAAAGGTAGAACAGAGCTCTCAAAGTATTTAGAGAGCCCTTGTCCTAATTTTTTAGCAATAGCAATATCAGGATTGCTGGAGGAAGCACTAAGAATGCCGGAGCTATCATTTTCTCTAGTTATGTCGATGCTTCTTCTCCATTGAATATTATGTCAGTGCAGTAGGGGAAAGCAGAAAGGCCATGAAGTTAGCTGTGGTGTTATCAGGTTTGCCTGCTGCAATCAAAAGCAACTGGTAGAGCAGGGCACACTCCTTGCACTGACATCACACATCATGTAAAAAGCAAGGTTTGTTTTAGAAGATGAAAAACATTACTTCTCTACCAGATTAGAAAAACTTGCCAGATGGCCTTGGCAATATGTATGGGTCATGCTGACATATTTTTTTAGAATAGTAAAAGTTATGAAATTGTGTTAGTGTGCCTCTGTTCCTGTCTTCTGTTGGTTAAAAAAAAAGGTAAAGGAGTCCCTATGGATTTTACTCCATTGGTTGTTGCCAAATATAGGGGGCAGTGCTCGTGCTGTTATCTTCCCACCAAGATTGATACCTGTTTATCTATTCACATTTGCATGCTTTTGAACTGCTAGGTACACAGGAGCTGGGATGAAAACAGGAGCTCACTTGGTCATGTTGTTCTCAGGTATAAAAGCTGGTCTGCCCGTATTCCAGGCGACAAGCCCAAGGTCTTAACCACTGAGCCACCCCTGTCTTCTGGAGTTACAAGTTTTATTTTTACTGAAGTAGAATCAGCCTTATTTGAAGCAGTATCTTAAAAACTGCATTATTTCTGCTGGGAAGTAACTGGCAGCACATATGAACTGAGTTTATTTGATTTTTATCCTGCTTTATTTATATAGATAACTCAAGGGGTGAATATACCAGATACTCTGTCCTTCTCCTATTTTCCCCACAACAATCCAGTGAAGTGAATTGTGGAGAGAGGGGTGGGGGGGAGGGAGAGAGAGACTGAGACGCTGAGAGACTGGTCCAAAGTCACCCAGCTGCATTTTTATGCTGATTTTTGTTTTTGGATCCATCATTCAAAGCATTTAGATAAAGAATGAGACACATTTTCTGTTTAAAGATCATGTTTGTTCACTATATAGTGGCAGATGAAGCCATACTGGACATGAATCTCAGCAAATTTCTGCTTCGCCTATCTCCTTTTCATTAGATTTTTACTTTTTATTATTTTTATCTGGTTTTAAATCTATTTTTATTCATTTAGATGGCCCTTTCCTTATATTAATTCAATACCTTCCTCCCTTTTAAAGATGCTTTTAGATATTTTTTTAATTTATTTGTCTAATGGAGAAAATGTCCTGATTCATAGAACTACACAAAAGGAACAGAAGTTTTACTTTGAGTCTCAATCTACATCAGGAGTAGAGTCTGAACAGAGCTAGTAACTCCAAAACCACCAGAATATGTCTACTGCTCTCCCTCAACTGGAGAACTCTATAAATCAATAGATAAATCAGTAAGAATATATAATAGAATAGAGCAGAGCAGAGCTGGAAGGGACCTTGGAGGTCTTCTAGTCCAGCCCCCTGCTCAAGGAGGAGAATCTATACCATCTCAGACAAGTGACTGTCCAGTCTCTTTTTAAAAACCTCCATTGATGGAATGCACTGATGGAGATTAATGATTTAATCTCTCTTTAACATGTGCTTCTCAAACAGACTTGCTAGAAAATCAATATTTTTAGAAGTCTGATAAAAGTATATTTGAATAAAAAAGCCATTAAGGAAAAATGCTTCTAAAGTTTTTTCCAAAAGGTATTGCAAATACAGAAATCCCTTGGAATCACCTTTACACCTCAATAAAATGTAATAAATATAAATTGGATTTCTATTAATATTTCTATTAAAAAGCCCCCTTTCTTTGAGTTTGTTATTATGTATTTAAGTTTCTCAAGTACATTTAATAGCCATAGAGCGGCTTCCCCATTCAAGGAATATTTCTATGACTTTCCTAAGTTTAATTTTTATACAATGTTAATTAGACTGAGAAATTATTTGGCATCCTTTCAGTTTATTCTAATTGGGTCTGCAGAGATATAACTATTAAGCCTGTACTGCCTTTCTACAAATTTGATCTCACTGCCAATATAAAACTGGAAACCCAGACCTCATATGTAGGATGACTCTAATAAGTAGTTATAAAGTTGACCATCTGTCCTGGTACGTACTCGTTCATCTTTCTGTTAGACCTAGTTCAGTGCCAGTAACCTAATTTCTTTAGGATACTGGACTAGATATTTTTGTGTTTAATTGACTTGGTGACTCCCATTATCCAGTCCCTTTTCCAATTAACTTCCAGTGCCCAATCACAACACCCCCTCCCCTTCCAATTTCTCAATTGAAAAATGGTAACGTTCCAGGTGAAGATTCTGATTGGTGGGCTTTCATGTTAGCTGCCTTGGTTATTCATATTAACAATTCCTCGTCATTTCCAATAAAGATGGGATTAATTCTATCACTGTTCCAACATATAAGAAAATTGATAGACAAAATACTGCTAATACTGCTATGTTGGGACTAGAAGAAATATAGCTTCTCATAGGATGGAGCTTTCATAGAAGTAAGGATTGATTCAGAGTTGCCAAAAAAAGGGGAAAGTATTTAAACACCTGAGATATGTTAAAAATCAGAGATAAATGGCAGAGATAAGTGCCAAAAACTGAGAGACACACTGATGATATGCATGTGTACCATGAAGAAACATCCAAGTTCACAATTCGGCCTAAAACTTTAAATGGTGGTTGCCATCTGTGTCCAAAATACTAGACTGATTTGATAATATAAAAGGCAGATTTCTGCCATTTATTCCTTTTATCACCTTTTGATCATGAATGCCTATTTCAAGACTATCTCTTATTTCTCTAACACATTCTATTACCAATTAGTGCTATGTCCTTTGCAATTGTGAAGATTGAAGGTATTTTTTCCCATCATATTTTCTTCTCTTCCATACATACAGTCCCCTTATTGTGATCCTCTCAATTTACCCCTTATTGTAGAAGATTTCAATAAGACTCAGGTTGCAAACACATGTACATTTATGTGGAAGTAAGTCCTATATGTTTTAGAGGGTTCGCTTCTGCTTAGACATGAATAGAATTGTTATTTAGCATTAATTGTAATACTAAGAATACAGTATTACAGATAGTCCAAAAAGTGATTGGGCTGGAATTCCTCTTGCTAAGTGATATGGTTGTCAAGTATGAAGTCACGTGACTGCATTGATTACCAATGGCAATCCTGTCAGTTTCCAATGCCAATGAGGATTGCAGAGGTCATTAAGCAAGGAGCCCACACAACCACAATGTGGGAAGAGGTACTAAAACTGCATTCCAGACAAGTAGGCTAGTGGGTTAGAGTGATAGGCAAGTAAGCAGGTGCTGTGGGCTGGTACAACATAGAGGCAGGACAATGGGTCGGGATGCCATGAATGGGCATTATGGAAGATGGGAGGTGTTGCAGAGTGGAGGTGGATGGGCTCTATAGAGTAAGAGATCACATGCTGCCCAGTAGCTTCTCATGTGGAAAAGTGGCCGGAGCAAGAGCAACTTAAGAGGAGCAATTTGTGATATGCTGCTGGCTTCCACATTGACTTTGCTTGTGGGAGGGATAGATTGCAAGTGGCAATTACATGAGTGTTGTGGCCCAGCAGGAGCCATTGGAGCTGCCACCAGACTCCAACAGTGAGGGGTCCTATGAGTCGGCTGTGGAGGATGTGGAGGACCCTGGACAGGGTTCTGACTCCGAGCAGGGCGCAGAGAGACTGGTGGTGCCTGAGCCTTGGACCAGTGGGGAGGAGACAAGGGAGAGTGATCCAGAAGCCAACAATGAGTTGTTCCTGGATGCACGCCGTCAAAGAGCTACTAGGCGTCAGGAACAATTATGCAATTACAATTATGCAATTGCAGGAGTCATTAGGCTCCTCTCCAGACTATAAAAAAGACTGCTTGTGCACACACCCCTCTTGCAGAAGTCAACACATTGACTATAGAGAACTGTTGTAACTAACTTGACAGGCTGGATTGCTGCCAAGGTTTGTCTGAGTTGCTGCCAAGGTCCTTATCTGTTTGTTTGCTTGGCTTTCAGCCAAGATTTTGGTCTTGCTATTAAAGTACATTCTAGTTAAGTTGTCTTGGCTTTTGTAACTGGACGGAGGAGGGGGTCAGAACAATGACCTACTGCCTCTGATGATAGGATTATAGGATCCTGAAACCATTGTAATTGGGAGCTGCTTGCCAAGCATCCAAATTATGATTGCATGACTTTGGGGACTCTGAGACAGTTTCACTTTGTTATAAGCCCCACTCATTTGGTACCATCATAACTTTGAACAGTCATTGAATGAGTAGCCATAACACAAGGACTACCTGTTTGCCATATAATCAATCTATTGTATGTGATGAAGACATCCTTAAAAGTCAGGTTAACTTGATAACAAGATTTGCATGCTTTCTGTACTGATTCTAACATTAGCAAAGTGTCATATAAGGGCCTGGACATAATGTTCTTCAGTTCATTTTATTCTCAGATACACTTAGTTAAGTAGGTTAGGTTGACCCATAATAGCTGGCTCCCCATCACCTAATGAGCTCAATGTTCTATTAAGGACTTCTACCAGAGTTTTTTTTAGTGACAGTTCAAGAGTGCTTGTTAAGTTTCCTTAGGTCAGTGCTTCCCAAACCTAAGAAAATTACCCAAGATTGTCAAAAGTGGTTTTTCTTTGAGTAAATGACAGGTGAATCCATTACCCAATCACAAAAGGGCCATTTAAAGAAGGATTTTCTGATAAGCAGTAAAAAGGACTTAGAAGCAGTTTTGGGTAAATGGGAAAAAATGTTTAGGGAACACTGCCTTAGGCTATTTAAATTCTAAAAAAATGAAAGTTGTTTTCAATGTGAACCTCAAAGCCAATTAATTTATACATGAACTTCTAATTAAAACATTACAAAATTCTTTAAAAACAATTTTCTTTTTTTAATTGCAGAAACAGGCTCTCCAATAACAGCTTCTTGCGTTGGTTTAGGAAACTCACTAACTCCTCCTCCAGGACAGACAGGAAAGTTGGTACCAGGATACAATGGTAAAGTTGCAAAGTAGATGCTGTTACTCTGCTTTAGAGTATCCCAATCCATGTAGGTTTTCCCATGGGGCTTTCTGTTCTGTAGCACAAATACCCAGGAGAATTGCTTATATATTGAATTGCTTGGGGCAGAATGAATAACAGTCAAGGAAACATATCTATATCATAGCAATTTAGGCTAGAGCTGCAGATACTTCTTGAAGTATCTGGAAGAATGAATTTTGTAGGTTCTAATGAAATCATGGCAATTTCCTTGCATTCTATGGGTCTTTCTGACATATTCTGAACAAGATACTTTATATTGTTGCATTTTTATATGTATATTACAGTATCTGCACTAACATGAAACAAAACTTAAATCGAGGAGCTTTTAAGCTTGGTATTTGCATATTCACAATGTATCAATTTGGTGATCTCCATAAATACGTTTCACAATTCAGAAAATTTCTATTGAACTCTATCCAGAGTTCAATTACTTTATCAGGAAGACTTTTATGAACTAGACATAAAAAGGCAATAGCTGTTTCTAATTTGAATGACAAGTGAAGAAAGACTAGAACAAGGGCAATCAAAATTAAAGGAGTAACAGTTTTCATAATGTGATTTATCTTTGAACATCAAGGGATATCTCTTAAAATATAATTTAAACTAAAATTGTAAAATGAAATTATGAAATGTAGTACAAGCTAGTTTAACTCAAAATAATTGATTATTTTTTATATAAAGGACTTATGGAAGGAAATGCTTTTAAAATTTTTATATTCTTTTTTCTTATTTTGATAAGATGCATGGTAATGATGAAGCAAAGGGAAATTCAGATAACTATGGCAAATGACTCATATTTATTAACCTAGGAATAGATATTGGCTTGTCCATTTCTACTTCCTCATCCCTTCATTATTCTCAAGAGTGTAAAATTTGTAAACATCAGGAATTTTCATTCCATTTAAGTTTCTGAAATTGGTTAATGTTGAAATACTTCTATTTTAATTAAAATTGAAACTATTGTCTTTGTTTTTATGACTTGTGATGCCCTTTTGTTTCAGTTGTGATTCTGGATGACTTCAAGCAACCTGTAAAAGTGAAGACTCTGGGAAACATAGTGGTGAAGTAAGCAATTCATGACTTCCCAAACAGTTACAACTGAGCAAAGTAAATAGAGACGGAGGGAAAGGGAATGTATTCAAAATGGACAATTGAAGAAATAATTTATATTGTTATTATGGGAGATCCAGGTCTGTTGATAGGATATTGTAATATTGATCTGCTGCAATGTCTGTTTGCCAAGAAAATATTTGCAGGACAATCTCATTTATGGAAAAAAAACTTAATTGAAATAGAAAAATAAGGCTCATATACTGAAAGATGGAACTGTATTCTGAAAATATTAATTGCTACAGGTAAAGATAGCTTCTGATCATAACATCTAGGTTATCATGTTGATTTAAAGATGGACACATGTAGCTAGCACACAAAGTATTTTGTTGCATTACTTCTAAATATTGTAGACCAGATACCTTCCTGTTTGTTTATGAACAATGCATTAAGTATAGTTTATAGGACTGTTTTCTATGTGCATTATATATAATCTAGCTCAATAATAAAACACGCTTATTTATTAAATGCCTTAGAAAAGTTAACAATGAAGAGCCATAAATAATTGATGAATAATCTCAAGATAGAATAAGAGACATCGTTATGGTGGAAACTTCGCTAAGAAACCTGTGGATCTTTATATGACTTTTAGCAGATGTTGTATGCCAACTCCAGATATTGTAGAATCCCATCACAAATTCTTATATTTTCCATTTATTATTGCCTAAGCATATTTGTTGCAAGTCACCATTCCAACTCCTGTTATCTTGTTCTCTATATATTGTCTAGACACTTGTTATGTTGTTCTATATATATTGTCTAGACAAGCATAGAGACAGAAGCAAAGAAGAAAATAATACTTAGAATAAGAATCCATGGCCCAAGAGTTACAAAATTGGGTCGATTTACTTGCATAACACTTCACAATACTCTTAGATGTTTACATTATGAATCACTTTCTGTTGCTATTTTGTGTTATAATGGTGGAAGATCTTCCTGGTTAGGTAATGATTTAAATTTTAATTCTATTTTATTCTAGCCCCATATTTAGAAGTATTTTGAGTTTAGAAGAACATATTTAATTATTTTTTGAGTTTTCTGTTTTAATGTATTATGCAGTTATATAACCTCCCCTCCCTTTTTAAATATACAACAGGTTGCCTTTGCCACCAGGAGCCTTTTTAGGTCTTTGGAAAAATGAAGAGCTTTATAAAGAATTATATTTCCAAAAATTTCTGGTAAGAAGTGATTAAATATATAATAGTATACAATATTTAAAATAATATGAAATTCTCTATATTTTTCTTTTAATTTTGAATAATGGCTATCCTCACATCCCTTATACTTGTTGTAAGAACATTTCTCATTTGGCTTTTGAATCCCAAAAGTTTTTCTTAGCTTTATGGACATGTTAAATTTTCAATCTTTAAACTTGCTGACTGGTTTAATTTTAGTTAAAATATATCATCTTATATTAAAATATTTTACATGATAAAAAAATCCTCTGAACTCACACACACACGCATGCACACACATACACACATATATGTGGCATATTTAGGACAGCAAAAAGTTCAGTTATCCAAAATGTGTATTTTTCTTCTTCTTCTTCCAAAAGTCTTTATCCAATGGGATCACATGTAAGGCGAACAGCACCCATGGTAAATGGTTCTCTGTGTGTCCACATTGGGTTTATGTGGAAACCACTTCAATGATGTGTCAACCTGTCAACCTCCATGAACAGAACCATGAATTTTAGATTGTAATTTAGAACACATGCCAGGGATCAAATGAAATACTTCTTTGGTAATGCATCGATTTAGGAGCAAAAATGTAATATTGTTGTACTTAATATTCGGAAGCATTTTTCATTTATCTACTTTTCTTCCTAGGGATATTATGACACTATGGATGCAGGTTATATGGATGAAGAAGGCTATCTATATGTCATGTCTCGTGTGGATGATGTGATAAATGTTGCAGGCCATAGAATTTCAGCAGGTGCAATTGAAGAGGTAAAACATGAAACAACCAGGAAAAATGGTACCTCAGTTTCAAACACAGAGAAAGAGTGGAGGGGGATCTGTCTCAAAATTAAGGGTAATTTTTTTCCTGGCGAGCCACTTCTTTAGCAAAGTTTTCTCCATGAAGACTTAATGAATGAGTGAAGCAATGGCAGCAGTGCTCTTATCATTACTGTGCTGCTCCTCTTACATACTTACTGAAAGCAATTATACTGTATTAATTTCTGACAATATTCTAGAATAGACTACTGCTTTATCAAAGACACTCAAGAAAAAATAAATGGTTTGCTGATAGCTTTGATTGTAATGCAGAAAAAGAAATAATTGTTTTAAAATAGAGTAGAGAGGATGCATTGTTTAGCCTGGTGAGGGTGTAGTGGAGCATATCACTAAACTATCATTCAGTATTCTAAGAAGGCATGATTTGATTTGAATTCAAGACAGATCAAGGAAAGAAAGCATGATTTGATGCAAACTGCTTCACAATTTGATACAGAAAAAAAAAAACCATCCATGGAATGAGGAACCATTAAAATTCCGGCAGCACTCCACTTAGAGGCAGGTAGTAATGGATGAGAATAGCAAATCTAACCTCTGTGAAGGATATTAGTCTGTCAAGATTTATTCAGAGGTGGGATTCATTTACCTTCTCTACCGATTCGCAAATGGGAGTGTGCTTGTGCTGGCTTCAGTCACACACGCCTCGTCTGCGTATGCACACCATCTTGTGCATGTGCAGTGATCGCGCATTACGTTGGGGCAGTTGGGTGGAGCCTCCTACAGCAGCCACTATGAGTTTGCCTGAACCGTAGAGAACCGGCTGAATACCACCTCTGGGTTTATTGGATCTCATTGTAAATATTTGTTTGATATATTTCTCCACATCTTTTTAAAATGAACCAGTAAATATGAGGAAGGGCCTAAACAACAGCAATCATTGACCAGAGTCTATAGAGACTCAGTGAATTAATTTAGAAATTGAGTCCAAATTAAAAATATTTTAAAAACATTTAAGGTTTAAAACTATTTTAAAATGAACTCATGCCAGATGTGATAGCCCAGAAAAACTCAGTGACTTGACCTTTTGGACTAGGTAGTTTTGTTGCCTCTGATCACTTGGCTTTTTAAGGTACCAGAAATAATACCAAAACTGGTTTGCAAATTTGCTTGTCCTGGAAAACATCTCCTTAGCATTGTGGGTAAGTTAGACAGGGCACATTAGCAAGGTTTGGCATTTCCTGCACAGGACTTGGTTGCAGCTTTGATTGCAAGTTGTATGGGCAGGACAGAGCACAGAAGTCTTATCATCCATTAACACAAGAAAGAACTAAATTAAAGTTTGTGGCCTTGCTTAGCATGTTAAAAAAGCTGAGAATTGGGCAAATCAAAGCAACCAAGACTAAGGTTTGTTTTGCCACCCAAAGGAGCTCTTATCAGAGAATTTAACCAAATGAGAAAACTGATTGGTGATATAACTCAGTCCCTTGGATTCTCTTTCTGTAGAACTGATAATGCATCATATATTTTCTATAGCAACTCCAGAGGCAGTAGATGATGTATAGAATTTATGAAATGTTTTACACATAGTTCTGGATTTACATCCATTCATTCAGTGTAACATTTGAACTTTAACAATACTGAAAAATACTGATTTATGACCAGTTTTCACACAACTGTTGCAATGGTCACATGATTAAAATTTGGGCACTTGGAAACTGGGAAGTATTTATGACAGTTACCTGTTCTAGGGTCATGTGAGCACCTTCCCAGCTGGCGTCTAATAAGCAGTAAATGGGGAAAAGCCAGATTCACTTAACGACCACATGATTCACTTAACAACTATGCAAAATATTTCCTAAGATGGAGCAAAACTCACTTAACAGCTGCCTTGCTTAGCAACTGAAATTTTCGGTTCAATGGTGATTGTAAATCAAGGACTACATGTACAAGGCTACACAGTGCTTTCATCTATGCATTTTGATTGAATGGATTACAGCAGGTCTGTTTTAATTCATGAATCTGATTTGTTACAGTGATTTGATCAAAGCTTCAAACTGAAATATCCTTGTGAGATTTGGAGTGTGATCTAATTCAAAGCCATGAGCCTATTTTACTGAAATTAGACAGGCTTCTTCCCTACACAAATGCTTGGTAATTTATTCCTTGCTATTTAATGAATAGTTATATTTTATAACTATTATTTATTTTTTCCACGCTAATCTCAAATTTAGGAGTTTTAATCATCTATTTTAGTGTTGTGGTCCAAGTGGAAATGAATAGTCTACTCATACGTTGTGACCCCTGCACACTCCTTTTTCTACACATCAGAGCCAAACCACCACATAAATTACCTAAACACAAATTCATTTATAATCGCATATGGTTTAGCACTTATTAACTCCTAATCTCAGTCAAGCATAGCTGGGAAGCTGAGAGTTTTTCAGGCTACAGATTAAAAAGTTCCCATTAACGCTTGAGTCACCATATAATATGCAAATTAGTTTCTATTACTACAGATTAATGAATGGACCATGTCATTTAGATGTTCACATTCTCCAAGTTGAATGTTTCAAATGAATTCCTGAGCAAATTTCTCCTCAGAATATTCCCACTGGTGAAAAGAACATTCATTTATGGCCTAATCCTTTTGCCTCATCCTAGACTACTTCCCCCCACGTTCCTGAGAGATCTCAAAACTGTATAGAATAGGTTTTTTAGGGGTTTGTATGCAGAGGAGAAAATGACAAAGATGGTCAGTGGCATCTGGCCAAGGGGAATGTTTTCTGGTCACAAGCCTCTTATTAATGGAGAGCTCCATCTTATTCTCCATAGGCTGCTGTTGCTGGACATACTTGGTCAGATAAGTAATGGACATGCAGTCTTATCTTTGTCTAATATAGTATTTTTATTCTGTCCCCTCTTCAGGCTGTTCTCTCCCATATGGCTGTGGCAGACTGTGCAGTTGTTGGCCAAGAGGATCGACTAAAGGGCCATGTTCCTATAGCATTGTGTGTCCTGAGAAATGGTGAGAAATGTTCATTTACAAAGCTGAATCTATCTTTGGAGTTTTGAAGTGGATGATCGGTTTGAGATTGTTGTCTTGATTTGGCTGTGATAGCCGTTGAGAAACAAAATTGTACCATATAAAGTAATAAAGCAACTTATGACACTTGTGCTCTTATGTGCTATTAGGAATTGATATTAAAGAGGAACAACTTTTAGAAGAAATCGTTGCACGAGTTAGAGAAGATATTGGTCCTGTGGCAGCATTTCGGAAAGCAGTATTTGTGAAACAAATACCAAAAACTCGCTCTGGCAAGATACCACGATCAGCTCTTGCTTCTCTTGTGAATGGGAAGCCATACAAGGTAACAGCCAGTATTACAGCATATAGTAAGGTACTAGACAACCTGTGACTCGACAACTCATTGTCTCAGAGATATTTCCTAACCTAAATAGAGAAACAGAATGATCATGGGTGGGCAAAAATTCGGTAAGAGAGGGAGCAACTTATTTATTTGTCATGTTGCTCATAGACACTCTGGGCAGAGTACAATTAGATATTAAAAGCATAAAAACATTATGTAAAAAATTAAAAGAGGCAAGGTATATTAAAAATTGATTAAAAAAGAGGAGGAAGGCTTTTAGGACACCAACCTGCCCCATGGCTGCATGTTCAACTGTGCAGCCCAAGCCATGTTTTCATGGCTTCACAGAAAGCTAAGAAAGTAGGGGCCCACTTCATCCCCAGGTGGAGAGTCTTACATAGGGTGGAGACAGTGACAGAGAAGGCTCTCTTCCTGAACCCCATCAGTTGGAATTCTTCAACTGATGGAATCTGAAACATACCTTCCCTTTGGGACTGTGGGACAGACTGATGTAATGGGATAAAGTTCCATAGTTAACCTGACACATTGCCACATAAGGCCTTAAACTTTATAATCAACACCTTGAATTGAGCCTGGAAGCAGATAGGTACCAAATGCAGTTTGCTCAACAGAAATGTTACTGCACCATTATTTGGGGGCCCAGAATTGCCTGCATGCTTGCTGAAGCTTCTGGATACGATTCAAGGGTAGACTTATAAAGAGCGCATTGCAATAGTTCAGATGAGTGATGAGCAGAGAGTTCTCTATCCAGGAAAAGGCGTAACTGGCACACAACACAAATTTGTGCAAAGGCCCTCCTAGCCTAGTGAATCTTGGAAGACCTCCAGACTACACACCAGGTCTGTCTGTGGTAATGCAGCCCCATCCAAGTCCAAAGATGAAAAACTCCTGGATGCAGAGGGCTCCCTTCCCACCATCACTGTATCTTATTAGGGTTCAGTTGAAGACTGAACTATCCCACTATCTAGGTCCCTGCAGCCTCCAGGCACTGTGAAAGGACATTCACAGTATCACCCACTTTACCCCAGATGGAGCTGTATAACTGGAAATCATCAGCGTACTGGTGATACTTTATCCCATAGTGACACATGATCCTACCCAGCAATTTCATGTAGATTTTAAAAGGGATGGAAAAAACACCTGTGGCACTCTGCAAACATCTAAGAAAGAGGGAGGAAGCCAGGGATACAGGTCAGAAATGGTATGTGGGGATGCATGAGAGATGCCTTATGGGTTGGGAAGGCTGTGTGGGCATGCACAAAAAATGCCACGTGGGGCAGGTAAGGCATTGCAGATCGGTGGCATAAATTGGAAAAGGTGCCTGGGGGGGTCATGTGAGAGGTGCTGTGTGGCTTGGGCACGTGGTGGGGCAGCATGGGGCAAGAAGAATGCATGGGTGTTCCAGGGATGTGTGAGAAATACTGTGCCAGTGGGGCACAGCAGTGTGAGGTTGGAAGGGTGCCTGGAGGTACACAAGAGCTGCCACACAGGTCAGGAAAGGTGTGTGAGGGGGCACTGTCTATTAGGAAGGGGACATGGGAGTGTACAGGAGGTACTGCATCTTATTAAGGAAGATGTACAGAAAAGTTCGGAAAAGTCTATGCAGGTGTACAAGAGGAGCTGCATGGACTGGGAAGGTTGCATGGAAATCCCTTCCCCCCTGTTCCTTTCCTCTTTCTTTCCCTTAGCAACAGCCAGGTAAGTGGCTTCTGCTGGATGGGGGAAGGAACAAGGGATTGCAAGACTGTCTGGGAAACTGTCACAGAACATTGTAAATGAAGATCAGGTGACTAGAGCAGCATCTGGTATCATAGCAGCAGCCAGTATAAACGAAGATGCACAACTTTCTCAAATTTCATTCCCTTAGAAGTCATGGGTCCTTATTTTGGACACATTCTGTAACTTGGCTCCTCTGAAGTATCTTTAATTGTTCCCCTATGATGTATTGCATTTTTATGGGCAAATACTGACTTGTGTATGATTTTCACAAAAATGAAAACATTAATTTTAATTTGCCATATTAAGCCACTGAGGTTTTTTTTCAGATAACCCCAACTATTGAGGATCCTGCTGCGTTTAAACATGTAGAAGAAGTATTAAAAGAATTAAAATAAGATTTAACAACCAGTAAAATGTAAGGAAGACCTGCATTACTTAATTTTGTTATATCAGAAATATAAGTAAAAATGTTTATTTTATTTCTGTAAATGTGTTACTGAATCTTAGTCACAGTAACAAGTAATATTCAGTTGGCAGTGTGAATTCTACAGTGAGCTACTTAGATGATTTAATTTTTTTATGGTAATTAGAATTGTATGAACAAATATTTGTAATATACATATTGTTCTTAAATATAGTGCAACAGATGACATAATTTAAATCCTGTTAAAATTGTGTTGGTTTCTTTCAATGCCAGAACAAAATTTAATCTTAGTCCTTAAAAGTTTGCTTTGTCTGAAACACCCATACTTATATTGAAGTTTTTTAAGTAGCTCAACGTTGGTAGCTAAAATTTGTTGTAATTTTAACATAGAGATTTAAACTCTTTGTTAAAGAAAAACTCTATGTAATAAAGAAAAGAAAATGATTGCTAATGGTGTTAATGATTTAGGTATTAGCAAAACCCTGTAATTCAGGTCTACTAGTGGATACAGTGGATGCAAATGTTTCTGGGCTATGGTAAAAACTCAGTTCAAACTACCTGGGTAGAGCTAAGCTACTTTATTTTTCACAAATACTAACTAACAGAGAAGTTGGGGAACATAAAGTGCCAGGAAGAATTGGGCTGCTCAAGTATGTTCTTTGTGATTGCTGAAACAGCCCAATTGATTTTTAAAAAAAAAAACATTTACATGGTAGAATCCTTTAAGAAATCCTTTAAAGCAGGATTTGAGTGTCAGCCTATGAAGTTAGTTCCGACAAGAAAACCAAAACAAGAATCCTGCAAGTCTGAAAATGTCCACCCCCCATTGGCCTTTTTTGTCTCAGAGAATTAGGGAGGGTCAGTTTTGAGATGTTTCCTCCATTCGTGCTTTGGACTCAGATTTCTCGTCAGACCATTGTCTAGGCTCGTGATGGTGAACCTATGGCACATGTGCCAGAGGTGGCACACAGGCCTCTCTGTGGGCATGCATGCCATTGCCCCAGCTCAGCCCCCTGGTCATGGGTTTCTGACACATGCATGCGTGCCAGCCAGCTGGTCGTCGGGTTTCCCACGTGCGCATGCCTGCCAGCCAGCTGGTTGATGGGTTTCTGAGGTACACATGCATGCTGGCCAGCTGGTCGTTGGGTTTCTGGCGCTGTGTTGCATGTGCCTTGCGGTTTGGACACACTGTGCCTAAAAGGTTTGTCATCACTGGTCTAGGGTGTTCTTCTTCCTCCTCTCTAAGTTTTTCTCATAGCCCATTATGGTGATTGTGGCTGTGTACTTTGCCACAAGTAATGAATGCAAGTTTAAGGAAGAAAAATATATATATCATATTCAGAATGGCCAGATAGTTAAGGTAAATAATAATTTGTAGCCACATAACAATTCCCAGTAGGAACCAAGCCAAAAAAGGATCATATAGTTCAGAAAGATTGCCCCCTAGTGTTACAACTTTGAGAGATGTAGTCTTTAAAATTGTGCTGTGTTTTCTAATACCCAAATTATTTTAAAAGACTGTTACACCTTTTTATAAACTGGCATTTGGGGCTTTAACCACTTGGCAGTCATGGGAATAATCTTTGTATATGTTTGATCATTCTACACAGGGTTGCTACCCATAATATGATAATGAATTTGGGTAAAGCTAGAGTAGGGTGACCAGGGGGAGTATTTAATGTAGTTGAAGCGTTCTGTTACTGTAATACCTAAAAGCATTTTCTTGCACCTATCCGCACCCCTACCTGTAGCTTTAAATGTGAAATGCAGAGAAACACCCCAACAGTGTTTATTTGAGAAGGAAGGACAAACACCATATCTATGAGTAATTTGTTGGGGTCTCTCAGATAATGAGGACATTTGGGAGGGGATGAAAATAGCTTTCTCTTTCATTCTGACATCCTCTTATGCTTTATCCTTGTCCTACTTAGAAAGGTGCTAGAAAACAGATGGTATTCATGAATTGTCTATTTACTTGCAAATTGAGGGTTGAGGATTGTTCAACCTGCTTATGTGGAAATCAGTAAAATGTTTAATTGAAAATAAATTTGAGTAAATCTTTTGTCTATTATCCTGTCTTTTCCCTTCCTTTAATCTGGCATGTGCTGAGAACTCTTGCAATCAAAATTTTAATTCTCTGTGGAATGAGTCCAGTTGCTTTCAATGGAAGTTACTGATTAATAAAGTACAATTTAGATTGTAATCTAAGGAAACCCCCTTTGATTAAAAGGAGAGGCCAAGTTTTCTTATGTGTTAGGTAAAGATGGGTTTGGACAAGGTAGTTGTGGCAAGTACACTAAACTTTTTTGGAGGGTTGAGGGGGTAGTGGGATGAGTTTTAATCCAAATGCTACCTGGTCTCTGGCTTCCTGTACAGACCCCACCACTGAAAAAAAAGAGCAAGCCAACATGGGGCAAAAAAGAGCAAGCCAACATGAAAAAAATGCAATTCACCAAACACTTGGAACAGAAGTGTAGAATGATCTGTAGCTCAGGCTGGTAGATTGTAGGTTATGAATTCCTCATTTCAGCTTTTGGAAAATCATGAGATCTTCTGTACCTCCACAAGGATCATAAAGGTAAGGCAGAAAACAAATTAAAAATTAACATGTATTTTCTGTCTGGAATATGTTTAGCTGGAAAAGACACAGTAGTGTACTGAAAAGAAACTTTTCGCAATATAACTAGAATGAGTTGAAATTGGTGTATTTCATAGTACTGTGTGCAAACCACTTTAAATTTAGATACTTTTGAGTAAATCAAATTATTCAATTTTAAAACATTGTATTTCAAATAAGAAACTAATATTTTGAACATTTTAGAAATGTACTGATCTACGATACCACAGACAGAACACATAAAAGAGCACTGATTTTATTTTATTGACAAGGGGGAGAGAACAAAACCGTTCACCATTTAGTTAACTGAAATCTGTTTAAAATTTTAAAAATGCAATAAAACAAATGCGCGTGCAGATGTTTTGCAGATAAGCCTGCTGAAGGACAGGTCTTAACTACAATAAGATCAATCAGGCAGCAAGATTATTAGCAAATAGAGTAGGTAAATTACATTATTAAATAGTTCTTACTTTGAAACTTCCAATATAACAAAGGGCAAACATCAACAACACCATCAAATAAAACCATAGCAGATAATAGTTTCTCCTCTAAACTTCTATACAGTATATAATAACTGTTTTGTCTTTTAGTTATTTCCTCTGATAAAGTTGACTTCAGTGAAGTCTCAGCAAGGCCACTTTTGAATGAAAGCCTAACATTAGACAAGCAGCTGTTCCAATACTCGATTATAATGGAGACATGGAGGGTATTGTTAACAACTGAAACATTGAAAATCAGATTTATTTTCTTTCCATTTTGTTTAAGGCCAATTTTAGCTAGCATGTGAAGAATTTTGAGAGAAAAAATACTAGCAAAGCTAGCTGCTTCCTGGTAATTGCTTCTTTGTAGCCATTGAGGAAAATGTTTCTTGCTTTCTGTATTTCGTTCTGATTTTTGCAGTTTTTCTTCATGTTGGTTTTAGAAAAAAAGAACAGTCACAGTGGTTTTCTACAATTTTGTATGCATTTCTGTTTGTTATGTTTGTATATATGTATGAGAGTTTTGTCTTTATAGGTCCATTTTTTGGCTCAAGTTTCATGTTTAAATCTTTTCCCTCTTGATCATTAGAGGCAAGAATTCACTTTAAATAGTGGTATATAATTTTTGAAAAAGTAGGAACATGATGAAGCATCTAATAACTTTTTGCTATTCAATATCCAATTGACATTGCTACAATTCAAAATTGTAAAAAATAGTGGAATGAAAAGATACAAACAGTATACCTGACAACGTATTTGTCAAGTGTTTGCACTAAGACCCCATGTACCACATATTTTTTTAAAAAAATCATATTTATATCCATTTACATGAGACATATATTAAAAGAAATTCCACCATAAATACATGTAATTCTAGTATATTACAATAAAACAGATGGAACACATTTCAAAATGAAGGCCCCCTTTTGATAA
Organism: Thamnophis elegans; assembly: GCF_009769535.1. Classification (NCBI taxonomy): domain Eukaryota; kingdom Metazoa; phylum Chordata; class Lepidosauria; order Squamata; family Natricidae; genus Thamnophis; species Thamnophis elegans. The sequence goes on along the minus strand of NC_045547.1, from coordinate 42,879,829 downwards.
AAGCATTATTTCTGCACATTGGCCAAGTTTGTCAAGATGTATAATTTTAAAAATTAGTAATTATTATTAATTAAACTACATTAGATGTGCAATCTGGACAATATTGTTGCTACACTCTATTCAATCATTTCAGTGGAGCTTGTGATCAACTTTTATGTCAACTCCACAGAAAGGATTAAAAAATTGTGTGACAATAGTATTTGGCAGGTTGCACATTACAACTAAATATGTAAAAAGATCACCACACATTTTAGTTTGATAAACATTTATATTTTCTTCCCTATTACCCTGTTCTTGGAATAAAAAGCTTCTTAAGATGGTGGTAGTGCACTTCAGGTAAAATAGAAGAAAGAGGTGGCATCTAGAAGTAAGGAAAAACAATTCATTTAATGATAACATTTACACTGATATAGATTCTTTTACAGTAGTAATCTCTGAGTAGCAATTGTAAAATAAAACTTAGTTGATGTGGGAAAGAGGTAAGGCAGAATGAAGATGAGATCAGTAAAAATACATGGTAGAAGATTCACTGGTTGCATTTAAACTCAACTCTAAGAATAGCTAAAATAGCTTGAAATCTTATAATTTTCTATTTGTTTCAAAAACTAATCCTAGAATAACATAGAGATGTTTAAGCTATATATTAAGGATGAAGATATAGTTAGATTATCTGTAAAAATAATCTCAGTAAAACCAATGGAATTTATTTATTAAAACAGTTGTATAGGATTACAGTTTCTTTGTGTCTTATTTTTTCTTTTAAACACCACTACCTTATTTTGAAAAAAAAAAAATAAGGAAAATGATTTTGTTTTGTGAGAGTACAAATTTATTTTAATGAATAGCATGTTTTAATAAAAATTACTGAGGTTACTGTTCTTGAGAAGGAAGATTGTAATGTTTAAGAAATATTTTAGAAAATATACGCATTTTGGAAGATGATGTTTTCATTATAGGATTTGTGTAGTCATTGCTGGACAAAGTATCCTCATTATTCTAATGAACACAGGTGCTACTGCACTGGACTGTGAATGACATCACAGCAGTAGTAATTGTAAATTACATGGATAAAAGTTAATTTTTGCCTACATTTTCAAAACTGATTATTTTTTATAATTTTTTAAAATAGCAAATCAAGTTTCTTTATTCCCCAATCCCTTGCTATAATGTTTACTGTGAACAGCATTTGTGTGCAGGAGTCAATATCAGGCAGGAAGAGAGCAGCCTTCAGCAAGTGAGCAATTAGTATAGAGGAAAATACAATTAGTATTTGCTAATTTTTTTAAAGATTATAAACATTACACCAACTCATAGAAGAGAATGTGGAATGAGAGGCAAGAAAAATAATTTATCTTTTTCAGAAGACAGTTTTAGATTGGCCAGAGACATTATTGGAAGAACAAGACACACACTTAGGAGATAATTTTAAGAACATAAAATATTATTGGATCCTGATTTTCTCCAGCTTACAAGGAGCCTAGTGGGACTACACACTGTACATCAAATTTTGTATTGGAAGAAATGTTTGCCATACAACAATGCATTTTCTAGAGAAGCATTATTATCAAATGTCTTCAGAGTTATGACCAAGAGTTTGTGTAGTTCTTAGTGCTCTCTGAACTTTGTTTTTGCTTGCCAATGTTTCATTACTCAGTATGAGGTCTGCTCTCTGAGTGTGAGGTCTGCTCATGTGTGTGTGTGTGTGTGTGTGTGTGTGTGTGTGTGTGTGTGTGTGTGTGTGTAAAATTACTCTGCCAGTTTTGATGAGGGAATATTTTCCTCTGTTGGAACAATAGTTCGTTTTCCCATTTGGCCATCAAATAATAGTGGTATATCAGAAAATAATTGTCTATTACTTTCTGAAGAAATACAAACAGGTATACAAACAGGTAGCATCAGAAATGTAGCTGCTGCAACATGACTGAAACTGACCTCCGCTCCCCTCTTCCATTGAATCATGTTCCATTCTCTGTGGCTCTAGAGCATGGCTGAAACTGCTCTAAAGTGTGGCAAATTTTGGATATCCTAACTATTTGCAGTAATCCTTTGGATGTTAGCATGAAACAGGCAGAACAAAAACTAGTATATCTTAAGGAAATTAAGGCTGAAAAGCCCACCTAGGATATGAGATATTAAAAAAGTTCTTGGCATGGAGGAATAGTTTATCATATGTATCTTGTCCATCTCAACCTGAAATGTTACAGCCAGTGGTGGGATTCAAATAATTTAACAACTGGTTTGCACAGGGTCAGGTTGACTGTGGTGGCAGGCGTGGCCCATCCCTGTCCTCCAGCTCCACTGCACATGTGAAATGAGCCTCCCATGATGGCCAACCTGACCTTGGGTGAACCGGTTGTTGAATTACACCGCCCCCACTATCAAAGTGGATCCTGGGTGCTGCGCTGTAATGGAGAAATGGTCAACAGAGAGGGTGGCATGAGGGAAGGAGGAGGAGCAGGGAGAAGAAAGAGGGAAAGCAGGCTTCTCCTTCCCTGGTGCTGGCCGCTCCGTTGCCCGTTTCTCCATTGCAGCACAGTGCAGCACCCAGGATCCACTTTGATAGTGGGGGTGGGTAATTTAACAACAAGTTTGCCTGAACAGGTGCAAACCGGCTGAATCCCACCACTGGTTACAGCCCAGGTCACAGGTTTGCCAACATTGCTTAAATGCACAAACCTCCAGCAGTAGCCTAAAGTATTCCTGTTATTTCATTTCCATAGCGAGTGCAACCTTTTATGTATTTTCATCTGAATACTCACTTTAGTTCAGTTCGGAGCTCTTTTTCATGCTAGGTATGTCAACATGAATATGTGCGAACTGTAGAACTGTCTAACCTCTGTAACCGAGATGAAGCAACTGCAAATAGAGATCCAATAATATTAAGAAACTTGAAAGAAGGTGAAAAACATCATTAATGGAGGTTTTTCTAATATCATAAATAGCTGTGAGTTATTTTATTTTACCTTTAAGCTTATTTAGTTCCAATTGCTTTGTTTCCTCTTTTAGTCTTTTGCCTAAAATAATGTTATTTCATCATAAATATTAACAAATATACTGCAAGTATTTGCCTTCATGATATATAAAATCAAGATGAAACAATATATTTCAAATCACTCTTCGAATGGAAGGCAGGTAGGGTTCTACTTCATTTATCTGTAGGCTAAAAGTGGAGTTTATGTTCATATGTCCAAACTGTATAGCCCATATCCAAATGAACTCCAAACCTGAATAGCAATAGCAATAGCAATAGCAGTAGACTTATATACCGCTTCATAGGCCTTTCAGGCCTCTCTAAGCGGTTTACAGAGAGTCAGCATATTGCCCCCAACAATCTGGGTCCTCATTTTACCCACCTCGGAAGGATGGAAGGCTGAGTCAACCCTGAGCCGGTGAGATTTGAACCGCTGACCTGCTGATCTAGCAGTAGCCTGCAGTGCTGCATTTAACCACTGCGCCACCTTGGCTCTGTATGTAATCAGAATTTTTATTTAATACCTCGTGTGACCTATAGATATCAGTGGTGCTAGAGACAGGAAAAACAGTCCACCTGTGTCAAGTGGGAAGGCTCATTTGGGATTTCCAATAATGCATTAATCCAGTAATGAAACAAATCCAGCATCGGATAATGTGCTTTAATTTAGAAATATGAATTAAATCATTAATAATATTTAATCAGCAATTGAAACACTTAATTTTTGGTCAAGTGTCTTGAATGGGTGACCTATATTGTTTTCTCGTATTCACACATTTCTTGTATCTTTTCTTCATAACAGACATTTTGCTAATAATCAAACATTTTACAAGCAGAATGTTAATAGTTTAAAACATTATTTGAAAGCTTAACTCCATTTTCCCATTCCCTTTTCCCTGCCTCTCAAAGATGTATTTCTTTTACTCTCTATTAGCTGTGAAATAGATGTAATTGATTTGAATAATTTACATTAAATGTAACTAACAGCCATGCAAAGTTGGAACATTCATTTTGAAAGCAGGTGTTAATTGGCTTACCGTCAGTTGCCATTTTTCGTGACTGTCCTGATGTTGTAGTTAACCTAAACCCAGCTGGCAGTGTTTCTGAAGAGCCAGGCATCATGCTGATTCCATGAACTTCACGTGGAGGAAACTGTCTTCGCCAGGAAGAGCCTTGCCTAAAATTCTTGTCATCGCTCTGCAACATACAATGTTGAATTTTAGTAAAGCTGAAATCTTTTCCTTGCACTAACTGTCATTTTGAAATGTTATAATCAGGAAAGTAGATTATTGCCTATTAAAAATGATTTTGCAAACATATATACTATGGAAATCTTTATCTGGTTTCTTTTTGAAAACAGGTTAATAATACATGCACTTATTACATCTGTAATGACATAGCCAGAGCAAGCTGACAATTACAAAAGCTTCAGAATATAACAAAAGGAATGACAAAAATATTGAGTGATTAAATGGTTTTCATTTGATTTAGCAGTTGTAGCACCATCAGGGGACTCTGCTTATAGTCACCCACACTTTAGTCATCTCCAGATTGAAATACTGTAACACACTGCATATGGAATTGCCCAACTAATGCAAATGCAGTGGTGCAGGTAAATTGTGTGTGCTCCCAAAACAACACATCATACTTCTGTTCCATGAGCTGCATTGGCTGCCAGTTTGCTTCTGGATTTAATTCAAGGTGTTTGTTTTCATTACAGTTGTAATCTCATCACTAAGGAAAAATATGTGACTAAAAGACTAAAAGAAACTGGCAATATATCTTATCACTAATTGCAGGTATATGTCTTAATTTGCATATTGGCAATTCGGGCTATTTCTGCAAACATATCGTATTAAATATCATAAGGCTTCATCCTGTCAAATGACTACACTATAGGAATTCTGCAGAAATGAGCTAATGATCTGTTTTCCCGTTGGGAAACTTATTCTGAATTAATGTGATTACATCCTTTTTTCATAATAAAACCAGCATAACCATACTATCTAATTCCTTCCTTTCTCTATTTTCTCATCTATGTATAATTAAATTTGCAATGGTAATAATGTCCAACAATCTATTTTAAGGTATTTATTTTCTTTTCATATATTTCATAGAAACAACAAACATCTATTATTTTTTGTTGTTCATAATTAATTATATAAAAATAAGACTACTTACTTCATCAAGGCGTCTACCTGTTCCTAGCGCCAATAAATTGTTGTATTCCCTCTCGAGAATCTGCCGTGCCTATGGTTAAACAAATCACTCAATAATGTAAAAAATATTTCAATCACTCAATAATGTAAAAAATATTTCAAATCCTATGGAAATTGAACAGGTTTTAAATAGTTACTTTATGTACCTGGGTATTCTGTGTTGGAATCTGCAACAATAAGGCTAAACTGCTATAATCAAAGTTATCATCTAAGGCTATGAGTGACCCATGCACACCACTTTCTAGCACATTATTCGCATAATCTCGTAATCCAATTGCTTGTATCCAGCGTATAACTCTGTCATTGCTCCACACCAACACATCTGTAAAAAAGAAAAAAAAAGGATTAGAGTTGGGGTTATGAGTTTAGGCTAATAACCATTTTTTTAAAATATAAGAATAAAAGATCTAAGCTAAACCAAACATAGCTATTTAAAATTATATTGTAGTCCCATAATGTTAGATCTGTTCTAAAATGTAAAGCAATTTTTCCATAAAATGGTTACATGAAATTTCTAGAGACAAATTCATATGCTGTAGCAACAAAAATTATGTTGTTTATATTCTCTAATAATGTAATTGAAAAATTCTTTAGTACAAATCTAATTAATTATGAAGCTAGATATCATTTTTAAAGTTTTTCCTTTTATATTGTCACATATGACGAGTTACAAGGAGGAGCTTACACTGATAAAGCACATAGACACCAAAAGCCTATGCAATGTTAATGCACCTCTAGATTAACAAAGTTAGTTGTTTAATGTAATGCCATCTATTAGTAGTTTTCCATTACACATTGATATCTATTGCTAATAGATAGATACTACTTGCAAACATAAACCTGTTACTACTTATTGTTTTAGTTACCATTTTGAGATGATGGTTTGCATTTACCTGTACTTCAATGTACTTTTATGAGATTGTTTCTGTTTAGAATATTTTATAGGATGATTCAGAAAAACCCATTTTATGTTAGTAAAGCATTACCTTTTATTTCATGCTGACTTGCTTCCCTTCTCCTTTCTAATTCTTGTCTATCATAATTCAGTTTCTTTAAACACATGATTCCATATTGCAGACTTGTTCTGTTATTTTAAAAAAGTAACACACCATAAGGCAATAGGAAAGTTTTATCATTATTGAAAACTCTTATTCAATTTCATAAACACTGGAACTATTTTGGGGCAAATAATTTAGAGTGCAGAAATCATAACATTAATATGTTGACTATTAGGGTATTTAACTATGTTTCTATCATCTCATATAAACATGTAACATTCATTTAGAAATTGTACAGACCTCTATGAGTGAAGATTATGCATGTCCATTATTTAAAATGTTACAACTTACCGATGAAAGCTATCCACCATTTTTAAATGTACACGGAGATCTTTTTTTGTTAGATGATCTAACATCCTTGCATCCACCAAACATTCCATGAAGTAACTTCGGTACTGTGGTAACCCTAGACTGGGAAGCCATTCATTACCAATCCATTCATGGTTCATATCACCATAAGCTAGGGTCTATGGGGGAAAAATAGGAAAACATAATGGTTACCTTATTACTACACCAATCACTACACACACACACACACACACACACTTCAGTTCTTGGATGAGAAATGTTTTCAAAGAAAAAAATGCTAAATTTGAAATGTCTGTGGAGATTCTCAATTCCTGAAAGACTCTAAGCAACTTACAATTTTAAAAACAAGGATAGCAAAGGAAGAATCTGCCATAGCTTACATGACTTCATAGCTAATCTACCGCAAATTTCAGGAGAACACATTTTAGAATTCCTAGCCAATTCCTAGCCCAGACATCAGGTTAAAGAAGTGCATTAACTCTAATTATATGGCATTCCTACTCCAATATGTCACCAGGTAGCAACATTTAATCAACTTTGGCTGATCTGAGAAACAAAGTGGGGTTGGTCCTAGTAAATACTTGGATAGGAGCTAGGAATTGTGAAATAATAAGCATTTTGGAATAAGCAAAGGTAGCCTATTTCTACAATACCACAAAGAATACTGTATGGATGCCATGCAACAAAGGGAATAGAAGGAAATAAACAGGAAATTTATTCACAAAAAGTGATTCTGGATATGGAAAGAAAAAGATAATTCACATCATCTAACCCCCCATACCTTTAACCTTAAACAGTTTACTGTGGACCTCACCCCATTCCTAAGAGGTTTGCAAGGGGGCGTGCATAAGTGCACCAACATGCCTACCGTCCCTGTCCTACTGTCCCCATTTTTTCGTACCAATTTCCTGTGTTCGTGTACATGTTTATACTTATACTTTTATCTTGTACATGTTTGACAAACTAAATAAAATAAATACATAATTAAAAAATAAATAAATCTATTTAGGGACTTGTATTTCTGCCAAAATGAAGCTGTTCATGCAGGTAGTATGAAGATAAGATTTATTAATTGTATTCATTTACAGTACAATGCTAAAAGCAATCTTAAAAGGGGTACATTTTTTCTGGTGGTTGGTTTATTTCATAGTTATGGAATCATTTGTGAAATAACTAGCATAATTAGCACAATCATTACTTAGTGTAATTATGCTGCAAGATATTGTTAAAGCACTTGTGCAAAGAACTGCATAAATGAAAACTGAAGTATTGACATTCATGTGAAAAAGGGGTTTTCACCGGAGTAACAAAATTGTGCTAGCTTTGGGATCATAGAACACAATTCAATGACTTGTACTTCAATCCAATAAATTTATCATCATAGGTACTGAAATATTTTCATATTAATTTTGTCAAGCTGCAACAGAATACTGACTGAGTTGACCCTGTAGCTGGTGTAATATGTAAACTTTCCAACTTCCAAATTATAGACATACAGAATTACAGATCCTTTTAGTATATGGCCATTCAGAGAAACAAAGGAAATAAATTTTGCAGTAGAGCTGTGCCAATCCATCAGCTAATTTCTCATCTTCGGCTACTAAACTTCTCTGCTTAAGACTAGATTAAAGTACACATGGGTGAACTCCCCCAATTTAACTATTGCTTGTCTATAGTCACTCTACAGTTTAAGCAATGTTCTCTCATCTATACAAGGGCTGATCATTCCTATTTCCAGAAAATGAACTACTGTTTCTCATGTTAAAAGAAAAAACATCAGAGGAAAAGGGTCATACCTGAGCCCAGCTGCCTTCCTCATTGTCCTTCTGCAAGTTGAACAGAACCATTAGCAATGCCAATTAAGAACAAAAAGCAAGAATATTTAGAAACTAATAAATAAATAAAATAGAGCAATACAATATATCCTTATAATCTCATACTTTTCCAGGTTGTCATAAAATTTAGTCAGTAGGAGAGGAAAAGAGACAGTAAACAAGTCTCTTGCCAGCCCAGATTTTCAGGATGCCCCAGGCTGAAAAATTACTTGTTGGGAAGTTGACTAGTTGGCTGACAATCATGGGCACTAACTGATCAAAGCTTCTGCACTATATCTCTTTTTCTGGGAGGTACTAGTCAAGAGCTTTGACTAGCCAAGAAAGAAGAGCAGCGACACCACTGGCTTTTGAATGGTCTGCAAGCTTTTGTAAAGCTTTAACAGGAAAGATAGCCTCAATATATATGCATTGTGGATAATCACATGACAATCATCCAAACTATCTATCAGCTGGGCCAGCAAGCTACTGACTGCTATCCCCAAGATGTCATGGCCAGACCTCTTCCCTGGTTGCCAAAGGAATGAGTTTGGGAAGTGCAATATTAAAGCAACTTGTTATGATCGCTTTCTTCTGGAGCTTTCTAAACAAGGTAGAATTTACACATAAATATGCACTAAACAACTGAGGATTGATTTGATTTTTCAATTTTAATGCATTTGTATTTATTTTGAAACAAATTATTTAGTTTAAAAATTGTTTACAACACATTTCAGACATTTCTATAAAATAGCCTACACATATAGAGCTTATTGTGCCATTTTGTACAATTATTATATTTATATATTTTATGTATATATGTGTATATATATCCTAAAAAAATCCTATGTCCTATGATGACACTACAATAACAATAATGGGCAATATTAGAACTAACCGTTTTGGTTGGAGCTGCAAGATTTTCCATTTCTTCATGGGTTACCCAGACATTGCCTGAGGGCTATTGTCCAGGCCCACAGGGTCAGGCAAAATCCATATTAGGTAAGCAGTGTTAAAGAAGAAAGGCAGCAACACTGTAAGTTAACAGCATACAGCATCAAAATGAGCACAACCACATTCTTGTCTCAGATGAGGTGCAGTTAGAAAGCAGTGTTAAATAGCTGCTTCCCCCTGCAATTTGAAAAAAATCCCTCAGTTGAATTATTCTGATATGCAAGGGAGCATTTGCATTCTATTAAATAAATGTGAGCAAATAATCCCTATACACTTCTATTATTGTCTTCAGAACCATTAATTTATAGCAGCTTTATCTGATTTCATCCAGATACACTGGCACTGTAATATCTGTAATTTCTATTCAGCATAGCCAACACTTCAAAATGTTAGATTTTGTAATCTCAACAAATCTGGATCTCATCAGAATGGAGAATAGTGTTTTTTATATGGAAATAACATTTCACTGAATCTAAGGATATACATATTTTAAAGTACAGAAATTGCCCTAAAAATATGTAGTCCTGCATATTGGAAAATCATCTGTGAAGTTGATCCAAGAGATACTGTATTTTCAACTGTTGCTACACATGACCTGAAAAGTAATACAATGGAAGAAATGAGGATTTAAGAAAATAACACTTTAATCTCAATTGGGCATTATATTTTTTAATGAATAAATATTTGAAGTGATATTGGCCATAATGTAGGAGTATGAAAACCTTGGTGAACCATCTGAAGGATTACAGTTCAATCAGTAATTCTGTATCCTAGATAAAGTACAAAGAAACCTTGTTAAAGATTAAAAAAACAATAATAAATAAATAAGATACATCTGAACTGAAATCCTAACCTGGTCTACCAAGCTGGCCTATTTGGCTTCTGCATTTTAAAGCATCCTCTTACTAATTCCCAAATGTCCCACATGATTTTCAGTTTGATGGTCGTAATCCAGAAAGGTAAACGGTGATCAATAGGTCTGGGAGCTTTCTGATATTTTCCCTGACAAGGAAAGGAATTAAGGAGCTCCAGGAAAATGAGCTGCAATGGGTTTCCATGTATCAGAAAAGCATACCGCACCCATTTTAGTTATTGTGGGAAACACAGATAGCTCCCTGCTTCAGGAGTGCATTCTCTGCATGAGAGGAAAAGACAGCCTTCTGCTAACACCATAGAAAAATGGATAACATCAAGATGACTTTTATATATAGGCTAAATTTTAGTCCATTTTCCCCACACTTTAATGTTATCCAGTTTATCATCTGAATTTAACTTCTTGACTAGAACATTTTCACCCTTCTACAAGAGAAGACAGGACATGCTGAGAAGAGATATATTTATCAATGCCTATCATCTAGAATGACAAAACAGGGTTTTTTTCTTCAGAAATAACTGAATATTACCTGTCACTGGAGTACACTAGTGGGAATAATAAGCTATTATCCTCTTCATTATTTGATTGTCCAGAGATATCTACAGGTACTGGCCTTTTGACAGATCCAGCAAATGTTTTTTTTTGTGCTTGATGACTCACCGTTCTAGAAGTTGGAGGGGCTGATGGGCTTGTGAGGGACACCATCTCCTGGATTGCCAGACGGAGCTTCAGGCGATGGAGAGGATTGCTGATTCCAATTTCTCTCTGGATTTCCGTATCTGACAGTGCAGACATGATAGCACCACTCTTCACATTTGCGCGGCAAGCAGCAACATACCATGCAGGCATTCCTAGCCAAAGCTATTGGGGATGGAGAATCAGTAGTTAAGAGCAATAAGGTTATTCTCATTACCAAGGCTGAATTAAATTGGGAGCTTGCATTAAACACACATCATAATGATTGGGTAAGCAAGTTCAGGCTTAGGTATTGGGGTTTAGAAGGCAGTACACCATTCTGACATTAGATTTCTTATAAAGTTTTTATTTCAAAATTATATTAAACCACCAGAGCTTTCCCCCAAAACATAAGAATATAATGGTCTTATCCCATAATCATAATCTGGTTCCATTGTAACACCTCCTTTACCAGAAAAACTATTTTTTCCTAAAACAAACAATAATCTAAATACAATAGTCTGGGGGAAAAAAAACCTTGACAGGAATGTTGAATGCATATGAACTAATACAAAGAAGATACATTTTTTTTAAAAAAAAATCTGCCTTTCATGTTGAAAGCCCTCATGAAAAATGCCTGCCTTCTGACTAATTGAATATGCTTTAGTTAATAATTATTCTGGTTAAATGACAAAATTATAATTATCAGGGAATCTAGTAATTGGTCACTGAAGCAAAGCTAAAAACCAGGATTATTACTAGAGTTAAAATTAAAGTAACATTCAGACATAACACACAACACTCATTTCTACAAATGCTTTCTTGTATTAATTTACTTCTAGATTGCAGATTTAAAATTTATTTTATAGTGGTATAATTTTAAAAAATGAAGACTGCTTCTAGATTCTATGTAAGTTTTTTTTAACAAATGCTATGTAGTTTTCTCTCTCATATATATTTCACTTTCATCACATGGTGGACATTATACCTTATTTAAACTATTTTAAAGTTCCTACTTCCTCAAGAATATTTTTTTTTCTCTCTCCCAAATTATAAAAATATAATTTACATTTCAATTTCCAAAGTACAAGTGGACTTTCGCTTTATCATTCCTACAGATTTTGGTTGAAATATGCTGATCTTTTTAAAAAACTGGGTCATTTTTTAGTTAAAGTTCTAGTATGATATGTCTTATGAAATATTCTTTTTTTAAAAGGGGGGAAAGCATTTGTCATTCTATGTAAGAATGAACTGTTTATAGACATTATTTCAAGAGGGAAATGAGAATTAACAGTTGTAACAGGGTCTATTTCTGTTTTCAACCTAAATTATAAACTGCTTATGATGAAGGTAAAATCATGTATACTAATATTTTTAGAAGGTTTTCTTAAAGCTTACCTCTAGCCAGGCAACTACTGTTGGCCCATCCCATTGTGCAAAGGGTAACCCCTTCCTCCGAGCTTCCTCCAGAAGTTCATGCCTAAAAGTGCAGTAGAGATAGTTAAAGCAGGAGTTAAGACCTAACAACATCACAAATGGATTTCAATATGGATGAAATAAAATTGTAAGGCACCATGTCACTGATAATACATATCAAAGTTTGCTTGTTTGCTATATATACACTTTGAACTTTAGAAAGCACTTCTCTATTTTTGTTCCCCACTTTGCAAGAGTATTTACCTTCTTTGGTGAAAACATTTTCTCATTTTTAGAGATGCATTTCATCTTGGCTCATTAAAAATAATAATAAACTAATTTTCCTAACTTCATCTTCCAACTTTACAAACTGATTTATGAAACAATCATTCTGTTTTGTTAGAAGCTGTACCTAAGCACCCCAACATATTTATGCTCTAATCATAAAGTAGAAAACAATCAGACATTAATGCAAGAAAATGCCCAGTTGTTTAACAAACAAGATTTTCACAGCTTTTTCAATATGTGTCAGCTGTAGTTTTCCACATACTCTTGTCTGCAATTGATTTTTGTCTTAAAAGACTGCAGATATATTTTTTAAAGCAAATGTTGCCTATAGCTTAACAAAATTATGATTTGTCAAATAGTTTGTAATTTGACAAGGCTGTAAATGCACAAGTGCATGTTCTATACACTGGAGATGTGTACCTGTGGCCCTCCAAATATTGGTGGACTTTAACTCCAATCAGTTTGCCCTGTGATGAAAGAACTAGGTCTTGTAGATGGGCAACATCTTAGGGCCTTTAGTTGTTCATCCCTGCTATAAATCTTCCTACTTCTGAAATGGTTTCTGCAGAGATGAAAAGTAATTATATCATCTAGGTGGCTCAAGATATTAAACTATGACTTCTGGAGAAGAAATGGTAAACTGAACACCATAGCATAATGACGACCCAATGAAATGTAAGTTTGTTGTAATTCCTCTCCAGATAAGGAGAGGACTTGAGATCATCCTCAAGGGCTTCAGATGATTGCTCCTCATGAGAAGACTGCAAGACAATGGTCTCTGATGGGTTTAGAGCTATGGAAGATGAGGGAATAGCTATCTTGCTCAAACCCTGGATGGCATCTATAAAAGGACACTGGGTTCACATATATTTTTTTCTAATCACTTTCAGAAATTGCTTGTTAATTACTTTTCAGTTATTGATAATCTTTACTTAGTCTGAAAAGACCAGATTAAGTTACTTCAATCCTTATTGAAATAAGTTTTAAATGCTATTTTAAGGACCTTTTTAAAATAAAGAGCAAAAAGGTGGTTAAAATTTTGATTCTGACAAGATAAAAATGGGTTAATGGCCTAGATTCATTTGAATAAGATTTTGAAATTATTTACAAGAGCCATTACTGTGGGAAATTGCTTTCGGTTTGAATTCTTTAAAAAATGATAGGATGGGACTTTGAAGGTTAGAAATTAGAAGGAAATAAATATAACAATTAAAGGAGAAGAACACTTACAATACATTTGACTTATTAATACAGAATGGAGCAACATATTTTAATTTTGGATATACTGAAGGATATTTTTGAACAATGGACTCAGAAGTTAAGAGTGTTTGTCTCTATAGATAGATTGTCTTTAAAAGGTTATGGAAGAGAACAAGTTTTATTGGAGCTTATAATTTGAGACTGAGATTGATCTGTAGATTTAAAAATGATAGGCTACAAGAGTGATAGGGGAAAAGGTAGTACACTGGACATACAAAAGATGTTTTGCATTTTTTAATATTTAAGATATGTGAGTAACAAACTAAGGTAACAAATCTCTATAATTTTCCTATATTGGATTTACAACAGAGGATTGTTCAAACTTTCAAGAATTTTATGAGATAGGACAAAGAAAATAATGAAAAGATCAAGTTTTGAGACATTATATAAAGGAACTAAAAATCAAGATTGTTAAAAGTACAAGGGAGGAATATAAAGATGGTTTATTTGATCAAAGTTAAAATAGATATACTGTTCTCTCTGGATATGGACTTTTGCTGATTAGGATTGAAATGACAACATTGTATTTTTATATTTTAATAGAAGCTGATTGTTGTTAAAATTGTTATTATTTGTGATAACTGGGGTTACTTCTTTAAATATTTTTCTTTTTGTTTAATATTCAGGTAATCCTTGACTTATGGCCACAACTGAGTTCAAAATTTCTGTTGTATACTAAGTGAGTTTTGTCCTATTTTACAACCTTTTTTTGCCAATGTTGTTAAGTGAATTACTACAAGGTAGTAACATGGTTGTTAAGTGACTCTGGCTTCCCCATTTACTATGCTTGTCAGACGATCACAAAAAATGATCACATGAACCAGAGACCGCACATGTCATTAATATGCCAGTTGCCAAATGTCCAAATTGTGATCACATGACAACAGGGCTGTTGCAACGGTCATAAGTGTGAAAATGGTCATAAGTCACTTTTTCAGTGCCACTGTAAGTTCAAATGGCCATTAAATGAATAGTTGTAAGTTGAGAATTACCTGTACTTATTTTTTCCTTTCTATTGTCTTTTCTGAAACTTGTATTAGTTTTTATCATTGTGTTTAATAAAATGACCATTAAAAAGATATTCTGCTACAATTGTCTGCTAGATTTCTTTGCAACTATAAATAACTTACATCCAGGGGTAAATAATATTTTGATTCAAGGGCCATAACAATTTTCTCTTTGGGGGCAGGAGGATGCAGGTCTCAAAGTGTATGACCTGATGAATGATGTGAGTAATGTTATTGGGGTTGTTTTTAACTACACAGTGCCAGGGTTTATACAGAACTTTTAATATATTTCTCAGACTAACATGAAACCTACGGTATAGTGAGATTACTCCCTCTTATTGCAACTCTGTAAGATACATTCTAATATTCAATCTAATATAACAGCCTCCCTGTTCAGAACTCCCATAGCAGTTTTCTGAGAGTTTCAGAAAGGAGAAAAATGAAGGCACCCCTGGCTTTTACTTGACATTGTTAAACACTAAGGAGCACAGCACACGATTAACTCAGTTTTCTAGTAATGATTCTCAAAAGTATCTAATCATATTTGCAAATTGAAATGTATGATTATATTTGAAGGCAGGAAAAGCTTGGAAAAATCTTCCATCATTCCCTTAGGATAAATGCTGAAAAATTAATTCATCACTTATGTTTATTATTTAGGTATTACTTCGATATTTCTGAGTGATATAAAAATAATTCCAAAAATTTAAACCAAACACAATGCATTTTCAATTATGTTAAATTATCTGGACCTTCTTACAATATACTTCCTTGATTGTTCCCTCTATTGTATCAGTCACATTTTTTTAAAAAAAATACAGTAATATTCCAAAATATAACCACATAGGAGTGCTATTACAACTGTCGCAAAGAAAATCTAAATCTAAATGCATAGTCTGCAGCTTCCCTGCTATGCAGAACAGGTGTCACTGGGTGCAACTTTAGTTCAGAATTGCATTTATAGCTTTCTGAGCCCCCAATTCTACATGGCCTCTGCCATCCATAAATCTGCGTGATATGCAGCAGATCCATTATATTTTATATATATGATACATATGTTTATAACTTTATCAGCAATATCCCAATCAAGCCTAAGAATAATTTGTGTACTAATGCAGTAGGTAAATAAAGCTAGCACAAAATTGAATCAGAACAGCGTGTTGGAGAGTGGGATAATGAACAAAAATAACTAGGCTTGGGAAAATATATGGAACAAGTTTGTCCAACCTGGATTTTGCCACAAGCTTCAAGTGTCTTAATTATAGCCAGCTTTGCTTAATATACATCGTGAGAACAGGGAGATTTTCTGTTGTGCATTAAAATAATATAGGGTAAGTCTCGGTGCAGATATATAATTAAGGCATCAGGTTACAAACCCAGAAAGTGCCTTAGACACAAAACCAGCTGGGTAACTTTTGGGCCAGTCACTTTCCCTTAGCCCTACGAAGGAGGCAATGGCAAACCAGTTGTGAAAAACTTTTAGCAAACAAACTGCAGGGAATTATTGAGGGTAGTCGCTGAGAAGCAGACACGACTGAATGAAAGAAAAAGAAAAATGTATAGAAAGTTTTGTGCTCTGTGCCAGAGTTTCTCAATGTAAATCTTCATCTTCTACAGTTCTCAACCAAATTGGGGCAAGTTGCCTTAAGGTGGTCTTTTGTACAACATACAATGATAAGTATTTGAAATGTTTCATATCTCCTGGAATTAAAATAGGATACCATATTATTGCACTGTGCAACTAATACTTTTTAATTAATCTTAGCCATTTAGTAGTATACCCATAAATATTTGAAAATTATAAAGCTGATTAGTAATAAATAGAATCCATTTTATTTGCAAATCCAAAAGTTGAAAAATTGTCAATATTAATTTGTTTTCCATGGAATGTCAAGCGTATTTTCTTATGATGTCAAATGAGAGTGGATGGCATTGTAACTTTACTTTAAGAACTCAAGCCAGTTCAGACACAGATAGGAAATATAACCTAAATATGGAATTTAGGATGATTTTTCTTCTAAATATTATAGGAATGTGGCCTAAATTAATGCACAAAACATTAATTCATTAAGATTAATTTATACAATAATATTCACATTTATTTTAGAAAAAGGTTTCTAATCTAGAGTGCCAATGAAGAAAGGTAGAATCCAACAAGAATATTCCACACTTTGTTAAACTAGATCAGCTTTCCCAACTTGGCATTTGCTAGATATACTGAAATATAATTTTCATCCTCCCAGTCAGCATGGCCAACAACCATAATCCAAAATTTTTGGAAGATATCAGATTGGAAAAAGGTGATCTAGATGAAAACTATGGTCTACATTGAAAATTTTCAATGTAAAGCATAAGAAAAAAAAATAGCCATCTACGCATACATTTATTTATTAATGAAAGATAGGAATGAAATCAGTTGGCAAAAAAATCAGAATAATGATCAATCTTATGTGTGTTATTGTGTTTTTATTTTTTTTAAATATTTTTGGTTCATATAGTGTAGTGTAGCAAGCTAAATCTTTCCCTTCTGCATTTTTTTAAAAACACATAGTGTGTTAGCCAAATTTATGATAGGTTAAAAATGTTATGATAGGTTAAAAATAACCAATTTTGTTGTATTTAAGTACAATGACAATAAAGATTATACTTATGTGAAAAGCAAAACAAAAGTAAGCTTATATGATTGTTTAGATCTCATGACAGAAAAAAATAATATACTCTATAGCAGCGATGGTGATCCTTTTTCGGCTCACGTGCCATAGTGGGGGGAGCGCAGGGGGGTCATGTGTGGGTATGCTGCACCCATAATGCAATGCATGACCCCCTCAGTGCACATGCACACACTACAGGTGCAACCCCACATTTTTTGTATGTTTTTTTTTGCTCCAGAAGCTTTATAGGAACCTAGGGAGGGCGAAAACAGCCTCCCCTGTGTTCCCCCCAAGGCCCTCCAGAGGCTTCAGGGACCTTCAGGAGGCTTCCCTGAAGCCTCCGGAGCGCTCAAAACAACCCTCTGAGCAAACCAGGTGCTCTTTTCACCCTCCCCAGGCTCCTATAAAGCCTCTGGAGCCTGGGGAGGACGAAAAATAGCTTCAAAAAGGGTGAACTCAGCTGGCCAGCGCACGGATGTGCTCTAGCAATAGCAATAGCAGTTAGACTTATATACCGCTTCATAGGGCTTTCAGCCCTCTCTAAGCGGTTTACAGAGTTAGCATATTGCCCCCAACAACAATCCGGGTCCTCATTTTACCCACCTCGGAAGGATGGAAGGCTGAGTCAACCCTGAGCCGGTGAGATTTGAACAGCCGAACTGCAGAACTGCAGTCAGCTGAAATAGCCTGCAGTGCTGCATTTAACCACTGCGCCATCTCGGCCAGCTGACAGGGCAGCACCTCACACGCCCTGACAAATGGCTCCACGTGCCACCTGTGGCACGCGTGCCATAGGTCCGCCATCCCGGGTCTATAGTAACAAAATGTAATATACTTTGAATAAAACCTCAGCTTGTTAAAATAATACTGTTGCTACCTTGTTTTAATACATAATGAACACTATCACTTTCTTAAACATCAATATTATGTAAATGCAAACTGTTTAGAATGCAAGGTAATCAGTATTGAACAATCTATAAGTAATAATGTTACTAATATACCACCATTATGATGACTTGATCAAACTACCTAATGCATAAGGTCATGTTATTGTAAACATGTTGAAAAAAATTACAGACGCTGGAAACTGAAGGTACAGTAATACTATAATTTAGGTAGTCCCTGACCTATGACTGTAATGGACTGTTACAGTTGTAAGTTGTGGCAATGATAAAGTGGATCATCAACAGGAACAATCTGATGTTACAAACATTTTTGCAGTGTTCATTAAGTTAACGTATCAGTCATAAAGTGAACATTTGGTTGACAAGTGAACCCATTGTTCACTATGGGGTGGTTTTGCCAAAAACCAAAGAAAATACCATTTATAAAAACATTTTAACTGTAGTCTTGTGACTTTGCTGCAAACGGCCATAAATATGGGTTGCCAAGTGCCCAAAATTTGGTCATGTAACTGTGGTGAGGCAGCTGTTGGAACAATAGGGTCATAGGCAGCTCTTGAGGGGTCTGTTGTAACTTCATCATTAAGTTACTAGTAACTACTGTTGTAGCCTCGTAAGTCCTCGGACTTACGAATGACAGCTCAGCAGCAGCCAGGCGCGTCTTAGCCAATCAGATGCGCCTGCCGGTTGCCGGGCTGTCATACGCGAGGCTATTGGCCTGTCCGTCTGACAGCTCAGTATAAAAGGCTGTCAGACGGAGGAGAGGTGCCAGTCTACTCACAGTTGCTGTTCGTTCTATCTTGCTTGCAATAAACCGTTGAAAGGTTACCTCAGACGCCTCCTCGTCATTATTGCCGCCGATCTAACAACTACTATATACAGTATATCTATATGTATCTATTTATCTGTATGCCTCTGTATGTGTACAATCCCAGTTTACACATGACAACAGGGTGTAACCTTAGTTCAGTCATTCTTCCTCAACCCAATCTACCTCATAGGGTTTTCATTGTGATGAAAATAAAAGGTAAAAAGAGTATTCTGTACGTTTGCCACCTTCAGTTATTTATAAAAAAACAAATAAAGGCAGGATAAAAATAACTAAATAAATATTCAACTGTAACCAGAATAGTAATATCTTTTTTGAACAATTTAAATGAATAAGATTCTGATATTCAGCAAGATGACTTTGTGTAAATCTCCAAAACCGATCCTATTTAAATTATATTAATTCTTACAAGTAGTTTTGTTTCCCTTCTAGATTTTCTGGTTGTTTATAAGATTAAAAAGTACAATCCTCTGAATATTGGCTAGGAATGAGGGTTGCTTAGTTCAGTGAATCTTTCACCTAGGTAAGTGAGCTGGTTTTGTATTTTACTGTTTTAGCCAAAATCTCAATAAAACGTATTTGCAAATTTGCAAATTAACTGAATTGCTAAGAGATGAAATCAAGAGTGAAAGAAATCAAAATATTGTTGTTCTATATAACATTCATATAGAACAAGTAAATGAATCAAATGACTGAGTGCAATCTAAGCCATATATAATATTTAGAATATTTTGATAATTTATTTAAAAACCTTTAGAGTTGCACTCAGTTCATTTAAAAATAAACTGGTATATTCATAAACTAAATGCATACTTTGAAAGGGTGTCAAATATTGCCAATTTAAAATATTTAAGTATTCAAATTTAGTTCAATTCTCAAGATCATCAATTCAAAATAGTAAGATAAATAAATAAAAAATGAAATAAAGGAGAAAATTTAAACATGGTGCTGAAAATGACTATGATCAGCAACCATTGTGGTTTAACTTACCCTGGTGTGCTTTTCATGAGATGGAGAGAGATGGATGGAAAAGAAAAGCACATAAATATTAATGAATATATGTCAATTCATAAAATAAATCATATGATAGAGTAAGAAAATTAAAAAGCAGCATAGCAAATAGGATTAAAATAATCTTTCTGTCCTGAAACAGAATGCAAGCAGTAATTATTTAAAAACAATATATGTCCTTGATAAACAGATACAAATCATCCCAAATTATTGAAGACACCGAATGTAGAAAAGAGAAAAATAGTTACAACAGGCAAAGCCTCAGGTCACAATTAAGCATTTGACTTTCCAACAGTTAAGATTTGCAACAGTTTCTGAAGTATTGTTTTAAATATTTATCTTTCAATTTGTCATTGATAAAAAATGTTTTGCTCGTACTGTACCTTTTTCCAAACATAAGAATATTTATTGTTTTTCTTATATATTTATTGCTTTACAATGAGAAGCAAATTTGTATATAACATAAAGGGAGGGAGGAAATAGCATTTTGGCAAAATAATAGATATTCCTGGACTTTCCGAAACATCTAAAAAATTTCCTAGCAAACATTTTATGAACCTGCTAACACTGGGACATTTTTCAACTCCAACTGAGATTTGCAATCACTGCTGGGCATAGATTTGAATCACTTGTGCATTGCACTAGTTCAAAATCAGCTGCAGACTGGTGATTCTGGGAAAAGTAATCCTTGCACTGTTACTAAAAACCATGTGACTCCTAGAAAAACAAAGGAGAGATGCAAAACAGATCATTCTGCTCTGAAGTTTGTGTGTCTGTGTTTGTGTGTCTGGAAGGGTGGGGGAAAGACAGTTATTCTGTTGTGCAGGACAGGAAAAAAAAATTGGGGGAATTCTTGAATCCTTGCAGTAGCTGATTTTTGTTTCTTTTGCAAAAAAGATGCTGTTGGAACAATACCCACACACGCTTCTTTACCATCAAGTTTATCATAAATTGAAGCATAAATGAATACACCTTTATTAACTCAATATCCAAGATACATTGTCTTTTTACCTTATTATCTTTTAGCTGATCACAGTGATATACTCACTTACAGTGTCACCAATTTGTTTTTAATAGCAAGCAAGATTCAGCAGAATCTCATTAGGACAAATTTGATTTGTCCTAATTACACTTATTCCAATTTAGTTACAAATATTTATTTTTCAATATTTTCTTTTTTGTTATAATCAAAATAAAATAGTTTAACTCGCCATCTAATATTTTCATTCCCTTATCAAATGAGTTATGGTTTTTGATCAATGGTTGACGGTATCCATGCTATGATTCACAGGGATACTGCACCAATCAATTATATCCACAGCAGACAAAAGCACTTTAGGCATGAATGTTAATACTAGTGGCTGACAAAAAGAGAAAACAAGCTTTTTATTTTTATTTTATTTGTAAATAGTTGTATGCACATTTATTTACTTGCTTGCTTACTGCCAAAATCACATGTTTAAAAAAAACTTGAATGGGGGTTACTGAAGAAAAGCTGTTTGTTCTTCTTTTTTACAAGTTCCTAGAGATTGACAGGAGTGACAACATTGATTGACTGATTGTTTTCAGTATTACAAGACAGATAAATGTGAAGATGATCAACAGGTTAACTTCAATGCTGAGAAGGGAATGGGAGGCAGAAAAATAAAAAGGTGATGTAAAATTGCCCTTTGGCTTGAGGCCACAATAAAAAAATCATTTTTTACTCTTATTAGGCTCCTAATTTCTCTTGAACCCCTTGAAGTCCCCTGAACCACTTTGGCTTGAATTCTTTTTTTCTTTCCTCCTTTTAAAAACTAGCTATGTAAACCTGAGCCACTTGATTAATGTTTCATCCTCTTTGGTTCTCAGTGAGTGGATGTTTTCCAAACGAATGCAGGAGGCAACAAGAAAAGGTGTTGCATATAAGCATAGATCCTATGGAATGGCATAGTTTAGAAGTACTGTTTTTTTTTTGGCTATGCCAACATTACAAATGATAAACAAACCAACTTTCCTGTCTGCTTGGGGTAATGGAAATGGATGGTTGGACAAGAAATGCTGCAATGCTATTTTCATGCTTTTTAGCAGTTTCTAAGTATTACCATATTTGAAAAAGATTCTGATCTGAACATATCTTAATTGGCTGCGGGGGGAGGGGGAGGGTTTGGGGGAAGTTAGGCAAGATGAATATACTAAATGTTTCTAAACTTACCCATGCATTTAGAAAAGCTACATTTTTTAAAAAAAAATCTATACTTAACCTGTCCCAAAGGGCTTATTTGGTTTACCTAGTTGTACCCAGATAAGTATCCCTTGCTCCCTTTTGCAGGTATGAAGGGCTAAGGCAATGGGGCTCAAAATAGTCAAGATGGCGGCATGACATCATGATTGAAGCCCTGCCTGCTCCTACATTCCTGTAACGTCAGTATGAAGAGTGGGGCTTCTTCCCTTGTACAGTCTTGCCTACCCCTCTGGCCTTCTGATTCTCCCACCTGCAGAGGCACCCACCACTGATGTATACAATGCTCTACTGAGTGAGTTGCATGTTCAGAAGAGAAAAGTATTAACCATAATGATTCTAATGTTCATTATACAATTAGGACATGAATAATATTTCACATTCTAATCAACTTTAGCAAAAACTGATTATTAAAAATAATTAAAGAGATAGTAAAAGTGTAATTATTCTTCTGGGTTGAACAAAAATAAACTCTACTGGCACTGCAAATGGATTATTGCAGCAATAAGAATGAGGGAACATTTCGACTGCTCATTATTATACATAGCTTAATGCAATTGCTTAAATTTGCTTTTAATTACTAAGCTTATTAAAAGCCATATTTTATTTATGACAACAGTAAAATTGTTATTTTAGCTAAAGATGAATAGGGCAACCATGTGTAATTAAAACTTTAAAAATTTAAAAGGAACTCTGACACAATAATAGATGATCCAATTTATTGAAACTATTGAAAAGACCTTCGTACACAAATTGCTCTCTGTGTCTGCACAAAGATGCCTTCCTCCTAGACTTAGATAGTGTGTTGGGTCCTTCAACCCAACCCCATTTTGTGAAGAAGTTCTGACATTACTTTTGATGTAAAGTGATTTGGAAGGGGTAAGAGCACCACTTCATTCATAAAATTATGGTTTGAGGTTATGAAGCTGAATAGTTTTAAAAACTCCATGATTTTCACATTTTTCTCTAAATTTATTACATGTTTAAAAAGTTAAATAGGCAAGGGAGAGCAACTGAATATTACTTCCTCTCATCTGGAAGACTTTCATGCCTACATATTACTCATATTAAATCAAATCAAAGTGTATGTATTTCAGCTAATTACATTTTCCCCCTATTTAGCCATGTCTCCTTTCCCCCTTTTTACAGCCTATTCTTTGAAGTGCCCACATATTTACATACAGATACTTCAACTAAGAACTGTTCTATATACCAATCTAAATTAAGGTTACACTCACCAAGTTATTATTAGCTATATTCATCAAGAATATAGTGAGATATCTATTGTAAATATAGATATTTATAGATAGATTCACATAGTCATGCACACACAGAAAGTACAAGTGGCATATTTCATGTTGTATTTTTGCCCAAAATAGCTTATTTTTTTCTAATTATACCAGTGAAGTATATTCTATCACCAAAATTAATTAGCAATCAAATGAGTGCTAAGATTTTAGTTTTCTTGTGAGGTATTTATTATCTTCCTCCTTTTTATACGAGTAATTGACCGGAATTAAGGGACAAAGGATTAAATTATTTCTACTGTATTAAGTATTTCTCCCAAGATTCAACAATTGGATCCTCATAGAATTTGCTTTGATAAACTAATGTCTTTCTTTGCTTATTCCATGTGAACTTAATAAAATAGATAGTTCCTAAAGCTAATGTCACATAATGTATTTGTCTGTAAAGATGCCGCAAAGTTTTCTTTTTCATGATGACCAGATTAGTATTGTTATAGCATTCCAAGCTATTCTTGAAGTTTTAAGGAAGAAAATAGGAGGGGGGAAAAGATTCACATTTCTGAAAGGGAGCTTTTCCATGTCCTCTCCCATGCCTATTTTAAGTCAGTTGAGCTGTTTCTGGAAACAGATATAGCACTTTTTAAAAAGTGCTAAAATGATGTTACAAAAAAAAAAGAAAAAAAGCCTGACAGGATTAGCTGGAAAGAGCAATCCAGCAAGTAAGCTCCATTTTCAAAAGATATTCAAGGAGTCTAGTGCTCAACAAATCCAGTTTTGACCTTGTGAACAGCAATGCACAGAAACAGCTATTGGAAAGGCCATGGAGAATCTGCACACAATATGGGCTTCTGGATTTTGTGTCTGTTATTAACCTAGGCACAATATCAACTACTGTTATCATGGCCCCTGATGCATTTTTTTTCCCAGTCAGTATTCCATACTAAGCTTAATGAGGCAGAGATTTGGAATCAATGAAATGATGGGCACAAGAAAGAGCAATTGTATAAACTATGCCCTATTTTGTTTCATTTCAACCAAATTCATGTGATGTCATGGTGTGCCACATTTGGATAAAATGTACAAGTAAATTAGTAATTTTCTTTTGACATATCAGAAGATAGCTGTTATGAACAGAGATTGTTTACATTAATGATAAAGAAAACAGGAGTTATAGTTTTTGTTGCACTAGAAAATTGTCTCCACAGTATTTGTTGTACAGGTGGTTCTCAATTAATGACCATTTGTTCAGTTCAGTGATTGGTCAAAGCTACAATGGTTCTAAAAAAGGCAGCTTATGGCCAATCCTCAAAGTTATGGTTGTTGCAGTGTTTTAGAGCAGCACACTATTCAGGCAATCCTTATTTCTCTTCACCTACTGCACACTTATCGTAAAAGAGGTTGGATGAAATATGTGAAAATTGAGGTTTATTTTCATTTAAGATTTCCTATATCCTAAAATCCAGGAAATTACCAAAATATGAATATTATAAGGACAGCAGTTCATTTGGCATGAACATAAAACATATGTACAGTCGTCATTAAAAAAACCAAAGCAACATTTACAGTTATGGATACATCAACAATAGTAAATCCAATAGGAGATTAAATGATTCAAGTTAATATTTCTATTTGATATATACCTATTGTATTTCTGAATCAGTATTCATTCAGAGAGCATAATCATCCAGATCAAATGGATAATTAGCAGAAACATAAGAATGCATTTTTCATATTAGGTGATAATAATGTTTTATACTTCTGCACTTTTATTCAAAAGAGTACAGTTGAGTGGTATGTGATGGCATGGCTAAGGATAATGATACTTCAAATTTAATCAGCCCCAGTAGTCAGCAAGAATATATGGGATTGTGGTCATAACTCAATCCATATGTATTTAATCTGGTTGAAATATTAGAATAATTTGAATTGAATTTTAATATGAGTAAGAGACAATTAACTAGCAGCAAATTATTCCTGGAATAGGTTTTAAATGCAAAATCCATAGTATCCAGAGACTCAAAACGTCTTGTGTGTCAGATCTGGGTTTTTTTGGCAGCAGAATATATTTAGGAGCAAAAATTAAGAGAAACAAATTATGGGGTGTTGATTTTATAAAGTAGAAAAATATTTTCAATGTTTCCAAATAAGCAAATAGTGTGAAGCTGCTGTGTTCGTGTTCATGTATCTATGAAGATAAAGGATGGATAAAGCATTTGGATATATTTGCCACCTTGAATTATTTGTAAAAATAATAAAGGTGAGATATACCCAAACAAACAAATAAATGCACCTAATATAAATTGTCAATGGACATAAGAGCACAGGGACAATGGAGCAGTTGCATCAGCATTTGTATATATATGCAAATATAGCCTCAGATTATAAAACTAACATTTTAAGCAATAATAAAAATGCCAAATATAGTCTAAACATCTGGCTGTTTCTACAATGAAACATAACAACAATAAAAAGCATTTGTCATACAACACCCCAAACTTAGCAACTATTGATAAGACAAAAAAATTGAATAGTGGACATTGCAATACTGTGAGACAGCAGAACAGAAGAGAAACAATTGGGGAGGGGGACTCCCAAAATGTAAAGACCTGAAAATAGAAGTAGAATGACTGTGGCAAAAGAAAGCAGATACCAACAGTAATAAGAGCCTTGGGTGCAACTCCAAAACATTTGGAGCATCACTGGAACACCATCGGCATTGAAAAAACAACCATCAGTCAATTGCAAATGCACCTTTCCTGAAACACGCTACGACAACATTTTTAACATCGAGCAACAATATTTTTCTTGGGAGGGATAGATGGATCAAAGTGCCATATCCAAAATCAACATCTGGTTGACTATGTGACAAACCATAATAACAATAATTTAGGAACATAGGAAGGTGAAAATTCAATTTAAAAAATCCCTAAACAAGATTTTTAGAAAAAAGACACTTCCTGCCTTTCAGATTTTTATTTAACCTGACCAGTCTTCCCTTGTTCCTTTCATTTAGTCATGATTATTCTGCCTAGCAATGAGCAATATGCAGAACTTTCTTGGAGCCTTCTAGTATTCATATGGTAATTACAAGTTTTACACTGCACAAGTTTTTTTTCTTTCAGAACTAATGAATCAATGCAATTAGCAGTAAACAACACAGAAATATTTTCTAATAATTTATTATGATAAATACATTTTTCCCTACTGGGAAGTCAACTGTCTTCACAATTACATCTGAGACGATAATAAGGATGCCTTTGGATTTGCTTTGTTAATAAACATGAAACTTTCATTCTTTTTGCCTCCACAAATCTGTTAACTTGGACATTTTTAATTTAGGTAGATAATTAGAAGGAATCAACTTACATAGTGATATACAATATTATAATTTTAAGCAACTGAAGATGGGATTTCCCTAATACACATATTTTGAATGTAAACATGTTTATGAAAACTGTTCTGTAATTTGTGCTGTTAGTACCAACCGTTGGGCTTATTTAATGAAAAAATACAGTAAATCACTTTGACTAAACTTTGATGCCAGAGCCAATATAGTGGTAAATTGTTTTAGAAACCACCACCCCATCATAACCTGTTCATTTATAACCCAGATTTAGCTCAGAGTAATTTACATAAAGAAAGCTCCAAATAGGTTGAAGTCATTATATGCTTGAAGGGTGTCACCGATATTTGAGATTTCAAGCATCTTTTTCACAAAGATTTCTTGTCAGAGCTATGATATAACTGATCATAATCTCATTTACACACCTTTTCCCCATAGAATTGTCTGTTGAAAACTGATAACAGAAAAAGTAATTAGAAAGTGGATAATGAAATACAATTTCTACTAGACTATGAAGATAAATATGTCAACAACTGCTATCATATTTTGAGGGAAAATTAAATGCTCATTTTTGTACCTAAAATATGTTTTTGCCAGCAGAAAATAAATGAAAACTATCAGGCATAGAGAGAGATAAAGTGAAGTATAAAAAGCAAGACCAAAGTCTTTCAAAAATATTATTTAAATTATCACATTATTATTAACAAATATCAGAATGCATCTAACTTTAGTACATAGGTTGTATAAAAATATTTAGTGATGCTATTCTTTTTGCATAGAGTGCCAGTAGAAACAAAAAATATCTTACAAGATTTATACCTTCTAACCTTATAAAGAAACAATAGTAGCAAAAAAGAAAAAAGAAAATAAAAGAAAATTTAGAAGTTTCATTTATGATCCATAAGAGGGAACTTACATTACTAAATGTAATACATTATTTATCTAATACTTCTATATTATTTTTAGAAGAAAATGTTTCTGATTGGAATATATTTATTTATTTTACTGTTAATAAATAACTATAACTAAGAAAAATGCATCTCTTCTCTTTTTGGAGTGCTAATTTAAGTGCTAATTTTCTGACAGCAAGAAATAATCTTGTTTGATATTACCAATGTTTTCTATATAGTCACAAATCAATAATGCATTCTGATAATCAAAGTAATATTTTATCTGAGAATGCTGCATCATAATGTAGAATACTCAGGCTAAGCAATGAATAGTATTTTACCAAAATATGTTTTCCCACATAAGATACAAATAAACATTGCCAAGTGCTTGGAAAGATTTCTGGTAGAGCAAGCATCAAAAATTCAAAAAGATCAGCAGAGTATTTTCAGTTTTTCTTCAAAGGTATTCTTTATGATTTTATAAAACATTTTTTTTTTAGGGAACATGACAGGTATCAAAAATAATAGCACTTTATCATAACCTTTGTACACAATGAATGAATTAGGGTTTCAAGGAAATGCAATGGGAAGCAGCATATCATTGTTCAGTAACTCACTGATCAAGTTGCCATGTAAGAGTGGCAGAGTGAATTGAACATAATTACTACTCTCAGTATATCTGCATTTTAAAATGGGCTACCAATAGACAAATCCAAAGAATCCTCCTGCTATGTTTCTTTAATGGAATCCATATAGAAAAGTAGAAATTACTTTTCATTGTGTTTGGCTTTTAAAAATGCAATTAGAATAAGTACTAATACATTGATTTTTCTTCAACAAGCAATTGTACTTGGTGTTTTATTCAAAGTTCATGCCAACCTACTTTTTCTTTAATCTTCTGTCTTTTTCTGCCTGGGTTCCAAGTTTGCTTAAGCCCAGAGATTCTTGTGCTGCAGCTTCAGTTTCCATATAGCCTCCTGCATTTAAAAGAGTAAAGAGATTTTCTCTTTTAATTTTTTTAATAATGTTCTATTAGCTTACCAGCAGTGCTTTTGATTTGTTTTCTGAGACACACATATACAGATAAAAATGGTGTAGTAATCCAAAATCTATGACAGATAAAACTTAAAAATGGAGATTCCAGTAATAACTTTTTAAAGTGCCCAACTAAAAGTGAGTTTCCCCCTCCTTGTTTTCCTGTAAGGAGCAAGGCTCAAATATTTTCTCTTCTCCTAATTTGACTTTCTAAAAAGACAAGAAGCCCTTTCAAGCCAAAATGGTTGTTCTTGGCAGAAGGAATATTAAAATGGCATTGTTTGTGCTCAATTTCACCTCAATTAGCTTCTTTTTAAGGGATCCCTCTAGAGCTGTAACTTTGTTGAGATTTTGTTCTGGTTCATTTTAGAATAAGGCACTAATGACTGCACCAGATAGGAGAGAGGAAAACTTGGTTGTATCTTTTATATTTGCTCATTCAGATTTGGCAAATAAACCATACAAAACCAGCTTTTAAGAAGCAGGAATGCAAAGGTGACTCATGTTGTAAATAGTAATTTTCTATCAATTATTATCTAGTTTCTGAATTACTTTCTCAAACAATAGAAACTGTTGGCACAAGTACATGCTAGTTCATTTTTTTGTAGATTGTCTTTAGTACAGATCAAACTTTAGGTTAAAGATGGCATTATCATTATATTTGGCTGCATCAACCGTTAGGCATATACATTTAAGATTTCTATTTGTTGTGTTATATTTTATGAGTGTATTATTTTAAATTTAAGGCAATACTCCAATCTAGCATTTACAGACTTTGGTATTGTTAGTTTCCAACTGGAAAACATGATTCTGTTCATATGTATTTTGAACAGTTTAATACATTATTTGAAATGCAGGAAATATATTATAGAAGATCCAGGTGTATTAAAAATGAAACAATCCAAGATAAGATGGTAAAACTCTTCTCAAAAACAGGCTGAGATACTGCAAAAAAGAGAAAAATAATGAATGAAAAGATCAAAGGTTCAAATGTAGGAGAAATATAGAGAAGTATGGAGGAGAATAGTGAAGAGAACCAGATTTAATTAGGCTTCCTTTTTTATCATTTTTCTTTTGGTGGGGAGATCTATTTTTTCCTTCTTCTCCTTAAATCTTTTTGTATGCACTATATAATGTTGTGTACTCCAAAGGGGAACATGATGGCTATGCGTATATGTACAATGTTAAAGGCACTTAAAGCAAAGATCCTTTTGTCAATTATTTGGTTCTTTATCCATTTCCTTTTTCTCCAAAATTCCAGTTGTTTCTTCCTGTCAGCTAGTCAGCCTGTTCTTGTTTCCTTTCTTCTCCCCACCCCTTGTGAAAAACTCTAGGTTCATGAAATTGCTTAGGCAAAATATTTCCCCCCCCCCCAATTTTTTTTGATTGTCTTGCTACTCACTGAGGAAAAACGTTGGGGGGTATTGATAGCAATAGCAAAAGCACTTAGACTTATATATCACTTCACAGTGCTTTACAGCCCTCTCTAAGTGGTTTACACTTTACAGAGTCAGTCTATTGTCCCCAGCAATCTGGGTCCTCATTTTACTAATCTCGGAAGGATGAAGGCTGAGTCAACCTTGAGCCTGGTGAGATTCGATTGCAGGCAGCCGACTGTCAGCAGAAGTAGCCTGCAGTACTGCATTCTAACCACTGTGCCACCATGGCTTTTATCCTGCTACTACTAATTTGCCGGAACATAAAGTGGCCAGGCAGCTATAATGAAGGGATAGAGCTGGAGAGCAAACCAGTACAATCAGATGGTTTAGTTAAGCATGACCTGCCATCCTGTCATGTGAACTAGACAGACAAGCTGTACTTGGAGATGATAGTCAGTTTTGGAAAAAATATGGAGAGTGAGAAAGATAAGGAATTTCTGGAAAAAGGAGTTTTTCATAAGGGGTGGTGGACAAAAAGGAAGCAAAGAACAAGCTGGCAGGAAGAAAGCTAGAATTTTGGAGAAAAAGAAGATGAATAAAGAACCAGTAAAGATTTTGATATAATTTTACCTTAGTTGTTGAAGATTTAGTGGTTTGACAGTGATCATGGTCATTGAAGTGTTCCAGGATGGAGACAAATGGGTGAGGAGCAGACTTTGAGAGATTATTACTACTACATTACAGAAAGAAGACCAAAGGAAGAAAGAAGCTCAAAATGCCTCTAAAGCAAGGGTGTCAAACTCAAGGCCTGTGGACCAGATTTGGCCTGTGGGGTGCATAGATCTGGCCTGTATGGCCACCCTGGAGACAAGAATGAAGGAAAGGTATTATAATGAGAGTAAGGGAGGGTCTGAGGGAAGTCCTGCCTTAGCACTTGGCCACCACAGGTGCCCCCAAAATGAGTGATGTCGAGCTGGCCATACTCACCCTGGCCACACCCACCCTGGCCATGCCTAGCCCAGCCACGCCCCCCTGCCTGCCCGAAGTCAAACTCAACCCTGATGCGGCCCTCAATGAAATCAAGTTTGACACCCCTCCTCTAAAGGTTCTTGATGGTAGAGATTAAGAGTAGCTGTACAGAGAGCCATATGCTTAATTGCCTCATTAGATGTGGGAGTCTTCAACCTCCTAATGTTAGCGCAAGCAGCAGATCTTTTTCTGTTGACTTTACTTCCTACCATAATTTTTTATAGCTAAACCTAGAAGAAGGAACTGAGAGAAAGAGATCTCTTTTGTATGTTTGCTTAAATTAAAATGCTGTTTTCAGGATTATCTGAGATGGCTGAAAGAAAAAACAACAATGTTTTTTATTTGTGTTATGAATAAAGCAATTAAAAAAATCAGAAGAAAGTTTTGTGCACTGGGCTCTGTCTGATTGATCATGAGAATCTGTCCTCCTAAAGTCTGATGGCTGTTATGAATTAAATATACCCATATGCTTTCCATAGAAGCTGCCCAGGTAGATGGATCATATAAATAGACAAGAATATAAAATGTTATATGAACAGTGATAAGTACATTCATCTCTGCTCCCAGTGTTTATTTAATGGCACTGTAGAACATTCTATTTTATTATTTTACAAATGAGAATGCATTCTAACAAATTTATTCTTTTATTTTCTTCTGCAACTGTTTTTAGGCTCTGAGTAAATAATCGATAGCCATTAAATTGTTCTGTACTGTACTACAGTGTACTATAATTCAGTGGTCCCCAACCTTTTTATCGCCGCGGACCAGTCAGCCTTTGATAATTTTACCGTGGCCCGCTGAGCGCGCGCAGGGGTGGGGAGGCGTCTCTTCCCTGGAGCCAGGGTAGAAACCATAATGTTCATTATGTGTTTATCAAGCACACATCCTAATTGGCTGTAATTTACTGTGTGACAATCAATCATGGCTTTTTTAGCCCACATTTTAAAAAGTAATGTTTAACATAAAAAGATCCTGAAATCCTTCATCATTGTATAGCATCTTATATACAGAATAGATTACAGACTGCTAAAGCTTATAATCACTTACTACCGTACATAGTGAAGAATACAACAAAGTATGCCAACAAAGTGTAGCTAAACTTTTAAAGAATACAATTGTACAAATTGAAGTTTAAGTCTCTGAGCTAGTGGTCTCCCTAATAATTTACACAATAACCAAATGGCAACAGTTATGAAATGCATTCACCACATGCAGCAGCAAATATTTCATAATCAATATACACTAAGAGTGCATATTAAGAGTATATAATACACACGCAGAGAGAGAATATACAATATGCATTAAGAGTGCTTGTCTGTCTCTCTTCCTTCATGCACACTTCTCTATTTCAAAGTTTGAAATCTAAACAGAAAAGGGCATTTCAAATGTTTCACACGTCCACACGGCCCCCTTAGGCAGCGCTCCTTTCCCACGGCGGGAGACAAAAACGGCGGCCGCAGACGAGCGAGGGGAAAGCCCGGCGCCGGCGAGAGCTCGCGGGGAAGAGGGGGGGAGAAAACAACCACCTGGGCTTCTCACATTCCTCGCGGCGAAACCTCGCGACGGCACACGCCCACCAACCGCCTCTGAGAGAGGCTCAGTCCGGTGGCCCTGCTCCGCACACCGTCCCAGGCACGCGCCCGGCCACCCCAGCCACCAATTTGCGTGCGCTGCTCAGCAACCGAACGCCCGGCCTTAATTCACGCCCCTTTAGCTTACCTCCCCTCCCTCGCCGACCAGCCAGAATACAGCTCCCGCCCCAAAAGCTAACGTCCATTGGCTACCCCTGCCCTTGTCCTTCTTCGGTTGGCTTATCCATCCCATCCGCCCGCCTACCGAAGCTTCCTCGCGCAACTGGAAAGGAACTGAACCGACACCCCTCCTTCATCCCACTTTACTTACTGATTGGACGACGTTGTCCCGTAGGCCTAGCGACTTTCCCTTAGGCCCCCGGCCGCTGCAGCGATCATGGCCCCCGGCCGCTGCACGGCCCGGTGCCAGATACTCCATGGCCCGGCACCGGTCCGCGGACCGGGGGTTGGGGACCACTGCTATAATTAATAAACTATATATTCATGTGACATGGAAAGCTTTACAAATATGATAAATAAAGCTTTATACTAAGTTAAAGGTAAAGGCTCCCCTCGCACATATGTGCTAGTCGTTCCTGACTCTAGGGGGCAGTGCTCATAACAGTTTTAAAGCTGAAGAGCCCAAGACGTCTCTGTCGTCTTGTGGCTGGCATGACTAAATGGCAAAGATGCATGGAATGCTGTTACCTTCCCACCATAGGTGGTTCCTAGTTTTTCTAGTTGCATTTTTACATGCTTTCGAACTGCTAGGTTAGCAGAAGCTGGGACAAGTAATGAGATCTCACTCCGTTACGTGGCACTAGGGATTCGAACCGCCAAACTATTGACCTTTCTGACCGACAAGCTCAGCATTTTAGCCACTAAGCCACTGCATCCCTAAAAGCTTTATGCTAGGCTTATGCAAATTCTTCAAGAATTTGCATAAGCCTAGCATAAAGAATTTTTTCAAGAAAGATATAAAGTAGCAAATTTTTTCCCAAGTTGTTTTTAATTTAAGAAGGATGAAAAATTTGACAAAGGAAAAATCTTGCCAAATAAGTGATGGGTGAAATCTATTTTCTATCAGAATTCTAGAGTCATAGAAGGATAGCTATGATTATGTGCAGTTGGTAGTCCTGTCTTATGTCACAGTTGCCACATATTTTACTGTGTGTGATTTTTAAAACTCAGCAGATTTACCTCTGAATGGAATCTTTTCACGAAATGTGACAAACACTAGCAAAGAAAGCTTAATTTTTAAAATTCTTGATGCTCTCTGAGCTTGGTTATTTGCTTGTAGCCATTGCATTACCTGACTAGGTAACATCTTCAGTGCTAGCATCATGTTAGTATTGATTACAAGTAGTCTTGACTTACAACAGTTCATTTAGTGATGGTTCAAATTACAATGGCACTGCAAAAAGTGACTCATGACCATTTTTCACACATGACCATTGCAGCATCCCTATGGTCACATGATTAAAATTTAGACTCTTGGCAATTGTCTCATATTTATGAGGGTTGCAGTGTCCCGGGATCATGTGATCACCTATTGCAAGCAAAATCAATGGGGAATTCAGATTTACTTAACAACTGTGTCACTAACTTAACAACTGCAGTGATTCACTTAACAACCGTAGCAAGAAAGGTTGTAAAATGTGGCAAAATTCACTTAACGAATGTCTCACTTAGCAACATAAATTTTTGCTTCAATTGTGGTCATAAGTTGACATCTGTCTGTAAATTGCTTATTTGGGTAACAATCAAGTCCAGAGAGCCCCAAGGACTCAGCTCAACCCTGAGTTACATATATTCTCTTCTATTGGAAGTTTAATCTATGTCCTTCAATCACTTAAGAAAATATAATTCTGTGACAGTAAACATGATTGATGATAGCGGAATGACATGGATAAATATAATCATTTTAAAAGACAGGAAAGCAAAATGAAACTGAAAGAGAAGCTAAAGCATCTATGAAAGAGTAAAAAATAATACTTTTAAAAATGACAGGAAAGCTATAATCTGAAACTGGAGAAGTATGTCTTACTTAGCTGTCCAAGTCGTGCCTTCTCTTTTTTACCAAACAAGCGTCCAATTGAAGACTTTATTCCTTTCTTCTTGGGAGCTTTGTGCAAGGAATCCTGGCTGCTATTGACACTGCCAAAACCAATACTTTCTGGTTCCAAGGATGCAATCAAACTACTAAAAAAGATACACAAATATAGAGAAACTATTATTGTCCTGACGAATTTCCATCATGAAGTCCACAACTTGTCTGCTGTGGAAACAAGTTTTATGAAATCTAATGAGAGTATCTTAGTAATTTGAAACAATAATCAAAATAATTTCTGATATATAGTGTGATAATACCAGAATCTTTTTTGCAATATTTAGAACTTCACATTTTTCATGTTTTAATCTTGATTGAAATAATTGAATGAAAAGACAGATATAATTCATCAAAACTCTGTTAATATAAGTATGGATGGAAAAAATTTAGAATGCTTTTATCAGAACCAAATGTTGAATTAAATGATGTCTAAGCTATGGCTACTACTATTACTACTGTTTTGATTTTATCTATCCTAAATAGGTGAAGTAACTCTAACATATTTTCTCCAGTAGTTTTGATGTAAAATAAGTTTATGATGTAATTATACTACCCTCCAAAAATAAGTTGATGTTCTTCAATGACCATGATGCTTCCTAAGAGTAGCAATCAGGGGTGAAATCCAGCAGGTTCTGACAGGTTCTGGAGAACCGCCAGTGTAAATTTTGAGTAGTTCGGAGAACCAGCAAATGCCATATCTGGCTGGTCCCAGAGGAGGGTGGGAATAGAGATTTTGCAGTATCCTTTCCCTGCCACGCCCACCAAGTCACACCCACCAAGCCACACCACGCCCACCAAGCCACGGCCACAGAAGTGGTAGTAAAAAAAATCGAATTTCACCACTGGTAGCAATGTCACTTTTTCAGTGAGTCCTATTTAAGGACTGTATTTATTTTAACATTATAGATTAGATTAGATTAGATTAGATTAGATTGTTTATTTGTATGCCGCCCTTTTCCCTGG
This sequence comes from Thamnophis elegans, assembly GCF_009769535.1. NCBI lineage: Eukaryota > Metazoa > Chordata > Lepidosauria > Squamata > Natricidae > Thamnophis > Thamnophis elegans. The sequence continues at coordinate 42,843,806 of NC_045547.1, read as the reverse complement.
GGGGACTCAGGGCGGCTCACAATCCAAAGGAAGGGGGGAAAACAGACTTTTACACATAAGACAGTACATGATTAAAACGCAACATTCATACCATTCACGCGGGTTACAATCTTTAGCCCCAGGCCTGACGGGATAGCCAGATTCTAAGGGCTGTGCGGAAGGTCTGGAGGGTGGTGAGGGTACGAAGCTCCACGGGGAGATTGTTCCTTTGGGTCGGGGCTACCACCGAGAAGGCTCTCCTCCGTGTGGTGGCCAGTTGGCATTGGCCTAAACGATGAGATCTAATGGGTCGTGTGGAGGTGATCGGCAGTAGGCGGTCTCTCAAGTACCCAGATCCACTACCATGAAGGGCTTTATAGGTGGCAAGTAGCACCTTGAAGCGTATCCGGAGATCGACAGGTAGCCAGAGCAGCTCGCGGAGGATAGGTGTTACGTGGGTGAAGCGAGGTGCACCCACAATCGCTCGCGCGGCTGCATTCTGGACTAGCTGAAGTCGCCGAATACTCCTCAAGGGCAGCCCCATGTAGAGCACATTGCAGTACTCCAGCCTAGAGGTCACAAGGGCACGAGTGACTGTTGTGAGAGCCTCCCGGTTCAGGTAGGGGCGCAACTGGTGCACCAGGCGAACCTGGGCAAATGCCCCCCTAGTCACAGCTGACAAATGGTGTTCGAAAGTCAGCTGTGGATCCAGGAGGACTCCCAAGTTGCGGACCCTGTCTGAGGGGTATAATGTTTGACCCCCCCCAGCCTGAGAGATGGAATATTTGCCAAATTGGCGGGAGGGAAACACAACAGCCACTCGGTCTTATCCGGGTTGAGCACGAGTTTGTTAGCCCTCATCCAGTCCCTAACAGCTTCAAGTCCCTGGTTCATCACGTCCACCGCTTCATTGAGTTGGCACGGGGCGGACAGATACAGCTGGGTATCGTCCGCATACTGGTGGTATTTTATCCCGTGCCGCCGAATGATCTCGCCCAGCGGTTTCATGTAGATGTTGAAAAGTAGGGGAGACAGGACCGAACCCTGCGGCACCCCATATGTTAGGGGCCTAGGGTTCGATCTCTGCCCCCCAACTAACACCGACTGCAACCTGTCCGAGAGGTAAGAGGAGAACCACTGCAAAACAGTGCCTCCCACCCCCACCTCTCGCAGTCGTCGCAGAAGGATACCATGGTCGATAGATATTTTGTATTGTAAGCCAAAGCTTGACTTCTGATTTATTCCTTTATTAATTAGACAGAAGTGTCAGAAGAACATTTAACAGTATTGCTTTGTTTATTTACTCATCCTGGTTATCGTAGTCAATCCATTTTTACTTGAGAGGAATAGTATGATTCTTACTAGAACATTTCTTCTTTCAATAAAATATGGAAATGAATCTGTCTGTCTGTCTGTCTGTCTGTCTGTCTGTCTGTCTGCCTGCCTGTCTATCAACCATCTACATAGAAGGTATTTTTATGTATAGGCATGAGATCACATTCTTAATTCAAAACACAAATAATATGTACACAATTTCTCACTTATGACAAGCTCAGAGATATGACAATTATAATTCACATGACTGATTTACAAATTAATATTAGTGAATATGAGTAATTATGAAACTCTAATAAATATATATTGGGATAAGTTTTCCTTTCCAGTTGTCATCCATATATATTGGGACTTCCATTTCTTGATTCCACTGGTTAGAATGGAAATAGACCTACTTAAAGAAGGAGAAGCAGTTCTAGGAGAACCCTATGAGCTTTGGTGGTGCAGTGGTTAGAATGTAGTATTGCAGGCTTACTTTGCCCACTACCAGGAGTTTGATCCCAACCCAGATTGACTAAGCCTTCCATCCTTCCAAGGTCAGTAAAAAGAGGACCTAGATTGTTGGGGACAATATGTTGACATTTGTAAACTGCTCAGAGAATGCTGTAAAGCACTATGGAGTATAATATTGCTATCTTCTAAGATCAATTAAAATTTTTGTTTTTTGTTTTATTGTTTATTGATTGAAGTGTAACTGTTTGTAACTGCTTGTAAAACATCCTTACAGCTGTCAATTCTCAGGTGCTCAACTTCCCTTTTTTCCTTTTACTGCTTATAAAACCTTCTTCTTTAATTTATCTTTCTTAGTGGCAAGGATATACAGATACATGAGCACTAGGCAGCAAAATCTCCAAACTTAGCATTGCTAACATGCAATATTTACTGATTCAATTAGGGTGAAAGTGAAAATAATTATAGTATTTTTTTTACAGTCAAATGTAAGTTCTTATACAAAAATCCTCCTACTATGGATTTTTGTTATATTATAAAAGAATAAAAAGTTTAAATCAATGTTATTGTTATTATTTTTTATAATTATTAAAAATTATTCTTTCTACTTTCTGAATTCATTAGACATCTCTCCACTTCTTCCAGGCCTCCCCCCCCCCCCCAGGTTGAATTACTGTTTCCCTTGGGGCAAGAAACTTCTTTCTCTGACTACTTCAGAAATTACCACTGGTAATTCCTCACCATCAAAAATACTGACTGCAAGGGCTACAATACAGTATCCAAATACTAAAACCCTATCATTTAACTATCTTTATAACACAAGTAGTTAGCACAATGAAATTTAATTACACTCTGATTTGTTCATTTATAATCCATGACAAGAAAATATCAGAAAATGATCATGCTGCACCTGATTAACCAAAAAGAGCATGAAATTAAAGGCCAGTTATTCGAATGGAAATGGAAAATGGAAAGCAAATCTGAAAAACTGATCTAAATAAATTTCAGGACAACTGAATTTAACTAGCACATAGCAAAAGTCAAGTGAAACTCAACTTAAATAGATGAATCCACTTAACACGACACATGGCTATGCTACACAAATCAATTCCTACCTTCTGGCATCATTGTGGTATGAAGAAGGTAGAGTGTGAGTCATTCTTATGGCCCTAGGTGTAGGTGGAGGAGATGTTTCACATTTTATTGTGGCCTTGTCTTCATGTCCATCTTCTTCAACTGCAATCTACAAGTAAACAGTTTTATAAAATGCAGGTGAAAACCCTTTTAATGGATTGGGAGGGGGGAAAAGCCTATTGGAAACCAACTCCTTTCCAAGTAAGGAAACCAATCAACCAAACACACAAATAGCATCCCATTCCTAGAACAAGATATAGAATAAAAGTATTAAGTACAAGTTATGCAATGATCGCAATATAGTCCCAATTTCCAGGACTGAATATGAATCAGACACACATTTAACTTTTGCTGTAGTTGCTATATTACATATTGTTTTTTAATTCAGAAAATTATAGATAAGTTTCCTGAGCTAGAGAGGATATGCAAAGTAGGATATAAGCGGAAATAAAGTTTATTTAACTTTTTCCCATTTTTAAATCCTAATAAAGGACTGCAGAACAAGATTCAAAGGAGTTATTGAAGTATTTTCATTGCCCTTTGCCAGTCAGATAAATAACATTTGAAGTAAAATGGACAAGTTGGTAGATAAAATTGGCCCCTCACAGTAAGGAAACTATCAATCATTAATTAGTATGTACAAAAGTCCATAAACATAAAGAGGCTGAGGAAGCCCACAAAGTGACATGATCTGATCACTATTTCTCAGAGCAATATACAGTACCTCACAAAGTATAAATAGGAAAAAGAGATTTCCAGGAAAAAGGTGAGATATGTTTAATACATACAGTATAAACAATATCAAAAGTATGCTCTATTTGTTCTGTCACATAATTAATTCCTAATAGAGGTGACATAGGGTCCCTTCTTAAACATTTAGATAGGGCTCCATTTTGTCCAATGTGGGTTTCCTGAGAAGGCGCTGTCTGCCTCACAGGAATGCAATGATCTCTTCTTGGATCATCCAAATTAGCTGCTTCAACTACAATGAAGCAAGAGGGTTAAGACTTGAAGGATTTCAACATCCTCAGAAAACTGTATCTTGGGGAAAATGTTCGTAAAGGTCTAAATTTGAAAGTGCTAGAAATAATTAACACTTGTCAGAGAAAAAACAATTTTTTTTTAAAAAAAAAAGTACCTTTCTTCGATGTTTCCTGAGATCACTTGGCTAGAGTTGATAATGAAGAAAAGAAAAACAGAGTATTTTCAGAAATATTATAGATTTTTATAAATGTTGTGTTCCTTTTTATTAAGATACATTCTGAGATTCTCTAAGCCATAAAAACCATTAGCTCTTAGGATGAAATTTCTTTCCATTGCACCAGCCCAACTGCCACTGAATCCAAAACAAAATTTGGCTGGAACTCAAGGAGACCAGACTAAGTTTTCACTTACATCAGGGGTATCAAACTCATGTCACGGTGGCATCACATGACATATCGGGCCTTTCCCCCCTTCGCTAAACTGAGCATAGGCATGGCCAGCACATGATGCATCCAGCCTGCAGGCTGGGAGTTTGCCAACCCTGACTTACATTACAGTTTTAAGAAATATCATTAATATTTTAAAAATATTGTCTTACAAATGCACAAATGATAGCAAGTATCTATGTCAACAGTTTATTAACACATTCTGTTTTTAGAATTTTACTTTTACTTTTTCTTGTATTAACACTAGAAATTGGTCCAAATCAAAAATTTATAAAAAATAAATTCTTATTAACAGTTAATAAGAAATTATCGCAAGTGCATGCACATGCACACACAGAAACCAAAAATAAATAATAAAAAGAGGAAATAAACAAGAAATTAAAAAATAACCCTATTTAGAGGATTCCTTAAATATTAAATAAATGTAGTGATCAAGAAAAAGCGATACTTCTTACCAGTGTCATGATACCCATCCGATCCATCTCTCTAGCTGGGCTGCGTGGAGTGAGTTTAGGAGTTGAGTGGCCACTGGGAGGAGAGGAGCTTGCTAATGAAGATGCAGTTATTGAGCCAGTAATTGATGTTCCAGGATGAACCCTGGCCAGATTTAAGCCTTCTAGACTCACACTACCAACTCTGTTTTCTATTTCTTCAGCACGAAGTTCTGTAGATTCTTTTTCTTCCTGGATTAACCTGTAATAGTGAACATCACAAAGTCATTTTTGTGAGAATATTGTTTTAATATGAGTGTTAATGGAAGTTGGGAATGTTCTCCTGGCCACTACTCAGAATGCTTTACAGGAATGGCATACTTTCAAAGTAAATTGGAGTAATTACCATAAGTGGCAGATATCAGAAAATGATTGCAAGATGTTGAAGCAGAGAGCTGCATATTGCCTCTCCCACCCTTTGTCCTCTGAACTAATATGCTGTCATCAAAAACAGTGGAGATGGAGATTAAATGTCAATGCAAAAAATTTAATTGCCATTTTAAAAAATAAAATTGTTTAATAGGTTAAGTGGTGTTCATCAAGAAATATTCATGTTTAATTTTTTTAGCTTTTAAGAATTCTTTTTAAAAGTAGCCATGATGAGTACAATTTGCATCGGGAGTTCATTGAACTGCTGGAATGATAGTTTACGTTTTAAATTTCATATCATTTCCAGTTACAACTGTCAATTATTATTTGCCCCTTTCAGAAAATGTGCTGTGCTCATATGCTTTTACTATGAGGGAACAGGCTTTCAAAGCAAGAAGTTTAGCTCAAGAAAGTAGCATGAGAAAAAGGATACCATTTCCCCCTCTCTATTGCCATGTTGCAACTATATAGTTATTAGGGTTTTGTAACAACATAGCAAATAATAATTTGGCATATTCGTCTTTTATCAATGTGGATCTCTTTTTCAATGTATTAAATATATTGTTCATCCAGTGTAAACAAAATATTAATACTGATCTAACTTTCACCTCTGATTTCTGCTTGCCTAGAATTTTCTAAGAACATTCAGAGACCAAGAAAGGCTTTAAAATGAACAAAGAATTCAGCAGGGTTTCTAGGGTCATATTATATGTACTTTCAATCATTAGGATTCCTCTTAATTTTAATGTCAACATCTCCCAGATATTTTAGCTTTGAGAAACACTGACTATAATCTGGTGTACATAAAACTACCATAGTATCTTTTAATTTGGGGAGTTTGCAAAAATGTAACCTATATTAATAATTTTTAAAAATCCTGAAGAAGGCAAATGGCAAGCCACTTTTATATATGTTTCAAAGAAAATCAGATGTCCATAAAGAAACCAGAAATCACATCGACTTAGTTTTTATACTATTAGGGATAAAATATTGGATTGTTCTAAGATTTTATTTGTGTGTATGTGTTTGTGTGTGTGAAGTACGCATACCTGATTTCTTTATTGATTGCATCTAGTTGTTCCTGAAGCATCATAGCAAGGGTCTGAGCATCTGAATGTCCACTTGGTGACAAAAGATCCATTGAACTAAAAAGTGTATCTCTATCATCATCATCTATATCAGACATTTCAGTGTCACTCTCAAAATGATGGCTGCTTAGAACTCCAACTGGCTGACTTCTATTCCACTCATGATCTCCAAGGGATTTTACCTAATTACGAATTGTAGAAATGCATATAGATCAGGCTGATTCTAAATGTTAATTTTCACAGTAGAGCTTATATTTTAAAACACCATTGCAATTATTAACACTTTTCAATTTTCTCAGCCATTTGTGCACTTAAACCATTCTTATTAATTTCTAACAGCTGCATTGTGATATCACACTGATCTTAATTTCAGTCTGTTATAAAAATAACAAGATTTATCTTACAAGAGGCCCGAAATAGTTTAAGGAATGTTTTGTTTTCTGTATTCGTGACCACTATCACTATAAGTCAATTTAAAGTCATAACACAATATTATAGATATCCCAGGATGATTTAATATTAAAGGCAATATTTATGGACACTACACTTTCATAAGCCACGTGGCACAGATGATTAGAACACAGTATTGCAGGCTAATTCTGCTGACTGCTGGCTGCCAGGAGTTTGGCAGTTTGATTCTCACCGGCTCAAGGTTGACTCAGCCTTCCATCATTCTGAGGTCAATAAAATGAGGACCCAGATTGACGACAGCAATATGTTGACTCTGTAAACCGCTTAGAGAGGGCTGTAAAGCACTGTGAAGTAGTACATAACTCTAAGTGCTATTACTATTGCTATTTTTTTAAAAAAAGGCTGAAATGAAACTATACTGGAAAACTGAACCTCCATTAAGCCCTGTCTATGGATTCCAATCCAGTAAACTAAGTAGAATAATAGAAGCTAATATTTCAAGAATTAGCCTGAAAAAATTGTATAGAGCAATATGATTTGGGTGTAATAAATAGCAAATAGCTCTATCTCATTTCTTCTTCTTATACTCTGATTTGTAATTGCGTTTTATGTTTAATACCATATTAGAATTGCATTATCAGTGTAATTTTAAGGCCCAAAGTATGTAATCCTACTTCTCCCTCAAATATCAAAATTGTTTTATAGCCTTTAGATAATATGTACTTTACCCAGTGAGAGTTATTTCATTTAATAAATGAAATGAAATAAATGAAAATATGTACTTTACCCAGTGAGAATTATCAGAGAGATAATTTCAGACAGGGCCAGATTATCCACTGAGCACAACAATACAGTGCCTAAGTATATGAAGCTTTGGGGATTTTCAAAAGGTTTAGGCCCAAAGATGACTAAACAATTAGAAGTGTGTGTGGGTACATGCACATGCAGAAACATGTTTTTTCTACATTTTAAATATATGAATGGCAAAAATAGAGCCAATGTCTAAGAAATGTGGCCTTACCAACTGAATGAATAAACAAATCTATGATCCAATTGTAGAATCCACATGTCTATAATTAAAGCTATTATCTATGCACATATGCAAGGACTATGGAAACTTAATTCCAGTCCTGGCCTTAAGTCAGCTGTGCTTATGATTGCAATTTTATTAAAGAAAAAATGATTAAAATATAAACCTTTGGTTCATCTCTTCGGATTCCCATACGACCTCTTCTAGGTCTTCTTATCACTTTAGTAGACCTATAATCTGGTTGACTATCAACAAGTGAGCCCACAGAGTACCTCAATTCTGCTGATGAATCAAGATGTGTCCTGAAAAACAATTGTGGCACAGGATTTAGATTTAAGAAAAACCCTCAAATTTCACTTAGAATATATTTATTTTTACCATATGCAGAGGATATCATCCTACATTTTGCTACCAACAGAGCAATAAAAATAGAGTATGGTTTCTTGCACACTGAATTTATAAGGCTTGCATTTTAATGAAAAAGGAAAAGATAATATATATCTTTGATCAATCAATATATTTTTATGTAGGAGTGTTTTTTTATTATCAGAAAAATGAGACTGGAATTATAGAGTCAAAGGATAAAAGCTCAAACTTCAATTCACCAGCAAGTTGAGGAGAGAGAGGGGGGTGGGAGAGAGAGGGAGGGAGAGAGAGGGAGGGACTTAAAAGAGAAGCCATGAGGATTACACTTAGGTCATACCAACATAAACTAAAAGTGTTCCTTTCTTACTTCCAAGATTAACATTTGTTTTTTTGTCAAATATCTAGGCGGCCCAATGCTAACAAGAAGGCAGCCATACAGATTTCAAATAATGGATGCAGTGACAGAGAATGCACATTTACTTAGCTCCAATAGATGATACAGTTTAATCAACAAGACCGAAAGCAACCCAAAACCAATGAATTTTGCACAGTACCTCTCAATTAAAAAATTATTCTAGAACAATATATGTTCAGAAATCAATTTTACAAAAGTATATTTAATGGTAAAATATCATCAAAAATGTACTTAATAAAGTTGTTAAGTGAAAAATTATTATAAAATGTAATAATTTATGAAACAACCCACCTGAAAATGAATAGACCAGAAATGATTTTACTGATCTATGACATTTGTATTTGAATTCCATAAAAAAATAGGAATACACATGCAATTAATAAGTGAAATTCATTTATTATCTAATTCATTTCCTATTAAAATGTTCCAAGAACTGAAAAATAAAATCAAATCACCCCAAATAAATCCAGGAACAATAAGGTAAATAATAATCTTAGCTTTCTTCCAACCAGAGGTGGGTTCCTATCGGTTTGGACTGGCTTGGCCGAATAGGTAATAACTTGGTCTGCCACGCCCTGAACTGGTAGGCGCCATCTAGTTTTTTGCTTCTGCACATTTGCAGACACATTTCTGAAGTACTTTGCATGTGCGCTTAGCATGCATCAAGCTTGCATGTGCGCACAGTGGACGCGCGCAATGCATCCTTGAGCAAACCAGCAGTAGCAGCAAGCAGAACCTGCCCTGCTTCCAACCTATAATTCTATAATCTCATGATTCATTTTTATTATTTATTTAGTTGATTGTTCTTTATTTCCACAGCTATTAAACTATATGGTGATAGAGGCAGACACATAAATTTGATTGATTGAATGAATACTTTTGTGTCATAAGCATATAAACAGCCACAGTTCTGTTCTGTGGCTTCCAACCTGCTGATATTTAAGACATATACTTCCAAGTTTGGATATAATGACTAACTAAAAAATAGTCGTGATATTTCTTGTCCTTATCTACAGAGATGTAATTTTTCTTTTAATGTCATTTAAATTAGTGTTTTTATTAAGTCTGGTGGCAGAAAATTTCTACATTCACAATCCCGTAAACAGCAATCACTATTAGGGATGACTAGTGCTGATAACCCAGTGCATTGCCTGGATATTTATTTATAGGAGGAAAATGCCTGGACCAAACATAATTTCTAATGTTGGATTTTCTCCCTTACCAGAGGGAGCCCCCTTGTGTAGTACTGTGAAGCCATTAACATGGCAACTCCACTAAGCTGTATAGTAGAAGCTATTTTATGGCAGTATGGTAGAAGCAATTTTAAGGCACAACAGGCTGTATCTTAACACAACACACACCTTGAGGGGTGTTAGGAGTGTCTTACCCCCACAGTATTTCCAGAGGGTAAGTCATCTGTGTATCAAGTTTGGTTGAAATTGCTCCAGGTGTTCCAGAGTTATGCTGGAACACATGCACATACACAGCCATATATATATATAGCTGATGAGAGCTAAATAGCTTGAAATAGATCTATACTAGTCTCCCTTTATTTATTTATCAGCACAAATACAACACACACACACACACACACACATATATATATATATATATATGAAGAGTGTTTTAAATATGTGATGACTGAAACTTCAAAATAATATTATTAAAGAAAATGTCATTGTTTTCTTGTACTACCTTGACAATGTGGGCTCAATTAAAGAACCTGCTCGTATTTTCAACTGGTCAAGTTCAACTCTCAGTTTGTCTATCTCTTCTGCTAATCTTTCCTGAAAATTGAAACAAATAATAATAATCGATTAACATAGATACATGCTAGTTCAAAATTATTCATCAAATTTTATTGTCATATAATATCATCTCTCTGAATAGTTGAACCATATGCTAGAAAACTCTACATCAGTTCTCTAGCTTTCCTCCAGTATGACAGTTGGATGATCTTTCCTGGGCTTGGAAGGTAAGCATACTCAAGTCTTGTTAGTATTGGGATGGAAGACCATAGGGAATCTCACAGCAGCACACTAATCTTCATGAGAAGCTGTAAACATCCTAGAAGGTGGCAATGATTAAACTAGTTTCCTATTGTAATACCTTGCAGATTAACTCCCATAATCACTATCTAGCATACTGCCTTTGGAATTATGTGAGGCAGAGATCAGAAGGGTGAATTAGATTAAATTTTTATAGCTAGATATTTGTTAGTAAAGTATATGTGTGCAAGAACCATAAAAACCATCTGATAAAACATTCCTACAGATTTAACTGGTTTATTTTCCACCTGTGTTACTTTCAAAATGCATTGTAAACAAAAAGAATTGATACAGCAGTGGTCAACATGTTATGCTAGAACTGCACATTGGATGACCACATTAACTAATAACATTATAATGTTATTCATTTTATCTGGACAGATGTTGAATCAATCTATCAGTGTAGAATATTTGTATAAAGACAATTGTCTTGCTCTCAAATATATGCATATAATTGCAATCTTGAATTAATTCTTATGACTGTATTTAAAAAACATTATTAATAAAGGCTGTAATTAATCTAGGGTACCTTATCATGTAAAGATTCCTCCAAATTCTTCCTGAAGTTCTCTGATTCTTGTATTAAAACATTCTAAGAGATAGAAATAAAAGCTAAAATAAAGTCTAGTGAAATAATGATTACCCAATCAAGGTTACCAAATAAATCAAACACATATCAACAATATTTAATTTTTTCTCTTTAACATATAGGTATATTGTTAAAAATCTTTCATTAATTCAATCCAAGACTGAATATGTTAAAAGATATTACCACTAATACAACTATAAAATTGACATCATCATATGATTAATAATGTAAAATTAAGACACTGTTTTTTCATTTGTCAGCTGCAGACATTGCTGGTAACATGCAATCAGAGCTCCTATGAGGGGACTTGCAAAAGGGTGAGAATACTGAATAGAAAGCAGAAATCAGTTTCACATTCTAATATCTCAGATAAGTACCAAGTGTTTGTAGTGATGGCAAACTGCTATGACTGTACTATAAGGCTTGAACTCTACCCAAAGGTTTATGGTAGTGAAAATAGTGATAACAAGAGACAGTAGAAATGGGCAAGGACCCACTAGCACCATGCTGTAAACTTTTAAAATTATGATGGTGATCCCATGTGCCATTATGAGAAGTGGAAAGAGGAAGAAAGTCAATAGGAACTGCAGAAAAACAACAAAAAGAATTTCTTATTGATGCCATGGATTGTGCCTCAGATTTTTTAATCCCTTCATTCCATAGGATCAAGCGAAGAAGCAAAATGAAGCAAAGTGTGCACATTTGCTTGTTTACCTTCTCTTCCAATGCTGCCATTCTCTCTTTCAAATGTAGTTGCAAACGTTCATTAGATTCTGTCAAAAGTCTGTCCACAGTATCAGACAATCTTTTGTTGTGCTCTTCATTCATTTTTTCTCTTTGTCTTGCCTTTCAATAAAGTTCAAAGGAAATAAAGCAAGCAGATTCAACATTAATTAAATTCAAAATACTGGTGAAAGATTCACACTGGTTTGTTTGATCTGAAATCATAATATTAATACCATGATCAAATGGCATGTAGAAAAACAAATTTATTTCTAAGAGAGAATAAAATTGAATAGTTGTACAGAGAAACAAATAAATTTATTAGTTGAAACATTTAGTCATAGATTCAAATATAGATGTAAGGAGTAATCATTCTGATTTTTTTCTTCTAATAGAGATATGTGGTCTTCATTTGTTAGTCATATTCAAAAGGTCACTAAAATTTTAAATCAAATATTTAGAAGTGCCAGAAATAGTCATATGTTTCACTTGAACCAAAGAAGTTTCTCAGAAGACAAGCTAAATGTTTTCAAAGAAATGCTATTATCATTTTACAGGCTTATGTGACATGGAATAAAGAGTTGAACTCAAACTATAATGTAAGCATGTATATACCCTTTGAAGTTCTTGATTCTTCTCTTCCAACTGACCCTCTAGGTGCCGCATGCGTTCTTCAATATTGCCATGTCTTTCTTCTGCCTATAAAAATAATATAATTCGGTGTGAAACATTAAGCTTTTTAAATCAAAGTGATCATTTTCAAAAAAGGAAATATAAAGCAAGCTACTACTAACTGCAAAACTTAATTTTATTCAAACAGGCAGCTGAACAGCATCGCTTGAAATGTGTCAGCTACAAAGGCCTGTTACATCCAAGCATCCAGCAAAACATTGGAGTTATTCATGAGCAATGAAATCAGCCAAATGTAACATGCATACTGTGCATGGTTTGAACACAAACCTGCCATCATAAAATTGTAAGCTCTTTAAGCATTGAACTGCACAATGGTTGATTATCAATAAAATAAATACAGAAATTAAAAGAGTTCTTAAAAATATAAAAACAAAATCAGATGGATTCTATTTAGCAATAGAAAGTAAAGTCCTGTAGGACTACCTTCCTACGTATGGAGATCATTTCTTGTAGTTTAGCTTCCATAACATATTGATAATCATCAGATGAGGTAGAAGAGGTTGGATCAGACTAACGTCAAGGAAAAGGAGAGGGACAAAATTGAAAAATCAGAACTAAAGACACCACACTGAACAGAATACAGCACAGAATGCTTAAAAGAAAAGTGTGATTGCAAATTTAATATTTTAACTGACAAAACTTTATGTAGAATAAACCACACTTACAATAGGGTGATATGAGGCAGTTGATGCAGATGGAGTGAAAACAATGGAATGCTAAAAAAGCCAACAACCTAAGTATGGAAATTCCAGGTTAGTGATGGCTGGCTGATGAGAATTATTCTTCCTCCATAGAGGGGTACTCAAAGTAACTATGAGAAATACCAGGTCTGATTGGAATTTGGGTAAACTCATAATTAGAGCGTGAAAAGTCAGTGCCAGAATGTGTTTTTGAAGGTTATCCTACAATCATAATGAAAACAGGGTATACAGTGTTACAGATTGTATTAAATAAATGGATTAAACACTTTTAGAACAATGTCACATAGATTCCCTTTGAGGTATAAAAGCAAATAACTAAATGATACTGAATTTCTGGTAAAAGAACAAAGTCCTCTTACAATGAAAAGTACTGAATAGGAGTGAATATAAAGCAAATGTCTAATTGCTTTACCAAGGGCATAGACCATCACTGAATATGCTACAGCATTTTGTTGTGGTGCACTAAACTACAATCTGGGGAAATATATTATCGTAAACTCTATGCTGACTATAAACACTCAGTAAAACTCTGAAATGTATTGTGAGTTTTGTCTTTACTTCACCAAGCAATGAAATTTAAAGTGAATCTTATAAAATATCTCATATTAAATTCAATCAGGTTTATTTCTAAGCATGTTAACAACATGATTGTGGCCTAAATTTATAATATTAGATTTGCACTTTTGAGTCAGCCCTTTTCACTTCTGTAAAAACATGTTCATTGTTTGAAAACAATTTGTGATTATTCAGCTAAATGAAGCTATGTATGAGGGCTAGTGTTTTTACTATCAATGCCAGGTCCTAAAATCAGAAACTTGTATTGAGCTTCTGGCAGATATCAGAGATGACCAGTGAGAAGCATTTGAACCTGATGGCACAAAATTAAAAGAAGACACTAATGATTATTTCAGGGTTCTGATTATGATTAAAACATCTTGAATAGTCATTGTAAAGCATAAAACTGATTTATCATTTCACTTTTTTTTTTAATGGCTATTTTATTTAAAGGGAAACATTTTTATTACCAAAAATTCCATGAACTTAAGGAGGATGTTCTCATACCCTTCACTGATAGTCCCTTCTGTTGACTACAAAAAGGATCAAATTGATAAAATTACCACATAAAATTACCTTATCTGAAACAAAGCTAAATGCTCAACTTTGAAACCATAAAGAAAATATTATTTCCAAAGAACAGGACACATATCAGAGGTCAAACTTTCTAAATACCTAATAATCTTAAAATCAAGCTGTATGATCTGGGGAAATGATTCCACTGTTCTGTCAGAAAAAAATATTTTACAGGTTTTCCTTTTCTTCCAATATCCCGCAAGAGGTAATTAGAATACCTAAAAAAAAGCCTCAGAAGTTTCCAAAGACAATAACTGCATTACTCACTTTCAGATCCACAAAAAACTATTGCAAGACAGAAATACAAAAAGAATCCAGCTGAATCATGCCAAAGAACATTCTTGTCTAGTATTATGTATCACACGGTAGCCCATTATAATATGTGAAAAGGCCACGAAGCACATTAACTCCTTTTCCAGTTACTTCTCAGCAAAGCTTGTTCCTCTATGATTCAGGAGATAGTAAATATCACTATTATTTGACATGGGTAGTTTAAACTTCCATGACACATTGAGAACCCTTTGATAGCTACTGTACCTTGACTGGCTGCCATTATTACATCTCCTGATGGCAAATTCCTCAATATTATGTGCTGTGTGAAAAAATACTTTGTACTATCAGACCACAATTCTTCCTGCATTTTATTTCAGTGGATAAACTAAAATTCTACTATTATGAAATTGTAAAAAAAAATTCTGTATACAGATTAACTATGCATGAAAATGTTATATACTTCTGTCTCCCATTACTCTCATCAGACTCAGTTATTTTCCTTAGGAGCCAACAATCATATGCTCTGATATTGATCAATTCAGTCTACTCCACGTTAATGGATCTGGGAGGAGTTAAGGTATGAATAGAAGGCACCTGGAAAACTAAACTGTTCCAATTCTCATCCTGAAAATCTTTCCCCAAAGACATCCAATTATCAATCTTAACTTTTACCCTTCTCCCCTCCAAAAGTCATAATGTTGCACTTCAACCATTTTGGTACCAAATTTCAGTGACAAGGTCTTGGGAAATTGGGGCATCTGATTATAAATTAAGATTTACCACCCTTGCTTTAATTTATGATTGTTACATTTCTTGCCCAGACAAGACTACATAGATTTCGTCCTTACCAAATCTCATAAAGACAACCTATCAATTATGACTATAGATTTTGGTCAACAACCTTTACTGCATATGCAGAAAGGTAGCTTCCACAGTAACAATCAGGCTTTTTTAAAGTCATGTAATTCTCAGAGGGCTACAAGGAAAGGAACCAGAGAGCCATCAAACATTTATTAAAGCCAAGTCCCCACCCCCTCAACACATACTAAAGTATGTTTATTTGGTTGAGTTTCAGCTCTTGAGCTTTCAGCAAATTTTATAGCAAAATGCTCAGTGATTACTCAGTGAAACGCTGCCTTGGCGGCTTTGGGCGGTTTTCGGCATTGTCGGACGGCATCGAGCGGCCTTTGGGCGGCACCCCTGCCTCAAGGATGGCGGTTCTCTAGCTGGCAATGAGCCTGGTTTGAATTCGGGATGGCGTTTGGCTGCGGAGTGATGCTTTGCCTGAGGGCATTACTCTGGCGGCTATGGACAGTCTCTGAGGGTGCCGAGTGCTGAGGGGCGATGAGTGACCTCTGGGTGCCCCCCTCCCTTTCGTCCCGCGGGCGACAACTTTCCATCTGACGGCAGTTTGTTAGCTTGAATTTGGAACGCCACGGCCCTGCTTTCGCTGACGAGACGCCGCTGAGCCGTACTGCCGCCCTGGGGGTTGGTGAGTTTAACATTACTGCGCTATGGATCCGTGCGACTGGCCTCCTTACCGTCGACCCTAGCGCGTTTCCCCTCCCCCCTTCCATCACGGCCCTTCTGACTTTAACCATCATTTAATCATCGCCACGGATCGGATGCTGTAATTCTGGCTTGTGATCACAGTGGCCGCCTCCGCCTCCCACTACCATTGCCGCTACCATCCGCGATTGTTCCTGGCTTGCCTTCTCCAGATGACGCTGCCTCCCTGAACTGTTTCCACCTTTTGACCGCTCCCACCCTTGCCACTCTGCTGCTGCTCGGCCATGGAGTCCTTGGATCTCCCTCTTCGCCGAGAGCCTTGCATGCCACTCTGTATTTACAATCCTTGCAGAAAGGGAAAGCGGAGAACAAAGAGGACGTGGGTAGGGAATTTGTCCTCTCCCCCCCGACCGGGGTTAACCCCCCCATCTACTTTAAACTGTAGAACTTTGTCCCTTCTACTGGACCCAGCGGAGAAGAAGCTTCTGAACGCAAAGACTTTCCTCTCTTGTTCTATTACTAATCTTATTTATCTCAAAGCTGCGCCAACCGCCTGACGGCTCAAGAACGGCGCCCATCTTTGTTTGCTGAATGTAGGAGTGAATGTTGGTATGGAAGGCTGAGAGAATGTTCCCACGTGTTCTAGACTTAAATTTTTATCTTGTTTTTATTGTATATTTTAACATTTTACTATTAGTGGGGTATGCATGCGGAGAATGTCTGGCCGGTGTGTATGAGGGGATTGAGAGTGAGACCTGGTGCCCCCTCCACTGAGTGCAGAAGCAGAAGAGGATGGGGGCCTGGACCCGCCTCTCGTCCCAGAATGTGTGGTTTGAATGGCCTGCCGGGTGGAACGGAGGCCACAGGAGGGGAAGTGGGGCCGACGGGTGTGGGGATGGGCCGGTGCATCCCGGTCATTGTTGGGAGAGGCAGGTTCGACGGGAGCTATAGGGCTAGCCATTACCAGGGAAGGAGGGTTCGCTACGTTACAGTGATCCCCCCTTTCGGCCCTACCAGCTCCACTCCAGGACCAGATGGCGAGAGTTCTCAGGGCCCTGGTCTCAGGCTGCTGTTGCTAAATGCCAGGTCTGTGATTCATAAAGCTCCCCTCGTCTGGGACCTAATATTAGATGAGGGGGCAGACCTGGCATGTATTACTGAAACCTGGCTGGGCCATGAGGGAGGATTCCCCCTCACTGAAATGTGCCCAGAAGGATTTCGGGTGCTCTACCAGTCGCGACACCAAGGGGAGTGGGGAGTGGCTGTCATTATCCGAGTGTCTCTAGCTCCTCACTCTGGAGATTGTCGGGTGTGAGTCCCTTCTGGTGAAGTTGGACCTTGGGGGTCAAGTGGGGTTGTTACTAATGTACCTACCTCCCAACTGCGTTACAACAGCCCTACCTGTGCTTCTCGAGTCAGTAGCTGAGCTGGCGGTTGAGTTCCCCAGGCTTATAGTGCTGGGGGATTTCAACCTGTCGTCGCTCGGTGAACGCTCTGATGGAGCACGGGAGTTCATGGCTTCCATGACAGCCATGGACTTGACCCAGGTAATTCAGGGTCCGACTCATATAGCGGGTCACACGCTCGACCTCGTGTTTCTCTCGGAGCAGTGGAGATGTGATCTAGGTTTGAGGGGCATTAAGATCATACCCCTGTCATGGTCAGATCACTTCCTGGTGAGGCTCGACTTTCGGAAACCAATCCCCCACTGTAGGGAGGTGGAACCAATTAGGTGGTTCCGCCCCAGGTGCCTGATGGACCCTATGGATTTCAGACGGCACTTGACTCTCTGGCCCACATTCCGGCAGAGTCCTTGGTCGCTGCTTGGAATATAGCGGCGGCAGAGGCTCTAAACTGGATTGCGCCTTTACGGCCTCTCTGCGGCAGTGGATCCAGGAGGGCTCCTTGGTTTACCGAGGAACTCCGGGAGATGAAACACCAAAAGAGACGCCTAGAGCGACGTTGGAGGGCTAGTAACTCTGAATCCGACCGAACACAATTAAGAGCCTTTGTTAGGACTTATATAGTGGCGATATGGGTGGCAAAATGTGCGCATTTTCCCGCTCTTATCGCATCCGCAGAATCGCGCCCAGCCGCCTTGTTTAGGATAGCCCGCTCCCTCTTGAAAGGGAGGGACGCGGACGAACCTTTACAGGGTAGAGCTGATGAATTTGTCCAGTTTCTGTCAGATAAAATCGCTTGGATTCGGACGGACCTGGACTCCACTTGGACGGTACCAGCCGAGGTACTGGGGGAAGGTCCTGGTCAGATTTTATGGAGCGAGTTTCAACTTGTCGCTCCTGAGGAAGTGGACAAGGCCATGGGAGCGGTGAGTGCCTCCACCTGTTTACTGGACCCGTGTCCCTCCTGGCTGGTCTCGGCCAGCAGGGAGGTGACACGTGGCTGGCTCCAGAGGATTGTTAACACCTCTCTTCGGGAGGGATCCTTCCCACACCCCTTAAAGGATGCGGTGGTGAGACCCCTCCTTAAGAAACCTTCCCTGGATCCAGCCATTTTGAACAACTATCGCCCAGTCTCCAACCTCCCATTCGTGGGAAAGGTTGTCGAGAAGGTGGTGGCCTTTCAACTCCGACAGACCTTGAATGAAACAGATTATCTGGATCCCTTTCAGTCGGGTTTCAGGCCTGGTTATGGCACCGAAACTGCTTTGGTCGCGCTGACAGATGATCTCTGGCGGGCCAGGGATAGAGGCCATTCCTCTATCCTTGTGCTTCTTGATCTCTCAGCGGCCTTCGATACCATCGACCATGGTATCCTTCTGCGATGGTTACGGGAGGTGGGAGTGGGAGGCACCGTTCTAAGGTGGTTCTCCTCCTACCTCTCGGACAGGTCGCAGTCGGTGTTGGTTGGGGGACAGAGATCGACCCCTAGGCCCCTCACATATGGGGTGCTGCAGGGTTTGGTCCTATCCCCCCTCCTGTTCAACATCTACATGAAGCCGCTGGGTGAGATCATACGACGGCACGGGATTAAATATCATCAATATGCGGACGATACTTAATTGTATCTGTCCGTCCTGTGCCAACTCAGTGAAGCAGTTGAAGTGATGTGCCAGTGCCTGGAGGCTGCTAGGGTCTAGATGGGAGCGAACAAGCTTGCACTCAATCCCGACAAGACCGAGTGGCTATTTATGTTGCCGCCCAAGGATGGTCCCGATATACCACCTCTTAGCCTGGGGGGGTGAAGTTATTCACCCCTCGGAGAGGGCTCGCAATTTGGGTGTCTTCCTGGATCCACAGCTGACGTTAGAACACCATTTGTCAGCTGTGACCAGGGGGGCCTTTGCCCAGGTTTGCCTGGTGCACCAGTTGCGGCCCTATCTGGACCGAGAGGCACTTCAAATGGTCACTCACACCCTCATCACCTCAAGACTGGATTACTGTAATGCACTCTACACGGGGCTGCCCCTGAAGAGTGTCCGAAGACTACAGCTGGTCCAGAATGCAGCCGCGCAAGCGATAATGGGTGTACCTAGATACACCCATGTTACACCTATACTCCACAAGCTGCACTGGCTTCCCATTGGTCTCCTGACCCGCTTCAAGGTGCTAGTCGTTACTTTTAAAGCCCTACATGGTATTGGACCTGGCTACTTGAGAGACCGCCTCCTGCCACTCACCTCCCAACGACCAATAAGATCACACAGTTTGGGCCTCCTCCAGGTGCCGTTGACCGGACAATGCCGGCTGGCGGCTCCCCGAGGGAGGGCCTTCTCTGTAGCTGCACCGGTCTTGTGGAACGAGCTACCCGCAGAGATCCGGACCCTCACCACTCTCCCGGCCTTCCATAAAGCAATCAAGACCTTGCTGTTTCGGCAGGCCTGGGGCTGTTGATTAAGTTTCAGCCCTACCTGATGGTATGGATGGTATGGATGTTGTATTAAGGATACATTGTATTTTTAATATTTTAAATGTTTTTACTTTGTTGTGAGCCGCCCAGAGTCCCAATGGGAGTGGGCGGCATACAAATCTTATTAAAGTTCAAAGTTCAGTTCTTTAAAATTAAAAATTGATGAAGCATTAAATCTATATATTACTAAAACTCTTATATTTTTAACCATTAATTAGATGAAATGGTGTATCATAGGGCAAAACTGTTTGGACTACTGTGTAGGACATCAAACCAAACCTATAATCTACACTGTCCTATTACTAAGTCATAGTTAAACTGCCCACGTTTAGGCTTACTCAGAGCTAAAATATGCCCATTAGTTTCAGCTCTCTTAACAATTCATAATAATTCAGTCAGTCTGGAAAAAAGCTTAATCAGACAAATTGGTGTCACATGACATTTCATCAGAACTCTGGTTATTAATACTATATAATTTAAAGAGACATTAAATGAAGATAAGGACAAAGTGATATAATCTAATTTCCAAAATTGGATATCAACATGGAGCCATTAAACTGTTTTCTTATTTTGGTGATTGAAATTGGATGGGTTAGATGAAGTGGGCTGATGCTCCTTATCCACAACATTTGTCCCTAAACCCATAGACCTTTATTTATTTATTTCTGTTCTGCCATTATTGTTTTCAAAAGTAACTCAAGGTGACAGACATATCCACCATACTTTCCTCCTACTGGATCTTTGAGCAAACTGCCAATTAAGAGTTATATTATGGAAGATTAAAGGCTTTGCCTGAGCTGGATTTGTAAGATCTATTGCCTACCATTCCTCACAGTTCAAAGAGGATCCTGGCTGTGTTTTTGTTTGTTGTTTCTGATACTTTGCTTAGTAGGAGGGTCAACTACTATATATATATATACATACATATACATATACATATACATATACACATACATACATACATACATACATATATATATATCCAGTTTTAGCTATATTTTGTATAATGTAATTATCTAACTTGGGACCCACTAACTTAGACACCTTTGTTCCAACTGACTGGGAACTTTTGAGAGTTGAAATCTCTATATCAAAAAAGAACACAGATTGAGTTAGCTGGTTGAAATAGTAGCTTCCCCCTACCTTCTTCAATTAAAGTCATTTAAACTACACACAAATCTAATTTACATGACAAAATCTAAATGAAATATATAAACCATAAATATTTATTGAACAACAGACCTGAAAGGATTGGGAACAGCTAATACGTTTATAGCGTAACAAAAATAGCTTATAAGTAATATCACCACAAATATTAATATTACCCTTCCTCATCAACAGACAGTACAGAAGATAAATAAGGCTGAACTGGTTTGATAGACTATATATTGAAAAATAAAACTTACTTATTTTCACCTGACTGCATAGTAGAGAACTCTAAATTAGAATAATAAATGTTGCTTTATAGAGCATTAATATATGCATTTATCTTCATTTGTTCAGTTGGAAAATAAATGATATACAAAAATATTCATTCATCTACTCTCTCTGTAGAAAATATTGTAGAAACATTCAAGTGCATTGATGTTTTCTTTTCAACACATCACTTTGCAGATTAGATGATCTTCTTGTGTATTACCAGAAACCCTAACAGAGCAGGAAAATATTGTCTCATTAAATGACTGCATGAGCAACTGAAAAATATTTGAATAGATACTAAATAGGAATAATCCATTAATATTTTGAAACGGAAGCAGGGAAACAAGAAACCATTTTTGTACCATTTGATCAAACATTCTGAGTTTTTAATATAACATTTTAATTGAAAAGTATGTTCTTTCTACTGAATATCATTCATATATGTTTTTATAGACTTATCAATATCAAATATATCATTTCTCTCCATCTTTATTGAGGAGGTAACTATTTAGAAGACAAACTGGAGATTGTGGCACAATAAGATATGTAAAGGAAATTCCACAGTACAAAGCACTGAAAGATCTGAAAGATAATAAAGAGGAACTGCAAAGGATTTACAAATGTAGTGTGTCTTTACTTTTTATAAGTTGTTCTTTCATAACAACTAAGTTGGCAATTTGCACATTGTACCATGGAGCAGATATGCAAATTCCAGAGATGTGGAATGCATATTACTGGAATAGTATCAGGCACTTGTCCTATCCAAGCTCTTAATGCTCTCATGCAACACAGAATCCTTCATGTATGGCCAAAAAAAAAAAAAAACATTGAACCTTGTAATTTATTTTAATGAAAGCGATCTCTGTGTTTTGCTGAATCAATGTGATGTAGAAAATCATGAAGAAAATTCAATGACAAATAAATTTCATGATGTTTAGCTGAACTGGATTAATCATAATTCTTTTATAATACAATGTATTATAAAATAAACTCCTCTGTTATATTGGCAGAAATATATCAAGCCATAAAAGAAACACAAAGCAATACCTCTGCCATTAAATTAAATTAAACTAAAGCAAGTAATTTTGTCTAATTAATATTTATTTACGGTGCCATTAAGTAGAATGATCTTGTCCACTCCAAAAGTCTTTTATTGCTGCTGATGGTGCTGGAGGAGAAAGGGATGAAAAATCAATGTTAAAAGAAGTCAATTTTCAGATACTAACCTATTCTTAAACTTACATTACCTTAGTCAGTGCCGCAATTCTCTGGGCCAATTCTGCCTCCACTTCTGGCAAAGTCTCAGCTTTTCTCATTGTTTGTTGTAGTTTTTGCTCAGCTAGCTCGAGACGTTCTTGCAGCTGCCTGTTTTTTTCCTCCATCTGAAATCCAGAAATTGTAAGATTAAAGGTTAGATTAGGAACTGGGCAATGGAGGGAAGGATAAGGGGCGGGGGGAATGCAGATTCATAGAAACAACTGGAGATTAAAATTTTCCCAAACCAACATGGTTCATTGTATAATTAAATCTCCTGCTTCTACAAATAGTACATGCATATACGCACTGGCTAAGATGCTGAGCTTGTTGATCAGAAAGGTCGGCAGTTCGGTGGTTCCCTAGTGCTGTGTAACGGAGTGAGCTCCCATTACTTGTCCCAGCTTCTGCCAACCTAGTAGTTCAAAAGCATGTAAAAATGCAAGTAGAAAAATGGGAACCACATTTGATGGGAAGGTTCCGTGTGCCTTTGGCATTTAGTCATGCGGGCCACATGACCATGGAGACATCTTCGGACAGCGCTGGGTCTTCAGCTTGGAAACACATATGAGCATCATCCCCTAGAGTCAGGAACGACATGGGGAACCTCTACCTTTATACTGGTGGCAACTGCTGATCCTTTCCCATCATATGCCTCTAAAATATAGATAAAAAGTCAGAATGCTGCAGTTTTTTTTCCTAGCAATTTAGGAATTTAAGGAAATAAATTTAAAAAATGTCTATGCTTTATAATAATCTGATTCTTAGAACTGTCCCCAATGAAACTGAAAATGTTTTCTGTGTTATTTATTTCAATAAATATATTGTTCAAATATTAAAAGAAAAATAATAATAAAAGGAGGCATGCCTTGGTGGGAAAATTTAGTAAGTTAACCCACTTTCCTTGCCATTCTATGTATCCCACCTACATCAACTAAATATTACACCTCTCTCTAAAGTATGCTAGTAGTATGATAGGAAAATGGAAGAAATTATAAATAGCACCTATGAATCTACTGTACAAGGAAATTCCAAATTAGCATAATAAAAATCTCACACTGAATTTTAATGTTATACAACACATGTACTGTTTTTTTCCTCTCTCTCTCCACATATAAGGTAAAGGTTCTCCCGCACATGCATGCTAGTTGTTTCTACGCTAAAGAGCCAGCGCACTTCAGCGTAACCGTGGTCATGTGGCTGGAATGACTAAATGCTGAAGGCACATGGAGCATTATTACCTTCCCACCAAAGGTGGTTCCTATTTTTTCTACTTGCATTTTACATGCTTTCAAACTGTTACGTTGGCAGAAGCTGGGACAAGTAATGGGAGCTCTCTCTCTTACATGGCGTTATGGATTCAAAATGCCGAACTGCTGACCTTCTGATTGACAAACTCAGCATCTTAACCACTGAGCTACTGTGTCCCTCCACATATACATACACCATAATTTCCTACATTATCACTGTTTTGGAAACTTTAATTTCTATTGTATGGGGCTTTAATTCTATATCTCAGCTAGTATTCTTTGCCAGCTACTTAAGAACAAGTATTTTCTTGTTCCTAAACTGTAATTGGTAAAGCAAGATAAATAATTATATAAAAATAAACTAAATAAACCTTCACATAATTGAATGCCATTTGCAGATTATAAAGTTCATGAAATGTAGCAGGAAGGGCAATTAATAGCTTAGCCGCTTTCATATACCAAGAGGAGAATAAACTGCTATAGTTTTTTTTCCTTTTTGTGCAGAGTGCATTCCCTTTGCCATAGCTTTTACTAGTTCATTGAAAAGGTGAACATTTTTTGTGTTTTAATTGGGTTTACTATGATTTAATTCTTAGTTAAATCAAAATTGGACTGTTTTGTACCTTATCATTAAGCTATATTTATTAGCGTAAAATAATGATGTAGAATACTGTCAGTCCTTTTTAACTATCTATACAGTTAATGTGTGCCTAGATTTGCTGCTATGTATCTGCCACCCTTTACATTTGGTTTCTTCTGTCTTACCCTAAGATATTTTTAAAGGTTTGCCATCCTAACTTGGAGATAACTCGTCTTACAACTCAACAAGTTCTAAAACAATACCTTCTCATGATAGCAAGTTATTTAAAAAAATAGTCTAATCCTAGACATGATTTATGTTAGCCTCTCAACTTGATTGTATGAAAATCCAAATTCCAAATTCATTCCTGAGTTTAATCTGTAGATATCAATGAATCCAAACAAGTGTGTCATACTTTAAAGCAAATGTAATCAATAAATAGGGGAGGAGACAGCTTATCTGAATAGTTTCTCCTACAATTCATTTGAGCTGTAGCAGCAATCCCAATACAGAACCTGACGCAAGATGGCTTCCTTGTTTGCAAGTTCATTTTCCAGTTTGTCATTCATGTCATGTATGGAAGTAGATTCCCTCTGTGCACTTAGGTAACGTTTCTCCAGGGTAGTTATTCTTTCTTCCATATCTTCCTTCTGGGCCATAGCCTTGAAAGAATAAGCAGCAGGTCAAAATATAACATTGGAATGGCTAGCAACAGATGTCCTATTCAACACTGTTGGAAATATTTGCAATGAAATGGACAAACTGAAATGCAGATTTAGCATTAAACCTAATGGACAAATTATTTAAGTGCAGATTCTAAGAAAAATGCAAAGATCCTGATCCAGATCCTAATATTGGATATTGCAGACAAGGAATCTGATATTGCTTGTTTGTCTACTACTGCATCCAATCATTATAAGCGGACTTTATTTACAAAAATTTTGTCAAATGACTAGTTCTGTCTTTTACTTTTTTTGTCTCTATATCATTTCTTACATGTATTGTGACTAACACATTAGTAAACATGCACAGATACATCCTTCCAATATAACAAAGTTAAGGGAATGTCACACAATATATTAAAAACAATTTTATAGTGGCTAGTACTATTTTTGATGATTAACCTACTCTTTTGACTAAACCTGCACTGCACATTATATTTCTACAGTGTGTCACAAATTGATTAATTTTGTGTCAAACCCACATATCTATTTCTCCCTCCATCCCTTCCTGCCCCTCTCTGATGTTTCATATTTATTTCCCAAGGTAAATCATAGCAAAATAGTGCTTCAACTACTACACATGGATGCAAAAATACAAGTGCTATTAGAATATTCACCTACAATTAAACATCTTAAACTCTTAAATGTTAACGGTAAATTTATTTTTCACCAATTGGCTGTGGAAGAACTCTATTTCCCTAAATAAAATTATTCTCAAACCTGAACAGAGGACAGGATTAACATCCAAAAGAGATTTACCTCTCTAATATCTCTCTGATATTTGCTGTTCAGTTCTTCAGTTTTAATGAGGTCCTTCCTAGCAGTCTCTGCATCTTGCTCCACCTCTCCAACTCTGGAAGACAGGGCAGCCAAGCGATCCTTCATCTGTGCCATTTCATAATTTTGCTTTTCGAGAAGTTCTTGCAGTTCTACCAACTGAGCAGTTTCATCATTTGAGTCTATAGAGCCATTTGATAGACGCTGTTCAAAAAACCCCACAAACATATCAAACACTGATAGCAATACATGTAAGAACCAGAGCAAGAAGGATCAGAAGGATCAGAACTACATAGATATGTAGAGTATATTTTCTTACTAATTCTGAACTCCGCATTGGTTATGCTCTCTGAAATATACTTACAAAAGACTAGGTACCTCCATAGTAGTACTCAAAGTACATTAAACTATATTTAACCTGTAAAATCAGCCACTCATTTGGAAGAATTTAGAATTTTAGAATTTTTTTCAAAGTTGTTTTTGTAGAAGTTTATATTCTTTTCCTGTCTCTTTCTTCCACAAATTGAATATATAAATATTTTCTGTTATCATTTAATTGATTAAATAAAGCTAGATTTATTACAATGTTTGTATATGTATTCTTCCTCTTTGTTTTGTTTTTCATTTGATTTATTCTTCAAATATTTTGTAATGTATATATGTGGTAAGCTGAATTATTATTAAATGTTTTACCTTGAAAAAAATGATAAAGCGAAGTATGCCAAATAAACATTATTATTATAGCCAATTTTTAGCATGAAATTCATTTGCTTAAACATGAAAGCATTGGAACTGCAAAATAACACATATTTAATGTTAATACAAAAGGAATATTATCGTGAAATACTGATAGGTAATACTAAAATATTACCTTTAATTTTAAAGCCTTGGAATTGATTCCTAGTTTATATATCGTTCAGCTTATTTGCATAAGTAATTGCTTGAATGAATTTATAAATTTACTTTATTTATAAAATATATAGATTGCTTCAAAGATTCTAAGTATTTATACTCATTTGAGCTTTAATAGGAGATAAATATATTTAGAAAGTATAACAATAGCTTTATGGGAAAGAATTCCAACATTTAGAAGAGATAATAGGTGCCACTGTGATTTCTATATAAATATTTACCTGATGTTAAGATTATAATATTTTGTGCTAGCGGGATATCATTTTGGTCAACTTCTTTATGTGCTTATTGACTCAGACAGTTATTTTTTTGGCTCAAAAAACAGCAATAGATCATTGATATTTATAAATGACTAACATTAACAGTTTTATTCAAATCGTAAAAGCTACCTAAACTATTTGCCTCCTGCTGATTTCCACAGAGTCAATGAATCACACTTGAACTTCCTGACATACAAAAAATTCATACAATCTCAGCAACATGTTCTGGGGAAACATATATTCTTTAGAGAGTGTGACATTATTAGCATATGCCTAATTGTGTTTTGTATGAGTCAGAAATGCACAAGTGTTCTATGATTTGAAGCTTGTGTTCTGCTTGAACCAGAAACTCCAATACTGGAGGTTTTAAAGAAGAGATTGGATAAGTGTTTGTCTGAATTTCTCAGAGTCCGGAAATTCAAAGACCAACTGGCCAGTGTGCATGTATGTACCAGCCAGCTGGTCTTCGGGTTTCCAGGGCTCCAGCATGCAATTCATGCATTCTGGAAACCGTAAGAGCACATGGGAGACTGATTAAGTGCTCCTAATTTTATTAAACTCAAAAAAATCTGCCTAGTATTTTCTTGCTTTAATATATTGGCATTTTCAAAAACTTAATTATGCAGTTTATCATGTATTGTGAATAGCCATATAAAACAATAAATTACCTCATCAATATACTACCAATTGTTAGCATATTATTTAACATTATATACTAAATTTTCTACAAACATATTTACAAAGATATGGCAGCTAGCTATAGGAACAAATGCTGAACTAGCCCATTATAAAAACTTGATTAGCTAAGATGTGTCCAGTTGAGTGAAGCCACATCCATTTACTGATGAAACTCTAAATTTATTCTTAGTTAGTATATTTGTTTACTTGTGAATCTCTAACTTATTATTTGTTACCATCTTTGTGTTAAAGATTCAATTTGTAGAATTTAAACTTCTGGAGGAGAACTAATGGTGCTGAATATAGGTGGTCCCCATAAACATAATGGAGCCTGTCCATCACAGTTGCAAATCAAGACCACAGCAAAATGTATCACCAATGTGACTGACCCAATTTTACATCCTGTTTTGAGCATTCTTTAAGTGAATGTTTAATTGCTAAAGGAACCAATGGTTTCCTATAAGCCAGTTTTGCTGTAAACTGGAAATTAGTGCCAGTTTTTGGCAAAACTATTATAAATGCAGTAATGTGATTGTGGGATGCTTCAAATTATCATAAATAC
Source organism: Thamnophis elegans (assembly GCF_009769535.1). Lineage (NCBI taxonomy): Eukaryota > Metazoa > Chordata > Lepidosauria > Squamata > Natricidae > Thamnophis > Thamnophis elegans. Next base: position 42,815,357 of record NC_045547.1, on the reverse strand, counting down.
GGGCTCCTTTTGTGCCCAACCTGCAGTCATAGGACTGGGGGGGGGGCGGCACTGGATGTTTGGAAGTGAGTTGTCTGCCATAAATTTGAACAGTCGCTAAGACATCACTCATAAATCGAACACTGTCTGCATTGCTGAACTACAGTTCCTACTTGAGCAAATTAAGCAGCCTCATCTAAGTATGCAACAAAATGAAACAGAAAAATGACTTGAAGCAATCCAGTCTTCAGATCATGATTGGGATCTCTGTTTATTGAAAATGACACATGAAAATGCAGGATTCCGGTTAGCATTCTCCTTTTTTTGCCTTTGTCTCCTTTAAGAAATTATTTTATGTAAGGAAACTTTTTTTAAAATGTTATCCTCTGGTCATCAAATCACATTATGAACCCTCCACGGATCTATTGAATGAATGCTTCACATTTTATTACAAGTAGAATTTTAGAAATAACATCCTTGTAGCAAAAATAAAAATAGAATTCTAACCCAAAGTCCTAATAGCGTCAGACACCCGATAGTTTTATGGTTTGCTAGCATTGTAAGGACTGTACAGCTAATGGCAAAAAGTCTGACATCCTTACACAAATGAGAAAAAAAAACATTTTAAATGTTGCCTTCCAATATGAAACATGCTAATAAAGATTTCAGATAAAGATTGCATTTGATATATATTATTTTATATATTCAAAAGAAACAAAATCCAATAATGATCAGTTCCTGTATGCATATTTTCAAGATGATATAAATTAGCATATGATAATCTAGTCTAAAAATTACAAAGCAAATTTATCTCTGAGTTAAGGAGACTGCTTTGCTCCAGTTAAAGGACAGCTATACATTTTTATTCTTTAATTTTACAGGTCATGACACAAAATTTGATCATCCTTTTATTTATCTTCAGATTTGAACTACCAAAAAAACAGATACATTGTAGATACAATGGGAGGATCATAAAATCAGAACAATAAGAAGTGCTTTCTAATTTTACAGAATGTACAGTTAAGGATATTATTTTCTATTGATTCAACCTCTTCAGAACTTCAAAGGCAAACTCTCATTATACAGAACTTTCATACGTGTTCCAAATAAAATCACCATGTATATTGCATTATAATTGGTCAAAATGCTAGTTCTTCTGCAACTGGGAATTATTATACTGAATAAGCAACTGCTTTCAAGGAACAATAATTTCTATCCAGATTAAAGTGATTTAGAACAACAGCAGTGACAAATCCATTTGGCAATTCATTTCTGTTGTTTGCTCTAACACATTCCAACTCTAGGGCTACAGGTACCTCTGGAGACAACACATCTGAAGGCTAGTCTCCAAGAGGAAATTATTGTATTTTTCAGTGTAGAAGATGCACTTCCCCCCCACAAAAAGAGGGTGAAAATGTGGGTGCGTCTTATATACCGATTGTAGTCCTTGCCTCCTTGCAGCAAACAGAAAACAGCTTGTTTCAGATTCAGCTTAGTTTGATTAGCACAAGCAGCTGATTGTCAGTTGGATTAGCCTCCCGACCATCAGTTGTTTCAGGCTGCAGGGATTGCCATTGCCTATTGCTGTCTCCGTGCGCCCATTTTCGGCCTCCACACAAACCATTTTTGGCCAAATCTGATCCCGCCACCTGGAATGGGCAGAAAATGGGGCATGCAGAGGCCGAAAACGGGGTGTGCGGAGGCTGAAAACAGGCCCACGAAGGCAGCAATAGGCTATGGCAATCTCTGCAGCCTAAAACAGCTGATCATCATGATCAGGCTGATGCAACTGACAATCAGCTGCTTGTGCTAATCAGGCTGTGCTGAAATTGAAACTGAAACATACTGTTTGCTGCAAGGAGGCAAATTGTTGGGAGGCAGAAGCAGATTTTTTTTCCCTTGTGCTAATCAGCCTAAACTGAAATAGGCAGTGACATGCGGTGAGGTTCATGGCCGGTGAGGCAAGCGGGTAAAAGCCACCCTATGTCTGCCAGAGACGGGGCTTCGGCAGGGCTTTCGGAAAACTGCACCAAAGCCCCGGTGGGGCTTTCCGTAAGCCCCGCCAAAGCCCCACTGCCTCGTCCACCATAGAGTGGGATGTGCCCCGTTCTATGGCGGATGAGGTGTCGGGACTTTAAAGCCCTGCCGCCGGGGCCCTGCTGCCACTTTAAAGCCGTGGAACCACCGTTCCCTTCTCCCAACCTCCGAGCCACTCCTCCCTCTCTAAACCTCTGAGCTGTACTGGGGCCAGGAAGTAGGGCTGGCCCACAAAGGCCTGGGTGTGGGCAGAGGATCTGGCTGCGGAAGCGGGGCCTTGGGTGAAGTGAGACCGAAGGGACAGCAGGAGGAGGCCACCTCGGCCTCGCCTTCCGGCCACAGGTTGCAGAACAAACTGGAAGCCAGCAACTGGGCCCGTCGGCGGCATTTGGGGGGAGCTTCCTCCCCAAATGCCGCCTTTGCAAGGCGGGAGAAAAGATTTTTTGCAACCATTTAGAGGAGATGGCGCAAGCTTTTCTCAAATTAATTGGTCGTAAATTCGCAATTTTCTCCTCTTCCCACCTCTCCTTTGTGTCCCACATAAAAAAGTGCCAGCAAAACACACCCACCCACCCACACACCCACACTATTTACAATAATACAATTACTTACAAATTACAATAATTTTGAATTCCTCCCCCCTCCCTCCGACCCACATACCTTTTCCAGCTGTTTCACAGAGGATTTCAACTTTCCTCTTGTCTGCCATGATGAAAATATAAAAATGGTAAAAAGAAAAAGGCAAGAGCTGCTGAAGTAAGGCTGGATTAGCTGCTGCCAGAGTCTCCAATGGATGACTCTGCTTAACTGTTTAAAAAAAGCCTCTAAAAAAGTGCCCTCTACAGGAGGAGGCAAGAGAACCACGTGCCTCATCTACATAAGGAATTTTTCACCTTTTAGCCCTTGCTTAACTCTGCTCAAGTGATCATAAAGATAGACTAAATGAGGCATGTGGTTCTCTCACCTCCTCCTGCAGAGGGCACTTTTTTAGAGGCTTTTTTAAACAGTTAAGCACTAAGCAGAGTCATCCACTGTGACTCTGGCAGCAACTACCTCAGCCTTTTTCCTTTTAATTTTTTTTCTTTTCATGATGACAGTGGTGAGACCCTGCCTCCCCTGACTGTACGTCACTGGAAACAGGCTGTTTGCTATTTGTGCAAGGAGGCAAATTGCTGGGAGGCAGAGGCAGAATTTTTTTGTGCTAATCCAGCTAACTGAAACTGAAACAGGCTGTTTGCTGCAAGGAGGCAAATTGCTGGGAGGCAGAGGAAGATTTTTTTTCTTGTTTTCCTCCCCAAAAGCTAGGTGCGTCTTATACTTCAGAGTGTCTTATACTCTGAAAAACATGGTAATAAATTGAAACCAGTATAAGTAAATCAAACCTAAGGATGTCAAATTTCATTTTAACCAATGAAATAACCATTTTAACATACTAATCCAAATCTTTCTCTCTGTTTTGAAAAGTTCAGCCTTGGCTTTCAAACTGGTGTTGGAGATACAGTTAGCAACTCAAAAAAAAAATGCCTTGAAGTACTTTAATTGGTTTAGTTTCTAAGAGGGATAATTAGGGAGTAACAAATTGAATTTAGTATAACAATGGTGCTAAGGTTTGTGGCTCTTTTTTTATAAAAAAAGAAAAAAAGAAAAAACGCAGTGGAATAAAATAGGCACCTTTGTAAAGTGAATAAACAATCCTAGATCACAGCAACTGCATGTTGGATACTTTGATCTATGAATTTGACATGTTTTTCGTGGGACCTGGAAACTAATCCCAAGGGTTAGGAATTCCCAAGGTATTCAAAAGCTGAACGTCAATCTTACTCAGTTTTGATGCCATTAAAACATTATATTTCACTTAAAGGCCAAATGCTGCACATCATCTGAAAAATGTATTGCAACCAGAAGCATTCATAAAATCTTCAGGCTTCATCAGAACAATGAAATGGATCTCATAAAACAAGCTCTGTTTCTTACATGCATGCAACATCACAATGTCCATACAAAATGGATTGAATGCGGATCGTGGTGCATGTGTCACGATTTCTCAACCTGTTCCCAATACAGATCCCCCCAGTTGTATCTATTCTTCAGCTTTATGCAGGATAAATATGCTTTACCATTAGTTAAAAATAGGAAAAAATATCTCAAAAATAAAGGAAATGTTTTGAAGCAATGCTGCTGCTGCTACTACTACTACTAAGTTATTAAACATAAGATTAATAAACATAAAGAGATTTTAGCTTTTCAATCCCTGATGATTCTAAAAAAAAGATAAAAAATATAATTTATACCTTTTCATGAATTTTTTGTCCAGGCTCCATTCCTTTGATATGCTCTGTATCAGGTGGACCCTCTCCTGATGTAATTTTTCTTTGAATGTGTGCATTTTGTTCACGTAAAGCTATAATCTAGAAAAGAATTTAGAATACATTCTTAATGTAAAATCCAAACAGTGAATACCATAAATTTACAATATGTCTTATAAATCAGTATATAACAACTAGATGATGTGATCAAAAATGATAAACAAAACGTGATTTAAACTATTTTTATACTTTCCATATATGATATTTCATTGTGAAGAAATGAGAATGTTGTACAACAATGGCAAGAATTTCAAAAGTTGATCTGGTAATTCTCAGCATTCTTTAACTCACTAAATAAAAAAGGTCAGATGTTTTCCTCATTGCAAAAAGATATAAACAAACACATCAAATTGCATTACATTCTATGACAAAGTGCAATGCGAACAGTAAAATCCATGAAGCCATGAAGTAGGATATGCCAGCACATTGAATATAGGACTTAGAATATTAAATTCTATAGTTATAATGCAATTTATGTAAGTATTTCAGAACATAAATGTGCATAATTTTAAATAAGTGCATCTTAAATGAAGCATTACAAGACTGAAGTTTAATGTGCTTGCCATTTTTCTTAAACTAGAATCTAACTTACCGTCCAAATAATTAATATTACAGATAAAAGAACTGTAGCTGCTTTATAAGACATCTATTATTTGACAGATTTCTGCTATGTTATAAATGTGAATTAAATGTGATTTAATTCAGATTTCAATAACACATGTTATTTGTTTGAAAGTTAAATCAAGAGTGAGAGATTTTAAAGGCAAAATGATAGTTATGTCACAATCCAAAGTCTTCAGATTCAATGTCATGAAATGCACTGTGAGAAGTCCAATGAAAAGTGGGACAAGCCGGGGACAAAAGAAACAAGTGGTGGAGATGAGATGGCAAGCAACTGTTAAATATGGCTTCATCTAATCAGCAGAAAAATTCTTATTTAACCGGACTATTTTGAACATTCAAGAGACTAAAGCCAAGTTTAGCTTAATTAAGATGTTTAAAGTCCAGGGCCCGTGATTTACAGCTGAATCCAGGTCCAGGCAGCTTGACAATTTATTCTAAAATAGAAATTGCCACAACAATTAATCCTTGGAGAAGGTCATATCCATTTTGAATTCAAAATACAGAGGATTTTTTTTTATGTAGAGGTCTGCAAAATATTTCAAGCTGAAAGGAATTATAAATGTCTTGAACACAGAAGACCACATTCTGGACCTTGTCCCAAGCTTTGTCTCAAAATTCTTGCAAAGTCAAATTCAGCTGAAATCTCCCACTTGATGTCACATAGCTAAATAAGACTGCAGAATCTGCCAACTTAGTTTTGTTAGTTTTATTTCATATCTATGATGTAAGAATACAAGCAGAGTAATAATCAGACCAAGACTTATCAATATCAGAATGTTTTCACATAGGAACCAAAGGAGAACTTGCAAGCACAATATGAATGCAACAGCATTCTCAGTTATGTTCCCTAGAAACTGGCAATGAGAAATATAATGTATATATACATATTATTTTGCACATAAGCATATTTTTCATTTGTGTCAGTGTTGACTCCTGGTGACTACATAGATAAATCTTCAAGAATTTTTTGGCAACATTTTCAGAAATGACTTTCCATTGCTTTTACCCAAGTAGACAAAGAAAGGCCTAGAAGTTGTATTTCGCTGCTCCTAGTTCAGTGCCTTACTAATAGACCAAACTGATTGTCAGTTTTTACATCCTATGAAATCAAAGAGTTCAAATGAAACTCAAAAGTCATCTAAACCAATCCCTGCTTGGAACTGCTAAAGTGCAGTGCAGGAACTGCTAAAGCATTTTGAGAGATGGCCATCCAATCTCTGTTTAAAGACACTCAGTAAAGGCAAAGTATTCTGGCTTCAATTTTTTACTACCAGTTCTGTGGGCATGGCTTGGTGGGCATGGCAGAGGAAGGATACTGCAAAATCTTCATTCCCACCCCACTCTGAGGCCAGCAGAGGTGGTATTTGCCAGTTCTCCGAACTACTCAAAATTTCTGCTACCGGTTAGCAATAGCAATAGCAGTTAGACTTATACACCGCTTCATAGGGCTTTCAGCCCTCTCTAAGTGGTTTACAGAGTCAGCATATTGCCCCCAACAACAATCCGGGTCCTCATTTTATCCACCTCGGAAGGATGGAAGGCTGAGTCAACCCTGAACCGGTGAGATTTGAACAGCCAAACTGCAGAACTGCAGTCAGATGAAGTAGCCTGCAGTGCTGCATTTAACCACTGTGCCACCTCGGCTTCTCGGTTCTCCAGAACCTGTCAGAACCTGCTGAATTTCACCCCTGCCTTTGGGACAACAGAAGAATCAGTGGCTGCTCCCTCTGTCTAATGACAACATTAGATACAGTATCTGAAAAGTGCTATCTTTTCTGTACTACTTCCTCTAGCAGAAGTGTTATTATTCTCCCCTTAATTGATTAATGCTCTTTTCATTAAATTACAGCATATTTAAAACCGTATGTAAAAATCATTAAATTATGTCAGGCTAATTATACGCAGTAAAATTTGCTTCCAGTTAAATTGTTTAGTACATGCTACAATGATTTAATTTGATTTTTAATATAATTAAAAGGTTTTGGTAGATGTTTATAACATTTAGAATTCATTTAATTTTAAAACACCCAATTTCCCTTTCCTCCCAATTAACAGGTTCACCTTTTACTGTGGGCAAATAATTATGCTTGTTCTTTACCAAGATGTAGATTTCCTGTATTATTTCATTTTGCTTTTTATCTCCCACAAATTCTGTTTACCTTCACTCATTCAGCTTGCTACACAATTGTACATAGATGTAGAATATGTGGTACACAGTACATCTACACAGAGGATACAGGCTGAATAAAATGTCTTAGGTCAGACCTGCACCTTGTGTTTAATATCTTGAAAATGCCAATAATTGAGAAAATGCTATGTTCCTTATTTAGCTTTTCAATTTCATAAAGTTCGAAATCATATTCGTTTTGATTTTGGAAATAGTGTTTGTAAGCTATAGACGTATTATCAACACTGTACCAAAGGGCTTTTGAAATTGCCATTTGCTTCTAATTTGAGTTGACTGCTCCTGTTGAGTTACTTAATATGGATAAAGGGATCAAGGATTTTTGGCCAATTGAAAGGGATCAAGGATTATTGCCAACTATATCACATTCAAATGAACATATTTAGTTGCAGATCTTTACTTTGCTGTTGTAATGGAATGTGTGGATGACCTTGTGGGAGAAGGGAAAGAGGTGTTCTCTAGGAAACAATCAGACAAGACAAGACAAGAGAGACAGAACCTGAAGTGGCTTAATGGTCAGAGAAAGAAACTTAGGAAGGACTAATGGATCAAAAGCCATGGTGGAAAGTTTATACTTTCAGATTTGCAAGATCTTGTTAAGGTATCCTTACAATAAAGTGGAATTAGCTCATCTAGTCATGGTTCCTGTCTAATTTACTTTGGAAGTCTGACAGCAACTAATCTTATAATGCTATTCATGCATTCTTTATTTTTCTACATGAAGATAAGGCTCTGCAATGAAAGTAAATGGTGGAGGCACCATGGACAAAACGGCTTCATATAGTCAAAAGAGTTCTTGAAACAGAATATATTTTACATGAAAAAAATCTTGAGCTATGAACACTATATGGGATATTAATGTTTACATTTTGAAATTTGAGGTATTTTAAAGGAATAATATTTCTTGTTCGTTTCAGAAAAGAAAAAATAATGAGATACCTTTCTGTTTGTAATTTAATTAACATGATATTCCTTGGGCAAAACTTCTCCAGGATGCTTAAAGAAGACTTGTAACAATTGATTTGAATAAGTGACAAAAAATTAACATGCTTTAATTTAAATTCCTCCAGCAAGAAAATGCCCTCTCTGGCATTTCATTAATACATATCATTAATATACACTCATACGGTATTTCTTATTGTGCTATCTGAAAAAAATGTTAGAGGAAAGCTAAAATCTTTATAAGAACTGTCAAACCTATAACTTGATTCAATATCTAGGTTTAGACTCTGTGTATTTCCAACTATTAATTTTTCATTAGCAGACAAATTTGCTATATTTTAAATGGTTATATGTTTATTAAGCAATTTCTGATAGATTAGTTTACTGAAGTTACATTGCAGAGTTCCTCTGGAGTTATATCTAAACCAAAATAAAGGATGCTATGCAACACAAAAAGATTTTTTTATATCATATTATGTGAAAAAGTACTTGAGTGAACCTAATAATATAGTTCTTGTTTGGAGTATTGTTTAACATATTATCATTTCTCTAAGCCATTAACACCTTACTATATTTCATTTATTTTTAGAGGATTAAGTCCCCTAACACAAGACTGCAGTCACATCAGATTCCCAGAGGTGTGACAGTTTTAAAATTAGCAATTTAATTTATTAGGAATTTGGCATAGTGATATTAAAGGTCCACAGGGCACAAAATTCAGGAAGATTATTAAAAAGGAAACATAAACTTTCCATACCACCATCCAGGAAATTCCAATATTACTATAGGCATTTTGGTACTGATACATACATACCGCTGTGGCATTGTGTTGTATTCTTTCTCATCTAATATATATGTTTGCAGATAGCTCAAGAATTTTAGGAGACAAAATTCAGTTTATCCATGGAAGGGTTATCCACCTGTATATGCAGAAATATCTTTAAAGTATCCATACATCTTGTATATACTTGTAGATAAGGCCCCAAAAGATAATCTGATCCTCAAATTTTTAACCAAAATATTATAAAAAATGTGACTATTTCACCAATAGGTAAGTCAATTGTGATAACTGAAGCATACAAAGCATAAGGCCATCTGGCATATCTCTAAGTAACCTTATATACATTATATATAAATCAGACAACGTACATCTGTTCAGACCCCAGAATCAGGCACCCTTCCACATTAATAGGGCGCTTTTACCAGAAATTTTAAAGTAACATTGGGAGTGGCTAGCTTCTAATAAGAGAATGACTAATTTAATTTTTCATCAAAACTAAAAATTAGAATAATTGGTCAAACAGCTACCCAATCATATGCAAAGCGAATAATTTCATACAACATTCATATTACAGAAGAAAGGAAGTAATAATGAAATTTCCCACCACTTGGTATATGGATTGCCATAGTACTGCTAAATCCCAAAGTATACTCTCTGTCTCTGTCTCTCTCACACAGACATATAAGCAAAGAGAAAGAGAATAACTGTCGAACAATGGAAGAATCTGTACCCCTTCAGATTTTGTTAGATTACAAAACCCATCAGCTCTAAACAGAGTTATAAATGCCAGGGATGATAGGAATTCAGTCCAACAACAACTGAAGGGCTAAAGGTTTCCTACCTTTGCTGTATAATCTCAGCTTCTGAAACATTTAAATTATTTTCAAAAATGTTTATCTTGGCATAGCCTAGAATAATATTCTCTAGGAAAAAAATATCAAGAAGTGGTTCTTAGAGCCTTGAAAGTAAACTGGAATTGAAACTTAAATATTATTAGTAATTTTAATACTACTACTATTTGTTTTTAAAACAATAAAAGGTGGAAAAATCTCTGTCATGTTCATGGATGATTTGTTTTCCTTCTGAGGTAAATGAATGAAACCACTGGACTCCCCCCACCTGTCACCGCTAAATGGTTTAGTAAATCACAAGTATTGTATACAAATGGAAAAATTGATTTTCTAGAAAACATTTGTCTTCAGTCTAACATGGAGCTCGTATTCCCACTCCCAAAATTAGTTATAAAAGAGAGATGTCTACAACATAAATAGTCATGAAGGGTCAAAGGCTAGTAGTCAGTCATGAGGGATAAGACTAATAGCAGACATTCCAGGCTAGTGACTCCCAGAAGATCATCACTCTGTGATGTTCCATGCATCATGGATGGTCTGCAAGGGTGGACTGGCATCATCATAAAATAATATTACTCTCATGGAACAAGATTCTGCATGGTTCAACTCACTGAAAAAAAAGTTCTGTTTCAAAAAATGTTTCACTAAAGTCCTTCCTAACTAATATATGGAGTAAAATAATTTAAATTAAGAATTTTCTATGCAGCTACTCTATAAAATGAACATTGTCTTTTGGAAAACTGCTTTGCAAATCTTGGTAAAGTTAATTTATAAATTAGCATTAAGTTCAATGTTGGCACTATTTTTTGCAAGATAAATTCCCCTGAATGATTTCTATGAGTGCTATTACAGCTTTATTCCCTACAGAAACAAAGAAGCGTTTTGAAGAAATGACCCTTTAGGGAAAGAAGCTGCATGTGAAAATTAATGTTCAAACTGTGATTTCCTCCTACGTTACATTTCTTGCATTGATCCTAGGACAATTCTATGAGCAAACTAAGCAAATCCTTACATGTTACTGCTTTTTTCTTTTACAAGTGAAGGAAATGATTTTGTATTATGGGCAATAAGCCTTTTTGGGGAAGATTTATTTTTAAGCTCCCTAAAGTTTATTTTTTTTCTTGTTTGGGGCAAACCAATTATTTTTTTTATTCTCTGTGACCAATTCTGAGCTCAGTGTTGGAATTATGAAGCTCTTTTTAGCCGCTGGGTAAAACTCTATAATTGCATCATTTGTCTCTTGCCCAGCCTTGATGCCAGTTGGCTGCATTATCTGGGTGGGCAACTAATCAGTAGTTTATTTCATGGGTGAGAGTAATGCTGCAGAAAATATACAAAATTTTGAACATAACAACTTATGTTTTTTAAAAATGTTAAGAGTCAAAATTATTCTTTTGACTTCTCTCTGTTATAAAGACACATGATTATTTCAACTCATGGCAAACATACAATATACACATAGTTATAGTGTATAATATAGTATATAGGCCATAGTACATTACCATTATGGTGTTTCCTTCTGAGGTAAGCAACATTTTACCAAGTACAGAAAAGAAATAAGAAATAATAAAAAAAGGAAATTAAAGGCATAAAATAAGAGAAACGGAAAAGAAATATAATCTATGACAATACAATTCACTATACTTATACCTTTCAACTCTTGCAAACTATCCTTGCTTCTACCATGTCTTACACCAATTCATTTGTTCCTTCTCTGCTCTTTAAACTTTTCACCTGCCTGTTTTTCAGAATGTTGTTCACTCCACTAACCACTACTTTCAGATCTCCCTTCCTCTTAATACATTGATTCTTCCTTGAGACACTTGTTCTGTGATTTGATCCTTGTTCATTCTCTATGTGACATACAATGATCAAACTAATGGACCCATTCATTTTACCCTGTTCTTTCTTGATTCACCTCATTGACTTAAGTAGTCAGAATTATACATTTAATTTCCACTTATCTTTCTCTGACAAACCCAGTTCTTACTTTGCTGAAATAAATAGCTAGAAGCATGCTATTTTCTCTTCTTTCAAAATTCATTCATCAAAACAAACTACATTCTGCTCACCATCAATCTACCAGCCTTTAGCAATAGCAGTTAGACTTATATACCACTTCATAGGGCTTTCAGCCCTCTCTAAGCGGTTTACAGAGTCAGCATATTGCCCCCACAGTCTGGGTCCTCATTTTACCCACCTCGGAAGGATGGAAGGCTGAGTAAACCTTGAGCCGGTGAGATTTGAACCGCCAAACTGCAGCTAGCAGTCAGCTGAAGTGGTTGCAGTATTGCACTCTACGCCACTGCGCCACTGATTGCTATATATAGCAAGCCAATGTTGTTTCCTAATGTCCAGATAGTTGTCTTTCTCTCCAATCTGGTTCTTTGGGTATCAAACTACCCATTGCTGCTATAATTGAGCCCATCCACTTTGCTGCTGGCCATCTTCTTTTCCTTTCCATTCCTTCCATATTTATGGACTTCTCAAAAGAGCTTGGTCTTCGCGTAATGTGTCCAAAGTAATTTGAGCTGGTCATTTATGATCTGAGTAAAAACTCTTAGTGGATTTGTTTGATTTTTCTATTTTTTAAAAATATTTTCATGTGGTATATTTCTCCATTTTTTCATGTTCAGCAAACATTCTACCGAGGTACCATGGTCCATCTACTTGCTCTATTTTTTCTTGCCACTTATTTATTACTCAGTCCATTTTCAAACAAAGTTATCTTGACCCCTATATATTAATTTGTAATTTATATTCACAGTTATATCAATCTACTTAACATTTATTACAAATAGTTTGAATTCTTGAGCATGAGATAATCTGCATTAAAAAAATATAAGGACATTTTCATTCTTTAAATATACTTCTAAGGTACGTGTACACATGGATAATCATAAACATATTCAGAACAGACCTTTTCCTAAGCAGAGTGTCAACAAATCCTGTTTTAATTCATTACTGGATTTTTAAATGGCCCAATCACTTTTCCTCTATGTTTGGTCATGCTTTCATCTAGATTTTTATGTCAACTAATATTCTAGATTCTATTCATTCAGAATGTTGCAAAGTTTGTTCTCCAAATTCATATATGGCTCTCCCATTAACGTTATTACTGGAGCATAATGTGTAACTACCACTATCCTATGAGTTTCTACTTTCACACCCAGAATAGTCTAAAGGACACCGATGGATACATACATTCAGTGCAGTTCTTATGAATGAGTTACATTCTAATATGTTGTTTGCAAGTCCAATGAGTGTAAAAAACCTGTGCCCTAACTCTTAGACCCTCTGAATAGTAGTGAATGCATTGGCTTTCTCTTGTTCCTCACTCCCAGGCCAGGCCAGTTGTCTGATGGGCCATTGTGACCCTTACTAGAGAAAGGCCACTGGCAAAGCAACCAGGCATCATTGCCCCATCTAACCCCAGGCAAAGGGAGGAGGTACATGCTGGTCCTAACAGCCATTCTTGCGCTGCCTTATTTGCCTAGTACAAACCTCTCTGAGGATGTTTAGGGAGAAATGGATGTCGACTGTCTTTCTATATATAATTTTCTTGTCCACCCAATCTAAGGAAACTGGAGGCTTGGTTGATATTGCTGCCAAGCATAGTGTGCAGCACACCATAAACTTACCCTTTCCTGCCTTCCAGAACCTTCTAAGTTGGAATTGCAAACAGTCAATTCCAGTTTCATATTGGTGAAAGTTCACAATTTGAAAGTTCATAAATAATTCTGTACATTTTAGCCAGTTTATTCCAATCTAAACCTTCACTTCTCTAAATGTATTCATAAACTCTACTATACTTTCATTTATTTATTTATTCTTTTTATCACTTACATTCTTACATTCCAGTCACAATTTCCATATGCAATGATCATCAATGGTTAAGTCTACAAATATTGGCACCAATGCTCATTATGGCGTTGCTCAATAGGAATCATGCAGCATTCCTTGCAATGATGTGGGCAGCATTGATCTATTCTGGCACATGCTAGCTTGTATACCAACAATCAAAGCAAATGCTCCAATGATGCTCACATTGCTCTAGAATCTCTAAACTTTCAAGTCAACAATTAGTTTTCCAAGCCAATATCTTGTTACTCAAACTCCACCAACTAGAAAGTTCATCCCATAGCACAATTGCTTGTACTTAGATTATCTCAATAAAAAAGTATTCCTATAAATTAATTTACTCATTATAAATTACATTTATCTATTAAGTTCAAATTAAATAATTTTAATCCAGAGAATCATTTTTAAAAAAAAATGTTTTATCCCATTTAGAATTAACAACCAAGAAAATATGTTTTCTTACCTCCTGATTAGCAGCTGTTAGTTCCTCTTCAAGCGTGGAGACCCTTTCTAAGGAAACCCTTAGTCGTTCTCTTACCTAGAAAAGAAAAATATATTATGTAGAGATTTGTTTTTGATGTTGCAGTCTATAGATTCCATCATTAAACTGACCAGGTGCTATATACCTAGATATTAGGTATCTAGATATTATCAACTCTTCTCCATCAACAATCAACAATTAAAATAGTCTTGGCAACAAGAGTCTTACATTTTATCTATAGTGGGTCTATGAATTTCTGATCTGGTAAAGAATTGCCTAGTGATGCACTGGCTAAGAAAGGTTTACTGCCTATATTTTCTTTTAATCTAATGAACCCTTGCTTTTCTTCTCTTTCACACTGGATAGGTCATAGGCAAAGATACAGCTATTTCAACCAAGTCACTCTTCTTCACATAGCCATTCTGAATTTGCTGTTTCTTCTTTATCCATTTTCCTCTTCTCCAGAATAAATTCTCAATAATTTACTTTGCAATTTATATTTTATTTTACCATTTCAGTAGAACATCCTTTCTCTAGGAAATCTTTCTACTCATCTCTATTTCTATCTCCAAGGTAGATTTTGCAAATACATTACTAGTATTCTAGGAGACCTTATTCCCAACAGAAAGAAAAGCAGGGCTGTGATAAATGTAAAGACACAAGTCATAAAAAACTTGGGAACAATAAAATGGCCACTCTGTATCTTTTGATGAGATATATACAGTGGTGGGATTCAAATAATTTAACAACCGCTTCTCTGCCCTAATGATTTCTTCCAACAACCAGTTCACCAAACTGCTCAGAAACTTAACAACCGGTTCTCCTGAACTGGCTGAATGTCGCCAGTGGATATATTCTCTTTGTAACTAACCATAAACAATATTGTTGTAGGGTAAAATTGAAGAAAGGAATGTGTATAGGAGATCCTGGAGGAAAAGCAAAACAAAATACATAGTGACCAATACATAGAAAGTTGATTTCCACTATAGTGGACCATCAATCTATATCCAGGTGCCTTAAGCTGTAGTTTAAAAAAAAATTCTGTTACCCATCCACATCATATATATATAGGCAGAACCAAAGGTTTCTCTTTTTTTCTTCCATAAATTTGGTGGGATTTCCTTTTTCTTAAACAAACAAACAAATAATTTAAGCCTATTTTAAGATTTATAGAACAATTTTCATTTGTCTCCATAAAAGCTGTATTATTACTTTTGAGGAATGCTGTATTTGGAACAAGCTCTGAAGATTACAAAAATTGGCTTGGTTTTGCCTGTGACTTTGAATTGTTCACACCTGTTAATATACCATCATTTTTTGAAGTACATTCACACTATTCTCTCCTCTTCTATTGTGACTCTAAGGAGATTGGAATTATTTGCTTCCATTTTTCAATTAATGGTTTTTCAAAATATCAAATTGGAAAAAGACATTAGTTTCAAACATGACTTCTCAGAAGAAACAACTTCAGCACTGGGTAATGATATTTTACTTGTTCAGAAAGGAAAATTAGCTGGAAACACAGCTGAGATACAGTAGTAGCAATAGCAATTTAGACTTATATGCCATCCCATAGTGCTTTACAGCCCTCTTTAAGCAGTTTACAGTTAGTATATTGTCCCCAACAATCTGGGCCCTCATTTTACTGAAGGATGGAAGGCTGAGTCAACCTTGAGCTGATGAGGATAAAACTCCTGGCAGTGAGTTAAATTAGCCTGAAATACTGCATTCTAACTACTGCACCATCACGGTTCTTATAATGAAGTAAACTACAATGTTGTTCAAAATACAAGCAAATGCTTCTGATCTATCACCAATCAAGCTGGGAAAGGCAAGTGGAGAGGGAAGTGCTAAACTCTGATGCTTACACATGCGCATCAGATTAATTTAACCCAAACTAATGTCATGGAGAATGAGCAAAATAGTTTTTTAAATATGCATTTTATCCTTTATTCCTAAACATAGACATTACATTTTCATCTAACAAAAATTAGATATTCTAGCTTTTCTATGAAGACCAGGACTGCTTTCTCTTGACAATAATAAGCATTTCATTTCTGTAATCTCAAAAGTATCCTTTTCTATCAAAAATTATAAATTGCTATTTGAGCTTCCTATCAAATTTTATGAATTTCATTTAACTGACAGTGTAACAACAAAAATGCCTTTTTTCTTAAATATTTATGTGAAATAAAAACAAATCAATTTAGCTTTGTGCTTATGTAGCTTGATATATTTTTTTGTCATCAAACAATCAGTTTGCTAAATCCAGTTTACTTGTAGGAAGTAGAATTAAAACATAGAATTAACAAAGAAATCTATGTACTAAAGATACAATGATTGTCACTAATTAAAAAGAATGCTAAAAGGTTATTATATAATTCGGGAAGGGAGATATTTTTAATACCTAAAATAAATTCTTTGTTGAATGTTCAGACTAGTGGTTTATTCATTAACATGCTGCAAGAACACATTACATTGCTATCTTTCTAATGGTGGATGGCTTTGAGGAGAAGGTCTCTGGTTTTGCAAAGTGAAATTAAATTATGAAAAAAATATTGGCCTCCAAAGACCATTTCCAGCAGTAATACATTATGCAAATTCTGACTATAAAAATTAAATTTAATCATTATGGAAACTTAAAGGTTTCCTGGGACTTTGTAATATTGTTTGAATGATGGAATAAAATTATTCTCAATAGTTTATTAGTCCTCTAATAATCTAATAGCCCGCTGTGA
Source organism: Thamnophis elegans (assembly GCF_009769535.1). Classification (NCBI taxonomy): domain Eukaryota; kingdom Metazoa; phylum Chordata; class Lepidosauria; order Squamata; family Natricidae; genus Thamnophis; species Thamnophis elegans. The sequence continues at coordinate 42,798,512 of NC_045547.1, read as the reverse complement.
GACTGGCTGGAAAACTGTGATAGACTGTTGAAAATAAAGATCATGACTGCAGCAATAGCCCAGCAGCAGTCAACATACCAAAACAACCACAATTTCCCCAAATTTCATTCCCCAGATTTTGGACACATTCTGTAAATTAGTCCATTTGAAGTTATCTTGATTCAATAATTGGTGCCTATATTGTGCACTGTTTTGCTAGTTCAATGTTATAACAAGAGTTTTACTAGTATATAGATATGTTTTCTACAAATTAACTCTGGTTAATTGACACATTTGGAAATACCTACTTACTCTGACAGTTTGATCCAGCTTGAACACTACATGAATGGAATCACCTCTATGAATACTGCATTTAGGACTCAGAGCTTTGGACATATTTTCATATGAAAATTAGTTTTATTGGTTATGATTCCCCAGATTGTTAAGAATTTAGATTTCTGTGCATGTGATGTATCTGCTATCTCCAATGCACATTGGAAGTGGGAAGCAAAACTTATTTTAATCAGTGTTACAGTTGCAAAATGGAGAAATACTATCCTACCATTTACTTTCTTATTGTGACACTTTTATAGTAAATTAGCATTGAAAGTAAGGTCTTTCATCTAGATAGGTCTGCTAGTTATACTATTAAAGTTAAAATCTAATTTCCTCACTAGGCAGCAGGCAATCTATGATATTTCATTTACTGCAACCATTGAAGGTATATTTTAAATTGTTGATAATAAACTGACAATTTGATAATCCTCATTAACTCTTTGATTTTAGGTCAATGGAAGGCAGGCTCTTAATAAAGTAAATTAATACAGAAGAACAAAGCACTTCAAGAAATGTTTAATTAAATGGAATTTAATTTAGGGTGACACAGTCTTTCTCAGATCAGCCTACCTCACAGGAGTGTTGTCAGAGAAATACAATGAACACAGATCCTCATATATGCATATTAAGATCCTGGAGAAAAAGCTTGGATTTTAATTCTTTTCCTCATCATTATCATGAAAATAAAAATATTTCAAATATCTGAAATGTTGGAAAGTATGGACTTTCTTTCAAAAACTTGGAAAGAGAAATAGATGCCTCTGTGATAATCTCAAAAGATTCTGCCTTTGTATGTTGGTGAAATCTAATATCTGCTCTGGGAATTAATAAATGAGCTTCAAAAGTCATAAAATGTAGCAATAGTTCAATGTTTGCTTTTTGAGACAGGAAAAAAGAAAGAAATGAGGATTATACAAATTCTCAATAAAGCTAGTTCTTCTGAATAATCTGGCACTGACTTCACCAAAGGGCACATCACATCCGTTCAATATAAATGATCAGCACAACATTTTGGCATATAATCTTTTTCCTCTGTTGCTATTTCAAAAGAACAACAACCAAAAAGACGAGGTGGGAAACAACATCCTGAAATGATCATCATCACATATGTCAACAGGATGAGAAACAAATCTTCAGTCCGGGGGAAGCAAAAAGAGAATATGCAAAGTAAGCAAGCATTTATTTCCATACTGTACCTTTTCATCTAAAGCCTTATGATGCTCAAACAAAGATTTCAATGCTTTCAGAACTTCAACTTCACTGGAAACTCCCGAGGGAGACTGTGCTTGGCGTTTCACCACTGTCATTCTCAGTGACCTTTCATGTCTTGAAACAAGGCACTCCAAATGTTCCAGTAACAGCTGTTTCAACATGAAAAAGGTAGCTCATTAGTAGCTCAGTGCCACTATATTTCTAAAGCCTAAAACAAAATCATAACAAAAGTAGCAATATTGGAAACCTTATAGCATCCCCCCCCCCCAAGTTTCTATGTCAAGGAGTGTCAAACTTGATTCCATTGAGGGTCGCATCAGGGTTGTGTTTGACATTGGGGGACTGGTGTGGGCATGGCCAGGGTGGCCATGGCCAGCTCGATGTCACTCATGTCGGGGAGGCCTGTGTTGGCCCAAGCACTCTGCCACTGAAAATGGACTTCCAATCAGCTAGGACGGCCTCCTGCAACCCACTGTCAGTGAAAACAGAGCTCGGGAGGGCTGAGTGCCCGTTTTCAGTGGCAGAAGCACCGTGGACTGGTCCTTTGCTATTTCCAGGGTGGTCCCATGGGCCAGATCTAAGGACTCTATGAGCTGGATCCAGCCCTCAGGCCTTGATTTTGACATCCCTGTTCTATGTAGACAAGATAGCAGAAAATAAACCTGTACATAATAATTATTGGAACTCTTGGAATAAACTCCATCATTTTCATTTGCTATTTATTTATTCATTAGTTAAAACTCAGGGAAAAAATCCTAATGGTGAGAGCAATCAATCAGTGAACTACCTTGCCTTCAGAAGCTGTGGGTGCTCCATCACTGGACAATCACTTGTCTGAAATGGTTAGGTCTCCTGATCGAGCAGGGGATTGGATTAGAAGTTCTCTGAGGTCCATTCCAACTCTATTATTCTATATTCTAGATTTATATAGCATTTTCCTGCAGGAGCTCAAGTGATGTACCTGACATTTCTTCTTTCTACTTTTCCTCATAACCATCTTATGAGGTAGGTTGGATTGAGAGAGAATGACTCACCCAAAGTCAACCATGGACCATCCATTGCTGATGGAGGACTTGAATCTGAGTCTCTCTGGTCCTAGTCCAGTTCACTCTAGCATAATACCAGAAGTGGTAAAGTAAGAAAATCTAATAATATGAATATATTGCTAATTGAGACAGAATTGAAATAAACTACAGAAAAAACCCAATCCGTATATAAATAGAAGTGAAAGTATATTATGATTATCTTAACATTTAACTGATAAGCATCAGCTTGAATCAAAATCGAGCCTCAAAAATAAAGGACTCTTTACTGATGGGAATGCATCATGATCTACTATGCTGGCCCAGTGACGGGTGATATACTTCATAGTCAAAGTCATCCATATGTCTTCCATTCCTATGGGAAGATTAGCACCTGAGTAGTCAAGCACTTCAGTCACTTCAGCCACCCCTCAATTAGCAACTTCTTTGTTTCATGACTATTCATAAATACAATGGTAATAAATGGAAATAAAAAATATATTTTCTGATCAGTGCACATATTTAGGACTAAATTTTGTGTACCTGACAACAAAAGCTTTCAGTGAGAACCTGATTAAGATATGGTTAAGTTCAGGCAACAGTACCAGCCAGCTGGAGGGTTTTAATCAACTAATTAAAGTCAGTGAGCTTGCCTTCAGCACTTTTTAGGAATATGTTAAGCAATGGGGAAAAAAACAGCTCAGGAAGATTGGTTGTCTAATTAATCTCTTAGTCCCGGGAGAGGGGCAAACAAAAAGAAAAATAAAACAAGTTAGGCACAGGCCACCATATGAGAAAACTTTATCTGAATGAAATTTCTTTCTCCCTCCCGCCCCCCCCCCCCTCTTTCAAATAGTGGCCATTTTGCTTAATAGCTGAGTTGTTGGAACAAAAGATATCTATTTAGTACTTGATGTAATTCTCTGTTGTCACTATTCCCGCAAATGAAATGGGTTTCATAATCCTATTCATGATGATTTGATTCTAATTTTCATATTGAATCTTGGCATATTGAATACAAAATGGGCAAAAAGAAGGGAAATGTTAATTTTGTAGCACTGCTTTTGAAAGATTTCTGGTACATCAGTGGTCTCCAACCTTGGCAACTTTAAGACCTGTGGACTTCAACTCCCAGAGTTCCTCAGCCAGCTGGGAGTTGAAGTCCACAAGTCTTAAAGTTGCCATGGTTGGAAACCACTGTGGTAGATAAGCCATTATATACTAGCATTTTCGGGAACTTACCTGTTATGAACAGTTGCATTTCTTAAGAATTATCTGGAAACACTCATCACTTCACGAGTTCAAAATGTTTCATAATCAATTATCACTAAAGGGTCATGTAATGTCAGTAGATTAACAGCCACAATTTTCTCAATCATTGTTCAGGTGTCAGCTATTCAATTTCATATGTGGGTCAAAAACTAGACTGAGCAATTTCTGGGCAACTAATAAAAGCCAGGTGATCTTTAAACTGTTCAGTAAAATGCACTTTAAAAATGCCCCCAAAAGATACACCTGAAAATAGAATTAATCTCAAAAATATAAAAATCTGAATTTCAATACAAAAGAATGCAATGCCATTAACTTAGAATATGATGTTTGCTCTGACAAGACCTGTACAGATCTAATACAGCCATCATTACATTTCTTCAATAACTTCACCTCTATTAGTAAAAGTCTTCTGTTTTCTACTTACTCTTGTATTATTCCTTTCAGCTTTCAATTCTGAAATTTCTTCTTCTTTTTCCAGTAGTTGTTCCCTACATGCATTTAGTTCTTTTGTAAGTGCAGCAAATTCCTGCAAAGTTAAAAAATATATACGTTATTTCAAAAAATTTCATAAACATTTTTCAATTTCTTATTAAAATGATAAATGTAATATAATGAAATGCTTTTGAAATTTTTCTTTAGATTAAAAAAATTCAGACAGCTTTAAGAATTTAAAGAATTTAGGGACTTTAAAATTAAATAAAATTAAAAAAGCACTGTAACTATTTCTTAGCTTTTCTCAAAAAGTAAAAGGTAAAAGACCAGGCACACCTCCCCATAGCTGTTATTCTGTTAAATCATTCACCAATTTTATTCTCAAATGTATATACATGGTTACTGTCTCCAAAACCTGTTGAGCAATGTCACATCAGCTAATGATTACCAAAGGGAAAATCTAAAAATAATACTGATAATTGAGAAGTTATTAAATAGTGCACCATGGTGTATGATTGGTATGGCTAAGATTTATACCTAGTAAATGAGAAAGTTAGTGACTATATTTGTGGTTTTCAGGTGGTCATCCATCTCTGTGTACATACATACATGCATGCATACATACATACATACATTCTACATGTGCACAATAGTTCCATCAGAAAAAGTGATTTGGGGGCAAGAAACAAAACCTACATAACATATTCACAAAGAAAATCCTACCATTTACACACAGCTCCCCAACTATTATAAATATTTTGGAACAAGAAATATCACCAACATAGATATATAAAGATGGGCAAGAAGGTGGATTACATGAATGCACAAATTACAACTCAAAGAGTAATAGTTATATAGATGAACAACTTTTTCTTTTTCATGGTTGTCTTTGTACATCACAAATCTGATTGAGTAGCAAGTATACCTGATGGTGGTGACAGTTGTCTTCTGGAAGACAGTAATGCTCTATTAAAGTGAGCATTTATTCTGGCCTGACAGTAAATATGGCAATGCTAGTACAATTTAAAAGGTTTGAACTAAGAGAATAATGATAGTTTTTACAAATGCCCCCTAGATGAAGATAGGATGAGCTAAGAGTAGACGCCCGAGGCATTAGATAGGTTGAAAGGTAAGATATAAAATTGGTAAGAAGCATTACCTGGAGCAGAGATACAAAAGTGCCCATCCTAGAGATCTAATGAGCCAAAGCAATTTCCTTGCTGTAGCAGAAACCCTGTAAAGTTACCATACTTAACTACCAGAACAACATTAAGTTGCCAAAACTGCAACATTTCCAGGATTGGTCTTATTTCATCATCAGGCTTTAGAACAGTGAAACAGCAAGGAAAAAAGTAAACCTGTTGAAGTGGAACCAGTTTAATTGTGCTTTGTGCAAGAGAACTGAAGACTTTTATAACAGCAATCGCACTAAATGGGAGATGCAATATAGATGCAATAAGGTCAACAAAGGCAACAGAATCGTACTGCTTGTCTAATAGGTAGTATTGTCAGCACCTAATAATTGATGGTTAGAATTTCCTCCCGCACTGAGAAAATGAGCCACCTCTGCATGGATATGGAGAGAAAAGATATGAAGTTTCCGAAGACTCATTATCACTCTAAGGTCTAATTTTCAGGATGACTGGCATATTGACTGATTCATTACACATTGTTTTTGTCAGAAGATAGTCAAGCCCAGATTATACTTTCAAATTCTATCCTACTATAGCAGGGATTCCTGAAGAGAAGGTTCAGAAACATTCCCTGCAGGCAATAATCATATCACTAAGAGTTCAATTTTCAGGATGTGTGTAGTAATTGCTGCAAATGATGCCTTGGTGGCTTTGAGGTACTACAGGAGACCTTCTCTTACCCATTTTAAAAAGTACAAATGGTAGGGGAATTTTGAGGAACAGTTGGAAATTATACACTTCTTGATATTCTTGATAGAGATCATGATATGGTAGAGATGATGAGGGTAATACAGGTAGTCCTTATTTAGTGACATTTTGAAGTTACAATGGCACTGAAAGAAGCATCTCATGACTGTTTTTCACATGAAAAGGATCCCCATGATCATGTGATCAAAATTTGGATGCTGGGCAATTGGCATGTATTTAAGATGGTTGCAATATCCTGGTGCCATGTGGTCACCTTTGCAAATTTATGACAAGCAAAGTCAATGAGAAAGCCAGATTTACTTAACAACCATGTTACTAACTTAACAACTGCAGAGATTTACTTAACAACTGTAGCAAGAATGGTCATAAAATGGGGCAAAACTCACTTAACAATTGCCTTGCATAGCAATGGAAATGTTGGACTTGATAGTGATCATCTCAAGGTCTATATATATTTATACTGACAGTAAAAAGTATTCAGTTATACTGACAGTACTCATGAACTGGAGGAAGGAGCAATAACCATGTCATCTGCCAAACTTGATCTTATATGATGCAAATTTTCTTGTTATTGGTAAAGAGATCTACCTAATCTTAGCCACAAAAACAGTCACTGTTAGAAAGAAATTAGGGTGTTTTATATAATGTAATATACTACAGATACATTGGTTCTAGATTCTTGTTCAGTTCCTTGAATTCTTATAACCCATTCCATTATCTCAATATTCTTTCTAAAGAGAAATTTTATGAGAATTGGAAATAAAAGCAGGAAAAAAAAGAAAGAAAAGAAGAAACATTTCTTTTTATTCAGGAAGCTGCTAAAAGTGTAAGAGATCTCTCTCTCAAATATTCCACAATTTATTTTGGCTTTCTTTGATAAGATGGAAGGAGTGTTACTGAATTCCTCAGAATTAGAAATATTTACCAACGTTCTAGAGCCCTGATTGATCCAATTAAACCAAAGGCACTTGACTTTTTTGTATTTATTTCAATGGAGTTAGGCACAACTGCTCTACAAGATGATTGAAACAGTCAGAAATGAGATCAGAGCATATTTTGATAGACCCAGACATTTAGCAGCCCTAAAACACCACTTCTAGATAGACCTATAAACATTTAAATTGATGTTTTTCTTTCAGTGCTTACTTTATAAAACTTTGACAGGGGATATCTATATGTTCAAACACAGCAATCACAAATGCATTTCAATAGGAAGCAATATGTATTTTACAGACTTATCTGGGACAAAACCAATGATCCCTGATGTTGGCAGCAAAGCCATAGACTAAAATAAAAGAACTCTGCAGATAATGTGTATGCACAGAAACACACATATACACATAAAGAATGAAGGACATGAACTTCTTGCATTTCTCAATTTAAATCACCATCCTTCTATTGCAAAGCAAAGCAGATTATGGAAAGGTGTTTATTCTTAGTCTTCACAATAATTTGACAGACAAAAGTCATTTCATAAAAATGATTTTGACAATTCATTTTAGTGTATTACATGACAAAAAACCCCTGCTAAAATAATTATAAATAACTCATATGCAATTAAAGCAGCCCAGTAGTTCCATTTTACTTGTGCTTTGCATTTTAGAAGGACAGAAAAGTATACAATATTATTTTTGGTGTCTCCTCTCAGTCTCATATGCATCACAGTTGGTTTCTTTGATCTCTCTGCTGGCAGTGAGACCTTGAAACCCCAAACCTGTTTTCTCAGTACTCAACATGTCAACTATGTGAATATTGGGAAACAAATGGTGCCAATACAGTCCCAATTACCTAGCACAGTGATGGCTAACCTTTTCCGGACCAAGTGCCCAAAGCGTATGTGTGTGCGTGGCTGCGCGCACCCCCCCCCCAAATGCAATGTGCACATTTGGCCCATGCATGCACCCTGTGCATGCACTCTGCCCGTGCATGCGTGGCAGAGATCTGAAGACCAGCTGGCCAGTGGGGGGCACGTGTGCATGTGTGGCGGACCTGAATTGGGGTGATGGCTCGTGTGCCCACAGAGAGGGCACTGTCTGCCAGCCCTCATACGCATGCCATAGGTTCGCCATCATGGACCTCGCAGGATTGTTGGAGCAGAAAACTACCCTCTGTTTTAGGGTTCCTAAAATGGCCCAGAAACAAGGGTTTCAGGGCCATTTTAGGCAACCCCAAAACATACGCTAGTTTTCTGCTCCAACAATCAGAGAAATGGCTTCTGGGCCATTTCTCCCTTAAAATCCTGAACTTAATCTCAATAGCAGGAAGGGCGAGGTTACAGACAAGATTGCAGTTGCTATCTATGGCCATAGGATAAGGTAAAAGCCTCTCTCTTTCAATAGTCTTGTTAGCTTGTTTCTTTGGTTTCAGTATGTGTATATCAGTGGTGGGATTCAGCCAGCTCGCACCTATTCGGGAGAACCGGTTCTTAACTTTCTAAGAGGTTTAGAGAACCGGTTGTTGGAAGAAATCTTCTTTTGTTTTTTTTCCACTTTACATGGCTAATCCTGTAAGGAAGGCAGGAAGGAAACATTCTGGTGTTGTTTCTAGCTTAATCTTTATTGCCCTGCTTACAGAAACTGCCTCTTTGGTTAACCCTTATTACATTGTAACAGCTAAGGCAAAGTGCCCATCGACCTGAGTGACGTTGAGTTGACCATGCCCACAAAGTCACATGACTACTAAGCCCCTCCTACCCACCTGGTCATTAGGACAGAGAACTGGTTGTTAAATTATTTGAATCCCACCACTGGTGTATATGTGTGTGGGGGGGAGGTAACATAGCAAAATGGAGATAACTTTGTGTATTATGGTCTCACCTGTCGGTCTTATACAGCTTCTAAAGGATTATGGGAGAACCAATGCATTCTTACTTTAAAAGAAGTACATCAGAATTTCCATGGCTCTTCTAAGTAGAGTTTTTTTAAGCAAGAGGAATATCAGCCTCACTTTGAGTTTCCTCAATATACAACAATAGAGCCGAAGCGTTCTGTTTCTCACTGCCTAAAGATATAGTTTTCATTGAACATTGTTAAATGAGTCAGTTAACAAAGCAAAGGGTAGTACATTAAAACAGACGAACAAATCTAACTTTCTTCCCAGAGAAAATATACTTTAGTCTTAAAAGTTGGCCTCACAATTGCAGTTGATCTTGGATCAAATGCAGATAGATTAAAATTAATTAAAATGTATGTGAGAATTCTAGCAAGTTTTCTATAATTTTTGAGGGACTGCCTTTTTTGATTACAGCTACTCAGGTCCAGCAGGAAGGGCATGTTATGAGTCATGACTGCTATAGAGGTCCATCTGATAGGACCAGGAGAAGAGTCTTTCCTGCCATAGCACCTGCTCTTTGGAACACCATCTCCTTGAGGTCAGTTTGGCCCTGACTCTATGGCCTTCTAGGCCTAGAGATCTTTTGCAAACAAGGAACTTGCCACGTGGATTTATTACATTTGAGTTTTTAGATACTCTCCCATATTATACATAAATTGTACAAACTTATGGTCGCAGCTGGAGTCTCAGTGAAGTGGTTAATCAAAATATTATGTGACTGCTTCAGTCAATGAGCACAATCCCTGCATTCCCAGTTGCGATTGTTAAGTGATCTCACAGGTTGTTAAGCAGAGTCTCAGGTAAAAGTGTGAAGTGCTTCAGCAGGAATGTGGGAAACCCTGGGAGACCTATATAGCACACATGTGGGCTTTACTACATCAAGTGGACAACCTTTAGAGTTGAGCTAAGCATTTTGGCTTCTCTCTTGTGAAAAGAAACAAATGAAGTTTATCTTTCATATTTAAAATGAGATTATTCTATCGAGTTTGAATGTCAAGAGATACAAAATAATAGTAGAAAATCATACTTTATGAAACACATTTGCTGGCCTTGACATTATCTTAAAACGATCATATAGCTGGTCATTAGGAAGTACATAATAGCAGAACCTTCTAACAAATATTTAAATTAAAATTTTAAAATGCAAACTTTCTACCTTGTTATGTAACAGCTTTTGATGATAACAATCTTTGCTGCATATTTACCTCACAGATGCACAGAAAAAGGGATGTTGTCATCTAGAATTATTTTTTCTCCTAGATATATTGCATGATCAGTCATAGTTTAAGAAGCCTCAAGACAGAAGCTGCTGCAGAACTAATACTGTTTGACAGACAGAACTACACCATTAAATTCATAAAGAAACTGCAGGGTTGCAACAACAATTACAAAACAACACCATAATAATCCAAGCATTAATCAGCAATAATAATTCCACCAATACATGAAACAGCAAACTGTTGAATAATTTTCTATGTTAAAATCTCAGATTAGATTCTGGGCATCAGAAGACCAATGAGAATATTCCTGTCCTGTTCAGTCAAATTGGGAAGGGATATTATGGGTCCCTTGGGGGAACAGCCTGTCTCAGTGATAGCCCATCTTTCTAGAACAATGTTGCCACAAAAATTCTGCTAACTTGTATAAGTGTAATATTCCAGAAAGTGGTAAAAATTGAGTCTGAGCTGGAATTGTTTGTTTTTTTTAAATTAGGACAATTAAATTTATCACTTCAGCTTTTAATGACTGGTTGAAGATATTTATACAGTGCCAAAAATGTCACTCAAACAATGCCTTCCCCTTATCTTGCTATTCCTTGTGAACATAAAATAAAATAAAATTTCCAATCCATATTCCCAGAACATATGGTATGTCTTTATTTGCTTATTTATTAAAGCAAACCTAAATGATTATTTTCCAAAACATGAAGCCTTTCAGTTAAAAGCTTTATTGCTAGCAGTAACAGTGAAAACATTCAGAACTTAGATGTAACGTAAAAGTAGGTTTGTGCAAAGAATTTTCTTATGACATGCCACACGCAAAATAATTAAGTTATGTTTTATAGGTTTCTAAACCAGATGCTTTAATTGCACAAGAAAGGCAAGTTCACAAGTTCAGTATTCAAAATGAGGCTTTCAAGAAAAGGATTGGACTGAAAGGTAAGGGATCATAGTTTGATAACCATAGCTTTTAACATCCAGTACAGAAATGAAGATGAGAGAAGACACTGTACGGCACATTAATGTGCTCCAGTTAAGGCAGAAGTGAGAAATGATAATGCCTTTCAGTTTTGTTAACATGCACCATACTTCATCACTGGCTAAGGGCTGATAAGAATTGGACTTCAACATCTAGAGGAGTCTATGTTGCTTTTTCTTGTCTTAAGGCATGGAAAACATGGAAATCTTGGCTGTATAAAACCAAGATGTTTATCTACTTAAGGTTAAGCCTGAAGAACGAAATTCCATAGAAGATCCATTAGTGGCTGATAAATAGTGTTGACAGTCATTATTTCCAGTAAGTATCTATACAGAAGAACTGAGCCTAATCAAGGAGCATTAATTTTTCTAAAGGAGGAAAATCAGTTAAAGTGTTTTCTTCAGCATATATACTAATATTTTGCTCCTCAAAGAATGAAATGGTTCTTGTTTCCACTAATCTAGTTACAATATGGATATTTTGTTTTTTGGAAAAAACATTTATTTCAATAGTTTTAAGTATTACTCTGGAACTGCAGACCAAACATCACAATTCTCAGGCTCATTCAAGTCCAGTTTATTTATTTATTTATTTTTCTTTATAGGATTATAGTTAATTGTGTATGACAAACTATTCCTGTAGAAAATTTCAAAGCAGCTTGCTAAGAAAAATTGAAAAATCAAGTGTCAAACAAAATCTTGTTGGCTCACAGAGTTATCTAGGTCAAAACTAGTTTAATGTTTCTTTCTGTGCAATATGAGTTTTATCTTTAATCTTTTTGTATAATATTTTAATTCTTTATTTAATTACAAATAAGAGGCAAATATTAGATACTACAAAACATTTTCAAGCAACATAGATGTGTATCATAGACAAGTAAACAATGGAGTGCAGTGTAAAATTTCTTATCAGCATTCACACTATGTTACAAAGGAACTTGACAGCTGTTATACAGGAGAAAATTAAAGTGAAAAGTTCTAACGTGGCTTTCTTAGTTAAATGCTTTACTGAATATTAATACATTGCTGAATAGAAACACCAAAAAACCTGAAAAGCTGGCAAAGTGGCAAAAACTGCACTTCTAAATTTAAACTTGTTCCAAATGTCATAAATAGACATTAGAAGTGAGAACTTCAGCAAAACATTGAAGCTCAAGTATGCAACATTTCATTGCCCCCTTTTCTTTCAGCTTTGAATAGTCTTTCTCTACTCTAATACTTAATGATCTATTGCCACTAAGCATATTTCAATCCTCACTGAATTGTTACCTGGGAATTGGTGATACACCACATACCTAGCCTTAAGATTTTTTTCTCAATATTTTGTTCTTGTGCATAGTACAGTTATCAATCAATGACTTGCTGAATTGGACTAAATTGATTACAGAACTCTCAAATACTGAAAAGTTGAAACACAAGTTTCAATCAATAAACATATATTTTTACCAAAGTATCACACAGTATAATGCGAAGAAGTATATCTATATTTGTTTCAAAAGAAATGCAACATATATGATAATTATTCTAGCCCACAATAAGTTTGCTGGGATTTCTATAACCTGATGATGTGACTATCTTTTCACCAACACCTGTAAACTCAATTGAAACCTTCTCTCTCAAAAACATCAACCCATTTCTGCCAAGAGCACTTATTGATAATTAATATCAATCAGACAAAGTTGTTGTTTTTTGGAAAAAAAATGGAAGATTTAAATGGGTCCTAAGGAAACTGAGCAGCTCTGGCAACCATCACACAAGCTTTTTTACATTGCCCATATGAAGTTGAGAAGCTGTCATTCTTCTTGTATTATTGTATTGTTGAAATTCCTCTTTTTTTCTAGCAGAACAAAAACACCCCATAATTACAGTTTATGTATTTCTTTGTCAAAATAATCAGTGGGGTGCCACTTTTTCCACTATCCCATGCTTCTATTTGACATTGCAATGCCAAGAAGGAGGAGGAGGAAGAAGAGGAAGAGGAGGACTGATGATAAGTGTCAGAACATTTTGGGAAGAAGGAGAAATGCCATACTCTAATAATTCAGGTTTCCCAAGTTGGCTGGAAAATGATCAGAATCATAACTGACTTCTAAATAGAAAAGCAATACTTCCTTTTCAGTTTTTTCCCTTCTATGTCTATTGCTTGATCCTTGTTACTTAGGCAGCATCACATGTAGAAACTTATCTTCTGTATTATAAATAAAATGCCTTATAATGAATAAAATTGTTTGTTTAGCTCTGTACTGCATTATCTCCACTAGTGATATCCCTCCATTTCAGATATCACATGGTTGATGGGATCTGGAACTTTCTGCATGGACATTCTCTACAATTAAGTTATGTAGTTTCTCCCTTTAGTAAGCAAGACAGATGAAGAAAACATGTCTTAGGTAAACTGATTTAATGACTTGACTGTAAATGCATTTTGCCCTTAATGCATTTGTTAAAGTAAGCATAATGTCATTGCGTTAATTTTTGTCTTCTTAAAATAGATCAACGCCTACATGATATAACTAGGATATAACTTTTGGGATGTATTGCAGCTGACTTACAAGTTTTCCTGAATGATACACTAGAAATTATGTACATATCTTGATTTTACTTAATTAGAATTGTTTCTTGTAGGACAGAAATGGGATCTGAAATAATAGTTAACAATGGATAGTTAGTCACAGCAAATATGACTTGGCTTTTCAACTAACATACAAGTGACACATTCAAAGACCCAGCGGAGAAAAGAGGAACACAGGGTCTGATTTCAACAGATGTTCCTGATCAAGGATAATGAAGAAACTGAGATTAGTGACATCCTGCAGAAACAAACACAGCCACTGCCTGCCTAAAGTGCTATGATCATCTCATTAGAAAAGTGTTAAAAGCATAGCAGAGAAACATAAACATTCTAGCCATTAATTAAACATCTTGGCCATCAATCATGTTAATAGCAAAATTGCTAAGCAATATAAATTAATCTATTACCTACAATAAAACTTATTTTTCCTTCAGATTTTAAGTGATAAAAAAACTGTTAAAAGTAATTGTTGTAATGTCCCAGGTATACAGTATATGTTTTTAAAAGGCTATACATTCACAGACCAGAAAGTAAACTGAAAGATTCCCAAGAGTCTTCAAATTCAACAGCAAGTGGAGTTGGCAGAAAACAGATTTCCGTGCTTTAAAAGTTCCTTCCTTCAAAATAATGAAAGAAACAGAGGGGACATATATGTAGGAGTCACTAACTCAAAGAAAATAATGCAGTCACAAAGAAAAGCAAGCACTGCTTATCAGGCACATTGAAATTCCATATTGAAAACTACACAACACGAGTAAAATGTCTGCAAAACACCTAATCAAAATCTTCTCTTGCTTTCAGCAACTGATGCATGCAGAAGAGTTCACTAGCTTTGCTCAGTGTATGCAATTAAATCTTGATTATATCCATCATGCACAATAATTATTAGTTAGCCCTTGTCACTTCAAGGCTGGATTATTGCAACACGCTCTACATGGGGCTACCCTTGAAAAGCGTTTGGAGACTGCAGCTAGTCCAGAATGCGGCCGCGCGAGTGATATTGGGTGCACTGAGATACACCCACGTTACACCTGTCCTCCGCGAGCTGCACTGGCTACCAATTGGTCTCCGGATGCAATTCAAGGTGTTGGTTATTACCTTTAAAGCCCTACATGGCTTAGGGCCAGCGTACCTTCGAGACCGCCTACTGCCACATACCTCCCAGCGGCCAGTAAGATCCCACAGATTGGGCCTCCTTCAGATGCCATCAGCCAGACAGTGTCGGCTGGCGGGCCCCCGGAGGAGAGCCTTCTCTGTGGCTGCTCCGACTCTTTGGAATCAGCTACCCCCAGAGATCCGGACCATACCCACTCTCATGGCCTTCAGGAAAGCTGTAAAAACCTGGCTGTTCCAGCAGGCCTGGGGCTGTTGACCTCATTGTTGAGGTCCAGCCCCGATTAGAGTGAATGCATGTGGTTTTGTGATTTAAAACTTTTTTCTTTTTTTTCTTTCTTTTTCTTTTCTTCTTTTTTTTGTAAGCCGCCTAGAGTCCTTTGGGATTGGGCGGCATATAAATTTTGATAATAAATAAATAAATAATAAATAGTTTCTCTTACATAATTTAGCTTACATATTGAATTTTTAAAAGGTAGTATGTAAGTATGCAAGTACTGCAGTGGTGGGTTTCAAATCCCATTCCAACAGGTATGGTTGGAATGGGGCCGGCGGTGTCCTCATGGACGTGCGCAGCATGCATGCACATGCACACAGCACGCATATACATTCAAGCACCTCCGTGATGCTCCGCAATGCTCCAGCTGCTCCATGGAGCATCGCAGAGACACTGTACATGCCATGCACCTGCGCAGAAGTGCAAAGCATTTAAACTCCAGTAAGGAGCTCAGGCAAGCAGGTGGGCCCTCCGGAGCACCATACCGGAACGGTATCAGGTGCTCCAGGCTGGCTCCAGTACACGCGTACCGGGGTGTACCGCCTGCAACCTACCACTGATGTACTCATACACCCTTGCTACTTAAAAAAGAGCACAGGCACACCTGGGACCTTCTCCTAGATAAAAAGAATCTTTTTTCTCCCTAGCAAGATTTTTCTCTCTTTTTCAACTTCCAAACAAATACTGAAGAAATAGTTGAACTGACGAGGGGCAATTGGTAAGGTTGACGATAGAATTAGTGCATGGTGATTTATTACATCAGAATAATAACTATTACTCCATCCATAAATCAAGACACAGAATGTTGACAGAATTGAGGCCAAAGTGGTGTGAATGAAAATTAAATGATCTTTTGCAAACACTTTTTGAGGAAATAAGTGATTGTTCCATGATCACTTAATACTATATCTATTTGTGAAAAGTATTGAAATAGGAGGTTGAAATGGTAGAATAAAGGGAGTATGCTGGAAGATACTCCTGCTGCTGGAAAGGGAGCATTCTATACCACATTGTTTATTGTGCATTGTCTTTGTATCCCCATACAAGCACTTTAAACTCTCCTCCAAAAAGCTAAGAAACAACATTCAGCTGACCTCTTAAGCTTTTTTCATTCAGTACATTCTGCATATATTTTCTATTATTGCCCACTGAAATCAATTATCCAGTAAGAGAACAGTGAAGTGTTTAGTGCTTTCCTGTAAATGGCACGACTCATCTACAACATAGAAAACAAGGACTGTAACAGTCACTATGTAGGACAGATAAGCAGAAGACTAACAGAGGACATCCATGAACACCAACTAGCAGTCAAGACATAACAAAAAACCCTTACACTCAGAACGCATGAACAGATTCAACAACAGTTTTCATTGGAAAACTATTAGCCTCTTAAAGATAAAGGTTCCCCTTGCAT
This sequence comes from Thamnophis elegans, assembly GCF_009769535.1. Taxonomy (NCBI): domain Eukaryota; kingdom Metazoa; phylum Chordata; class Lepidosauria; order Squamata; family Natricidae; genus Thamnophis; species Thamnophis elegans. The sequence continues at coordinate 42,781,952 of NC_045547.1, read as the reverse complement.
ATATGTGCTAGTCATCCCTGGCTCTAGAGGATGGTGCTCATCTCTGATTCAAAGCCGAAGAGCCAGCACTGTCTGAAGACGTCTCTGTGGTCATGTGGCCAGCATGACTAAATGCCGAAGGCACACGGAACACTGTTATCTTCCCACCAAAGGTGGTTCCTATTTTTCTACTTGCATTTTTACATGCTTTCGAACTGCTAGGTTGGCAGAAGCTGGGACAAGTAATGGGAGCTCATTCCATTACGTGATACTAGGGATTCAAACCGCTGAACTGCTGACCTTTCTGATCGACAAGCTCACCGTCTTAGCCATTGAGCCACTGTGTCCCTAATTAGCATCTTTGACCAATCCAAATTCAAAACTATTAGAGACTTTCTTGCCATTCAGAAAAATAAGCCATCAACAGACATACAGAGATAAACCACATATGCATTATTATATTATTCAACAGAAAATAGAAATCTACGAAGGAAGCAAAAGGACACATCTTCTCTAGCAGCCACCACTCAGATAAACAAGGATCGGTGCCACACAAACAGTCAGAAACAATACTCTAATCAAAGAACCAGCAAGGAGGAAAAAACAGCTTTACCAAAACTGGCATGACAAGCTACTATATTTAAATAGGCAACAAACATCCACTGTTAGGTGTTTTGCAGTTTCTCTTGAGGCAATTCAGGAATTGGTACAAAGTCCTGACCAAACACAACTTTAAAAGGGGTCATGCCGGTACTGCTGTGAACAGAATTATTGTACGCCATTTTTGCATGTGGTAACAGGTCAGCCCAATTGATATCTCCTTCCATGGGGCTCCAGGACAGGCAACACTTTGGAGGAGACTTTGGGGCTTTCCTGGAGGTGTTTTTGCGGCCGCGCAGATGGGACAATTGGCTATGTAGGACTCAATGTCTTTTTTCAATGAAGGCCACCAAAATTGCCTCTTAATCAAATGCAAAGTCTTTATAAATCCAAAATAGCCCGCCATTCTCGAATTGTAGGCCCATTGAAGAACGACAGGTTTCAAGTTAGCAGGAACATACAGTTTAGCTTCCACCCAAGCCACTCCATCCTTCATGGTGCATTCATCAGAATGTTTCTTGAAACAGTCATTGGACTCAAGGCCTTCCTTGAGTTTCTTCATTAGGTCCGTAGTCACATCCAAGTCAACTGGATTTCGGCTCCTAGAAACCATTGGGGCAGCCAGATTTTTAGCTGGGATGACCGAATGAACCACACTCAGTTTATTTATTTATTTATTTATTAAATTTTGTATGCTGCCCACTCTCAAAAGAGACTCAGGGCGGCTTACAATAAAAGGGAGGGGGGATAAAAAAAATAAAAAACAGTTTAAAATTACACAACAGTCACAAACCTGAAGTGGGGCTGGACAACTCAACAGCCCCAGGCCTGCCGGAACAGCCAGGTCTTAGTCGTTTTGCGGAAGGCCGAAAGGGTAGTGAGGGTCCGGATCTCAACGGGGAGCTCGTTACAGAGGGCCGGAGCTGCAACAGAGAAGGACCTCCCCCGGGGTGTCGCCAGCCGACATTGGCTGGCAGATGGAATCCGGAGAAGGCCTAGTCTGTGCAATCTAATCGGTCTTTGGGAGGTAATTGGCAGGAGGCGGTCTCTCAGGTAACCAGGTCCGATGCCATGTAGGGCTTTAAAAGTAATGACTAGCACTTTGAAGCATGTTCGGAGACCAATGGGAAGCCAGTGCAGCTCGCGGAGGATAGGTGTAACGTGGGTGTACCTAGGTGCACTCACAATCACTCACACGGCTGCATTCTGGACTAACTGAAGTCTTCGAACACTCTTCAAGGGCAGCCCCATGTAGAGCACGTTACAGTAATCTAGTCTTGAGGTGACGAGGCCTCCCGGTCCAAATAGGGTCGCAATTGGTGCACCAGGTGAACCTGGGCAAAAGCCCCCCTGGTCACAGCCAACAAATGATGTTCTAAGGTCAGCTGTGGATCCAGGAGGACTCCCAAATTGCGGGCCCTCTCTGAGGGGCGAATAATTTCACCCCCCCAGGCTGAGAGATGGAATAGCTGGACCATCCTTGGGAGGGAGCATCAATAGCCACTCAGTCTTGTCGGGATTGAGTGCAAGCTTGTTCGTTCCCATCCAGACCCTGACAGCCTCCAGGCACTGGCACATCGCTTCTACCGCTTCACTGAGTTGGCACAGGGCAGACAGATACAATTGTGTATCGTCCGCATATTGATGGTATTTAATCCCATGCCGCCGTATGATCTCACCCAGCGGCTTCATGTAGATGTTAAATAGGAGGGGGGGACAGGACCGAACCCTGCGGCACCCCATAAGTGAGGGGCCTAGGGGTCGACCTCTGCCCTCCGACCAACACCGACTGTGACCTGTCCGAGAGGTAGGAGGAGAACCACCGAAGAACGGTGCCTCCCACTCCCACCTCCCGCAACCGTCGCAGAAGGATACCATGGTCGATGGTATCAAAGGCCGCTGAGAGGTCAAGGAGCACTAAGATAGAGGAGTGACCCCTATCCCTGGCTCGCCAGAGATCATCGATCAGTGCGACCAAAACAGTTTCCGTGCTGTAACCAGGCCTGAATCCAGACTGAAAGGAATCCAGATAATTGGTTTCATCCAAGGACCGCCGGAGTTGAAAGGCCACCACTTTCTCAACAACCTTCCCTACAAAGGGGAGGTTGGAGATTGGACGAAAAATGGCAGGATCCAGAGAAGGTTTCTTCAGGAGGGGTCTCACCACCGCATCCTTTAGGAGGAGCAGAAAGGATCCCTCCCGGAGAGAGGTGTTAACTATCGTCTGGATCCAGCCACGTGTCACCTCCCTGCTGGTCGAGACCAGCTAGGAGGGGCACGGGTCCAGTATACAGGTGGAGGCACTCACTGCTCCCATGGCCTCCATGGTTTGGAGCTGTTTTACTGGGGAAGCCTGGACAAGGCATCAGCCATAAAGTTCTTCCCCCCGGGATGTACTTCAGGGTAAAATTGAAACGGTTAAAGTGTTGCGTCCAACACACTTGTTTAGGTGACAGTTTATGCAGGGTCTTCAACGCTTCTAAATTCTTATGATCAGTCTATACTTCAAAAGGGTGTTTCACCCCCTCCAGAAGTGTCGCCAGGTCATCAAAGCCCATCTGACAGCAAAAGCTTCCTTTTCCCATATGGCCCATCTCCTTTCTGTCTCTGTAAACCTATGTGAGGTGTAAGCACACGGTTGCAATTTACCTTCAGCGTTTGTTTGAAGTAATACAGCATCTGCCTGTACCACGAATGGCGCATACATATCACAGTGTTTCAAAACCGGTTCAGCTGCAAAGAGTTGCTTTAATTTCTAGTCGAGTTCAAAGGCTTACCTGGCCTAGGTTTGGTTTCTCCTTTAGATTTTAGAAGATTTGTAATGGGCAGTGCAATGCTAGCAAATGCGGGAATAAATTGACGATAAAAATTTGCAAATCCCAGAAAACTTTGCAATTGCTTGCGGGTGTGAGGAGGTGCCCAATCAGTAACAACCTGGACTTTTGCCGGGTCCATCTCAATGCCTTTGTGGAAGATACAGTACCCTAGGTAATCAATAAAGTTCAGCGGCCCGGAGTTTCTTGAGGACTGAGCGCACCAAAGTCACGTGTTCCTCATATGTTTCCGTGTAAATAAGGATGTCGTCGAGATAGACTAACATACCCTTGTAACACGCCCTTGTACAGGTGCTCATGCAAAACTTCATTTATTAATTTTCACAAAGATCTTTCCTCCAAATTCAGTTCCGCCATCTGCGCGATTTCCAAGAGCCATGAAGATCCGGCAGCCCCCATGTTGTCCTCCTGGTCATTGCCTGGGTTGGACATTTCTTTGGAGATTTTATTTTTATTGCATTCCCCTTGGAAGGTGTTAGCTCCGGGATAAGTGTGAACTGAGACCTTACTTATTGTCAGGCGTGCCTCCTTCAGTAACCAAGAAAGAAATCTCCCAACTCCATTGTTTGAGGAATTAAAAGTACTTTTACTGGTTATGAATAGATAGCAGCGAAGTAAAGCAAGGTCTAAGTCAGAAAAGCATTAAATCATACATATCAAACATTTGCCCAGCCCCTCCCTCCAACAACCCCCACCCCATTGCCCAATCTGCAACTCCTTTAGGTGTCATGTGGGTTGCATCTCCAAGAAGCATCATCAGGTTGGTATGCAGGACGGTTGGCCTTGACCAGATCCAAACATCGGCCATCAGCATGCACAGAAGATGGTGAGAACAAAACTTCCTTTTTGACTATATTCACAGCCCAAATACCATGCCCCCTCCCCGTTTCCATGGCAACTGAAAGCAAGCAAGAGAAGCAGAGTCTGACATCCATATTTATTTCAATGATGTTACCTAGTTGGATAAGGAAACATCCATAAACAAACCATCAAGCTTAGAGAGCACCAAAAATTTTACAATTCAACCCTGAACTACACAGGGAAAGGTCAAAATAATCCAGACAGTAGTATTTTCATAGCACCCTCAAGATGATTAAATTGCCCTATAAGCGTTGAAAGACTTTGAAAGACTATATAAAGTATATGTATTATAAATTAATGCAAACTTCCAGTTAGACTGTAACTTACTGTAGCCCTCTCCACCACATCCTTTAAATACCTCCTAATTTTGCCAACAGTTCTGTACACCAAATGAAAAAGATGTGTTAAAATATTTATTAACCAGGTGTTCTCTGCCTGGTTGCTGGGTGGGTGTGGCCATAGTGGATATGGCCTAGTCAGCCTCCTGCATCATGGTGGGGTGGCTGTTTTCACCTTCCCCAGGCTCTGGAGGCTTTCCTCGAGCCTCTGAGAGAGCGAAAACTGCCTCCCTGGGCTCCGGAGACCTTCCAGGAGGCCTGTTTTCCCCCCTCCCTGAGCCTCCTTGCAGGCCCTGCACTTACCTCACATTCAAAAGGGGCCACATGGAGACTTCTGGGAAGGGGGGGGCTTGGTGGGAGGGATGGGATTTGGAGGTTCTTTGAACTGACCATAACGTTAGCTACGGGTTCTCTCCAACCAGGGCAAACCCATAGCAGCCCACCCCTTTTATTAATCCTTTAAGATACCATTAGGGTATGTGAATTAGATAGGCATCTAAAACTTTATAAAATTAAAAATATTGATGCTTTCTAAATGGATACTTAAAGACTAATATCAACTTTATATTATATACCTACTCTTGATCCATACTCAACTTATATGTATCATACATTTCTACATAATTAGAAATGAAGAATATTCTAGGGCATGAATAAAGTTCTGTATACACAAGTTTTTGTATGTAAGATCTGTGCAAAAATTACGTTATCTTGTCATCTTTATGAGAGAGATGTTATAGAACATGACACAGATAAAAGAAATTTGGATTGGAACTTTTGATCTTTAGTTGCAAATTGTAAGTAGCCAACCCTCTAGATTTTTAGTACTAAAAACAATATTTCAAAAGCTCAGGAACCTTTTAAAAAGGGTGGGTGGAACAATGAAGTAAGTTTTTATTACAGTACTTGTCTTTGAAGAGACATACAATATTAAAAAAAGGAAATGATCAGAAAAGTGTGATTGGAAATATACTTATAGAAACTGATACCAGTCTTTTAAAGACTTTTAAATCCAACATGGCACCAATCTATGCAATCATAGATTACAAAATGTTCTAACATAAAAATCTATATTGCTGTGAAGTTGGGAAAAATAACATAACTTAGGTTTTTTTTTATATTTGTGCCTATACAGAGCTCTCCATTACAACCTATAGTGAAATCAAAGTATACTAGACAACCCATGGCCCTGTGGGTCATCGTTTCAGAGATAGATCCTGATCAGATTCCTCAATGCCTTCAAAAAGGGCAGAGGTTTAATGTACTTGAAAAGTTCTTAAAAGGTCAGGGAGGTATTCAAACATGTATCTAAGTTGAAAGTAGCCCATCTTGACTTATAGAGCCTACTCAAACATTAGCAGTTGACATAGCAGTAGACATTTTGTATAATGTCATTACATCCTTTATGATAATTTTTATGTCATAAAATGTTTTATAAAATATGTCAAATTTCAACTCCACAGGAGTCATGGGTCCTGGATTTTGACCACTTTCTGTAAGTTAGTCCATTTGGGATATTTTGGTAGAGAAGGTTTTGCCCTATGATGTACCATTTCATCCAGTTAAAGGTTACAGACACAAGAGTTTGACGCAAGAGTAATATATAGATATTTTAAAATAAATAAACATTGCAATGTATCGTTGCCAAAACTGTATGAAAAGATGTATGCTTTTCTAATTTTCTAAAAAGCTCAAGTGACATAAATCATAGAACACTATCTGCACTTTCTCATTATCATTTTTAATTTACACCAACTTTTACACTTTCAATGTGACTTCTATTCACATAACTGTGAGACTGTCAAAGCATGAAAATGAAATTGGGATTTAAACAGCAACACCAAACGTTTACTATTAACAAAGCAAAAGTTTGAGATGAGTAGATGACAATAACAATTTTAAACATAAAACTGCAGCAATTATATTTTGGTAGTAATCAAATATCATCCATTCATTCATTAAACTAGCTGTGTGGTTTCCGTTTCTAATAGAAAATGAGAGTTCCATAGAAAATCAAAATCTATATTTAAAAATTATCATTCTGAGAAAATAGTAGCTTGGTTCAAGTCTGTTTATTTTTGCGACCCTCTTATACCCTATTCTGCTATCTTTTATCAATTTCATTTAATTTGTCTGATTGCTAGGATCACTAATGTTTGTCAGTCAATTGCATTTCTTTTATACTTATATCTTTCATTCTCCTTGCCCCAATTCCTCAGTTTTTTCATTGCTATTAAGATGATTTTGGAGGTTAGTCTTCTAGAACAAGGGTCCCCAACCCCGGGGCCACAGCTCACTAGTGGGCTGTGGTCTATTCAGAACTGGACTGCATAAATGGCAGGTAAGTACATTTGCATGCACAGCTCCATTTGCATGAGTGACAGAAACTCACACTCATGCACAAAGCTCCATTTGTGTGAACAGTGGATGCATGTGCCTGCCACTTGCACAAATGGAGCTGTGTGTGCTTGCACATGTAGAATAGAATAGAGCTGGAAGTACCTTGGAGGTCTTCTAGTCCAGGCACCTACTCAAGCAGGAGAACTTATACCATCTCAGACAAGTGACTGTCCAGTCTCTTAAAAACATCCACAGATGGAGCATCCATGATTTCTGAAGGCAAGCTGTCCCACTGGTTAATTGTCCTATTAGGAAGTTTCTCCTTAATTCTAGGTTGCTTTTCTCTTTGTTTAGTCTCCAACCATTATTTCTTGGCCTGCCCTCTGGTGCTTTGGAGAATAATTTGTGCCCTGTTCTTTGTGGCAGCCTCTCAAACACTGAAATACTGCTATCATGTCACCCCTAATTCTTATTTTCTTTAGACTAGCCAGACCCAAAACCTGCAGCTGTTTTTCATATGGTTTAGTCTCCAGGCCTTTGATCATCTTAGTTGCTCTTCTCTGAAGTTTTTCCAAAGTCTCAACATCTTTTAAGTAGTATGGTGACCAAAATTGGTTGCAGTATCCCAGGTGTGGTGTTACTACCATTTTGTAAAGCGTCACTAATACTTCATGTGATCTTGATTCTATGCCTCTGTTTATACAACCCAGGACTGTATTAGCTTTTTTGACTGCTGCTGCACATTGCTGGCTCATATTCAAGTGATCATTCATCATTCTAGGACAGGGATGTCAAACTCAAGGCCTGGGGCTGGATCCACAGGCCGCCCTAGAAACAGCAAAGGACCGGCCTGCAGTGCCTCTGCCAGCAAAAATGGAGCTTGTGAGGGCCGCAGGTGGCCCTCCTAAGCTTTGTTTTCACTGACTGAGGGGTGTAGGAGGCCGTCGCAGCCAAAACCAGAGCTTGGGAGCATGTTTTTGCTGGCAGAGCACTTGGGCCACCACAGGCGCCCCTGACACAAGTGATGTAGAGCTGGCCATACCCATCCTGGCTCCCTGAGGTCAACCCTGATGCAGCCCTCAATGAAATGGAGTTTGACACCCCTGCACTAGGACTTAAAGGTCCCTCTCATAGTTACTCTTTTTAAGCCAGGTCTTGCTTAATCTGTACTTATACCTTTGATTTCTCCTGCCTAAATGTAAAGTTTTGCTTTTATCCACATTAAAATTAATTTTGTTGGATAGGGCCCATTATTCAAGTTTGTCAAGCTCTTTTTGGATCCTGAGTTTGTCTTCTGGGGTGTTGGCTATTTCTGCCAGTTTATATCATCTGCAAATTTGATGAGTTCTCCTTCTATTCCCTCATTTAAGTCATCTATAAAGATATTGAAGAGTACTGGACCTAAGACTGGGCCTTGTGGTACCCCACTGCTTACTTCTGTCCATGTGGATGTAGAACCATTAAGGACTACTCGTTGAGTACAGTTTATTAGCCACTTACAAATCCATCTGGTGGTGAGGCCGTCTATTCCATTTTTCAAGCTTACCAAGAAGTAGATTGTCTAGGTCTATTTTGTCTTACTGAAATCTAAATATACTATGTACACAGCATTTTGCTGATTTACTAATTTAGTGACTTTATCAAAGAATGAAATAAGATCTGCTTTTAACACACCCGTACTGGCTAGTAGTTATTACTTTACTTGCTTCCAGTAGATCTGTTTTTTGATTATCTGTACACGCTTACCACTCCCACGGAACCATTCCCTCCCCTTCTCTGCTGGGCCACCAAGCTGGAAAGGGTTTTGGACTGCTGTTCTAGAATATGAGCCATTCCACTCAACTTTTGCAACATGAGAAAACTATATAAGAATTCCCTTAATTTCTTTATCCAAACATTAATGAACATATTGAAGATTAGAATGCATATGATTGTATATTCCTACATTCAATATCTTTTTCATTCTGATAAGCATTATAAACCCTAAGTATGATATTTCAGGCCAGACAGCTTTTTATCCCCTTAACTCTCATGCTACTAGTCCATGTTTGACAAATAATTCATTGACTTGTTTTGTGAAAAATTCCTAAGAGAATCATTAGGTCTGAAATAGTGTGGGAAATTATCCCATAATTGGCTGGGTGAAATTAGCTGGGATCAATAGGATAGGATAGAATATCTGGATCAATATCTATCTGGATCAAAAGTATCCCAGTGAACATTTGCCAAGAGCCATATGGAAAGAACAGTCCTGGGAAAGTTTTAGATAAGGAAGCCAAATTCATTTCGAGTGTCTATGTGAATAGCAATACACAGATACACACAGAGATGAGAGGCCTCTATTATCTGAGATATAAACACACAGAATTAGCCTTGCATCCTTTTGCCGCCTCGTGTAACAAATCAGTCATTCCCATATGCCTAATGTAGCTCTCTGTATACAATTCCATACTTCCTACCTCCCTTATCAAAGAGTACCTTTTGTCCCTCCTCCCTGCCTTTCTGCCAGAATGTGTAATCAAGAAGTGATTTGTAACATACTGTGAGATCCTTTGTTTGTATTAAACTGCTGACTAGCTTTCTTTGAACTTTCCTAATAAAAAGTGTTCTGGTTTAACCAGAAACCACCATTTTTCACCCAGTCTGCAGTGTGTGCGTGTCTCATTGCCAAAGCAGCCTAGGAATTAGAATTCGTGAAGTGGTCCATCGGATTGTGAGAATGCTTGTATTCCCAATGCAAGCTCACTCTCGCAAGTGGTGACCTCCGACGTGATCCATTTCACAACGCCAGGAATCAGTCGAGGTGCGACGCAGGGAGGCCCGGACAGGTCGAACGGACTCATCGCGTGCCCAACACCCCCATCTCTTACCCAGGCCAATCCGTAAGTATGGGGACAGATTTATCTAAAGAACAGGTGGTTCGCCTTAAGGAAATTGGACATTTGTCTAAAGAGCAGATCGCTCACCTTAAGGAAATTAGACAAATAGTTGGAGCTCACAAAATTATATTAAAGGATAACGGAGACACATTCACGCTTTCCAAAAAGCAGGCAGATGAATTAGCATCTTTAAACCCCACTGCCCCTCCCAAGTATGAGGAAATAACAACAAAGGCTATAGGGGGAGAGAAAAGGGAAAGCAAAGAGGAGATTTTAAAGCAAACTCCTCAAGAAGAAAAATCTAACACCCCAGAAAAATCTGATATCCCTCCAAAATATGAAAAAGTAACAACAGAAATTGCAGAGGAAATTAAGGAAACAGAGATCAAACAACAAGTTCCTCAGGCAGAAAAATCTAATATTTATCCAGTTTTAAAAAGTACTGAGTGCTCACTCGGTCTCCTCACTGCAGGAATGCAAAAAAAGAGAAGTGGGGAGGACGTGAAACTGGAGGACCTAAAATTAATGGCTGCTTTTCCTGTTGATTTTGCAGGAAAAAATCCTGTGTTCACCCCCTTGTCACATAATATTTTAAAAGATTTAAAATCAGCCATAGTAACTTACGGCTTATTGTCTCCATATGTGCAAGGTTTATTGCAGAGTTTGTCTGAAAATTATGTTTTATTGCCAAATGAATGGTACTCAGCAGCAAAAATACTTTCCACTTGGCAGATCGTCGCGGAATGTTTAAAAACTCATGAACAAGCCGTGATGGGGGGAACAGACACCCCCCTGCTATATTTGAAAACCTCTTTGCTAAATTCACACTCTCACTCTGAATCCAAGGCTTTCTTTTCCCTTGTATGCATGCCTTTGTTATCTTTAGCCTTTGAAGTTCCTCAACATTACACTTCGGGAGATTAATTTTGGGGCATTCGGCTAGCCCCACACAAAAGGCTGCTTCTTATTTTCCTTCTTATTTCAATCTCTTGGCAAGTGAATCTGCCTGGCTCTTCCTATTTCTTCCGGTGATTCCGGCTACCTCTATTTCATTTCATGTCTCAAGGAGTTCTTGTTACTCCTTTCTTACTGACTCATCTAATTTCTCTTCTGATTGCTTTAAGCACACTTTTCTGCCTGAGCACCTGAAACTTTTTCACAGATGTTTCATTTCCCAGAAACCTGCATCTTTTGCAGCTCTAATTACAAAAGCCCGTGTCAGATCTGAATTGGAATGGAGAAAAAAATGTTTTTGTGCATGCATGAATGTGTGCCTAAGTTTTTGTGCACCCTCAAGGTAATTGTAGATAAGATATTTTCAATCCAAAAGACAGGGATTTTAAAGTGTTCAATTTTGTAACAAATTTGCTGACTTTCTGGCCACCATCAGATGAAAATTGTTGCAGCTGTAATAGTTGTCTTTTAAAAGAAAAGTAAGAAATTTAGTAAGTAATGAGGTAAAGCCTGACTGAATGGGAAGACCTAGGTAATTGGACTTGATTACTTTGATGTAATGTCTGTTAAAACAATTCTTAGGTGTCTATCCCAGGTTCTGTAATTAAGGCACGTATCCGACCGGTTGTTTTAAAATTGCATGTTAACTTGTGGGGGAGAGATTTGTTGTCTCAGTTTGGGGCAACCCTAACTTTGGAATAAGGTAGAGAAAGAGTGATAAAAGAGTGAGAGAGAGGTAGAGAGAAAAGAGAAAGTGAATAGAGGTAAAGAGAAAGAGGAGAATTGAATTAAATTGATGTTTGAAGTTTGTAAATGGGCTTTGGCTTGAAGCCGTGAGGGTGAGAAGAGTAGTTAGGATTTAAACTGCTCTCTGAAATTCCTCGCTGTTTGAAGAATGCATGACAAAGGATTTTGCATGTGAAGTTAATTTACACAAGCAGTTTGATTGCAGTGTTAGTATGTTAAATGGTAAAAGTTGGTATGCACGTACTTTGATTTCTTTCATATAAAGAAACAGTAAGTTGCAAAGCTGTTTAATGGGATGTGTGTATGCCTTTGTGTTATCATTTCCAAGCTTGTCAAGAGAAGGCAGAGTGAGAACAAAGGAGAGATTGTGAAAGGTTAGCACCCAGCCATTCCCCCCCCTCCTTTCCCCCTGAGTCTTTCCTTGGAAGGAAACAGGAGAAAGGGGGAGAGAGAGATGTGTGTGTGTAACTGCTTTCAGACCTAGAGGGAGAGAGACAGTAAGAAAATAGAGCTCATTGGCTTACATATAGCTTTTTGAACTGATGGTAATGAATGTTTTGTATTAAGAATAAATGAAATGGACCCTTTAATGAAGCTTACATTAAAAAACAATGACCCAATTTGGATTGAACAGTGGCCCCTCCCTATTGTTAAATTAAAAGCCTTAAAAGAAATTGTGCAACAGTTGTTATTAGAGAAAAAAATAGAATTGTCAAATAGCCCTTATAATACTCCTGTATTTTTAATTAAGAAAAAATCAGGGAAGTGGAGAATGCTTCAAGATTTAAGAAAGATAAATGAAGTGATTTGTCCCATGGGGCCCCTGCAATGCGGATTACCAAATCCTAATATCATTCCTCAAAATTATGAATTAACAGTTATTGATTTAAAAGATGCCTTCTTCTCAATACCTTTACATAAAAAGGACAGAAGATTATTTGCATTTACAATTCCTGTACTAAATTATAGTGAGCCAACAGTAAGGTATCAGTGGAAAGTTTTACCCCAGGGAATGCTAAATAGCCCAACGCTTTGTCAATATTATATTAATAATATTTTAAAACATTTTAGAGCCAAGTATAAAGGTATCCTATTCTACCACTACATGGATGATATCTTGCTAGCAATAGAAAAGAATGCACAGGATGCACATTCACAAGTATTTAATGATAAAGGATTTAAAATTGCTTCAGAAAAAATTCAAACTATGCCACCATATTTATATTTGGGACATAGAATCATGACATCTCATGCCTCACCAGTAATTCCAAAACTACCTGAGATGGATAAATGTAGTTTGGTACAGTTACAACAATATTTGGGTTCAATTAACTGGGCACGTCCTTACATGGGATTAACTACGAGTCAATTACAACCCTTATTTGCATTGCTGGCAGGAGGAAAGGAGCCTGCTGCTATACTAACCATAGGGGACAAAGAAAAAGAGTGTATTCAGGTGATTGAGGCAGCCCTAACAAAGACTTGGGTAGACAGGATGGTTTCACACGTTCCTATCTCAGCTGCTATTTTCAATACCAAAAACTTGCCCACAGGGTGTTTGTTGCAAACACAACAGAAAAGTGTTAGTGATTGAATGGATACACTTAGCAAACAGCCCGGGGAGAACAGTTTCAACAAAACCTCTATTGTTATCCCAGATAATTATAAAGTTAAGAGAGAGAGCTCGAGCTACACTGGGAACGGATCCAGAAACTTTTTACATTCCATATCCACTACCTTGGTGGGAAAAATATTTTCAAATATCAGACGCACTTCAATTGGCCTTAAGTGACTATTTAGGGACAATTAAATACCACTATCCCACAGATTATAGGTTTTTGTTACTGAATCTACAACATTTACAATTGACTTCCTTACAAAGTAAACTGCCAATTAAAAATGCAGTTACAGTTTTTGCTGACGGAACTAAGAACAGGGGTGCATGTGTGTATCAAATCTCAGGACAGTGGGTGACTTACCACACGCACCCTCAGAGTTCAGCACAGCGTTCTGAGTTGGCTGCCTCCATATTAGCATTTGAGAAATTAAAAGACCAAACATTTAATTTAATTGTGGATTCATTGTATGTTTACCAAGTGATTAATAATTTGTTTGATGCCTATCTTTCACCAGCCCTAGATAAGCAATTGTTAGATATGTTTTTACAGTTACAGCAATTAATTATGGATAGAAAATTTCAATATTTTGTGGCTCATATTAGGAGTCACCAGTCACTTCCTGGTATGCTAACAGAGGGAAATGATTATGCAGACAAAGCCGCTAGGGAAAGTTTTATTGGATTTGCAACTCCATGGGAAAGCCATGAGTATTTTCATCAAAATGCAAAAGCCTTAGTGAAGATGTTTGGAATTTCAAAAACTGAGGCTGTAGCGATTATCCAGCAGTGCTCAACCTGTAGCAGGCAAGGTAACGCAATTCCTATGGGAGTTAACCCCCGAGGAATTAAACGATGTGAGATATGGCAAATGGACGTTACACAATACCCTTCTTTCGCACCCTGGAAATATATTCATGTCACAGTGGATACCTTTTCAGGTTTTATTTTTGCAAGCCCACAGCGGGGGGAAACAACCAAACAAGTGATCAACCATTGTATGCGCTCTTTTTCAGTTTTAGGAAGCCCCCTGGAGATTAAAACAGATAATGGACCCGCATACAGTAGCGCTGCATTCGCTACCTTTTGTGATCAATGGAAAATTGTCCATAAATTTGGCATCCCATACAATTCCCAAGGACAAGGAATTGTAGAAAGAGCAAATTTAACACTAAAAATGATGCTTGATAAACAGCAAGGCCCCTTTAAGATAGGGCTGCCTGAAATCCAAAACCGTTTAAGCAAAGCCTTATACACACAGAATTTTTTAAATCTTACAGGCTCACCCATAGCTTCCACAGCCGGGGAAAGACATTTTCAGAATAGCGTAGTCTCTCCCCGCCCTCTTGTTTATTACAGACAATTACCAGACCCTCAGTGGAAGGGCCCAGTGGAGCTCGTTACTTGGGGACGTGGATACGCTGCTGTGCAACTCCCGGACAGAGTGTTGTGGGTTCCTGGAAGATGCATACGACCGTTTCATGAGAGACCAGTAAAAACAGATGATAAAAAGGATCCCGAAGCAAGCCTATCCCTTTTGTTTCAAACAACAGATGACTAGAATTGCTGCTGCTCCCACTGTTATTCCTGTGAGCTGTGCATTGACTGCAGGATCCCGTGTGACATTGTGATAATTGAACAGTATCTTGAGGAAAATTTTTCCTATACCAATCCTTCTCACACTGAACTTCGTATCACACCAACAGTACAACTAACTATTGACAATCCCTTTTCTAACGATTATCACGTAAGATCTATTGACCCCTCTTTTGACATCTAGTACTCAAGATGAAAATCCGTCCGGAACAGGTCGTTGGCCGGTCATATGTTCCCAGAGTACGTCAGCCCCGATACCCATTTTTCAGAGGACCTTCGCCTGGACAGGACATGGGATTTTGGGATTTTTGGGCTCCTCCGATGTCTTGTAAGCATTTTCTGTTGCACCTTTTGCTAATGATGTTGGGGATGGGAATTATGCTTTTAATCATATGGGGGGCATGTGAATATGAACGCAAAAATAAGAAGGGAATAGTGGAGGATATTCAAGAAATTCCTTTCACACACAACCACTCAAAAAGAGCGATCATTCCATACTCCAATGGGGAAAACTGCAATTCTCAAGGGATATGCATCTACCCTCACAATACATATGGAGAAGCCAATACACAAGTTACCTTAACTTGTTATTTGAAAAATCCAGCTGCAGCGTGTTTAATTACATGGCAATTTTTGCCTGCAAAATTCAAAAAGGCAATCCAAAATGTGAGAGGTATTTCACACCCGAAAGAGAACAGCTGTTTATCACACATTAAAGTAAAAATTACAGAGAATTCTATAGGTTGGTATCAATGCACACAATACCAAAAAGGGTTACCTAATAAAATAATAAAAACAGAAGTAACTTCAAGGGCAAGTATAAAATTTCCCCCAGTTAGTGAGTGGTTCTTAACACTATTGAGTTATCAACAAGAGATAGGAGGAGACAGCTTTCACCACCTAACAAAAAGAGAGATAAAAGAGGACATTTGCACAGCCTGTTTACAAAAAACCAAACAAGGCAAAACAATTTCCATGACCTTAATATATTATACTATGAAACCTGAATGCAATGGAACCTTAATACCACCATGCACACATAACAATACACAATACAATCAATGCTATACACCAAATGGGATACAATGTTATGAACCAAAAGCGGTAGGACCTATAACGAGTAGCATCTATGTTTATGGCTATAAAGGAGGATCTAGTTTAAAACATCAATTTCTTACAGCACAAAGATTATCAGGGTACATAGCCCATAATGTTTCAAAGGGAATGGCACCCATTACTGTTTGTTTTGATACATGTTTAGCAATTGCTATAGGGCAAGGAACAGGATCCGCGGGGGTAACCTGTGGAGGACAGTCGTGGGAACAATCATACATCCAAAACCATAGATATTTATTCACTCGCTCGACACTTTCAGCACATGGAGGCTATACCCAACCGAGTGTATATTGGTATACAAGTGGCTATGGACCTAACAATTTCGATCTTTCTATTACTCCAGTCACTACTGATTGTCAATCCCATCACTGCACACCACTCTGCCTTACTGCACAGGTAGCAGGTACTATAGGCACCCGATACTATCATTATGGTATTGGTATAGATAAAGCAGGAAAGGATCCTTATGGATATATTATTGTAAAGACTGAAGCAACAAAATTAACAAATCAACCTGTAAAGTTTTTTTGGAGTTATGAGCAGGAGATTGCTAAACTTAACGATCTACCTACACCTCCAAAAGCAAAAAATATGTTTATTAATTTGGCTCAAGAAGTTGCTACAGAACTTATGTTAAAAAATTGTTTTGTATGTGGAGGAACCACTATGGGAGATCGCTGGCCATGGCATGTACAAGAAGCAAACTATACTGAAATAGCACAATGGAAAGGGAACTTCACCTTTAATAACAACTTCAATGAAACCTGGCAAGTTACCTCTCATATAATAGGTCACATATGTTATACCAGAAATAAAAATAATCAACCAAAAAGAAATAAACCTATGGGATTTTTGAAATGTTCTAATGAGTGGGAAAATAACACTTGGGTTTCACAAACTAATATGACCAAACCTGAAAACTCATTGCTGGAAGTAACTAAGTTACGAGGACTTTCAGACCCTGAAAATGATACTATTGTGTGGAATTCACCTGATGGGTTATATTGGATATGTGGTAATTTTGCCTATAATATGTTACCCGCGGGGTGGTATGGGTCATGCATCTTGGGGGCGATTCAACCTTCATTCTTCCTAATGCCTATAGAGAAAAAACAAAAATTGGGAGTCCCTGTATATGATACTCTTGAAAGACGTAAACGTACAATAGATCTTGCTAAAGGGATAAAAATAGGTAACTGGAAGGATGATGAGTGGCCCCCTGAGAGAATTATTGCATATTATGATCCTGCGACGTGGGCACAAGACGGATCGTGGGGATATAGAACGCCGATATATATGATAAATCGCATTATTAGATTACAAGCTGTATTAGAAATAATTACAAATGAAACTGCATTGGCATTAACTAAGCTTGCAAAAGAAAGTGTATTGTCAAGAACTTATATTATGCAAAATCGTTTAGCCTTAGACTATTTGCTCGCTGCCGAAGGCGGAGTGTGTGGTAAATTTAATCTTAGTAATTGTTGTATACAAATTGATGATTCTGGAATTGTGATAGAAAAAATAACTCGAACTATGATACAAACTGCACATGTTCCTGTACAAACTTGGAAAGGCATATTGGACACTGACGGTTGGCTTGGAGGTATTTTTAACAATTGGAAGCAAGGTTTATTTTTTATTGGGATGATATTCTTGGGATTAACCATGTTGCCATGCATAATACCATTATTGAGATCCACTATGCAGAGTATTGCAGACGCGACTATCCAGAAGCATCACGCATTATTAATAAGTGTCAATACATCAGAATTAATAATCCCTGGATATCCAATGGAAGGGGGATTTGTGAGAAAGAAACAACCCATGGCAATTGCTTCCATTTAAAAAATAAAAAAGGAGGAGATGTGGGAAATTATCCCATAATTGGCTGGGTGAAATTAGCTGGGATCAATAGGATAGGATAGAATATCTGGATCAATATCTATCTGGATCAAAAGTATCCCAGTGAACATTTGCCAAGAGCCATATGGAAAGAACAGTCCTGGGAAAGTTTTAGATAAGGAAGCCGAATTCATTTCGAGTGTCTATGTGAATAGCAATACACAGATACACACAGAGATGAGAGGCCTCTATTATCTGAGATATAAACACACAGAATTAGCCTTGCATCCTTTTGCCGCCTCGTGTAACAAATCAGTCATTCCCATATGCCTAATGTAGCTCTCTGTATACAATTCCATACTTCCTACCTCCCTTATCAAAGAGTACCTTTTGTCCCTCCTCCCTGCCTTTCTGCCAGAATGTGTAATCAAGAAGTGATTTGTAACATACTGTGAGATCCTTTGTTTGTATTAAACTGCTGACTAGCTTTCTTTGAACTTTCCTAATAAAAAGTGTTCTGGTTTAACCAGAAACCACCATTTTTCACCCAGTCTGCAGTGTGTGCGTGTCTCATTGCCAAAGCAGCCTAGGAATTAGAATTCGTGAAGTGGTCCATCGGATTGTGAGAATGCTTGTATTCCCAATGCAAGCTCACTCTCACAAAATAGTGTGCTTGTTCTAATTCTATAGTGTTTTTGCAGTAGTCTTTTATCTCAGAGTGCATCATCTATTAAAATATTCAAACAAAGGCCCACTTTTCTTTTTTCAAAAAAATCTGTTATGGGAATACATCAAAAATGCTAAGATTTCCAGAGGGTCTTTCCATTAAACTATAGTTAAAATATTGAATAGTCAAATGATGTTGGACTTATTGAACTTTTCATAAGAATTTAGTTTTTAAACAATTTTTGAATATTTTTACGTTGGAATTTAGTATGAATTATTGGAGCTCTTGACTGATACTTTCAAGAAGTAATGTCTTGCTCTTTCATCCCATTCTGTAAAAAATGCTGCAGCATATTTCTTGGTTAACTTTTTGTGTAGAGCCAGTTGACCTAATGGTTAAGGCACCAGATTACAAACCAAGAAACTGTGAGTTATAGTCCTGTCTTGGTCATGAAGCCAACTGGGTGATTTTGGGTGAGACAATTTGTTTCAGCATTAGGAAGGAGGCAATGGCAAACTAATTCTAAAAAATCTTGCCAAGACTACATAGAATGTAGTCCAGACAATCTCTGAGAATTGTCACAATGGAAGAAAAAATATGGAAATATCTGTACAGATGCATATGGTAGGAGAAAAATGCATAAAACTATTCATTTTCTACAATTAATAAATATAGATGGAACAGATTAATGCTTGAATCTCAAAGACTAGCCTCTATCCTCATATCCCATAGAATAGAAGCGTCAAACTCCCGGCCCGCGGGCTGGATACTTCATGTGCTGGACACGCCCATGCTCAGTTTAGCAAGGGGCAAAAGTCCCAACACATCATGTGATGCTGCTGTTAATGCCACGAGTTTGATACCCCTGCCATAGAGGAACATTATAACAAATTACATAATCTGATGACGAATTTTACCATAGATATATAGGAGAAAATGCACAACTGTATCAGTAATATTCAATATAGACCTTATCTATGATGCCAGATATACAAATCAAACAATGCTTCATAGTTCAGAGCTGTAGCCATTAAGCATTACAGATGTTTGGTTACAATAAATACATGTACAATCACTCTATAAGAAAGATGAGCAGTTTCTAAATTTTATAAATAAAAAAATGCAACCATTTTTGTGTGATGTTATTGATTTTCTCAGGAAAGAAATACTTTGACAATCTTCCAGAAAATATTCCTGGCAGCCACGGATGTTGAAGTTTTGCTTACCAACCTCCATTTATTACATTCACTTTCTGGATGGCAGATGATGAAATATACCAGCCACTTTATTCTGGAAGTCCAGATTATTAAGCATATCTGCATAAAACTGGGATCCATCCAATACATATTATACAATCAACAGTTGGAGCATAATGCTACAGTACTGTCATATATTTTCTGATCTGCCAAATGAGCATATATATGGCGGGCATTTCAGTCATATATCCTCCCAATGAAGAAAAGCACAGATCAACAAAGCTAGCACCAAAGAATAAATTGCTATAGAAGAGAAAGTAGCAGTTTCTTATCAACTTTTGTTTACAGCTAAAGCCAAAGTAATATGTACTAAAATACATCCTGGGTACGAATGCTATTGAAAGTCACACAGATCTGTGAGGTTTTTATTTTTATTTTTAAGAAGGATGACCATTAAAGTCTTTTAAATGAAATAAATAACTAACCTTCTTTCTTGTGGGATAGTCTTAGTCTGGCTTATAGCTAATTAAAAAAAAAAAGCTTTACAGGTAGTCCTTGTTTAGTTACCACAGTTGCGAGCAGCAACTCCTTTGCTATTTATCACAATTGCTGTGCAGACCTATGTCATTTCCCATTTGGTTGTTAAATGAAACATTGTGGTTACCACAATTTACAATTTGAGTCCATTAACTCTGCTTGTTGCAAGTTAGTAGTGAAGCACACAAATGGCAACCACATAACAGTGGAATACTGTGATGGTTGCAAATGCATGCTTTTTTTTTGAAGTGCCTGAGTGGCAATTCTGGGATTATCTTAAATGAAATGATTCATTGGAAAGTTGGGATTTTTTACACCATTGTAAAGTTGAATGGTCACTAAATGAGGCAGTTGGTAAGCAAGTACTTCCTGTATGATAATAAAACGGCCTAACAGAAGCAATCTAATAAAGAAAGAGAGGGTGGATGACTCTGGATTTTGCAATTAATAAACAAATAAATAAAGCTTTACTATTATAATGATTCTGGTAAAATTATAAAAATACAACAAAAATACATACTGTGAAATGTGTTTATATATACTCTCTTTCTCTCTGTGTGTGTAAATACATATGTGTGTACATGTATATACGACTGTGTAACTATACATATATCTGTGTAACTATACAAATTGTTTGATAAGTAAATTTTAGCCATTTTCACTATCTTTATTTTTAAAATGTTATATTGGTATGATAGACATCAGTATTTTCATTAGATTAATTAATAATCCTGTGCCTTTTATCATCATGCTATTTTACTTCAGATTTCAAAATCACTTATGCTATATTCTTGTATCAATTTATATGAGCATAAACTCTATCTAACCCAACTGAACTGATTTCCATGTTGACCCAAATAAAATTGTATTGTTAATTAAGACAATACAGCTGCATAGTTAGGAGAAGCACGTATGGCTGTCTTGAACCATTTTTTAAACAACTGTGTTATACATATATAGTTTGTGAGGAGTATATGGCTATATTTTGTTGTTTTGTTCTTTTTAATTTACTTTCCAGATTTGACCAATTTGTAATTCTTGTTGCAAAGTGTAAATTTAAATGTAGGAGGATATTTCTTGAGTAGTAGTGAACTGTGGGGGTGATATATTGTACTACAAACATATGATTCAGGGTTAATAACATTAGCACTTTGAATAATCTGACCCAATAGGATAGGTAAACCGCTATTTGACATAACACAGAACTGGGAGAAAGCAACTTAGAACTATGGTGTGTAACCAGAAACTCTTCTTGTAAGCCTTAATGAAACCTTACTTGTAGTAAAATATGTAACATATGTTGGAAATGAATATAATGTTGTGGTGACAACAGCAAATTCACATAAATAAAATTGTGCATTAAAAGAAGATAAGAATCTAAGATATGCAAAACATACATTAGGGCAGGATATGGTCCTTTGAATGTTATTCTCAATGCTCGTACCAGCCGCAACCGTCATCTGAAAAAGTGTGCAACAAAGAGTATACTGAATTCAAAAGTTGTGTTTGTAAAATAACACATATATTCAAATATTTAATGTCTTTTATTTCACACAATTGTAACTCTTAACTTATTAGGTATCACAACTTAGAATACCTCTAATCTTAAACGAAATTCTAGAAGGTAAAATAATGATAAAATAATTATTGAATATTGGTTAAAATACATAATTAGTCAACTATATATAAAAATAAATATAAAAATCATGCATACAATTTGAATAACCAGTTTATAGGCAGCAGATTTTTTGATTGAATGGTATGAATTTATGGAGCAGATCTGTTTTAGGTCTATTGAAATGAAATGATAAGCAGTACAGTATTGTGCTTATACAGAGATTCTGTTTAATTAAATGAAGTTTCCACAAGAGAAAACCTGTCTCGCTTGTGTCTCACATTTTTATCACAATATCTTGCTATTTACACTTAGAAAGTTCAGAAAGTGCTACTTGTTTCACATTTTTATAAATATTATGAATGTACAGCCTTACAAAGAGATTATACCCCAACTTGTTACACAATTGTTTTATTAGGTAAGGTATGTCTTTTAGTACACAGGCACACCCACGGGCAGGGAGGGAGGGAGGGAGGGAGAGAGAGGGAGGGAGGGAGAGAGAGGGAGGGAGAGAGAGAGAGAGAGAGAGATTCTTCACAGAATAAGTTGTGAACTGATCTTTCTTTGCTCTTAGAAAGAATGAAATGTCTTGGCCATTTCCACAATCTTGTTAATTCAGGGCAATGGCTTTGCATAATTTCATATTTTGTTTCATTTGTATCTCAGGTTGCTATAGTCATAATAACAAACAAAAGAGAGAATATATATTAGAGAGTGAAGATTTTCATCACTTCTTGTCAATACCATGTAAGGCAATGAATATATGTTGACATTTTGCTAGTCATGCAGCTAGCTTCTTCCAAACAGGTCTAAAACTGAACTTGGCAAAAGATCATATTTTGTTTATATTTAGTGGTGTAGAATATCCACAGCCACTCTTTAACTAATCGCTGTAATTCTGTCATCTATATAGTGGGTTACAATTGGTTGAGGGAATTCTATTCTATTCCATTGAACAAAAGGACATGGCATCTTTTACTAAGTTCCCTTTTAGTTGTGCTCTGAAGAAACTAGGAGTATGACTGGAAAAACATCAACATGTACACATTGTTTCACCTGAAAGTCATTTCACCAATTAATAAATTATGTTAACATTCTAAACACCATATAAAAGTAATAGTTTATACTACACTCTCAATTATGCATTTTTTGGTCTATAAGATATATTTTAGCAAATCACAACATTGTTTTATTTGATATGAGTAGGGCATTTCTGTTACCTTATAGCTTTTGTTCTCACATATTTTAAAATGTTCTGGAGTTTCTTTTTCTGTCAAAGCTAAATTACGTGTGGCATTAAATTAAAATGTTTTGGTACAGCTATTTCCAACTGTTTGCAAATGTTTATAAACACAGGCAGGGAACCAGATGAATTTACTCTATTTTGATCCCTTGTATCCCCAGGAAAGTTTCCATCACAAAATAGTGTCTCTGTAGAGCATTTAAAATATTCTAAACTCTTAGGTTCAAAGAAAATATTCAGGATTTCACAGAAGATCGTATTACAGGGGAAATAACAAAAGCAAAGAGCAGCATTTGTCTTTTTTCTTTTAAAACTTTAGGACTGAACAAAGGTATTTCCAGTTAAAACATGGAGGCCATTACACACATGTTGGTGGGAACTGGTTACTATGAATTTATGGGAAGAGTTTAAAAATGTCTCTCGTTTTCATTTATGTCTATAGCAAATCTATTTTATGTGTTACTTTATTTTTTTTCTTTTGTGTTCTATGCTTCAAAATTGTGAGATATTAAAAGTACGAATTTTAGGCAGCTGGATGAGGGGGACTTTTGAGGGCTATAAAAATGGATTTAAGAGCTTCATTAAGTCCTGGAATTTCAGGTTGACAACCTTGAGTTGAAAGGAACTTTGGGACCAGAGGAAGAAGAAATACTAATACCAGAGATTTTGACATTGGTGTCAGATGTGTCAATAATCTATATTCATGATTTTAGAGGGCAAGACACAAATCAATTTCAGTGACTTACCACATTATGTGTAGAACAGCATCCAGAGTTCCAAATTCTAAATCTCTGTATCCGAGCAACTAGACACAGTGAACATATTTGACTTGCCATGTGGCATGCAGTCATTTCTCTGCTCAGCCTTGGCACTCAACTTTACCCAGGCTTCCATTAATAGTTCTTAAAATAAAACAGTGGCACAGATGATAACCCAGAGCCCTAAAGGCTTCAAGGCACAGAGCCACAGCTATCAACCCTTTCCTTCCACCATCCAGGGACCAAAGACAGCTTGACAGCTTCAATTAAAGGCAGATATGGCACCAGTGCTGCAGCTTCAGTGAGATCACAAAGTGATTGCAAGGAGACCATGCTGACAACATAGTGATCATGTATCTGTATCGGTCTATCTCAGCAAAATGGCTACATTTACACTGTCATTGCTTCATTTTTTTTAGGTATTCCTTCTTTTCAAAAGAAGCCCTTCATGATTACTGAAAGCTGAACAGATTTTATTCACACCATAATTTAAAGAGGGTGTTTCCCCTAAATCAAGTTAGCCTACGAATTCACTGGTACTATTATTGAAAGCACTGATTCCTTTATAACACACAATCTTTATTTATTATTATTTAAAAGTGCTATTTTGCTAAAATCACAATTGGTATTTTAATTGTTGATCCAATAGTTCATGTCCAAGCACCATTTCAGACATATGTAAAAAAAACCAATAGTGATTCTGTGACCAAGAAAGCAGAAAACAACTGATTGGTGCCAACAATTGATACTATGTTTTATAATAATTTAAATTGGCCTGTTTTTTTAAAGTAATGATGCCAAAGAATTCCAGATCTCAAAAAGTACGAAGCGATTTTCAATATTTTAATACAATACAATACTTTGTGTAATATTAGTGTGCCTCTTTCCTCAGTGCAATCTTAGGAAAGAGCAACTTTAAGAAAGAAACTATGTTTTTTTTTTTTTTCCGAAGAGAACTTTTTTATTTTTCTTTTAAAAAAAACACAAATATGTCATCATTTGTCAATCATTAAGACATTGAAGTACAATTTTTTTTGTTGTGTGTACCCCTCCCTCCCTCCACCCCCCCACCCCCCCTCCTCCTTCCCCCCCCCCGACTTCCCAGAACCCGTACACGGTATGGATTTTTAACTAACACAGTCTAAAATCTATTGAGAAAAAAGAAATAAAGAAATTAATGACATTCTAGATTGACCTTAGCTTCTTCTTACTGAACTGACTTTTAACAGTTTAAATCATTTCTGATCTTAAGCATAGGCTAACTGGAATTTCTTAGTCCCGTATTTATTTTGTATATAGTCAATCCATTTTTTCCAGTCTCGTTTATATATCTCATTTGAATGATCTTTGAGATATGCTGATATTTTAGCCATTTCAGCTAAGTTTGTTACTTTCAATGTCCATTCTTGGATTGTAGGCAAGTCTTCCTTCTTCCAATATTGCGCCACCAACAGTCTTGCTGCAGTTATCAGGTGCAGAATCAAATTGGTCTCTACCACTGTAAAGTCAGTACATATACCTAGTAAAAATAACTGAGGACTAAACTTTATCCTTCTTTTAAAAACATTTTGCATGACCCACCATATTTTTATCCAAAATGCCTTAACCTTTTGGCAGGTCCACCATATATGATAATATGTAGCATCGAGAGAGCCACACCTCCAACATTTAGGCTGTACATTCGGATACATAGAAGCCAACTTTTTAGGATCTAAATGCCATCTATAGAACATCTTGTAAAAATTTTCTCTCAGATTTTGAGCTTGTGTAAATTTCACATTTCTTACCCAGATTCTTTCCCATGTATCCAACATTATTGGTTCCTCAATATTTTGAGCCCATTTTATCATACAATCTTTAACTAATTCTGTTTCCGAATCCATCTGTATTAATACATTATATATCCTCTTTATATGCATTAAGCTTTGATCTCTTATTTGTTTAAACAGATTATCCTCAACTTGAATAAAACCAATTTTTTGATCTATTTTCCACCTAGCCTGTAATTGCCCATACTGGAACCATGTTTGAACTACCTTCTCCTCTTTTAATACCTCTAAAGATTTTAATTGTAATACCCCCCTTTCCGAGGTAAGAAGCTGTCTGTAAGTAATTCTGTCCTGTTTTTGTGCTGTATTCATATTTTCAATTGCATGTCTAGGAATTGCCCACATGGGTATCTTGTCATTTAATTTATATTGGTATTTCTTCCAAACCCGCAATAAAGCATTTCTTAAAATATGACTTTTAAAGTTCTTATCCAATTTTTTGTTGAATAACAGGTAAGCATGCCAACCAAATACCAGATCGTGTCCCTCAATGTTCAATATTCTATCATTGGTTAAATGAATCCAATCACTAATTACAGATAATGCCACTGCATCATAATATAGTTTTAAATTAGGTAGTTTCAATCCTCCTCTCTCACGTACATCTTGCATTATTTTCATCTTTACCCTCGGCTTCTTTCCTGCCCACACAAATTTGTTGATACCCTTCTGCCATTCTAAAAGGTTCGCATCTTTTTTAAGTATAGGTAACATTTGGAAAAGAAATAAAAATTTTGGTAAAATGTTCATTTTCACTGCCGCTATCCTGCCCAGCAAAGATAAGTGCAATTTCTCCCATTTTTTCATCTCTGTCTGTATGCTATGCCAAAGTGGTTCATAATTATGCTTATATAATTTCCCATTTGAAGTTAAAATGTTAACTCCAAGATATTTAACTTTTTTAACTACCTCACATCCTAGCATCACTCCTAATTCTTCCTTTTGTTTAATATTCATATTTATAGCTAATATTTTGGTTTTTCCTAAGTTTATTTTAAAGCCAGACACTTGACCATATTGATTAATCGTATTCATTAAAACCATACTGGATTCCTGCGGTTGTTCCAATATTATGACCAAATCATCCGCAAAAGCGCGGACTCTATATTCTTGCTGCCTAATCTTGATCCCTTTTAAACCATCCAAGCCCCGTATTTTATTCAACAATACTTCCAAAGTTATAATAAACAATAATGGGGACAAAGGACAGCCCTGTCTTGTACCTTTTCCAATTTGAAAAGAGTCTGTTAAACTTCCATTGACTATGATTTGTGCTGTTTGCTGTTGGTGTATTGCTTTAATTGACTGTAAAAAATTATCTCCTATCTGCATTTTTTGCAATATCTTCAGCAGAAATTGCCAGTTAACTCGATCAAAGGCCTTCTCAGCATCCAAAAATATAAACGCAGCAGGGATCTGGTTGTTCTTTCCCAAATATTCTAATGCATTAATAATTAATCTGACATTACTTTTCATCTGTCTCCCTTGTATAAAACCTGTTTGGTCCGTATGTATCAATTGTTGAATGACCAACATTAATCTATTTGCTAATATTTTAGTAAAAATTTTATAATCTACATTCAGTAATGAAATAGGTCTATAATTTTTGGGTTGAGTAGTATCTTGATCTTCTTTGGGTATCAAAGATATAAACGCTGTCTTCCAAGATGGAGGGACTTTACCTTCCGTTTGAATCATATTAAATAATTCTCTAAGAGGTTCTACCATTTCTAACTGTAAGTTTTTATAGTAAACCGCTGTCAAGCCATCTGTACCTGGTGCTTTCCCTGACTTTAATTGCTTAATTACCTGCAGGATTTCCCCCGAGGTTATTGGTTGATTCAATTTTTGCCTGTGTTCTTCTCTAACTGAAGGTATTTTCTCTTTGTCTAAATATTTGTCTATGTCTAAACCATTAATTTTATCCCCTTTATACAGTTCTGTAAAAAATTCCCAGAAAGCCTTTTGAATCTCTTCCTGTTGGAACACCTCCTTCCCTCTGTAGATCAGTTTAAATATATTTCGAGTTTTCCTTTTTTTCCTAATCTGATAAGCTAACCATCTGCCAGGTTTGTTTGCATTACAAAAAGTATTGTGTTTTGCATATAATAAATTAGTAGCTACCTGGTCAGAGATCAACATGTCAAATTGAGATTTTAATATGTTAATAGCTTCCTTAACCTTTGTATCGTCTGGTTTCCTTGTTAACTCCAGCTCTTTTCTCTTAATTTCCTCTTCCAGTTCTGTTCGTTTTAACCCTTGCTTATTTCTATGTGTTTTATTTATATTCATCAAAACTCCTCTCATATACGCTTTGCTTGCATCCCATACAAATTCCATAGATGTACCCTTATTCATATTCAAAACAAAATATTCAGATAGTAATTTTTTACAATCATTAATATACTTTTCATATCTAAATAAATTTTCATTCAATCTCCAAGACCTTCTTGCCTGCACTACCCTTCCCAACTCCATGCAAACTGGGTTATGGTCCGAAAGGACCCTAGCTGCAATCTTTGTTTTCTTGACCCTAGAAAGCAAATCATTAGTGGTTAGAATAAAATCAATCCTTGA
Organism: Thamnophis elegans; assembly: GCF_009769535.1. NCBI lineage: Eukaryota > Metazoa > Chordata > Lepidosauria > Squamata > Natricidae > Thamnophis > Thamnophis elegans. The sequence goes on along the minus strand of NC_045547.1, from coordinate 42,753,826 downwards.
AAGGGATTGATGCCTGTCCGAGAAGAAAGTGAAGTCATATTCCTCTGCATTTCTTTCTCGCCAAATATCTCTCAATTCAAAATCATCCATAATGTCAAAGAAAGATTTGGGTAACTTTGCTCGCATCTTGGTATTTAGGCGGGAAATCTTCTTATCTCTCTTAGTGTCTATCACTCCATTCCAGTCACCCAATAGTATACAGGAACTATAGTCCCACTGTACTAATTTAGCATGAAGATTTCTATAGAATCTATCTTGCTGTTGATTGGGAGCATAAATTCCCAAAAGTAATGTCTTTTTCCCTTCTAAGATTAAGTCTAAAGCAATATATCTTCCGAAGGGATCTGCTTCTATTAATTCAGCTTTCATATCTTTTCTTAAGTATACAACTATACCATTCTTCTTTTCCATAGCAGAAGCTGCAAAATGTTGACCAAGTTTTGAGTTGATCAAATATTTTTGATCAGTTGACTTGATATGAGTTTCTTGCAAACAAATTACATCGTTCTTAAACTGTTTGAGATAATGAAATATTTTCTTCCTCTTCTGTGGAGAGTTCAGTCCGTTGACATTCCATGTTAAAATCTTAGTTGTCATCTTTGGTTGGTTGAAGCATTTTTAGAGCTTCCTGCACGGCCTGTTTAACCTTAGGTCTAGCTCCTCCCACTGCTTCCAGATTTGTTGTTGTAGTTCCTTGATCGATGGCCGATGATTGTTGATGCTGTTGTTTTTTAGCTTGTTTCTCCATACGTCTAGTAGTCATGCGGCTAGGTCTTGGTTCCATAGCACCTTGCACTTCTAGAGAAGAGAGATGCTCCATCTTGTCTGGTGGTTGTGTAGTTTGCTGTCTATCCTGTCCTTCTTGTGGTCTTTCTCTAGGTCCAGATGGTGCAGGGTGTCCGGCCTTCAATATATTATAATAAAAATCTCGGGCTTTCCATACTGAGTTGAGGCGGTACCTTTGCTTATCAAATGTAAATATGATGCCAAATGGTGCATCCCATCTATACTGTATCTGACGATTTCTGAGTTCTTCGACCAAAAAAGCGTAGTCTCTCCTGGCTCTTAACATTTGAGGTGGTATCTCTTTCAAAACAGCCAGGTCTTGACCGCCAATTTGAAGCTTAGTGTTATAAGACGCTTGCAGTACCATATTTCTAAACTCTCTTGTAGTAAAATATATAACAATGTCTCGAGGAAGCTGCTTCTGCTTTGCCAGCCAGGAGTTAACGCGGTAAGCTTTGTCAATTTGCCAGCCTTGGTTGGTCCCTGGTCTTCCCATCAGGCGGTCAAAAGCTTCCGATAGGATCTGTTTCAGGTTCTCCTGTTTCTCCTCACGCAGCCCCCTTACTCTTAATGCGAACTCCATTTGTCGGTACTGTATCATCATAATTTCTTTTTCAGCATTTTCCACTTTTTGTTCCACCACCTCTGTTTTCAATGTCAAGTTAGCATTGGCATCATTAAGAACCTCTAGAGTATCTTCCACTCCAGAAATATGTTCTGTTAATACAGTTACAAGACTCAGCATGTCGTCTCTAATTTTATCAACCTTAGCCTCAAATTTCTCATACAACTCCTGTTTAAGTCCTTTTATTTCACTTTTAATTTCTTCTTTCATTTCTTTTATTTCCTCTTTTCTCTCCTCTCTATTATCTCTAAATTTATCTTCCATTTTAATTGTCTGTGCATTAAGAGCCTCGCTTAGATTACTCAGAAAAAATTCTTTCGTTAACACATCCCCAGCAGGGGGCGTAGGAAGCGGAGGCTGCAGCTTTGTGCCAGGCACTGAGGATGTGCCCCTGGAAGTAGAGGGTGACGACTTCAAGTTAATATTTGGTTTTGAGGCCATTTCAAAATTTGTCTGCCTGCAGTTAATAAAACTCTATTGCCTAAATATGCAGCTTTAAGTAAAGAGGCTTTTATTTTGAAGTTTAAGCTTGGCAAAACTTTCAGTGAGTAAACATTGTAACAAGACCGTTCAACAGATTCATCACCATTTAACTTCCAGATAAGCAAGGTTAATGAAGGAGTAAAATTCTTCTATTGTGAAACCAAAACATATGATAAGCAATCTCTTTTGTTTTGAATTCTTTTGAATTCTTGTGAGAATTAGCAAAAAGTGTTCGTTATTACCGGAGAAACCAGCCTGCTCGGCGCCATTTTAAAAGCCTCTAAGTAAATAATTTTTCGGAGGAGAAAAAGAAAAGAAGCTAAAATGTTGATAAGCAATTATTGTCCTCGCAGTAAATGGATTCAGCTCGTGATAAGATTAAATCAAACAAAACTTAGAGCAGAGTGGGAGAGACCTACTTTGTCCTGCACAAGGCAGTTTGAAGTTCCCAGCACGGACAGCCGTTCTGCCTTGGGCTAGCCCCCCTTTCCTTGCAAGCACAAAAGCTGCAAAAATCGAAGAGCATTTGCCAGCAAAACAGTTTCTTCTTTCCCTCTTGCCTGAAGGATAAGAAAACCTGATAAGACGTCAGATGGAAGATCCTCTAAACAGGTACGTAGCCAGGAATTCGGAGGCAGCTGATTTTTTGCTGCCCCCACCAGTAGGCTCCTCCCAGGAAGTCAAGAAAGAAACTATGTTTTCAGCAGAAAATCCAGCCTCCTTAAATTGTCCATTTGTCAGGCCTGCAGTCATATTCCTTGCTGGATCTTTGGCCTGCCACATTCTCTATTATTTTGCTATGCTGTTTCATTAGTAGGGAATTGGGAAGGGGAATAGTAAGGAGTAGAATGTATTGTTGTCAAAATAAAATTCCTTTCTAGAAAGCCAAGGCCATCTTTTGTTCTCTACATCTGAGCCTGACCGGAACTGGATGGATGGAACTGCCAGCGTTGCAGTAGAAAATTGGACCATGTGGTGGACTTGTGGGTATGGGGGCAAGATCATGAACTTTCAACTGGGTGGGAAACCCTGGGAAGCTTTCAGATTTGGGTTTCCACAGATGTGCCAACATGTCTCTATTAATAAATTGGAATTTTGAGGAAAGCTCTGCCTTGGACTCTGATTTAATTTTGGATGATATTTGGAACGGTGACACCATTCATTACATCTACCCTTTCTAGTAAACTAAATAAGCAAGGTGATTATCAGAAATAAAAGAAAACTAATCAAACAAATTAAAATACATAAAAATATCAAACATCTCAATACAAATAAAAAGACTTATTTGAAGAGGTAGTAGTTCAAAAGCCATCCTTAACATTTAACTTACAAGACTCAATGGCTGCTGCCCTTTATACTACTTAGTTTACTTATTTATTAGGCTTATATGCTATTCTGATGACTGACAACCTTGTAAATCAGATTAAATAAGACAAAGTTACAACCTGAAAACCAACGTATATCTACACAGCCACAATAGGAGTATTAATTATATAAGATGTACAGTATATCCCAATGGTAGAAATAACACTATAAAAGATCCCAACTTGAAAAGCTTAAAATATCCAAGTTCTAATGGATTTCCTAAAAAAAAAGAAAAAGAAAGGTCTTTCGGATTTCTGGTAAAATGCTTGTCGTGCAGGCACATACAATTGGGATTAGGCAATCTTGAAGATATTCAAGTATAGGGACATGTAAAGGCTTTTAAATCAGCAGCCTAAAGTCAATTAGAAATAAATGCACCTATGATTACTTGAACTATTACATCTAGGATTGTAGTTCCCTGCACCATGAGATTAAGCTATTTTCTTTATTTGGCTCCTATCAGCAAGTGAAAGCTATTTTTGTTAAACCACCATTTTTTCTCTTAAGCCTAAGTGAATTTTTTTTTTTAAAAAAATATATTTTATTCATTTTTCACATTCCATTTGCAATCACTTATATACAGGGTATTTACTATAAGAAAAGAAAAAAAAAGGAGATAAAACGAACAAAAAAAGGAAACACAACTCATCATTCACAACCCCACCTAACCCTTCCATCCTCCATACACCCCATCTACCCCCTCCAACTTTCCTTTCTCCCTCTAACACTCCCCTCCTACTTCCCTTTCCCCTCAAGCCTTCCTTCTCCCCTTACTCCCCACACACCCTCCTTACATTCCCCTTACTCCTTCCTTACTCCTCCCTCTTCTTTCCCTCTACCTCCCTCCTTGGTGTATGCCTTTATTCGAGTGTTGTTTGATCTGATAAAAGTAAAATGAACCAAGGAAAAAAAATAAAAAATAAAAGAAAAAAAAGAACCACCGTATATAAATACATTCTTGTTCTTATTAAGACTATGTTAACACCCCCCACCCCCCCCCCACAAATCCCCATCCCTAATCCTCCCGACTTCCCAGGGCCCACACCTGGCACTACCTTCTGTCTAAAATATCTTGTATACATATGGATTAAAAAAATAAAAGTAATATGTCAAAAGAAAGAAAAACAGAAAAAAAAGAAGAGAGAAAAGAAAAGAGAAAAGAAAAAAAGAAAAAAAAGAAACCACTCTTTGTGTTGATCTCAGCCCCCCATCTTTATCTATGCTTAAATAGTATAAATCATTCTATCTATATTTTATTCTCGTCTCTTACTTCTTTGCTATTTACCCCAACCTTCTGTAGACTCTCCCGTTCCTCTTCCTAAACCTTATGATCCCTTCCGATAAAATTTAAGCAACGTGGTTCATGCCACATATTCAAATTACTTTGCAGAAGAGTAATCAAGCTTTCCCTTCTAGTAAAATTTAAACAGCGTAAATGATCTTTCTTAACCTCCTTTTCAAACAGTAATTCAAAATAATCTAGCCAAGCTTCCCCTTCTTAGTAAAGTTAAGCAGCGTAGATCAAATATTACTTTACACAGAAATCAACTTCTATCTTAAGATAATTCCAACCGACTTTCTCTTCTAATAGGATTTAAATAACGTAGTTCATTCCACATGCATTTTACCCTCATCCCTTACTTGTCTGATATTTACCACTATCAAATTTATGCTAACATTTGTTTAAAATCTAACTCAAAGCAATTTCAACCAACTTTCCCTTCTAATAAAAGTTAAATAGCATGGATCATTCCACATATTCAAATAATACTTTCAGCAAGAGTCAGTTAACCTTCTGTTTTAAAATAGTCCCTTCTAACAAGGTTTAAACAACATAAATCATTCCGCATTCTTTTTACACCTATCTTAAGATAATCCCAACCGGCTTTCTGTTCTAATAAGCTTTAAACAACGTAAATCATTCCACATATATTTTACCCTCATCCCTTGCTTGTCTAATGTTTACCACTATCAAATTTATGCTAACGTTAATTTAAAATCTAGCTCAAAGTAGTTTCACCCAGCTTTCCCTTCTGATAAGAATTAGTCCGCTTTTTCTACCGGAGAGAGGTCTCAAACCCCCATTCAGTCCTTAACTTTGGCGAATATTTTGAAATGTCTAAATTCTCGATCTCCGTTTTTCTGCTTCTCCGAGGGAGGAATGGCTACCCCCTCCATCTTGCAGCCACATGGCCTGCCGCTTGCCTTCTTCCGCTTGTCTCTCCTCTCTTCCAAGTGAGTCAGGAAGTCCCGCCTTCAAAGTCCTACAGTAGAAATCTTGAGCCTCCGAAACAGAGTTAAGACGAAATCTTTGATTCTCAAATGTAACCGTGATGCCGGCAGGGGCCTCCCATCTGTATCGAATCTGTTGACTCCTAAGCTCTTTAGTTAAAAAGGTGTAGTCCCTTCTTGCTTTCAACATCTGGAAAGGTATATCTTTGAAGACAATCAGGTCCTGGTCATCAACTCGGAGACTGTTGTTATGAAACTTTTGCACAATCGCGTTTCTAGATTCTTTTGTAGAGAAATGTATAATTATGTCCCTCGGGAGCTGTCGCTGTTCCGCTATCAATGAGTTCTGGCGATAGATTTTCCGAATCTGCCAATCAAAATTAAGTCCCGGGCTTCCCACCGCATGGCTGAAGGCTTCAGCAAAGGTCTGTTTCAGATTCTCTTGCTCCTTTTCACGGAATCCTCTGACTCTTATTGCAAATGCCTTCCTATTAAAATTTATCATCATAAGCTGTTGTTCAGTGTCTCTAATTTTTTGTTGTAAAATTTGAATATTGGTAGTCAAATTAAAATTAGCCTTCTCCAAACTTTCCAATTTGTTCTCTATTTCAGCAGAATAATCTGACAGGGCAGACACGGCTGCAAACGTGTTCGCCTTCATTTGATTAACTTTAGACTTTAAATCATCATATAGTTCCAATACAAATTCCTTAATTTCTTGTTTAAAATCATTAAACATTTTAAAGAAATATTCCTGTGTTAAAAGTTCTCCAGTAGAGGGCATAGGAGACAAAGGCTGTGGTTCCAGTAAAAATTCTTTAAATTCTTTAGACACATTTGTAGCAAGGCGCTTCTTTGACCTGGGTGCCATAATAAATACACAAGTAAGCAGCGCTTTGCTCCCCTCTGTTTCCAAAGAAGAAGAGTTTATTTTGTTAAGGAGCGGTCTGCAGGAAGGTAAAACCGGCTAAGTATATCCACTATCAATCATCCACGGAGAGAAATCGCCATTTTGAAATCCATTTAGACAAAGAAGTCTCTAAGAGAAATGGTGCTGGTATTTAAGATAGTAATAAAAACATAAATCTCACAGGGGTGGGACCCGCCCGTATCAATTCTAGCTTGAAAAAAACTTTGTTTTGTCCTGGGGGGGGCTAGCCTGTCTGGGGCTGCCAAAAAAAAAAGGCAGCTGAGAAGAACTGGCTGGAGATAAAAGCTCCGCTCCGGCTGGATCTAATCTCTATCCACAGCCAAAAAAAGAAAAAGGCTGTGGCTCACGAATAGACCCTAGCCTACAGAGCTACTCCCTGCCCCTTTCTTAGCCAAAAAGGGGTGCTATCTATGATCTTATTTAGATATACAGACCAGATCTCTGAGGAGCTCGGTGGAGCCCTCCTCGGCAACAGGCCACGCCCCCAGGAAGTCCCAAGCCTAAGTGAATTTATTGATTGCTAATATGGTATCTGCCTTGTTTTTCAGATGTTGCTTTTAATTTGAAAAATAGTTTTAGTTATGGATTCTTGTTGAGTTTATGCTTTTTTACATTTTAAAAATACCTCCTCTTTGGTGGGGAAAAAGGAATAATAATTTTACAGAAATAAAAATAGTGTATGAAGAAGACTACACAGATGACTTCCAAATGCACATGACTCATTTTTTTCTATTCTCTCAATATGTTAAAAATCTGAGCATTTGAAGTTGTATTTATATGTTCTTTATATAATATTCAGAACTGCTCTTCGTCTGGTGAATTATACCACCCATTTTTTTTAGTTCCACCAAAGTTGTTTTGATGATGTCATCTTATCTATAACATTCACCTTGTTCTACTGGTATTTATCTTTTGCTATTAAGGGTATTAAATCAAACATAGTGTTTTTGTTGACTCCACAAAAATAAATCACTAATTGATTCAGCTTTTGGGTTTGTTCCTTTCACACTCAGCTAGCTAATTTCACTTTATAATCAATATACTGAAACCATTTACTAGGGAGGAATGCCACCAAATTATTCACGAAGAGGCTGTGGCCATATCCCTGTGCACCTAACTTTATAATGATTTCACTATCATACTATTACTATCCATAATCTTTACTTCTATCATATTTTACCCTTTTTCCTCTTGATGATAATTTTCACATAAAGATTAATAGTTAAAATTAATAGTTTGGATTTTGAATTGATTATTCTGAAGAATACTGACTCATAATGTACACAAACTACACACGCACAAACAGATGTCAGTGGCAACTAAACTCATGGTTAACTTACAAAATTAGTTCAGAATAAAGACTTTTTTAAAAAAAAATGCTTCATCTATCACACGAATGTCAAACTTTCAGCTTCATGTTGCTGTCACATGACATTTCATGACATTTTTCCCATTCATGGAGCTAGGGTTGGTGTGGCCTGCATGTGACACAGCTGGTCTGCGGGCTGCCAGTTTGACACCGCTGACTATCATATTTTAAGGCTAATGCCTCACAAAAGTCTTTTTGAAAGTTTCACTGTCAATGGAGGTTTTTCTAAGATCTATTCTCCTGGGCTAGCAAGAGTGTAATAAAATCCAGAAAGGGTAAATATTAAACCTCAATTTTAAAAGGGGGTTCTTTTATCCTACAGTGGGCTATTCTACTAGCAGTATCTTATCTAATTTTCAGAGTTTTTTTCTCATACTGGCTGTCACCCAAACTGCTTAGAAGTTTTGGACTATAGAAAACAATACAAAGAATACCCTTTCTAATTCTAACACTACTAACCTCTTACTGCCTAATATTCACAGTAAACATATTTATGAAATTCACATCAATATTGTAATAGTATGTTCTGAGTCTGAGAGAAATTCACAAATTGATCACTTAGATATTCCATACTTACTGGTTAAAAGAACAGCTATCTTATCATCTCACAAAGAAATAAGGAGTTAAAGACTGAAAAAAATATCTTATCAATCCAGTGGTGAATTAGATTCTAAACTGCCAACAATCATATTGCTGAGATTTCTGTAATTTAGTCCTGTCCTTCCTCAGTAAATCTTGTTAAGAGAAACTCTGAAAGAATCTTATTTTTTGTTGAAGTAAACTGCCAAAAGTTTGACATTTATTCTTCCAGCTACATTTAGTGGATTGGGGAATTGGTCTATAGTACCTTCATTTCTGAAGACAAATGGCTACCAGAAGCAATTGTTCAAACCTCAATTACTCTGAGGTTATGGAATGACTTCAGTGTTAAAAAAGCATCTCTGTCTCCCTGTCTCTCTCTGTCTCTCTGTCTGCAGTAAGACCTAAAATCAAAGACTGTTTCTTTTTTTTTAAGCAAAACTTTTTTATTTTCCATTTTCATAACATATAATGACATGTATACTATTACACAGCCAATATCATATTGTACTAATTATTAATTACATCAGTTCGTCTTGCCATCAACTCCCTGAAAAAAAAAGAAATAAAAAAAATGAAAACCAATTATTGGCTCCTCTACTCTCCATACACCCTGTTTATGCCTTATCCACCCCTTTCTTCTGCCTGTCTCCTCCCCCTCCCTACTTCCTTTCTTCCCTCCATCATCCTTTTCTACTCTACTTCCCCTTCCTTTCTCCTTCTCCTCTCTCCTCTTTCCACTCCTCCTTATTCTCCTCATCTCCCCCCCTTGCCATCTCTCCTATCCCTCTCTTCCTATCTTTCTTCTCTCCTCTACTTCCCACTCTTCCTCTCATTCACTTGGTGCATTTCAGCATCTGAGCAAACTCCATTCTGTGTTGATGGTATTTATACTTCCATTTCAATATACATATCTTAGTTTTAAAGAGAAAATAAGAGAAAACAGTATACATGTACAATCATATTATTTTAAAACCTAACACCCCTCCTCAAGCCTAATATACTTCCCTCCCTCCCACCCTCCCCCCCAACCTTCCCTCCCCTGACTTCCCAGAACCAATACACGGTATAAATCTTTAACAAAAACCGTTTAAAATATATTTGAAAAAAGAATAAGAAATTAATAACATCTTTAAATTGAACTTAGCTTCTCCTTGCTAGGCTAACACTAAACAATTTATATCCTTCCTAATCTTAATCATACGCTATCTGGAATTTCTTAGTCCCATATTTATTTTGAGTATAATCAATCCATTTTTCCCAGTCTCGTTTATATCTCTCATTTGAGTAGTCCTTAAGATATGCAGATATTTTAGCCATCTCGGCTAAGTTTGCGACTTTCAATGTCCATTCTTGGATAGTAGGAAAATCTTCCTTCTTCCAGTATTGCGCCACCAACAATCTAGCTGCAGTTATCAAGTGCAAAATCAAATTAATCTCTACAGTTGTACAGTCAGTAATTATACCTAACAAAAATAACTGAGGGGTAAACTTTATCCTTTTTAAAAGAACATTTTGCATAATCCACCATATTTTTATCCAGAATGCCTAAACCTTTTTGCAGGTCCTCCATCCTGGTTCTCCTTGACCTCTCAGCGGCTTTCGATACCATCGACCATGGTATCCTTCTGCGACGACTGCGGGAGGTGGGGGTGGGAGGCACTGTTTTGCAGTGGTTCTCCTCTTACCTCTCGGACAGGTCGCAGTCAGTGTTAGTTGGAGGGCAGAGATCGACCCCTAGGCCCCTAACATGTGGGGTGCCGCAGGGTTCGGTCTTGTCCCCCCTACTCTTCAACATCTACATGAAACCGCTGGGCGAGATCATTCGGCGGCACGGGATAAAATACCACCAGTATGCGGACGATACTCAGTTGTATCTGTCCGCCCCGTGCCAACTCAATGAAGCGGTGGACGTGATGAACCAGGGACTTGAAGCTGTTAGGGACTGGATGAGAGCTAACAAACTCGTGCTCAACCCAGATAAGACCGAGTGGCTGTTGTGTTTCCCTCCCACCAATTTGGCAAGTATTCCACCTCTCAGGCTGGGGGGTCAAACATTATACCCCTCAGACAGGGTCCGCAACTTGGGAGTCCTCCTGGACCCACAGCTGACTTTCGAACACCATTTGTCAGCTGTGACCAGAGGGGCATTCGCCCAGGTTCGCCTGGTACACCAGTTGCGCCCCTACCTGAACCGGGAGGCTCTCACAACAGTCACTCGTGCCCTTGTGACCTCTAGGCTGGAGTACTGCAATGTGCTCTACATGGGGCTGCCCTTGAAGAGTATTCAGCGACTTCAGCTAGTCCAGAATGCGGCCACGCGAGCGATTGTGGGTGCACCTCGCTTCACCCACATAACACCTATCCTCCGCGAGCTGCACTGGCTACCTGTCGATCTCCGGGTGCACTTCAAGGTGCTACTTGTCACCCATAAAGCCCTACATGGTAGTGGATCTGGGTACTTGAGAGACCGCCTACTGCCAATTACCTCCACGCGACCTATTAGATCTCATCGATTAGGCCTCCTCCGAGTTCCATCTGCCAGTCAATGCCGACTGGCAACTACGCGGAGGAGAGCCTTCTCGGTGGCAGCTCCGACCCTATGGAACGATCTCCCCGTGGAGATTCGTACCCTCACCACCCTCCAGACCTTCCGCACAGCCCTCAGAATCTGGCTTTCCCGTCATGTCTGGGGCTAAGACTGTAACCCGCCCGAATGGTATGAATGTTGCATTTTTAATTATGTATTGTCTTATATGTTAAAAGTTTGTCTTCCCCTTCCCTTTGGGTTGTGAGCCGCCCTGAGTCCCCCCAGGGAAAAGGGCGGCATATAAATAAACTTAAACTCAAACTCAAACTCAACTCCCTAGAGTCACATCTCCAATACTTAGGTTGGAGCCAACTTTTTAGGATCTAAATGCCATCTATAAAACATCTTGTAAAAGTTTTCTCTCAAGTTTTGGGCTTGTGTAAATTTTACGTTTCTTACCCAAATCCTTTCCCATGTATCCAACATTATTGGTTCTTCAATATTTTGAGCCCACTTTATCATACAGTCTTTAACTAATTATGTTTCGGAGTTCATCTGTATTAATACATTATATAGTCTTTTTATATGCATTAAACTTTGATCTCTTATTTGTTTAAGTAAATTATCCTTGACTTGCATAAAACCAATTTTTTGATCTGTTTTCCACCTGGCCTGTAGCTGTCCATACTGGAACCATGTTTGGATTACCTTTTCCTCTTTTAATTCATCCAAGGATTTTAGTTGTACTACACCTCTTTCTAGGGTAAGAAGCTGTCTGTAAGTAATTATATCCTGATTTTGTACTACGTTCATATTTTCTATTGCATGTCTAGGAATTGCCCACATGGGTATCTTATCATTTAATTTGTAATGATATTTTTTTCCAGACCCACAGTAGAGCATTCCTTAAAATATGACTTTTAAAATTCTTGTCCAGTTTTTTGTTATATAGCAAGTAAGCGTGCCAGCCATATATCAAATCATGCCCCTCGATATTAAGTATTCTATCATTTGTTAAATTAATCCAATCACTAATTACAGATAAAGCTACTGCGTCATAGTATAATTTTAAATTGGGTAATTTCAAACCTCCCCTCTCACGCACATCTTGCATTATGTTTAGTTTTACTCTCGGCTTCTTCCTTGCCCATACAAATTTATTAATACCTTTCTGCCATTCTAGCAGGTTCACATCTTTTTTAAGTATTGGTAGCATTTGGAAAAGAAATAAGAATTTAGGTAAAATATTCATTTTCAGTGCTGTTATTCTTCCCAGCAAAGATAACTGTAATTTCTCCCATTTTTTCATCTCTGTATACTGTGCCAAAGTGGTTCATAATTATACTTGTAAAGCTTCCCATTTGAGATTGAGATATGAACTCCTAGGTATTTGACCTTTTTAACTATTTCACATCCTGTCATTCCTTCTAGGTCTTCCTTTTGTTTAGTATTCATATTTGTAGCTAATATCTTTGTTTTCCCTAAATTCATTTTGAATCCTGACACCTGACCATATTGATTAATCATATTCATTAAGACCTTACTAGATTCCTGCGGTTGGGTTAATATTGTTTTCCCTAAATTCATTTTGAATCCTGACACCTGACCATATTGATTAATCATATTCATTAAGACCTTACTAGATTCCTGCGGTTGGGTTAATATTATAACCAAATCATCCACAAAAGCACGTACTCTATATTCTTGCTGCCTAATCTTAATTCCCTCCGAGCCCCGTATTTTATTCAACAGTATTTCCAAAGTTATAATAAACAATAACGGGGACAAGGGACAACCCTGTCTTGTACCTATTTCAATTTGAAAAGAGTCTGTTAAACTTCCATTAACTATAATTTGAGCTATTTGTTGTTGATATATTGCTTTGATTGATTGTAAGAAATATTCTCCTATTTGCATTTTTTGCAGTATTTTCAGCAGGAATTGCCAATTGACTCGATCAAAGGCTTTCTCAGCGTCTAGAAATATGAGCGCAGCAGGGATTTGGTTATTCTTTCCCAAATATTCTAGTGTATTAACAATTAGTCTTACATTACTTCTCATTTGTCTCCCTTGAATAAAACCTGTTTGATCATTATGAATCAATTGTTGAATAACCAGCATTAACCTATTTGCTAGTATTTTAGTAAAGATTTTATAATCTACATTAAGTAATGATATAGGTCTATAATTTTTTGGTTGGGTAATATCTTGATCTTCTTTGGGTATCAGGGATATAAAAGCTGTCTTCCAAGATGGGGGTACCTTGCCTTCCATTTGAATCTTATTAAATAATTCCTTAAGAGGTTCTACCATTTCTAATTGTAGATTTTTATAATAAGCCGCTGTCAAGCTATCTGTACCCGGTGTCTTCCCTGCCTTTAACTGTTTGATTACCTGTAGAATTTCCCCCGAAGTTATTAGTTGATTCAATCTCTCCCTCTGCTCAGCTTTAACTATGGGTATTTTTTCTTTATCCAGGTATCTCTCTATATCTAGGCCTTGAATTTTATCGCTCTTGTATAATGCTATAAAGAATTCACGAAAGACCTTTTGAATCTCATCCTGTTGGTACACTTCTTTCCCTCTGTAGTGTAATTTCGCTACGTTACGAGTTTTTTGTTTTTTCCTAATCAGATATGTTAACCACCTACCAGATTTATTTGCATTACAGAAAGTGTTATGTTTTGCATATAACAGACTGGTAGCTACCTGGTCTGAAATCAGCATATTAAATTGGCCTTTTAATAAGGTAATTGCTTCTTTAGTCTTTTTATCTCCTGGTTTTAAAATTAACTCTTGCTCTTTCTTCCTAATTTCATCTTCCAGTTCAGTTCGCTTTTCCCCATTTGCGTCTATGTAGTCTATTTAGATTTATCAAAGCTCCTCTCATATATGCTTTACTTGCATCCCATACTATCTCCATAGATGTACCCTTATTCAAATTAAATACAAAGTGTTCTGTTAACAATTTTTTACATTCACTAATATATTTCTCATATCTAAATAAATTTTCATCAATCTCCAAGACCTTCTTGCTTGCGTCACACCTCCCAACTCCATCCAAACCGGATTATGATCTGATAAAACTCTGGCACATATCTTTGTCTTCTTTACCCTAGAAAGCAAATCATTGGTAGTTAGTTTGAAATCAATTCTGGAAAAGGATTGGTGTCTATCAGAAAAGAAGGTAAAATCGTATTCTTCTACATTTCTTTCTCGTCAAATATCTCTCAGTTCAAAATCATCCATCATATCAAAAAAGGACTTAGGTAGTTTCACTCGCATTTGAGTATTTGGCCGGGAAGCTTTCTTAACTTTCTTGGTATCCATAACACCGTTCCAATCACCCAATAGTATGCAGGACCTATAATCCCACTGTACTAATTTAGCATGGAGCTTTTTATAAAATTCATCTTGTTGTTGGTTGGGAGCATATATTCCCAATAGCAATGTCCTTTTCCCTTCTAGTACCAAATCTATTGCAATGTATCTTCCTTGGGGGTCTGCTTCAATTAATTCAGCTTTCATATCCTTCCTTAAGTAGATAACTATACCATTTTTCTTCTCTGAAGCAGAAGCTATATAGTGTTGTCCAAGTCTTGTATTAATCAAGTATTTTTGATCAGTTGATCTAATGTGAGTTTCTTGCAAACAAATTATATCATTCTTGAACTGTTTAAGATAGTGATTTATTTTCTTCATTTTCTGTGGGGAATTTAATCCATTAACGTTCCACGATAGGAACTTAGTTGTCATCTTTGGCTCCCTGAAGATTTTAGAGCCATCTGGACATCCTGGAATTTAATCTTTAGTCTGGCTCCTCCCACTGCTTCTAAACTGGTACCTGTAGCATCTTGACCAGTAACAGGTGTTTGTTGTGATTGTTGCTTCTTTAATTCTTGGTCCATTCGTCTGGTAATCACACGGGTTTGTCTTTGTTCCTTGGCTCCTTGTACTTCTGAGAGAGAAAGTTGATCAAACCTTGTTGATATTTGTGGTTTGCTGTCTATCTTGTCCTTCCTGTTCTCTTTCTCTAGGTCCAGGCGGGGCAGAATGTCCAGCCTTCAATATATTATTGTAAAAGTCTCGGGCCTTCCATACTGAATTAAGACGGTATCTTTGCCTCTGATAAATGAGTGCTAGACCGACTGGTGCATCCCATCTGAACTGTAGCTGACGATTTTTAAGCTCTTCAACTAAAAAAGCATAGTCTTTCCTAGATCTTGGCATTTGAGGTGGTATCTCCTTCAAAACAGTCACCTCCTGACCCCCAATTTGAAGCTTGGTTTTGTAAGACTCTTGCAATATCATATTTCTCATGTCTCTTGTAGCAAAGTACACCACAATGTCTCTTGGTAGTTGCTTCTGTCTGGCAAACCAGGAACTAACGTGATAAACCTTTTCAATTTGCCATTCAAAATTTACACCTGGACTTCCCATCAGATTATCGAAGGCTTCTGAGAGAATCTGTTTCAAATTTTCCTGGTTATTTTCATGTAAACCTCTTATTCTTAATGCAAATTCTATTTGTCTATACTGTAACATAATAATTTCTTTTTCAGCATCTCCAACTTTTTGTTGAACCACATCCATTTTCAATACCAAGTTAATATTGGCATCACTAAGATCTTCTAATCTATCTTCAATTCCAGAGAGATATTCTGATAGTGAATTAAAAAACCCCAACATGTCATCCCTGAGCTTCTGAACCCAAGTCTCAAGTTTATCAGACAGTTCTTTATGAGCAACAGATATCTCCTTAATTTTTGTTTCCATCGCAACTGCGTGATTTTTAAAAGCTTCAGCCAGTTCTTTCTGAAAAATTTCTTTAGTTAACAGCTCCCCTGCAACAATTGGGGGGGGGAAGTAATGACTGTAATTTTGTACCGGGAGCGGGGGAGCTTCCCGCACTTTTTGAAACATTAGAAGGAGGGGGGGAACCTTTTGCCTAGAAGCCATTCCAAGTTTAATCTTCTTCAGCCAATTAATAAAACTATGCTGGCCGATTGTACAGCAATTGCTGTTTAGTTTAGTAATAAATCACTTCCTTTTCTTTGAAGTTTTAAGCTCCGTAGGAATTCAAAGTCCAACCAGTACTACGAAGCTGCTCGGCGCCATTTTGTATATCTCTTTAACAAGTAAGTTATCAGAAGGAATTCTTGTAAAAATGAAGCTAAGGATTAATACATACAATTAAAAGTTCACGTGTATAGGCTCTGCTCATTCTGGATTCAGTAGATCAGATTTTGTGCTGAGGATGGGTGGATGCCTTTGTGCTGCGAATAAAAGCAGCAGGATTCTTGGCACGGAGAGAATTCTGCTGTCGGGTGCCCTTTCTCCCTTCCCAAATTTATGGTCTGGGAAAGTTAGTTGGCGCGCTGCCCCAGCACAATTATCTCACCTTGTTCTTCTAAGCCTGAAGAAAAGGTAAACAAGCTGTCAAAAGGCTGATGAATTGCTGTTCAGACAGTTTAACGCAACCGAGAATCAGGAGCTGTTAAGAACCAGCTCCCCCAGGCGCCCCCCCACCAGAAGTCGATCAAAGACTGTTTCAGCGTGGCTAATGAACTCTGGTCAATTCTTAGACTTCCTCTCTCCTCCTTGTGCTTTTGGGACATTATTTCAGATGGTGACATGTCTTAGTATGTTTATTTTGTTTTACAATTATCTATATATAAGGAAAATGCAGCATACAACTGCTCTGAATAATATACCCAAGGTTTCCAGTGCCCTTGAAAGTTTCTGTAATGCACTTGGTGAAGGAATTTTTACAGAAGGATAAATCAAACTATCAAATCTCAGAGAGACAGCTGTTTTAAAGAACCTTGAAAAGAACTAGGTTCGTGGGCCTTTAGGTAAGATTTGTAAAGGTAAAGATATGTAAAGAAGGACCAGGGGAGACATGATAGCAGTGTTCCAATATTTGAGGGGCTGTCACAGAGAGGAGGGAGTCAAGCTATTTTCCAAAGCACCTGAAGGCCAGACAAGGAATAATCGATGGCAGCTGACCAAGGAGAGATTCAACCTAGAAATAAGGAGGAAGTTTCTGACAGTGAGAACAATCAACCAATGGAACAGCTTGCCTTTGGAAGTTGTGGGAGCTTCATCACTTGAGACTTTCAAGAAGAGATTGGACTGCCATTTGTTAGAAATGGTGTAGGGTCTCCTGCTTAAGCTGGGGGTTGGACTAGATGACCTATAAAGTCCCTTCCAATTCTGTTAATATGTTGAACCAAATTGGCAACATTGTCATGCTTGATTCTAAGAATTAGATTAGAGCAGGACTGCTCTAGAGAATCCAGGCACCTGAAAATTCAAGGACTGGCCACAGGAATGCTTGCGGACACCAAGTTACTTTTCTTGCAAGTAATGAGTCCATTCAGAAATTATATTTTATTCCTGAATAGTCACTATTGTTTTATAGTTGGGGCAGAGTGAGTCTTTGTAGAGAAAAGGTATACAAGCATTTAGCTGAGAATTGACCAATGTTGGAAAATCTGATATCCCGCTGCTCAGTAAATGCCTCCCAGTAACCAACTCACTGATGTGTTGGATTACAATCCTTTATCCACAGTGCGGCATCATCTGCCTAGTTTTAGTCCTTTGATTCTCCTGGTGTTGCCTTTGTTCTTTTAGCTCTGGCATTGGATGATTACTGTCTGTGGGAAATGACTCATAGACTATTTTGCCTCTGATTGCTGCCCTGAACAACCCTCAAACACGACACATATTCTTTTTACAACTTCACTGATAAAATGTCAAGTTCACTCTTTTAAAATCAAAAGGCTTCAAAAAAGAATTTTGTCAGAAATAAGAATGTATTTATTGGAATCCAACATCAGCCCTGTAAAGAAACAGTTTGTTTTGGAGAGCTTCCAGGAAACCATCAGCACTTATGCCAACATAGAAATTGATTTGTGAAAGCATATTCTGCATTAATTAGGAAATGTTACCGTACATTTTTTAAAAAAAATGGAATTTTTACTTCTGAGTTTCTGAAGAAATCTCTTTTAAAAAAGGTAAAGAAAACTGTAACATGGAACTTGTTTAATATAATTTGGGTTGAGCACGGAGGCATTTTCAAATCATTACCTTAGTGCTCTGTGCAGGGAACTTATGATGGTAACAATCTACATTATGATATAGCCTACAAAAGCAGAATACCTAAAGTGACCAGATTTTGAAATTGGTTAAACGGGACACCATTGACGGAGAGGGCGGGGGGGGGGGGCGGTGTGTTCTTGATTAAAAATTTTGCCGCCCAGCACTGCGGCTGAGGTGAAGCCGCCAAAGCTCCTGCTGGCGCCCCCGCCCATGGCAGCGGTGGTGCCGCCTCCCTCCCCCTCTGCTCGGAGCACCTGAGCTGGGCACCGCGTTACCCCTGCCGCTGCCGCCTCCTCCTCCACCGTGCTTTTGAGAAGCCATGAGGCCTTTTTTTCCTGCTCCCGCCCCCTCCGCCGCCTTCCTACTAGCTCCCGCGGCCTCATGGCTCATGTAGTCCCCCCACACACACTTTTCTTTGCAAAAAGCGCCCCCTCCCTTTGAAAAAGTGTTTGGGGGTGGGAAGGAGAGAAAGGCAAAGGCCCTTGCCTTGCTCCTTTGTGTCTAGGGCAGGGGTCCCCAAACTTGGGCACTTTAAGACTTGTGGACTACAACTCCCAGCATTCTCCAGCCAGAGAATGCTGGGAGTTGTAGTCCACAAGTCTTAAAGTGCCCAAGTTTGAAGACCTCTGCATGTCCAGGGTGAGGGTGAGGGCCCCTCTTCCCCGCCCCCCATTGTTCCTTTAGACTCTTCCTCACCCAGAAGACAAAGGTGTAGATGAGGAGGATGCTCTTCAGGCAGGTGATGACTGGCTTGGTCTGCAGCCTCCGCGATGGGGATGCCATTGCGCCGAGCCTGGATGCCGCCACTCCGCCGCTCGTCCAGACCAAGCCAGACTTCTCCCGGCCAATCGCAAATCCGGGCGGACCTCCTGAGCCTGTCCAGGATTTGCTGAAAGACGGAAGCACCCCTCCACCTCCTACCCCATAGCCGACGCCGATGCAACACCCGATGCTAGCCGAGCACTTTTCCGGAAGACCTGAACCCAATCGGAACCAACCCGAGCTTTCCTGAGCTATCCCGAAAGGAGGCAGGAGCTTCCTTCGGCTTTTTCTGACATCTTGCCACGTGCGCAGCCGCGTGAAAAATCAGGACTTTTTAAAAACGCCGCGGGACGTGGGACAAATTATTAAAAATAAGACTGTCCCACCAAAAGCGGGAGGTCTGGTCACCTTAAGAATACCCCTTCTCAAGAAGTCAACTGTTAGATATTTCTGTGGGGAAAAAAGTAAGCACCCTCCCTTTGCAAATGGAGAACAAATGATGAGTACTCTGTTTAGAAGGAAAGTCTCACAGCATGATTACAATAAGGTACAAATATTCTAATTCTTTTTTCCTCTCTGTTTAAATATGTCTATAGTCAAAAACTGAGAATAAAGCACAAAGAGGGTGGATTGTAAATTATTATCCCATCACCTATAGAAAATAAATCTACCTTATTCATTTATTTTCTAAATGAAAGGCTGAGCTTCCTTCTTTCCTGTCTCCCTCCTCCAGGACTCCTTTAATTTACTAATGGAAGAATGACATTGTAAATCTATTTTATTTTTAAGCAGCTGAAATTCATAAGAGCTATGTTAGTTTCCCTTCCTGTTCCTGACAGGAAAAATCTTTCTTTTATAGTAGTGTTGATTCCTGGCAACTGCCTGGATTAGTTCTTGGCAAGATTTTCAGAACTGGTTTGCCATTGCCTTTTTCCTAAGACTGAGTGAAAGCAATTAGACCAAAGTCACCAAAGCTGCCTTACTTTGTTTTCAAAATGTTTTCTTTTTAATCTGTGTATTAGATACAGAAGTGGTTTTTATTTGGCCATATGCCCAGCATTCTCAAGGACTGCTTCATTGATTCGGATCCTAAGAATTGTGAATGTTCCAGAAGCCAGTCAAAGTTAATGAACTTTGATCCAAAGAAACACGCAACTAGATTCATAATGAAGCATTCTTGCTCTCTTTCTCCTCTTCCCAATACCAGTTCTTTCACACAGCATAAACTTCTCACAAATTTGGGAGAAGCTTCCAAATTCATTGCAGTTTGTCACTGGAGGATGGTAGATGACAACTAATGCTTTCTAGACAAAGAAAAAAAAACATAGTGTGATGATTCTGAGAAAAAAACAATAACTATCCACAAGACACAATATAATTGCTAAATTAATAGTTTTCTTGGATAACAAAGAACAAAATGTGAGCTATTTTATATTTAAATTTAAAAGCAACAGCAACAGAAGATTTGGGTGCAAACACACTTACATTTTTAATTAATTAAAATATTTATGAATTGCTTTCCTGCTCCTATTTCTCTCCTTTCATCATATAAGGCACAGATTTTAAGACTGTTTGAGCAACAATACAAGAAGAAGGGAGTGTTGTTCCAGTCGTTTAACTGCCATACAATTTCAGCAGTTTACTAGTAAGAGTCACAGAATCAAATCACTTTCAGTAATGTTGGCTGAGTAATAATGTAGGGCTGTTACCTCAATTCTGAAATATTATTGGCATGTCAGGGGTGAAATCAACTTTCCTTTGCTACCGGTTTGCAAATGTGAGCATGTGCGCAAGCTTTGCTTGCAAGTGGCACCTCTGCGCAAGTGTAGAGCATAAAAATGGGATGTGATGATGTCCAGATGGGTGGGCGGAGCCTATTGATGCCACCGCTACTGGTTCACCAGAACTGGATAGAACTGGCTGAATTGTACCACTGGGCCATGTGCTGTTGTGTCATGCTCCTCAGGGAAGCAACAGCAGAATGGTGACAAAGAAACCTCCCCATCGACAGTTTCCATCTGTTGCTTCAGAAAAATTAGTTAGATGATAATATGGGGCTACCCTGTGAATTTAACTGAACTAAAATAACTAAATCCTCTATTCGACTTAATTATTATTTTAAACCAGGACTGAGTATACTGATCCACATACTGAGTTCACTTTAATTATTTCTTTAAGAAATGCAGAATCAGGCACAAAATAACCTTAATTCTATTCCAGTTTCAGCTATTTTGCAGTATCACTGCATCTTGTTAACCAAGACATCTCGTGCAGAAGTAACTGTTTCCTATATCTGGCAATATTAAAGCATGACACAGAGGAGTTACTATTTCTTAGAAAAAAAATATGCAGAGTGAAAAAACTGAACAGTGACTGTTTTATATACACCCCCATACAGCTGGCATACAGAGCCCACTCTCCCATCTGTACTAACTAAGTCATATATTTAGCACACTGGTATTGTCATGATAGTTATTATCTATGCCTGTTTAATCAGATCCTTGTGTTGATTTTATCAGAGGCCTTTTTGTGTCTCAACCAGATTTTCCTTTAAACTAAAGTGCTTTATTTTAAGGTAAGAAAGTGAGTAGCTGGCAAGTCTGTGACAAGTTGTAATGTTTTGTAGCAATAACATTTTCAGTGACTTTCACATTACATAAACACATAGAATATACACTATTTTTATAATAGAAAGTCACATGCTACATTCACTGGAATTTCAAAATTGTCTGGGTATATCTATATGTTTAACCACAGCATACAATGTCACACAATACCCTGACTAGCAAAGTCATAAAAATTTGGGCTATAATCTTTCTATCCCAATGTTGACTCAACAAAATATATATTTTTGCATTGCCCGGAAAGCTGAAGTTAGTCTCAGACATATCCTAACTGAAATAGTAGAGAGGAAGGACTGTTTGACCATCTCCCCATTAAAAGGCAAACACAGCCTATCACCAAAACCGCTGAACATAGAACTCTGTTTTTCAGCCTTGGCAAGTTTATGATTTACGGACTTTACTCCTCAGAATTTCTCAGCCAGGATGCTGGTTGGTGAATTCAGAGAGTTTATTTATTTATTCAATGTTTATACCTGCCCATCTCAATCGATGACTCTGGGCAGCTTACAACTCAGAAAAAAGACACTGCAATTAAAACGATAAAAACAATAAAAAGCACTCAAGTTAAATATATACAGCAGCCTAAATACAGCATTAATTGGTCAGTTAACAATGGAGCCAGAAAGTGGGGCCCTCAGTAAGTTTAGTACTTGGGACTTGGCTACACAGCCAGGTTTTTAGAGCGATATGAAAGGCTAACAGCGTCGGGGTCACTGTAATTTCTAATGGGAGGATATTCCACAGAGCAGTGGCTACTGTCAGCCGACACTCTTTTCTTAATTTTTTAAAAAATCTTGAATACAAATAATACAAACATAATACATATAAATACAAATATAAAAAGAAAAAAGAAAAGAAAAACATACAAATATTACAGGGCACCCACCTGCGATCATTTTTATTAGTTATATTTCTTCTTCTATAACAACTAAAAGATATACAATATATTCCAATTGTGCCCTTATTCCCTCCAAAATAACATATATTCTTGAGGTTTATTCCCACCACTCCTCTTTTTATAAAATCCCCCCATATTTCATTATAATTGTTTACTTTAATCGCCTTTTTTAAAATTTAATTTCTGTTGTTAATTTATCATTTGTTGCCATACGCCAAATTTCATTGTACCATTCATTTCTTTGAATATCCAAATTTCATCCCCAATATTTAGCCATCATCAATCTACTTGCCATTATCAAATTTACAATCAATCCCTTTTTTGTTTCATTTATATCCTGTTTTTCCACCAGCAACAATAATGCAATCCTCAGTGACATATCTACATTTACATTCAAAAGTGTTCTGAGTTCCCTGAACACCACGTTCCATATTTTTGTGCACTGTCACAATCCCACCACATGTTTATATGTTCCAACCTCTTTCTTGCACCTCCAACAAATATTTGTATATTTAAAGGTGGTCCTTAGCATAACCTGTTGAAATCCACATACCTTAAACTTGCCAAGGGTGAAAAACACTGGCACAGAGAATGACAAATTACTCTTAACAACCCATTCAATGCCATGCTGGCAACAAGTCTACAATTTGAAAAGGATAGACAATATATAGAGTGGATTAATAGGACTGCCAGAAAACGTGGTCTTAATTGTGGGAGAGGCTGTTAGTTTACATAGTTTAGCATTTCAAGAATATGTTTCATTTACATCTGTTTCTGGGATTAGCCCAGATTTATTGGGATGGGGTGGAGTCTTTCTGTGCATTCCAACATTCATGGTTGCTATTCATTGCTTTATTTTACTTTAGGTCCTTCTCCAAAGGCAGTTCTACTTCATTCATTTCTTCCACCATTGCCTCCATTCTGCAGTATTATTTCTACTGGAATTAGAAGATTCCTCTGACTTATTCAATTTCATCATTTTCCAAACAAAAGGTGTATTCCATCTCATTTTTTTAAAAATGAACAAAAGTTCAGGAACACAGATTGCATATAATTTTTGTGAATGTATGCATTTTGTACACTTTTCGTTGCACATGGATTTGCAAGTTATTGATCCTGACACACATATTTTTACTCTATTTTTACAATTGTAAATTTTAGTACAATGTTTAGTAAAGGGCAGAAAATAGCATATAAATATATTCAAAGAGATATAACAGAATATTCAAGGTACTGCCAATACTGCGTTATTACTACTACTATAATAGATCAAGGTAGCATGTTTATTTAAAGGAACATTTTCTACTTTTTCTGTATGTGTTTGGCATTGTGATAAAATCCAATAGTATGTTATTATATTAACATGTAATGATTATAAATCAAGCAGAAAGATGTTTCATTACAGTATCAAGTAATGTTTAATAGAGTACTCTTCTTTTTTTGAATCACGTTTTGGGTGCTATTTTATAATCTAAGAATTCTATTTAAAGTTTATTTTAAAATATTCTGACTGAAACATGCACTGATTAAATGAATTTTAATTAATTATATAAAGACAAGTAATTAATGCAAACATTCTGGTTCAACAATAATGTGGGCTAATGATACAATAGATTTAATATAAAAGAACACAACAAAGCAAAAATGTTAGACAATGTTGTAACTAAGCCAGTGTATTTCTTGATCAAGTAACTGTTTATAGATCCACTATTCATCTTTGATGCTGTAAAATACTTAATATTTCTAATGTGAAACATGGTAAAAATGTGGATCTTTTATAGAAGTGGATACTCTGTGCTTGGGATCAATGCATGCAGTCCTCCAAGTAACTGACAAATTGGAGGATTATTAAACACAAAATAAATAATTTTATTTATTTATTTTCATTTAATTAATTTAGTTTAATTTAGTCTTCATTTTGGCCCTACCTACGTTTTGCAATGTTGCCCTAGCATACTGGTCATTGGCAAAAAGTTGTTCTGAACTAAAAACATTACACACCTGTTGACTATTTAAATGATATCCTTATTTACACGGAAACACGTGAAGAACACGTGAAGCTGGTTCATACAGTGCTAAGGAAACTTCGGGCGGCTGAACTCTACGCCAAATTGTCCAAGTATGAATTCCATCAGGAGAAGGTTGACTACCTAGGCTATCGCATCTCCCACAAGGGTGTTGAAATGGACCCTGCTAAGGTCAAGGCGGTAACCGAGTGGGAGGCCCCTCGTACACGCAAGCAATTGCAGAAATTTTTGGGTTTTGCTAATTTCTATCGTCAATTTATTCCCTCTTTTGCTAAAATAGCTCTCCCGATAACTAACCTCCTTAAGTCTAAGGGTGAGGCGAAACCCAAACCTAGCAAGCCGCTGAATTGGTCTATGGAATGCCAAGCTGCTTTCGAGAAGTTAAAGCGGCTTTTTGCAGAGGAGCCGGTCCTCAAGCACCCGGACATGGACGCACCTTTTGTGGTTCAAGCTGACGCCAGTGACGTGGCTTTGGGAGCTGTATTATTTCAAACTAATAGTCAAGGTAAATTACAACCCTGCACGTACACCTCTCGCAAACTAAC
This sequence comes from Thamnophis elegans, assembly GCF_009769535.1. Classification (NCBI taxonomy): domain Eukaryota; kingdom Metazoa; phylum Chordata; class Lepidosauria; order Squamata; family Natricidae; genus Thamnophis; species Thamnophis elegans. The sequence goes on along the minus strand of NC_045547.1, from coordinate 42,728,966 downwards.
TGACATGGAGAGACGTTGGGCCATTTGGGAAAAAGAAGCCTTTGCTGTTGGGCTTTGGCCACATGGCGCCATTTTCTAGAGGGTGCCAAACACCCTTTCGAGGTATGGACTGACCATAAAAATTTGGAAGCTTTGAGGACAGAAAACTTTCTCCTAAGCAAATGTGCTGGGCTCAGCATTTCAATAATTTAATTTTACCTTGAAATACATTCCGAGTGGGAAAAATGTTGTGGCTGATGCTTTATCCAGACTTCCTCAATACAACTGTTCTAAGCTCAGTGTGATCCAGCCTATCGTTCCCGCGACAAACCTCGCTGCTCCTGTTGTTACTAGGAGTCACGCAACCTCTAAGCTGGAGGTCACTCAGGACTTTCTTTCTCACCTGAAAAAGGCCCTCACTGATGATGATTGGTTCCGACAGCACATAAATGAATGCACTATGAGGGATGAGTTGCCTTGGATTGGGACGAAGTTATACATTCCTGCGTCCCTTAGGACCATTGTTCTTCAACGGGCTCAGGATTCCCAAATGGCAGGGCATTTTGGATTCGTCAAGACTCTCCACCTCATCAAGCGGCAATTTTGGTGGCCCTCTTTGAAAAAGGACATTGAGAAATATGTTGCCAGTTGTCCCATTTGTGCTGCTGCTAAACAACCTCCAGGTAAACCCCAGGGATTACTCGAGGCGGTGGCTCGCCCAGTAGCCCCATGGAACGAGATTTCCATGGATTTCATTGTCGAACTTCCTGAGAGTCAGGGGCACACTGTTATCTGGGTTGTTACTGACTTGTTCTCCAAACAGGTCCATTTCATCCCTTGCTCCAGGATTCCCTCTGCTAAATCTCTCGCTAAGATGTTCATCTCCCATATTTACCGCTTACATGGGGTGCCCGACCGCATCATTTCGGACAGGGGTGTTCGGTTCATATCCCTTTTCTGGAAGGAGTTTCTGAAGCGGATTGGCTCCACCCAGGGGTTAAGCTTCTGCCATCACCCTCAGACTAATGGGGCTTGTGAAAGGACTAATTCTGTATTGGAACAATATTTACGTTGTTTCATCAACTACCAACAGGATGATTGGGTAGATTTGTTGCCCCATGCTGAGGTGGCTTACAATAATTCCGTACACAGCAGCACTGGGTTTACCCCTTTTCATGTGGTGTTTGGCCAGGATTTCATGCCCATTCCTGAGATTCCTTGTGAACAACCCCAGGTGTCATCGCTGTCCAAGTGGAGTGATCGCCTTTGGGACATTTGGCCTTTGGCTCTCCAAACTCTGGATGCTGCGCACCGCGCTCATAAGAGACAGGCTGATAAGAAACGGACTAAACCCTATGAGTACAAAGTTGGTGATCAAGTTTCTTTGTCCACTAGATTTCTTCAGACATCCCAGAAGTCGAAGAAGTTGGGGCCCAAATATTTTGGCCCATTTCCTGTTGTCAAGGTCATCAACCCTGTTTCTCTCCGGCTCCAGTTGCCTAAACATCTCAACCGGGTTTACCCTGTTTTTCATGTTAATCTCCTGAAGCCTGTCTGCACTTCTTCTTTGAGGCCGCCTCTCCCTCCTCCATCCGCTCCGCTTTTAATTGAGGGTGAGCAACATTTCGAAGTCTGTGAAATTTTGGACTCTCGTGGACACCGGAACCCTGTCCAGTACCTGGTGGCTTGGAAGCATTTTCCCCCTTCTCACACTGAATGGGTTGACGGGTCCCATGTTTGAGCACCTCGTCTGCTCCGAAAATTCTACTCTGCTTATCCTGACAAGCCCTGATTTTGGACACTCTCCTAATTTTCCTTTCTTTTGTTTTTCTCCCTTCCCCTTTCCCTCTTTGGTGTGATGTTGTTTGTCTGTTTGTTTGTGTTCTTTTCGTTTCTGCAGGTCTAACCGCCCTTTTTCTGGAGGAGGGCCGGATGTCAGCCTCCGCTTGCTGCTGCTTTGGCTGCCATTGAAACGGGAAGGGGGGGCATGGTATTTGGGAGGGGAATCATGCTGTGTTGGAGGAAGATTCTAGATGCTGTTTGACCATCTTACTGCGCATGTGGAAGAAGGGAGTTTCCCGCCAAGGTTAACTGTCCAGCATTCCATCCTGGTGATGCCTTTTGAAGTTATCTCCCACCTGACAGTTGGGTGCATTATAATTGGACTATGGACTGGGGTGCCAAGGGGAGGGGATTGAGTTATACATGATATTATTTGCTTTCGCACCTAATTAACTAGATTCAGCTTAGCTTTGCAACTGTTCGTTTATAATTAGTAAAAGTACACTTGATTTGAATTGAAATGGAGTTGAGTGGTTTCTTTCCTGATTACTAAATGAAGTCAATGCTGACATATACACAATAATTAACTAAATTTGCATAACAAGAATCCTTGTAATTTTCACCTATAATAGAATTTAATAAATTCCAAGGAAAGTTCAAATGTTATGAATTTCATTTCCCTATTTTTTAGTATATGGTCCAAACTTCAATTCAATTAATTCAATTCATTCCAGCAAGAATGAATATATAAAATACATAAAATTTAAGACAGAATTCAAGTACATTTGTAAAATAATCTAACTAGGAGCTAATAAGTGAAATCCAGAATACATCATATAAAATTATAATTTTAACATTAAAATTATATTGATACCTAAAAATACCAAAAAGTAAAGGTAACTAAAACTATTAATACCAGTGAAGTGACAATATCTAAAAAAATTAAATGAATTAGAGTTACAGGGCATTCATTGAGAGATATTGGCCTATTCAGTGGATATTTTGTGCAGCTTTATGAGACCTAGCTACATGTGCTATAACAAGGAGTACTTTGTATGAGCAGCCTGTGGGCCTAGGCTGAATCTGAATGACCAAGATATCTACTAATCAGAAGAAGCATAAATGTAGTTCAGAGTAGTCTCCATGAAGAGAAATACAGAGAAGGTTGCATTCTGTAGTTTCTACCTCTCCAGAGTCACAGGCACAAAGCCTTTCAGCCAGTGGATTTTTTAAAAATATTTACTATCCAATACTATAGAGGGGAGAGTGTGGCATCGGGCAAGAGAAAAAGCTTTGTAATGGCTAGATATTTCTAGCTGTGTAAGGTAGTTGGCAGCAGTGACAATATTTGGATTGTGTAGCGGTGACAGGAAGGTAGGAGATTCTTCTAAATCTGCTTGCCTCTCTGAATGCTTTATCCTTTGCTTCAGAATTTGTTTCACCTGATCATATTCCATCTTAAAAATTGTAGAGGAAGTTAGTAGCCTAAATTTGAAAGATCCATGCAAATTGAAAAATGTCATGAAGGCTCAATATTGCTAAGCCTTGGGGAAAGAATTTGAGCTTTAACCAAAGGTTTATAGAAGTTAGATGTTTTTGTTTTTATGTTTTTTTTTTGTTTTATTAGACATTTATAGGCCGCCCTTTTCCCTGAGGGGACTCAGGGCGGCTTACAGTCAAAAAGGAAGGGAGTGTAGGACAATACAAAAAGAAATGTGCACAAAAGTAAATTAAATAGTAAAACTCAACATTCACTCAACATTCGGGAGGGGCAAAAGTAAACTTATCCCCAGGCCTGACGGGCTAGCCAGTTCTTGAGGGCTGTGCGGAAGGCCTGGACGGTGGTGAGGGTACGAATCTCCACGGGGAGATTGTTCCATAGTGTCGGAGCCGCAACAGAGAAGTAGTCGCCAGTCGGCACTGACTGGCGGATGGAATACGGAGGAGGCCAACTCTATGCGATCTGATGGGACGCAGGGAGGTAATTGGCAGAAGGCGGTCTCTCAAATAGCCAGATCCACTACCATGGAGCGCTTTATAGGTGGTAAGTAGAACCTTGAAGTGCACCCGGAGATCGACAGGTAGCCAGTGCAGCTCACGGAGGATCGGTGTTATGTGGGCGAACCGTGGTGCGCCCACAATCACTCGCGCGGCCGCATTCTGGACTAGCTGAAGTCTCCGGATGCTCTTCAAGGGCAGCCCCATGTAGAGCACATTACAGTATTCCAGCCTGGAGATCACAAGGGCTCGAGTGACTGTTGTGAGGGCCTCCCGATTCAGGTAGGGGCGCAACTGGCGCACCAGGCGAACCTGGGCAAATGCCCCCCTGGTCACAGCTGAGAGATGGTGGTCAAAAGTCAGCTGTGGGTCCAGGAGGACTCCCAAGTTGCGGGCCCTTTCTGAGGGGTGTAAGTTTTGTCCCCCCAGCCTGAGTGATGGTACGTTGGTCAAATTTTTGGGAGGGAAACACAACAGCCACTCGGTCTTGTCTGGGTTGAGTATCAGCTTGTTTGCTCTCATCCAGTCTTTAACGGCTTCTAGACCCCGGTTCATCACGTCCACCGCTTCATTGAGTTGGCACGGGGCGGACAGATACAACTGTGTATCGTCCGCATATTGGTGGTATTTTATCCCGTGCCTTCGGATGATCTCGCCCAGCGGTTTCATGTAAATGTTAAATAGTAGGGGGGATAGGACCGACCCCTGCGGCACCCCATAAGTTAGGGGCCTCAGGGACGATCTCTGCCCCCCCACCAACACCGACTGCGACCTGTCCGAGAGATAGGAGAACCACTGCAAAACAGTGCCGCCCACCCCTATCTCCCGCAGTCGTCGCAGAAGGATACCATGGTCGATGGTATCGAAAGCCGCTGAGAGGTCCAGGAGAACTAGGATGGAAGCATGGCCTCCATCCCTAGCTCTCCAGAGATCATCGGTCAATGTGACCAAAGCGGGTTCTGTGCTGTAACCGGGTCTGAAGCCAGACTGGAAGGGGTCAAGATAGTTAGCTTCCTCCAAGGTACGCTGAAGCTGGAGAGCCACCACCTTCTCGACAACCTTCCCTACAAAGGGGAGGTTGGAGACTGGACGATAGTTATTAAGAACAGCTGGATCCAAGGACGGTTTCTTCAGGAGGGGTCTTACCACCGCTGTCTTGAGCGCGGTGGGAAAGTACCCCTCCCGAAGAGAGGCGGTAACAACCGCCTGGATCCAGCCTCGTGTCACCTCACTGCTGTTAGCAACCAGCCAGGAGGGACATGGGTCCAGTATGCAGGTGGAGGCACTCACAGCTCGCATAGCCTTGTCCACATCCCCAGAGGCAACTTCCTGAAACTCAACCCAGAGATGGTTTGCCAAGTCTTCTCCTTGTGTCTCGGCTGGATCTACTGGGGTGGAGTCCAGGTCCGCTCGAAACCGGGCAACTTTGTCCGCCAAGAACTGGACATACTCTGGACTCAACTGGATGTGCTCTGGACTCAAATTTTATCATACTGCTCTCCAGTTGTGTGTGTTTGAGATGGAGGGTGGTATTTGGAGAGCTGCTCTGATGAACCATAGTTTATTAACAAGTTTATAACCATGTATAATTTTTTATAATGTGTTTATTACAGAAGTGTTTTCAAACTTCTTCATTGGAAATATATATCTAAAAATATTTGACTATGTTTTTAAAACTATCTTTTAAAAATAAAATAAAATTAGCAATACAATTAAAACATGAAACAAGTCATTTGAAGTCATCCTGGTCCTGGGTCAGATATCAACCTGTATAACTCCTGAGAGGCTGAAGAAGCTGTGACATGGATTTGGACATCCAACAACACCAAGAGATTAGGAGGAGTAAGTAGCCCATTATCAAGAGTAATGAAAATTCTATTATTGGCAAAAACTGCTAAAAATTATCAAGTAATATCCACGAGTTATATTTACTATCTGCAGTTGATTTGATATGGTGTGAAATACAGGTAGTCCTCAACTTACAACCACAATGGAGCTGCAGATTTATGTTGCTAAGTGAAAAATTTGTTAAGTGAATTTTGTCCTTTTTTAAAACTTTGCTTGCCACAGCTGTTAAGTGAATCACAGCAGTTGCTAAGTTAGTAACATGGTTGTTAAATGAATTGGGCTTCCCCATTGACTTTGCTCGTCAGAAGGTTGCTAACACAAATTACATGACTCTAGGATATTGCATCCATCATAAATGTGAGTCAGTTGCCAAGCATCTGAATTTTGATCATATGATTGCGGGGATGCTGCAATGGTTATACATCACTGTCATTGTAACTTTGAATGGTCACTAAATGAACTGTCCTAAGTTGAGGACTATCTATACATTGCCCCTACTCTAACTTGACCATTTTCTTTTGGTTCTTTGTTGGATCTCAGCAGCGTCAACAGGCAAGAGTTGTTTAGCATTGTCAAGTTGGGCCTGGCTGTGTTTCTCCATGTGTTGCCTGTCCTCACAAAATCAAATCACTAACCAAATTTTTGTACCTGCATCTCAATAATGTGAGTTATGTGACACAAAAAAATTAAAAAGTAAATTGCCTTGCTAATTTGAACCAGAACCTAATATAAATCTAATTAGTAAAATACTGGTATCCTTGACTTATAACATTTCATTTAATGACCATGAAGTTACTAATGAAGTTACAACAGAACTGAAAAACATGACATGACCACTTTTCACACTTACAACCATTGCAGCATCCACATGATCACATGATCAAAATTCAGACGCATGGCAACTGAGTCACATTTATAACTGTTGCAATGTCCCGGGGTTATGTGCTCTCCTTTTGTAACCTTCTGAGAAGCAAATAGCAGTAGCAATAGCAATAGCAAAGTCAATGGGGAAGTCAGATTCATTTAACAACCGTGTTACTAATGGAAAAATTGCAGTGATTCACTTAACAACTGTGGCAAGAAAGATTGTAAATGGGGAAACATTCTTAAGAAATGTCTCAGTAAATAGCAAAAATGTTGGGCTCAATTGTAACTTGAGAACTGCCTCTGCTAAAAACACAGAAAAAATACTATTAATGCTAGAAATCTAAATTACTATTCCTACTAACAAAATTATGTATCATTATGGATATATTAGCTGAGCTACCAAGCAGACACCTCATAAAAGAATCCTGAATAAGTTTCTTTTTCACAATGACTTCATGTATGATGCTGAATATGCATAAACCATAAAGCTATAAATTTATTTTGCATCTCTCAGAGATGAAATTTTCTCCTAGCTCATTATAGTCAGCACTCACCATTGTTACAGATGAAAGAACTAGCACAGTTCTCTTTACTAATCCCACCTATTAGATAATAATTTAACATGAGAAAAAGCTCCTAAACTTCCAGTGAACCTATTTGTGTGATCAGAGATCACCTCCAAAGAGAAGAAATAGATTTGGAAAGTTTATCTCCAAGTTCATCTATGGTAGAAAGACATCATATAGCAGTGATGGTGAACCTTTTAGACACAGTGTGTCCAAACTGGAAGGTGTGCATGCCAGAGCACCAGAAACCCGATGACCAGATGACCAGCGTGCATGCGTGCGCCGAAAACCTGATGATCAGCTGGCTGAGCCTAGGGTGATGGCCCTCCACAGAGAGGGCTCTGCATGCCACCTCTGGCACGCATGCCATAGGTTCACCATCACAGACATATAGCATTAAAATGTGATGAATTACCCCTAGAGTATTTTCATTCAAGCTAGACGTTAAAAAGTTTGACCAAGCAATGACTTTTAGCAAACACATCTATTCAAAACTTCTTTCTAATGATAGTTAAAAGTTCAACTATATTAAAAAACTATTTTACAGTAAGAATGCAAATATATAAAAAGGAAGGGAAAAATAGTAATAAACATGTTTGGTTTTGAAGGAAAAATGCTAAAATTTACCTAAAAATATAATGTAAAAAATTGCTAGAATCTGACATAATTAAAACAATGAGAATCTTTTACAAAAGCTGCAGTTATTTTAAATTATTATTTCAATGTAAGTTCAAACCATAAGGATATTTTTTATGCAATGGCTATAAATCTGATTTTTTTCCTGATTGCTTTGGACAGATTTAGCTTCTCTTTTTCAACAATATTGATATTTCTATATAAAATTATTCCCTGCACTCACTAGTAAACTACTTTGGCTGAATAATTAATTTTATATTAGGTCTAATTACCCATTTGCATTTGTTGCACAGAATAAAGCAATAATTCACAACAGTTCTTATGAAAACAGAAAAAAAACACAAACTCATATTTCTCTGTCTTTATTTGTTTCAAGGCATTAAATTTAAGACAATCCTGAGGGCTGGGGGGAGGTTATGGAGAGGAGAGAAAAATATGCCAAATACAAAACAAGATTACACTTCATAAAATGGCTTTACAGACTCAAAGGATTGAGAATGCTCATTTTATGTTAATTAATCCAGATTATTTATATCCTCGATGTTATAAGCAGCCAATTTATGACAATTGGAACACTGTAAAAAAAAATCTCAGCATGCATTTGTTGAGGGTTAACCTAGTTCTACTTTAATTATTATTTCCATCATTCATTTTCTTCAAACGCCTAATCCTTTTCTGATTCAGAACAAAAATGCTTGACATTAATTTTTGGGGAGACACTGAGCTGCAGCTTTTAAGCTTTTTTCTCATTTTCAAAGGCGGAAGACATAAACAAATCTAATTACAGCTGGTTGTGATCAGTTTTCATTGCAAAGGGAATTCTTACTCTTCATTTGACATCTTGCATTCTGACAAGCAGAACTTTCCCTGCAGTATGGTCTTCAACAAGGAAATAGTCTTGCATTCTGGAGGGATGAAATTCAAGATTGCTCCAGATCACTAATTTTATCCCCAAGGTTCATGGCAAGGGAGAAAGTTGACTTTAGGACTATAAGTAACAAAATAATTATATAACTCATTTGATCTCCATGTAAAAATCCAAGGCCTCTAGAAGAGTTGTGGGTAGATATGTAAAATGAAAAACAGTATAATATTGTTTTTTGCAACATCAGATTTCTTGTATATGATATATTATGCAATTATTCTAAAACAATGGTACTATCAATGACACTAGGAGACATTCTTGAATTTCTTTATTTCACATTTCTGTACCATCCATGTATTATACATTTATTGTAAAATAAATAGGCTTACTCAGGACTTGGGCAGATCTTCTTTTTTTCAGTGCAAAAAACTCACAGGTGGTAAAGATATATATGTAAAAAAACCTCAATGGCATTCAAAAATAACATCACCAAGAATTATTCAGATGAAAATGGCAAGTGCCCTGAGAATAAATCTGAATCCCTTTTTGTAGGAGGAAAAAAAAACCTGAAAATGTGTAAGGCAGATTTCAGCATAAAACTAGCTTGAATGTGTATTTCAATTAAACAGGAGGAAGTACTGTTCATATTCTCCCAGTTTCAGTCATAAAAATTGAGTTCTTAGTTTCAATGTGAAATAATCTTAAACTTTGACTGACAATGTGAAAATCATCAGGGATAGGAAATATGCCAAAAATAAGTCCAACAAAAGGTAAAGTCAAATTCCTATTTTCAGTGATGCCAATAAAATTATACCGTATTAAACAGATGCAGTTTCATCTTTTTGCATATGTGGTTCTAGCTTACTAACTTACTTCCAAAGCTTATATCTGAGTCATAAAGTTGTATCCAAAAGCATTTCAGTGCACTGACTTTTCAAACACATTGTAATTATATTCAGAGAGAAATAATTTAAACAGTCTTCTACACTAGAAAATATGCAAAGTTTATTGTGTCTTCTAGTAATAATAAGACTGGTAACTCAAACATAAAGGATTTATAGGCAATTTAAAATATATTTGTGAACATGCAGAGACAGTTGCTAACCTAAACAATGGGTCCTGCTTATCAGTTTTCTGTTGCTGTGCATGTAATGAAAAACTGAAATGACACCTATTGTATTTCTTTTCTTTGGGTATAGGAACAAAGGAAAATAAAGCAATCTGGCAATAAAAAAGGGAGGAGGTTCACCATTAGCATTGGGTATCCTTCTTTATCTGCTGGGATTAAAGGGAAAAGAGGAACAGAAATGAAGGGCTGATGAAAACACCATTGATTGGGCAGCTGTTTGAGTGACAAGAGAAAACAAAAGGAGGAAGTAGAAGGCAGTTTGAGGAGAAATAAGAGGAAATTATAAAGCCTCACATTTTAAGGTCGTTACTGTAAATGCTACTCATTTCCCCTCAGGAGTGAAACTGAGAAAATTGAGGGAATAAAGATGATGTCCAAAGCAGTAGTTTTATATACAACTGTGAACCATCATTTCGTTTCTCTGTCAGTTCAGTTATAGAATCTCTGTTTTGGTATACAGCAACTTGAGCATTTTGCAGGTAGGGCTTCTTGCTTTGGCAAGATATAGCAATTTTTTGGGTGGAAAGATCAGCAAGTAAATGCATCAAGAAATTCTTTCAGTGAGCCCAGTTTTGCTTTTCTTTCTACTAAATAATCAAAAATTGATAATATAGTCCATGCAATCAGCAGGCTTTACCTACGGTAGATACAAATTCTGTGGTCTCATTTTTAGAAATCTCTTCCTGGAAGCTTTTGGAGTAAATGCTAAAGTTGAGTATATAGCTGCCCTAGGGGAAGGGGTGGATGGGATGGAGTGGGATTAGCATATATAAGATGTCTAAAGAATTGTTATTCTTATAAATGGCTTGCTCCTCTGTACTATCCTCCGCTAAGGTCCAATTCAACATATGCCCGGGGCTTGGTATAGTAATAATGCAAATGTTTGTGTTGTCATTACTTATATTTTTATTTTCAGACCCCTTTTTTAAAAAAGGTCCAGTAGGTCATCTATTTTGGTTGCTTGGGCAGTTTGCCAGGATTTATTCTTCCCCTTTCTCATGCTATAATCTTCTCCTGTTGATAGCATTTAAACAGTTCTTAATTCTTGACCAGTTGCTGGGGGGGGGGGTAGTCAAATACAGCTATGCACAGGGTCCAATAATTAAAAGGGGGATTAGTGTGGTAATATAAGGTAAAATTGATCATTTACTAGAGCCGTCTGATTGCTGGATGATTTCATATCTTCATTGTGGTAGAAGAGAACTTGTTTTTCTGTTTCAAATTTCAACAAAAGTTTATGTGTTTTAGCAATCACATGCTCATTATAAGAACACAACTATTTCAAAATCACTTCTAACAATGTTTAGTACCATAAATTCTTTTATCCACTTTAAATATTTCTGATAACTATAAATAAAAAAAACCATTGACAAGTATGTTCCTTTTCCATCAAATCTTACCTTGATTTTATTTATTATGACCCTTGACAAAATGTTAGCATCTCATGTTATACTCATTTGTGTTTGCATTTCTGGTCTATAATCTTAGAATACCTCTTGCATTGAGAGCCGCAGAGGGTTTTGGGGGACAGTTTGGATTTGTATCTGTTCCATATTTTCAATATGGCCTGAAATACATACATTTTTGAACTAGAAAACATAATAAACACTGGAAGAGCTGGATCATCAATGCTTGTTTACCTTTCTTAAGGTTGCCAGATGTTCTATTTCATACAATCTGCCAATCAATTGCAAAGAAGTTGTTTAAAACTAAATGGGACAAGCACTGTCTAGAATTTAATAGTGTGTATAGGCTACTCATAAACCTTCGAAGCTACTGTGAGAGGAAAAGAACATGAACTTGCATTTGATTGTTATAGTAAATACTACTGTATCAAATTACTTTCACTGGGGTCTCAGTCTTTTCAGCTCAAATAAAAAAAAATTGATCTTTACAACACTTCTAAGCAACTGTGATCATCTAGAGTAGATCACCTTAATTTAAAAGGCCTGTTTGGAAACTGTTCTGACTCTCTCTAGAGGGAGCCAGAGAGTAACTCTCTCTCGGGACTATAGCAGTGTTCACGAAAACCAGAGCTTTTCTCAAATAATGCCAATGGTGTCAAGCTTATTTCTACACCTTGTCCATTTTCATCTTATTTTAAGGTAAAATGTGGAAAAATGTGATTCCAAGTTGCAGATGGATTGCAAACAGATGTGTCTTTAATTTTTTTCTTGAATCTCTTTATTCTGATGTACCTGGTTGATGCCTTTATCTTTATTTTTAATCATTACAAAATTTGGGGCAGATGGATTTTGATTATCAATCTGCTGGCAAGCAGTTAGTTAATAAGGTAATCAAAAATCTGAAAGGCAGAAAAGGAGACAAGGAAGTAAGTCAAGGAAATGTTGGTTTTACTGAAGGCAAATTATTCAGACTAAGGATCCAGAAAACAATTTTGACAGCTTTAGGATAGCATTCTGCTAATATTTCGTCACTTGGGTTAAACTAGTAGCTACCCTAATCTTTTTGGCAGTGAATATCAAGTCAATAATGCCCTCTTCTGGCATGCTGCACAGAAAAAGAGGCCCAGCAGACAGACCAGTTATCTAATCAATAGGCAATAACATTGAAGATTGTTAAGTGTTGTGACTCAGCAGTTCTGCTGAGAATCTTTTCGGGATACAAGATTCAGGATGCAGCTGGGGCTTGTGGGAGGCAGGTTTGGAGATAAAAGGACGGATGCTGCCACGCCCTAGTTGCAGGAGTCAACATACGTTCCTTCGTGGGTTTCTTGGTTCGTACAACATTGCTTGTTACACTTGGATAAGTGCTTTCTGTTTCTTGTAACCCTGATTCAAGGCTACAGTGGAGAAGTGCATTGCTTGTAAGAGTTTTGTTTTGCATTCTTGTTGGAGACTTGTATTTATGTTATTTTTGGGCTTGAAGCCAGTTTGAACTGAGAACTGATAAAGAAAAGTCCTTTTAAGTTTGCCTGTCTTGCTGTTTGTTAAGAGCCGTGAAGGGGGGGGACAGAACAGTTAAGTATATCTCCTTTTGGAGACTAGAGTTGAGTAGCAGAAGGTAGCAAGGAATGTGCCGCTGAACAGTCACACTATCAATCACAGCCGCCAAAGTTAAAACAAGGATAACTTTACTTGCGTTAACAAAAATAAAGTAGGATAAACATTATCCAAAACAAGCGATAAGTAATCTTGAATTATATACACAGTCTGTGATACAACACATTGGTTTACAGATGCTCAACTCACGATTCACCATGTAGATAGGTAACTAACATACACAGTAGCCACCATCCAATATACAGTATTCAGTATTCAACTCCAATAACAAGCACGGAGAACATACAGGAACAACCAGGAGCAGCTAGTAGTTCCTATTCCCTCTTATGGCTGATTAAAGCAACAGCATCCAATCACATCTCACTTGAGCATTTAAAGTGACAGATACATTATTTCAATCATGGCATATATCTCTATCTCTATATCTATCTATCTATCTATCTATCTATCATCTATCTATCTATCTATCTATCTATCTATCTATCTATCTATCTATCTATCTATCTATCTCCAACCCAAGACTAGGATTACATCCCTAACAAGTCTGGAAGTTCAAGGCATAAAGTGTGGTCTTCCTAGAAAGGTTAGTTTGTTGGGATGGTGGCCTTGGACTACACTCATCCCTTAAATATTCCTTGACTAGATATCAGTTTGACCATTTATTTGCCATTTGGATTGATAACTCACCATACAGTTTTCCATGCTGAAGATGTTTTAAATGATTTAAACCCATTATCCTTTTATCATTCTATATCACTTGCTTAGCAAAATCCTTATAGTGTTGTTTAATAAAACATGCACTGAATGCACGTTCGTGAACCTTCCTCTCTAATTTGTGCGCACTAGAAAGGCTACTGCTCATTAGCACCATTTGGGTTAGATTTTTTTAGTTGCCAGAACTATATGAGAAACGTTTCTCAAATTATGGAGAAAAAGCTTTTGTTTCTTTAGCTACATCCCATGATGACATTTCTCAATATTAAGTCACCCAAAGACTAAATTCTCTTGAAATACTGACACTACCTGCTGGATTTAAGAAACAAGTTATTTTTGTTTGTTTGTTTTACAAAATGTAATGAATTACATTGGGAGTATTGTGTGATTGCTGCCTTGAATAATATATAAAAACAATTAATGCAGAAGATAGCTAGATCTTATATATCCTCAAAATAAAGGACATATTTAAGACAAAAAGGTATTCTGTCCTCACTTTGTATTCATACATTATTTTTAATATGCAAACTTACAGGTTCTGGCTCTGGTTCATTTAGTGGCATTACTCTATTAAGGATTTTAGAAAATGTCAATGTCTTTTCAGTTGTGTCTGAGTTCAGAAGCTGAGTAGAGTTGGGTAATTATGTTCAAAATTTTGAGTAAACCTTATGATCAAAAAGTATCTCTTAGTTTTCTAAGAGGTTATCTTGTATCAGTTGTATCAACATTTGTATTAAAACAAAGTATTCAGATAAATGTGTATATATCAATATATAGGTTTAATCCCCCAAAATATTCTTTGCTTTAATGCCAACAAAGAGACGGAAAATTAAAGGTAAAGTTTCCCCTCGCACATATGTGCTAGTCGTTCCCAACTCTAGGGGGTGGTGCTCATCTCCATTTCAAAGCTGAAGAACCAGCACTGTCCAAAGACATCTCCGTGGTCATGTGGCCAGCATTACTAAATGCCGAAGGTGCACAGAATGCTGTTTCCTTCCCACCAAAGGTGGTCCCTATTTTTCTACTTGCATTTTTTACATGATTTTGAACTGCCAAGTTGGCAGAAGCTGGGACAAGTAATGGGAGCTCACTCTGTTACGCAGTGCTAGGGATTCAAACTGGCAAACTGATGACCTTTCTGATTGACAAGCTAAGCGTCTTAGCCACTGAGCCACCATATCCTAAATTACATACTGTATGTGCAAAACTTAGTGTTCTGGGGACACTTTTTTGCTCCTGATTATATTGATCCAGCCATTCTGAGAGTAGTCTGACAGTTTTCTGCAACAGTTTTCCAAAACTGAAGCAGTTTCTGGCATTTTGAACATAATCTATTTTCAAAACAGGCCTGTTGAGTCCAGAACACTGCATCAGAGCATCATAACCATTTCTATACTATTCCTCATTCAGACTCCCCCAAAGCTGATATTTCCTCCCTTCACCCAAAGCAGAAAAGAACTGCTGGATTAGTGGCTGCAACAGAAATGAGCACCAAGGAATGAAGCACATCAGCTACTTGGTGGGTGGGTGAGGAATGGAAAGTCCTGCAAAGGGGCAACTGAAACCCCACAGGTTGCCAACCTCCAAAGAATTCTTCCTGCAACACCCAATAGGAACTTTGTCCATGACAGTTTCAATGTTTTTTTCCACAGAAAACCCCACTTTTCTGCCAGATCACTATGATTTGATTTCATTTGGCTGGGAATGAAATGGAGGTTCAATTGTGAAGATATGTCCTCTATAAAAGGTAAACAGGACACCTTTGAGCTGAGGAAAGGATTTGGGTGTGTTCTAGATCTGTTATTATTTATTTATGCACTTATTTACCAATGGAAAGAATAATTACTGCTTAGGAATTACTGTTTTTGTCTACTATTTTCCTCTTCTTTGTATTTTTTATATTTTTTAAGCGGAAGAAAAAGCTACAACTGTTTCTTGATGGCTCAGTTCACAAAGGCAAAACTGAGAAGACTTGCACACCATTATTTCCATTCCCCAATTCCTCATAAATCAGTTCAAAGCTGACTTGCTGTTTTTCCTCAATTCTGCCAAACTCAACCTCAAAATGCTGGGAACACTAAGCACATGCTAACAGCCAATCAATGCTTGCCCTCCAGCTGACTAATAGCACATTGCGAGACACTTTATCAAGACCAATGTCTGGCTGCAGATCCTGGAGCAACACAATTCTCCTTACAAAATAAATTGCTACTTCCCAACCAGATTTTCAATTCAAGATGCATGTATTTGCTTGGCCATTTGCAAAAAGAACATTCTCAGTGTTTGTATAAAAAGAAGCTGGCTGCAAACATGACATTTTTTTGGGTGGGGGAGGTGGTTTATTAAATTTAAGCCTCTTCAACCTTGAAGGTAAAAGGATAGCAAGAGACCATTTTTGCAGCGAGGCGTTTTTCCCCAATAACTGTAACCATGGTTGTGTATGACTGGAGTGTGGGAGGTATTCGCTAAACAATGTCTACAGAGAGAACACTGAAACTCATATGGGGTGATAGTCATGTCTACCTTGAATACAGGAGCTAGAGCAAGGCAAGCATTCCCAAAAGTTTTTCAGAGCTGCAACATTATAAAAAGAAATAACACTGTTTTCATTTCAATTAAGTTAGCAAAGAATCAGAAACAAACTCACACAGCTTCCCAAACCAGCCATGTGTGAAGCTGAACATATCTCAAACAGTTTCAAAACTGCAATTAAGCCATTATATAGAGGTGCTCTAAAGTTGATAAAAGAGGTGACTGACAGTCTGGAGAATTAATCAGGAAACTGACCAAGAATCTGGAGAAGCCTGTGGTTGTCCTGGGTGGCGCTCCCTCTGTCATTCTCATACCTGACCATGGAAGGAGGAGTGAGCAACCAGACAGTGTCTTGGTTGGACCATGTGACCAACTTTTTGGGGTTGAGGGGAAACTTTCTCTTTTAATTTGGTGAAAACCATGGGAACCTTCAGAGTTGGTTTTCACTAGATCTGTGCCAATATGATATCGCCAATAAAGCTATTCTTTGAGGAATTCATCTACCTTGGAGTTTTGCTTGCTATGGGTTTATTACTTGGAACCCTGACATAGAGTTGAAAACTAAATGGAAGGGTACTGTAAGAGTTGTGTAGAACAAGAAAAAGATGTACAATATTCAGTGTCTTGAAAATATGAACCAGATTGTATATATACATTCAGTAGACATATTTATTTATTGGTTTCTATCACTTCTGTACTCAAATGGCCCATTTTCCCTTTGGACTAAAAGGAAACAAACCTGCTCAATTTATCAGGATATAGCATAAATCCCCAAACCCACTCCTAATCAGTTTTTTTTTCTAATCATAACTCTAACCAATCTTTACTTTTGCTCTCTTCACATTTCTCACATGAACAGAAGAAGGATGTGTGTGTATTTCTGTTACTAAAGTCATATGATTCTTCCCAATATATTATGGGGGCAGGTTTTGCAGTGGAAAGAATTAACCAAGCATTTTCAGGTTTTAATCTATGCAGGTGAGTGGAGATTCCATTATTTGATAAGGATATGTTCTCTTCTCCTTTTAGCACTTGCAAGGTTAGTTACTAAATTAATTAATAATGACTTAATTTAAATCCATTAAAATCAGGTTAAGCAGGCATTTCTTTTTTAGAAATGTGCTTTTTAACCAACTTTTTTTGGTAGGCTGAATTAAGATTCCTTGAATTGAATTGAATTGAATTGATTTTATTTGTAGGCCGCCCTTTTCCCTGAGGGGACTCAGGGCGGCTCACAGAAAACCAGGGAGGGGGGAATACAGCACTAAGACGACAACACATAATAAAATAATAAGCAACATGCATACAACATTCGGGCGGGGTAATGGTCCTTATCCCCAGGCCTGACGGGTGAGCCAGTTCTTCAAGGCTGTGCGGAAGGCCTGGACGGTGGAGAGGGTACGAATCTCTACGGGGAGCTCGTTCCAAAGGGTCGGGGCCGCTGCTGAGAAGGCCCTCCTCCTTGTGGTTGCCAGCCGACATTGGCTGGCCGATGGAATGCGGAGGAGGCCTAACCTATGAGATCTTATAGGTCGTAGGGAGGTAATTGGCAGAAGGCGGTCTCTCAAGTATCCAGATCCACTGCCATGTAGGGCTTTATGGGTGATCAATAGCACCTTGAAGCGCATCCGGAGATCGACAGGTAGCCAGCGCAGCTCGCGGAGGATAGGTGTAATGCGGGTGAATCGGGGTGCACCCGCGATCACTCGCGCGGCTGCGTTCTGCACTAGCTGAAGTCGCCGGATGCTCCTCAAGGGCAGCCCCATGTAGAGCACGTTGCAGTTAATGAAGTTAATGCAGCATAAAGCTGTACTGTAATACAAAAATGCAGAACTTTTCTAATTTTGAGATGTCATTTCATTTCCTGACAATTACATGTTCTTCATTAGGAAATCTTCTCTTAGATAGTCCCAAGGGTTTTGAGAACAATTGCAAATTTCATTTTGTTTTGCTTTGCATTTTTTGCAGATCAACTCTAATTTCTTCTACTACGTTGACAGTTTTTACCTTTAAGAAGCCCCACCTGCATAAAATAATCCTGTTTCTTATTCAAGAATATTGAATATTGAAGTGACTCTTTACTATACATATCAGTTTCATTTCATGTTTTGGTATAATATGTTCAAGAGAGGCAACCAAATTGTCCTTGTTTTTAATTGGCTTCTTTTCTTTTTTTCTTAATTCTGTTGCTAGCATAAATCCTTTTATATTATCAAACCACCCACATACAGACTAACATGTTACTCATAATAACTGAAGCCATTACTGGGATTAAAAAAAAATATCAATGCAGAAAATAGGCATGAATCAAAGACTATAGGCTCCTTGGGAGCTGCATTTTAAAAATAGCATTTTATATTATGGAGAAACCTAGAAGCTCATCACACAAGATTAGAGGAATTATCTCAGAATGCAAGGACATCTTGAACTATGATCAATTTAAATTACTTTAACTTTATCTCAACTGATTGAGAGGAGATAAATTAGCAATATCTGGAAATTCTGAACCACACTGAGTTTAGGCTGATGGTTAAAATCCTGAAAAATCTGAACCAAAAACATTGGAATAGCTTTACAGATCCTTGGATCATCTGAAAGGTTTAGTGATTCCCACTTTACTGTCCCTGTCCAGAATCACAGGGTGAATGACCTTTACGAGTCTATTAAAAGAAGAAATGTTTATTTTCAGAACAGGGTGTTAGTGCCTTAAGAATTCACCTTCTTCAAGCAAAGAACCAGAACTTAGAGTATTAGGCTAAGTGCAAAGACTTTAACCTCATTTTACCTCCAGCCTTCAGCAGAACAATCTGCTCTCTGAAAGCTTTCCTTGCTACCTCGGTTTCTAGCACCAGCCACAGATGGATCATAAAATAGCAGTAAAGCACCAGAACACAGCCCGTATTGCAGCATGGAGATGGTTTTGAAGCTCACAGAAAAATCATTTCAAAACATAGATGAATTTCATATCCTGAAGAGAAACATACCAAGATTGCTTCTCGTGTTTAAATGTTTTACACACACATACACAAACACAAACACAGAGATATACGTGCATGTGTGAAATTTTATGTCACAAGAAACTGGGTTTTGTTCAATAAATCAGTGTTGTAAAACATTCCATAATATTACCATACTCTATAAATAAAACTATCAGGAACAAATCAGTGCCTTCCTGAACTTCAAGAACAAAGACATGTCTAAGGCAGCCTATTCCATGATGCGGGGGCATGGGGCAACAAGAGAGGCGGCTTGTCCTTCTCACTTCTCACAGAAGCGTTATCTTAAGCAGATCTTTTGTAGATGTACTAATCTTACTTGGTAAGGCTCATATCATTGGATTGGATTGGATTGGATTGTTTATTTGTATGCCGCCCTTTTCCCTGGGGGGACTCAGGGCGGCTCACAATCAAAAGGAAGGGGGGGGACAGACTTTTACATGTAAGACAGTACATAATTAAAACGCAACATTCATACCATTCGGGCGGGTTACAATCTTTAGCCCCAGGCCTGACAGGATAGCCAGATTCTAAGGGCTGTGCGGAAGGTCTGGAGGGTGGTGAGGGTACGAAGCTCCACGGGGAGATCGTTCCATTGGGTCGGGGCTACCACCGAGAAGGCTCTCCTCTGCGTGGTGGCCAGTCGGCATTGGCCAGCGGATGGAACTCGGAGGAGGCCTAAACGATGAGATCTAATGGGTCGTGTGGAGGTGATCGGCTATACAAATACAGTTTGATAAAAAATAATAATTAGAACTTTGAATTGGGCCTTCAGAACTACTGGCAACTAGTACAGCAACCTATATATATATATATATATATATATATATATATATATATATATATATATATATATATATATATATATATATATATATATATATATATATAAATAATTTATTTATTTATTTATTTATTTATTTATCAGCACAAATAAAAAAACACAAATATAACAAAGGCAACAGTAAAAATATTGGGTTTCTGTCGTGATGGACTCTTGTGACGAGCCAATAGACAGATGATGGAAGCAGTTAGCTTCCTCCCATAATTGGGGCTTACCAGGGGTTGTAAAAAATCTAACATGTTAGATTTTTTACAACCTCTGGTAAGCCCCAATTATGGGAGGAAGCTAACTGCTTCCATCATCTGTTTATCGGCTCGTCACAAGAGTCCATCACGACAGAAACCCAATATTTTTACTGTTGCCTTTGTTATATTTGTGTTTTTTTATTTGTGCTGATAAATAAATAAATAATAAAAATAAATAAAGTCTCCCTTTATTTATTTATCAGCACAAATGCAACACACACACACTTGTTCTTTATTTATATTCTTTCTTCCTTATCTTCTTTTTTTTATTCATATTGTATTTTAATTTGTCTGTTATTATATGAGCTTCCCAGAGTTGTTCTGAGGTAGGTTGCACTTAAATCAATTAAATTAATTCTATTTTAGTTACTATATAACATTTAGAACATAGAACAGGTAACAATGTTCCATGTGCCATAGCATATAGTCATAGAAATGTCTTCAGACAACGCTAGCACCCTCAGCTAAAAAAAAAGGAAATGAGCCCCCTCCCCAAGTTGAAAATGACTGGACCAGGGAAACATTTACCTTTTCTTGCAGATAAATTGAGAGTTTTATGTGCCAAAATATCCCCCAAAATTGGGTTTGGCTTATCTATGGGTAGGCTTATTCACAAATTGTTAATAATAATAATAATAATAATAATAACAACAACAACAACAACAAAACAACAACAACAACAAAACAACAACAACAACAACAACTCCGCCATTGCCGGTCCCAAGCCCGGATGAGAAAGGAGGAGGGTTGGGGTCAGGTTGGCATCTGGTCCCATAAAAAAAAAACCCGCCAACCCATACAATATGGTGAAAAAAACAAATAAGAATTCCATACCGCATCGGTCGTCGCGCGGGTTAACAAGGGCCGTGGCGGATGTTGGAGTCCCTGGACATCCGTCGACAAGTGGGCTACAAGTGGACCAGCCAACAAAATGACAAAAATATAGTGCAGATGAAAACCGTGCCATAATGGCCTGTTACTACAACTCAGAGCCAGAAAAAAGAGGCTATTTAAAGCGAATGTATGAATTATGGAAACAACAATATCCAGATTCAAATGTTAGTGAACAACGACTAGCAGATCAAAGGCGATTTATTATACGGAATAAAGTGTTTAGTGAAGTTGAACATGAGGAAATTCAGGCAAATTGCAAAACCCAAAAAACAATATCACAAGCGGAAATAACTGATATTCAAGACACAACTAAAGACATTATAGTAGAACTCCCAGAAGAAGCTCTCGGGGAGGAAATAACATCACCACCACTAGAACCAGTTATCACTGAACCAACTGATGAACTAACGCAAAACCAAAAAGAATTGAAGGATAAGATCATGGAGCATTTTCTGCTTAATGAGGAAAGGCAACGTTTACCATCACTAAAAACTGTGCCTAAGAAAATTTTGGCCCCTATCATGAAAATGGTTAATGCATTGTTTTCAACAATTGAACTGGGATCCATCTTGGAAACAAACCAGTTAATGTACAGCGCAGCTGTAATAGTCACTAATGAACTAGGCATTAAAATTAAAATACCTAGTCACACAACAGAAAAAGCATCAAAGCCAAAGTGGAAAATCCGTTTAGAACAAAAAATCAAAAAATTAAGGGCAGATGCTAGTAACTTAAAGAACATGCATGAGCAACGGCTTAAAAACAAAAAAATCATAGATCGGCTAATCAGACGATATAGATTGGATACAAGAAACATCAATGAAGCTGTAGAGATTGTAAAACAGCAGATAACAGCAACAGCTAGAAAAATTGAAAGATATGAGGCACGAATCATCCAATATAAACAAAATCAGCAATTTCGATCAGACCAACGGCGTTTTTATCAAAGTCTTAATGTGAATGGTGACACCAAAAGTGAAAAACCAGAAAAACAGGCCACAGTTGAATTCTTGAAAGAATTGTGGGAAAATGCAAAGGACTACAACAAGGAAGCAAAGTGGATACATGACTTTGAGAAAAACATTGGCAACAAACAAATGCAAGTATTAGAAATAACAACTGAGATGGTCAAAAATCGTGTTAAAAAGGTAAAGAATTGGACATCACCTGGAAAGGACCAATTACATGGTTTCTGGCTCAAATATCTGACCAGTTTACATGCAATATTGGCCAGGCAACTGAATGAAATTTTACAAAAGGGCTAAGTTGATGAATGGTTGACAACTGGAAAAACATACTTGATTCAGAAAGATGCAACTAAAGGAACAACACCTGAAAACTACAGACCAATAACATGCTTGCCAACAACCTTCAAATTACTCACAGGCATTATTGCAGATAACATGATGGATTATTTGGAAACAAACAACATCTTGCCAGTAGCGCAAAAAGGCAACAAAAGAAGGAGCAGGGGCACAAAAGATCAGCTTCTAATTGATAAAATGATATTAGAAAATTGTAAGAACAGAAAAACGAACTTGAATATGGTCTGGATTAATTACAAAAAGGCATTTGTCTCACTGCCACATAGTTGGATCATAAAATGCTTAGAAACAACTGGCATCAGCAAAAATATTACATCCTTTACTGAAAAGGCGATGAAACAAAGGAGAACTGAGTTGGCAGTAGGGAATGAGATCTAAGGAATGGTTAATATCAAGCGAGGAATTTTCCAGGGTGATTCACTTTCACCTCTTCTCTTCATCATCGCAATGATCCCACTATCAGTAATCTTTAAAAAAATGAAATTAGGCTACCAAACAGCCAAAGAAGCTGAAAAAATTTTGCATTTACTATATATGGATGATTTGAAACTCTATGGAAAGTCAGAAATAGAAATCCAATCATTGACAAACACAGTCCGAGTATTCAGCACTGATATTTCAATGCAGTTTGGCATGGAAAAATGCGCCACTGTATCCATAAAAAGGGGCAAAATCACTGCATGTGAGGGAATTGAAATGCCCAATGGCCAATTAATTAAATGCAAAGAAAATGAAGCCTACAAATACTTAGGCATTCTGCAGTTGGATAACATCAAGCATGGAGAAGTAAAAACTATTGTCAGGCGAGAGTACACCAACAGAGTTCGGAAAATTTTGAAATCTAAATTGAATGGTGGAAATACAATCAATGCCATAAATACGTGAGCAATACCAGTTATAAGATACACAGCTGGTATAGTTACCTGGACACAAGCTGATTTGGACCTTTTGGACCGAAAAACCAGGAAACTAATGACAATGCACTACAGTTTACATCCACGTGGTGATACTGATAGACTATATCTGCCCTGAAAATCAGGTGGCAGAGGATTATTACAAGTGAAGCAAACAGTTGAAGAAGAAAAACATGCACTGGCTGATTATTTAAAAGAAAGTCAAGAACATCTATTAATCGAAGTAAAGAACAAAAATCTACTGAAGGCCCAACAGACGAAACAAGAATACAGAAAAGATGTGATAAAATCAAGAATGGAGAGTTGGCAGAACAAAGCACTGCATGGCCAATTTCTGGAAAAAATAAAAGATAAAGTGGACAGTGAACAAACTTGGTTATGGTTAACAACAGGTACATTAAAGAAAGAAACAGAGTCACTAATCCTGGCTGCGCAAGAACAAGCTATCCGCACAAATGCCATTAAGGCCAAAATCAAGAAATCCTCTGATGATGCCAAATGCAGACTTTGCAAAGAAGCTGATGAAACTGTTGATCACATACTCAGCTGCTGTAAAAAAATCGCGCAGATAAATTGCGGCACAATTCAGTAGCACAAATGATCCATTGGAATTTGTGCAAAAATTATAATATTAAAACAGCAACAAACTGGTGGGAACATCAGCCTGAAAAAGTCACCGAAAATCAGATGGTCAAGATCTTGTGGGATTTTCGCATACAAACAGACAAAATACTGGCGCATAATACACCAGACATCACACTGGTTGAGAAAAATAAGGTCACAATCATAGACATCGCAATACCAGATGATAGCAGGGTCGCCGAGAAGGAACATGAAAAAATCGCAAAATACCAGGACTTAAAAATCGAAATTCAATGACTATGGCACAAACCAGCAGTGGTAATTCCAGTGGTAATTGGCACACTGGGTGCTATTCCAAAAGCACTGGAATTACATTTAAAACAGTCAAAAATTGACAAAATCACCATCAGTCAAATGCAAAAAGCCGCACTGCTTGGAACTGCACGCATATTACGAAAATACGTTACGACGTCCTAGGCCCCTGGGTGGGGCCCGACTAGTAACCAATGCCAAATCCGGGGAAACAACTGGCCGCTGTGATACAATTGAATAATAATAATAATAATAATAATCCTGGCTGAGCAAGAACAAGCTATCCGCACAAATGCCATTAAGGCCAAAATCGAAAAATCCTCTGATGATGCCAAATGCAGACTTTGCAAAGAAGCTGATGAAACTGTTGATCACATACTCAGCTGCTGTTAAAAAATCACGCAGACTGATTATAAATTGCGGCACAATTCAGTAGCACAAATGATCCATTGGAATTTGTGCAAAAATTATAATATTAAAACAGCAACAAACTGGTGGGAACATCAGCCTGAAAAAGTCACCGAAAATCAGATGGTCAAGATCTTGTGGGATTTTCACATACAAACAGACAAAATACTGGCGCATAATACACCAGACATCACACTGGTTGAGAAAAATAAGGTCACAATCATAGACATCGCAATACCAGGTGATAGCAGGGTCGCCGAGAAGGAACATGAAAAAATCGCAAAATACCAGGACTTAAAAATCGAAATTCAATGACTATGGCACAAACCAGCAGTGGTAATTCCAGTGGTAATTGGCACACTGGGTGCTATTCCAAAAGCACTGGAATTACATTTAAAACAGTTAAAAATTGACAAAATTACCATCAGTCAAATGCAAAAAGCCGCACTGCTTGGATCTGCACGCATATTACGAAAATATGTTACGACGTCCTAGTAACCAATGCCAAATCCGGCGAAACAACTGGCTGCTGTGATACAATTGTATAATAATAATGATCTTTGGCATCAGCAGCAAGATACAAAAATTCATGGAAACTTTAATGAACCTCTGGAAAATGAAGCTTATTGCTAATGAAGAAGTACTGGGTGAAGTTGAAATTAAACGAGGCATTTTCCAGGGTAATTCCCTTTCACCTGTACTTTTTATACTCTCAATGCTACCACTGACAATCATTTTGAAGAAGATAAACTGTGGATATGAACTTGCAAAGAAAGCACTGAAAATTTCACACTTGGTGTACATGGATGATTTGAAGCTGTTTGGGAAAACAAAAGCTGAACTGAATTTATTAAATGAAAGCACAAAACAATTTAGCCAAGACATTGGTATGCAGTTTGGAATTGACAAATGTGCAACAATGGCAACCAAAGCAGGCAAGGTCATAGAAGATGATGGAATAGAACTTAAGAATGAAGAAATGATAAAGGCAGTAAAACTAGAAGAAAGCTACAAGTACTTGGGGATTTTAGAAGCCTCTGACTTAATGCATAATAAAGTCAAGGAATTAACTTCATCCAAGTACATTCGACGAATTCGCAAGATATTTAAGTCCAAATTGAGTGGAGGAAACATCATAAAAGCCATAAATATCTGGGCTGTACCTGTGATTTGATACTCTGCAGGAATAATTGACTGGACCCAGATGGAGTTGGACAATTTGGACAGAAAAACAAGGAAGCTTATGACAATGAATCATGCTTTGTACCCTAAAAATGTTGTTGACCAATTATATCTACCAAGAGCAGAGAGTGGTCGAGGACTCCTACAAGTAAAACAGACTGTGGAAGAGGAAATACACAGCTTGAATGATTACATCCAGAAAAGTGAAGAACCAATGATTAAGGAAGTAAATAAAGGAGGCCTTTTAAAGACAACTGTCAAAAGCTGAATATAAGAAAGAAATAATTGAGAAGCGAGCTGAAAATTGGAAAAACAAAGGTATGCATAGCCAATACTTGAAAAGTATTGAAGGCAAAGCTGACCAAAGCTAACTTGGAACTGGTTAAGATCAGGAGCACTGAAAAAAGAAACAGAAGGCTTTATTTTGGCAGCTCAAGAACAAGCCTTAGCTTCATGCAGAACAAACTGCATGAAGGCAAAAATTCAACATGTTACCACCAGCAGCAAATGTCGCCTCTGTAATGAGAAAGACGAGACTGTCAACCACTTGATCAGTGGGTGCAGCAAAAATTTACAAACTGACTACCTAAAACGCCATGACTGTGTTGCTAAGATCATTCACTGGAAATTGTGCCAAAAGTTTGGATTTGAGTATAGCAAAAACCACTGGGACCATCAGGTTGAGAAGGTTTTAGAGAATTGGAAAGTCAAGATGTTGTGGGACTTCAGAATTCAGACTGACAGGCACTTGGCCCGCAACACACCTGACATAACAATAGTTGAAAAGAAAAAAGTATGGTTCATTGACATTGCAATAGCTGGAGATGCATGAATTGAAGATAAACAGCAAGACAAAATCACAAAGTACCAGGACTTGCAAATTGAAGTTGAGTGACTGTGGAAAAAGAAATTGTGTGTTGTCCCAATTGTAATTGGAGCCCTTGGAGCAATACCCAAAGGGCTACCTCGCTATTTGGAAATTTTAAATTTATCAGACTTGAACATTCTGATTCTACAAAAAAACACTCTACTTGGAACAGCTTATATCCTCCGACATTACCTTAACAGTTCCTAGGTCCTTGGTTAGGACTCGAGCTGTTGAGCTACCAACCAGCCCCAAGGACTGTGAATCTCACCAAAGATTAACCACATAATATTTGAAATTAAAAATTAAAAATGACCTGGCAATTGAAACTACCTGATTATGGATGAAACATGTAACAGTGATACTCATTGTCATCGGGGCACTTGGTACCATGTCCAAGAATTTTATAAGATACATCAGCTTCCTGCAATAACACCAGCGGAACTGCATAAAACTGTGCTACTCGGAACATCGTATATTTTAAGAAGGTACTTGGTTGATACCTAGAATGCTGACAGCAACCTGCATCAACCATTAACACCAGTCAATGGTATTTGTGATACATTTTTGAATGTTCAGTTGACTGAGTTTCATGTTTAATGAATAAAGTATAATAATAAATAATAATTAATATTTGTCAGTGCACAACATATGTACAAGGAGATTGGTTGAGCTCCCTCAGTGCTTCACCCCCAACACAATACAACTCACAGTGAAGACAGAAAATCCCATACCCAATAAATCATATTAACAAACTCCCAGTCCTATTGCCCCAATGTGAACATGTTATATGTTGCGCCGGCCCTGCAAGCCCATCATACTACGTAGTTATGATGTTATTTCACATTCAGGACTCTGACAGCCCACAGATAAAAACTGTTCTTCAGCCTGTTTCTGCAGCTGACTATGTTTCCACATCTCCTTTCCGATGATATGAGGCTAAAGAAGTGCCATCCAGGGTGTGAGTCATCCCATATACTCCATATATAGTATTCATATACTCCTTTTATACTGATGTATAAGCTCATTCATGGATAAGCAGAGCACTGAATTTTTAATTCAATTCCATGTCACCCGCGTATAAGCCAATTGTGAAAATTAAAACTTACAAAACTTTTGTGAGTTGGATTATTCCCAGGTGGTACAATTTTCAAGTTACTAGGGTTAGAGATTTGACAGTTGGCTTATCTGCAATGTACTTATAAATGAGTATATATGGCAGTTTAAATTAGAAGCCAACTCTTTTCAAAGGAGAATGTGATTTGTGATTTTTTATCATCTGCCCCTGGAAGGTAAACATAATGTTATTTAGACTATTTGTTCTTTAGGTCAAATGCACAAAATGCTAAAATGGAAAACTCAGGTTGTCCTTCCCATAGCATCAAAATATGTCTATAATCAAAATACATGCATAGGCTACAGCCTGAATGTATATATATCAAATGCAGAAATTCCTGGAGGAATTGTTTCCTGCAAAGGCCCAACAGAGATGTATTTATTTTAATTGTATGGGAAATCTTACCTTTAAATTATGGCAGAATAGTCATGTAGAGGTCATGTTACACTATGGGGTTCCAGCAAGCTTCTTTTTTTAAGGCATCCTGAAATTGCTAGGTTCGTGATAAATCTGTCACTTTAATTTTAAAAGTACAGTTTCCCTGAAAATAAGACCTATCCAAAAATAAGGCGTAGCATGTTTTATATGTGCACCTAACATAAGCCCTACCCCCCAATAAGCCCTACTTAAGAACCTGTGTAGCTGGCCACCTGCCCATTCCGTCTGGTTGTTCACAGTGCCACAGCACAAGGTGGGATGGTAGAGCTGCCCTATATACCCTGCACCAGCTTACCTCAGGCCCCCCACAGCCAGGCCATCCATGTCCTGACACCTGCAGAATGCTCGCAGCCACAATGGAGCAGGAGGCTGAGTGGTGTGTTGGTGCCATGGCCACAAGACGAGGCAGGTGTCTGGGCATGGATGGCCTGGCTGTGGAGGCCTTGAGGTAAGCTGCTGTAGGGCACATGGGGCAGCTCCACCCTCCCCTGCCTTGCAGCAGTGGCACTGGCACATCATGCAGCCTCCTGCCCCACCATGAGCAAACAGAAGAAGTGGGCCTCCCATAGTGGGAAAAAATAAGACCCCCCTCCTCAAAAAACCCTAGTGCTTATTTTGGGACCCAAAAGAAAATAAGAGCCAGTCTTATTTTCAGGAAAACACAGGTACTTTTAATTTTAAAAGTAATTAACTGAAACACATTAGAATCAGACATAATTATGTATGGCCTCCCAGAGAAAGGGTATGTCTAAATGAAGACTGAAGACAACTGAAGACAGTGCTAGTAAAAGACTTTACTAAGTTGTTACTGAGGTGCCATTACCATCCTCTTTGGGGGGTTATGGGATTTGTAAATCAGAGGACAGTTTTGTAATCCCAAGAAAATTCCTAATTTCTTTAAAAAGTATACAGAAGTTACATTTAAGTCCTCTATGCATTCTTTTTCCTTTGAAATCTGACATTCTACACAGAGTTAGTATTTAGTTAAAAGCTAGAATATAGCTTACACCTTGATTGGGAACTGCTGATTATTTTGGAGTAAGCTGCCATTCAAGAATGAGAAATAATCATCAGGCTAAGCATGGGCTGAGCCTCTTTTTATCTTCCATATGCACAATTTTGTATGTGGCTTTAGATGACAAGCTTAAGGATTCTATTGAAAAAATGATTTTTATTAAAAGTAATAAATTGTATTTGTGATGAAATTAAACAGACAGAACATAGAAAGAGTATTTTAGGAAAATCTATGAGACTGAAAATTAAATGCTGAAGATTGGCACTCAAATGAATGCTCCCCAACATTGGTGAAAAGAAATAATCAAAAACAAAAAGTGATTCTAGGTAACAGTAATGATAATAATAAATCCTAATTGTAACAAAACAAAACTGTATTAATTAACAACCAGTAGCTATAGCAAGCTGGACAATTCTTTTTTTTAAAAAAGGCAAAGAAATTATCATTACTATCATCAAACACATATGGTGGAACTTGAGAAATCTTAAAACATGTATGTGGAATTGGCTGCGTAAATTGTTTAAGATGATGTCTGCAACTATGTCTGAAAGTTGAAAGAATGCTGATGGAGGTATTCATCTACAAAGGGGAGATAGTTTGAATAATTGCAAAACTATACAGATTAACTTATTAAGTGTGTCTGGAGAGATATTTGGTGATTTTCAGCAGATCATTGGAATAAATAAAGTGAGAAAGCTAGTTTATTGTATATTTACTGATGTAGAGAAATGTATGGTAAAGTAAATAAATAAGCTTCAATTGTGGAATCTTTCCACAAATTTGGAGCTGAGCTTGTTTTTTTTTTTGCTGAAGGCAGTAAGCACTGGAGAAATAAAGAATCCATGAGAATAAATGGGATGATCAAGAAATAGTTCAGCACTTTAGAGTGACAAAGATGGCTGGTGTCACCTTGTTTAATGTATTTATGGATAAATGTGAAATAAATGCTTGGAATGACAGTAGAGGTGTGTGGCTTGAGAATGTGAATGTCTATTTTCTATACTAGCTTATTAGCTGAGAATCCAAAGGACGTGCA
Source organism: Thamnophis elegans (assembly GCF_009769535.1). Taxonomy (NCBI): domain Eukaryota; kingdom Metazoa; phylum Chordata; class Lepidosauria; order Squamata; family Natricidae; genus Thamnophis; species Thamnophis elegans. Next base: position 42,698,854 of record NC_045547.1, on the reverse strand, counting down.
GTAAAGGTAAGAGGAAATGGATTGAAAAGGTTATACATAAATGGTGAAAACTCAAGGGAGTAGATGAATGTGTGTGTCTTGAAAGAATGTTTTCTGAAGAAACATGATTGAACAAACTTTAAGATGTATGTATGCTGATAAAAAGAAAATATACTATGTGGTTTGTTTTGAATAATGACTGCGTAAGAGGGGCATGTTTCAGCTCACTTTAGCACGAAGAAGTGAGAGTTAGGTATGTCAGGATAAATTTATAATTAAATACTAGGGAAGGTGCCAAATTTTCAAAATTAGAGTTTTATACACGAAAAATTAATTTTGCTTGCAAATCCCACAATTCTCTTCTCTTCTAAGAAGAAAATACTCATAAGAGGAGATAATTTGGGCCTCATCGTAACACACATTTAACCATGCTTCGTTATCTATGCTGTGATTGACTGGGTATCCATCCTTTGCTATACTATAAACCACAAGTCACAGTGGTTGATTTTACATCACACACTGCCAAAACCAAATAAATTGCAAAAAGGTTTAACAGCACATATAAACCACCAGAAAAGAAATGTTTCCTTTGACGGACTTGTTAAGGACATATTTGGAATGCAGATATTCTGGGGGTGGGGAAGAGGTGAGTATATTGTATAGGGAACATATTGTGCATGGAAATATATGGGAATCTAATTGGAAGACAGCAAGAAGAATTTTGTTCATGCACAGGTAGGAAGAAATAAGCTGTAAATAACCAGTCCTGGAATATTCATGTCTCTGAATCACTGCCAGCATCAGCAGAATATTACTGTGAGAAAGATAACACATTGTTTCAGCACAGCCTGCAGCTATTGGTAGAAAGGGACAGGATGGCAGGATTAAAAATAGAATCCTAACGAGGGGGGGGGTGATATGACCTGAAAACAATAAAAGAATAAATTGGTGAAATGGATTATTCTGAAGTTTGTAGGTTTTGTATATCATTTTTTTTAATTTGGAAGAATATATTCATATTCTATAGAACATATTCTATTATGACAGACATACTGTGAATCATTACTTTGTAACTGCCACAACAGAAATGGATTAAAAAAAGAAACAAGAAACAAGAAAAAAAGAAAGGTTTATTTTTGTGCCAAACATATTAAGGTGATGAAATTAAAAGGGTATTTTTATTTTAAGTAAAGATAAAAGTAGATTGATGTGCAGGGATAGATAGCTGCAGGTTTACTCGTGGTGATTTCCCGCTGGATAATCAAGAAGCTGGGGGGAAATTGGTGTTTAGGCATCTGTGTGTATATGTGTGAGTGTACTGAGGCAAAATCACATATTTCTCTTAAAATAATCCTTAAGGGATCTGTTTATTCAGACAGTGGAAGAAAGTTGAGAAAATGATACATTGGCATCTCAACAAGAAAATTCAAAAATTTTATTATCCTTCCTTTAGCACAGGAGCACCTTTATTTGAGCTGAACTTAACTGTAGGTTAGAAAGCAAGATCTTCATTGGTGGAGGTGGGGATGCATAATATACTTTTGCAGATTTGTTCCTGCCTTCCAAATCCCTCCAAATAAAAAAATCAGACATAATTAACTGAGAAAGGAGGGAAGTAAAGACTGCAACAATCTTACTTTCTTTTCTTAGTACGTGACATGTAAACTTTCAATGGAGACAGTTTACTTTATTATAATACTAATTCCTATTTCCTAAATAATCTTACCACTTAACATAAAAAATGCACTTTTTCCCTAAAACAGTAGCACCAAATGATATCAGTAACATCAAGTGGCCCAATGCATCCTGCAAACTGAATCTGGTTTTCTCACTTTTTGTTGCTGAGTCTTTTAAAAGATCTGATTTAATTTATAGCCTCTTTTGAACTTTTTAGCAGCAGTTAACTTCCTAACCTTAGTAATAAAACATTACCACTTACCTGGAAGGTATAAAACCGAGTTCCATTAGGAGGATGCAATTTAGGAGACCCAGAAAGTGTGCTCATCTCAGAGAATATCATTTCTAGTTCCAGACACAATATAATCCACAAGGAGCTATAGGAAAAGGCAGAGAACAGCAGCACCCTGCTTGCAAGAGGAAGCCTTCCATAGGTTTCAGGGAGGTACTGTATAATATGACATCTGCTCCATCCGTTCAGAGAGACGAGTGAAAGCATGCAAACACACCATGTCTACATTTGTAAGCTTAGCCAGCAGACTCCTCAGTCAAAAACCTTTAGTTCAACCAGCTTTTAAAGCATCACAGGAATAATACCAAGACTTTGTTTTAAAAAGAAAGAAAGAAATGTTAGAACAAAACCTACAGTAAAACGTAGCTGGTGCAGGATCTGGCAATGCTTCGAACTCTGCCCATCTGTTCCTAGTGATAATCACCTCCCTCATCTACAGGCTTGCAGAATGATTATGCTAACATCCCTGTTAACCATTACCACACAGCTTGGTTTCAAGCAAGCATGCAAAGCTGAATTAGAGGGGACCTCTTCTGACTAAACCAATCCATTGTATTATATATAATGCTCAGTAATGTGGGTTACGTGCGCAGGTACACAAAAATTGTCTTCGTTCCACTGTTGATTGCTGAAATGTAATCCTTTAAAATTAGGATGCAGACAGTTTTTGCCCCACTAATTGCACAACTCTATTAAAATTGTGTCTGATAAACACTCTGATCTACAAATAAAAATGAGGGGAAATTTGAAAGTAATGCAGCCAGGTTTTCAGACTTCAAATGAGCTGCTGCTTGTTAAATAAAATGATGAGAAACATTATGACTTTGGAGAAACATTTCAACTTTGTTATATATTTGCAACTTTAGCTTTGTTTTCTTTTCCCAGAGAAACATTCAGATGAAAAGCAACATGTCGGTAACAACATCATTGGATAATTTTGATTACTGAAATGTTTGTAACCATTCTTGTTTTAAAAGAACTCATCCAAGCATTAAACTGAACAAGCAGAAAAGATTTTTATTCTGTAATATAGCTGCCTTTCACACACTTTCAGTTTGTTCCAAGAATAGGAAAAAAATAACACTACTCTGACACCTTATAGGCAGCAAAAATAAATGGTTTCATCTGCACTTCAGGAGAAGTTGATATTTCTAGATATACAAAACCTCAAGCTTAAATACTGCTTGAATGTTACAAGCAGTTTTGGGGATGGTTAAAGGTGTATTTTGACATTTACAAAGACTATTGTTTTCACAGGACATCCACGGTTCTCAAACTATGCACTCTGGTGACCTGGGATACCTAGCAAACTCAGAAGCATGTAGCAGAATATTTTGCTACATAATCAATGGGAACTACAGGAAGTTCTTGACTTAGCACTATAAATAAGCCTGGAGTTATAAGTTGTTTGGTCATAAGTCAAGGCATTACATAACCGGATTTGAAGTTATGGCTGTTTTTTTTATGATAGTTAAGTAAAGGCAGTGGTCATTAAGTAAATCCCTTTTCTAAAAGGGCATTTTTTGCCATAAACTGGGGGGGGGGGGGTCACAAATCCTGGTCAGGTGACAGCAGAATGCTGCAAATTGCTGTATAGATGAACTATTTGCCAAGTGCTCAAAATGAGATCATGTGACCACTGGTGTGTGTGTATGTGTGTGTGTGTGTGTGTCCCCATCTTAGCTTAATTAAGAAATTGGTAGTAAATTGAGGAGTATATCAATGGATTCTCTGCAGCATACAGTTTGGGAATTCCTGAGGGAGTGTGAAAAAAATATTGTGACACGAAGGGTGCTGAACACAGAAAAATTTGGGAAATTCTATAGAATATTAAGTATTGGGTGGGTGGGTGGGGACCACTGTATTACCAAGAGAATTTTGAAAAGAAAAAATCGTAAGCATTCTGACAATAAGTCAGTAAACAGAAATTCTCTTTCACTGGAAAAGAAAACTCCTAGGAAACTGGAAGCAAATTCTAGTGCCGCATTCATTCTAGAAATATTTGTTGCTATTTGTTGTTTTAAAATTCCTTTAGGTCTGATTTTGACATTAGTTTTCAGATGAAATGTAACATGATACTTCATGCAAAAGTCTTCCACAGCAAATATTCTTACATGAACAGGTGAACACATTCTCAACACATCATGAGTTTTATATGATGGACTTCCAGTATTTCAGAATATATAGTAGGTAGGTGATCATATTATAAGAGTGCTAATAGGAGTCAAAGCTTACTTAAGTATTTCAATTTAGCCTGTCAAACAAAGAATCAAAATTTATCCTAGACAAGAAAAAAATCTCAGAACTAGGAATCCCTTTTAAAAGTACTATACTTCCAGGACTTTTAAGACTATACAGCAACAGACTGTATTCTTTCTTCTGCAAGCAGAATAGTCTCCAACCAGAGATCATCCTTCCTTTGCTCCTGAAGCCAAATTCCCACAAATACAGCTAAAAATTGGTTCAGATCAGAGGGAGTATAATGGCGTTGAACAATTATGGAAACTTTTTGCATCAGAATCTTAATAAACAAGACAATCTATTTCCCATCTCCAGAATAGAGAGGACAAGTAAGAAACTAAAAATATAATCTATGAAAGAAATCTTGCACATATCAGATAACAATGTCCAGAAGTGTATGCTAATCTCTGTTTGGAAGCCTCACAGCTAACTGCTTATTGCTTGACTTGAAATGCCATTACTTGTTATATTACAGTATGTTAGACATGAACACTGAAAAAAAAGCATATACAGGATATAGCATTGCCTACCTAAGACTATTGTGCCATCAGCCTTTCTCAGGCAACATGGATTTGATCTTTGTAACACCTACCTTGGTTGTATCAGAACTGGATTACTACAATTATCTCTACATAGAGATCACTTTGAAGAAGACTCAGAAAGTTGGCCAGAAAGATATAAGATGAGATCATGTGCAGCAAATAGATGGTGCTGCTATTAAAACAGGTGCAGTTCCCAGATATCCCCATGCTGCATTAGATTACTAGTGAAGACTTTAGAACTCTGATACATTTGAGAAGGATGTCTGAAAAACTGCCTTCTCTTTTATCATGTTCTTTGCCTTCGAAAAGAATTCTCAGATCACCAGGAATGCAATAGAATTGAAACTGCAGAAAAAGAGTTGTTTAGGCCCTAGTATTTCCTTCCAAAAGAGTAATTTTAGGTCAATTAATTAAATTGCCTTTAGAGGGATCTGGATTTTAACATTTTCTCATTTGTTTTGGTTTTATTGGTTGTCCTGTGTTTTTCTAAGATAATGGTCTTTAAGACACAGGTTTTCAACTGTGGCTCACAATCCACTAGATAAACAAATTTGAAAGGAATTATAGCCTGTGCAGGTGGCAGAGGGCAGTTTTACATCCTTAGATTGTTGCTCAGTCAGCGATTCAGCTCTCCAAGGTCAAGCCAGGGACTTAATAAGAACTCAGCCCCGCTTTGCTTGGACAAGGTTAATGCTTGCATATATAAAGCCAGAGCCTAGGAGAACTGGTAGCTTGTTAAAATTTAGATTACTGTCAGAACTCAATTCTTTTTCCCTGCACAAGCTGGCAGCAAGACCAAATTCTGGCAGGGCTACAACTTGAACGGGATGTAGATTTAGCATTTGCTGATAAACAGATAGTTGGCACATTTCATACTACTAAGCTCATAATTTGTTCACAGGAAGGTCACACAAATTCAGAGGCCATGGCCCTTCAAAGGTATTTGCTTTGAGCTTTAGTTTTTTTTTTTTTAAGTTACTTTAAATATTTCATTCTATTATCAGTATCAAATTTCCATCAGATAACTTCTCACGAATAAAGGCAAAGATAACTTCTGGCAATGAAGTTAATTTTATAAGCTAAATGACATGGAATGAAAAACAAAGGGTTCATGTCTAGGGCAGTGTGCTCTGCAAAGCCTTAAACTATCTGCCAGATGTGCAACAAGAACAAAAGGCTAAAATAGAAGTTATGCACCAGCAGCCAGATGGTTGAGGATGTAGCCTTATACTAATTTCATATGTATGTGCATTCCTCTAAATAACATGATGTTCAAGAAAATGTATTTAAATAATAAAATAAGTCAGACTTTAACACTAAGTTCAAATATTCAAAAAGATCTCTTTCTTTCTTTATTTTAAAAACAACTCAATGTATTTTGCTTTGTATGGCTAATTTTTCATCAACAATATCCTAAGTACTAACTGTAAAATTTCTATAGTATTTTTGTCCATTTATTATGCTGTATCTTTATATCAACTATTCTCTTTCTCTCATTAATTAAAAATGATTTTAAAATATATCTTTTCCAAGTATGTAGAAACTGGTAGGTGTTTATGTAACATATTGCACCTCAACAAACCTACTACAGGTTAACAAAATGTAATATGTAACTTAATGATCATAATTTATAAGCCATGACTTAGGGTTGTGTGAATCCATTCAGCTGTCATTCATCAGGATTTAGTACAATTGTAGTTTGACTTAAAATGTATCAATTTAGTCTCTGGGTCGTCCTAATTTTTTTAATAGACCAGCTTTCTGCCCTCCAGATATGCAATTCCACAATTCCTAAATAGTGTCCAGAACTGAAAATTGTGTGAATTCATTTATACATTTGGAAATGCCCTGGTGGGAGTAACTATTCAAGAGCCAAAGATAAGAATTCCCTGTCTTGTAGAAGTCTGCAAAACTATGAAAACTGCAGGTATGCAACTTCTCTATTAACACCATGCAACTTCCTTCTGGGGGGATGTGGTGGCCCAGTGGCTAAGATGCTGAGCTTGTCAATCAGAAAGGTTGGCAGTTCAGCGGTTCAAATCCCTCCTGCTGTGTAACAGAGTGAGCTCCCATTACTTGTCCCAGTTTCTGCCAACCTAGCAGTTCGAAAGCATGTAAAAATGCAAATAGAAAAATAGGAACCACCTTTAGTGGAAAGGTAACAGCATTCCATGTGCCTTCGGCATTTAGCCATGCCGGCCACATGACCACAGTCTTTGGATAGCGTTGGCTGTTCGGCTTTGAAATGGAGATGAGCACTGTCCCCTAGAGTCGGGAATGACTAGCACATATGCGCAAGGGGAACCTTTACCTTTACCTTAACTTTCTTCTTGGGCAACATAGGAAATATCTGAAGTCAATCTATTACAAATTCATGTTAGTTACACTTTTACTAAGAGCAGAGGGTTAAGATTGTCCTTTTCAACTACTTTTCTCTAGGGTGATTATCCTTGCTGATTTTAGTACTAGAGAGGCCCCTGAGAGACTATGACAACATCTGACATAATACAAGACCAGATTAGCATCATTCACATGTACTATCTATCTATCAGCATATATACTTAAGACCTATATTTTTTTTGCTGTTTCCTGCTAATATTTAAAGTCTTCTAGAAAGAAATACAAGTGGTCCTCATGGAATGACCATTTGCTCAATGACTGATCAAATCTGCCAACAGTGTTGAACAAGTGGTACTTATGACTGGTCTTTGATGTTCTGGTCATTGTAGAACCCCTGATATCACACAATCACAATCTGGGTGCTGGGCAACCACTCTGGATTTCTGACCATTGCAGCGTCTTGCAGTCACATGATCATGATTTGCAGTGAACTGCTTGCTTAATGATTATAACTGGGAATGCTAGAAGTGCTGACACTAAGCAGGGTGATCATGTGATATCACACTTTATGACCACATTACTTAGTAAGGTAATTTCTGGTTCCAATTACTCTCATTAAATGAGTTCTATCTGTATTCTATTTAAGCAATAAAACAATACATTTATTTTTCAGTGATAATTAAGCAGAAAGAATACCACTGGACAATAGCTGAACCAATAGCTCTCTGAAAAATAAGATATACTGTGATTTTCTAAAACAGAAGAAGTTTGTGAACAAGCTAATATGTTTCTTTTTCATACACTGAGTACCTTGATAACACATTATATTTAATAACTGATTAATTCAAATAGTTATAAAATAACATTAAATTTCTAGAAGCTTAACTATTAACTAAAAGGAGAATTTCTTATAATCATATTCACTCTTTTAAATTAGTGTTTGTGTGTGTGCACATGTATGCCAGCACACTGTTGTGTACATACTTTCAAGTTAGTTTTTGACTCCTGGTGACTGCTTGGACAAGTCTATGGAGTTTCTTGGCAAGATTTTTTCAGAAGTGGTTTGCCATTATTTGTTTTCTAAGAATCACCCATGGCCTCCTGGTTATAGGCTGATGTCCTAACCACTACACCAAACTGGTTCTTTTTAAATGAATACATCAAGTTAATTACTAATTAAATTAATTACTAATTTTAAATTAATACTGAATTGGAATGTTCAACTGCTCTACAAAATATTTACAGTGCATTAAAGTTCACATATTTATATGGCCACTCATCTCAATGAACATGAGTCTGGTCAGCACACAACCAACAATTAAAACAATGTCACAGTTTAAAAATAAAAATAAAACAAGTCTGCAGGACAAGAACATTTATCTAAACACAAATAGAACATTTATCTAAACACAAATATAATATAACGCAGGCATAATATGTTTGCAATGTGTTACAATTGATAGTGTCACAGTGTAAAAAAGATTAAAATAATATGGTCAGAATTTTATGCTACATACTCCCATGCATGGATCTGAATGATTTACACTCTCAAAAGTTTACTTTATGCAACTGTCCAATCAAGAGTCAGATCAAAACAGATTAAAATAAATCCATCTCCTCTATCCTACATTAAGGCTTTTAAAATTCAGATTTGTAAGATAGGAATGACAAAACAGACCTTTCATTGTCACAAACAGAATAGAAGTACAATTAAAAAAACCAGAAATGTCACATCATCATTTGTGAGTATTTTTCTTCAGAACATGAGATAGGCAGACCTTTGAAAGCTCAGCTTGGAATCTGAAATCAAGAGAAGAAGCCAAAACCATCATCAACATCATGATGAAAAAGTACCTAATACAATCCTAGCACACATATCAGCAACTGCATTTGTACATATGCAGAGACAGCCAGGAAGAAATGCTATTGATTCTATGCAGAATAGCATCTGGAAGCTGTAGCCCAGAAGGCTTTTGGTCTGTTTTGTCTAGTTCACCAGTTATGACTTACCCTGGAATGAGGTGCAGGAGCCAAGGTCTCTTATGTTCTTATCAACTCATGTTTAGATTACAGTACTGTAATTTTATCTAAGTGGAACTGGCCTTAAAACAGAACCTTCTCTCAACTGGGAGAGAATCCAGCTCCTTGTCTGCTCTCTGGTGGAAGTTGGCATAATCATATAATAATCCTCAATTACAGTAGCTGAATTGGTTGTTAATTTGCTTCTGGTGCAGTTCAAGAATGTGTTAAAACATTCCTAGAACACATGTGTTAAAACATATGGCTAAAGTCCAGGAGATCTTCTGTTTCAAACTATCCAATTCAGAAAGAGAACATGCTGCATGTCCCCACCCCAACAGAGATAGATGAAGTGGTGTCCCTCAAGTGTGTTCTTTGTTAAGCTCCCTTCCTCTGAAACAGTTTGCTGCTGAAGTCTGTTAATATTCAGAAATAAACAGTTAAACACTCCTTTCTCACTAGGGCTTCAAGGAATAATATTTTATCCTGTTGTGATGAAATCAGCTAGATAGTATATGAGTATAGTATAGTATAGTATAGTATAGATAATATAGGAGAGCTTCTCTCAACCAATACAAATAAGTGAATTTTGTTATCTCTCACAATTATTAAAAGCACAGATCAAACTGCACCAAAACACAGTGCAAATATTTACCATTTCAAGTAAATTCATATTAGGTTAATTTTTTAAAACTGCATTTTTTTCCCTTGAGCTATTAAATAAATTAATCTTAAATGATCACACAACCATAGTGTGAAAATACCCAACAGACAGAAGGAAAAAAAATGTCACTAGTGACTCAGCAATTTAAATAAATCTGTGATGCTAATATAAGGCTGTAGTGACTCACCAATTATCTGTGACAGAGTCACTTGCTTTACTCAGAATATATACTGAAGAAATGAATTTAGGTTCAAATTAATTAGCAACTTCTTTAGCTAACTTAAAGTTACCAGTTAAAACTTTTTTTCTTCTACCACTCAGTTGGTACAATACCGATATAACTGGCAAAGTTGCCATACATCTTAATGCTTAATATAATAGTTTGGATTGGATGGTTTTACCTTTGCATATTTACAGATGTATAAGAAATAGCTGATATTATTACTGATGAGAATATAAAATGCATGCAATGAAAAAAAGTATACCCCTAATTATAAACAAATATGATCTGCAGGTGTCAACCTTTCAAGGTAATCCAGACAGGGAAACCAAAACTAATACTAATACGGTACTATCTTGTAAGGTTATAATAACAGAGTCTTGTAAGGCTAGAAACTCTTCACCCTTTCCCTGCATTTAAATTCCAATCCAGCGTAGTGACTTGGTTCATTAGTTTTAATATGATTTTAATAATTCTGAAAAACTAAAATTATAACAACATTTAATGAAGTATTAGTCTCTTCAATCATGTCCAATTTTGAGAAACTGCCTTGGCAAGTCCCTGCAGTTTTCTTGGCAAAGTTTTTCAGAAGTGGTTTGCCATTCCCTCCTTCCCAGGACTGAGAGAAACTGACTGGCCTGAGGTCACCCAGTTGTTTTGTGCCAAGGGCAGGACTAAAACTCAAAAAAGACCCAGTTGGTATTAGATCCAGAGGTTTTAAAAAATAAACTGGGCATACTTTTGAATGGGATAATATAAGGTTCCTGCCTTGAGCAAGAGGTTGGACTAGAAGATCTCTGAGGTCCATTCCAGTCCTATGATTCTATATAAGAGTTACACTTTGAAGATCATGATATAAGTAAACTTTCACCTTCTTAATCCACCTGCTGGCCTTGCTTATGCAGTACAAATGAGCAATATGGGCAAAAAATATAGAACACATGGGTCATTACTTATGTTCATGTGTGTGCAAATATCAACTACTGTATATACTCGAGTATAAGCCTAGTTTTTCAGCCCACTTTTGGGCTGAAAAAAGCCGCCTCGGCTTATACTCGAGTCAGTGAAAAATTTGCCCGAAATGGAGGAGAAAAAGGGGCGGGGCCATGCCGCTGGGTGACACTCGTGAATGGCCCAGTGCCCCTGTGAGTTTCCCCTCCCTCTGTGTCAGTTTGACGCGCAGCGCGCACCGCACCATCCCCCCTCCTCACGTTCTAATGTAATGCAGGGCTGTCTTACGATTCCCCTTCCTCCCCCTCCTGCCGCTCTGCAACGATGTCCCACCTCCTCCTTGTTATGGCAAGCAGCCACATAGCGATGTCCCACCTCCTCTGGTACAGTGATCCAATGATAGGAATCACTGTGCCGTGTGTCATAGGAGGCGGGACATCGCTCCCGCGGCTGCACGGGACATCATCATCACAGCGGGACATCATCATCATGAGGTGAGTGAAGTATTTCATTGAATACACCGCTAGTTTACTGTTTTTCTTTGAAATAATATTCAAAAACATTATTGGTATCTATTTTTATTTTTGAAATTACCGGTAGCTGCTGCATTTCCCACCCTAGGCTTATACTCGAGTCAATAACTTTTCCAGTTTTTTGTGGTAAAATTAGGTGCCTCGGCTTATATTCGGGTCGGCCTATACTCGAGTATATACGGTATTTAAATATCAGGTCTGCAATCAATCCATATCTGTAATTCTTCCTTCCAACTATCTTCTTGCAGGCCTTCTGCCTTCTTTTTTTCCCCAGAGCAGTCTGAATATTCACTAACTTCCACTTCTTCCGGTTATTTAATCAGTTTTAACAGTGCAAAAAAGGACAAATGACTATAAAGTGCTTCATCAAATGTTATCATAACTTTAGTTATTAAGAAATTACTTTGCAGTTCTGAAAAGGTTCCCATTATTCTTCAGTGAAATAACAGCAAATATACTTAAAACAATAAACAAAGTTAAGTATTTATAGATTCAGCCTTCCCCTTTCATTATGACCCTTCTTAAACAAAATTATGCCTTACTGGACTGGAAGTCAAATGTACAAAAGGACTGAATTGAGATCCTGTAATTCATGCACAAGTAATCTATGATTCATCCCACAGAAGGTCAATTAATGCACGCCTCTTGGACCACATATACACAGAGGCACACAAACACACAATATTTAAAGCTAATGAACCAAGCCACTACAATGCTTGAAGATTACAGTGAAATAAAATATATTTGTAAAATGACAAATATTGCTTCTTCCTTAAGCACTGATTGCTCTTCCCAAATCAGTATATTTTTAACTGTATGCAGGTTATACTGACACAATTCACTCACTATCCAGAGTTATTAATGTGTGCATACATATTTACATATAGGTATGTGCGTGTATATTTTACATTTGAAAGGAGTTTCACCCAGTTGTGTGATCTAAAATATTTTCAACTAATGATCCCATCATATACATTCCCTGTTGACTTATTTTCCCAGAAGAATATTATTCCTCCTGGTAACATTGCTATGGTTGGATCACTGGACACAAGTTCAGAATGCACATCCCAAGTGACCCCCTCTCAGTTTCCTTCTCCCCAATTTGTTTTCTTATCAGCCAAGAACCTGAGAAGATGAGAGAATAAGAAGGAGAAGGAAAGGAGAAGAGGTGAGAAAGAAAAGTGCTGGGGAATAGGACAGATGTTAGAAGAGCATGGTGGAACTGCAGAGACAGAGAAGGTGGAATTTATCCATAGATAACATTGGTCATGAAATTCTAAACAGCAATAGAAACAGTTCTCTTCACATCAGAGTCCTTATACATCATCCAATTCTTGTTCACAGAGACAATACACCAGACAGTAACTGAACATTAAGTTCTACTAAGAATGATATCTCAGTTAAGGAAGAAAAAAAAAACTATGAAGAATAACTTTCCTCCAGTATTGACTTCCAGCATTCTTCACATTTGGTAGAGAAGTCTGGGAATGGAGATTCATATTTCTGGGTAGTACTTAGGTTGACTCTTGTCAGTAATTTTCTATTTTCATGTTTTCATAACATACTGGCAATGTTTTATCTATGGTTGAGTGCTGGAGAGATAATAGTAGTGTTATTTTCTCTTTGATATTATATTGTTACATTATCCTTCCCAATGTCATTTGCTCCCCAAACGCCTTTGTGTAGATCTAACTTTTTTTAAAAAAAAATCAAGGATTCCAGGTCTTCCAGATATTATTCTGACTTTGACTGATAGTAGTTGAGTCCAACAATATCATCCCCAATGTTATATTTCTCTCTCTCCCTCCTTCCCTTTCTCCCTCCCTCCCTCCCTCCCTCTCTCTCTCTAGATTATAATTAGAAGAACTAAGAATCTAAATTAACAGCTTAGTTACTGACTATAATATATACAAATATAAGAAGTTACATGATCATATTCATCATAGCCTCCCTGATTCCAAAACAGCTTACAATTATGGTACATAATTGCACCAAATGAAGATTTGCAGTTTCATTACTGAAAGAAATTGAATTCCTCAGTGGATTTTCTCTGCATATGTCGAATTTTAACAAGCAACTTGATGCTAATGCTTTGGGTTATCTGCATATACAAGGGCATATTTTCCTCTTATAATCACATATATTTTAGTATAATTGATACAGCTCTCAATGTCTTTATAAATGTTTCCATTTCAATTAAACTTTCTACCGTAGTGACTGCCATCTTGTGGCGGATGTGAAAGTAGCATTTTTTTTCATTTCCTCAACTTTATATAAATAATCTATTATCTCTGACATTGGCCTCTAATAAAATGCAAACTGTAAATTTCACCTATTCCCAATCATTTCCAAATCTTACTTTAACTAGATTCAGCAAAACAGCAGATTGTACTGCTTAATGTATTATATTGTATGATATAATCACTGATTTTTCCACTTTGATTATTTGGGGGGATATTAAAAAACACAATATGCATTTTAGGGTTTAAGACATCTATTTTATCCCTTAACATCCACAAGAGAAAAATGGGAAGAGGTATTTTCCCTTTAACACCCCCTCCCCAATAATAAGTCAAAATTTTGCTTTTGTCCATTCTGGAAATCTCTGGGAGTCGCAAGAATTGAAGGATTGCCAAGCAATATGAAAATCAGCAGGTATATAATGGAAGTGTGAACTTTTCTTTTTTTAAAGGAATTAAAATGGAAGCACAAGTAGCGTATGCATCAAAAAACAACTCCCAACTATATTATAACTATCTAACTAGATATTCAGTGGTTATCCAGTGTCAAAGAGGAATTTAGGCTAATGAAGGACCGTCAATACAACAAACCTCATAAGGTGGCTTTTGTAGAGGTAAAATGAAAATATATCTCCAAGTAAGCTACCTGGAGCTCTTGAAAGCAAGGCAGGATAGAAATATAACAGATTCATTTTTAAAATTAGGAAGACTGTAAGCTCTGGAACTGCTTCTTAAAGGAAGCATCAGAGCATACAAAGAAAGCATATTTTAAAGGCTTTAGAAAAACCATTTCTTCTAAGACTTCCTGGAACTGAAATTCCATTATTTTCACCACCCCCTGGATTAAATATGGAATACTGGACATCAGAATAGTTCAAAGGGGAGAGGGAACAGCTGGGTCCAGCATAGCTTCTTAAGCAAGAGCATCTCAACCTCTTCCTTTAAACTAATTGAAAATTCCTATTTCAAAGGAAGAATTTAATCATCTGACAAAACACTGGCAAGATAGAACCATTATAAGTCAAGCTGTTGACAGCTCTAGTAAACATGAATTTGCTTGAACTACCCAAAAACTTCTCCATTTTTTTGAGAGACAAGCAACATAACAAAAGAAGAACCCAAGTTGTTACAGACTAGTCAAATTAATGTCAAAACCAGGCAATCTTTTTGGAACAAATTCTTAAGCAAAGCCAGCATGAGTTTATGAAGAATAAACCATGCCAAACCAGCACAATTTCCTTTTCCGATGGAGTGACCAGTTGAGTGGACTATGGGAATGCAGTGGACATAGTCCAGCTCAATTCTTTCTGGAAGACAATAAGGGAAAATTAAGCTTGAGCAATGCTATCATTGTAAGATTATATAGCTTCTTGAATGCATAGTAAGTGTACATCAATTGCTCTATGTCAGTCTAGAAACAAGTGCCAAGGGGGAAACCTCTGGGCTCCATTTTAGGCCCTGTGCTCGCCAACATTCTTGGATACAAGGTTTGACTACATGGTTACCATATCTGCAGATGATCCAATGATGGGGGAGACAGCAAATATCTTAAAGGATGATATCAAAATTCAAGATGAACTTGACAAGCTGAAACATTGAGTAAAAAACAGCTACACAAATCTCAGAAAAGACAAACACAGAGAACTTCATTTAGATATAAAAAACCAAAGACATAAGTATAGAAATGGTAAAAAGAAAGGTAAAAATAAACAGCAATTTTTAGCTTGGATTGAAACACAGAACTACACCACTATTTTGCAATGCAGGGTGAGTCTTCTTCCCATCTCAACACACAACCTCCAACTGCACAATTATTAGTTTGATTTATATAGTCCATGAAGTCAATCTTGTTCTATTCTATTCTATTCTATTCTATATAAAAGTTGGAACTATAGGACATATATTCATTTCATGGAATACATATTCTTAATCTTGCACGTGACATAAATGAATATTGTTTGATGAAAGCAAACTTAAGTGACAACTTGTAAAACTAATATATAAACATTTTACTTCTTAAAATGACATTCTAAATACAATTCCTTCCTTTAATCAAATGAATTTAAACATTTTGATAGAAATCAAATATACTGAAGATGTAGAAGAATCATATTATGCAAAATGTATATATAAACCAAGTCTTGTAAATATAATCTTGCCTTTCTATAAATATATTTTATAAATAATGTCATCTTTGCCACTCGTTTTTTCCCATTAAGTTACACTTCATACCCATTAATTCTAGAAGTATCACTTTGTCTTATTACTTCTGAATTTAAAAAATCTGCCCACAAGGTGGTGCTAATTCTTTTAAAATCATTCGCAAGATAGGAAGAAAAAAAATGTTAACGGGAAACGTAGAAAAGCCAGTATGTTTAATATATCTACAGGCTATTTGCAAGATTAAAGACAACAAAATGTTATATTGTGGCATTAAAATTGGTAATAGTGTGAGATTGATAAATTTTGTAAAAGAAAAATTTTAACAGGAAAACTACCAATTATTTATGGGGATTTCTGTGATTATGTATTCAATCATGCTAAACTGTTATCTATGCAGTGATCATAATCACCATGGGACATTTTTCTAATCTGGTCTGCAATTCTGCGACTGCAATACCAGAGTTTTCATCTGTTAGTCTGAATAAGCATGCATTAAGCATTGACTCTTAAGGAACAACTCTGATAACATTGAATGCCCCACATAAACTTGCAACAAGCAATATGTAGCACACCAATTTATAAAGCACCAGAACAACACTTCTCCAAATTTGCTGGAATCAACTAAATGATAGCGCTTCTGGAGACTATTTTCATTATGTAGGAAGAAAAACATCCCAGATCTTTGCCTTCTGAAGCTCTTTCAGTTAAGCTTCTCAAACTGGTTGAGATTTCAAAAGTTTTGACATTTAGATTTGATGGCCAAGAGTGGGAATGAAAGACCTCGTTTTATACTGGTTGATTGGAGAAGTATGGAAAAGCTAGCCTGGAAACATTGTGCATTTCCATGGTGATTAACATGAAACATTTTTTTCCATCCAAACAACTGGAAGCACTTTCTTTTATCTTGAAAGTAGAACATACTGACCAGAACTTTCTAAGTATTCAATTTCTTTATGGACAGATGCTCCATTGGTCTTCTCCACCCTCCTCCACTAATGATGAAGATTATTTCAATATATAACTTGCCTGATCTCAAGTCACTTAAGGAGACACATAAACGTTTTTTTAAAAAAAACCATCAAAAATGGGATGAAAAATACAACAACAAACTACCACATTAGCAAAATATGAAGAGAATTAATATATAAAGTTACTTATAAAGATTCCAGGTATCTCCTAGAATATATTGAATTTTTATTTGAATTTGCAAGTGTATCATAGTTACTATTTTTAAGTAAACAGTATAGATTAGGTTTTATATATGTTATTATAAATATAATTATAATTTCAGCATTCTTCTATGACTATATGAACAGTAGCTATGAACAATTATTGAAAACCCATCCCCATCCTAGGCAGTCCCATATTGCTACAAATATAGAGCAATAACAACACATCCTCTCTTCCTATACAGGAAAATAGCAATACATTTTAAGGCTAAAACAACTGAATTTTAATATTAGCTATATTGAGTTACTGTTAGCTTGAGCTAGCTTGGGATGAAAAAAAGATTGCTTAGAGCCATGAACTGAACTTAATATTACTTTAAATGATCCTAAAATTCATCTTTTGTGGAATTATATTCCAAACAGAAGTTTGTTTAATGAATGCACATTCAACTAAGAAACGAGGTACAGTACTGTTGGATGCAACTATGTTCATGGAAGGTTTCCTGGACAATATATTAGGGATACTCTATTGTGAGAGATTACTCTGAAATTCAGAGAAGAATCTGCTATTCATAATTAAATGAGCAATTAAAATAATGAAAACAATATTGTTCATAGTATTCCCATCTGATTTAGAATACAGGATATGATGAAATGTACATAATAAACAGAAATAACATTCAGAAGAATTTATATTGCTATACCTTAAAATTCATTTACTTGTGTTTAACCCTTTCTGTCATTAATATTCTCACATAGCTCTGTTAGTGTTTCAAAACAAGGAAACAAGTTATATTTTTTTAAAAAATGAAAGTGTGATTTGATCTAGCTTCACTAATTTGGTGCATTAACTACAATGAGGTTTGTAATCAGTAACAACTGTGTGTATATGACTTTGAAATGGCTTTCAAAAACTTTTGAAATAGTGTAGGTATCAATGTTCATATGTCTGTGTCAGAGGTGGGTTGCCAATTTTTTTGCTACCGGTTCGGGTGCACTCCTGCACGCATGACACTTCTGAGTATGTGCAGAAGCATCTGAGTGGAGCCTCCCGCTGCTGCTACTACCAGTTCGGGCTGAACTGGGAGCAACCCACCTCTGGTCTGTGTATATGCACAAATATGCCTACTTATTTTTAACTAAAAATATCACATACTGTTCTGACTTGCTTATATATTATAGTAATCTATCCTCCCACTTAGAAAACATATTAATGCACTAGCTATACCCGGCCACGCGTTGCTGTGGCCCAGTCTGGGCATAGTGGGGTGGCAGGTGGGTGCTGCCATTGGTCAGGACTCGGGGCTGCTGGGCCGGGCGAGGCTGGTTGGGGGAGACGGCGACGGGGCTGTCGGCCTTGTGGAAGTTGTTGAGCATCTCCTTGCGCTCAGGCTCCCCCAAATCGGTGGCCTAGGAGAGCGAGACGTCCAGTATCTTGAAGGAGAAGTCCTCGGTGTGCCCCGCTGCACCTCAGGCTGACAACGACAATGCCCCATAGAAGCCGCCTTGGTGAGGCTGTAGCTGGCTCACTGTGAAGGGGGGGTGGAGAGAGCGTGCAGCCAGACGGGCTGAGGAGATGCTGTGCCTCCGCCTCGTCTGGAGCTCTGCTGGGCTGGCCGGGGGTAGGCCAGCTTAAGGGATGGGGGAGGTGGCCGAGGGATGGCGCAGGTAGCGCCCTGCTGCAGACAGCAAAGGTCCGGCGGGAGGGGAGGGGAGAGAGGGGAGGGGGAGGCCAAAGGGCTTCGGCTCCCCTTGGCAGAAATGGCCGAAGCTCGTCAGAGGAGGGGTGGAAAGGGGAAAGGGTGCGGCCACAGCGCAACCACACATATAAAAGGACTGTCGGGACGAAGCTGGAGAGAGGCCGAACTGTTCCGAATATACTATACTCACTAAATGAAAGCTATGGTAAACAACACAGCTCAATTCCAATGCAATGTCATACAAAATAATTAAATCAAAATGAAAATAAATCTAAATCTATGAAAATTCAATATAACAATGCAATTGGAAACATTGAAATGGAATCATGAAATATTTAGTATAGTGTATAGGGCTGAAGAATTTGTTCAGTATCTGCAGGATAAAATCACTCAAATCCAGACCGGCTTGGACTCTGACTGGATAGATTCGGGCGAGTCGACGGGGATGAATCTTATGGAGACCATCTGGGATGAGTTGACCCTGTGACCCCCGAGGGCATGGACAGGATTATGGGGAGACTCAGTGCTGCCACTTGTGTACTGGACCCGTGTCCCTCTTGGTAGTCTCAGCTTTCCGGGAGGTGACACGAGGCTGGCTCCAGGCGATTACCAACGCTTCGTTGAGAGAGGGGTTCTTTCCCACCGCCTTGAAGGAGGCGGTAGTGAGGCCCCTCCTTAAGAAGCCTTCCCTGGACCCAGCTTCTTTATCCAACTATCGTCCGGTCTCCAACCTTCGCTTTGTAGCGAAGGTTGTTGAGAGTGCGGTAGCACGTCAGCTTCCCCAGTACCTGGATGAAGCTGTCTACCTGGATCCGTTTCAGTTGGGTTTCAGGCCCAGGTACAGCACGGAGACGGCATTGGTCACGTTGGTCGATGATCTCTGGCGGGCCCGGGATAGGGCTGCTCCTCTGTCCTGGTCCTATTAGACTTCTTGGCCGCTTTCGATACCATCGACTATGGTATCCTACTGCGATGACCTGGGGGGTTGGTAGTGGGGGGCACTGTTTTACGGTGGTTCTCCTCCTACCTGTCGGATTGGTTGCAGTTTGTGTTGACTGGAGGGCAGGGATCGACCCTGAGGTGCATCACTTGTGGGGTGCCCCAGGGGTCAGTTCTCTCACCCCTCCTATTCAACATATATATGAAACCACTGGGTGAGATCATCCGTGGTTTTGGGGTACGGTATCATCAATATGCTGATGATACCCAACTTTTCATCTCTACCCCAAACCACTCAAATGATGCCCTCGACGTGATGTCCCAATGCCTGGAGGCTGTGCGGATCTGGATGGGGAGGAACAGGCTCAAGCTCAATCTCTCCAAGACTGAGTGGCTGTGGTTTCTGTCATCCCGATTTGTGCATCTTGTTCCATCTTTGATGATAGGCGGAGAAATTTTAGCCCCCTCAGAGAGGGCCCGCAATCTGGGAGTCCTCCTGGATACTCGGCTTAGTTTAGAAGAACACCTGACGGCCCTGACCAGGGGGTGATTTTATCAGGTTCGCCTGGTACATCAGTTGTGCCCCTTCCTGGATCTGGATGCTCTGTGCACAGTCAGTCATTCCCTCGTCCTTTCTCGCCTGGACTACTGTAATGCTCTCTACATGGAGCTGCCCTTGAAGAGCCCCTGGAGGCTTCAACTGGTCCAGAATGCGGATGCGCGGGTTATCATGGGGGCACCTAGGTGCTCCCATGTTGCACCCTTTTTAGGCGGCCTGCACTGGTTGCCGGTTGTCTTCCGGGTGCGATTCAAGGTACTAATTATGACCTTTAAAGCGCTCCATGGCTTAGGCCCAGGATACCTGCGAGACCACCTACTGCCACCGGTAGCCTCCCACCGTCCAGTGCAATCCCACAGAGTTGGCCTCCTCAGGTTGCTGTCAGCCAGACAGTGTCGGCTAGTGACCCCCAGGGGGAGAGCCTTCTCTGTGGGAGCACCCTCCCTCTGGAATGAACTGCCCCCAGAGCTTTGTATAATCCCGACCTCCAGTCCTTCTGACGCGCCCTAAAAAGTTGGCTTTTCCAGCAAGCCAGCCTGGCCTGAACAAAACAAAATAAATTATTGATTATTGTTAATTTTAATCAAATTTTTAAAAAAATGTTATTGTGAATCTTAATTGGGTTTGTTTTTTGGATATTCTATCTAGTATTTCTCCACATCACCTTCATTTGTTGAAGTGAGACTGGGTGGAATGAGCGATCTGAATTCTAGCATTGGCTATGAATCAAATCATATTATGGAACCAAGAAAGCCATCTTTACCTGTGGATATATTGCATCAGCAAACTGAACAAGAAGTTAAAGCAATAGTGTTGAAAGAAAAGTATCAGCTTTTGCTATTTATGATTTACAAAAAGAACCATAAAATAGACATTAGCAGTAATCAGAAAAAGTCTATTCAAATCCACAAAGCGATTGATGTGCTCACTGGGTGTAATGGAGGGTGGGGGAATTGAACAAGTCACAATCCTTCAAATAAGGAATAGTGATGTTCTACTACCTCTGCTTCCTCACTGCTGCTCAATGGCTGTGTAGTTATTACTCGAATGGAATTTTCCTGTTTGTATCTATCAAAGATAAACCATAAAATCTAGCCATTGAGAAAAAATTAACCTGTTAACAGTGAACACACATTTTAAAAAAAAGAACTGCCCTCATTAACAAAAAATATTAAGGATAAATTTAATCATCTAAGATATTTTTGGAATCTGAAATCCAACATTTGCTTCTTTACATTTGTTCCACTGGGACTGAGTGAAATTAAAAATCCAAAAGAAAACCATATAAATGAAGTTTGCCTGACAGCTTCTTTTTTGGAGTTGAAATTATCAACCAAAATTAACAGATAATAAATTGGACAGTTGGTGTTGTCTACAGGCTAAATAGTAAAGCAAGCTTCAGCTTCTATTAAGATACTCCAGCTTCTTAACATAATATACTATTTTGCATGCTACTATATCATAACTGACTAAAGAAATTTGCACTGAGAAGCAGTGGACTATAGAGTTAAAGAATGTAGATTTGGATATGATACAACTAATTCCATAGCTTTTGCAGAATTATTTGAAAGCTGAAGGGATACCATAGCCATCTTCAATCAAAAGAATTATTAATTGTAGCAGCATTTTTCATGGTGTGTGGTTTCCAGCAGTCAAGGCTGTCTAGAAAGTATATGCCCATCCATGCAAACACACAAACCTAAGGATTGGTCCTTTAGAATTCAAGGATTTACTCAGTCCTTAAAATTTTCTAGCGTATGACATGAGACTTTTGGGGAAGATGGTCTAAATTGATATTGAAATGTATACTTGTATAATAAATTATAACACTAACTTAAAATGTATATGATGTGTGTATTTTGATATTACTGCTTTATTATAAACAAATTATTTTGATTTACATAATCAAGTTTCCATACTAATTATATTTATACAGCTAAATTTCCTCAAGCAAGTTCCAATAGTTAGTAAGACTGATGCCTCCAAAAAGTGAATGCAATCTTAGGTTGCATTAAGAAAAGCAGTTCCAAACTACTTCTGGAAAGTGGTGACAGTTCTGGAAGGTACATTGACAAGCCACACTGTCTCCATAAAGGGTAAGGAGGATGATAGATTGAGTGACTACATTTATATCCCACATCTGAACACTTTGTCTGTTACTGATCATCACGATATAGAAAGGACACTGAAGAACTTAAAAGAGTGCAGTCAAGAGTGACAAGTATGGCAAAGGATTTGGAGATTAAATCCTATGACAAGCTATTAAAGGAACTTGTATGTTTAGCTTAAAGAAGATATAAGAGGCAATATATGATACCAATCTTCAAGAGAGGGTGGCCTAGGGGTGAAAACACTCACCTATCTCTCAGAAGGTTGAGAGTTTAATCCTAGCAGCGACAGATGTTTCTCCATCAGGGCGCAAAGAGAAAATATATGCTGTGAACTCTAAGTAGGCATCAGGAAGGGCATCTGGCCAGTAAACGCTCATCTCCACTCAGTCACTATGACTCCATCCCGATAAAAGGGATTACAGGGTCATAAAAAGAAAAAAAAATTGACACCAGTCTTCAAATACAGGAAAAGATATCGCAGGGCAGAGGATATGGATTTATTCTCCACAGCACAAAAATCAATGGGAAGACGTTTTCTAGAGGGTGATCTACAATTGAAATAAGAAGGAATGCTCAGACTGCAAGAGCTATTAAGCACTGGAAAAGTCTGCCTCTTGAAGACCTGAGTGCTTCATAAGATTGCACAGCCATTTATCCAGGATGACATGAGGATTCCTGCACTAAAGTTAGCATTCTATGGAGAAATATAAGCAGAAATTCTACTGCCTTCGAAATGTTAATGTGGCATTAGATAGGGCAGGTCCTTTATTAAGGAGTAGATGTTCTCAAAGATACTTTCAAGATATTTTATGATTCTACCATTGCAGCTGGCAGAGCAGGATCTGGCACACTTCATGCTGAAACAATCTTTTAGGTAGCATCAGGAACAGGGATGAGTAATAGATAAAGAGAAAAGTTGGTTTATTTTGTTACAACAAGCCATTTAAAAATATTTAGATGAGAATGCTCAGCATCATTTCAGTCCCCCTTTCAACTCTCCTTCAGACAGTAAAATATCTTGGGCTGGTACTGAAGCTAATGGCCTGTATATTACCCATTTCCTAATCTATCGAATTAATTTTTAAAATAAAATATAAGAAATCCCAGGCTGTAATAGAAAGACATTTTCCAGTATCCCGCTATACAGAAATAAGTCCAACCATATTTAAGAAAAATCTAAGGGTTATACCAAATAAATATTAGCTTTTTCAGAAAAAAAAATATTTCCAAAAGGTTTTGGATTTTGTAACAACACAGTATGAAAAGATACACCTTTTAAAAATTGTTTTCACTTTTGCCAAAGAAAAATGATAAAAATGATTTATATCACTTACTTTTCTTACTTTAAAATAGAATTTCCTTTAGTTACTGTATACCAAATATTTGTATTTTGTCTTTTGGGTTGTTTTTCCCCCTTAGGTAGCAGTGAACACAGGTAGTCCTCAACATGACCACAATTGAGCCCAACATTTCTGTTAAGACATTTTAAATGAGTTTTGTCCCATTTTATGACCTTTCTTGCCTCAGTTGTTAAGTGAATCACTGGAGTTGATAAGTTAGTAACACAGATGTTAAGTGAATCTGGCTTACTCATTGACTTTGCTTGTCCAGAAGATCGCAAACATGACCTTGGGACACAGCAACTGTCATAAATATGAACCAATTGCCAAGCATCTGAATTTTGATCACATGATCAAGGAGGATGCTGCAAAGGTCATAACTGTGAAAAACTATCATAAATCACTTTTTTCAGTGCTGTTGTTTCTAATGTAAACAATTGTACCATGAACAATGTATGTCAGATAGTTCTGTTTCACACTCACTAGAAAATATATATTCAAGAATAACTGATTCTGTCATAAACTCACAGATCAGAGAGAATGTTTTCTCTAGCATCAGAAGAAACTAAATGCCCCAAAGTTTTTTCTTCTCTTTGAGAACCCCATGCACAGCTCCTTCCAGAGAGAAAACAACATCGACTCAGTTATGAGGGCCACAGTGGGCATCTTTTTCTGCCTCTCTGTTGCAAGAAATATTTGCAATAATTAGCCTCTATAATAAAAAGCATTAGTGTTAAACTGACTCAAAAACATGTTTCCCCCCCAAATCTTACCAGTCAAATGGATTCCAGAATTTAATATAAATGACTTAATTATATGGTACCTTGTTTATTAATTTTTCTTTTTAACTTTGGGGACAACTTTAAACATGTGAGCTCAATAAGATATATAATGCTTCCAGATGAATTAATCTTTGTACCCTTGATCAAAAGACACTGCAGTGGTAAGTTTTTTTCCCTTTCTCATAAGAAGAAAATATGAAGGTAGAGGTGATAAAACAAGAGGATTACTGCATGCACACTTATTTATACATGTGAAGAGATTGCATGATAAAGCTCAGATAGTTCAGAAAACTGGTTTAAGAGCAAATGAGCAGAATCATAAGTACAACTTTGATTCCTATTGACAGTAGATGTAGTAAACTATAGCAACATCAGTGGGTTTTTTTTTTTAATTGTGCCATTTAAACCATAGACTTTGAAACAAACCAGGTTTGTTCTACCAACCTGTTCCAAAAAAACCTCAAATCAGGTTTCTGGTTTACAGACACAGTAATTAAAACTTAAAAACCTATAAGCTGCATCTCCTGACAGGATGGTAAGAATTGATGGGCTTTAAAATAGTTCTCAATTTGCTGACCAACTAGAAGTCTGCTTGAACCAAATGAATATTCTGGCTTATAACTTGCAGAAAATAACAAAATGATATTATGGTTACTCCATTTAAATATCAGCATTTATATTTTGTCCAAAATACTTTGTTTCCATTTATTTGCATTGCACCATATTAAGTTTTTAAAAGGTGCTAATATTTCTTTTGGAAGGAAAATGTATCCCTGTCTGCTATAAGGCCTGTCAAAATCTTTCTGATAAGAGAACATAAGGATTTCTCTATCTTCTCTTTTTAAATGTTTATGTAGCACTTTCTCTCTCTCTCTCTCGTAGCGCTTGTCAGGAAAATCAGTCTGTCCCTACAAAGATGGATGATCTGCTAGCAAATAGAGAGCAGAAAGTATGAAGTAAGCCAGAGACATAAAGTACCTCAGATTTATGCATACCTAATCCTGCTTTAATTGAATTCTTCTCATAAACTGCTAGCATGGATCAAAACACAAGCAGAAGAAGGGGAGATAAATTAAGTTCTGTGAACTAGTAATAAAAAGTAATCCTGGTTAAACATCATTTGTCCATTGTAAGAAAAGTTTCTGTGCAGAGTTTTAAACATTGCATATTAGCACTATTACTATGGCTTATGAATAATGTGAAAACTAAACTTGCCTGATTAAAATGCTAATTAGAGCAGTGTTTCTTAAGCATTTTGCTCTAAGGACCCCTTCTTCTTTTAAAAATTATGGAAAATCCCAAAAGAGCTTTTTTGTATATTTATCTAAGTTTAGCATGTAAAAAATTAAATTTGACACTACATAGAATACTTTATATAAAATAACAGCATTTATTTAAAATAACAGCATTATTTTATTTATTAACATAAACAAAATATTTTTCATGAAAAAAATTCTAAGTTTTAACAAATAAAAATAACACTGAAAAGAGTGACAATTCTTAAAATTTCTTGCAAATCTCTTTAATATATGGAAAATAGTTTTTACTTTTTAAATCCCTGAGGGAGTATCGGTGGGATGCCAGGAGTCTTTGGACAACTTTTTTAAGAAACACCATCCTGGAGCATTTGATAGACTTTGTGAAAAAATATTAAAAAATCTGGCAAGTGAGTGAAAGATTAATGGTCATCATAATTATACTATAGCGAGTTCTCTATCTGCTGTATATTAAAGAAACATTTTAAACATACAATATACAGTTTCATTTACATAAATGAGCTTTTTATTCTCCATAGACTTAATGTGCGTTATTTTAAAACAAAAGCAAAATAACAACTTGGCAATGTTAAAATGCTTTCTTACCTAAGTTCCTTGATTCCTTCCTAAACTTTATGCAAGAAGGCTGGAATCTGAGTTGCATCCAGCATGCTCACATTTTCGAAGATGGAGCATACTTACTTAAGTAGTACAGTTGGAGTTTTCCAAATTATAGTTAGCCTACTGGATACAGACAACTCTTCCTGCTGCTACAATATGTTACCCTGGGGGGTGGGGGGTGGCAGGAGCTCAGAGTGCTTAAAGTGATTTTTTGTGTCCCATCTGCCTGCCATATTTTCCATGGATGAACTCAGAAGGAGTCCTAGGATGTAAAGCCAGCAGATGTCTGCTAGCTTTGAAGTGATACCAGCTCTTTGAGGGTGGGTGGAATATGAACAAACTTCACTGCACAGGGATATTTGAGGTTAGAAGTGGAACAACGAAACAAAATGTTGGGAAGAAGTAGATTATTTTGGGACCTCGCAAATCATACTCGTAGGTAATAATTAAATAAACCCTTTGCAATATTGTTGTTGATTTAGGAAAAGTTACAGCACAGAGAAAATATGGTTGTTACTGAATATACTGATATTTTTTTTTAAAAAGAACCTTAGCAACCTCCTCTTCAGTCCGCATGTCATTCATGACACTGAATCAGAAAAACCATCTCCGCTCTATAGCAATAAAGAAAATGTAACGCTATTGTGAATGTTTTTAATACACCTCTATTAAAATTTGATATTGATCAAATTGCATGTCCTGGGTCAATGGAGCAAAGACATAAAATTTCCTGTGTATGGTATCTTCAAAGCCTGCCAAAAAAATTTCTTCCAAAAAGAAATGACCATTGGCTTACCTGAATGGTGGTTCTCTAGGTGCTGCGGGAGAATCCAAGCATGGGTTAATTTCAGCTTGCTGCCCAAGGACTGAGTTCAAAGATTGTGTAGCCATGCCTCCTGCTCCTTTTAGAGGCCAGTTTTAAAAAACGAAGGTATGAGACCCAGAAGGATGCGGTAAATAGAAGTGCTATGTCCTTAGGGGTGGTAACTCATGCACCAGTGGATGACCCCAGGATGGGGTTGGACTCTCCTGCAGCGCCTAGAGAACGACCATTCAGGTAAGCCAGGTAAGCAGTGCCTCATTCTCGTAGGCACTGCTTGGAGAGTCCAAGCATGGGACTTACCCAAGCTATGTAGTCTCAGGGTGGGAAGGATTGCCCTGGATTGCAGGGGCCACAAGGACCCGCTTCCAAAGGAGGCTTCAGCAGCCGCAAAAGAGTCCAATTTGTAATTCCGGATGAATGGAGATGGCGAGGACCAGGTAGCTGACATGCAGATCTCCTCAATGGGTGCTTGCGTGGCCCAAGCGGCCTTAGTAGTGGCACTCCTCATGGAGTGAGCAGTTATGCAAGGAGGGACCGGCCTAGCCTGATGTTTGTAGGCCAACTTAATGCAAGCGTGCAGCCAACGTCCTATGGTGGAAGATGATACCTTTCTGCCCATGGAAGCAGGTTGAAGGGATATGAAGAATGATTCCCACTTGCGGAAGGAAGCTGTCCTTTTCCTATATATGTGCACTGCACGGCATACATCCAGCTTATGCCAAACGGGCTCCCTGGGATGTCTGGGGGGGGCAAAAATCAGGAAGGACCACCTCTTGCATTCTATGAAATAAGGTGTTAATTTTCAGGAGCAAGGATGGATCCAATCGAAGAATGACTCTGTCCGGATGTACAAGGCAAAGGTCCTCCCTGACCGAAAAGGCTGCCAGCTCCGAAATTCTGCAAGCTGAAGTGATGGCTATCAGAAAGATAGTCTTAAAAAATAAATGCCGTAGACTGATGGAACGAATCGGTTCAAATGGAGCTGAGGTTAGGGTCTGCAGGACAATCGATAGATCCCAAGTTGGGCATTGGGTATTGATGTAGGTTGGTAGCCCCTTTCAGGAAGCTGCGAACTCTGGGATGCCTGCTGAGAGGTTGAGAAGCATCTCTGGACAAGATAGTGGTTAAGGCAGCCATCTGTTGCCTAAGATGTTGGGGGCAAGACCCTTGTCCAACCCCTCCTGGAGAAATCCAGGATTTGTGTTATTGTCGCTGTGGTGTCATTGATATGATGAGACTGGCACCAAGATGAAAAAGCAGTCCATGTCGCATCATAGATTCACACCGTGGAAGGCCGCCTGGCCGCCTGGATGATTTTCTGACTTTGTCAGAAAATTTATCCTGCCTCAAGTGCCAAACGGCCAACTGAGGGTCTGGATGTGGGATGGCCTGTTGGCTGAGGGAGATCTGCTCCTGAAATATGCACCAGTGTTTGGTCACTGAAAGGCTGACAAGGTCAGCCAAACAGGACCTCCTCGGCTAGTGAGGTGCAACCAGCAGTACTTCCGCCCCCTCCGACAGGACCTTCCTGATCACCTGAGGTATCAAGGGGTGAGGTGGAAAGGTGTATAGGAGGCCAGGAGGCCAGTGGCAGTGAAGACCATCCGTCCCTTCCATGCCGGAGTACTGGAAATACAAAAAGAACCAGGGGAGCTGCATGTTTTCCAGACTGGTAAACAGGTCGATTGTTGAAACGCCGAATCTCTGAGACAGTAGGTGAAACAGAGATGGATAAAATTGCCATTCCAAGTAGCTGATGGTAGTTTGGTAGTTCTGCTTAGCCAATCTGCGGTCACGTTGTCCTCCTCCGAGATGTGGTCTGCCTTCAACAACTCGAGGTGACGCTCCGCCCATCACCCTAGGGCCTCTGTCTCCGACATCAGGGCCTTCGATCAAGTCCTGCCCTGGTGGTTTATGTGGGCTTTGGTGGCAATGTTGTCTGTTAGTATTAAGACATGGAGCCCTTCAATGTGCTGGCGGAAGTGACGCAGGGCTAGTCTGGCAGCTCTGAGCTCCAGCCAGTTTATGTTGTGGGCAAGCTCCGCTTGTGACCATCTGCCCTGCAGATGGTGCACGTGCCATCACGTGCTGGAAGCACAGAATTGGAAGTTAGGGCAACTATGGGATCATCCACAAGAGGAAGCTTTAAGAGATCCTCAATATTGTTCTCCATAGAGTAGAGCATTTTATCCACACCACTGGGATTTGCCACTGACCCTGGCTGTGCCCATTGGCACTGGATGACATCCAGGAAAAGCTGAGGGGCTGGGACCAGTTCCTGGGGTGGAGTGGTTTCCTTGAAAAGGCCAGTGCCTGGATCCTGACTGGATACACACTTTCAGCTAAGTTTGAAACAGCTGAACAAGTTATTACAAAAAAACCAACAACCTGCAGCTGCTTTTGCCCTACGTATGCCACCTTGGAACTACTTAATGGATTTGTGATGTGTTACATTATGCTATTAGTTAGAACACAGGAAACAAATTGCATTGGAGCAGAACTGGTTTAATAGTATAGTGAATGTGACAATTGTAACTAAAATGCTTCTAGAAACTCAAAACAGAGTACAAAAGCACAAACATAGAATAACACTACCTGTACTAAACATCTCAATCATATGACACACTGTGCTGTGTGTACTTAGCAATCTTAGCACTGATCCACACAATCAGCTTGCCCCAATGTAATTTCTCACAAGCAGAAATACAAAGGTTATTATCATACAAGCACAGTGTTGCCGAGTTAAACTGCTTTGCTTCATTTCATTACAAGCAAACATCTCCATTCTAATTGGTTGCTATACACTTCAACACAAATGCTCATCTCTCTGATTAGTAGACCCTACTCTCCATGGCTACTGTTTTTAATAATTCACCAGTAGAATAATGAAATCCTGGTCTTTTTAAAAAGGATAACAATTAAACAGTGAAATGGCAGGTATCTTCTTTAAAAAAACAACTAAAAACAAAAAGCAAAAAGCAAAAACAAGTGAACTTGAAAACACTTCTTTTCCTTTTTAGCCCATTTGACAGCCAACATTCTTAAACTGTGTTCTTTTCATTTCTTACTGGTCTACTGGGTAGACGCACCAGATGAGAAAACGCAAGGTCAGAAAGGAAATTCACACAAAAGGTATACTGATCTGCTAATGCAACAGTTAGACTGATTAAACATTCTACACTCATGTTTTCCCACAAGTTTGAATAAATAATTTTATCTCTGAAAATAAGCAATAATGCTTTTTTTTTTCACCAGTGCATAGCAACTGTAAATCTAACAGTTGTCTATTTCTGGAATTAGATGAGTGAATTGCTTCTCAGATTATACCGTAGGTTGAGTTTATTTCTTTTCATTAAATATTTTATACAGCCTGTTTGTATGATTTTGTGTTATTCCAAGAAATGTTCAAAACTCAGTCCAGATTAATAAAGCAGTTAAAAAAATCTTGTTGATATATGTATAGACAACACATAGGTAGTCCTTGATTAACAACTATAATTGGCATCAGGAGCTAGTGAGGTGGTCATAAGAGCCGAGGTGGCGCAGTGGTTAAATGCAGCACTGCAGGCTACTGCTAGATCAGCAGTTCAGCGGTTCAAATCTCACCGGCTCAGGGTTGACTCAGCCTTCCATCCTTCCGAGGTGGGTAAAATGAGGACCCGGATTGTTGGGGGCAATATGCTGACTCTCTGTAAACCGCTTACAGAGGGCTGAAAGCCCTATGAAGCGGTATATAAGTCTACTGCTATTGCTATTGCTATTGCTATCATAAAGGAAAAGAATCACATGAACATACTTACATGTGGGACATTGTGAACACTGTAAATACGAGTTGGTTGCCAACATT
Source organism: Thamnophis elegans (assembly GCF_009769535.1). Classification (NCBI taxonomy): domain Eukaryota; kingdom Metazoa; phylum Chordata; class Lepidosauria; order Squamata; family Natricidae; genus Thamnophis; species Thamnophis elegans. The sequence continues at coordinate 42,667,846 of NC_045547.1, read as the reverse complement.
CAAATACAAACACATGATATAGGGATGCTGCTAATGTCAAATGATGACTAAGCAAGTGGTTGCTAAGTGAGGACTACCTGTATATGGTATACAATAGCATTCATATTCAAAAAATCATTACATCAAATTCTGAATAGATGCGTATCAGAACTATGTTTTTTCATGAGGCAAGAACTATTAACATGGTTTTTGAAAACTGTGGTTCCAAATAAAACCTATTATACAATTAAGTGACTTTTTATACTCAGTTACTCTATATAAAGTATAACTACTATTTTACATATTATATAAGATTTTTAAAATGAACTAGAAATGAATCTATATGGATCATGATCTGCACTTCCACCTCAATTAAAGTTTAATTTAATTGTTTGCTTAATTCACTATAATATGAACTCTAGTGTATAAATGTATACATTTGAATAATTTTTGGTAGGCTTCTAAGTCTGATTCTATGGTTTGCTTCAGCTGCTGGTTAACAAGCATGTGGATAAATAAACATCTCAAGAAGAAATATCTTTCCGGGAAAAGCTAGATACAGCTGCTACTTGATCTCAACTTGTTTTGCTAACCTACTTATTATTGCTCATTGCTTTCTCAGGTCAGTCCATCATGGTAACAGTGTTGTTTTTCATCCAGTTTGCCTCTACTTTCTTCTTACTAATTCTTTTTTTTAAATATTTTTTTTTATTTTTAATTTTCAGAACAAACACAACATCCTTCTTTACATGCTGCAGAAAATGTATCAGATGGTTACAAAAAGACTTCCGTGCATCTCTTCCACAGTCAACAAACATAGTTCGTATTAACTCAAGTATTTTAATTCAAATATTTATACATGTTACCATCATCATATCTCCATCTTCATTTGACTATAATTGTTTAAACGTCCTTCATCATAAAATATACCAAGATTTAATACATAACCACATACTGGCCTTTCATTTACTATTTCTAAAAGCCTCCACTAACACTGAATCCTTATATCCTATTCTAGCTAAACATCCATAATATTTAATAACAAAATTTTCAAACCCTCCTTTCCAAATCACTGTTTTGAATTTACATCCAGTTTCTTTATGTTATACCCATATCTATCTATACGTTGTTATTCTTATTCCTCCTTTATTTAACTATATCTGTATCATAACATTTTCCCCCTAATAATCAAAACTTTAACTGTATCTAACTTAGTTCTTTTTTTATTAATCTTTATATATAATCCAAAGGGATTTCTAATCTTCCTTACATGGGTACCATTCAATATTCATATCCAATTATACTCATCATAACACTACATATTGTATACATTAGTAATATTATCAATTATTTATTTAAACTATATCTATTGTCAATAAATTTCACTAAATTTAACTAGTTTTAAATTATACTCTTCTATCTATCAACCTGTATCTTACCAATAAACAGTCTCATATCTTCTGCCATTTGTGGTGCCAATCCTCTAATCATCTCCTTGATCAACTTTGTATGGACTCCTCTTAGCAACTCCTTGCTTATAAGATCTCTCATGTAATCTTGATGCCCTTCTTCTGTTTCCTTAGTCAGCTTATCTTTGATTGTCGGTAGTGTTATCAGTGCTATTGCTAATAAAATTTCTCTCTTTTAAATCCATAGATTCATTTGTTTTTTCTTCTTCTATATCTTGCCATCTGGAATAAATTTCTCCTTCATTTAGTTCCTCTTTCAGTATTCCACTGAATACTGAATTTGTCTCCATTTTCAGAGACAAACCAATCACCATAAATATCAGCAAATTTAATCTCTTTATATTCATTTTCCACTTCGATTTTTGGGGTTTTAACCACCATGTTTTCCATTTGATAAACATCCTCAACTTCTTCATCATATTTTGCTGTTAGATGCTCTAAGTCTTCCAGCTTCTTCTCTATCCCCTCATATGTATTTGATAATTTCTGTATTTCTGAAAATATATTTTGCAAGCTTAAGGTTTCTTTTTGCTGTTGAAATTGTTCCATTATCTCCAACTAACAAACACAGCTGCTCTAGCTTGGAAGATTAATAAAATTAAGCATAGATTCACAATAACGTCTTGTTTTCACTTTTCTCTGGTTAAAGATATACTTCAAAGGGTCATCTATATGTTTTCTTCTTATGACTCTCTATAACCAAGCAGTGAGACCTTGTAGTGCCAAGCCAAAACAATCAGTGAAGAAAATAGGAGTGTTCTGTTTCCAATACACAAACCTTCCAGTCTTGTTTCTTTTTGTATCTTTTTTGTATTTCAAGTTAGAAAAAAAGAGTCCAACTTTTGAATGGGTTAGGAGAACATTCACAGTAATGAAAGAGGAAAATTTTAGTCCCTAGATTACAGAGAATAATAAAAGAAAAAAAAGAAGAAAACTTAATCCATTTGTTTTAAAAGGCTTGCATACATTCCATCCATGAAGATAGCATTTAAAAAACCCACTGTCCAAAACCATTCCAAATTTAATTCCACCGCTTAATTCTTCTGTTCTCCAATTTAAATTAATTTTAAGTTTTTTATAGGCAGTCTCTTTTTAAAACAGTAAACCTGCTGTTTACTCCTCACCAGCTGGAAACACTTTCTCTTTCCGCATCCTTCCGTTTTGGAGCCACTCCAACTTCATCAGCCTTGGCTGGATTTTTTGTCGCCAGCTTGAAGAACTTCTCTTGCACCGATCAGGGACTTTGTGGTGTCCCTGAGGTCAGCAAGGTGTATTCTTCCTGTTCACCATCCCTCCGGGATGGTTTAGGTCCAATTGGATCACCCAGTGGCAAAAGTATCGGCTGCGGTCTCGGAGCATTGAGACCGCACTTCCGTATCATTGCGATGTTGGATCCTCCTCCCTTCTTACTAATTCTTATATGCTTGCCACAACATCACTTTCTTCACTGTACTTCCAGAGAAGAATTTGATCAATAGTTGTAAGAAACAACTATTTGGTTGTTGGTTTCTGCAGTTATTTGTTTCATATATTTATTTTTTGCAATATGTCAGTATCATCCATTCCTGAAAACTCTGAATAGCTAACAATAAAAACATTGTTAAAAGTCCTCAGAAACATCCACTCACCCACCTTAAGAGTAATTAAAAATTCCAACAACATTGAATGAGACCAAGAAAAACAGACCATGTAAGGTTTCTATCAATGCAACCCAATTTCTTAATATGTTTTCTCTTGGACTAGATGGGAAAGCAAGGTATTAAACTGGTCTTCTAAAACGCAAGAGTGAAAAGAGTGAAAAGAGTTTCAAAAGCATAGGAACAGCAGTTGAAAATAGCCACTTCTAGGTCCTGTCACATGGCATTCTCAAAGGGATTGGGCCTGGATAGAATTAGCCTTGAGAAGATATGGAGCCATGTAAGGCTTCAAAGAAAACTATCAGTGCCTTTAATTGCAATCTAGAAGCCAACTGGCAACCAATGCAGTACCCAAAGCAATGGGTTCACCTGAATATAACAAGAAACTGTCATTATTGCCTGGACTACCTCACTTTGTACTAGCTGTTGCGTCATAATGCTTTTCCAGGATAGCCCAATATACAGCATGTTACAGTACTCCAGACAGCAAGTTCTGATTGCATCAGTAAGGCTACCTGCTCTTATGTAATCTTCAGAAATAGCATCACTTTAATGTTTATAGGGCCTGATCTAAGAGAGTTCTGGCCCCACTTTTAACTGATTCTATGATGAACCAAGTAAGCAGCCAGTTTGCTGTAGTGTTTAGGACATCAGGCTAGTAATTGGGAGACCATGAGTTCTAGATCTGCCATAGGCACAAAGCCAACTGGGTAACCTTGAGCCAGTCACTTTTTCTAAGCCTTATGAAGAAAGCAATGGCCAACTATTTCTGAAATCTTATCAAGAAAACTACAGTAATCAATGGTGATTCAAAGGCACAAACAAATGAAGATTGAACCTAAAGTATTTTCTCAAAGCACCACCTAGCATTCATGGTGCCAGTTTAAATCAATTACTTGGAAACAACTCTATAATTTATCTCATAGCAACTACCAAAGCCACCACTAACTCTCTAAAGGTCCAAGAAGTCCTGTTAACAGCTGCACTTAAACAACAACAGTAGTAAGACAAGAATGCAACACTCATTGTGAGTTAAAAATACAGGTAACAAAGGCTAGGGCTTGCCCTCCATGATCTTTTACATCAAAAATAGGCAATCCTCTTGCTCTTGAACCATTAACAACATCAGATTATTTTCAAAAGCTCTTTAAATGTATGTTTCTATACCATTTGTGATTAGGGTGGAGAGTACAAATTAGGCTGATTTAATTTCAATTAAATTAAAATCCACAATTGTAAGTATACCACCCCTCTGATGCAGAATTTTGATCCTAAAAGGTAAATACCACTATGGTAGGATATACATGACAAGTGATCAAAGAAGAGAGCTAAAGTAGGGTTACCCGCCTAGTATCATCCAGATGTTGGTAGTTTTCCTACTGAGCAGCTGAGTACTGAGTACCTATTGATAGGGCTGGGTTATGGCAGTCTCTACTGCCTGTTCGCTCGTGGGAGCACCCCACGTGCGTGGTGCTTGATGCACGCTGTATATGCATGCGTAGTACAATAATAATTGTTCTGTGCATGCGCAGAACCAAAAAACAAGATGGTGCCTTCTATGGCGCCGCCCTGAGAACTGGTTCAGGGGTGTGGCAGGCCTGAGTCGCTACCGGTTCCAGCGACCCAGGCCACAAACCATTACCAGTTCAGCTGAACCGGTCCAAACTGGTAGGAACTCACCAATATCTATTGAGATTACATACCTAAGATATGAATAGTGCTATATGAACATGAAAGGATATTATTTACTATATATAATATATTCCCTTTTTGCTGGTTTTTTAAATAAATACATAGAATATTTGAGGAGGAGGGGCAGAAAACCTTGCACACTCATTAAAGATAACATAATTTACAGCCATGCTGTATTTATCTGCCAGTTTCTCAGCTTTTACCCCAAATATTCCATCCTGTACAATTTCCTTCATTAGGTATCCAACAGAATCTCACTGACAAGACAATTTTCTCTAGCTTTCTTCACAGTCTTCTTAATTTATTTTTCCGTCAAACCAACTATCTATAAATGAAAGACTGTTTTTACTTTTAAAAGTGCAGGATTAAATGAATATTTTTTTTTCATGCTTAGGGGAAATTTGAAGATGCTATCAAACATCACACAATCACCTTAATATTTACAGGAACATTTATCTTATTATTTTGTTATGACTTTTTAAGGCTGCTGAATAGAACACAAGAAAGACTCTAATCTGCACATGCCAAGAAATCTGCTTCTGTTTTTATATAAATTGAAATTGAAGGACAAAGGCTATAAAGAGTCAATGAGGAAGGATGTGACCATTTTAATACTGTAACATACATTATCACATTTTCAAGTCATTTTTCCTGTGCAAATGCAGTGTAAAAATTATCTCTACAAATATGACTGTTTGGGCTCAAAGGAATTTTGTTGAAATATCTCTGCTTCCAAGTATTATTATACCACCATTTTAATTACACCTTGCCAACTTGGTGTCCACTGACACAGAGGGGGCAAGTGGGGTGTGATTGAAACTGGCAAACTTTATCCTCCTTGAAGAATAAATGTTTGAAACTGGCAGACTTTATACTCTTTGAAACTGATATGGATTAGTGTTGATTTAAGCAGTAAAATACTGGAGTAAAACTGGAACATCTGATGATGAATTAAAAAGTGTTTTTGACATAATATCAGGATAATAGCAGGACAACACTGTGAAACCCCAAAAAAAAGGACTAGTATTGCCAAGGCATGACTGTGATAAAATGAACGTACAAACACATAGGGCCAGTCCTATTGCAGTACTAAAATGAAACATTTATCTCAGGCAGTTGTTTTTGAGAGATGGCTGCAAGTTGGTGAAGAAGAAAGTTGTGTAACATGCCTTGCCTGAAGCTTTCTCATGTGGTCATACTGCTGCTGTTCCATTTTCAGTAATAAATGCAGATTCAGCTATCAGTCAAGTCAGATTATATGTGATATGGCACTTGAGCCATCATCTTGTTGATTGCAAAATATAGATCAGACTGCTCACGTACACTGTAGTTTGTAAAGCATGACATAATGGCTCTAACTCCTTCTGATATTTCCCTCACAATTGTGCTAATAAGGTGCCCTGCTGTGATCAAACTTTATTACTTTTGCCTTTACCTTTTTGTCCCTTGTAAATGCATATTAATTTATTGGATGGTTTTATGCACCATCACTCTATTTCAAAGAGTAACTAAGTGGTTAATAAAACTAGAAATGGGAAAGAAGGGTCTTTCTGGAATGTACTATGGATGATTCAATGAAATCCGAGTTATGTTGAAATGTCTTAGCAAAGAAAAAAAACAAGGGGGAGGGAGTTTGGTTTTAAAGTGAATCTAATAATCCTGGAGTTGAGGAAAAATCCAAATTTCAGCTTAATCTCATCCATCAAGCCATCTTCTTACTAAAACGAATAAGAGTATTCAATTGGAGCGTGCAAAACATAGCTGCTTCACAACATACTTAAGTACGGATGAGGCATCTCTCTTTGAATCATTAAGGCAGCCTCCTCTTTTGCAAAAAGGATTAGATATTTATGGCACTGTACTTCTAATTTTTAAGGAATCTGTATGTGTATCTGCATGCACATGCATAAGATTAAAGGAAGAGGAAATAATGTTTATAAATTAAGATTACAGAGAATGAATATACATACCTGGGGCAGTGCAGAATTCAGTTGTCGTTGCAGAGAATCTCTGTCGTAAATTACATCTTGAAGTCGTTGCTGTGCCAGAGATAAACTTTCTTGGGTCTCCCGAAGAGTGTCTAGAAGACGATCTCTTTCATCCAGCATATTCACCATTAGCTGTTCAAAGTGAGAATCGGAGTCCGATCCACTGCTCTGGGACCCCCTTTGACTCATTGGGGTGTCCTCGTTTATCGTAGGCATCACTTCGCACATCATTTCTTAAAATAAAGGGAGGGAGGAAAGTAGAAAACTTTCAGTAAAAGGCAGCCAAACGTTTTTATTTATGACAGAGGGCCCAGGTGGCGCAGTGTTTATGGTGCAGTACTGCAGGCCACTTCAGCTGTTATCTGCAGTTCAGTGGTTCTAATTTCACCTGCTCAAGGTTGACTCAGCCTTCCATCCTTCCGAGGTGGGTGAAATGAGGACCCAGACTGTGGGGGCAATATGCTGACTCTGTAAACCACTTAGAGAGGGCTGAAACCCCTATGAAGAGGTATATGTCTAACTGCTATTGCTATTGCTACAGAGAGGGAGAGAGAAAGTGAAGGAGAAAGAGGGAGGGAGGGTGGGAGAGAGATTGATCCCATATTAGTTAGTTGCCTCATATTGTTTTGTTTTTGACCATTAGGCCAAAAGCTGCCCAGCAGCTATTTAAAAAATGTATTATAATGCCATGATATCTCTATCAAGGCAGTTCAACTAGCACAGAATACAGTGTATTTTGAAAACATGGCAGAGTTTGTTTGTTTACTTAAGGACAGCTTTTGTTTAAATGATCTTCTTCCACTTATTACTTTGTATATATTTTGTGCTATCATGAACAACTCTGCTTAGGATCTCTACACAAAAGAATCCATTGTCAACTTTCAGCTAAAGAAAATCAAGCTTCCCTTCAGGGCAGTTTCCCTAGGATAGAGGATAACCCTTCAACTAGGAGAGATTTCCCAAGAAAGCTAATTTATTTATTTTATTTTATTATTTGTTAAATTTATTTGCCACCTATCTCATGGGTCTATTCTAGGTGGCTTCCAATATGAAAAGGAAAGAAAATGAAAGGAATGTAAATAGTATAGAAGTAAAGTAATAGAACCATAAAATAAACAATGAAAGGATCACTATGAGAATACACAAATAGGATAGCCAAAAAGATATTAATTGCCTAGTTAGATTCTTCTAAATAAGTATTTATGGTTAAATCATAGATATTAGTTATGCAGTTTAACTAAATGAAAATAAACAATCACTATATTTAATCTTAGCTATCATTATTAAAATAGTTAAAATGTATGTAAATATGAGTGGAACTCACAAAAGCTAAACCAAAATATAATCAACAAGAAGCAAAATCTTTTCCTCTCTATAAACAGCCATGTCAAGAACAACTGGAGTTCTTCAACCATAATTTTTGGTTTGAAATATTGTACATTCTTTGCTGCGTAGATTCTCAAACTGTGGCTCATGATCCTTTATGAGTTGCAAAGAAATGGAGGAGGTAAACACCCCAAACAGAATTACTGTCAGAATCTATCCCTAATCTGCCTAGACAAGCTGGCAGCTGGCTCTTCCAAACAAAACACAGAAGAATTCTGATAGGCCTTCCATTTTATGCACAGAGAATTTGCTAAGAACTGAATCTGACAAGGTGAAAGCCCAATAATTGCCAAGCTGGAGAGAACCATAACATAGACATGCCTAATTACCAAAAGCCATTAAACCTTCAGGTAACTTAGAAATCGGATAATGCCCCTTATTTAAACTCTATGCATTTAAATTTTATTTTAAACAGAAATGCATAAAATTGCCCACTTCTTTGCATTTCAGAGAACAAAGCATAGTTTTGTATAAGGCTACAGTTTTCCCTAGAATACAAAGTCTAATCTAATGAAGTTGTGGCTGAGGATTCCCTATATCTGAATTAGGGTTTAAATGTCAGAAGTGAGTTTTACTGCCAAGCTCTTCTTTTTTTTCTTTCTTTCTTTTTTAGACATATACCGATTTATAGGCCTTTCAGCCCTCTCTAAGCAGTTTACAGAGTCAGCATATTGCCCCCACAGTCTGGGTCCTCATTTTACCCACCTCGGAAGGATAGAGGGCTGAGTCAACCCTGAGCTGGTGATATTTGAACAGCCGAACTGCAGAACTGCAGTCAGCTGAAGTAGCCTGCAGTGCTGCATTTAACCACTGCGCCACCTCGGCTTCTGCTGTGAAGCTTGGCAAAATTGATATGAAAACTCATTCGAAGAATAGCTTGAACAAGTTCTGAAATAGGGTTTGACTCAGAGGTGGGTTCCTACCAGTTCGCACCTATTTGGTAGAACCGGTTCGTCAAATCTACCGAACCGGTTAGAAGAGGTTCCACCAGTGGACCCGGAAAGCAGGCCACACCTACAGAAGAGGTTCCAAACTTTTTTGAAACCCACCACTGGTCCCTGGATATGATTATTCTACACTATCATGCTCATATTTATAAAACTCAGTGCCTTTGTCAAAGGTAAGGATGACTACTGCGTTTGTGGTGCAATCAGAACATTGCGTGTGTTGAAGTTGTTTTAACGCAAACCAAAGATGCCTTTTAAAAAACAAGTTTACATCATATTCTTATGCATGCCAGTGCTGTGTGTGAGGTAATTTAAGGTGGTTCTGACAAGTGTCATTGGCATCTTCATATCCGGTCACATGGGCAGCAAGCCACTCCCATCCAGTCACATGGGTGGCAAGCAACTCCCACAAAGGAGGCCACACCCACAGAGTAGGTTCAAACAATTTTTGAAACCTACCACTGGTTTGACTCATATTATAAGTTGCTTGACTTTTCAGATTCTTACAAATGTTTATGGTACCCAAAGTGAATGGGACTCTAAAACCCTTTCCAGATACCTTGGATGAATGCTTTTAAAAAGATTCCATGAGTATCTCTATGGCAGAGATTTCAAACTGATCACAGACCACAAGCCGTTGCTAGGATTTCTGGCTGGGGATCGCCCCACCCAGTATCACTATCTCCCCGGATAACCAGATGGACAATATTTCTGGCAGCCTATTCTACCGCCTTATCCACCAACCGGGTACCACGTTAGGGCACACAGATGCCTTGAGCTGCTGCCCATTGCCCAAACTTCTCGCCGACCCCACCCCCAAGACGTTGGTCCTCCTTATTGACTGCCTGGACTCCGGACCCATCTCCTCCAGTGATGTTGCATGCCACTCCGCAAATAAAACAAATTTTGAACTTGGTGTGGAGGGGGTGGCCCAAGGGGCCTGTTGGGTCTGAATTCAAAATGTATTTTTCCAAGCTGGATGAATTGTCGGCTATTAAGGGTTGTCTGTTGTGGGGGGGGACAGGGTAGTCATTCCCAAACAATTGCGGATAGCAGTCCTAGAAGCACTGCACGTAGGGCACCTAGGGATTGTTAAAATGAAGTCTCTAGCAAGGAGTTATGTTTGGTGGCCTAACATGGATAAGGATATACAAGAATGGGTAGCCACATGCACACCCTGTCAGGTGTCCAGACCGGCTCCCCCGAAAGTGCCCGCCAAAGAATGGGAATGCCCACAAGTACCATGGTCCAGAATACACATAGACTTCGCTGGACCAGTCCATGGCCAAACCTTCTTCATAGCCGTCGACGCATTTTCTAAATGGTTAGAAGTAGTCCTGATGAATTCCACTACAGCGGAATCAGTCATCAAGGTACTACGGAAACTATTCACCACGCATGGGTTCCCTGATGTATTAGTCTCCGACAACAGGCCCCAATTCACAGTCATGACATTCGAAACATTCATAGCAGCTCATGGAATCAGACATGCCCTGGTTGCACCGTTCCATCCGGCCTCCAATGGCCAGGCGGAACGAATGGTAAGATCCGCAAAGGAAGCCCTCAATAGGATGGGCCCAGGTGATTGGCAGACACGAATTGATCACTACTTACTCATACAACACATTACAGCCAGTGCTACCACTGGAAGAAGCCCAGATGAACTCCTCATGGGCCGCCGCCTTAGGTCTCACCTAGACCGGCTGCACCCAAATTATTCCACCTCAACACCCCCTGACTCCACTAGCGAAGTCAGGTCCTTCAACATAGGAGATTCAATATATACACACAATTACACTGGGGGAACATTATAGATTCCCACAACGATAATTGGCATTACCGGACCGCGATCGTACACAGTAAAACTTGAGGAAAGTAGAAACTGGAGAAGGCATATTGACCAACTCTGTAGCCGCCTATCTAACTCAACACTTAGACAGCCAAACATAACTCCTGCACAAACCAAAAGAAGCTACACACAAAATAACAGTCCTGAGGAAAACCCGAGAATGTTGGATGACTTATCTGACTGCGATGCAGGCCCACAGCGAGTTCTTAGGGATTTGATGCCAGAAGCTCTAGCCGCAGCCTGTGAAAAGTTCCAGGAGTTTCCACCAGGCGGACCAGCAGGAGCAACAGGTCCATCCAACTTGCGCGAAGGAAACACCAAGACTGAACTGCATAGGTCAGGCAGAAATATGCAGAAGCCCACCTACCTGTGTGATTACGTCACTAGTTAGATTGTTCCATCTTAGAAGGGAGGGGTGTTAGATATTCCCCCCCCCCCGCTGACAGACTGCAAGAGGTTTCCACCAAGGTCCTCTGTTCCAGCGGGAACAGACATTGAATCTCATTGGCTAAGAGGTCTGACAGATCCCTTTAAAAGGGGATGCTGCACGACCATTCTCCAGCCGGATGTTTACTTGACTTGCAATAAAGATCTGTTGTTTACTGAAGCCTACTGTGCCTCCTTTACCCGATCTAACAAGTTTATTATCAGGTTTTGAAAAATCTCTGTGTTCTAAAAATTAAAAGATGACACAATATGTTGTTAGGTGTAGTTTTAATAACAAACTTGAAGATTGACTTAACTGCATTTAATTGTAGAGGGTTTTTTCTCTTAATTACTATTTTCTTTTATCACATTTAATTTTTCACTATATTATGCCTTCCTCCTCTTTTATTCACTGTCAGATGTTTATTTTCTTTTGATGATGTAGTTTTTAAAATTTATTTCACTATTTAAAAATAAAAAACATGATTTTTTTAAAAAAAATCTGCAAACTTCAAGAATGTGCTGAATTTTTTTCTTTAGTAAATTCATTTTTACTGTAATATTATATTATCCAGCTTTAACCTTGGTATGCTCGTTTTGCCTGAGGACAGAAACAGATTTATCTTTACAGCTGGTACTTTCAAAAATAGCAATAGCAATAGCAATAGCAGTAGACTTATATACCGCTTCATAGGGCTTTCAGCCCTCTCTAAGCGGTTTACAGAGAGTCAGCATATTGCCCCCAACAATCCGGGTCCTCATTTTACCCACCTCGGAAGGATGGAAGGCTGAGTCAACCCTGAGCCGGTGAGATTTGAACCGCTGAACTGCTGATCTAGCAGTAGCCTGCAGTGCTGCATTTAACCACTGCGCCACCTAGAGAACTAACAACCATTTCCTTAGTTTTTCATATCAACAAGCTCTGCACCAAATAAAGCTTATGAAGCAACATAGATGCAGTTAAGACATTTCTCTCTCTCTCTCTCTCTCTCTCTCCCTCCCTCCCTCCCTCCCTCCCTCCCTCCCTCTCTCTCTTGCTTCCCGTATCATGATCATGATCACTGGTATAACCATTTGGTCCAATATAAAGTTTTTGAAAACTCAAAAACAGGTAGTTATAGGTTGTCTTGACTTACAACAGTTCATTTAGGGACTGTTTGAGGTTACAATGGCACTGAAAAAAGTAACTTATGATTGTTTTTCATATGACCATTGCAGCATTACGATCAAATGTGATCATGTGATCAAAATTCAGACATTTGGCAATTAACTTATATTTATGACCTTTGCAGTGTTCCAGAGTCATGTGATCATCTTTTGCGAACTTTTGACAAGCAAAGTCAATGGGAAAGCCATATTCACTTAATAACCATCTTACTAACATAACAAATGTAGTGATTCTTCTAACAACTGTGGCAAGAAAGGTCGTAAAATGGTGCAAAATTCCCTTAACTCTCCCACTTAACAACAAAAATTTTGGGCCCAATTGTGGTAGTAAGTCAAAGTCTATCTGCAAATGATATATGTATGTGTGTGTGTGTAATTTTATATATCATTTTATAAACTTGAGTTGGCTTAGTAAAGTTATTTGTCTTAATGGATTTTTTTTGATAGCTACTTTTACCTTTACACATGGAAAAACTGATGGTTAATTTTATTCATTTATTGTTATCTCACACACTTACTCACACACACACACTCCTTCCAAAGCATTTTCCCAGGGCATTTTATTCATCATTTTAAAGACATGTTTACAAATGAACTAAATCAGAAATATAGTATTTTTCATGACAGTCAAGAAGATCAAAGACATTTTTAAAACCCATTGGCACCTTGGAACTTTTTTTTTAAATTGCAATATATTATAATGATTAATTTTGCTATATGATCAGAGAGAAATGGATTTTTATAAGGTATTCCACATCTTAATAGTGCCTATCTGAATATAGTAAATAAAGATTTAATAAAATATATTTTGATAGGTGTCAAGACAAAGGCACCCATTTGGGGTACCTTCATTTTAATCAATTTTACAATGAGCAGACCAACTTTTAGAAATATAGACAAAGAAAAGAATATTTATTTATCTGACATGTACTTTTCTTCTACGCATTTAGGCATGGGTGTCAAACTCAATTTCCCTGACGGCCACATCACAGTTGTGTTTGATCTGGGGGGGGGAGAGAGCTGGGAGATGCAGCCAGGGTGGGAGTGCCAGTTCGACATCACTCATGTTGGGGGCGCCTGGGTGACCTGAATGCGGTGCCAGCGAAAACAGAGCTCAGGAGGGCTGCTGTTTTTGCTGGCAAAGGGTTGCAGGAGGCCATCGCAGCTGAAAATTGAGTTCAGTTTTTGCTGGCAGAGGCACCACAAGCCGGCCCTTCGCTGTTTACAGAGAAGCCCCACAGGCCAGATTTAAGCACCCTATGGGCCAAATCCAGCCTATGGGCCTTGAGTTTGAGACCCCTGAATTAAGGTCTCCAAGATCACAAAAGTTATTTGTCAACACTTTCTGTAAAAATGTGAAAATCATGGAAACCTGTACTATCTAACATATCCCAGATATTTCCTGTATGTGCCTAAAATGTTACATATATTTCTTAAAGTCAAACTGGAGTAACCTAATGCAGATATACAGATACACAAAGGTCACAAAGCATCCTATTCGAATGACTCTCACTGGAACACTGAAGATCCACACGTCCTGCCCTCACTGAATGCAGCAAGCAGCAGGTTTTTTGTATGTGATAAATTTTACAACCACTACTGTAAAAACATGATTCATGAACAGAGATCACTCAGATATAGGGACCTGACTGTAATATGATTCCTCCCCAGTAATAACCTCTTATTAAAATGTGATCATTGGATACAAAATTTCCTTTTTATGAGATTAGCACACTCACATTTTTTATGAGATAACTGATTAGTACACTCTCATTAAAAATTACAAGGATGAAGGATGTGGCTTTTAAAAACAGTTTTGTCCAGAGCTAATGGAGCACAGAGCTCTGCAGTTCTTGATATAAAATAAGTTTAATCCTATCACTTGGGTTTTTTTTTTAATACAAAAATATTTATTACATAAACAACCACCTCTAAGTGGCTTGACACTGTATTTTATGTTCAAAAATTAAATTACAAAATAAATCATGAAATTAAGTCTGACAAAAGGAAAGACAAGAGTTTGAACATTTGCAAGACTACACAGATGAACTAGCTATAAGAATTCAGAGCTTTTCATATTAATTTGAGCATCTAATCCTACTTTACAGAAATCTTCATTGAAGGAAGATCTCATGTAAATAATGTTTCATTCACAATATTTAACCTTCACAAAACAGATATCACTAGATTAAGGGCAATTTGGAGATTTAAATGAAGGTTTGTTTTCATGAGAAAAAAACTACTACCGCTTCTGTGAGTGTGGCTCGGTGGGCATGGCTTGATGGGCATGGCAGGGGAAGGATACTGTAAAATCTCCATTCCCACCCCACTTCAGGGGAAGGTTATTGCAAAATCCCCATTTCCTCCCAAATAGCTGGGACTTTGGAGGCAGAGAACAAATGGAGGCGGGGCCAGTCAGAGATGGTATTTACCGGTTCTCTGAACTACTCAAAATTTCCACTAGCGGTTCTCCAGAACTGGTCAGAACCTGCTGAATACCACCTCTGGCACATTGAGACATTGACAAAAATTCCTGATCATTATGTGCTGCTTCCAAATCTCACTGAGCTGTCAGTTTTTCTTTTCTTCTGATAAAGGAATATTGGTTTTTTTTTTTTTGAAAGACTGGTATTTTCATGTCAAGATTTTTTTTTAAAGATTCTGGCTTATAGATCATAGGAGGGATGTGGGATGAACCAGGAAAAAGCCCTGTTGATATGAGTTCCATCCCAACTGATAGGTCAGTTTTATTCATTTTAGTTTGATATGGAAATAGCTGACTTTCCTAAGACCAACATTTCCATGAATAGCAGTAAATAAATCAATAAACCCAGCTGACAGCTCGTTAAGGCATAGGAAGAGTGCCAGGGCCAGTGGTATGCTGTGCTGTGAGCTCCATACTGATTGGCAGATCAGTTTTATTTATTCATATTTTAACACAGGAATTATTGATATTATAGAAAACCAGCAATTACTGTGTGTCCAGGACAGATAGTCCTCAACTTACGATCACAACTGGGACCAGAATTTCAGTCGCAAATTGGGATAGTTTGACTGGATCTAATTTTATGAACATTTTGACGATGGTCATAAAGAAAGTCACCATGTTTTTTAAACAAATCACATTATCATTATGCAATTATTGTGGAAAGCAGCAAAAAAATCCACATATCATAATCACATGGCTACAGGATGCTGTATTTGGTTGTAATGGTTTGTGATAGTTGTCAGTGCAAATACAGATCATAAGGCTGCCATAACTGGACCTTTGTTAAATGAATGGTTATTAAGTTGTTAGCACACAAACAAATATATTTTACATCTTGAGTGACACTGGAGGAGGATTTGGGATAGAATAAAAATGAACTCAAGAGACAATGGAACTCTCTCTCGGTTGGTCCTGAATTCCTTGCATCTGTCAGATGTTGTTTTGGGGTTTTTTTTAATAAGGGGGGGGGTTTACAAAGGAGAAGTAGCAACATGGAGTCCCCCAAAAAGGGAATTCCTATTTTGCTGTAAGCCGGGTGAAAGTCCTGCACTTTTGAATTTTTTTCTTACTGATACTTGAATAAAATTCCCAACATAATGAAGCTCTGCTATCCATGTGGTCCAATTACATACTCCAGTAAGCACTGAAAGGATAACATGTCTCTCAGTTTAGCAATCTTGGATTTTCTTTAAAGTGGAAGGGCCAAGGATTGAGCGTAATACTTTCGTTCCACAAACATACGTTCTGTTCATCAGTTACCAAATATTTGTTGAATCAAAATACAACTTGATAAGATTATAAAAATTATAACTTTATAAACAAACTCGTTCACTGAAAATTATTTTTAGTCCAGAGCTTGTGACATTAATTTCTTGTACCAAACTTTTAAATGACTTGTTTTGAAATGGCAAAGATCTAAATAAACACAGAACAACTTGTGTTGTCCATGGTTACGCTAAGAAACCAAATGAACAGTATGCCTTTTTACAGCATTATTTATTTATTTAATTGCTATAACTGCCTATCTCAATTCTGGGAAGCTTGTTCGTTCTAAAAATATGAAAGCAATTAAAACATTCAAAACAATTAAAAAATCCAAAATAAATATAAACAGTAGCCAAGATAATTAACCAATTAACATTAAAGCCAAGAAATGGGGCTCTTATTGCTTTCAGAGTCCCAGACTTGGATGCACAGCCTAGGCTTTAAAGCCTTATGAAAGGTTGGCCATTCTAATCTTCAAAGAAAGAATGTTCCAGAGGAGGGGTTATTGGTAGATCAAATTGAATAGCGTGGTTCCTTAGGTAATCTGATCCCAAGCCACGTAGGCAGTGGTGGGATTCAAAAATTATTATTACCTGTTCTGTGGGCATGGCTTGGTGGGTGTGGCACAGCGGGCGTGGCAGGGAAGGATACTGTAAAATCCCCATTTCCTCCCAATCAGCTGCGACTTTGGAGGCAGAGAATAGATGGGGGCAGGGCCAGTCAGAGGTGGTATTTACCGGTTCTCCGAACTACTCAAAATTTCTGCTACCAGTTCTCCAGAAAACCAGAACTCTTGGTCTCTTGGTCCAGGAATTGGTTCAACTGACGCACCATCCAAAGGAGTGTAAGGGCTCTCCTAGTCACAGCTACCACTTGTTCATCAAGCAGGAGCCATAAAAGCAGTGGCAGAACCTGGGAACAGAGCTAAAAGAGGGATCAGCCTAGAATCCCTATGTAGCTGCAGCAAACTCCAACCTCCCTTGAATTCTGTTGGTCTTTATCTAACACCAAGCAGGTATAAACCATTAGTTGAGAAAATTCCCAGACCCAATTTCTCCTGTGCAGCTTTGTTAAGCCAAGAGGGGCATGGATCTAAAACACATGTGGCCAAACAAGCAGCTTGGAGGGCCCTATCCATTCCCTCTGGTTCCATGGGCTCAAACCGCTCCCAGATCATGTAGCCACCTCCACCTCCATCAATTCTATTTTAAGGTTGGTGTCTTATATAGAACAAATGCGACCGACACTTTCTGCCAGATATACAGCATATTCCTCGCAGCAACCCAATAGGTGAACTTCACCTTCTAAGTAGTTATCCGAAACAGAGCTGTGAGTGGTTATCAGCAAATGCATTAAGGGTGGAAAAATAATTACATTTTGCAGCCCTCACCATCATCAGGTAGGCTCTAATAGCAGCTCTAGCTCATGTCATCTTTGCTCCTTGTCTTTCATCACAGTGTTCCATGCATGTTCTGTTCTGTTCCGTTCTATTCAACTCCACTCCACTCTATTCCTCTTGCTTGTGCAGTATTGTCCTTTTGGTAAGCTGCCAAGAGTCTCATTAGATTACATTGGGATGCAAATCTAACAAATAAATAATTATTCTAAAGCAGTTTGATCCCACTGATTTTTTTAAAATTTCTAAATGCATATCACCCTGAATTGGACATTTTACTAAATCTAAATCAATTTGTATTCTGTTTGAGCCTGGAAGAGAGAAAAACCTTAGCTAACCTCTACAAGTAGTCCTCGACTTATGACCACAATTGAGCACAACATGTTAAGTGAGACATTTGTTAAGTGAATTTTGCCCCATTTTACAAGCTTTCTTAGCACAGTTGTTAAGTGAATCACCACAGTTGGTAAGTTTAGTTACATGGTTGGTAAGTGAATTCAGCATCTCCATGGACTTTGCTTGTCAAAAAAAAATTGCAAAAGGGGATCACGTGACCTTGGGACACAGCAATGATCACTTGCCAAGAGTCTGAATTTTGATCACATGATCATGGGGATGCTAAAAGGATTGTAAATGTGAAAAATGGTGGTAAGTCATTTTGAATGGTCACTAAATGGTCACTAAATGAACTGTTGTTAAGCTGAGGACTACCTGTATAGTGCTCTTCATGTTTTGACTCCACCCATCAGATTCTCTTGAACTCTTGATATTAGACACTTCAAGTCAGACTCCCAAGTGTGACTATTAGTTCAGTTCTTCCAAATTAATATCAATTTTCTCCACTGGTCTCTTGCATTGATTCTCCATTTGCTCATCCAAATTCTTTTTTATTGTACAGAGGAGGTGTGTGTGTGTGTGTACATACATATACATACACACACAAACACACATATATAGTGTATTTGTAGATGTGTACATAGTTACTACTAATAGTGGATTTTCCTTTCATTTTTCAATCCTCAAATCTATAAAGTGTTTACTTCTATATTGCTAGGAAAGAAAACTTAATTACACACCTTGGCAACATCATTGTCATCACCACCCCTTTTATGGCCTGATCTGTGCCAGCTATGACATCAGCTGTTAGACCCATCCCATCCCACCTTCTTGTACTTCATTCCAGCCACTCCTATTTGAAACCACTAAGAGCTCCTTGGGTGATGCCCTGAAGCTACCAGCCCATCTTTTACAAAGGCATCTCTCTTGAGTTGGAGATGCTGGTGGCTGCACCTCACTTCACTCAGGAAGAGCAATACCACCAAAGGAGAATCTGTGCCATTGTCTGACTTGCGCTGCATGCGTATTCCTCCTCCTAGTTAACTCCTTCCCTTCCACAAGCTTTCAGTTGAGCTGTGAGATCACCTTTAAATAAAAAGGGGGGGAGTATGATGGGGGGGAAGCAGTTTCACTCTCTTCTCCATCCCAAATTAGGAGGAGCAGGTCTTGGTATAAAGAGCCTTCCTCCTGGCATTTTCTCCTTTCAGCATCCAGGAACCCACCCAAAGGGGG
Source organism: Thamnophis elegans (assembly GCF_009769535.1). NCBI lineage: Eukaryota > Metazoa > Chordata > Lepidosauria > Squamata > Natricidae > Thamnophis > Thamnophis elegans. Next base: position 42,648,587 of record NC_045547.1, on the reverse strand, counting down.
GAAAAAACCTTAACTAAGTTGGTTTATCAGATATTACATATAGCATAAGCCCGTTCTCAACCCACCCACCCACCCAAAGAACCCGTGCAAGATCTTTCTCCCGCAAAATAATCCTCGCACAAGCGGCGACGTTTGCATTTGCCCAGCGGCTTCCTCCGCGGAGGGCTGTGCCGCCGGCAGGGCAGGTTGCAATACCTAATGCTCGTTCCTCTTCCCGGGTCTTCAGGGAATCGGGGCCAACGGCCGCTTCGGTCTCTCCCTCTTTGCTTCTGATGGGCGCTCATTCACCCGCAGCCAGGCGCCGTTCAACTCGCCTCCCTCGCAAGGCTACTGCAGACGCCGCCACTCCTGCTCCGAGAAGACGCCGGAAGCCCACCCAGCCCCCTTCGGCCGGCAGCAGGAGCAGTTTGGCGGCACCTCAGCATTTTCTCCTGTCACTTGGTTGGCAGCAGCAAAGGGGAAACGTCCATGAGAAAAAAATGGCATATTACAATTTTTGCTTTGGGAAGCACAGCTCGGTTGAGACCATTGTTAGGAGGACCAGAGGGGGGGAAAGCGACTCTTAAAGCTCCAGCAGCCCTTTTTTTTCTTGCCTGGGATGGAAAGTCGCCGGATTAAGAAGGGAGGGGCGCCTAAACCACGGGGAAAGAATAAGAGGGTTGCCTTTCTTGGAATACAACTTTACGGAAGGGCTCGCTCTTTTGCACGTCTTGCTAGAGAATCGAAGCTGATTAAATAATAATTTGAATTGCTTCGTAATTTAACGATGAATATGAGCCCGTTTTAAAAACGGAATAAAGGTGTGATTGATGGTTGTTTAAAAAGAAGATGAAGCTATTCTATACGCCCACGCAGCGTAACTTTTATGCAGGCGTGCTGTGAAATAAGCCACATTTGACTGTTATTTTCACATTACTCCTGTTCCCTGCTGCCGTGCACACAGCTGCTCAGAAGCAAATTCTAACCAAATTCAGCGAGATTTCCCACCCACCCCCCCGCCTCTCGTTTCTTTTAAACACAGGATTGCCATTGGAATCTTAAGGTAGCAGGAGAAACCGATTTACCAATAAAAGTGCCGAGAATGGTGTTTAGAGAGAAACCACACGCCGGTTCACGGGAGTTACTCGAAGCGCGAGGACTGCCTTGCGGGCGGACTGCGTCATTCCAAAGAGCACCGGTTGAGCATCCTCATTGGCCTGAGGCACCTTCGTCGAGGACGGACCGGTCCTCTTGGGAAACCATTCCCTTTCCCAAAAGGAATCGCGATTTTTCCCCCCAGGTTGCCGGCGAAGAGCAGCAAAGTCAGACCGGGGCGTCTCGTGCTAAAGAGCGAAGCGACGCCCTCAAGAGTTGCCTTTTCTCATTTTACTCCGAGGTTGATTTGTCCTCCTTCCCGCGCATTCTCTATTTCCGATCTTTATGTGTCTTTAACCATACGTGAATAAACCTTCCCCGAGTGGCGTTTAGAACAGCAGGCGATCGCGTCGATCATATCTGAGATTTGCTAAAGGAAGGATCCTCCGTCCCCAGAATGATATTGTGCTCCCAGTTGCTTCACTATCTAACCTCTGGGTGGGAACTAGTTGGGAAAGCGGCAGGTGCGCCGGCCACGCCGCGCCCACGCAACGAACAGGGGCGTCGTGAGAAGGGAAAATGAGCCTCGAACAGCGGGGAGACAGGTGTCTTTCTCTCCCCTTCTCGGACCGGGGTTTCCCCTAAAAGCAGCCGCAGTGGTTTCCCCCAGCTTCGAAATAAATTCTGAAGTAATCGCGTCGGCTTCTCTCCTGCCTTAAGCACGTGAACGTTTCCCCAGATGCTGTGATGCTGCCACGTTTTGCACAGCTCTCCCAGCCTTAATTCTCTGCCGTCCACCTTCTCTGTCCCAAAGGAGAAGAACGCGCACTCGGGCTTTTACTAGAAAAGAGAGACACAGCCCCCCAAAAAGGGCGGCAGCAACTGATCATAATACACTTTCCCTTCTTCTTCCGAGGCGGGAATAGAAGATGCGGAGAAGACGCCCTTATTTTGGATTGCTGGCTGGCGGCTTGAACTGTGGAGTAGATTTGGTTCCGTTTCTTGCTGGAAACTCTTTGCTGCTCGCCCCTGAGTTATTGGTAGATTTGACTCCCAACTCTTAATACCTGAAGGTGTCCCATATGTTTGGTCACTGGTGGTGATGGGGAGACAATATTTTGGAGAACATTGGATTGGTCACTGGTGTAATTATTTGAAAGAGGGGGCTCAAAACATTCCTTTGAAGGTATAGGTGGACGTTACACAATAAAAGCCACTCCGTAGTGCATTTTAAGATCTGATATACATAGTCTGTTAAGTTATAGTTTGCTGAATCATAATTGTTGAATATGCCCAATTGGCTAGGTTCACACATCACATTATTATGAACGATCAATCACAGTTTATAGATCACCATGTTTGGATTTGGAGAACTTCTACTCAAAATCCAAACATTGCAGTTTAGCACAGCTCTATCTGCCAAATATGTCAAAATTCTGTGGGCCACCAAGGTTTTCTTTGGCTATATTGAGATTACCAACTGAGGAAGGTACCTTCAATCTACCCAATTTCCAAAAATATAATCAAGCTTATATTTTATAAGCCATTGATATATAGATAGATAAATAAAACTCCTTGATGGGTTACATAAGAAAGCTATTGTTTATAGTTCTGACCCCCTTCTTCATACACTAAAGCACGCCGAGACAAAGATACTTCAAGGATTTATTGACACAGAGACTAGACCTTGGCAGCAATCCAGCACTGACTAGACCTTGGCAGCAAACCAGCCTGCCAAGATAGCCACGATAGCTTCTCCAGCTCTAGTAAATACATTGATTCCTGCGACGAGCTTATGGAAAGCCATTCCTTATATAGTCTTGAGAGGAGCCTAATTACCACCAGCTGAGTCCAATTATCTCCTGTAACTGCGTAACTGTTCTTTACGCCTATTAGCCCTCCGTTGCCAGGCATACAGGACCAACTCCCTTGTCTCCTCCCCACTGCTCCAATGAATGACATCAGGATCACACTCCCTTGTCTACTCCCCACTACTCCAAGGCTTGACTTCGGGAGCACACTCCCTTTGGCTCTCACCACTGCTCCAGGCCTCAGGCACCTCCTGGTGGCCAACCAGCCTCTCTGTGCCCTGCTCGGAGTCGGAACCCTGTCCAGGGTCCTCCACATCTTCCAGAGCTGATTCATAGGGCCCCTCGCTGTTGGAGTCTGGTGGCAGCTCCAACGGCTCCTGCTGGGCCACAACAGTTTATGATCTTAGAAAAACATATATTAGAAAATATGTTTTATTCCAAGAATGCTGGCAGTAAGAAAACGTGGGGTCATGTTGGGATACAGATGAGTTAGATAACAAAACCCATGTCTACTTAATTCTTTGGGGGAAAAATTGCTCTGAAAATAGATGATAAAGTGTTGTACTGGTAAATACTCTAAGCCAATTATTATGTAATGAATGTTTGACTGAGTTGAATTTGGATTTTCCAGTTCACAACAATAGCCATACTTTTAACTAAAGCATGGTTTAAAAAATCAATATGCGCCAGATGTATTGGCCACTTGATCAAGGCCACACTAAATACAAATGTTGAAGACCAAGGCAACTGGAAGATACAAAGCTAAGAAGTGCTAAGTATCTGGTGTTTCAATCAAATTTAGTGCACGTTGGTCCAGAAGAAAATCCCATAAGATTGAAGGTTGATGCTGCTTATATAATTCAATTTTTGTTTGGTTTCTAAGTCGTGTCTGACTCTTTGTGAGCCGATGGACCATAGTACTGCCTCTTTCTCTCCAGAGGTGGGTTGCTCCTGGTTCGGCCCGGATTGGGCGAACCAGTAGTAGACGCGGCAGGAGGCTCTGCCCACCCACCTGGACGCTTCTGTGCATGCACAGAAATACAGAAACGTCATGTGTGCGAGAGCGGACCCAAACCTGTGGTAAAAAAATTGGCAACCCGCCACTGGTCTGCCCCCTGGAATTTCCCCAAATTCATCTACAGTGCACAATAACACTATCAAACCTTCTCATTCTCTGCCACCCCCTTCTCCTTTGCCTTTAATCTTTCCCAACTTCAGAGTCTTTTCCAATGAATATATAATTGGATAAATGATTTAAAATAAAAATGTGTTAGGCTTCTATGTTGGATGCCTGTTTTGGACCTGCATCTCATCACTACCATATTATTTGCACAAGGATATCAAGTACAGGTGAAACTCGAAAAATTAGAATATTGTGCAAAAGTTCATTTATTTCATAATGAAACTTAAAAGGTGAAACTAATATATGAGATAGACTCATTACATGCAAAGCAAGATAGTTCAAGTCATGATTTGTCATAATTGTGATTATTATAGTTTACAGCTCATGAAAACCCAAATCCACAATCTCAGAAAATTAGAATATTGTGAAAAGGTTCAATATTCTAGACTCAAAGTGTCCCACTCTAATCAGCTAATTAAGCCATAATACCTGCAAAGGGTTCCTGAGCCTTTAAATGGTCTCTCAGTGCGGTTCAGTAGGAATCACAATTATGAGAAAGACTGGTGACCTGACAGTTGTGCAGAAAACCATCATTGACACCCTCCATAAGAAGAGAAAGCCTCAAAAGGTAATTGCAAAAGAAGTTGGATGTTCCCAAAGTACTGTATCAAAGCACATTAATAGAACGTTATGTGGAAGGGAAAAGTGTGGAAGAAAAAGGTCCACAATCATCAGGGATGACCGCAGTCTGGAGAGGAAAAGTGTTGGGGATTTTCACAAGTGGTGGGCTGAGGCTGGAGTCAGTGCATCAAGAGCCACCACACACAGATGGATCCTGGACATGGGCTTCAAATGCTGTATTGGTTGGCCGCCAGGTGGCACCTGAGCCTTGGATCAGTGGGGAGGAGACGAGAGAGTGATCCAGAAAGCAACAGTGAGTTGTTCCGGGATGCACACCGTTGAAGGGCTACTCGGCATCAAGAACAACTACATCAAGAACAATTACCTCCTGAAAGGAGGTAATTACGCTCAGCTGATGGTCATTAAGCTCCTCTCCAGACTACAAAAGAGACTGCTTATGCCATGCCCTTCTTGCAAAAGTCAATGCTTTGACTAAAGAGAAACAAACTTGGCAGGCTGGATTGCTGCCAGAGTTTGTCTGAAGTGCTGCCAAGGTTTGTCGGCCTTGCTGCCAAGGTCCTTATCTGTTCGTTTATTTGGCTTTCAGCCACCGAGATTCTAGTCTTGTTATTAAAGGACATTCCCTTTTACGCTTGTCTCGGCTTTCATTACTGGACGGAGGAGCAGGTCAGAACAGGTTTGTATGTAAACATCCTTGTGAGAATGTAGATGTATAGGTGTGCATGTAAGCCGATGTCAAGTAGCACAGAAAAAAAGCAGTAAAAATCTAAAATTGAGTATTAAAATAATCCATAGGTAGCACTACATTCCACTAAGTTTTCAAATTTTAAATCATAATTCCTCTGGATTGTGTTGGTGGGCTTGTCAATAAACTGATGCTTCAGTGGTAATGGTCAAATAATCAGTGGTTACTGTCAAGTAGATTTGAATAAAACTTGGGAAACAATATAGTATAGTGAATCAGAAGTTGCTGTTTAGATTGTCTAATGTATAAAACTGATCCAGTATAACAAATTGGTTCAGTTTTTACTGTTAGCCACTAGGTTTGTTATGGCAAACCCTGAAAGGTTATGCCAACTTGACAAAAAAATAACATAATGCAAAAGAGGTTTTTTTTTAAAAAAAAAACACCTTATCTATAGGGCAAATAAATAGATAGGCATCTATAGGGTAAGGACTCAAAAAGTCAAGATGCAGGCCCATAGCCATGCAAATGAAGTATATCATTTCAATTCCACAACTCAGGCTGCTATCTTGACATTTTGGAATCACCCCCCCCCCCCGTCTAGGACAGCTCTGTATCACAACCCCCTCTCTTTTTCTTTCTATTCCTACATAGTTGGTACCTCCATCCCTCATGATGCACTTTGGGATTCTTGTAAGTTCTTTAAAAATCTTTTTACTTCTGTCCAGTTATGTGCATTTCTTGTTCCAGTGGCTTGCCTTCCAAAAATTACATTAGAACAGGTCTGTTGGAGGAAAGAACGATATGTTTCAGGTAGCCACTCTTGCCTGTAATTAGCTTGACGCCCTCTGGCAAGATGAAGAGTTCTGTCTTGTCACCAGGCCAAAGAAAGATTTACCAACCACCACAAATTTCAGGAGGAAGAGATCATGTTAGTCTCTCAAAGTAGCAAAAAGTCTAAGCCCCTCTTGCTCCAAAATGTATGAGTGTTTCCTACAATGCCAGTGATTAAAAATGCAATGATATTGTGAGAAATTAAAAGACCATATTTTTTTAAGTTATGTACAAAAATGTACAGGAAAATGATTCTTGGGAGATTTTTCCCGTTTATTAGCTGTGGCATCTCAAACATGCCAATCGTTTTTCTACCTTTCCCCACTCTTAATTTCACCCAGCAGTTCCAAACCATGTATTAACTCAGGGGAGTTCAGAAAGTATATTATTACAGTTGATGCTTTGGGGAAACTATCTCATTTTCTTTATTATATGGTATATGGGCAGAGTGAAAAGCAGGGCTTCAGGTTTTTTTATTGACACGATTGTGGGGTGGTGTTTTTTTTTTAAAGAACTTGGACATTTTCAGATTGTCACATTTTTAATCATGAAAAAATGAAATAAAATGAGTTGCACAGTTGCTTCAAGATTTCTTGCTGGAAACTAGCAAAAACACTGGAGAAATATAGCTAAGCTTTTGGTGATAGTTATTTGTTTGCCCTTAGATAAAAATGCAATCTTAAATATAACCTTAATTCTCATACATGGAGGTGAATTCTGAACACATGAGCATTTACAGTACTTTCAAATAAATATATTTTTGGATTGGACTACTTTCTTCCATAAGTAATTCTGACTAATGTAAGATATAACTTTTATAATTAGTTTTGAAGTAAATTTGAAAATAAAATGAAACATCATTAAGCAACACTTTATTTTTCCTTTATTAACAAAGACCCACCTATGGCAAGAAAAAAAGATTAATAACGTGAATGAATTATTTTCTGATTTCTGTAAGGAATAAAAAAATCAGTCAGGTTGTTGGAAGAGGGAGGAAATCTCTAAAGCTGCCTATTGATCTTTCTTCCCAATGCATAGAGCAATTAAAATGGGCTACTTCGGGATTTGTACATTGAGAAGAAGGTAAAAATCTTTCCTTTAACCCATTTCTGCAAAGATCTCATTTGTTGCTGTTTTCACTTCTAAAACTATATCCCAAAGATTATGAGCCATTTCTACAAATATATTAACATTAATTTAAGACTCATATATATTTACAGAATCATGGGATTATTCTGCACATTTAGAAGGCACACTTGGGAAACCTGCAGCTGGATGATTAATCACGGGTACAATAAGGATGTGAAAATACTGGAGCTACACCACTCTTATTAGGCATTATAATTCTATATCAGTGGAGACTTTGTCCAACTCCGAATACACAAGCAAGCATCTTTTCAGAGAAAGGCCTTAAAAACAATATAGGCTTTCTCAAGCTCTTCCCATTGCTCTTTCAAATAATTACAATAAACAATATCTATAATACAGATAGCAATGATTTAAAAATGTATAACTACACAGACTTAATTATTAAATTTATAGAAAAATAGAAAAGTCAAAGGATTTATTCATTAATGATGGATGATAGAATTTTCCCTTAGCATATTACTGTACAAGTGGAATTTGCAAACAAAATGTTCCAGATATACTGGAAGATGCCAGCTGCCAACTCTTTCTGTTCCTAGAATATCCTAGCCTTTCTGAAGTGTCAAGGAAGAGAGGGGTTTCTTTTAAAACATGGGAGAAAGAATTTTGTGAGCCACCAGTGGTCAGATGGAATGAGAGGCCGTTCTGATTTGCACAAAACAAGCTTGATCTATCTAACGCTGGTGGGAAGAGTTACTTAGAAGAAGGCCCCTGAAGACTTCCAGTGAGTGCATATATGTAAAATAATATTTTGATCAATTTACTGTTTTAAATATAAAAAGACAACAGTTCAATTTTAATTTGTATTGATTATTTCTTAAATTAATAACTCACACTTTCCTCTAAGATTGTGATGGCAAACCTATGGCACATGTGCCACAGGTGGCACGCAGAGCCCTCTCGGCTGGCCAGCTGACTTTCGAGTCTCTGCTGCACATATGTGGGGTGGGGCACATGCATGAGACGTGCACATGTGCAGGGGTCGGGGGTCATGAATGCATGCATAGGGTTGTGCGCACATGTGCATGGTGCATGCCAGAGGAGTTGTGCATGCATGCAAGGGATGGGGGAGCATGGGGGAACATGTACATATGCGTGGGGGGGAGAGGCATTTAGGGGGGATTATGCACGCATTGCATTATGGGTGCACGCATGTGCTTTTTGTACGTGACGACAAAAAGATTAGCCATAACTGTAGTGGCCCAGCAGGAGCCGTTTGAGCTGCCACCAGACTCCGACAGCGAGGGGCCCTATAAGTCGGCTCTGGAAGATGTGGAGTACCCTGGACAGGGTTCCGACTCTGAGCAAGGTGCTGAGAGGCTGGTTGGCCACCAGGAGGCACCTGAGCCTTGGACCAGTGGGAAGGAGACAAGGGAGAGTGAGCCAGAAGCCAGTAGTGAGTTGTTCCTGGATGCACGCCATCGAAGAGCTAATTGGCATCAGGAACAATTACGCAATTACAGGAGGTGATTGCACTCAGCTGGTGGTCATTAGGCTCCTCTCCAGACTATAAAAAGCTACTTGTGCATACGCCCCTCTTTGCAGAAGTCAACACAGAATCGAATGTCAGCGAACTTTGTATGAGCTTGGCAGGCTGGATTGCTGCCAAGCCTTACCTGTGTTTATTGCTGCCCAAACTTGTCTGTGCTGGGTTGCTGCCAAGGACCTGTTTGTCTGTTAATTAAATGCTGTAATTTATCTCTGGCTCGGAGTGTGCTTTGGTGTGGAATGAGGGGGGTCAGAACACATAACTGTTCTAAGAAGTTCAGTGAAACATATGTCGGGGGTGAGTCCTCATATTGTACTTCACGCGATGGGAAGAGAGATAGTGATTGGCCATAACTCAGTGGAAACTCTGACCATTAGAGGTAGTCCTTGAAATTCAACCACAGTTGAGCCCAAATTTCTGTTTCTAAATGAGACATTTGATAGGTGAGTTTTGCCCCATTTTACTACCTTTCTTACTATAGTTGTTAAGTGAATCACTACAGTTGTTAAGATAATAACACAATTGTTAAGTGAATCTGACTTCCCCATTGATGGGTTGGCAGAAGGTCACAAAAGAGGCTCCCAGGACCTCAAAACACTGCAATCATCATAAATACGAAGTAGTTGCCAAGCTTCTGAATTTTGATTACATGATTATGGGGATGCTGCTATAGTTTTATTAAAAATGGTCATGTCACTTTTTTCAATGATGTTTTACCTTCAAACAGTCACTAAATGAACTGTTGTAAGTTGAAGACTACCTGTATCACAAATTGGGTTTCTTAATTTAGACTTAAAAAGAAGCTGGGAACTATAAAAACTAGCAAAATATGAGACCAATGTGACAAAACACATAATGTCCACTTAATCATTTTGAGCCCTATTCCAGATCAACTGCAGTTTTCAACCCATTGTTAAAAGCATTTCCATTTTTGTTAGATATTCCCTCCATTGACAGAGGTTTCCACCAAGGTCCTCTGTTCCCCAAATCAACATTAAAAGGGGATGCTGCCAGATCCTTCCCCAGCCGGATGTTTATTTGACTTGCAATAAAGAGCTGTTGTTACTGGAGCCTTTGTGTGCCTTCCTTTACCCGATCTAAGACTTTTTATATTGTAAAGGCCCAAAAACAGACAATAGTAGATAATTGTAGCCAATCTTTTTCAATCCAGGTTGGGTTACAAATATTGTGTCAGAAAATATGCTAAGAAGTGCTTCAAACAACAGAAATAATTCACCTTCCTATCTTTTAGCCCAAGATATTGAATCTGTAGTATTTGAACTGTTGCTAAGCCAGGGGTAGGCTGCTGGGGTTTGGGTAATCCTTTAGCTAGGGTTCTGCCCAGTTTGATGAAACCCCAAATGCCACCATGGCTGGCCACACCCACCTCACCCCGTTCCTCCCACCCCACCCCTCCCAGGAATCTTCACACAGTCCGTTCATCACGCCAGGTAAGTGCAGGGCCTTCACAGAGGCTCAGGGAGTGGGGGAAAACAGGCCTACCAGAGGCTCCAGAAGTCTGGAAATGAGCCTGTTTCTGGCCTCTGTTGGGCCTCTGAAGCCTGGGGGAAGTAGTTTTCGCCCTCCTGGAGGCTCGAGGAAAGCCTCAGGAGCCTGGGGAAGGTGAAAACTGCCCCCCCCCCCCGGGCATGGTGTAGAAAGCCGACTAGGCTAAGGTGACCAGACGTCCCGATTTCAGCAGGACAGTCACGATTTATAACAATTTGTCCCGTGTCCCAGGGCGTTTTTAAAAAGGTCCCGATTTTCTGGCTTCATGTTGAAAGCCCAGTGGATTTGCTTAAGAAATCCTAACCGGGGCAAGACAAAAGACACCCTGTCTAACCTCTCTCTCTGTCTCAGTACTTTCATTGAAGATATTAAAATGTTAAAGCAACAAAACGGACCCTCCCCGTGCCCCTTTTACCTCATTTTATAAGAAAAAATGACCAAGTACCATAGAGCTCCAGGAAATGCTTGGCTAGAGAAGCCATGAGTGTTACTTCCTGGATTTTCTGGAGGGGAGGGGCATGGAGGTTGGAGGTCGGCTCGTGTGGAAAAAATGGTGGCAAAGTTTCTTTGAAAAATATTTCCCTGAATAATTTCACCATTTAAATTTGCTTAGTTCTTTGTATTAACATCTATATCATTCTGGATTGACTTGGAGTGCTCACTTGTGCCTGCTGATAAGTGAACTGGTTTTTTTTCTTTTCTTTTTTAATGTATTTTAAAATAATATTTTATTTATTGTGCATAGGATTTTTTTAAAGTTTTATTCTGTGTGGATTCTTTTTTTAAATTGTCTTAGACTTTTAAAAAAAAGATGCTATCCAAAATACAAAATACCAGCTGCAGTTATTCACTTAAGAACTGTTGCAAGAAAAGTGGTATAGTGACCAAAGTTACAATGGCATTGAAAAAAGTGACTGATGACCATTTTTCACACTTAGCGACAATTTTCACACTTAGCGACCATTGCAGCATCCTCATGGTCACACAATCAAAATTTTGATGTTTGGCAACAGATTCGTATTTATGATGGTTTCAGTGTCCTTGGGTCAGTTTAATTGCCTTTTGTAACCTTTTGACAAAGTCAAATGGGGAAACCAGATTCACTTATGTTACTAACTTATCAGCTGCAGTTATTCACTTAAGAACTGTGGCAAGGAAGGTGGTATAGTGACCAAAGTTACAATGACATTGAAAAAAGTGACTGATGACCATTTTCACACTTAGCGACCATTTTCACACTTAGCGACCGTTGCAGCATCCTCATGGTCACTCGTGCAAAATTTTGATGTTTGGCAACAGATTCGTATCTATGATGGTTTCAGTGTCCTGGGGTCATTTTAATTGCCTTTTGACAAAGTCAAATGGGGAAACCAGATTCACTTATGTTACTAACTTATCAGCTGCAGTTATTCACTTAAGAACTGTGGCAAGAAAGGTGGTATAGTGACCAAAGTTACAATGGCATTGAAAAAAGTGACTGATGACCATTTTTCACACTTAGCGGCCATTTTCACACTTAGTGACTGTTGCAGCATCCTCATGGTCACGTGATCAAAAGGTTGATGTTTGGCAAAAGTTACAATTTATATTTGTAAATTGTAGTTATGTTGAAATAAAAAAATTACAATACTATTTTTGCGTTATATGAAAAATTTTGTTGCTCCGTATAAAATTTTTAATCAAGCCCCCCCCCGGTCAAAGGTGTCCCTCTTTACCAATCTGAAAATCTGGTCACCTTAGACTAGGCCACACCCACCATGGCCACACCCACCCAGCAACGAGGCAGCAAACCTATTGCTGCAATTTTTGAAGCCCACCCCTGTGCTAAACCGTAATTCTCATTGTATTCAGTAGTAATAAATGTTGGGAATTATAGACCCACCAGACAGAAAGAATGGGAACAGAAACACATGAAATGGGCGTGTTATATATAACAGTTATTTACATTTAGTGTTTGGATTCTGTGACCCACTGTGCAAATTTACTGAAAATAGTTTTGCTTTTCCCATTTGTTTCTTAACACATGATTATAATTCAGCTATATATTAGACCAGGCTAAATATCATTCCTCAGAAAATAAAGACTGTAGGGGTTAAAATAAAATATATCTTCTACCTCCAATTTTGTACTGCTGTTGTGATGTCATGATATTTTGAAGTATGATATATCTGATGTTGCCATTCATTGGGGGAAGGGAAGCAATCTAAGAAGGGAGGAATAAAAGATGAGAGGCTAATCATTTATGATTTATATTGACACTAGCTACTTAACAGATCCATTTCCAGCTTAAGAGAACAAAGAGGAAATCTAAAATTGCACAGGAAATTATTAAATATTTAGACTATGCACTCCATAAAGGGGGATTCAGATAACTTCAATGGGAAGTATCTGAATGGAAATGTAAATAAACTATTCATTCTTAAATATTACCCTCATAATGGAAGGGAACAGCTTATTGCTGGAGTCAAGAGAAATATTATCAGTAAATAGTGGGTTAGGGTTTCATTATGTTATCTCTGTCTTGGCAGTTCTGATCAGGGTTTCAGGAAGAGTTCATATTCCATACATACTATTTTAATCTTTTTGAGGCTTTATTTTTTTATTTTCAAAAGTGCAAAAAAGGAGTAAAAAATAAAAACAAAAATTAATAAAAGAGGTGGAAAGGAGAATCAGGAGATTAGGGGAAATTGTACCAATACCAGTCTTTTTATATCTTTATATCTATCCTCTCAAACTATACTTACATCACATCTATGCACTAACTCGTCATAGGCTTTATACTTTTCATCTCTCTTTCGTGATCTCCATTATTCCATTTTTCCACAATATTCTCAACATTTCTCTTTTTTTCAGCATATTCATTTTTTTTCTTCATGTATTTGCTTTACAGCTCATATGTCCTTCATTTTCTCCAAGGGACCAAACTAAGTCAAGTTACTTATAGGTTATTTGCTTTGTATTCAATCTATATCCATTCAGTATCCATTTATTCTTGACCTTATCTTTTCTTGTTTTATAGTGCATGGTTCTTAAATAATCCCTTTTCATTACATTCACATTATTTTTATGCTTTTGATATAGCCATCTCTTTCTTTCACAAGACAAAGTAAATTATTATAACTCATTTTCATTTATTTTGAAAAACATCAATTACTTGCAGCAGAATATATACTGTCCACTATCTTTCTACTTGAATTTCATTGTTTCCCCAACTTCAGCAAATATTCTATTAAGAGAGTAATGTGTTTGCTATAATTTTTTGCCATTTACATATAACTTGCTTTCATTCATCCCATCAGACACAACCATCTTGGCATGTGACAGATTATTTTTATAGCCATATGCTTTTAGTATTATATAAGAACTAGCATTGACTGTAAAACATTTTGCTATAATCTAGAATTATGTTTATAAAATGTACATCCTCTAACATCCCCAACCAAAGTCTAACATCCCCAAGCATTTTTCCATTAAGGAATAGAGTGTAACATCAACTGAATCTTAGAATCTGAGCAAATAGTGAATACTCTAAGTTCAGAAACATCTCCAAATTGTGTATCAGCTCCTTCTTGGAAAGTATAAAAAGAACAAAGAAATTTCCTGCTTCTCCAGACCTGTATGCTTTATCTGGATTCAATTCATTTATTTTTCTCCATTCAGTTCTTATGCAGATAGGCATTCAAGGGAGCCGTGACATTATCTGAACATATGACAGAGCAATAGGTATGAGTGTTGTCTGTATAAATAGTATCACTTCCAAATTTACTGATGATCTCATCAGCAGTTCCATGCAGATAGTGAAAGACTGAAGTCTTCAGGGATAGCACATAACAGCTCCCATGTTGAGGAGCAACTGTTTCCAAGCAATTGAATCTAAAATTTACCTGTGAGATAGGAGTGGAAAAACAATGCCTCTTATTCTCAAATCCCCCAGGTGATTCAGAAATACAGACCAAAAGCTGCAAATTATTTGAGAAGAATCCACAGAATTCCACTATTTAAATAAAAGTATTCTACCTACTTTGCAACAGGTTGGTTCCCTAGACTCAAAAGTATAGAATTAAAAATGTGCAAGCCTAGTGAATTCCTTTTTACTCTAGAATGCATTTTAAATTTAGCTGCATGAATGGTTTTAATATGATTGCAGTTATTTGAAGTCGTACATTTGTAGTCATTGGATAATGTTAACTAGGTTTCCAATAATAGCTTGAATATATTTTTATTTTACCTTTTTTATTAGTCATTTTTAATCACCTTTCATTTGAAATGTCTGTTGGTTTCCTGTGAAGTGGCCTGTTTTCAAATTAATGCCAAGCTATTTAAATACTGCTTTAGCCAAACTCCTACAGAGTAGATGAAATAATCCTAAATACAAATAATTAGTCAATAACCAATTTGACTACCTTAATTTCTATATAGTTGTCAATTAACAGAATCACAGACAAAGGCAACGTAACATGTTTTGTCATACTAATTGCCCAACCTTTCTCCTATTCTTATTCAAAACAGCCCTTGACTTATTTGATGCAATCTTTGAGATGACAGGTGCATACCAGGAGTGGGTTTCAGCAGGCGTTACTGCTGGTTCGCTTATGCATGCATAGTTCAATGGAAATTGTTCTGCGCATGCGTAGAACTCAAAAAAAGATGGCGACGACCACTGGGGAACTGGTTCAGGGGCGTGGCCAGCCTGGGTCGCTGCCAGTTCTGTGACCCAGGCGGGCATAATAATACCAGTTCGGCCGAACCAAGCCGAACCAGTACGAACCCACCTCTGATGCATATACTCCAAACATCCATAATTTAGCAAAAATATACTTTTTCAACATGTATGACCATCTATTTTCTTTATCTATATTCTTTACCTTGTGTGGCTATAATCCTGGAAAATCATAAATTGGGACAATAAGGTAATATTATTTTGACAGTTTTATTAAATGATCACCTAACTGTACAGACAAGCCAGCTTTAAATAGAAAACATTTTTCTTGTGTATTATATTGATGAGAGCCAGCTTGATATAGTGCTTAAGGTATCAGGCTAGAAACTGGAAGACTGTGAGTTCTAATCCCACTTTTGGGTGACTTTGGGCCAATTGCTTTCTCTCCGCCCTGAGAAAAAGGCAACGGTAAACTACTTCCAAAATGTTACCAAGAAAAATGCAAAGACTCATCCAGGATAAGTCAGAAGTAATAAACCAGACTTAAAAGGATACACATGCAGAAAGAATGATGAGGAAAATAAAGAATAATTCTTAATATCCTTTCTAATTGCACACACAGTTCTCTAATCAATTTACCATCCCAAGTGGAGACAACCCCCAGTCACTCCCATCCAGTGCAGGCTGAATGCCCTTGACTCCTAGAGAAAGGAATGTTGTTATGGCTAATCTTCCTCCACTCCATGCAATCCCTCCACGTTTTCCCAGGCACTAAATATGGCAGCCCTGAAGCTTCAATGATAAAGATGGTTTCCAGGGCTGACAATCAAATTAAGTCTTGTACAACAAAAATATTTAAAATGTATTGAACTCTGTTATATTTATATATAAAAGGACTGTCAAAAGCAGCATTTTGTTGAGAGATGTAATACAAATAATGCATGTTTCTTTATAACACAATTTTATAATACTTTGCATTTACCAAATTTTGGGTGAAAGTACTGGTTCATATAAATATAATAATTCAGCTAACTATAATCCTAACTTCTTCAGATAATATTTTTTAGAACTACATACCTAGTGCTTGGAATTTGTCAATTGGACAATATAAATGGATTCTCCATGTCCTTATTATAGCCCAAAGCCTGATATTGCATCATTGGAAAGATAAATCTATGGCTCCTTTTATTCAATCAATTGAGAGCCTGATTGCATTTGCCACCTATGAGTGGCTTGCCTATACAAGTACACTATATATGGAGAAATAAAATGAAATAT
Source organism: Thamnophis elegans (assembly GCF_009769535.1). Lineage (NCBI taxonomy): Eukaryota > Metazoa > Chordata > Lepidosauria > Squamata > Natricidae > Thamnophis > Thamnophis elegans. The sequence continues at coordinate 42,632,336 of NC_045547.1, read as the reverse complement.
GGGACTCATTTATACAAAATACAAGAGGTGAAATGATAGTTATATAAATATATTAGAAATATATATGTGCTTGTATAATAATTACATTATATGTATATATAGAATTTAACTATTTACTGCTAAATTATATATTATACCATTTCCCATTTTCCTTTGTTGAACTTTTTCATATTTAAAAGCATTTTATTTGTGTCTTTGTTTTTGACAATGTATGCATTTTTATCTTTGTGCTTTCTTTTTTATGTTTGTTTTGTTATTAAATTAAAATGTAATAAAAGTATAAATTAAAAAGGAATATCAAGCGATAATTCTCTTTATGAAAAACAGCCTTGTTGCTCATTATATTGTGCTTTAAATTTAAATTATTTTCAGTTTTAATCAAAAGCGGACAGTAAAGCACAAAAGCAATTAAATATTTTCTGTGTCTAATTCATGCCCAATATTTACATATGCTTGGAATAGAATAATTGCTGAGTATTCCTGAATTTCAATTTTTTAGTTAGATAACATTCTGATATATCAAGCACTGTAAATATTTATTCTTTCGCTACAAAATCAAAATACAAACTGGGGGAAGATTATAGAGCTAAGCCTCTTGTAAATATCCTGTCTTACATGGAACTTTTTTTTTATTGTGTACACCTTACATTTTGGATGCATACCCCAAAAACTAGAATACAATTGTATATTCCACTAATGTTCAAATTTCTTTTCTACAATAAGTTGTCATTCATTTTAACCTGTCTTTCTGCCACAACAGTGGAAGTTGTATGAGAAGCTGTTGAGATAAATTGCTTGACTCTATGTCATTTTTCTCCAAATAGAAATTGTAATCACTAAGTGTATGTGTGTTCTCTCTGTATCTTCAATTTAATTTTTTCACTGACTGCTGAAAATTATTCTTTCTGCGGTCATTTATTCTTTCATTCAGAGATGAAGGCTTTCAATCTACTTTTATTGAGAGTGACTACAATGACAGAATCTAGCAAGTCTAATTGACCCCTACTGTCTCCCTTTCTTAAACACATGGGAATTAGGGAAATATCTGAATCACTTCCATGAACTTTCTGCTTGTTTTAGACTTAAGCTTTGTTTTCCCATCTTCACTTTGGTAACAGATTGGCCCTATCTCCAACAAGTTCATCTTCCCTTATTCTCTGTGGGTAAGGACTGTTAGAGTTTGATGGAACTCAAAATTGACTTTTAATGTTCTCTTGGGAGAAAATGCAAAAGTAATCACTTGGCTAAATTGAAGATCAAGTTTGATTAAAACACCAAGATCATGCTTCAAAAAGGAGGCTAGATCGAAGTTAAATTTTAATATAAATTTAAAATTATATTTAAAATAATATGATTATTCTTCATCTACTTAAAGATTTCCTATTTCTGCTGCATTAAACACTACAATCTTGAGGTAACATTTGGAATGTAGTGGTGATGAATTTCCAGGCCTTAGTCTAATTATCAAGTATACTTACATTTTGCCAGCTACTCTGTATGGCATCTTCAAAGATAAAGTCATCTGTTTTTTGAACTGCTGAGAAGCATGCTACTGAGCAGATCACTTTACTTTTTAAATATGAGCCACAGTTGCTCCAAAAATGTCAAAATATCTGATAAAGAGACCAGTTTATTAGCCCAGAAGCTTATTACAACTGGATTGACACTGGCTGTGAAAGCCTGCATCAACATAATATTTGAAATGCTTCTAGGGTTGCAATCAAGTTTATCACATCTATTCTATGCCCACTGTAGTATCAACATTAGTTTTATATATTTCAATATGAATAGGGGTCTTTTTAAAAAAAAATTTTTTTTAAACAAACATAAAACAAACAGATATAGACACACACAATACATAAAAATCATCCTCCAGTTACATACAGTATGTCAATTGGTTACAAAGCTTTGTGCTTCCTCACAATAGTCCCCGCTTACAATTTACACAAATTCTCATATCATCAATCCTATATATATATATTTAAAGTCACAACCCCTGGTATGCCCAAATATGGGAGGAAGATCACTACTTCCATTCTCTGTCCTTCGGCTCGTCACAAGAGACCATCCAGACAGAAACCCATACTATTTATCAGCACAAATATAACATACACACACACACACACACACACACACACACATATATATATGTGTGTGTGTGTTATATTTGTGCTGATAAATAAATAAAGGGAGACTAGTATAGATCTATTTCAAGCTATTTAGCTCTCATCAGCTAGCCATACCCTTACTGGGATTCGAGCCTGTGCTGTAAGGGTATGGCTAGCTGATGAGAGCTAAATAGCTTGAAATAGATCTATACTAGTCTCCCTTTATTTATTTATCAGCACAAATATAACAAATGTAACAAAAAGGCAACAGTAAAAAAATATTGGGTTCTGTCTGGATGGTCTCTTGTGATGAGCTGAAGGACAGAGAATGGAAGTAGTGATCTTCCTCCCATATTTGGGCATACCGGGTGTTGTAAAATCTGTCTGTCTGTCTGTCTGTCTGTCTGTGTGTATGTTGTATTTGTGCTGATAAATAAATAAAGGGAGAATAATTATATCTATATAATTATTATGATTAAGAAACATTCATTTGATTATAACTGTTATTACATCCTTTTACATAAAATATTCTAAATTTTAAAGTAAATCTATATTATGGCATTTCATTACATCCTCCTAAAATCATCCAATAATATTACATCTTTATACCATATTCTATATAAAAATTGTTTATATTTAATAACAAGACCCTTAAACATCCTCTCCATAGTCCTCACTTATAATTTGTATAAAGTTTCATATTATAAATCTGGTGTATATATATGCATTATTATTGTTACTCATTTATTTGACTATAACTCACTCCATTTTATACATAATACTAAGTACTAAATTTAGTTAAATACTAAATTTAACTAATTTTTATTGTGACCTTTCATTACATCATCCTGTATCCTTCCAGTAGTAGTGCAATTTTATATCTCTTGCCATTTGTAGTATTAGTATTCTGGTTGCTTTCTTGGTAAGTCTTGTATGGACTTCTCTTAGCAACTTGTTGCTCATTGAATATCTTGTAAAGACTCGAAACCCTCCATATGTTCCTTCCATCAGCTTGTCTTTGGTTATCACCAATGCTTCTGCCAAAATTTCTCTCATTACTTCTGTCAAATTTTCTCCCTTTTCTTCTATATTTTGAGGTCTGAGATAGAGTTCCAATCCATCGATCTCCCTTTCCATATTCCACTCTTGCCATTTCCAACCATGCTCAGTTTACTGTCAATATCAACAATTTTCTTAACTCTTTGTTCATCTTTTTCTTCCATTTTTAGAACTCTGTCTTCAAATTTCATCATTGTTTGATAAGTATCCTCAATTTTTCCATCTATTTTTCCTGTTTTGTGTTCTATATTCTCCATTCTCTTCTCGATGTTCTCTGTTGTTACTAGTATTTTTTAAATTTCTAGCATTTGAATTTCATTTGCAATATTAATGTTTCTTTTTCATATTGCGCCATTCTTCCAACTTATAAGCACTACCACTAAACAGCCAAGGCATTTTTGTTAAATTTCAAGCAAGTTCATTATAATCTTTCAAGTCAAGGTTTTCTCTTCGCTCCAGTCCAGCTACTGATAGTACTCCAGAAGAGCACCTGTATAAACAACCTGTGCTCTTCTCACTATCACTTTCCATAAACAATCTCAGAAGCCTTGAGATATAAGTCAAATGTTCAAAGAGAAAAAAGAAAAACAACGTTTCCAAGCCTCCAGCCTCTAGATCGCAATGTTACATCTTTTCCCTCTGCTTTTGCATCCCTCTTTGTATTCCAAACTTGAGGAGAAGAGTTCTTAAAAGAAAAACAAACCGATCAAGCATTGTAAAAAACAATTCTTAATTTGTATTTGTATTTATTAATATTTGTATGCCGCCCTTTTCCCCAAGGGGACTCAGGGCGGCTCACAATTCAAGGGGAGGGGGAGACAAACCGAGTTACATATAGGACAATACATCATTAAAAGCATAACATTCATACAATTCGGGTACGGTGAAGGTCTTTAGCCCCAGGCCTGTCGGGACAGCCAGGTTTTAAGGGCTATGCGGAAGGTCTGGAGGGTGGTGAGGGTACGAATCTCCACGGGGAGTTCATTTCATAGGGTCAGAGCTGCCACAGAGAAGGCTCTCCTCCGCGTAGTTGCCAGTCGACATTGACTGGCTGATGGAACTCGGAGGAGGCCTAACCTGTGGGATCTAATTGGTTGAGTGGAGGTAATTGGCAGTAGGCGGTCTCTCAAATACCCATAAGTACCCATAACCTTAATCCATAAGTATAAAAAAAGAATGAAAAATAGAATAAGAAAAATTAACCAATCCAATTTAAAAAGTAGGAAACATTTGTAAAAATTCCATCCAAAAATGAAAAAATTTAAAAAAGATAACACACTAAGTTTAATTCTGGCTTAATCTCACTAATTACTCTCTTCTGTCTTCAATTTTAATTTAACTTTTGGTTTTTTGGGGTAATCTCTTCTCTAATAATAAAATTTATCTCACCAATTTGACAAACTTTCTTTCCCGCTTTCCTTCCATTCTGGAGCTGTCCCAACTTCAGCAGCTTCAATGTCTGTTTTTCTGTTGCCAGAAAAAAAGAGCTTCTCCTGAATCAATCAGAGACTTTGCGATGTCCCTGAGATCAGCAGGATGTTCCCTTCTCTATCACCGTCTCTACAGGATGGTTTAGGTCCAAAAGGACCGTCCAGCAGCAGGGATATCAATGGCGATCTTGGAGCTCCAAGATCGCATGTTGTATCATTGCAACATCAGCCCCGCCCTCTCCTGAATAGGGGTCTTTTTGACTTCATAAAAATTAAGGAGCAACAGACACACTGCATGTATATATTTAAAAAGAAAAAAGTCCTGTAAAGGAACTTCTTTCTTCAAAAGAAAGCAGCATTTTGCAGTTACAAAAAACATCTTGAAATTGAGGGAAATACTTGCCCAAAGCTTGCATAGCTCTCAAATAGGATTGAATTTTATTAAAATCAAGACACAATTATTGGATGACTTTACCAGCCAACAAGATGAAATTTTAATGTGTGGCTATTATTTCAGATATAGCTTTCATTAACTAACTTATTATATTGAGTCATTTCTTCATGTACAAACAAATTAGTCACAAGTAGAGCAAGATGCCAAAATGTGTAGGTGTACCATCATCAATATGCAAGGAAAAACCAAAATATGCTTTTCACAGCTTTGGCGTATACCGCCTTACATATTTCTCCTTCAGCTGTCATAAGATTAACAACAGATAGTCCATGAACTAACAATTAAATGAAAGATTGTTCTCACTTTAGACAACTCTCTTGGATAATCTGTGATTACACAAAATGCAAAATGTTAATCTGCATTCCATTTGTTAAACAGATGTAAACAATGGGTTTTTTAAGTCAAACAATGGGTCTTTTTTAGTCAATTAAAATTACCTTGCCTTAGAATGAAGATTAATGTTTTTGTTATTTATATTGTTGAAGTTTGGTGTTAATACAGGTAGTCCTCAACCACAATTATGCCCAAAATTTCTGTTGCTAAGTGAGACATTTATTAAGTGAGTTTTGCCCTATTTTATGACCTTTATTGCCAGGGTTCAGCTTAACAACTGAATCACTGCAGTTGTTAAGTTAGTAACACGTTTGTTAAATGAATTAGAAAGAAGGTGACCACATGACCCCAGGACATTGCAACCATTATAAACATGAGTCAGTTCCAAGTGTCTGAATTTTGATGAACCAGCCCAATCTGACGGCCGAGTATGGAAATACCTTTTTTTAGAATGAACTATATGGTAACAAGGTAATGAACAAATTGCATACTTAAACAGGACAGAACAGGACATAGTGGTTCATTATGATTTTAAAAGGATTTTGTAGATGTTACTACTAAGCCACTTTAGGGATATTCGTCTTCAGAAAGGCGTGATCTGAATTTGTCATAATTAATAGGGGGGATGTTTTTGTTCCAAAATATTACAATTTAACACTTCTAAAATAAATAGTGACAGAAGGTAATCAATTGTAAATTATTGTAAGAATCTGCTTGTATTAACTTCTTTCAGAATGTCAACATTTATTAAAAACTAGTCACATATTACATATTCTCGGATTAAGGTAATTTCTGCTTTTTTCAAGCATTGATTATCTTTCAGCCTGCAGTATTAGCCAAGACTTGACAAGAGGATAGGTTATTTGAGACAGAGAGGGTGCAATTCAGTGACATCTGGTTACAAATTTGCACCCAAGTTCCAGGATAAATTCTCTAAGTTGAGATCAGGGGTGGGTTCCAGCAGAGACTACTGCCGGTTCTCTCAGGAATACACCATACATGGTTTGATGTACGCTGTATGCGCATGCGCAGTACAACTAAAATAGCTCTGTGCATGTGCAGAAGCAAAAAACAAGATGGCGGAACATACAGCGCCACTGGGAGAACCAGTTCGGGGGTGTGGTAGGCCGGGGTCACTCTCAGTTCCAGCGACCCAGACTGCCAAGCTACTTCTGGTTCAGCTGAACCGGTCCGAACCAATAGGAACCCACCACTGGTTGAGATGTGAGTTAGCTTCTTTCTTTGGTGGCTACTGGTAAACTAATGAGCTTATTTCTAAGGCGACACTGAAAACTGGCCAAATAAAGTACATTCTGGGATGCAAGGATCTCTCTCATTGACCTCGTAAATATAAGGACTGTGGATCAATGGATTAAAAGTTAATACAATAGAATTAATGTGTAATAATATAGTTAAATTATCACAATTTCCAATGTGCTTTTCCTTGAATCACTGCTTCTAAATAACAAATATATATAAGAATTTAACAGCAATAAGTGATGTGTATATACAGAGATATATTAAATACATACTGTAAGTCTCATAATTTTTAAACTGAGCAATGAATATTACTAAAAATACTTGATAATTAAAATAGTTAAATAGGATTAAATAGAAACTGAAAACTAATTTATCTGAGGTCATGAATACACAGAAAAAAGCTTTTTAGTATTTATGCCATCTGTTACTAAAATAGAAGGAAAATTAAATAATATTTTAAATAATTAAAACATTCTGTATACATTATTTTTGCTCTTGGTCTCAAATATCATTACATAAAGCATCTAGCTAACATTAGGAAACCATAATTCCATTTTTTTAATTAAGAAAATTATTAATGAATTCCTCTTTCTTTAATTGCTATCTTATACTTTGCTCGTTTCAAAATTGTGTTTTATAATTAGAGATGATTTTCCTTTTGCTTCTATTTTAACATATTCAAGACTTGGGAAGACTTTAATGGCATGACTATATGCTATAGCATACAGAATGTTGTTGCTTTCTCACTAATACCTATTTATCTACTTGCATTTGCATGCTTTTGAACTGCTAGTCTTGAAGAGTTGGGCCAAGAACGAGAGCTCACTCTGTCATGTGGTACGTGGGTTCTGAATTGCCAACCTTCCAGTCAACAAGCCCAGCATCTTAACTATAGATGTCATACGGATGCAATATAATTTGTTCCACAACTCATTTCAGCTCTAACTTTTAATCCCATAAAATGAATCTGAATAAATACTATATACCATATGTACATTTTTTCTAAGTGTCTCTTAAATTATGTCCTACTTAAACATTTTAAAGTTTCACATCACTATATCCAAATTGTATTTAGTTAGGCAATCTAAATTAAAAATGATTCAGCATTGAAAAGCCCCAATGTGTAACTGGCATAATAAATAAAGTGTAGGAGAGATGAGATTCCTTTGCCTTCCCACAGTTAGCTCTGCAGAATTAAAGGATACTTTCCGGGGGGGGGGGGGGGAGAACAGTAACATATTGCCTTTTCTTTAAAAGTTCAAAAATGTATCCCTACACAGATCTGTTGATATCTTTAGGCACAAGATATCTCTGAAAGAATGCATGCCCCAAGCAAGCTATATCCTATAGTAGCATTTGAACATTTTATAAATATATTGAATGCAGTGGTGGGTTTCAAATTTTTTTAGAACCGCTTCTGTAGGTGTGGCCTGTTTTGGGAGAGTGGCTTGGCAGTCATGTTACTGGGTGGGAGTGGCTTGGTGGTCATATGATCGGATGGGAGTGGCTTGGTGGTCATGTGACCGGGTCGGCATGGCCAACTAGGAAAATGTGGTGAAACTCACTTAACAACCCTCTTGCTTAGCAACCAAAATGTTGGGCTCAGTTGTGGTCATAAGTTCTCTTTTTTTTTCTTTCTTTCTTTTCTTCCTTCCTTCTTTTTTTCTTTCTCTTTCTCTCTCTTTTTCTTTCTATCTCTCTCTGCGTCTGTCTGTTTACCTGTCTCTCTTTGTGGCTCTTTGTCTCTCTCTCCCTCCCTCCCTCTCTGTCATTCTCTCTGTGTGTCTGTCTCTCTGTCTCTCTCTTTCTGTATATCTCTGTCTCTCTCTCCTCCCTCCCCCATCTCTGTCACTCTGTGTGTGTGAGTGTGTGTGTGTGTGTCTGGGTGTGTTTGCCCATGTTAGCAATACCACTTGCAGCATTTTGGCTGGCAGGTATAAGTAGAAGTGGAAATTCATTCTACTGAAAACATTGTTTTTGCTTATGATTGGATAATTAAAATTTCAGAAGACCCAAAGGCATAGAATTAGAGTGTTACATAGTGCATAAACTAAAGAACTGTCTCAATATGCTCCCTCCCTCCTCTCTCAAACACACACACACACACACACACACACAGTTGCACCAGGAGGATGAAGTTTGAATTCCTCCCCCTCCCTCCAACCCACACGTACCTTTTCCAGCTGTTTCAGAGAGGTTTCAATTCTGCTCTTGCCTGCCATCATGAAAAGAAAAAAAATGTAAAAGGAAAAAGGCAAGAGCTGAGGTCAGGCTGAGCTAGTTGCTGCCAGAGTCACCATGGATGACTCTGCTTAGTGCTTAACTGTTTAAAAAAGCCTCTAAAAAAGCATCCTCTATAGGAGGAGGCAAGAGAATGATGTGCCTCATCTACGTCAGGAATTTTTCATTTTTTAACCCTTGCTTAACTCTGCTCGAGTGATCATAAAACACCAGTCTAGATGTTCCAATCATATTTGAAACACTCAACAACTGGCCTGCATTTATGTTTTTTTGCAGCATCCTGCAGTCATAGGACCAAAATATATTGTTAAAAGTACCTGGCAGGTGAATTTTTCCCTGGGGGGAGGGGGGCTCCGCAGAACATCCCAAGACTTTAGAGGGAAAGCAGGACCAAAGCCTCTCTCCCAACTGGCCCTTCTGGCTTCAGAGGGAAGCTTCTGCAGAAGCCTGGGTGAGTGAGAACAGGTTCCTGCCATTACAAAGTCTCAGAGACTGTAATTGTATGTGCATGCCTATGTTTTCCACAGCGTTGAGCAGCGGCGAGGCTCTGTGCAGCTGGCGATGACTCCAGAGGCCATCCGCGGGGGCGGGGTTCCCCTCATGTTTCTCATCTTCCCAGATGGCCTCCGGAGTCATCGCTGGCCACACAGAGCCTTGCTGCTGCTCCATGCCGTGGAAAACATAGGCATGCGCACACAGCTCGAAAATTGCAGCCTCAGAGACTTCATAATGGCGGGAACTTGTTCTCACTCACCCAGGCTTCTGCAGAAGCTTCCCTTTGAAGCCGGAAGGGCCAGTTGGGAGAGGGGCTTTGGTCCTGCTTGGGGCTGTAATTGCGCAGGGTGTGCGCGTGCCTGTGTTTTCCCCAGAGTGGAGCTGCGGCCGGAAGACAAGGAACATGAGATGGCGCAATGGTGGCAGCAGCAAGGGGGAGTCGGGGCACTGTCCACTGAGCAGCGTGGCCCACAGCTAGCCCAGGAGCAGTAGCCACCACCAGTCACCCTGCACTGCCATTGCTCACTACCACTCAGGCCGGAGCCCAGGGGGCACACAGAGGAGGCATGGCAGCAGCGGTGGCAGTGATGGCAGCTGAGCAGGCGGAACGCTTTGATGAGTGCTAAGGGAAGAAAGGAATGAAGGAGGCTGCAGGCTCCTTTGCCCTCAGCTACGCTATCTCCTTTCGTTCTCTGCTGCCAGAACAAACTACCATCCATCGCCTTGTGCGCAGCAAAGCAAGTTTGGGGAAGTCCTTTGCTGGCAGCCAGGTTCTAGAATGCCTATGTTTTCCATGGCATGGAGCAGCGGCAAGGCTCTGCCTGGCCGGTGATGACTCTGAAGGCCATCCGGGAAGACAAGAAATGTGAGGGGGACCCTGCCCCCAGCAGATGGCCTCTGGAGTCAAGCAAGTCTGGGTAAGTCCTTTGCTGGTGGCCAGGTTCTAGGACGCCTGGCTGCCAGCAAAGGACCTCCCTGGACTTGCTCTGCTGAGCACGGGGTGATGGGTAGTAGTTTGCGTGGCCCGGCCAGCACCTAGGAGATTCTAGGAGATGGTCACGCCACGTAAACTCCCGTCGCCGACCTGACCCCCGTGCCCATGCTTGCTGGTGGCCAGGCATCTTAGGCAACTCCGGGGACCTTGCAAAGGCTTTGCGATGTCCCCAAACTTGCCAAAGATGCTGGCCATGGCGTGTAAACTCCTGCTGCCATCCCCACCCCCACCCCCATGCTTTCTGGTGGCCATGCGGCCCTGCACTATAAGTGAGCCTGGGATCCTTGCAAGGCTGCAAAAGGTCACCAGACTTGCTTATAGTGCTGGCCTGCCGCCCCCCCCCCCACCCCACACTGAGTTGCAGCTTACTTACCTCTTGGCAGGCAGCAATAGAGAGCCAAGCAAGAAAAAGGTAAGTGGGTTTAGATAGGGCTCTTAGAAGTGGGCGGGGTGATTGGTGAGCCAGCCAATCAGTGAGCGGTGGGTGGGGTAAGCATGGTACGGACAGGCAGGGGGAGCAAGCAAGCGGCAATCGGACGGGCAGGGGAGGGTGGGAGGGGGCTGGGACAGGCATTCCAGTACTGTCCCACCACTGAAACGGGTGCTAAACAGCACGGTAGATTTGACGAACCTCTTCTACTGAACCAGTTAGAACTGGCAGGAACCCACCCCTCAAGCAACAGATATGGCTTCATTGTTCTTAGAATGTCATATAGTATGAGCTATGCGTTTAAAATTCTTCTTGAAGCAGTAATATAATCCAAAGCACATAAGTATCATTGTATTGCCAAGTCAAAGATGGATGGCTCTTCAATGTCTATGAATATAGAATTCACTAGAGTTATAAAAATGTGCCTTGTGAAAGTATAGGTACTATACTACTATACTGACCAATGGCTCAATCCAGGAAGGATTATTTTATCACCAAATTAATGGTTTTTTTTAAAAAAATAGTAGCGGCCATTTATATAGTTTGCAGTTTTTGATGTTCCCATGGAATTACATGTTCCCCAGGTGAGACAGAGCTGTTTAAGATATATGAACTTGTATTTGATAAATATCTTAAACAGAATGAAAAGTTGTCTTTTGCATTCACACTTGTGAATAATTCACATACAAAGATAACATACAGTATGTCTACATATAGCCCAACAAACAATAAATTTTGAAAGTCACTGTGATAGAGATACTCAGAGACAAACTTCTGGAAAATACTAAAAATTCAACATTGCTAATTAATAAAATTACAGACAGTTCTCAATCCTCACAGACTTTAAAAGAATCAATGTCCTCAAGCTATCTAAATCTATTGGATAAATTTAACACCATTCAAACCACAATGTAGTATGTGAATTTTTAAAAACAGAACCTAGATGAAAACCAATGGTGTAAATCAGTAATAGCAAACCTTTTTCTAAAGGTTGCCCAAAATTATGCATGCATGCACTATTGTGCGTGCATGTGTGCCCTCCCACCTGTGCATGCACATGCAACCCTCTCACCCGCACATGCACATGCAACCCTTCCCCCCCGCACATGCACATGGGGGTCCCCATGAGGCGGGTTGAGTTTTCATCCTCCCCAGGCTCTGAAGGTTTTCCTCTCCCAGAGCGAATGGGTGGCGGCAGCACTGAATGGGCCAGATGAATGCCAGATGGATGCTGGAAGGCAAAGGCAGATTTTTTTTCTTGTTTTCCTCCTCAAAAAAGATATGTGTGCCTTATAGTCCGAAGAATCATATACTCAGAAAATAGTATTTCCTTTATAAATATTGCATGAATATGAGATAGAAAATGCTGTAATACACATCCAGGTTCACAAATATCATATATATGCATAGCCAATTGAAATATGGAGCTCATCTTTTCCATTATGAAGTCCTAGTTTTTCTCTTTAAAAAGCTTCTATTCTAAAAAGCACACCATGATTTTGATTTTACAAGACAGGATTAGCCAAGTATTCCTCTCATTCCCATTGTTCTGTGCAAATTGCTCTCTAGACTAGATAAAACTGCTGTTCTGTAATGGGTGAATTGATTTCTAGGTTAATAAGGCATACTGAAAATTATTGGTCTGGAAACTTACAAAAATATAAGAGAAAAACCTAATTCCACTAAAATAAATACCTGATCTTGCTTGCCCCTTAATTTTACATTAGATTGCAGGGAAGTAATAACACTAATTATCCTGCCCAACTGAGGGGCCAATCAGGGAATGGTCAAAAAGATTTTGCTGCCTGAAGCAAATAAGACTCTATTTCAAATACAAAACTAGACTGCACTTGAGCTGGACCTTCCTTCAACACTGGCAGGCATAGTTTGTCCATTACACTGAAGGCAGCCATGTGTAAATCAGGCGACATGTTAAACAGCTCTTTTCACCAACACATTACTGATGCTCCCCAAAATCTGTGAAGCAATTGCTTCATTTTGCCTAAGTGCATGGCTAGTTATGGGCCTCATTTATAAATTAGTATGAGCTTGATTGTTTTCTTGCAGACATTTTATTACAAACTAGGTAACATCAGTCAGTGCGCATGATGATGATGTTATCTAGTTTGTAGTAAAATGTCTGCAGCCAAGTTTGCGGAGTATCAAAAACCCCATAGTTCATTCTTACAAATATTTTCTTTTATTGGTATAAATTAATACAGGAATCAAAACTTTACAAAGAAAAACCCAGAAATTGCTTTCAAGGAATATTAAAATTAATAAAATGATGAAGCTCTATAATCAAAAATTGCCAATTTAAGCTCCAATGAGAATTTTATGTAATTCTATCTACTCTGTTTCTTGTCAATTGTAGAGATTACAATGGCCGTTTTTCTAGCTAAATCTAGCATATTCTGTGATGAAGGAAAATCATATCCTCCCTTTCAAAATCTAAGAAAGTGGAGGGGAAACCTAAGCCAATGACACAAAACAACTATGCCTATGTATTTAATAAGGCAAGATAAAATAATGTAGTAACAATTAATTTGTGTTTCAAGCTGATACACATTTTCATTAGGAGTCTTTTTCTATATGTATTGCATTGGGAATATGGGTTAGATATTCTTGGTATTACTATTGTTAATGTACAATAATTCCTTATGATTTGTAACTTAAAATATAAAACTAGGAATGTTGCATAAGAAGCCAAACAGAGCTACAAACTTTACTTTTTCCTTCAGCAAGAAGACTATGCCACAAGAAGCAATTTCTGAAGATATTAAAAAATACATATGCAGAAGGAAATTTAGAATGTATTTCCATAAATATCGAGCTTAGATCTGAATGTTTAGAAAAAGTTTGGGGGACAAACACCAAACCTGAGTCAAAATCTAGTGATTACTTTGAAAGTCTGTTGTCTTGTTTTTGGCAGCCATACCGAAGTGTTTGTCATTGACTTTTTCTATGATGTTTTTTCCCTTTCTAGACTGTTTTACAGCCTTGACAGTTCTTCATTGTTTCCCATCTATTCTAAGCAAAACCAGAACTAGCCAGTTTTAGAATGCAATAACAGAGAAGGGATGTTGGAGGTCTTCTAGTCCAACCCACTGCTCAGACAGGAAACCCTATACCTGGGATGGCGAACCTATGGCACGCGTGCCACAGGTGGCACGCAGAGCCATTTGTCAGGGCACACGAGGCATTCCCCTGTCAGCTGGCCAGCGCGCATGCGCACGCTGGACAGCTGAGTTCAGCCTTTTTAAAAGCCAGCTAAGTTCAGCCTTTTTTAAAGATATTTTTCGCCCTCCCCAGGCTCCAGAGGCTTTATAAGTGACTTCCGGTTTGCTCGTAGGGTCCTTTTTTTGCCCTCCGGAGGCTGCTGGGGAGGCGGAGAGGCTGTTTTCGCCCTCCCCAGGCTCCTATGAAGCCTCTGGAGCCTGGGAAGGGTGAAAAAGCATGCAAAAAATGGGGGGAGTGCCTTTCATGAACGCATGCACACTGCATTGCATTATGGGTGTGGCACGCCCATGCACAACCTCCCTGTTCTCCCCCCTTATGGCACGTGGACCAAAAAAGGTTCGCCGTTGCTGCCCTATACCATTTCAGACAAACAGTTGTCCAAACTTTTCTTAAAAATTTCCAGTGTTGGAGCATTCACAACTTCTGGAGGCAACTTGTTCCACTGATTGTTCTAACTGTCTCTCATGAAATTTCACATTACTTCTAGGTTGCTCCTCTCCTTGATTAGTTTCCACCCATTGCTTCTTGTCCTGCCGTTGGGTGCTTTGGAGAATACTTGACTCCCTTTTCTTTGTGGAAGCCCCTGAGATATTGGAACATTGTTATCATGTCACCCCTTGTCCTTCTTTTCATTAAACTAGACATACCCAATTCCAGCAACCATTGTTTATATGTTTTAACCTCCAGACCCCTAACCATCTTTGCTGCTCTTCTCTGCACTCTTTCTAGAATCTCAATAACTTTTTTACATCGTGGTGACCAAAACTGGATGCAGTATTCCAAGTTGGTCTTACCAAGGCTTTATAAAATGGTATTAACACTTCACATGATCTTGATTCTATCCCTCTGTTAATGGAGCCTAGAACTGTGTTGGCTTTTTTGGCAGCTGTAGCATCCTGTTGGCTCATATTGAAGTGATGATCCACTAGGACTTCAAGATCCCTCTCACAGTTACTACTGTTGAGCCAGGTACTACCTATCCTATAACTGTGTATTTGGTTTTTCTTGCCTAAATGTAGAACTTTGTTTTTTTCACCATTGAATTTCATTTTGAATTTCATTTCATTTGCTCAAGGAACAGCCAACATTGATTGATCAAATTGAATAATAAATGACATTCATCATGGACTACCATTTTACTTACTGTTGTTGGTTTAGACAGAAAATTAAAGTTGCTGATCATAACAGCTTTTTACTAACTGGTGAATAATATGCAGTGAATAATATGCATATCATATGTTAGGAAGTAATAGTAAAATATTTAGAAAGAGCCAAATTGTTATGTTTCAATAACAGAAACTGGAATAAAAGACTTTTCCTTTTATTTTTTAAGTAAGCCTTTGCAAACCCATCTACAGATCATATTCTGAGCAAGCAGAGTTTAATCTCTATCAAGAATGTTTCAATTAGCATAAAACCCAGTCAAATCTAATTAGACCATAACCAATTATTCTGTTTTTACTTAATTTACTAGTCATTATCACACATGGAATATCTGAAGCATGAAAGAAGGAAACTGGCAGATATGAATTACATTGTTTAAATATTTATTTAAAAGTTAGCAGCTTTATAGAAAATAAAGATGAATAAAGATGAACAAGAAAATAAAAAATGGTGTATATGTTTTTATTTGAAAACATTTCACTTTTTATATTTTATATATTTACCACATTTCTGAATCACACTTCTCCCTCAAGGAGAGATTTATTAATTTATAAAGAAAATATTCCATTGTGAAAAGTTTCTGATATTTTCTAATACAGAACAAGAAAATAATATTTAATATACTAATTTTAATAAGTGTGGTTCTCTCTTTCTCTCTTTCATTCTGCAATTTTTTGCTATTTCAATACCACGTATAATTATCAAAATAATTCTATCGCTGCTTCTTGAAAAACAAAGTGGCATAAAGAAGCTTACTTGTAAACAAAGAATTGAATTGAAAGAGCATTTGTTCACTGCTATCACTTCTAGTAAATAGAACAACAAATCAACATTTAGGAAGGACATTGACAAACTGAAGTGTCTCCAGAGGAAAGCAACAAAGATGATAAGGAGCCTGGAAAGAAAAAATTATGAAGAAAGGTTGGAGCATTAGGTATGTTTGGCATGGGGAAGAGAAAACTCTAGGGATATATGATAGCTGTCTTCAAGTACCTGAAAGCTTATCCTGAGCAGTGGGATTATTTTAGAAGGCAGGAGAAGAAACTATAGGTGTAAATTGCAAGGAAGCAGATTTCTTCTTTTTCTAATCATTTTCTGTTAACATCTTCTTTTAGATGAAACAAACATTTTTTGCCATAAGTTCAGCACTTACTCAGGCACAAATGATTCTAAAATACAAATGTATGCTAAAGATAGGAGGTGACAATTGCCATAATTCCCATAGCTATTTCTTGTACTAGGACATGCATGCCTACAAATTATTAATGTACCAGTCACTCCTATGATTCTTGTCAATATGCCCTCATTAAAAAACAATTAAAGTCCTTGTATTTTTTCCCATAAGAATCTTATATTTATGGCAGAGCACTTAAGAGCTGATGCTTTGAATGCATTCTTTTTCTGCTAAGAATAGGTAATTATACATTTTCCAATTTTATGTGGCTTGATTTATTTGTTCCATTTTTATGACTGCCCATAAAAATTGTTCTTGTTCTCAAACAAGTGACTCTAAGCAGTGAATAATCATGAAATCAAATAAAACCAAATACCAGTATAACGCAAAAAGTATATCACTCGCTCATAGGGCAGGAAAATGGGGCCTGATAGTCTGGACTTGAGATCCTACAAACATGTGGCACACAGAATATTCATTGGACAATCATGATAACATACCAAATATGCATTTTTCTTCCTTAGGAAAAGACAGTTATATTCTCTTAATGGGGAAGGGAGGGAGGAAGGGAGGAAATTGATTTTACTTAGCAAAGTTAGCGCATTGTATTGTACTCAGTGGGAGGAAGGAGAGGAAGTGAGTATTGAAGAATAATGATCACTACTATGAAAAAGAGGAAACAGAACCATCTTTGTTATTCTCCTTTGCACTTTTTCCATAGATTTGAAAATTTAGTAGGGTGATTTATTACTAATTCTGCTTAATATTGGACTAATCATGAAAATGTTTGAAAGAAAAAATATATATAAACACATTTTATTGTCAATTTAAAAAATAAAATGACATTTAATTTACAAGTATTATGCCTTGATTATTTAGAAATATATTATCTGAAAATGTAACTGTTATCAAAAAAACTCAGTGATTTAAGTGGTCAAATGAAAAACAAATTTGATTAGAATTAATGTAAGTAATATTATCTACTTTGAGTTTCCCTGAGTATTTCATAGATGGCTGTTTCAATCCAAGATCTTTAAAATGTGCTCATTTTATTGGCTCTTAGTAATACTCTTTCAAGTTGAGCTCAGCTCATGGTGTCTTCATGGATAAATCCATATATCTTTGGCAATAATATGGAAGTAGCTTGCAATTGTCTTTTCCAATGCTGTGTTTTTAATTTTTAACTAGATTATACATTTTTGAATCCTTTTTTTTTGAAAAAGCAATTTTGAACTTTTTGAGTTAACGTTTTGGTTATAATTTCAAATTAGAATTTGCAGATATGTATTGGAACCTATTTTTATATTTATTTTTGGATTTGAAATTAAAGTGAGGCTTTTTTGTATTTCATACTTTCACCACTTCCATTTGTGTTGACTTTCCCAGTTTAAAGGCATCTAATATTTATTATCAAGTCTATTTTCTAGAAAAATTAGTTTATGCTATAAAGGAAATAAAATAAAAACTCATTGATGTGTATTCATTTGGACAAACAATTCAGTTCAAGGAATTTGTATATATGCTCCTTCTCCACATACTTTAAATAAAAGAATGAATTATTTAAACTAATACCTCCTACCACCTAATCCTAGACTCAGCTTTAACTGCTGTGGAAGAAATAAAGGATTGTATCACAAAATGCAGAGAGTAGAATATATAAAGTCAATATATTAACAGTTGTCCAGGTTTGTCCAGCTTGCTTCTGCCCCTAATCTGTTTAATATATTTATATCCGTAATCAGATCAATCAATATAACTTTAGTACTGTATTAAGCTTGTGGCTATCTCAAAAAATTAAAAACAGGAGAGAAAGCAAGGAATAATCTAATGGCTATCTACATATTCCAAGGCAATTAGCTTTGTTTTGTGTTATCCTATCTCCCATAGATATCTTTTCCAGCTTCTCCCCACATCTTAATTACAGGAAATTATTGTAATTAATTTAATGGAGCATTTGAACAAAAGGGGGTCCATTAAACCCAAATGTTTGTTAAATCTAAATTTACATAATTGAAGTAATGGGTGTTTGTGTAATGACATAATTGATGTTTTTATGTCATTTGCATCAATTTATGAAAATCGACACAAATGATTTTAAAACACCAGTTATATTATTATAAGTAAGACACAAATTATATCAAAAATATTCATTCTTCAGATTTCAAAAACAACACAATTACCTGTTATTACTGGGTTGAAGTAGAAATGTTGAATCTGAAGTTTCTTAAGCAGAAGTCTATTAAATTGAGGTTTCACTATACTAGCATCTCTGTTACCTTTGGCTAATTCTACAATCTATAGTTATAAAGCTACTATTCTAGATGCAAAATAAATAACCAAGCACTGAAGAAGTTCTTTAAGTTTATGAATCATTTTTCCTAAAATGGGTTTTTCTTAACACAACTTAAGTAGTTGCATTTTAACAAGTTTTAATATAAGTAATTTAATCTAAATTTGATTTTCCTTATAATTAAAAGAGAATTGGATTGTCAAATCCATACAAATATCAGAATTATTGGATCCTCAGTAATTGTGTTTATTTGCCATGACTACATATTAACCAAAAGTCTTACTGTACATTCAGGCAATGTGGGATATTGGTTAAGGTATTGGATCAAGATAAGGAGATTCAGATTGAAGTTCACCTCAGTCATGGAACCTCACTGATTTAGTGCCAGTCTTTTTCACTTAGACCAACCTACTTCACAGGTTGATTGGTCTTATGAAAAAATGGTAAGAGAATTCTCTGTCTAAAGCTGGAGGAAAGATAAAATATAAATCTAACAATTAAATACACAAATATATGAAGCAGAACTTCAACCATTAGAGATAACTGTGAAAAGTTTATTTTCCAGTTTATTTGTTATTCTGCTTTTGAAATTCTGAACCTTGGCAGATGTTTAAGGAAGTGAAGATCAACCGTCTCCAATTTGATTAGCTACCAGATTTCCAAGAGGTGATAGATGTTAATATAAGATGTATGAGAATGAAATGTTTCTGCTTCTTGGGGAAGGAGTCTAGTTTACTACCACACAAAGGTTGAAAATAAAGATTAGCTATTGTTTCAAAATCTTCAAAATGTGTATATTTAAAGCTGTTAAAATGCTTCTAATATTCAAAACCATCATACAGTAGACCTGTGGGAGGGGAGTAGATGATGAAATATGTATCATGGTGTCAAGCCCACTCCATTCCATAATTAGGAAAGAAAACTAAGAGACTCCATGAGTTGGAAATCAAAAGTACTTTTACTAATTATAAATGATAAGCAAGCAGTAGCGAAGCAAAGTCTGATTAATATGGCGTGAAAGCAATTGATATATAGGATAGCCCGTTCCCCCCCCTTAGGATCAAAGCTCCAGTCCAATCATAAGTCCTTCAAATGTCAGGTGTGAGATAACTTCAAAAAGACAGGCCAACGATGGAATGTGTAGGCCGTTGATGCAGGCGGGAAACACATACGCATGCGCAGTCCCAACGACTGGTACATCCTAGAACATTCCTCCAGCACATCAATTAACCCCTCCCAAATACACGCCCCCCCTTCCCGTTTCATGGCAGCTGAAGCAACAGCAAGGCAGAAGCTGACATCCGGCCGTCCCCCGGAGAAAAGGCTGTCAGGCCTGGAAGAAAAACAAACAAAACAGACAAATAACAAACACAAACAGAAGAGGGAGGGGAGAAAAGTCAAGGCTTGTCGGGATAAGAAGCATAAAATTTCTGAAGCAGGCGGGGAGCACGAACGTGGGACTTATCAACCCATTCCGAGTGGGATGGGGGAAAGTGTTTCCAAGCCACAAGGTATTGGATGCGATTACGGTGCCTGCGGGAATCAAGAATTTCACGAATTTCAAAATGACGTTCCCCATCAATCAGCAACGGAGCAGGTGGAGGGTCATCGGGGGGCCGTAGGTGGGAGACCCGAACCGGTTTGATGAGGTGGATGTGGAACACCGGGTGGATACGGTTGAGGTGTTTGGGCAATTGTAAACGAACAGAAACAGGATTGATAACTTTCACAATCGGGAAAGGGCCAACATACTTGGGGCCCAACTTCTTTGACTTCTGTGTAGTATGCAAGAATTTTGTGGACAAATACACTAAATCTCCAACGTGGTACTCATAGGGCTGAGAGCGTTTCTTATCAGCTTGCTTCTGATGGGCCTTATGGGCAGCGTCCAAGGTGGAAAGAGTCAGAGGCCAAATGCGACTGAGACGTTCACTCCAGTCCGCAACAGAAGGCACCTGAGGTTGGGCCGTAGGCAGTTCGGGAATAGGAACAAAATCCTGGCCGTAAACCACCCGGAAAGGGGTGAAGCCCGTGCTGGAGTGAACCGAATTGTTATAGGCCACTTCAGCATGTGGTAACAAGTCAACCCAATCGTCCTGTTGATAATTGATGAAACAACGCAAATATTGTTCAAGGACGGAATTAGTACGTTCACAGCCGCCATTAGTCTGAGGATGGTAGGCGGAGCTAAGGCCTTGTGCGGAACCAATGCGTGTGAGAAACTCCTTCCAAAATTTAGATGTGAATTGGACTCCACGATCGGAGATAATACGGTCGGGAACCCCATGTAACCGGTAGATGTGGGAAAGGAATAATTTAGCCAACGCCTTGGCGGAAGGAATTTTGTGGCAAGGCACGAAATGAACTTGCTTGGAAAACAAATCAGTGACCACCCAGATGACGGTGTGGCTTTCGGGAAGCTCAACAATAAAGTCCATAGAAATCTCCTTCCAAGGGGCAACCGGGCGGGCAACGGACTGTAGAAGGCCCTGCGGTTTCCCCGGCGGCTTTTTGGCGGTAGCGCAAACCGGGCAACTGGCCACATAAAGTTCAATGTCCTTTTTTAAAGAGGGCCACCAGAATTGTCGTTTTACGAGGTGCAAAGTTTTTACGAACCCAAAATGACCCGCCATCCTGGAGTCATGAGCGCGACGAAGGACGACAAGTCGTAGGGAAGCGGGGATGTATAATTTAGCACCAATCCACGGTAGATCGTCCCTCATGGTGCATTCGTCCCGATGGTTCAGAAACCAGTCGTCTTGAGGAAGAGCCGCTTTGAGGTCAGCAAGTAGATCTTGAGGCACTTCCTTTTGAGCTTGGGTCTGTTGACGTGTGAGTACCGGAGCTGCCAAGAGCGGTTGGACGATACTCAGTTTAGAGCAATTATATTGAGGTAACCGGGACAAAGCATCGGCCATGAAGTTCTTTCCGCCCGGGATATACTTTAGAGTGAAATTGAAGCGGTTGAAATATTGGGCCCAACGCATCTGTTTGGGGGAGAGACGACGAGGTGTCCGCAACGCTTCCAAGTTTTTGTGGTCAGTCCACACCTCAAATGGGTGTTTAGAGCCTTCAAGAAAATGGCGCCAAGTAGCGAGGGCCCAACGGACCGCAAAAGCCTCTTTCTCCCAAACCGCCCAGCGCCGCTCCGTGTCAGTGAGTTTACGGGAGGTGTATGCGCAAGGCTGTAAGTTACCTTGGTCATTGGCTTGCAGCAGAACGGCCCCAACGGCGACATCACTGGCATCAGCCTGGACGACGAAAGGTTGGTTGAGATCAGGATGTTTAAGAACTGGTTCAGCGGCAAAAAGGCGTTTAAGTTTTTCGAATGCCGCCTGGCATTCCATGGTCCAGTCCAAAGGCTTATTGGGTTTAGGCTTTGGGTCGCCTTTCGTCTTGAGCAAATTAGTAATAGGGAGAGCAATGTCGGCAAAAGAGGGAATAAATTGACGGTAGAAATTAGCGAAACCCAAAAATTTTTGCAATTGTTTACGAGTTTTGGGCGCGTCCCATTCAGTGACCGCCTTCACTTTTTCAGGGTCCATTTCAACGCCATCAGGGGAGATACGGTAGCCCAGATAGTCAATAGTAGTTTGGTGAAACTCGCACTTAGACAATTTGGCATAAAGGTTGGCAGCACGGAGTTTTTTCAAAACAGTGCGCACCAGATTGACGTGGTGGTCGTAAGAGCGGGTATAAATGAGGATATCGTCCAGGTATACGATAACGCCCTTATAGAGATGATCGTGCAGGATCTCATTAATAAATTGCATGAACACAGCAGGAGCCCCCTGTAGGCCAAAAGGCATAACTCGGAACTGGAAACAACCAAGAGGGCAGTTGAATGCGGTCTTCCATTCGTCCCCTTCCTTAATGCGTACCCTATAGTAAGCTTCTCGCAGGTCCAATTTTGTGAAGATGCGGCCCTTCCCCAGTTGCGCCAACAAGTCCTTCATCAATGGGAGTGGGTAGAGGTTTTGAGTAGAGATAGCGTTAAGGTTTCTAAAGTCACAGCATAAGCGAAGAGAACCATCTTTCTTTTCACGAAACAGTACAGGGGCAGCTACTTTGGGTCGGGCCGGTTCAATGAAACCACGTTTCAAATTTTTGTCAATGAAAGAACGCATCTCCTCCATCTCCCTGGGTGACATGGAGTAAATGCGGGGTTTTGGGAGTTTGACCCCGGGCAAAATGTCAATGGAGCAATCAGTAGGCCTGTGGGGGGGCAGAATGTCCGAAGATTGCTCGCTGAAGACTTCCTTAAGATCCAAATATTCTTTCGGAATTTTCTCCTCTCCTGCAATCCTTTCCTGCCCTCTAGCGGCTACTTCAGGAACGTCAGTGACGTCAGGTTGGTCCGGAGAGCCCTCCCCCACTGGGGGCACCTTCGAGCGAACACGCAAGCGGCCTGTCCGCCAATTTATGTGAGGGTTCCACTTCCGGAGCCATGGGATGCCCAAAATGAGTGGCCTGTCCATGCCAGGCGCGACCACAAAAGAGATTAATTCAGTATGGGTACCCATTTTCATTTCCAAAGGCTCAGTAAAAAAATGGGCGGGCCCCCCCCCCCGCAATGGATCCATCTATTTGGCAAAACACAATTGGGGTTTTCAAAGTGCGCAATTTGATGCCTAATTTTTCGACCATGGCTGGATTGATCATGGATCGGGAACAGCCGGAATCAAGTAAAGCTAGGAGGGTGGCAGGTGTCCCCTCAGGAGGAACTTTTAATTCAATAGGGATTAGCAGGGGCCCCTTGTTTGAACTCACCCAGTGAGGCGATGTGTCGTCATCAGAGTCCTCAGAAGAAGAGGAGTTAGCGTCTGCGTTATCCTCCAAAGGCTGGGCAAAAGGAGGGGGGTTGGTTTCCCCAGCGAAAGCCGTTTCCTTCTTCTTCTTGTCAGAGCCTCTGGCAGGCTTTTCCTCACGTCTGGGAGGGGGTTGGGCAGAGAGGGGCAATTTAGCCCGACATTCGGGGGCGGTGTGCCCAAGCTTGCCACAGCGAAAGCATGTTAAAGGTCTGGAGAAGCCAGAAGGGGGCCCTCTCGCCTCGCCTCGTCGTTTGGAAAGCGAATGAGTGGCAGGAGGGGGGAGGGATTTGGCAGCCCTCTCTTTCCGCTTCCTTCTTTCTTCTTTGGCATAGCGGAGACGGGTTAAGTCAAGCTCGGTGTCCGCAGCATGCTCAAACCAAGTGATTAAACGTCTCGGCAGGTTACGATTGACACATTGCTGATAAATGTCTTCATTCAACCCTTCAGCAAATCTGCCCAGAAGCACGTCCTCCCCCCAGCCTCTCATGTATTGGGAAAGACACTGAAATTCTTGGATGTATTGGGCGACAGGTCTATCGTCTTGGTCAAAGGTTAAAAACTTCAATTTGTTCCGTTTCTCAGTTAACGGGTCATCAAAACGTTGGCGGAAAGCCTCCATAAAGCGGTTGAAATTCCCCAAGAGGGGAGAGCCAGACATATGCAATGCAGTCGACCATGTAGCCGCCTCACCATCCAATGATAAAAGAATCATCCTGACCCTTAAAGTGTCAGTTTCAAAGTCCCGGCCATAAATCTCCATGTAGTTAAACACTTGCATAAGAAAGGAGGGAAGGCTAGCAGAACTACCATTAAAACGGACAGGCAAGGGAGGGATTTTAGCCATCCGATGTCTTCGGGGGGGAGGCTGGGGGGGAGGTCCTCCTTGATCAGCAAAACCTCTAGCCGCAGGGGGTGACACGGGCCGAGGGGGGGGTGGGGGAGATGCCTGGCGTGGGTAACGTTGCCAATTTCTCCAGTCTTTTTCCTCCTCCCCCCTTCTCTCCTCCAAATATGTTTGCCCCCAATAATCAGGTAATTCACTCCGCTGGGGTTTCCTCATGGGCCCCTGGTACTGATAACTTCTCCATTCTCCTTCATCGCCCCCTCTTCTGTCCCCAAAGTACCTTTGGCTCCAATAGTCAGGGAACTCACTCGCCTGGGGTTTTCTCACGGCACCCGGCTCCAGCGAAGTTTGTCGGGGTGGTCTTTGGGTGAGGCCAGCATTCCAGCTTGTCTCTATCTCTTTTTGTCCCACCGAAGTTGACCATCGGGGTGGGGGGGAAGGTTCAGGTTGGCTGGAAATTTGCAGTTGAAATAAATCTTCGTGCAAGGGTCGATCAGGCGGGCTGGGCTCGTGTAAAGAAAGGTCGGGAGGTCCTAGTTCACTGGAATCCG
Organism: Thamnophis elegans; assembly: GCF_009769535.1. Lineage (NCBI taxonomy): Eukaryota > Metazoa > Chordata > Lepidosauria > Squamata > Natricidae > Thamnophis > Thamnophis elegans. The sequence continues at coordinate 42,607,458 of NC_045547.1, read as the reverse complement.
CTCCTCCAACGGCGCCCTCCTCCTCTCTGATCGGAGAAGACATTATTTCCCTTCTCGGTAGACGTAAATCTCCTGGAAAGGGTTATTAATTAGACTTTGCTTCTTGTCAAGCCCACTCCATTCCATAATTAGGAAAGAAAACTAAGAGACTCCATGAGTTGGAAATCAAAAGTACTTTTACTAATTATAAATGATAAGCAAGCAGTAGCGAAGCAAAGTCTGATTAATATGGCGCGAAAGCAATTGATATATAGGATAGCCCGTTCCCCCCCCTTAGGATCAAAGCTCCAGTCCAATCATAAGTCCTTCAAATGTCAGGTGTGAGATAACTTCAAAAAGACAGGCCAACGATGGAATGTGTAGGCCGTTGATGCAGGCGGGAAACACATACGCATGCGCAGTCCCAACGACTGGTACATCCTAGAACATTCCTCCAGCACATCAATTAACCCCTCCCAAATACACGCCCCCCCTTCCCGTTTCATGGCAGCTGAAGCAACAGCAAGGCAGAAGCTGACACATGGTGTCATGACACATTCCCCAAACTATGGGCTCGCATTGGATGTAGTATCCATGCAAGGGCGTGGTTCCTACCATCTGTATCATCTTTTTGTGTGTGTCATTGTGGTTTTGTGGATGTTTATGACATTCAGAATGTTACCATTGTTAGAGGTATCAATTGTAAAAAGATGCAAGGGCTTTTTAAAAAAAAATCTCACTGAAGCGTGCAAAGAGCATAATATGTGTGCGCATGAAGCTTTGCTTTGCTTATAAAACAGCTGAAATAAAGCTACTGTAGTTATTATTATAACAGAATATTTCACGGAGCCCCGCTGTGATTTTCTGCTTTGGGCATAATTTCAGCTCCTTTCTTGTCACTGCTCCTTTTTCCAGATTGCAAGATAAGAATCTAAATTATATAAAAATGTACAGTTCTAAAATATTAATCAGGATGTAATTGTGTCCTTATTGATTACAAAGTGTTGATTGGATTATCACATAATCCAGAAAAATATAGATTTTCTTATGCTTTCATTCTAAAACCTTATCCACTTTGTTCCTCTTTATTCTACACACAAGCTGTGGACAGATATAATATGTAAACTTCCACCTTTTGAAATGCTTTAATAAAAGAATGTGCCTTATTCTAGGATCTTTCAGGCCAGAAAATACAGAAGTGTTTTCAAAGGACAGTTTAAAAATCTTTTCACAGAACCAGTAGTACATCAGTCAAAGGAGGAGCAGTAGCAGCACTAACAGCACAACGGTTGAAAAGTTACAAAATGAGAAGATAAATTAGAAACATCAACCCTGTGAATTAGGGTAGAGAGGGTGACTGGCTGAACATCCACCAGTCAACTTTAGTCCCCTAAGGTGGGACTAAAATTCACCGTCCACTGGTTTTTAGCCTGTGTGCCTTAATCACTAGACCACATGGGCTTGCCTAGCCAAACAAGATTTCACATGTGCAAGGATTTATTCTTGATTAGGTCAAATCATCCTAAATAGATCTTTCCTGCAAGTAAGCATTTTTGAATTTGATTCATTTGACTGTCATCACATTAGATACTCAGCTTCTGGAGTGGGTGAATGGAACTGCATTGAAATAGTCCTAGATTTAACAACAACTCATTTAGTAACCATTCAAAGCTACAATGGCACTGTAAAAAGTGACCATTTTTCACACTTACAACCATTGCAGCATCTCCATGGTCACATGATCAAAATCCAGATGCTTGGCAACTGACTCATGTTTAGAGAGCCGAAGGGGCACAGTGGTTAAATGCAGCACTGCAGGCTACTTCAGCTGACTGCAGTTCTGCAGTTCGGCTGTTCAAATCTCACCGGCTCAGGGTTGACTCATCCTTCCATCCTTCCAAGGTGGGTAAAATGAGGACCCTGATTGTTGGGGGCAATATGCTGACTCTGTAAACCACTTGGAGAGGGCTGAAAGCCCTATGAAGCGGTATATAAGTCTAACTGCTATTGCTATGATGGTTGCAGTGTCCCAGGATCATGTGATTACCTTTTGCAACCTTCTGAGAAAGCAAAGTCAATGAGGAAGCCAGATTCACTTAACATCTGTGTTACTAACTTATCAACTCCAGTGATTCACTTAACAACTGTGGCAAGAAAAGTTGTAAAATGGACCAAAACTCCCTTAACAACTGTCTCACCTAACAACAGAAATTGTGGTCTCTGTTGTGGTTGTAAGTTGAGGACTACCTGTACCCTTTTATCTTATATTTTCCTTCCCATTGTACCAGATTTGTAATTTAATTCAGGGTCAAATTCAGCAGCTTGAAGTGGTTAAACAAATGACATCAGCTAAGCACCAAATAAGCTTCTGATTTATTGACTCTCATGTGGTACAAAATGAGATAATAGTCTATAAAGTCATTTTCTATAGTACATCTCATTAATCAATTGCAGAAACTTAGTACATGCACTTCGATTCGTCAAGGCAAAGTGATGTAGCTATTCTGCTGTTTGAAATTGGAGGCTGCTTTACATAACAGTAAGTCCTGAAGAATAGAAAAGATTTGTGCATTGACAAAATTTCTATCTGTGAGTTATAAAAGGCCACATTGCTTGGATCAGTACATATGCTATACTGGTACATTACAACACCCTAAGTTGTTAGGGAAAAATGATCTATAGGAAGGTCCACACCAGCAAAAGAATTGCAACTGTGATTTCATGTTGTTGTACATAATAATAATTCATTCACTTTATATACTTCCCAACTCCCAGAAATTCTGGATGGTTTACAAATTGTTAAAAACATTTTAAAAAAACAAGCAAGTAAAGCAAAGGAACAAAGATGGCAGAAAAAAAAGGCCTGAACCAGCAGTAAAAAAAATTGGCAAACCAACCACTGGTTCATTCAGTAAAAGATGCTGTGTGCTAAGCTATAAATGGCTCAGCTGAGTGTTTCAAAAATATAATAATTCAAATCCAACTTACTTTATAGTTCAATATTTTTGGTGAAGCAAGCTATCACTCTAAAGCTAGACTTCAGGAAGAGAAAGTGGAGGGAAAAGAATTCAGCATTCTGATACATTTTGAATTTAAAAAAATTCAGGATGCTTGACTAATTTAAAGTACATGAAACTGAACATTACAATATCACACTAAGAAAGAACACAAAGGCAAAATACAGAGGTGACCTGTTGATAAATTAATCTCATGGATGGCAGTACTCCATAACTGGGAACTACTTCCTGCTAAGGCTCTGAATTGGTCAACATATCGTTCTCCCCACTGAAATTATTAAAAACCAAAGTGAATCACAATCACAAAATGAGAGTACCATTTTAAGTTACCTGGATAAGCATTGAATTAGCAGTACAGCAGTTTCATGCAAGCAAGTCCCTTGAATGTAATTAAATGGAAGGGTGTTCTTTTCTCTGTTCTTCTCCTCAGTTCCCTCTGAGATAGTTTATTGTTCCAGTGTTTAAAGTTTTCATTCAAAAAGATAGTATGTAGGTAGGAAAATGATGTAAATGTAAATTTTGTATTCATCAGAAAAAAATGTAGAATACCTATTCTATATTCAAAGAGACAATGCGTATGCTTCCTCTATCTTTCTACCATGCACACTGACTTGTTTCTGCTCTGCTGGTGTCCCTGCGAAGCACATTTCTCAGAGCTTCAACAGCACTTTGTGGTACTTCACAAAAGCAACAGTCATAATAGGTAGAATTGGTAAAGGGAAATATAATTAATTCTGTTTTAGATATGAACCTCTAATCACATTAAGACCATCTGGGCTAAAAACATCAAATGAAATCAAACCTACTTTAATTTAATGAAAACACCAAAGTATGGAGGGCATTGAACAAAAAAGCATATTTGTTCCTTTTGGCAATGTATATGCAACACTGTTGTATCAGCTGTATTTTGTTAAATAAACCACAGTTTGCTGGTTCATACGTAATACTAAGCCATAAACCAGGAATAAGGAATATAAAAACTCTCTGCCTTCATTTTCTAAAATTTAAGGCCTATACTGATGTTCTTCCATTTTCTCTGCTCTACAAATTGCATAATATATCATATAACAAACATGCTTGTCCCATGGATTAGCAATAGTTGAAATCATGTATTTCTTTCTTTTGAGGTTTCTTTCTAAGTAACTTATTTCATTTCTCCTCCTATGACTTCCAAAGAAACATGTGATGATCCTTTTAGTGACAAGCACCTGATCTCACCTATACAGTAATTAAATGTTGTGCTTATGGTTGTGAAATCAATCAAGGCACTAAACAAATCTCACTCTCTGTTATAAATATTTATGACTATTCAAACTGGTTTTATCCAGATAAAGATGAGCTGAAGACAGTATTAGAATAGTTATTATTCTACTAAGTAAAAAATCAAATGAACTATGATGTGACATGCTGTGTGAACTTAGCTGATAATATATGAAGAAATGAGACCATACAGATTAACTGCATGACTATATTCTGTCTGTTGCTTCCATCAATGTGCCCATGTTTGTTTTGAATTCTTTTCATGAACTGTATTTTTGAATCCTTAAGAAAAATTTATAAACAAAACAAAATATGGTAAGCATTTATGTAAGGAAATGTTCATGTCAGCTTCCATTATATTAAAAAAAAAACATTTGTGTTGTTTAGTATAGCCCTGGCTGTTACCTACAAACGTATGTTGTTAAATTTACATGTTTTCACATGCTCACTAGGGTTTGGTTGCCCAAACACTGGGAAGTTTAAACAACTGTCATTGGCTGGCTGGGCTGCCAGAGCTTCTTAATTTACATGTTTTCAAACATGCTCACAGGGGATTGGTTGCCCAAACCCTGGGAAGTTTAAATTACTGTCATTGGCCAGCTGGTCTGCCGGAGCTCCTTAAAAAGGGAGTTCCAGCAGCCCAACCGGCAGAGCACAGTCACTTACTCTTGCAATAAAAAATGCTGAAACTCACTCGCGCCTCTCGCCTGCTGCTTCCGCCGATCTAACACTGGCCAACAAGGCCTTGCATGTGTGGAATATATATACATATAAATGTTTTAGTCCTACAATATCTTCTATCACATCTGACTTCTCTTTTTTCTATTTCAATGTTTCAAAGAAGCACTTAATCTTGTTTCTTCCTTGATGTTGCATAATTCCCCCCCCCAAAAGGGGGGAAGGTAAAGGTTTCCGCTGCCAGTTGTGTCTGTCTCTAGGTGGCAGTGTTCATCTCCTTTTCCTAGCTGAGAGAGCCAGCATTGTCCAAAGATGCCACTGTGGTCATGTGGCTGGCATGACTATGCCAAAGGTGTATGGAACACTATTTGTATAACTCAAAGCAATAAGCTATTGTATGCAGAAATGCAGAAATACTCTTCCAGCCAGATGCATATAAATAATAGATCTCAGAATAAACTTTGTAAGTTTTTTTTAGTTTTGAAAGATTGCAGATAACAAACAAAACAACAAAACTCCATCCAAGTCAGAATATTTCTTTCAATGTCCAATTAATTCTTACTGCTAAGTAGTTTGAGAGTAAATTCTGAACAAAATCACCACCTGAAGTGTGATTCTGTGTGTCAAGGGGTATGATTAAATGATTTAACACAAGTAAATTATGAATACTCGAAAAAGCAATTTTTAAAATGCTGACAGGCTGTTAAAAAACAATGGTGCAACCAGATGCTCACAATAGCCTCATAATAATGTTTAGTGCACTTAAAATAAGGCAAAACTTTTTCTAGGGTGTGTGTTGAAATTCAACATTCCTATCACATTTACATTTCTGTTATTTGCTCTACTCCCTGTCCTAAAATAATCTTTTTTTTTTGTTTCTTATATAGGTTTGTGTTGTGGCCCAGCAGGAGCTGTTGGAGCTGCCACCAAACTGACAGCGAGGGGCCCTATGAGTCGGCTCTGGAAGATGTGGAGGACCCTGGACAGGGTTCTGACTCCAAGCAGGGCGCAGAGAGGCTGGTTGGCCACCAGGAGTGCCTGAGGCCTGGAGCAGCGGTGAGAGCTAAAGGGAGCACGCTCCCGAAGTCAAGCCTTGGAGCAGTGGGGAGTAGACAAGGGAGTGTGATCCTGACGTCATGCATTGGAGCAGTGGGGAGGAGACAAGGGAGTTGGTCCTGGATGCCCGGCAACGGAGGGCTAATAGGCATAAAGAACAGTTACGCAGTTACAGGAGATAATAATCAGCTGGTGGTAATTATGCTCCTCTCAAGACTATAAAAGGAATGGCTTTCCACAAACTCATCGCAGGAATCAACGTATTTACTAGAGCTGGAGAAGCTATCATGGCTCTCTTGGCAGGCTTGATTGCTGCCAAGGTCTGGTCTGTGCTGGATTGCTGCCAAGGTCTAGTATGTGCGTTAATAAATCCTTGAAGTATCTTTGTCTTGGCGTGCTTTGGTGTATGAAGAGGGGGGGGGGGGTCAGAACAGGTTTGTATAAAGTGTTTGACTGACATAATTATGAGGTTGTTTTAATGGCTAAATTGACACATCATACATATCAAGCCATTAAATAGAGTTTTACATTTTATGGTTTTTAAGATCTGACCCAAAACTAAGCTTCAAACAGGGACGTGCAGTCACTAGAGGCAGGGGAGGCGTGGCCTCACCAGTCATGAGGAAAAGGAAAGAATTTTAAAGATGTTTAAAAAAATAATTAAAGCCAAGGTAGTTGCTGCCAGATTCCAAGTCACAGTGACTTGGAACAGTGCTTAGTGTTAACTATAGGAGGAGGTCAGAGAACTAGAGGCCTCCTGTGCATAAGCAATTTTTCGCCTTTTAAGAGTTAAGCAAGGGTTAAAAAGCAAAAAACTTCGTATGCAAAGGAGGCACGTGTTCTCTCGCCTCCTGTAGAGGGCATTTTTAGAGGCTTTTTAGCGTTCTCTGGGAGCAACTAGCTCAGTCTGACTCAGAGCTCTGGCCTTACATGAGGGCAGAGTTGAAATCCTCTCTGAAACAGCTGGAAAAGGTGCGTGTGTTGGGAGGGGGGGAGGAATTCAAAAAGTTTTATTGCATGCAGAACCACGTTGCCTTTTCAAACACACACACACACACACACACACACACACACACAGCTGGATAAAAGTATATAAGCCCAGCTTCACTGAAAAGGCAACGTGATTCACCTGCAATCAAAGGTTCCGATCGGAAGGCAGCAGGGGAAGGGGGGGTATGGCAGAGGAGCTGCTTTCAAGTCTTTGGAAAATATATCCAATCCAACTTCTGTGTTTGTGTTTGTTTGAGAGTGAGTGAGTGAGAGAGGGATCCAACTTCTCTGTGTCCGTGTGTCTGTTTGAGAGAGGGGGGAGGGAGGGAGAGAGGGAGGAAGGAGGGGGAGGGAGAAGAAAAAGAATGGGAAAACTTATTTTGCAAGGGGGGAAAATGCTGTCGCTTTAAATCGGAACTGAGCATGCCTGACTGTGGAATTCTGGGAGTTGAAGTCCACAAGTCTAAAAAGCTGCCTCACCAGCCATAAAGCTCACCGCACGTTACCTTCAAACAAGCCTTCCCAATGATGGCTTGGTGGGAAGTACAATTTCTTTTAGCTTGAAGGTGACAATCACTGAACTCCCAAAACTGAAGAGACGACGCCCGCAAGGATTGCAGGGGTCCCTCCAACCAGTGGTCCACTTTCACGATTCAATTCCTAAGATCATGCTAAAGAATGACACGAGGCTGCGATCTTGGGTGAAGTGGCAAATCTCTGTTCCTTCAGAGTGCCTTTTATTAGAAAAAGTTAGTTACAGCATCATCAGAAAAGGAACGTATCAAAAGGCATATATAATCACACATGACACAAGTAAACTAATAAAAAGTTCACAGCATTCTTCAAATAAACCAATAGAAAATCACATCATGGCAAAAGGTGGGCAAAAAGGGGGGGGCAGAAGATTTACAAGCTGCATGGCATTGAGAGGAGATAGAAAGTTATAAATCACAGCACAGGAGGCAGAAAGGGAGTAACTGGTTCTTGTTACATGAGGCTTGCATAGTGAGTTATGACCGTTAGGTCAGAAAGATGTCTCTGGTGCGATGTTTCTCATTCCTGTGATAACAGATAAACACCCGGAATGAATTCCAACACTTTTCTTATCTTGTTTTCCTCAGAACTGTCTCCTTAACACGGCTTTGGTAAATTTCCACTAAGGTTTTAATTCAGATAACTTTATTTTATCCTTTCTTTGTTCCCTAGCTAATTCACCTAGCCTTATTAAGGACAGTCTGGTCCCTACACAAAACATTCCTAGTGAATCAAATGCTTGCACAGATCTGCAAAGTTTAATAGATCCATTTTGAAGAATCCATCATCCACTACTACATCATTAATTATTTTATATTATCTATGCATGTGATTTTCTTGATGACATATAGGTGTGGTTTAATGTTGCCTTCTCTTATGCAGTATATAATGATGCATTTGTAATTGTCATTAAAGTGATCATATTCTACTTCCAGCATCTTCCTATATTGCTCACTGATTATGTAGCTGGGGAGATGGGATGACATTTACATCTTGGATGATCCTCTATAGAGTTTATTCCCTTTCTATATACTCCCAGAAATTTTCATTTGTCCATCGCAGGAAAGCTTCCCTGATGCCCTCCCACAAGGACTTGTAATGATTAGATAGGATAGATTATAGAAAGAAGATTAATGTGATACAACTTTAATGAGGGGGGGGGTCAAAATATATTTGTACTAGTGGGAACAGTATTGGAAAGCACTTCCTTATATTTTTCTTTCTTTTCTATTTTTCTTTAACTTTTTTCTTCTATTGCAGTTTTTCTTTGTTCTTTCTTTATTCTTTCTTACTGTGGTGCTACCCCCGAAAAGATAGCTGGAGTCTGGGTTCCCCTGGCCTTCTTTTCCAACCATCTGAATGCTTCCCCCTGCTGCAGTCCATTGTTACAGCTGCCAGTCCACTCTGATTCCTCACTCAGGCATCTCCACTTGCCTGGATCAACTGAACTTTGCTGTCATGTTGTTCCAGTCAGTCTCTTATGCAGTCTCCTCCTAGCAGGCAGGTCACATGGTGGTGTGATGATCAGGTGGCTGGTTGGCCCTTCTTCTTCTCTCTCCTCCCTTTTCATCCCTTCCTGCTGCCTGCAGGTCTCTCCTTCCACTGCCTCTGCTCCTTCATTGATTCCTCTGCCTGCCTCCCTTTTTATCAATCTATTTCTTTCATGTTCTTCCTCCTCTTTTCTCCACCTTCCCTTACACTCTTTTCTCTACCTTTCCTCAACCTATCCTCATGCATTGCTTCCCCCCTCACTCAGTGGGGTGGAAGCCAGGTGAGCCGGTTGTTCCTGCTTCCCTTCTCTCCCTTTTCCCTCAGGCCTGTCCCCCAAAGAGACTCATCTATCTCTATTGCCCTCCCTCCCTCCCTCTCTCTTGCTCTCCCTTGCCAAACCCTCCTCCTTTCATTTGCTTTTCCCCCTTCCCCCATGCTACATTACATCTCTAATAATTTGGGTCAGCTTTTATCTTCCTTTTGAAAAGTTTTAATAAAATTATTATAAAAGATAAGGCAGCAAGACTTTTGGGAGATGGGAATTTGCCATTGGAATTATTATTTAGCTATTATTATCAATTAAAACACCTATGCCTGTTTATGATTAAATTAAGATAGAAATGCTGTCTTGATTTGTTGCATTGAGGCCTTAGGATCTCCCAGTGGACTCCTTACAAATGCTGCCCAGGACAGCACCATAAAGTAGTGGTATCCATCAGATTTTAGAGCTCTGGAAATCGGAAGAAACATATTTCCCCAAGCTGCAGTCCTTTCATGAGGACACTGGGTTTGTTCACCCACCCTCTTAATCCCTTTTATTAGGAATGGATTATAAATTGACTTTTGACATTAAGAACCTACAGAAGGAAAGGTTTCATTACACTAGATGATTTTCCTCCACCCTCCAAAGATTTATATAACTAAAACCGAAAGAAAATATATTTTTTAATTTGGAAATGTTCAGTGAAAGGTCTATTAAAATGTTAATTTTGGAAAGTTTTAAAAGGGACCAAGGGACAATATTAACTTGAAACAAGACTTTACAAGAGCATTTCTTATTGTTTGTTCAAAATATGAAAAATATATAAAAAACTGAATTTAAGTGTAAGACAACTCGTCCCAGGAAATGTTCTGGATGAGAGAAAAACGTGATAAGAGGAGACCTTGAAGGCTAGTTACTACAGGCAACCAAAAATAATTAAAGATTACAATTAAAGGAAAACTCTGACTAATACAGAATGGAGAAAAATATTTTAACTCTGTAAGAATTTAAGAATATTTAACAGAATAACAGAGTTGGAAGGGACTTTGGAGTTCTTCTAGTCCAACCCTCTGTTTAAACAAAAAATCCTATGCCCATGATGGCAAACCTATGGCACGTGTGCCACAGGTGGCACACGGATCCATTTCTTAGGGCATGCAAGCCATTGCCCTGTCAGCCCCAGCATGCATCCATGTGCTGGCCAGCTGATTTCGCCCTTCATTTTTGCCCTCCGGAAGCTTTCCTGAAGTGGCCGGAGGGCAAAAAAACAACCCAATGTACAAACTGGAAGTTTGGGAATGGACTTCCAGTTTGTGCGTTGGCACATTTTTCTCCCTCCAAAACGGTCGTATGGGCAACCCAGAAGTCCGTTCTTCCGGTTTGCCCACAGGGCAATTTTTTGCCCTCCGGAGGCTTCAGGGGGATAGTTACACTCCATAGAAGCGAATTATTAGTAACAGAGTTATTGGACTGAGCCTCTGCAGGGATTAATGAAAGAGAGAGAGAGAACATTTTATCAATGGGGAGGTTTTGTCAAATGAAACGAAGATGTGAGCGGAGCAGCTGGAGGTTTAGTTCTCACAGCAACATACACAGACATTGAAAGGGTAGAAAACACTCAAAATGAATATAAACAGTCCCTCTGTTTATGGGCAGAGTGCATTTTACCCCTTTATCGCTGAAAAATTACCTACAGACTTGCAGAAACTAGGCAGAATAGCCCTCCGCAAGGTGAGTCAGATGTAACTACTCGGTGTGTTCGCTTGCACAGGCAGTGAGTGGGAGAACTTTCCAAAGGGCGTGAACCACCTGAGTGGAAGGTTTCCCCCTCCCTAACCTGGAGGAGGAAAGCTGCATTTTCTGTTGATTGCTGTGCAGAGCGTGGCGAGCGGTGGTGTTTGAGATGGCAGGGGGGGGGGCAGCTGATGGCTGGGAGTGTGTGTGTGTGTGTGTGTGTGAGACAGAGTCCTGCCACAGAAAACATCACTGCTGCTACTGATACTACCACTACCACCACCACTACTACTACTACTACTACTACTACTACTACTACTACTACTGAGGCTGCCACTGGTTTGGCTCTGTGTTGTTGTTGTTTTCACTTTCAGTGAGTAATGCCAAGGCTGGCACTTGAGGAGAGAGGTCCCAAGATTGGATTTCAGCCAAGTGGGTGGAGGCGGCAACATAATTCAGCAACGAGGCAGGCTGAAGCAAAAATGCAGTCTTCTCCCTCCTGGGCAGCGGGTGGCGGGTCACTGTGCACGGACATGGGTGGTAGGTGGGAATGGCAAGCACACACGCACATCTCCCTTTGTGCAGCTTGAGCTGGAGGCATCAGCAATGTTAAATGGAAATTGATAAGAGGCCACTGAGAACCATCCCTGCAGAACTGGTGCCCCCATTTATCTTTCCCTCTATTTGCTCTTGCAATGCCCGCAGGAGGAAAACTCACAGATTCTGTATTTATGGTCCCGCCCTTTTTTCTTTTTCTTTTTAAAAAGACCGGGAAGTGGTACTCGACATGACCCTTTGTGAAGGGGAAAACATGTTGCCCCGTGTGTCTGTTGGGAGCAAAAAACTCAGGGAGGGGGTGTAAATAGGGCAAAAGCTGTCAGCTGTATTTTTTTTTTTTGAATGGTAGGGAGCAGAGGGATTTCAGAAAGTTGGGACATCTGGGTGCTGCCCCTGCATTGAGTAGCTCAACTTGATCTCACCTCCCTGACTGCAGGATAATATTAACAATGGCCAGCAGTCCCCTGCCCCCCCCCCGATGGTCTTCTGGGATAATGCAGAGTAAGTCCGAATGGAGGATGACAGAGTCACAAGTGGCAGCAGGAACCCCATTCCAAGTGCAAATGGTTGTGCTGAGAACCGTATGATTCTTGTTCTAATGAACTTGCTTTCCAGCCAGCAGGATTGACTAACTATCTGAGCCAAATTCCGTATTTCTTGCTTGCATTTACTTTTTCTTTGATTTGATTTGATTTGTCTACAAAGACATCCATCCATCTATCTCCCCGTCTCCCTCCTCTCTTTCTCTGATGCCTCCGGAGGGAGAAAAACACCTTTACGGCCAACCCGGACGTCCATTCCCAAACTTCTGGTTTGCCCCTAGGGCTGTTTTTTGCCCTCTGGAGGGCAATAAACAGCCCAAAACACAAACTGGAAGTCAGAAAATGGCTGTTTCCAGCCTCTGGGGGGGGGTGCAGGGGAGGCCATTTTTACCCTCCCGAGGTTCCTAGAAAGCCTCTGGAGCCTGGGGAGAGTGAAAAATGGGAGTCACACTCATGTGGGGGAGAGGGCAGATAAAATTATGGGTGTGGGCATGCACAAACAGAATCCTCCCGCACTCCCCCCTGCATTTGGCGCACAATGGCAAAAAGGTTAGCCATCACTGTCCTATGCCATTTCAGACAAATAGTTGTCCAATCTCTTCTTAAAAATCTCCAGTGTTGGAAAACCTCCCAACTTCTGGAGACAAGTAATTCCACTGATTCTTTGTTCTGTCAGAAAATTAATCCTTGGTTTTAAGTTGATCCTCTCCTTGATTAGTTTCCATCCATTGCTTCTTGTCCTGCCTTCAGGTGCTTTGGAGAATTGGTTGACCCCCCCCCTTCTTTGGCAACGATGTACCTAGAATTTATTTCTTAGATTGTTTGATTCAATAAAAAATGGGCTTAAAAGAAGAGCTAGAAGAATATGAAACTTAAAATCAGTCTGTTTCAGGTATGGATTTAAAACTGACTAAGTATGTTTAAAACTAAGTATGATATTGACAAAGATGTCATACAAGACCAAGAAATGAGATTTCAGATGTTAAAAGGGACACACAAATGTTAAACCAAAACAATGACCTGAATATAGGAATCTTAATTCAGAAAAGCGACATTTTTTTTACTTCAAATTTACAAAAGAGATATGTTATACCTAAGGTGACCAGATTTTCAGATTGGTAAAGAGGGACACCTTTGACCAAGGGGTGGGGGCTTGATTAAAAATTTTATATGGAGCAACAAAAATTTTCATACAACGCAAAAATAGTATCGTAATATTTTTTTTATTTCAACATAACTACAATTTACAAATATAAATTGTAACTGTTGCCAAACATCAAAATTTTGATCACATGACCATGAGGATGCTGCAACGGTCGCTAAGTGTGAAAATGGTCGCTAAGTGTGAAAAATGGTCATCACTTTTTTCAATGCCATTGCAACTTTGGTCACTATATCACCTTTCTTGCCACAGTTCTTAAGTGAATAACTGCAGCTGGTATTTTGTATTTTGGATAGAATCTTTTTTTAAATAGTCTAAGACAATTTAAAAAAAGAATCCACACAGAATAAATTGAACTAAAACATTTCAAACTATTCCACACAGAATAAATTGAAGTAAAACTATTTTTAAAAATTCTATGCACAATATATTTCAAAGTATTGTGCATAGAATTTTTAAAAATGGTTTCACTTCAATTTATTTTGGTTAGAATCTTTTTTTAAATAGTCTAAGAAAATTTAAAAAAAGAATCCACACAGAATAAAACTATTTTTAAGAAATCCTATGCACAATAAATAAAATATTATTTTAAAATACATTAAAAAAATAAAAAACCAGCTCACTTACCAGCAGGCAGGCACTCCAAGTCAATCCAGAATGATGTAGATGTTAATACAAAGAACTGAGCAAATTAAAATGGTGAAATTAGTCAGGGAAATATTTTTCAAAGAAACTTTGCCACCATTTTTTCCACACGAGCCGACCTCCAACCTCCGTGCCTCTCCCCTCCAAGAAATCCAGGAAGGAACACTTGCTACTACTTTAGCCAATGTATTTCCTGGAGCTCTATGGTACTGGGTCATTTTTTCTTATAAAATGAGGTAAAAGGGCAGAGGGGGTCCGTTTTCTTGCTTTAACGTTTTATCTTCAATGAAAGTACTGAGACACAGAGAGAGAGGTTAGACAGAGTGTCTTTTGTCTTGCCCCGGTTAGGATTTCTTAAGCAAATCCACTGGGCTTTCAACATGAAGCCAGAAAATCGGGACTTTTTTTAAAACGCCCCGGGACACGGGACAAACTGTTAGAAATCGTGACTGTCCCGTCAAAATCGTGACGTCTGGTCACCTTAGTTATACCTATGAAAGAATTCTGAGAGAATAAAAAAAGAGAAGAAATCAGCCTTTTGGAACATTATCTAAAGACATAATCAAGACTATTAAAACTAAAGCCAAGATTTACAATGTGGGCTTCTTTGATAATGTATATGATTCTCTCCTTTTAAACAGCTTTTAATGAATTATTTTTACTAGGACTGAATGATGAGGCTGTAAAGATTTGTTTATGGATAAAGTATGAGAAGATGAGAGTTTTGTTGTATTATAAAGAAAGTTATACATGATATAATTGTGAAATGATGAAGAAAAGAGATTAATTTATTGGACATCATTTGAAGAGATTAAAGATTAGTATTTAAAATTTCTTGAAAATGTGTTATTTTGAGCTGTTCTTAATTGATTTTTTTTTCTTGATCAAGTTTGAGTGATGAGATGTTAAATATTTGTTTATAGATATAAGATATGGGAAGCACGTTGGAGGAAATGAGGTATTGTGTAAAGTACAGGAAAGAATTATGAAATTCATTTACTTGTTTAAAATTATTACACACAAACACACACGTTATTTCTGGTAGCTCTTAATAATTTTTTTCTAATTATGATTGAAAGGTGACATTTAATTATTTGTCAATAGGTAAAAAATTAAATAAGAAATGAAGAGAGTTTTGGTTGAAATATTAAACAAAGTATTAAACTATTGAAAATATTTATCCTTGTCTCTTTTTTCCTCTATCCTTTTTTCTCCTTTTCTTCTTTTTATCTTTCTTTGTTTATCTTTTCTTTAGTTTTATTGGGTTTTTTATCTTTGTAATCTTAAACTTCAATACAATTCTTATTAAAAAATATTTAAACTTGGTTCACTTGTTATACTACCACTGTTTGTTGAATCAGATAATACAATATATTTAGATATTGCCTAAGGTTTACAAACTCTAGTTGTGGGCTCATGCAGTATGAAAACCCAAAGCCAAATCAGATTATGGCTTAGTTTGGTGCACGTTTTTGTTTCTGGGTCTTATTACTTAAAACCATGCATCTACAATACACTCTGGACATTTCAACATATTCTCTATTTATTTTCTTTTTAAAAACAAATATTTCTGACTAAGTGACTTATACTACAGTGCTAAAAGTCCAATCGAAGCATTTCATTTTAACAGAAATTGTAATATACTTTCATATAATACAGATAACAGTTTATGCTCTAGAATGCCCGAGGTCTTAGACATGACATACATTTCAGCTTTGCCCAGCTGTCAGGGCAGTTTCGGGATGAATAAATCATCCAGCTGAAGAGAACTCTCCCTTCCAGTATTTTCTTCAGTTTAAGAAAAAAATGTTTGACAGCACAAAGCAGGCTAAGAGATGCAGTTCATAAAATACCATCATATTTGGCAATTACCTTTATTTGTTATCTTCCCTTTCCCATTAAGGTCGAGGCGCCTTTTAAATGCTTCAAAGCAAACCAACAAAGCATGATCTCCAAATAACATGAAAGGCCTGCTAAAATAATAAAGCAGTAAAAAGCATTGCCTCTCTTATAAAACGTATCTGAAATGTTATTAATAAAGTTCAGCTGCCATTGTGGTTCTCAGAGCTCAGGCCTTTGCCTTTCTCAATCTGCCTGGATCTCAAAAGTTGTTCTGTGATCTTTTTTGTCAAAGAATTTAGAAGGTCTCTGTAATGGTCTAGGTTTTATGAAACGTCCTCCCAAAGGATAGTTGAAAATCCCTTTTAAGTTGAACATTTTAAAATATTTCCAGAACAATCTGTTTCAAAAGTCCTTTAAATCTATTTTGTTGAGTTAGTTTTTAACTAAATGTTGTATTACTGTAACTTTAAAAATGTGTTTATATATACACTGGAGTTTAAATGTCTATTAGTCCTTGACTTGTAACTATTTGATTAGTGTACATTCAAAGTTATAATGCAATTGAAAAAAGTGACTTATGATCATTATTCACACTTAATGGCCACTGCAGTGTATCCATGGTCATGTGATCAAAATTAGGATGCTTGGCAACTGGTTCAAATTTAGGACGGTTGTAGTGGATCAGGATCATGTCATCTCCTTTTGAGACCTTCTGACAAGCAAAGTCAATGAGGAAGCCAGATTCACTTAACAACCATGTTACTACCTTAACAACTACATCAATTCACTTAACAACCATGGGTAGAAACATCATAAAATGGGTCTAAACTCACTTAACAACTTCCTCATTTAGCAACAGAAATTTTGGGCTCAACTGTGATGTAAGTTGAGGACTACTTGTACCTTATGGTTGTATAAAATATTAGGGTTTTCTCTATTACTGAATTTTTGTTTTCATTATGTCACCATGTCACCAACTTCGGTGCAGTAAAAATGATAATGATGCAATTGTAGATTATTGCCAATCTAATAGCACTTTTTCACTTTTTTTTCCATTTGGCCACATGGGATAATTTTGATGTTATAATGAATACAAATATACTCTAACAGTAGGGAACCTGTGACAGACCAGATGTTGCCCAGCTATAATTCCCAGCCAACTCAGCATGATGATGGAGTTTGTGGAAACTTTATATCAGCAATAAAATCTGTGGATTTATTACTTTCTGCTTACAGCATTATCTTAATGGTACAATAAAGGTAAAGGTTTCCCAGTCCAGTTGTATCTGACTCTATGGCATGGTGTCATCTCCATTTCTTTGCTAAGGGACGAACTGTTGTCCAAAGATATTATCTAATGTTACGTGGCCAGCATGCCTATATGCCAAAAGTGCATGGAATACTGTTACCTTCCCACCAGTGGTACCTATTAATCTACTTGCATTTGCATGCTTTTGAACTGCTAGGTGGGCAGGAGCTGGGTCAGGAATAGGAGCTCATCCTATTGTGAGGCAAGGCACTTGGATCTCAAACCTGGGCTGTCAGCTTTTTAGCTGATAAGCTCAGTGTCTTTAACCACTGAGCCACCGCATCCCCTATAATAGTACAGTAGCAAACATTTAAATATCCTAAAAAAATTAAATGCAAATCCCAAAGTCTGGCACTAGGCTGGTGTTTACTTATCATATGAAGAGAAAATGTTAATCATTTTCTTCAGATTTGACATGATTTGTAAAAATAGCCATAGCATTTTGCAAACCATAGTTTATGGCATGAACGAACATATTTTTAAGAACCTTGGTTAAGCAAACCATAGCTTAGTGCACTATATGAAATGAGCTAATAAATTAGTCAATACATTATAATTTCTAAACTTGTGTTACTATTAAATTTAACCCAGATTAAAATTCAGAAGATTTGGCCAAAGAGATAAAAGGGCTATCAGATTACTATGTTTCTGTTGGCGAAATCAGTGTTCAAAGTGTGGCATAGGATTAGTTTATTCATGGGCTTTTCTCTACTTTAATTAGCATTGCTAGCTTTCAGGTAGTTTGTGGATTGTGAAAGTTAATATCATTTGCAATATTAAAACACAACTATAACACAAAAGGGAGACATATATGCCAACAAATATTAATAAATTACGAAATCTGGAAAGTACAATGGTACCATATAAACTCTAAAATCATTAACAATAGTTTTAAAAATAATTACAATCATTTTTGGGATTATTCTTAAAATCAATCAATTTCATAAATATTAGATTGCACAATTACCCTTCAACATTGTTATTCTTTAAAAAAAAATAAATGAAATTTAGAAGAGAAGATTATGGGTAAAATCCCCTAAATCACTAGTGATAAAATGAAATTCTGCAAGATAAATTTTATAAGCAATGGCATCCATATTTCTTTCTGGACCCTCATTATTATTGTCTTTAATCTATAAAGTGGCTTAAATTTTATCACTTTGTCAAATGGAAGAAGCTGAGATAGGACTATTTTATGTAATTACCTACGGAGTGTTAACAATTAAATTAAAGATTGGCAAGCATCTGTAACAACCTAAAAGAAGATTCTACACATAAACATTACTGGATAGATAACATCAAATTGACTATATACTTTACCAGCAAAGGTGGAAGAGTTCTACTCAGGCAACAGAAACTAGACCTAAAGCTGACTTCAACTCAGAACATAAAATAAAGATGGAAAATAAAATAATCAAGTCAATAAAATATAATCTCATCAATATACCAGGTGAGTATGCAATGAAGGTAGATGACAGATTAAATTGAGTAGATTTGATAAACCTGTGCCTGAAGAATGCTGCAGCAAGATTTATATTAGTAAGGATAATGTAGATAAAAATATTCTGCATTATAAAAAGCAAAAGAAAATGAAATTGCCACCTAATATTTTCAAAGTAGCTGAACAAAGATTTAAAGTTATAAAGAAAAATTTTCCCAACTAAATTCTAGGGGAGGGTTAGAAGGAATAAGAATATAATTCTAAATATGCAATGCACACTATTGAATGAGAAAGTAAAGAGTTTTATTTAAGAAAATCATAGGCAACTTTTTTTAAAAAGTTGCAATAATGATACTGTCCCTATACACAAGCACTATTTGGACTAGGAAAAAGTAGAAGTCTGATGTTGTCCTTCAGATTTAATTCAGGACAAACTAGGGAATGTGATTGAAACAGCTAATAGAAAATTTAGTCTGCTTCCAAGGCAGGGTTTGGAGGAAAGGCATCATGGGGATATGATATTTTAAAATGTTTGCAAGGCATCATGATAAGCAAAACATGAGAATGAACCCACAAATACGGCAATTTTAAATTATTTATCTAGAAGGAAGTGAGAAGCCTGATGACTTTCCATTGCTTCCAGAAAAATTGGCAGCCAGTAGTTCACAAAGAAGCATATAGTCTGCAAATTACAGATTGTTTTTTCCATCAGCATAAAATATAATGGAAACCCATTCCATTTAGGAGTCAGAACTTTGCTTTGTCCTTGCACTTTTTTTTTCTTCACTGGATCATACTGCTCATCCTCAGCACTGAAAATATGACTGTATTGATCTTTGGAACAATTTAGTATGCTTTCATGGTTGATTTGCCCAACATCATCCAACTGCCTTAAAGTATGAATTTAATTTTAGTGTACCTGCAGTCCTTGGTAGATAAATTGACTGAATCCTGCTAAGTCAAAAAAAGTTTAGACTGAGAGAAAGAGATTATTTCTCTTCTCTCGATTCTGCCAAACATTTCCCAACAAATAAGAATATACCTTTCAATAATTAAATAGTAGAGCTGTGCAGTTTAAAGCCCTGCAGGTTACCAAACTCCCTCAAATTCCTCCTCCATGTGACAAAGAAAGTTCCCATAAAGAGGGGCTTATTCAATTTTTCAGTGGAAATGCTGATTTCCTACTAGTTCACTTGATTTGGCTTATGCCTTTCTCAGTACAAGGCTGAATTCAAAATGTGAGTATATATCTTCAAAAAATGGTAAGCAGCATATCTGGGATCCCAAAGAAAGGAAGGAACATGGATGACTGTTAGTGAACGCATTTCTGAATGCTGAATTTTGTAACCAAGATGACATCATCATCTGTTGTTCAAAAGGGAAATATCAGAAGACTTTTGAAAAGATCATAAGATACAGAACTATAATCTTCTAAAATAAACCCTGGGTAGTCCAAGAAGTCCAACAAGGACTAGGACAGTGATGGCGAACCTTTTCAGCACTGAGGGCCCGAACTGGAATGCGTGCATGCATATGCCGGAACACTAGAAACCAGAAGACCAACTGGCCAGTGTGCATGTGTGGCACACTGTCTGGTGTACATACATGTGCCAGCCAGCTGGTCTTCTGGTTTCCAATGCATGCCTGTGCGTGGGCCATCTGGTCTTTGCGCTCGCTGGAGCACTAGAAATCCAAAGACCAGGTGGTCTTTGGGTTTCCAGCGCTCCAACATATGCAAAGACCAGCTGACTGGTATGCATTTATCCACTGGAAACCCAAAGACCAGGTGGTCGGCACGTGTATGCGCACCAGGCAGCTGGTCTTTTGGTTTCCAGCGCTCTGGCACGTGCGAAGGCGAGCTGATCTTCACATGCATTGGAGCGTTGGAAACTGGAAAGCCAGCTGGCAACGGTGTGCGTGCCCACAGAGAGGGCTCTGTGTGCCACCTCTGGCACGTGTGCCATAGATTCACCATCACAGGACCAGGAAGTTAAAAAAATACAAAATTCTGAATATCTACCTGATGATATTGGTAATGTTAGGGCAAAATCGGTATAAGTTTCCAGGGGGAGGGGAAATCCCCACAAGCTAAAATTGAATTTCCTGGAAAAATGTTATACATATTATTTGTAACTATTAATTTGCTCTGGTTTAACTACAGAAAAATCAGGAAACCAAAATTTATATGTTGTTAAAAGAAATCAGAGCTGTCTTTCATTTTCGCTACTGATATCAACTCTCTTAGTTAACAAGCCTTGTGCCAAGTTATTTTGGAGCATGTCACCATACAATTCATCAGAGAGTCTTTCTGAATTTTTTTCCTAAAAGCTTTATAAGCTGCCTTTTACATTAAATTTTCCCAAGGTGGTATGTAGCAAAACAGGGACCTGCAGTCACTAGAGGCAGGGGAGGCGGGGCCTCACCAGTCTCCTGAGGGAAAGGAAGCATTTTAAATAATTTTTTTTAAATAATTAAAGCCAGGGTAGTTGCTACCAGATTCAAAGTCACAGTGGCTTGGTGTCTGCTCTCAGTGTTAACTATGGGAGGAGGCCAGAGAACTCGGGGCCTCTTTTGCCTAAGGAATTGTTCGCCTTTTAAAAGTTAAGGAGGAGTTAAAAACCGAACACTTTCATATGCAAAAGAGGCACTGATTCTCCCGCCTCCTGAGCGGGGAGCAGCACACTTACGTTGGGTGGACAAGAGGAGAGTTGAGAGAGTTTCCACAGCTGGAAAAGGTGGATCGGACAGAGGGAGGGGGGATTCAAATTTATTGTAATTTAATTTGTAATTTGTAATTTAATAAAAAATTTAATTTTTTATTGTGGGGTTTGTGTGTGTGTTTTTTTTCTTTCTTCACAGCGGTGGGGTCGGAGGAGGCGGGGGGGGTGAGGCGGCAGAGCACGGAAGCGGCAGGGATGTTCTTGCTGCTGTGTTTCATAAACGCGAGACACCTGGCCTGTTGGACACAGTGGTGGTGGGGGGAAGAATTGGCTGGGTGCGCTGGCTGGCTGGGGAGGGGAGACCCCTTTAAAGCCCAGCATCGAGTGGGGAGGAGGAGAAGGAGGAGAGCGGTGAGTCCAGGCAGGGAGCAGGTTGGGCGGGGGTGGGTGGGCTGGCTGCAGGCTGGGGCAGCAGGATTGTTCGTATGAGGAGGCGGGGGCGCAAGGCGGTGGAATGCGACGGCGGCGAGAAGCATCTCAGATGGAACCACGACACCCGGAAGGCAAGCCAGCACTTAAAGGCATGCCGAAGTGCCGGCTTGCCTTCTGGGTGTCCTGGCTCCATCTGAGATGCTTCTCGCCACCGTCGCGCTCCACCGCCTTGCCCCCCTGCCTCCTCCGACAAACAATCCTGATGCCCCGGCCTGCAGCCAGCCCAGCACCGAGCGGGGACGAGGAGGAGGAGGAGAAGAAGAGTGGTGAGTCCAGGCAGGGAGCAGGTCGGGCGAGGGGTGGGTGGGCTGGCTGCAGGCCGGGGCAGCAGGATTGTTCATTGGAGGAGGCGGGGGGCAAGGCGGTGGAGCGCGATGGGGGTGAAAAGCAACACCCCCGCCACTGTGTCTGACAGGCATCTTGTATTTATGTCCGCCATAAATGCGAGACGCCTGTCAGACACAGTGCCGGGGACGTTGCTTCTCGCCGCTGCTGCAATCTTGCCTCACCAACGGTAACCGTCACCGCACGTCACTGTAGCAAAAATAAAACCATTTAAAAAGTCATACAAAATAAAAGAATGGTACAAATAACAATAAAGTTACACGAATATTTAAAACCAAAGTAACATGCCAGTGCATAAAATACTGTCTTAATTAAAAGATAAAGTTATCCTTTACCATATTCTTGAAAGACTATAATAGTGGGGTGTAGTAAATGTCCTTTGAACAAAAATAGATATATACAGAACTTGAACTATTCACATGGCTTAACATACAATAGCTCAAGAAAAATAAAGATAATTTAAATGAGTAAATCAGGTAAATTTTAAAAATAATATTAGTAATAACAATGCAAAAAGAAGTTGTGTTTAATATGAGCTTATAATATTTGAAGTTTGTTATCTCCACTGCTGCAGCACACCCATGCATGGAGGGGAAATCCTTTGGCGGGCTACAGCTGCCTGAAGAAGAACTTCAGTTCCCTTCTGTTCCCTCTGCTTGCAACCTTTCCTGATGACTTCCCCATTTACTTTCTGGGGAAGCCAGGAGAGAAGATTGCAAATATCAATGATATGATTGTCAAGCGCTTGGCAACCATCATAAATGCAAACATTCATGTATGTGAGTACGACATTTTACAACAGTTGGAAGTAATTTACAGTTATAAAGCACTATTTCTGAAGCCATTGATAATTCAAACATTCATTAAGTGAATAGTCATTAGGCAAGAACTACTTCTATACTATCTATTTCCATACCCATGGAAAAAATGCAGAGAATATGAAACATTAATAGACAGGACTTTGTAAAAATATTTTGAAATAACAGAAACATAAAAGATAAATACACAAGCTTATTATCATGCTGAATAATGTAGCATCTTGCCCACACGTATTACAGCTATTCTAGCTCATAGTACAGGAGAAGACTCTATAGGATTCCAATCAGCAGAAGGAAATGCTGTCTGGGAAAATCAGTAGCATGCTATTACAGCAACTCTGCTCTATTTATAGAAAGACTTTCAAAGCAATCTCTGCTACTGCCTATATTAAGTAGCACAATTACATCTGCCGGACAAGCATTTTATACCATCCATGACACTTGGCAGCGAATCTTAGTTGTAAGCCAGGAAGGAAAAAAACTGGTAGGGATGACAAAGATTGAGGGCTGAATAGAACTGTGCAAAGGTGCCAAATAGAGCAACCTAGAATAAATACTAATTATGATATTTATCATGTGCTTGGGGTTATGATGACAGAACTCTCAAATATTTCATGGCAACATTATATGATGTATTATCATATACCTGTATTACCTGTATTATCATCAAGCTGAATGCAGTTCATTGACTATATTTTCTGGCTATGAAGAGCCTAGTAACCCATTTTTTTAAATAGCAAAACTGGAAAGTGGCCCAGTATTTTGGGACCAACCTTCCCAATGAGTGTTCTTCAGTCTGCAAGTCCACTGCATATTTCACCATGGCTACGTCTGATCTTAGCTAGAGTATGCAGATGAGAAGACATGACCTGTGCACATTTGCAGGCTCTGTCCAATCTTAATTATAAAATTTTATAATTATATGCCAGCTCAATCATAATAATAGTTTCTGGACCATTATAGTTTGCAGGCCACCATAGCTAGATGGTGTCTCTGACCTAAAATCAAAGAGACAACATAAATGTATAATGTAATGTATCAAGGGTGGGTTTCAACCGGTACGGACTGGTACGGCTGTACCGGATGGTGAAATTTAGCATGCCTTCCCATACCCTTTGGTCAGGAGGCCCCATACCGGAACGCTCGCTCCCCTCCTTTGTTCTTTCACTCGCCCTTCCCATCCACACCATGCTGCCAAAAAGTTCTCAGAAGAAGAACCAGAAGAAGAACGAACTGGTGAGTGGTTGGGGTGGGGAGGAAGATGTTGGGGAAGAGGGGCTGCTGGAACAGTGTGTGTGTGTGTGTGTGTGTGTGTGTGTGTGCACAGGCTATGGGTTTTAAAAACATCTGAGTGAATCCAGGAAGAGGGAAGAGGCAGAGGGGCTGGAAGTGTGTGTGTGCGTGTGTGTGTGTGTGTGTGTGCAGCGCATGTGTGTGTGCACAGGCTGTGAGTTTTAAAAATGTCTGAGTGAATCCAGAAAGAGGAAAGAGGCAGAGGGGCTGGAAGAGTGTGTGCTGTGCACAGGCTGTGAGTTTTAAAAACTTTGAGTGAATCCAGGAAGAGGGAAGAGGCAGAGGGGCTGGAAGTGTCTGTGTAAGGTGGTCAGTAATGTTGAAGACTGGCAAGGACAGCCGTATTTCCTCTGTAAGTAGCTGTTTTATTGTTTTGTGTACTTATTTTATTCTTATTTAAGTAGTAAGTGCACAAAATAATAAATTTCCTTTTTTTATATCTTCTTTTTGTAGGTCATTCTTTGGGGCAAAGAATTCAATGACATCACCTTGGCCACTCCCACCCAGTCACATGACTGCCAAGCTACTTCCACCCAGTCACATGACCACCAAGCCACTCCCACAAAACAGGCCACACCTACAGAACAGGTTCTAAAAAATTTTGAAACCTACCACTGTAATGTATGAACCCATAAATGATCCATATTTTTTATTGCATTTTACCCGAACAATTCAAATAACTTTGCAAATGGTAGATTGGTAAGGATACTACAATAGCAAATGGGGCCCACTGAGGCTGCTCAGCACAATAATGTTTTAGACTCCAGGAATGTGTACCTAGGCACATTCATTCATACCATAAATGTATAAATGTTTAATATGTTTACATTGAATCTTTTCTTTTAAAAATGATTATGGTCATGGGATGATTGTTTATAGCCTTTAAACATCTGTTTTATGTAAAAATCACTCTGTTTTATAAAACCAGATCTAAGCTAAACTGCTGGTTCTTCATGGGACTTTTTTTTGAAGAATTTCCAGATTGCACCTATCCAACAAGTATACATTGGGGACATATTTTTGGACACAACTCAAAATACCACTCACAGTCTTTAAAGCACTAAATATCTGAGGGCCAGCATTGTTTTGGGACTGCTGTCTCCCATTCAAACCTACTTCTATATTATCTTTGTTACCCTGTTTCCATTTTCATTATCATCTTTATTGTTGCTTTCAATTGTTACTAGTATTCTGAGTGCTGTAATTACTGGAAATATAATTTATAAATAAATATGTCAGTAGAAAAATATTCAGAAACATTTGTATCAGGAAAGTTTCTAAGCTGCTTTAAAATTAATTTGAAAGCAATTATTTTGCAGTCAACATGACATTTAACCTTCTACAACAGCAAAAAGGATTGGCAGATTGCCACAATGCATGTAGAATGTCAGCTTTATGACTATTGTTTCTTGTAGGGATATTGTATCCTTCCAACTGAACACTGCTCTTTATTGGATGTATTGGGAACTCTCCCTAAAACATTTGTATTGAGTAAATGATTGAGTATTTATGTGCTACCAAGTTATTGTGGACATTCAGCAATCAAATAGGTAGACTTTCTCTGTGCAACTTGTCCCTAATCTGGTCTTTCATGTCTTCTTCTAATGGTGCACCCATAGCATTTGTAAACTGAATCTATCTGACTTGCAGGTGGTCAATCCTGAAATGTTATACAGCAGTGCAGTGACGTGCGGTGAGGTTTATGGCTGGTGAGGCACTGACACAGTGGTGGGTTTCAAACTTTTTTAGACTTGTGGACTTCAACTCCCAGAATTCCACAGCCAGGCATGCTCAGTTCCGATTTAAAGCAACAGCATTTGTTTTTCTCCTTTGAGAAAGAAATTTCCTTGTTTCATTTTCTTTTTCTTCTCCCTTCCCCTCCTTCCTTCCTCCCCCTCTCCCTCCCTCCCCCTCTCTCAAACACACACACACACACAGAAGTTGGATTGGACTATCTCTCCTACCCCCTTCCTTCTCTCACTCACTCTCAAACACACACACACACACACACACACACACACAAAAGTTGGACTGGATATCTTTTCCAATGGCTTGAAAGCAGCTCCTCTGCTCCTCCTCCCCATTCCCCCGCTGCCTTCCCCAAACACCTCCCCCATTGCAAATGCAACCTGCTGTCTGGGTGGGCAATGCCTGGAATGCAATAAAACCCACCCATTCACCTCCTGCTGGCAGGCTGGGGTGAGAGGAGAGGTAGAGAAGCTGGAGGGGAGCTGATCCCAGCCTTCCAAAAGAAAGAAGCTGGGGGAAAGTGTGTGTGCTACAGCATAGCTCTTTGCCTGGCTTCCTGCCTCCTCCTGTGGTCTCCTCATGTTCGCTTGGGCTCTCCCTCCCCAAGTGTAGTTTGATTGCAGGCAGACCCACGTTGCCTTTCCAAACTTGTAATCAGTGAAGCTGGGCTGGATTTTTTTATAGTTTTATCCAGCTATGTGTGTGTGAGAGAGAAAAATGGATGGGGTCCTGGGGAGGAAGTCACTACACTTGGGGAGGGAGAGCACAAGCAAGCCAGGGTCCTTCCCTCCAGCTTTTGCCCAAAGCCCGCACAGCACCAGGAGGATGAAGTTTGAATTCCTCCCTCTCCCTCCAACCCACCCATACCTTTTCCAGCTGCTTCAGAGAGGACTTCAACTCTGCTCTTGCCTTGGGTCCTCTGAAGAAGCCCTGCCCAAATGAGCACCCTCTACTATGAGGCAGGAGAACTGTGTGCCTCACCTAGTCTGAATTTTTAGGCGTTTTACGATCACTTAGCACAAGAAACACGCTCCACACATAGTGATCATAAAATGCCTAAAAAGTCAGACTAGGTGAGGCATGCAGTTCTCCTGCCTCATAGTAGAGGACGCTTTTTTAACAGTTAAGCAGAATCATCCATGGTGAGGCAGCAACTAGCTCAGCTTTTTCCTTTTACATTTTTTTCTTTTCATGATGAGAGCGGTGAGGCTGTGCCTGACTTTCCTCACCTGATGGCACGTCACTGCAGCAGTGATGGTTAATTTTTTTGGTGCCAAGTGCCCAAAGCGCGAATGTGCGCATGTGAATGCATCCATGTATGCCCAAACCCCAAAATGCAATGTGAGCAGTGGGGGCTGCTCATGCGCCCAGCCCTCCCGCATGCATCCCCTGTGCCCCATTTTGGGCCTGAAAGCCTCCTGCACCAATCTAGAAGCCAAAATGGGGCAGGAAAGAGGCAGCAGTGGCTCCTCCTCCACCTACCAGCCTTGCACTCCGGGCAGCGGCCAACCAGCCAGCCAGCCATGCCTGGCCTCCCCCTGTGGCAGGCCACATGGATCCTGGCCTTTCCTGGTGATGGTGGCAGCGAGGTAGGCAGGCAGGCGGGCACAGGGGAGCGACTGGCAGCAGCGCTCCTTGCTGGCAAGGAGGTGGATGTCTGGGGCTGCATGTGGGTGTCGACAGCACGGCTGGTGTGCATGTGCACTAAGAGGAGCTTCCCAGTGGGCATGCATCCATTGGGAAATGAACCTCTCGTTTCTGGCACACGTATGTGCCAGCTAGTTTTCTGGTTACTGGCGCACATGCACACATGACAATCAGCTGCCTGGCTGATCTTCAGTTTCTGGCACTGCCACACATGTGAAGGCCAGCTGATCATTGAACGCACATGTGTACCAGAAGCCCATAAGAGGAAAAGGCGACGTTGTGCATGCCAGGCGACATGGCTCTGCGTGTCACTTCACGCCATATTTGACCATCATGGTTATAGAGTTTCTGCTTAAGCAGGGGGTTGGATTAGAAGATCTCCAAGATCCCCTCCAACTCAATTAATCTTTTTACCCCCATCTTTTCTTTCCTTCCATGCTTACATTAACCTTCTCATTATTTATACTTAGCAATATGCAGGCTTATTACAAAGATCACACTCCTTTTCACCCGTCTCAAACCTGAGTCAAAACACATGATCACACATTTCTCCTCCAACTCCCCTCCCAAAACTGGAAAAAATTAAGAGATAATTACTACTCTCCAAGGAGATAATTTCATGAGCTGTGAGTATAATTATTACAATAGTGGCATTCCTGGGGAAGGTATAGGGAGCAGATTTTAAGCAGGATAATTTTATTTATATGGAGAAATTGGGACTTGAAGTATTTTGTGATTGGAGAAACCTGGATAAAATGTCAAACCAATTAAAATATTGACATAGTGAGTCTGGATACTTTGTAGATTAGGAGTAAAAAATATTTGGATCAAAAATTCAGTCCTTTGGGCACTAGGCTCAAAAGAGAAAATAGGTGGAAAAGAATAAAAAGCATTTACTTTTAAAACATATTAAAGATATTGCAATTGACAAATTGTTTCAAAAAGATCTGGAAGAAGGCATATAATATGATATTTATCACAATGATCCAATTGGTTTTTAAGGAAAATTGATATACTTAGGCAAGTATACAACCATTTTGTGGAGTTTTGAAAAAGATTTTAAAAATTGCAAAAAAAAAAAAGTAGATCTGTTCCAGAATTTGGTAAAGTTTACTTGAATATAAAGCTATCCATAAGCCTTACGTTACATGTACAAATTTTTCATTTGTAAACTTCTTTTTTCTAATGTTTATCTTTTCATATAACCACCACTGAAAATACTTGGCATTAGTCTATATGGAAATAGAGTAATGCCAAGTAGTTTGTATCTTTTAGAGGCAGATAATGAGTGGAATTCAAGGACTTCAACAAAGTCAAATTAAAGCATTGGAGATGCAGAGTATATTCATAAAGTTTTTTAAAAGAAACAAATATTGAAAAGAGATAAATATCATATTGAAAACAAAAGAAAAATATTATTTTTTGTGATATAATCCATGCCCTACCTACATTTATTAAATCATGAGGTCCATATACATTTGCCTGTTAGCAAAGAAAAACAGAATTCTTAGACCCTTTTCCTATCATCTCATTGATATAATTATGCAATACTAAATTGATATTTAAAGAAACAAAAAACAAAATATATTATATATTTCATGAAAAATATTGTGGCTAAGATTAAGATCAGGGAGTTTTCATTCTTAATCAAAAGAGCTCAATTAATGACTATCAGTAGACAAATCTACTCGTAGAATTGTTGGTCTTGGAAAATATTGGAGCAGGAAGTCCCTTCTTTTTGTTCTTAAAGAAGAACAAAAATACATGCACACACACAAACATACCTGTAGACATAGATCTACAAACATATATTCACACATTATATTAAAGTACTGGTAACTGACTTCAAAGCAACTGAATAATTTCACAACTACTGTAGTTTAAATCCCCTCGTCACTGGCAATTTAAAGTTAAAACCTTATTATTATTATGTTTCAGACTAGTATATTGCCTAGTGTGCCTTGAGATTGAGTTAGTTAATACACATATAAATAAACAAATGAACCAATAAATCCTTAAAAACACGCATTGCCAGTCTTAGGGATGTAGCAATTAATGTCATAATAATGGTACCACAATGGTATAGACAGGGTGGCTAAAAATCAAGATTTGAGAAATGTATATTTTGTCAATGAAAGAGAGTGTTATATGTCAAATAGTTCATGAGAAATACTTTTACATACTCCACACAATGTTTAACAGTATCTGCAGTATGAGATCAGAATGTTTCTATGGCAACTGTTAGAACATATAAAAACAGGTGAATAAAATATTAATTGTGATAGTAGCCAGATAACTAATGCTTTCCAAATTGTATGTTCAAATTTAAAGGAATTCCCATATCTGTAATTTTTAAAATGGATAAATCACAATCATAAATCTATTTTATCCTGAAAATGTATTTTATTTCAAAGTGATTGCTTAAGAGCAAATGCTACTAAGGTTAACCAACAGTAAAATATTTCAATAAGGTTACAATTTTCTCTGCTCTACTTTTATATAGATCTCTCTTGAGTTCAATAAACAAATTTACCATCCTTATCATTTTCTCACTCTTTGGACTTAGCAGCATATATCAGTCTGTCTTTGGAGGTTTTCAGGATAGCTTGTGTTATCAAATGAAACACAAAGGAGGAAAAAAATCTTCATAATCATATTATAAAAATTGTCATCTTGACACCGTCATGGTCTAAGAGAATATGACATCAAATTTCTTTCTAGAGTAGAAAGTTGAAATAAAAATGGATTTTGTTCTTAAACTGTTGGTTCTTAGTTCAAAGAAATGAGAATGTTGCTTGTTAACTTCATGAATAAAAATACACACATTTAATTATGAAAAATATATATGGAGATCTACTCTGTCTTTAAGGCACACGGTGTCTCCGTGGTTAAGATGCTGAACTTGTTGATTAGAAAGGTTGGCAGTTCAGCAGTTTGAATCCCTAGTGCTGTGTAACAGAGTGAGCTCCTGTTACTTGTCCCAGCTTCTGCCAAACGAGCAGTTTGAAAACACGTAAAAATGCAAGTAGAAAAATAGGAAGCACCTTTGGTGGGAAGATAACAGCATTCTGTATGCCTTCAGCATTTAGTCATGCCGGCCACATAACTGCGGAGATGTCTTCGGCCAGTGCTGGCTCTTCAGCTTTGAAATGGAGATGAGCACCGCCCCCTAGAGTTGGGAACAACTAACACATATGTGCAAGGGAAACCTTTACCTTTATCTTACTCTCTTTAAAGGCATTAAATTACACTAGGCTCCTTGAAAAGAGGACATTATAGAGAGCACTAAGCCTCACATGTTGGAAATATAACAAATATACAGTATATTGGAAATGCCTTTCCTTGGTTCAGACAGATTTGATCAACAGAGAAATAATGCATTAACTGAAAACTTAAATGGGTATTCTCTGAGTTGACAAGAGTAGCACATGAAAAGCTAAAGTGATGATGCAAAATAAATGATACTGGTACTAAGATCCTATATTTTTAATATTCAGATTTTCTTTTCTTTTTAATTGTGTTAAAAAAAATGGGGCCTACTCTACACTTGTCAAATTTTTGTACCTCAAAATGATAAGAACCTGATCCCATTTGTAGGTATTTAAGTTTGGAAGTGGGTTGGGAAGGTTTATGGGTCATATCTAACTACAGATACAGACTTGGAAACAGTAGCTGTAGTACTAATGGGTGACTGAATAAACTGAAGCCACTCCTCACTTCTCCAGGAACACCTGCAAACAAGTCACAAGGGAACACTCCTACTCCCTGAATCCCTCCCATGGATCAATCCTAGGGCGGGACCTGGCTCATCTTGCAACCCTCCTAAAATAACAGTTCAGGTAAGACTAACTGTCATTTTCCGGAGTAAGTTGCAGGATAAGCCAGTATTGTGACATACCCAAGTTAACATCCCTCGGGGGGGGGACTATTGGTCCTGGGTCCCTGAGCTAGCAACTATCTGCTGTAACACCCTGCAACCAAAGGACGCATTAGCCCACGCATGCACATCCAACTTGTAGTGTCAGATGAAGGGAGATGGGGAAGCCCAGGTCGCAGCCCTGCAGATGTCCGCTAGTGGCACCTGTGTAGCCCAGGCCATCAAAGTGGCAACACTCCTGGTAGGGTGCACCATAATCCCCTGTGGAACTGGCAGATGCTGGGCCTCATAGGCCTATTATTGTGGAAAGTGCACAGGTCCAACCTGGAAGACAGTGCCCCCAGTTTGGAGATGCGACAGGCCAAAGTGACCGGCACAGGAACATGACCTTCAGGATCTCAATTTGAGACTGACTGATCTCAATGGTTCAAATGGTTCACCTGTCAATACCTGAAGAACAGTGGGCGGACTCCAAGTGAGAAATCTATGCACTGCCAGAGGGCAGAGGTTGCTAGCACCCCTCAGAAACCTCCTAACCACTGGAACTGGGATAGTGATAGGTCCATATCACCCAGTATGACAGTAGACAAGGCTGTCACCTATATCCTAAGCATTCCATAGGATAGCCCCTTATCTAACCCCTCTTGGAGGAACTCTAACACCTGGGGAACCGAAGCTGTATGGGGATACACCCCCAACTTACGGCACCAGGACATGAAGGACCCCCAGGTGGAACTATAGATTCTGGAGTGTCTCTGCAAGGAGTGTGGAGTGTCTCTGCAAGGCCTCAATGGTCGAGATCACCTGTTGAGAGAACTGGGCATCCCTGAGACGCTCCCTCTCAATCTCCACATGGCTAACTGCAGCCACTGTGGATCCGGGTGGACCAGGGACCCCTGTCTGAGGTCTATCTCCCCCTCCAGGATCCTCCAAGGCCATTCCTCAGACAGGCATATGAGATCTGCAAACCACGATATCCTGGGCCAGTTTGGCACCACCATAATGAGCTCCGCTCCCTCCATGACCACCTTCCCCACCACCCCGGGGATGAGGGGAAGGGGAGGGAAGGTGTAGAGAAGTTCCCTCAGCCATGGAGTCCAGAGAGCATCAATCCCCTCTGTCCCCTGAGCTGGGAACCGAGAGAAAAACCTCTCCAACTGCGCATTTCCCAGAGTTGCGAAGAGGTCCACCTCCTGATGACCAAACCTGTTGCAAATGCTCTGGAACAATGCCGGCAGCAGGCTCCACTCCCCGTGATTGACTCAGCCAATCTGCTTGGTGGTTGTTCACCCAGGTGATATTTTTTCCACCCACAACAATCGAAGGTGCTGTTCTGCCCAGGTGCCGAGCACCATCACCTCAATCCGGAGAGCTCTGGAATGAGGGCCCCCTTGGCTGTTGATGTGGGCTTTCGCCACGACATTGTTGGTCAACACCAGTATGTCTCGATCTCAAATGCTGTCTCTGAAGTGCCGCAATGCTAAGTGCACCGCTCGCATTTGATATTGTGATGGCGGTCTGTCCACGTCCACCAGTCTTGCATCATCTGCGACTGCAGGAGGGCCCCCCACCCATACAGACTGGCATCTGTCATTAGAGTGAGACATGCAGGTTCCCTGAATTTGCAGCCTTTGTCCAGGGCTGGGGAAAGCCACCAGCGCAGAGACAGATGTATCTGTGATGTCATCGGAACTTTTGCCATGGAAATGCTGGAGTTGGATCTCTGATGTGGTAGGAGGTGCCACTGGAGAGCTCTGGCATGCAGACGTGCCCATGGCACCACATCTATGCAAGAGATGAATTTACACAGCAGACTGGAGAGAACTGCCATGGGAACATAACACTGTCTCCTAACCTTTCTAACTAATGTAATCAAACTAACCTTATGATCAGGTGACAGAAAAACCTTGCCCAACTGGGAGTCTATCACAGTGCCCAGATGCAGTAACCTGGTCGATGGAACAAGGGTACTCTTCTCTACATTAACTGAGAATCCTAATCGCTGAAGGGTGCGCACCACTTGTGAGATATCCTCCCATGTACAGTCAAACAACCCCGTTTGGACCAGGATATCATTGTGATAACACTGGACCCTAACAGAGCGCTCTCGCAGGTAAGTGGCCACCACTGCCAGTACCTTCGTAAAGGTCCTGGGCGCTGAGGCTTTCCCAAACGGAAGCACCCTATACTGATAGAGGATGTCCAGGTACAAGAACCTAAGGAACCTACAATGGTCAGGAAATATGGGATATGGAGGTACACCCCTGTAAGGTCAATAGAGGCCATGTAATCACTACACTGTACCCATGCCAGGATGGACTTGAGCGAAGCCATCTTGAACCTCCTGTAAACTAAATAACAATTCAAAAGTTTAAGGTCCAATATCACTCTCCAGCCCACCGAGCTCTTCGGGACCATGAAGAGGTCCGAATAGAGCCCCAACCCTACCTGGTCAGAGGGCACTTGTTCCACTGCCCTGATGTCCAGGAAGTGCTGAATCGCCTGCCTCATGAGCTTGCGCTTGTCCCTGCTCTTGGCCGGGGAAAAAAGTCCTAAAGTGGTTTGGGGGAATAGAGAGGGACTCCAGATGGAGACCAAACTGAACTGTGCTAAGTACCTAGGCATCCGAGGTCATCTTGGCCCAGGCCTCTGCGAACAGGGTCAGGCAGCCACCAATGGGTGGGGCCGAGCCCGACATACTTATGAAGGACATTTCTTCCAACACCTGATATCTGCCAACTCTGCATCAAGTATCATCACAGCCAGGCAAGAAAGGGGAAGGTGAAAAGCAAGGCCACATAGATTTTTTTTTCTTCCCCCCAGAACCATTTGTGAGGGACAATTCAGGCAGAATCTTTCAGTCCACGTACCAGGCAGATATTCCAACTGCCCAGAAAGAATTTCATAAAGGCAAATTATTTGTCACAAAGCCAGTCAGACAGATATCCTTTTTTTATAGCTATGATTGCTAGCTTGTCTAACTTATTGAATCATATATCTTTCTTTTAGGTAGACAATTCAACTCCTGCTGCTTTATCTTTTGTAATCTGCGATATGTTCCATGATCTGGGACCTCGCTCAACATGGTTTGTGGGTCAGTTGGCCCATCGTGCATCTGTATTTCCTCAACTATCCATACACTGTGTTTTGGTAATTCTTATGGTGCAAGATGAAAGTTTACCTGAAAGTTTACCTGACCAAGCTTCTCAGCTTCTGAGTCTGAAGAATCAGACTGAGTCCTAACTGCTAAAAACAGCTGTCTGATGTCTGCTTCAGATAGGAAGCCATAACAACATTTCAACATCCTTCAGGTGCATCAAAAAAAACAAAACAGCTAGAATGGAAATGGCAGGATCCACAGATCCAGCATGTACAATGGCCTGGGCTTGGCTCTGACAGAAGCATCTGGGAGGGGCCTTTGGAGTGTCAAAGAAATAATACACAAAATATTTTCTGCCACTTAACATTTTTACTACATATTTTTCATCATTTTCTTCATCATCCTTTTTTCTTTTAACCAATAATATACAAAAGAATTACAAAACTTTCCTGTATCTTATGCTGAAGAATTGCTTCATTTTTGTCACTATTCAGTAAAAAAGCAGTTCAAATCCTACCTTTTTTTTCAGGTATAATGCAAAGCTGGTTTTTCAAATACTTTTCAGCATTCACATACTTTATATATACAAAGTATTATTCAAATGGGCATGATTTATATTTAATTTATACCTATGTTATTGATTCAGCAGTTTGTATGGGTTATCCAGAAAACATAGTGTAAGGGGACCTTACCTTGTAAACTAAGAAGAAAAAAGACCAAAACAATTCTCTTTACCAACCAACACCCAGATAAGCAGAGATTAATTGCAGACAAACTGCCAAGCAGAAAACAATACTCTACTTAAGGAATTATTAAGAAGAAAGAATTTTGGTGGCGCAGTGATTAGAGTGCAGTACTGCAGGCTACTTCTGCTGATCTCAAGCTGCCAGCAGTTTGGCAGATTGAATCTCACCAGGCTCAAGTTTGACTCAGCCTTCCATCTTTCTGAGGTGAGTAAAATGAGGACCCGGATTGTTGGGGTAAATATAGTGACTCTGTAAAATCACTTAGAGAGGGCTGTGTAGCACTGTGAAGCAGTATATAAGTCTAAGTGCTAAGTGCTAAGAAAACTACACCCCCACCAACATTGGCAGGATAAGCTACTATATATAAATAGGAAGCAAAAACTACCACTGATAATGTTATCTAGTTAGCTAATGAAACATCTGCAAGCAAAGAGAGCACCAAAGATTTTCTCCCTTCAGTTTTTTTAAACTCAAAGTATAACTATCACTATTTTCTCTGCATATGGCAATTAAAGCAAGATGTATTTACCATGCTACTAGTTTATAGATTTCTACTGACAATATGTTTAGAAAAACATTCTATTTTCTTGTCCTTCACTTTTTCAATCTGAGAATGTTATGAATGTAATGTGTCTATTGTATGCTTTTCAGTTCCTTTGTGGTTGCCATGGCATTGGAAATGCATAACACTGAAGAGAATGTGGTCACACAATATCTCTCAAGGATTTTTTATAGCCATCTGAGACCTGATTTCTCTTTGTACTTTCATGGCTAAGGAAAAAAAAACCTTGATAATTCATTATGCTGAGAAGGCTTTATAAAACTTGTGCTATAATTATAAGCGTAAGGCCTTGGGATAGAAGAAAAAGGAATGTTTCCACTTTAGGAGGGAAAAAAACCTAGTACTTTGTGACTTATATGAAATATAGTAAGTTGTACCCCACCCAGCAAAAAAAATATATGTTATTTTCACAGCTGCCCTGTTTAGCACATTTTTGCTTCCTTCATCTATTAGCAATCACAAGGCAGCATTTCAGTTTTAACACTGTTAGTAGGATCCAACTGACTAACATGAGAGAATGATAATTTACAACTGAAGTCAGCAGGCCATGGCATTCTAGAACACCCCAGTGGTTTTCAGATGTGGGCTTTTTCACCTGAGTTTTATTTGCATCTTTAACCTTCTATCCCTTAAACAGTAATATCAAAAACTAAAAATGTCAGCTGTGTCCTCTGGGTGACATCACTGAATCTGTAGATATGCCTCCTCTGCAGAATCAGTTCAGAAAAGTTATAGCAATAGCAATAGCAGTAGACTTATATACCGCTTCATAGGCCTTTCAGGCCTCTCTAAGCGGTTTACAGAGAGTCAGCATATTGCCCCCAACAATCTGGGTCCTCATTTTACCCACCTCGGAAGGATGGAAGGCTGAGTCAACCCTGAGCCGGTGAGATTTGAACCGCTGACCTGCTGATCTAGCAGTAGCCTGCAGTGCTGCATTTAACCACTGCGCCACCTTGGCTCTTATGTCAGTTTGTATTCTCCACTCTGTAAAAGAAGAAATAACTGTTGGTATGCTTGAGAGAAATATATAGAAAATCACTGAAGAGACCAAGGGAGAAGTGAAGTTAATAGATAAGGACTTCAGTAGGTGGCTAAAAGAATGGTTGCAGATTGCAGTTAACTTCATTTCATTTCATTTATTAAATTTCTATGCCGCCCAATCCCGGAGGACTCCGGGCGGCTTACAGAAATGAAAAAAGATTAAAAAGAATTATTAAAAACAATTGGACACAACAAGGTTAAAAAGGGAAACACAACAAACACCCAATCAGGAGGGGGCTGGACCTCAACCAAGTCTGCCGGAAAAGCCAGGTTTTAATGGCTTTGTGAAAGGCCATGAGAGTGGGTAGGGCCCAGATCTCAGGGGGCAGCTCATTCCACAGGGCCGGAGTGGCAACAGAGAAGGCCCTATTCCTAGGCGTCACCAGTCGGCATTGTCCCGCTGATGGCACCCGGAGAAGGCCCATCCTGTGCGATCTTATTATATAACTGATAACTGATTGAAAATGATCTATCTACACAGAGCTTGTTGCCATATAACTTCCTCAAGGCCTCAAAATAAATGAAACCACAACATTTGAAAATAAATATCCTTTTTGAGGGAAATGGATGAATATAGCTAAAAGAAAGATATGAATCTTTAATGAACAGAGAAGAATCTAGCGCGATATTAATAATCCTGTTGATGTCAAACAATAGGTTAGGACCATATTAGGACAAAATAAAACCACTGGTTAATGTTCCAAATCCTGATTTGCAACAGCAGAATCAAGCATTTAATGATGAATTTTAGATTCTAATATTTTGAAATATTTTAAAAATAAAGCTTATAAAAATAGTCTGCATTCATGCATGTTAAACCACTTCAGTATAGTTCTGTATTTTTCCTCTTAAAGGTCACTGGATGCTCACAATTTTTGGCACATTTTCAGCAAGAAAATAATTCTTAAATGCCAAAAGCCAAAATGACTGATTTGCAGTAGCTAAATAAATTGTTTCTCATACTGATTAAATTAAGGCTAACCTTACAGGTATTTCGTCTTTGTTTTATAATTCATTAGCCCAGAAAAGAATTATGAGTTCTCCTTCAGGAAAAAATGAATATGTAAATTATTTAATTGTGGCTTCTTTAAGAAAACTATCTGGGAAACACAAAATAATTATGGCTCATCTAACATGCATAATAATTGAAAATCAGTAGTTTAGGAAGTTATATCTAAATTTACAAAAAAATAAAAATAAGTTTTTTTTTCTTTTCTTGGAGTTATTGTC
The DNA here is from genome assembly GCF_009769535.1 of Thamnophis elegans. Classification (NCBI taxonomy): domain Eukaryota; kingdom Metazoa; phylum Chordata; class Lepidosauria; order Squamata; family Natricidae; genus Thamnophis; species Thamnophis elegans. Next base: position 42,569,395 of record NC_045547.1, on the reverse strand, counting down.
TCTTTTCCCTTCTTGTTTTAAAACCTAAGGTTTTCAGATGCAGATTGTAAAAGTTCAGTCAACCATAAAATGACAGCAGGATGATATGAATTAGCCTAACTCCTGACTGCCATCCAATGTCAACTTAGAATTTTGCATATGATGCCTACAGCTTTTAGAATAGGTTTCAAATATCAAAGAAACATCTCTGAGTTTTATGACAAGAGAACAGACAAATACCAAAGAATTTTATGGTTGCAGATGATAGGAGATAAAATTAAAGCAATTTCAAATATAATCCCACACAGTTTAATTGGGGAAAAATGTGAATTTGCTGAACAACCAATTCAATTACAACTGATTGCAGAACTGCTACTATTAGAGTAGAAAAAGCTGTTTTATATGATATCAAATATTGATCCACTTGACATATTGTGCTAAGCTACAAGTCACAAAATCAGACAAAATCACATAATTACGTTCTTCCCACTATTCTTTTCCTCAAACTACTGCTCACTCACCAAAATCTCTTGAGTAGTCTTTTCTATGCCACCTACATCACCAGATTGCTTTAATGAGAACTTCTATGGGATCATTTCTATGGAACCCATGTGGCATCTTTGAGTTATGGCTAAGGTGACCAGACCTCCCGCTTTCAGCGTGACAAGCATGCTTTTCTACAATTTCTCCTGGGTCCCGGGCAGTTTTCAAAAAGTCCCGCTTTTATAGCTTGCTCGCTCCCCCTCCCATCTGCTGTCGCTCCTCCCCTGTCCATCCACACTAAGTCTAAGGCAGCCCAGCCTGCCGCTCACTGATTGGGCCTGGACTCCAGCCAATCAGTGAGCGGACTGGGTGGAAAAGTTTAAGCATGCTGCTGACTCGAGTCTCCATTTTGCCTTCGCCTATGTCTCACGTGGCTGATAACCTGGTCTCTACAGAAGAGGTAATTTTAAAAACTTTGGAGTGAATCCAGAAAGAGGGGAGAAAGAGGCTGCAGGAGTGTTTGCACAGGAGGGGGAATTTTTAAAGGTCCAGTGAATCCAGAGGAGGAGTGTGTGTGTGTGTGTGTGTGTGTGAGTGAGTGAGTGTGTGTGTGTGTGTGTGTGTGTGTGTGTGTGAGTGAGTGAGAGAGAGAGAGAGAGAAAGAGAGAGAGAGAGGGGCTGGAGTGTTTGCACAGGAGGGGGAATTTTTAAAGGCCCAGTGAATCCAGAGGAGGAGTGTGTGTTTGTGTGTGTGTGTGTGTGTGTGTGTGTGTGAGAGAGAGAGAGAGAGAGAGAGAGAGAGAGAGAGAGAGAGAGAGAGAGAGAGAGGCTGGAGTGTTTGCACAGGAGGGGGAATTTTTAAAGGCCCAGTGAATCCAGAGGAGGAGTGTGTGTGTGTGTGTGTGTGTGTGTGTGTGTGAGAGAGAGAGAGAGAGAGAGAGAGAGAGAGAGGCTGGAGTGTTGTAGCTTCTGATTCTTGATGAATGTATTCTATTTTATTTTTCTTTATGTACACTGAGAGCATATTCACCAAAGACAAATTCCTTGTGTGTCCAATCACACTTGGCTAATAAACTATTCTATTCTATTCTACTCTACTCTACTCTACTCTACTCTACTCTACTCTACTCTACTCTACTCTACTCTACTCTACTCTACTCTACTCATTTCTATTTCAATTCTAATAAGGAGTTTAGCTTCTCTCTCTTGAAAATGTAAGCTAGCATAAGGCATTATAATGCAAGCTAGCTTTAGCTTTCAAACAGTTCATTTAGTGACCAAAGTTACTGATGACCATTTTTCACACTTAGCGACCATTTTTCACACTTAGCGACCATTTTTCACACTTAGCGACCGTCGCAGCATCCTCATGGTCACGTGATCAAAATTTTGATGTTTGGCAACAGATTCGTATTGATGATGGTTTCAGTGTCCTGGGGTCATATAATTGCCTAAAATTTTTAATCAAGCCTCCCCCCCCCCCCGATCAATGGTATCCCTCTTTACCAATCTGAAAATCTGGTCACCTTAGTTATGGCTGCATTCATAATTAGGAAACAGATGCCAATAGAAAATTGTACTAGTTTGTGGTGGGAATAGGCAATTATCATCACTCTTGTAAGTCAAATTCTCATGATTCTTAAAGAGTAGTTAAACTGACCTATGCTAAACTAAACCACCAAACCCTCAAATAAAATTTGCTCCAGATTAAAGCAAGTAAAGCCCTGTTCTGCAGAGAAATTAGGAAAAGGACAAGATCAATAACAATAATTGACGAATCAAGAAAGCTATATAGTGTTGGAGTGAATGTTGGAAGTTTTAAAGAAGAGATTGGATAACCATTTGTCTGAAATGGTGTAGGGTTTCCTGCCTAAGTAGTGAGTTGGACTATAAGACTTCCAAGGTCCCTTCCAACTGAGTTATTTTATTCTATTCTAATATTGGTGGCAATGCATCTACATGACCTATATGACTATGCACATATATATTCAGTATAATATATAAAATATATTCAAGAGTTACATATTTATTTGAAAAATAAAGGGAGTCATATTTTAATGAACTGATCCATCCAGCAATTTAGTGAATACAATAGAAGATGAATAAGACTATTTGAATTTTGCTAAAGAAAATTTTCACTATCTAATAAAGGTCAGTTCAGCTGTATTTATCTTTTTACAATTATCACTTGAAGAGACAACAAGGCAGCTGCTGAAGATGAAATCATGTAGATATAACAAAATATGAAGCATCTGCTGTTTTTCCTGAACAAAAGAAAACTCCATACATCTGTTAATACCATGCATATATTAACATTTATTATTTTTTATGATAATGAATAATCTAGAAATCGTGGAAAATGCTAGGAAGGCAGGCCCAATTATTGCCACTCAGTGTATATAAAATTTGTTCTTTAGAATAATTTTTGAAGTCACGTAGAAATAGTTCCATTCCGTATCTTTAGTTACGTTTCCTAGAAAAGATATTGTAAAAGCAATTGCACAACATCATTCCAAAGAGTTGTCCACTCTAGTTCTCTTTGGGTTTTTTTTTTTTTTGTGGTTCTGTATCTGCTATCCAAATCCAGGTCTACTTGGCTTGTCAACATTACCAAAGATCACCTACACCCAGCTATCTAGTCATACTAGACTTATAGTGCTATTTATAAATCAGTAAGATTTTGGCATTTTTCATCTTGTTTGCCAAAAATAAATCAGCATTTTTTTAATTTTACATTCTCAAAATGAATTTGCAACTAGTTCATATGGCATGTTTACAAAAAGCAAAAAGGAATGAAACTGTGAGAATTAAAAAGATTTCAATCATCTAAAATCCCACTTTTTCTATTCATCTGAAAACAGGACCAGAAATACTTAGCCTTTTCAGAAAGGAGCTATAAATAAAACAAATTGCTCTTACAAAAACATATAAGGGAGTTTAAAAGATGTGCGCATATATTTGCATAGAGAAAAATATAGCAAAATGTCAAAACAAATATATGAATGAATGATTTGGTGAAGGCAAAAGGTGTATCTGAATTATTCTTGGCCTTTTTGCATATGACAATGATGTAGCATTTCATTCACAGGTGAACTTCAAACGTGTGCTGAACTGAACTTTTCATGATCATACTTATTGATTACTTTTGGCAGATAGAATGGATTTCTGCTTTATAATTCATCCTATGGGGGTTCCATCCAGCCTGTAAGATGTTACTAAAACTGTTTTTCTCCAGAATGATGAATATAAATAAGAATTCATCTTCAACCAACAGTTGTCAAACAAAATAGCCTATAAAGATGTTTCACTAATGTTTGTAGAGCATCCTTTAAAATCTTATTGCTGAATGAGGTATTATTTTCTTGCCAAATGAGAGAAATGGCTAGCCTTTATCTCTTCAGTCCTAAGAGAGCCTTCCTCAAAAATCAATTCATGTATAGCAGTTGGCACAAAAATAGCTTCATTGGATGTCATCATCTGATGAAACATTTTGGAAGAAAAATTTGGCTTTAGCATTAGTTCCTTTGTTCATTGCAGTCAAGTGTATTGTCTTTACTCAGCTATAGTTGAATAAATATGGTTTGAAGTTATATATTACTTAAGTGTTTATCAAAATGGTTCTTGCCATTTATTTATCATCCCATTCTCTGTTTTTGTTGTTCTGAAAAGTGTTGTTACTGTAATCATGCTCATGGTTGATGAGCAGAAAAAGAAAATCAATTACCTTTTGTTTAAGGCTCCTATTTCTTATTTACATGTATTGTTTTACATGCTTTTGTCTATGCATGGTAGTTCTAGGAATGTGCGTTGGGTAACAGATTCCTTCAAAGCACCAGAAAGCCCAACACCAAAGAGGAAAAAAGTACACCATTGTTTCACAATTATTTTTTTTAGCTTGTGTGAGTCATAGTAAAACTGTCTTCTTTTTTAAATACCTTAAATGTTATGACATCCACTTCTCCCCCATACAGCTATTACACTGAGTAGTTACCAAAGTGTTTCCATCTTCATAAATTTGGATAAGCTTACTTTTTGTATTAAAATCAAATGCACTTGAAAGGACATTAGGTTTTTGGAACATGCCCAATAAATTAATTCCAGTATATAATGTATTTTGCCAATAATGTTTAACTATGGTTTATTGAAGGGAAGTGAACCCTGTGGTCATCTAGAAGAACCCGAATTAAGATTAACAGCATCTCACAACATTAGCCTTTTAACTGGGACTGTCTAGATTTGTACCTCAGAAACAAGCAGAGGACCATAGGTTTCCAAATTGGGTGGGGGGGGGAGGAGGAGGAGGAGGAGGAGGAAAAAACACTACCAGATTCCCAATGATTTTGAATGGTTTCTGTCAGAAAAGAAGATCATTATTGGCCCAGATTCTTGTTTATAGGCTTGAGTAATAAATGAATTTACATATGATCTGATTCTGCCTGACATTTTTCAAAGTAAAAACACAGAAAAAAATAACTATAAAAATATAGCAATAAATACAATGGAAAAAATATGGCAAAACTAGGCAACAAAAAGTAAAACATACATACTACTCAAAATCCCTAACCAAAAGCCTGGATGAAGAGCCAAGTTTCTAGTTCCTCTGAAATGTTTGAGTAGCTGTGAGTAATGCCTTCTAGTCCAGGAAAGGTTTCAGTCGGTGCACAACAAAAGTTGTACAAAAGCTTTCCTAGCCATGGCTGCACCTACTTCTCAAAAAGAACGTGCTCTCCAATTATGTTTGGGTTAGTGAAACCCAGCCAGTACAAAAAGGGGGAAATTCCAGATTGCAGATACCCCTAATGCTCTTGCTAGGTTGAATGAAGCCTGGTCTTCCCCATCCATAGCATTCAGATACTGAGATAGAATATCTATAGTAGCAGCCCCCAAACTTTTGGGCACCAAGGGCTGGTTCTGTGGACAACAGTTTTTCTGTGGATGTATGTGTGTCACTTTGCATGCTGCCTGCCTCCCATGCTTGCACAGATGGGGCATTGTTCGCTTGGGAAGCCCAGTTCCCAACTTGGGAAGCCCAGTTCCCAACTGGTGGGTCATAGACCGGTGCCAGTCCATAGAGCAGGAGTTGGGGACCCCTGTTCTATAGCACTTGGCAAATAGAACTGACCCTCCCCATTTCCAGTTTAACACGTTAAACAATTACATCATAATGGCTATCCTGTTTAAAAGCAGAAGTGTGGAAGAAGAAAACAAGCTGCCTTTGAGTTTGGTGGGCATAAGACAAATATTCTCATAAGCACTTGCCTTCAAATAACAAACAACTCTTGTACCATGGGTTATGAGAATGATTCCTTCTATGAGGACTTTGAGATAATATAACCACAGTCGCTTTAATGCCATTTTAAAAGCAATGCTGATAGCCTAGGAATTGGCAATCTCATTACACAACTCATTATTATTGTCATACTAGGTAGCACTTAAAGAAATTTTTATTCAAATCATTTGGTGGGGGTTTTGGTTGCCCACATCTAAGTTAGTCCATTCTTGGATTTTGTATTCTTGGATTTATCATGTAATCAAGTTATTATTTATTATAATTTTAAAATTCATTATATTGGCAATGTTTTCATAATTGAAATATTGCTATAGCTGTGCAATTATAGAGAGAATCAGCTTTAAGACTCTTAATACTGCAATGTGCTCTACATGGGGCTGCCCATTGCAGCTTTAATACTGCAATGTGCTCTACATGGGGCTGCCCTTGAAGAGTATTCGGCGACTTCAGCTGGTCCAGAATGCGGCCGTGCGAGCAATCGTGGGTGCACCCCGTTTCACCCACGTAACACCTATCCTCCGCGAGCTGCACTGGCTGCCTGTTGATCTCCGAGTGCGCTTCAAGGTGCTACTTGTCACCTACAAAGCCCTGCATGGTATTGGATCTGGGTACTTGAGAGACCGCCTACTGCCAATTACCTCCACTAGGCCGATACGATCCCATAGATTAGGCCTCCTCCGAATTCCATCAGCCGGCCAATGTCGGCTGGCAACTACCCGGAGGAGAGCCTTCTCGGTGGCTGCTCCGACCCTCTGGAACGAACTCCCCGTGGAGATTCGTACCCTCACCACCCTCCAGACCTTCCACGTAGCCCTTAAGTCCTGGCTGTCCCAACAGGCCTGGGGCTAAAGATTTCAACCCCACTCGAATTGTATGACTGTTGTGTTTTTAATGATGTATCGTTTTTATGTCTGTGACTTGTTTGTCCTCCCTCCCCTTGAGTTGTGAGCCGCCCTGAGTCCCCCCAGGGAAAAGGGCGGCATACAAATAAAGCATCTCATCTCAATCTCTTATTTAGCAATGCTGTTGTGAATAGAGATATGAAGTAGCAGTTAAATTCTGATTAATCTTAAATAAAATCTTGAGAAACTAAATATTTTAAATGGAAGTTTTTCATATTTACTTGAAATACTTTTCTTTTTAAAGAAAAACAAAACTAAATTTGGGGTCTATATCAGCCTCATCCTGCAATTCTTCAAATATGTTGTACATAGAATCCCTAAGTATAGCCAAAGGCTAGACATGCTGTGGTATAATAATCCCAATTCACCCAGAATACCAAAATGGAAGTGAAAAACAATTCAGAATACCTAACATATTTGTGTAAAATGTCATACATATAATACTTTTCCACATCTACCGATATATTCATACTTCGTGATGGCTACAGATTATTTCAGCATATATATGATTTGATTTTTTCCCCCTTTGAAGTTCTTGTACCCTTCAGCACGATGGGAAAAAATTATCAGTGTTCTTGCCATTATTGTAACAAGTGGCCTATGAAAATTGAGCTACAATTGAAATATTGACTCAAAGGTTAGATATCAAACAGCTGATCTATATATAAATTGAGTCCTTGGTATTTCAGCAATATATCCAGAGGGTTTGAATACATTTCTGGATCACTATGCAGTAAGTGGCACAGATAGCGAAGATTAGAATCTATATTATAATATTTTGCTGGATCATCGTGTCTCCTTTGGGTAGAAGGACTTATTGGTTCATGGAAAAGGATTTAGAACATAACGCCCAAAAAAATCCTGAGACTATATGATGCAATAAATTATGACTAATATTTATCTAATAAATATAATCATAAGTAAATGGTAATATTAATATTCTGTCTCTATCTTTATAACACAGATGAGATTAATTTTTGTTTTAGTATATTATGCTTTATTCCTTTTAAATTGTTTTTCAAATAGTAACATATTAAAAATAAATAACAACAGAAAAACTACTTAGGATGGCAAAGAATGCTGCAATATCTGTAAACAAAAAAAATATGCATAGATTTGTACAAAATTTACCTTAGTTTTCCTCACTCTTCCAAGTTTTCTAGGGCAACTTCCCAGAATGTGAGGATTTCTCTCCCATAATTGCCAACCAACTTGGGAAGATTTTGGAAACTATAGCCTCCATCTGAAGCATCCTTGGATGATAAGACTAACAAGCATCATGAGATCCCAATTTCACAATAATTTTCTGAGAAACATGTACCATATGTATAGGATATATAGTATCAGATATATAAACCTAGAAAAGGCAACAGAAAATCCTAGCAAATGTTTTAGACAGATTTATCACTTAATACCGGTACGTATTTCTCAATGCTGCTGCTTACTGTGAGACTATCTAATTTTATAGGCAGTTGATGACATTCACGGTCACAATAAAGGCAGGAAAAAATTAAATAGATGGATGCCACTTAACTGTAAATCTAGGCACTATAAAAATGGAATAGCAACTCATTTTTAAAGATATTTCATTTGCTGATTACTTGTTCAAATAACATCATTTTAAGAATCTCTCTTCTCTGCTGTAGTGATTCATAATTTCCTAGGAGGCTGTGAATAACAGCTGGTATGGTCATTCAGAAGCATTCTGAATTTTTACCACATGTAATAGTCTTCCTTAATGGATTTCAAAAAGACTGTCAACCCATAAATTAATGATGAGAATTTTCTTCTGAGAGTAAGATCTAAAATTTCTTGCACTATCAGGAGCCATCAAGAAGACTATTGAGCACATAATCTTTTTTGTTCCCCAGGACTAGCACTTTGGGGAAAGAGTGGAATGGCCAGTGGCAATTTGTCCTACCCTCTGAGAAAATGGTCCTCAGTTACGCTTCCAGCCTTCCCTCTCACAATACAAAAGAAAATTGTATACTAGATGAAATCTAGAAGCAATTAAGATCCCAGGATGACAAATAATATGGAGTAGATTGACCGAGAAGAACAGATCATGCATCCATGTGGTCCCCAGAGCCTGTCTGACTACAAGCATGGGAAAACAACATTCTAATTCCTTACCATTGGCAATCTCCTTTGCTACTTGAAAAAGTTGGGATAGACTTCTGTGGCACTGCATTGCTGGTGTTGAAGTCGTTGCCACCTACTGCAAGTTCCACAGGAGATTGTAGAAGAGAAAATGAGAAGAAACACAAAGCAAGAGAGCCACTTAAATAAGGGTGCCATGTCGCTTTGCATAGCAGCTTGGAGGATTTGATTTGGTTAAACTTTCATCAAACAAAGCTCTCCTTCAAAACTTTTCACTAGTTTATCTCCCACTTTTCTTTCAAGAGTTCATGGTGGTTAGGGAGAAGTACATTTGATTGAAGGATACTAATTGGCTCAAAGTCACTTAATGTGAGGATGAGCTTAAATTGCCACTCCCTGTTCTATCCTAAGACTATACCGCCTTTCTCATCTTAAGATAGAAAATGCATAAAACCCATAGCCTAAAATGAGTCTTAACATAGTTTCTAAAAAGAAAAAAGTCAGTCAGTCAGTCAGTCAGTCAGTCAGTCAGTCTGTCTGTCTGTCTGTCTGTCTGTCTCTATCTATCTATCTATCTATCTATCTATCTATCTATCTATCTAATTTTCAAATTTAGAAATTACCCATCTCACTCTTAGGGCAGCATACAATTAAAAATATAAAAAATGTAAAAAACATGAAAATGGCGCAGTGGTTAAATGCAGCACTGCAGGCTACTGCTAGATCAGCAGTTCAGCGGTTCAAATCTCACCGGCTCAGGGTTGACTCAGCCTTCCATCCTTCCGAGGTGGGTAAAATGAGGACCCAGATTGTTGGGGGCAATATGCTGACTCTCTGTAAACCGCTTAGAGAGGGCTGAAAGCCCTATGAAGCGGTATATAAGTCTACTGCTATTGCTATAAAAAAATGAATAAAAGGAGCCAAGTAAAGCCAGGATAGAATAAACTAACAGTTTAAAAGATGGGGGAGGTTACATGCTCCTCAGTGAGCCTCATGGGAATCAGTACAGCTAGGTCATCAAACTGTTTCAAAAGGCTAGGAGTATGGGGACTACCTGACCTCTAGGGGGAGGATATTCCAAAAGGTGTGTGTGATAGCAGAGAAGGCTTTCTTTCAGGACTCCACCAGTCAAAATTCTTTGACTGAATGGGGTCTGTAACACATCTTCTCTGCCTGACTGAGTGAGAAAGGCTGAAGCAATGGGGGATAAGACAGTTCATCAAGTAATGTAGCCCCATGATTTGTAGAGCTTCAAAGGTTTTAACCAACCTCTTGAATTGGACACAGAAGCAAACCAGAACCCAAAATGTTTTGCACAGCTGAGTGTTCCATGCACCATTTTTGCCCCCTCCCAAAAAAATAGCGCACACAGCCGTATTCTGTTCAAACTGAAGGTTCAAGATGATCTCCAAGGGTAGTCCCATGTAGAAAACATTGTAGTGGTCCAACAGGGCATGACCAGGACATGAATGCCTGAGAGAAGGGTAACTGACACAAAACAGGAAGTTGAGCAAAGGCCCTCCTAGCTACAATTGCCACCTGCTCCTTGAGGAGGAGCCATGAACCCTGGAGCACCCCCAGACTGTTGGCTTTTTCTGGGATAATATAACTCCATACAAGACCAGAAATGATAACCTCACAGATGCAAAGGTGGTCCCATCCACAGCCATCTGATCAAGCTTCACCTAGAAATTCCAAGCTTCCCTCAATACAAGGGGGGAAATGATAGCTCCTATCTTGCACCATAAAAAAGACCAAATAAATAATAAAAGTTGCTTAACCCCTAAATATGCCTCCACATTTTGAAAAACAAGGGAAAGGCTATGATCAGGACAGCCTTTGTCTGGTTTGTTGTCCTGGATCAGTGCTTACACACTTATCCTTTCTAGTGTTTCTTCATGGTTACTGTTGTGGCTTTTGAACTGCTAAATTTGGCATGCTCTTTATTTTGCATGTGAGTTTTTTATGTAATCATGAAAGTTGGATTCCCAGGAATTTAGTGGTTACATGAACAAAGAATTTTGTGAAAGCATAGATTGTGTCTTCAAATGCAAGTCATGGGTATGTTGCCATTTTTGAAGCAGCATTCCTTGGCCTGAACTTACAATCCATATCACTGCAACCCATCCACTTGTCAGGCCTTTGAGCAATACTTTTCCTTGGACTCTGATTTAATTTTGGATGCTATTTGAAACACTGACATTAACCTGAATCTCCGTTAAAAAACTTCACCAGCTGCATCAGAAATTGGGGCACTGTTTGGGGTTCTGAGTCCCAGCACTGACCCGAGCTTGGGCAGTAAAAAATCTCAGTGAAGATGGAAGAAAGCCATGGGGAAAGCAGCAGATGACGGATCACCTATCTATGTTGAGACCATCTATGTGGCTTCCAAGGCCGTGGTAGAGGCCACAGAGAGAGAATGCCAGCTGGGAGCCAGGCACAAAGAGCCAACCCCTAGGCCTCCCTCACAAATGGAATTAGCTCTGCAAGATGAAGCCTCAGGATTTATTGCATCTAGGGAGTTGCTGCTGGAGCCGCAGGGGGGTGCGAGGGCAACCTCGACATATGATTGGAGGAGACCAAAGCAAACACTGGCTAGCTGATCTGATAATTGGGGATCCAAGCCACCCTCACGCAGTCATTCTCTGACCAGCCCCCCAGACCAATTCAGATAGCTGAATGTGAGTGGAATCAACCCTAGCCTTTGTTCAGGACCACTGGCCCAGCCCACATTCTCCTTCCCTAGTAGACACTCTGCAACATGCTGGATTGGAGATCTTTGCTCCTTCCACACAGTGACAAGTGGATCAGGTTGGTTCACCAACAAATGCACGCTCGACAAAAGCGTGCCAACAAAACCGCGGGGACAAAAGCGCGAGTTCGAAATCGTGCCGAAGAATGAGGACAGAAGCGCGCCAACAACAGCACACCGACAGAAGCGCGCTCTTAACCTAACCCTAAAGGTAACCCTAAAGGTAACCCTAAACCTAACCCTAAACGTAACCCTGAACCTAACCCTAATCCTAACTCTGAACCTAACCCTGAACCTAACCCGGAACCTAACCCTAAACCTAACCCTGAACCTAACCCTAATCCTAACTCTGAACCTAACCCTAAACCTAACCCTTACCCTTACCCTTACCTTAACCGAAATGGCGCTTCTATTGGTGCTCTTTTGTCAGCGTGCCTTTGTGGGCGCGCTATCGACATCGCGGTTTTATCAACGCGGTTTTGTCAGCACGCTTTTGACGGGTCACGGGTCAGGTCAACAGCTGGAGCAAAACCAACATCAGCGCCTCCCTCCCCTGGGGCGCAGATGGGCCCTCCACCAGGATGGGGAAGTCAACCCAGCCAGCAACAAAGTGGCTGGGGTATATCTCTCCCTAGCAGCCATCGATCTTTGGGCTGCAGCCTGCGAATCAAGCACCATCTCGGTGGGCTTTCTTCCCAGGCCATGGATGGGCGCAATACCAATGGACACCTGCCCCTCCTCAGCAGATGGCACCATTTCAGCTAACTGGGCAGGGGCAACCCCAGGGATTGACCCCCACCAGTTCCAGCCCCACTGATGCCACAGGGGCAGCCCCCAGCTGCAATGGCCCAACAGGCTCTTGCCCAACCTCAGCTGCAGGGAGCGGCCCAAAAAGGGGGATCACTGCCCCAAGTGGCCACCCAACCGCCTGCTAAAATTCAGCCACCAGCCCCACTGGCTCTTGTGCCCCCTCGATTTTGGGCAACGTTTGATGGGACCCCAGGGAAGCTAGCTTATTTCCTTAATCGAATCTGGATGCACATTGATCAATTTGGGGATCACTACCCTTCCAATAGAGAATTGATCTTGGCAATATCAGAAGGGATGAATGAGGGGGAAGCTGCAGAGTGGATAGCAGAGCTCCAATTTGGGCATAGAGCATTGGAGTTCCTGGCTCCAGCCCCAATCCCCCAAGGACACACACCAGCCACCAGTGGGACAAAGAGAAGGCCCCGAAAGCCACCCAAAGAAAGTCATCTGACCCAACAACATGAGAAATCTGATCCCCAGCCTGAGGAGACAGAGAGTCCTACCAATGGGGAAACCCCTCCTACTTCAGTGGAGGAGGAAACCAGTGAAGACGAGCTGATGGTAAGTGCACCCATCCGCCCCTATGCCATCAAAGCCAAGCTCAAAGTGCCCAAAACGGGGTGCCCATTGTAAGGTAAAGGGAGAAAAAAAGAAAAAGATGGTGCTGAGCAATAAAGAGATATGTTTGGTTTGAACCTCATATGTTATATGAAGCTAATCACTATATTTGTGGCTTGTTCAGTGAGCATAAATCTATACGTTTATGTTATTTATTTTAGTTTATTAACTATAAATTATTAATTGTGATTTATTCAGTGTGGCCAAATCAATTTCACTGGATATATTTGCACTCTGGATGTGTGGAAATCCAGCTCTCAGAATTAGACACTTCTGGAGAATACCATTTACTTTTTTACTTTTTTATTTGCCTATCACACTGTCCAAAGCAATTCCAAATTGAGGAAGATTACAATAGATGTGGTTTTTTTAAACTCTGATTTGATGTGGAAAGATGACATCTGAGTCACTACTCTTGGAGTTTTACATATTTAGTGTGTTTACTTGACCCAGTGCAGACCTGCTTGTTTGTTCCAAATTCTTTAACTGACATGAAAATTCCTTTTCATTTTCCATACTGTAGTGTAGATCATCACCAATTACCTCTACTCCCTTATGTAAGGCAATTATATATGAGAATACTTTGAAATGCTGAGGGGGTGTATTTAACTTTCTAAAACAACAAGTATACTCAGTGGAAGGTTTTATGGTTTTCTACAATTCATTTTTATAAATTTGTTATTTCATCACAACCCATGACTTTTCACCAAATCCACCTTTTATAAGGATGGTGCCTTTGGATTATATAAGAACAGTTCTTAATTTCTTAGTATATAACAGTTCAGCTATCAGGGCTGAGAATTGCAGACCCAGTATATCTGGAAAACACCAAAAAGTATAAAAAAAACTAAACTGAAAGCATATTGCTGTGGTTTCATGTTTCAAAAACATATTTCCAAACAAGGTGTTTAAGATCACTTCCATTCTCATGCCACGTTTAATTTTAATATTACATTCTAATGGAGTAGTGATTGACAACAATTAGGCCAAACAACAAGTAGTTTTATATCTTGGCTGCAAAATAATCTGTCTTTTCAGATAATTAAAAAGGGAAGCTGAATTTATCCCATTCTAATTTTCACAGTTATAGGCATTAGTGCTTAATTAACAGTGTTATGTGTTTGAACAGATGAAATTATTCCCCCCAGTACTAAATAAACAGAGATTTTAAAATATCATAAATTGGAATATTGGAAACATTCAAGTAAAATGAAAGAAGAAATTTTTGATAATTTTTTTCATAACATCTGTGAAATAGGTTCCTACTTATTTGGGAGTGGGGTGCTTATATAGATGTGAAAAAAATGTTGCAATGTCAACTTGCTGATTAAGAGGTGATCTTCTAGGCAAGAAAGGTTATAATGATCTACTTGGCACTGTATCTGACATGTTTCTATAAAAATAAGATATTGCAAACTATTTATTTTTATAACCAGTCACCCACACCTAGAGATAATTCAAATTTTAGTCCCAGAATGCGAAGAAACATAAATTTTAAAACAGCAGATGTTTGTTCCACTAGATGGTAACATATGTGACACTATAAACATTTTAGTGCTCTCATAAAAAGAAGCAGAATTTAGTGAAAATTGAACTCTCTAGAACATCCATCAATATACCTGACTTCAATTATTAAGAAGATTTCTGAGTACATTCTTGAAAAACTCTTTCATCCTTGATCAGATAAGCCATTGGTTCCTTTAATTGTCTCATTTGGTTTTTGGAGACACAAGATATTTCCATTCAGGTGAACATCTGTATAATATACTGGACAAATATGTCAGTATATGTATTTATATCTCTAAATATGTTTAGAGATATAAAACATCATAAAACTTCATAGACTTCAAGAAAACATGTTTCTGCTTCTTGAAATCTGTCAGACTCGACTAACCGGTCTTAGCAGTAAATTATGCATCTCCAGAGATTTCATAGCTTAATTGAACCTCTTGGCTTGACTAATTTGAATTCTCAGCTTGATAATACAAAGATGTCAGGAGGCTTTATTTTTCTTGAAATCAAACTCTAGGTTTCTTCTTTCTGCTCAATCATTACAAATGCTTTTATCAATGAAAAAGTATAGGAAAAACCTTGATGACTGAGGCCAGTGTTTTCTGAGAGGCCCATTTTGAAGTAACACATCTCATCCTCCTTCTCCTTCCCCTGGTCCTCTTGCTCCCCCTATTCTTTTTCTGTGTCCATGGTAGGCACTTTCTTAGAAGATATAAGATGAGCAGCAGAAACTTTTATTAGAGTTTAAACATTCAGGGAGATATCTTGTGAAGTTACAGTACCTAGAAAGACAAGCCAAGAAGTATCTTTTTAGACTAGGGCTGTCAAACTCACAGCCCATGGGCATGATGCGTCATGCCCTGGCTATGCCCACACCCGGTTTAGAGAAGGGGGGAAAATCCTGATATATCACATGATGCCACTGTGATGACATGAGTTGGACACCCCTGCTTTAGACTAAAGATCTGAATGCCACCTGTTCCTCCCCAGCATGCCAGCATTACTTTCATCTCTAATGCAGGTAATCACCTTTATCAAGTCCATCAAGTTATTCTTTTTTTTCTGATTCTCATATCTTTTTCTTGAAATTGTATCTGCCCCCCTCCTCAGTCTGCCAAACCAACAGGTGATGTCTTACATGAGACTGAGTGAAACATAGAAGAGCTATTTTAAGGCACTGCTTTAAGCAACAAGAGTCTTGGGTTGGCCCTGCAAGCTACATTACACTTATCCATTAATTATATCTGCCAAACCTCTCCATTGTGACCAGGGACTTATCCTAGAACAGACTGTGGAAAAACAAGGGAGGAAATATTTAGTTTATCTGAGAAGAAGCAATACAGTTCAGATGTCAGCTCTGAGAAGAAAGAGGCTCACTATAATGAAGACTGTCAATTTACTCTCAGTTAACTTTAGTTTTCAAATCTGCTTTTACTCCAAATGAGCATTAAAGATATAAAATCTTCTTGTTACTTTCTTGGCTTTGCCAGCAAAGTGAGGCTTCAAACCACCTTTCCACTAGCTAATTTTCAATAGTATCATTCTTGCTGCTCCTTGGTCATAAGTTAAAAACCAGAAAAGCAATCCATATTATATTTCCTACACTGAGAAAACCTAATTAGAGATCTAGTTTACATAACATACTATTGTGTGGTTTGCTTTTGATACAGTATGTTGCATGAAGTTAACCAATGCTAGGTTAACATGCTATTGTTAAACACACCTTGATCTATTATAGTGTATCAACCCAGTCAATGAAATAAATGATATATATTTCACAGTTTTATCTCTTAAAGATATATTTTTCTAAGACTGGATTTGCAACCTGCATGTTTTATGTAATGTACATTGCAATAGAAATAAAAGGATTAATGTCATCACTAGTAAGTGCCAATAGGAAAAATCACACCAGTAACGTCATTAAGGGTAAGGCAACTGTTCTGGCTTGCACTTGGTTATGTGCTTATTGTTATTGGTTATTGATTGTTTGGTTATTTTCTCCCAGAGAACAGAGCTCAAAGAAAGCACTCTAGGTGATTTCTCAGTATTTCATAAAGACCAGTTAAATGCATATGCAATTTTCCGTGACTTCCTCAGTGGGACTGAGCCCATCACTTAGCAACATTCACTAGGGAGCTTGTTGTAAAGATAGCTTTGGTTTCTCCTTTTTCTGCTAACAATGACATAATTCACTTGGAGGAAATATAACTACTTAGATTTTCATTGCTAGATTTTAAAGGGAGGTTTATGTTATGATGCTATGATTAGAAAATCACTGAATTAGAAATCAGTTTTTAACTACTTAATGCTGGTAGAAAAAATGTGCAGTATGGAATTAACAGGATTTGTTCTGGTAGGTTATATTTTCTGCACATGTGCAAAATGCATTTTTTACACAAGGGAAGAAGCAAAGTATTGTTAGATAAGTCTTTGAACTATTGGACTACTGGAGGTGTGCTACTGACTACTGAAGATATTAAGTTTCCAACTACAGCTGTTTTGACATAACAAATAATGGTTTGCTTAAATGTGGTTTATTTAATAAACTAGAAATGACTAGGTTAATACAATATGCTAATCCACAAAACCTAAGTAACTCCCCTCTCCACAGTAAATCCCCCTCCATAGAAGAAAGGAACAATAATTTTTTTTAGGGGGGAAATAATATTTCCTGGATATAAGTGTCCAAATTAACTTGGAAACATATTATTCGATTCAATGATTCAAACTGACTTGCTGATTTGATCTGGAAAACAAATCTCATACAGGCAGTTAAATCAAATAGTCTCAAATGAAACTCCAAATTGAATCTTAACTTAGTCCTTAATTATTAAAAAATTAAAAAGCAGTAATTTTACTTAACTAGAAGAAATGAACCAGGAACTGCCAACATTTAATTACTTGAAAACTGTAATGGCCAAACTCTGTTTCAGTTTGACTAGGAATGTTAGAAATGATTGTTAGAAATCAAGAGTAGAAATATCAATTGTTAGGGTTTTTTTAAAATAAAAAATGACATGAAATAAGAATACACTGAAAAGATTTCCAGGCAAGACTAGAAATAAGTAGTTGAAATGGCAAGGAACTGAATATTTTAAAAGCTTAATAAAGAAACTTCTCATACTTCAAATGGATTTAAGAATACACTAAGCTAAATATGTCTTAATATATAGTTTGAAGCTTGCCAATGAATTTAGTGTATGGTTTAGTGACTGTGGATAATCAGAAACCATGGTTATATTTACCATAAACACAGCCTACTTTAGGCAAATGCTTCAACAGCAATGTTGTACTTACAAGATGTTAAAGTGGATCAGGCAGCTTTATTAAACAACAGAAGTTCATATTCCAATTCTAAAATGTTATGATTAAAATAAAATAATCCTTGTCACCAGATGTTCAGATATTTATAGTGCATGGGTATATACATATACATTACAGTATATTTTGCTTCAACAATATAAGCTTAGATTTAAAATACATTATGAATCAGAGAACAAGATTGGAGATAATTCTTTCGTCTTGTCACAACTGGCAATACTTCTGCAGGTTGTCATTTTTGGAGGGCTGAATGTTCCCTAATGCTTAGCTATACAAATACAATGAAAAAAATCAGCCGTAAAAGAGCTGATAAAATAAATTTTTTTTAAAAAAAAATGGTAGTGTGGCCTCTATAAAGCCTTGAATTGATTTGGGGGGGGGGGCGAAGCAGAAATGAATTATATGAAAAGAATGTAAAAATAGGCTAAAAGATAAAAAAAATATTCACGGACTACAGAATCTTTTAATGTACAGATTGAGTAAGACTTCATTTTAAGTCCTTTTGTTGAGTTTTAGAAGGATTTGTAAATATAAATATGATGAATTAGCTCTGCTATGAAAATGTTTATCCTAATATGGATTTTTCTATTTAATAAGCCATAAATTTAGATAAGAGCTGAAGCACCAGGTGTTCAAAGCATTCTTCCACAATCAGATTCTGTTTTGTCATAGAGACCTGGTCGAATAGAGAAAGTAAAAATACCGTGACATGATCAACCAGACATACATTATTCCTGCTTTGTGGTAAACACAGCCTAGAAAACTGGCCTTGCCAAGCAACCAGCTATTGAGACCAGCAATTACATTAACACAGAAACTTTCTCAGGGGACAAGTTAAAAGAAGCTGATATGCTGGCAGCAAGTTAGTTCGGCATCAGGTTGTTGGAATTTTGGAGGAAAGGAAAATTATGGACAGAGAACCATTATGGATTTAGGCAATGTCCCTACCATAGATAGACAAGTTTACTGAAGTGTTCCAGAATTGCCTGAAAAAAGGTGAGCATCAAGACATTTTGCTAGCTGGGAGACTGCCAGTGAAGGATAATTAATGCCCTTGATTTATTCTAAGTGGGATTTAGAAACACTGTAACTCCATACAAAAGACTTAAGATCCACATAAGCATTAGAGCATTTATAAGCTGGGTAATAATTATCCTAGAAACATTAGCACAAGTAGTGTTTTTCTACTTGATTTATGGCACAGATTATAGAAAAGGACAGAGAAGGAAGAAATGTTTGTGCTATAACTCTTGCATGTGCAGCTTTTCATGGCTAAATTGACTTTCTAATGTAATGTAGTGTTATGTGCAAATAAAGAAAAGTAAGTTCACCAGAAAGTTTGTATTGGAGTTGCCTAATTATTTTTTCAAGAACCAAAGATTTATGACAGAGAGATATCCCAACCTTTTACTGGAACTTTGGAATGGAAAAATGCTATTGGTATCAGATCAGCCTTATAATCTGTATGGAGCATTAGATTGTCTGTTGCATTTTTAAAAAATGAATCTCCTCTTTTATTATAAGCAGAAGAGCTCTGTAGATATTATTTTCCTGATTGTGAATATTTCATTGACATTTAAAGTTAAAAAGTGATGTTTCTTTTCTTTAAAATAAACTTCCATTTATTTGTCTTTGTAAGATTGGCTTACTTCCCAAAGTAGGAAGTGGGACAAAAGTGTGATTTTTCTAGTAATATGGCTTAATATTATAGGACCAGTAAGTGGTACTATAGAAATTAATCCATTTCTTGTTTTCAGACTTTTCATTAAGAGAAAGATACTGAAGGCCACACAACATAGACATTGTAGTACTGTTTACTTGCTAGTTACTTTATATTATAACTTATTTTTCTCTCCTTTAAATGGTTTACCAAACCATTGCAGTTGGAAATGTAGAAACCTCCTTATTTTGTTTCTATGGTATATGGATTGATTGATAACTTCTAACATTCTTAACCTGCAAGATAGAAACTGTTTTTGCTCAACAGGTCAGAATAGAATAAGACTGTTAGTTTTAACAGGATGTCTGGAGTTTGTTTTCTGATAAGAGAGAAAGGCGGGTTGTTAGTGTTAATTGGGATCTGGTCTATCTCTCCATGAACTCCAAACATTATGACTTTTTTCCTCATTAACATCTTAAATTTTATCCCTCTGCTTTCATCAGAGCTCATTTAAATGGATGTGTAACTGATTTCCTATGCAAAGTTAGTTTTAGTTTTGATCTTATCCAATCAACTTTCTTTTTTTGCGTTTTTCTTTGATGTGTTAACTATAAAACAGAATGGAAGCTGAGGATCTAGAGGAAACAAAGGCACCAACCTCCACAGGACAGAATAAAATTTTTGATTTTGTCTTTTCTTCTAAGAAGCATCCAACATCCCACACCCCTAAATGTAAAGCAGCAAATAAAGATTCTTATATAAATGCTTTCTTCTGAAGGTTAGAATGGCAATGAAAGTGTGAAAAGTTCTATAAAATGGCTAAGTAAGTGAAGTACAAGTTATCTATTGTTCCCTCGGGGAATTTAGCAGGCAGAAAATGTAAGCCTGACTTAAATGGGGAACTTGAAAGGAAAAGGTTCTGTGAATGTGGATGGTGGGAGGGACTTCTAGTCCTCTTGATATCCCTTTAATTTTACTAAACCTAGCTAGGAGAAGAAAAAGAATAAGTAGAAAACACTTCGAAAAATTGACATGTTTGGTCAACAAATTAATTAAAAATGCAAATGTTGGAAGAAATGTCCTTCTGGGTTCAGCTCCAAGTGGAGAAAAAGATACTGTAGGCATGGAGGCTGCTTAGAAAGATAGTTTAATGTTTAATGGTGGACAGGACTGCATGGCTTGAGGTCCTGGGGAAAAAGGTGATCACATGCTTCTAGGTGTTGGGTGAAGAAGAAGGGGTGAGGGAGGGGCTTACAGGGCTTTTTATAATCTGTTCGGCCCCACCTATCTGCCTCCTGCTCCTGTGCAAGAAATGTATTCTGATTGGTTGTCAGACTCACGTGGGGCCATGCAGGGGCAACTCTCTAGGCTGAGTCCAGGTTTGGTTGAATTCTCAGATGCCATGTGATCAGTTGGGTAAAGGGCTTATACTAGCATGCCTTGATTCCATCACCCTGGAGTTGAAGGGGAGGGGTCTTTGTTATGTGAATTGACTGGCTTGGCATCTTAATGGCCCATTGACAAAAAGCGGGGAGGCAGGAAGCTGCAGCAAGTTTATCTTTAAAACTTTTCTCCTTTTTCACATCCAGGGAAACATAATATTCTGCCTTTTCAATATTTCCTAGGATATTTCATTTTTCTGTGAGAGGGCTGGGTGATAACTTCCTACACAAATTTAAAGAGACAAGCATCTATAGGTCTAAAAACAACTTTGAATGTGTTTTTATGTGTAAGAAAGAGAGTATTTAGTAGTTTTTGAGACTTCAGGGAAGGAAGATCCTCTAATGATGAAAAAAATACTTTATTCAGTGTTGTGGAATTGTTTATGGAGATTTTTTTTTTGAGTATGCTGATATTAAACAGTTGGTGTGAATGCATGTGTGTGCTGACACCCCCTCCCAAGGTCAGTGAACAGGACTAATTAGCCTTTTCTTACATAAAGCAAGGAATGGTTGTTGTAGAGTAATTTGTTGGTACTACAAAGTCCATATTGTGTGTCCTTTAGTACCACAGGTAGTGAGAGCTCTCTTATACACAAAGCTCATAAAAGTTAGTGGAAATCTATCAGATGAGACGCGCCCCACCCCGCCCCCCCAAAAAGCTGTGCCTCTTTTGTGTGCTTGAAAATGTCTGTTTCTAGCTCCAGGTTGACCTGAAAAATCAAGCATTGGTGTGGCAAGCTCAGCAAAGACTTTGTATCTTTGTTGCACGAATAGTACGGTCTTAAACATTCTTATCCCCCACACCCAGTTCCCTGAGTTTTCAATATATGATTGGTAATTGAAATGTTCTTAATGCTCTCACCCAAATTCAAGTTATTGTATCATCAATGCAATCTCACTGGAAAGCTAAATATAGATCTTGCTTCAAATCAGACATTATGCAGCATAAAAATAGATGACCTGTGGTGTTCATGTGTTGATGAATATTATCTCCTAACTGCATGGTTAGAAATGAGCAATGCTAAAATATTCTTCAACATCTGGAGAACCAGAGGTGGTATTCAGCCACTTCTGACAGGTTCCGGAGAACCAATAGCAAAAATTTTGCTTGTAGTTTGGAGAATTGGCAAATAGGTAGGCCCCACCCCCACTGCCTCCCAGCTGATCTTTTTTTGTTGCCCTGAAGGAGAATGGAGCTGGAAAGCAGGTTAGTGGGGTGGGGAGCCATGGTGGGTTTCAAAAATTTTCGTTACTAATTTGGTGGGCGTGGCTAAGTGGGGGCATGTGACTGAGTGGCCACATTGGCCAACTTGATATCACTCATGACCCCGCCCACACCCACTCGGTCCCAAGACACCCCCCCACCAAGCCATGCCCATAGGAAAAGGTAGGAAAATGTTTGGGATTTCTCCCTATCTACCCCTGCCGTCCTTCTCCAGTCACCCCTGTTTGCCTTTCTTTAGCCCTAGCCCTAGCCCCGCTTCCTCCCCCACCATGCCTTTTTGGTTGCTTACCTTCCACAGTGGTTGGTCCAGAGTCCAGAAGGCAAGTTGACCAGAGTTTCTGGCAGCTCCCAGCCTGCCGCCACTGCTGGGAAATGGCTGGCTGGCAAAGAAGCCTCCCAGCTGCCGGCTCTTTGAGAGCCCCTTTGCAAAGCATCTCTCAAAGAGGCGGTGGCTGTCTGCAGGCCAATGAAAAGTCCAAGCAGGCTTGCAAGGCAACGGGATGTGCATGCACAAAGAACATGGCGGCAACGGCAGCAGCTTTTTTGCTGGCTGGAGGACTTTTCAGTGGCCTGCAGCCATCCGCTGCCTCTTTGAAAGCTGGTATGAAAAGTGTCGGGGTGAGTGAGCGGCAACCAGGCAGGCGGGAAAAGCAAGCGGCTATAGGGGAACTGGTTCGATTGCGTGGCCAGCTGGCTATTGCTACCGGTTCACCAAACTTTGCAAAATTTCCACCACCAGTTTGGGTGGACTGGTGCGAACTGGCTAAATGCCACCTCTGGTGGGGAGGGAATGTGGATTTTTCAGGATCCTTCCCCCGTCATGCCCCCAAAACCATGCCCACAAAGCTACACCCACCGAACCAGTAGTAAAAATTTTGAATCCCACCACTGTGAAGAACATACAGATTCTTGTATCTATGTATATAATATGAGCTCAGAGACAGTGCTTATAAGCCAGTCTATTCCTTCTGCTTCCCTCAACATTTCAGCTCCACCAATTTGAATAATAATCATTCTTACTATTAATTCTAGGAATGATATGCCTCAAAAGCACCTAGATCAGGGAAAGTTTTTCAAGACACTTCATAGTCTAGAATCAAGAAAGATAAAGCAGAGAGTCCTAGCAATAATGCTTATATGAATCGAGGCCAGATATTGAGATATTAATAATGGATTGTTTTAGAGCATGAGGTGTTGCTTTTTTCCCAGAAATATGTCTAATACATCCATTGTTTTATATCCTAGTATTATAGTTCATATCTAGATCCAAACCTGGCTCCTGTGCTTGATCTTTGCTTTACCAATCTTGCAGTTACTACAGCAGTTATTTCTGGGGTTTTATTTCCCCACTGAAAAGTGGAGTATGATATAATCTTGAGATATATGTTTGCATAGCCTAGATCTGTTTATCCTATGATTCTACCCTGTTTTTTTAACCTTTCCCCTGTCCTTGCTCATCATTTATCTATTTATTAATTGAATAGACCAGTTAATAGGACTAAAGCTTTGCAGAATGAATGGATGAATAAATAAATCATATCCCAAGATGATGTCAGCATAAGACAGGCTGATATTAATTCATATTTTCCTTTTCACAGCTGGTACAGTTTCGGCTTATGTGCCAGGGCCATCTCAGAAATTACCTGCTTTATTTTTAATGAGTGGGAACATTGACATACCTGGCAAGCAAAAGCCAGTTATTGTGACTGTGAGCATCAATATAGAACTTCTATTAAGCATCTCCAAATCTGTAATGTACATCTTTAAAAATATATTATTTTATTCATAAAATAAGATAGGAATATTTAAAAATGTGTGAGTAATAGGCAGCTAGTTCTGCACTTACAGCCCAAAAGAAAAGTGTGGTGTGAACTAATTGCTATATTTTGCATTTTTCATATTTGTTCTGTTTCATATTTTTCATATTTCCTCTTGTGGCTTTTTTATGAGGCACCAGTTTCAGCCTACAAGATGAATTCACAATAGAGTTTTTTCTTTTTTCCCCTCACAACAAAACTACCTACTGTTAACAGAAATATCCATCTAAGCTGCATCACAAATTGTTTTGTAAATTCTGATTTAAAAGCATGCTGCAGTGCAGTACTAGAATATGATGATAACTGCTTTTCAGGAAAAGAAAGCCATGCACAATGTGAACTTTGTTTCATTTTTCTCATAGAAGTATATTAAGTTGTCTTTTTAACATTATTCAGTTCTTTTCAAGAAGATGTTTTTCTTGTTTGATATATTCATTACTTGTGTCTATGTCTATGTATTTAGTTTCAACATACGATAGCTAAGTACAAATAGATTAAGCTGTACAGACACTTGGGAGAAGGACTATAAAAGTTACTATGTACCAAATTGAATGTTATCTGGATCACATGCTGTACTAAACCAACATTTATCTTTGCTTTTTATAAATAAATAAATATAACATACGAAATGTCAGAATTTGTTGCAGTAATCACATCCAGAAAGTACACACAGGTAACTGATTCAGCAGGATTCATTAACTTCTCTTTATATACATAATAACACATAAAGTAAATATACAATAGCAAAAGGCAGGTTTTCCAACGTGCTGTAAATGCAAGCAAACACAGGTAGAGGAGAGAATAGTTTCAGTTTCAGTTCAAAGCAGCAGAATAGTTTTGAGCTCAGCACAGACTCAGAGCAGCAGAGCTAAGCCATACCCAGGCTCCATGCTGTCTCTTTGTTGCTCATAGAAAATACTGTTTCAGTTTTCAAACAGCCCTCATTGGCTGACCCAGTTGCCATGTTTCTTCATTGGCTGACCTTGTTGCCATGACTTTTCCAATCATGAACTCTCAATACATTGACACGAAATCCTAATGAAATAAAACCATATTAGAGTATAATATAATGTAAGATACGCTTGATATTTCATCTTATTCAAAGTTGTGTATTGTGGTTGTAAGTGCAGTAATCTATGATCATAGAAAATGTTTAAATTGGAGACAGGAGTGAATGAACCAAAATGTCACTGAATCTAAATTTTCTGCTTTGCAATCAATTCCAACTAACATTTTAACTTACATATGACTCTGTATATGTGCAGAATAATAACTCTGTATAGAAAAAGTTGGTAGAGAGTAAACATATAGAGAGAGTAAATATGCAGAGAGTAAGTACTTATACCCTCAAAGATCTTGAGAGAAATACCCAAGAAACATTACCTAGGTAAAAGAGGTAGAAGAGGCTGAAGCATTTTTTAAGTCCTGCCAAGTAAGATAATATTCGGAAGTGACTCAGGCACAGACATTTCCCTAATTCACTAGAGTATAAGAAATGGGAGGAGGTACAATATGATCAAACTAACAACATTCTGTTAGATTAGATTCTCCTCATCGTTGGCCCCTTCTCTATGGGACATTATTCTCCTAGAGCAGTTTAACCCTGTTAAACTGGCGGTCCAAGGGCTGGATGTGTCATACGTAGGCCAAGCCTACCCCGGCTCTGCAAAGGCAAAAAAATATTGCAATACATCACAATATGTTATATGACATGATTGGGTTTGACACCCGTGTCCTAGAAGCACAATTGCCCTCTAGCTTGTTGCTTTTCTGAAAGGCTCAAAGACATGGTTTTGTAAGAGGATGTGGGGACAAGGAATGAAAACAGAATGCATCAAGTGGTTGATCTGATTGTGTTGTTGCTACGACGTTTTTTTTAATGTTGTAAGCTTTCTAGAGTCACCTGTGTGTGAGTTTGGTGGCTATATGAATTTGTTTAACAAATAAGAATAGCCAGTCTAATAAAAGTAGCTTTTACTAAATGCCTCCTCTGTGACCCCTTCATATCCATATAATCTACACTAGGACAGTTTATCTGATTTAATGGTATGTCGCGGTTCTATTCATTAAAAAAAGCTTCCAAGGTCCGAGCATGAAATGACTTCCATTAGGCATCGTCTTCACAAACTAGTTAGCCATCTTCTCTCCTTGTACTGATGCTCACTAGCACACCTTATAAAGATGCTCACTGTTGCTGTTGTATTATATATACAAAGAGATAGATTTATCATTTTTATTTTCTAATAATGCCTTTGAGGTCTACGGGAATCAAAAACCATTTTTGAATATCAAGATTGAGCTGGAAGCTTATGCTGCATTTTGTCTTTTCCCTCAAGGTTTTTTTCTAATACTGAAGCATTTTTAAGGTCAAATATGGCAATAAACCTAACATTACCATGACTACTATGTTGTGCCTCTCTGAAACATGTTCTTCAAGCAGCTAACACCTCAAGGCAAAAAAGGGGAGAGGAGGAGGAGACTAGTTGCTCTTGTTAAATAAATATTACTGGATTTCTCATAGCTTGCAGTTTGTGTAACTCAGAATTTCCATGCTTTACTCTAATTTGTTCATCAAATTTTGTGTATGCTCTAATTATGCAAGCCATCATGCTTAGTTAGTAAACAGTTAAGAATAGAATGGTTTTCCTTCAGCATCATTCTTGTTTTTAATCCATACATATATGCTATAAATGTTTAACTGTAGGGGCAAATGCTGTTGCCCAGCAACAAAGACTTGGCAAGAGCTCAGAAGCAGTTCCACATTACTAACAGACAATGGAGTACAGTGTTCAGCGATCAATAACTTTTGATTTAAAGACAATGCCCAGTTTATCAGCCTTCCTATCTACAACTCCCAAGTGTATTAAGTGAGCAATGAATATAAGAAATCTATGGAAAGCATAGCTTTGTTTCAAATTTTGTCAAACAATTTATCACAAATATTCTCCATCCTGCTCAAGTGATTACAGTTGTGCTGTAAATTATACTACATATATACGTACTGCCTTTCAAGATCATTCAGAAGCATCCTGGTGTAGAAAGTGGCAGCATGGATAGTTAACAATATTTTTTATTTGGCACATATAACTCCATGTACTAATGACCATGGGAGACAGTGGGAAGAGTTGCAACCAGGGCAGTGGCCGAATATGAGGTCATTTTAAGAACAGAAGAAATGTGGCCATGGCAAAAATCTCAAAAGGGACTCTCCCTAGTTATTTGGCTATAAAGACAAGGGGGGAAAATGTATTTCAGGCTTGCAAAATTATGTTAATAAAACCCTACAATGAAGTAGAGCTGATAGTTAGGGTTAGGGTTAGGGTTAAGGTTAGTGTACTTTTGTCTGTACTACCTTACAAGGTTGACAAAACACAACTTCATCAGTGGCATTGATGATCAGTTACAAAATACCTATTTTTCAAAAGACAATCTGGTGAGATTAATCTTTCACACATTGCTTGATGTAGATTTTTGTTTTTATCCCAAGTGTTATATATGCAAATGTTCCCTGTTACCAGCTCTCTGATTGGCTGGTCATTTGACAGTTGCTTTGGGCTCGAGTATAAATACCCTGACAGTTGCAGGGACGTTTTGAATCGCTTGTCATCTCGCAATAAACATCTTACTCTCTGATTCCATGGCTCCTGCGTCTTTCCTTCACACTACACATATGTAAAACTGGCGACGAGGATGGGATATGCGATTCCCGCAGAGCCTGGAAAACAACAACGAAGAATAAGCCAGTCGTGGCCCCACGAAAATCAGACACAAAAGCCACAACAGAGAACCAATGGCCAGCATGCACTCAGCAGCAGCAGTAGCCACCGTGAAGCCTTCCATCTACGCCAACTTGAAGGATGAGCCACGCCAACTCCAAGGACGAGCCAAAGACCGCGAAGGCCAACCTCGGCTGGAACTGCCTGCCTGTCTGCAGCCGCTGCTGCCATCCGTCTCCTCACGGCTTTCTATCTGCATAATACAAACTGTCTGCAGCTGCTGCTGCCTGGAGCCTCCGCTGCTCCACCTGCATTACAAAGCTGCCTACCTCCCAAGGCCACCTGCCTTACAAAGCTGCCCACCTCCCAAGCCACCTGCCTTACAAAGCTGCCTGCCTCCCAGCTCCACCTTCTGCAAGGTTTACACGCTGACTCCACTGCTGACCAACAACCGGGAGAAGCGAGGCCTGGCGCTGGACGGGAAGCTGAAGCACGAGGACACCAACCTGCCTCCAAAAACCAAAGTTACCGACAGGCTTGGACTTTCTTTGCACACAAAGCAAATAACTGGGGGGGGGGGAAGGAGTGTTATATATGCAAATGTTAGAGGAGTGTTGAGTATGCAAATAACTGGGGGGAAGGAGTGTTATATATGCAAATGTTCCCTGTTACCAGCTCTCTGATTGGCTGGTCATTTGACAGTTGCTTTGGGCTCGAGTATAAATACCCTGACAGTTGCAGGGACGTTTTGAATCGCTTGTCATCTCGCAATAAACATCTTACTCTCTGATTCCATGGCTCCTGCGTCTTTCCCTCACAAACATATACAACACCAAGATCTTGGGAAAACAGCTCACAATATTATATATACTAAACGGTTCCACCACAAAACCGCGGTAGACAAAAGCGCGGTCGACGAAAGCTCGTATGTGACGTCATCACAGCGCGACGAAAAAGATCGAAAAATGTAAAAATAAAGCGAAAACCTTACCCTAACCCCCCCAAACCTAACCCTAAACCTAACCCTAAACCTAACCCTTAACCTAACCCTAAACCTAACCCTAAACCTAACCCTTAACCTAACGAAAAACCTAATGCTACCCTTAACCTAATGCTAAACGTAACGCTAACGCTCTAAACCTAACCCTAACCCTTAACCTAACCCTAAACCTAACCCTAAACCTAACCCTTACCTTTATGTGAATCGGCTTGCTTGTAATTTAATTTTTATTTCAATTTTTCGATCTTTTTCGTCGCGCTGTGATGACGTCACACACGCGCTTTCGTCGACTGCGCTTTTGTGGAACGCGGTTTTGACGGGTCACGATACTAAACTGCCTCTGTGTCTATGTGATAGTCTAGAGGCAGTCCTGGAAATAAAGATACTGCAGGCTAGTACTTTTTTTTTTGAATTATTTATACTTTATTTCTATTGTAAAGCAAGGTAAGTCAGTTAGGAAGGCTGGTGGAGATGCAGTATAATACCTAATATTTACATTTATTGGCCTTGCACTCTTTATTCTACTAACTGGAATATTCTCAAAAAGAAACATTTTAATGTTGGATAAATTGTCTGATGCAATGCAGATCATGATCAATGTGAAAACAATGCATTGGAGTCCAAAATAAGTATGTTTGACAGGGAAAATGAAGTGAATGATTGCAAATTATACATAAATTGCTGCAAGTACATAAATTGGTGGAATGTTTACCATAGATCAGTGGTTCCCAAAGTGGGTGTTACCGCCCCCTGGGGGGCAGTGGGATGTCTTAGGGGGGCACTAAGAGGCAAGGGGGGCGGCAAGCAGCAGAGAAGGAGCCGTGCTGAGCTTCAGCTGGCCAGCCTGCCATAAATGTCCCTTCTTTGTTGATCTACTTGATACTACCATTGCTGCTTCTTGCTGCTGCTGCTGTCCGCTGCAGCGACTTAAGCAACAGCAGAATCGATCCTAACTACCAGCGGCCTCAACCACCTGAGAGAGAGAGAGAGAGAGAGAGAGAGAGAGAGAGAGAGAGAGAGAGAGAGAGAGAGAGAGAGAGATAGTGCAACCGAGCAGAGGAGGGGGGAGTCAAAACAACTAAATCAGAAGACACCAAGCCACTCCCAAGTGGCAGCTAGGAACACACCTCTCAGAGCTCCCCCCCCCCGAAACCAATCACCATGGCTCGGAATGTGCGTGCTCCCTGAGCCTGCTGCAGACATGGGCTGCTCCCATCCTCCCCCCTCCCCATCCCATCGAATGGTTGCTTCTGGTCTCTTGCATACTGTGCATTCCTCAGGGTAGCCAGTCGGCACGCGCTCCATCGATCCATGCACTGTACGCCAAGGGTGGCAGTACCATGTTCTGCAGGAAGGGAGCCCTCTTTTCTGCGGGCGCGCAAAGGGTGATCCCGGGACTCGGAATCCCCATATGTGCGTGTGGCAACTAAAATCCTCTGGTGACACAAAAAAGGGGGTGGTGGGTGGTGTTCCTTGGGTGGGAAGGGGGCACTGGGGCAGTGGCCAAAGGGAATTTTGACATGGGCGATGACAAAGCAAGTTTTTCATGAACTCCAGGGGCAAACTGGTAGGAAACGGGCCGCTCTTTTTAAGTGTCTTTTAAGACAAACCATCACCCAAAACTACTAGAAACTAGAGCCAGGAGTTAATGCCACTGAAAAGGCTCATCTGATACTGTAATAGGAGAGGAGAGGAAAACAGTTCTGATGCTTTTAGAGCAGTGTCTCAACCTTGGCAGCTTGAAGATGTCTGGACTTCAACTCCCAGAATTCCCCAGCCAGTATTCCCTGGCTGGGGAATTCAAGGAGTTGAAGTCCAGACATCTTCAAGTGGGAAACTGGTATCTCTTCATCAAGCCCATTCATCACATTAATAATTTACTGAACAGTGAAGTAGTTACTAAATTTTACTGAATTTACTAAGTTACTAGTTACTAAGGTTCTTGATAAATGATTATCAGACTTTGAAAACCTGGTATTACTGGATCATGTTCAACAATTTTGTTGAATTAACATTAACTAAAAAGGTTTTTAAATTGGATTTTGAATAAATGTGCAATTAATTGTTACATTTGAATTTTACTGTTACTATCTTCCTTCCGTCATGCAAACTGCCCAATCACATGACACCCCCCAGCCATGCCCACCAAGCCACACCCACAGAACTGGTAGTAAAAAAACTGGGTGGGGGGCACTGAGGATCAATTTGTAGCACCAAGGGGGCAGTGGACTGAAAAAGTTTGGGAACCACTGCCATAGATTGGAAAATCAACAGGCAATATTTATAATTGTACATTTGTTATATTTTAGTTGCATGGTCCATGAAGAGGTACAGTATAACTTTTCAAAGTTAAATTATAAGGGAGTAACCTGCATGCAGCTTTTAATTTTCTTACAGGCTCTTTCACATGCTCACCATTCTTTCCTTTTTGTCTATTATATCAATAATCAAATACACATATTTTTGAAGATATTATTGTTATAAAAATTAATGTAAACTAAACTCAGAAAGTAAAAAGAGAGTAAAATGCAAAGAATATTTTTAGAAGTAGTAAAATAAAGAAAAACAAAGAAATACACAAAAAGGTTACTTTCAATCTTCATCCCAAAGAATATAGACAGGTTTGTTAACTCTTTACTTCCTATAAATTTAAAAATGGGCATTACTTCCCATAACTCATCCTTTATCTGTAAGCAAATCCATAACATTACAATTTGGAGCCAGGAAAAACTCTACAAAGGATTGCTGGAATTGCATTCAAATGTTTCTGATTTTAGCCTTGATCAACCTCCATCAACTTGATCAATATAAATCAATAATAATTCCTTCCTTTTACTTCTGAAACTTTTAAGCTTTAATTTATTCAAATAATGTTAAAGGAATTGATTACTCCTCAACTCTTTGTCCCATTCTTGTCCCTTCTTCTTTGAGGCTTTTACAAGTTTCTTTCTTAAATCCAATAAAAAAGACATTATTCAGATCATTTTCTTTTATCATTTTGCCTCAGAATTACAGGGTTCTATGTGTGTCACGACCATTTTGTGGGAAATGAGCCTTTGACCATTGGAAAAATTGTACTGATTGCACCATTGTATGTAGGAGGAAAAAAATTGGTATGTCAGCCTACCAACAAGTAGTACATGCAAGAAAAAAAATGAGGCCAATGGTGACTCATCTTGGTATATCATAGTAATAGTCATTATCGACTCTAGGCATCCATTTGAGCATACTTTCTATGTTATCTTGTTTTGCTTTGGATAGTGTGTGTCTCTGTCTTAGGCACAGGCAATTTAACAGATGCAGCAGGTGGTGTTGGCAAAGCAGGTTCCCCGCGAACACTCCTCGTCTTCTTTTCAAAGGCACGGAGGGTGGCCGTGTTCCAATTTTCCACAGTGTAGGTTGTCTTGAACCTTACTGTTGAATGGGTGAATTTTAGTTGTGATACTTCAGCATAGATTACAAAGTTCTCACTGCAGTGCCCTGAAACATGTATATTCGAGTGTGACTCGTAGCCACAATTATTACGAGGATCAAAATGCAGGGTTCCAGGCCAGCATTGCAATAGTGTTAGTGAATGGTATAGCATTAAAGCACAGAATACTCACTCATTTTCAATTAAAAGTTCCATATCCGATTGGTCAACTTCAGTTTCTGGAACATACTCGGATCTATTCGGTTCATATAAGTCTGAACTTGCTTCTATATCATGGAAAAGAGGCATTGTCTCGGTATTCACGTCAGTGGTGGGATTCAAAAACTTTTACTACCGGTTCTGTGAGCATGGCTTGATGGGAGTGTCATGGCATGTCTTAGTGGGCTTAGCTCGGTGGGCATGGCTGGGGAAGGTTACTGCAAAATCCCTATTCCCTCTCGACCAGCTGCAACTCGGGAGACAGATAATAGATGGGGGCAGGGCCAGTCAGAGGTGGTATTTACTGGTTCTCTGAACCACTCAAAATTTCCGCTACCGGTTCTCCAGAACTGGTCAGAAACTGCTGAATACCACCTTTGATTCACGTGTCCAGATAGGAGGCAACCCTAGGTGCTGCAGGGTCTATCCTTGCTCCGTCACATTGGAGCAGCCAAGCACGACAACTGGCTGCTGCAAATAGAACCTTGTAGTTCTGAATTTTTGTGCAATAGTGTAGATAGAACCTTGTAATTTTGCTATTTTGGTGAATTTATTTAGAAATTTTATGAAATAAGTTGTTAAAAAATTAAGTCATGGTCTATAGAACCTTGTCACACTCTTAATTCATTTTCGACGAAAATGTCAGATAGAACCCTGTAATTCTGAGGTAGTGATTTGTACTGTATTTCCCCTTTAATTTTTAAAACTTCAGTCTCTTTTCTTTTGTATATCCAATAAAGTTTCCTTGTCTTGGTTCTCTTGGTCTGTCAATTTGTATTTCCATTTAAAACCTTCTGTTTGTCTTTTAATCCACACTTTTAAAAAAATGAATATTTATGAATCTACTAGTTTTGCATCAAGCAAAATTTGTTTCATGTCTGTCATTCTTTCATTAATATCCTTTAGACAAATTCTATTCATAGAAACAAATATTGTTAATGATATTGTGGCTACTTATTCCTGCCCCCATTCTTTGAAGATCTCTTTTAATATTTCAAATCTTACAGAGGTTGATATCATTTTGTAAATTTCAATCCTAATTGAAACCAAACACAATTTGTTTTCTTTTTGCATGAAATCTTTAGTCCCCTTGAGTGCCCAATTTAAATCATAAAGTCTGTTTTGACTTAGAATGGATAAAATAATTTTGGTTCCCAAGAAAAGTTTAATTTATATAGTTCCAAACTCTTATAATAAAAGATTCAATATTCCAAACTTATCTGGACCCTTAATTTGTTTATAATTCTCTTGGTTCAAAAACACACTTAACTTTTGGTCATTTATTTTAAATTCTTTAAATGCTTAAACTTATAATTTATTTTTCTTTCAGAAATGAAGATAGGTAACTTTTAGAAAGTCATTCCAAAGATTTCTAATAGCTTTAAGATGGTTAGGTAATTAACTGCAAGATAGTTAGATTTCTGAAAGTGATTAAAAGCAAGATGAGCAACCTAGTGTCCTTTAAAAAGTCCTGCTGCCGTTGTGAGCTTGATTGATCTTTTCATGTTGGGGCACTCCAATTGAGGAAAACAGCTATCCTGTGGTGTACTCATAAGAAGCAGCTATCTAGAGCACATCTGGGTAATCTTCCACCCTCTCCTCTCCAGGGGCATTTCAAAGAACCGGTGTAGTCATTGGTTTTTCATTCTTTGCTCTTTTCTTGTCTTTCCTCTCCAGTTAATTCCTCCAGCAATCATATGTTACCTCACTTTGCCATGGATACTGTGAAAAGGCAATTGCTAAAAGGGCCATTCAGGCCTTGAATATAATAAAAATGTGGCAATCACAGAATTCCATGATTGAACTACTAAAATACTTATCATCTAATACACTTGGTATGGCATATTAGTTGATGAAAATGACTCAATGATTGGAAAGCATTTATTTGACAAAAATAATTATGCAATTTCTTGAACAGAGCAATGTATCACTGTAAACATAGAATAGAATGAAAGTAAACTGCCAAGGAAACGGCTCCCAGTATCATTCCCTATATTCTTTTGTTACTGTAAATTAGATTTAAGAAGGCTGTGGAATACTTCTAGGTATGATTCCTAGAAAACGTTTCAGGGCATGTGGGTATACAAATATAGCACTTGTCTGGAGTTCTTTTAAAATGTAGCTGCTTTTTTAAAAAAAAGTGTAATCATGCTCCAAGCACATTTTTGACATCAAATCAAAAGCATTGCATAGCTCTAATGATTTCCCTAAGAGCATAAAGAATCTGAAGAAGAAACACCTCTTTGATATACCCATTTTAGGCAGTCTTTTAAAAATATATCATGTTTATTAAATGGAAGCTGCTCAAAAATTCCTATACTGTATTTCAACACAACAAGTGAATATTTTTATCTGATTTCATTGGTTCTATTGAACTACTGAGTACAAATTGGTGAAATTCAGCTCCATACTTCCACCCAGTGGGGTTTTCTTGATAAAAATTGAAGTACATTTTTAACAGAGTAAATAGTGTATATAGTGTTACATTTATACCATTTTTATGAAGTGTTACTATAATAAATTAAGTAACTATTTAGCAACTATTTGGCTTTAATCATTTGGCATCACACTCACAATATGTAAACCATGTATTTGGCAGTAACAGTAGAAATTATAATTCTTACAGTACAAATTTATAGACACATTCTGTTGTTTCATCCTAAGCGTGTGTATGCTGTACCTGGTTCTGTTTTCTTAATTTAACAAGCCTGAACACTGTTAATTCCTACATATATGTCCCATAATAAAAGATGGATTGATTTCTTGAAATGCTTATATAGATATATTGCAATAGTAGTCAAAGCACTGCTTCCAATTACAAATATTTTTAGTTTTCTTATTATTCAGAGGCAATTAACAAAAAGAAATTAAGCAAATGTATTATTACTCAGAATGTTTCACCTAAAGAACTTTTTATTTTATATTTACTTATTCATATCCCAACACTGTAATTTTTATAAATAAGTCAAGGCAGCAACATGCAAGTAGTCAGTGATTAACCACCACAATTGGGACAAGAACGTCTGTTACTGAAACAGTCATTACATGAGTTGTACCCAATTTTACAATCATTTTTGTCATTGTTAAGTATATCACAGTTACGTATATCCACCTTCTCCCACTGAATTTGTCGTACATTGTCTAAGAAAGTTGCACATAATGATCACATAATCTAAGGATGCTGCAGCCATTATAAATACATGCCAATTGACAAGTACCTGACTTTTCATAAGGTGACCCTAGGGATGCTGTGGTGGTTGTAAGCACAAGGACTGGTCATAATTTTTTTCAGTGCCATTGTAAATTAGAACAGTCATTAAACAAATGGGTTCTAAGTCAAGATTCTCTGTACCTAATACTGCTTCCTCCTATTTTCCCACAACGAGGCTGGGAGGTAGTTGGGCTGAGAGACTGACTAGCCAGTCACCTAACTAGCTTTCATGCCCAAGACAGGAATAGAATTCACTGTCTCCTGGTTTCTAGCCTGGTGCCTTATCCACTAAATCAAGCTTCTTCTGCTAGTCCAAGAACTTAGGGCCTTACCTCATACATGCTATATTTGTTCATTTGCCAGAGAACACCAAGATTGGCAAATTCGCCAATGGCGCCCTGTGCTCTTCACAGATGAAAGCAGGTTCACACTGAGCACATGTGACAGACGTAACAGGGTCTGGAGACGCCGTGGAGAACGTTCTGCTGCCTGCAACATCCTCCAGCATGACCGGTTTGGCAATGGGTCAGTAATGGTGTGGGGTAGCATTTTTTTAGAGGGCCGCACAGCCCTCCATGTGCTCGCCAGAGGTAGCCTGACTGCCTTTAGGTACCGAGATGAGATCCTCAGACTCCTTGTGAGACCATATGCTAGTGCGGTTGGCCCTGGGTTCCTCCTAATGCAAGCCAATGCTAGACCTCATGTGGCTGGAGTGTGTCAGCAGTTCCTGCAAGACAAAGGTATTGATGCTATGGACTGGCCTGCCCATTCCCCAGACCTGAATCCAATTGAGCACACCTGGGACATCATGTCTTGCTCCATCCACCAATGCCACGTTGCACCACAGACTGTCCAGGAGTTGGGGGGATGCTTTAGTCCAGGTGTGGGAGGAGATTCCCTCAGGAGACCATCCACCACCTCATCAGGAGCATGCCCAGGCATTGTAGGGAGGTCATACAGGCACATGGAGGCCACACACACTACTGAGCCTCATTTGAGGACATTACATCAAAGTTGGATCAGCCTGTGGTGTTTTTTTCCACTTTAATTTTGAGTGTAACTCCAAATCCAGACCTCCATGGGTTGCTAAATTTGATTACCATTAATTTTTGTGTGATTTTGTTGTCAGCACATTCAACTTTGTAATGAACAAAGTATTTAATAAGAATATTTCATTCATTCACATCTAGGATGTCTTTTTTCTGTGTTCCCTTTATTTTTTTGAGCAGTATATTTTATATCTAGCACTGTTATACTGACTTAGTGAGAAAAACTGTTGTCAAAAGCAAAACATCAGAATGCTAGATGTGATGGGTATGTTAACAGAGATAATCTAGTTGAGATCTCACTGGACAGCATTCTGAGCTTGTTTTCCAAAGCCATGTTAGGCAACTGTGGCTAAAAACCTATCATTCTATATCCTATATGTCATGATAGAATATAGGGATATCATTCTATATAGGATATATCTATATCCTATATCGAATGATATCCCTATATTCTATCATGACGTATAGAATACTGTGCTATTTATAGACTAAGGTGAAATGAATGACTGGGCTAAGAAAAGCTGAGAGAATTAGAGAGGGTAGGGAGATGTTTCCTTTTGGTTTTGGATATATTTCCAATCCAGAATAGGAAAGCTCTGGTGCTAGAACAGGTGTGGGTGATGAGCAGCCCTGCAGAGTTGAACGTGGTAGTAACATCCTTCAAGTGTAAAGGGATGGGGAAAAAATTGCAATCACAGCTCTAGCCCCTTCATATGTATGGAAACAGTAAGGGTGTACTTTTCACACACTTCTCCATTTTTAAAAAAAATACATGATATAGTGTAATACATGGGTGTCAAACTTGTGGAGTCACATTGCCATATTGCGATGTTTGACTCTTTCCTGGAGCTGGGATGGGCATGGCCTGCACCTGGTGCATCCGGCCCGCAGGCCGCTTGTTTGACACCCCTGGTGTAATATATCCTGTGTTGGTGGTGTTCATCTGAGGTTGTATTTACCCAGTTTTAAGAACTGCTAAGCACCAGATAATTTTTATGTCCTCATATATGCCATGGAACTCAAATAAGCTTTCTTTTTCACATGACTGTATGTGTTAAATTATTGCAATACAGAATTATTGAGCAAATTATTAGAAAAATGCCTCTGCTAGTACTGTGAAGATTGCTTATGAAATATTTAATAGTATTGACCTACTAGTATGCAGGCATCTGGTTGCTGAAGGTACTCCTAAACCATTTATAATATTCAGTGTTGAATGTTATCTACACCTAGATATACATTACATACACAAAATTTTCCTACCCTATTCCAACTAGTTCCCATTAAACCCATATAGTCCTATGTTTTTGAAAAATTTATCCTGTTATATTTCAGTAAGCATTTTTTCTCTAAATATGTTTATATGCTCAGGTTTATCATAGTAATAATTACACTGTATTTGGCAAACATTTACAAACTCTATTTCTGAATTTTAATCAAGTTATGGCAAGAACACTTTGTTCATAGTCAGTTAAAAGTGAATTTTTGAATGTATGCAAAACAAAAAGAGGGAAAAAAGTACAGCAAATACCAGTTGTATTGAAAACAGCAATGCAATTCTATGCATGCCCACTTAGAAATTGTAAAGGTAGTCCTCGACTTACTACTACAATGGAGCCCAACATTTCTGTTAATTTTGCTCCATTTAATGACCTTTCTTGCTACAGTTGTTAAGTGAATCACTATAAATGTTACAGCAGTGACACGGTTGTTAAGTGAATCTAGCATCCCCATTAATTTTGCATTATAACATAATAAACCTTAATAAGAGTTGACGCTACAAAATTTAAAGGCAGGCCATTGTAGAAAGAAAAGTCCATAACCAGTGCATATTATCATTTTTCGTGTCTATAATTTAAAATAATATGACAAATTATGCTTTTTCCTCAATTTTTTGAAGTAGATATTCCATTTGTAAATTTAGATTTGGTTGTCCTTTTCTAGTCCTTTTACTTAATATTTTGTATGTTTCCATTTTCTTCTGTTTATAAAGCTTTTGAGCTTTCTCTCTTTCTTCTCTTCTTTTTTGGGCTGCCTGAAATAAAAAACAAACAAACTAGAATCATTAAGATGTACTTATTT
Source organism: Thamnophis elegans (assembly GCF_009769535.1). Lineage (NCBI taxonomy): Eukaryota > Metazoa > Chordata > Lepidosauria > Squamata > Natricidae > Thamnophis > Thamnophis elegans. The sequence continues at coordinate 42,530,795 of NC_045547.1, read as the reverse complement.
CATTCCTTCAGCTATTTCATACTATGCATGCTACATCAATCTTAGCAACTATATACTGTATATAACAAAAAAACAGCATCTATCAGCATATATTCTGAATTCTCATTTTACTCATGACAGAGCATGCAAGTGTTGACATACCGTATTTTTCAGAGTATAAGATGCTACCTGTGGAACGATCTACCCGTAGAGATCCGGACCCTTCCCACTCTCTCGGGACTTCCGAAAAGCCACTAAAACCTGGCTATTCCGGCAGGCCTGGGGCAGTTGACTTCATGAACAAGGTCCAGCCCCACCTAGACAGAATGTATGGTGTGTTGTTTTTAAATTTGTTTCTCTTTTTTATTTTTAACTTTTTAACTTTTATCTTGTTTCTGTAAGCCGCCCGGAGTCCTACGGGATTGGGTGGCATATAAATTTATTAAATTACTAATTACTAATTACAAAGTATAAGATGCATCTAGCTTTTGGGAAGAAAAACAAGAAAATTTTTTTTGCCTCTGTCTCCAGCAATTTTCCTCCTTGCAGCAAACAGCAAATAGCCCATTTCAGTTTCAGCACAAATAGCTGATTGTCGGGCCTCCCAACGATCAGCTGTTTCAGGGTGCAGGGATTGCCATAGCCTATTGCCGCCTCCATGCGCCCCATTTTCGCCCTCCGCATCCCGTTTTTAGCCCTTGCATGCCCCGTTTTTGACCTCCGTGCGCCACATTTTGCACCCATTCCGGGCAGTGGGGATCGGAATGAGTGGAAAATAGGACATGCGGGGGCTGAAAACGGGGCGCGCAAAGGCCAAAAATGCACTGCACGGAGGCAGCAATAGGCAATTGCAATCCCTGCAGCCTGAAACAGCTGATGGTCGGGAGGCCGATCCAACCGACAATCATCTGTTTGTGCTAACCAGGCTGTGCAGAAGCTGAAACGGAAACAGGCTGTTCACGGATTGCTGCAAGGAGGAAAATTGTGGGAGGAAGAGGCCAAAGAGTGGGGGCCAGCGGGTGGGCGGGGCTACATTTGGTGTATAAGATGCACTCAAACTTTCACCCTTTTATAGGGGGGAAATGTGTCTTATACTCCGAAAACTACGGTAAGTTTTAACAACTTATGAAACATAAACATATGCTTTTAAGACTATATAAAAAATACTCAAGGGAGATCAGCAAACCAAGATATATAGCCCTAAAACCAATGACTTTATTTAAAAGTTACATACTTCTTTTTTCTCATTTCGTTCAGTCTTTATTTTTTCATAATCCGCTTTTGCTTTCTGGTTTGAAGTTTTTGCTTTAAATTTTCTCTGAATCACATTGCTCCTGTGTTAAACAAAAATACTGGCAATTAAAATATGCCTTTGGTTAAGTAGAACTATATTCTCTTTGATTCAATGACTGAAAACTTGTAGAACAGATGAATGGCAAAGATTCTTAGATTATTATTTGCTTCAACCCAGTACCTTGTTTAGTCATTGTAACTTTTTTGGGGAATGGCAGTAGAAATAATTTTATCATTAGCCTCTGGGGAAGAAATGGTGAAGTAAAAATGGCTTGCTAAAAGCAGAGCTAATGATGAAGAGCCGCAAATAGACGGGTTCTTTATAATACCTCTTGGGAGCTTGCTCACAAGTACTCTAGGCAATTGCTTCTTGCAAGGAGACCAAAGTCTATAGCAGGTTTCCATGGAGAAGAGGGAATCTTGCTCAAACCACAGTTGATACCTTTTAAAAGATCAATGGATTTATGTACTTCTTTTTCTAATCATTTTTACAAATTGTTAACTGCTTTTCAACTATTAGGAACTTTGGGATCAGCAAATCTGGGTGAATTTCCTTCAAGAATTAGCAACAGAAGTTTTAAATATAAGTTAATGACTTTTTTTGAATAAGCAGCACAGAAATGGTTATAACTATCATTTTGGAAAGTTACAAATAGACTATAAGGATCCAGATAAACTTGAAATAAGATTTTGGAATTACTTATACAAATCCTCTCTGTGGAAAATATTTGTTTTAAATTCTTTAAAAACAACATAATAGAATGAAATTTCAAACGTTATACTCTAGAAGGATTTCTTACAAAGAACACTTACAAATTCAGAATGAAAAAGATTGCTAGGAAATATAAACTTGAATTATTTGATCAAGATTAAAATAGCTGTTGTTCTCTCTGCCAACCCTTAATAAACTTTTGCTGAAATCAGAACTGAATGACAATGCTTTAAAGATTTGTTTATAGGTAAGAGATGGTATATTTGAAAATAAAATCATTTTATAATAAGATTTATTTTATTTTAAGAAGTGATGAGTAACTAAAATTGTTTATACTTGTTGCGATGAAGTCATTACTTTATATATTTTTCTTTAGTATATTCTTATTTTTCTTTCTTTTCTATTTCTATTGATTTTTATTGTTGCAATTGTAATTTTTAATAACATTACTATAAATAAACCATTTTACTACTAAGAACACTAGCATTCTTACTTTGAAGTTACAGTCTCCTTCTCTTCAAGTACTACTGGTTTATGTTTAGGTTTCTGCTGTTTCCGAAGCATTTCCTCTTCAGCTAAATAAAGATGTTTCAGATGTTCTGGATAATCTTCAGTATACCCAACATTCTTCTGAGGATTCACATGTCTTTCCTTTTTAAGTAACTTTTTGTAGGCACGTTGAATCTTTTGTTTTCTCCAAATGGCAAAGCCTTGACCTAAAAGTATAGGACATCCATATTAATTACTTTTTAATGAATGTATTTCTTTCATAACATGTACTTACCAATCTGATATTTAATACTGAAATTCTGTTACTATACCAGTCTGTATCTGATAGTGATTAATTGGTTAGTGTACACCTTGAGATGGGACAAGATTCAAGGATACATATTGCTATACATCTTTATCTGTTTCATCTGTAAATTCAATGTCAGCAAACAATTAGAACTTTAGCTAAGTCAGCAGTCCCCAACTTTCTGGCTCTGCAGACTGGCAGCGGGGGAAGGGGCAGGAAGAAGGGGATGGTTTTGCCTGCCACTTGCGTAAATATAGCTTTGTGTACTGGTTGCGGATCAGGGGTTGGGGACTCCTGGCAAAGTTATATATAAAAACTGTTGAGTCATATGAAGTAAAGCTCATATAAAATTTAACATATGATAACCAAATCATATTTGTCCCTTTTCAAATAGGATATAACTGTCTTCCTCTATAGCTGTTCTTTCCCTCATTAATTTCCTCATCAGTAAAGTGATTTTTTTAATGTAATGGGGATTCTTTGCATGCACATACACACACATTCACTCAAAATTATCTATTTTATATAACCTTGTGGTTCTTGCTCTTTATTGGGATCAAGACATCACCGAATCACTGTCACCTGCTCACTGTAATAGGCTAGTCTTGTATTAATAAAATGATCTCCCAAGTATTGACATTACTTTTTTGCCACAAGAGTAAAAATACAGAAATGATATATCCTCTCCCAGGTTAGGCGTCCTTAATTTCACAGTCTGGCCTGTTTCTGCTTCCCTTTGAGACCAAGTCAAGATCGGCTACCTTTGTTACCTAGCGTGGCGTCACGGAAAAAAGTAAAAGAGGAAGAGACCATACTGGAGAGAAACCTTAACATCTTTTCCCCTTTGTCTCGTCCAACGCGGCGAGCTTCTTACCCTCCTGGAGGCTTCCCCTAAATTGATGAGTGTCCCAACGCCGGGGCTGCTTCCGACTCAGACCAGCCGGAGCCTTTTCTTTTCCTCCTTTTCTATTGGAGCTCGGTGAGTCTCTATTCTTCCCAACTGGCGCCATCATGCAATCTATTCGGTTTTGTCGCACGTTGCCTATGTCATCAATAGGCGTCACCGTCTTCTTTTCAGCAGCAGGACAATCCGATTGGGAACAATGTAGAAATAGCTTTGCTCGGCACTTGATTCACTTTGCCTGGAACGAAAAGTGGGAGGGGGGAGATGCGAAACCCAGCTCCATCGATGCTGAGCTATCGGTACTCCTTTCCCAGCGTTTTCTCTTCGATGATTGGCTCGCGGTTTCTGTGCCGGGCTCACCATGTCGAGGTGTCGTCGGGATCACTCGCCGGCCGCCTCCCGAGAGAATTACCCTTTGCCTCCGGAGCCTTCCGCGGAGACCGTAACCGAGCGGCTACGGGCAGTCGCAGAGTTCCTCCGGTGGGGACTTCCGTTGTGCCAGTCCCACACGGTGGAGTTCTACACCCGGGGGCTCTGGGAGAAGTTCGTAGCTCTTCCTCCCGAGACGGTGCTGGGCGCGCTGAGCGGAGACAGGTTGCAGCATCTCCTGGAAGAGCCGACTCCGCAGCGCCCCCTGGAGGAAGTCGCCGGTAAGAGCCACCATCTGGAAAGCCGCCGGCGCTGCTTTGAGCTCTTCGAGTAAGACTGCGCTCTCAGGGAGCGCGCTGTGCAGGGACGAGGTAGAGTCAGAACGTGAAGAGACGAGCGTCGCCTCGTTCCTTCTCGGTTTCTTTCCCTCCGCTCTTCTCCGTCCAGCCTCTTGCCAACTATTTGCCGCCGCCTTCATCGTTTCTTTCTTCACCGCCTGGAGTCAGGATGTGCTCGCTTGGTCTACGAAGATTTGATGAAAATGTTACTGCGGTAACAACGTTCATCCTTTAGTGCAGTGTTTTTTCAACTGTGGCAACTATAAAAGGCGGACCAGAATTTGCCCAGGTTCAAAAAGATTGCTTTGGGGAACTCAGGAGGTTCCCTGGGCCAGGAGTCTCCTATCTTGGCAACTTTAAGTCTTGTGGACTTCAATTCCCAGAATTCCGAGCGGCAAAGCTGGCTGAGGAATTCTGGGAGTTGAAGTCCACAAGTCTTAAAGTTGCCAAGGTTGGAGACCCCTGCCATGGGCAATCCCTCTTTTTCTCTCTCTCTCTCCTCTCATCCTCTCCCTCCCTCTTTCTCCACCTTTAGATCTGCTTAGTTTCAGTATCCCCTCAGTACTAATTCATACACTTCCTTTTCCTCAATCCAGCGTGCAATACAAGCTATCCACATAGTACATTTAATAGAGAGTGATGATGTATTTAAAATGACGCTTTCTGAGGCAGACCTCTGGGCACTGTTGGAGGGAATCTTTGGCCGAGTCGCTTGTTGTCAGTCCTACCCATCATTCCCATAGGAATCAGCTTTATGTGTCCTGCCTTGAGATGTAAAAAAATAAAAGAAATACATAATACACATAAATAAAAGCTAACACTTTATGATACTGCCTCTGCTTTATTTAGTATATTAGTATTGTTTGCAATTCAGGAACTGATCTTCGGCTCTTCCAAGCTTCTGGAAAGTATTTTGGGTTTTAAATATTACTGAGATAGTTTGAATTCTCTGAATGGAATTGATAATTGTATCTAATTGATTTATGTTAATCCTTGAAATCAACACTTTTTCTCTTTTTACAGCTGAAAAATAAAACATTTCTACATCATTAAGAGATCATTATCAATTCGGTTTTACTCTAGAAGGTGTTATAAAAATTAGGTTTTTGCTGTGTGTTGAATCCAAAAGGAAAAATATGTTTGGTTTAATTATAGAATCAGAACAGATGCTTTAGATTAGCCTATTTCAGGTACCTTGATTGAAAAGTTTTGCTTTGAGATGCCCTGTTTCATCCGGTTTCCTGTTCTTTCCACACAGATAACTCTGGATTTTACAACATTTTTTGTAAAAATACTCAGAGGCTGATTAATGTCCAGGCTTTTGTACTAGCTGCTAAATACTATTCCATGCCACATCTTGGAGTATGCACCTCATTAGAGCAGATACTCAAAGCAATGGACAGAAAACAGCAACCAAGTAAGTTAATGTTATATTGTTTTTGATATCTGCAAAACATTTTCCTTAAAATTCATTTATTAGGAGCCATGGTGGCACAGTGGTTAGAATGCAGTTTTGCAGGCTGATTCTGCCAATTGCCAGCAATTCAATTCTCACTGGGTCAAGGTTGACTCAGCCTTCCATCCTTCTGAGGTCGGTAAAATGAGGACAGAGATTGTTCGGAGCAATATGTTGACTGTCCCAAATCAAATCCCACCTTAGCCATGAAAGTGAGCTGAGTGACTTTGAGCCAGTCACTCTTTCTCAGCCCAATTCACTTCACAGGGTTGTTGTGGGGAAAATAGGAGGAGGAAGGAGTATTAAGTATATTTGCCACCTTGAGTTATTTGTAAAAAGACAGACAGACAGAATAAGAGCTGTTTCTGAATCACATGGATTTCCAGCTTGGGGTTTCCATGTAAAGTAGTTTTAATGCCTGATTAAAGAAACAGTTTTCCTTATTTTGGAAAGAATTTCCTTTTCCCAAAAATATTCAGTATTCCCTGAATATTCTTGCTCTAAGCAAATACAGAAATATTTTGCATATACTTCAAATGGGAGGGAACAATCTCAGTACCTGAATCATTCTGCCTCCTTTCCCTCTGTTTTCTTCCTGTCCCTCCAATGACCTTCTCTTACATAGAACAAAAGGAGCATTATGGTATTTATATGACTTGACATCTGTTTGATTGTTCTAATATATAAAGGCAAATCAAGCGATGATATGTAATTTTATCTCTGAACTGGCTCACAAATAGAGTTTAAACATGACATGATCTTTGGAAACTTTTGTCAGAAAGTCAAACTCAGAAACCCTTGCATAGCAAATATATTGTGATATTGGTTCAGAGCATTTTCACTTACCAGTATTTATTGGGCATAGCCATAGTTTGTAAATAAGATGACAATATTTTAGTGATACATGTTTCCCCAAACTCTTAAGCTAAATGTGTATTTCTTTTTGATCAGAGGTAGAAATGAAAACAGATAATTTTATGAATGATAAGAAATCACATGAAGTAAAACTGATGTCAGATTTAGTAGATGGCATTGCAAAATATTATGGCTTAAACCAGGTAAGCATTTTTTATTACTTTATCCCTTTGGGGTTGAATTCCTTCCAAAGGCTTGGATGTGCTAGAGGAGATACTATTGCCTGTTGAGGAAGATGATAATATCAAATTAGACTTTGTTCTAGGTTTGCTTTTCTCCATTTAAAAAGCCCAATTAAAGAGTCAGAAGCTAGAAATGGGATATATTTGTATTAAATGTGAATTGAATTTAAATTAAACTAAAGAAAATTATATTTAGCTTAATTTTCTGTGGTTATGAAGGAAGTTAAGATAAAGAGTAAGTATAAGTGTGTTTGTAGGTATATGTTGTCCTAATTTAATAACCAGAGTTGGAGCCAGGAACTTGGTCATTCAGCAGCGTGGTTGCCAATTGAAACCATGTCTGTATGGATGACCTTGCTTCACTTTTCTTTGCGTTACAGACCTGCAAAGGTTATAAATGTAAAGATTGATATCAAAGTATCTTTTTCATTCCTTGTCATAACTGAATGATCACAGAATGATTTGTTTTAGTTTTACTAATTACTGTTTTTGTTTTAATAAACTGGGAAGGGCAGCTTCATATTAGTTTTTTTTAGTCCTTCTTATAAGAAAATGCCAAATGTAAACAGAGTTTTGATCTGTAAAATGAAGTACACTGTTTATGGGAATAGTAATCTCAAGGGTGCTTTCTAAAAGTTTCCAATTCAGCAAAAGGATTTATACTATCCTTAGCTTTATCTTTCTACTCAAACTGTACAATGGTATATGAAATGTACAATGTTGTTTCGATGATAAAAGTTAATAGCACTACTCTGGTTTTCTGGTTTCTGTGAAAGATGACTGCAATCATCTTTAGTACAATTGGGTAGGTCTAAAATGCACCATAACCCAATCATCTGATGAGGAAAAACCATGATAAAAATAATGTTTCATTCTTCTTATGCATATGCCCTGCTGAACATATTCCATAGCATTTCAAATCACATTTAAGAACATCAGCAGAGACCCAGTTAAAATAGGCTTCAAATACAATGGAGAATATTTAGGATGTAAGAAAGATTTGTTAAATTAAAACCATCTTTACCAAGTGGCAAAAAAACCCTCCCTAGAATAAGATCCACTGGGGCTTTACTAGTAAAGTATTTCTCACTACAGGTGGTCCTCGACTTACAACAGCTCGTTGGGTCACTGTTCGAAGTTACAATGGCACTGAAATAAACGACTTATGGCCATTTTTCACATTTACGACCATTTCAGCATGTCCATGGTTACATGATCAAAATTCAGACACTTGGCAGCTGACTCATATTTATGACAGTTGCATTGTCCCAGAGTCATGAGATCTCCTTTTGTGACTTTCTGATGAGCAAAGTCAATGGGGAAGCAAGATTCACTTAACAACCTTATTACCAATTTAACAACCACAATGAGTTGCTTAACAAATATGGCAAGAAAAGTTGTAAAATAGGGCAAAATTCACTTAACAAATGTCTTACTTAGCAACATAAATTTTGGGCTCAATTGTGGTTGTAAGTCGAGAACTCCCTGTATTGTGCATGCAGTGGTAGTTCTGAATGTTTAAAGGAGATGGAGAATAATTTGTCTTTCTACAACCAAAGATGCATATCAGAGCCCAAATATTAGATGGACCAGAGACTTGATTGTTAAGAAAGCATGTATGGGTTGACATTGTCCTTGGTTGGTTCTGCCTAGCAGCCAAGCAGTTAAAATCAAGCAATGACTGATAATTAGTTGTGTGCACAAACATGGCAAGAAATCAGAAGAAAAGTCCGTGAATAATTCCTGTGGTAAAGGAAATTAGAATATTTTGAGCACATGATGCGACACTCAGAAAAATATGACATACTTCACATAAGCCTCCAGGGAAAGATTGAAGGCAAATGGGGTCCAGGCAGAAGAAAATCACCAGGGCTTCAAAATCTAAGGGACTGATTTGGACAAAACTCAGCAGCACTTTTTTGTGTGGCTGTTGATAAAAATAGGGTCGCTAACATGATCGCCAACATCCGATGACGGATATGGCACATAACAAGAAGAAAGGAAATGCCTCTAGACCTAGGCTTAATAATGTGCAGTCATAGCAGGCTAAGAAGCATAAAGCTCATTTTAATATACAAGATATATAGAAAGAAGGGAGAATACATTTGGCTTGAGTGAATCCAATCATATCCAGAGATTATTTATATAGCCTGGAATTGGGGTAGAACAAGCCGCATGTCAATCTGATGCACATCAGTTTGCTCCATTTTAAAGGTCAGCTCATGATAGGCCATGGAAATGTTGAGGATGTTAGTCATCTCATATTTCACAAATTGTCAGCTCTGATATGTTTCTCATCTACATCCCAGTCATGCCTAGTATGTTGGAATTTGTAAAAATGCTTTATTAACAGGCTTCTTGTTGACCAATCCACAGATTTTTTTAATAATAAAAGCAAATATACATGTCCCAGGATAATATTGCAAGATTCAATCTGGGTCGATCAAGATTCTTCAGTTAAAATTTTTTAAAACACAAGCTTTAATAATAAAAATGAAACAAGAAATAGTCTGCAATAAAATTTTATGTTTATTTTTTTTTTTGCTCTGAAATTGATCAATACTTTAATCATTTTTAAGAGCTGAATGTAGCAAAAATATACAAAATCACCGTTGGTACCTACATCATAAAATTTATTTTGTCTGTTGGAGATAATAGTATTTTGGGGGGATTTTATGCCTATTTTAACAAGAAAGTACTTGTTAAAAGGCATATGAGGTTTCTCTATTTTCTCAGCCCTTTGTTTCTAAAATAAAACTTCAGTAGTGCTACCAGATTTGGACCACAAAACTAGACTTTTAAAAAATCCAAAATTTGCCCAGGAGATCACAAACTCAGTATATTCCATCCACATGTTCAACAGAAAATTGTCTTTACTAATTTGCAAAACTTTAAAAGAGAAGGGCCCAATTTGACCTTAGGAACAAGCTGTAACAGAGGGCTGGGACAGCGATCAAGGCCAGTTTTAAACTCTTATCTCTCTAGCTGCACATTGGGACTGGATTTTGACTATGCTTTTTTTGGAGGGGGGGCTCGTGTACAGAATGGGCAGATTCCATTTGGAGGAGATGATCCTGCAGATAAAAATTCAAATGATAAAATACTTAACCAGCACTTTGATATGTACCCAGAAATTTATTTCTGGCCAGTGTGGTGTCCACAATACAGATGATAATCTGTCTGAAACAGCTCTTAATTACTGAATTAGCTTTTGCATTCTCCATTAATTTTAATTTTTGAATATCTTGCTGAAGCAGTTCAACATAAAATGCATTACAGCAATCCAAACATGAGATGAAAAGAGCATCCAATGATAGTCACCAAAAAGTGGGGAAAGATATTCCTAGTCACACTTTTCGCTTGCTGTTCAAGAAGGAACTCTTTGAGTTCAGAAGAACCTTTAGGTTACAAACATACTTTTTCAGGGGAAGAGAGATCCCATCTAAAGGAAGAGAAAGATGGTTTTGTGAAAAAAAATCAGTTCATCTTGTTTGGATTATTTTATTTTTTATTTCATCCAGTCACTCATAGCCTCATAGGTCAGGTAGTGGAAAAATTCAACCGAGTGTCATCTTCCTGCTGATGGTTACCTATCCCTAACTGATGGATGATCTCTTCCTATGGTTTTATATAGATATTAAAATCATGGAATAAAAACTCATCTGTTAGAGTGACCAGAAGCTCAGTCTCCTTGCCTCCCACCCCTAGTATTATAAGCATCGATGCAACAAGAAATGGAACTACTATAACATAAGTACCTTTAACATCCAATATCTGTGATCAGTCCAGAAGGATACCTCTATTCATCTAGTCATGTTGCAGGTCTTCCACAAAAATGATCAACAGAGTTTTTGATCCATGCCCACATATGAAGCCTAATTTGGCTTCCATTTCCATTTCTCGCCATTGACTATCATTTCCCATGGTCAGATAAACAAGATTCTGTAGTTTATGTTGTTGGCTTGTTTCCATAAAATGCAAAAATGGATCAAAAATATGAATGCAGGGGGCTAATTTATAGTTTATTAATATAAAGTCTTATCATCCAAACATTGCCATCTGTTAAAAATAATTGTACTTTTTTTCTTATAATTTTCATGGTAAATTTACGCTAAGTTTTAGAAGGGGTATCTGCTACTTAAAAAAAAATTCTTATTATTTACATTCTAGGTAATTGACCTGGGTTCTGGAAAAGGTTACCTGAGCTCTTTCTTGTCATTGCAATATGATCTAAAGGTTTATGGAATTGATTCTTCAAATACAAACACCCATGGAGCTAATGAAAGAAACAGGAAATTAAAAAAACACTGGACAGCCTATCAAAGACATGCAGAAGCAAATGTCAGAGATCAGACATTGAAAGAAGCCAAGAAAAGTGCAGAACAAGATAAGGAGAAATATAACGCAAAGACCAGTGAAACTTGGTTAAAAACTAATAAAAGTCTTCAGAGCCAAGTCCAAGTGGCTGTTTCAGATGCTCTTGGTACTGAATCAGCTGAAATTAGCCCAGATCCTAATATAGGGATTACTAAAAATCAGTATGAACTCAAGCCTGAGGTTCGGGTGCAACTCATTGAGAACAATATACCAGAAAATGCATTTCTAGATATTCTGCCTACCGATGCGGTAGAAGTAAATTGTTCATCCAGAAATAATTGCAGAGAGCTCTGTGAAGAAGAGAAAGAACAAAGGAAGGCGGCTTCTTTGAAAGCCAAAGCCAGCCGGTCAAAAGAGGCCAACATTTATTCTCCGTTGACATCGTTTATAACTGCAGAAACAGAGCTACGTGATATTGTTGGAGATCTGGAGGTTATTTATTCTTATTTCAACTTTTTAATCTGATTTCGGAGTCTGAATTGAAAAATATTGAATTAAAACTGCTTTTCTGTGAGAGGTTAGAGTAGATATAAAATAACATGTATTTACAGGAATACAAATGTGGCATGGTTATGTATAACATTACAATTACATTATTATATTATATGATATGCTATATGTGTTATAACAATTGGGCACTTGAGGCAATTTGAAGTTATGACAGAATTCCCAAAATGTACTTACAACCAGTTCTGATGCTGGCACTCCCTCCCCATCCTTGCAGTCACATAATTGCATTTTGGGCACTTGGTAACCAGCTCGGTTACAATATTCCAAGTTCATGAGATATGATTTACATTTTTTGCCAGAAAGTTTTGTTGGAAATATGTTCATACAAACTTTAATTATTTCATATTAATAATAACTGTAGCCCCATATACACAATGCATACACAATTAAATCCTGTATAGATTATTCTAATTTAATTATGTATGAAATAGGGAGAGGGAGACAATAGGAAGAGGTAACACTTGAATGCAATTCAATTTATCATGACAAAAAAATTGCAAATTAAGATATGTAATCAAACAGTGAATGTATCAAACACATTTTCCTACTGCTATGTTTGCAAAAATTGTGTATAGCAAATCCCTTGCTTCAGATTCTTGTGTTTTAAACATATTGTGAAGTCAACTTAGCAGTATTTGGAAAAATAGGTACAAAATCAAAAAATACATTACCACCTACCATGTTTCCCTGAAAATAAGACAGGGTCTTATTTTCTTTTGACCCCCGAAATAAGCGCTTAGTCTTATTTTTGGAGAGTTCTTATTATTTTTGAGGTGCAGGAAGTAGCAAGCATGGTCACCTCATGGCTGCTGCTGTGTTGCAATATTTTTGAGGAGGGCTTATTTTCGGGGGAGGGCTTATTATGGCACATGCACTTAAAAGCCCAATCGGTCTTATTATCCTGATAGGTCTTATTTTCAGGGAAACAGGGTAATTAATAGAACTCAACAGACTATAGCTAGTTTCTCTCTGCCAGCTAAAACTTTCTATCATCAGGAGAACTTTTTGTTCTATCACATTCTTCCATGCTATATGCAAATCTAATAGTTTTAGATTATCAAGTTTTAGTTTGTAAAACATGCATTTAAGATGGAGTGAAACTCTATATAAAAAGTAATGCAGGTATCTTCATTTAGCAATTACAACTGGGACTGGTATGTCTGTTGTTAAATGAAAGTTGCTAAATTGTAAATGTGACTGTGTTTGTACTTTCCTTTTTCTCACCCCTTGGCCTTTTAGAACACTCACTCCAGCAAGGAAGGAAATTATTGTTTATATTTGCATTCATTGGAGAAAAAGGGAATTCAAAAGAGTCAGACACACAAATGGGAAATACATATCAAAAGCTTTGTGGGTCTGGAAGCTATAAGTTTGTTATGCAAAAAGCCTGGTGTATACCCCCTTGTGTGCCTGCTTATTCTCTTGTAATCCCTTCCTCTTCAATCTCTGCTCTACAAGTTGTAGGGAGGAGGGAAACAGGTCAGGAACAGGAGAAATGACTCCCCTCTCCACTTTTTAAAGCAATCCCTCTGTTCAGTATAGGGGGGGGGGGAGAATGATTTCTATAGTCAGACTTGCCTAATTCAGATTTCTTCCAAACTCTGCTGTTATCCTGTCAATAGACCATCTTCCCATTACTATGTTAGAGGATTGCCAAGGACTTTTAATTTTCCATTATTTTACACCCCCGGATGAAAGAGAAATTAATAGTAATATAACTTGCCTTAAGCTCATGGAACTAGAATTTTTCTAGATTTCATAATTTTCCTGTCTCAGTCCAAGATTGTTATGATGTATACAATGATAATTATTAACATATGTGTTCATCTAACCCTCATAGCCTGGTTTGAATTGTGTTTTGTTTCCTAGGACTGTGTACTTGTGGGTCTGCATACCTGTGGTGATCTTGCTCCAAGCACATTGAGACTGTTTAATGTTGTACCTGAAATCAAGGCAGTTTGCAGTGTGGGATGTTGCTACCATTTGCTTTCAGAGGAACATGAAATGCATGAAGGTAAGTCTTTTTAAGGGCATATGGAATTAATAAATGCTTGTCATTTTTCCTGTCATTGAATCATTTTTGCTGTTTTTATGCTTTGTGGAGAAGTCACTTCTGAATGCCCTGTGGTTTTCCTGTTTGGGATTCTTTTTTCAGTTTTGTAATGGTTGTATTAATGCAAAACACTTTATGTAGCTATGGAGACATCTGTTTTTACTTACACCTCAGTAAAAAAATGTGTTTGTTCATTATTATTTCAATTCCATCCTCTTAAAGAATGAATGCCCTTGGCAATATACAGAGAACAACCTCAGGATAATACATATGGTAACATATACATATGGTAACTTATGCATATATGTCTCTGGAAACGTTGCTGCTTACAAAATTTCCTTTATATAACAATTCAACTTCAGAATGTGACATTTTAAAGTTAGTGGTAGAATATTATAGTTGCAAATATCTCATCCAGACTAGTTTAAAACATGAGCAGTTGGTCAACATAGATGTAAAGGCATGTACAGAGGTTTACAAGGTTCAGAGATAATGTGTGTGTGTGTGTGTGTGTATTACAGAAAGTACAGAAAAATTTGGGAATATGTATACATTTTGGAATACATTTTTTCATGTTTTTCTATGGTGTAAAATACGAAAAGTTCAAAATGTCCACATTTTTTAGTTGAAAGGATCTGCAACAGACACCTCTTTCTTTGATCTAGAGAATGTTACAAACAGCTGAGAACAGGTAGCCCAACAAACAAACTGGCTATATACCATGGTGGGTTTTATAGATGACAATCTACACCTTAATTCCACCCAAAAGACAATGGAAAGCAATAAAGGAGTATTTGAAATGAGGGGTCCTCAGTGCTCTCTGAACTTGGTTGTTTTGTTACAAACATTTCATTACCCAAACTAGGTAATGTCATGAATGCTAATCACCAAGGACACCTCACAATGAGAATAGTGCAGCTCATAGAGCACAGGTGTAATATGAGCACATTGAGGCATCTGCCCTACTACTACTGCATTCTGGACAAGCTGCAGCTACCAAGTAATCTTCGGGACAGCCCATGTAGAGGGCATATTCTAGTAATTTCACTTTATAAGAAATATACAGTATTTTAATGAAGGATTTTCCGTCTTTGAGGTAAAACTACAACACCTGTTTTCATATTTAAAACCTATATTTATATTTGTGTATTTCTGAAAGAGTTTGTACATGTGTTAAATAGAGATTAGTACAGGCTAAACAGAATTTTTATTATTGCTTCTTAAAGATAATAGCCTAGACTCACAAGTGTGAATTAAATTTAGCTTACTATGTCACACGATGCAATCCAGTTTTTTTCTACAATGTTTACATGCTGTACCCTGCTGTGATTTAAAAGCAATTTCTCCTTCACTGATTTCTTCCATCAAAATAGCTATTAAATATCTATCCATCAAATCCATGTTGGAGGCTTGTGTGCAAAATAACCCATGAAGGACAGTCTAGGTTGTTTCCTGTTTGGCCATAATTTTTATGTCAGTTTGTATTTTACTTTACTATGATTTGTGTAATAAATTACAACTGGCTGGGTATTTACACATTGTTATAGTGTATAGCAGTGGTTCCCAAAGTGGGCAGTACCATCCCCTGGGGGGCGGTGGGGTGACTTAGGGGGGTGCTAAGAGGCAAAGGGGGCAGCGGGGGGGGGCGTTAAGAGGGTGAGGGAAAAAAAAGATTGTGTATTATGTTGGCTGCAGAGGGCGTCGCCCCTACATTGGTAGCTTCCCCTTAGCTAATTCTCAGGTGGAAAGGAGAAACTTGCCGAGTGGAAGATGGACTGTTTAAAGCCCATCGGCGCAGGCAGAAGGACGAAATTACCTAAACAAACCTGGAAATAACTGCGGGTTTCCCTTTAAGCAACATCACCACCCTCCCCTCCAATCACCTCCCAGGAGAGGGGTTCGCACTGCTTCAATCACCCGCCCCCCAACACCACTTAACCGACCAGCTTGGCTTGTGAAAAGGTTTTTTTTAAACAGTCAGTGGGCGGGAAATTGTGCACGGTGTTGTTAGGGGGGGGAAAACCCCCACCAATCGAATTCTATTTGAACTTGCAAGAGAGCTCTTTGCCACTGGTTTAAAAAACGGTCACAGATTTCGTGCCATCCTTTTCCTTTGCATGGAGACGCTGCTGGGTAAAAGTAACTGGAGGGAGGGGGTGATGAGCGGAAGTGCGGTCTCTCCCTTTTGGTGGTGTGGATTTTGGTTAGGGAGGTTTGGATTACCAGCAGGTGGGAGCTCGCATTGCAATCTTCCGTTTCTAACCTTGGAAATATGGGTGTTGTTAAACTCATGGGAGCTTTCTTTGATATAGGTATAGTATACTATATGTATATACTACTATAGTATAGGTCAGGAGTCCCCAAACTTGGCAACTTTAAAACTTGTGGACTTCAACTCCCACAATTCTCCAGCCAGCATAGCTGGGAGTTGAAGTCCATAGCTGTCTGGAGAATTCTGGGAGTTGAAGTCCACAAGTCTTAAAGTTGCCAAGTTTGAAGACCTCTGGTATAGGTTCTCCTGCTTGAACAGGGGGCTGGACCAGAAGACCTCCAAGGTTCCTTCCGGCTCATTTATTCTAAAGCTTATAAAAGCTTCACTCAATGCTGGTTGCGGGTGGATTTTCTTTTAGGATATGTGTTTAGTTTTTGAAATATCCCCATTCCCATCCTCTCTCCTTGCGGAATTACTGGTTTTGACTAGTTGGTTCGGTGAGCAGAAGTTTAGCCATTGAAACTACGTAAGCATTTAAAGGCAGAATGTCTGTGTCGTGCAAAATAATTGGTAATCTGAAGGAGATAAGATTATATTGTATGCCTTTGTGTGGATTTATGTGTGCACACATAAATTTTGCAGCAGGGTTACAATGACCAGAGCACCTCTTGGTTAGCACAGCCAATAATATTAAGGCAAGTAGAGCAATTATCTGTCCATGGTTGCTTTAAAAAATGACACCAGAGTTTCTTGCCATTTTTGGATGGAAACTGGATAAAAACAGTAATACAAATCTTAAAATTGAGATTTTTTTTAAAAAAAAAGAAAAATAGATTGTACCTTAGTTTTGCTTAGATGTGTGATGTGAGTCAACTGTTTTTGATATTTAGACCACCAAATCTTAAAGACTATGCAGCTGGTTTGGAAGGGGTTAGTAGCAAAGCTAGTGTTGATATTGTGGAAATTAATGAAACTAAAAATTACAATGATGTTATTGCAGGGATGTGACTATCCAGCTAAAGTTGTTTCTCTGACATTCTAAGACTTAGATGTCTGAGTGATATCAGGATCTTTTTTTGATGGAAATTCCAGATTGGGTGATAAATCCATTTTCAGATACTAAGGAAGATGGGATAGTGGAGGAACAACTCATAGAGCTGCAAAATGACATTGAGCTGAAGCCAAAGTTTAAGAAATCCTACCAAGAGTTTTGGTTACAGAAATAAATTTCTGATTGCTATCCTGCACTATGGACAGTGGTTACGAAGCTCCTTGTTGCATTTCCAACATCATATTTGGTGGAACGTGGCTTCAGTGTGGTCATCCAACGTCTCTCCAAGCAAAGAAATCAACTCCAGATTACTTAACGTGGTGATTTAAGACTCCTGCTAAGTGACTTAAAACCAGACATTGGGAAACCGATATCCCTTCATCAAGCCCATCCATTACATTAAGAATTTACTGAACAGTGAAGTAGTTACTAAATTTTACTGAGTTTACTAAGTTACTAGTTACTAAGGTTCTTGATAAATGACTATCAGACTTTGAAAACCTGGTATCACTGGATCATGTTCAACAATTTTGTTGAATTAATATTAACTAAAAAGGTTTTTAAATTGGATTTTGAATAAATATACAATTAATTGTTACAGTTTTGAATTTTACTGTTACTATCTTCCTTTCATCGTGCAAACCGCCCAGTCACATGACCCCCCAGCCACGCCCACCAAGCCACGCCCACAGAGCCGGTAGTAAAAAATTGAATTCCACCACTGGGTGGGGGGCACTGAGGATCAGTTTGTAGCACCAAGGGGGCGGTGGACTGAAAAAGTTTGGGAACCACTGGTGTATAGTGTGTATTTGTGTATAACACAAATGGCTGTCTTTATGCAACATTGAAATAGAAAGAAATCATTATTAGTGATCCCAACCTGTGAGGTGAACAAGGATTTTTGCCACAGTGTATGATATATGTACCTTACTAGGCTGAAGTAAAGCAACAAGAAGAAATATTTCACATGTTCAAGTTAAGTTACGTATCCCTTCCTGTTTGCTAGCATAAGTATGGTGATAAAAAGAAAATAGATATTCTTTTTATTAATTTAATTTACCATTATTTTGAATAATGTGCTGAATTTAAAAATAATTCTCTACCCGAAGGATTTAATTCAGTAAAAAAATAGATAGATACCATGTTTCTCCAAAAATAAGACCCTGTCTTGTATTTTTTTGCCACCAAAGAAGGCACCAGGTCTTATTTTCAAAGGGGGATGTTGTCCCCTAACTCACCTCACTCGCGTGCTTCGCCCTTGGCCTCTTTTTTGCTATCAGAGGCCTTCAAGAACTACTTCTGCAAGGCTAGCAAGGCTGAAAGTCTCTTCCAATAACCGAGCTCCGGATCGATCCAGAGCTCTGATATTGGCTACAGAGGCCTTCAGGAAAGCCTTGCTGGCTGCAGAAAAAGAAATGGGCCGAGGTGTGTGAGGCCTGGCTAAAATGATCCGAAGGTAAGTAGTAGGACAGCTCCACTCCCCCATACCCACCCTAGCTTAATTTTTACCCGTGCACCCCGGAGTGGGTGGGGTCTTAGTTAGGGCTTATTTTGGGGGATAGGGCTTATATTGGGCACACGTGTAGGACTTACTTTCTGAGTAGGTTGTATTTCCAGGGAAACACAATAGATCGATAGACAGACAGATAGACAGACTGACAGGCTCTCTTGTCTCATGAGAAATTTCTGCACAGTATATGGGCTAGAGCGTCCCAACTCCAGATGAGAGACGCCACAGAGTAAGTAAATCTTTATTACGGTCAAAGATTTACTTACTTACTTACTTACTTACTTACTTACTTACTTACTTACTTACTTACTTGAGATGCCATAGAAGGTTGTAGAGAATTACAGGGTTAAGATCCTGACTGACAGGTAGGTACTAGCCAATCAACCAGATATGATGGGAATAAATCAGAATTCAGCAGTGGTGATAGATGTAGCTATGCCAACAGACAGCAACAACAGCAAAAAGGAGTATGAGATGATGGAGAAATACCAGGGCCTGAAGGAGGAACTAGAGAGAATGTGGAAAGTAAACACAAAAGTGGTCCCAATAATGGTAGGGGCACTCAGGGTGGTGACTTCTAAACTGGGAGAGTGGCTTCAACAGATCCCAGGAACGACATCAGAGTTGTCCAAAAGAGTGCAGTGCTAGATACAACTAAGTGCTGCACAGAACCCACAAACTCTCAAGCCTCTAGTACAGAACCTAAATTGAGGAACATACATACCACCCATAGGGGTAAGAAAGGAATTTACACACATACATATGTGTGTGTGTGTGTGTGTGTGTGTGTGTGTGTGTGTGTGTTCGTGCGCGCACACACACTTTTAAAATGTAACTTCTAATTGAAATGATTTTGTTCAGACTGTTAAATCCAAATTTATCGAACTTGGGTAGCTTTAATAAATTTGAAATAAACAAGTTATTTAAATAGCTTTAAAATAATCTTTATTAACATGCTATGTTGTGTTAATCAGTTTAACTTGCATTCTTACACCCATATTTTAAACCATATTGTAAATAGCTACCATTCTTTAATTAACCCAGATTAAATATCACAGATTGTTAAACTCCTTGCAAGAATTGCATTTTCACAGTTCATTAACATAAAATGTCATTGCTTTTTATGGTTACGTGATTTGAACACAGACATAGGTGTTCATTAAAGGATTCATGGATTCATATGTACAAGATGAAACAATGTAATTGTTTTACTTTTTTCTGCAGAAGGGACTCGGGGAATATGGGGTTTCCCTTTGGGACGCTATTTGAAAGAAGAGGGATGGTTCTGTGGTCGAAATGCTAGAATGGCTGCCTGTTTGGTATGGATTCCTTTTTTCTGCTTCTGTTTGACTTGCAAATTCATAGCTTTGGAACAGAATTCAGGATGTGTTGAATAATATAGATCATGGTGTATCAATTAACAAAAATAGTGATCATTTGTTTTTAAAAAAATGCATATTGTGTCTCTGTAATATTGAAACAATGGACACTGGTAAAAAAGAACCAAAACTGATTGAGTTGAATCCATATTTTATTAAGTTTAGAGGAGAAATGCTAATATAAAAGAAGAGAATTAAGGAAAAATTCAGTAAAAATGCAGTACATTTGCCAATTTCATTAGTCTTTACTGGTTCTAATACCTACATAGTGACTAAGATGGTCTTTTCAGTGCAGGATGAGATCTCTGGTATCTTTTTCATAGAACAGCTCTATATATCCATAATGTGGTTACCCGATAATTAGATAACCATAGTTTACTTCATCCTACTTTCTGGGTTTGCACCAGATAGAGAACTCTATAAATTATAAAGGGGTTTGGTAAATATGCTAGGCTACATGCAATTGACTATTGTGTTGCTCACTGGACACAGCTGAATTTTTTTTAATATGTACTATGTATTCATTTGCACCTTACATTATCATAGCATGGTGACAAGCCATGAAATGCATTCAGATTTTCAAACAAATTTATTTTGAGCGTCTGTTCTTCTGACACTTAAATCCTCTCCCTAGTTAGATTCAAATTCATATGACTCATTAGCATTTTCACAAAAGCTAACTATAAATCATAATGGGGTAGCAGAATGTTAAACAAATCAGAGATTAGGTTTGCTTTGCTGCTTCTGATTGCAATACTACCCTGTCTTGAAACATCTTTCCTATGAACCAAATGCTTATTTAATCCTTGTGTGATCCTCTTATATACTTCAATCTTTGCCCCTTTGACTTGCTCATCCTCTGCCTCCGTTTTCATAATTCCAGCAAGTGCATTCAAGCGGCTGTTGCTTTCTTTGCACTTAGCTTTTTTTTCCCCTTCAGCAGCCTGATCAGAATAAAGATACATTCCTTTTCTCCTCCCATCGCATTGTTCTCTTCTACATTTTTTTTATATTGGATGTGCTTTTAGAGATACCATGTTATCATTGACCTTGTATTTACACAATAAAAATATATAACTAATAATAGCAATATAGTAGGATAATTCCATATTTCTTTATGTGGAATATATGTTTAGTAATGTAATAAATTATTCTTTTGGCAGAATGTCTATGGAGATTCTCAGTCATCCAGGTCATGGTTATCCCAAAGATGTTTTTTCAAGAGGCAACTGTACTTTCTGGTTTTTCTCTGAAGACAGTTCTTCAGCTCTGACTTCTTTTGGCAGATAATTGAACTATTATTGATTCATGCAATGCATGAATAGCACCTCCTGTCAGCATTAGTATTTGAAGGGTTCTGGAGTGTTCCTCAAACAATTCCTATCTAAAAACTGAACAAAAAGTCTTGGAACACAAAATTTACTTATTGTTTAAAGTAATTCTATGGATCTGGTAAAAGTTTTTTTTATTCATGTTCTCTGTTCTCAGTTTCTACATATCTCAGTGTTCTTAGTTTTTCTTAAAGTATATCCTTTTCTAGAGTTTTTTCTTTTTTTCTTTTTTTATTCTTAGCATCTTTAAAATTCGGAGGTTTTCCCAAGCTAGGTAAGATATCTCTGTTTGACATAGACAGTGCCATATTTGGCAAATATTTACCAGGAAGGACTGCAAATCATTCAGTAAAGAAAATTAAACACACACACACACACATACACACATCCATTTTCAAAGTTGTGAAGCATCTATACTGCTCAAAGGATCAATGTAGTTGCCTTGAGACCATCCCAGATCTTCTTAGCATATTTCATATGGATAATTGAAGGGAAGAACATGGCCAAAGAAAATGTATTTAAAAAATACTTCATTTGTGAAAAAATTTACATCACCTAATATTTATATTGATAGAAACGGAATTTTCTAAACTCTGCCCACAGCTTGGAATTTAATCCTAATTTCAGCCAGCCATCCTTCCGAATTCAGTTAAATTAGGGCCCAGATTTCTGGGGGACATATGCTGACTTGTAAACTTCTCAGAGAGTGCTGTAAAGCACTATGGAGAGGTATATAAGTCGAAGTACTATTGCTATTTCAGTTATACATTTTTATAGCTAGAATTAGGGTTGGTTTAAAATCACACTGGCAGACTTCTTCTAAAAGTATCTCATAATTATCATTGGTAGTCATTAGTTAAAGCAGAACTATTCTGTTTGATTGAAATATTGTTACCGCTTCCAACAAGGACATCTCCTTCAGTCTACCTGAGAACAGAAAGGAACTTGCCTTTGAATAACCAAAAATCCTAAAATGTATAATAAGCCATGTGGCAATTCTGAAATACAAGAGAAGCTGCTAATTTATGTGGGTAGTATTTTAATGAGAAATCTCCTTATTTAACTAACTAAGCCAAAGCTAAAGATATATAAAATAATATATTGAGAAAAAAGGAAAATGTAATAAAGAAGGCAAAAATCATACCCATAGAATTTTAAATACAGTCAAGTTATTTTGATTGGCTAAGATACCTACTAATTATCTCCTAAAATAACTTTCCCCAAATAGTTATAGTTAGGGACTACAGCTCTTCTGTTGACTTTGTTACCATATTACACATGCAGAAAATCGCCAGTAGGTTTTTATATATGCATAAAACATGGTTTTAAGCTTTAAACCAACTCCGTCCAAAAGTTCCTTTTCTCTGAAGAGAGTGGTTGCAAGATTGTGGCTGCAGCACTCGGGTTGGAGAGAAAGAGAGTAGTTGTAGATATATTTTCTAAGGACCAGATTTTTTTTTTACAAGCACTGAAACCAGGCTGTGAACCATATTTTGGAAAACAGTCCTAAATAGTTCTTAAGTCTTAGCATGTATTCATTTCAGAAGATGGCTGAAGAGAGATTACCTGGATCTCCTGACTGGATATTCATATGCATTCCTGTTTGTTGTTTCTTTGACTTTTTCTATTTTTGTTTTGAACACTATGCTCAGATTTTAAAATTGGGAAGATAATTAAAAGCTATCCTTTTTGGAAAGACTATCAATATCTTTGCCCATTCAAAGTAAATATTTTATCTCTCTGTGTAGCCAACAAATTGCAAATTGTCTAATGGCTAAATTATATCTTCTTAATAACACTTGCTGGACTTATAAAAAGTTTATTTTTTTACTGATGTACCATTGTGTATGATTACATAGAAGGATTTGTGTGGGAGGGGGGGGACAATAACTGAATTCTATTCATTTTGGCCTCTCAATATCTTAACAAATATTTTAGGAGCATTGTTCTGCCATTTTAAACAGTAGGATATTATTGTGCATTTCTTTAATGTGTATCATATCTCTAACTATGAATGTGGCGCAGTAGAGAAAATAGGAAGGAGGAAGTTGCTTTAAAATTGTATAATTATGTGTTAGATTTTTTAAAGAGTAAAAGCTGTATGAATTTTAACAGTTTATGTAAAGTTTTTAACTGGCAAGATGCAGAAAGTAAAAATATAATCTCATGAGATTTGTCAGTAAAAGTATTTGAATGATATTGACATTCATTCAGTGATCATTGTTCATATTTTATATATAATTGCGAGAATGGGAAATCAAAGGAAACTTGGAAACAAAAGCATAATAAAAGTGAATATATGCATATAAGAAGAGTAAGATGTGAAATAAATCAGGCAATTAACAACTGTGGAATGTTGCTATTTTTCAAGCAAATGTGTGGATGCCAATCAGAATCTAGTGAAACAAGTAGGGAACTTTATAACTGTATATACCACATGTTATGTACAGAGGAAAAAGTTCCTATTCACATTATACTAGTTTGGATACTCCTTCCATGTGAAAAGCTGACACAATCTGGTTTGGATCAAAAGTTAAGTGCAAAATGCTAAAGCCCCCAGGGTCTTAATTTTGTTCATCCATCAACTTCTGATTTTTTTTAAAAAAATCAACAGAAGTGTGAAATAGAAAAAGGATGCTGGTACTTTTTAAGAGTCGATTTAATGACCTGACTTCTTTTAAAAGTGCCAGTTAAGATAAAGCTATATTACTGGCTGTTTTGGTTTCTTACTGCTTGCTTCAGTTTTATTTGTTCCTAATGCTTTTTCCCCCCTTGAGAACTGCTCAGAACTAGTTTAAAATGAATAATAAATAAATATTTCCCCTAATTGCAGTAATGAAGCTGCATGGAAACCTTAAGAAATAAATAATAAATATATTTTTCTGGATTGCACAAAATCCTGAAAACAGTGCAACTGCTTTTGTTACCAGTAGAGAATTTTGAGTTTACAGTTGTATAGAATTTAAAGCAATTCTTCAGAATCATTTGCAAATCATGCACAGCCCTGGTTTGTAGCGTTTGTTACTAAAGTCCAAAAGAAACTTCCTAACTTCCTTTCTATGTTTCAAGTGTGAAAAAGCATAATAATTGAATGAAATGAATTTAGAGTTAGAATTAGAGTCAGTAAGGTAGAGACCTGCAGAGATAGTATCTAATATTAGCATAGAGATTGTGGATTGATGTTCTATTTTATTAAGTTGATATATTAATGAGGAGACATTGATACATTATTTTGTAATTTTGCAGAAGTGAATTGGTATCCTGCTTTAATCTAATAATGTTTATTTCATTATTGCACATTTCAAACTATATTATCATTTTAAGGTCATATCTTCCAAATGTATGTACTGTTGACTTTACTGAATATGAATTAGGAAAACGAGAGACTAAAATTAATTGTTCACTAGGTTTGGAAAAAAATATTACGTATAAAATAAACAGCTTAGTATCATCTTGGCTTTTTGCAGAAGAAAGTATTGTGTGTGTGTGTGTGTGTGTGTGTGTGTGTGTGTAATATATATATTACAAACACAAATATTATATTTTTAAATATAAAGTGATTACATCTTTAAAGAAGCATTTTAATATATAGTTTGATAAAATATTTTTTATTTCATGGTCTGCTTATTTATAAAGTTTATCTAAATGAATAAATACCTTAATTTCTTTTTAAAGGCTCTGGAAAGAGTTGCAGTTGGTCAGATGGTAAGTAATATCTGTTTAACATTCTAATGACAGTTATTTTCTTTCTTTGAATACTTTGAACACATGATATTATGTTGAAGTTTGTAATTTGCTAGAATGGAATAGCTGGCAAACAGTAAAGCTTGAACTGGAGATAGATTGATATTTTGAATCATCAGCACCGTGACATTTTCTGGCCTTCCTTATGATAAAATAATTTAGCTGAATAATTTGTTCAGTTAATTAAGAATGACTAAAATAGAAAGAACATAGAGATAATCCTCAGTTAACAAGTTCCTTAATTGGAACTGGAATTTCCATTGCTAAACGATGTCCTAAAGAATGAAGTCATGTAATCACACTACTTAGCAGTGGAAATTCTGGCAGTCCTACTTCCCATCATTAAGCAAGGATATCACTTGTCATTTACAACTTTCTGCTGGCTTTCTCATTGACTTTGCTTGTTGGAACTGGCCAAAGATGTTTGCAAATGGGGAGGTACATATATGAGTCAATTTTTTCAATGCCTCATAAGTTTGAATGGTCACTGTGAACAAGTAGCTATTAAGCAAGAAACATCTGTATATTAAATCAATATAAATGATTTGTGAGTCTTATTTCATTGCAGTATCCATGTTTAAAATCAATCCTGATTGATTGGGTTGAGGATAGTATAGTATTACAATTTGATTATTATTATTTTGAATATTAAAAAACCCTTAATTTTTGAACAGTAAATGAATTAAGGTACAAGAATGTTATATTGATCTTTTAAAAATTCGTATTTTATAGTTCAACAAGAATAGATGACTTACCTGCAAGTGGTTCTCCATTCATTTTCTCTGTTCCAGAGATCTTTGAAATTGGACCTCATCTGATTATGTTACATTGGAATGTCTTATTTGGTAGCACTCTTGTGTCAATTTGCCAATCACTCAGGCTAGGAATTCTTTCTAAATAATTATCCCAAGAAGATCATACAGGTTCATTTTCTGTGTTGAATTGTAGTGCATGTCCTTATTAAGAAAAGAAGCCAACACTTCAAATAGAATATATATAGTAACTCAGGTTCATTCCTGAAGTGCAAATGATTATGGAATAAGTTCAGACTCACTTAATTTGACACGTTCTTGTACATGTTTATTAATATAGATATATAGTTACATGGAGAAATAAATATAAGAACACCTATATTCTAGAGATTTAATAGCTATCTCTTAAGGTGAATTGTTTGCATTTGGATTCTTTCAGATTTTCCTGTAATGTAGTAAAAGTTTATAAATTGTTTCTTTAAATGAATATGCTTGTCATCTCTAATTTTATAACTGGGGAGCTGCCTGTATTTCCTTATAATGTGGTGCTGCTGTTTTCATAAGAATGGTTACCAAATGTTTCTTTCTAGAATGAAATAGCATTAATTTAAAGCTAGATTATTCATCATCTAAGTCATATTCCAACATTTAACCAGAAACACACTGGTTGAAATGGCTTCCTAATCTTGGCTAAAACTCCCAATAATTCATTTTTCAAAATATTATTCTTTCATTTCTGAAAATATAACAATAGTAAAAATTTGGAAGCATTTACTTTGATTTGCTACAAATGCTAGATGTTGGCAGGACTCTAAATATTCTTTCTTTTTAAATCAACAGCTAAATTTCTTTTATGTAAATAAGTACTGCATCATTTTTCATCCCTTTTAAAATATGTGCATAAACTGAGTCTTCAGTTCTCCAGGTTTATAAACCATTGTGTTCCTATTACAAAGCTATAGATCTTGATGGAATTTATATAGGATGGATTTGACCCTGAATTTTAAGAAGGCTAAAAATAGTCTTTCCTAGATATTCTTTAATACTTTGCATTGTTTTAGAAACAAAATACTGTTTGTACCAAGGAGAGAAGATGAAGTTGTTAAGGAGAAAAAAAGGACACTTATTTGCAAAGTATTTTCCCCTGATTTTAGGGAGATTAAATGAGTTCATTTTCTGTGGTCCAACCTAAATACCTATTATCATAATTTGATCTAGATGGCTTTGTCATTCTTATAGCTTTCTTTTCAATTCTGCGCAACTTTTTCTGCTGGTTGTGCTTATTTTTCCGCTTGGCAGTAATATATTCACAGAGCAATATTTTATTTTAGTAATAAGAAACTTCCTAGGAACATTAGATGAAATAAATACAAATACTGGTTGAAGATACACAATAATTGTTGCTGTTTTATTTGTGGTGTATGGTTGCAGCTTTACTTCTTGTTCTTTGATTTGTTCTAGCTACCCACAGAATCTTTGTTTTATCGGGCTGTGCTGCAGGTTATTGTAGAAGAATGTTATGGCATCAAGAGAAGGTAATATGCTGCAATTTTATATTTTGTTGTATAAACAGAACATTTGCTTCTTGTTGATGTTGAAATCTAAAAGAAAAGCTATTTTTTGTTTTTTGTCTATTTGAAAAAAATCTATCTGTCAATTTGACTTTGGCTTTGTCAACAAGCTAACCTTTTGAAATCTGATTTCATTCTGTACTATCCCAGAAGAGAATATACGTGCCTCATGGTTGAACTGTAGAGTTGTAATTATTATCATTCTCACTGAAGACTGAGAATTTAGTTTTAGAACACAGAGAAGTAATCCCTTAAGTAAACACTTAACCATAGACCATAAACCTCTAATTGTGCAAGTGTAGAAGTTCTGCACTTCTCTAGACCTTTTCTTGACTTGCCTTCATCAAACTGAGTTTGCAATACTGCCAATATATGCTTTTAGTATGTACAATGCTACAGTCCTTTAATCAGCACAGCTGTAGGTTAGCTGATAAAATGGTAGGAAGCTAGCTTGTACTGAGTGAAAATGGCAGTGATTCTCCAGAATTTCATACTAGTATCTGTTTCAGACTTATCAAAACTGGCCAGATACTAAATCTCTCTCTCTCTCTGTATGTGTGTAGAGAGAGGGGGCAAGAAAGAGAATGAGAATGAGAGAGAGAGTCTTTCTTCACTGCAGAATTGTTCTTCATGTACTGAGTGTCTCTGTGTGTGTCCTGTTGGAAAAATAACAAAAGAAATAATTTGTCATTTCAGTGATCGTAATATTGGAAAAGTATATTCTAAATCATCTTCATTTTTGGATTACGTTAGAATTTCCTTGAAAAAACTTGAACTAGATGAATCAAAGGTAAATATCTGGTTATAAATTGAAATTCATATAGTGAACCCACTATAGAATATTTCAGTGATTTGTTTGGTCATATAAATTATGTTGAGATCAACATGTAATTTTGCAAATGCTGGCAATTAAATCTAAGTTACATATAATAATCATTGCCAAATTCTAACAGGTTAATATTTACAGCTTATAAGAGCCGTGATGGCGCAGTGGTTAGAATTCAGTACTGCAGGCTAACTCACTGCTCACTCCAGGAGTTTGATTCTCACAGGCTGAAGGTTGACCCAGCCTTCCACCCTTCCAAGATCGGTAAAATGAAGATCCAGGTTGTTGGGGGCAATAGGATGACCCTGTAAACTGTTTAGAGAGGGCTGTAAAGCACTATGAAGTGCTATTTCTATTACTATTTATCTGAGGATTTCCCCACTCTGCATTTAATCTACTGTAATTAAAAAGTAAAATGTTATAGATAAACGATGCTACAACAGCAATTACAGAAAACGTTGGGTCATTGCATACCCCATGCCAGTGCAATATGTATTCTAATTCAATGAAATTTTAAGCATTTATCAATATTTTTATACAGTTTGAAGTCATTCTGCTTCTCTGTCAAATCACAAGGAGAAAGTAGTAGTAGTAACAGTAATAATAGTGTACCTTATTGATTAGACAATTGATCATATCAAATACAAGAAAACAGGTAAATTCACTTTGATAAATGGTAGTAAAAAAGAAACAGGTGTGATGATATTTTAAAGAAAAGGAAATTCTTATGTTTCTTTTAGTTTATCAGCCTGTGATGTGAGTATGAGTTTTGCTACCATAATCTGTTATGAAAAATGATCTACTAAAAAAAGAAATATGCAAAATATACACATTGGAATAAGTATTCATGAAGGAAGTTATGATACCAACATTTGTTTTAGCAATGACTTAATGCATTGTGGTATTGCAAATTTTAAATGTAGTTACAGAGTGAAAAAGAATATTTGTAAAATGTTGACTTCTTTTTATACATAGATTGTCCTAAAACATTTAAAATATTTAGAATAATCTATCTGTACATGTTTGCATTGAGCTCTCTCAATTCTACCTGAGTTTTAGAAATATGTTGCTCCTAGGACTACACATTTCCCTAATACAATGGATATTAATAATGCCCATAGCTATTAACTTCTCACTAGCCCTGTCGGAAAGTCTATTTTTTCCATTTTTTCCAAAGAGACAACTTATTATATGATCCATAAGGATGATCTATCATTGCAACGTTTCCTTTTTTTCTCTCCTTTGGAATGACTATTAAAGAACACAGATGGCATCATTTATTCATGATGAAATGTCTTGATACATCTTTGGCCTTCTAGTATTTAGCCAAAGTGAATATAACTAAAATAGTCACATATTCTTAGACTTCATACCCGTACACTACTTAGACATTTTTTAAAACTATATGTTAAAACTATCTCAAATTCAGGGAATAGATGAAATCTCAGGGAAAAAATGTTTTTATCTTCCACTTATTTGTCTGCTTACTCAGCAGTAACAATGGCTTTTATTAAGTATATAAGATACAAATTGGCTTTTCAGCAGGAATTACTGTATGTCTACTTTATTTAAACTGGGTCCTGCACAGTATTTTATATACACATTCATATACTGTACATTTCTACAACTAATTAATGAGAAACAGCTGCAATTTTTTAAAAAACTTCAGTTTTTGCTGGTGAATTTTTTTTCAATAGCAATGGTGCAATTCTAACAATAGTTTACTCAGATATAAGCCTAGTCAAATTCAGTGGAACCTATTGTCAAGAAAACTTTAGTATGAAATTATTTGCAGCTGTTTAGAATTTGGTTTGCCTGCTTCTTGTTAGCTTGAGTTTTAATGCAAATAGCTAATCTAAATTATAATAAGCGTTTCAGTAAAAGTATTTATCAGGCGTTTTTGGACAAGACAATGTAGTTCCGTTGTCAAGTGAGATTATGAAAGGCTGATAGCATTGTGGTAAAATCTTTTATTTATGCAATATTTCAAGGATGGCTGTACTTTAAATATAAACTAACATTCAATGTTCATGATTCCAGTGCCAAATTTCAGTTTAATCTGACAGTTTTAACAGCTGTAATAGCTACATAAATCATCTGACAAACTACAGGCTTCAGTTTAAAGTAAGCAAACTGAAAATTTAGTAAGGTGTTGGTGAAGAAGGAACAAATCTCTGATAGATAAACATTCAAGATCAAATAAGCATAGACTTTTATTATTGGTATTTTTTCACTGTTAAAAGTTGATGACCTCTTTTATGTGAACATATTATGTCAACTTCTTGATAAAAATTGCATGTAACCTTTCTAAAGCTTTAGTAATTTGGAGATGCAAGGTTCTCCTTCAGTTCTTTAGAAGGTATTATATAGTTGCATGAAAAGATCATTCATTGAAGTTTACATCTGTTAGTTTAGGCATAGTGGACAGTTCTTGGATGTCCAAGAAGAATGGATTCAGTCATCATGTTCTTTACTTCCTGTGTGACTTGTTTTCTGTATCTCTATGTTTGAGCAGATCAGTTATGTCTAAAAATGTAGCTGGTGTAAACCATCATTTACTTCTAACCTAGAAATTTGGCTAAAAGTATAATTTCCAGATAAAATCAGTGCTAATTAAGAGATGGAGATGGAACAGCAGCACATTAATTGACTGTTATTATTGGATCACTGCATGAAAGCTTTTTGCTCTTCGCTTTTAATTTTTAAGTTTTGAATCTCAGTTATTCACTGAAAAAGAATTTCAAAACTATGTATATAATTATACAGTATATATAGTATATGCTCTGAGGTAGTACAGGTAAATGGTTAAAACAGCAAATACTTTCATTGCACCAATTTTATCACTGTTCGTGCTTCATGAATCTAACCAGGCACTAAGGTCTAGCCACAGATTTTCAAATTGATTGTTGATTTAAGCATTTAATAAGAAACTCTGCTTCTATTAA
Organism: Thamnophis elegans; assembly: GCF_009769535.1. Lineage (NCBI taxonomy): Eukaryota > Metazoa > Chordata > Lepidosauria > Squamata > Natricidae > Thamnophis > Thamnophis elegans. The sequence continues at coordinate 42,499,590 of NC_045547.1, read as the reverse complement.
TGTGACAAAATTGGACTTCCTTTTTTTTACAGTCATGCTATACTCAGTTTCATACTCAGTTTATAAATTACTATTACTATGTTCATTGAATATTCAGAAAATTACCTGTTTTTTTTTTTAAAAAAAATAGTGACATGGGAACATTCTGGTAAGACTGATAAAGTTGTACTGATTTGTAATAATTGCTGCATGTTTTAAAAATGCTCACAGATTAATGTCTTCATGATCTGATCTGATATATTTTCAGATACTAAAACTGGACTGTTTTTTGAACACTTTAAATATAGTCCCTTATATATTGTTATATCATTCCGAAAAAAATTAAGAAGCCATTATAATAAATTAGAAATTGTTGATTGTAAAATAATTGCTTTATTTTTGAACTGTTTTAATTATAAAAATAATTTTAGCATATGCCTGAGGCAAATGTTAGTTGCCATCACCAATGTTCTTGCTGTTGCAGATTTCAGACAGCCTCGTATTAGAATACCTTGAAAAATACAAGCATAGAATGAATGAACTGGAAGCTTTTAATATGGTAACATTGAAATATTGGGATATTTTTGCTAGCATGGCATGAATAACACTTGTGCTAATATTTTATGATGAAGTAAGTGTTTGTGTTTGATATTTTCTGTAAAGAAGGAAACAATTCAAATAATCTTTAACTAGGAGCATAGTCTGTTCCAAAATTATATTAACATTCATTGAGAACATATGAAGATTCTTTTTCTAGTCAAATAAATGTTAGGAATGTTTTGTTCTCCTTTTAATACATTACTTTGTTCAACTTTGAACAAAATTGCTGCCACTTAATTTTTCATGCTGAGTTACACCTCAGACCTACTAGGTAACAGATACCATATTTAATACTTTTTATAGACTTTGTTCACGATTATGCTGCTTTTTTAAAGATGTCCAATAAAATGGAATTGGCAAGAATTGGCAAGTTTGTTTTTAAAAATAAATATTCCATGTTCTTCAATAGATTTGGTAGGAAATGCAATTTTCTGTTCAGTAGTAAAACAATAAATGCCAAAAATGATTTCAGCAATTTTCCTGAAACAAAAATAATGTAGATGTTTTTATGTGCAGTCACAAAATATGGTAATTGTACAACATTTACATGATTACATTAAACAGTTAATAATTATTGCTAAACCCTGCTTTACCAAATATATCTTTTTGACAGCAGTTAAAATTGTTTTGGCCTAGCCACTTTGAAAATCCCGCTTAGTATCCTTTGGAGAGGTTTGATGAAAAAGTCATTCAGTTGACTCCCAGTCAACTAAACTTTTCGAGTCTAATTGAGAATATAATGTCTTTTATCTATTTCTAAAAGCCCTTTCTTAAATAGCCTTGCTTTTATGAATTAAATTAACAATCCAAATGAGATCAACATTTTGAAATGGATTGGAACTGATTCATACGTTTCTAATAATTAATATCCTTGAAGTAATGAGATCATACGAGAGTTTACCTTCAAATATTTAAATAAGAAATGTAAATCTGTGTTGTAGGTAGTATTTCTCTCTTCTTGAGTATGCGTTTTAGAAATGTGATTCAGTTGTATTTAAATTTTCAGCTGAAAGTTGTTCTAGGACCTTGCATAGAGGTGTTGATACTTCTAGATCGTCTCTGCTTTCTCAAAGAACAGGTAAGTCTTGGTGGATTTATCCATGATACAGGTTATTTTTAAAGTATTTGAAGCAAATCATGTCTCCTTCATATTAAAGAAACAAATAATTGTTTATGTCTGTTTGCCAAAATTTTAAAGTCCAATCTATCATATCCATCATTTAACAGCAAATGTTTTTATTTTGGGAAAATTTGCTGTAACAAAGTTTTTATGTAGTTTAAATTGCATGTTAAATTACTGCAGTATTTTAACTGCAGTAATATTGAAGTGATATTGCCTACATAGGAAACTTAATTATTAATGCTTGAAACAGTAAATGACTTTTGTGCAACTGTTTTCTTTAAAGACCTATATTTATGTTTCAAAAATATTTCTATACGTTGTGGATCCTAGATAATTTTTACTAAGTGATTGTAAAATTATTGTGTGAATTACTGATTACTCTAAATTAAGGATTTAAAGTTAAAGAACATACTTTCTTGATTATTATTCTGTCTGTGTATTACAGATTGTACTTCTGTGTCAAATACATTTGACAAGATTCATTCTACTTGATTCATGACTATTTGGGATTTATGCTACATGATTTGTGATATATTTGTAAATATATTTTCTATTGGCTTGAGTTGAAACCAATAAAGGCTTTTACACCAATCTTATTATTTAAGATTGTGAATAGTGACCATTAGACTTTTCCAGAGGTTGTCCAATTTTGCTTTGCTTTTTAACAATCTTCAAATATGTTGCATGGACTTTTGAATTCTGTCCCATTTTCTTCATTTGGTAAACATCCTCAGTTTCTCCATCAGATTTTTCTGTTTTGTATTCCATATTCTCCAATCTCTTTTCAATTCTGTCTGTCACAACTAATAGATTTTGAATTTCAAACATAATCATTTGCAATGTTACAGTTTCTTTTTCCTGCTCAGCCATTTTTTCAGTTTTGCAGACACTGCCACTATAGGGTTCAAGGCTATTTTAATAAACATCAAACAGGTTCATTTATTATCTTTCAAGTCAAAATGTTGTCTTCCCTCCAATAGCTAGTGATAGAACTTTCAAAAGGCACCTGTATAAACAACTTGTGCTCTTCCTACTATCACTGTCAGTAAACAAACTGAAAGAAACTTGAATCTCAAGTGATCAAAGAGAAAGAAGAAAAAACAATGTAGCCAGCCTCTAAGTGGCAGTGTAACTGCTTTTCCTCCTGTTGTTAAAACCCACTTTATAATCCTTCTTATTATCTTCTTTATATTTCAAGCTTAAGAAAGAAAAAAAAGCCCTTAAATGGAGATCAAAACCAATCCAATCAATCAAATCAAGCATTATAAAAAAGAAGAATTTTAATCCATAGGTGAAAGCAAAAGAGAAAAAAGAAGAAGAAAGAATTAATTCATTCAGTTTAAAAAATAGGGAGCCCCTGCAAAAGTTCCATCTGTAAAAAAAAAAAAAGAAACTGGATAACATACTAAGTTCAATGCAGATCAATCTCTCTGCCTACAGTCTTCTATCTTTAATCTTAAATTAATTTTTTTTTCTTGGGTAGTCTCTTCCTCTAATAATAAAATTTCCTCACCAATTCGACGCACTTTCTGCTTTCTTCCAATTTCAGCAGCTTCATTAGCTGCGTTTCTGTCACTGGAAAAAAAGGGCTATTCCTGGAGGTGCCCTTCACAATCACCATCTCTGCAGGACAGTTTAGGTCCAAATGGACTGTCCAGTGGCAGAAATTTGACTGCAATCTCGGAGCACCGAGATTGCACGTCGTGCCGTCGCAACATCAGCTCTCTTCCCGCCTCCATCTGAGAATATTGAAGTTCTGGTTTACTGCTGAAATTAAAAGCTATTTGAATTTTCAATACATAGTGGTATATTACTACTATTGTATTGAGTCCCCAGTTTGGTTCTCCATATGCAAAGTTTATGTTGGAGGAAAGTCATGTTAGTCTTTGGTGGCAAAAAAGTTGAGTCTAGCAGCACCAGAAGAAACCATTTTTGAAAAGTTTTTGTCTTGTTTTATTTATAACACAGGCTTTACCTTAGATTTCAATGAATTGCTAAATCTCAAGTTAATATCTTTTTTATATTTACTGATCAAATATTATTTTACAGGACAACATTGCCTGGTCTGGACTGGTAAAGTTATTTGATGCCATAAAATCCCCCAGATGCTATGCAGTTGTAGCTTTGAAGAAATAAGACTTTTCACATGCAGGATGAAGTAATACTTGGAAAAAAATATTGTAAATTTGTTTTGATTTTTACGACCATTTTACATGATTAAGAATTCCATTATTTGTGTATTTTTATTGCTAATATATTATGACAAATGAAATAAAAATAAAGTTTATCCTTTGTGCTGATGTATAAATTATTAACTTAACATAATACATAACAATCAATTGTGACCATATGCGGATATTTGAAGAGAAATACTTTACTTTCATAAAAATTCAGCAAAGAAATTTTAAAAAGATATAATATTTGTGAGTGTATTGTCTGATTAAAAGGGTGAAAATGACATATCAATAGGTAGGAAAAGGAATGTCATAATTCCAATTTGGTCAAAAAGTTTTGCCTTTCAACTTGTCTTCAGAAACACTCACTCATGGACATCTATTGGAGGGGTGGAAATGTTGAAAAATCAAGATGGTGGCTGCAGTTGCATGATTAAAGCCCTGTATCCACTTTGTATACATTGCATATGTCACTCCCTTAAAAAGGGGCACAGACTTTGATCCCATGATCACAGCTACCATCTTCGTTCTTTAAATTATTCCTGATATTCCTACTCTTATTTCTGAAATCTTAATATTGCACCATGTTAGCCTTACACAGGAAGAAAAGTTATAACATAGTAGGCTTTGAAGAGATATGGGATAACTGCAGAACAATTTTTATGAGAGAGCGTTATTTTGCCTTATTTTCATTCTCCTTTTGCAAACATCACTTTAGTATTACAAATATAATCAATGCTCATGAATGTAAATGAATATGAATGTAAAAAGAAGAGAATGATCTTGTAAATATTTCCAAGCATATTTCTAAGAACTGGGAGGTCTTTTTATTTTGCACCCAGGTAATGGGATAATTTAACTGCCCCTCTGAATTGTCTATATTGGAGGGACCTAGTCTAAAAACCCTGCTTTTTAAAGCCTTAGGGGGGAAAAAAATCTCATGTTGAGTTCTTATCTCCATTCCAGGCTGAAGTAAATCATGGGCGATGCAGGAGCTGAGATCCTAGGTAGGGATCCTTACCAGTCTTTGCTTATTTCAGAAGTTCTTTGAGGTATCTTTCAAGTTTCTATAACAGATTGAAAGAACCACCCAGTTTTTCTTAAAGAGCTGGAATCAGATTAAGAGAAAGAAATGGTATACGAATACCTGTTCTCTGAACAAATCCGAGTCCCTGACTTCAGAGGAACCGTAGGCTTGGAAAACCACATGCTTGCTGAGTTTATGCTTGCTTAGCTGACCTGGTTACAAAACATTGGTGAGTAGCTAGTGATACAGTGCAGGGCTCTCATCTGCATACTGCTGAAGACTTTTTCTTCCCCTGGGTCCATGAAGTGGAATGAAGTATTCCAAATCCCTTTCCTGTGTCTTTCCCTCTCCTAATCTGTTTTCTGTATATGTGTTCTATATTCATGTAAAATATAATCCATATCTTGTATATTGAGATTAAATCCATGGAGGATTCCTATGATTTGTTAAAGATGTTACAATTAATCGTTTAAAAGTAAATGGTGGAAAATATTTGCTTTAATTTATTTTGATATGTATACATATACTCGGAGCTCTGGCAATTAAACTTTTTTTTCTGTTAACCTGAGGAATTTTACCAAGAAACTGGTCTTACTATGAGTAACTATGTTACTGAAATAATTGGGAAATGATGCATTTGTATAACAAGAACTCAGTAGATTGTGTAGATTGATTCATTCACTGATGGCCATGGGAAGATGGAATGGGAGGAAACATTGACTTAATTGTTCTTGCTACATGGTTTTTATGTTTTCATACCAGGAAGTTGTCCTGCAGTGGTTACTATTCAAGGCCGAATATTGGACCCTGTGAACTGACTCAGTAGTATTTGCAGGGATATGTACCGATAACAAAGGGAGAATAGCAAGTTTATTGAAATTTTGCTATATAAAATATTTATCTAAACTAAAGTATAACTGGACTCCATAGACCATATGAATGAGGCTTTATAGTTGATTTATGTTTATTTTAAGAAGCCTGCAAATTTTTGTCAGCGGGAAGTAAATGAGAAAGTGCACAGCTATTTTTATTGGATTTTTTCAAGATTTGATGTAGAACTGGGAAGTCACTATTTCCATGCATAAAATCTAATTTAAATACTATTAATGCGTTATTAATGTAAATATGTAAATTTATTAATGTTAATGATAACTTGCTAAAATCATTAGTTGCTGTGTAATAGTCCCACATTCATTATATACATATACATATATATGTATACATACATACATACATACATACATACATACATACATACATATATATATATATTTGTCTGTGTGTGTGTGTATGTCTTTCTTTCTCTCTCTGTATATGTTTGTCTATCTATCTACTGAGACTTTAAAAAGTTTTTGTCTGTTGGATTAACAAAAAGAATTAGCAATTCATTGTCTATATTTATATTTGTCATCACCACTTTTCTTATGGCAAAAAGACTCTCAGAGAAAGAGCCTCATACAGAGAAAAGAAAATATAGATGTTTTCATTTGTTAAGATACTGTAACTTTTTTTCTTTTGTAGATTGATCCAGAAGTGTGATAATGAAATTGCTAAATTCAAAGTGGAAAATTAATAAAAGAAAGCAGCTGGATTTTCAGAGAAAACTCTTTTTAGTTGTTTAATGATATTTAATGAATCTTCTATAACTTTTTGCTGTTGATTTAATCTGCTAGGTCTAGCCGATATAGGTTTTCCTTACATTTATTGAAGAAAATAGTAGTGTAGAATATACTTCAGTAATTATTCAGAAGACTTACTTTGGGATGCTTGAAAACAGCACTTCTTCAGAACAACATATTAGTCATTCCTCCTCCCCCCCCCCAAAAAAAAACAGGTCTGCTGCAATGATAGTTATGCATCAGTTAATATAGTCTTTGTATGAGAACTGCTGCCACTTCATTTTACCATAAAGTATTCACCTGAAACAAAGTTAGATTGACATGACTTTAAAATTTATGTTTAAGTATTTTGCATTAATCAAAATTATTTTTTGAAAAGGCAAACTGGACTGTTATTTTTCTTTTTTGAGGAAGAAGACTTCCTCAAAAAATCAGTCCAGTTACCTTTTCAAAAAATAAAAACCACTTTTGATACAACTATGATCTGACTCAGATCATAGTTGTCATAGATGACTCAGAATCTTCATAGATACGTTATATTAAGTATTATTGGATTTACATGCTTTTCATCAAAGTATGATGTTCAAAGATTCTTGCAAGATTAAAATAAGAAATTAAACATGACACTTGCAAAGCATTTTACCTGCAGAAAGAAATCCCAAGTAGCATGATCAAATATTTTCTATTTTAAGAATGGAAAGGGGTTTCACACATGATTGATGATTGTAACATCGTAATAATTGGCATTGATTAATATGTATAAAGTTAGAGATTCTAGATCAGTGATGGCGAACCTTTTTTAGAGACCAAGTGCCCAAACTGCAACCCAAAGCCCACTTATTTGTCGCAAAGTGCCAACACGACAATTTAACCTGAATAATGAGGTCTCACTAAATAAAATAATGATAAACAGGTTCAGCTAGTTGTTATAAGAACGTGATAAATGCACTTTTATGCTACTTCATTTTTTTTCTGCTTTTGAAATATTACATTTAGCAACAATAAAAAAGAAAAACTTTTGTAAGTTTTTCTCTCTTTTCCCCTTCTCTTTCTCACTCTTTCCCTCCCCTCTGTCTCTCTTTCTCTGTCTTTCTCTTTCATTTCCCTCCCTCTTTCCCTCCCTCTTTTTCCCTTCCTATGTCTTTCTCTTTTCCATCCTCCCTCTTTCCCCCTTTCCCTCCCTCTCTTTCCCTCCCTCTCTCTTTCCCTCCCTCTCTTTCCTTCCCTCTCTCTCTCTCTCTCTGCCTCTGTTTCTCTCTTCCCTCCTCTCTCCCTTTCTCTCTTTCACTCCCCCTCTCTTTTCTTTTTGATGGAAATGTGGCAGGCAGATGGGGTGAGTGTGAAAGATCACCATGGCACAGGAGAGCAGGAAGGAGCCGGACCAAAGAAGGACGAAGTTAGAGAGTCCTCCTCTCCTTTCTATTGTTCTGGTGAGAGCTGAAAATTTGCAAGGGTTGATTTGAAAGGCGACAATCCTGCCACAGGAAAAGAACACACCAAGGGGACCAAGCACAGGGCGAGAAGGTGGGCAGCGAGGGATCTGTTATTGCTGCAGAGAAATAGAGCAGTGTGCAAGATCCCTCTAGTCTAGTCTTACACAAACACCATTCTTTGCAATTAGGTCTCATCAACGCACAGGTTATTTTTTTTTTTTTGTAGTCATTTATTTGACATTTATAGGCCGCCCTTTTCCCTGAGGGGACTCAGGGCGGCTTACAATTAATGGGAAGGGAGTGTAAGACAACACAAGAAAGAAAAAAAATGTGAATAAAAAAATAAACCGATAAAACACAACATTCAGCATTCGGGTGGGGCGAGGTTCGGGTCTTATCCCCAGGCCTGATGGGATAGCCAGATCTTGAGGGCTGTGCGGAAGGTCTGGACGGTGGTGAGGGTACGAATCTCCACGGGGAGATCGTTCCAAAGCGTCGGAGCTGCAACTGAGAAGGCTCTCCTCCGCGTAGTCGCCAGTTGGCACTGACTGGCGGATGGAATTCGGAGGAGGCCTACTCTATGCGATCTGATGGGATGAAGGGAGGTAATTGGCAGAAGGCGGTCTCTCAGATAGTCAGATCCACTACCATGGAGGGCTTTATGAATGGTGAGTAGCACCTTGAAGCGCACCCGGAGATCAACAGGTAGCCAGCGCAGCTCACGGAGGATCGGTGTTATGTGGGCGAACCGTGGTGCGCCCACGATCACTCGCACGGCCGCATTCTGGACTAGCTGAAGTCGCCGGATGCTCTTCAAGGGCAGCCCCATGTAGAGCACATTGCAGTATTCCAGCCTAGAGATCACAAGGGCCCGAGTGACTGTTGTGAGGGCCTCCCGGTTCAGGTAGGGCCGCAACTGGCGTACCAGGCGAACCTGGGCAAATGCCCCCCTGGTCACAGCTGACAAGTGATGGTCGAAACTCAGCTGTGGGTCCAGGAGGACTCCCAAGTTGCGGACCCTGTCTGAGGGGTATAAATTTTGACCCCCCAGCCTGAGTGATGGAACGTTGGCCAAATTGTTGGGAGGGAAGCACAACAGCCACTCGGTCTTGTCCGGGTTGAGTACCAGTTTGTTAGCTCTCATCCAGTCCTTAACGGCCTCAAGACCCCGGTTCATCACGTCCACCGCTTCATTGAGTTGGCACGGGGCGGACAGATACAACTGTGTATTGTCCGCGTATTGATGGTATTTTATCCCGTGCCTCCGAATGATCTCACCCAGCGGTTTCATGTATATGTTGAATAGTAGGGGGGATAAGACCGAGCCCTGCGGCACCCCATAAGTTAGGGGCCTCGGGGACGATCTCTGCCCCCCCACCAACACCGACTGCGACCTGTCTGAGAGGTAGGAGGAGAACCACTGCAAGACAGTGCCTCCCACTCCCACCTCCCGCAGTCGTCGCAGAAGGATACCATGGTCGATGGTATCGAAAGCCGCTGAGAGGTCAAGGAGAACTAGGATGGACGCATGGCCTCCATCTCTGGCTCTCCAGAGATCATCGGTCAATGCGACCAAAGCGGTTTCTGTGCTGTAACCGGGCCTGAAGCCGGACTGGAAGGGGTCAAGATAGCTAGCTTCCTCCAAGGTACGCTGAAGCTGGAAGGCCACCACCTTCTCAACAACCTTCCCAACAAAGGGAAGGTTGGAGACTGGACGATAGTTATTAAGAACGGCTGGATCCAAGGATGGTTTCTTCAGGAGGGGTCTCACCACCGCCGCTTTAAGTGCGGCGGGGAAGTGCCCCTCCCGAAGGGAGGCAGTAACAACCGCCTGGATCCAGCCTTGTGTCACCTCACTGCTGTTGGCAACCAGCCAGGAGGGACACGGGTCCAGTATACAGGTGGAGGCGCTCACAGCTCGCATAGCCTTGTCCACATCCCCGGAGGCAACATCCTGAAACTCAACCCAGAGATGGTCTGCCAAGTTATTCCCCTGTGTCTCGGCTGGATCTGCGGGGGTGGAGTCCAAGTCCGACCGAAACCGAGCAACTTTGTCCGCCAAGAACTGGACATAATCCTCAGCCTTACCCTGTAAGGGGTCCCCTGCCTCCCTCCTATTTAGGAGGGAGCGGGTTATCCTAAACAGGGCGGCTGGGCGGGACTCGGCGGACGCAACTAAGGTGGCGATGTGTGTTCTTTTAGTTGTCCTTAGTGCCCGGATGTATTCCTTGGTGCATGCTGTCAGAAGTGCTCGGTTCAATTCGGACCTATCGGACCTCCACACGTGCTCTAGGCATCTCCTCCGGCGCTTCATCTCCCAGAGCTCCTCGGTGAACCAAGGAGGCCTCCGGGATCCGCCGACCCGGAGGGGCCGTAGTGGCGCAATCCGGTCAAGAGACTCCGATGCTGCCGAGTGCCAGGCAGCAACAAGAGTCTCCGCCGAACTGTGGGCGAGAGTATCAGGAATATCCCCAAGCTCCGTATGGAACCTTAGGGGGTCCATAAGTCGCCTGGGGCGGAACCACCTGGTCGGTTCCTCCTCCCTACGGTGGGGGTTTGGCCTCCGGAAGTCTAGCATCAGTAGGCAGTGGTCTGACCACGACAGGGGTATGATCTCATTACCCCTCAGACCAAGATCACAAATCCACTGCTCCGAGAGGAATATGAGGTCGAGCGTGTGACCCGCTGAGTGAGTTGGGCCTCGAATTACCTGGGTCAAGCCCATGGCTGTCATGGAGGCCATGAACTCCTGCGCTCCATCAGAGTGTTCACCGAGCGAAGGCAAATTGAAGTCCCCCAGAACCATAAGCCTAGGGAACTCAATTGCTAGCTCGGCTACCGACTCGAGGAGCGAGGGGAGGGCTGCTGCAACGCAGTTGGGAGGCAGGTACGTTAGCAGCAGACCCACTTGACCCTTGAGGTCCAGCTTCACCAGTAGGGACTCACACCCGACAAGCTCCGGAGCAGGGATCCTACGAGGTGCTAAAGACTCCCGGACAACAATAGCCACACCGCCACCCCTTCCCTGGGCTCTCGGCTGATGAAGCACCTGAAATCCATCTGGGCACATCTCTACGAGGGGGACTCCTCCCTCCATGCCCAGCCATGTCTCAGTAATACATGCCAGGTCTGCCCTCTCGTCTAAAATTAAGTCCCGGACGAGAGGAGCCTTGTGAACAACAGACCTGGCATTTAGCGACAGCAGCCTGAGACCAGGGTCCTGATTACTCGCGCCATCTGACCTTGGAGTGGGACTCATAGGGCCGGAAGGAGGGATCTCTGTGATGTAGCGAGCCCTCCTTCCCCGGTAATGGCCAGCCCTAAAGTCCCCGCCGTATCTGCCTCTCCCTGTTATGACCGCAATGCTCCGACCCTCTCCCGTGGGCGTAGTCCCCCCAACCACCCCAATGGCCCCCACTTTCCCCGGCAGGTCCTCCGAATCAGACATACTCATTCACTCACCCAAGCAGTCCCCACATAGAAGTTAAAACATATAAAATACAATGATAATAAAATGGTAAAAGTGGGATCATTCACTCAATCACATACAATCCCATGCACTCACCATACCAATTAAAAAAATTGCGCAGCAAAGTCCGTACAAGGCTATATCTTCTGCCAAGACCAGTAGAGAGTCCAGTATGGCAAATGGTAAAAAGAGAAAATATGAAGTCCAAGAGGGGTGTTCCATTCCTCTCCTTTTTCCTCTAAGTTCCAAATCTACCCAACAGAGGGGGGGGTCACACCTTAAGGAGGGTCGAGTTAGGTGGAGCAGAAGGAGGGGGGGATCCAGGCGGGTCGTAGTGGCAGCAAGCAAGCTGCCAGGTCTCACCAGGCAACCCGTCATATCGATCACCCCCTCTAATAAGTTCAATACAGTCCGAAGGGGAGGGTGGTTAAAGGCAGAATAGGTCCAAATGTCAATAACAGCAACAAAAGCCGGAAAGCCAGTCATGGTAGAAAGAGTCTAATGTACAAAAGTCTATTTACTGTATCAACCCTCTTAGTAATTAAAGCCAAAATTAGACCAAAGGAAAAACTCATCCCAGATGGAAAAAAGGGGGGTAAATACCCCATTCAATAGCTGGGCCAGGCGTTCTCAAGGGGCCTCAGCAGACGGAGAGTTAATCAGGCTTCCTCCCAAAAATAGTCTGACCAACAATCTTATGACCCGCTAAGCCACTAAGCCATGAAGTCCTCAAGCCGACATCAGCAGGTCAGCAGCACAGTGGCGATCGTAGCCACGGCAGTCAAATAATAAATGCAAAAGGGAGGTCGGGTTTCATAGACCAGCTGGGCCGCGGTGTTGGGCGGCTCAGCGGAATCCACGATACCGGCGTCTTCGGTGTCTTTTGGAGGTGGCAGCCTTGGGGAGTAAAAACTCAGTAGTCCGCTGCCACCCCCACGACCGGGAGATGTTCACGCTGCCTCAGCTCCCTCGGCTCACCTCCAAAACTCCAAAACTCAGTTCCTCCTTTCAACGGGGATTTTTGCAGGGGGAGGTCGGATTTCACAAATCAGCTGGGCCGCGGTGTTGGGCGGCGTCAGCGGAATCCACGGTGTCAGCGTCTTTCGGAGGTGGCAGCCCTGGTGAGTAAAACTCAGCAGTCCACTGCCACCCCTAGGACCCAGAGAGGTTCACGCTGCCTCAGTTCTCTCGGTTCACCTCCAAAACTCAATTCCTCCTCTCTACAGGGATTTTTTCTCTGTACGGAGCCAGAGCGAAGAACCCGGCAGACATGTTCCTCGCGCATGCGCTCAAAGGTTATTCCCTTGTGTATCTGTAATTTTTGAAAGAAGGCAAGCAAATGACAACTACTGGAGGGAATCGGGTGGTAAAAGCAAAAAGGCAGGGAGGGTTTTTCAAAATAGAAGGAAAGGAGCGGGGAACATTCACAAACAGGCCCTTGGCTGTCTATCAACTTAAATGGGAGGCACGAACCGAAACCGCATCCATTAATCAGAGTCCTGTTCTGCCCATTGCTCATTTAAGTGCGTTTCTGGCAGCTTTTCGTCTGTGCTGGGGCGATGGTGCTCATGCCCACACAGAGGTGCCATAGGTTTGCCATCACCATTCTAGATGGTCAGACATTATTCATTTCTTCATAGATAGCCTTCTTTGAAAACAATGCTGAAATGAAATAAACATGACTGAACCTCCTTCAATTAATTCTTTGCACGTAGGTAAGGATTGGCCTACTAAAGAAAAAGCAAGGCTGTCTCTGAAGTGCAATTTCTCAACATCCAGGCAACTGTGTTTTTGTATAGAGGCTCATTTAATCATTTGGCTTCCCACTGCAGCTTTAAGTGGTGTGGACTACTGTAGACACAGCATTGCCTGTTCAACTGCTGTTTGTGAAAACTAGGCTGTAGATTTTTTCCTGAGTAGAGAATGAAGTCACTGTGCAATAACAAATTAATGCAGCATTATGCAGTTGGAAAATCAAAGTATCTCAAAATATCTAAGAAACAATGAACAAATAATTCTAATGTTTAAAAAAGGATTCAGTCCAAAGCAATGAGAGATAATATTCGTGTTAATAAAACAGCTATTAAAATGTTTTTCAGTTTTATATGAGAGCTGAACACAATATTATAAATTTATAAATCCAAATAAAAGGTTTGAGAACTAAGTTGCATTAATTAATTTACAACACAATGTCCCAGGATGTTTCTCAGCCAGAAAGGATGAATTTACCTTTCTTGAATTAAAATTCTGAAATAGTGAAAAACATATTGAAAAATACATAAAATTCATAAATGAAATCAAATGTACGTGTCCCAGAATAATGTTGCAGGATCCAATCTGGATCGGTCACAGAACCAGGGATTTAGTCTTCCGAGCTTTTGGATTCATGCTGGAGCCCATCCTCAGGGAACTTATCTCTACCAGAATAACATTCATATGCATTTAAAGTTGCTCCTAAGCAACTGAGTTCTGTATGACCTCTAAAATATGCTTCTCCAAAATTGGTATCCTGGTATTGGTTTTCCTCATATCAATATAACATTCCTATTGAAATGTTTTTATGTAGGAACATTTTAGTAATGTTTTAGTAAAAGTGTTATTGGGTGTTATAAGTAACAAACAACCCATAATTGTTTTATCTTTCACAAAACGGGAAAATCTGAGGTGAAATGGTTGCTAACTAAGCATATGACTGCAAAGATCAGTGGTTGCTGCTGTCTCATTCAGATAGTTATCTCAAACAGTATCCTGGGCCTGACATGATTCCCCCCCTTTTTTTGCCCCCTCACAGTGCAGAGCTCTCTTTCCCCAGCATCTCTCTTAAAAGCATTAACCTCAGGTTAACAAGCTCAACTCTCAATTAGTCCATTAAAATCCTCAGCAGCTCAGCTGCTCCTGAAACCAACTGGAACTTAATCAGTTTCTTAAAGGCTTTGGTTGTCAGGCCCACAAATTTTGGTCAGAAATGTGCACATTGGTAGAAAAATTACTTTTTAAAATTACCATTATATTTGCAAACAGTTGCTAAATTGCGGTAGCCACTAAATGAGGTGTGGCTGTACTCTTTAATAAACATCTGTGCATATTTTGTGGAGCAAAATACACTGCAAATTTTTGAAAAGAATGTATTTTAAAGTACAGTTAAAACATTGATTCAGGAGCTGAAAAAAATGTGTATTTTGTTACACTGTCTACAAAATTATGGGTATTTTGATCACATAGATGAATTGCAACTTTTATTTTGTTCTGTCCATTGCTGATTGTTATATTGTGCTCAATAACTATAATATACAATATTATCTGTGGAATCTGTTTGTAAATTCTTCATTTTGCACTTTCAATGATCTTTTTATACAAGATCAAGTCTAAATTTCAGATTTTGTCCCCAGCAAGGTATATTGCATACATTTTATGCAAGCAATAAAATCCCATTTCTCAGACATTCAGTTGTAACAAATATTCTCTTCCCAAATAGTCTATTGCAGGGGTGTCAAAATCAAGGCCCACAGGTTGGTTCTGGACCATGGGGCCGTCCTGGTCTACCCAATGTGAAGAGGAAAGATCAGGCCAGCGTGGCTTCAGTCCTGTCTACCCAATTCGAAGAGGAAACATGCCAGCAGTTTAGGGACTGGCATCAAGCTGGCCACGCCAATCCAGTTGGCCACGCCAATCCAGTTGGCCACGCCTACCCAGGCCCCTTGAGATCAACCACAGCCCTAATGCGCCCTCAATGAAATTGATTTTGACACCCCTGGTCTATTGGGTTGAATATTTGCTGTACAGCCTTCATTATTCAGTATTAGACAGATGCCTTATCATTATGCTTTATTCATTCAGCAATTATGATTAAGTCATATAAAATTCAGCCAGTGAAAATAGAAACAATTTCCCATAGCTGTTTACTCAGCTATCATCTGTAGACGCAAATCTATTCAAAATTGAAATATCAGCTTACTAATAATTCTCTCTCCATCCCCTATATGGAGGTATGATTACAAATGAACATTCTGACAGTATTAATATTTTCATTTGCTTTATTAGAAGAGCATTAAAGAATTCTGGAAACTAATCTATTGAATAATGGACATAAATATGCACACTGATATTCAAAACTATTTTCTTACAAATTTATTTTTCAGTTTTTTTGTATGTCCAAATTACCCCACTCCCAATCATGTTTCACATTTGGAATTCTTTACAATCCAGCAAGAGTTCATTAATAAAATTGTTCATTGGGTATAACTAAATCCTGAGTTTAATCTTGCATACAAAATCTTTGAACTATCAAAATTGAAGAACAGCTGAAATCTTAATCTGAATACCAATGCAGAATAGGATAGGAACAGAATGTGATATATTTCTCCCCAGACTATCTGTGTAAGAAAGGATGTTTTCTTCATTTTAATTGACCATATAATGAAATTATGCTTAAAGTGTTGGCCATTAATGGCTACAAAGATGGAGTATAAATTGAAATGATAAAGACACAGTCCATGATTGATAGCTCTAGCATCTAATTATAATGAATGTTTTTGCCAGCAATTTTCACTTGGTGTCGTGGGAGAAGGAAGCTGAAGTAATATATCAGAGGGTGTTTTAATTCAGAGCTGATAGTATTTGAGCATGCTCTGTGTATTTGAGCATGCTTCTCTGCTCTGTAGGTCCCACATCCATCATATACTATATTGCACACTTTGCAAATTGGGCAACACAAAAACTACAAACACAACAAAATTTCCACTCATAACTCATTTGTAGGTTTTCTTTGGAACGAACTCCCCGTGGAGATTCGTACCCTCACCACCGTCCAGGCCTTCCGCACAGCCCTCAAGAACTGGCTAGCCCGTCAGGCCTGGGGACAAGGATAGTTGCCCCTCCCGAATGATGAATGTATGTTGCTTATTACTTTTATTATATGTGTCTATGTTACTGTTTGTACTTCCCCTCCCTGATTTTATGTGAGCCGCCCTGAGTCCCCTCAGGGAAAAGGGCGGCCTACAAATGTTAATAAAATCTAAATCTAAAATCTAATTCTTTTTCTTTTAAAATTGACAATATCTTGCTTGGAGGAACCATTGTGTTATTTTAGGGAACTACAGGAATTGAGAGAAAGAGATAAGAGTCAACCAAGTTTAAAAGCCAAAATAGTCTAGGACCGTGATGGTGAACCTATGACACGTGTGCCACAGGTGGCACACAGAGCTCTCTCTGTGGGCATGCAAGCCGTCACCTCAGCTCAGCTCCACCACACGTGAGGGCGCCTCCCACTGGCCAGCTGATTTTGGGTCTCTGCCATGCGGGGGTGGTGGTGAGGGAGATGCATGTGCATTCACGAGGAGTCACGTGCATGCACAGGGGGAGCACAGGGGAGTGCAGCCCCCCCAATGGCCCTTTTTTGGTCCTAGGAGGCTGCAGGGAGGCTGCTAAGCCCAAAACAGGGCACAGGGGGTGTCGCACATGCATGCACGGGGGGATGTTGTGCATACATGTGCAGGGGGGCAGGTGCGCAGGTGTGTGTGTCATACATTCATTGCATTATGGGTGTGGGTACAAGTGTGTGTGCACTTTCAGCACGTGGCAACAGAAAGGTTAACCATCACTGGACTAGGACATTAGAGAAAGAATTACCAATCTAGTATGTGGGTCCAAAGATAGTAAGGTACTTATCTATTATTAATTTACATATCATATTTCTAAACCACCTATCTCTATCATAGAGGGGTTCTGCTCAATATACAATGAAATATCAATAAATAAGACAACATATTAAAATTAAATTAGTATTTAAAAATATTAAAATTACAGAGTAATGTCAGACATTAAAAGAGGGGGGGATTCTAAAAGAGGAAGTTCTTATGGGATTATTAGTTGCATGGTCTTCTGTGCCTCCCACACAAGGCCATAGAACCAAGATTAAACCCTTTTGTGGAATATCAAGAGATTCTTGACTAGAATCTTGTCAAGAGGTGGGGACTTTCCTCACCTCTGGGAGAAGGATGGTCCACAATGTTGGGGAAGCAGCAGAGAAGTCTCTCTTCCTAGACCCTGCCACTCAAAATTCTTTGACTGGAGGGGTCTGCAATATACCTTCCCTGCCTGATCGAGTGAGACTGGCTGATGTGATGGTACAAAGCCAGTTCTATAAGTAAACTGGCCCCATGCCATGTAGGACTTTATAGGTGATACCCTTGAATTGGACCTGGAAGCAAACTGGTACCCAATGCAGCAAGGGTATTATATATGTCTTCAACCACCCAGCATGGAGCGCAGATCCCAATTTGCACCAGCTGAAGTTTCCAGATACTTTTCAGGGGTAACCCCATGTAGAGCGTGTTGACAGTAGTTCAATCGGAAGCTGACCAATGCATGAGTGACTGATAGTAGAGCCTTCCTCTCCAAGAAAAGGTGTAATTGGTGCACAACACAGAGTTAGGCAAAGTCCGTCCTGATCATGGTTGCCACCTGCTCATTGCAACAATATTTTTTCTGTCCATTTTATAGCAGAATCAATTTGCAATTTTTATTTCTGATATCTTCTTCCCTTCCCTTATCAGAGTAGTTCTCTGCATCCTGACAGCTTGACCTTGTCTTCTAAAACTCCTCCACTATTCAAAGACCCATCCCTCGATTTCAGGGTGTCAAACTCAATTTCATTGAGGGCTGCATCAGGGTTTTGTTTGACTTTGGGGAGGCAGGGGCGTGGTCAGGGGTATGGCCAGCATGACATCACTTGTGTTGGGGGGGCATCTGTGGTGGCCCAACCGCTCTGCCAGCAAAAACGGAGCTCAGCAAAAACAGGCTCCTGAGCTCTGTTTTTGGCTGGGATGTCCTCCTACAACCCTCTGCCAGCAAAAATGGAGTTTGAGAGGGCCGCACATGGGCCTCGTAAGCTCTGTTTTTTACTGGCAGAGGCACCATGGGCCAGTCCTCCAGGGTGGTCCCGTGGGCCAGATCTTTCATTTCATTTTCATTTTATTTGTCTTGTATGCCACCCACTCCTGGAGGACTCCGGGCGGCTCATAATAGACAAGGGAAAAGGGATAAATAGACGAAGACAACACTTTAAAAAAGACGCAACATTCACAATTTCCGTGGGGCTGGATGTTTCACAAGCCCCCCGGCCTGCTGGAGCAGCCAGGACTTGGTGGCTTTGCAGAAGGCCGGGAGGGTAGTAAGGGTCCGGATCTCCATGGGGAGGTCATTCCAGAGCGCTGGAGCTGCAACAGAGAAGGCTCTCCCCCGGGGAGTCGCCAGCCGACATTGGCTGGCAGATGGAATCCGGAGGAGACCGAACCTGTGAGATCTAATCGGTCTATGGGAGATAATCGGCAGGAGGTGGTCTCTCAGGTACCCAGGTCCGATGCCATGTAGAGCTTTATAGGTAACGACCAGCACCTTGAAGCGGGTCCGGAGACTAATGGGTAGCCAGTGCAGCTCGCGGAGGGTAGGTGTGACGTGGGTGTACCTAGGTGCACCCACAATCGCTCGCGCGGCTGCATTCTGGACTAACTGAAGTCTTCAAACACTCTTCAAGGGCAGCCTCATGTAGAGCGCGTTACAGTAGTCCAGTCTTGAGGTCACAAGGGCGTGAGTGACTGTCTGAAGGGCCTCCCGATCCAGGTAGGGTCGCAATTGGTGCACCAGGCGAACCTGGGCAAAGGTCCCCCTGGTCACAGCCGACAAATGGTGTTCTAAAGTCAGCTGGGGATCCAGGAGGACTCCCAAATTGCGGACCCTCTCTGAGGGGCGTATAATTTCACCCCCCAGCCTGAGAGATGGAATAGTTGGCCAATCTTTGGGAGGGAACATCAGAAGCCACTCGGTCTTGTCTGGATTGAGTGCCAACTTGTTTGCTCCCATCCAGACCCTAACAGCCTCCAGGCACTGGCACATCACTTCTGCTTCGCTGAGTTGGCACAGGGAGGACAGATACAGCTGCGTATCGTCCGCGTATTGGTGGTACTTAATCCCGTGCCGGCGTATGATCTCACCCAGTGGCTTCATGTAGATGTTAAATAGGAGGGGGGACAGGACCGAACCCTGCGGCACCCCTTAGTTGAGGGGCCTTGGGGTCGACCTCTGCCCTCCGACCAACACCGACTGCGACCTGCCCGAGAGGTAGGAGGAGAACCACCGGAGAACGGTGCCTCCCACTCCCACCTCTCGCAACCGTCGCAGAAGGATACCATGGTCGATGGTATCGAAGGCCGTTGAGAGGTCAAGGAGCACAAGGATAGAGGGGTAACCCCTATCCCTGGCTCGCCAGAGATCATCGATCAGCGCGACCAAAGCAGTTTCCGTGCTGTAACCAGGCCTGAAACCCGACTGATAGGAATCTAGATAATCGGTTTCATCCAAGGACCATCGGAGTTGAGAGGCCACCACTTTCTCAATAACCTTCCCAATGAAGGGGGGGTTGGAGACTGGACGATAGTTGCTCAAAATGGCTGGGTCCAGAGACAGTTTCTTCAGGAGGGGTCTCACCACCACATCCTTTAGGAGGGGCGGGAAGATTCCCTCCCAGAGAGTGGTGTTAACTATCATCCGGATCCAGCCGCGTGTCACCTCTCTGATGGTCGAGACCAGCCAGGAGGGGCACGGGTCCAGTATACAAGTGGATGCACTTACCGCTCCCATGGCCTTGCCCACTTCCTTCCTTTTAAGCAAGTTAAAACTGAATCCATAAAGTATGCTCAAGACCTTCCCCCAGTACCTCGTGCAATTGGAGTCCAGCTCTGTCCGAATCCGAGCGACTTTATCTGTTAAATACTGAAGAAATTCCTCAGCTCTACCTTGTAAAGGGTCATCCGCATCCCTCCCTTTCAAGAGAGAGCGGGTTATTCTAAACAAGGCGGCTGGGCGCGATTCAGTGGATGCAATAAGGGCGGCAAAATGCGAGCATTTCACCGCCTGTATTGCCACGAGATAGGCTCTGATAAAGGCTCTCATCAGTGCTCGGTCTGACTCAGATTTACTGGCCCTCCAGCGGTGCTCTAGGCGTCTCTTTTGGTGCTTCATCTCCCGGAGTTCCTTGGTGAACCAAGGAGCCCTCCTGGATCCGCTGCCTCGGAGAGGTCGCAAAGGCGCAATCCGGTTTAGAGCCCCCGCCGCCGCTGTATTCCAGGCAGCGACTAAGGACTCCACCGGATTGTGGACGATAGTGTCAGGTATTTCTCCAAGCGCCGTCTGAAATCCCATAGGGTCCATCAGGCGCTGGGGGCGGAACCACCTAATTGGTTCCCCCTCCCTACAGTGGGGGATTGGTTTCCAAAAGTTGAGCCTCAGTAGGAAGTGATCTGACCATGACAAGGGCAAGGTTTTAATGCCCTTCAACTCTAGATTACATCTCCACTGCTCCAAAAGGAATACAAGGTCAAGCGTGTGACCTGCTGAATGAGTCGAACCCCAAATTACTTGGGTCAAGTCCATGGCTGTCATGGAAGCCATGAACTCCTGCGCCCTGTCAGAGCGTTCGCCAAGTGTAGGCAGGTTGAAATCCCCCAGAACCATAAGCCTGGGGAACTCTACCGCCACCTCGGCTACTGACTCGAGGAGCGAGGGGAGGGCTGTTGCAACGCTGTTGGGAGGTAGGTACATTAGCAACAAACCCACTTGACCACCAAGGTCCAACTTCATCAACAGGGACTCACTCCCGACAGTCTCCAGAGCAGGGATCCTATGAGGAACTAAAGACCTTCGGATGATGACAGCCACTCCCCCACCCCTTATCTGGGGTCGCGGCTGATGAAGCACCTGAAATCCTTCTGGGCACATTTCAGTGAGGGGGACTCCTCCCTCCGGGCCCAGCCAGGTTTCAGTAATACATGCCAGGTCTGCCCCCTCGTCTAAAATTAGGTCCCGGACAAGGGGAGCTTTGTGAACCACAGACCTGGCATTTAGCAACAACAGCCTGAGACCAGGGCCCTGACAGTTTTCGCCATCTGGCCCTGGAGTGGAACTAGCAGGGCCAGGAGGAGGGATCTCTGTGACGTAGCGAACCCTCCGTCCCCGGTAATGGCTAGCCCTGAAGTTCCCATCGTACCTGCCTCTCCCCATAGTGACCATAATGCTCCGGCCCACCCCTGCACCCGTAGACCCCATATCCCCTCCCACAGCCTCTGCACCATCCAGCAGGCGATTTTTGTCACTCATTCCGGGACTGGAGGTAGCCCTGGGCCCCCTACCACTTCTGCAATAGCACTCAGTGGAGGAGGCACCAGGCTATTCTCTCAATCCTCTCACACAAACACAGCCACTCATCCATGCATTCCCCACATAGGTCAATTAAAACATAAAAAAATACAACAATAATGAAGTTAAAAAGTGGGTACAATCATATATCAGGCATACCATTCACACCGCATTCCTAAAATTTATGGGGCACTGCGCAAAAATAGATTAATAACTGTGCAGATAGTTCTTAGGGTTTGAGGTAGCTGAGCACCAATGGTGGTATACAGGTAGTATACAGGTGGTAGACAGATGGTCTATCTAAGCATCCTGTGGGCCGGATCTGGGCCCAGGGCCTTGAATTTGACACCCTTGCTCTATTTGGTATTGGTAATTTAGTAATTTAGTAATTTAATAAATTTATATGCCGCCCAATCCCGTAGGACTCCGGGCGGCTTACAGAAACAAGATAAAAGTTAAAAAGTTAAAGATAAAAAAGAGAAACAAATTTAAAAACAACACATCATACATTCTGTCTAGGTGAGGCTGGACCTTGTTCATAAAGTCAGCAGCCCCAGGCCTGCCGGAATAGCCAGGTTTTAGTGGCATTTCGGAAGGCCGAGAGAGTGGGAAGGGTCCGGATCTCTACGGGTAGATCGTTCCACAGGGCCAGAGCAGCTACAGAGAAGGCCCTCCCCTGAGGGGCCGCCAGCCGGCATTGTCCGGTTGACAGCACCCGGAGAAGGCCCAACCTGTGAGATCTTATTGGCCGTTGGGAGGTATGTGGCAGGAGGCGGTCTCTCAGATATCCAGGTCCTAAGCCATGTAGGGCTTTAAAAGTGATGACTAACACCTTGAAGCGTGTTCGGAGACCAATAGGAAGCCAGTGCAGCTCGCGGAGGATGGGTGTAACATGGGTGTATCTAGGTACACCCGATATCGCTCGCGCAGCTGCATTCTGGACCAACTGTAGTCTCCAAACACTTTTCAGGGGCAGCCCCATGTAGAGCGCATTACAGTAATCAAGCCTTGAGGTGACGAGGGCATGAATGACCATCCGAAGTGCCTCCCGGTCCAGGTAGGGCCGCAACTGGTGCACCAGGTGAACCTGGGCAAAAGCCCCCCTGGTCACAGCTGACAGGTGGTGTTCTAGTGTCAGCTGCGGGTCCAGGAGGATACCCAAGTTGCGGACCCTCTCTGAGGAGTGTAAGATTTCACCCCCCAGGCTAAGGGATGGAATGTCTGGACTATCCTTGGGAGGCAACATCAATAGCCACTCGGTCTTGTCTGGATTGAGTGCAAGGTTGTTCGCTCCCATCCAGACCCTGACAGCCTCCAGGCACTGGCACATAACTTCCACCACTTCATTGAGTTGGCACGGGGTGGACAGATACAGTTGGGTATCGTCTGCATATTGATGATATTTAATCCCGTGCCGGCATATGATCTCACCCAGTGGCTTCATGTAGATATTAAATAGGATGGGGGACAGGACCGAGCCCTGCGGCACCCCATATTTGAGGGGCCTAGGGATCGACATCTGTCCTCCAACCAACACCGGCTGCGACCTGTCCGAGAGGTAGGAGGAGAACCACCGTAAAACGGTGCCTCCCACTCCCACCTCCTGTAACCGTCGCAGAAGGATACCATGGTTGATGGTATCGAAGGCCGCTGAGAGGTCAAGAAGCACCAGGATAGAGGAATGTCCTCTATCCCTGGCCCGCCAGAGATCATCGGTCAGCATGACCAAAACAGTTTCGGTGCAGTAACCAGGCCTGAAACTTGACTGAAAGGGATCTAGATAGTCTGCTTCATCCAAGGTCCGTCGGAGTTGAAAGGCCACCACCTTCTCAATAACCTTCCCTACAAAAGGGAGGTTGGAGACTGGACGGTAGTTATTAAGGATAGCTGGGTCCAGGGAAGGCTTCTTAAGGAGGGGTCTTACCACCGCATCTTTCAGAGGGTGTGGGAAAGATCCCTCCTGAAGAGAGGTGTTAACAATCCTCTGGAGCCAGCCTCGTGTTACCTCCCTGCTGGTCGAGACCAGTCAGGAGGGACACGGGTCCAGTAAGCAGGTGGAGGCACTCACCGCTCCCATGGCCTTGTCCACTTCCTCAGGAGCGACAAGCTGGAACTCGCTCCAAGAAATACGACCAAGGCCCTTCCCCGGCATCTCTGCTGGTACTGTCCAAGTGGAGTCGAGGTCTGTCCGAATCCAAGCGACTTTGTCCGACAGAAACTGAACAAATTCCTCAGCTCTTCCCTGTAAGGGCTCTCCTGCACCCTTCCCTTTCAGGAGGGAGCGGGTTATCCTAAACAGGGCGGCCGGCGAGATTCTGCGGACGCAATAAGAGCGGAAAAATGAGTACATTTTGCCACCCGTATCGCCACTAAATAAGTCCTAATAAAGGCTCTTAGTTGTGTTCGGTCAGATTCGGAGTTACTAGCCCTCCAACGTCACTCTAGGCGTCTCTTTTGGTGCTTCATCTCCCGGAGTTCCTCGGTAAACCAAGGGGCCCTCCTGGATCCACTGCCACGGAGAAGCCGCAAAGGCGCGATCCGGTCCAGAGCCTCAGCCGCCTCTGTATTCCAAGCAGTGACCAAGGACTCTGCAAGATTGTGGGCAAGGGAGTCAGGTATCTCTCCAAGCGCCGTCTGAAATCCCAAAGGGTCCATCAGGTGCCTGGGGTGGAACCACCTAATCGGTTCCCCCTCCCTGCAGTGGGGGAGTAGTTTCCGAAAATCAAGCCTCAGTAGGAAGTGATATGACCATGACAAGGGCGAGATCTCAATGCCCTTCAATTCCAGATCACGTCTCCACTGTCCCGAGAGAAACACGAGGTCGAGCGTGTGACCCGCTGTATGAGTCAGACCCTGAATTACCTGGGTCAAGTCCATGGTTGTCATGGAAGCCATGAAATCCTGTGCTCCATCCGAGCGTTCACTGAGAGATGGCAGGTTGAAATCCCCCAGTACTATCAGTCTGGGGAACTCAACCGCCAGTCCGGCTACTGACTCAAGGAGCGCAGGCAGGGCTGTTGTAACGCAGCTGGGAGGTAGGTACGTTAGAAACAAGCCCACTTGACCCCCTAGGTTCAACTTCACCAGAAGGGACTCACCCCCGACAGTCTCCGGAGCAGGGATCCCATGAGGGACTAATGACTCTCGGATGATGGCTGCCACTTTCCCACCCCTTTATTGGTGTCGCGGTTGGTGGAGCACCTGAAACCCTTCTGGGCACATTTCTGAGAGGGGGACTCCTTCCTCGTGGCCCAGCCAGTTTCAGTAATACATGCTAGGTCTGCCCCCTCGTCTAATATTAAGTCCCGGACAACGAGAGCTTTATGAATCACAGACCTGGCATTTAGCAACAGCAACCTGAGACCAGGGCCCTGACATCTCTTGCCACCTGGTCCTTGAGTTGAGCTGTCAGGGCCGGAAGGAGGGATCGCTGTGACGTAGCGAACCCTCCTTCCCCGGTAATGGCTAGCCCTATAACTCCCGTCGTACCTGCCTCTCCGAAACGTGACTGGGATGCTCCGTCCCGTCCCCGTAGACCCCTCATCCCCTCCCACGGCCCCCGTTCTCCCTAGCAGGCCATTCGTACCATACACTCTGGGACGAGAGGCGGATCCGGGCCCGCATCCACTTCTGCTTCTGCACTCAGTGGAGTGGGCTCCAGGCCGCACTCTCAATCCCCTCATACATGTAGCAGTGGTGCTGCTACAGTAAGAGTTCAGATGCTCTAGATCAGAGATTAAAATTCCCAAGAGGGTCTGTTGCAGAGACTATTGGTGTTTCAGTTGCTACTTGGCTTTTTCTTTTACTTTTACAACAGGCAATTCTATAACAACATTCTAATTTGCTCTCATCTCTTTTTTAAAAGAGGCATGAAACTGTAATACATAGATTTCATTAGGAAAGGGAAAAATGAAAATATCATTAATCTACCTATTAACAATTGGTAGAATTATTAATCTACCGATCAGAAAAGATATTCTGTTTGCTTTAGCAAACTAGGTTAATCTCATAAATCTCTTAGGGAAAGTGACTGACATTTCTATAAGAGTTGCCTAGGGGAAAAAAACCCAAACATTCTTAAAAGGGCAAAATTTGTACCATCCCCCCCCTTTCAACCCATTAACTTAAATCCTTGATCCTCTTAGCATGGCAAGTATGCCCATAAATTTCAGAAAATACTGCCAGGTTTTTTTAATTAAAGGTCACAATGTAAAGGCCACTGATTCAAAAAGATTTTACACTTTATTGACATTTCACAGGCTTCTGCATAAGGAATGCAATAACACTGCACATTCCATCCAATTTTGTCAGACAGAAACAATACGTACGCTGGTTGATTTGCAGTGAAAGTAAGCCTCTATATTTTGAATTGAAATTTGGATTAGGCTGTTGAGCCTAATTGAATTGGATTATTTTGTGAATTACCAGGTAACATTCAGACAAATTCATAGATCAATGGGTTTCATTATTAAATAGAAAAGCCTAAAAAAAATTCTAAATGGACTCTAAATAAACTCATGTATTTCCGTAATTTTTACTTCTCAAAGCATATATATGTGCCTCTGAGAAAAGAAGTACATCTACTTCTATATTGCTTTCCTGATGATTAAGAATATTAAAAGAACGGTCTATAGAGGCAAAACAACAAGAATATGGCATGGCAGCCCTTTTTATTTGATTACTCAGAAAAGTTGCTACAAGAGTTGTTTTGATAATTAATTTGATAATTAGAGAATGTAGCAAAAAGAGATACTAGTTTTTAAAGATGGCTAGGTACTTTTATATATGAGAGAAATACCCCAACCTATATTGGATCTGATACATTTAAATTTACATTTTTGGAAACAGCATTGTTTTATTATTTTATGTATTTATATGCTGCCACTTTCACTATTGGAATGACTCTGGACCTTAAAATGCAATAAAAGCAAGAATATAGAAACATTGAAATATTAAAAGTAACAAATAACTTTGTTTTAAAAAAGCACAAAATCATAGCAAAAACAATTTTTAAAAAAGAAAAAACTTTTGGGGAATGTGCCATTGACAAAATTTTAGCTGATTGTTGGGGGAAGGGGAAGAAGATTAAACTTGACAGTTGCAGTTAATGCATTGTTAGAAACTCTATTCATTGTTTTGTGTGCTGTTTTGTCTAAATTGAGGAATCCTTGTGACCCTTCAGTAGGCATTAGAAGTTTAAATTACTTCTCCATAATTAATGATATTCTGTACTTTTGACTCAAAAGATATTGTTTCTTTGATAAATCTAAGCGTTCTGGTTCCAACAAATCTTGTGTTTTTATACCATTATACATAAATTGAAATAACTGTAAGTATTTTAAATATACTTTAAGTAAGTATAGAATAAAATGCAGATAGGTTTCTCATGAGAACAGTGAGAACTTTTTATCTATCTTGATTTAAAATAAAGTGAAAATAAATGGATGATATAGTCATAAACTCATCCCCGGAATCTAAAATATAGTTTTCTGACATTGTTCAAGATTTGATAATTTTTTTAAAAAACCTCAACATTCACAGAGCTCTAATGTGTTAAAGGTATACTATCATTTAGTAAGACTTTAAATATTCTAAAGTACCGTATTTTTCAGAGTATAAGACATACCTTTTTCCCTCAAAAAAAAAGGGTGAAAATCTGAGTGCGTCTTATACACTGAATACATCATCTTTTGCCTCCCAAAATCCTGCCCTTCACCAAAATGGCCATACATAGCCTTTAGGAGACTTCCAGAGTGCTCCTTGGGGCTGGGGAGGGCAGAACTGAGCAAAAAATGCCCCTCCCAGCCTCCAAGAGCACTCTATAAACTTCCTAAAGGCTATCCATGCCCTTTTTTTTGACACAAATGGGCCCGTTTTAGTGAAAATTGCCATTTTTTGCCCCCTCAGTCCCCCAGGAGCACTCTACAAGCCTTCTAAAGGCTATGCATGCCCTTTTTTGG
This sequence comes from Thamnophis elegans, assembly GCF_009769535.1. Lineage (NCBI taxonomy): Eukaryota > Metazoa > Chordata > Lepidosauria > Squamata > Natricidae > Thamnophis > Thamnophis elegans. The sequence goes on along the minus strand of NC_045547.1, from coordinate 42,472,015 downwards.
ACAAAAAACAGGCCCTTTTTGCAAAAAATGGGCCGTTTTGGGGAGGCCTGCAGAGTGCAAAAACTTTTTTTTTCTAATTTGCCTCTTCAAAATCTTGGTGCATCTTATTCTCTGGTGCATCTTATACTCTGAAAAATATTGTAAGTGATAATTGAAAAATTAAGCAAAACGTCAATGTTTGCTACCTATTCTTAAAATGTTAATGATTTAAAAATAAAGATTTATCAGTTTTAGTATTAGAATTGTTTTAATATGTTTTTCAGTGTCCAATTCATATAAAATTCATATTAATAATTATAATGGGTGAGAAATTAATTTATTTTGATAAGAAACTAGAATCTATTAAAGGGCTTCCTTGGAAATTTTTTTACACAGTTTGTGTTGTTTCTGTTCACCACAATGTCTGATAAATGAGTATAAAAATTTATGGTCATTCGTTGTTTTCCCAAGCAAAGTACTTATTCCTCCAATTGCAAATAATTTTTAATAGTCCAGCTGGTGAGAATATTTTGTGAGAGCAATGATTTATAGTTAATTAACTCAATTAGCATTTGATGCAGGCACCTTTTCTAGATCATGGACTGTAACTATTTCAGGGTTATATGGGGTTTTTTGTTTTGTTTTACTCAGTAAAACATTTTATTGAAAAAGGGAAACAAAAATAGATCAGAAATCATTTCAAGTGTGGCTAGAAATGTAGATTTTTTTAAAAAAGAAGTGATCTTGTTTTATTAACCAAATATATCTTTAGCAATTAAAAATAACACAACTATTATTTATATTTCTCCAAAATATTTATAGTAGCCTATACTGTCCTTCCTCAAAAGCAAGGGTTCCCAATCCCCAATCCATAGACTGGTACTGGACCACGGCCTGTTGGGAAATGGGCCATGCAAGTGACGAGTGAGCACACAAATCTCCATTTGTGCATGTGTGGGATTAGGTTGCATGCGCAAAATCATCCCTTCTCTCCTACCCCCTCCCCACTGCTGCCACCACTGGTCCACAGAGGTTGGGGACCGCTGATCTAAAATACCTTAGATTAAAACCGAATTCAGGTCATGCCAATCATTATTTAAAAAAAATCATGATAAATTATGAAACTGTCAAATAGGGTAATATGTATGTATAATATCATGGTTTACAAACTTCAGTGGCAATAAATAAAACCAAAATCAAACCATATTACAGATCAACACAGTGTACTCTAATTAATGAAGGTTAATGGTTGATTTAGAATTTGAATTACAATATCCTTGTAGCATACGGTAACTCAGTCATGTCCAAATTAGTTCTTCCAGTATGTTAAAGAGTCACTTTTTGTTATCCATGGACACTATTGGCAGATCTGATTGTATACATCTGGGCAAGATAAAAATGTGGGAATTTACCTTATGCATTATGGTACTGTAAGAGATATACCCTTTCTCAGTTGTACTTCAAATTGCTTTACAAATTCAATTCCTTGAGAAATCACATCTGTCCTAAAACACTTTCCTACTTTATGCAGTTTTCAAGAATAAATTGGGCTCTCAGCACAGCACAGTGAAGCTTTTGAGATTCAGACTCTTTTCCCTCCATTTGAAACCTGTTATATAATTATTCTGTGCCAATTTATAACTTGTTACTGTCTTCATATTCAGCTAAGTTTAATTCCTTTCAGTGTCTGAAATACATAATGGTACATGAAGCATCTTTTAGAATACAGTACTTAAGTTCTCTTTTATGCTCAGAATATATAGCTTCTCTGTTTTATGTGCCCCCCCCCTCCCGAAATTTTATCCAGGTGAAACAAATCCCTTTGAGGCATTGTTAATGCATTTGAACTTGAACACTCATTTGCTATATATATCATTCTGGCATTTTTTAAAGAAGACACGAGGTGGAAAATTATCCTATCTGGTCCAAAAAAAGCAGGATTAAACTATTTAAATCTTTTTTCAAAGATCAGCCTTCTCAGTGAATTGTTCTTGGGCTGGGAGGAAATGAAATCTTTCTTGAAAGTTGTAGATTCTAATATCATAGACCTCCCTCTAGCTATTTATAGTAGCACTTAGCATAGCTTTGAATATTCACTATGCCTTTATCCTGATCATTTTACCGAATTACCTACTGAGTTCATGCCTGAAATAAAGGTATCAAGAGCTATCAGGATGGATATTAAACCCTCAGCTTCAGCCAGATGGGATGGGAAGTAGGAAGGAGTGTGTGTGATTGCAGGAAAGGGAAGGGCAGAGCTCTATTAGTAAAAATAAAAATAATCCCCATCTGACACTGATTAGAAGGAAATGTCTCATGGCTTCTCTCATTTGAGCAGTGAACACTGAAGCATCATTACCACCAGCTTTTCCACAGGTGTCTTGGGGGTCTCAAGACTGCAGGCAGTTCTATTGTGGCCATTTTGGATGACATGCTAATCCTCAAATAAACCACTGGTTTTGATTACTGAGGCACATGGGGGAGGGGAGGAGAGGGAGAGATGGTGACTTGCGTATCCGCTTTAATCCTTTACTGCGGCTTAGCATATCATTGGGGATAATTCAGTGATTCAACACTGAGTGCCAGGAAAGCTAATTTTAATTATCTGAACCAAGAATTAGGGAATGGTTTTTAATGTCTTTATTTTCAGCATAGTGCAATACATATCAAAACAAGTGTTTTCATTACTATTGCTTTTCAAAGGTTTATGAGATAAACATTTTAAAATGCAGCTTCAGATTAGCTGCTGTGTAATTGCTGTTTTCAATTTTCACTGGAAGAAATTGATTTTCTTTTTACTGCATTGTGTTATTAGTACAATGGCAACCAGAACCGATTGATCCATCATATTGCTATGAAATCTCTGATTTCTTTGTTATGCCCCATCACGCTACATTGGAAATTCTTTATCTGCATGTTGAGGGGCACACATGAAAAAGAACATTTTCACATTGGGATAAATTATGGGGAAAAATTATAAATTGACAATGTTGGCATCCTATAAGGAAAACATGTACAAAATGTTTTATTAGTGGCATTTACCCTGGGTGAGATTGGCCAAAATATTCTCAAATAGATATCCAAACTGTTGGAAATGTAACCACCAGCAGGGGACCTTCTATCATATGTCCAAAAGCCAAAGAATTCTGTACAAAAATTCAAAAATGATTAAAAGAAATAATAGAACAAAAAACTGACATGAACCCTGAGCTGTTTCTTCTAGGAATAATAAAAAAATATTAGTAAGGATAGCCAATATATAATGCTTCATATAATTACTGCCGCCAGAATGTCATTTGCCCAAAGTTGGAAACAAAAAAAACATTCCCTCAAATGCAGAAATCATTTTAAAAAGGTGCTAGAATGCTCAGAAATGAACAAACTAATGATGACACTAAGAGATAGAGATGAAATAGTGTACTACAAGATATGGATTAGTTGGTATAACTGGCTCAAAAAGGCATGTAAAATCAATGCATAAGGAAAACATAGTAAACACAATGAAAAGAGATGGCATATACTTAGAAAGCAATAGTGATGGAAATATTTGTGTGTGTGTGTTTGTGTGTGTGTTTGTATGTATGTATGTGTGTATATATATATGTGTGTGTGTGTGTGTGTTATAGTTGTGCTGATAAATAAATAAAGGGAGACTAGTATAGATCTATTTCAAGCTATTTAGCTCTCATCAGCTAGCTGAAATAGATCTATACTAGTCTCCCTTTATTCATCAGCACAAATATAACACAAATATAACAAAGGCAACAGTAAAAATATTGGGTTTCTGTCGTGATGGACTCTTGTGATGAGCCGATTGACAGATAATGGAAGCAGTTAGCTTCCTCCCATAATTGGGGCATTCCAGGGGTTGTGACACTAAATATATATATATATATATATATTTATTTATTTAGTGTCACAACCCCTGGAATGCCCCAATTATGGGAGGAAGCTAACTGCTTCCATTATCTGTCAATCGGCTCATCACAAGAGTATATATATATACACACACACATACATATACATATACATATATTGTTGTATTTGTGCTGATAAATATATATATGGGAGGAAGTCTACTGCTTCCATTCACAAATACAACACACACATATATGTGTGTGTGTGTGTGTATGTGTGTATGTATGTATGTATGTATGTGTATGTGCATATGTATGTGTGTGTGTGTGTGTGTGTGTGTGTGTGTGTATGTATGTATGTATGGAAAATCAGAAATCAGAAAAAAGAAATACCGATAACCGAAAGCTGTAAAAGTGTAATTGTGATTTTAAAGTTGGGAAAATATCAAATAAAAACTTAAAAAAAACATTTTTACATGTACAATAATATACATATACATATACATATACATATACATATACATATACATATACATATACATATACATATACATATACATATACATATACATATACATATACATATACATATACATATATATATATATATATATATATATATATATATATATATATTGTTGTATTTGTGCTGATAAATATATATATATATGTATGTATTTAGTGTCACAACCCCTGGTATGCCCAAATATGGGAGGAAGTCTACTGCTTCCATTCACAAATACATGTGTGTGTGTGTGTGTGTATGTATGTATGTATGTACGTGTATGTGCATATGTATGTGTGTGTGTATGTGTGTGTATGTATGTATGTATGTATGGAAAATCAGAAATCAGAAAAAAGAAATACCGATAACAGAAAGCTGTAAAAGTGTAATTGTGATTTTAAAGTTGGGAAAATATCAAATAAAAACTTTAAAAAAACATTTTTACATGTACAATAATATACATGTAGATGATTTGATTGCACAAGAATCATTGCATGTACATGTAGCAATGGGTCATAGAAGTCCAGTTTAAATGTACATTCAGTGTAACTGACTTCACAAAATAGTTATACCTATTGTTTATTTAAACACGACTTGTGGAATAAAGCACAATTGATTAACACTATATAAGATAATATTAGATAAAGGTTCCCCTTGCACATATGTGCTAATCATTTCCGGGGCAGTGCTCATCTCTGTTTCAAAGCCGAAGAGCCAGCACTGTCCAAAGACGTCTCCATGGTCATGTGGCCAGCATGATTAAACACCAAAGGTGCACGGAACGCTGTTGCTTTCCCACCAAAGGTGGTTCCTATTTTTCTACTTGCATTTTTACATGCTTTCGAACTGCTAGATTGGCAGAAGCTAGGACAAGTAACGAGAGCTCACTCCATTACATGGCGCTAGGGATTCGAACCACCAAACTGTCGACCTGTCTAATCGACAAGTTCAGTGTCTTAGCCATTGAGCCACCGTGTCCCTCACAAGATAATAAAGGTGGGGTTAAAATGGCACTGGGGACTAGCAGTTTAAGATCTTTCCAAATATTAAGATTTATTTATGACAATTTTTTCCAATGAGTTAGCTTGATGCAATGAACTAAACTTCTATGAACTCTCACCTGCTGCTTGCTAATATCATTTGGAGAAGCTAATCAATATTAAATTGTTTTATTTCATCTTTTCTTTCTTCAAAAGCTATGTCTCTTCTGCAGTATCCAACATCACAATTCCTACAATGTTGGTTGTAGCATTAATAATTAGAGTACGCTCAGTTGGTCTCCTTTTGTAGAGCTAGATCTCATGGGATGGTGATAAGATTCTGGAAAAGTACTTTTGCCTGAACGATCCAGGTAATAAAAGCAACAGGTTCATTACAAAGATTTGTGTGTGTTGTAATACACAAGGCTACTAAAAGTTTTCTGAACCATAATTTACTGTTATTCTTTTTTGAGAAATACAATGTTGTGTAAGGTCTAAATGATCCTGTTTAGTTAAAGCTCTCATTTAACTATATAACAACTATTTATGCAGTAGTTACACACTTGGTGGCTCTTTCTAAATCATACTGTGAAACCCTATAGAAATAAACTGTGGGATTACAGATATGCAATTTTTCTGCATAATTTTAATTCTCCACTGTAATTATATTTAAACATATGGAGAATGTTTAGATTAGCATGATCAAACATAAGAGAATTAGATGCTGTGATCATTTCCTGTCATTCATTGGCTTATTTCATCGGTTGCAAAACATATCTTCTGGATTTTGTAATTTTGCATTTTTTCCTCCTAGCATTTTTTCATAAGTGCAGAGTCTGCTTTTTCAGATTGGTTGCTACAAGAATTGACCAGTGGTGGGATTCAACCCATTAACAACTGGTGTGCTCAAAATGTGAGTGAGTGCGCATATGCGCACATACAGCTTCCAAGCATGTGCAGCTTCCGCCACACAGTGAGGGTTGACTGAGCAGTCTTTCGGGGCAGTGGCTGCTTCTCTCTGCTGATTCTCTTGCTGGGAGAGAGAGCATCTCTTGTGCAATTTAGCAGCTGTGAACCACTGCTTTCCTCTAAGTCTCATCCAGAAAGCGCACAGCACAGAGAAGCAGCAGCCATGTTGAATGCTGGCTCTCTGTGACATAGCGCTTTCTGCATGGGACTTAGAAGAGAATGGCAGCTCACAGCTGCTAAATTGCACAAGAGATGCTCTCTTTCCCACCAAGTGAAGCAGTTGCTGACCTGGAGAGCACATGGAGCATCTCTGTGAGCGAACAAGGCTCAGCAAGCATCTCCACTGCAGCACTTTCTGGATAGGACTTCTTACATGTAAGAAGAACTATCCATTCCATTCCCAAACCGCTTCAGCCCTCCTGTGCCCATGCTGCTCTTCCCCAGAAGCCTTTCAATTTAGTGCAGCAGGCCAAATAAATTGCTTCGGCCCCAGGGGGGCGGTAGTTTGAATCCAGAGTGGGGCAGCGGCATGCAGGCGGAGGTCCGGGGCAAGGCCAGAGCTTGGGAATGGTGCAATTCCCTATCCGGCCAACGCGGGCCGCAAGCAGGCAGTGGCTCCGTGGCAAGGCTGGAACTGGGAATGGCTTGTCCCTGGGCCCCAACACAAGGTGAAGGGCGAGCGGGTGGCATGCTTACCTTCGGTGAGCAGAGCAGATTAGCTGAATGGTCTGGACTGCATGGTGAAGGGAAGATAATATATAGGGTGGGGTGGGCGGGGGTAGCCAGTGGTCGATTTTACCAGTTCTCTGAACTGCACAAAATCAGAATAACCAGTTTTCCTGAACCAGTCCAAACTGGCTGAATCCCATCCCTGGAATTGACCAGCCAGCTTGTCAAAGAAAGAGTGACTGGCCATAGACACCCTGGTAGCTTCCATGCCTAAGACTGAAATAGAACTCACAGTCTCCTGGTTTCTAGCTTTAACTACTAGACCAAAGTGCCTCTTGTTGCTTTGCCTTTGTAACAATTCTCATTACTCCTTTACCCCCTCAAACCATTTTATGGTATTACATGAGCAAAAGGATTAATACAGGAACTTTGTGAGAAGAGTAAATATTAGCAATGAACAAATTTGTTTGGGTCATTTTTTAAAAAGAAAACTAGGTTTTGAGCATTTTCTCAGTTTATTTTATAATTACAATTATGCAGTTTGTACTTTGCCATTCACACATTCCTTTGTCCCTTTTCTAAGATAAACATATCATTTCACAAAAACAAATAGAGGAGAATAATTGCAGTCTTACTATATCAAATCTACGGGCTTTATGAAACAAAATGGCATTAAACAAATAGAATGCAGTTTTGTGAGCAGCAAACAGGGATATATACAAAACAGTACAGATCAGCCTCCTTATAGCAAAAACTCCTAGAATTAATTAAACTAGGCATATATGGAATTAACATTGGTTGCTAGGAAACTCTTCATTTAACAAGTTTGCAATCTTGCTGTTACACATTTGCAATGGGCACACTCATTTTCTCAGTGAGTTATGTATGGGTTTAGTTAACAGTTCTAGTGATAACATTGACTTGGGTAAGATCCACTGTAAAACTTTCCACAAGAAAAGATGAAGGGGACACATAATGGAAATTTCCCAACATTTGAAGGGTTGTCACAGGGAGGAAGGTGTGGATTTATTCTCTATACTGTAGGACAAGACCCAGTGGGCAGGAGATCCAAACTTGAAATAAGGAAGAATTTCCTGACTGAGAGCTATTACAGCCTGCCTCCTGAAGTCATGGGTGCACCAGCATTGGTGGTTGAACAGCCATTTGTCTGGGACGATCTGAGTATTCCTGCCCTAGTAAGAGATTAGACTAGAAAACTTTCCCTTCCAACCCTTTTATTCTGTGTGTAAATCACTGTGATATTTGTGTTAAACCAACTGTGGCTTGACTAATTTCTTAGTCCCCAGGACTGACTAGGTTTGGGTGGTGTATTTTTTTCTTTCTTTTTTTTAAAGAATGGAATCAGTCATCCAAGAAACAAATCTAAGATAAAGGTAAAAGTTCTCCTTGCACATATTTGCTAGTTATTCCCGACTCTAGGGGGCAGTGCTCATCTCCGTTTCAAAGCCGAAGAGCCAGCACTGTCCAAAGACGTCTCCATGGTCATGTGGCCAGCATGTTTAAATGCCAAAGGTGCATGGAACGCTGTTACCTTCCCACCAAAGGTGGTCCTTATTTTTCTACTTGCATTTTAATGTGCTTTTGAATTGCTAGTTTGGCAGAAGCTGGGACAAGTAATGGGAGATCATTCCATTATGCGGCACTAGGAATTCAAACCCTGAACTGCCAGCCTTCTGATTGACAAGCTCAGCGTCTTAGCCACTGAGCCACCGCGTCCCTCTGAAGCCAAATCTATTCCCACCTAAAAAATCCTAAAGATCTGAAACCAAAATCAGTATTTGGTCATTTTGATAATGAATACTACTGGTAGTTTTTTGGAGTTATATTTTGAGGTGGGCAAATTAAATGTAAAAATAAAAATGGTTTATTCTTTTCCTCCCCTTTAACAGCAGTAAATAAATGGCCTTGCTCCTTCCAACAATGCCATCTCAACTATGGATAAACCTTTGTGGGTTTTTAGAAAATCAGGAAATACAGTACAATCGCCAGCCCTTCAAGCATTGTCCACCCTTCTTGTATGATTAATGTATAGCATATTGGGTGTATTTAAAACACAGCAATTTTAAGTATGTGTGGAAAGATTCCAAAGCTCACATGTCTTTGTCATGTGATTTTGAGATTAAGTTGCCTTTTCCACCAAGCCTATTAACTACCTCTGATGGATAAAACTGCACAGAAATAAAAATTTAAAATAATAATAATAAAACACTTGGTTTGCTAGTCAACCTTCTGTAAAAGTGAAAGTTTTGCTAGGGATTATGGTACTATATACAGGTTGCTAGACAATCACAAGATGTGAAAAATTAGTATTTTCAGTATTTTTTTTCCTAGCATCTAGAATTGTCCCTAGATTTTACTGGCCCTAATCAAAAGAAGGTGTAGGTCAGGGCTGTCAAACTGGTGGATGTATCATAGCCAGGCCACACCCACCCTGGCTCCACAAAGGCAAAAACATCATGATAGGTCATGATACATCACATGACACGATCAAGTTTGACATCCATGATGCAGATAATTTTTACCCCCTTTCTTTCTTTTATTTCCTGTCTCTCTCTCTTTGACTCCTGTCTAGTAAAATAAGCATTCTAAATAGTATGCCTAAATTGTAACTGGAATTTGAAAATATAGTAAAACTAGAGTCCTGCAAGTCTGAAGTACCCTTTACTTGGAAACTCACAAAAGCCACAATGATACAATAATAATACTTTAAAAGTAATTAATGCAACATTAAAGAAAAATTATGTTTAAAGTGAATGGCGTGAGACATTTTTTAGACATTTAGACATTTTATTAAGATTTATAGGCCGCCCTTCTCCCTGAGGGGACTCAGGGCGGCTTACAATCACAGGGAAAGGGAAAGGGGTGCAATACCAAAAGACAAACAGTGAGAAATATTTCATCTGCCTTCAGAACAAGTTGGTGATTGCCCCTGGTATTCTTCCAGTATATTATGTAGTTTTGGGTTTTCCTATCTGAACATTCACAAAAAAAATGTGTCATAATGGCAATACTTGGTCTCTATCACTGTCTTTTAAGGGTACTAAAGAAATCCAGCTAAATAGATTAATTCTGGTTATTTATTTTTTAAAGCTACTTTGCAGTTTTACATTTAATTGCATAAAATATAGTATTTTGTTGAAATTATATTGGCTGGTGCATAAAATTCCAGTAGATGTCACCATTTACCATATTTAATAAATACAGACTGTCAGCTTTGGGGAAGGAAAATAGAAGAAAACTCTCTAAAACTACTGTTATTTTTACTGACAATCAGGAATCATCAGTATCAACATCAGCATAAGTATCTTGTTTATCCCTTGTTTATTTGCATTTTGTTTTGCTCTTTTTTTCTTTTTTCCCTTCTTTTCACAAATCATTTAAAATATTCTTGAGTGAAGTCCAGAATAGGATATGACCTCTTGTTTTGCCTCCACCCTGCAACACCACACCAACTTTGAAAAGCTATCCAGTTTTCTAGAGGAGAATGGAAGCTTGGAAGCTGGAAGGGTTAACTCTGACTTTTCTAGTGATAATTGATCTATTGATCCTGACATGAATTCAAATTTCATCTTAATACTAGTAGGATATGACAAGTTCTTTAGGAGGGGTTATTTTAAAGAGCAAACATTCATTTTCCAAATAGATGTATAATTAAATCCTGTAAGTAGATGCTGTCAAGCTTTGACAACTTCCTGAACTGAAAGTGATTTTTCCCCCAAGTATGATGCTACAAACCTGCCTTTGGCAAGATTTACTATTTACAGAAATTCCAGCAAGTGAACTACTTTTCAATTAAGAACCAATCAATCTCAATGTATGTAAGCACTGAGACTTTTTTCCTCTGTTTTTGATGTCCTTACAATCTGCCAAAAGAATCAGCTGTCGTCATTGATGACGGTAAAGTCAGATTGTTTATGGTTGTTGAATATTTATAAGATTGAGAACCTACAGATGCTTCTCTCTTGTAAAGTATTTCCAACAATTCCCAGGCACTTTTTCTTTCATGACCAGCATCTTCTCCAACCATCTATCCCTCTCAGATTATTTCTGAAGCTCTATTCCATTCAGATTTATTTAGCTGCATGTTCATGTTGTTTATTGTTTAAAAAACAGACACTATTTTATTACTATTTATTACTATTCCTTTTTCAAACATCTGCTATTTTCTGGACAGTTCTGGATAATGCATATTACTCTACTGTATCTTATTAGTCATTCTGCAAAATAGCTTAGACTGAGAGATAAAGTATTAAACTGCATGCTGAAAAAATTAGTTTTTCAACTGTGCAGATACCTACAACATCATAAACCATGTCCAGGCACAAAAGCAAAGTAAAGGTTTCATGCCAAAATCTTTCCACTCTTGTCTTGCTCAAATATTGAATACTAAAAAAGAAATGATTTCATAATCTCTTCTCTATTAAGCTGTAAATTTTTGCATCATAGAGCTGCCAGTTTAATCCATAAGGAACCAGAGTTCTTAACCATGTAAAGGTAAAAGAGTCCCTGCGGATTTTATTCTGCTAATTGTTGCTGACTATAGGGGGCAGTGCTCATATTCGTTTCAAGGCCATTGAACCAGTGCTAACTGAAGGCATTTCAGTCATCTGGCCAGCATGACATCACAGAGTGCTGTTACTTACTCACCAAAGGGATACCTATTTATCTACTTGTATTTGCATGCTTTCAAACTGCTAGGTTGGGTGAGGATGGGAGCTCACCCCGTCACATGGTCTCAAACCTGGACTGCTGGCTTTCCAGCTGACAAGTCCAGTGTCTTAACTGCTGAGCCACCACACTGTCCTTAAATATGTCCTCTTGCTTAAATCCTTTTGTTGCTAATAATATGGGCCTATTAAGGTGCTAATTTATTGTTGTTTTGAGGTATATATAAGCTTCACATTTCATCCAGAGAAACCACGATACTGATGGCTGATGCTATTCTTTTTTATGCCTTTGCCACTTGAAAGGGACAAGTCTGCCTTTAGCCTTCTAGCTCCACATTTATGGCACTCATCACAGTATTTGTCAGGCACAATTTTCCCTGGTGCAATACTAAAGCTTGCAGGTCCTTTGTATTTTTAATTATCAGAGCAGTATAATCAGCATTATGCAGGCTACTGATGTTTCCTCCTTCAGTTTTACAGTGCTGCTCATCTTCTTCCAATCCAGTTTTCCTTACTGTGGGTTGAATAAATAAGGAGAATAAGTATACAGCATTGTTTAATTCTTTTGCCAATCTGAAGTAACTTGGTTTCACCACATTCTGTCTGTATTGTGCCTTCCTGATCAGTAGATAGAAGTTTAGTATGAAAATAGAGACATTCTGGGATTCCCATTTTTAAAAGACATTCCACAACTTGACACAAACAATAAAACTAAAGGCTTTTTTAAATTCAGTGAAGCACATACTGGTATTCTTTCACTTTCTCAATTATCCAGCATGCATCAGCAGTCATAAATTTTGTTGTAAAACCAGACTGAAAATCCAACATATCTGTTTTCGTTTAGGGCTGTAACATGTATTGGATGATCCTAAGAATTATCCTGCTAACATGTAGATTTAAGGATATTGTGTAGTAATCTTTTCTCTCTTTTTTGATATTGGATTTTAGATTTACTTCTTTCCATTGGCATATATCATTTTGGTGACCTAATTTGCTTCTTCTGTTGCTTCCTTCCTGAGATTTTTGGCTTTCTTGGCTTCAGCTTCTTTTCTTGGCAATTTTCACTGTTTACTCATTCGTCTGTTTTTCCATCTTTGGCTGTCTCTCCTGATTCATCCTTAATAATTTTAAATTAATTTCATAGTTCCTTTCCTTCTCTATCTAATAAGGTTCCAGACTTCAAAGCAATTCCTGATGCTATGGATAAATACATAGTATTAATTAATGGAAACTGATTAGCTTTCATTTTCTTTAGCTTAACCTGGAACTTGTACATGAGCAGTACATGAGCAGGAACTTGTACATGAGCAGTTCAATTGACTGACAGACAGACAGACAGACAGACAGACAGACAGACATACAAAGAGGAGGAATGCAGAAAAAGGAAATAATCATCTGTCAATAATGGCCAAATTTACCACCTAAACCTAGTGTGGGGGGAAATGTATGAGTTAAGAAAAGCAAATCACTTTTCAAGTCACCATTCTTGATGAAAATAAAGCTGCCAGTTTATCCATCCAATATTTAGAGAGAAAAATATTGGTTAAACAGTAAAAGGACAATGGGAGGTAAGAAAAACTTTGGGAAAAGTCCAAATGAAAATAAAAGATAAAATCAATGCATAGGTAGTAAAATTTGTTCTTAAAGACATAGCCATTAGTATTTCAATATACTATTGTGTTTGTGATGTCACCTTAACTATTTCACCATTTCTGATTTCATTAAGCACACAATATGCTGTTATATCTGATCCAATATTTTGCTGCTGTATCCAATCGTAAGTATTTTTAAATTAGTATAAAGATTATATCTATAAATATAGATGTATTGGATTGCACCCCACTGCTTGTATGTATTTACTCTAATACCCTGGGTACTATAATAAAGTAGTTTGTGCTTCAACAGATGTATTTGTGTTACTAAAAGAACCCTAGTTGGAATTTTCTCCAATGATAGCAGTTGTAGTTTGGAGATCACCAAAAGTCTTAACGTAGAAGTTCGTTTCCCACAATCTTCTACTTGAACCTTTTCAAGGGATGTCAGGAATTGAACCTGGGGCCTTTCAATTGTATAGCATGTGCTGTATTTCTGTACTGTGCTATTCATTTTCTACAAATAACATTGGAAAGGATCTGATGATGATCATAGTGCTGAGGCAGAACAAATATGGGACAGGTTGTTGAGTTTTTCTGGATTCAAGTTATTTAATAATTTATCACTCTGTACTCTATTAACTAATAAATCATTAAACGACTTGAATCCAGACACTAGATAACATTATTAGTTGTCCCTTCTAAACTTTGCATTGCTTTCTCTTGATCCTTGTATCTTAGAAGAAGGAGCAGATATTAAGATGCAAGGGTCAAGAGAAAGCAATGCAGAGTTTAGAAAGGACAACCAATAGTGTTATCCAATGAGGAGTTCCTTTATTGAAATTTGTAGTCTATTTCTCTATTAACTGTGGCAGATACTTCTGTCAAACAGCAGTGCAGTTCCACTTCAGTGATCTTCCTCTTTGAGGGCAAGCAGGAAACACCAGTAAGGCAGTTTCTAAACACAGGAGGTTGATAACCTCATTTTGAAGTAAATGGAAAAATGCACATCACCAGCTAAAGAGTCTCTTAAAACCATTAAAGTTAGAGACTGAAATTATCTAACTGCCCAAATGGATCTGAGAAGAAAAGATGAGCTAAAATTGCTTGGCAATCTTATTTAAAATACCTGCTCTTCTCGGAAATGCAAAAGCTGCAAACCTTCTATTTGCAAGAAAGACACAAGACTGAAATGGTGAAAGCCAGGCATTTTCTAACTATTTTTGTAAATTAAACATGATAACCCTGAGATTGGCAGTAGAGGCCTTGCAAGCACCATATGACTCCCACAGGTATAATTTTATATTATATAATTTATGTAATTTTATATTATACACATATACACATCTGTCCGCAAACATTTGTATATGGTTAAAAAGCTTAATTTTTTAATGAGATATGAAGTTTTAGGAGAGAATGTCAAAATATTGTGAAAGTTAAAACAAGAATGTGTGGGAAATTGTGTAAAATCATAAGTTAAATTGCTAAAATATAGTAAAATTTCTGCCTTTAAAAAAAATGGTACATAGCTGTTGATTCTATAATAATCTCTCTCAAATATTGATTGATTGATTGATTGATTTTATTATATTTATATGCTGCCCTTTTCCCCCGAAGGGGACTCAGGGCGGCTCACAATTCAAATCAGGGAAGTGGGGTACAGACAGAAAATAAAAGACGAAACATAACAATACATAATTTAAAAACACACAACAGTCATACCATTCGAGACGGGGGCAACAGCTCTTTAGCCCCAGGCCTGTCAGAACAGCCAGGTTTTAACAGCTTTGCGGAAGGCCTGGAGGGTGGTGAGGGTTTGAATCTCTATGGGGAGTTCATTCCAGAGGGTCGGAGCAGCCACAGAGAAGGCTCTCCTCCGGGTAGTCGCCAGTCGGCACTGGCTGGCGGATGGAATTCGGAGGAGGCCTAATCTGTGGGATCTAATCGGTCTAGTGGAGGTGATTGGCAGCAGGCGATCTCTCAAGTACCCAGGTCCAATACCATGAAGGGCTTTATAAGTGACGACTAGCGCCTTGAAGCGTATCCGGAGACCAATAGGCAGCCAGTGCAGCTCGCGGAGGATAGGTGTTACGTGGGTGAACCGAGGTGCACCCACGATCGCTCGCGCGGCTGCATTCTGGACAAGCTGAAGTCTCTGAATGCTCTTCAAGGGCTGCCCCACGTAGAGCACATTGCAGTAGTCCAGTCTAGAGGTCACAAGGGCAATATCAGATTCTACACTACATTTTATATATATGTGTGTGTGTGTATGTATGTATGTGTGTATATGTATGTATATGTATAGTCTTCTGAATTTGAAAGAATTGGGTATTTTACTATATCCAGATAATGATAATTGAAATTGCTGGATTGGGTGATGGCTTTGAGTTATGCTTCAGCTGTCCCCCATATTCTTGCTTTAAGAAACATGGTTACATCCTCTGGTAATTAATTTCCATTCTTGTGATAAGAAAGGTGTGCAGGGTTTGGTACTGTTTTGCTTTGTACTCATGCCCACCATGTGTTGCTCACACATGCACAGTTGATTGTAAATTGTTCTGTGCATGTGCAGAAACATGCTGGCAATGGCAGAAGAGCCTGTGGAACCGGTTTGGGATTATGGCCGGCCTGAGTCACTGCTGGTTCTATGACCCAGGCCAAAGCACCACTACCAGTTTGGCCGAACCAGGCTGAACTGGGAGCAACCCACCTCTGAAGGTGTGAGACTACAGCATGTCTCTGTATTTCCTCTTAGAATTAGAATTATGAATGCATGAAGAAAGACCAACATGTACAGCTTAATAGAATAAGGTTGAAAGTTCAGATGAAGCAAAATATCTATTAAATCTCTTTATAAAATGCACTGCCTAAATAAAGAAGACAGATGAATGGTAGGAGTGAAATAAGAACGATATACAAATGGCATGGGGGTGGTTAATATCAATTTTGCCCTATATTATAAAAAATGTACCTTGGAATAACATGGATTGGAAAGGAGTATTTTGTTGTTGACATCCTTTCAAACACAGTGTCCTTTTAAATTCTGTAGATTTGGCCATAGCAACCCATAGCATTATTCTTATATGGAAAATTTATGAAGCATGGTATCTCTATATTAGGTTGGATTCAGTAGTTATGATGAATAGCTTCTGATAGTCTTAGTCTCCATGAACTAGCATACTTGACTTTCAATACCTTTAAATGTTGGCAGACATTTAAGTTTCATAGTTGGATGTTTCATAGTTAGAAGTTTCATAGTTGGGTTGGCAATGTACACCTGGGTCCCCATTTACCCTTTTGGATGTAACTCCTTTTCCTGTAAGAATGTAATTCATGAACATGGTTCATGCTGAAGTGTCCTCCTAAATGCCAACATGTTTACCCAAGAGAGAGAGAGAGAGAGACAGAGTGGCCCACCATTCATCATTCATTCATTCACAGACCTGGCTTCTTGGTCCCTGCAAATCAGGTCCTATACACCTGACAGTGTTCTTTTAAATCAGGGGTGTCAAACTAACTTTGTCACAGTGTCGTCACATGGCGCATCGTGACTTTTCCCCCCTTTGGTGAACTGGGCATGGGCGTATCCAGTGCGTGATACATCTGGTTCGCGGGCCGTGAATTTGACAGCCCTGCTGTATGCTGTTTAATATTTATGTTCTCTGTACATGCTCAGTAAATGCTGTGTTTTATGCAAATTTGCACCTATTCTGATCAGAGTTGTTTCTGATTCAGTAGAGGATCTGTCATTTTGCACCTGCCATGAATCTTATAATTGAATCTTATAATGTTATTAATTCTACCCACAGATGAGGTTTGTGTTTTGACCAGTTGTATATTTTTATCTCTTTTGTGGCTGAGTGTTCTGCATGCAACTGTTTTAAAGCAACAGAATCAATGTTTAGAATTTTCCATTTTTTAAAAAAATAAGTATATTTATTGCTTGTGTTATTGATATAACTCTAAAAGTAAGGAAATTAAACTGACACTGCAGGCATAGGAGGTGGAACAATATTCTATCATTTTCATATGTTGAAGTTAAATTGGAGGATGTCCAATAACACCCTGGAAGTTAGGTAGTAGCACTAGTAATTTCTGAGCTATGCCAAAGCAATAAGTGGGGCCAAGGGATGTAAAACCATAGATTTAGGGAGAGAAGGGCTGAAACTTCCAATCTTTTTACCAAAGTGATCAGCCATTTCACTGCTGGAAACATCTTGGTTTTAGTTGCCTACCTATTATATTTTGTTTCCTTCAAGTCTTTGGTGCTCTCTGATATTGGCTGTTTACAAGCAGACATTTCATTATCCAACTAGCTAACATCTTTAATGCTAGTGAGTGTGGCCTTTGCTTTTCGTTTATTATACAGTAATTTGCCCTGCCGATGTTGGTTGGGAGGATAGTTTTCTCTTTGGTAGTTCCTTGATTGATTGGGGTATCATTTTACACCTGATAGTTTTCCTGGTGTTAATTCCTTTTTGTCTAGCTGTTGGTTGCTGGAGATGTTATGTTCTGGCCTTTTTGTTTCTCTCTTAATTTATTGTGTCTTTTGAATGGGGTGTAAATATTTCTTTGGCAATTTCAATGGCAGCATCATTGGACCAGTCAGATACTTGGGCTCAGAGGCTATTAAAATATAATGAGAAAGATATGGATGTTACTTCAGTTAGGAATTCATGCCAATAGTATCCTTTTTACAAGCTCCAAGTTTGGGCCAAGAAAATCCTGTCTACTTTACATCTTCATTAGATTTTGCCTAAGAAGGAAATAAGAGTTGACTAGAACACTGGATTTGATGTCTCCAAGACTCTAATTGGGGAGACACTAACCATGATTTACTTACTCTTCTTAGAGGGACAGTTAAAACCATCACTGTACTTTACAGAACCCAATCTGTATGCTTGCATTATTATTGCAGCATTTCATTTAAAGGATTTTCCTCTTTTGTATTTAACCACCATATAAACATCTCCAAATTATGTTTTTTCTTTGTCCTTCTATGCATTATAACCTTGGTTCATCTGTCCTGCAAGCAAATTAGTAAGGCAGGCTTGACTCATCCTCCACTACATTAGCATTAAAGTAATTGTCTCTACCTTATTCTAGGGGTAGCCTCAAGGTATACAGAATCTGCTTGTCTGTGTCACCCATTATCTTACAGGGAGCCAGGTGATTTCAATAACAAAAGCAATAGATGTAAAGTAAGTAAAGTTGGCAACAGGAATAAAATTTTCCTCTATCTCAAGGATAGTGAAAACTCCTTTTAGGGAAAGGTCTGTGATTGTAACCTTGTGAAGAAATGTCTCAACTTCTCTTATTTCCCTTCTCTGGTATTGAAAGAAATGAATTGCTTGTTTGGTAACTCAAAAGCTAATTATTTGGTAACCCTTAAGTCATATGCTAATAAAGTTATGACTTTAATATGGATCTTGAATGTATTGTCCCTTTTTTCTGGTGATCAATATGGTTGTTGGAAGAAGCAAAATGTGATAAGCTACTTTGAACTTTCTTTGGCCATGAATACATGTTGACATAACTATTAAGAAGACATCGGCTAAAGAGATTCCCATCTGCTCAATAGCCTCATCTGTATCTTGATGCCTGCATTTCTAGAGAGATGGAGAGCAGATGAGGCAAATGCTCTAATCATTTTATAAAGCAGAGTTAAAATGCCACTAGGAAAAATAATGCTGGTAAATAATCAGCCTTCCAAAATCAGCCTTAAGGCACCAGATTGGCAGGGCTCATATGACTCAGAGATTAGTGATTCATTATCCTTTTCCTTTTATTGCTCTATTTATTGATTAAAATACATTTATTTATGGTTTTGTCTCACACCTCTTAATCTTTGTCAAAGGTGCCAGAATTCTTCTGTACAATGTGCTCAAGGAGAAATAGGATAATTAGTAGAATCAGTAATGCCATTTAGAACAAATTAATACTTTTCTGTTCCTTTGATTTGTTGGCATTAAGGAATAAAAATACGTATAGGTAGTCCTTGACTTACAACCATAATTAATCCTGGAATTATGGTTGAACCTCATGGTAGTCATTAAAAAGATCACCATGTGACTTTACCTGATTTTATGACCTTTGTTGCAGTGGTCATTAACTGAATGCAGTGATCATTAAATTAATCCATTATACCCAATGGATTTGTTTTAACTGGAAACTGGAAGTAAAGGCTGGAAACTAGAACAAAACACCAAAAGTTATTCACATGACCATGGGATGCTGCAAATGGCCATAAATGCAAGCTAGTTGCCTAGTACCCAAAATGCAATTGCATGATTGCAGAGTGAACATGTGGCTGTCAAAACTTCAAAATTGTAAGTAGCTTTTTGGAGGTTTTGTTGTAACTTTGTTGAATGGCTACTAAGCAACCTTAAGCAAGGATTACTTGTAGCATGATACACACATGTGAATGTGTATGGAAAAGCTATTTTTGAGAATACAGATGAATTTTTTGAACAATCTTTTCTAATATCTTTGTTGGTATTTGCTCACAAGAGTAAAGAATTTAATAATTATTAACTGATTAACTCACAGAATTTTAGAATCATGAAACAGGAAGCAACTGAATATGCTAAACTCACCAATTACCTAAAGGTGCACATATTTATCTATTTAATCCAGCCTTTGAAAAAGACAAGTCATTAGATAACTCACTTACAAACACGTTCAAAGTCATCTAGTATAGGTAACCACCTAATTTGGACCAGAATTATCATTAAGTAAAATGGTTAGGCAAAATATCACATGACTACACTACTTAACAATAGCAGTTCTTGTCCTATTTATGGTTTCAAATACCAATTCATACACAATTGCTATATTAGTTCACAATTTACTCAAGCTCAGAGAGATTACAAGTCAAAGCATGCAATATAAACAGTCTCTGCCAAGGATGGGAAACCAAGAACATCATGTGTTAAAGTTAGTTTTTGTATCAAGGAATTGCCAGACAAACAAGCTAATAAACAATAGCCCAACCAAGGAACCACCAAGAACAATCCTACCAACACTGATAGGGCAAGTCACTTGTATATGAACAGAGAGCAAACCCCACTTCCTTCTAGCATTAATGTTACCAGGTTTGGTAATGTAATGTCTGCAAGAAAGCAACCAAGTTCAGATAGTACCAAAGGCTCCACAGTTTAACCCTGAGCTACAAATAATCTGTTAGTTCCTTTATTTCATGTTTACTGAGACAAAATCTTGCCACACTAAAGTATACTCTGTATAACTAACTGGTGAATCCTGATAATTAGTAAGGGTTCCTTCCTGTATATCAATGATTCTAGCCTGACGTTTCTCTTACCCGCTACTCTCAGATTCCACCACAGACTCTGAAAGATGTTTGCCTGAACAACAAGTAGCTTTTTAACAGGAGGGTGCAGAATAGTTCAAAACCAGACCAAATTTCTGAAAGCTAGATCAGCATTGTCAGTCAGTCCAGTGGTCAGAATTTTGCAGGCAAAATCCACATGAATTGTCACATGAGAGTTAGAGATTAGATTGTTTCCAGCAAAGGAACATGGGTCAGGGCTACCTCTTAAATCAGGCTGCTATCATCTGTCACTAATCAAGAGATTTATTCCTTTGCTTGGCAAGAAGCCTTATGAAATATCTCTCCTCTGCTTTTTCTTTTCTTTTAGCAGGATGTGGGGGCTGGAGATCTTACATCATTCTTATCTGACTGTTCCAGCTGTACAGGTGGTGCCTGTTTTTGATCATCCTCACGTAGTACTTAGCTTTGTGTCTCCTTAGGCTGACATGCCACAGGTTCTGCACGAGTCTCTTCTTTAAATTCAAGTCAGCACTGAGCTGGCCCATGACAGTTCTAAATAGTCCTGGTTACAGTTGTTAGGCAGAACCTGGCCATTATTATGAAAGGATTTCACAGGTCTCCTCCCCTGCTGTACTTGCCTTTGCTTCATTTCACTCCATCTCTTCCTTTTGGCTGACCTACCTTTGTCATCCTCCCCACTCCAGCTCGTCTTCATGAACATCTTTCTCCTGTTGTCCCAAATATGCTTTTTCAAGTCAACTGGACTTTCTGTGTTTTCTTTGAAGAGGTTTCGCTTCTCATTCAAAAAGCTTCTTTAGCTCTCTTTTTTTCAGAGCACCTTTGGGACAACCATGACCTGAATGACTGAGAATCTCTGTAGACACTTTCTCCTGTTGATAAAGAGGTTCATTTGAGGCAGCTGCTGGCTCTTTGTGAGGCACTAGCATGACCTCTCTGAAACCTCACAAGGGCCTCACAAAAGGCCAGCAGCTGCTTCAGCCAGCTATGCCTCAGAAGCAGGAGGAGGAAGAAGTCAGTGATGGTCAGTTGGGGACAGTTAGGGGGACAGAATTCGGTGGTGGCAGAAGTGTGCAGGATTATCAAAATTTGGAGGGAAATAGGGGGCTGGAAGGAGCAAAACATGTAATCTGAATTTTATCAAATGGCAATCATCAATTGTTATCCTAATGTCACCCTAATCCTAGAAAAGGGTTTTAGAAACAACATGGATAACACACAACTCATGAGCTCCATGTAATTCCCAGCCCCATTTTTGTGTTTTGACCTGAAATCCTCCAACCCTGTGCTGGTGAAATTTATAATTAGATAATTACTAATTTTCACTAGCATTTTATATGGAATCCCTCTTAAACAAAATCCCCATGATAGTCTCCAAAATGAACATTTTGGCCTTAGCATCTCACTGTTATACCTCTTATGGACTTTGAAGGCCCCCCCTTTAAACACCCCTCCCCCAATCCTGATGAATGCTGACCGAAAGAAAAAAAAATCATGCCTGCTTTGGGATATGATTAAAAGCTCTTTCTTCCGTAGCTTCAAAATACCATAGTATTCATATCCTCATAACTCTCAAGCTAACATCGTTCATGCAGAAGAGAATAGATTCCATTTCCCTTAGATTCTACACTTGTGTGAAAGATGACTTAAACTTGCAGTTACAGTTTTGAAACATTTATAACCCGATCTATTATTTTTTAACATGGTTTGCCAGTTTATCAAACTCTGTCCCACAGTTTCATTGAACGTCTTTTGTTTTCTCATAAATTATTAGAAAATGACATCAGCTTTATATCTGTAGAGATTCTCAGTCATCCAGGTCACGGTTGTCCCAAAGGTGTTTTTTCAGGAGGCAACTGGAATTTCTTGTTTTTCTTTGAAGATGTTTTACTTCTCATCTGAAAAGCTTCTTAGATGAGAAGCAAAACATCTTCAAAGGAAAACAGAAAAGTCCAGTTGCCTCCTGAAAAAGCACCTTTGGGAAAATCAGCTTTATGTTATTTTTTTTTTAAGTATTTGGAACCTTGTTTCCCAAATTTATTATTCGGTTGCCAAGGTTTGTGTGATAGGCCAGAGAAACAAACATGGTAACCATTATAATTTCAGCATACTTGATCATTAATTTAATTGTGATTAATTCTAAAATACCATACAATAAAACTAAGAAAAGAAGAGGGTTACAGAGATCAGTCAGTGAATGAGCCACTATATTTACCTCATGTTGGCAAAGTAGAAATGAAGAAAGAACATAGGTTTTGCTTTTCCCCCTGTTCCCCAGCCAACTCTCTCCTGCTTTTTTCCCCTCGATCCCCTCCCACTGGCTTCAATAGGATATAATTAAATGATACCAACTCCCTCTTCTTTACCAGCAGTAACCAATCTTGTAGTTTTCTGCTCTGTGGATTTCAAAGTTTGATCTCTGCCTCCATATGAAAATATTTTCCCTGTTTTCAGAGACAACAATATACCATTATTTATGATACCCCATCCAGAATCCCCATCTAGAATCATATATTGGTCCTATTTCTTAAACCATATTAAAATATAGCCTTTAAATATCTGGAGGGCTCGTTTGGAAAACCCTTCTCAAGTGATATTATGAGTGATAAGTTTCTGGATGAAGAGAAAATAATTACACTATATTACAGTGCAATCTAAATAACACTTGGTTGTTAATTCAGCGACACTATTATGATCTTAAAGCCATTATGTTTCTACTCTAGATAGATTCATCATAGAGCCATGAGGTTTGACATCTCTACTGTATTAGCTGCAATGTTTTTATTTTGTACAAGCTCCTAGATAGACTCCTACTGTATCCCGATTTTTATAGCTTGTGTTTGTTACAAAAACAATCCTGATATTTAATTGTCTGCCTGATTTGATTTCTAAAACCCTTGCTTTTCTGTTTCTCATGGCTCTACTGCATGAAATCATTAACTAACACAGCTTGAATCTCCTTCTTCTCGCTTGAATTTATATTTCCTGATAAAATGTGAGAAATTAAAATATTTATGTCATTTCTTTATATTCCCTAATGATTCCTCTTGTCATACCTGTGTTCTGTCTTTTTGGAAGCTGTGAACATTTTTCAATTGTAGTCTTAAATTCCTAATACTGTCCCAAAGTGATGTATTCATTGATTTGGTAAAAATATACTTAGTTATTCTCCTAGTTCTTGTCCCAGACCAGAAGTTCGTTACCTGTAGTTTAGAAGGACTGTTTGTCTGAACTTGGCTAACAATTTAGTGATTTATTTTGAGATGTTAGAATTGAAGATGCTAAAGATGTAGAAGGGCATGTACATATGTGTATATATGGAGAAAATTCTCATTAGAGATTATGCATGTCTTAGATAATTGTTTTTCTTTCCTGAAAACTCTTACACTGTTCCACTTTTCTGTTTTGTGCCTTACTTCTTAATGCATGAGAGAGAATTGTAAAATAAATTTCAAGACTAATTTATTATGATATATTTAACAATTATCCAGTACAATATGTATCCCTTTTAGACAAAAACATTCTTCTTTCTTTCCCCTGATACAGCCTATTGTAATAAATTTATTAATTTGCCAGCTCATTTGCTGGGATTACACAAGAACTATATCATACTCCATATGATGAAATTTCATCAGGAGCAGCTTTTTAATGGCAGACGTTCATGTAAATAGCCTAGAAAAAGGCATTGAATTGATTCACTTTCTCATTGTTTGGACTTAAATGACATTGTTTCCCTACATTAAAGAAGAACGACAGGAAAAAAATGAAGCACATTAGCATCATCCCTATGTTGATAAACATCTAGACCAGGGGTGTCAAACTCGATTTCATTGAGGGCAGTATCAGGGTTGTGTTTGACCTTGTGGGGGCTGGGGGGTATGGCCAGGGTGGACGTGGCCAGCTTGACATCTCACTCATGTTGGGGACACCTGTGGTAGCCAAGTGCTAATGCTGGACTTCTGTCAGACCCACCCACCTTTCTTTCTTCCTTCCTTCCTTCCTTCCTTCCTTCCTTCCTTCCTTCCCTCCCTCTTCACTCTTTCTTCTTCCTTCCCCTCTTTTCTTATTTTTTGTTCCTTGCTCTCTTCCTATCTTTCTTTCTCTTTCTTTTCCCTTTCTCCTTTCCTGTCCTTTCTTGGATGCTCAAATGCAAAAGGGGAAACATTTCTCCTTTTGTTGTTTTGCTTTTAGTTTGTTTTGCTAGCCCTCTGAAAGTGAAAATACCCCCCCCCCGGCTCCATTTTCATTGGCAGAGGGTGACAGGAGGCTGTCGCGGACTAAAACAGACTTGGAGGGCCGTGCAGCCCATTTCCGGTGGCAGAGTTATTGTATGCTGACTAGTATTGTTTTTCCATACAAGTTTGCATATAGCAGTATACCAAAGAGATAGCAATGCCAACAATCACATCTGCTATATCCATATGGAAAAATTATTATTCATTAATATTCCTTTTGTTGTCTGTCAATGTTTCATTTTATTAACCTATTCTTTATAAAATTAGGTAATTTATACATTTGAGAAATTTGACTGCAAAGATTGTACATATTTTTCTTGTATACATTTGGTATGCATTTTTCTTAGCAGGCACATTTTTTTTGAAGTTATTTTTCTAAAGGAAAATAGCTTTTTTGCATTATTTTTATAATAAATTTCCTTTGCTATATGATTTTTTGTACTGTTACAGAATTCTGAGAAATCTGATATTGAATTTCTCATTCATCATATGAACAAATGAAATTAATGCAACTAATCATGTAGAAGATTTATCTTGATAATTTTTATAAAACTAATCTGGAACCCAATATTAAATAGTATGAATATATAAACAAACTGGAATTGTTGAAATCTTTGTAGTAGTTATTTTTTCTTTTTGACTTAATTAATCCTAAGTATAGCATTTTCTGCTCTTTTGTCTCTTGGGGATTTCCAGAAATATATAAAATATAAGCGTTATTGTGATATGGAACAGACTGTCACACCAAGTCCCTGATGTGTTTCTGTACACAACACCACAGCCACATTAAAACTGTCTTCACAGTGTCCTGAGACTGAACTTTGACAGTAACGTAGAGGGGTTACTTTGAGCATCCAAAGAGAACATTCAAGTTGTTTAGTGCATGAGAGATTTCAATAGTTTCCTGACCAGCATGATGGAATGGGAATGATCGCGGCTACTAGAGCTCAATATTTTATACCGAGTGTGATGAAGTGTAAAACTGTGATTAATGGGGCAATCACATTCTTTAGCTTCTCATGGGGGTGTGGAGCTGCTGGTTTGCTATATTAACCTTTTAGGCAGTAAAGTTATGTTAACTTTCTGCACTGCTTTTGCTATAATTTACATTGATAGGAAACTTACTGGGGTATATTCTTGCAGTAACCCTGTCACTATTTCCCTTCCTTTCTCTCATCCAAAATACCAAGTCAGATTTGTTCCACATATGAAGGATTCTATTGGGGCCCCAGATTCCTATGTACCTTAAGTCCACCTTCAGATTCTTTCTGCTACAGAGACACTAATAACATATTAGAGCAGTGAGTCTCAAACTTGGGAACTTAAAGAAGTGTCTTGTTACCTTACATCTGATAAACTTGCAAGATTTGTTTCTCTTGCCATGTACATGTATACATCCAAACTAGACTGTGTTGTTCTCCATGTCACATAATGTACGTAGGTATATGCATATGTATGTATATATGTATGTATGTATGTATGTATTTATTTATTTATTTATCTTGTCATATTTATATAGTGTATATTAGAGGTGGAGGCCCTTTGAAATCTGTATGCAACGAAATTTCATTTTAATGTACGCCAATTAGTGTACATTCAAAGACACAATAAAGTTATTCTAAGTCTAAGTGAACTTCCAGAATTCCCCAACTAGTAGACAGTAAAGGGAGAACTGTAGATAAGACCGCACATCATGCTAAGTCGAAATGTGGTATGCTTGGAATTGATTTAATATGTTGAGTGTGTTGCGATATGTAACACCTGTATTGTGACATGCCCCATAAATCTGGTAAGTAGCTACAAGGTAACACTCTTATGTTATAAATGTATATACTATAGCTTGGCTGTTATCACCATCTTACCAGGCATTCTCACTGAAAAGTTGACTGACCTGAATTTCTCTCCCCTCACTTGTCAATGGATCGAAGACTTCCTGATGGATCGTCCACAAACAGTAAGGGTTGGGTCCTTTACATCTTCCACGCTGAAGCTCAGCACAGGGTCCCCTCAGGGCTGTGTGCTCAGCCCCTATCTGTACTCGCTGTATACATATGACTGCATATCCTCTGATCCATCCAACATCATAATAAAGTTTGCAGATGACACAACGGTGCTAGGTCTCATAACTGGAGGGGATGAATCAGCATACACGAAAGAAGTCCAGAAGGTATTTGCATGGTGCTCAAGAAACAATTTACAACTAAATACTAGCAAGACAAAGGAGATGGTGCTAGATTTCCGGAAGCACAGAGAGGAGCCAGCCCCATTATATATCGAGGGGGGCTGTGTGGAGAAGGTTTCCTCTTTTAAATTCTTGGGAGTGCTTATTAGTCAAGATCTCACCTGGAAAAACAACACGTCTCTGGTGATTGGAAAGCCCAACAGAGACTTCATTTCCTTAGACTCCTGCAAAAAAAAAAAAAAATCAGGTGGATGACCTCTTCTATGGTCCACCATAGAAAGTGTCCCCACATATTGTATTACAGTATGGTATGCTGGTTTAAAAGCTGCAGACAGGAAGGCACTACAGAGAGTGATCAATTTGGCACAAGAAACCATTGGTTGCCCTCTGACACCACTGGATGACATCGCCAGATCTCGCTGCTTTAGCAGAGTAAGGAAGATACTCAGAGATGATTCACACCCTGGTCAGTGTCTCTTTGCACTTCTACCATCAGGCAGAAGACATCAAAGTGTAGCCAGCCAAACAAAGAGGTTTAAAGATAGTTTTTATTCTTGGGCTGTCAGACTTTTAAATACAATCACAATCCCTCCATGCACACACTAGGTTTTTTTTTCTTTCTTTTTTCGTTTCTGCTATAATTTTGCACCAGTGAGGTTAAAACCAATTTTGCTGTATTTAAGTACAATGACAATAAATATTATACTTATATAGACAAAGAGGGAAGCAGTGGAATATTCCATTTTCTTTCTTGGGATTTCACATTTCCTGAAATATTTTGGAGGCCATTGTTTTCCTTCTTTTTCTACCAAACTATTATGCTTATTAGAGCTACCTTTTACTAAGTAAAAGTGTTGTTTAAAAGTTACAAACTTGACCTGTTAACCATGTCACAGTGTGATGAAGTTCTTTTTGAACCAGAGATGTATTTTGGTTTGAAAGAGTGACAATTGACACAGACAAACAAGACAGTGGAGGGTTGTTTTTACTATTTTTTGTGCAGCCATTTGTAATAATTATTTACAATAGGAATACAGGGAGTCCTTAGCTTATGACCACAACTGAGCCTTAAATTTCTGGTGCTAAGTGAGACAGTTGTTTAGTGAGTTTTGCCCCATTTTACAACCTTTCTTGCTTCAGTTGTTAAATTAATCACTGCAGTTAGTAACATATTAAGAGAATCTGGATTTTGACTATGCTTGTCAGAAGGTCTCAAAAGATGATCACCTGACATGGGAGACTTCAACTGTCATAAATTTGAAACAGTTGCCAAACATCTGAATTTTGATCATGTGATCAAAGGATGCTGTAACAGTCATAAGTGTGAACAATCATCATAAATCACTTTTTTCAGAGCCGTTGTAATTTTAAAATGATCAATAAATGAACTGTTGTAAGGTGAGGGCCAGGGGTGGGTTTCAAAACATTTTAGTACCTATTTTGTGGGTGTGGCTTGGCATCATGTGACTGGGTGGGTGTGGCAAACTTGATGTCACTCACCAGAAGATGTCATGGATTGGATAAAATGTGGTGAAGCTCACTTAACAATGCTCTGCTTAGCAACCAAAATTTTGGGCTCAATTGTAGTCATAAGTCAAGGACTATCTCTACCTTCCTCTCTGGCAGTCTTATCCTAGTAAACTCCTTCTCCTTTCTGGCAATTTTCCTCTCTGTTAGAGGCACCAAAATAATCCAGACAAGGTAAGGTTTTCTGCTGCAGCAGTGGGTTGGACTAGATGACCTCTGACTAGCGTTCTAGTTCTAAATTGCTGTGCTGTTTTTCTTACTTTCTTTCTTTCTTTCTTTCTTTCTTTCTTTCTTTCTTCCCTCCCTCCCTCCCTCCCTCCCTCCCTCCCTCCCTCCCTTCTCTTTGTGGGAAGCAACCCTACCAATAACTGCTGAATGTCACTTTGCAAATCTGAGCAGCTTTTCAATTTAAAGCAGGACTCCAAAGTTTGCAGTTTTAAGAATTGTGGACTTCAACTCCCAGAATTGCACAGCCAGGCATGCTCAGTTCCAATTTACAGTGACAGCATTTGTTTTTCTCCTTTGCTGAATAAGCTGGTGAAAAGTGAGTTTCCTTCCTTCTTTCTCTCTCCCTCCCTCTCCCCTCCCTCCCCCCTCTTATTTTTTAAAACTTTTTTCCCCTTGCCTGAACCAGTAGGGGAGAACAGGTTCGGGGGCATGGCCAAGCCACCATTTTTACTACTGGTCCTATCTGGTATGCCACATTTTCACTACTTTGTCTGGCATAATGGACCGTACAGGGAGGAACCCACCTCTGGTGAGGGCTACCTATATATAACAATCCCAGTGTCAGGTTTCCTCCTATTACTTCCTTCCAAAGACCTCCCTCCTCTAGCTCTCCTGCTTCCTTCTCCTTTTCTGGGCTCATCAAAAGAGAATGGAAAGAAAGGAATAGTAGGGTTGACTTGCTGTTAGAGCTGCTCAGCCAAAGACCGATTGCTTTTCCATTGGAGAAAGAATATTTGTCATGCTCTTCTGCCCAGTGCTTCCTCAGAGACCAGGACTTTGCCAATGAGCAACAACCCCCTCCTTCCTCCAACCCTCTGATTTCTGAGTGAAAATGTGCCCTGAAAATGCCAGCTGGATCCCTTCTTCCCATCTTGGATTAAGGGTGAAAATGAATAATCTCTGGATTTTCACTTCCTGTCTCTCAGGTCAGCCCCCCCCCCCAGTGTAATACACACTCATGCAACTTCACTCATCAACCTTTCTCTCCAGCCATTCCATTTTGCAGTCTTTTTGTCCCTTTTCCTTCTTGCCTTTATTGCTTTCTCTTTCTCCACTTTTGGGTCAGCCCAGCACAGGTTCTGACCAGTTCTAAAGAACTGGTAGCAGAAAGTTTGAGTACTTCAGAGAACCTGTACATACCGCCTGTCAGCATCACTCCATTACATAATTAGGAAAGAAAGACTAAGAGATTCCATGGGTTGGAAATCAAAAGTACTTTTACTAATTATAAATGGTAAGCGAGCAGTTGCGAAGCAAAGTCTACTTAATTAGGCGCGAAAGCGATTGATATATAGAATAGTCCATTCCCCACCCCTTAGGATCATAGCTTCAGGCCAATCATAAGTCCTTCAAATGGCAGGTGTGAGATAACTTCAAAAAGACATCATGAAGATGGAATGTCGAGGCCGTTGGTCTAGGCGGGAAGCACTCACGCATGCGCTATCCAAGCATCTTGTACATCCTAGAACATTCCTCCAGCACATCAATTAACCCCTCCCAAATACCAGCCCTCCCTCCCCGTTTCATGGCAGCTGAAGCAACAGCAAGGCAGAAGCTGACATCTGGCCGTCCCCCGGAAAAAGGCTGTTAGGCCTGGAAAAAAAACCAAACAAAACAGACAAACAACAAAACATAAAAAGAAGAAGGGGAGGGGAAAGAAAATTAAGGCTTGTCGGGATAAGCAGCATAAAACTTCTGAAGCAAACGGGGAGCACGAACATGGGATTTATCAACCCATTCCGTGTGGGAGGGAGGAAAATGCTTCCAAGCCACCAGGTATTGGATGCGATTACGGTGCTTGCGGGAATCAAGAACTTCACGAACTTCAAAATGACATTCCCCATCGACTAGTAACGGAGCAGGTGGAGGATCATCAGGGGGACGCAAGTGGGAAACCCGAACAGGCTTGATGAGGTTAATGTGGAACACCGGGTGGATCCGGTTGAGGTGTTTGGGCAATTGTAAACGAACAGAAACAGGATTGATGACCTTCACAATGGGGAACGGGCCGACATATTTGGGCCCCAACTTCTTTGATTTCTGCGTAGTGTGCAGGAACTTTGTGGACAGATACACCAAATCCCCAGTCCGGTATTCATAGGGCTGAGAGCGCTTTTTATCTGCCTGTTTCTTATGGGCCTTATGTGCAGCGTCCAAAGTGGAGAGGGTCAACTGCCAAACTCGACTGAGACGCTCACTCCAGTCCGCAATTGAAGGAACCTGCGGTTGGTCACGAGGCAATTCAGGAATAGGAACAAAATCCTGACCATAAACGACTCGAAAAGGGGTGAAACCCGTGCTGGAATGAACCGAGTTGTTGTAGGCCACCTCAGCATGTGGCAACAAGTCTACCCAGTCATCCTGTTGATAATTGATGAAACAACGTAAATATTGCTCAAGAACGGAATTAGTACGTTCACAGCCGCCATTAGTCTGAGGATGGTAGGCGGAGCTAAGGCCCTGGGCGGAGCCAATGCGTTTGAGAAATTCCTTCCAGAAATTAGATGTGAATTGGACACCACGATCGGAGATAATACGGTCGGGCACTCCATGCAAACGGTAAATGTGGGAAATGAAAAGTTTAGCCAATGCCTTAGCGGAAGGAATTTTGTGGCAAGGCACGAAATGAACTTGCTTGGAAAACAAATCAGTGACCACCCATATGACCGTATGCCCCTGGCTTTCGGGGAGCTCAACAATAAAGTCCATAGAAATCTCCTTCCAAGGGGCAACCGGCCGAGCGACAGACTGGAGCAGTCCTTGTGGTTTCCCCGGCGGTCTTTTGGCGGTGGCACAAACTGGGCAACTGGCCACATAAAGTTCAATGTCCTTTTTTAAAGAGGGCCACCAGATTTGCCTCTTCACTAGATGTAAAGTTTTTACGAATCCAAAATGACCCGCCAACCTGGAATCATGTGCGCGACGAAGGACCACGAGTCGTAGGGACGCGGAGATGTACAATTTGGCGCCAATCCATGGCAGATCGTCTCTCATAGTGCACTCGTCCCGATGGTTCAGGAACCAGTCGTCGTGAGGAAGCGCTTGTTTGAGGTCAGAAAGAAGATCTTGAGGCACCTCCTTTTTTGCTCGGGTCTGCTGGCGTGTGACTACAGGAGCCGCTAGGAGCGGTTGGACGATACTCAGTTTAGAGGAATTATATTGAGGTAGTCTGGACAAGGCATCTGCCATGAAATTTTTTCCCCCCAGGATATACTTAAGTGTGAAATTGAAACGGTTGAAATATTGGGCCCATCGCATTTGTTTGGGGGATAGACGACGTGGCATTCTCAAAGCTTCCAAATTCTTGTGTTCAGTCCACACCTCAAACGGGTGCTTAGCGCCCTCTAGGAAATGGCGCCACGTGGCTAGGGCCCAACGGACCGCGAAAGCCTCTTTTTCCCAAACCGCCCAACGTCTCTCTGTGTCAGTGAGCTTTCGGGAGGTGTACGCGCAAGGTTGTAGGTTACCTTGGTCGTTGGCTTGCAGCAAAATGGCTCCCACGGCGACATCGCTGGCATCAGCCTGGACGACGAAAGGCCGGTCTAGGTCAGGATGCTTTAGCACTGGCTCAGCGGCAAACAGACGTTTAAGTTTTTCGAACGCCGCCTGGCATTCCATGTTCCAGTCTAGAGGCTTATTAGGTTTAGGTTTCGGGTCCCCCTTCGACTTGAGCAAATTAGTTATAGGAAGAGCAATTTTAGCAAAAGAGGGAATGAACTGACGGTAGAAATTAGCAAAACCCAAAAATTTTTGTAACTGTTTACGAGTTTTGGGCGCGTCCCATTCAGTGACCGCCCTCACTTTCTCAGGGTCCATTTCAATGCCATCTGGTGAGATGCGATATCCAAGATAGTCAATTTTAGTTTGGTGAAACTCACACTTAGACAATTTGGCATAAAGATCAGCGGCACAGAGTTTTTTCAAAACAGTGCGCACAAGAGCGACGTGTTGGTCATATGTGCGAGTATAGATAAGGATATTGTCCAAATATACGATAACTCCTTTGTAGAGGTGGTCGTGCAAGATCTCATTGATTAGTTGCATGAAAACTGCAGGAGCCCCCTGTAGGCCAAAAGAAGCAACCAAGAGGGCAGTTGAAAGCAGTCTTCCATTCGTCTCCTTCCTTTATGCGGACCCTATAGTAAGCTTCCCGGAGGTCCAATTTAGTAAAAATGCGGCCCTTCCCTAGCTGGGCCAACATGTCTTTCATTAACGGGAGTAGGTAGAGATTCTGAGTTGATATAGCATTCAGGTTTTTAAAATTGCAGCATAATCGAAGAGAGCCATCTTTTTTTTCACGAAAAAGTACAGGGGCAGCCACGTTGGGTCGAGCCGGTTCTATGAAACCACGTTTCAAATTTTTATCAATGAAAGTCCGCATTTCCTCCATCTCCCTGGGTGACATGGAGTAAATTTGGGGTTTTGGCAGTTTAACCCCGGGTAATATGTCTATGGAGCAGTCAGTAGGCCTGTGGGGAGGCAGTTTGTCGGAAGATTTTTCGCTGAAAACCTCCTTAAGGTCCCAATACTCTTTAGGAATTTTCTCCTCTCCTGCAATCCTCTCCTGCCCTCTAGCGGCCACTTCAGGAGTGTCAGTCATAGGTTGCTCCGGAGTGCCCTCTCCCACTGGAGGCTCCTTTGTGCGAATGCGCAAGCGGCCTGTTCGCCAATTTATGTGAGGGTTCCACTTCCGGAGCCACGGTACGCCCAAAATTAGTGGTCTGTCCATGCCAGGCGCAACCACAAAGGAAATTAGTTCAGTATGGGAACCCATCTTCATCTCCAAGGGCTCCGTAAAGAAATGGGCGGGTCCCCCCTGCAATGGATCCATCTATCTGGCAAAACACAATCGGGGTTTTCAAAGTGCGCAATTTGAGGCCCAATTTTTCCACCATGGCTGGATTGATCATGGACCGGGAACAGCCCGAATCGAGCAAGGCATGAAGGGTGGCTGGTTGCCCCTCAGGGGGTACCTTTAACTCTATGGGGATTAGCAGGGGCCCTTTGTTTGAACTCACCCAGTGAGGCGATGTGTCGTCATCGGAGTCCTCAGAAGAAGAGGAGTTGGCGTTCGCGTCTCCCTCCAACGCCTGGGCGAAACGGGGGGGCTTGGAGTCCACAGCGAAAGCAGCTTCCTTCTTCTTCTTGTCGGAGACTCTGCCAGACTTCTCACGTTTGGGAGGGGGTTGGGCGGAGATGGGCAATTTAGCACGACAGTCGGGGGCGGTGTGCCCTAACTTCCCACAACAGAAGCATGTTAAGGGTCTGGAGAGGCCTGAAGGAGGTCCCCTCCCCTCCCCCCGTCGTTTGAAGAGCGATTTTCTGCCTGGAGGGGGGGTGGACTTAGCAGCTTTCTCCTTCTGCTTCTTTCGTTCCTCTTTAGCATAACGGAGCCTGGTTAAGTCGAGTTCAGCATCCGCTGCGTGTTCAAACCAAGTGATCAAACGTCTGGGCAGGTTACGATTGACACATTGCTGATAAATATCTTCATCCAAGCCCGAAGCAAATTTGTCCAGGAGGGCGTCCTCCCCCCATCCTCTCATGTATTGTGACAGACACTGAAATTCCTGGATGTATTGGGCGACAGGTCTATCGTCCTGCTCGAGGGTTATAAATTTCAATTTGCTCCGCTTCTCCGTCAAAGGGTCATTAAAGCATTGTCGGAAGGCCTCCATAAATCGGTTGAAATTCCCCAAGAGGGGGGAGCCAGACATATGTAAAGCCGTGGACCACGTGGCGGCTTCACCGTCCAAAGATAAGAGAACCATTCTGACTCTCATGCCATCAGTCTCAAAATCACGGCCATAAATTTCCATGTAATAAAAAACTTGCATAATAAAAGAGGCCAGGCTAGCAGAATCACCATTGTATCGCACAGGCAGGGGAGGGATTTTTGCCATCCGGTGCCTTCGGGGAGGTGGGGCCCCGGGTCCAGCAAAACCTCTAGCCACAGGGGGTGAAGCAGGCCGAGGGGGAGGGGGTGAAGGCACGCGTGGGTATTGTTGCTGCCAGCTCCTCCAGTCTTTTTCATCTTCCCCACTCCTTTCCCCAAAATACCTTTGACCCCAATAATCAGGTAATTCACTCCTCTGGGGT
Organism: Thamnophis elegans; assembly: GCF_009769535.1. NCBI lineage: Eukaryota > Metazoa > Chordata > Lepidosauria > Squamata > Natricidae > Thamnophis > Thamnophis elegans. The sequence goes on along the minus strand of NC_045547.1, from coordinate 42,437,199 downwards.
TTTCTCACGGCTCCCGTCTCCAGCGTTGGTTGTCGGGGTTGCCTTTGGGTGATCCCTGCATTCCAGCTTGTCTCTTCCTCTCTTTGTCCCACCGAAGTGGACCATCGTGGGGGGGGGGAGGGTCAGGCTGGCTGGAAATTTGCAGTTGAAATAAATCTTCGTGAAGTGAGAGGTCGGGAGGCCCGGGCTCGTGAAGTGAAAGTTCGGGAGGCCCGGCTCCGCTGGTATCCACATCGCAAGCGGCCCCCTGCTCTTCCCTGATCGGTGAAGACATTCCTCCCTTCACGGTAGACGTAAATCTCCTGGAAAGGGATTAAGTAGACTTTGCTTCTTGTCAGCATCACTCCATTACATAATTAGGAAAGAAAGACTAAGAGATTCCATGGGTTGGAAATCAAAAGTACTTTTACTAATTATAAATGGTAAGCGAGCAGTTGCGAAGCAAAGTCTACTTAATTAGGCGCGAAAGCGATTGATATATAGAATAGTCCATTCCCCACCCCTTAGGATCATAGCTTCAGGCCAATCATAAGTCCTTCAAATGTCAGGTGTGAGATAACTTCAAAAAGACATCACGAAGATGGAATGTCGAGGCCGTTGGTCTAGGCGGGAAGCACTCACGCATGCGCTATCCAAGCATCTTGTACATCCTAGAACATTCCTCCAGCACATCAATTAACCCCTCCCAAATACCAGCCCTCCCTCCCTGTTTCATGGCAGCTGAAGCAACAGCAAGGCAGAAGCTGACACCACCTCTGACTGGCCCTGCCCCATCTATTCTCTGCCTCCCGAGTCCCAGCTGATCAGGAGGAAATGAAGATTTTGCAGTAACCTTCCCTTGGAATGAGGAGGGAATGGAGATTTTACAGTATCCTTCCCCTGCCACGCCCACAAAGCCACACCACACTCACCAAGCCATGCCTGCAGAACTGGTAGTAAAAAAAATTGAATTCCACCATTGGCCCAGCGGCATCTCCCCTATAACTGAGGCGATGGGTCTAGCCCCCAGGGACCTCTAGTCCTCAACACCTACAATATTAGGCTGGAACCAATGGAATCACTGTCCTGGCATCTCTGCAAAATAGCACTGTACAACAAAGTATGCCAGCACAACAGCCTCCATGCCAGGCCCCTAAAAATCCATATGTGACAGACTGCTGCATAAAAAACTCTACATAGCAAATAATCTGAGCCCAATCACTGTAATCTGGAAATCATGGTTTATGCTTTAGTATATTGTGGATTATTTAATCAATGATGAATATAAGAAAATCACAGGCACAAGGAGAGTTGGTTTTAAGTGAATATGGATATATCCTAAATTTCCTTTAGCCAATTACAATCACTCTAAAGATGAAAGAGACAAAAATCCTTTAAATCACTTCCTTTTTTGAACAAGCATCTAAAAAATTTCCAAGTGTTAAATGATTTTTGTACTTGAGTTTATAAATAGAAGTCTTATTTGCTTGATTCATTAGCTATCATTTGCATCTTTTAAAGAGTAGGTTTTGGATTTAAAAACATTAGGACTGGTTTAAAAATTATTTAATTATAACTAGATTATTTTTGACTCCAGAAGTGGGTATCTGATCAATTGTTGCAAGCACATAACATATTGCAGTTGGTATTTTTAAAAATCACACAAGCAAGATTAAATTATGATGATACTGATATCAGAGAATAAAAAATAATATAAGTATTCTTTTATGACAGAGGCCAATGTTAGGATTCCTAGGATGTAATAACACTGTAAAGAAAATATTACATTTTGATTACTTTTCAAGGTAGAACAAACAAGTATTTTTAATTTTACAATATGTTTGCTGTCAAGATCAAATATAAAGCACAGTTGTCTATGATATTTCATTACATTTATATATAACATTTTATATATATCAAATGCTGGTTTCTTTTTTTTAAAACTAAGAAATTTCAGGAAATACTGATTTTTTTTTCTTCTGCTCACGGGAGGAAATCAATGTGCATTTGAACAAGCCAAAATAATGGATGAACAAAGGAAACAAATTTAAAAATGGTAATACCATCATAAATTTTAAAAAATGAAAAGAGAGTACCACATCTTATACAGTTTATTACTGGTGGATATAGTTTAGATTTTGTAGAATTTAATTGCATACTTAAACTCTAAAAATAATTAAATATATGTAGAGACAATTATATGAAAGAAATGGTATGATTTGACACATATCAAAATCATTGTCTCTTTACTAAATAGCTTTTCTGGTTAAAAAAAATTAAAACATTCACATTAAATTGGAAGAAAAAGATATAACTTTGTTGTAATAGCATGTCAAGAGAGCCAGTTTGGTGTTGGGGTTAACATAACACTACAAACTGGGAGATCATGAGTTCTAGTACTTGGGCACAAAGTCAGGTGGCTGATTTGAGCTAATCATTCTTTATCAGCTCAAAGAAGCATGAAATGGCAAACCATTTCTAAAATACCTTGCCTACAAAACTACATGGACTTTTTCAGGCACTCAATAGAAATCAAGACTGACCTAAAGGCACTAGATAGGACAGGAGAGAACAAGACAAGAAAGGTAGGGAATGAAAGCCTTAATTTGTAATAATAATTATTTACACTATTACATGACCTCTTTTAATTATTCAATAATTTAATTGTAATTTTCATATTCTTTTTTTATTAGATATATTGTTAGATATGTTTTATAATATTCTCTCCTAAACCTTAACTATTGATCCCAAAATTACAAGGTCAAAGGCAGTGGTGAGATTCAATTTTTTTTTTACTTGAGTTCTGTTGGTGTGGCTTGGTGGGCATGGCAGGGTAAGGATACTGTAAAATCTCCATTCCCACTCCACTCCAGGGGAAAGATACTGTAAAATCTCCATTCCCACTCCACTCCAGGGGAAGGATACTGTAAAATCTCCATTCCCACTCCATTCCAGGGGAAGGATACTGTAAAATCTCCATTCCCACCCCACTCCAGAGGAACATTACTTCAAAATCCCCATTTCCGATCACCTGGGACTCAGGAGGCAGAGAATAGATCGGGGTGGGACCAGTCAGAGGTGGTATTTACCGTTTCTCCGAACTATTCAAAAATTCTGCTACCGGTTCTCCAGAACTGGTCAGAACCTGCTGAATACCACCTCTGGTCAAAGGCCATTTCAGGCAGTACTTTAAGCTTTTATGACACATTGTGATTGCACAAGAAACTATTGCATGAAAATAACTATGAGCCAGACAGGGAAGCCTCTTTGAAAAAAAAAAAAACCTTTGAAATGAAATAGAGTTTATTTCTTGTCTGAAAAAAAAACATTTATTTTTTGCATCTTCTTTGTTCCAAATGTTTGCACTGAAACTGCTCTTCATAAGAATAGGTTTCTAGGCTCTGAGATATTATGCCTACAAATTGAATTCTGCTATAAAGGTACATTCTTGCCTTGAAATAATAATTAAAAAGAAACATTGCTGTTAAATACTGGGCACACGTTTAGAAACACTTATTTGCAGATATGACATGCCTATTGGTTTATTGGCAGAAAAGTCAGAAATTTAAATCACAGCAGAAATTGCTGTGCATGCTAGCTATAGGTCTGGTATCTTCATTCTTGTTAAGATACATGAAATATTAGTATGCATGAATCTTGTTTGGATGCGTGTTTGAAAAGCTGAACAGGAAACTCAGCCTTTATTTAGAATTGAATGCTTTCATGTGAAAAGTATTCACCTGGATTACTTATGTACCCTTGATCAGAACTCTGTAGAAAGGATGTTGGTCTTACCTGAGGAGTGGTCACACGTGGGTATTCTCAAAGCCTGATTGGTCCAAAGACTGAGAGCAAATGCTTAAATACTGGTGCCTTCCAGTCTTATCCCAGTTTCCTCGAAGGTGAACAGTAGAACTGAAATGACAAAAAGACAACAACAACAAAAAACCCCGTGAACCACCCAGGCCCTCCCCTTGGCCCCAAAGGAAAAACCACCAGGGCGGGTCATGACCACTCCCTCCCCTACTCTGAAAAGAGACATTCAGGTAAGACCAACGTCCTTTTTCCAGAGGAGGGGGAGGGAGTAGACACACGTAGGACATACCCAAGCTAAAGTCCCAGGGAGGGAGAACAAGAACCACTAGGACCCAAGGGGAGCCTCAGCTGCCACCCCCTGCAAGACCCTCCGACCAAAGGACGCGTCCGCAGACACGAACGCATCCAGACGATAATGCCGGATGAAAGACATTGGAGAAGCCCAAGTGGCCGCACGACGATGTCCTCAAACGAGGCCCTCGTGGCCCACGCCGCCGTGGTTGCAGCACTCCTAGTAGAATGGGCTGTGATCCCCGACGGGGCTGGCCGACCCGAAGCCCCGTAAGCTTCCACAATGGCCTGACGCAGCCAACGGCCAATGGTAGCCGAAGACACCCTTGAACCCAGCGTCCCCGGCTGGAATGAAACAAACAAGGCCTCTTACCTATGGACCCCCTCAGTCCGCCAGAGGTAGATCCGCAGAGCGCGTGTGCACATCCAACCAATGCCAGAACCCCCCCCCCATCATAGGAACGGGCCCGGGCAAGGTCGGGCAGGACGAACTCCTGAGCCTTATGAAGGGGAGTGTTCACCTTCGGGAAGAAGGTAGGAGCAAGGTGAAGCACCGCCCTGTTCTGCAGAAGATGTCAAAGGTCGACCCCAGAAAACAGGGCGCCCAACTCCAAAAACACGCCGGGTGGAGCAACCGCCATAAGGAAAGCCACCTCCAAGACCAGAACCGCAGATGAACAGACCGATGAGGTACGAAAGGGCCCCCTCCGTCAAAGCCCTAAGCACAAGGGGAAGAACTCACGTGGGGAGCCCGTGGACGGAGGGGGACCCGAGAAGCCACCCCCTACAGAACAGGCTTGATCAGGGGAACCTGAGAGAGGGAAGAAGACCCCCACGCCTCCCAGGACCGAAGACAAAACTGCCACCTGGCGGCGCAACTCCTGTGAAGGCCTGTCGTGAAGGCCCTTCCCATAGGAAACCCGAGACGGTAGGAAAAGAAGCCCTGTCGGGAGAAAAGCCAGGAGGAGAACACCACCGGACAAAGGTCGCCCAGGTGGAACTGTAGCCACAGGTCTTATAAGGGCGCCGAGGCGCCCCAAAACACAAAGGACCTCAGCGGACAGGCCAGCCCCCCAGCTACTGCCGGCCAAGAGCCAGGTGGCCGGATGGAACCACAGGGCTCCGGGCAAGGCAGGATGCCCCCTGCTGCCAGACCAACCCCTCCTGCGGGATCCTCCGCGAAGGGGCCATCGACAGCTGGACGAGGTCCGCGAACCAAGGGCCCTGGGCCATAAGGGTCCACCACAATGACCAGAGCCCCCTATGCCACCACCCTCTGGATAGACCCCAGAACGTGGGGGATGGGAGGAAATGCATACAGAAGACCCACAGGCTACCTTCCCCCGAGAGCGCCCACGTCCTCCACAGACCAGACAGGAAATGGGTGAACCAGCGGGGAAGAAGCGAGTTCGTGGGCGAAGCGAATAGATTCACCAGAGGAGTGCTGAACCTCTGACAGACCAGCCAAAAACAACGATGGGAGGAGTTGGCACATGCCCTTGACCAGAATCGCCCGACGCAGCCGATCCACCAGGACGCAGGAGAGCTTGGAGACATGTTCCAACACCCAGGACAACCCGGCACCACTCCACCCAGGAGCCCAGGTCCAGAGCTGCCAGCCAGAGAACCCGACAAAGGCCCCCCTGTTGGCCCTGGTGGCCACCCTGCCCAGATGTTGGCCCTGGTGGCCACCCTGCCCAGCAGGGGGAGCATGTGACGCCCCACCACCAAGGCCTGAAGGTGTCGCCGAGCCTGGCAGGCCGCCACCAGCTCCAACCCAATGACGAAGTGGCCAAGGTCTGAAAACGACTACCTGCCCCCCAAACAGGCCCGCGTCTGTGGTGACGCTCGCTCTGTCTGGCCCCCCGAACCAGCAGTCCCTCTGAATGGTCAGGGGCAGCCACCACCCCAGCGAGACCTGGACCTCCACCGGGAGGCAGAGGATCTGCAGAGAAGTGCACGATCGCCCCCTCTGACCAGGAACGAGGTCCCCCAGAAGAGGCTGAAGAAGCCTGGCCCGCGGGACTAGCCCGGTACAAGAAACCATCTCGCCCACTAACTGAGATAGAGTGAGGATTGAAACCAACTGACTTCAGCGAATGCCTTCCGCCAGTAGACGCAGGCCGCAGCGGCGCTCCCGGGACAGACGCACCCCCCCTGACACGGAGACTACGACTGTTACCAGGCGTGTGGAAGGGGAGAGGTGGCTTTTGGGGAAGCCCACCGAGAAACCTAGGCTCCGAAGCCTCCAGAAGGGGCGCTGAATATCCGAAAATGCCTGAGGAAGAGACCCCGCCTGGACCAGAAACGGCCGAAAGAACATCGGAGCCCACAGGGATGGGGTGCAGATGAGCTGCCCGGGCCGCCAGAACCCTCGTGAAGGCCCGGGGAGCGGAAGCCACCCTGAAGGGAAAGAGCCCTGAGGGAGAACCCCAGGAACCGCGATGACTGGCCAGAATCAAGGTGCGAAGGTAGGCCGCCATGAGAACCACTGAAGCCCAGGAGCCCCTTGTCTGATAACCAGAAGGACAGAAATGAGGGAAGACGCTCTCATCACCCGTGTACTAGAAAGTGGTGTAGACATTTGGGGACCCGACAAGCCCTCCAGCCACCCGTTCGGAACCACAAACAGGGGGGAGAAGCGGTCCTGGCCCCGTTCCTCCAGAGGAACTGCCTCCACTGCCCGAATGCCGAGAAGAAGGGTGATGGTCTGAGCCATCAGGCGGCGGCACTCCAGGCACCAGGACGGAAGGAAAGCCCTTCTGGCGGGGTGGAGAGAAATTCCAACCCGGGAGCTGGCTCGGGCCCAAGCGCCCGACGTGATCTCGCCCCATCGATCCACCTAGAGGGAAGAAGGCCCCCGATGGGACGACCTGAGTTTGAGCCACTTCCCTCTGCGGCAGGGATGACCATCCCTTCTGCGAACGGGCCCCCTGGACTGGCAGTAGAAGCCATTACCATCCCGAAAGGACAACCTGGGGAACCGCCTGATAGAGTGGAAAGAAGAGAACGCTGGTTATCGATATAATCTGAAGCCCTACACTGTGGCACATGACAGAATGAGACTTAGACCCGGGCTCCGCAGCTTCAGACGGACGAACTTTCCCTTGCCCCCATTTCCAGAACGGGGTCGAGGCTCCCCCCAAAGGGACCAGCCCCTCGAATGGAAAGGCCGCCCAGTGCCATTAGGCCGAGTTGGCCATCAGCCAGTGACGCAATCACAGGGGCCCGTGAGATGTGACAGAAGTGGTCAGCGCCCTGGACGCAAACTTGAGCGAGCCCAGGTCGCTGCAGCAGAAAAACTGTCAGGCCACCCTGATCTAGAATAGATCCAGGTGGAGCCGCTCGCCTTATGCGCTCCTGGAGCTGCATAAGCCACATAACCGTGGCCCGGCTAAAAACAGGAGGCCGAGGTCGCGGACTTGGCATCCCACGCAGCGGCAATCAAGTGCTCACTTAAGGAAAGCTCAGCATGCCCATTCCCCCTACAACTAATCTGCCGCATCGCCTGATGCCACCCGAAAGAAGGATACCAGGGCAGCCACTGGAGAGGTGATGGATGGCAACTGAACAGCCTGGGCAAGGGCCTGTTCCACTCTAAGTGCCAGCAGCCAATGCTCCCAGGACACAAGAAGTTGTGGGAACATGCCCACAGGATGGTCAGCACCTCCCTAAACAAGGGAGGAGCCGGAATCTCCTCCTAGTTCATGGCCTTGGCAGAAAACATGGCCGTGTCAGGATCCCTAGGTGAAGGAACCAAGACCCCACCTAGGTAAGTTCTGTGCCCCAAGAAGTCGGGGGAACGTGCCCAAGAGAATCGTGAACATGTCTGGGACTAGGAATCCCAGAGAAACAGGCCCATCCAATGGGGCCGCACCCTCGTCCTCCAAGAAGGAGAAATGTCCTCCCCCATGAGTGATGCCTCGCTAACCACGGGAGGGGATGTAGCCCAATACTGGGCGCAGCCCAGACCTTCATGCCTGGAAGGAAGCAGGGAGTAGATCCAATTCCTCCATATCACCATAGGTGGAACCAGGTCCCTGGGGAGCCAACCTGTGCAAGGGTTAGGACCCCCAGAAGCACCCTCCCAGGGATCCCCTGAGCCGGAGGGAGAGGGGGTCCCACTCCACTGGGAAAAAAGGGAAACCTGCCTGGGGAGACCCAGGATGAAGAAGGACTAAACCCTTAGGAGTGGACCGGGCTGAAAGGGGCCTGAGGGGAGACCAAAACCAGTCCCTGGAATATATGGCAATAGACTTCATACATACAGCTTACACATTTCATCAGAGTTTGTTACAGCCCTCTGTTAAGCAGTTTACAGAACCAGTCCTCAATTTGCCAACCTCTGAAGGATGGAAGGCTGAGTTAACCCTGAGCAGGCCAGGATAGAACCCCTGGCAACCAGCAGAATTAGTCTGCAATACTGCGTTTTAAGTACTGAGCCACCATGCATCCCTTGATCTCCTCCCTTGAGGAGGATCGAGATGGGCGTTAGGGCAGAGGAAAACTCGGGGGGGGGGAACACCCGACCCCACCCCCTGCACAGGGCCTCCTCACCTCTCACCAGGTCTGCCACCTGGCCCTGGGGAATATCCAACCCCTCCTCCATCACCCCACTTATGCGTCCAGCCGGAAAGATTGGAGGATTTCAAGCCGCTGTAGGCCCCACCGGGACCTGGGCCTGCTGTTCCAGTTGCTTGCTACGCCAAAGGAGAGCCACCGCACCAGCCCAAATGGCCGTAGGCCAAAGCGCGATCCCCGCGCACGTGGTGACCAAGGCAAAATGGCTGCCGGAACTTTCTCCGCCAATCCAGCGGCTCTGCCGGGCAGCCGAAAGTCCACGCTGATGCAGGCAAGGTCGGGGGAGGCCACGCAGCATCCAGGCACAACCCCCTCCCCCAGGAATACTCATAGCAGCCCAAGCCAAAAGGAGAACGCGGTAGCTGCCCGAATCAAATGGCGGCTCTGCAAGCGGCTCGTATGGGCCTCGTGGTGCTGCTGCCGCATCTCCTGGCTGTTTAAAGGAGAAAGCTTCCGCTCCAGCAGCTGGAATAAGAGCTGGCACCCCCGCAATCCCGGAGATAGGGCTGAGGCTCTGGGCCCGCAGGGGGGAGGCAGCATGCTCCACATGGCCCTCCCCAACCGCCCGGGGCAGTAAACTGTCCCTTGGAGCCACAGCTGCAGAATTTAGCAATTTAGAGAACCTTTGAAAAATGCCCAATTAAACCAAATGAGACCAAATTGGAATAAAATTAAATCCTACCATGGGATAATTCTCAACAGTTCTCGGACCAGAAAAGACTGAGAGGAAAACTGGGATAGGACTGGAAGGCACCAGTATTTAAGCATTTGCTCTCAGTCTTTGGACCAATCAGGCTTTGAGAATACCCACGTGTGACCACTCCCTCCCCCTCCTCTGGAAAAGTACCAAGATAACACAGAAACACAAATTGACCTAAAATACCAAGAATTTCTCATATGATACCCTATGGAGTTGCTAATTAATAGAAGCAAAATAGAAAGATGGTTATCTCATTATTTTTATTTCTTTCACTGACAGAGTAGAAATATTTTCCATTCATTTAATATCTATAACTAACCAAGCATAGTGTCTTCTATTGTCTTGGAAGCAGTGGTAGGTTCCGGATCCTGTTGCAACCGGTACAGTTGCAACGGGGCCCAGCATCCACCACATGAACGCATGCAGCGTTCATGTGTGCAGTGCTTGCATGTGTCCTTACCTCTTGTGACGCCTCCATGATGCCCCAGCTGCTCGGTGGAGCATTGCGCAGGCACTGTGCGCTCTGTGCACGTAAGCGCCAAAGAGCAGAAATACAGGTAAGGAGCTCAGGCGGGTGGGTGGGCTTCTGGAGCACCGGAACGGAACAGTGTCCAGTGCTCCAGGCAAACACCGGTACTCCCGTACCGGGGCGTACCACCTGCAACCTACCAATGCTTGGAAGCCTTAATAGGTTAGAGGAATATGTATGTACAGGTATACATTGGCAGGGTCATGTGGTAGATGTAGCTAGAAATGAAACAAAGTTTGGTCAGAATGTAAACACGGATCATCATGGCTAAAATATCTTTGTTAAGAGTAGTCACAGTTGGAAAAGCAGTTGAAGATCTATCTTATGAAAGCTACTTTTGATGATAAAGGTTATCTAGTAATACCTCCAACTGTGTAACTGCTCTTTTGTGGACAGGGAAAGTATTCATTTCCATGGCAGGGGAAATACCAGCTATAGTGGGTTTTTTAATACATTTTTATTGGGTTATAAAGTATTATAAAATATAAAATACAAAAGCAAATAAGAGAACAGGGAGAGGAAAGGGGAAAGAGCAAAGAAAAGTCAGGAAGGTTAGGGAAAGAAAAGGAAGCATTGACATCTAACTCTATCTGTTATACTAGAATAAGGCATTAACAACAAATTACAACTTTTTGTTTTACTATAATAGTATGAACCAGTCATTTCTACAAAAGTCTATCAGTCTACTCTGTAAAACCCAGAATCAAAGTTTTATTCTTTTCCACTTCAAGCATGAAATTAAGAAGCAGTTTCCATGTGGAAGCAAAAGTACTTACCGGTATGTTCTTTCCTTTGAGCAGAGTAGTCAATTTTGTCATTTCAGACAACTCCATCAACTTTTGCAACCATTCTTCTACAGTAGGAATTGAAATGTCCTTCCATTTTTGCACATACAGTAATCTTGCGGCTGTTAACATATATAGTAACAGATGTAGTTTTTCTTATAAGAACTGTGTGACACATTAGTCTGAATCACTGAAAGAACCAAACTAATAGCTATTTCCCATGCAGGTCAGTTGCATGATAACAAATAAAATACAATAATTTGTGAATTTGAGTTTATTCACATTAAAGTTTTATTTTATGCTAATTTTAAACTTTAATTTAAACATTGACTATTGATGATCAAGTCAACAACACAAGGGTATGAAATACTACTGCTGTGTTTAATAAGGGAATGCCACATTTCCATATAGAATAAAAAGTTGTAGGTTTTATTCCTGTAAAAACTTTTAAAATCATGGCAAGTAGGAGAGGAAACTAAGTGAAATCCAGTTGGAATATAGATTGTTATAAGGAAAGAGACAAATGTATCTATTAAACCTAATTATTTTATCATAGCTCTATCCCTTATCCCACCCCCACAATATCCTCTCCTTTGGGCTAACATTCAAGAGACAGGAGGAGTAAAATGCATAAATCCAGATATAACTTCAAAATGGAATGAAGCCATCATTTAACACTGGGGAAATGTTACCAGTCAAAGCCCAATGAAAACACATGATTGATGGACAATATGATATTGCACCGCTTTCAGTGGGAATTGTGATGACAAGAAACAGATTTCAGGTTTGCTAAATCCTTTTCATTTACTGGGCAATACTTCTGCCAAAAATGATGGAACACAGGATATGCTACAGAAACCACTGACATAGCCTCCTTTTTTCTGCACCTGCACAAAATCCAGACTGTTGGCTGCAATTTCCTTTGTACTTCAGTTGAAATTCAGTTGACATGTGGAAATTAAAAAAAAAAACCTTAGAGTTTATTAATAATTCAGAAAGTTGACTTCTATAGTTTTAATTGATGATATTGTGATGTTTTACAATCCCTTCAATCAGTTGCAATTAAATATTAAAGTTCTCAGTTGCCTGTACTGTATCTATCCAATTCTGATTTGAGAATTCAGTGTTCCATTTCCAATTTTTCAGAATCTCCATCCTGACTACTACCAAAAGAAATGATTTATGTTCCTTGTACCAAAGAGATATGCTCCCATCCTCAAAGGATGGGGAAAAAATTAAAGTCCTGCAATCTCTGATATAATTTCAAGACTGGAGCCCAAAAATCTTTGATCAAGTTTTGCATAAGTAAACTAGATTTTGATGCTATAGCAATGTATAACTTTTTCATGCAAACATTTCTTTTTAAAGCAATGATTATGTGCCATCAAGTTGTTTTGATTCTTAAGAAATTTTCTGCAAGACAATCTATCCCTAACTTATTCTTTCAAGCCTCCCAATAGTGCATTAATTGCCACTGTGAAGTGATCAATCTTGCTGTTGAGTAGTATCTTCTTCTTTCCTTTCCTCCTACTTTTTCCAGTAAAGCTTCTCCAGAGACCTGGGTTTTTGCATAATATATCCAAAGTAATATAATTTGAGCCTCATCATTTGTGCCTTGAGTGAGAACCTTGGGTTGTTCAATGATCCATTGGATTGTCTTTTGTCTGTCCACAATATTCTCAGGAATCTTCTCCAACAGCAAAGCTTTAAAAAATGTCAATACTTTCCTATGCTACATCTTTTAAAGTCTAACTTTAACTTTCATAGGGTATTACAGGATTACTATGGGTTGCATAATTCTGATCTTTGTAGATACAAACATATCAACATGTTTGAACATCTTTTCCAAAGCTTTCATGGCTACTCTACCAAGTGCTAATCTGTGGTGTGTTTCTTGATTGCTTGTTCCTTTACTGTTGATGATTGATCCCGAAAGGCAGAAGCTAGTCATCACTTCAGTTATCTTCACTGACAGTTCTAAGGCTAGTTGTTCTACCTGTAGTCATTTATTTAGTCTTCTTTATATTTAATTTTAGTCCCATTTTTTATATTGTGTTCTTTGACTTCAACTATTCGGGCTTCCAGATCATATGCATTTTTGGCTAGCAGAGTAATGTCACAAACATAGAACAGGTTATTGATGTTTTTTTCATCTAATTTTAAAACCACACTCATCTTCTTCCCAACTAGCTTCTCTTAATATATATTCTGCTAACCTGGAACAAATTTAGAAGATGGAGCTTTACAAAATGTCTCTTTGCCAATTTCTTTTTCTCCAGGTGGAGGAAAAAGTAACCAAGGAGTGCAGTTTAACATTGTAAAAAAAAAAAAAGTGGGGGGAATCATAGTCTCCTAAATCTACTTTGCATTCAAGCATATAATGCTGGCAGTGTGCAGCATTTTAGGTGTGCAGCAAAACAAACATGTTTAAATGTAAATTAGAAAACTATTAAGCAGGCATTGTATGATTGGCATACAAAGTGCCAATATTCTAATGACTGAAAGTCCATGCTTATGATAGGGCAGCAAATCAATGCCATGAAAATGAGCTCCATTAGCATTCTGCCTATAGTGAAGCATGTGGTTTGTTTCTATATATTTTAAAAATACTATAATATAGGTACCTGTCATTTATTGAGACAAATGTATGCTCTACCTGGCATAGTGATATATATCTATATCTATATATCACTATGCCAGGTATATATATATGTATGTATGTATGTATGTATGTATGTATGTATGTATGTATGTATGTATGTATAACAATGGGGGTTCTTTCCAGTTTTTGGACAATTGAATACTAAACTTTGAGTTTTTTGCCCTCAGAAATGTATTCCATTAAGCAAATGCAGAGGTCAATATTTGTCATGTGAATAGTTGATACTTCATACCATTCATAATTTTTCCAAGTTAGATCATTTGGAACAACTTATATCTTATTTTGCTTTTTTGTGGGAAAATTTCCTCTGAAATGAAATTGTTAACAAGGAATTTCTTATCCTTATTTCATTCACAAACAGGGAAATATTTGCAATTTTTTTTCTATGTGGGATCCACACATTTTTCAAGATTGATTATTCTATAATAAGTAGATTAGAGCAGTAAACATAGTAGATATAGTGAAAAGGTGTATGCCAGAGGTACCTGTGCCAGAAATAAATCTTTGAATTTGGGATTACACAAACATTAAGTATAATTTGAAATATGAGAGAGTTAAGCACATAATGTATAGACACCATACAATTTTAATATTTGATTTGCTATACCCTAAAGCCTTTCCTGTATATGTATATCCTTTCTGGATATCTTCCAGATGTGTTGCATTTTAATTCCCAGAATCCCCATCTATTGGATATGCAATGTGGGAGTTTTGGAGATGCAGTCCAAGGCACCAGATGGGAAAAGGCTGGGATAGAGGAATGCAGAAAAATACCACACACACTAATTATTCATCTCCCATCTCCAACTGTAAAGTGAACTTTAGCAACCACGACCTAAACTTTAGAAATTTAAAATCACCCAGGAACAGCTATTTAATCTACAGTTTTTCCTTAATTCTTGGAGAGTACTATGTAATAATCAGTTTATCCAGTGAAAACAGAAACTGAATATTAAAACAGGATCCAAATTTCAATCTCCCCTTTGTTAGTTGTATTTGGATTTCTAATTATTTTTTCTTTTGTATGATCAACAGTGAGTTTCAGCTTTGTAGATTAAATATAATAAAAGTGATGTAGCACTAGACTTGAACGATCTCAATTAAAATACTAAATGAAAAGGAAACAAGTATGCTTTTAGCAAGAGTTTAGCTTTGCTTTAGTGCATAAATACTTAAAAGAGAGTTGCTAACTCCTAAAACCATTTTCTAGTATGGAATGGTGTTTAGCCTTTCGACTTGTACATGTGTGCCTTTTGGCATCCAGAAATATTTGCTTATATTTAACTTTCCTTATAGTTATGAGTTGTTGAACTATCTATACTAACACATGTACAAGTCAAAATTATACTATAATAAATGCGGTAGTATAAATGCAACATACAGTATGGAGTTAGAGTTGCCTCTACTTTGTACATAATTGTTGGCTGTGAGTTTCACAAAAGAGTAATACACGTTTTCCAGGTGAAATATTTCTTTATGCTTCTTTTAGGACTGGAGAAGGAGGAGAAAGAGCAGGAAAGTAAACCACATACAACAAGCATTAATTAGCATGGGTTTTTTATAAAACATCTGGGATTTCATCTGTAATCTAAAGTTATGTCCTACTTCATGGTTTGATTTTTAGTATTTAGTACAATCAAATAAAATTGTTGTGAGCTAATATACTATACAAAATCACCACGTGCTACATTTAGCTGTAATTTATATAATCTGGGAATTTAACAAGGGTCAATCAGAAATTAAATTTATAATTGAGTATAATATGTGAACACTAGACACTTATTTAAAGTCTTTAGCAAAAAAAAAAAAAGTTTGGGGCAACATATGATCTCTTATCACTGAGATTTTCCAGGTGCAGAGAATGTGCTTTATAAATGATGGTGTGTGCATATTAGGCAAGATTTAGGCAATTTGGCTTCCAACATCACACGGAAGTAACAAATATTGACTTAGCATGGCTTCTGTCCCTCTCTAGTACATTTTCAGTGTTGCTGCTGTACTTTAGCTCCACTGCCTGATCAAAATAAGGAACTGATACATCTGAAGATCAAAATAAGGAGCTGATACATCCAAAAGCCTTTACATGACTTGCCTTGCAGCTTTTTATTTTTCTGAATGCTTTTCAGGGTAAGAATTTTCCTTCTGAAAATAGCATCTTGCACATTTTTTTCCTTTGGAGCCCTGGAAACAAAGAAGTCAAATAACACAGCCCAGATTATGTTGAAATGAATTTGCCTTGGAGACAATGGTTTCCTGTTTCAAAGTAAATCATATCATATAAGCATGAAGAAATTTACATATATGACATAGTGGCTGGAAGCCAGATCCTAGTTCTTGGAAGATGTCAACAAATCACTGCTTTTGAGCAGTCTTTGCTTGTATGGGTCCCTGTGAGATTTAAAGAAGACACCAAATGAAACATGGATTTTTGCCCTTCACCTGATATTTTTCTTTAGACAAAAATGAATGGCTTATAGATTATAACTCATCATTGGAACAGTTATTACAGCAAATTGGAGCACATATTTTGCATGCATAAAATCCCTGAAGCAAATCACTGGCACCTCTTAAATTGTTTGATGAAATTTCCAAACAGGGAAAGCATAAATTATTGTTTTAAAATTCAAATAGAGCCCATAAATATTTGATTTAATTTGAGCCATATAAATGAATGGTCCACAAGAGAAACACATTTTCAAAACCAACTTATTTTATCAGGAAATAATGAACCTAGCAATAAATATTTTTCATTAGAACTTATAATGATTCTCAAAATGTGGCCTCTGGACCTCCAGTAGTCTGCTAAGGTTCATGAGAGAATTTGCCAAAACCTTCCCATGGACATAGGCTAAAGCTTGTTTGCTGGCTCAATTCTACTTCCCTTGTCTAGCAACACTTAGCTAGGAAGAATCCAGTGCCTCCCTCAACCCCATTTTTCAGCATGCATTGACAGCTACAAAGGGGCTGTTTCTTAGCTTGGTCCATGTTTCCATGCATTCTTAACACTTATGAGAAGAAATCCATGGCTCAGGATTGAAACATACCAGTTATAATACAAGTAACAATATGAATATTAGATTTAAGGAAACTGTCAGTACAACCTTATATGCAGTATATGATGATGATGATGATGATGATGATGATGATGATGATGATGATGATACATCTCTAAAAATGGGATTTCACTGAGTTGGGGATCCATTTGTCCTTACCTCTTTAGTTTTGAGATTTTTTTGATAAGCTTGTTTGAGTTAAGAGGTTTTCTTGGAGTACATAAAAAAACTAGGGTAATATTTAGTTTTAGCTTAATTTTTTAAACAAAAAACAAAAAATAATTGCAAGATACTTTTAAATTGGACGGGAAGGTAGCACAAATGCAACCATAATCATTATGTTACTTGTAAATATATAAATTCCCATGCTGTTACAGACAAAAACATAGGAAGGTGCATTTGCTCAATTGGATTTACATTTTCTGAATGTGGTCCAAGAATTCAGTTAAGCTTGAGAAATACTGAAAATGGCAAGTTTATGTGTTAATAAAACATGCAGTCAATCAGTCAGAGGTTACTCATAAATGATATCTATTATATGTGGATATAGGGTTTGCAATTTTGGATCTTATTTTTATTTAATCATTAAATAAAATAATTTTTATTTATCAAATTTTTATGCTACCCATCTCCCCTGCAAGATGACTCCAGACAGCTTACAACTTGTAAAACAAGTAAAGATAATTAAAAACTGCACAAATCAAAAGATTATTAAAAATTGTACTAAATTTATTGGAAGGAAATCATTGGGATGAGTCACAAAGCATTTTTGCCAGTTGAAACCTGCTTTTCTCATGCTCAAAACACTGCCAATGACTCAAACAACCACAAGCACACAGATCTGCAATAGTCCAGCAAGAAAGGCTGGTGGGGAGGGTGGCGCCCAAAAGGTAATGGAAGCACTGAGCAAGGGAGGAGCCAGGTTAAAATATATCTAAACTTCAGCCAAAAATATTGGTGCAAGTTATGCAAGGCTGAGAACAGATATAAATAACATTCAATACACTGATAACAACAAAGGTATCAATCTATAGTTGAAAGGCCACAATTCTGGGCTGACGGGGATTCAACACTAATGCTCCTAATTTACTGACATTCAGCTGAAACTTGGCCATCTTGGTTATCTTAGCTTGGAAGCCATTTTGATTGGCAAACAAACATTTTATTTTAAAATTATTTTCTCTTTTTTCCTTTTCTTTTACTTGAACTTCATAACAGAAAATATATTACAAGCCAGAATCATAGAACTGGAAGGAGCTTCTTATGCTAACCAACTTCCTACTCAATACAGGTACTCCTTGACTACAACTGAGCCTGACATTTCTATTGTTGACATAAGAGACTTGTTAAGTGAATTTGCCCCGTTTTATGACCTTTCTTGAAATAGTTGTTAAGTGAATTTGGCATCCCCATTGACTTTGCTTGTCAAAAGGCTGGAAAGGGGGAATCACTTGACCTTGGGACACCGCCAACGGTCGTAAGTATGAGTCAGTTGCCAAGCATCTGAATTTTGATCACATTATCATGGGGATGCTACAAAGGCTGTAAGTGTGCAAAACTGTCACAAGTTACTTATTTCAGTGCTGTTGTAACTTTGAACAGTCACCAAATGAACCATTGTAAGTTGAGGACTCTCTGTATAATCTTTTTCAGTAAATGTGAATGCACATTTTCTATTCATGGGCACTTGCTTACAGAAACAATGAATGTATCAAGTGCAAAAATCGGAATGCTCTTTTAGTTGGGATGCTTTGAGATACACCACAGGAATCAATGGCACTCAAACCACCCACCACACCTGTAAGGGTGTGAATCCCCACTGCAGCCTATAAGTCTCGGGGTTTTTAACCATTCAGTAGTATTGGGCTGGCACTGGTGGATAATAGGATCCTGGTCACTCGGTCTCAGCTCAGCCCACTTCACAGGGTTGTTGTGGGAAAAATAGGTGGAGGAAGTAGTATTAGGTATATTCACCATCTCGAGTTATTTATAAATTTCACCACTGAGTTAAGCCCAGAAGACATTTAGAAATAATTCAGCTGCCAATAAAATAAGAATTTGATATATGAAGCAATTTGATATATGAAGCAATGTCATACATTTTTAGGATTCCAAAGTGCTTTGTAAATTTAGAAAATTGACACTGTAATAAATATATATTGTTTCTAATTTGGTTCTCCAACTTCATCTTCCAAACATGGGTTTATTGGGAAAATGGGTATCTTGTTTCTGTCCAATGTGAACAGGATTCCCACAACATTGCATGCTGATATGCCTCTAAAATAACAAATCTGACACCTTTTCAAAACTCTTGAATAGTTTTTAGGTTATGCTGTTCATCTCATCTCCACAATTACTGTTATTAGTGCAACCATCCTACTCTTACTTTCCTTTGATAGCCTGTGACAACATTTATTTCACAGAGTGAAAGTTGTTTTGGTAATGACTATTTGGTGATATGTGTGAACTCTTAAATTACGTATCTTTATACCTTGCAATTATCACACACGTCAAACACTCAATCCACTGAATAATGACATTTTTGATGAAGTGCTAAACCATGTCTCATGTTACTTCCAAGCATGAGAATAATATATTTTCAACACTTAAGCATTAAAAAAATGCTAAGACTTTTCTCTTTCATATATGTGGTTATTTCTTTCTCCTGTGCTAGTCAGAGAAAGTTCAATGAAACCAGACGAAAGAGGTCCATTTCACCTGAAGTCAAAAACTTAAAATAGGAACTGTGTGTATAATCTTGCGCTATGATTTGATAACTTGCTATTATCAGAAATTAGAATCCTATTTATACTAACTAAGAAATTATAGAACATGGAATAGTTCTGCAGTTCTACTCCACATCGGCAGATATGGGATTGTAGATGCAATGACAAATACTTCTGCTTGTATGAAAAAGATGGGACGGATAAATGTTTTCCACCAGATTAAGCCAGCAAAAATTTGCATTTTGCCCTCCTGTTAAAAGTCTTACATTTTCATTGTCAGCCTCATATGTAAATGAAGTGGTAAATGGGACAATCATCCCACTTCTCTTTTGAAAGAAGTGAAAACTCTAATGTAGGGGCAAGCTAAAAATATTATGGTGCTTTTGAACTAGATGCTTTTCATAGAGGAAACCAACTGGCTGTTCCCTGTTACCAAGATAATCAATGCAAAACTTTTAATAATTTTCTCCAGCTGTTCTCTGGAAATAGCAATTATTCAAGGATTCCAGAAATTTATAGTTACCATCCATTATGTACATAGTCATTCCATTTCATTTCATTTCATTCCATTCCATTCCCTAAATTCTGCCTGGACAGGTGAAACATGTCAATATGTTTATATGCTATCTAAAGATTGCGGTCCTCCATAGAAACCTAATAACAATTTACAATAATAACTCGGCAAAAGTAACTAGGGTATTTTTAAAGGTAGTGCTTTCATGGTGGAATGCCATCCTGAAGAAAGTAAATTGGCTCGGTTGTTTTTGTTTTAAATTGGTATGAAGTACTTTTTGTGCTAATTTATATTCAGTGTTGCATACTACTTTTTATCTTCATTTACATTTTATTGCTCCTATCTCAATGATTTCATGAGAATTTTTAATAATTATTATCATTCTCGTGCTGATATTTGTGTGAAATGCCATTTATAAATCTAATTTATTATTAGTTGATTACCTTATATGGAGGAATAGGAATAAGATTTAACCTCTCCTATATGGTGTCAATATCTAATCTATACCTTTAGTTACTAGGATGCTTTCTTTGGTTGTTTGGTTTGAGGAGGTATTACATATTTTTCAAATGGAGTATAAATATATAAATCAAAAATATAACTCATTAGTGGAATGTCAAATTCTACAAAGGTAACAATGCCAATGTTTCAACAAATCCAACAGAGGTTTTGGAATAATAGGTGGAAAAGAGAAAACATCATCAGATAACACACATAAAATATAGAAACACAGAGAAAAAACAAGGTGAATAAAAAATTATAAGAGAAATGCTGAAATAATCATTAGACAAAGGAAAAGTGCATCTGTCTTACACCTCAGCAGGTGGCAGCACTTAACTGACCTTGATTTTGAATGCTAAGAAGGGTCATCTTAGGTTAATATTTGGATGGGTCCTATCTGGGGATTCTTAGCATTGTGAATAAGGGTGAAAGTTGTAGAAACCTCCAAGAAGACAAAGGCAAGCCATTTTTATAACTCTGCTTAGGAAACTATATATATGTAGTAAGAAGAGCTGGAGCCAGACATGAAAGAAAAAATACTATTTTAAAACTACCTTAGTGCAAATTTGAACTAAATAGTAGATATCTACATTATTTTTTTTTACCAGGCTGGGTAAAGATTTTGTGGGCAGGGACTACTGTAAATTGTCTTTTGCTGAAAGCTATAGCAATATCCAGCAATTCAGCTGAAAGTTTTCTGGGGAGTAGGAAAAAATAAATAGAGCTCGGGGGTACAGGATGCCCACACTTGGATTAAACAGAAAAGGCTTCCATTTGAATCATTTAATCATTTGTCACAAATTATTTCTAAACCTTATTTGTGTTGGGCACTGCCTCAAGCATGCTGAAAAAAAAGACGACTAGCACATGTTTTAAATTTTTCAATTAAGGAAAAACATTATTCACACTTGATTAGTGCAGGAAGGAAGGAATCTGTTCTTCTCTTTAGCTGCGATTATCAAAGAGGAAAATCCAGCGATAGATTATGTGGAGCCAACATTAAAATCCTTCAGGTAGAAGGCCCAATATACTCAACAGCCCCCTGAAAAATAGTGCTATCTGCTGAAGTTTGAACAGGGCTCTCAGCATGTTAATATTTCACGCATAATGCATCACAGTTCTAAAATTACCCTGATTGGTGATGACACTTTGGAACTAACTGAACACAGCAGGGAGAACTGGTGTCATTTTAAGATGGGCTTCAAAAGAGCACATAAAGGATTGCCAGGGAAAGGCTGGCATGGTCTAGTAGTCTTAGGAAGTCTTCAGAAAGTGGTGTTGTATAATGAGAAATGGGAAGAGGTTTTTTTTTTTAAGCATTAGGATTTCACCCACGTGCCTGAGTGCTCTCTCAGGCTGGTGTGTCTTGTGCTGTGTCACTTCAAGAAGCGACTATACAGTCACTTCTACTGTATATTATAATATTAATGCAATATCAGGTTTTCAATTCAATTGTATACAATGTGAAGGATGTGTGTTTGTGTTTTATTTTTATAGTTATATGTACACTGAAGATGGCATTTAATTTCCTTGCATGAGGTGCAATGGCAATAAAGTAAACTAAAGTAGCTTAAAAAAAAGGTTGCAGGTGGTGGGCAGAAAGCGAGGCACACTGCCCATTAATTGAGGCTTGCAATTGGTGATTGGATAAAAATAGTGGTGTTGCTTGCCTTGACCACATAGCAGGGCTACAGCCATTGGCTGTGCCTGTTTGTTCTATTCCTGCAGATGGAAATCTCCCAGGTGTGTGTCCTGAAACCACACACAGAGGGCGAGGGCTTTGCTTTCTTCCATTTCTCCTTTCCTACAACCTGGGAGGTATTTTAGGGAAACTTGTATATTAAACAGGCCGGGTCTCTCCTAAATAGGTTGCTAGATACACTCCCTCAGCCACCCACCCACCCACCCACCTCTTTGTCCTAGAGTGCCAGATTTCAACCCCCACTTGGCTCAACAATATTGTTTCCCCGCGGGGAGGGGGAGTTGCCAGATGACTTGCTTTTGAATAGCGGGCAAGGATGGAAAGCCTGTGCCAGTCGCAGAGCCGGCCGGTCTCTTTCTTCCCTCCTTTTTAGCTTCTCCCTCGCCTCCCCTTCTCCTCTCCTCCAGAACCGCCTTTACAAGTAGTGAGCTACGGGATTTGTTCCTCGGCGAAGGCGGAAAAATAAAATAAATAAAGGCAGCGGCAGGAAGAGGCAGCAAGCAAAGCAAGCAAGCCGAAACCGAGGGGCGGAAGGCGGACTGTAGCGAGAGAAAGGGGCGGACCAGAGGGGGGATGGCACGCAAGCGCGAAGGAAGCTCGGAGAGCCCCACGCGGGCGCTCGCGGAGCCTCGGCGGTGGTTCTTTCAGTTCAGCTGCGAAGGGGCCTCGGGGCGGTAGGGAGTCGGCAGGCGGAGTGAGCCGCCCGCTATTGGGAGAGCGGAGCAAGGCGGGCAAATTCCGGACAAGGGTTTGGTTTGAAAGGCGGAGCGGCAGCCGCTCTCGCCCTGCCCGCCCGCCCGGCCATGGGGTAAAAAAGGGAGCGAGCGAAACGGGCACCGAAACAATAAAGCGGCTGGTGCTACCGGGCTCCTCCCGCCGCTGACAGCGCCTGGCCGAGTGTGGGGAAAGGAGCGAAGATGCCGGGGGCCGGCAGGCATTGACCGACCCACCCCCTAGCAGGAGGAGGAAGCCGAAGTGAAGCAAGGCGGTTGAGAAAGCGCGCGGTGGATGCGTTACGGGGTTTGGAGCAGCGACGGCAGCAAAGGGAGAGGCGGAGGTCGGCAGGAGCGGAGCAATGATCGCGGAGTTGGTGAGCAGCGCCCTGGGGCTCGTCCTGTACCTCAATACCCTGGGCGCGGATTTCTGCTACGACGACAGGTAATAAACGGAGGAGTTGGAGCTGGAGAGTTGGCGGCTACTCCGGCTGAGCGGCTGCTGCGAGAGGCCGTGCCCTTCCCCCGGGGGATGCCCGCTTGTGTGTGTTGCGTGTTGGGGATGGGGCTTTGCGGTTGTGTGTTCGTAGGGAGGAATGGAGGTTGCGGGACGCGAGAGCGCTCTCTGTGCGAGGTGCTCGGGTGGATGCGGCGACTCCTCTTAAGTCGTCCGGTGGCTGCAATTCTAAACCTTTCAGTCCCCGAGGTTCTCCTTCACCTGTTGAAGCGGGATTACTCCGATCATTCCTCTTTTTCCTCTACTGGGTAGTTTTTCGCCCATTTCCCCGCCACCTGGTAAATGGAGTTGCTGTTGCAAGTACTCTGCTGTCGAGAAAAAACTCAGATTTCCTCGACTGTCAAGTTACTTTGGTCGAACTAGCCCTACCGGGAATAAACAAAAGAGCCGGGCGACTGGTAGCGCCAACCGGTCTAATTATAATAAACCTCTAATCCCTTTTCTTCCCGGATCGCCTTTTTCTGTTCCTTTGCAAATGTACCTGCGCTTCATGGAAGGAACAATCTGCTTTGCTTGAGGCTTAATTACATGACCATGTGTGCATGCTATGGTATTTTGTGCCGGAGAAGTGTTATGTTTTCCCTCCCTTCAAAGCAACACCTTAATAGGCCGTTTAAACGATGTTACATCTGGACAAAAAAAAAGGAAGGAGGGGGAAAAAAGACACCACACTTTGAATTGTTTCAATTTGTTTCTCTTGACATTCTTGTTTCCAGAGCGTAACTTACTTCTGACATCCTCTTAGATTCTCATACACATAGTAAATAAAGAAAATGGAAATAACCTTAACATTTCAAAAGTAGTGATCTGAATCTGGACTTTCTAACTTTAAACTTTTACCTTTTAAATGCCACATGCTCTTGTTTAGAAGTTCCTAGAAGGAGAGATGATACTGAAAAACTTATTTTTCCAAGTACACCGAACTTGGTGAGAGATTAAGTTCTGAAATAGAAACTTTGCTTTAACTTTACTCATAGGGGCAGTGCTTGCTTGAGAAATCAAAGAGTAGCTGTTTTTAAGTGACTGCAAGTGGGTGCCTGTCCATACATTGTCTTTAAAGATTTGCCTGGCAGGTTTTTTTTAAAAAAGCATTTATGTTGGGCCTTCGTCTGTGTATAAAACATTGCTAATGGAGTAAAATAAAGGACCTGGGACTTAAATTTGCCTCTTTTGAGTTTGGACTGCTAATGAAAGCTGTATAGAATTGCTGAATAAAATGACACTGATGTCTAGAAATGTCACAGTTGTGCTTGTGTTTCTACCTTTTCTTAAAACCCTGTTTTAGGAAATTGATGAAAAGCTCTTAGTAATTAGAGAAACTTCCAATTTGTTCCTTTTTCAGTGATGTAATCTGATTGCAATTAGAGCAGATGCATAATTAAAATATATTGGGGAGAAGAGCATGCTTGGCTGAGCTTATAAGCCATTCTGGGGGGTTTGTATGGTCCATTGACGTTAAATCATCCAAAAAGTGAGCAGAAGTTTACTCTGACAGCATTTCATCAGCCCCTTTCTGTATGGGAAGTGAATAGATCCCTTGGGTGTGAGTGAACCTGCCCTTCAATAAAGTGTTTGCATTGATAGGAATTTTCTTACATGACTGTAATTTGATACCATAGTATCTAAAATACCCAAACTAAGCTGTTTGTAAAACTCATAGATGGAAAATTTGAAGTTCTGCTTTTATATCTCCATTAGTTTCATAATTATCACTAAACACTAAACAGTATTCAGTGGCTTCAGGGAGAGTGTTTGGAGAGGATTGTTTATAAAGACAAACTGAGGGAAAGCCGAGTGTAGAAAAGCTATCTGTGAAGCCTTTTTAGAGGGAAATACACAGAAAGGAAAAGAGGCATCCTTGCTCTACAAATCATTTGCCCTGCAACACAATCTGCCCATGTTTAATCAGTGAATAGTGCATTTGAGAAGTTTCTTTTGTTTCAGATGTGTTGCACCTGTTGTTATTGGGGAATTAATGTTAAAGTTAACTCATATGTTCTTTTTGGTTTTACAATGTTGAATGCCAATTTCTGTATCTTTTTAGTTATATTAGAAATAAAGAACTTATGAATTCTTTAAGATATTTAATAAAATCTTTAAAGTGTATTGTAGTTCGGTAGTGGTTTTTAAAGGTAGAAAACAAAATAATGCAAAATCCACACAATCTGGGTGAACCCTGTTAATACTAAGTTGCTAGTGTCAGGATATTAAACTGTGGAATGCATTATAACCATGGCTGATAAACTTTGTTTATTTACCAGTAAATTGATTTATCAAATTAATATGCTGCCCATCCCGTGGTTCAGCTTACATCAAGATAAAACAAGCATTCAGCAATTATAAATATAAAAATGGATTAAAATTACAAAATTAAAAGAAGCTAAAAAACACAGGTTTGGAGACAAGAGATGGGGTGCCTTCTCTGTTAGTCTACAGTACGCACCTGACTCTTGACATGCTTACAGATATGACAGTTATACTTAGTTTTCTAAGAAAGGCTGCAGTTGTCTGAAAGACAGATTGACGAAACATACTTGTACCCCCAGTTTGTTGGTTGAAGCTAGATCGTAATTCAGAACATTATTCAAGAACATGAACGAAAAGTTTGTTTGTTGTCATTTATTTTTTGTCATTTGTTGATCCTTTGTCTAAAGATCGTTGTTGTTCTAGCCATAATTGTACCTTAATGTCATTAGACAAAGTTAGCAGCACTTAAATTTTAGCCTATTTATATTTTTTTCATTCATATAATAAGGGGGTATTAAGCTCTCATCAATTACACTGTATTTTAAGCTGTAGGCATGTTAAATTTCTCTAAAAACTAGAGTCTTAAATACTCACTGAATCCTGAAATATACTGCCATGTGTGAACTAAGATTATTGATTATTTTGTGCGCTAGGTCAAATAATTTTATATTATTCTGGGGAGAAAACAGAAATTGCAAGAGTTTGAAGGCTTTCTCTATACTACTCTTCCACAATTATTTTGAGAGTTAAGTCCTTAAGCTGAAATGTTGCACTGGTCACAGAGTTAAGTTTATCAAGCTCCCTCTACAAAAATATATATGTTTAAGACAAAGCAGAACAAAGCAAACCTCCTACAAGAATGAATATAGATAATTTTAATGAAAATAGGTGCCTGTAAAGTGTCCCAAAGGTGTTTTTTCAAAAGGCAACTGTTTTTTCCTTGAAGATGTTTTGCTTCTCATCAAGAAGTTTCTTCAGTTCTCTTCTTCAGTTCTTCAGCTTCTTGGATGAGGAGTGAAACATCTTCAAGAAAAATAAACTCCAGTTGTCTTTTGAAAAAGTACCTTTGAGACAACCACGACTTGGATGATTGAGAACCTTCATAGACATATGTCAGTAAACATTGGTGGGACCTTACCATTTTAACAACTGGTTCGGTGATCGCACGCTTCGCTTACTTTGCTCGTGCACACGTCTGATGCGTGCTGTGTGCACATGCACAATTTTGAGAAGACTTCCATATTACTGTTGGGGGAGAAAACAGCTGAGGTGCGGCAATCTGCTCTGCCATGCGACTCAACTGAGAAGATAAAGGTCAGTAAAGCACAAGGGTAGGCGGGTGGGCCCACTTGATCATTGGAGCGAACTGGTTCGCTCCCAGCTGATTGTTGGAGCTACCGGTTTGCTCGAACTAGTCCAAACTGGTAGAATCCTACCCCAGCCAGTATTTTAGGAGCTTTGTAAGATTAGATGATACCCTAATTTTTATACAATAAGATCATTTTCTTAATGATAAAAAATGAAATTAACATGCAGGTATGACTTAGAATGAGGTTACCTATAGTTCCTCATTCTATTGTGATGTCAAAATTCATTTTAATTATAATTAAATGTTAATACAGGTAATTGACTTGTGACTTTTCACTTAACAGTGATTTAAATTAACAATAGCCTTTGAAAAAGTAACTTATGACCTAAATGTGAACTTACAACTGTCATACATTTACATGGTAATAATTCTGATGCTTAGCATCCAGCTTGCAGTTTTAACAAGTTGCAGCATCCCACGGTCATGTGATCATGATTTGTGACAAAAAACGGCAAACAACTTTGGGAAAACTAGATTTGGATTTAGAACCATGTGAGTCAAATTACAACTCTGGTATCCTCAATTACAACTGCAATAAAAATAGTCATAAAATTGGGTGCAGTCACATAATGACTTGATTCATGACTGCAACAACTCATTATAGAAATTCTGATCCCAATTGTGTTTTGAAGCGATTTCACTCACTCATTACATGTACATGCACCTAGGTTTATATACATGTACTATAAGTAGCTTTGAAAATATATTGCAGATGTATTTGTTAAATAAATTATAACAATGAATAAACTCTCATTGATTGTTATAGAATAAATAACCTGTTTCTTTAGAGTTTATAAAGTTCTCTTGATAAGTAAAAAAGTAGTAGATAGGAATTCAGACAGAACATAAATTCTTCTGGTGTCAGTGGGCAGATCAAATTAATCCCAAATGCTCTTAAATATAATGTGAAAACAGTTCAGATGGATCATTCTGAGACCTCTTTGTATTCCACTATCCCATTATTGTTTGGTTTGATTTATATCCTATATTTATTTTGTACAATTCAATACGGTAGCCACTAGTTTTGGTAGTTTAATTTCATGGAACATAGGTGATCAGTCGCAATCACTTTGGATAGCTGTAGTTATCTTCACTGTCAAAGGGGTGATTCCTCTAAAAAAACAGGGAAGCAACAACAAAAAGAGGATACACCTTCATGTTTGGGATTTTCAAAGAGGCATCTGGTATGTCACTATGCAAAACAGGATTTATGACTAAACAAGCCTAGGCCTGATAAAGAGGAAATGTTCTTTTGTTCTTAAATCCCCATATGATATCCTTTATGGTGTATCTTGTTTCAACCAAAGCTTAGTTACAAGACCACACAAATATATATTTTCCCATTTTTTTCCTCTTTGCTGTTAGTCTCTGTCATTCTGATAGAAAGGGGGCACTAAAGCCTATATTTATATACACAGATGATTGTTGCATATTGCTTTTCATGTTGAAATATCAAAACTGCAATAACATGATCTTGAGCAATTTCTTCATTTATGTTGATGATAGCGACTTTTTCCTTTTCTAGCTGCTAAGAAGTGCAAATGCTGAAAATTCTGCAAATTTGCTGCTTAGGGTGAACTTTGACTATATTTTATTCTGATAAATTAAACAAACAAAACCTCTCAGAGCAAGTCAAATCCTAGAAGAATATATGTCACTAAGAATCACAATTGTATTCCAAATCATAATACCACAAAGAAGAGGGAGTCAAACTATTCTCCAAGCATCTGAGTGTAGAACAAGAAGCAATGGGTGGAAACTAATCAAAGAGAGAAGCAACTTAGAACTGAGGATAAATTTCCTGATAGTTAGAAAATTAATCAGTGGAACAACTTGCCTCCAGAAGTTGTGAATGCTCCAAAACTGGAAATTTTTAAGAAGATGTTGGATAACTATTTGCCTGAAGTAGTAGTGTAGGGTTTCCTGCCTAGGCAGGGGGTTGGACTAGAAGATCTCCAAGGTCCAGGGACGTGCAGTCACTAGAGGCAAGGGAGGCGGAGCCTCACCAGTCTCCTCAGGAAAAAGAAAGAAATTTAAATATTTTTTTTAAAATAATTAAAGCCAAGATAGTTGCTACCAGATTCCAAGTCACAGTGGCTTGGTGTCTGCTTAGTGTTAACCAAAGCAGGAGGCGAGAGAACTCGGGGCCTCTTTTCCATAAGGAATTTTTCGCCTTCTAAAAGTTAAGAAAGAGTTAAAAGGCAAAAAAGTTCAGATGCAAAAGAGGCAGTAATTCTCCCGCCTCCTGATCTGGAAGCAGAGAATCATGTCTTCTTGAGCACGCCTACGTTGGGCGGGTTATTTTGGAG
Source organism: Thamnophis elegans (assembly GCF_009769535.1). NCBI lineage: Eukaryota > Metazoa > Chordata > Lepidosauria > Squamata > Natricidae > Thamnophis > Thamnophis elegans. Next base: position 42,408,205 of record NC_045547.1, on the reverse strand, counting down.
GGCGTGCTTCAGAGGAGAGAGGAGTGGGGGAGAAGGAGGAGGCTTGCTCTTTGCTGCAGACCTGGGCGCTTGGCGGCTCCCACGATGCAAAGTGCCCCGCCGCCCGCCTGCTGCCCCGGTCTGCTTCTCCAGGCTCCGCCGCTGGAAGTCCCGAATCGCCTCTGGGGGAAGGCTGGGTGAGAAGCGGAGCGAAGCTTCTCTGCGGCCTCCCGGCGCTGCGCAGAGGCTCTCGCAGGAGCGTGTGCCAGCGGCCGGCGGCCCGGAGCGGCCCTGGCTGTGAGACAAGGCAGCGCTTAAAGCAGCCGCTGCCGCCGCCACCGCCCCTCCTGCGGGCAAAGGAGGGGCGGTGGCGGCAGCTGCTTTAAGCGCTGCCTTGTCTCGCAGCCGGGGCCGCTCCGGGCCGCCGGCCGCTGGCACACGCTCCTGCGAGAGCCTCTGCGTAGCGCTGGGAGGCCGCGGAGAAGCTTTGCTCTGCTTCTCACCCAGCCTTCCCCCAGAGGCGATCCGGGACTTCCAGCGGCGGAGCCTGGAGAAGCAGGCCAGGGCAGCGGACTGGCGGCAGCATCGGGGGCGGCGGGGCACTTTGCATCGCGGGAGCCGCCAAGCGCCTTTGCTGCAGACCCGGGCGCTTGGCTGCTCCCGCAATGCAAATTCCCCCCCCCCGCCGAGGCCGACCGCTGCCCTGCTTCGCAAAAGGATGCCCAGCTGAGCCTCACCAGGTATAAACCTCACCACACGTCATTGCCAAGGTCCCTTCCAACTCTGTTATTGTTTTATTCTATAATACTTTTTAATTGTAGATGCCATGCTACTTATATAACTCCCTTTTTACAACCCATTATGATGTATTTTCATGGTTGGTTTACTGTACAATTTATAACAGTAATAGTACTATCTATCTATCTATCTATCTATCTATCTATCTATCTATCATCTATCTATCTATCTATCTATCTATCTATCTATCTATCTATCTATCTATCTAATCTCCTGGTATACAAAATACTCTCCAATGGCCAGTAAACATGCAAACTATTCCTCTTGGGTAAAAACAAATTGCAACATTAGCTAATAATGTGCTGCTTTAAGAGTATTATGTGAGATTTAGAAGGCATCCCACTGACTTTTATGATTAATCAGTATTTATTAATGAACTGGCTGTCACAAATTCTCCATATGGCCTACCGTGATATTCTATAATATTGTTTATAAAAATATGTTTTCTAAGCATCTGTTTAAGACTCTCATGTGTGGAGGTATCAGCATATTTATTTCTGTCCATGACTTGTATTCAAATGATACAATTTAGTTAATATAAATCTACTATTTTTAGTCCTAGTTTCTAAAATCAATATGTTATGATGTATTTATCCGTGCTGCCATTGCATTAAGAGTTATATTTTTTTTTCTTTTTGGTGTCCTTATTCTGTAGGGACCAGGGGCCTTCAAAACTCTAGGGCTCAACCTGATCCAGTTTTCCCATTCACATGATATGCTACTCCCTTTCTTTTGATGCAGTTAACAGGACCACTATATTGAAATTTTATCTTGCTAACTTGCTTCAGAATAGAAAACTGTTTTGCAAGATTAGCTTCTTTGTCTCTATTCCGCAGATCCAAGTCTTGTTCTTTTTAAATGGATGTGAATGTATGTTATATATATATAGACGCCTACTGCTATAATTGGACTTCTGTAAAGAACAGTTTTTCACTTGAAATTGGGCTGTTTGGTCTGTCTGTCTGGCATATTCAAGTGTCTGTTAGTTATTACTAGAATGTGTAAGATCATTTACAGCTACAGTGAAAGCTACCCACATGTACTCATTATTTTGTTACAAACCCCAAAGCAAAACCAACCAGTACATTTTATGGCTAGTATTATTATGTTGCTCTATAATATTGACTGATAACTTATTTCTACTGAAGTTGATCATTTTGAAGGAACAAAGATTGAATATAAACAGAGCCATTTTACATTTAACTTTTCATTTTGTAATTTAATTTACAGTCTTATGATTGCTTTCATAATTCTAAAAGAGGTAGCTTTAATATTTGAATTGAACAACATGAATATGTGGATTCCCCATAATTATTGAATACTCCACAAGTATTCAATACATTAAACGATAACAAGATCAATCTATGATGGTGTAATTTGTGAAGAGGTAATCTGTTTGTTGGGATGTCTATTGTGAAGGTCTTTGAGCTATTTCTTGTTGTTGTTAATTGTGAAGTTGTGTCTTACCCATCGCAACTTCATGGACAACATTCCTACAGGCCTGTCTGTCCTCTACGATGCCCCAAAGTCCATTTAAGCTCACGCTGACTGCTTCAGTGACTCCACCCAACTACCTCATTCTCTGCCATCCCATTCTTCTCTTGCCCTCAATCGTTCCCAGCATTAGGCCTGCTCAAGTGAGCCAGGTTATTTCTTAATTATGGGTTAGTCCATAAATAAATTTTAAAATAGATTATTTCTGGATTGGATTAATGAATTACGTTGATCAGTTGGTCTGTTTACAGTATTCGAAGTGAAACTTTTGAATAACACTCCTTGAAGCATTAAAAGAACTGCATGTCCTGGAAAGCTTTAAGAGCTTCCCAGATCATCACTGAACATTTGTTCTTGTTTTTCTAGTAATCCTCAATGCACATATTGATAACCTAAGGGTGTTTTTAAAGTCTCAGGAGGACAGGCTGCTTCATCACTATGAGGATATTTTTTTCCTTCACATACATTTTGTGGCACAGTCTTTAATTTTTTCCTCCATTCAATTGTATCTTGGAGATTGCCTGGATATTTCCCTGCAGTTTTATTGGGCAGAATTTGCCATTGCTTCCTTTCTAAGGCTGAGAGAGTGTGACTGGCCCAAGGTCATCCAGTTGGCTTTGTTTCCCTTGATGGAACTAAAACTCAGGGTCTCCCAGTTTATAGCCTAAGGCCAAACTTAGTAACTAACAGTTTTGCTAACTAAATTAGTTAATACATTAAATCTAGAAATCAGCTGAGTTTTTAATAGGTAGGGGTTCAGTTTTAATCAGGAGGCAGCATTAGAAGAAAACATAATTGTATAAGATATACTTTTTAGCAATACAATGATGTTTTATTAAAATTTAATTTATATTTGTATAATGTGCATAATTTGATGGTAATGCAAATACATTTAATTTTAGTGTTCCAAACCATCTCTGAAAGTCAAAGTCAGTGGGATTAGTTAGCACTTAAAATGGGTTCATTCAAATGTGCTGGGTGGAATAGCTGTTGCTAAAGTCCAGTAGCTCATGTGAAGCCAACCAGATGGATATGAGAAACTTAGGCTAGGAATATATTGCTTTCACTTTTTTAGTAGCTGATAGTGGTGAACCATAATACTGAACTAATACAGCACACTAAAAGTCAAAAGAACCATCAATTTTGACCTGGGGTAGTTTGTGATTGCAGTTAATATACGATGACTGGAATAGGAAACTTAACATTGTTTTTTCTTTTGAGTTAAATTTTAGTTTAGCTTTCCATTTAGTTTTAAGTCTATTCATAGCTTCTTATGTGAGCGGCTGAGATGTGATTCATAGAAGTCTTAGTTTAAGAATATTTTCAGCACACTCCTACATGTGTTCAGAAATATGTTAGTATAGAGTGAGGCTTAGTATTTTAGTTGACACAGGGCTAAAGCATTCTTAAATGGTGGATGTCGAAGTTTTATGGTAAACATTACATCATTAGAAGGACCTTCTTGGTTTACTTAAACCAGTGTAATTGGTGGCTTTTTCTTGTGTTTTAGAAAAATTTCCATTATTTGGACAATAGCAGTGGTAATTGTATACTATGAATATTTGTATAGCAGCCGAGGTGGCGCAGTGGTTAAATGCAGCACTGCAGGCTACTTCAGCTGACTGCAGTTCTGCAGTTCGGCTGTTCAAATCTCACCGGCTCAGGGTTGACTCAGCCTTCCATCCTTCCGAGGTGGGTAAAATGAGGACCCGGATTGTTGTTGGGGGCAATATGCTGACTCTGTAAACCGCTTTGAGAGGGCTGAAAGCCCTATGAAGCGGTATGTAAGTCTAACTGTTATTGCTATTGCTATTGCTATTGCTATTGTAATTGTATAGCCCCAGATGGATGTATTCTTCTGCTGATGGAACTACTGTATATTCTGTCTTGGGAATGTTCTGTTTCTTAAGATCTATCACTAAGATTTTGGAATAATCTCTGCAATAAGAAGAAATGCATTTTATAAAATCATTTGCTGAATGATTAAGTAGAGAATTTATATAATAATAATGTCTTAATTATTCAACTGTTTGAATTTTCAAAGATAACATGTTGAGGTAGCTTGTCTTTTCATGAAGTTGAGTACTTCTATAAGAAGATAAAAAACAAACATCACTCTCTCCCCCATTTCTAATCCCTGCAATCACAGGTTGTTGAGATTTATTATTGGTTCTTATAGGCATTTGTGAGTAGTTATTTATAATTTTTACTGAAGCAATAATTATGGCTGGTTCCAAGTTTCTCATTTGTTTGGAGGGTTTACATAGTATAATTATATTTCTAGAATTTGTAGCACATGATATTGTTGCATAGGACCTGTCTGCGTCAGAGCCTCTTTCTTCTTGTAATCCAGTACTTGCTGAACATTTTTAACTTTAAAGTTTTAAAGGATAGATTTGGATAGTTATACTGTGATTTGGATGGCTCCAACTGCTTTTGCTTTCTGAGGACTATTAAAAGTACCTAGGTTTTTCTTTAAGTGTGAGGACCTGGATGTTAGTAGAGCCCAAAATATGTTTGTATTTTATGGAACGGTTATGAACTGGCTTACTTATTATCATTATTTGTTATATCATTTTAATTGGTTGTAGATTTTTAACGTTATTTTTAATACTGTTTTTGCATGCAATGTTCTCTACACAATTACATATTTAACATCAGCGGTTATATAAATGTGATAAAATAAATGAGAGACAGACAGACATTGTACATGATTGCTCTATCTATTAGATTTTAAATTTTAGGTTTTAATTTTCTGGACCTTTAGGCTAATTTTGAATGATTCTTGAGGTTAAATTCTGGTGGTTTTTTTTTTTTTTTTCTCTTTGAAGTTTAGCAAATTTGACTTTCTTTCCATGTTGGTCATGTGGATTCTTTTTATCTGTTTTCTAAATAGCTGAATTGATTATAAATAAAGGTTACAGATATTGACAAAACACACATACAGAAAAAATCATATGGATATTTGCTATTTGATTCATTGTCAGAAGATTGGTTAAAATGAACTTTTGTACTCTGTTGATATTTTGCATAGGATTTTGCTTTGATTATCAGAGGTTGGTCAGAATGACACTAAATATGAATGTCATTCTTTAAGAGTATCACTCTGACAGGTTGATGGATACTTTTATTTTTAGGTTTAATGTGATAGTTCTCCAGATAAAGTACTGGAAATATTTTCTTTGGATTTTTGTTATGGAATTTCAAACAATGAGACAATTGATTTTGGATTGTAGTCTTTGGAAAATGTGGCACAGTTTTGTTTTTTAAACCCAGCAGTAGTGCTCACTAAAATGTGTTAATTTGAAGCAGGGGATAATTCATTTTGGCAAAGCTTTGTGTCAATGTATTCCCCTTGTAAAATGTTCATCAAAATAATGACAGGATTTCATGACTTGACAATCAGCATTATATTTTAGATTACTTAAAATGATTTTAATGAATTACTTACCATATATTTGGAAGGTCAGAGTTTAAGTTTTTTTCCTAAGAGATAACAGAAGGAATCAGCTGTTAAATGCTCCCAATAGAAGTGCTTAAGTCTACTGTAAAGAAATTGTTGAATTACATGAAATCTTTTCCCCTCCCAGGAGCAATAACAGTAGTATCAGTAATTCTTCTGGTCCTGGAAATGAATACTTACAGATAATTGAATCAGGATTTTCCACATGAGTGTACAAAGCATAGCTAGTAGACAATTGGGGTATTTACAGGATTATTTTCTCTTTAGCTCTTGCTAAATTGAGGAAAATTGAACTTTGACTCTTTGATAAGCTAGATTCATATTTTAGACTTAAAAAGAGTCAGTTATCATTCAGTCCCAAAAAATATCTTGCTGGTTGTGATCAAAACAAATTTCTTTGACTTTAATTAGCAAAGCATATAGGAATGGCATTGGCCAAAATATTGCGATCATAATGTTTAGTTGTAGTGCCTGATTAAATATTTTATGTCTATAAATAGATTCGTATAGGTGGGAGAGATGTGATAAAGGCAAAGATAAAAAAATATTTGTATTTTGCTTCTCAAATCACTTCAATTTATTCAGGTTTTCACATTGATAGGAAGACTTTATAGGTAAAAATATTTGATGTAGGTCAGAGGTGTCAAACTGGCGGCCCACGGGCTGGATGCATTACACATAGGCCATGCCCACCCCAGCTCTGTGAAGGGGCAAAAACATCTTGAAAAGTCATGTGACGGCAATGTGACTCTGCAGGTTTGACAGCCATGTTGAAGGTGAAGCAATAAAAAAAAATAGGCTTGGGTGCCTGAGAAAGGTATACATTTGGAAGGTCAGAGTTTAAGTTTTTTTTTCTAAGAGATAACAGAAGGAATCAGCTGTTAAATGCTCCCAATAGAAGTGCTTAAGTCTACTGTAAAGAAATTGTTGAATTACATGAAATCTTTTCCCCTCCCAGGAGCAATAACAGTAGTATCAGTAATTCTTCTGGTCCTGGAAATGAATACTTACAGATAATTGAATCAGGATTTCCCACCGCATCTATATTGTTTTTCCAAAGCATCAGTGTAAACTTTTGACATAAAGTAACATTTTTCTCTAAAATGGATGTAAGATATAACTAATTATACTGGATCTAAAATAAAAAATGCAGATAATGTAGCATGTCACTACGGAATAACATTTAAATATATGGTTTTTTTCTCTCTGTAAATTTAGTGGAAGCAGATTTTTTACCAAGTAATTTGTACTCAATATTATCATTATCAAAGTAGCCATATTTGTAGAAATGGTACTTATTTATTTTAAAAGAATAACTAGCAACACTTTATATATTGAAGGGGAATCTTTTTGGAGGCCATGACTGAGCTGCTACTTTTTAATATGGCAGAGTGCTATTTGGTTCACACAATACTAAGCATAGCTAAATATACACTATAGCAGGGGTCCCCAACCTCTGGTCCATGGACCAGCACTGGTCCGTGGTATGCCAGTAACTGGGCCACGCAAAGAAGCTAAGTCCTATCTTCGGAATGCAGGCAGCATGCAAAACCATGCCTCCTCTGGTTTATGGAAAAACCTCTCTCCATGGAACCGGTCCCTGGTGCCCAAAAGGTTGGGGCCCTCTGCATACAGGGAAGAAATTTATCCATATATGTAACTAGACTATATAATATGGTAATGTGTTTTATTTTCCTTTTTTTAAGTGGTTTAATCAGTGAGGGAAACTGAGCCTCCTTTTGCCTCTTGGAACATTTCCATTTCATATTTCAACTATAAGAATATCAGTGCTAAGAAAAGCACAAATCTGGTGGCTGGAATATCTAATTTTGCAATGTGTCTTGCCTCCCCATATTGTGTATGGAAACCAGAAAGGTATTAATCACTGGCTGACCAACCCATCTATTTTGAAAGGCACATAATATAAAGGTTAAGGTAAATAAACTGAAAAAAACCCACCTACGGATTCAAATTGTAGCTAATGCACTTTTACTTAACCACCTTTTTAACTTTTATTCTGCATTTGTATCTATGTCTAAGATTAATATGTTGTACAAAACAAGCTATTACATTTGCTACTTTCATGTTTAGTACTATCTTGGATATTTTTTCCATGAACAAAATGCACATGTGACACCATTGAGAAAATGGAAACAAGTATTGAGCTGGATTTTTGCATGTAATGTCTCAAGAAGGCAATTTGCTAAATAAGAATACACTTCTTTAATCTGAGATATAGAAATAAATTTGCAAAAAATATGACTACAAGGCAATTAAAGTGATGTTGAATTGGGGATCAACTGCAAGTTTTTGTCATTTAAGCAAGCTCAATAAAAAACACTAAGCCATGATGGTTTAGTCAGTAACAGACAGAGCATATTATGGCTTTGCTATGTATGAACCAAGCCAGTATGGAAGTTATAGCATATTTATATCAGTTCAATAGATGACCCTTGGCTCATGTAACAATTGATATATTTATTCATGTTCACAACAGATAGTAAGTTTTAGCTGATCGCAGCATAATAAGCAGGATGAGATCTGACTAAATATTGGATGGGGGAACATCAGGGAATACTTGGGATAGAGGAGTGGACTGGTAGTTAGAAAATCCTGGAAGGCAATGACAAACCACTTCCATATATTTGGTGAGAATAAATGAATGTGTTAATGAAGTACCAAGGAAGATTTTGCCTTTACCATTGCTATTAAGTATATGTGCATATTTGATTACATATAATTTCATGATTTACATAAATTCTAATGGTAAGGTGTGTTGTTTTGCATAATTTTCATTCTCTGAAATACAGGAAGCTTGAGATATATGCCGGACAGTAAAAAGGTTATCAGCATGATTGTCTCCAGTCTTTCTCTTTCTCATTAGACCACCTGTAATTAATTATAATACTTAACATTAATCAAAAATAAAAGCAACAAAATACATTATTATTTTTACTGCAATTCATACACTGGGTTGAGTTTCAGGATGTTGCCTCCGGGGATGTGGACAAGGCTATGCGAGCTGTGAGTGCCTCCACCTGTATACTGGACCCGTGTCCCTCCTGGCTGGTTGCCAACAGCAGCGAGGTGACACGAGGCTGGATCCAGGCGGTTGTTACCGCCTCTCTTCGGGAGGGGCACTTCCCCGCCGTGCTCAAGGCGGCGGTGGTGAGACCCCTCCTGAAGAAACCATCCTTGGATCCAGCCGCTCTTAATAACTACCGTCCAGTCTCCAACCTCCCCTTCGTGGGGAAGGTTGTTGAGAAGGTGGTGGCCTTCCAGCTTCAGCGTACCTTGGAGGAAGCTAACTACCTTGACCCCTTCCAGTCCGGCTTCAGGCCCGGTTACAGCACAGAAACTGCTTTGGTCGCATTGACCGATGATCTCTGGAGAGCCAGAGATGGAGGCCATGCGTCCATCCTGGTTCTCCTTGACCTCTCAGCGGCTTTCGATACCATCGACCATGGTATCCTTCTGCGACGACTGCGGGAGGTGGGGGTGGGCGGCACTGTTCTGCAGTGGTTCTCCTACCTCTCGGACAGGTCGCAGTCGGTGTTGGTAGGGGGGCAGAGATCGTCCCCGAGGCCCCTAACTTATGGGGTGCCGCAGGGTTCGGTCTTATCCCCCCTACTATTTAACATATACATGAAACCGCTGGGCGAGATCATTCGGAGGCACGGGATAAAATACCACCAATACGCGGACGATACACAGTTGTATCTGTCCGCCCCGTGCCAACTCAATGAAGCGGTGGACGTGATGAACCGGGGCCTTGAGGCTGTTAAAGACTGGATGAGAGCTAACAAACTGGTACTCAACCCGGACAAGACCGAGTGGCTGTTGTGTTTTCCTCCCAACAATTTGGCCGACGTTCCATCGCTCAGGCTGGGGGGTCAAAATTTATACCCCTCAGACAGGGTCCGCAACTTGGGAGTCCTCCTGGACCCACAGCTGAGTTTCGACCATCACTTGTCAGCTGTGACCAGGGGGGCATTTGCCCAGGTTCGCCTGGTGCGCCAGTTGCGGCCCTACCTGAACCGGGAGGCCCTCACAACAGTCACTCGAGCCCTTGTGATCTCTAGGCTGGAATACTGCAATGTGCTCTACATGGGGCTGCCCTTGAAGAGCATCCGGTGACTTCAGCTAGTCCAGAACGCGGCCGCGCGAGTGATTGTGGGCGCACCACGGTTCGCCCACATAACACCGATCCTCCGTGAGCTGCGCTGGCTACCTGTTGATCTCCGGGTGCACTTCAAGGTCCTACTTACCACTCACAAAGCGCTCCATGGTAGTGGATCTGGCTATTTGAGAGACCGCCTTCTGCCAATTACCTCCCTCCGTCCCATCAGATCGCATAGAGTAGGCCTCCTCCGAATTCCATCCGCCAGTCAGTGCCGACTGGCGACTACGCGGAGGAGAGCCTTCTCAGTTGCAGCTCCGACGCTATGGAACAATCTCCCCATGGAGATCCGCACCCTCACCACCGTCCAGGCCTTCCGCACAGCTCTGAAGATCTGGCTATCCCGTCAGGCCTGGGGATAAGACTTTACTCTCGCCCCTCCCGAATGTTGAATGAATGTTGTGTTTTTACCGCTAATTATTTTTACTCACATTTTCTTTTTGTGTTTTGTCCTGCACTCCCCTCCCCTATTATTGTAAGCCGCCCTGAGTCCCCTCAGGGAAAAGGGCGGCCTATAAATGTTTAATAAAACTAGAAAAAAAACTAGAAAAAACTAAACACTGAACTTCTTTTTTATACTCTAACCAGAGTATAAAAAGGAGAAGAGGAAAGGGGAGAGGAAACAATGGAAGGATGCTCATAATTTTCCTGACTCAGTGGAAACAGCATCCTTGTGTGGGTTATTCTTGCACCATCCAATAGCAATAGCAATAGCAGTTAGACTTATATACCGCTTCATAGAGCTTTCAGCCCTCTCTAAGCGGTTTACAGAGTCAGCATATTGCCCCCAACAACAATCTGGGTCCTCATTTTACCCACCTCGGAAGGATGGAAGGCTGAGTCAACCCTGAGCCGGTGAGATTTGAACAGCCGAACTGCTGAACTGCAGTCAGCTGAAGTAGCCTGCAGTGCTGCATTTAACCACTGCGCCACCTTGGCTCAATAGAACTGAGCCTGCAAAATTTAAATCCCTCCCCTTCCTGCTGAGATTCCCACCGTTTCAGACTCATCAATCTGTTGAACAAGACGTGCTATCGATCTCTCCCTGAATACTGAGCTTTCTTCTTTCCTCTTTCGTTTAACTTTCTTATCCTTTTAGTGTTTCTAGATTTTAGCCCCCCCCCCCTCTGTTGTTTTCTTACAGGCTGCTTGACTCCCTTGAGGGAATCAGTGCCTCGAGGCATCGGAAGGCAGCGCTGGTGGCTGCCGATTGCAGGAGGGCATCTGCGGCCGCAGATGACTCCAGTAAGTTGTTGAGTGACCATGTGGGTTGTGGGGAGGCTTGTAGTGAGGAGCAGAGCCTTTGGTGCCGCGTGGGGACGCAGGAAACCAAGATTGGCTTCTTGGCACCATTTGCAATTAAAGGAGCGCGGAGAGCCAAGAGAGGCTTCTCCGCGCTGTTCTTGGCCACATGGAAGTGCAGAGAGCTTGGACAAGCTTCTCTGCACAGTTTAAAATGGTAGCAGAGTGCAGGGAGCTGAGAGAGGCTTCCACACGCCGTTTATCTCCACGTGGGGGTGAGTATAACCGGGATCGGCTTCTCCACGTCAGCCAGAGAGCTTCAGCACTTGTTCTGTCGCGGCTGCCATTTTGAGCGCCCTTTGGCGTGAAAAAACAGGGGCCACCATATTGGAAGCCTTGCTTAGGGGCAGCTGCCACTTTGGGTCCCAGCCTATTGACCAAGCCCTCTAGACCACTATTGGGTGCCCTCTAGGTTGGTATTGAGACTGCAGGCCCAGGGAACAGGCTTTGGATTTGAATCCCACCAGGATACTAACTGGGATGAAGTCATAACTGTGAGGACTGCCCCTCCCAGACAACTCAGAGGATCAGACAGGAAGCGGAGGCACTTGTGCAGCTCCCTTGGAACAGGAGCTACCGGTCCTACCTCGCTTAACAGCTTGAGATCTTTGGCACAGGGACCAGTGGGTCTCTTGTTGTGGGCTAAGGACAGGCCTTGGTGTGTCCACAGGGACCATTGTCTGCTCTCATTGACCCAGTACCCGGGCTGTGGTCTGCCCTTTGTGGGGATTGGCACCTCCATTATTTTAACCTTAGTTATATAGTCAGACAGTGTCAGCTGCAATAGACAGAGGTGCAGGAGAGGCCTCATCCCTTCTGTTGGATGACCCTCTGGAAGACCCATCGATCCTTCACCTGCCTAGCAGGTAGAAGTCCCCTTCCCCCAAGAGGGGAGGCAAATCCAAGGGCAAATCTAAAGCCACGCAGAGAGCAGAAATAAGGAGACATAAGGCCCTAGATAAACAATTTGACAAGGCCCAAAAAGAGGCACAGAGGCAGTCTGAGACCAATGCCCAGGCGGTGCCTGTTCCAGCCTCTTCTGAGACCCCTGCACCAGCGGAAGCTCCTTGTTCTCAGGAAGAGCTATCTTCAGACAGTGAGAGTTCTGAGATGGGGGACAGAGAAGCTGAGGTGGCCCTTCTTACCCCTGCCCTGCCAGGAGCAGATATTCCAGGGGCCACAGGTTCTGCTGTCTCCCCAACAATATGGGTAGCCGCTGACCTGTGCAGTAATGATGCCCCCTCGACATGGCTGCCATCATTACTGAGGCTATTAGACAGGGCATTGCGGCAGGCCGCCATCAACAAAAGTCCTCTGCCTCCAAAAAGCATACAATACACGGCCAGGTTTGTGGTTAAAGCAGTCAGGTCTTCCGTAGTGGCCAGGCGTCTTCTGTGGCTCTGGCCTTGGCAGGCCGATACCAAGAATAAGTGGTGCTTCGCCTCTGAACCTTTCACGGGGGATAAATTGTTTGGGGCACACCTTGAGCCCAGGCTTGTCGAATCTAAAGATAAGTGAAAAATTCTCTCCTCCGTCTTCCGCAGGACTGAAAATCGGGCCGCTCCTTATCACCTCAGGTCGTCCTTTCAGATCCTGGACGTGGGATATGGTTTCTCCTGTCCAGCCAGACAGTACTCAGGACATCAGGGTCCCCAACAGCAGCAGGACAGGACATGTAGAGGATACCAGTGATTCCCCCCTTCCAGGAAACCCTTCAGAGGTTTGGGAACAACCCGTCCCTTCTGCAGACGAAAGTTACTGAGACAGAAATCTTCCCATCAGCGGTCCATTGGTCTTTGCCGACTGATGGGAGAAAGTCACGACAGATGCCTGGGTCAGGGAGACGGTGAAAACAGGCCTCTCCCTAGAATTTCTCTCCTACCCCCCCCCCAAAGTGTTTCCTTCTCTGTCCATATCCTGTAAGTGGGAAAAGAGAAGCCTGGTAGATGAGGCGATTCAGCATCTCTTAGACATCCAGGCCATTCAGCCGGTGCCGGAGGAACAACAGAGACAGCGGTATTACTCCCTTTTGTTCATCGTCCCAAAGGCTTCGGGGGGGCTGAGGGTGATCCTCAACCTCAAGGCCTTGAACCGCCATATTGTCTACCAGCAGTTCAAGATGCATTCATTGATGACATCTTGGAGGGCATCTGCAGGGAAGACTTCCTGACCTCGATAGATAGGAGGCCTATCTCCATATCCTGATCCGTCTAGAACACCAGCGGTTCCTACGTTTTTCTATCAGGGGCACCACTACCAATATCAGGCTCTTCCGTTTGGACTCTCATCTGCGCCCAGGATGTTCACCAAGCTGCTGGCAGCCTTGGCGGCCCACCTATGGACCCACCCCATATGAATTATGTGCTACCTGGATGTCATTCTCTTGTTGTCCCACTCCTAGAACCAGGCCACAGGGATCTGCGGGAAACCGTAGAGGTTCTGGAAAATCATGGCTTCTCAATCAACTTATCCAAGAGTCACCTAGTCTCAACCAAATGCTTAGTTCACCTGGGTGCCCTCATAGACACCCGTCTAGGTCGGGTCTTCCTGTCAGGGGACCGCCAGTGGAGCCTCTGGGAATTAGCCTTGGCAGTGCAGAGACAGCACAGGGTTCCACTTCTAGAACTGTCCCTACAGCTAGGCAAGATGGTCTCATGCTTCGCAATAGTGCCCTGGTCCTGGCTTCACAGCAGGCCTCTCCAATGGCTGCTCCTGCCGTTCCAGGACAACAGAAGCTGCTCGTTGATTCGGATCCCACTATCCACTGAGGTCTGCAATTCCCTGAACTGATGGTCGTCTCAGGCCATAATGAAGGGTTGCTTGTTCCGAGAACCCTGCCGGGTGACCATCACCACTGACGCCAGCCTGCTGGGATGGGTGGCCCATTCCGACACAGAGGTGGCACAGGGTCATTGGACACACATGGAAAAACAACAAATGATCAATTTTCTGGAGCTGAAAGCAATTTGCTTGGGGCTCCTGCGTTTCCAGCAGTCGGTAGAGGGACTGCATGTGTTAATCCTGATGGACAACATGATGGCGAAGGCCCACGTCAACAGGCAGGGTGGAACCCGGTCCAAGCGGGTTATGAAGGAGGCCCAACAGCTGTCCTGGGCAGAGACTCACCTTCTCTCCATGCAAGCAGAGCACATCGCAGACACAGATAACATCACGATGGATTGGCTGAGTGATCACAGATAGATCAGGCCGAGTGGGAACTCCATGCAACCCACTTCAGAGAGCTGACCAGATGGTTCGGAGTCCCCGTGGTTGACCTCTTCACCAGCAGCCGCAAATAGAAGGTCCCTCAGTTTTACGTGAGGTATGCAACTCCAGGTGTGGAAGGGAGGGATGCCCTGAGATGTCGCTGGCTGCAAGGCCTTCTTTATGCCTTCCCTCCATTTCCCCTGATCATCAGAAAACTGTTGGAGGAGGGGGAGGAGCCAACGTCACGACGATATGGATGTGCGGTCTTGATGCTCTGAGGCTGCAGCCTAAACTTTTGCTGCTGGGTGGTCCAATCGGAACTAAACCATCCCAAAGAGACGGTGAACAGGAAGAATATGTTTTGCTGACCTCAGAGACATTGCAAAGTCCCTGATCGATGCAAGAGAAGTTCTTCAAGCCGGGGACAAAAAATCCAGCCAAAGTTGACAAAGTCGGGGCAGCTCCAAAACGGAAGGATACGGAAAGAGAAAGTGTTTCCAGCTGGTGAGGAACTTTTATCGTTTTAAAAAGAGACGGCCTATTAAAAAACTTAAAATTAATTTAAATTGAAAAACAGAAGAAATAAGCGGCAGAATTAAATTTGGAATGGTTTTGGACAGGGGGTTATCTTACTTTTTAAAAGCTATCTTCATGGATGGAATTTATGCAAGCAATTTAAAATGAATGGATTAAGTTTTCTTCTATTTTTTTTCTTTTATTATTCTCTGTTACCTATGGACTAAAATTTTCCTCTTTCATTACTGTGGGTGTTCTCCTAACTCGTTTAAGAATCGGACATTTTTTTAAACTTCAAATACAAAAAGATACAAAAAGAAATAAAGAAAATTGCAACATAATATTGCTACTCGGAGGCTGAAAGGTTTGTGTATTGGAAACAAAACATTCTTTTTTCTCTCACTGATTATTTTGGCTTGGCACTACAAGGTCTCACTGCTTGGTTATAGAGAGTGATAAGAAGGAAAGCATACAGATGTCCCTTTGAAGTATATCTTTAACCAGAAAAAAGTGAAAACAAAACGTTATTGTGAATCTATGCTTAATTTTATTAACCTTTCAAGCCAGAGCAGCTGTGTTTGTTAGTTGGAGATAATGGCACAATTTCAACAGCAGAAAGTTACCTTAAGTCTGCAAAAGTTATTCTCAGAAATACAGAAACTATCAAATACATATGAGAGGATAGAGAAGAAGCTGGAAGACTTAGAGCATCTAACAGCAAAATATGATGAAGAAGTTGAGGATGTTTATCAAGTGAAAAATGTGGTGGTTAAAACCCAAAAAATTGAAGTGGAAAATGAATATAAAGAAATTAAATTTTCTGATATTTATGGTGATTGGTTTGTCTCTGAAAATGGAAAGAGTGGAATACTGAAAGAGGAACTAAATGGAGGGGAAATTTATCCCAGATGGCAAGATACAGAAGAAGAAAAACCAAAAGAATTTATGGACTTAAAGAGAGAAATTTTATTAGCAATATCATTGATAACACCACTGACAATCAAAAATAAGCTGATTAAGGAAACAGAAGAAGGGCATCGAGATTACATGAGAGATTTTATAAGCAAGGAGTTGCTAAGAGAAGTCCATACAAAGTTGATTAAGGAGATGATTAGAGGATTGACACCACAAATGGCAGAAGATATGAGACTGTTTTGCTACTGAAAAGATACAAGTTGATAGTTGGAAGAGTATAATTTAAAATTAGATAAACTTAGTGAATTTAGTGACAATAGATATAGTCAAATAAACAATTGATAATGTTACTATTGTGTACAATGTGTAGTGTCATGATGAGTAATAATTGGATATGAATATTGAATGGTACCCATGAAAGGAAGATTAGAAATCCCTTTGGATTATATATAAAGGTTAATAAAAAAAGAACTAAGTTAAATACA
Source organism: Thamnophis elegans (assembly GCF_009769535.1). NCBI lineage: Eukaryota > Metazoa > Chordata > Lepidosauria > Squamata > Natricidae > Thamnophis > Thamnophis elegans. Next base: position 42,391,866 of record NC_045547.1, on the reverse strand, counting down.
GTTAAAGTTTTGATTATTAGGGGGGAAATATTATGATACAGGATATAGTTAAATAAAGGAGGGATAGGGATAACAACGTACATATAGATATGGGTATAACATAAGGAAACTGAATGTAAATTGTAAATAGTGATTTGGAAAGGAGGATTAGAAAATTTTGTTATTAAATAATATGGATGTTTAGCTAGAATAGGACATAAGGGTTCAGTGTCAATGGAGGATTTTAGAAATAGTAAATGAAAGGCCAGTATGTGGTTATGTATTAAATCTTGGTATATTTTATGATGAAGGACGTTTAAATAATTATAGTCAAATGAAAATGGAGATATGATGATGGTAATATGCATAAATATGTGAGGTAAAATATTTGCGTTAATATGAATTATATTTGTTGACTGTGGAAGAGATGCACGAAAGTATTTTTGTAACCAATTGATACACTTTCTACAACATGTAAAGACGGATGTTTGTTTTGAAAATAAAAAATAAAAAAAATTATTAAAAAAAAAGAAAACTGTTGGAGGAGAGGGTGGAGTTAATCCTCCTAGCACCTCACTGGCCGCGTCATCCGTGGTTCACAGATCTCCTGTCTCTGTCGGTTGCTCCCCTGTAGAGGATACCCCTCTCCAACACGTCTCTCTTCCAAGGGGCCATGTCACATCCGGACCCACAGTAGATCAAGTTGACCGCATGGAGGTTGAGCGACGCTCAATGACGACTGAGGGCTTGTCACCACATGTCATTCAGACGATCCAGGCAGCCAGGAGACCGGCTACCATTCGTATCTATGACTACACTTGGAAGGCCTTCTGTGTTAGGTGCGGGTCCAAGAAGGTAGCTCCCCTCCAAACTCAGACATGCCACATTCTCCAATTTCCTCAGGACGGGCTGGAGGCTGGGTTGGCGCCCAACACCTTCTGTTGCCAGGTCGCGGCCCTGCCCTCCGTCCTGTGTTCAGGCCTTGACAGATCTCTGACCTCCGAATCACTCATTCGACAGTTCCTGAAAGGTGCTGCTAATCTGCATCCACCCACCATGCATCACTACCCTTCTTGGGACCTGCCTCTCATTCTTCAGGCACTTACCCAGGCCCTGTTGGAGCCACTGCGAGACACTTCCCTACTCTTCACGTCTCAGAAAGTTTTAGTTTTTGTGGCAATCACTTTGGTCCACCGGATCTCAGAGTTGGCGGCTCTTTCTATGCGACAGGATCTGTGCACCTTCCATGCAGACAGAGTGGTTCTCAGGGTGGATCCAGCATTCGTACCTAAGGTGAACTCCATCTTTCATCGCTCTCAGGACTTGGTGCTTCCCAACTTCTGCCCGGACCTGGTTCATCGGCTAGAACGCACGTGCACACCCTTGATGTTTGAATGGATCTGAAGATCTATTTACGCAGGATGGCGACTTTCCGCCGCACTGAAGCGCTGTTTGTTTCTTTTCAATTGGACTCTATGGGTCTCAAGGCATCCTCTTCCTCATTAGGGAGGTGGATCAGGGCATGCAAAGGCATATTCCTCTCAGGATTGGCCGCCTCCTGATAACATCACTGCACATTCTATGCGTAGCGCGGCTACCACAGCCGCCTGGGGCACTAGGGCGCCTTTGCATGAGGTGTGCAGGGTGGGCACATAGTCATCTCCATCTACGTTTATTTGACTACCAGATTGACAAGTACGCATCTGCTGATGCGGCCTTTGGGAGGCGTGTTTTACAGCAGGTCAGGGTTAGTCAGAGGAATAGGTCCCAGACTGTTTCCTACCCATAACATTGGATAAACTTGGTAGGTCCCACACAAGGATGCTGTCTCCACTGAGACAGGAAAATGTAGCATTGGCTTACCTGATACGCTCACTTTCTAAAGAAGTGGAGACAGCATCCTGTCCCACCCTTAGGGTCCGGGCCGCTATTGAGGGAGAGATATCATCCTCCTATGTCTGTACATATATGCATAAAATTGCTAAGAATAATAAATAAAAGAATTGTTCTGAAAGGTATATCAGACAAACTGGAAGAGAATCTAGGATTCCTTCTGGAAAAGCATGGCATAATATACCTATAGTGCAGCGGTTCCCAACCTTTCTGGCATGGAGGAGGTGGCAACAGCAGAGAGGGAGAGGGGATTGTTTCATGCCTGTGCGCCACTTTCACAAATGCAGTTTTTTGTGCACAGGCGCATGCATGTGCTCATCACTTCTGTGGGCTACATTCTGAATGGGCTGCAGCTGGGCATTAGGCCACAGATTGGGGTTGGGGATCCCTGCTGTAGTGAAACTGTAACAAAGTATGTGCCATATCTAATTGCTGCTTGATCCTTCTGTACTATTCTCTCACCTTTATGTCCTTTCCTTCCATTTTTGTACTCTCTCCACCCAAGAACAATCTTGTCTTGGTGGCTGCTTTTAGTATTTTCTTTGGGGATTCTTTTTAGTGATAAAAAAGAGGACCTAAAGCAATCATCCTGTTATAAGACTATATTATTTGATATTCTGAGGAAGTAGAATGTAATCCATGAAAATATATGCAATAATAAATTTGTTAGCCATAAAACTATAGCATACTTACCAACAAAAATAAACTTATTTTGGATTTCAATGCTTCGAATTACATAGTGCCAGGTCATATTAATGTTTGTAAATTTAACAAATCCTTTGGTGTTAAATAATAAAATAAGGATGTATAATGTAATCAGAAGGAAAATGACCTCTTTTTTTTTCTCAGGCTAAAAATAAAAACAGTCTGTATGGCTTCATAGGTAGTAGATGTGGCACAGAGCCCAAGAGACTAAAATTGTTTCAGTTGCACTACTGGTGGATGGTTAAGAATCTAGGTTTTTCTCTCTCTGATGTGCTTTGTCCGTCATATCATTCAGACCTTACAGTAAAAAAAAAAATTAGATATGTTTACAAAATCCTGATCTCATTTACGTGTTTCTAAATTATATTGGCAGCATGCTTTTAAACAGCAGAACTCATCCATACAAGTAACAAAAAGGAAGTGGATGTATTCGATATAAGTGATCTAAAGCGCTCACGCAGCCAAATGGTACCAACTGGTACAGGAACCCACCCCTGGTTTAGGCATGAAAAATAATAAGAATTTGTTCATTTTAATATATGCTACTAAATGTATAAACTTCTTGATTCTATTATAGCTTGTGTGTGTGTGTGTGTGTGTGTGTGTAAATAGAGAACATGTATATTTACCTCCCAGTCAGATTATAGGAATGCACCGTACCATCTGGAAGCTGTAACCACTCCAGAATGCAGCAGTATTATTAGTTATGGAGGCATCATGGTAGCTCATGTGTTGTGGCCCAGCAGGTGCCGTTGGAGCTGCCATCAGACTCCGACAGTGAGGGGCCCTCTGAGTCGGCTCTGGAGGAGGTGGAGGACCCTGGACAGGGTTTCGACTCCGAGCAGGGCGCAGAGAGGCTGGTTGGCCACCAGGAGGCACCTGAGCCTTGGACCAGTGGGGAGGAGACAAGGGAGAATGAGCCGGAGGCCAGTAGTGAGTTGTTCCTGGATGCACACCATCGAAGAGCTACTAGGCATCAGGAACAATTACGCAATTACAGGAGGTGATTGTACTCAGCTGGTGGTCATTAGGCTCCTCTCCAGACTATAAAAGGCTACTTGTGCACACGGCCCTCTTTGCAGAAGTCAACGCAGGATTGAATGTCGAAGGACAGTACTGGGAGCTTGGCAGGCTGGATTGCTGCCAAGCCTTATCTGTGTTTATTGCTGCCTGAGTTTGTCTGAGTTGCTGCCAAGGTCCTTATCTGTTTGTTCTGCTTGGCTTTCAGCCACTGAGGTTTTGGTGTCTTGCTATTAAAATACATTCCAGTTAAGCTTGTCTTGGCATTCATTACTGGACGGAGGAGCGGGTCAGAACACTCATGTAAGATATTACTTTGTAAACTGTACTGGATCCCAATGGGTTTATGGGTGCCATTCACCCATGAAATTCTATATGGCACAGGACCACTGGATTGGTGTCTATATTTGGTTATATCATCCTGTCCCATATGCTGTTATAAATTGGGCATATTCTAGGTCCCAGCCCTGTGGAATAATTTCCCCCTACACACACCCAGCTTTGATTGGCTCCAGTCCTTCTTTCCCCCTGTAAGCTATTAAAACCTGGTTTTGGTCATTTGAGGATTTGGCCTGGGATATTAAATGATTGCCAATCTGGGGAGGTGTTTTGATGATTGGATTGTATTTCTTTTGTTGTTATTGATCGTTTTTATTGTTAACTATCCAGGGTTGCTGTGGTGGGCAGGCATGCTTTTGCCGGTTAGAATAACTATGGGTGACCATCAGTTTTATGTTGCCTGCTGTTTTATTTGATTTGGAATGGTTATTTACATTTTTTATTCTTATTTCTTAGTTTGCGCTGTGAAAATCTTTGTGATTAAATTGGCATAGAAATTCTATGTAGTATATGAATAAATACATAATGGAAAACAAACATGTCAGCCAGATATTGCAGCCTGCTGAGATGTAAAGGTACAAAAGTCATTTAATAGTTTGGCTTCATATAAATTGGCTAGAGACAAGTTATCATTACAGCTGGTTCAGTCCCTGGAGATTAAGGTAAACATAAATTACCATAACGGATATGAACTATAAAGACCTTATTTGTAGAGGTTTGCTGTTTTACAATATTTGGATGACATGGCAAATCATTACATGGAATAATGGTTTGGAAGAAAATAAAATGTCAGGTGGATTTTGTTGTTTTTTCAAATTTCTTTTTAAATTTTGGCCCATTTCCTTCTTGGTGATTCTTAAAATATCAGTTGCTAGGGTTTATTTTACTAGACTGAAAATTGGCACTCATCCCTGCCTAAAAGAAATGTGCTAAAAAGGCTTTGGATGCAAACAAGTGCCTTCCTTTTTAAAGAGTAACATTCAGACAGCAGTTATGGTTAGGCATGTTTTGTCCTAGTCTAATTTTTTGACAGTGCATAATAAATGCTGAGTAATTTATATGACTTCCCAGAGCCAGCACAGGAAGCTTTTAAGCCAGTACAAGAAGGCCGCCCTATGTTGATACAAGAAAGCCTTCCTACATCCTGGGATGGCTGCCAGTATTAACACAGGGGTAATAAAAATCCCTAGATATCCTACTCCATTGCCAAGCAGAATTTCTAGGGTAAGTGTGTGATTCTAATATCACCCAGATTTAAGGTGACCAGATTTTCAGATTGGTAAAGAGGGACACCTTTGACCGGGGGGGGGGGGGAGGGCCTTGATTAAAAATTTTATACTGAGCACCAAAAATTTTCATATAACGCAAAAATAGTATTGTAATATTTTTTTATTTCAACGTAACTACAATTTACAAATATAAATTGTAACTGTTGCCAAACATCAAAATTTTGATCACGTGACCATGAGGATGCTGCAACGGTCGCTAAGTGTGAAAATGGTCGCTAAGTGTGAAAAATGGTCATCAGTCACTTTTTTCAATGCCATTGTAACTTTGGTCACTATACCACCTTTCTTGCTACAGTTCTTAAGTCAATAACTGCAGCTGGTAAGTTAGTAACATAAGTGAATCTGGTTTTCCCATTTGACTTTGTCAAAAGGTCACAAAAAGCAATTACATGACCCCAGGACACTGAAACCATCATAAATACGAATCTGTTGCCAAACATCAAAATTTTGATCGCGTGACCATGAGGATCCTGCAACGGTCGCTAAGTGTGAAAATGGTCACTAAGTGTGAAAAATGGTAATCAGTCACTTTCTTCAATGCCATTGTAACTTTGGTCACTATACCACCTTTCTTGCCACAGTTCTTAAGTCAATAACTGCAGCTGGTATTTTGTATTTTGGATAGAATCTTTTTTTAAATAGTCTAAGACAATTTAAAAAAAGAATCCACACAGAATAAATTGAAGTAAAACATTTCAAACTATTCCACACAGAATAAATTGAAGTAAAACATTTCAAATTATTCCACACAGAATAAATTGAAGTAAAACTATTTTTAAAAATTCTATGCACAATATATACAATAGTATTGTGCATAGAATTTTTAAAAATGGTTCCACTTCAATTTATTTTGGATAGAATCTTTTTTTAAATAGTCTAAGACAATTTAAAGAAAGAATCCACACAGAATAAAACTGTTTAAAAAAATCCTATGCACAATAAATAAAATATTATTTTAAAATACATTAAAAAAATAAAAGAAAAAAACCTGGCTTATTTACCAGCAGGCAGACACTCCAAGTCAATGCAGAATGATGTATATGTTAATACAAAGAACTGAGCAAATTAAAATGGTGAAATTATTAGTCCCAGGGAAATATTTTTCAAAGAAACTTTGCCACCATTTTTTCCACACGAGCCGACCTCCAACCTCCGTGCCCCTCCTCTCCAGAAAATCTAGGAAGGAACACTTGCAACTTCTCTAGCCAAGTATTTCCTGGAGCTCTATGGTACTGGGTCATCTTTTCTTATAAAATGAGGTAAAAGGGTGTGGGGGGGTCCATTTTGTTGTTTTAACGTTTTAATATCTTCAATGAAAGTACTGAGACAGAGAGAGAGGTTAGGCAGAGTGTCTTTTGTCTTGCCCCGGTTTGGATTTCTTAAGCAAATCCATTGGGATTTCAACATGAAGCCAGAAAATCGTGACTTTTTAAAAATGCACCAGGACAAATTGTTAGAAATCATGACTGTCCTGCTGAAATCGGGACGTCTGGTCAACTTACCCAGATTCCACAGGTACCAGAACATCCTACAAGGAAGACGTCATGCCGGTTAATGGTTAACTAATGAGGATCATAGTTGACTTGGAAAAATACAGGGCAAGTTTAATTCCCCTTCACACTTGTTCACCTAAATATTTGATGTATAGAGATTAATGGGCAGACTTAACATATAGAAAATATTGTCTCTATTGATTCCTACTATGTAATTCCTATGTCTCTCTGTGTGTGTGTATGTGTGTGTATAGAATTTTACAATAATCACCGGTAAGTTTCTCTGTAGCTTCATATACTGTATACATAATATTCTAGGAGTAACTAAAAGTGTTGCTTAATTTAAGCAATTTAAGCAAATTAATAAAACATTGAGACATTCCTTTCACTTAAGTTTTTAAATAGTATAAGGAGAAAATTTTACTGCAGTCCTGAGACAATTAGCCATTTGTTGTGTATTACTATTTTACATATTTAGAAATACAGAAATGCAGAAGCCAGGGGGGAAATAGCCAAGCTTTTTCATCTAGAAATTTTGGAGAAATTATTTTTTTTAGCTTATAATAACTTATTATTTAGGAACATAAAATGGTAATTTGTGAAAAACTTAACACCATAATGTTTAGTAGTTTTTTCATGAAACATTTAAAAACGTGCTTCATTATGCAGTGTTACGTGCTATGTCATATATTACTGGTAAAATTCAGAAGTGTAATTTTCTTTATTTAACTGGTGCTTTTGAAAACATTTTAAACTGTCCTTCATATAAGTCAATAAAATATTAATGAAGATTACAGTACAACAAAACTTTGTTTTAATGGACTCAGTAGCAAAGACGATATCTGTGTTCATAAATGTCCTTTAAATACAACTATGGAATCATGGTAATATATGTTTTTGTTTGATGACATAATTTGACACCGAGATGATATAATTTATGTGGCAGCATCACACAAATGACATCATTGATAAATATTACCATTTGCATAATGATATTATTCAAGAAATATAAATTATTATGCAAAACTATTCCATTGGAAGAGCAATCCAGTGCATGCATGTGTGTGTAGGTAGGTAAGTAGGTAGATGGATAGATAGACAAACTACTTTAGAGTGAGGTGGCTGGCCAAATTTCTGTTTCTTATACTGTTAAGGACACTTCTGGGGAAATAAAACAACAAAGTGATGTTCTTTCTTGGCTGCTGCATCTGAAAGACATTGCCTAAGTTGTACACATGGCATGTCTTTGTTATTTCAGAAACCTACTAGCATAGCTAGTGCTATAGACATTAATGCTGGAAATAAAGGATATAAAACTATTGGATTTTTAGAATTACTTTTAAAACCTAGTAGTAACAATTGTACTAAATACTGTAATCTTGCAATTATAATTTGTAGGGATAGCAAGCATCTGAGGAATATGATAATGAAACTGCTGGACCTATTTTTTTCCTTTTAGTTTTCTGAATGCGGAACGTATTGATAACATGGAAGGCAAGTTCAGAAATGCATGTCCTTTAATTGACTATTACTAATTAATGCCTTGATTCTGCAAAAGGTTAATATAATCAATATAATTTTTTTACCTTCATCTAGCATTTTTCAGAGCTACATTCCACATCCAAAAAAATGTCAATGTTACAGTGTATACGTTCCTTCAAATCCCTTATAAAACTCATTTTTTGTCTAAATGCTTCTGCTCTAACTTTGGTTTTTTTATATTACTGCTGTAGATTTGACTGAACTAAATGTATAAGGATAGTCCTCGACTTACAACAGTTTACTGAGTGACCATTCAAAGTTACAACAACACTGAAAAAGTGACTTACGATTGTTTTTCACACTTATCATTGCAGCATCCTCATGGTCATGATTTACATTTTGATGCTTGACAACTGCCTCACATTTATGCTGCAGTGTCCCTGAACCCTGTAATCACCTTTTTCAATCTTCTGACAAGCAAATGCAATGGGGAAAACAGATTAATTTAACAACTGCAGTGATTCACTAAACAAATTTGGCATGAAAAGTTGTAAAATGGAGCAAAACTCACTTAACAAATTTCTCACTTAGCAACATTTATTCTTTCATTTAGTCTGCACCTCATTTTTCTCCTTTTTTTCCTTTTTCTATGTCTTTGCAAGTCTTGTTCTCTTGTATTTGATGAAACACTTTATGCATTAGTATAATTGCATGAAGTCATTGTAGAATGCCTATCGGTTTTGGCAAACAATATTCAATATTCTCTATTGTAAAAAGATGCTACATTCATTAAGTTACCAGTGAGACTATGGCTTTTTGTGACAAAGTAAGAATATATAGTATAGTTAAAATCAGATGTGTTAAACCTAACTGGGAACAGATCTTTACTTTTGGTATAAGAATTCCATGTCTGTGTTTGGTTCTAGAATAATAATTTGCCATATGTAGAAACCTAGACAACTGGATAAATGATGGTATCCTGCATGTCCTCTCAACTGATCTTGTGCATTGTGACTCTAATCAAGAATTTCAATTTTATGAATGTCAGAAAATTAATTCTCTGTTCCTATTTGCCTTGCCATGAGTAGTCTTTATACTCTTTCTTCTCTCTCTCCTGAAGCAAATAGGAAAAAAGGGGCTTTTAAGCTAGCTGATACCACCACTTTCACTGGGACTTTGGATGTGACACCTCAAGTGGAATATACCTTGGCCAGAAAAGCTAAAATTTCAGGATCAAATTGGATTATTGTGATGCACAAACAACTTAAGTGCTTTTGGGAAGGCATCATGAAAACTTCATTAACTATAGACAATAAAACAATATAGAAAGAATAAGGCAGTGAATTCAGTTTACGGGATTACATAGACAAAATCATTTATTTCTGGTATATCACTTTATATGTTCATATGTTACATCCTGTTTTGGCATTTTAAAGATATTAACATTTAAATATATATTTTATACATATTTACTCTCATGTTTTTTTAATTGCTTCTTAAAATTTGAAAAGTGTAAGATTATATGGATAGGTAGCTCCAGTGCACACTTTATTTTCCTAAGCATGGTTTAAATTAATTGAATTGGAAATTTGTTGAAAAAACAAAGTTTCTTTTTTACATCTGTTAGAATATTATGTGTGAGAGAGAAGACCTGGAAACTTAGCAAAGACATTTGAATTGTATGTGTACCAAACAGGTGACATGGCTTCTTAAACAGTGGAGTTCGTTTCATAGTAATGGTTATCTGTTGGGATTGGACATTTCACTCTTTCCAATAAAGTGAAATATTACAACTATTAAATCCCAACCAATAAAACAATATGATTAGCTGACTTATTTTGACTGTGTTGCTTATTTGCTTCCTCTACTGCAGTACTAATGTTTGCAGATAACTTTGTTGTTATTTTATAAAAGCAGTCTACCCAAGTTTAGAGCCTTACCAAGCTAAGTAATTGAATCAGATTTTTTTTCTGTAACTGATCATCTTTATTTTCAGCTTGTTGAACATGCATGGAAATGTTGCAAAAATCTTTCAGCTTAATGGATTTATTTTTTATTTTTTCATTGGCTGAAAAGTAAGCTTATGCTGCTTAGTATTGATAAGCTGGGTAAGATGAGGCATACAGCCTGCCTTCTCCTCTTAAAAAAGCCAACAAATTAAAACAACACAACAACAACAACAACATATTTTTCCTATTCTGTGGATGCTCTATTTAACAGAGGCACTTTTGCGATATTACAGACCAGGTAGGACAGAATTTGCTTTCTGTGTGCATATTTTTGAAAAAAATAATAATTTTAATGCCTGTTTTGGCTGACTTAAAGTTTGACTTGGATCATATTTGGATATTGGATATTGGATATTGGAAAATACTTAATTTCTGAATCCTGCCTTTTTTGGAAACTCCACTGTGAATATAGAAAGTAGCCATCCAGGGATTTGTGTGCTAGGAATTAAGTTAAACATTTGTTTTGCTATGCTGTTTGGCTAGTTTGTATAGTATAGAAAAATGTATAAAGGTATGCTAGGAGATATCCAGATCAGATATCATATCATCTCTATTTCAGTTCTGTTATTTCAAGTGATAAATCTGTCCACGGTTTCTCTGTGTCTTTTAGGTTTAATTTTTTTTTTAATAAAATGCTGGGTTTCTCCACTTCCAACAATGTTTTTTTCTCCTAAATATAATTTGCCAATCCACTGCCAGTTGCAGTTCCATGTAGGCATATTATTTGCTAGCTATGTAAAAATGGATGTGTTTTAAAAGAATAGACCATGCTTTGTTTTATTTTTATTTCTTTTAAGTTGCTGTTTCTGGAATTATCTTCTTTTTGAATATAATAAAAGTTTAGACTTTTATATATTGTAAGAATTTTAAGGGCATTATATTGTCCAGTATACATCTTCCTGATAATAAACTTTACAGTGTGATTAATAACAGTCTACCTGAGATTCTAGGAGTCCCTCACAATTTCATCTTTTGGAAGGCTAATAAGACTTTGCTCTTCCCCCAAGCATTGGCCTAGGATGGGGGTTGATTCAGGAGGTTATTAGTCTGATTGGTTTGGCACCTACTAGGCAAGGTGTTTTTTTGTTTTTTCCTTGTCTCCACTGATTGTTTTGAGTCACCTATAATCATTAGATGATATGGGGATTTTATACTTTCCATCATCAAATTAGTCTTATTTTAAGATTATAAGGAATATACAGTTGCATTCTTTGAACTGCTTATATGTTGGTTAGAGTAAATAGTTTAGGAATTAAGAGCCATCCCCTTAAGGGATTGCTTTCTGGGAAATGTAGTTTATGTCACGTGTTTCTGATTGGCTACTGAGTCAGACTTCTAATTGGCTACGGGGCAAACTTGCTACGTGTAAACTAGCGGGGCTTTTTGAATTCCATCCCTATTGGAAGCTGCTTGCTCCCTCAACATGGGGACAAACTACCTCGTTTATTTGCAGGATTAGCCAGGATTGGGTATTATGACACCCAATTGGCCTTGAGAAAGAGTTAAAACTGAAGCTACACCTCTGTGCTCCTTGCTTCTGGTTCCCAGTTTCAACTCTGTCTGGCCGAAGAAGGACGGGTTGCTTACCTGCCTTCCCCCTTTTGCCTCCATCTGCTTCCTGGGGCCCGAGAAAGACCCACAGCCTCTGCAAGGCTGCACAAGACTATGGCTGCTGGGAAACCTTCCAAGGCTTTACAGAGGGATGAAGAGAGGAGGCACAGGGCCCTGGAAAAGCAGGTGTCCAGGGCTGAACAGAGGGGTAGGCCTAGTTCTCCCCTGAGGTCCAGATTGCCTATTAGATCAAGGTCTAGGACTCCTCCCAGGGGGGATTCCCCATTATATGTTAGGGAATATGCAGGGGATATTTCCCCTCTCCCATCTCCATGGCAGAACAGGGCCCCTATCTGAGGGATCCTTTTCAATGCAGGAGGGCCAGGGGGGATAGCCCCATTAGATCGGCCTTGGCTCCACAGACCAATGACTGTGAACAGGCTGGGAAGGAGGATTCCTTCATTAGAGACATGGAGCAGCTTCCTGCAAGTATTCAGAGGTTTATTTCCTCTGCAATTTCACATGGAATTGCTACTGGATTGCAAAAGGGGAACTGCAAGCCCTGCAACTGTGGCAAAGATCACTGGGGGGGAACACTGCTCAGGCCAGGCCTAGATCCTCCCCCTCAGGAGTGCACCGACCAATTTTGCCTTCTCTGGCTAGCAAAGGTTCCATGGCTGGGGATCAGGTTCAGTGAGAAGTAGATATGTCTGATGATGTGGATCCCTCAAAGCCTGAAGCACCAGCATTCTCAGGCTTGTTTCCCCCAGATTTGTTCAAATCTCTGCTGTGTAAGCCCACATCGCAGCTGGGTGAGATGGAGAGCGCCAAGGAAGGTGGTCTGGAAAAGAAACCGGAGGGCTGGGTTTACTCAGAGCCTCCTCCAGCGAAGGAGGAAATCCCTGCTCCTAAGCTATTCTTGGAAGTAGTTAAGAATCAGTGGGGAAAGCCAGGAGATTCTTTAACATAGAGCCTAGTTTTTCTGAGGCTTTGCAGGTGCCCACAGTTGACCCTCCAGTGGTGGCCTTGCTTCACATCTACGGTGGTGTCCGGCCACCAATGACACTAATGACAAGAAGACGGAGCTGACTCTTCGCAAAACATTCCTGTCTTCTGCATGGGCCATCAAGGCAGCTGCCTCAGCATCGTTCTTCAGCTGCATGGCTATCCTTTGGCTCCAACAGATGCAGGAGCAGATTCCGCCAGAGGAGGTGCGTACTCATCAGGATCTCAACAAGCTGGTTGCTATTGCTCAATTTTCTGCTGACACCACTCTGCATGCCATGAAGTATGCCTCCCAGGCAATGGCCTCCTTGGTGACCTCCAGATGCCTCCTGTGGCTGTGGGGGTGGCAAGCTGAGAACAAGGCGAAGTGGCACCTGGCCTCATCACCTTATGCTGGGGGCTCCCTTTTCGGTGCCCTGTTGGACCCAATCCTCGTTGAGGACAAGAATAAGAAGAAGGTCATGCTCATGCCTGCAAAGAAGTTGGAGCAGAAGTCTGCACCTTATTTTCGGAAGCAGCCCTATCATCAGTCAGATCAGGAAGTTCAACAAAGCAGGTATTTTTCAAGATCAGATAGGCAGTCGGATAGACATTACCTGAGGGATAGGCCTAGGTTCCAACCCCAGAGGAAGAGGCCCTTTCGGGGGGGGATGTCACCATCCCTACCGCCAGGGCAGATAGGTCAATGGTGACCCCACCCCTAGGCAGCAGACTGATTCTGTTTGCTGAAGCCTGGGCTGACCTTATCACAGATGCCTGGGTTCTGAACACCATTAGATTTGGCTTGTGCCTGGAGTTCTTCTCCATTCCTCCGAACCACTTTCGGACATTTTCAGTCATCAAGAGTAGAAGCGTAATGATCATGAAACGTAATGATTTCATGGCCTCCATTGAACTGACAGAGGCTTATCTCCATATCTCCATATTCTCTGGCCATCGTAAATACCTCAGGTTCTCCTATTTAGGTAGGCATTATCAGTATAGGGCCTTACCATTTGGACTGGCATCCGCGCCTCACTAAGGTCCTGGTTGTGGTGGCGGCTTCTCTCTGAGAGCGCTCTGTCAGGATCCAATGTTATCTTGATGAAATTTTGGTCCAGGCAGCATCATTTGAATGCGTGAGGGAGAACATTTTGTTTGTAGTGTCTACGCTCCCAACAGTTAGGTTTTTCAGTGAACTTGGATAAGAGTTCCCTGGTCCCCAGCACCAGGATTCTTCACCTGAGGACTCTCATAGATTCCAGGTTGGGGAAGGTGTTCCTGTCCCACAACTGCAAGGTTAGTTTGTTAGCTTTAGTTAGACGTCAGTGTTTTGTTCCTGTAGTTGTGCTCTCCTGTTTGCTGGGGAAATTCATTTCTTGCATACATGTGGTGCCTTGGGCTCGTCTGCATGCAAGACCACTTCAATGGCATCTCTTTACAAGGTAGAGCAGAGGAATATGTCCAGTTCCTCGCGGACAAAGTTGCTCGGCTTCGGATGGACCTGGACTCCAATTGCGCAGAGCCAGCCGGGGTACCGGGGGAAGGTCTTGAACACCACCTCTGGACTGACTTTCAACCTGTTGCTCCTGATGAAGTGGACAAGGCCATGGGAGCGGTGAGTGCTGCCACGTGTGTACTGGACCCGTGCCCCTCCTGGCTGGTCGCGAACAGCAGGGAGGTGACGCGGAGCTGGGTCCAGGCGATGGTGGATGCTTCTCTTTGGGAGGGCTTCTTCCCACCGGCATTGAAGATAGCGGTGGTGAGACCCCTCCTGAAGAAGCCATTGTTGGACCCAGCTAGTTTGAACAACTACCGTCCAGTCTCCAACCTTCCCTTCATTGGGAAGGTTGTTGAGAAAGTGGTAGCCTCTCAACTCCGACGGTCCTTGGATGAAGCCGATTATCTGGACGCCTTTCAGTCTGGATTCAGGCCTGGCTACAGCACGAAAACCGCTTTGGTTGCACTGACCGATGATCTCTGGAGAGCCAGGGATGGAGGTCATTCCTCCATCCTGGTGCTCCTTGATCTCTCAGCGGCCTTCGATACCATCGACCATGGTATCCTTCTGCGACGGTTACGAGAGGTGGGAGTGGGCGGCACCGTTTTTCGGTGGTTCTCCTCCTACCTCTCGGACAGGTCGCAGTCGGTGTTAGTTGGGGGAGAGAGGTCGACCCCTAGGCCCCTGAAATATGGGGTTCCTCAGGGTTCGGTCCTATCCCCCCTTCTGTTTAATATCTACATGAAGCCACTGGGTGAGATCATTCGACGGCACGGGATCAAATACCATCAATATGCGGACGATACTCAGCTGTATCTGTCCGCCCCGTGCCAACTCAGTGAGGCGGTTGACATGATGTGCCAGTGCCTGGAGGCTGTCAGGGTCTGGATGGGGATTAACAAGCTTGTACTCAATCCAGACAAGACCGAGTGGCTGTTGTGTTTTCCTCCCAAGAATTTGGCTATTATTCCATCACTCAGGCTGGGGGGTGAAAATTTACGGCCCTCAGACAGGGCGCGCAACTTGGGAGTCCTTCTGGATCCACAGCTGACTTTAGAACATCACCTGTCGGCTGTGACCAGGGGGACATTTACCCAGGTTCGCCTGGTGCACTAGTTGCACCCCTACCTGAACCGGGAGGCACTCGCAACAGTCACTCACGCCCTCGTGACCTCAATACTGGACTACTGCAATGTGCTCTACATGGGGCAGCCTTTGAAGAGTATTCGGAGACTTCAACTCGTCCAGAATGCAGCCGCGCGAGCGATTGTGGGTGCACCTCGGTACACCCACGTTATACCTATCCTCCGCGAGCTGCACTGGCTACCGATTGGTCTCCGGATACGCTTCAAAGTGCTAGTCGTAACTTATAAAGCCCTTCATGGTATTGGACCTGGGTACTTGAGAGACCGCCTGCTGCCAATTATCTCCCAAAGACCCGTCAGATCACACAGGGTCGGCCTCCTCCGGGTTCCGTCCACCAGCCAATGCCATCTGGCTACTACCCGGGGGAGGGCCTTCTCTGTAGCAGCTCCGGCCCTTTGGAATGAACTCCCCGCGGAGATCCGGACCCTCATCTCTCTCCAGGCCTTCCGGAAAGCCGTCAAAACCTGGCTGTGCCGGCAGGCTTGGGGTTGATGAGTTCCCCTCCCCTCTCGACTGGTATGGCTGTGTGATTTTCGTGTATTTTAATTATGTGTACTGTTGTTTATGTTCCCTTTCCCCTTTGAGTTGTTCGCCGCCCTGAGTCCCTCCTGGAGCAGGGCGGCATACAAATAAACCAAAACTAAACTAAACTAAATCTTGCTGCATCAGAGGTCCAACTCCAGCAGCTCAGAGGGAAGGGTTTCAGTGATGCTGCACATGTAGCTGTCGTTGAGGTGGTGGCTCTCCCAGGTGCTACACAAGGGCTGCAAGTTCAGGGAGTTGGAGTGCCTCATCCTGACAACGAACACCAGCTTGTATGGGTGGGGAGCTCTCTTGGAGTCCCCTTGCATTGCGGCATTTCAAGGACCATGTTCGAGACTGAGACGTCTTCGCCACCATGACAATGTGATGGCAAAGGTCCATGTCATCCGGTAAGGCAACACACACTCCAGGGCTCTTCGTACAGAGGCGATGGCACTTGGCGCCTGGGGCAAGAGGCATTTTCGATCACTCAGGGCAGAGCACATCACGGGAGTGAACAATCATCAAGCCGACTGGCTCAGTTAGTCCACGGTTGACCACAGAGAGTGAAGTTTTCTTCCGGAGCTGTTCCAGACCATCTGCTCCAGATTCGGCCATCCAGAGGTAGACCTGTTTGGCCAAACCACAGAATACTCAAGTGGAACTCTTCTCTCGGTTTCCGACTCAGGGGACAGAAGGGGTCGACGCTCTTCGGACTCCATGGTCGGAGGGCCTGCTCTACGCTTTCCCTCCCCTTCCCCTTCTCCCTGGGGTAGTTCGGAAGGTGATCTCAGAGAGGGCAGAGCTCATCTTCGTGGCACCTTACTGGCTGTGCCGGGTGTGGTTTGTGGACCTCATGTGCCTGTCAGTGTCACATCTGTGGAGGATCCCGCAGAGGGATGTAGACCACAGGCAGGGGAACCTGGTGCATCCTGAGCCACAGTGGCTGCAACTAGCTGTGTGGAGATTGAGCGGGAATGCCTGAGGGATGCCCAGCTTTTCCAGAGAGAAATCTCCACCATTGATGCCTCATGCCGGGGTTCCACCACCAGGATCTATGATTCCACCTGGCAGGTCTTTGCAGAGTGATACCAGGCCTCAGGAGCAGATCCCCATGAGGCTTCGGTACCGTGCGTCTTGGAGGTCCTCCAAGAGGGGTTGGATAAGGGGCTCTCACATGGTACCCTTAGGAGGCAGGTAGCAGCCCTATCAATATCATTCAGGGAGAAGGGCTCCTTCCACTTTCCCAGATTCCATTAGTTAAGAGGTTCCTGAGGAGCGCGGGCAACCTCCGCCCCCTGGTAGTCCACAGATTTCCAACTTGCAGCCTCACTATGGTTCTCCAAGCTATGACAGGGGCACCATTCAAACCACTGAGGACGGTTGACCCTTAAGGTAGTGTTTCTTGTGGCGGTCACCTTGGCCCATTGCATCTCCAAACTGGGGGCATTGTCCTGCAGGTTGGACCTTTCTCCCCAAGGTAAATTCCCCTTTTCACAGATCACAGGAGGTGGTCTTGCCAGATTTTTTCCCGGACCCGTCATGCTTTTAGTTTCCTTTTACCCATCTTCCTTGGGGAAGAGGGTGTCTTCCTCTCCTATAGAGCGGTGGATCAAATTGGCCATCGCACTGGCCTATGAGGTTCAGCATCTACCGATTCCCCAGGGCATCATGGTGCACTCCACCAGGAGCGTGGCTACCTTGGCGGCCTGGGCTACACAGGCGCCTATTCCGGAGATTTGTAGGGCCGCTACTTGGGTGTCCCCATCTCCCTTTATCAGGCACTACAGGTTAGACACTTATGCATCGGCTGGTGCGGTGTTTGGGTGTAGTGTGTTACAACAAGTGGTAGCACATGAGGAACCCAGGACCAATAGTGCCCCCAATTAGGGACGTCAACTTGGGTATGTCCCAATCCTGGCTAATCCTGAAAATTGCTCCAGAAAATGACAGTTGGTCTTACCTTAACTGTTATTTTGGGAGGTTTGTAGGATTAGCCAGGTTCCCACCCTAGCATTGGTCCATGGGGTTGGGGAGCTCAGGGGATAGAGGGTGTCCCCTTATGACTTGTTTTCAGGTATTTTTCAATGGACATGACTCATTGATACTGGGAACCAGAAGCAAGGAGCATAGGGGCGTGGCTTCAGTTTTAACTCTGTCTCGAGGCCAATTGGACATCATAATACCCAATCCTGGCTAATCCTGCAAACCTCCCAAAATAACAGTTTAGGTAAGACCAACTGCCATTTCACCTGTGTGAATGGGAACAGATTATGTGCACCTGAGAAGAATCTTTTCAGTGACTTTGAGTTATTGTTTTGAGAATGCCTGACAAATGCCTCCCTTTCTGTGGAGTTTGTCTGTGTCAAAGAGTCTGCCACTGAAAACTAAACAGTTTAAATATTGATTTATTAAGTTAGTCTAACTACTGATTGTAAAATTATTGAAAATAAATATAATCTGCTCAGTGGTAATCATTATTTGTTTATTTAAAAAGAACGTAGCTTTATAACAACTCCGGAGATATTCCAGTATTGACAGTTTGGGGAATTTAAATATATTGAATCTGGACCAAATTGTGAAAGTTATTATAATTAAATATTCTGCCAATTTCACAATTTGGGGCCATCTAGCTTCCAGATGTTTTAAAATGGTGTTTAGGAAGCAGCTCACCCAAGGTATTAATAACTTTGATTTCAAGGCTTCCCACACAAAGAAAAATAATATTGTTCCTGATTATATGTTTGCATGTGAATATTGTATAAAATTAAACTTACCAAAATTCTATGTTATCATATAAAATTATACTTCTGTCTCAACATTTTCAAAATATGCTATTATTAAACCTGGAGTCAAGCTGCTGCACTGATATTGAAGTTATGACATCACAATTGTTCTCATGGTATTTTTTTTTACACCATCCCTTATATACCATTAAGAAAAGAAAAAAAAATGCCAAAAGAAGAAGCTGATCATCCAATGGACTGTTGCCCTAAAAAAGAAACCTCAAATCCCATGCAAAGGCTCCCATTTATTTTATAATTAAGTTTTATTTTTAATATCTACATTTTCAGTAGCCGATGTGCTAATTTCTGTGTTTTTAAATGTTCACAAAAGTCCCTTAAAACTCCTACTTGATTAGTTTTTGTATATCAATTCCTATTAATTAATTTGTCAAATTGTAGTTTTCTACTAACACTAAATTATACTTGTTAGTTTAAGCCTCATTTACTCATACATTTAAAATTCAAAAAGAATTAAACAATCTTGAAGCAGAACACTAGATTTATAATACTGTGAGTTGTAAATTCTGTTTTCATTAATGCAAAAAAAATTTTTGGATAAAAGAAAATGACAAGTCTCAGAATTTTTGGAGCAGGGTGACTTTTGATGCATTAGCTAATGGCTTTTTCAGTTTAATAGGCTACATTATTAATATAGAATAAACAGAAGAATATTCTGTTTACTTGATCTTATTATAAAGTTTGTTTAATAAGAGAAGTTTGGAAATTTTAAAGGGCATTTGTTACAGTACAGTACAAGATATGATGGAAGGCCTTCTAAACTATCATTAAATTTTGGAAGAAACATGGATATGTCTTCATTCTTAATATAAATAGCTTGGGTTCTTTTTTTCCTTTTTTTTAAAAAAAAGTCTTTGTCTTATAAAATAGAAATGAAATGTCATCTAAACTTAGAAAATGTGACAGTTGTTTAAATCAGTGATTTGACAACTAAACTGGATATTCTGGAACCTTTATTAAACTAGCTCTGCAAATATTAGAAGAGATGGGAATGCCCTCATTTCTCTGGCTCCTCTTGTATTAGTGACTATATTTCATAAAGTATAGTTCATTAAAATGTTTCATATTTATTCTATTTTAAATTGAATTTGTTATCAAGGTTATGCATGCATGTATAATTAAGTACAAGGTTTTCATGTCCTTAATTATCTGGGAAGAGTGGAAATCAGTTAAATTTAAATGTTTCCTTGCAGAATCCTGATTAATTTCTAGTGTAATATATATGTAGAATTTGAAAAAATAGAATTCAGTTACGATCAAATTACTGCTGGTTTTGTTACTATCTGTAGAACTTAACACTATTTTCTTGTCAGAATAAGAAAAGCACCTCTCGGTGTCAAATGACATGGAGATAACAGTGGCAAAGTGATCGAGGGTATATATTGACATACATCTATTTTGGATTCTCTTTTCTTTTACAAAATTCTTGTATACATTTCTGCTGTTCGTTTATTTATTTTATTATTATATTATTTATTCATTTATCTATAATGCAATAGCTGTATTATAACTAAGATTGGTGAATTGCATTTATTTGTTAGATTTTTGATATATCACAATTGGCTAATAGTGATAGTAAAAATCAGCTAATATTAAAAATATTAAACATCAACCAGCTAATAATATTTTATAATATTTAAGTGTAGGATGTTTTTATATACATGGGTTTATGATATTCATTCTTTTAATTATAGTTTGGTACTCTTGAAACTTCATTTCCAAAAATACCGTAGGTAGAAGTGTTTTGAACTGATGTTCAACTTTGGCAACTAAATAATTATAACTAGGACCACTAGGATTGATTGCTGCTATTAGCATAGCACCTATTCCTTGATTTTCTTTTTTTTTTTTAGGTTTTTACTTGCTGGAGGTGACATCCCAATTCAAATAACATTGCTTATACGTTTCATATGCCTTACATGCCATTGCTTACTTGTACTAAGTGCTATTTTTTGCAAGGAAAGAATGGTATGTTGGATTGGAATTCTAGAAATTACTATGCAAGAACAGCTGCTTACAGAATGATGTTTCAACAGGTAGTTAAAGGCCAAGATAACCCTACACCATTATAGAATTCCCAAGTAGAATATAGGAGTTTTGTGCTGTGAACATTGGTCAGCATCCCAGGCAGACTCAGGCATTCACTGGTTGCTTGCCAAGCATAGAATTAAGAAATTCTTTCTCGGTCATATAGATGTGGAGAGATATCTTCAACCTTTTATGTAAAGAAAGAAAAGCAGACTGATTGCAAGCCTGCTTCTAAATGGCAGAAGCAGAGAAAAATAACTCAAAACTGTCCCAAACATTTTTTTTTTCAAGAGGCAACTCGACTTTCTGTTTTTTCTTTGTTTGCTTCTCATACAAGAAGCTTCTTCAGTTTCTTGGATAAGAAGTGAAACATCTTCAAAGAAAAAAAAGAAATTCCAGTTGCCTCGTGGGAAAAAAATACCTTTGGGACAACCGTAACCTGGATGACTAAGAATCTCCATAGACAAATAAGTCCAAACTGAAACTTCAAGATTAAATAGAGATACAACTCCAGTAACACAGAAATAGAATTCTTGCATATAGTGTATAACAATGAATGTGGGCAACTGGAGACAAAATCGCTGGCTCATCTAAGAAACAACCTGAGGGCCCATCACCAGATAAATCCATGATACAATCCAAGTCAAATCAGTTCTTTTTACAGAACAAGAAACTGCATGAGTTTGGAAAGTGAGGTTATAGGGAACAGAAGACTTTTAACAAGAGAAGGCCTGGAAGATGGTCTTACTCTCTATACCTGGAGTTGTTTAGTTTGCCTGATAGTGGAGCTAACACCTCATCCTGAAACAAACAGGTCTCTTTCATTCAACCCTCTTTACTTGTAGCCTATTTTAAAGCTTTGCATTTTCTCAGTCATGATCTGGCTCCCTGTTGTCTGAACCAGCAGTTACTATACTTTCCCTGACTCTCAGCCATTATTCATAGGTGGGTGGCCCAAGCTAAGAGTTTGACATCTTCTCCTCTTTAGCCTTAAAATTAGAAAACAGAAACCTTAAATGCTTTTAAAATAAAAGCAGGATGCAAAACAGCATGGAGGAAGAAATTGTTTACCAGGGCTCAGAGGGAGCTAGGAACAGTCTCCACTTGCCTCTGCTTAAAATTTCCAGGGAAAAAGAATTTGCAGGTAAATGGAAGTAATGGATGGTATCCTACTTTGGCAAGTTGGGTAATCTGTTTAATAAAAAGTGTGCTAGAATTTTCTTGTTTTTTATGCATTAGTAAATATCTGTATTTTTCTGAACAACTATAGGATGTTGGATGCTTAACGTCAACCTCTGTTTATCCACATTTTAGACAGAATCAATATAATTTTTTTTCCTGTAGAGTCTTAATAAGAACACAATAAAGAACTACAACCTGTAGTTCAGTATCTTTAAACCTTGTCAACTTTAACTCCTAGAATTCACCAGCTAGTCCACATGTCTCAAAATTGGCAAGGTGGAAAACACTACTCTAGTCACAAATCAGCATACTATGGAACAACAAAACTGCATTATACAAAGTATTCTTAATCTTTTGAAACATCAGTAAGTCGGTACAAGTTGTGGCACTCTTACTGGGATTGGGGAAAGATGGCAGGTGAGGGGCTGCCCAAAAGATAGGTAACGGTCAGGGACGTGCAGTCACTAGAGGCAAGGGAGGCGGAGCCTCACCACTCTCCTCAGGAAAAGAAAAGAAATTTAAATATTTTTTTCAAATAATTAAAGCCAAGATAGTTGCTACCAGATTACAGGTCACAGTGGCTTGGTGTCTGCTTAGTGTTAACCAAAGCAGGAGGCGAGAGAACTCGGGGCCTCTTTTCCATAAGGAATTTTTCGCCTTCTAAAAGTTAATAAAGAGTTAAAAGGCAAAGAAGTTCAGATGGAAAAGAGGCACTAATTCTCCCGCCTCCTGATTTGGAAGCAGCCAATCGTGTCTTCTTGAGCACGCTTACGTTGGGTGGGGCGTGCTTCAGAGGAGAGAGGAATGGGCGAGAAGGAGGAGGCTGCCTCTTTGCTGCAGACCTGGGCGCTTGGCGGCTCCCGCGATGCAAAGTAAGTGCCCCACCATCCCCGATGTTGCCGCCCGCTGCCCCGGCCTGCTTCTCCAGGCTCCGCCGCTGGAAGTCTTGGATCGCCTCTGGGGGAAGGCTGGGTGAGAAGCAGAGCGAAGCTTCTCCGCGGCCTCCCGGCGCCAGGAGGCCACGGAGAAGCTTCGCTCCGCTTCTCACTCAGCTTTCCCCCAGAGGCGATCCGAGACTTCCAGTGGCGGAGATTGGAGAAGCAGCAGCCGCAGGCCGGGTCAGCGGGTGGGCAGCGGGGCACTTTGTATCGTGGGAGCCGCCAAGCGCCTTTGCTGCAGACCCGGGTGCTTGGCGGCTCCCGCAATGCAAATTTCCCCCCCCACCGCCGAGGCTGAACGCTGCCCTGCTTCGCAAAAGGATGCCCAGCTGAGCCTCACCAGGCATAACCCTCACCGCACGTCACTGGTAACAGTAGGTGGCAAGAACTACCAACCACTGCTCCAAAATGCAGGAAGATGGGTAGAAAGCCACAAAGAGGAACAGAGGCTTAGGATTTTCTGCATCCCACCCTACACATTCAGCTGTCATATGCTCACAGTGCCATGTTAGAAAAGGGTTTGCAGAATAAACTCATAAAGAATGCATAAACATTATTCAAATGGTGATTGAGAATTCTATATTTTTCATGCGTAGTTGTTCTTTAAACAACACATACTATAAATTTAACAGCATACACTCCTACATTTATTCCCCATGTGAAGGTATTTTTATGAAGCGGTTTGAGTAGAAATAGAATAGAATACCGCGTTTCCCTGAAAATAAGACAGGTTCTTATTTTCTTTTGCCCCACAAAATATGCTCTTGGGCTTATTATAGGGGAGGGCTTATTATTTTCTGGGGCAAGTGAGAAGCGAGGTGCACCTTTTACCTTTCCAGCTCCGTCACATCCCTCGCCATTGTGTTCAGGGAAGCTGCTGGTAAAAAAAAACCTTCTTGCAAATTCAGTCAAACTTCTTGAAGTTGCGAGAAGGGTTTTTCTTACCAGGTGCTTTCCTGGACACAATGGCGAGGAACACGATGGACCTGGAAAGATAAGAGGCATGCCTCGTGGCCCAACACCGCCCACCTTGCCCCAATGGTAAAGGCAGCCTACCTGGTTCCCTTCCCCACTGTCCCTTTAGCAAGGGGTGGCAGGTGGGGGGGAGGAAAGCAAGGCGCACCTCTTACCTTTCCAGGTCCGTTGCGTTCTTCGCCCTTTCGTCAAGTGAATCCCCTTGTAAAAAACACCTCATGAGTTCAACTTGCAAGGTTTTTTTTACAAGGGGATTCAATGGGCTAAAGGGCGAGGAACGCAGCGGAGCTGTTAGTCTCTGGTAGCGTTAGGATGCGCATCTCACTTCTCTGCCCCCAACCTGCCACCCCTTGCTAAAGGGATGGTGGGGAAGGGAACCAGGCAGATTGCCTTTACCATTGGGCGAGGTGGGCAGTATTGGGCCGTGAGCCGTGCCTCTTACCTTTCCAGGTCCGTTGCCAGTTAAACTCACGAGGTTTTTTTTACAAGGGGATTCACTGGACAAAAGGGCGAGGAATGCAACGGACCTAGAAAGGTAAGAGCTGCGTCTCGTCTCTCCCCCTACCTGCCACCCCTCGCTAAAGGGACGGTGGGGAAGGGAACCAGGCAGGCTGCCTTTACCTTTGGGGTGAGCAGTGTTTTTTTGCATGAGAAGGAACAGGCAGGAGGGAGTGATCACATTGCTGGCCTGCTGCTGTTTTTGTGGTGGGGTCTTTTTGCGCGGGAGGGAAGGGTGGGGGGTGGAAGCACTTTGCTTCACCTGCCGCTGTTTTTGCAGCGAGCCCTCTTTTTGCCTCGCAAGCTGTTCTGGTAGGTGGTACAGTGGTAATAGCAGGCACCGGTTGCACATGCACTTAAATAGTTGGGGGTGGGCTTATTTTTGGGGAGGGCTTATTATGGTGCATGCTTTGAAAAGCCCGATTGGGCTTATTAGCAGGGTATATCTTATTTTCAGGGAAACACGGTATAATTTTTATCTCTGAAATGTAGCAGTTAGCTGTATTTCTGCTAAGTTCAACAGTATTTCTGGATAACAGGCATCTAAACTTCAAGTATCTTTAAAATTATTTTAGCTTTCTGAGTATCATCAGTGTCCAAGCAATGTTTGGTTTAGGTTTGGTTTATTAGATTTATATTCCTTTGGAACGAACTCCCCGTGGAGATTCGTACCCTCGCCACCGTCCAGGCCTTCCGCACAGCCCTTAAGAACTGGCTAGCCCGTCAGGCCTGGGGACAAGGATAGCCGCCCCTCCCGAATGATGAATGTATGTTGCTTATTACTTTTATTATATGTGTCTTCGTCATTGTTTTGTATTCCCCCTCCCTGATTTTATGTGAGCCGCCCTGAGTCCCCTCAGGGAAAAGGGCGGCCTACAAATATTAATAAAATCTCTAAAAATCTCTAAAAATATTCCGTCCTTCTCCCAAGGACTCATGGTGGCGTACAACATTAAAAGAAACACATAATACAAAAGTTAAAAATGTCATTTTCCTTCATATTTTTTTAGAAATTACTGAGATGCAAGACTTCCCCTCCTTCCTCTTTCCTAGTTTTCTAACATTAGATACAGATTAATATAGCTTGACCCTGGATTATTCTAATATCTTGCTAAAAGTGTAGGTGGGTTTTCATTTCAATCTTGCTCATTCCTTCCCTTGTATAGACAATCTTATTTATAAATTTTATTTATAAATGTGCAGAGGACACAAAGCTGGATGGCTGAAGTGGAGGGAAGAGAGAGAGATTGCTGAGAATGTTTGAAACTTGAAACAATTTGAATTCAATTTTTTGTGCGCTGTTAACGTGAAGAATTAGTCCCATTAGTATTGGGTGTTGATAATATTCTGCCTATTATAGGACAGCTTTGCAGGAATGAAAATAATTGATGAAATAATTATTATCTTTAGATTGTTAGAAAAGGTAAGGGTGAAACTGGTGCCAATAAAAATGTGAGAATATATGTCAGTAAGAACCAGCAAAAAATATCTGCATCTAGAAAGTTTATAGTAGGGACAATTATTCTTTTTAGCCATTTTTTCACATGAACAGATATTAACTATATGTTATTTGTGACCCAGGTTTAATAGCTTAAAACATTTCAAAGATATTGACTGCATTGTGGGTGGGCAAAATGACTGCTGCTTCCAGATTGCAGTTGTATGGCCAAAGATGAACCGCTTCATTTTGCTGTCGTAATGAGGTCTGCAGGGTGCTTTAGAAAGCTTCTGCTTTGTTCTGCAGACTATATTAAGACAGCAAAATTGAATGATTTTTCCTGTGACTGCTATTTAGGCCTACCCCCACCCATAGTCTTTCCATTCTTCTGCAACATGAGGACTGGAGATCTTCAAAAGGTAAGTGTGGGATGGATGATGGGAATGTGAGGAACAAGCTCAAGTGATCTGGGGTCCTGCTGGGCAGTAGAACTGGAGATAGGTCAGGGGCACTGCAGCATCCATGCAATCACTCATAAGGGCAAATGACCATGGGGGGATTGCAGTGGCCATAACTTTGAAACAAGGGATGTCTACAGCTTTTTTGGGGGAGGGGTGTCTTTCATATACTTCAAATAGCCATTAAGTGACTGATGGATATTGTATCTTGGTACCAGTACTTTATTTTATCATTCATAAATATCTTTGTGCTTAATTTCATTGGATGATAACAAACTCAAAAAGTGAAAAAGTAAACATCTTTATTTAACTGCGAGTGGAAGTCTTCTTGGTTCCAGTCCAACACATCAAGTAGACCACACCAGTTTTATATTTTTAAAACCCTTGTTTCTACTGCATACATTTCTCAAAGCAATTTGCATTAAAATTAAGAAATAAAAGTATGCTTAAAAAAAAACAGCACAGTGACTATTCATGCCTGCTTCTTCCTACTCTTAACAGCAGCCACTAAGAAAATTCAAGAACTTAGTCAGTTGGCAAAGCAGTTGCCAAAGTCTTTGTCTTTCTGCTCCAATTGTTTGAAACAGTGTTTCTTTGACTTTTCTCTCTTAGCACCTCTTCCCATTTTTAAAAATTATGGAGAATTCCAAAAGAGCTTTTGTTTGTATGAGTTATATTCATAGATATTTACTATTTTAAAAATTAAAATTGGTGTATTTGCTGCCACTGCTGCTTCTCACAAATGTTTGATGGGATTTTAATATTGTATTATTTTTCAATATAGGCTGACAAATAATTTTGATTTCACAGAGCCCTGAGAGGGTCTAAGGAGACCCCCAGGAGACATAGGTCTAAGTAGAAGGGGATGAGGGAAACAGGTGCAGAAGCAGGCAATTGAGAAGGCAGAACTAATATTTTTATTAATATGATTTCATGTCATGTGTTGAAGGAACTCACTACAACCTTTCTTTGTTCTTTGTGTTGTAGGAACCCTTTTTCGCCTTTTCTTGCTTATCTACTCTTTTTTAAAAATAAAAACAATTTGAATCATGATCAGTAGCTGAGATACAGCTAATGGGATAGACAAAGAGTTACTTAGCTTTGGTTATTTTCTCTTCCTGCTCCTCTCTTGGCTCTTGTGGTGTTATATTATCTTGAGTGGTTTGGCATGGTAATGCCTTTTTCCCTCCCTCCCATTATGAATTTCCAGAGATCCCATATGCATTCATTTCAGTCAAAATTGATGGTAGTATTAGCTCTTTTGAACACAATAGGTTGGATTTCTATTTTAAAAGCATCCATGTTAGTTCTCCTGCTAACTGTCTTAAGTCTTTGAAATTGATAGTTCTTGGATGTAAGCCACTGTCACTGAGAGCAAAGTAACTTTTAAAATTATCAAGTAAAATATTGCATGTGGTTATAATTTAGATGAAACAGTGAAAGTGGCCTAAAATGCAATGAACCCAGCTTCCTTTTAGACTATTTAAAGATTAGTTATATTGTAGGGAGGGCTAAGGAAAGGCCTCAATCTAAAGAAATGGTTTGCAGCTGTTGTGAACCACACACTGATGCTACTTCTTGTTACATGTGTGGGTCTCTGTGGCCGCTCCGACCCTCTGGAACGAACTCCCCGTGGAGATTCGAACCCTCACCACCCTCCAGACCTTCCGCACAGCCCTTAAAACCTGGCTATTCCGACAGGCCTGGGGCTAAAAAGCTTCTACCCCCTTCTCGAATGGTATGACTGTTGTGTGTTTTAAATTATGTATTGTTGCGTGTTGTTTTAAATTTTTTGTCTGTATCCCCCTCCCTTAGTTGAGTTGTGAGCCGCCCTGAGTCCCCTTCGGGGGAAAAAGGCAGCATATAAATAAAATAAACTTAACTTAACTTAACATAGGTCCACAAAATTAACTTTTCTAGAATCATGTGCCATGTACTTTTCTGAATTATTTTCATGATAAGAGTTCTAAAATATGGAACCTACAGTCCTTAGATTAACTTTTTTTTAGTGAGCACACATACTATGATATTCTGATAACAAGGATATTGTGTTAAAATATGCTTCTATGGCATATATATTGGATTAGAATACAGCTACCATATCTGAGCTCTAAAAGTTTGAATAATCATTTTATCGCAGCAGAATGATAGAAGACAGCTGCCATTTTGATGTTATCGTGATTTTTATAGCCTGCATCTGTAGCACATCTCTTTCAAAAATCTCATAGACTATTTCCTTGCAAATGCAATCTGTGAATTGTAATTTTTTATATCAAAGAATTTTATCAGTCATCCTAGTTTGAGAAAAATATATTAATTTTGTCTGGGTTATTTGTATTTTAATTCTTTTAGCTTTTCTGACTAACTTAAGTAGTTTCTTCCAAACTAATTTTTTCTACTTTTGTAACAATTGAAAACATTTTATGATCTATGATTTAAATGAAGTAATATAATCAGTCAATACTAGGAAAGTTTAATATATCCTTATTTTATATAGAAAAATCCTCTGCAAAATAGTTATTTGCCAACTGTTTACAATTATACAATAAAAAGTTCATGCTCCAATCCTCAGATAGTTGACGTGCACTTTAACTGTGCTTAAAATCACAGAATGGTTTTTGGTTGTAGGAAAACTGGTACCTGTATGTTTGATTTGACAATTCAGGCAGGGGTCATGATTCTGGAGGGGAAGAAATATCGGTTTATAAATGTACAACATAAAATCCTGTTACAGAAAGAAAAAAAACGATTTGGGACAATAGTGTAATACAATTAAATATACTAAATTAGAGCATACGTGTACATGATTACAGTAGAAAACTGGTATTGTAATTTATGTTCTGAGTTGTATTTTGCCAACTGTATTTCATGCCATTTCTTTAAAAAAAATAAGAATTTTGTAATAAGGATAATTCATTTTATGTTCTCAAAACTTATTATTGCACTACATTTGGTGATGTTGCTCATTAATAGTTTCTGGAGGCAACAGATACTTCATAACATTAGCTTTCTATTGGGGAAAAATATTGAGATTTCCAAGGTTCAGAAGAATTCATCTGGTTTGATAAAATATTTAATGCATCTAAAGATGAACAGTGGAGGCCTGGCATAAAGTCTCTTTGCTTTGAGAAATATAATTTGGCTAAAATGGATTTTTTTCTTATATTCTCGTCCATATTTAAGCTAAAAACTCTTGGGGAATGATGCATGGAAACATATTTAATGCATAACTTTGATGCAAATACTAACACAGTTGTGGCTTAATGCATAATAAGTGAAAGGAAGACAGAAATAGCATATCCAAATATAAATTGAGGATAAAAGTATGTGCCAACTAGAGTCCTCACATGATTCGTAGATATTATGCAAGTTTTTCAAATGCAGAACAGATGTTCATCATCTACTATGTAGAAGATACCTGTATAGAGAAATGGGGATGTCTTCAACAAACAGGCATATCTCTTGAATGGGATGGAACATGCTAAAGTTACTTCCAAGGATGAAATAGTGGCTGTTCATTTGAGGGGCTCTGAAAGGTACAGTGTTATTAATCGTTGTGGTCCTACCTGGGAGGGAATACTTTATGAGGTCACTCATGACCTCATCATTATTGCAGTTTTCTATATAAAGGGCTGCCTCTGAAGAGTACTTAACACTTGGTCCAGAATGCAATGACCCTAATTATTGGTTATAGCCATTATCCATGAACATATAACGTTGTGTGGATTTTCACATAGGATCTGAACTGCTGGCATTAATCTGTAATGCTGTCTTTGAAATTGGCAACAAGGTAACTGTAAACTGCTTCTAACCAGAATTTATCTGATGTGTGATTCCTAAAAAAACTATGGGTTGTTTATTGTGAAGTAATGGGAGGCTGGTGTTGAAGTCATAGAAGCTGCTTGCTTGTGAATCTGTTTGCATCAAAGAGAGATGGCCGGAGAGATGGTTCTGCAGGCTACTTCTGGCACGTGTGCCATAGGTTCACCATCATGGTCTTAGATAGTAGAAAATTGTGTCTGCAGTCTGCTAGTTCTAAGTTCATAGTACCATGAATGCAGTGCTAAAATAAGGAATGGGGTTTGCTTATCTTAAAAATTGTCAAGACAAGGATTTTCCTGCAGTGTTGTTGTCACTGTGATGAAAGCAATAAAACAAAATATGTACTAATTAGAATAGGAAAATTTCAGAGGTCTGCAATATAATGCCTCTACAGTCAAAGTTGTAGAACTCTGAGAATATAGTTAAAGCAGAGTTTCAATGCCAATAACATTTTTTCACGTTTTCTGTATTTTATTTCATCTATGTTTGAGGCCTTACAGTTTCTAGTTTCTTCTATTGATTATCAATATGTGCACTTTGCAAAAATTTTGAAGAACTCTCTTTGTGAGATTTCTAAAAAATGTTTCATAGTAACTTTTTATCATTTTCCAGTTTTATAGATTGCTGCCAGGCTTTTAGTGTATATTCCTTTGAAGTATTTCAACAAACTCTGATTTTTCAGTTTCTATTGCATTGTTGATGCAGTGTAAAAACTGATCAGAACTATTCAGGTTTTTGGAAGATTGGTAGATAAAGTGAAATCAGATGCCAGGATGAGGCAAGAAGACATTGTGGTGTTTCTTGTTATAAGCAGTGATGTGCGGTGAAGTTTATGGCAAAAGCCACCCTATGTCTATTGCCCTATGCCTGCCAGCGGCGGGGCTTCAGGCGAGGGGGCTTTAAAGCCCTGCTGCTGTGTCCGTCATAGAGTGGGATGCGTCCCGCCTGTATGGCAGACACTGGCGGGGCTTCGGCGGGGCTTTCGAAAAGCCACAGCGGGGCTTCAGCGGGGCTTTCCAAAAGCCGCGCCAAAGCCCCGCTGCTGTGTCTGCCATACAGGCGGGACATGTCCCGCTCTATGGTGGACACGGCGGGGCTTCGGTGGGGATTTCTGAAAGCCCCGCCGAAGCCCCGGCATTCAGACCTTCACTTTCCAACTGCTTCTCGCCACCGCCGCCTCACCACTGCCTCCTCCGCCGAACAATCCTCCACTTTTTTCAGCTCGGACAGAGCTGGGACACCCAAGCTGCTGCTGGCGGGGGCCACCTGAGTGGCCATGATGCCCCCTCCCCAGCCAGCTAGCCCACCCCCCTGCCCGACCTACTCCCAACCTGGCCGGTCGGTCGACACAAGGCCTCACCACTCTTCTCCTCCTCGTCCTCCCTGCTCAAGCGGCAGCGGGCTCCAAGGGACAACGGGGTCTCATTCCTCCCCCGGCACAGCGAGCTCCAGCAGGCTAGATGCGGGTGCGAAGGGCCTTGCCCCGCGGTGCCTCCTCACTCAGTTGCAGCCGGCGAAGAAAAGGGAGATGAGGAGGAGGAGGAGGAAAGTGGGAGGGGAGCAGAACGGGGCTCCCGGTGGGGGGAGAGGAGAAAGAGAAGGGGGCACAGTGGGCAAAAGAAAGAAAGCGCCAGCCCGCCAGCAGAGGCGGGTAAAAGACCCGCTTCTGCTGGAGGGCTGCTCCTCTCTTCTCAAACAAGGCTGCCCCTCTCTTCTCAAACTCTCTCTTAAATTGAGAGAAAGTTTGTTTGAGTGAAGTGAAGAAACAAATACACGCACACGCACACAGACACACACACAAATTACTTACAATAAAAATTACTTACAAATTACATTAATTTTGAACTCCTCCCCCTCCCTCCGACCCACATACCTTTTCCAGCTGTTTCACAATCACAGAGGATTTCAACTCTGCTCTTGTCTGCCATGATGAAAATGTAAAAAATGTAAAGAAAAAAAGGCAAGAGCTGCTGAGGTCAGGCTGGGTTAGCTGCTGCCAGAGCCTCTAATGGATGACTCTGCTTAACTGCTTAAAAAAAGCCTCTAAAAAAAGTGCCCTCTACAGGAGAAGGCGAGAGAACCACATGCCTCACCTACATAAGGAATTTTTCGGCTTTTAACCCTTGCTTAACTCTGCTCAAGTGATCATAAAGGTAGACTAAATGAGGCACGTGGTTCTCTCGCCGTCTCCTGCAGAGGGCACTTTTTTAAGAGGCTTTTTTAAACAGTTAAGCACTAAGCAGAGTCATCCACTGTGACTCTGGCAGCAACTACTTCAGCCTTTTTCCTTTTAATTTTTCTTTTCATGATGACAGTGGTGAGGCCCTGCCTCCCCTGACTGCACGTCCCTGGTTATAAGTCACATCAAGATAACCTGGAAAATTTATTGGAGGGAATGTTAAACTTCCAATTTGGCATCACAGGATGAGCAATATAGCCTTCATATTTGTTTCTTCCATTGGGAAAAAAGGTAGATTTTTCCTTCCAGGCATTTGGGAGCTAAAACTGGTAGCAAATCAATTGTCAGACTTTGTAAAGTATAAGAAGGCAATCCTCAGTATTTTTTTTCTCTCTCCTTGTGAAGAATCTTTATTTCAAATATTGGGATGAAGACATTAAAAATGCTTGTCCCAAGAGTGCTTTTTCAACAGGCAACTGGACTTTCTGGTTTTTCTTTAAAGATATTTCACTTCTCATCCAAGAAGCTTCTTTGGCTCTGCCAAAGTGCATAGCTAAATGTCTGTGGAGATTCTCAGAAGCTTCTTGGATGAGAAGAGAAATGTCTTTAAAGAAAAACCAGAAAGTCTAGTTGCCTCTTGAAAAAGCACCTTTGGACAACCATGACTTAGATGACTGAGAATCTCCATAGACATTTAGCTATGCAAAATAAAATGCTTGTTTTGAGTTTTTAAAATCCTGAATGGTTTGAGATCACATTATTTACTGGACTGTCTGCATAGTTATAAAATCTTCCTAGGCTTTGAAATAGTCTGACACTTCCTTTGATGATTTTTTTACTCACCAGTTCAAATTAAATTGGCGCTAAAAATTATCTGACTTGTTTGGAATTTTCTTCTGTGGAAGTACATACAGCTTTTTACTTGCTGTATTGTATTTGTTTAAAATTTATGACACCAAAGTACAATACACTTTTATTGTGCTGAGCTAAGAAGAAGAAGAAGTAATGTGTTAGTTACCTCTGAATGGGGTAGAGTATCTTACATTTGCAGGTAAGAATGGAAGAAACTTTAAAACAAAGTGATTTGTATAAGATGCTATTTATTTAATGAGTTTACAGTATTTATATGACCAGCCATATTAGGGTAAATCTGTACAAAGTAAAAAAAAAAGTTAAGCAATCCATATTTAACACCTAAGATTTCAAATAACAGTTCCAACTTATAACAGAACAAACCTAGTGAGCACATATCACACAACCTTCTGATTCAATCACCTGGAGAATCAGCCAGGTCCTTGGTGCCTTGTGAAAAGCTAGCAAGGCCAGGGCCATCCAGAAGGAATTCCACAGGCTAAGGATTGCTACAGAGAAGCCACATCTCCTGGGTCCAACAAGATGCTGCTGCTTTATAATGGTATGGACCCAAACGTGTCCTCCCTGTTAGATCTTGCAGAGATGATGGCAGACAAGTGGCTCTATAAATAGTGCCAAAATTCACTGCTGTAAAGATTTAATATGCTTGAGGATTAACCTGCTGCAGTGGTGGGTTTCAAAAAAATTTACTACCTATTTTGTGGGTGTGGCTTGGCAATCATGTGACTGGGTAGGCATGACTACGTGGGTGTGGTCATGTGATTCGGTGGGCATGGCCAACACTATGTCACTCACATGGAGGGGCACCTTGCCTGGCTTCTCCTTGCCCTCCCCTCCCAGCCAGTTCTCACCTTGTCTTGCATGTTATGGTGGGAGAGGAAGTATTTTTAAAGTCATCTTCCCCTTGATACTAGCCAATAAGATGAGATTTTGCTGTCAGAAGACCGCCTAAAGTACATTTCCAAATATTGTTTATCACCAATCTCTTGGTAAGACTGAGTGGAGAGATTTATAAAGAATAATAGAGTTGGAAGGGACCTTGGAGGTTTTGTAATCTAACCCCTGCTGAAGCATGAGATGAGAACCTATACTATTATGGACAAACTTCTTCTTAAAAACCTCCAGTGATGGTATAACCACAATTTCTGAAGGCATCCAATTTCTCTAATTGTTCTGTCAATAAATTTCATAAAATTCATAAACCTACACTCAAGTCAATTATGCACAGGATTATGCTACCCTGTGCTATATAGAGATCCAATACAATAGATTGGAAAATACAGACATCTAGACAAATAAAAGGAGTCTGATTCAACCAGAGTGTTATCTTATGATCAGCAACACAGGTAAGCCATTATGAAGATTCTCCAACTGAAGCTAAATCACCATCGAGTTCTTCTGGAGTTCAGGATTACAGGGGGAATTACAGCCAACAAACAAGCAAATTAAGACTCCAGATGTGTGCTACTTTCATTAGAAAAACGTAACTCACCTCCCATAGGAAGGGTTTTGTTACCCCTTCCATTATTGTTTCCATATTCTCAGGTTAGATAAGGTGACTTAACAGCTAATTTTACCCGAGTTCTCCCTCAACAACCCGAGGGAGCCCAGGCAGGTGGCTGGACAATTGCCTCCCCTCCCCAATGGGCGGGATGATCGCTCTCCCCTCCTGCCCACTTCTACTTCCCGCTCCCCCAGCCCAAGGCATCCTCATCTCTGGGCGATGAAACCACCCCTCCTCCCCTGGTGCTGTACCATCTTCACTTCACAGGCCAGAGCAGCATTGAAGCCCGATCCAGCCTGGGCTCATCTGAAGAAGTCACCCCCGTTCCTTCTCTTTGAGAAGCGGTTTGAAAAGTGCCCGTTTCACAAGCTGCTTGTCAAAGAGAAGGAAGTGGTGGGGGAAGGCTTCTTCAAACGAGCCCAGGCCACAGCAGTGCTGAAGCCCGTTCAAGCCTCGGATGTGCCCAGACTCTACTGGTACGGGGGTGTGTGTCCAGGCCTCCGGCTCCCCCAGTACACAAACGGACTCCCAATTTCCACTACCAGTATGCACGTACCAGGCCGTGACGGTCAGAACCCACCGTTGGTCTACTGCTTGTGGAAAGCTCTTTACCTGATGAATTTATCTCTTTTTTTTCTAATATTGAAGCTAGGTTCCTTTCTCTTTCTTTCTTCCCTCATTACTACTTCCTTTTACCTCATCTCCTTTCACTTTTGTTCCACCCTTTTGTTTCATTTCCTGTTCCATTTTCACTTCTTCACCATTTTATTTCTTGTTTTCTTTTTTTCTCCCATTATTTTAGAAAGCAAGAAAAAGTATGGGCGTGTATTTATACACTTGTATAGTCCTGTAAATATGGAGTATGCGGATATCACTATCTAGAAATGGGATAGCCTTTTAATTAGTAAATTAGTTTCAATTAGTTGCAATTAATTCAATTGAGATTTTATTTGTTGTGGTTGTGGCCCTGCTTTTTTTGAGTAATATCTCTTTTGGCATGTATAAATGCCCACAGATAAATACTTACACACACACACACACACACACACACACACACACACGAACACGAACACATACCTTCAAATACTTAAAAGTCTTTGGCCACATAAAAGATGATCCCATAAGGTATACTTTAGAAGGAAACCTTTGACAAAGTTATTTTGGGACAGATATAGCAAAGGATATCCTCCTTTAATGAAGGAAAAGTCTGGAAATGTGTTTGACATAGAGGAGTTTGGAATTAAAGTTTATGAATGTTTACGGAACAAGAACATACTAGAATTTCATTGCTGTTGGCAGCAACAAAGAAAAGTACAGCAAATGATGATTGGGAACCTAAGCTAAATCTGGGCTACAGGAAAACTGCAAACCAGATACTTTGAGAGTATACTATATTAAGCAAAACATCATGTTTAAATTTTTTTTTTTTTTGACAGATTCAAAAAGGAAATTATTGATTTGCTTGTCAAACATACTTTGTTCCCTGGAGATGATGAGCTGGAATTTTTATTGCCTTTCCTAAGGCTATGAAAAGTTAGATATAGGAATAGCGTAAGGTCATTTTGTTTTCCTAATTCTATTTTTTCCTCTTCTGTTAAATATTTTTTATATTTTTGCCTAGCACCTTAACATTGGCCTTGTTATAGACTGTCTGCAAATCACTAGTTGGAAAATATTTATTTTTAGCATCAAGGTTTTATATTTTCAGGAAAAATATAGTCTTCCTTTCTTATGCTTAAAGTATAACAATAATTATAAACTAAACCATGCTAGTGGGGGAATTTCCATCAAAATTGTCATTTTATGTGGTAACACACAAAGAGGCACACACTTTCAAATTGTCCGTGTATGTAAATATCATTTGGTTTATTATGTGTATATCTGAATGTATGTATACCTTTTCTCCCATGACAACTGCAAACTATTGTATATTGAAGAGTAAATTGTGGGGATTGACCGGTTGTATGCATGGGTATGTTTGGTGGGCCAGGAGTTTAGCTGGGACCTCCTGCACTGAGTGCTTTGGCAGAAGTGCTAGTGGGCCCCGGGCCTGGTCCCGGCCGTTGGTTGTGTGTGTCGAAGGGCATGCCGATGAACCCGGTAGCTGGGGGAGAGGGTGAAGGGACCACAGATGCGGGAGTGGGCCGGAACATTGGGGTCATAATGGGGAGGGGCAGATATGGCTGGAACTTCAGGGCAAGCCATTACCGGGGAAGGAAGGTTCCCTATATTCGAGGGATCCCCCCTTCTGGCCCTGTGAGTTCCACTCCAAGGCCAGATGGTGTGAGTAATCAGGACCCTGGTCTCAGGTTGCTGTTGCTAAATGCCAGATCTGTGGTTCATAAGGCTCCCCTCGTCCAGGATCTAATTACAGATGAGGGGGCAGATCTGGCATGTATTACTGAAACCTGGCTGGGCCCGGAGGGAGGAGTCCCCCTCACAGAAATGTGCCCAGAGGGTTTTCAGGTGCTTCATCAACCGTGACCCCAGGGAAGGGGCGGAGGAGTGGCCATTGTTATCCGACAGTCTTTAGTTCCTCGTAGGATCCCTGCTCCGGAGCTTGTCGGGTATGAGTCCTTGCTGGTGAAGTTGGACCTTGCGGGTCAAGTGGGCTTGTTGTTGACATACCTGCCTCCCAACAGCGTGACAACAGCCCTCCCCTTGCTCCTCGAGTCAGTAGCCGAGCTGGCGGTTGAGTTCCCCAGACTTATGATACTGGGGGACTTTAACTTGCCTTCGCTCGGCGAACACTCTGTTGGAGCACAGGAGTTCATGGCTTCCATGACAGCCATGGGTTTGACCCAAGTAATCCAGGGCCCGACCCACTCAGCGGGTCACACACTCGATCTCGTATTTCTCTCAGAGCAGTGGAGTTGTGATCTTAGAGGGTTTTCTTAGAGGGTTTTATTAACACTTATAGGCCGCCCTTTTCCCTGAGGGGACTCAGGGCGGCTTACATAAAATCAAGGGAGGGGTATACAAACAATAACACATACAAAACATAGAATAAAATAATGAGCAACATTCATTCATCATTCGGGTGGGGGCAATTATCTTTGTCCCCAGGCCTGACGGGCTAGCCAGGTCTTAAGGGCTTTGCGGAAGGCCTGGATGGTGGTGAGGGTACGAATCTCCATGGGGAGATCGTTCCAAAGGGTCAGAGCTACTACTGAGAAGGCTCTCCTCCTTGTAGTTGCCAGCCGGCACTGACTGGCAGATGGAACTCGGAGGAGGCCTAGTCTATGAGATCTAATTGGTCGCAGGGAGGTAATCTTGGTTTGAGGGGTAGTGAGACCTTGCCCCTGTCATGGTCAGACCACTTCCTACTGAGGCTTGACTTTCGGAGACCAATCCCCCGCTGTAGGGAGGAGGAACCGATTAGGTGGTTCCACCCCAGGCATCTTATGGATCCTCAGGGTTTCCAGACGGCGCTTGGCGTTATGCCTGATACTCTCACCCACAGTTCGGTGGAGACCTTAGTTGCTACTTGGAACTCGGTAGCGTCTGAGGCTCTCCACAGAATTGCGCCTTTACGGCCGATCCGCAGCAGTGGATCCAGGAGGGCTCCTTGGTTTACCGAGGACCTCCGGGAGATGAAGCGCCAAAAGAGACGCCTAGAGCGCCGCTGGAGGGCCAGTAAATCCGAGTCAGACCGAGCACTCCTGAAAACCTGCATCAGAGCATATCTATCGGCAATACGGACAGCTAAGAACAATCACATTGCCGCTCTGATAGCGTCCGCTGAGTCTCGCCCTGCCGCCTTGTTTAGGGTGACCCGCTCCCTCCTAAATACGAGGGTTGCGGATAACCCTTTACAAGGTAGAGCAGAGGAATATGTCCAGTTCCTCGCAGACAAAGTTGCTCGGCTTCGGATGGACCTGGACTCCAATTGCGCAGAGCCAGCCGGGGTACCGGGGGAAGGTCTTGAACACCACCTCTGGACTGACTTTCAACCTGTTGCTCCTGATGAAGTGGACAAGGCCATGGGAGCGGTGAGTGCTGCCACATGTGTACTGGACCCGTGCCCCTCCTGGCTGGTCGCGAACAGCAAGGAGGTGACACGGAGCTGGGTCCAGGCGATGGTGGATGCTTCTCTTCGGGAGGGCTTCTTCCCACCAGCATTGAAGATAGCGGTGGTGAGACCCCTCCTGAAGAAGCCATCGTTGGACCCAGCTAGTTTGAACAACTACCGTCCAGTCTCCAACCTTCCCTTCATTGGGAAGGTTGTTGAGAAAGTGGTAGCCTCTCAACTCCGACGGTCCTTGGATGAAGCCGATTATCTGGACGCCTTTCAGTCTGGATTCAGGCCTGGCTGCAGCACGGAAACCGCTTTGGTCGCACTGACCGATGATCTCTGGAGAGCCAGGGATGGAGGTCATTCCTCCATCCTGGTGCTCCTTGACCTCTCAGCAGCCTTTGATACCATCGACCATGGTATCCTTCTGCGACGGTTACGAGAGGTGGGAGAGGGCGGCAGCGTTTTCCGGTGGTTCTCCTCCTACCTCTCGGACAGGTCGCAGTCGGTGTTAGTTGGGGGAGAGAGGTCGACCCCTAGGCCCCTGAAATATGGGGTTCCTCAGGGTTCGGTCCTATCCCCCCCCTTCTGTTTAATATCTACATGAAGCCACTGGGTGAGATCATTCGACGGCACGGGATCAAATACCATCAATATGCGGACGATACTCAGTTGTATCTGTCCGCCCCGTGCCAACTCAGTGAGGCGGTTGACATGATGTGCCAGTGCCTGGAGGCTGTCAGGGTCTGGATGGGGGTTAACAAGCTTGTACTCAATCCAGACAAGACCGAGTGGCTGTTGTGTTTTCCTCCCAAGAATTTGGCTATTATTCCATCACTCAGGCTGGGGGGTGAAAATTTACGGCCCTCAGACAGGGCGCGCAACTTGGGAGTCCTCCTGGATCCACAGCTGACTTTAGAACATCACCTGTTGGCTGTGACCAGGGGGACATTTGCCCAGGTTTGCCTGGTGCACCAGTTGTGCCCCTACCTGAACTGGGAGGCACTCGCAACAGTCACTCACGCCCTCGTGACCTCAAGACTGGACTACTGCAATGCGCTCTACATGGGGCAGCCTTTGAAAAGTGTTTGGAGACTTCAACTCGTCCAGAATGCAGCCGCGCGAGCGATTGTGGGTGCACCTCGGTACACCCACGTTACACCTATCCTCCGCGAGCTGCACTGGCTACCGATCGGTCTCTGGATACGCTTCAAAGTGCTAGTCGTAACTTATAAAGCCCTTCATGGTATTGGACCTGGGTACTTGAGAGACCGCCTGCTGCCAATTACCTCCCAAAGACCCGTCAGATCACACAGGGTCGGCCTCCTC
This sequence comes from Thamnophis elegans, assembly GCF_009769535.1. NCBI lineage: Eukaryota > Metazoa > Chordata > Lepidosauria > Squamata > Natricidae > Thamnophis > Thamnophis elegans. The sequence goes on along the minus strand of NC_045547.1, from coordinate 42,351,910 downwards.
CGGGTTCCATCCACCAGCCAATGCCATCTGGCTACTATCCGGGGGAGGGCCTTCTCTGTAGCAGCTCCGGCCCTTTGGAATGAACTCCCCGCGGAGATCTGGACCCTCACCTCTCTTCAGGCCTTCCGGAAAGCCATCAAAACCTGGCTGTGCCGGCAGGCCTGGGGTTGATGAGTTCCCCTCCCCTCTCGACTGGTATGGCTGTGTGATTTTCGTGTATTTTAATTATGTGTACTGTTGTTTATGTTCCCTTTCCCCTTTGAGTTGTTCACCGCCCTGAGTCCCTCCTGGAGAAGGGCGGCATACAAATAAACCAAAACTGAAACTGAAACTAAATGTTTAATTACTTTCTATGAATTATGGCAATGACTATATTTATCTATTCTGGCCAATTAAATTGCCAGCTTGCTTTACTTTTCCATTGTATTAAATGGTATCAGATATTAAGTTTGTATAATGTATAGTACTTACAGAAAGGAGACAAAATTATTGTTGTTTTACATCTTCCATATTGCATTTGTTTGATGGTTAAAATACTGCATTTGTTTGACTGTTGCATCGACAATTATGTATTTTTTGTCTCCTGGACAGATATTTTTCTCCATGCTAGGATTTTTGATTTTTTCCAGTGCTTAAATGTCTTACAAGAGAAAATATTTTGGTATCCTATTAAAATAATTTTTTTAAAAAGAGGAGTTGAGTAGTGAAAACAAACATCTATGAACTTCTCTTTGTCCATTAAGATCTCAGAAGTTGCAGATGCTGCTCTGAGAAGACTTCCAAGGGGCTGATGGGGGAGATGTGCCAAAAAGGCTAAAACTAAAATGGACTTTTTCAACAAAAAAATTACCTTCATTGTCAACATTTCCAGAGGCAAAGATAGCAAAGTTTCAGCTTAAAAAGTTAAGTGTGTTCAGTGTTTCCCAGAGGAAAAGTGAAGACTGACTGATGAATTTGTTTTTGTGACATTCTGAAACATTGACCTGAAGATTATTTTAGTTCTGTTCTTTGTCTTATTGAAAACAGGATATGTTTTGGAAGAATTTCTACCTTCCTAGTGAATGTTGTTAAGATCATTTTTATTAAATATATTGTTGAAACAGGGTTCTTAAAGTAAGCTCTGAACAAAATAGACCCTCTAACCTACCTCTCTTCATTTTCCTCGTTCAGCTTTTATACTAGCCCAAATACACCTATCTCTATAATGGAGATATACTTGCACATCTTTAATTTTTCTATTTATTTTTAAAATATAATTTTTATTAAAATGTTAATTACAATTAAAAAAAACTAATACAAATTAAACTAAGAAAGAATAGAAAAAAGAATAAAAATATAGAGAGGATGGGAGATCTGCTATATGTACTCCAGATGGCTGCTTCTGATGAGGAGATTGCAGAACAGTTGTGGTCCATGAGTTTGATCACTGGGAGCAACAAGATCATCTTCTTTGCAGAGATTTTTAAAAGACACCAGATTTACTTTCTAAGCACTTTCAGAAATTGTTTATTCTAAATCTATAGAGACTGTCACAACAAGGGGTTTGAAAATCTTCATTGGTTTAATTTATTTTCAATTCTAAACAAAAGAAAAAAATGATTACAAGCTTAAGAACTTAAGGCAATTGGGCTAAAAATAAAAAAAAACTAAATAAGATTTTGATCTAAGAAAGTTATAAATGAATTAAGGGTTCTAATACATTTTGAATATTTACATTTACTGTAAGATTTTGGAATTAACTAGAAAAATAAACAATTTCCAATGGGAAATAGACTTATTTTGGTTATCCTTGCACCTGCAAATCATAACAAAAGATAAGGGATGATTTTAGAAATTGGACACTGGAGGAGACTAAAGATTTTTAAGCAGGAAAAAAAATACAAGCATGATGTCAATTAATATTGGGACTTACATAATGATAAAAATGTTACAACATTGCAAATATTAAAAGAGATATTTGAAGAATGGGGCCAGAAATTAGTAAGTACAATACCAACACTGTCATAAATGAAGGGTAGGCCATGTGTAAAAGGTGTTAATGAAAGAATGACAGATGTGGAACAATTTTTATTTAATAAACAACAGAATGTGTAACTTCAAATGACGGACCAAGAGAATGAGTTGGGAAAAAACATTACTGAATAGGCAAAAGAAACTGGCTGAAGTTTGAAGAATTAAAAGGGAAATACAAATGATAAACCAAGAGAATGACCTGTAAAATGTTTTTTTTTTGTTGGATCTATGAAAGAAGCTTGTTAAAGTCTTGAAGAAATCTATAGGAGGGTATAGAGAAGAATTGAAGAGAAATTAAATCCTATGAACAATTTTTGATTGAATTAAAAATTAAGATTCTTAGAAGTAAAAGATTTGAATATAAACTTAGGTTATAGATTTTAAAAAGAATATTTTTTTTTTTTTGCAATAGCAACTTATTATGGCTTTTTACTGATACCAAGATTGAAAAGTTGATGTTTTATGGATTTGCTTACAGATAAGAGATGGAATATGAGATGAAGAAATATCTGTTTAATATTATATGGAGTGAAGAGTTATTACATTTGTTTATACTGGTTGTGCTGAAGGTTAGAAGTCATTTCTTTATATTTTCCCCCTTTTTATTGTTATACTTTTTCTTTTTTCTTTGTTCTACACTTTTAATTCTAATTTTCCTATTGTAATGTTTTCATTAAATAAATAATTTTGCTTATTGTAGCAGATTAGAAAATCAATCCCAGTATATGTTCATATTTTTCTTTGATATAACATTTTTCCCAAGATGAAATTAGCCCTGACCTTATTATCTTTCTGGAACGTCTTTAAACCTGTGTTGTTGTTTTTTTTAAGTAGGCTTGGAGAACCCATGGTAATGAGATGGTTTTCTGTCTTCTGTGGGCATCATTTGCAAAAAAGAAAATAAACATAATTTTAAAAAATCTTCTTTACCTATAAAGGATTCATTGAAATCTTGAAATGAAGATTGTTATCCTAAGAGCAATGCAACAGCACATCAACTGCAGATTCTCAGTGGAAGCATCTAGACTGATAATGGCCCTGTTATAGAATATATTGCAATCTTTTTTTCCAAAAAGCTGAGAGAATGATGAAATATAAGAAATATATTTTTCCTTATTTACCACAATAAAATTAGCAAACTCTCTACAGTAAAGTTTATTTAAACGAGTAGCAAAGCAGTTAGCTACTATCTTCCAATTAACATATTTGTCAGCAACTTCTATAAAAGCTTATAAATTCCAATTGATATCACGTATTCTGGACATAGTGTTAATTAAAGATTATATTGGAGCATCAAAGGAGCTGAACCCAAGGGGAAAGTTTAGCCCCCAGTTGGAGATTGTCCCACACCTGCATCTCAGAAGTAACGTACATAAAGTACTGGATTTGGCACTAAGAAGATAATTCTTAAAAATATGAACTGGATCCTCTGCATTAATTTATAATTCTTGCAATATGTAAATAAACAGTTAAAGCTATACTATGTTGTCTTTGAATGAAACTTTTGTTCTAAGAGTGCATGCTTGTCTCCAGCTATATGAAAAAATGTATAATGACCACTGAATTTAGCTGCATCCAAACTTATAATATTATTTGTGTAAGGAAATCTGGAAAATGATGTTAAAAAATTCAAAGAAGGAATATAATTTTAATGTTGGAGATAAAGAAAAAATTTATGAAAAAGAGTCCCTGCCAGTTTCATGTTATAAAGTTTACATAACTATAATTTTCAAAGCTGATAATGGCCCAATGAACTGGTATATTTATTAAATGTGGACACTAAAATTCTAACAGGTATCTTAAGACCACAGAAGACATTACCCAAAATATGTCATACAGCAAAATCTAATTTTATGAAAGCCGTTAATCCTCAGATGATGTTGAACTGTTTGTTTGCATAATTGCATTGTATGATAAATATGAATTAATATGATTGATAAATACGAACCAGTGTATTTAGCATTTCAAGATGCAAAAATGCCTGCAACATTTAAATTTTGTTCAAGTGATTAAGAAGTTTAGGTTTTCTCTGGAGTTATTACTTGGATAATAATATATTATTCTAGTCCTCTGTTCCAGGATCACTAATGGAATTATTTCATTAGTAATTAAACTACAGGAGAAAATTGCTAAACAAAGCAAATTGATGTTATCCGGGGAATGCATATACCATAATTGATTTTGCAGACAACATTTGGGGTTTATACACTGATTACCAAAGATTTCTACCCAAATTGTAGAAATTGTACAGCTACATGACAAATAAGCGAAGTATAAAATAAATTGGAATAAATGTTATGATTTTGAAGGGGATAGGTAAATTTAAGGATTTCTTTAATTTCCAGAATCTACTAAGTCTATTAAATATCTATTTAATAAATTATTGTCCCTAGGCAAATATCCAACATATGGATATTATAGTTTTAAGGAGAGGAGTTACTCAGCAGATGATTTTTAAACAGCTGCCCTTAATGTGCTTGGTTCGCTTCCTATCAATAAAAGGAATCATTTACTTGAGGATGACTTTATTGTACACTCTGGATTCAAAGTGGATTTATGGACAAGTTATTAGGCCAACAGATTTTATAGCCTAAAGGATAATAACGTTTCAATTTGTATTACCTAGATAAAAAAAGAATATTAAGAGATGGATGAACACAGTAAGATTTTGGAGAGGAATTGGTGTACTGAAATGAATTTTGTATCAAAATTGGTACAGATTTTGACAGAAATGCTTACATTAGTTCCATTTTAAACAGATTGTTAAGTTAATGTAAGTTTTTATGGAAAAAAATAACTACTCAGGATTTGTTTGTTAAATTTATGACTTCAGGATAACACGAATTGTTTTAATTTTTCCTGAGTATTATTAGAGTGCTGCATACCCTTTAGTCAGCATTGAGTAAAGGGAAAATGATATTATAAATGTTTTATTTTCTAGGTAAGATACACTTGGTTATGGTCACAGGACCAGCACGCCAGAAGACTACGTATTCATTCCTTTAAAAAAAGGATTGCAAAATATCATAATAATAAGAAATTAAATGTAAATGGTTATGAACCATGACAATCCAAAGACCTCATTGAGCACTGAACAATCATTAACTTTCACATATTAGAAATTGCAGAACAAAATGTAGAAATGAACATCATACTTAACAAAGTTACTCTTTGTTAATTGATTTCTTAATAGATAAGATACATAAAGTTTTTCAGCGCAAACTTAGAGTCTTTTAGGCCAACCATAAGAGTAGTCATATTGTCATCTTAAAAACAGAAAGAAAGAGAAAATCAGGAGTCAAATTTGCAAGAGTACACCTCTTTTCTTGGTATTTTCTGCAAGTGTCCTAGCATCACTACTGTTAACAATTCAGCAATGTGCAATTCTAATGGCCATTCTTGCCAAGTAGGCGAAATAAAGCAAAGCAAAAAGCAAGTTCTTTAACTGCTGTTTCCTAAGTTATAGAATAATTACCCTATATTAATATACATTCATCACATGCCTCCATTTTTCATAGTTGTTTCACACTGTATGATGAGCTCTAAAATAAGATGAGTTTATTTTTTAAAATCAGAGAAATTTCTCCTTCAAAAAAGATACCATGAAAAACACTGATTCAGTTGACGAGCTCTTAACTTCCTTGCAAAACATAAACGCAGCTCCAACCATCAAAATATTTTCCGCTTCTTATGTTAATAAGTTTTAAAAGGAAATGTGTTGACGTTAATTTTACTTCATTTGCTAATGCCTGATAAATAAAACTGTCTTCTTAGGATGTTTCATGGCGTGATGACATATGGTCTTGGTTTCATGCATAGCAAAAATATATATTTGATGGTTATATCTGTAGTTTAATGCTGGTCTCGTTGTTGGGATATTTTAATCCTTTTTATGTATACATTATTTAGAAGAGCTTTAGTTTATAACTTTGGCATCTCTAATAGCAATAGCATTTAGACTTCAAGGAGAGAATTTTACAAACAATAATGAAATGCATTTTTAAAGATTTTTGAAACAAAAGACTCTAAACTAATAAGGACAATAGTTTTTTTTTCTTTTTAAAAAACAATATAGATTATTTTACTTAAGAGTGAACCCAAGCAATTATCATTTTCCCAATTTTCTGCATTCCTTTGCTAGATGAGACTTCTTGTGGGAAAAGCAGGCAGAAACGTGAGAATTCTAGGTATGTCTTTTGAATGTTATAAATGATAGATTATGCCTAGAATGTACTTATTCATATTTGTGAGTGACTACATAGTGCTTTCATTAACATCTGGGAAACCTACTGGGCCAAGGATAATAAAAAGCTGCCATTGAACAGTTTGCCAAACTTGCTTATTTACCCTGATTTGCTGTGAAGGAAAAGCAACTGGCATCAAGTAATAGCAGTAGACTTAGACTTATATACCGCTTCATAGGCCTTTCAGGCCTCTCTAAGCGGTTTACAGAGAGTCAGCATATTGCCCCCAACAATCTGGGTCCTCATTTGGTACCATATCAAGCTTTACCCTATAAAGCAAAGGTTATCGATCAGCAAGGTGAGAGAAAATAAAATTTATTTAAAGTAATCTAAGGGAAAAAATATTTTGTTAGTTCATTTTTCTGATTAGTAAGCAATTATAAAGTAACAGCTGTCACAGATTTTGAATTTTCATGATTAGTTCACTTGGAAGTGTGATAGGTTGATATCAATGCCAAAATGAAGGTGCATATTTTAACAATTCCTTCCCCTTTCTCTGCTATTACACCCATCCTGTGGAACATGCTCCCCTCTGGAGGTGAGGCAGGACCCCATTCTCCTGACCTTGTGTAAAAATGTAAAAACATAATTCTGCACCCTTGCTTGAGGTGCACATATAAACTCCCCCTCTGACCTTTTAATTGTTTCTTAACATTCCTGGCCTCTTTTAAATTTTATTTAGTTATCAAATTTGTATGCTGTCCATCTTGCCAAAGGCGACTCTAAATGGCTTTTCAGATATTGAATAAAATGTAATGTAAGCATTAAAACAATAAATTAAACTCTTAAATTTAAAAATTCAATTAAAATAAAATAAAATATTTTAAATGTTGTATACTCTTTCTTATGCTTTTAATATTTGTATACAATCCAGAGTCCCTTTGTGAGGGAGATACGCAATTCTTGAATATGACATATAAATAAATATTCCTGTTTTTGCCTCATGATTAGTTGATTAGATCCACCTTTTTAGTTATCTGTCAAATTCACTCTTACCAACTGTGCCTGTGTACGCCCAATTAACATTTTTGACTCATCTACAATCTTTCCTTCTATGCTTCTTGCAGATGGTCTTGGAATCATGACTCCGGACTTTGAGAAAGTTGGCTTTAAGGGATATAAATTGAATTTAAGGTAGAAGAGTTCACCTTGATAATATTTAAAAACATTTGTGCTCAACTATTTTAAAACAAATTTAGTGGAAATAAAAAAGGAAAGCATAATAGCTTCAAGATATTCAAGCAATTTTTAGAGAAATCTGTTTAACTAAGTCAGCTAATTTCCTGCAATTTAAAAAAATTAAATCCTTTTTAAAAAAATGTTTAAAAAACTAAACTGTTTAAAAGGTTGCAATATTGTAACATTCATTTTAGTTTGATCTTTTTTCTCCTTGACAAATTAGTTGGAATAGATTATTAGCAAAGTTAGCTTCACATGTAAAAATTAAATTTGGATGCTAATTTATTATAACGTCAAAATGATATTATATGAAGCTGTGTAACTTCAGGCACAGTCAGCCAATGAAAAGACCCATAGAATAAAAATAGAGAATATGAGACAACAGGAACATAGATTTTTTTTTAAAAATAAGGGAAATGAAAAAGGAAACTGAAACTGATTGAAAATTTGGACAGCTGATTCATTGAATTCATTCTTTGAATTGAATGGCTCTCTCTAAATTTTGTACAACCCTCCTATTGGGCTATATAGTTTTACTTCTTACATTCCTCAAATTCAGGTGCCATTTTTTTCTTTTTTAATTAAAGCAATTGTAGTTTTCTTACTTGTTTATATTTTTCTCTTCAAGCAATCTTAATTTATTCTTTGTTGCTAATAAAATACACTACCAAAATTCCAGGTGTGACTTTAACTTTCTTCTCATAGGAAGCAATAAACATTCACTGCAAATTATACAGAGTGTACTATACTACCAACAAAGCAGGCATGGTAACATAATTTTGGGTTTGTATGTGTGATGTATGACAATATCAGTAACAATAGCAATAGCAGTAGCAATAGCAGTAGACTTATATACCGCTTCATAGGGCTTTCAGCCCTCTCTAAGCGGTTTACAGAGAGTCAGCATATTGCCCCCAACAATCTGGGTCCTCATTTTACCCACCTCGGAAGGATGGAAGGCTGAGTCAACCCTGAGCCGGTGAGATTTGAACCGCTGAACTGCTGATCTAGCAGTAGCCTGCAGTGCTGCATTTAACCACTGCGCCACCTTGGCTCTTACAGTACAACTACTATTGTTGTAAATGGTATTTTAAAATCCTAGTTAAATGATATAGTACATTAAATGTTTGGGGGATTTGATTATGCTCTTTATACAAGTTCACAGAAATGTTTTTAAAGAAGTTTCAGGATCAGAATCTTGTGAAAAGCAGAATAGAGTTAATTCCTAAAATTAGTGATTTTTTTAAAGAAGTGAGTCCCCCCCCTCCAAAAAAAAGCACTATAGATGCTTAAATCCATTCTACTTTGTGGCTTGAGCATTTATTGTTCATTTGACTTAAACGTGTGAGTCCTTTATATGCTGGTAGTATTTCCAGAATTGTTTTGTGGTTTTGTGGTGTGGAACACTTTATTTTATGGAGTCTGAGTACAGTCCAACATATTTAAACTTCAAGTAAACACTGATCCAAGCCAGCTGCCCTTGAAATTGAATCCTGGTGGTTAAAATGGCTAAAAACATGCCAGTATAGTAACTTTACCCTATATCAAGTATTAATTGATGGCTTAAAGACAAGACAAGTAAGTTGTAGATGTCAGATTCTTTGTAATGAAGAAAAAATAATCTATTTTACTTTCTTCAAATTTGGGATTGATATGAATATTTAAAACTTAGTTTATTTTTTAATTATTTAGTCCTTACACATTGGGCCAGCATAATTGTTATTTTGTCTGAATAATTTTATATTTTAGGAAATGGCTGGGCTGGTACCACTGAGTCTTCCAAGGGCAGATTTGGCTATATACTGCGCTGTGGTTTAGGAGCTTCTTGCAGCTCCAGAGCTTTAGAGTAACTAGCAGCTCTGGGGCTTCTTGTCCTACAAGAGAGATTATATGGCGGCCAAAAGGGTAGAGGTGGGGAGGGAATAGGTAGCTGTTGAAGGGGAGGGAGTCCTTTGCTTTGAAACTCAGAAAGGCTTGGCTTGGGTCCTTGGCTTACAACCAGTGGAATTTGATTAATGGCAGTAATGGGTAGTGCTGGGATTACCTTCATTAAGCAACGCATATCATATGATATTTTGCTTTGCTTAGTGATGAAAATTCCATCCCCAATTACTGTTGTAACTTGAGGACTACTTGGAATAATACATTGCCTATACAATTCGGTATAGGAAATGCATAGTAATCTAGTAATCTGAGCACTGGCCATTTTCTCTTTATGTGTCATCAAGTGAAGTTCACAATGGATTTCATTGTTATTGCAGTCTTAAAGTTGGTTTTTCTCTGTATCCTTTCATTTCATATCTAAAAAGAAACAGTTGAATTTTATTTTGAGCAAGGGAGAAGAACGTTTCTATGGGAATTACATTTTCCTTTTTCTGCAGAAGGAAAGAATAGAACAAAAACAATTGTAGTTTGCAAATTTGTATTCATGAACAGGGTTTCAAATTACTTATACCCATGTCAATTTTATATGCCAATTATTTGTTGGACTGAAAATGCTTTATCTAAGGAAGTAAATCATGCATGACTTTGGATATCATGGCATTCCCAATGAAGCCCAGGTGCTTTTACAGATAAAGTTTGAGCGTGCACAGAACAGCAAACTAGGAGTACTCCAAGATTCTCTTGCTTTTCTTCTAATTGGGAGCTTGGGGCTTTATTATAAGAGTACAATCTATGCTGAAAAAACTGATGAGTAGTGAGAAGACCTCCTTAGTTGCAAAATGTTTCAGCTCAACTCTGAGATTGATTAAACACTGTCATTCATATTTTTTTTAAATAGTAAGTATTTACATTGTTTAAAAGTACGCAAAGTTGGCATGGAGCATTTTGAGTCATTATTCTGTGTGTAGAATTGTATATCAATTGATGGAATGAGAAAGAGAAAACATTATCATCCTTTTTAATATTTACAGTTACCGGGCTGACAACAGGTGTACTGTATAGTTCAGTTTTCCATCTGGAAGATATACATCTGTTTTGATAATCTTTTGTCATTTGTTTTTACCTTTGGCTATTCACCTTTCTTCATCATCATGTAGCTGATCTATCTATGTGATAGTTAAGGGTCAACAATGATCTGCTAGCACGTACTCAATCTATTCATCTTTGCTATTGTAATTGATTTTCTTTTAATTTCTACTGAATGTCACATATTACTCACTAATTATTTGAGTAGGAAATCAGAATCTAATTATGACCGGTAAAGAAAAAGTTTTGAGAATTAAGCACATTAAAATAATTAATAAGGTCTCAATAAATTTAAGGAAAACAGTGCCTTTCAGCATATAGAAAATTAATTTGGCATCAACCAGTGGTTCCATTATTCTGCTAAGCTTTGTTGAGAAGTTTTGGGGGAAATAAAGAAAATACATACCTATACAGAGAGAGACCGCCTCCTGCCGATTACCTCCCTTCGACCGATTAGATCGCACAGATTAGGCCTCCTCCGAGTTCTATCCGCCAGTCAGTGCCGACTGGCGACTACGCGGAGGAGAGCCTTCTCAGTAGCAGCTCCGAACCTTTGGAACGATCTCCCCCTGGAGATTCGCACCCTCACCACCATCCAGACCTTCCGCACAGCCCTTAAGAACTGGCTATCCCGTCAGGCCTGGGGATAAGATTCTAATCCGCCCCACCCGAATGCTGAATGAAAGTTGTGTTTTATTGTTTTATTTTTTATTTACGCACTGTCTTATGTTTTATCTTGCACCCCCTTCCCATGAACTGTAAGCCGCCCTGAGTCCCCTCAGGGAAAAGGGCGGCCTATAAATAACAAATAAATTCTAAATTCTAAATTCTAAAATACAAAAAAGTTTTTCTGTGATTTCAATCAAATTTTTAGTCATTAGCATTTTTGAAGCTAGTATTTCCCACTAAATAACAATGCTTTTTAGTACTGTATGTATGTATGTATGTATGTATGTATGTATGTATGTATGTATGTATGTATGTAACGATTATTTGTCAGATATTTAGACTGGATTTTACATTTTTGCAAAATCTACCTTTCGAGTCCTTATTAGGGATAGGCAGGTGTTTGATGGTGTTAAAAGGATGTAAAATGTTCCAAGTAAACCTGCTTTTTGCAGTTGACTGGTGGTGATTTTTGTCAAAGCCAATGGTGCTCCAGTGGTGATCTATATATTTTGAAATTGCATCCAAGGCACCTATTTATTATTGGTACTATTATGGTTTGTCGTACAGCCAGCCAGATGTTCAGACTGAATTTAACATTTTTGTCTGCCTGTCAAATCCTTGCAAAGATCTGGATAGGCAGATGTGGCTGTTTAATGGTGTTACAGAGAAAATTGCTGAATATGAGTTGTCCCAAGTAAATCTGCCTTTTGCAGTTGACTGTGGTAAAGTTGTCAATGCCAATGGTCTTCAAGTACCAGGGTGGATTTGATTTAAATCAAGTCGATTTAAATCCCAATTTAAATCATGATTTAAATCACTAGTAAAAAGGCTTGATTTAAATCAACTCAACTTTAAATGATAATTTTAAAGCGCAACTCATCTTACCTGACCAGCTATTGACTCACCGACAGTTCCATTGACTTTAATGGGACTGCTGGTGATGTGGCAGTGGCACAACAAGATGAGGGATGTGGCAGGCAACAGGTGAGTGGGTGCCCGCTAAAAGGTGCTGCCACGATGGATCTGAAATGACAGCTGCTCTTGCTGGTAGTTAGAATCTTTAATATTATTATTTGTAAACAAAGTGAAGGTTTCCTATTTAGCTCGAATTGGATTCTTGGATTCATTGATTTAGTTTACCAAAAATGTAAATATTGCAGAATATACAGCCTCATGCTGCATAACAAAGCTCCATTTCATGCGAATAAACTAAATTATTAATGTATCTTAAATAGAAAACTATCTTTAGCTAGATTTTTACTCCAAAAGCATTTTATTAAAAAAAATCTGATTTAAATTAAAAAAATCAATTTTTAATTTTTTTAAAAAAAGTGTCAAGTAGTGCTCATATTGTTGTTATTATTTACTTAAATTTATTGGCTGCCCGAGATCAGTGGACATCCAACAATTATGTGTTGAGTGAAATTGTGTTGCTGAGTAATTTTAATAAGAACTTTCTGCATTTAATAGAATGACACAATAATGCATATTTATTGTTTTAGTAAGTTTTTATCCACAATGAAGAGATTCAAAGAGCAGGACTAGAAGCAGTTCCTGTAATTACTAAAACAGAGTGTACTTGAAAGTTAAGAGAAAGTAATAATGAGAGCCAAGATCAAGTAGTTATTATAGTCATGGACCTGCATAGTGATAAGAGCTATTCAAAAATTGGAAATGATGGCCAGTCCTTCAGTGGATATATTTAAACAAAGCTCTTCCAGAAATCTGTCATAGATGATAATCTGCATTGGACTGAATTGAGGAGTCAGTTGAACTGTACTGTTGCTACTTTCATTTAATTGATTTATTCTACTATACCTTTTAAAATGTATGTAAAATACATTTTTCAGTTAGAATACTGTAGACCAAGCCTGTCAAACTGGTGATTCGCAGGCTGGATGCGTCACACACAGGCCATACCCACCCCAGCTCTGCAAAAAAATGTTGCTATATGTCACGTGATGCAATCATGACACCCATGCTGTAAACAATAACAATAAAATGTAATGGAAGAATTGATAAAGGATAGGCAGATGGTCCCAAATTAAATTCTTGTCTTCATTATTATATCTGAAACTATCTAGAGCGGCAATGGCAAAACTTTTTGGCACTGCATGCCCAAACCGCAAGCATGCACTGGAAACCAGAAGGGCAGCTGACAATGGCGCATTGCGATAGGTTTGTCATGACGGATCTAGAGTCATTATAAGTGTATTACAGAGAATATTAAGCTCTCTGAGCTTGGTTGTTTTCTTGTAGACATTTCATTATCCAAGCTAGGTAATATCACAAGAGCACTGATGATATTACCTACTTTGTGTAATGAAACATCTGCAAGAAAACAATCAAGCACAGAGAGCACGAAGGAGCCCTCATTAGAATCATTTGAAAGATGCCAATAGCAATTTGAGTAAGACGACAATTCTCGTTTTCAAAAACCTGCCACAGGAGCAGTTGATGGGTTTCCCATAGGATATTGAAGAAGAAACAATTTTGTTCTGATCTGCAATAACACTTCTAATGTTGCAAACAAATGGCAGTAAATGTTTATTTGGGATTCTCCCCTCAAAAAAAAAAAAAAGGAATATGTGATAGTGAAAATTTCTGAACAGTGATTTCTTTTGCATTATTATATTTCCTTATTCAAAGTTATGTAATACATAGATTGTCTTTTAAGCCAAAATAATGAATATACCTCCAAAATTTATTTATAAATTTTATTTACTTTCAAATAAATATACATTGGATTATGGTCTCTCTCTCTCTCTCTCTCTCTTTGTCTCTGTCTTTTCCTTTTAGAAGCTCAAATGCTCTTGTAGATTAACTTTTTTTCCTGTGCACTGCTTGGAGAGTCCAAGCAATGGTTTAAATTAGTCTGGTTGCCCTGGAACTGAGGAATCTTTTTCCTTGACCATGCCTCCTGGTGTTGCTTAGCGCCAGATTTTTTCCTCAGTCTGCTTGTTCAGGGACTGTTTTTGTGAGCTCCAGCTTAATTTAACCTAGGCTTGGACTCTCCATCCTTTTATTCCTTTGTCTTTTTCCTTGTTGCTATTTTTACTTTTCCTTTGTAATTTAGACCCTGTTTAATGCAGACATTTGAGTTATTTGTGTTTCTTTTGTTCTCCTTGCATTTCCCTTTCCTTGGACTCTTCGTTGGAGCTTCCAACAGAGACTCGGAGATAGGCGTGGATGTGGGGGGTGCTCGGCTCGCCAAACCATTCCTGGACGGCAGCAAAGAGCTGCTGAATTGGCTTTAGAGCGTGGCAGGGCGGCAAGGCTCCCGGCGGCTTCTGGCAATTAGCGCTTTTAATTTCCTTGGCTTTGGTAAGGCACAGCCAGCCACAGAGAGGTGTTTTTAAACACGCGGCCGCCATATTTTCTTCCTCCTTTACCCTCACACCAGTGCGGCAGCCATTTTGGAAGGGCTTCATTTCATGACTTTTTCCATCGGCTTTCTTCTGCTTTGCCACACTTCTGCAGATAGCTGTAGGGTGTCAGTTGGCCCTTTTCATTTCTCCAGCAGGGTCACTGCCACCCACAATGATCCCCAAGCGGCGCTAGTGTCTTGGACACCTTGTGGTCATACACTGGCACAGAGGAGGCTGCACATCTATTCCAGCAACCCTCTCTGCCTTATCTGCCAGGTCTTGCAGCCGCAGCTGCATTTCCTCCTTTACACCTCCTCTTCAGTGGCTGTTGTTTTCTTCATTGGTTATTCTTCAGAGCTACAGTTTTTCTGTGATTGGCAGTTTTTGTTGATTGTTTCCAGATACCTCGGCACTATCTGCCCTAGAGCCAGCCACCTGAGTCTCCATCTCTCCTGATCTCCACCTGCCTTGGTCCACTTGGCTAAAGATCGTGCTACCAAAGCCATGGAGCAGCCAGGACCATCTCACCACTGACGGTAGACCGGGACCCTCCCAAGCCCCTAGCCAGGAAACATCCTCAGGCAAGGATAAGAGGGTAAGGAAGGGCAGGGTGGCCAGTCAGGATAGTTATTTCTACCTGGCACCATCTGTGGCTGTGGTTAGGGACACTGAAAGACAGCAACGGGCTCTTGAGAGACAATTCGAGAAGGCCCAGCGCCAGGGGGCAAAGGACGTCCCGCAACCTACCACTCAGGTTGAGCTGACCCTCATGCCACCTTCAAGGGGGGATCCCCTATCCCTTATTGATGAGGAGGTGGAGTCCCAGGACTTGTCACCAGATGGGTCCCTGATGTACCTGGGTTCCCCCGCTCCTTCTTCAATATCTGAGTTAGGGCATACTCATGTGGGGCCCATTCCTGGGGAACTTGCAGTTTCATCCTGTGCCCAACAGGGTCCCTGCACCAGGATATAACTAAAATTATTGTGGCGGCACAGTACTTGGCTGATGTCTCCCTTAATGCAGCAAAGTTTGCCTCTAGGGCATTAGTTTCCAATGTGACATCCCGCCGTCTCCTTTGGCTTTGCCACTGGCAGGCGGACCAGAAGGCCAAGTGGAAGTTGGCTTCCGCCCCTTTCAAGAGGACAAAGCTGTTTGGGGAGGTCCTAGACCCTTTCTTGATAGAATCCAAGGATAAGCACAAAATATTGCCTACCTTGATCAAGAAGCAGGACCATAAGTCCACCCCCTATTTCAGGAGGCAGTCCTTTCATTCAAATGACACTGCAATTCTCCAATAGCAGACCGCCTAATCAGTCGGCTGACAGGTCCCAGGACAGGCAATCCTTTTGGGACGGGGAAGGCAGCAGTTCAACTTCCGCAGGTCCAAATGTGGTGGGGCTTTCAACAGGCCCTTTCGCAAATCTAAGTGACCATCAGGTATCTCCTCCCATCTGGGGACGGCTTCAACTCTTTGCCCCCAATAGGAACAGACCACGGAGGACACCTGGGTCTTTCAGACCATCAGACTAGGACACTCTGGAATTCCTCTCATGCCCCACCCTGAATTTCATTCGCTGCCCAACTCCCTCTTGCCCTCTCGAGGGAGCTCATGACCCAGGAGATACACCATCTCCTGGAAATCAACGCCATAGAGCAGGTTCCATCCAACCAGAATTGGAAGGGGTTCTACTCCATCCTTTTCCTGGTGCCCAAGAGTTCAGGAGGATGGAGGGCAATCTTGGACCTCAAAAACCTCAACCGTCACATCACATACAGGAGGTTCAAGATGCAATCCCTTCAAACCATTCTGGTAGGGATTTGCCAAGGGGACCTCCTAACGTTCATAGATTTAAAGGAGGTGTACCTACACATCCTAATTTGGCCACAACACCAAAGGTTCCTGTGATTCTTCTATGCCAGCCGACACTATCAATACAGAGCCCTTCCATTTGGCCTGTCGTCGGCACCCAGGACCTTCACAAAAATACTTTCCGTAGTCGCAGCACACCTCAGGTGCAGACCCGTAAGGCTCCAATATTACCTGGATGACATCATCAACCAGTCGTCCAGGAAACAGGCCTTGCGGGATCTTCAAATCACCATGAGGTCCCTTTGGAACCATGGGTTCTCCTTGAACCTGGAAAAAAAGCCACCTTACTCCAACCACCAAGCTTCTCCACCTGGGGAGATAGATAGATAGATACCTCCAACTGCAGGGTGTACCTTTCCCAGGACAGGATAGACAGCCTAGTCTCCCTAGCCCACAAGGTTCAGGGATTGAGGCAGGTCCTCTCGCAACACTCGGGAAGATGATCTCGTGCATCTCCATCGTTCCCTAGGCACGGCTCCATTCCTGCGAGTTGTTTTGTATTGTATTTGGTTTATTTGTATGCCGCCCTTCTCCAGGAGGGACTCAGGGTGACGAACAACTCAGGGGGGAAAGGGAACATAAACAACAGTACACATAATTAAAATACACGAAAATCACACAGCCATACCAGTCGAGAGGGGAGGGGAACTCATCAACCCCAGGCCTGCCGGCACAGCCAGGTTTTGACGGCTTTCCGGAAGGCCTGGAGACAGGTGAGGGTCAGGATCTCCGTGAGGAGTTCATTCCAAAGGGCCGGAGCTGCTACAGAGAAGGCCCTCCCCCGGGTAGTAGCCAGATGGCATTGGCTGGTGGACGGAACCCGGAGGAGGCCGACCCTGTGAGATCTGACGGGTCTTTGGGAGGTAAGTTGCAGTGGCTGCTCCTGCCACATCAGAGGACCAACAGAAGCAATTCTCCAATGAAGGTGCGTCTTCCTCTGGCTGTGAAGAGATACCTCAGGTGGTGGCAATCATCAGCCCTACTGAATGGACATCTGTTCAATGAACCTGCGACAGTGGTCATCACGATGGATGCCAGCCTTGCCAGCTGGGGGGCACACATGGTACATTGTGTAACACAGGGCAAGTGGTCTCCAGCCTAAGTGACTTGCAACATCAACTTCCTAGAGCAGCAGGCTACGAGACTCACCCTACGTCATAGAGCCGAGGTGGCGCAGTGGTTAAATGCAGCACTGCAGGCTACTTCAGCTGACTGCAGTTCTGCAGTTCAGCGGTTCAAATCTCACCAGGCTCAAGGTTGACTCAGCCTTCCATCCTTCCGAGGTGGGTGAAATGAGGACCTGGATTGTTGTTGGGGGCAATATGCTGACTCTGTAAACCGCTTAGAGAGGGCTGAAAGCCCTATGAAGCGGTATATAAGTCTAACTGCTATTGCTATTGCTATTTTCAACAGGACATTCTACATCAGCACGTGCTCCTGATTACGGACAATGTGGCCACTAAGGCACACATAAATCGCCAGGGCTGCATGAGATCCAGAAAACTCATGGCAGAGGCAGAGGTCCTGGGCAAGTGGGTGGAGCATCACGTTGTATCCTTCCACTTCAACCACATCTCCAGGGTGGACAACACCCATACACACTGGTTGAGCAGGACTACCATAGACAATGCAGAGTGGTGATTGCACCTGATCCTCTTCTGCCAGTTGTCCCACAGATTCGGCAACCCTGTGGTCGACCTATTTGCCACCCGAGAGAACACGCAGCTACAACGGTTCTTCTCCCGCTTCCACACGCCGGGGGCGAAGGGCACGGATGCTCTCCGCTGCAAGTGGCCCTAGAAACTGCTATATGCTTTTCCGCCACTTCCTCTCTTACCACAGGTGATCCACAAAATCATCGTGGAGACGGCGGAGATACTGTTGGTCTCACCTCACTGGCCTCGGAGGTCCTGGTATGCCGATCTTGTCAGCTTGTCGGTGTCCAGCCTGTGGAAAATCCCTCAGGGTCAGGTCTCTCTCAGCCAGGGGTCCATAGTCCACCCGGACCCCCAGTGGCTCCAGTTGGCCATCTGGCACTTGAGGGGGACCCCCTGAGGAGGGACGGCCTGCTGAAAGAGGTGATACGTACATCCAGGCGACCTTCAGTGACCAGGATTTATGATTTCACCTGGTCCACCTTTGCCAAGTAGTGCGAAAACTTCCAGCTTGATTCGGTCACAGCACCTGTTTCCTGCGTATTGGACTTTCTACAGGAGGGCCTCAACAAGGGGCTTGCCCCCAACACCCTCCATTGCCAGGTAGCGGCATTATCCACTGTTTGGTCAGGAACTCTGGCCCAACCCCTCAGCAGAATACCAAGTTTTCGCTGCTTCCTCAAGGGTACCTCTAAGCTATGCCCTCCAGTGGTCCACTGCTATCCCACCTGGCAGTTATCAGTGGTTCTGCAGGCTCTCACTTCAGCTCCTTTTGAGCCTCTATGTACAACTTCACTTCGACAACTTACCCTAAAGACAGTTTTTTCTTGTTGCAATAACTTCTGCAAGGCACATTTCAGAACTGGCAGCTTTATTGGTCCGAGAGGATCTTTGTATCATACATCCAGACAGAGTTGTACTACGCCTGGACCCTGCCTTCATCCCAACCAGATCAACACCTGGTTCCATAGGGCGCAAGAGATAATTTTACCAAACTTTTGCCCATGCCCCAACCACCCAAGGGAACGTGTATGGCACATGCTGGATGTCAGGCAGGCCCTGCAGACATACATCAAGCGGACTGCAGACTTCCACAGATCAGAGACCCTCTTTGTGTCGTTCCAACCAGGTTCCAAGGGGAAGAAAGTGACATCTTCTACTGTCGGCAGGTGGCTGAGAGCATGCATTGCTGCTGCATATGAACATCAGTCCAGGGCAGTACCTCGACATATCACTGCTCACTCTACAAGGAGCACCACCACCACCGCGGCCTGGGTGACCCAGGCCACC
Organism: Thamnophis elegans; assembly: GCF_009769535.1. Taxonomy (NCBI): domain Eukaryota; kingdom Metazoa; phylum Chordata; class Lepidosauria; order Squamata; family Natricidae; genus Thamnophis; species Thamnophis elegans. Next base: position 42,332,651 of record NC_045547.1, on the reverse strand, counting down.
ATAGATGACATCTGCAGAGCGGCTACGTAGTCTTCCCCATCGCCCTTTGTCAGAAACTATAAATTGGACATGTATGCATCGGCTGAAGCCTCGTTCAGCAGGCGGGTTCTCCAGGGGGTTGTTTCCATGACCGAATCCCAGGACAGAACTTCTTCCCTCCCTAGCGACATGTAACTTGGGTATGTCCCATTGCTTGGATTCTCCAAGCAGTGCACAGGAAAATGACCATTGGCTTACCTGAAGGGTCCTTTTCTATGCACTGCGGGAGAGTCCAATCCACCCTGGTTCTTTGGGTCCAGGGATTCGGGCCATCATGTCAACTTGGACTTCTTCTAAAGCATCATCACACTTCCAGCCTTCACTGGTCCCAGAACCTGTCAAAAATCTGGCGCTGAGCAACACCAGGAGGCATGGCAAAGGAAAAAGATTCCTCAGTTCCAGGGCAACCAGACTAATTTAAACCATTGCTTGGACTCTTCCGCAATGCACAGAAAAGGACCCTTCAGATAAGCCAATGGTCAATATGTTGTTTGTGAATTCCAAGAACAGTTGTTAAATAATAAAACACTGACATAATTACTATAGAATTTTAAGTTTAAAATAGAAAAGTAAGGAGGAAAATCTTTGTAAAAGCTGGTATTTTCAGTATGAAAGTGGATACATCTAAATAAAAGAGTTACTTTAACTGCAGCCATGTGTACTTTTAAGTGTAAGAAACTATAATTTGATGAATTATAGTATTGAAAGCCAGAACATGCTATTATTATACTGATTGTTGTGTACAAAAAGTGTTTATAATAATAAAAATATTATTTAATATTAGAATCCTGCTAAGGATGTAATTGTTCATTTTAGCTAAGTGCAATCAAAGGATCCTGATAGTCAGTTGATAGGACATAAATCACATTAAGCAATCTACTTCAAGAATATATTTTAAAGGTTTTCTGTAATTTCTCCAAAATCCATGTACTTTTTTTAATCCTGCTTTTCTATATTGTTAAGAGTACTAACATGAAAACATTTTTGTTTTTCTTAGAATTTATATATTTTCTGGAGGAAAAAAAAAATTGCGACGATGTTTCCCATAATCTGCATCTAGAGACACTTCTTTTCTTTTATAGTATGCTGCTCAAACATTTAAATACTGTAAAGCACATGCAGGATTTCTCAATGTTCATGCAAATTAATAGAAAAGAGTAGATAATTTATCATTATTTTTCTTTTTAATGCTTATGGCTAGCCTATAAACAATATTGGTAAATAGGACAAGTTAAAAGAAAACAGACCTGAATTATAGTGAAAATGCGACCATAATAGTAATTAATATTGGTCTGTAATCTTTGCCTGTGTGCTTAAGAGATCAATTTTTGAAGCAATAAAAGGGAAACTTTTGACAAAACCTCAGCCACTGTAACTTAGGCAAATACTCTATACTCACATGAAATACTAAAGAGAAAGGATATTATTATAGAAGCCTCATTCTCTTTCTTTGGAATGCTTGAAAGGGGAAGGGATCTCATTTTGCCATATCCCAAATGTGGTTTTTTTTTTCATCTGGATGATTGAGAATCTCCATAAACATTTGCTTTTGACATATAACAAATCAGGTGAAATAAGGTATACCATATTTTTTGGAGTATAAGACGCATCAGAGTATAAGACGCACCAAGGTTTTGAAAAGGCAAATTAAAAAAAAAAGTTTTTGCACTTTGCAAACCTCCCCAAAATGGCCTGTTTTTCGCAAAAACGGACCCGTTCCCCCCCCAAAAGGGCATGAATAGCCTTTGGGAGGCTTGTAGAGTACTCCTGTGTGTGGGTGGGTGGGGGAATTGAGCATTTCTGCCCTCCCCAGTCCCTAGGAGCTCTCTGAAAGCCTCCTACAAGCTATGCACAGCCATTTTGGTGAAGGGGGGGGTGTTCGGGAGGCAAAAAATACTGTATTCAGTGTATAAGACTCACCCAGATTTTCAGCCTATATTTTCAGCAATATAGATGCATCTTATATTCCGAAAAATACAGTAATCCCTGAGCTGATCACACCTCCTGGTAACTTCCCAGCTAATATTGGTAGTTTTTTTTCTTTTTGCAGCACAACAGTAATTTTCACTGTTTTTACAAAGCTTAAAAAAAACTTTCTAGTTTATAGTTATATTAAAAATTTCTTGGTGAGCTCTAACTCAAATGTGAACTAGATCTGCCTTTGCTTAGCTTAGCTTTGATTAGAGTTAGGATCCCTGACCACATCAAGATTCTGAAGATAGGAGCCAGTGGGAAGAGGCAATACAATTTATAACCTCACTTCCTGCTCTGCAGAGGGTAAATGGCAAAGAATCTTAATGCAAAGTTAAAGTGGAACATGTAACTTTGCCTTTCAAAACAAATACTTAGGGATGTGGCTCCTGAGCTACAAGTATACTTAAAAGGTAATAATTGAATAGAAGAAACACTGAGCAGTTTTCTACTTTGTTTTCACCTTAGTACAGCAAACTGATTTGTTTCTTGCTTTTACTGATTTTTTTTAAAAAGATATCTTCTGTTTTATATCAGAGATGTGTAACTTTTTCAAACAGAATATTCCATTTGACTTTTGAGTGACTTGCCAGGTAACACAGTCCAAATAGCTCTCCAATTTTGAAGGTAATATTGTAAGTTCAAGGATGCAGCGGCTCAGTGGCTAAGATGCTGAGCTTGTCAATCAAAAGGTTGGCAATTCAGCGTTTGAATCCCTAGCATTGTGTAACTGAGTGAGCTCCTGTTACTTGTCCCAGCTTCTGCCAACCTAGCAGTTTGAAAGCATGTAAAAATGCAAGTAGAAAAATAGGAACCACCTTTGGTGGGAAAGTAACAGCGTTCCGTACACCTTTGGCACTTAGTCATGACAACCACATGACCACAGAGATGTCTTCAGACAGCGCTGGCTCTTCAGCTTTGAAACAGAGATGAGCACCACCCCCTAGGGCCGAGAATGACTAGTACATATGGTTCAGGTTGTTTTCTCCCTTAAAAACAACTTTTAAAATACAAAATATTTATTGTCCCAGACCAATTAAAAATGCAAAATGTAAAATAAACAAATGTCTAATACTAATATCTAATGTATATCTAATACAAAAATAATGACAGCGGGATATCACTAGGCTTTGCATCATAATTGTTGCTACAAACTTATGTATTGTATATATAAAATTGTAATTTCTTGATCAGAGAGAAAACAAAATTTCTGATGATAGAGTTTATGAAAGCCAGGAATAGAACAACTAGAATAACAATACGTGGATTACTGACTCAATCTCTCTATCTAAGAGCTGTGAATCAACCCTGGAGAACCTGCAATTATGGTATAATAGAGTAAATTATGTTGGCCCTGTTGTTTCTTTCGGGCTCTGAATCCTAAGTACTTGGTTTAAGATTAATGAAGTCTATCTAGACTAAGTAAGACTCCAGAATATGTCAGATTGGAATCAATTTGCCACCTCAGAGTTAAGGAAAACATATGTAGCAGGTGAGGTCAACCAGAGATTCATCCCAAAGGATTTGTTTCAGCCAAATCTGAGATGGTGAATCAGTCTCAGGTGGGCCCTGAAAGAAATACAGCAAAGCTCTATCCCAGGGGTGTCAAACTTGCATCGTCACGGCATCATCACGTGATGTATGAGGACTCCCCCACTTTGTTAAACTGGGTGTGAGCAGCATGTGATTCATGAGCTGTGAATTTGACAGCCTTGCTCTAGCCCAAAAGGACATTTGAAATTAATCATATTGCCAAAGTAACGCTTTCAAAAACTTAGATTGAACAACTTCTAAAGTAGGGGCAATCTTATAACACAAAGTTATGCACCATATCACAGCAAGCCCAGAACTTTTTTTATACAGTTATATTGCTACAAGTATGCAATAATTGCCTTAATAGCATATTTTAAGATTGCATTTAAGAACATTTTGAGCTCTAAGAGAGAGCTTACTCAATTAGCTATTCCAGCAGGTGGAAGGATTAGAAGTGTGTGCCTTGATACTTGAAGTCCTTAACCTAATCAATTGGTCTTAAGTTAGTTTTCTATGTAACAGGGGACCTAAAGCACTTTAGGGAAAGTGCTTTCCCTAATTTTAGAGAACATTAGAAACTTGATTTTTAAATGAATGATTCAAGAAATTTCATAGAACAGAAGGATGCTAGTTGCCTCTAATCTGCATTGTTATATTTTGCTGTAACAGAATTATCAACTTCAGAAGGCAATGATCAATGGATATTGTGGCTAATTCCCTCTCATGGAGAACTGAATCAAAGGGTGCTCTTAAATCAACAGAAGCTGCATTGGGAGGGCAAGAATATTTTTCAGCTAAAAATACAACATTGTACATACTGGTAACAAAACATATTTCATATTATTCTGACTACTGTATTACATTATCTGCAAGAGTAGGTTTCATAATAAGTATCTTATTGTAGAATGAAAGGGGCTTAAGGATTGTATAACTTTAAAACAGAAAGGGAAACATCATATTTAAACAGGGACAATTAGGAAAGTTAATCATAATTAATGGTAACTGTATCTTGCTCAGGCTCCTATAGGCAATTTACATAAATTTTCATTAAGGTAGGTGATACATTTTCTTCAGGATCCATTAGACAATCCTAAGATAGCTGAGCTTGAAAAATGCTATTGTGAACTATTAGTTGTCAGGTAATAACCTAAAATATAGTTTGGGGAGAAAAATACGCAAGAGATGTTAGTTTCCTTCAAAGAAGAAGACAAAGAAGAAGGCAAATGCCTCTGTGATAGAGGTTAATTGTTCTAGTGTTTGATCCTGAGCTCATGGGTAAATCTGAGGCATATAACAGGGGTACATGCACATGCCTTGAGGGATTGTAAAGATATTTTGGTTAATAACAGCTGATTTGAATTCTTGGTGTAAAAATAGATCTTTAAAACCTCTTTCAGAAAAAAATGGGAAAAAGTTAATTTTCACCCCATTAAATGACACCCTCCCATGAAATGACACATTGTACTGGTCTATTGCTATGTGCCACCTTGTCAAGATGTGATTTATTAAGCATCACTGCTAAATATAAACTTGAAAGAAACTATAGCAATTGGATCTTATTAGGAACCTTGTTTTTCTGAGATTGTAATGCTTTATTAATTTGTATGGGTCCATGGCATAATTGTGGTTTGGGCAAATATAGATTAACACTGGTTCCAGCCATGAAATAGTCATATGAGACCAAGTAGTGGCTTCAAAATTGTGAATAATTAATTTCAAGATTCTCCTTTCAGATTCAAATCTTGGTGAGATGGGAACCAAATAATCTCAGGTCAGACCAAAATATTGTGTAAAGGTAGAAACAGATTTTTCCAATCCTATGTATAGTACTGGGAAGAAATGACTAAAAGTCAATTAGCTCTAAAGGAGGACAAGGCCTAAAATTTAAACCTCTGAGACTGATAAATATAGAATTTATCATCTTGCATGCAAAAACAAAAAATAATCCCAATTTGTAAAGGTTGTTGCCCATAAAATGTTTTTTCCCCTAGTTAATGTTGTAAGATTAAGTCAGAGATGGGGATTTCCTAGCACTTCACCAGAATTTTTCCTCTACCCTTGTTTCTACTAGTTCAGACCAAGACTCTCAGAATTACTAGATTTTAGTGCATAGCATCTGGAGAAGGGTCTCAACCCCATTATCCAATACTGTCCAGCCTTAACAAGCAGGTTTGGAATAGAATCAACCTTTTCAGGCCAGTCTTATTCCTATGTGTGCTTACACTGGGTCCATGCTTGCTGTTGCCCAGTACATCTTAATAATTTAGATTTTATTTTCCTTTTTCCCCTCTGCCTCATCCCCTTACTCTATGTGCATGCATATTTCATAGATTTAATAGCAAATCAGTTTACACTGATAAGGGAAGTAACCATCCTCTGATTGAACCAGACTGATAAGAGTCTTATGTGTCAAGCCTGTTCAGTTTATTCTCAACGTATTGTTTCTCCAAGGTTGTTTTCTTCAGTTTCTTCAAATAAATGATATTCATGTTTCCATTTCTCCAAGAGCTTGAAATGCAGTTTCCCTCATAGCAACAAACTCATGACATACCCATCTAAGAGGCAACAATTCAAAATTACCTAGTGGGTTTCCATGGTGAAAGTGGACTTGAAGCTAAATCCTAGTACCGACTCTAACCACTGTTCCACTTGGGCTCTCAATAGATAATAAAGGGAACTAAAAGTACTGACAAGGGATTTTTAAAGAGGGAATGCTCCTGGATCAATCAACATTTACATGTTGTGAGATAGTGATGATTTTGGAATAGAGGGGAAGTGATTTGAAAATATTTCTGGACAGCTTGTTAATATGAACAATAAAGTAACTAGCATGGGCATTTATTGGTGTCCGTAGAAGGATACCTGTTAAACCTCTACTCTATGAGCTTCATTGGTTCCCAATTTGCTTCTGTATGCAATGGGGTACTGTGTCTAACGTTTAAAGCCCTACATGGTATGGCAGCAAGTAATATGAGGGATCACCTCTCTGATTACTTCAGCCCATCCTATCAGGTCAAGCAGGAGACACATATTGTGGATCCCATCCACTAAGGAGTTCCACCTGACAGGAACCAGGAGACAAGTCTTTTCTGGTCTGGTGCTTACCTTCTAGATTCTAGAACATCATCAGTAAGGTCAAATTAGCCCCAACTTTTATGGCCTTTCAGAAAGCCCTCAAAATCAGGCCTGGGGCTCTCTGAAACCAAAGCCTATGCATTGGTTGCACCATGTATAAGATCATAAGGAACCCTCTCACAGTTTTTGTTTTATTTATATTGATTAAATTGATTTTTACACTCAGTTTTAATGTTTGGTTTTGTTGTAGGCCACCTAGAGTCGAACAGATGAACAGATGAGATGAACAGCTATGTAAATTTGATTAAATAATTATTTAAATAAATAATAAGTTGAAGCTATATGATCTGAGAAGCCTAGCAAATTTGTCACATGTGACTGTACAAACAGAGAACTATATGTATGAACAGATGGATGGATATTGTGGTGGATTTAGAGACGGTCATACCTTTTTTTGGTGATGGACAATTTCACCCATCATTTTATATGCAACCTATAACAGATTGTCCCTCAAAATATGGGATTTATATCCCCTGCAGTACCGTATATACGAGTATAGGCCGACCCGAATATAAGCCGAGGCACCTAATTTTACCACAAAAAAACCTGGAAAAGTTATTGACTCGAGTATAAGCCTAGGGTGGGAAATGCAGCAGCTACCGGTAAATTTCAAAAATAAAAATAGATACCAATAATGTTTTTGAATATTTATTTCAAAGAAAAACAGTAAACTAGCGGTGTATTCAATGAAATACTTCACTCACCTCATGATGCTGATGTCCCGCTGTGATGATGATGTCCCGTGCAGCCGCGGGTGCGATGTCCCGCCTCCTATGACACACGGCACAGTGATTCCTATCATTGGATCACTGTACCAGAGGAGGTGGGACATCACTATGTGGCTGCTTGCCATAACGAGGAGGTGGGACATCGTTGCAGAGCGGCAGGAGGGGGAGGAAGGGGAATCGTAAGACAGCCCTGCATTACATTAGAACGTGAGGAGGGGGTATGGTGCGGTGCGCGCTGCGCGGCAAACTGACACAGAGGGAGGGGAAACTCACAGGGGCACTGGGCCATTCACGAGTGTCACCCAGCGGCATGGCCCCGCCCCTTTTTCTCCTCCATTTCGGGCAAATTTTTCACTGACTCGAGTATAAGCCGAGGCGGCTTTTTTCAGCCCAAAAAGTGGGCTGAAAAACTAGGCTTATACTCGAGTATATACAGTAAGTAGTTCTTTAACATGAATAGGAGCAAACCTGCAATTTCCATATTGAGAAGTAAAATGAATAATTTTTACTTTTGATTTATATTTAACCAAATGTTAATATGTATAAAGGCCAATTTGAAATCCCCAATCTTTTTAAATTTGACCATATTAACTATTTGCCTTATTGAGACAAAGAGCAAGCTATATATAAGATGAAAAGTATTAAATTGTCATCCTTTCCAGGCAAGAGAGAAACATTAAAGGATAAGAATTTAATCTCACTGCAATTCATACAGATCAGACTTAGAATGAAAAGTAAATATGACAAATGAATCTCTTTTAAAAGGGAGGACCTCTGCACATCATATGCAACTGGTATCTCTTTTTTCAAATGTATTTGATAGGACATTCTGTTTATTAAAATTACCTTACTAGTGCAATAAAAAGCCCCCTTTATGATTCTGTCCAGATAGAAGTAATTCAGATAATTTTAGCTTTGGATATAGTTCTTTTCTTTTCAGTGCCAGGAACTGAGTGCTGAGAATTGCTTCAAAGATTCTATAATCCCATGCTGTTCTATTTTTAGTTGCTCTTTTAATGTCATATGGAAACCATACTTCAGTTGCCTCTTTTAATGTCATGTATGGAAACCATACTATTCCATAATTATAGGCTAAATGGAACTGCCCTGCCCCTCTTTTTTCTGAAGATTTTTTTATGACTTCTGTCACAGAAACTATCCACACTTTACTGCTTCAGTGAATATTTCTGTTTTTCTCTCTTTATTCAAATGTTTATTCAAATGTTCTTGTTAAACATTCAATGTTGCTGCTTGATACAAAAGCTGGTGATTAGAGCTTGCTCTTTCAGTTATAGTTTGTAAATATGAAGAATAGGGTAAATGTTAGGTTATGAAGTCTTGGATAGGATGAATTATATTTTTTCTTGGTTCAGTGGTTGATGAAAAGCATATTGGGCATCATATGGCCTTCCATGTAATCATTTTTAATGTATATGAGTACCACTCATGTACATCACTCAAATAAAAGGAACGTTTCCATTTCCAATATATAGTTTAGTGTGCACAGTAATAAATAACCTGGCCAAACAATGTTTATAGTACTTATATACCATTTCTATTTTATATAAATCTCTAAAACATCTGAATTTTATATTTAGGTACTTTATAATTGCATGAATATATTAAAATACTTTAGTAGTCACTAGTTGACACTGGATTATTCCTTCTTCTTTCATTTATGAAAAATATACTGTTACATCATATGGAAAGGAATTAAAGACCTTATGTGTGATAATTCATGTTACATACATGTAGTTTCTCAACTGAAATTGGAGAGCAAATAGGTTTTGCTTATCTAATTTATTGCTACAGCTACCATGGAAATTCATGATGTGAATTAATCACTTATACATATAGATTTTACTGTGAAATCTTACATTTGAATTAATATAGCATGATTAAATTCAGTATAATTGTTTTTTGTTGCGAGAATGAAAGTGTAGATCAGCAAATTGGTCAAATTTGAATGCTACAATAGAATCTGTAAGAAATGAATTCACTGTTGTTGGAGCTCATTGTGTAGAGAAGAAATCTGAAACAGCAATCCATTCAAAAAGATAATTGGTTTGCCTGTTTTTTAATTTAAGTACTCACATTTAAGTCAATATTATCTTTGTTGGGAAAAATGTAAGCTTAAAGCTACTTTAATATTTGATATGTGTACTTGTTCCTCCAGTTTCAGTAGCAATATAGAGTCAACACTGGAATGCATATGTCAAGCAGAAGCTTCCAGGAAGATGTCCTTTCTTTCCTTTCTCTTGTCTAAATCAGCCCTATTAATTTTATAAGTTTTTGCTTCTTGTCATCTCTCTTTGCAATTTTAAGATGAAAATCTATAACTAAGCGTTGAGAGAAACAGTCAGTACCTTAATCTTCCGTGCTTTTTTATGATATTTGGATGGTTTTACAACTTGAAACAAAGACAGTAACTGCTACTGTGCGTGGAATATATGGGCTTTTAATATTGCACTAGGGAATAGAGGTAAGTAGTTTACCAGTAGCTTTGAGTTTTACTAGAATTGTAATAGGGATTCACATTTCATCCACATGATCCTTAGAAAAGCTAAACCTGTTGGAAAATAGTTTTTCATTCCTACTTAGCTTCCAAGTTAATACCAAAGAGAAGGTGGTAACTTATAACTCTGACTACCATTATGCTGATAGGACTTTTCAGTAGGTAAAATCTTGAAAGTAGAATTTTATTATTTTAAAATTACTGATTTAATGAGATGGTTTGAGAAAGATATTAATACTGTTATTAATGTTGGGAAAGAACAACAATTGGCACTGAAACTCTCTCAAATGAAAACAAATTTTCCATAGTTACATTATTGTTGTTTGAAAATGGTCCACGGGCAACATAGTAAAAGCTGCTAGTTAGGTGAGCTGTTTCAATATACCTTCTCCTTAGGTAGTTTATTGTTCTCCATTTTACTTGGAAGCAAGCCACTCTGAGATGAACACAGTTATTTCTATCTAGACACGTTCATGCAGGAATGAGGATTTGACTCCAACCGAAGGAGGTTTTTCCTGTTAAATATAAGATTGAAACTTTTGCTACCTAATTTACACTCAATTATATGTCTTTGGGATTTAAGATTCGCTTTCTTTGTGTATGTTTTCGGTATTCTTTCTGTCTTCCGGTTTACATGGGAAATAAGAGCATAAAGCTTGTATCATATTTCCTGGAATGCACAGGTATTTATTTTAAATATATTTATATTAATAGCTATTAATAAATTAAAAGCTAATGAATGCAGAATAAATAAACTCAAAATGGATATACTAGCTAAGAATTTATCAAAATGGCTGACAGTTACTTCCAGATTGAAGAGGCAAGGGGTGTATGTGTGTGTGTGTGTAGAACCAGAACACATACACTGTGTTGGGCCTTCTGTACTATTGCACCTTGTGGTAGTACATAATAAAAAAGAAGAGGTGATAAATCTGTTGTGTAATGCTATACTTGGTGATAAAATGTTTCAATCCAAAATAGTGTTTGTTTATTACAAAATCTTATTACAGATTGTCTTCTTATAGTGACCAATCATTCAGCGACTATCAGTGAAGTTACAACAGTGCTGAATGTGCCCAGTCCTTGTGGCCATTGCAGCATCTCTATGATCACATGATTGCAATTTGGTTGTTTGGCAATCAGTATGCAATTATGATGGTTGTAGCATCCCATCTCACGTGATTGTCATTGTGACCTTCATATCTGGCTTTTGACAAGAAAAATCAATGGGGAAGCCTTTCAATATTAAGTCAAGAAAGAACCCTTTAACATGACCTGTCTTAGTTTAATTTAAAAAGTGCTTTGCTAAAGTTGTATGATACATAGGGATATGTTTTTAGATGAAACTTGTGAAATGTAGAAATTGGAGCATAACAGTTTTAGGAACCTATATTCTGTTATTAATGTTAAAATTATAATAAAAATGTAACAAATATTTTGATTTTCTTTTTTTATGCAGTTTTGCAATAGAATCTGATTCAACAAAAATAATGGTCATCTATAGATTACATAAGATTTAAATACATTCATTTTACCCTTAAAACTATTATCTTTATTATATTATTTTTTTTCTTGCTGTGTTACATTAAGACAATGATTTTCATAAATTGGAAAGGCTAATTTTACTGAACAGTTGAGGCTTAAAAAATATAAAAAGATTTAAGATATTTGAATGTAGATTTAATAAGGCACAGCTGTAAATATAACCTTCTATGGTCATTGTGCAACTTTTTCTGGGTTATAAGCAGTTAATCAACCGTACTGTATATGCTTAGAGCATCCTTTGGTCATTCTAGCAATCTAGCAAATTTCCACCTCTCCAAAGTACATTGAGAATGCTGTTTCAATCTAGCTATAGTAGTTGTAATCCCAATTTATATGCAGGAACAGAGTAGGGGAAAGCAGATGTTGCATACCTGAATCTTAGAAAATACTGCAGCTTCTGAAGAAAAATAGATTTTTGAACAATTCCTTAAAGGCACATTTTATGCTAATTAGACTAGTCTTGAAGTGTAACAGATATTACTTCTTCAGTTATAATATTCATGGGAAAACTACAACATTGATTTTGAAACTACTTTGTCATATTCTAGACATAAATGGGAAAAAGGTGCAGTTGGATGCACCTTTTATTATGCTCCCAGAGAACATGATAGTTTTTCTCATTTTACAGATGGGAATATAAAGCATTGCTAATACTGAAAATAATTTGTGCTCTTACCATACTTTAATATTTATTCTTTTTATTTCTCTCTAAACTCACATATATTTAGAGACAAACAAAAAAGGCTTCCCATAAATCTCTAGATTTGTGATATTTAGATCAGAGGACTATACATGTTTTTGCAGTTGATTTCATTCTGAACAATTTAAAAATGTTCTATTCACTTTACAGTAGCAGACTGGGTAGGTTTGAACTATATTTTTCATGACTACTAATTTAGATTCCAATTAGTCTGAGTGAGTTCCAGACAAATCATCTTAAAGATTGATGAGACAGAGACCACATTTCTCAGTTGTTTAAACAGAATTGCAGTTGATAATACATATGAAGGTAGAAAACTAAAGCTATTTTATATTTATTTGGTGAGTTTCTTTAATTAGGATTACTATTAATGTAGTCTTTGCTATTTAATGAAACATATAGTGTAAGAATTATTGTCATTAATTCAACATATTTTACTAACCTAGTTTTGGAACTGTGTGATGGAAAATCTTTGTGATTTTTGCTACATACCTCAACTTACAACCGTTTGTTGAATGATGGTTTGATGTTCCACTAGCATTGGGAAAAATGACTTGACAGTATGACACATTTTCAAAGTTATGACCACTGCACTATCCCCATGATCATGTGATCGCAATTCCGGTGCTTGGCACCCACCTCACATCTTGCAGTCTTGTGATTGTTATTTGTGACCTTCCCAGTCAGCTTCTGATATGCAAAAGTCAATTGAGGAAACCAATTTACTTAAGAACCCTGATAAAAATGGTTGTAAAATCAGGTCTGCTCATATGATAGCTTGTTTTATGATTGTGCTGATTTATGATGGAAATTCCAGCCCCAATTGAGAGCTACCTGTACCTATGAACATTTTATCACAGCCGAAGTGGCGCAGTGGTTAAATGCAGCACTGCAGGCTACTTCAGCTGACTGCAGTTCTGCAGTTCGGCTGTTCAAATCTCACCAGCTCAGGGTTGACTCAGCCTTCCATCCTTCCGAGGTGGGTAAAATGAGGACCCGGATTGTTGTTGGGGGCAATATGCTGACTCTGTAAACCGCTTAGAGAGGGCTGAAAGCCCTATGAAGCGGTATATAAGTCTAACTGCTATTGCTATTGCTATTATCATTCTTGTTCTCTGTCCAGATGACTTAGCTATCCTTTCTAGTCTTTCAAAGTATACTTTCATGTTGATCAATTTATTTTAATAACTTCACTTGTATCATTGTTCATTTGTTATGTTTGTTGTTCACAGACATGTACATGAATCCATACTTCACCATTTCCTATGTATATCTTTCCTTTTGTAATGTATTTTCACTAATGATGTGTTCTGGGCTGTTTGTCTTATTGTTTCAATCCTTAGGCTTGCTACACAGGTAATGTTAATGATGACATTATCAGTTAAAGATGGCAGTTGAGAACTGAAATTCCTACTACTAAGCAATGCAGTTATGAAGTGCAATGTTATATGATTTAATGGCTTTTCAATAGAAATTCTGGCATTTCTGATTGCTTTTGTTAAATGAATCATTAAGGTTTGTCATATCACCATTTGCAATCTCCTGCCAGTTTCTCCGTTGACTTTGCTTGTAAGAAGCCATCAAAGAAAGTCCCAAAGCCGATCACATGACTCTGGGATGTTGTGATGGCTGGAATTTTGAGGATCAATCATAAGTACCACTTGGTCAGTGCCTTCATATGTTTGAATGATTGCTGAAATAGTCATCATTAACCTGTATATTATTTGACTCCATGGATATCAAATAATATATATATAAAAAAACATAACAGGCTGTTAAGTACCACATTTAATTTGGACAAGGATAGTGCAAGTTCTAATATCAGTATTAACATTTTTCTTCTAAAAAGACTAAGTTTGCTGAACTACTGCATTGCATCTCCACTCAAAAGCTGAAAATCCTGTTTGGATTTCTGCTTCCTCTCATCTCTGGGGTGTGGCTGAAAAAGCTTCCTCCTAAAGGATTTTAGCTTCTGCCTCCTTGAGTTTCAAATCCTTCAGCAGGCAGTTGTTTCAGAGTGAAACAGCTACCTGCCAAGGGATTTCTGCTCTCACAATCCTCCTGGCAGGTGGCAGCAATATCTTGTAAACTTCCCTGCCAGCTTCCTTACTGATTTTCTAGAGAAGTTGGCAGAAAAGGTTTGCAAATGGCAATCACATTATTGTAGGATGCTTGGCAACCAGTTGTAATTGCAGACTGGTTAGTTCAACATTTATAGGGGTAATTCAACATTTTCCAATGGTCAGATGTGCTTTATAGGCTGTAAAGCACCCTTTCCGAAGCTATTTTTAATTCAATCTGTGGTGGAATGAATAGTCATAAATGGAGGATTATCTTATTGTATTTCTAGGAATTCTTCTTGGAACTTAAAATTAAAACTGTATAATTATTTTTTCATGTGTAGGAGGCTTTTTCTTTTCTATATTTTATAGTATATAAATATATAGGATTAAGGTTTTTTTTCTTCTGTCAAAGCACCTGGTCTGCCCAAATATGGGAGGGAGCTTATTGTTTCCCCTTCTCCTTGTAAGCCCCACTTCAGGAGCTATCCAGGCAGTCGCTTACATGATAAACCATTTTATGTTTACATTTTTGCTGATAAAGAAATGAAGGGAGACTAGAATAGATCTATTTCAAGCTATTTAGCACTCATCAGCTAGCCATACCTTTGTTGGGATTCGAACTTGGGCTGCTTACAGTTGCATTAACCTCTAAGCCACAAGTTCTCCTCCCTTTATCAGCTGAGCCAGGGGAGTGATTAAATGGCTTTTCTTTTTAGCTGATGAGAGCTGAATAGCTTGAAATACTAGTCTTCCTTCATTTCTTTATCAGTAAAAATGTAACACAATATACAGGATCGCAGATTTGAAAAATGATATAACATAGGATGGCATAGTATCTGGTTATTTGAGGGGCTGCCTGTGTCCCATGATAATAGCCCAACCAATTTGATCATACAGGGTTGGCACACTCCAGGTTTCCTAGATTAAACATTGTCATCTATCATGACCTCAGAAGTGTACCTTCTATAGATCAGCATCTACCCTCTGGAATAAGATTTTGTGCAAGATTCAGATGCCTCCACTCTGGTTCGTCAGAAGAGCCATGAAGATCTGGTTCTTCACCTAGTTCTTTGGCGAGGAAGATTGAGATCCCTCACTTTGTTCTTTCTGGTCTGTGACAGTTGCCATCTTTTATTGATTTTGTTGCAATTACTTATTACTTTTTTGATGGTTGTGAGCTGCCCAAGTCATTGGGAGTCAAGCAGCATGCAAATTTAAGAAATTATTATTACTAACCGTGTCTGTTGATCAATAACTACAGGGCTCTATTTGCATATTTCTTTTTGACATATATTACAAACCTGTTTGTTATCTTGACAGCATCCCATATACATCCATATGAATTAAGAGTTAACTGAACTAATAAGAACAGAGAGAGTTTAATGCCTTAGGCCTGATGTTTTTTATACTGGGTCACTTCATTATGACAAAATATTAGCAGAGTGGACAGGAAA
Organism: Thamnophis elegans; assembly: GCF_009769535.1. Taxonomy (NCBI): domain Eukaryota; kingdom Metazoa; phylum Chordata; class Lepidosauria; order Squamata; family Natricidae; genus Thamnophis; species Thamnophis elegans. The sequence continues at coordinate 42,316,968 of NC_045547.1, read as the reverse complement.
ACAGAATAACAGAATTGGAAGGGACCTTGAAGGTCTTCTAGTCCAGCAGTTCCCCACTTTTCCAGCTCTGTAGGCCAGCAGTGATGACGGCGGGATGGGGAGGGGTTGGATAGTTTTGCACATATATATGCTGCTTGCACAAATATAACTTCATGCGTTTTCCTGCCACTGGTTGCCTGCACCAGGCTGCAGACCGGTGGTTGGGGACCCCTGTTCTCGTCCAGCCCCTTGCTCAAGCAGGAAACCCTATACCATTTTAGACAAATTGTTGTCCAATATCTTCTTAAAACCTCCAGTGTTGGAGCACCCACAATGTCTTAAGTCAAGTTGTTCCATTGATTCATGGAACATTAAAAGTGCTACCATTTTTTTTCATAATAAAGTTTGAATGCTGAATTATAGCTAAAGCAACTTGGACAGTCTTCTGAGAATAGGAATGCTGTTTCATTTTATCATTATATACATGATTATTTTATGATCTATCTTCAGTAAAAGAATGAAGTCATATATAGAGAGTGTTGTGGCCCAGCAGGATCTGGTTGAGCTGCTGATGGACTAGGATAGGGAGTAACCATATGAGTCTGCCCTGGACAATGTGGAGGACCCTGGGCAGGGTTCAGACTCAGAGCAGGGACCAAAGAGGCTGGTTGGCACTAGGAGGTGCCTGAGGCATGGAGCAGTGTGGAGGAGGATCAAAGGCAGTTTGTCCCAGTTTGAGAAGGGCTGAGAAACGGAAGCAGCAACTCTGTAAGCAGACTCACAGAAGATGATTAAGCACAGGCGGTTGTTGATTAGCCCCTCCCAAGAGAGATTATAGGTGAGGCGTTGGGAGGGGACATTTGCAGGAAATAACTGTTCAAATTAGTAGTTAAGAAAATCTATCTGTGTATTCTAGTCGTGTCTGTTCATTTGGACTATCTGCGTTGCTTCGTTTGAACTATCTGGGTTGCTACAGAGCTACTCTATTGAATGTGAGTTGGCTCAGCCCTCAGCCAAAGGATTTGTTATCTCAGTAATTGAATAGTGGCAAACAGCCAAGCCTGTGTTCTGGTCCCCTCCCCCACGGGGGGTTCAGAACAGAGAGAAAGCTAAATTATATTGTATATAGTATTGTGTAAACACATGTGTATGTGTGTATATATATATTTATTTTCATGAAGGTAAACACCAAGAGTACGTAGAACACATAGATACTAGTGCAGTATTCCATATGAACGTATACATAATTTTATATATTTTTATTAAATCTATTAAATAAGGAAATAAATGAACACAACTAATAAGTAAGAAAAAAGAAATCTAAGCTAAGAGTTCAAGAAAAGAAAAAAGGTGAAGAAAAATGGAAAACAAAGACAAGGATGTAAAGATGTGGCTTCCAATATTCTTCATAGGAATTATAAATACAAATGCAGTTATATTTTAATTCTCAGTCTAAAGTTACACTATGATCCTTTCTTTCTATAATCTATACTGTCTAATCATCAAAATCATAAATCACGAGTTCATTTTTTCTCAATTTTCCCCCAAAACTCCATTAGAGGCTTCCAGTAACCAATTGATAATGAACTGAACTTTTTAAAAATACTTTTTAACAATATATTTTGATATCTAATTGAAGTGATTATTGTCATCTATTATCTCTAGACAGCCAGCTCTATAGGTAGGTACACTTTGTGAAATCATTTCTATTTTTTTCCTGGCAGTAGTCTTAGAAATGATGGCTATGAAACCTAGGCAGAGGACAAGTGTCAATCTGAATAAATGGTATAGTTCCCTTTGATGTGATCCTCTTTTGTAATACCCACGGTATTGTTGAAGCCTTGGTGGATTTTATCTTCCCACTATTAAAGTGAGTTGAGGTAACCTGTGCAAGAGGAGCCTCATGTGGATGGAACAATTTTTCCCTAAAGAGTTGTCTGTTTTCTAGTAGGAAAAATTATGGGAAAAGAACTCAATATATTTCTGAATTTCTAGGCTTTCCAATAAATTTGGAATACTCTTGCAGGATACATAAGATTATCAAAAGGAGAGACATTCACAAACAACAGTTCCAAGCTTGAATCAGCTAAGGATCTCATTTGTAACTGAATATTTTTATGTATTTTATTTCTCCTATTGTTTAACATCTTGTACTTTTCTATTATATTGACTGATCATCGAATAAATGGTTTTCTTTTTGCAGAGGAGACAATAAGGAAGTCATTTGCTATCATTTTCTTTTCTTTTAAAATGATAGCAGATGACTTCCTTATTGTCTCCTCGGCAAAAAGAAAACCATTCATTCAATGATCAGTCAATATAATAGAAAACCCAACCAGAACAGTTTAGTTAAATATAAAAAAGGGATAACTGACTTCCCACAATCCTATATAATCCATTAGCGATATGAGTATGAGTTTATGATCAAGGCACACTTTCCTCCTGGAATATGTAAAATGAAGAGTGATTAAAAGTTGAAAGGTAGACTTTCCTTCAGAACGAGCAAATGCTGTCTTTGCCTAACAAAAAAAATAAAAAATGCAAGTCTTGCTTGGAACTTTGACAAATGACTTTCTTTATGACACTTTGTCTTTCAGAGAGAGAGAGCAGAGATTAGAATCTTTTATTAAACAGCCCATGGATAATTTCTTTTATTATATCCATTAGTGACGCTGGATTAATAACCAGAATGGCTATGAAAGATAATTTTTTTGTTAGAGAACCTACTGATAACACGAACCTGGTGCTGGTTTGTCCCTTCTGTCAAAAAATGTTTTTGAGAAAACATTAACTACCTGAAATATTATGCAGAAATGCATCTAGCCCTTGTCAAGATGTTAATAAAATTACTTTTAACATTGTTTTCTATCTGGACAAAAAAAAGGACTGTTAAGTGCTAAAAAATGACATTGTTTAGTTTGTTAATACGTTTTTATTTCAGAAAAGTGAGAATATTAATTATACATTTAAATATTAAAATAATAATGTGCAAATGAACCTAGTAATACTATCACTGAGATAGCAGTGTTGAAGTTTGATTTTATCTTTTTCAGTGATAATTGCTCTGAAAAACAGATTGTCTGACCTTCAGAAACTCTAAAAGATAAACAAGTCAATATTTTAGATATGAAGTTGGAATATGTTTAGAATTGCAACTTTCTTATTTTCTCTTTTATGCTTTATTTTTTAAAGTCTCAAATAAGCATTTAATAAAAAAGATTTCTTCAGCTTTCATTTACCATATATGCTGAAGAAAATAAGATTTACAAGGAACAAAATTAATACATCAGTGACTCCCTTTGTAGATTCAGCTTAATACAGGTAGTCCTCAACTTACCACAGTTTGTTTAGTGACCATTTGAAGTTACAATTGCATTGAAAAAAGTGACTTATGACAATTTTACCCATTTATATCCATTGCAGATCCCTGTGATCACATAATCACAATTTGGACATTTAGCAACTGGCATGTATTTATGAGGGTTGCAGTGTCCCAGGGCCATATGATCACCTTTTGTGACCTTCTGACATGCAAAGTGAATGGGAAAGCCAGTCACAACCTTATTACCAACTTAACAAGTGCAATGATTCACCTAAAATCATGGCAAGAGAGGTCGTAAATTGGGGCAAAATTAACTTAACAAATGTCTCATTTAGCAACAATTTTTTGGCTCAATTGTGGTTGTAAATTGAAGACTGTACTACTAACACATTCCAATAAGAAACTGCTGATTATAAGCAACCAAACCCACACTTGCTTTTATTTCAGTAACTTACTGTGAGGGTCAATTTGATGCAGTAGTTATATAGTACCAGACTGGAAAACCAGTAGATCATGCCTTTTAGTTCCACTGTAGGCATGAAACCAGCATGGTGACTTTGGACCAGTGACACTCTCTCCCATGGAGGCATATGGAAATGGGAAAGTATGTGATGGTAGAGGAAGAGAGATTGGAAATAGCCATAGTGCAGTCATTTGATAGAGCTGACATTTTGTGATACCACCATTTGACACCTGCTGCATCTGGTCATCTGCAAGATAGGAGATGAAAAGAGACAAGACCGGAAGTACCTCAGTGAGACAGACAGAAAAAACCATGGGCTCTGAAGAGCCTCACATAAATTCTGTCTGACAAACTGATGCTGATTGATCTTCGGATCAGAACTTTCCTACAGGGAAAGTGAAGAAGGAACTGCGTCTCATTAGACCCAGAGGAATAGAACAGGTTCCTCATAAGTCGGAGATTAGCTCTCTGAATCGGCATTGGGGGGAGGCAGCATGGCTGCTATCAAGTTGTCGGCTTCTGGACTAAGCATTCTGAGCAGGAGCGGTGTAGGAATGGAATGTGAAACCTGGTAAGAAGATCTAATTAACCAACTGACATAAATCAGAATCTGGAGAAGGCAAAGAACCTTGTGAGTAGAAATAAATAATATTGATGGATAGATTGGGATTTTTGATGTAAAAAAAGAAAGAAGGGGGAAAAATTGTGGTTTGAATCATTAAGCCCAAAGGGAACTGCTTGTTTTAAACAACTTGGAGACAGAAATGAGGAAATAGAGAATTGACTAACCCATTGGAATACAAACTTTGAATTTGGATTTGAAAAGATTTTGTTTTTAAAAGAGGTTAATTGACAATTGGGAATTCTACAAAGGGAAAGAACAAGGAGGGGAGAAATGAAACTTAAAAACATACCAAGGAGACTTGCTTTGTTCGTGTTTGTTCTAATTTACATACCTTAAGCAACTCTAATCAATGAGAGGTAGAAAGTAACAAGGAAAATAAATAAAGAAAAAGCACTATTTTCTCCACTCATAATCCTATTTTGTCTGGATTTAAAACTTTGTTTAAAAATATCAAGCTATATTGCTGGGAATCATTGAGTTGAAAGAACACAGAGCCATTTGCCTGAGGGAAGAACAAAGACCAAGAAAGCGAAGTGATTAAGATGGCTCCCCTTTCTCTTCCTCTCTATTTTAGTTGAGTCAGAATATAAGTTTAGATCAGAATTGCAAAATAAGAAGAAACTTTGGAAAACTTGGAACTTAAATTATAATTAACTGTATAACTAACTGTAATCTTGGAACTGGACATTATGAAAAGGTGGGAATTTGAAGAATTATGTGAAATTAGAAAAAATATGCGTAAATCATTAAAACTAAGTTTAAATAGAATTTTGAAGTTAGAATCTGAGGAGAGGCAGGAAATGAGGGAAGAAGAGGGGGAGGGTGATGAAATGGTAGAAACAGTAGAAAATAAAAAGTAGACAAAATATTTCACTGGGTTTGACAGTGGTATAGGGAAAATTGAAAAGGGGGAAATGTCCCAACAAAGAAAAGGACAGAAATAGAAAATTGGGACAAAAGACTTACTAGAAAAAAATCAGATATTTAGAAACTATTATGTAGAGAATATAAAGTTGAGGTACGTGATTCACTTTTTACATGACAGCTAAATTGAATTGCTAACTGGTTGAATATGATAATGGAAAGATAATTAAATAAAGGTTAAAATATATAAAATATGGATACATATAGAAATCTTAAGAAGATGAACAAAAGTGAAGTGTGTAGTGCTTGTTACTTTACATAGCAGACCAATGGAATTGTAATGAACATTGAACAGCAAGAATTGTTATGTAAAAAACAGTTTAGTATTTGATATAAAAGACTTATTAGGAAGAAATATATTTAGAAATTGTTATGTGGAGAATATAAAGTAGAGGTATGTGAATTATTATTTTACATGATAATTAAACTGAGTTGCCAATTGATTGAATATGATAATAGAAAGATAATTAAATATAGGTTAAAATACATAAAATATGGATACTCTAGAATTCTTAAGAAGATGAAGAAAGTGACGTGTGTATTGCTTGTTATTTTATATAGCAGACGAATGGAATTGTAATGAACATGGAACAGCAAGGATTGTGATTTAAAGAGCATTAAATGTAAGCTAAGTTAAGATATGGAAAAATGGAAGGGGAACATGAAACATACTTATAATGGAAAATTATTAAGATTATAAAGACAGAACTAAAAAGTTTGGGGCATGTAATGATGGATAACTGTACAATGTTATGATGAGAATAGTTGGGAATTGTAAACAGGTCCACATTCCAGCCAAAAATAAGTTGGGGATGGTGGTGGTTTAAAAATATAATTGCTATGTATGTATACTTTTTTTTCTTTCAAAAAAAGGAGGAGGATATATGTTAAAATTAAATATGTTTATTGAAATGTTTATTATAATTATAATGAAATTATAAATATCATCAACATAAAATGGAACTTGTTCAGAGGCTGAAATATACCAAGTAAATGAGATGAAGAGTGTAGAAGAGAGGGAAGAGGTAAGTGAAGAAGAGAGGGTTAGGAGAGAGGGCGGGGGGAAGAGGGGGAGAGAAAGAAGGAGTGGAAAGGGGAGAGAGGAGAAGGAGAGAAGAAGGGGAAGTAGAGAAGAGAAGGAGATAGAGGGAAGAAAGGCGGTAGGGAGGAGGAGGAGAGAGGGAGAAGAAAGCGATGGCTAAGGGTGCAAATATGGTGTATGGAGAGCAGAAGAGCCAATAATCGTTCTTGGGAGTTGATGGTAAGACAAATTGATGTTAATATTTAATAATATAAAATAATATTGATTAGGTAACAGTACACATGTGGTTATTTGTTATGAAAATGAAAAAATAAAAAACTTTTTATAAAAAAAAGAAAGGAGATGAAAAGATAGATTCTTGCTGTAGATAATCTCAGAGGAAATCTGATTCACCTCCTCTTTAAGAACTCTAAAAGAAACAGACTAGGACTTTTCCTAAAACAGGATGGTACATCAACTCGATCACTTGAACACTTCAACTGATGCCAATGTATGTGTGCTTACAGGCCAAATGTTATATTATAATGTGTTACATGTAATTCACGGTATTGGTTTTTACTTAAAAAATTCTAATGGGGTTGGGATCTGGGAAAGTGTGAGAGTACATATCCCAAGTAAAATCAACATGCCCAACAAATATAAATCAAAAGTGCTGCTGCAAATCCCCTCCCCCACCTGGACATTTTGTCAGAGGGGCTTAGAAATAGGCACTATTTGTTGAGAACAATCCTTCCTATTATGGCTGTCATGACTTTTTGGAATACATCAAGACCTATCTGTACAGAAGGCTTTTAATGATTTCTTTTATTGAGTGAACTATCCATGCCATGAATATTGTATTATGAAATATGAATATTGTATTATGATGCATTACTGTATCATCATTCAGTATTTGTGTATAGTATTTTATCACATTTTGACTAAAGCATGTACCTCCTAAGGCTCAGAGAAAATGAAGAAATGTAAATATGCTTATAAATAAATAAATTTGAAGTTCACAGGATTCCTAATCCTGCTTTAAAAAGTATAGTGTGTATGTGCGAAATATTTATCAATTTACAGTAAGAACATGTTTCTTTCATCCTCAATTAGATGATCAAAACTTAAAAATAAGTAGTACTTATTGTTCAATTTAACTTGAAATGATTTAGTATGCTTTTCTATGAATTGAGAGAAAAGTCCAGTGGAATGTTTCCAGTTATGGAAATCATTCCATCAGCAACTTGAAGATTTTTTACCCTCTGGAGCAACTGTTTTCATTGTATAGAAAGTTTCAAAGAGAAGAATAGGAGGTAATCTGTTGACTAAAATATGTGGATACCAAAGGCAAATTATGTATGTACTTCATGTGGAACCAAAGTATAGACCTTCAAATCTATTAACTTTTAGCTACCTTTCCTACTCATATTAAATAGCTGTCTCTTTTTTTACAGACATTTATCTGTAAATTTCAGTCACATTTTTTCCAGTTAATTATATTTCTTTTACATCATAACTATAATTTATCAATGATTGCTTCTGGATTAGGCTCAAATGAATGAATTGTTTTAAGTTAATGTATTCTATATTTCCAAGGTCTGAAAAGCCAATTGATGAGGACATTTATTGAATTGAAAAGTTAGTAGAAGCAGCACTTCTATCACTACTTGGGTGGAGTTTAAAGAGGAGGAAGTAGTACTACGCTTGATAGTGTACCTTTTGATGCTAATTTCATGTCAAACTGGAAATAAATTTGTTGATTTCAGTTATATTATTTAGCAATCCTGTTTATTGTTGTCATGTAGTTTTGATTATTTTTGTATTTGTTTTGTTTTTTTAGCCGAGCAATCAAGACAAACCAAGATCTTCTTCCTGAAACACCTTGGACGCAGTTATTCTATAATGACTTTTGGGGTACTCTTCTGACCCACAGCGGGAGTCATAAATCCTACAGACCTCTCTGCACACTCTCTTTTCGCATTAACTATGCTATTGGTGGAATGGATCCTTGGAGTTACCATCTTGTAAATGTCCTTCTACATGCAGCAGTCACGGGTCTTTTCACGAATTTTTCTCGAGTGCTGTTTGGTGATGGACACTGGACCTTATTAGCTGGTTTGCTGTTTGCTTCTCATCCCATTCACACTGAAGCAGTGGCAGGGATTGTGGGAAGAGCTGATATTGGAGCTTGCCTTTTCTTTCTGCTCTCCCTAGTCTGTTACATTAAGCACTGCTGTACAAGAAACTACTCGGAAGGAACCTGGGGCTGGATCTTGGGTGCCGGTCTGTGTGCCACTTGCAGCATGTTATGGAAGGAGCAAGGAATTACCGTGCTGGCAGTGTCAGCGGTTTATGATGTATTTGTATTTCATAGGCTAAAAATGCACCAAATTGTTCCTGCTGTATATAAGGTGAGTGGGATTGTGTTTTGCAGTTATAGATTATAACAGCACACAAATACACAGATTTTATCAAAAACAGAAATGAATTATGTAATGATTCAATCTCCTTGGTTTTTCCCCTCAACAACAGCAGGCACTGTACTTTTTACTCTGAAAGGATTCAGTTATTTTCACTATAAACAAAGACCATGGTCTCATTAATAACCATGTTGTTTTATTTGTAATTGCCTTGGGCAAATGTTATTGTTGCTTCTACTAAGAATTTTGGAAAGGTGGGGGGATATTCTTTATCTCTCTCTCTCTATCCATCCATCCATCCATCCATCCATCCATCCATCCATCCTTCAGGTTTATATTCAGCAAAATCATAATTGACTTATGGCAGCTTAGAATAATATATAACACAAGAAAGTTTGTATTTGGTAATACAGATAGGTATGACTTTAGTAAATAACGTGATTGTACAAAGTATTTGAAACCAGTGCTTTGCCAACCGAGCATGGGACTTTGATTTGGAAATAGCTGTCTTTGAATTCTTAAAGCAAATAAGACAGTTTGCAAGACTTTTGTGACTGATTTGATAGCTGTCCCTGACTGTATTTTCATGTGTAGCCAAATGAGCTTTACAAAAAAAGTGACTGTTGTAATGAGTAAAAAAAAATACTTTGTATACATTTCTACAGTTTGTGAGGCACCTCTTTCGATCGTCTTCCACAGCCCTAGCAAACCCTGATCTTTATGCAATTTATGGCTCTGGACTTTCATTTTAATTTGCTTTTTTTATCACCATCCCCCCTGAAGGGTTATTTGAGGTTGTGGGTTGATGAGCTACTAGTTTAATCCAAAGTAAATCAAGCTCCTTTCCCCAAGACATTAAATCAAATTGCAAAATAAACCTAATAGTTTGTCCAGATTGCTACTTTTTAAAAAAATGTGAACTTATTGTTGTGTATACATAGATTGATTCGTAGAATGCTTTCTTTGTATAGTCATTTTATATAACTATTTTCCAAGGCACGCAGAGCTATCCCAATAATGTGAAACACAATTTCATCAAGTGAATAGATTTTAAAGAGAGTTGTAATTATAGAAGCCATGCATATTCATATGCCTAATTCTGCCACTGCATTTCCCAGCCTGAGAATGGGGGTGTTAATCAACTTTGCAGATTACAGTATTGTGTCCAATTAGTACTACAGAGCTTATTTATGTCTCCCTGCATTATGTTTGCCTCCATATTGCCCTGGCTTTTGCATATGAGGCAAAGGGTATGACAATATTTTGATTTAAAATGCATCAAAATTACTTCTTCATTGGCTGTATTATTAACAGCACTGTTAAATGCTTAGCTTTTACATTTTCTGAGTACCAGCCACTGTTTTAGGAATCAGGTCATTCCAATGTACAATATATAGACAAAATGACTGCTAAATACCTTCCAATGTTTTAAAGCAGTAGTTTTCAATCTGTGATTCCTGGATCCCTGGGGGGGTGTGCAATGTCACAGGAGGTTCACGAAGGCTTGAAGAAATGTTATGATTTAAATCTTGAGTCCTGGGGTTCGTGACCATGGTCCATGGTCATAAAATGTATTTAAAGGGGGTCTCTAGTAAAGAAAAGATTGAGAATTGCTGCTTTAAAGAATGGTCGTTTTTAAAAAATAATGAAAGTTTTATTTAAAGTATATAAGCTTTTTCTGAAGAATCATATAATGGGATGGAAGGGGCCACAAGATCATCTAATTGAACCCTCTAAAGTATGAAAACCAATTTTTCATAAGGGCTGTCTTATCTGTTCCAGAGGTGGAGAACCACAAATAGTCTCTTCCACAGTTGTATAGATCTATCAAGAAGATTTTAAAAAAGAATTATATTTAACTGAAATTTAGGGAATAACTTATATTATCTATTTCTGCTTCCAGCTTCTCTGAAAAGTATTTTTTGATCATGTTCCCTGTGGTTTCCCTTTATATATCTGAGCATGGCTGTTCCAAACTAAACATTGTAAACTCTTTTAATCTATTATTTAATCTATTATCTTATAGGGAATAGCCTGAAGTCTCTGAATCATGTTTATTGTTATTTTCTGAACATTCTTCAAGCTGTCAATATCTTTCTGTAAATGAGATGCCTAGAATCATATGCAGTATTCAAAAGCGTGTCTCACCAATGCCAGGTAGTGAAGACGGATAACTTCATGCTTCTTTCATACACTTTCTAATGCAGTTCAGTATGGTGTTGGTCTTTCATGTTCAGATTGCTATCAATGACCACATCCAAATCCTTCTCTGTGTTTCCAAATCATGATTTCCCCATTGTGTACACGTGTCCTATATTTCTTTCCTTCTTAAATGTAATACTTTATATATCTCGCTAGTAAAAGACATCCTGTTCTTTTCAGCCCAGTCAACCAATTTCTCCAGATCAGTCTAAAATCTGCTGTCATACTGCATCTCTCAACTTTCTGTTAAACTTAAATTTGATAAGTTGCTCATCCCTACCATCATCCAAGTCATTAAAAAAATTGTTGAAAAATATTGGCCCCAGAGCCGAAGCTAAAACCCAAACCTTCTGAAACCCCCACTAAATTACAGTTTTCTAATTCTATATTAGAGAATTAATTCCGACTCTTTGTACTTAGTTGTCTGATACATTTTGCTATAGTGTCACCTAAACCACTCTTTAACAAATTAGTTGTAAGTTGGAGACTACCTATTATTACCTATAATAATTGAATATATTACTATTACAGATGAAAATATAAATGATTTGGATCTCTAAAAATAAAAGTCAAGTAGAATGAAAATAGGAAACATAAGATTAAATGCAAAGTAGACCACAGTCATCATAATAGGTCCATCAGCCAACCTTAGAACTGATAGAGTTGTAAGGAAGGAATATATTTAAATGGTAGATAGCTTCATTTTGATCAACCATAAGAAGGTACCAGCAATCAAATGTGCAACAGACTAGCACAGTAGGGTACCAAAGAAGACTTTGGAAATGTATTCCTGTGGAATTCATCAGGTAATGGTTTCATCTCTGACACTCAGGAGAACTGAGTATTGGTGCTTTTAAATTAGGTTTGAAGAGGATTCCTAGGAATACCATGGAGAGCTGAGGTAACAAACAACTGGATCATAGAACAAGTCAAACCAGAATTCTTCCTCAAGGCACAAACAGTAAGGCTTTTTTGGACACCTCATGGGAATACCTAGTTCTGTTGGGAGAGCTCTATGCTTGGAGAAATTGTAAGAAACAGAAAAAGAGGACAAACAGTAGCATGGCAGATAATTCAGTTACAGACTTGATTGTATATTTAATCATTGCCAAATATCTAATTATCTGTAGCATTCAATGTATTGCAATATGGTAATGGACAGACTTATATATCATTTAGGGTTTTATAGTATAGATATTTTTATTAAAAATTAAGGAAAGTTAATTTTATTTTATGGAAACTGTAAGAGAGCTAATGCTTCAAGAAAGTCATATGAACCAAAATAATATTTGCACTGCATGGAGTTCTCTTTTTTGCTGCTTGATCAAAAATGTGCATTCTTTCAAGATCTGAGAGTTAAGCCAATTGAGTCACCCTTAAGTAATGACATAAACTTCAGTTATTAAGAAATCTGGTATATCTTAATTATTATCATTTTAAATCTTAAAATTCAGGTCTATGATTTGTTCCACTGGCAGTTATTTTATTTTTAGAAAATAATGCTAAATTGAGAATTTCAAATCCACATTAATTGCAGTACCTTATTGAAAAAAAACCTTCAATCTTTTATGTCCTCTCTAAGGTTATCTGTGTAAACTATTTTTCAAAACAGGAGCATTATAATAAGAATGAAGACATCCTTGTATATAAAAGCCCTTCACTGAATAGGATAGTACGTTTCAGTAAATTATCTTTTTAAACAATAGTGCCAGGAATATTTGGACTTTATGTGGACTCACAAGTGTTACAATACACTTGTGAGCTTGTAAGGATCCTTTTACAGCTGTTACGACAATATTGTCTATTTATAATTTGAAAACAATTGGTCCCAAGCAAAAAAAGGGGGAGAAAAATCCTAACAACCTGGTATGTAGTAAATAATTGTTAGATTTAGAATGTTGCCTGACGCCTTGCCAGTTCTTTTATTTCCACATAAGTGTTCTAAGACAAATGTGCCTTTAAAAGTGCACTAAACTGTTAAACATGGCCTTTGTGTATGCTGTGGATTTTTATACTTTGAAGAGCAGAATAAAAGGTTAGAAGCACAACTGATTATTCGCTTGTAGAATAGATGTATTCAAGATTGTTCAACCGAGATTTAATTTCTCTAGCATTTATATCTCATTATAAACGTGTGAAAGTCTGAACAAATATTTGTGTTTGTTTCTGTCCTGCAGTTTCCTGTGTCCTAGAAAACAACAGGTGCTATTAAAACAACAACAAAAACATGCTAACTGCAGTTCCTAGTAAACAAGCCCAATAGCTAGAGAAGATAATTTTGAGATTTCTCATCTTTTAAATGCCTTACTGCACTATAATTTGAATAGCATCATTAAGCCAAAACTTATAAAAAAATAGCAACAAAAGAAGCAAAGGAGAATAATAAAATTTCAGGCAATGATTTTGTGATAGTTTAACGATTTTCAATGAATAAATAAAGAACTCCAAAATCATTTGCTTCCTCTGTCTGCTTTGTCTTCTATTACTGCATTATTTAAAAAGTCTAGCAGACTTAAAGATCTTCCACACACCCTTATAATCTTATCTGGGGATATAGTGAACCTCTGAAGCAGATTTTGAAGTTGTGCTTTTCCTTTCCTTTGGAATACACACATACATACATACATAAAAATAAAAGGAAATGTCATAAGTGTAAACTTTAAGTGAATTGATATTCTTGTTATCCAGTATTTGTGACCTTTTTTTAAAGTCACTGCTTTATTTTTGGATCATCTTTTTGTCTTTGCTTTTAATGATCATATTTTGATCTATATTTTATTGCAATTATATGTAAACAAGTCATCTCTTGTTGAAAAGAGTAGTACAATGAAGAAAGAATAAAGGGTTTAAAAAACTAAAATGAACAAAATTTCTTATGACTTATAAATCTGTGCCTCATTATTTTAAAAACATTTTAGAATATACTCTCCTATACAGTAATGAGGAATCAGAATCTGATGTAACTCTAATGAAATTAGAGTTAAATGGAAATTATTAAATGGAAATTATTTAAAAAGTTCCAGCTTTAAAATAATCAGTACAGCACAGGGTTTACTGCTGTAAAAGACCCAAAACTTAAGTAACAGGAAAAAATGTGAACACATTGAAAGTCTTCCAGATTTTTTATTATTTTCATTTCTCTTTGAAGCTGAAGATGAGATTATAGGTTTTTCTCAGGAATTTGTACAGATGGTTCTTGCCTATTGCTGAATTCAAGAATAGGATATCTTACTCAGGGACATTTAGATTTAAGGGGATTGTTAGATGTATTCCTTTTCTCAGAAAACTTTTTCTTAACATGTTAGATACTGAAATAAAATGTTTTAGGAAAAAATGTTATGTTAGGATACTTCAGGAGTACAAAAAATAAATTTTAATATTGAGACATTTAAAGCAGTGATGGTTTCCTACCAGTTCGGACCGGTTCAGCCGAACTGTAGTGGCTTGGCGGCCTGGGTTGCTGGAACCAGCAGCGACCCAGGCCTGCCATGCTCCTGAACTGGTTCACCGGGGGGCGCTATAGGCACCGCTGTCTTGTTTTTCACTTCTGCACATGCGCAGAACAATTTTTATTGCACTGCGCATGCACACATAGTGTGGCCATGAGCAAACCTGCAGTAGTGCCTGCCAGAACCCATCCCTGATTTAAAGATATAATTTAAAATATTTATTTGGGCCATAGACATTTGTTTGTGCTTCAATACAGCAGTATTGATTATTACAATGCTATATTAAAACTATGATTCCTAGTTTCAGAAAAAAATTGTTACTTTATCCAATGCTAAATATGAAAATGTCCTTTTTTGTTTTGGTATGCTAGGAAATCAATACTATATGAAGAATGTAAAATTGCAACAACGTACTGGAAAAGACTGGTAAATGGGAAAAAGCTGATTATAGAATATGCATGTAGAAATATTTTATTTATATAATGGTCTGTCTTACCATGTACTGTTTATTCACTAACTACTTTTATTAAGATGGAAGCATGATGAGTGTATTTACATCATTCTTCTGCAAAAATTCTAGACATCCACAAGACAGCATGAATGTTTTTACTGTGAGAAAGTATTGTATGTTACAAGACCAAAACAGCTAATGAGAAGCAGTACCTCCTAGTGTACATTCCCTCCCAAAAAATTTCATGTGGAGAATTATCATGAGCCGTGGTGAACACAGTGGTTAGAATGCAGTATTGCAAGTTAGCACACTGCTCACTGCCAGGAATTCGATTCTGACCGGCTCAAGGTTGATTCAGCTTTCCATCTTTCCGAGGCTGATAAAATAAGGACATGAGGATTGTTGGTGGGCAATATGCTGATTTTGTAAACTGCTTAGAGAAAGAGAAGGTTGTAAAGCACTGTGAAGCTATATATTAGACTAATTTCTATTGCTACCAAATGGGCTGATTCATATATGAAAAGATACTCCTATAGGTACTTTGGTGAAAACCTGTGTAAACTTTATGGATCAAAAGTACTACTTTGAAATTCATCCTATATCTAGTAGTAGCCAATGTAGTGCCTGAAATATTAATATACTCATGAAGGTCACACCCACCTCAGAGGTGATATTCAGCAGGTTCTGACCAGTTCTGGAGAACCAGTAGTGGAAAATTTGAGCAGTTTGGAGAACTGGTAAATATCACCTCTGACTGGCCCCTCCCCATCTATTCTCTGCCTCCCGAGTCCCAGCTGATTGGGAGGAAAGGGAGATTTTACAGTATCTTTCCCCTGCCATGCCCACCAAGCAACACCCACAGAACCAGTAGTAAAAAAAATTGAATCCCACCACTGCCCACCCATAAATGGACCATTGCATTTTTCAGGTGCAAAAGCATTTCCATAT
Source organism: Thamnophis elegans (assembly GCF_009769535.1). NCBI lineage: Eukaryota > Metazoa > Chordata > Lepidosauria > Squamata > Natricidae > Thamnophis > Thamnophis elegans. Next base: position 42,301,164 of record NC_045547.1, on the reverse strand, counting down.
TGCTGCATTACAACAATGAAATTGATAACATGAGGTATGCACCAGCAGAAGGTATTTAAAAACCCCACATTTCATTTGGAAAGAGCTGTGGAAATTCTTAAGATGCAGGCTGTTCCCCGAGGGAAGTGTTCCTGCCTGACTCCTGGAACCAGAGACCCCAACCCTCAGTAATGTTGTTTATTAAGCTGGGTTTGGAATCATCCACTAAATAGGGAAGACAGTGTGTCCAAATTTTTGCAGACAATTCAGAAAGATGTAATATGGTTTCAGAAACTACTCCTTTCTTTATTACCTACCAGCAAGATCAATCCTATTCCATGCCCATGACTTAATTTTGACTGAAAGGAATCCAAATCATCCATTTCTCATATAGCTCTTAGCAATTGAATTCTCACCACAATCTCAACAGATTTCCTTTAAAGGAAATACTGGAGATTGGACTATAGGCCAATTCTAGGAAGTGCCTCTTTAGGAAGGGACAGATTATATCATCTTTCAAACCTGGAGACATCTTCATTTATTATTAAGAGGCAGTCAATAATGCCGCCCTCTGTTTCCTGAAGAAGTCAGGAGGTGCAGGGTTCCAGAGCACGTGACAAAAGGGATGCTGGAGATATCAATATATTTCTCAGATAGTTGCATATAAATTGCTTTTGATTGAATCAGTGAGCATTATGTGGGTATGAGAATGGTAATCAGTAGTAATCAATATAAATTTAAATGCACTGCATTGTTATTTGATTAAATTTGTGCTTGGACCATTTTATGCTCACAATATATGAAAAGTCATTATATATTATCTATGCTGCTAAGTATTCAAACAATTTCTTCAGTGAAATATTTTGATTATTGCTTTTTATTTTATTATATTACAGAGTAAACCAATTCGCTACCCACACAACAAATGCAGCATTAAAAAGTGCTGGAAAAAATACTTTTAACGTACTGAAAATAGTTAAAATTAGCTTTAAAAGCCCTTATTGTATAAAGTGTCACTATGAATAGATCTAAAAATTATCATAATTTCCTTTCATTTTTATTCTTTTTCGCAATAAAAGTCACCAACACTTAGTGACTCCATGCTGGTATAAAGTAAACTACCATGAATTGTTTTTTAAAAAAAAGGTGAGTGTTTTCATCTTTGAGTCTCCTAACATTTCCTCCTCTGCCTTAACTGAGAGCCCAAAAGTAGAAAGTAGCATTTCCAGTTTTATTAAGTCTGTATATTATTATGACTTAAGAGTAAAATCTGTGCTGCTAGTTATACTTAAAACAAGCCATAAGCTATATTCTGAAATCTGTTTATTTAAATTAATCATAGTACAAACCTTTTATCTAGGTTTAGACAAAATATCAAAGAGCAGTACAGTAAGTTGAAAGTGGAAATGAAAATTTTTATTCTCTTCAAGGTTCCACAGGAGACAGTAGTATGTGGAGGTGGAGGAAAGGAAAGCTGAGGCTCATACTTGTAAATGACAAGAATAGTTTTCCCTGACTATAACCTTTGAATGTGTTACAATGTTACAATGTACCTGCCTCCCAACAGCATTACAACAGCTCTCCCCTCGCTCCTCGAGTCAGTAGCCGAGCTGGCGGTTGAGTTTCCCAGGCTTATGGTGCTGGGGGATTTCAACCTGCCTTTGCTCGGCGAGCACTCTGATGGAACGCAGGAGTTCATGGCTTCCATGACAGCCATGGGCTTGACCGAAGTAATTCGGGGTCCGACTCACTCAGCGGGTCACACGCTCGACCTCGTATTTCTCTCGGAGCAGTGGAGTTGTGATCTTGGTTTGAGGGGTATCGAGATCTTGCCCCTGTCATGGTCGGACCACTGCCTACTGAGGCTTGACTTTCGGAGGCCAATCCCCCACTGTAGGGAGGAGGAACCGCTTAGGTGGTTCCAACCCAGGCGCCTTATGGACCCTTCGGGCTTTCAGATGGCGCTTGGTGTTATACCTGATACTCTCGTCCACAGTCCGGCTGAGACCTTGGTCGCTGCTTGGAACTTGGCAGCGGCAGAGGCTCTTAACCGGATTGCGCCTTTACGGCCTATCCGAGGCAGTGGATCCAGGAGGGCTCCTTGGTTTACTGAGGAACTCCGGGAGATGAAGCGCCAAAAGAGACGTGTGCCCCTCCTGGCTGGTCGCGAACAGCAGGGAGGTGACATGGGGCTGGATCCAGGCGATAGTTACTGCCTCCCTCCGGGAGGGGTTCTTTCCCCCCCTAAAGGCGGTGGTGGTGAGACCCCTCCTGAAGAGGCCGTCTTTGGATCCAGCCATCTTAAATAACTATCGTCCAGTCTCCAACCTCCCCTTTGTTGGGAAGGTTGTTGAGAAAGTGGTGGCCTCTCAGCTCCGGCGGTCCTTGGATGAAACCGATTATCTAGACTCCTTTCAGTCTGGATTCAGGCCTGGCTACAGCACGGAAACTGCTTTGGTCGCATTGACCAATGATCTCTGGAGAGCCAGAGACGGGGGCCAGGCCTCCGTCCTGGTGCTCCTTGACCTCTCAGCGGCCTTCGATACCATCAACCATGGTATCCTTCTGCGACGGTTGTGAGAGGTGGGGGTGGGAGGCACCGTTCTTTGGTGGTTCTCCTACCTCTCGGACAGGTCGCAGTCGGTGTTGGTTGGAGGGCAGAGGTCGACCCCTAGGCCCCTTAAGTATGGGGTGCCACAGGGTTCGGTCCTGTCCCCCCTCCTGTTTAACATCTACATGAAGCTGCTGGGTGAGATCATTTGGTGGCACGGGATAAAATATCACCAGTACGCGGATGATACACAGTTGTATCTGTCCACCCCATGCCAACTCAGTGAAGCGGTTGACGTGATGTGTCAATGCCTGGAGGCTGTTAGGGTCTGGATGGGGGTAAACAAACTTGCTCTCAATCCTGACAAGACTGAGTGGCTTGTGTTTTTCCCTCCCAATAATTGGCCATGTATTCCATCTCTCAGGCTGGGGGGTGAAATTATACACCCCTCAGACAGGGTCCGCAATTTGGGGGTCCTCCTGGATCCACAGCTGACTTTAGATCATCATTTGTCGGCTGTGACCAGGTGGGCATTTGCCCAGGTCCGCCTCGTGCACCAATTGCATCCCTACCTGAACCGGGAGGCTCTCACAACAGTCACTCACGCCCTTGTGACCTCAAGACTGGACTACTGCAATGCACTCTACATGGGGCAGTCCTTGAAGAGTGTTCGGAGACTTCAGCTTGTCCAGAATGCAGCTGCACGAGCGATTGTGGGTGCACCTCGGTACACCCACGTTACACCTATCCTCCGCGAGCTGCACTGGCTGCCTATTGGTCTCCGGATACGCTTCAAGGTGCTAGTTGTCACTTATAAAGCCCTACATGGTATTGGACCTGGGTATTTGAGAGACCGCCTCCTGCCAATTACCTCCCAAAGACCTATTAGATCCCACAGACTAGGCCTCCTCCGAATTCCATCTGCCGGCCAATGCCGATTGTCGACCACCCGGAGGAGGGCCTTCTCTGTGGCTGCTCCGGCCCTCTGGAACGATCTCCCCGTGGAGATTCGGACCCGCCCTACCCTTCAGGCTTTCCGTAAAGCCATTAAGACCTGGCTGTTCTGGCAGGCCTGGGGCTGCTGAGTCCCATCCCCACTCGAATTGGTGTGTTTGTTGAGACCTTTTAAACTGGTTCTGTATTGTTGTCTGTCTTTGTTCTTCCTTTTGTATTGTTCCCTTCCCTTCCGGTTTTGTTAGCCGCCCTGAGTCCCTTCGGGAATAGGGCGGCATACAAGTTGAATAAAACCTAAACCTAAACCTATATTGCATTTTTTTCTACTTGGTTTTGCTTTCTGTTGGTCCATCCACAAGGTCATTATTTTGAGTAGCAGTCTTATATAATTTTAATGATTTCCCCCCCTAAAGCAGGGGTATCAAACTCACGTTGTCACGTTATATATTAGGACTTTTTCCCCCTTCGCTAAACCGGGCGTGGGTGTGGCCAACGTGTGACTCATCCAGCCTGCGGGCTGGGAGTTTGACAGCCCTGCCCTAAAGAATAAGAATTCAAATAATTAGTGTTAAAATGAACTTTACTGTTTCTTTCAATTTCAGCCTTTGCAAAATTCTATGGTTCAATCCACCTATATGCATTTGAAAATGACAAATGGAAAAAGCATTAAAAAGTTAGTCTTTGCATTTACTTTTATGTCTTTTACAATCAAGACATCATAGAGTTTCAGGGGGCCATTTAGGCAATATCTATTCCAATACTATGCATGATGCAGAAACAAAATTAAAGCCTTCTGGTCTTACTTAAAAACAACATGAAATTATTGGGCATTAATATTTCAATATGATTAATTTCAGTTCCCATCTAATAGGGAGGGTTAGTCTATGGGTCCAAGGTGTTGAACCTTCTTTATAGTTGTGCCTGCATGTGGAAAAAGCCTTCTCCAAGAGATCTGGTGGGCCCCAATCCTGTTGGCTTTTCATAAAGCATTAAAAATTCAGATGTTCTCATTTTTTTTTATTCCAGCCATATTATGATTTCTTTGTGTATTGTTTACATCACATTTTTTTTGGTTTTAATTTTCTGTAAGCTGCCTACAGTCACTATTTTTCACAATATAGCCACTAAGAGAGGTGGTTATATCAGTTATATAAATAAATAAAAAATTGTACATGAATTTGCATAGTTTAATGATCAAATCCAGCAATAACAGGCACACAAACTAAGAAATACCAGTCCTTCCTATTTGACTTTGACATATTCAAATATGACTTTCTGTTTGAAAACTTGGATGAAATTGACCTGTTTCTTCTAAATTCTTTAATGATTCGGAAGTAACGTGTCATGTTTACTTATTGTTGATGTCCATTTGGTTTGTCAGAACATTTTGTATCAGCAATTTATAGCAGTGCAGAAAAAGAAGATTCACAGCAGGGCAGCATGCCAGATGGTTCCTCTGCGTTCTGTTGGGTTTATTTGTGCTTCCATGATGAGTTCCTAATCCCTACTCCTGTTCCTGATTTAGCCTATTTACTTCTATCAAACTGCTACATTATTTTTCTTTGCCATTCCCAGCCTTTTCTCCAGTGAACACATTAATATCCTGTTGAGTTGTATATCAGATACATAGGTTTATAGATCCAAACATGATTTTTATTAAGGATTAAGACATCTAGAGAGAAATGTTACCTTCCCTTTTCAGAAATGCTTTTTAAATTATAAAGAATCATGTATCTTAACATCTAGTTAATTTATTATAGCTTATAGTTAACATTCGTTTCTTAACGGTTCAAAAGAGGTAGGCAGTATAAATTAATGTTTAACTATCTTCATAGAATCATGGCATAGTAATTTTTGAAAGTATTTAAACTGATTAAATAAACTGTGAATTGTATAACATTTCTTAACAATTTTCCTGTATTTTCAGTGCCTCAGTGCCTTTTAGGGTTCATTTTCTTTATTGCTTGGTTTATATCTTAATTTCAAGCTTTGGAGATATGGTTCATAAATAAAACATAGTAATATCAATACCAATTTTAACTATACATTTAATTATGTTAGATCTATTAACATAATTAGGGCCACTATTTTATCTTTCTTGCTATAGATAATAATATCCAAAAATTCCCCTAAACTTGTGGCATATTGGTTTCTTAGTAATAAGCAGCAAGAATGTAATTGAGTGTTGTGAACTATCTTCCAGCTATGTGCTCACTTGAGTCTAAAAACAATGTCTTTTTCCATTATCTTAGATATATGTTCTACTTGGGAATTCTGCTGAACACCAGAATGAAACCTAATAAATTTGTAAAATATACAAAGATATTTTACAACAATATGTAACTAGATGTCACATAGGTAAATATAAATATATATCTAGCAACAGTTTAGCTTTTCTTGATTCACTGATCTCCCAAGACTGACCTGTAGAAATTGAAGCATTTGATAAAGCACCACCCATATATTTTCTGAAGGCTCATAAAAGTTGAAAAGCGTTTCAGGCAACAATTGACATCTTGATGAAAATACTTCAGCTGGGGCACAACGGTTAAATGAGACAGAATTCTCATTAGATGCATACCTTTAGGAGCTAATACCATTACTGAAGTCTACTGTGTAAGTTGTCTAATCCCATGAGTTTAGTTATTAGCAAAGAGGGATGCATGTAAGATGTTGTAAGAGTGGCAGCATTGTCAGTATAATTTAGCACATACTGTTGAGCTTCAGTAATTGTAAAAGACCATGTAGGGTCAGATGACAGCTTTAGATCATTAAAGCGAGTTGCTGTTATACTAGCTGTCCCTTAACCATGTACAGCATGCAATTATTGCCAAAAGCTGAAGTGGAGGCAGATTTAGTATTTCTGAAATAATTAAAATATTTAACTGGTGAATTACCAGAATAAAACAATCTTAAGCCCTCTTCCATATCCATAACAAGATGAGCTACAATAAAGGAGTGATTTGTTCCCCTCCCTTCCAAAAAAAGCAGACTTTAAATTATCTAACTTGTTTTGAATTAGTAGTTCAAATTGATAAAATAATAACAAGGTCCATGAGTTGCATTTTATTGTTTCCAAAGAGTGTTTCAGGAACTGTTCAATTACCTTAACTATTTTTCCTCATCATTCAGCTGAAAGTTAGATTTTAGCATCTTCAGTAACAAAAATCTACATAGTATCAAGTCAGAACTGCAACATTATGCTGTTATCTCTCTTCTATCCAGTTCAGATATGAATAACAAGTATTAATTTTTGTGCAACTGCATTTCTACTAATCAATTATATGTTAAGAAAAGTATGTTTATTTGAGTAGAACATGTAGCCACCTGTGCAGACTGAAATCTAATTATGCTGCAGCCTACATAACTTCTATTTGGAGAATCAAGCCTATAAAGAGGCTACTAATTGGCATTTACATTTTGTATTTTGTAATGTTTTTCTCCTGTTCTCAGCGGAATTTTTCTATCTCTGTTTCCTTTTTTGGAATTCCATGCTTATTGGAACATTTTATAGCTTCAAAAAAGCATCTTTGTATCTAGCTGTCCTGTGTTGAAAAATGATGAGATAATGGCAGATCTGACATGAACTATTTGTTAACTTCAAGAGCGATAGATGAGAGGAAGGAAGAGCTAGGTTATCTAAACTGTATATGAAAGAAACAGAACATACGTTTTGGATACAAATTGAGTACAAAGAATATTTGTGTGCACTGTGAGAATATTTGTCTGCCTAATTTTTCTGCGGCTGCACCTCCTTGAAGTCTTTCCTAAAGGATTCAGTAGGATTCAGTTTTGATGTTAAAAAGGGGGGCAATGCAGCTGAATGTAGATGACTCTTTTCAAAGCATTCCTAGCAGATACCATATTTTTGGAGTATAAGACGCACCGGAGTATAAGATGCAGCAAGATTTTGAAGAGGAAAAAATTTTTAAAAAGTTTTTGCACTCTGCAAACCTCCCCAAAACAGCCCGTTTTTCACAAAAATGAGCCCATTTCCCTCCCCCCCAAAAAGGCATGAATAGCCTTTAGGGAGCTTGCAGAGTGCTCCGGGGGGGGGGGGAGAAATGAGCAAAAAATGGCCCATTTTTTGCCTTCATAAAAAAGGCTATGGATAGCCTTTAGGAAGCTTATAGAGTGCTCCTGGGGGTGGGGTGGGGTTATAATTTCTTTCCTCCCAAGCCTCCAGGAGCTTTCTAAAAGCTTCCTAAAGGCTATGCCAGCCATTTTGGTGAAGGGGGCAGGGTTTCGGGAGGCAAAAAATGCTATATTCAGTGTATAAGATGCACCCAGATTTTCAGCCTCTTGAGGGAAAAGGGTGCGTCTTATACTCTGAAAAATATGGTACCTTCTTATCACAAGAAGCAGAGTAGTTTTTCTGCATAAGAGCAGTTTTGTTGACATAATTTGATTATTCCTGCAGTCCATATATAATAATGTAAACTCTCTGAGAGATTTCCCCCCACAATCTCCTCATTTGTTGCAGTCCTTCTTCAATATACATACACACCAGGGGTGGGTTTCAGCCGGTTCGCGGCGGTCCCTGTGAACCGGTTGGTCGCCGTACCCGGAAGTAAGTAACTTCCGGGAACGGCGAAGGGCCCAACCACGCGCCCGCACCCGCTCCTGACCCGGTTTTGATGAATTCTGCGCTTCCACGCATGCGCAGGACTCATACAGTGCCTGCGCGATCCTCCAGGAGCAGCTGGAGCATCGCACAGATGCTAGTATGCATGCGTGCGCTGCGCGCGTGCGCGAGGACGCCGCCGGCCTCGTTCCAACCGAACCGGTTGGAACGGGGCGAGAAACCCACCCCTGATACACACACACACACACACACACACACACACACACACACACACACTTGAGTAGTGTCTAATACATTATGAGTTCCCTGTGTGTTCATTCCAAGCACATAATACATGTTTACATATCTGAAGGAATATTAAACATATATCTTCACAAAGCAAAAATATGTATTCTGAGCTGGATTTTCCCTAATTTCCTTTCAGCACAAGATTGATCCTTTAAGAACATCCAAAGAAGCTGGGTTGAAAAAGGAAAGAACTAAGCTTTAATTTCTTATTAAAGCTGGAAATGTGCAAGAAAAGTCCAGGAAACTATAAGGACTTTTGTATCAGTAATCCATTTATTCCCACGGAATAGGTAAACATATCTAGCCAGAAAACTGTATTAGAATATTGGTTTATTTTGTTAGATACTGTTTCAGTTCTATTATCTTTTGCTGTCCTGTTACATTCAATATAAATAGTAGTCTGACATTCTTCATATTGTAAGCTATACATAAAGATCTAATTTTTCATTTAAAATCTTTTTGGAATTTGAATATTAAGTTGGAATTCCCTATCCCATCTTTTGATAGAAGATTAGAAATTAGAACTCTTTATTGGCCAGATGTGACTGGACCCACAAGTAATTTGTCTGTGGTGCATAAGCTCTCATGATCATAATAATCATAAAATACATTCATCATAAATCATAAGATACAACACAGTCATAGAATACTAAATAAGCATTTAACATGGGATACTAAATAAAACAATTAATAAAAATTGTAAGATGCAAACAACAAAGTTATAATCATAAGAAGATAAGAAAATAGGTAATTGGAAAGATGAAAAGGATAATTAATACAGCCCTAGTAGGTAATTTGACAGTATTTTGGGAATTAGTTGTTTAGCAGAGTAATGGCATGGGGGGGGGAACTCCTTATGGGTAGCTATTTTGGCATGTAATATCCTATAACGGGTGTCAAACCCGTGCCATCACAGCATCGTCACATGACATATCACACGTTTTTTTCCTCCTTCACTAAACCGGGGGTGGACATAGCCAATGTGTGATGCATTCAGCCCACATGTGTGAGTTTGACAGCTCTGCCCTATAGCATTGTCTTGAGGGAAGAAATTGAAACAGTTTATGTCCAGGATGTGGGGGCGGGGGTCTGTAGATACTATCACAGCTCTCTTTCTGGCTCATGCAGTGTACAGATCCTCAATGGAAGGCAGTCTGGTAGCAATTGGTTTTTTTCTGCAGTTCTTACTATCCATTGAAGTCTATGTCTGTCTTGTTTGATTGCAGTGCCAAACCAGACAGTCATAGAAGTACAAATGACAGACTCAATAATTTGTTTGTAGAATTGTATAAGCACCTGTTTGTGCAGTCTGAGCTTTCTGAGTTGGCACAGGAAACAATAAACATTCTTTGTTGTGCCTTTTTAATGACATTTTTGATTATAGGTGTCCATTTTAAGTCTTGAGATATTATAGAACCTAGAAACTTGAAGGTCTCTCCTGTTGATACTATGTTGTCTAGTATTGTAAGAGGTGATAGAATAAAAGGGCTTCTCCTAAAATCTAATATCTTTTCTACAGTTTAGAGAGTATTTAGTTCAAGATTGTTTCACCCACACCACAAGGCTACAACTTCCCATCTGTATGCAGATTCATCATTATCTTGAATGAGACCAATCACTGTTGTATTATCTGCAAATTTCAGTACTTTAACAGAGGTTTCTTTGAGATGCTGTCGTTGGTATATAGAGAGAAGAGAAGTTGAGTCCACAGCCCTGGGGACTCCTGTGCTAATTGTACAGGTATCCGATATGATTTTGCCTAGCTTCACCTGCATCTTCCTGTCTGTTAGAAAGCTATGATCCACTTACAAGTGTGATCAGGCATGGCTAGCTGAATTAGTTAAGTTAGAAGAGTACCTGGAATGATGGTATTGAATGCCGAGCTGAAATCTACAAAAAGGACCCTTGCATAAGTCTTTGGAGATTGAAGATATTGTAGGATGTAGTGCAGAGCCATGTTAACAGCATCATCTGCTGATTTATTTGCTTGGTAGGCAAATTGCAAGGGGTCTAACAGCTGATCTGTGATGGTTTTCAGGTGGGTCAGCACTAACCTGTCAAAGGTTTTCAGAACTATGGGTGTCAGAGCAACCAGCCTGTGTTGTGTGTTTATGTTTATGTTTATTTTATTTATATGCCCCCTTTCCCCCCGAAGGGGACTCAGGGCGGCTCACAACTCAAACCAGGGAAGGGGGGATACAGACAAAATTAAAAACGACACAAAACAATGCATGATTTAAAACACACAACAGTCATACCATTCGAGACGGGGGCAACGGTTCCTTAGCCCCAGGCCTGTCGGAACAGCCAGGTTTTAAGGGCTTTGCGGAAGGCATGGAGGGTGGTGAGGGTTCGAATCTCCACGGGGAGTTTGTTCCAGAGGGTCGGAGCAGCCACAGAGAAGGCTCTCCTCCGGGTAGTCACCAGTCGACACTGGCCGGCGGATGGAATTTGGAGGAAGCCTGTGGAGATTCAGCTCCTCGAGGGAAGGTTTCTTCAGCACTGGGATGATAGCAGACCATTTGAAGCAAGAAGGAACACATCTCTAGTCTGCAGAGATATCTTTGTAAATGTTCCAATCTGTGCAATCAAGCCAAGCTTGTAGCTTTAACTTTGCCTCCTCAATCCAAGTCTTCACTGATTTAATTGTTGGTTTTATGATTTTAAGTCTGTCTATAAACAGGTACAAAGTGAATCATACGATCAGAGTGTCCCACAACTGCTCATGGTAAAAACTGATATGCATCTTTTAATGCTGTGTAGTAGTATTATTTCTTCTAGTAACAGTTGACATGCTGAAAGTATCTTGGTAGGTCTTTGTATAAGTTAGCACTGTTGAAATCTCCTAACACAATGAGGAGTGAATCTGGGTATTTCTCTTCAGCCCACATAATCTGGTCAGCTAAAGTTTGTAATGCATTATGCAAGGTTGTGGAGGAATGTATGTTGCAAATAGGATACATGTGGAAAACTCTTGCAGAGCATAAAATGGTTTGCAATTGATAATTAATGTCTCTAAGTCTATATCCCAGAATTTTTTTTAATGTAGTTACATTTTTATACTGTCAGTTACTGATATAAAAGCAGAGACACCCCCGCCCTTATTTTCTGTTTCTACAATTCTGTCTGCCCTCTGTATCACCAGTAGTATATAATGTACCAATGGAATATTTGCATATTATTGTATTTTTTTTCTTTTTAAAAATCAGCCTCCTGTTCTCCTATAATTTGAACAGTTCTATACTTATTTCTTAATCCTGAATGTATACATTTTAATATTTGAAGTTCAAAAGTGATATTTATGTTTCATCTTTTGATTTTTTTTTATCTCATGTGGATTTGATTATCTTCCATAAAAGGAAAGGAAGGGTTCTAGTTACATGCCTCAATGCCACAAACCCAGGACAATTGGTTTTTTTTGCATATTTGTCTTTTAAATAGCAGAAAACAGCACAAATGTTATAAGACTGTTATTTCTCTCACATACCAAGGTTATGGGAAAGATGAGGTGTTTTCTGGAGGTCAGGTGATAGCAGCAAGAACAATCGAAAAACCAGGGTATGAATATCTTGAGGATTAAGATATCTACTTCTCACCCTGTGAAGGAATCAAGTTATGAATACTGACTTATACTGATAATATAGTCTTCCCATGAGGATAATTACAATTCTGTTGGAAACACATACAGGTATTGCTTTCTTGTTTCATTTGCTTTGAGGCTATATGGATTTGAGTCTCTGGGATCCTTGGTGTTGTCTGAGCTAAGTTGTTTTCTTGTGGATTTTTCATTAGCAGACTAGGTAGCATCATCAGTATTAGTTTGGAATTTAAACATCTGAAAAAAACAACTAAGCTCAGAGAGCACCAAAGACCCCATGATTTAACTCTGAGCTACAAATGGTCTTTTCTATCATGACTAGGTGTCTTTTAATTCGATCTGTATCAATGGAAATAATAATATGATGTGTAGCCAAATTTCCAGATTTATTTTGACAATAAGAAAGGATTCCATTGCACAATCCTGTGCACTTACATATTTTTCCTAACCTAGAGCCTTGTGGAAGAAAAGTGCTTTTCTTTTGGATGAGATATCTTACCTTATTTCTTCCTTTACATGTACATGGAGTTACATCAATCTATAGTTATACCACATGAAAGCAGTATATTATTAGTATCATTCTTCTAATCTTCTATTTTTTAATAGATACATACTACAGTTCATACTATATAAATATGTGCTAATATTTTTTTTACAAATATATTTTTTTAAATGTTCTCTTATCCTTTATTAAGTTTATTTTTTTCCTTCAATGATATATCTTCAGGCTTTAAAGCCAAATAATGCTCTTTCCAGTGAGTTTCAAGATTTATTAAACCAGGTTATTCAATCAAAACAAACTGTTTCCTATTACAGTTTGGCCTTGGAGGGAGGAAATGTATATAAGTTATAGTAACAGAATGAAGCAACAGGCATATATAGCAAATGTATCAAAACCAAGAGAAAACACTATAAATTGCAGAAAGTTTGGGTATCTTGGAGCCCAGATAACATATTCTATATCAATATGTGCTTTCTCTCCCTTTATTTTTCATTCAGAAATATTGATTACAATATGTTCATAACTTTAAGCATTCTATATATTTTATTTCCCCCTGTTTCATCTGGATATGTGGATAACTTTCAGTTCTATACTAGTAAACAGCCTCTTGGGGGCAATATGAACTATATTTGGATATGCCAGAAATGTTAAAAATAGCTAGTTACTGTCCATTTGACTTGCACTGTTTCCCAGTAAAAGAAGTCTGTTGAACTTATTTGAAAACAGTTCCTTAATCAATTCTTTTCTACTCTCAAAAAGTAATAAATTATTGCTTGATTTTATAGCTTCCTCATTCAAGGAAAATGGTAAAACACAGTACATATGATAGTTCATCATAAGCCAAGATTTCTATTAAAAATAAACTAGGAATAAGTCAGGAAATGATAAACAAGCAATATATCAGCCACATATTTTGCAACAAATAGTGGCTGAAACTTGACTTTCAGTCTGAAACTAAGACATGGTTTATTCACACATTACAATAGCTGGACAATAAAGCAAATCACTTAATGACTAAAAATCATTAAGTAATGACTAAAAATCATTAAGTAATGACTTATGCTTCAGGAAAAAGGAATGGTCTGAACGTATGAGAGAAGTGGTTTAGAAATATGACAAACAAACAAACAAACAGAATGAGAGAAGTAAGCCAAGTAATAGCTTTTGGGAGGTTCAGTGGGCAGAGCAGATATCCATTTAATATGACCTCAGATAAATATAGGATAGGATAAGGAAAGGGAAAAGAAAGGAGTGCTTTTATGTCAAATGTCATTACAGTGGTACCTTGGTATTTGTTGTTAACTTGTTCCAGAAGGCGCTATGAGTACTAAAAATGAGGCGTACCAAACAAACCATGTAACTTACCACATGAGTCTTTACTTCAGCCTGAAGGACTTGCTGTCTGTTCCTTGTTCAATGAATTTTGAAGTAGTTGAGTACCAAGGTAGCACTGTATTTTCTTGCCAATTTGCCTGCTAAATTTTAACATAAGTAATAGGGAAACTATTTTTCTTTTTAGCCTGTTCTAACTTTTGCAAACTTTTCTGTATTCAGTCATGCAAGATTCTTTTTTTTGTAATGAAAGCCAGCACACAAATTCTCAGCTTGTTTTCTTTTTACTGATGATGTTACTCTTGATGTGCCTTAAATTCTGTTTAAATCCCCTTGAAAGGACAAGACAATGTAACAAAATGTTGGTTGTCTCTCTGATTCTGAATTTTTCAAATACTTAAGCCACTAATATAATTAGTAGGCATTTAGCATAATGGTTTTTTCCTTTGAAAATGTAATTAGTTCTGTTTTACTTACTCCTTTTATTAAATGCATACAGAAGATTTCCCTAGTTTTTGTTCCAGATGTGTCTATGTATTTTAAATAACTCTGCATCTAGTTGCAAATGAGTAATTGTCAAAATAAATATATAGCATAAATATATAGCATTTAACAAATGTAGTTTTGTTTTCTGAAAACTCTTGCTAAATGCAAGTATGGAGGCTGCTGCTACTTTTGGTGACTTGAGAAACGTATTTACATTCAGTCAGTTCATGGCAAATTTTCCAATGTTTGTTCCTTTGCAAATCAATTTTCTTTTAATGCACTGTAACCTTAAACTCCCCAAATTAGAATGTTTCCTTGATTTGGAAATTGGAAAGCTACAAACCATCTTGCTTATGATACAGATATACAAGTAGCCCTTGACTTACAACAGTTCATTTAGTTACAACAGCACTGAAAAAGTGATTGATGAACTTTTTTCACACTTATGACCGTTGCAATATCCCCATGGTTACATGATACAAGATTCAGATGATTGGGAACTGACTTGTATTTATGATGGTTGCAAGGTTATGTGCTCTTTTGAGATCTTCTGACAAGCAAAAGCAATGGGGAAGCCAGATTTACTTAACAACCATGTTACTAACTTAACAACTGCAGTGATTCATTTAACAACTGTGGCAAGAAATGTCGTAAAATGGGACAACACTCTCTTAACAAATGTCTGACTTAGATTACATTAGTATAATCAACCCCTTTATTTCTGAGTTATTCAAGCATTCCCTCCAATCTTTTCCTTTCAAGATTAGTTTTGAGAATAAAATCCCTTTTTTTAAAGTTTTCTAAAACTGATCAAAAACTTGCCCTTAAAAATCAAAATTATACTCATGGGTCAAACCAGGCATGAAAAAAAAGTATTTATCTTTTAAAACCCTTTTCTCCCTGCCCAAGAGACCTTCTGCCTCTCTTCTGCTTAAACTGTTACCATTTATTGACTTCCTGTGGTCCTTCATCTGCTTGACAGTCAGAGGAATTAAGCCTTCTTCAAAGGCATATATGTAATTAGTTGAAAATATAGGTCAACAAAAACTTTTGCAGTGAGCTAAAATATATTTTTATAGTGTTACAATGACAGTATTTCATTACCAAATAGCAGTGATTCATGGATTCACTGAAAGAAAGAAAAAACAATAATATACAAACTATTCACTTTTATATTTCCGATGGTTTTCTGTATTGCTTTTGGACATGAGTGTGTGTATGTGTGTGTGTGTCTGTGTATGTGCATGTGTGTGTGTATGTATGCATGCATGCATACATACATGCATTCATGCATACATACATACATACATACATACATACATACATACATATATATTTGTTTTCTGATAGCATATATATATATGCGGGTCTTGTTGTATTTGGGTCTTTTCCTGTGTAAGATTGAGATTGTCACTCGCCATCTTCAGGCTTGGTTTTGGGCTTAAAATGTGATCGGAGCTGTCGTCTTTCTATAAATCTTGGTGAGTGTGTGTGGAGTGCTGGCTTTGTTTCAGTAAGGGAATGATTGGTTGTGTGGTTGTATCATGATTGGTACATTGGTTCTGATTAGTGCTGGCTGTGTGTCTATTGTTGTTTCGTGTTTTAATGGCCTGGGTGGTGGGTGGGGCTCATTTGTTGATTAGGGCTGGTTTCCAGATGTCTGGTAGGTGGGAGGTATCGTCATGTTTATTCATGTTGTGGGGGTGTTTCTCTATTTCGATAGCTTCTATAATTATTCTCTTGTTGAAGTGTTCTGTTTTGGAGATTAACCTGGTTCCTTCAAAATTAATTTCATGTCCTGTAGCTTTAAAGTGCTGGAAAAGGGAGGAAGTTTTTTCTTTTTTTCTTACTGAGTTCTTGTGTTCTGCAATGCATGCATTTATTCTCCTGTTCCTTTGTCCTATGTATGTTGCAGGGCAGATTTTGCATGGTATTTCGTAGACTCCTTGGTTTTCTAGCTGGATTTTGTCTTTGGGGTTTCTTAAGATGTTGACTATTTTTTGGTCAGTGTTGAAGGCTGTCTTGAGGTTGAACAGAGAGTGAGTGACTGGCACAAGATCAGCCACCTGGTTTTCATCACTAAGGTGTAACTAGAACTCACAGTCTCCCAGTTTCTAATCTGATGCTTAAGAACTTGACCGTGATGGCTCTTACTAAAAAGGAGTATGCTGCTGAGTTTAAGATGTTCTACCTTATTCCAAAAGGGAAGATTAGGCAAAAGATCTTTATTTGTCCATTATGTTTTTTTCAAATAATCTAAGATCTCATTTAAAACCATGTCTTTGCATTAAAGTACAAGTTATTGTCATAATTTGCAGACCATCTTTTCATTCCAGATCTTATTGTGTATTTGAAATATTCAGCTTGGAATACTTTATAAGCAAATATTGTATTTGACTGTTAAGAGATTTTGCATTATATTTTACGGAATTTTCAAAAGCTCCTGGAATCCTCGGAATGAATTTTTCATCTGTAGCATTTTGAGAATATATAAATGAAATGGGACAATGTTAATCACAATAGCCATTATAATTTTTGAAATCAGAAGATCTATGTTCATTACACTTAATATTAGATTATGTAGTTGAATTTCACTGAAGGGTTTATAATTTTGAATATAAAAGTTGTAAGCAAATAATTAATGTGCGTTATTGTTTTTTATTCTTTTATATTTTATTTTATTTTTTGTAAGCTGCCCAGAATCACTGAGATTGAGTGGGCGACCATATAAATCAGATAGATTGACAGGCAGCAGTAGATATTAATCAGATTTCCCTAATCAGATATTTTTCAGATATTTCAGCTATTAATTCTGTTTAATCATGGTCGCAAACCTCCCAAATTAGCTGTTTGGAGAATTGAAAAATCTTATATTTTAGATGTGGTTATCACAAAATATCAGTTTTATGATATACCCATGACTGTATATTAGTTTTTTCCAACCTGGTACCTTAACTACACTTAACTATAAAGTCCAGTAGCCATATTGGTTGTAAATTCCAAAAGCTGTTTATTGCTACCTGAGCATTTAAAATAAAATGCCTTGACTATTTTTAATGAAGTATAAACCCTTACAAGATATAAAAATCATGGTGTTCATTATATGATCTTGAAGAATAGAGGTTTGTGTTTTTTTTGCAATTGGAAGTATTGCATCATTGTCAGTTTTGAGCTATTATCGTATTCTGGAATTCTGCAATCCTTTTGGTTTATAAAAATCTGCAGGAGGCCAATCCTCAACAAAGTTGGCATAGAATTACATAAAATAGTCTTCTCATAAGAAGGCTGCTTTGGGAACTCTTGAAGGTATTTCACTCATTCAAGAGTTTTCTATTGTGATAACTTTGCAAGTAGTCTGCAATCCTCAGCTTTCGCCATTGAGTTCAAGTCTCATTATAAATTGTCTCTTTATGTTTCTAAAATGCTGGGTTCCCAAGCTTAGCTCATTAATGAGACAGGAATGCATTTTATAATAGCTGGTCTGTTACACCAGAACTACACCAAATAAAAAGAATGTTGCAATTTAATTCATTGGTGCTGGAAACACATTTACAAATTTACACTTGACCAAGCCTGCTAAAGAGAATGCAATAAAGATTGATTCCAACTTTCCCCTGAATTCAATTACTTTTGTTCCTCTGTTTCATCCATTTTCTTTCCTTTAAAAGCTTGTTTTCTTTTGAGAAATTATATAAAAATTACATTTTTAATTTTTAAAAAATGAGCTTTAGTTCAGTGAAGCATATTACTCCTACCCCCTCCCTTAAAAAAAGACTTTTACTGTAGTTTTTCACAGGTAAACTGAATTAGCTATTATTTATTCCCTTGAAAGAAATGTTAAATCTCTTTATTACTTAATAAGTTAAAAGTAGATTATTCCAAGATTAGCATACAAGTAGTTTTTTGCTTAAGAGCATAATAGATTTGGCGTCTCATCTGTTTTCTAGTGCAGATCCTGCAATACAATACTTTAGGTTGTTCATGATCTAAAAAAAAATTGATTTAAAATATCTTCTGGTTAAAACAGTGTTCCTTAGCCTCAGCAACTTTTAAGTGTATGTATGAATGGACTGGGCGATTCCGGGAGCTGAAGTTCACCCATTTTAAACTTGTTGAGAAATGCCATGTTAGAATGTTAGAAACTGATAATTGGTTTTTTTGCTTCAGCCCACCCCCCAAAAAATCCATTACATCACCAATCGTCAAACTATGGCCCGTGGGCTGGATATGGCCCGCCAATGCAAAGTATCTGACCCGTGGAGTGGTGGGATTCAGTTCCGCCCCCACCCCACCCATCACCATCGACCTTATCTTCCAGTGAGCATCCACTCCAGCTGCACTTCTGGTTAGTTATTTCACCAGTTGAGCTGTACTTCTGATCACACTGCTGCTGCCGAAGGTAAGGCTGAAGGGTACTGGGGAGGACCAGCTGACTGAGGGGTGATCTCGCCAGTGCAGCCACATGATCCAGGGCTGGTGGGTGAGTAGGCGAGGGGCAAGGACAAAGGCAAAGGACAAAGGCAAAATAGACTGCTAAATTGGTCACGCTCACCCAGTCATATGCCCACCCAGTTGGTCCGTCCCCCCAATAGTCTGAGGGATTGTGAATCCCCCCCCCCGGTTTAAAAAGTTTGAGGACCCCTGCATTACATTAAATCCAGTGCTTTAAAATATAATGAGATTGAGATTGCTTTTCCAGTTGTACTGAGTTTTTAAGCTATGGTTTATAAGGTGGTTTGCCCCTGATCTGATAAAATGGGAGCCATGGTCTAATAGTTATATGAAGAATTTTAGAAGAACCTTGGAATTCTTCTTCTTCTTCTTCTTCTTCTTCTTCTTCTTCTTCTTCTTCTTCTTCTTCTTCTTCTTCTTCCTCCTCCTCCTTCCTCCTTCCTCCTTCCTCCTTCCTCCTTCCTCCCTCCTCCTCCTCCTCCTCCTCCTCCTCCTCCTTCTTCATGATTTTAGCCATCGTCTATCTACTGCATGCGTCTGTCTTCTGCATGTTTCCAACCTATATGGTCCTGAGCTTTTTTTTTGCCAATTTGACCCACAATACTTTCTGATGTCATCGAGGCATCTTGTTTTAGGTCTCTTTCATGGACACTGTTTATCAAGTGGGATCCATTCTATGACTGGTCTGAATTATATTACTTATTATATTCATGATTTAAGTATTAAAATGTGAACTAGGAACCCTTTGCATTAGAAAATAGTTTGTGTCTCTTGATTTACTTTATTAAAAATACATTATACTGCAACCAATTAAAAACAAACCTATCTGCATCCAGTTAAAAACAAACTTATTCATTAACCTTTTCATGTATGCACATGAAACACTTAAATAAATAGGTCCAGAAACTTCTAATTGACACAGATATAGTGCAAAATTTAGTTACAATTATAGAGATTTCCTGATCTTGATGATTTAGTAGGTTTAATAGAACTTGATGATTATTATGCAATATCAGTCTGAATAGGGTTTATATTATAATAGTTTATAATTAGAGGATAAGTTAATTCTGCTTCACAGAGTTGATACAGGTAGATAGGGCATTTCAGAAGCATGTGTGCTACTATTAAAATCAGAGCTAATAAATGGACATTTCCCATGCAAATATTAACCTTTACTTCTTTCCAAACCAACTTTTGAACAAGGTGCTACAGCCTGATCTTTGTTTCCTCCATTCTTGTGATCAAAGGGGGGGGGGTCAAACTCGATTTCATTGAGGGCCACACCAGGGTTGTGTTTGTCCTCAGTGGGCTGGGATAGGTATGGCCAGGCTGGGATAGGTATGGCCAGGGTGGGTGTGGCCAGCTTGATGTCACTCATGTCAGAGGACCCGAGTGCTCTGTCAGCGAAAACAGACTCTGGAGCTGTTTTTGGCTGTGACGGTCACCTGAAACCTTCTGCCAGCAAAAATGGACCTCGGAAGCGCTGCCCACAGCCTTCCTGAGCTCCATTTTCGATGGCAGAGGCACTGCGGACTGGCCCTTTGCTGTTTCCAGGGTGGCTCCGCAGGCCTGATCTAAGCACCCCATATCCGGTCCCCGGACCTTGAGTTTGACACCCCTGTTCTAACCAAATGGTTTCATATTTAATCAGATTAACTATTGACCCTTTAGTACTTAATTGCTATCAATCTTATTAGTATATATCCCAACATTTATTACTTATAATGCAAAATGAATATATATAAATAAATTCTGCAACTCCACTATGATGCTTTGGGAGTTGCACCTTGATGTGGACTATCTCAAAGATTTAATTTGTATTGTACAAATTAAATTGTATATGAGCATGGTTAAGTTGTTTAAGCTATCCATTTCAGTCACATGGAAAAAGTTCTTTGAATTTCTAAACTGCATTGGAGTAGATCTAATGCTTTAAAAGGGAATGCTTGAAACTTTCTTGAGTCAAATATCTTTGATGCTCTATCATCCTATTTTCTGCAGCAACTTTAAAGCTGTTATTTTTCTTATGAGAAATTCCATTCCATTTTCCACTCAGGACAAAATTAAAAGCAAGGAAAAACAGAGCATTATTAATAAATGCTTTTGCCCAGAGGCAAAGTCCCCTTATGGACCTTTTCCTTAAGAACAAAAAAAAAATGAACTTGTGATTTATGGTTTTGATGATTAGACAAGATAGATTATAGAAAGAAGAGAATTTTGATGTAACTTCAGAGAGAGGTTAAAATATAATTGTACTTAAAACTGCTGTGAAGAATATAACAGAAATCACTTTTTTATATCTTTCTTTTATATCTTTCTACTTTTTCTATTTTTTTTCTTAGTGTACTTACATCTTTTTCTTTTATTTCTCCCTGTTCTATTTGAGTCTTTTAGTTCTTATTACTGCTGTTAACCTGCAATTTGGCAGTTTGAATCTCAAGGTTGACTCAACTTTCTATCCTCCCGAGGTCAGTAAAATGAAGACCCAGATTGGGGGCAATATGCTGATTCTTTTTTATTTTTTTATTTTTTTTATTTTTAAACAAACATAAAACAGACAGACATAGACACACACAATACATAAAAACCATCCTCCAGTTACATGCAGTATGTCGATTGGTTACAAAGCTTTGTGCTTCCTCACAATAGTCCCCACTTGCAATTTACACAAATTCTCATATCATCAATCCAATATACATATATAAACAATTATTATGATTATTAAACATTCATTTGACTATAACTGTTATTACATCCTTTTATATAAGATATTCTAAATTTGTAGTAAATCTATATTATGGCATTTAATTACATCCTCCTAAAATCATCCAATAATATTACATCTTTATGCCATATTCTATATAAAAATTGTTTATATTTAATAACAAGGCTTTTAAACATCCTCTCCATAGTCCTCACTTACAATTTGTATAAAGTTTCATATTATCAATCTGGTGTATATATATGCATTATTATCATTGTTACTCATTTATTTGACTATAACTATTATCACTCCATTTTATACATAATACTCTAAATTTAACTAAATTTTTATTATGACCTTTCATTACATCATCCTGTATCCTTCCAGTAGTAGTGCAATCTTATATCTCTTGCCATTTGTAGTATTCTGATTGTTTTCTTGGACTTCTTATATGGACTTCTCTTACCAACTTGTTGCTCATTACATATCTTGTAAAAACTCTAAACCCTCCATCTGTTCCTTCCATCAGCTTGTCTTTGGTTACCACCGATGATTCTTCCAAAATTTCTCATTACTTCTGTCAAATTTTCTCCCTTTCCCTTTTCTTTTTCTATATTTTGAGGTCTGAGATAGAGTTCCAATCCATCGATCTCCCCTTCCCATATTCCACTCTTGCCATTTTCAACCATGCTCAGTTTACTGTCAGTATCAACAATTTTCTTATATCTTTGTTCATCTTTTTCTTCACTTTTTAGAATTCTGTCCTCAACTTTCATCATCATTTGATAAGTATCCTCAATTTTTCCATCTATTTTCCCTGTTCTGTGTTCTATATTCTCCATTCTCTTCTCAATATTCTCTGTTGTTACCAATGTTTCCTCTAAGCTGCACGGCCGCACACGTAACAAGAAAATGCCGCACAGCAGTTTCCAACTGCCGCACAGTGTTTTTTAATGTCTTAAAATATCACTTAAAATATTCCCCCTCCCTCCCTCCTCTCTCTGCACTGAACTCTCTCCTCCAGCGGGTGAAGTCAAGGAAGACTCTGCCCGGAGACGAATGACGCTGCAGAAGGGAGAATTCCCATTGGTCCTCTGGGGCTTCGTCGGTTCCTGGGAAAAAGTGATTCGCTGGTTGTAGCCTGCATTTCTCTGCATATCCCGCATTTCTCAGGCATTGCGTCGTCTGATGGCCCGTTCTGGGCTCAGCAGCCTTTCTGCAATCCCTTCGCTTTGCGAAGAGAGGGAAGCAGCGTGGAGTTGGATTGCCTGAGCCAAAGGAGTCCACGGGACCTTGAGACTTGATTTTTGAGCAGTACCAATCCATTCCACTCATTCCTTTCCCTTTCTATCCTTCTTCTATCTTCCTTTTCCTTTTCCTTCCCTTTCTCCTTTTCTTTCTCTTTTCCTTTCTTTTTCCTTTTATTTTCCTTTCCTTATTTCCTTTTCCCTTTTTTCTTTTCCCTTCCCTCCCCTTTCCCTCTCTTCTTCATCCTTTCCTTTTTTTCCTTTCCCATTTCCTTTCCTTTACCTCCCCCTCCTTTCCCTTCCTTTCTTCCTGGGGGTCTGAGGAAGAGGGAGGAGACCCTTTTCCTCCTTGCTCCCCTTCCCCAACATCTGCTCTGATGGCAATTATGACTTTAAAAAATTCAGGTTCTCAGGCATGAAAATGAGAAATAGAGCCAAGGTGGCGCAGTGGTTAGGGTGCAGTATTGCAGGCCACTTCAGCTGACTGTTATCTGCAGTTCAGCGGTTCTAATCTCACCAGCTCAAGGCTGACTCAGCCTTCCCTCCTTCCGAGGTGGGTGAAATGAGGACCCAGACTGTGGGGGCGATATGCTGACTCTGTAAACCGCTTAGAGAGGGCTGAAAGCCCTATGAAGCGGTATATAAGTCTAACTGCTATTGCTATTGCTAAAATGTGCCACTCAAACACTATACTTTTCTGCACACACTGAAAAAAAATTAGAGGGAACATTGGTTCTTACTAGTATTTTTTGAATTTCTAGTATAATTATTTGCAATATTAATGTTTCTTTTTCATGTTACACCATTCTTCCAACTTATAAACACTGCCACTATAACATCCAAGATTTTTTTGTTAAATTTCAAGTAAGTTCATTATAATCTTTCAAGTCAAGGCTTTCTCTTCACTCCAGACCAGCTACTGATAGTACTCCAGAAACGCACCTATATAAATAACCCGTGCTCTTCCCACTATCACTTTCAATAAACAAACTCAGAAGCCTTGAGATATAAGTCAAATGTTCAAAGAGAAAAGAGAAAAACAATGTTTCCAAACCCCCAGCCTCTAAGTGGCAGTGTTGCTTCTTTTTCCTCTGCTTTTACATCCCTCTTTGTATTCCAAACTTAAGGAAAAAAGTTCTAAAAAGAAAACAATCCAATCAAGTGTTGTAAAAAAAAAATCTTAATCCAGAAGTATGAAAAAAGAATGAAAAATAGAAGAAGAAAAATTAGCCAATTCAATTTAAAAAGTAGGAAACATATGTAAAAATTATATCTGTAAAAAGAAAAAATTAAAAAAAGATAACACTCTAAGTTTAATTCTTGCTTAATCTCGCCGCTTACTATCTCCTGTCTTCAATTTTAATTTAACTTTTGGTTTTTTTGGGGTGATCTCTAATAATAAAATTTATCTCACCAATTTGACACACTTTCTCTCCCGCTTTCCTTCCGTTCTGGAGCTGTCCCAACTTCAGCAGCTTCAATGGCTGCTTCTCTGTCGCTGGAAAAAAAGAACTTCTCCTGGATCAATCAGGGACTTTGCTATGTCCCTGAGATCAGCAGGATGTGCCCTTCCCTATCACCGTCTCTATGGGACAGTTTAGGTCCAAAAGGACCATCCAGTGGCAGAGATATCAACGGTGATCTTGGAGCTCCAAGATCACATGTCGTATCATCGCAACGTCAGCTCCGCCCCTTGCAATATATTGATTCTGTAAACTGCTTAGAGGGAGATGTAAAGCTCTGTGAAGCAGTATATAAGTCTAAATGCTATTGCTATTGCTATTATTGTGACTAATACTTTGTGTTGGAAATAATGTCAAAAATTTTGAAAGGCTAATTGTAGAATCATTAACTTCAAAAGCTTTTTGAAAGAATATAATTTTGTGGATTTACACATTATTTATTCCTGACTTCTTAATTTATCTCCAGTTGGCTACTTTCCCATAATATGATGCCATAAAAAACAATAAGACCCAATTAGTTACTTTTGCAGAATTTAATGTACTGATTCCAGTAGTTAAATTGTTTATTTTTTAAGAATAATAACATAATTTGATAAGTCATTAGTGAAAGTTTTAGAATGCAGTTTGTAGAACTATTAGTAGCTATCTCAATCTGTTACACAACAGGAATTACAGTTACACTAAGAATAAAGGCATAACTTTGGTAAATCCCTCAAAGTACTGTGAGGGTATCATTAGATCCTTTTTTTATATCAAACTCTGTTTTAGCATTCAAATGAAATATGCATTAGAAAAAAATCCTACATATATCCTTTTTCCTGGTTGCTAATTTCAGCATCTTCTCTGGCTGGAAAATTGTACAGACGAAAATAGATTTTGATTGATTTGATTTTATTGACATTTGTAGGCCGCTCTTTTCCCTGAGGGGACTCAGGGCGGCTCACATAAAATCAGGGAAGGGGAAATGCAGACAATAACAAAGACACATATAATAAAAACAGTAACCAACATGCATTCATCATTCGGGAGGGGCAACTATCTTCATCCCCAGGCCTGACGGGCTAGCCAGTTCTTCAAGGCTGTGCGGAAGGCCTGGACAGTGGTGAGGGTACGAATCTCCACGGGGAGTTCGTTCCAAAGGGTCGGGGCGACTACTGAGAAGGCCCTCCTCCTTGTAGTTGCCAGCCGACACTGGCTGGCCGATGGAATACGGAGGAGGCCCAATCTGTGTGATCTTATTGGTCGCAGGGAGGTGATTGGCAGAAGGCGGTCTCTCAAGTATCCAGATCCACTACCATGTAGGGCTTTATGGGTGATTAACAGCACCTTGAAGCGCATCCGGAAATCGACAGGTAGCCAGCGCAGCTCGCGGAGGATAGGTGTAATGTGGGTGAACCGCGGTGCACCCACAATCGCTCGCGCGGCTGCGTTCTGTACCAGCTGAAGACGCCGGATGCTCTTCAAGGGCAGCCCCATGTAGAGCACATTGCAGTATTCCAGCCTAGAGGTCACGAGGGCCCGAGTGACTGTTGTGAGTGCCTCCCGATTCAGGTAGGGTCGCAACTGGCGCACCAGGCGAACCTGGGCGAATGCCCCCCTAGCCACAGCCGTCAAATGGTGGTCGAACGATAGCTGTGGATCTAGGAGGACTCCCAAGTTGCAGACCCTCTCTGAGGGGTATAGAATTTGACCCCCCAGCCTGAGAGATGGAATATTGGTGGAATCCTTGGGAGGGAAACACAACAGCCACTCGGTCTTTTCTGGGTTGAGCACAAGCTTGTTAGCCCTCATCCAGTCCATAACCGCCTCCAGGCCCCGGTTCATCACGTCTGCCGCTTCATTGAGTTGGCACGGGGCGGACAGATACAGTTGAGTATCGTCCGCATATTGATGGTATCTGATCCCGTGCCTGCGGATGATCTCTCCCAGCGGTTTCATGTAGATGTTGAATAGTAGGGGGGATAAGACCGAACCCTGAGGCACCCCATATGTTAGGGGCCTAGGGGACGATCTCTGCCCCCCCACTAACACCGACTGCGACCTGTCTGAGAGGTAGGAAGAGAACCACCGCAGCACGGTGCCTCCCACTCCCACCTCTCGCAGTCGTCGCAGAAGGATACCATGGTCGATGGTATCGAAAGCCGCTGAGAGGTCAAGGAGAACCAGGATGGAGGGAAATCCTCCATCTCTGGCTCTCCAGAGATCATCAGTCAATGCGACCAAAGCGGTTTCTGTGCTGTAACCGGGTCTGAAGCCTGACTGGAAGGGGTCGAGATAGTTTGCTTCCTCCAAGGACCGCTGGAGCTGAAAGGCCACCACCTTCTCAACAACCTTCCCAAGGAAGGGAAGGTTGGAGACTGGACGATAGTTATTAAGGACAGCTGGATCCAACGATGGCTTCTTTAGGAGGGGTCTCACCACCGCCGCTTTCAGTGCGGCGGGGAAGTTCCCCTCCCGAAGAGAGGCGGTCACGACCGCCTGGATCCAGCCTCGTGTCACCTCACTGCTGCTGGTAACCAGCCATGAGGGACAGATCTAAGTTTATTTTGAGAAAAAAACTTCAATGCTGCAAAAAACTAAAGCATAGTATATTTTGAAGCATTGACCTTTTGTTTCCATCGGAAACTGTGAAGTCCTGTGCTGCCCCATAGTGACTGCATGGCAGATGAATGAGATTCCAGAATAAGATGTCATTCCAGAATCCCAAGATTGGATTCAGGGCTCAATGCTTTGTAAGAACCTAAACAAAGTTAAAACTACCACCTTTTACTTCCAACCCCATAACCCAGTATAGACCTTTAATTAACTTATGTTTTTATTCATTTTAAGTTACCCTATGTCTTCCAGCTACTCACAACTTCAACAGTTTCAGCCTTTCAAGGTTGGAAGTTGCTCTATGTCTTTTCCTAGTTAAATTTGCTAAATTTGCTAAAGGCATATTTCTTCAAGTTAACTTGACTGACCAAGTTAACTGATTCCTCCATATATTCCCAGATTGTACTATTGTTTTATTTCATTGTTTAAAAAGGTTGCCATCAGTTTTTTCACAGTTTTAAATTTTCAAAAGGTCAAATACTAAAAATGATTGAATATGATTTTAAAAGCAGGATCTGAAAATGTGTTTTCATAAAATACATATAAATGTATTTTATATTTTTTATCTCCTTAAATAGAAAACTGGTTGTATTTTTGTTTTTGCTTTAAAAAAAAAAACCTGTATTTTTTTCTCTGCTTATTTGATCATAAAGTTAATAATTTCCGTAGGGTTTGTGCATTGAGATGTTGAAATGTCGCTTCTTCTGGTATTCTATTTTCTGTGGGGAAAATTAAGCAATGTTGTTTATGTTAAAATATGTTGCTTGTTTTTATCTTTATTTTATGCCTGTGCATTTTAAAACTGAATTACTGATATTGAATATACATGCAGCTCAGAGCAGTTAATGACAGGGTTATAGCCTACTTCAATCAGCAGATAAACAACTAAGAAGCTGAAGTATGCATAGGAAGCAGCATGTTTACTGTAGGCAATCCCAATGTACTGTCAATGGTTCACACTTTTGGTAACCATTTGCATACTGTATTCCATGCAAGCTAAAATATCCAAAAGAAGTTCAAAATGAATTAATCATATGTGCAAATAATCACATTTACCTTTTTTACATTTTATTAAAGTAGGGGAAGGAGGAGTAAATATATATAAATTTTAAAGCTGGACTAAGCACAATTAAATGTATAGTTTATTGAGTTTCTAAGCTTTATCTGTTTTGTTCTGCTTTTGCAACGTTTTTCTTTTCTTACCTGAGGAATGGGAGAGAACAGAAGAAATCATGCTTGCCTTCTGGAAACATCATGTGCTACTGGATAAAAAGAACTTTGCATTAACAAAGTGTTAAATAATAGTGTAATCTACTTAATTCAGCAGAGTTGATGATAATGTTCTGCAGATTTTGCAGTAAGGAACACCTGTAGAACATTTTATTGATGGAAGCCATAGCAAACATTAATGGCACTTCAGTTATCCTTTTTGTTTTAAAAAAGTTTCTCTTGGAGGAAAACCATAACTGATTAAAGGGTTAGAGGTTTTAATAAGGATATAAAAGCTTATGGCAGATGGGATAGATTAGGACTCTTAACAGTACAGTAATCTAATCATTGTTGCCAAGCATTATAAAAAGCTCCACCTCCGGTTGTGTTTTATCCAGAAAAAAACTGCAAGAATAAAGTGCTGTTGGTATGAAGAGTTAACAGTCCTGAAGCTGGAAATGGATAGTTTCTGAACTTCCAGTTGGCCCATTGGGCCCGTTTTTCACTATCCCCAGGCTCCAAAGGCTTTCCTGAAGCCTGGGGAGGGTGAAAACAACTTCCCCCAGCCTTTCGGAAGGCCGAAAATCAGCTGGCCAGCACGCGCATGTGCGCTAGAGCTGATGGCTTGTGTGCTGGAAGATATGGCTCCAGGTGCCATCATGGTACTAGAATCTTATGGTGGGCTTCTGATCCCTTCCTTCTTTCTTACTATCTTCAGATATATGAAAAAATATTGTCAATCTGGAGAAGAGTTCGAGCGATACAGTGCTTCCCAGAGAGAAGCCCAGATTAGTTGATAGGAGAGTGGGGAAGAAATACAGAGTAGTCCAAAATCTAAAATATGTTAGGTGGTTAGAAGGTGTCCTATCCCAGTTCCCAGGAAGGTGTCCTATCCCAGTTCACGCAGCTCACATCAAGGAGTTTCAATACTTTATTGAGACACTTATTCCCCAGGTCTCACTCAACACAAAGTCCCACTGAGTCCAAGTCTGCACAGCCAAGGCATGAAGTCATAAGCAACACAAAATCCAAGGGCAAGGCACAAGTCCACAAATCCACATACAAAGTTCAAGTCCAGGCATGAGTTGAAAGTCCAAGCACAGTTGCTAAAATCAAGATCCATTACCACTTGCATACTTACACTGATTCCCTTTTTTGGGAGTAGGTTCTATTAGCTTTGCTGTAATTCTGTGATTTTTTTAAGTTTGATCATAAAATACCATTGCATAAATGGGATTTGTATCTTGGTTAATCTTAGTTTGATCATTTTATTTAAAAAGTTGATTCCCTAAAATATGTGTTGCTTTGGATAAAATCTCATATTTGGTCTGTGATAGGTGTGTTGGAGTGCAAAAGGTAAATTGGATAGAAGACTGTAAACAATTAAAATCTAAATTATAATCATATTAAATTAATAAGTATTCAATGAATTATTCTAATTCTGGCACATTAAAAAATACAATTGGTTAGAAGATTTTGGTGTCTATTCAGAGATACACAAATTGTGCAACATTCCAACTTTTATAGGGTAGATTCTATTAGCTTTGCTGTACCTGATCCTTACATCCTGTCATCTAGAAACACACACACACACACACACACACACACACACACACACACACACACACACACAAAACAATATTTGGGAGAAAGTTAGAAAACAGAATTTTTACATTGTGGCATAAAATGTGTCAAATGTACATGGCATTTATATCATTTTTAGAAAAAAATATGAAAATAGAGAAGCCAGGAGAAGTTTTGGTATTTAGAATGCAGATTATTTAATAATAAATATAATATCAATGAGACTAACCATTTTAATTAAAATTCTGTTATTTTGTTTTCTGAAAAGTTTATTGCTGTTTTTTGTTGTAAATTGTCCTGAGTGCTCTAGCAGTGTGATATTAGAGAAATATAGTAGTAAAATAGATTTCTACTTTAGTATATATTGTACCATATGTTTCCTGCAGCCATTTATTAAAATAATTTAATTTGCCAAAGTTTGTTAATTAAGATAATAGGAATCTCCAATTAAAATGTTTTTATATTGTGAAGCACTGTTGGATATTTTTTCTGGCTCACACACTATCTTGTATTATGGCCAGTACCTTGGTGGGTATCATGAAATGTTTCAATTTAAAAATCCAGTATGTGCTCTGAGTCACATTTCAACAACAACAATAATAATACACACTAACTGTATCTACCATGAATGTTGTAGAGTAATTCAAACTAATTGCTCATAAACTGCAAAAAATAAATTAAAAGTATGCGTTAAAGTGTTCTTTTAATCACTAATGTGATCTTGTTCTTGAATTTTGCATTCTATGCAATAGTTTAGTGTAGCTGAACTTGATATTTTAATAATGCTCCAGATTTGACTTAAAAGTTAAAAAAAGCACTAACTAAGAGAAAGTAGTGTCCATCTTCAAACTGTATGCAAAAGAAAATAATGATCAATATGTATTTACTGGAATACATATTGTATTACTGGAAATGCCAATTTAAATTGGTTTTGCATAAAAAATATTAAATAGTAAGCCCAGAGCCAATATTTCAAAGTTCATGTCCTCCAGATAAAGTGTGTCCCAACATTGAGAAGCAGGCTGGAACAAATGAGAGCTATTTTATAATAAGTTGCACTTATTTCCAAAATAATTTAATTCATAATGAGATAGTGACCTGTTGCAATAAATCAGTAAATGAGGAAGTTTGAGAGACATTAAAATGTTATCTGGTTTTACAATGAAATTTTAGCAGCAAAAAAAAATCCTATAAATAGAATAAAAGCATGTAGAAATGAAATTTAAATATAAAATATTAGCTCAGAGATCTGAACTAAGAATATATGATTTCCACAGTTTTAGCAAAGAATTAGGAAGTATAATTCTTTTTTCTCTTTTTTTCTTTTGCAGAGGAAGAATTGGCCTCTTCTTTTGAGCATTGGTTTATTGATCTTCTGGGGAGCTTTATTGCTGGGTCTTCGCTTCTACTGGATGGGGAACAAACCTCCCAGCTTTTCCAACTCTGACAATCCAGCAGCTGACTCAGATAATTTTTTAACAAGAGCTCTGACCTTTTTTTATTTGCCAACCAAAAACCTTTGGCTGCTATTGTGCCCAGACACTCTTAGCTTTGATTGGTCCATGGATGCTGTGCCTCTTCTCAAAACAATCAATGACTGGAGGAACCTACACACAGTGGCCTTTTATGCTGGACTCCTCCTCCTTACTTATACCAGTTTGAGAAATTCCAGCATAGAAAGAGAAGGCAATGGGAAAAGTATAACAAATGGCAGACTTAACGGCAACGGTCACAACTACCTATCTGAACTGGAATATAAAGAGCTGAGGTCCAGTTTTGCATCTAAAGAAGAAAATGGCATTAACAAAGGCTTACCACACAAACCACACATCCCCTCAACAGAGAATATTGTGGTTCTGTCACTGTCTTTATTAATTGTTCCTTTTATTCCTGCCACAAACTTATTTTTTTATGTAGGCTTTGTTATAGCAGAGCGTGTGTTGTATATACCTAGTATGGGCTTCTGCCTCTTGATCACTGTGGGCACAAGAGCCCTTTATGTCAAAGTCCAAAAGCGCTTTCTGAAGAACTTGATTTTTTTGGCTACTGCTGCGTTAATTTTTCTTTACGGACTGAAGACATTTGTCAGAAATGGAGACTGGCAGAATGAAGAGATGCTGTATAAATCAGGGATTAAAGTAAATCCAGCTAAAGGTAACATTTTCCATTGGGGTTGTTTGCAACAAATGGGTCAGTTTATTATGTATTTTTTTAATCTAGCTATACCTGTTTTTGGAAAATGCGTAGATCCTATATATACAATCATAAATAATTAAAGTACAGAAATAATGTTCTATACTGAAATATAATTTCATATTAATTGCTTATTCAGAGGATTCACTGAATGTAGGGTGAAAACAAGGTGCAAACTACAGAATTTTTTTGCTAATATGTTTTATGTTTCTGAATCTTTGTATTACAATATCTCATGTAAGAATAGTTCTTACAGAAACATTTGGAAAAAAAAGTAGGTAGTTTGAATTATTTACTGGTTGCATTTTTAAATTTATGAAAATATGATTACACATTTGTCTTTGTTTAATTGGTATGAGGCAAGAGCCTCTGTGACTGGAAAACCAAGAGTAAATTCTGATAAATTTAATTGGCACATTGCTTTATTAAATTCATTAATGAATTTCAACAAATAAAAACTTAAATAGAAAAATGAGTGTTCAAGTTACTGTTTCTATTCAAAATAATCTACAGTAAGAAAATGCATAAAATCCCTCTTCCTCCACCAAAAGATCTTATGCTATAAATTGGATACAGTCTATTAATGTACTATCCGTTTAAAAAACATTTATGAGACTAAACATTTTTTGCTACAGTGCTACAGCAAAATGATTGATTACATTTGTTAAGGTTTCTAGGATTTCTTGAACTGTACATAGATGCAAAATTTACATGAATCATCTTTATCCAATTTTCCTATAATATGCTATGGCACAGCTCATTCTATTCAATCCAATCTGTTTTTACAACCGTGGGAGTTTGGAATCTCAGGAGGAAAGGCCTAGGAAATAAGTTCTATCCTTGAATTGCAGAAGATTTTCTTGAATGAATGAATGAATGAATGCTTCCAAGGCTCAGGAATGAAGACAGAGTTGAATAGCATCGTCTGCTTTCCATTTAATGTTTTGAATCCTAATATCTATTGTTACTATTCTATTTGTATTTTAATTACTCTGTTCTGTGATTTATGTTTTGATACCTGCATTCTTTTTTCCCTAAAATATTGCTAGTCGAATGGTAGCCAAATATTTGAACTTTTGCTTTCTGTTCAGTGAAGCCAGAAGCAGAGGATAATGGAAAATGTTAGCCAAAATATCTGGAAGACACTAGATAATCTTCACCTAGTTTGCATATGTCTAACTTCTCCCCACACCCCCCACCCCAATATTTCCATAAATTTTTATTTTTCCAAAACTAAAATGGAAATACAGAATAACAAAACAAGTGTTGCATACAAGATACAGAACAGGGAAAAGGGGTGGGTGGGAAGGTATATATAACAAATATAAAATTAACAATAAACATATGACCTCCACCCTAGTTGAATGCTGAAATGCTGATACCTGTATTTCACACAAATCTAATAGGTTCCCTCCCTTGTATTGTTGGTCTACAAATGGCTATACATTTTTCGTCTATACTTGCTGAATTACTAATTCACATCACATTCTTTTAACATATGCCTCACATTTACAAATCTATCAATGAAATTGACCCAATACCTGTTCACTATAAAAAAGTATTAACTGTTATCCACCCCGAAAAATAAATACACACCTTTTCACAAGTTGCTCTGCCAATTTCACCAACACATATTGTTCACCCAGAAGAACTCTCCATTAATAGATTAAAAAAATAAAATAATGTGAAGAACTTTAATCAAAAAGATTAGCTGTGCTTGTGTATACCAATAGCTGAAAAAAATTAATAATAGTAGCATGTAAAATAGTGATAAGCCTCTTTTAACCTCTAGTGCAGCACCTAATTTAATAGTAAGATGTTTATTCATGAGTCTAGTGATCAGATACTAATGAACTATTCAAAAGCATGACTCGCAAGTTTGCTTATTGTCACTGAAAATGACCACAGATATACAGAGAAGAATATACTAAAACAACTACTGTCTTAAAGGGTTATGTACAAAGGCTCTGATCACTAGTTGACAACAAATGACTTAAGGATTCAGATGCCTATCTCTATATCAGTTGTCATGCCTATTCTTTTTCTCATTTGATATATTGTTTTGCTTTCAAAAGAGTGACATATATTATTATGTCACTCTTTATTTTTATTTACTTTATTAAATTTATTTGCTGTCTGTTTTCCTGCAAGGCAACTCTGTAAGGTTTGGGTGGCGTTAGTTACCTATTGAATTTGGGAAAATAGTAAATATGGCTACTTAAGGAAGTTCAGTGTCTCTGAAAGACTGATACTGTCAAGTATTTATTGACAGCTTGCTGAAAGCCTAGTAAAATGACAGTCATATTACTAAAATGGTTTTCAGACTTATGAGGCAATTGACTTGTATATAGAAATTCCAATTGGTCATAATTTTTTGAATAGACTGACCACTAACAGGTTGATCACACCATAAGTATGCTATCATTCATGGACATTGAAAGATTTATTGGTTGTCAGAATTGAGTGAATATGAACATTTGTGATATTTGCTGATATGCATTTATATATGTATCCATATGTGTTATTAAATTTAGGAGTTGAACACGTGGAAACCATTTATTAATTTTTAGAGAATTTGTTTTGACAAGTTAATTTTGTAATAGCAAAATAAATCTACATACTTATGACAAATATTTAATAGTACATAAAATTCCAGATAGAGATAAAAATTAACTGTATATTAAAATATTTTAAACTATTTTTATATTTATCGTCTATACATAGTAGGCTCTATTGAATAAATATCTGAAAATGAGATATGTACAACTAAGATTTTCATTCTCCATCCCATACGTCTGATAAGCTATGTTAATATCATAAATTTATATAAACAAATTTATATAATTCAGTTATAGTATATTGTTGCTTTGAGCTAAACATAAACAATATTTAATATTTTATGGTTGGGTTGTAACAATGGATAAAGTAACCTTCTCCATTAATAGGGTGTGAAGCAGAAAAACAATGTGATATCACAATTTATTAGCAGTCAGTATCAGGAAATTGAGTAGCAAAGTGTGGGCAATGACTAATAATAATGAAGCTTAAATGTATTTCTTATCTATTTTATTTTAATGATCCCATTTTAAAGAATATATTTTGAGAAACTAAAAAGAATATTTAAAAAATTTAAAAAGCATAGAAATATATGCATAGAACAACCAGTCTTTGAAACAGTGTAATAGTGTTTATCAAATAATATCAGCAAAATAGCAGGGAAAGAAATGCAGATAGCATTTAATTTGATAGAATTATCATATGCAAAACCAGTTGACATTGCTGTTAGTGGAGCAGTATGCAATGTGCATAGTAACAAGATGTCTCAAACCCACACCAAGGATAAATATTCTTGAAGGCATGTAAGAGCAAAGCCAAATTAGAAGATGAAGGAGATAATTTATGGTATAAACTATAATCTCAGAAGAGGACATGGCTGAGAGATCTGATCTCCTCTACGTTACTTGGAGGACATTAAATAGGTTGAAGGTGGGAGTGCCTAATATGTGACTAATATGCTCAAAGTGGGGTTTGCTGCAGTGGTGGGTTCCTACCGGTTCAGACCGGTTCGGCCAAACCGGGAGTGGTTTGCTGGCCTGGGTCACTGGAACTGACAGTGACCCAGGCCTGCCATGCTCCCAAACTAGTTATCCAGGCAGCACCGTAGGTGCCGCCATCTTGTTTTTTGCTTCTGCACGTGCACAGAGCACTTTTATTGCACTGCACATGCACGCACTGCACACATCAAGTGTGCGCGCACGAGCAAACCATCAATAGTGACTGCCGGAATTTAGCCCAGTTTGCTGGCATTTAATAACATGCTGTGTGACTGTGGAGAGAGACAGAGTTAGAAAGCAATTAATGTTTATGTCCATGTAGTTTACCTATTTTCTCCTCAGAATTGCTGATTTCTGAATATTAAGTTCTCAATTTAAAAGACACTTTAGTAGACTAAATTAAATCAACTAGTTAATTCAAATAAAATTAATAATTATTTAAAATTTCTAACTTAATTAGAAGTTGCATCCATTTTATTTATTTTCTAACTGGTTACAATTTTATCGGTTTAATATTCCACATTCTCTCCTAAGAATTGTATTTCTGTTCTATAAACAATAAGCAAGTGGTTGCAAGACTGATTAAATGCAAATTGTGATTAATTTTATTCACATTATACTGTGCTCTTCAATAATTCTCATTTTTAAAAATCTTGATTTCATTCGCTGTAGTCGTGTGACTATAAATCGTAATACTATATTCTAATAAAGATGGCTGCTCTAAAGTGCTTCACAGAAAATAGGTAAAGATGGTGGCCTACTCATTAATGAAGATATTATGAACTTTGGTCTTTTTCAGTGGCCTTCATGGGTATATATTTTGTCATATTTTTGTGAGCACCACTCTTTCTGGATGCAGAAAGAGACTTTGGTCTTTGGCTCTCCCTGTGTGGATAAAAGATAAATTTCTTGCAGATACAAAATAGTTAGAGCTGCAGGACAATGTTATGAACTTTATTGGGGTCATAAAACTGATAGCAAGTGCTTGACTGACTAAACTGTGTACACTAACCTTGTAAATACAGATGCAAATCCACCCATTGCATGGATCCAATATGACTGGTCAGACAAGCCCGAAGCCTTCCTCATGTCCAGAGGTGGCTCCTCCTCTTTCTCCTCCTCTTGAATAGCAAAGCTGTATCAAGAACAGCTTTTGAAATTCTTCTATCTTTGCTATAGAATTTGAGAACTTCTCAGCACCGCAATGGATCAAATGTATCTTTTGGCCATGGGTAACTAGTTGTAAGATATTTGAATGCTATTCAAATTAAGTAATGCTGCTAGTGAAACTTAATTTTAGCATTATATAGCCTTCAGTGCAGGAGTCTTGGAAGATCATTCACTTAATATGTACAGAACAGGAAAACTCTTCAGTAATTTTCCCTATGAATACTTGCTATTCATCTACTTCAATAACTTTTTTGTCATAGATATTGTTAATATTTTTCTTAGGGCAGGGGTGTCATACTCAAGGCCCGGGGGGCAGACCCAGCCCACAGAGTGCTTAGATCTGGCCTGCGGGTCCGCCCTGGAAACAGTGAAAGACCAGCCTATGGTGCCTCTGCCAGCGAAAACAGAGCTCGCGAGGGCCGCAGGTTCGGAAATTCATTTTCTCTGGCAGAGCGCTTGGTCCGCCACAGGGCTCCCCAACATGAATGATGCCAAGCTGTCCACGCCCACCCTGGTCACACACATTCCGGCCCCCTGCGGTCAAACACAACCCTGATGCAGCCCTCAATGAAATCGAGTTTGACAACTCTGTCTTAGGATGTGAAATTGAATCAGAGGGATTTAATTAGATTTAATATTAGATTTATCAAAAGATAGATGGAAAATAAGGTCATTGCCAAAAGAGACATGAAATGTGATTTATTTCACTGTAAATAAGACTTGCATTTGATAGACAAGTCAGTAGAATTATTTTGTAATATCTTATTAATTTTTTTGCAGTATTTATTAAAAATTCCTGGATTCTTGTGTGTCTCCTTGATTAGTTCCGTCCAGCTTGTTGGAAGGAAACCTGGCATGTTTTTTTATTCATATGAAAGTTTTATTTCATTGAAGAAATTATGCATTAACAATAGTTTTTAGGAACTGATTGTGTGTACCTTGCATATAACTTCATATACCCCTGTCTTGTTTCAACTAAAATATATGGGGGGAAAATGGGGAGGGGATTTCTTATTTTGATCATGTTAAGGTTTTTCTATTGTTTCTGTTTTTCCCTCCCATTATGATTAGGATCTTTATTTACATGGATTTTAGGACGAGCCAATTCCCAATAACTCTGTGTACTTTATATTAGTACATAAAAATAGAACAATAAAATAACAGATGCATGTCCAGAAAAAAGCTCCATAGAGTATAAAACAAAAATATTTTTGGTTTTATTGCTAAAATCAGTGGTATCATTTGCAAAATCTGCAAGTGTGGTAGACTCACGCAAGGCATTTCCTCCAATCCATAAAATAGCAACCAAGCAAGAGACTATGGATAGGGTTTACATAGTTAATTGCATATTTTATTTGCAATTTAACTTTGCCTGTAGAAATTAGCTTCCTCCACTGGAAGAGACTGTGAAGTACAGTTAGGCCTTGACTTTCAACATTCGTTTAGTAACTATTCGAAGGCACACTGAAAAAAAATGATTTAGGATTATTTTTCACACTTAGATTGTTATAGCATCCCCATGGTCATGTGATCACAATTCAGGGGCTTGACAACTGGCATGTATTTATGACAATTGTACTGCCCAAGGTCATATGATCACAATGTGCAACCTTCCCAGCTGGCTTCTGACAAGCATAGTCAATGAGGAAGCCAGATTCACAAAATGAGCCATAATTCACTTAAAACTGTATTGTTTAGCAATGGAAATTTCAAGCTCTGTTGTGGTTGTTACCTCAGGACTAACTATAACATGTAACCATTCATGTGTAATAATCAATTCAAGTGCACCTGTAATAACCATTACCTATTCAAATAAAAAGCAATGTTTCTAAGCCATGAAACTGGCCCTAATAATATGTTGTTGTTCTTGCATACTCAATATCCCAAAGGTGCTTTTTCAGGAGGCAACTGGACTTTCTTGTTTTTTCTTTTGAAGACGTTTTACTTCTCATCCAAGAAGCTTCTTCAGCTCTTTATATTATCCCTTTATATTAAATTCCTTATAAATGTCTTCAAAAGAAAAAACAAGGAAGTCCAGTTGCCTACTGAAAAAGCACCTTTGGGACAACTGTGACATCCATGACTGAGAATCTCTACAGACTTCTAGCTATACAATTTGGGATGAACACCCTTTGAATGGTGTGAGAATAGGAATGGATTTCCAGAGAAAAAATTGCAGACTACAGGAACCAGGAGCACCACTCAGGTGACCCTGAAGACACAGACAAACCAAGTCTTCAATGACCCTCCAGAACAGTGGTTCTCAACCTTCCTAATGCCGCAACCCTTTAATAAAGTTCCTCAGGCCCCAACCATAAAACCATAAAATTATTACTATGTAACTGTAATGTTGCTACTGTTTGAATCATAATGTAAATATCTGATATGCAGGATGTATTTTTATTGTTATAAATTGAACATAGTTAAAGCATAGTGATTAATCACAAAAACAATATGTAATTATATATTGTGAAATATTTATAATTACAAATAAATGAAATTTTGTCTTGAAGCATGGTGTAGCACAGGGGTCGGCAATCTTAAACACTCAAAGAGCCATTTGGATCCGTTTCCCACAGAAAACACAAAACCACAAAACCTGTATGGGTGTGGCCAACTCAACATCACTCCCACCCAGTCACATGACATCCCCCCCAGACATGCCTACCCAGGTTTCATGGCTCAGTGTTTTCTGTGGGAATAGGGTCTCTCTCTCTTCTCTCCCCCTCCCTCTCATTTCTGTTTTTCTCTATTTTTCCTTTCCCTTTCTCTTCTTCCTTCCTTCCTTCCTTTCTTTCCTTCCCTTTCCCTCTTTCTTTTTCTTTCTTTCTCATTGAATATGATCGCAAATCCAAAATAAAGTTATTAATTGTAGGAAATTGCTTCTCTGTAATCTTTTCATAGTGAACTCTAAGTTGATATATATATATATCAATATGTATGTATGTATGTATGTATGTATGTATGTATGTATGTATGTATATATGTATGTATGTAGTATTTGTGCTGATAAATAAATAAAGGGAGACTAGTATAGATATAGTATAGATTATTTATCAGCACAAATAATACACAAATGTAACAAAGGCAACAGTAAAATATTGGGCTTTCTGTCTGGATGGTCTCTTGTGACGAGCCGATGGACAGAGAATGGAAGCAGTTAGCTTCCTCCTATAATTGGGGCTTACCAGGGGTTGTGACTTTAAATATATATAATTTCTTTTGAGTTTGACAATATAATATGTTATCCGAAATGATAAATAATCTTATTTTCAGATGCATTTTTTTGCCATCTCTGTTATTTTCTTAAAAAAAAAAATCAGACTTGCTTCCAATTTGTGCCTTCTGGCAAACTGCAGTTTTCTTGGCAAGAGATCTAGCTTGCCATTGCTTTCGTCATAGGTCTGAGAAAGTTTCTTTCTTTCTTCCTTACTTTCTTTTTCTTTCTTTCTTTTTTTCTTTCTTTCTTTTTTTCTTTCTTTCTTTCTTTCTTTCTTTCTTTCTTTCTTTCTTTCTTTCTTTCTTTTCTCTTCCTTTCTTTCCCCCTGATCTGTTTCCCTCTATTTTCCCTCTCTCCCATTCTCTCCTTTCAGTTCTCTTTCATTTCTCTCTCTCTCTTTCTCCCCTTTTCTCTTTCATCACTTTCTTGCACGTGCAAGCAAAATACCCTCCTGGGATGGGATCACGGCAGCGGGGACAGCGACTCCTTCTGCTGCGACCACTGAGAAGTGAGTAGCTGGCTGCACTGCGCAGGAGACTCCTCAGCGAGAGGAGCAGCAGACCTGTCAGTCTTCTGGCACATCTCCTTCCTCAGCGCAGGGAACCCGAACTGCTCCCTTCCCTTCTCGCCAGCCTCTCTGCAGGAGGCTCCTCGGTGACCCCTGTGAAAAGGTCGTTTGACCCAAGAAGGGGTCACTACCCACATGTTGAGAACCGCTTCTCTAGAAGGATGCAAATGTCCAGCTGTCTGAAAGGAATATAAATCCTTCCATTCCCCATTGTCCTGTCAGAGCTGAAGAAGTTTCTTGGATGAGAAGCAAAATGTCTTCAAAATAAGAAAGTCCAGTTGCCTCCTGAAAAGCACTTTTGGGACAACCATGACCTGGATGACTGAGAATCTTTACAGACTTTCAGTGTCTAATATTTCATATATGAAAAGGTTGCTCCTATATTTCAGTGTAGAAATTGCAACAAATTTGGGGTGCTGAAAATATAGAGTATATGGGTTTGGAATTAAAACTGGCTGTTGTTCAATGTGTATATTGTTATTGCTAGTATATAAATAGCATAGTCCCATGATGGCAATTCTATGGCACACGTGCCACAGGTGGCATGTGGAGCCATTTCTGAAGGCACGCGAGGCATTGCCCTGTGAGCTCCAGCCCGCATGCGTGTGCTGGCCAGCTGATTTTCAGCCTTAATTTTTGGTCATTTTTCGCCCTCCAAAGGCTTCACTTCAGTCTCCGGAGGGCAAAAAAATGCCCAACGCACAAACAGAAGTTCAGGAACAGACTTCTGGTTTGCGCGCTGGGCTGTTTTTTGCCCAAAGCCTCCAGAGGGAGAAAAACTGCCCAACAGGCAACCTGGAAGTCTGTTCCCAAACTTCCGGTTTGTGTGTTGGGCTATTTTTTACCCTTTCCAGGCTTCTGAAGGCTTCCCTGAAGCCTGGGTAGCATGAAAAATGGCCCAATGCGGCCCACTGGAAATTCGGGAACAAACTTCTGGGTTGCCCGTTGGACCATTTTTCTCCTCCTGGAGGCTTCAAACTGGAACTCCAGAGGCTTCAGTGAGGCCTGCGGGCATGCGCGTGGGGTGTGTGTTGTGTGCCTATGCATAGGGGCAGGGCATTGCATCATGGGTATGGGCACATGCATGCTCCCTCTGCTTTGGGCAGGCCTCGACAAAAAGGCTAGCTATCACTGGCATAGTCTAATGAAAATGGGGTGGGCTGAGATCTTAAAACGGAATCAGAGTAAAGGTTGTGTAGGTTTTCTTGTCACAAGAACTCCTTATTCAGACACTAAATTGTATTTAATTGGACTGCAACTCCTTCTCAATATTATTTTCTTCTCTTGGCAGCATGGGGTAACCTTGGAAATGTTTTGAAGAGCCAGAGTAAGATTTCTGAAGCTGAAAGCGCCTATAGAAATGCCTTGTATTACCGCAGCAACATGGCTGATATGCTTTATAATTTGTAAGTATATATGGCTTTCTTTTTATGTGTTTGTCTGTGAATAAAATCATTTATTAAGATTCAGGAAATCCAGATTATATTTAGTTATTTCTTTTCCTCTGTCTTTCATCTCTCCTGCCTTTGGTTAGCTTACATTAATCTTATTTCAAACTCCAACATAGACAGATTTCCTTCTGTTTTTCACATTTATCAGATCATCAGATATTTTGACTCTACTTTGCAGTGAAAAAGCAGCTAATTTCCCAGAAGATCTAGTGGGGTGCTGTATTTATGAATAGCCCTTTAGATTCATCCCAGCACCTTGCCACAGATCCAGCTGACTAGAATTTACCAGCAGACCCCAAGGCACTGCAGCAGTTGAGATTGCTATTTTATCAACTTCAATTGGTAAATCAATGGCAGCTTTTCTTTGTAACAACGATTTGGAAACTAATTTCCACACTGTGGCGGTCTATTTAGACAGCTGCATTGTGGTGTACTTAGAAGCTTGCTTGAAAGTTACAGTTAATGTTGATTTTCTGTATACAAAATGCAGAAAGTGTTTTTGGCTCACATGAAAATGATTGCAAGCACAACTTAAAACATGGCTTGAGAAATATTTCTTCTCCCACTGTAATATCTATTCTTGGTTACTCTTTGTAACATACTTGGCAATTGATTAGAAGCAGCCAGAATGATTACTTGTCCACCTCATTTTGTCCACCCAGAAAAAGCTATTGTAGAGAGAAAGAGATGAAATATTCAATGCCATGCTTTGAACAATTGTTTCATTTTTTCTGAAAGAGTCATCAGTGTTTCAATTGAAACTCCAAAGATGGGGAAAGATGTAAGGAGGTAACCTTACAAACACTTTCGTTGTTATTTTGGATTTTTTTTCTCTTGAATTTGAGAAGTGCTGAGGCTCTGGGGAAGTAGTTAGGATGTTCTGGAGCATAATGCTATCTGTGGGGTGGAATTAGGGCCTGTTGGTTGCTTTAGATTGCTAGAAATATGAGAAAAATATATCTAGGAGAAAATATATCTGGGAGAAGAGGTGCAACCTTCTATCTTTAAGACAAAGCAGCTGTTCCTGAAAAGGATTTCCTTTTGGACTGTCTGCAAGAAATAAGCATGGATCTACTGATCTATAATTGGTTTAGTCCTTCCCGAGTGAGTAGGTTTAGTTGATGATAGTGATAGAAGAGGAGTTGACCCTGTGTTATTCCTTGTAAGATATCATAGGATTCAACTATATAATATAATATAATATAATATAATATAATATAATATAATATGTATGTATGTATGTATGTATGTATGTATGTATGTATGTATATGTTTTCTGAGGTTTTCGCGGGTGTTAGTATGTAGGTCTCTAGTTGTTCGGGTTTTCTCCCACGTAGAATTGGAGATGTCTTGCCGACGTTTCGACGAAGTCACATTCGTCATCTTCAGGCTGCTGCTGACTACTTCAGGTTTGGTGTTTCCAGGAGTAGTGACTACATGACTACTCCTGGAAACACCAAACCTGAAGTAGTCAGCAGCAGCCTGAAGATGACGAATGTGACTTCGTCGAAACGTCGGCAAGACATCTCCAATTCTACGTGGGAGAAAACCCGAACAACTAGAGACATATATATATATATATATATATATATATATATATATATATATATATATATATATATATATATATATATATATTTGCCACCCTCTAGCAATAATAGCAACATCTAATGATATTTCAATTTGGAGCAGCAATAATTTCATCTTCAGTACACCTAAAGTATTAAAATGATTACCAAATTTTAGGAGATTAAAATAATGCAATTAGTTTTTATAATGCTTGTTGCCAAAAAAAACCAAGCACCTTAAGTCAATATGTAAATTGTGAATATTGAATGGAATACAGAACTGGAGATTTCCATTTTTTTAAAAAAAAAGAACAGGAGATTGCTTTTATGTCTGCATCAAAAATTTAAATAGATCTTATACTATAGCTTGTTCAATAAAAATTATAGTTATAATCCATCACATTTGTTTAGAAAAGAAATGAATAATTCATAGTGCTGTTGGAGATTCAGATAGTGAGAATTGCATATTTTTACAATGTCATATAATTCTGATGGTCTAGGAAGTCATACATATATTAATTGGGATAGATTTTAATATTTTTCTAGCCAACTTCTTTTGATTTACATACTAACTACTTGGGATTCCACAGCTGGAGAGCAGAATTTCTCTGTTTCATTCTTACTGCAAAGAGGCTTATTATTCCACACCCAAAAGATAAATTTACAATTCCAATTACTTAATGGACTGAAGACCTGATGTTGCTTGAAATCTCTGAACAAGGTGCTTATTGATGTAGACTTTGTAGAGATAATTATTATCAGACATGGTCATCGCTTTATTAAAATGTTTGTGTAAAACTCTACATGCACACACATCGAAAGAAGAGTATTTTATCTATTATTTATTATGTCCAGAGATTTTAAACTATTGTATGAACTTTATGTCTACACACAGAGACTGTTGTATTCATACCTAAATAATCTTTGCTTTAAATTTCACACAACCTGAAAACTGTGACAGATTCACAACAAGCAAGCTGTAATTCAGTGTTTTATGATAGTCATATAGCAAACATCAGT
This sequence comes from Thamnophis elegans, assembly GCF_009769535.1. Classification (NCBI taxonomy): domain Eukaryota; kingdom Metazoa; phylum Chordata; class Lepidosauria; order Squamata; family Natricidae; genus Thamnophis; species Thamnophis elegans. Next base: position 42,256,891 of record NC_045547.1, on the reverse strand, counting down.
TTAGGGTTTGAATGAAATCAGAAACTATATTTAATTAAATTGTCTGCATTGTAGGTCATAAAAATGTCTTTCTGCAGATACAAAAGGGTTGTGCTAATAAGACAAGATACAATCATCGAAGCATGACTTCTGTAGGAGAGATTATATTTGCAGCTATCCCAACAGCAGTTTTGGGCACTATGGTTGCATTCATGTACATGAGAGAAGATAATTAAAGAGATTGACAATATCTTCTTGCAAACTAATTAGCAGCAGCATCAAAGTTAGCTACAATGAGTATCTGCTGTGCATACAGAAATGCTTAGATTGAGCATATAAATACATGTTTATATCCTTGAGAATACATACATATGTATATGCATGTGTTCTCAAGGATATAAACATGTATGCATACTCATGGAATATGTGTACCCATATGTATGTGTACCCATGGGATGGATGGATGGATGGATGGATGGAAGGAAGGAAGGAAGGAGGGAAGGAAGGAAGGAAGGAAGGAAGGAAGGAAGGAAGGAAGGAAGGAAGGAAGGAAGGAAGGAAGGAAGGAAGGACGGACAGTCACACCCAGAAGTTTTCCACTATTTTTACTTTGGATGCATCAGAAAAAAAATAGGATATGAAAGATAAATATTTTACTTTCTGAAGATATTACTCTTCCATCCCCTCTCTATTTTTCTGATTGAAAACATGTAGGTTATGGACATCACATTGTTCTAATAAAGTTTACTAAACAATATTAAATAAATATTTAATTATTTACTAGAATTCAATATACATTCTTGCATCTGCTTTGCATTTTGCATCTATACAGATTTTAAATAGCCGGTGAAAGAGCCTTAAAAATACTTGCATTCTGGAAAAAAAGAGAAAAATAAAATTGAATTGCTACACTGACTGCCAATATTAAAATTGCTAATAAAAGCAAAATGTTCATTCTGAGGTCTGCTAATAAAGAGAATAGAACATTAAAAACTTGTAGAATAAACATGATATAATGCAATGCATTATATTGAATATTTCAAAACTTAACGTTTTCAATATGGGAAAGCAATTTATCTAATATTCTTAACAATACAGCCTTTCAAAGGGAAGCAAATTTTTAAAGATAATATGTTATCAAAGAATAATTTTAAATACATATTATGGAACAAATGAAAAATAATTTGTGCTTACTTCAGTATCCTAATTCTGATATGATTTTGAATCTGAAATAAGCTACCACTAACTTTATATTAGCCCTGTGCAATGATTATGGATAAAAAGTTTACTTTTTTATCCCTTAATAGCATATTAATTGCATTGTCTGCCAGAATTAACAAATAGTAGCATTTTAGCACCCTAAAACATGCCACTCTCTTCCAGTAATAGTGTAACAGCCTTTGCACAATAGAATTCGGAATTTTTGCAGAATTCCATCAATGGGCTTGGTCCTATTATGAATCATATAAGCTACCTGTCACAGCTAGAAAATTGAACATTTCAGTGGAACACCCTGCACTATTGCCAGAATCTATCTGCCCCACATCAATCATATTAGTAGAAAGTCCACATAACCTGTTGTTGAAAACCTCAAGCTCCTGCCAAAAATCAGCTGGCTCTCTAGATGCCTCAGAGCTTAATTGTAGTGCTAAAAATTGGAGTACCTCTGCCATACACTTCTTATAGCTTTTGGCAGTAGCACATTGTCAGTTGAGCTGGGAAACCTGATTGATAGCTCAGATTATCATCAGTGTAAAAGTACAAGAACAATCAGCAAAGACTTGCTGGGCTGCACAACATTCAATTAGGACAGTAGCTGACATAAGCAGCAGCTTATCACGTGCAGTAGAAGTCTGAATCACATATGACGAAAGCCCTTTGTACAACTTTACCCAAGGTACAGCCAACTTAGTTTTATGAAATTAATGAGATTTGGACTTGGGTTTAGTGGAAGTATCACAGTTTTGGGTAGATTACTCTGGAGGAGAAAGCAAAGCAAAATGCATCATGACTGCTGGTGGATCATGTATCCACCCCCAGGAACAAAATGGGTCTGGCTCATACCTGAATATTTGTAATATTTATAGAGCAGAATTTGATCTATAGGGATTTTGCATGCTGGAATTTGTGCATTTTAGAATGAGATTAGAATTTAAGGCTACATCTTGAGTAGATCGAAGTATTTAAGAAAGTTTATGTAATATATTTCTATCTCTGTATATAGGTACTGTTTTCTCTCTGAATGGGTATAAAAATTATTGCATATATGCACAATTATCCAGTGATGGGTTTCTATTATTTTTACTACCGGTTCACTCATGAACGTGCACGCGCTTGCGTGCACGATGATTCTGCGCATGCAGAGAAGCATCTGGGTGGGTGGGTGGAGCCTTCTGCTGCCAATACTACCGGTTTACCCGATCTGGGCCGAACCGGCAGCAACCCACCTCTGCAATGATCAGAGTTCAGTCTTCAGTTTATCAATCTGATATTTTGGCTGCAAAAATGTGAACCTTTTAATTCTTTTTGTGAAGAGCAAGTGTTGCAGATCTTTATCACCCTTCTCCCCCCCCCCCAAAAAAAAAATTACAATGGTTAATTTGTTGTCATTAATATTTCATTTTCTATCCTTTATCCAGCCAAAGTTTTCTGCCTTTATTACTGACTTTGGCTTTCACTGAGTCTTAACCTTGAATCATTCTATTAACTTATCATTAGAGAAGGTGGCAGTTCTAATTTCCTCTATTATTATTTAGATTACTATGATTAACAGATTGACTGCCAATAATTCTAATATACAGAACTGGGAAGTACCAGCATACAGTGCAAAGACAGAATATAGGCTCTCATAAGACAAATTATGCCTATGGCTAGGGCCTGAGGCTATGCCTATAGCTCATTTCTGCAGTATGCATCAGCAAATGAGAAAAATGGTAGAAATTTGTCCATTCCCTGTTGCTGCTATAAGCTAGTCTTAAAGACTGAGATATATGCTGGTGCTGAATAGTTTATGAAGCCTTTTGAACTTTAATTTTTTTGCATAAATATGACCTAAAACATGATCTGTTCTCCACATAAATCCTAAAACTTATCATCATCCCATTGATTGAAAGACCTGACTCTAATTTCCTCACCAAATGAATGATAATCCCTGAGATTTACATGCAGAAATATGTAGCTTTGGATCAGGGGTGGGTTCTGGCAGGCACTATTGCTGGTTTACTCATGTGTGCACTGCACACATGCATGTACAGTGCAATAAAAATTGTTCTGCGCACAGAAGCGAAAAACAAGATGGCCTGTTCCAGCGACCCAGGCCACCAAACCACTATTGGTTCGGCCGAACCGGTCCGAATCAGTAGAAACCAATCACTGCTTTGGATCATTTTCCTTGATAAATAAGTGACCCAATATAAAGTTTTGGATACATTTGTTTCACTGGGTTCTGTTTTTCCAGCTTTAGGACTTGTGTAGTAAACAGATCACATTTTAGGTCATATTTGTGCAGAAATATTAAGCACCATTGTATGATATATAATTGTGGGTCATATTTTTAATGAGCTGCCAGTTGACCCTCAAAGTAAATGGTTACAAGAAATAAAGCCTATGGTTTCATCATCTTAATTAAATCGTTTTTTAATCTCAACGCTATTAGTGCATATTTAATTTGGGGGGTTTCCTTCAAGAAATTTATAAATGACATCAGTTACATCTTTATGAGTTACGTTTGACCTAAATATTAGTTTGTTTTAGCATTTGGGGGATGTTATACAATTAAGGAGATTAGGATTTGGGCTGCAGAAGAAAATAATATCTTGAAAAGTACATGGATTTATGATTGATAACTTGATCAGTTGGGTCAATGTGATTTTGCATAACTTCATATGAAAGAATACTACACAAAACAGAAAATACAAAGACTAAACTTTGTCTAGTAAATTAATGGTGTTGTAACAACCTGTTTACAATATGTCTGGAGCAAAAGGTCACAATATGATAAGTTATAATTTATTTGTCTTCATAAAAATGAATTATCTAACAAGATAAGATGAACCAAGGATATTTCACAAAGGAAACAAAATCTCAGATAAGCCCCAAAGGAGATGCACCCTAATTCCATACCTAGGAGAACATTAAAACTCAAATGGAGGGCAAACATTCTAGATTTTAGAAATTTTGATTGGATTGATTTGATTGGTTCAAGAGGTGTCCTTGTAGACACCCAGCTGGGCACTATATGGTATCAGACCCAGAACTCTGGCTTTAAATAACTTAATTTCTGCTGAGATGTAGTTGTTGCCATGTTGACTTGCATATTTGATAATTGCAAGGGATACTCTTTGCGCTCTTACATTAAGTTCACTCATTTGATTGGTCCTGTAATTGGAAGATTGAAAATAAACACATAGATATTTGAAAGTTTAAGTTGCTTAATAAGTTGTCCATTGATCTTTCAGATTACTGCAAATTTAAAGCACTTTCTTGAAAGTACTAAAACATTGTTTTAGAATAATTATTTTCAAGGAGTTCCCTGGAGCAATAGAATGATATGGTTACATACCCATATGAGTTACCATATTTTTCAGAGTATAAGATGCACTTTTTTCCCTCTAAAAAGAGGCTGAAAATCTGGGTGAGTCTTATACACCGAATACAGCATTTTTTGCTTCCTGAAGCCCCACCCCTTCACCAAAATGGCTGTGCATAGCCTTATGGAGGCTTTCAGACATCTCCTGGGGGCTGGGAGGGCCAAAATGAGCAAAAAATGGACTGTTTTTTTGCCCCCTCTAACCCCCAGGAGCACTATGCATGCAATTTTTTTGACAGAGAAACGGCCCGTTTTTTGCTCGTTTTTCCCCTCCCTCACCTTCCCAGGACCACTCTGCAAGCCCCCCCCCAAGGCTATTCATGCCTTTTAAAAAAAGCAGGCCCGTTTTTGTGAAAAACAGGCGTTTTGGGGAGGTTTGCAGAGTGCAAAAACTTTTTCCCCCTTTTCAGAAAGCCGTTTAGTTAGAGTGGTTTATGAGAATTACATTGATCAAGTGCTATCCCAGCAGAAACAAAGTTTTAGGTGCTACAGGTTGTCAGCTATTTCCTTCTCCAGCACATGGATAAATACTCCTGGAAACATCTACCCACCTACCTACCTACCTACTCTCTTTCCCTCTCCCTACCTCCCTACCTATCTACTGTATTTCTCTCCCCCCCCCTCTATCTCCATATATACTTATCTACCTACTATCTCTCTCCCCCCATACCTATCTACTGTATTTCTCTCTCTATTTTTCTCTCTCTCTCCTATCCCTTTATCTACCTACCTACCTACCTAACTACTCTCTCTCTCTCCCTACCTACCTACTGTGTTTCTCTCTCTTTCTCTACCTCTCTATCCCTCTATCTACTTACCTACTTTTAAAAAAAAAGCCTCTTCAAAACCTGGGTGCGTCTTATACTCCGGTGCTTCTTATACTCCCAAAATATGGTACATAATAGACACATCTTCAGCGTATAGGAGAAGAGGGATAGCCAAAATAAAGCAGAATATTTGGGACCATGACTTCCAGTCTGATAGAACCAGTCAGTGCAATCTCCCTGCCTTTTGAGATTATTCCTAGTGACTTGTTTATTTAACGTTTCACATGCCCCACACAGTATATTTTTCAACCTGGCTGGAGTTGATATCTTACCCATTCAGTTGACAACAGCATATATTATCCTCCCTTATGAAAATCGCATCTGAATAATAAAATGCATTACAGGCAGTCCTCAATTCACAACTACAGTTGAGACTAGAACGTCCATTGCTAAGTTAAGTGGTTGCTAAATGAGTCATACCTCCTTTTATTACCTTTTTAATCACAATCATTACAATTATTAAGTGAATTGCATCATTTAGTGAATCCAACTTCTGTTCTTGATTTTGCTTGTGAGAAACTGGCTGGGAAAATTGCAAATGGCAATCCTGTGACCCAGGGATACTGTAATTGATGCAAATGCATGTCAGTTGCCAAGCTCCTGAATTTTGAACATGTGACTGAAGAGATGCTGCAGATGTCGTATTTCAAGAACTGGTCATAAGCAACTTTTTTTTTAGCACCAATGTAACTTTGAATGAGCACTAAATGAATGCTTATAATTGGAGAACTACCTCTAGTTTATACATTGTATGTACTTTATACACAATGATGAACAGATTTGATACTACTTACTGTTAGAAAACCTAGTTCCTTCTCTGACTATGGGATGATCAGTCTTCTTTGAAGTTCTTTCCAAGAACATTGCAAGATTATAGCAATACTGTAGCTATGACTTATCGAAGCCGTTTGATGCTCTCTTCCTATTAGTGATTGCTTCAACATGACCTTACACTTTTCTTTTTTTTAAATAAAGGTGCATTGTATCTGCTCATTTGATGTATTTTTTAAAAAAAATATTTTTAATTTAAAACAAACACAATCCTTCTTTACATGCTGTAGAAAGTGTATCAGTTGATTACAAAAAGACTTTCGTGCATCTCTTCCACAGTCAACAAACATACTTCATAATAACTCAAGAATTTTAACTCAAATATTTAAACATGTCACCATCACCATATCTCCATTTTCATTTGACTATAATTGTTTAAGCGTCCTTCATCATAAAATATACCAACGTTTAATACATAACCACATACTGGCCTTTCAATTACTATTTTTAAGATCCTCCACTAACACTAAATCCTTATGTCCTATTCTAGCTAAACATCCATAATATTTAATAACCATGTTTTCTAATCCTTCTTTCCAAATCACTGTTTAAAATTTACATCCAGTTTTTATATTATACCCATTTCTATATATACGTTGTTATTCTTATCCCTCCTTTATTTGACTATATCCTGTATCATAACATTTCCCCCCCAATAATTGAAACTTTAGCTGCATCTAAGTTGGTTCCCTTTTTATTTTATTTTATTTTATTTTATTAACCTTTATGTATAATCCAAAGGGATTTCTAATCTTCCTTACATGGATACCTGTTCTGACCCCCACCTTGTCCGTTCAGAAACGAAAGCCAAACAGAACGTTGAAAGGAATGTTTTTTATCAGTCCTGGCTCTTGCTGGCTGCGAGCCCAAAATAAACACAGATAATTGCTCTGGCAAAAGTCCTATAATTCGTAAACTACTGCAAAACAGGATTATATAAATCAAGTCACTTGTCCAAGTGGTCTTTTCTCGATGCTTGCACGTAAAACGGGGAACGTTGACTTCTGCAACCAGGGTGTGGCACCATCAGTCTCTTTATACACAGGCGAGGATCCCAATGAGCAACAACTGCTCGCAATCATCTCCTTTGTCCTTTACGCTGAGTAGACCTAAGCCTGCTTCCCTCCTGATACAACTCCCAAATACTTTCAGGAACATTCCCCTTGATCCAATGCTCTGCCGCCACCTGGTGGCCAACCAGTCTCTCCTCGCCCTGCTCGAAGTCGACACCCTGTCCAGGGTCCTCCATCTCCTCCAAGGCCAACTCATAAGATCCCTCGCTGTCAGAGTCTGGCGGCAGCTCTAACGGCTCCTGCCGGGCCACAACAGGTACCATTCCATATTCATATCCAATTATACTCATCATAGCACTACACATTGTATACATTAGTAGCGTTATCAATTATTTATTTAAACTATATCTATTGTCAATAAATTTCACTAAGTTTAATTAGTTTTAAATTATATTCTTCCATCTATCAACCTATATCTTTCCAATAGCAAAAGAGTCTCGTATCTTTTGCCATTTGTGGTGCCATTCCTCTAATCATCTCCTTGATCAACTTTGTATGGACTCCTCTTCGCAATCCCTTGCTTATAAGATTCTCATTAATCTTGATGCCCTTCTTCTGTTTCCTTAATCAGCTTATCTTTGATTGTCAGTAGTGTTATCCATGCTATTGCTAATGAGATTTCTCTCTTTAAATCCATAGATCCTTGTTTTTTTCTTCTTCTGTGTCTTGCCCTGTGGGATAAATTTCCCCCTCCCTTTGATTCCTCTTTCAGTATTCCACTCTTTCCATTTTCGGAGACCGGCCAATCACCATAAATATCAGCAAATTTAATCTCTTTATATTCATTTTCCACTACGATTTTTTGAGTTTTAATCACCACATTTTGCATTTGAAAAACATCTTCAACTTCTTCATCATATTTTGCTGTTATGTGCTCTAAGTCTTCCAACTTCTTGTCTATCTTCTCATATGTATTTGATAATTTCTGTATTTCTGAAAATATCTTTTGAAAGTTCAAGGTTTGTGTTTGCTTTTCAAATTGTGCCATTCTCTCCAGCTAACAAACACAGCTGCTCTAGCTTGGAAGGTTAAAAAAATTAAACATAGATTCACAAAAACATTTGTTTTCACTTTTCTCTGGTTAGAGATATACTTCAAAGGGACATCTGTGTGCTTCCCTTCTTATCACTCTCTATAACCAAGCAGTAAGACCTTACAGTGCAAAGCCAAAACAATCAGCAAAGAAAAAAAATGTTCCAATTCCAATACACAAAGTCCAATAAACAAACCTTCCAGCCTCTGAGCATCAGCGTTACCATTGAAAATATTTTTTCTTTTGATTTTTTTTGTATTTCAAGTTAAAAAGAGTCCAATCTTTAAATGAGTTAGAAAAACACCCACAGCAATGAAAGAAGAAAACTTTAGTCCATAGGTTACAGAGAACAATAAAAGAAAAAATAGAAGAAGAAAGCTTAATCCAGCCGTTTCAAAATAAATTGCATAAATTCCATTCATGAAGATAGCATTTAAAAAGTAAGATAACCACTGTCCAAAACCATTCCAAATTTAATTCCGGCGCTTAATTCTTCTGTTCTCCAATTTGAATTAATTTTAAGTTTTTTATAGTCTCTCTTTAAAACAGTAAAAGTTCTTCACCAGCTGGAAACACTTTCTTTTTCCATATTCTTCCATTTTGGAACCGCCCCAACTTCGTCAGCCTTGGCTGGATTTTTTGGCACCGGCTTGAAGAACTTCTCTTGCTTCTATCAGGGAGTTTGCGATGTCCCTGAGGTCAGCAAGATGTATTCTTCCTATTCACCATCTCTGCGGGACGTATTGGCTGGGGTCTCGGAGCATCGAGACCGCACATCCATATCATCGCAGCATTGGCTCCTCCTCTATTTGATGTATTTTAATTACTGCTCAAAGAAACAGTATGTCAACCATTTTTACTTTCTATCAGTAAACATTTTCCTTGTTAAAGAAATACTTTGGGTACATCTTTTTCTCCTTTTCCTTTCTTTTCTTTTCTTTTCATACCATTCTGGCTCTTTCTTTAGTATAGTACCATGATGGCAAATCTATGGCACACGTGTCACAGGTGGCACATGGAGCCATATCTGCAGGCACGCGAGCCATTAGCTCTAGCTTGCATGTGCGTGCTAGGCTTCAGGAAAGCCTTAGAAACCTGGGAGGAATGAAAAATGGGCCCAATGGGCCAATTGGAAGTTCAGAAACTATCCATTTCCAGCTTCTGGAGAGCCTCCCCGGGGGGGGGAAGCTGTTTTCACCCTCCCCAGGCTTCAGGAAAGCCTTCGGAGTCTGGGAGGGGTGAAAAACAGCTTGGAGGCAAGTAGTGCAGTGCGTGGGGGGGGTAGTGGGAGGATTGTGCATGAATGCGCATGTGGGGGCACACTTTGCATTATGGGTTTTGGCATGCACATACCAGTGGTGGGTTGCAGGCGGTAGCCCCGGTACAGGCGTACGGGAGCCAGCCCGGAACACTAGATACCGTTCCGGTACGGTGCTCTGGAGGACCCACCCACCTTACCGGTGTTTAAAAGCTTGTGCACGTCCGCTTAGGCGCATGGTGCTTATAGCGCCTTTGCGACGCTCCACAGAGTAGCTGGAGCATCGTGGAGCGTCACGGAGGTGCTAAATGCATGCGCATGCTGCACACGTCCATGAGGACGCTGCCAGCCCTGTTCCAACCGTACCGGTTGGAATGGGATTTGAAACCCACCACCGGCACATACCCTCACATTTTTGGCAACAAAAAAAGGTTAGCCATCACTGGTATAGTACTTTAAAGGTAGATATTTACTACTAATTCCTAATATTAACTTTGATTTTGAAAATTGGTAGCTTCAGATTTTATACCAAGAATTATAACCTTTTAAATAGATTTCAAAGCTCTAGCTGGAATAATAATTTTGAAAAATTAGGTGTTTATAAGAATGTTTGCCCTTTTCACCAAGCTCATAAAGGGTGACAACAATTCTTAACTATTCCATTCTATATCATATACATATTGTGGCAGTTTCTCTTCTCTAAATGACAAGGCAGCCGTTTTAGTAAAATATAGTGAACTTTGTATAATTCTTTTTTTCACTTGACAAAAGAAGAACCCTTTCTCGATCCTTTTCAAGGAAGTAGAATTCTACAATAGCATAATTTGACTACTTTTGGAGAACAAAAATAATTCTTGCTCATTTTTCTTTCTTTCAAAATGATCTTTTATTTTAAAAAAATCATATGGCAAAATCTATAGCAATCTTTCTTTCTCAAGTACATTGTAAATATGTTTCTTGATATTTCATTTTTCATAATTTTATTTTCAACAATTATCTTCTTGTCTTCTCCTTTTCTCTGCTAAACGCAGGGGATTATTATTGCAGGAGAACAACAGGTTTTCAGAAGCACTGCATTATTATAAATTGGCTATTGGAAGCAGACCTACTTTAGCCTGTAAGTAAAGTTGCATGCTTGTTTTTTAAATACACTGTTCATTCTCATTTGTGTTGTGTTATAAATAAAACTATTAAAAAGAAAACCTGTAAGTTTTAATTCTGTTAAATGTGAGCAGATGTTTTTGCATGGTTCCAATATATTTGATAACAACTGGACCATCATTACTGTATTGTAAAGATGCTGTATAGTAAGATAGTTGATCTTGAATATAATCCATACTATTTACTTTATTGTTAGGCAAACGTGTTGCCAGAGTAACATGTTTAATTTTGATTTGAGATGAAAGAAGCTGAAATATGCTCAAATTTATGGCAGGAAGGAAAGTGAGCTGTTTCATAGAGAGGTCACATGTTTAATAGGCAATTCAGGGTTGCTGGGCTGCTTCAACAAATTTGGTAAAAGACTTCTGTTATTTACTTCATCTGATTACCAACCTTTTGTCACTAAATCAGGATATTAGATTATAAAGGTAAAGGTTCCCCTTGCACATGTGTGCTAGTCATTCCTGACTCTAGGGGGCAGTGCTCATCTCCATTTCAAAGCTGAAGAGCCAGCGCTGTCCGAACATTTTTCTGTGGTCATGTGGCCACTAAATGCTAAAGACACATGGAACGCTGTTCCCTTCCTACCAAAGGTGGATCCTATTTTTCTACTTACATTTTTACATGTTTTTGAACTGCTAGGTTGGCAGAAGCTGAGACAAGTAATGGGAGCTCATTCCATTATGCGGGGTTGGAGATTCAAACCCCCGAACTGCCGACCTTTCTGATCAACAAGCTCAGCATCTTAGCTACTGAACCACCGCGTCCCGAGGTTATAGGTGTATATTAGATTATAGGTGTAGAGAAATAGAATGTTCATGCTACAGTACATATCATGCCAATCACTTGTATATATGCTTGCATATGGAATCTTCTAATTTGTGAAAGTTCTGTGAGTGAATGAGGAGTCTCTCAAAATTCTCTTTGAAAAATTAAAGCCTGTGACTTCTGAAACATCAATATAGTACTTAATCAACTTTAATTGGTACTTGTTCAAGTTTAAATGTAAATCAATGAAAGAGTCTAACACTTCCTTCTCTAGAAAGAGAAAGCTGAAGATGTTACTTTCAGCAATAAAGCAATTTAAGGTAGTCTGCCATCTTCCCAGATCCAAAAGGCTTTAATTTCTATAAGACTACCTTGTTCACTTGGACAGCACTTATTGTTTCTACTGAATCTACTGACTCTCAAATGTAGTGAATTGGGGTATTTTACCTCTTTTTATCATTATGACAAAACTGTTCTAAAGAAACATTAAGAGGGGAAATCACCTTGCTTGACATTTCAATTAATTCTAATGAAATTCCAGTTTTAATGTTTTGTTGTGATGGAGCTCATTTTTTCTTTAATTAGCAATCGTCTTTCCTATGGCAGTTATTAAAGACATCAATATCTTATAAAGGAAGTCTTGTATTGCTGTAGAATTAGTATGGATAATCTATGACTTTAATGAAAGATAATTCAATCGTAACAAGTTTAAAGAAATGAAGGGCCAATCTAGATTTGAAGAAACTGTCACCCTAGCTATTTAATTTTTCTGGTTTTAAATAACTTCAAATATAATATGTATCAATGTGAAACAGCTACATTTCCCTTTCCTTTTTTCAGCTGCTTATTTAAATACTGGTATCATCTTAATGAATCAAGGCAAGGCTGAGGAAGCCAAGAAGACATTTTTGAAGTGTTCAGAGATTCCTGATGAAAACTTAAAAGATCCTCATGCTCATAAGAGTTCTGTTACCAGCTGCCTTTATAACCTGGGGAAACTTTACCATGAACAAGGACAGTATGAGGTAAAATTTTACAGCAACATAGCAGCCATCTATAATCTTAGTATAATTATGAGGTTTTTTGTTTTTGTTTTTTAAAATAAACCACTAAAATACTAGAATTAGCTATTAGCTGTTTGGGAGTTGAGTAGCAAATAAATTGGATAAATTAGTATGGTTCCTTGCACAGTCAGCCACATATTTAGACTGAATTTTAATTTGACTGAATTAAAAATCCTCTTATCAATTCCTTCCCAAGGACCTGCAATAGATAGGGTATCATCTCAGGATGTAAGCTGCTCCAATTAAAGCTGCCTTTTGCAATTGATTCATGATGAGTTTGTCAATGTCAATGCTGTTCAAGTAGCGCTCCAGATATTTTGGGATTGCAACCAAGGTACCTAGAGTTATTGGTAGTATTACAGATTGCATGACAGTGTCAAATGCAGTCTCTACATCTTATATTTTAGACCATAAAGGAAGCATGAGTTCTGACAAGCTTTTGCTAATACATTTACAATCTAACAATTTATGTCTTTTTCTAGGTTATTACTCAGAATGATGACTGATAGAATGGAAGACTAGTGAGATGGTAGCAGCTATATTTTATGAATTAGTTTACTGGAAAAACATAGATATTACAGTATATGGTGCAATAGTAATTCATTCATTAACAAATGATCCTTTTGCAAATGATATACTGTATGAGCATGAAAATGATAGCACTTCCTGATATGGTTTAATGTACTTTTCCGCCCCCAGAGAAACAAAAAAAAGTTCCTCTGCAATTAGGGTATAATATACCGACATCATGTAGCTCACCAGAATCATCTATGTGAGCTGGGCAGTTGTATAAAGCAAATTGCTCAGTCCATCATTCTTACAATAGAAACATACAATTGAAATAAGTGTAAATTTATATACAGTATTTCTGGGATATGGACAAAGTGTACAATTTGACAGCTTCAAGTAATATATAGCTTCATTTTAAGATTAGGTAATGATCAAAAACTACAACAGTTTGACATGACACATGTGTTTTTTTTAAACCTAGAAGGCTTTTAAACTTTAAACCTAGAATACACCAGTATTACATTATGAAAAGCAGCAACACTGTTATTATTGGCAGGTGGAAAAGTATCATTGTGATTATTATAGTTTAGTAACATCAGAATGTGTTTTAGGAAATTCTAAGATATTTTCTTTTCCCATCCTTAAATGGACAAGTCTGAACGTTGAAAATTGTTCAGTTTTACCTTGAGAAGATTCATCTCAACTGCATATTTTTATATAGATTGAAATTAATCCTTGTTAATCTCCTGCAACAAAAACTACAGAGTTTGGTACCACCTTGGACACTTACAGTTTTTTTTACATATGCTTATACAGAAACCAATTTGAAGATGTCATGAAATTCATCATTATACATTTTATTAAATGCCTATTTCCTGTTAACAATTAACAAAGGCATCTTCAATTTTACTTTATTTTATATTACACTTATGCTTCTGAATTTGATGTTGTTGTAATGATATGTTTCTCAACACTTTGTCATAGGATGCCCTTATAGTTTACAAAGAGGCGATACAGAAAATGCCAAGACAGTTTGCACCGCAGAGTTTATATAATATGATGGGTGAGTCTAAGCAAACATCTAACAATATTTGTATTCATTTTCTTCCAGTGCATATATTTTTGTATTTCTGCCAATATTGGGCATTAACCAAAGTATTTTATTTAGATATGTTATTGGCTCTGATCAAATCTTCAAGCTTTACATTTGTAGCTTACCCCATATCACCATAGCAGGGGTGGGTTCCTCCCGGATCGCCCCAGTTCACACGGACCGGATGGTGGTTAACCCGGAAGTAATTAACTTCCGGGGACGCCGGTACCGCTCCTGGCCCCTGTCGCTGCCAAGCACCCTTGCCAACAAGGCAGTGTGACTCGCTCGGCATGTAGAAACAGCAAAAGAAGGAACAGGAGAGGAATTCCAAGCGGGGCTTTTCAAACAGCCAAACTCCTCTCCTGTCCTTTCTTTTTCTGTTTGAACAAGCCATGCGGGTTGTGCTCCCTTGTCTTTCATAACCAGCTCGTTTCCAATTGGGGTAGGGATCCATGGAGAGGGACAGAAAAAATCCATTTCTTCCCCCCTCCCCCAATTGGAAACAAGCTGGCTATGAAAGAAAAGGGAGCGCGACCCGCACTGCATGTACAGACAGCAAAAGAAGGAACAGGAGAGGAGTTCCAAGTGGGGCTTTTCAAACAGTCAAACTCCTCTCCTGTCCCTTTCTTTTGCTCTTTGAACAAGTCGTGTGGGTTGCGCTCCTGGTTCTGGGGATTCCCCCACCCTCCAAAAAAAGACTGGCTGCCCATCTCTCCAAATCTTGTGGCTTTTCAGGATTTTCTTTTTAAAAAACGCCTCTCTGGGTGATCTTGAAAAACTGCAAGGTTGCTTTGGAAGGGAACAGATGGGCAGCATTCCCCCCACCCCATACCTGGTTGCCTGCAGCTTCGGAGCCTGCAGCCTTAAAGCAAGCCTTTGCACAGTAAAAAAAATCTTCTCACGAGCGAGAGAAGTTCTTAATTGCCTTTACTGTGCAAGTTGCTGCAGGCTCCGAGGCTGCAGGCAACCAGGAATGGGGTGGGGGGAATGCTGCCTGTCTTCCCTCTCCCAAAGCAACCTTGCAGGTTTTCAAGATCGTCTGCAGAGGTGTTTTTAAAAAGAAAACGGTCTTCTTGGGAGGGGGAATGGGCTGCGCTCAGAGGAGCCGGCACCTGAGGCGCCCCGAAACAGCACCAGCCAACATATCCATAAGAAAAGCCCCAAGGGTAAGTGCGGCAGCGCTGCACCCATCTCCGCCCTGCCGGCCGCCCAGCAATGCATCCCCGCCGCCTCCTTCTACTCAGCAGGCGGGCCGGGTAGGGGCGCGGGCATGGCCCAGGAGAGAGTTGTTAATAGGGGGCGCTGCCCAGCCAGTCCTCACTCAGCAGCAGCGGCGAGTTCCATGAGGTTGCCTTCAAGGTGAGCAGTGGGCACCACGTGACCAGGGCAGAGGGGCTCACCCGGCGCCCACCCAGCCACCACTCAGTGGGCGGGCTGGCCGGTGGGTGGAAGGTTACCCTGGCGCGACCGAGATGGCACGTCATGTGCAGGCTTGGTGGGCATGAAGGGCTCCTTCATGGTGACCATAGACAGGATTCAAATGTATAAATGAGAACAATTAGTGAATAAAAATTCTGTGTAGCTTTGGATTCATAAAGTGCTATGAACAAGGCAAAACAAATTTAAAATAATACATGATTATCCAAATATAATCATCCAGATTCTAAAAACAGATAAGGTTTTCCACCAAGAAATTGTTTCATAGTCACAATATGGATACTAGGAATTGCTTTTAGGAACTAATTTATAGCTGATTAAAGACTTACTAGTTCACATAGGCTAAAATATGTCTTCTACGACTTGGTCCTATGACTACAATTCCAAACTCATATGGCCTAAGAGAATCGCAGTAACCCAGGCTTAAATATGGAATCTTCTCTCTTGCTCTCTCTGTTTCTCTGTCTCTCTTTCCCCCTCCCTCCCAGTTCACTTTATCTAAATAACTATAGAAATAAACCAGCACGTTGAAAATCTTCATTTAAATTTTAAATGGATTCATAGTTTTTTAAAAAACATTGCTTTCTCCTTGAATTATCATAATTGCTATAAGAATGACAAGAATCATAAGATTTGGTGATATATAAACATATAAGCCAATTTTATTGGACAGCCATTTAGGCACCAAGCCCAACTTCCTGTTTAATGCAAAAAAATATATATTCCTTTTTTTTGCTAGCTAGAAACTTTTTGCTCATCAGTAAGTTTCATGTACCAATTGATTATGTCCACATATTTTGGCTGCCTCACACTTTGTTCTCCATAAAATAGTTAGGGTTATCAATCAGTGGCTTACTCTGGTAGAGAATGTATGTACCCACACTGGAATTCACATCACATCAATCAATTATGTCTGTGGTAGGCAAAGAGCTCCGGGATAGGTTTTTACACTAGCAAAGGACAAAAAAAGAACAAGATCCCCAAAATCCTATTAAAGTTTCCTGGATTCTTTAGTTTCTCCTTAACTATATCCAATAAAGAACAGACCATGCCTCTGAGCAACTGGTTTCATATACTGCTCTTATTGTTAATGGTTTTTTTAAAACATTTAAATTGAATTAACCTACCTGCAACTTAAAGGCATTATTTCTTGTCCAATGCCTGGTGAAGTTGTTCCATGAATTTAAATTAAAAATGATTGCCCTGATGCTAATTTTTTCAAAGATGTAAGGTTTGATGGGTATAGATCTAGAGTTCCATATCAGTTCTCATCAACTGAATGACCATTATCATATTTTCTTCACTATCATCTGATGGGCAACTTCCCTAAAACCTATGCATAACAGTACGTTTCTGAAGTCTGAGTTCTGTAAATTTAGTGATTAAAAGAGTTGTGTACCATAACTCTTTATTAATAAATTTTTTGTTTCCCTGAAAATAAGACTTCCCCAAATAATAAGCCCAATTGGGCTTTTAAGCACATGTGCTAAAATAAGCCCTCCCCAAAAATAAGCCCTCCCCAAAAATATTGCAACCCAGCAGCAGCCATGAGATGACTATACTCTCCGCCTCCTGCACCTCAAAAATAATAAGACTACCCAGAAAATAAGGCCAAGCACTTATTTTGGGGGGGTCAAAAGAAAATAAGACCCTGTCTTATTTTCAGGGAAGTACGGTACAAAAAATCCTATCTCTAAACCTATATTGGTCTGATGTAAGTATGATCTGATGTAAAGTTGATAAAGTAGGCATCATATTATAACCTAGACATACTAGCTACCATAATTTTCTGGATTAAATTTAATTATTAATCTTAACAATTTAGAAGTTGGGTAACATTGAATAAAATCTATTTCAGGGCATCCTTGGTTACTTTTAAAATATAGAATTCTTCTTTGTAACAGTTCAGATTTCCAACATCTTCTCAACCACAACTGCTCAAAAATAATTTGGTATGCTGTCATTCTTTTTCATTAATATATCCAATAATTGAAATAATTTTTCACTAAAAGAAGTTGAAACTATTGAACAGATGGTACAAAGGAGAAAAAGAAATTCTGACTACTAGTCATCTTGCTTCTGTTTTTTTTTTAGAAAACCCTAAACTTCTTTCTTATAGAAAAATGCCAAAATTGGTTATCAGCATAATATTCCTCTATATTATATTGCTAATAAAAATTAAACTTTGTGAGTTTTCCTTGAGTCAAAGCACAATATAACTGGGTGGACTGAAAGACCAGAAAGAATTGTATAAACTGACTGGGTTTTGTGTTTGGTTGGTGGATTGTTGTTGGGTTTCTTTTTTGTTGTTGTTGTTGTGAGCACAGCAATTGTTGATTAGGAAGTTACCATCTATTTTTTTTTCTTGATTCCTGATAACTTACCCAAGTTTTGGTTTTCCTGTAAAACTATATTTGAGGAAGCTTATACAAGAAATGTTTTTCACATAGAGATCATCTGGTTTAGGTTTATGTCTTATGGGAAAAGTAATTAAGCCCAAAGTAATATAATAATCACAGTATATCTGCATTAAAGTACAATAAATAAAATAAAGAAATATTTTAATGTAGTT
Organism: Thamnophis elegans; assembly: GCF_009769535.1. Lineage (NCBI taxonomy): Eukaryota > Metazoa > Chordata > Lepidosauria > Squamata > Natricidae > Thamnophis > Thamnophis elegans. The sequence continues at coordinate 42,238,697 of NC_045547.1, read as the reverse complement.
TTATCCATTACTAATTGGAGACATTTCAGCTATTAATCATATTTGGAAAAAGTGGGAATTCTTGCATATTGATCCTTCTGGATATTGTAGGCATTTTTACAGGATGAAGTGTGACATTTTAAACATGTGAATGTTCATCTAAGTTGTTTTGTGGTAGTTTTGCTTCTGACAGCTAGAGCAAGCCAGGTTGTTTCATTCTCCCAGAAATTATAAGAATCTCTTGACTCATTTTACCAATATGTTTCCATCCATATTAAGCTTTTTGGAAAAGTATTGTGAATACTGGACATCATTATAATCCTATTGTTATCCAGTCTTAGGTTTGAAAGATAACCATTCACAAACATCTATTGGAAATTTTCTTTAAACATAAAATTCATATTTAAAGAAACCAGTAATAAAATCTTAGTCTTAAAATTTCTGCAAGTTGACTCAAGGTTTTTAAGAGATATTCATATGAGATATTTATATATTAATAGTAATATCATATATATTCTGTTGGTAGCATTCTACTACATTCAACTATGCAGTGGTGGGATTCAAATAATTTAACAACCAGTTTTCTGTCCTAATGACCAAGTGGGTAGGCGGGGCTCAGTGTTCAAGTGACTGGGTGGCGTGGTCAACTCAACGTCACTCACGCCGATGGGTGCTTTGCCTTAGCTATTACAATGTAATAAGGGTTAACCGGAGAGGCAGTTTCTGTAAGCAGGGCAATAAAGATTAGGCTAGAAACAACACCAGAATGTTTCCTTCCTGCCTTCCTTACAGGATTAGCCCTGTAAAGTGAGAAAAAACAAAATGGGATTTCTTCCAACAATCGGTTCTCCGAACTGCTTAGAAAGTTAACAACCGGTTCTCCCGAATAGGTGCGGACTGGCTGAATCCTACCACTGCTACTATGTAATATTACATATATAATATATAATATAAATTATAAATATAAATTGATTTGTATTAATTTTATTTTATAAATACACAAATACATGTATTTAAATATTAATATATAATATACATCAATTGCTTTTATCAGCTTGTATGTTCCATTAATATATTTTTATGGTTTCCTATTCTGCTTTGTAGGAGAAGCCTACATGAGACTTAGCAGATTCTCCGAAGCAGAACATTGGTATATGGAATCACTGCATTCTAAAACTGATCACATTCCAGCTCATCTCACATATGGGAAACTTCTTGCTTTAACGGTAAGCAAACTACCTGGAAAATAGCAGTTTCTTTAGCAAGAGAAAAACAATCATATTTGTCACATACATACCAATTTCATTATTTCTTTGTATAAAATATTATACTAACATCAGTAAGGCTATTTTTTCCTATTCTATTCAAGCTAGGGTCTCTATCTTGAGATCACCTTTGCAAATCATTCTATTGTTGTTCACAATCTATCTACTAAGGAGATATATCAAGGATATTGACAGACTTAGAATGCATGCTATGTCAGCATTCTCCTATATCTTTCTTCAGATTTCTGTCTTTCCATATGTATTAAACTATCAGAAGATTTAGGCCATATTAGGGAATTATCATTCCTTATCTCTCTAGAGCAGGTGTAGTTAACCTTTTTATATCTACCGCCCACTTTTGTATCTCTGTTAGTAGTAAAATTTTCTAACCGCCCACCGGTTCCACAGTAATGGTGATTTATAAAGTAGGGAAGTCAATTAAATTAAAAAAAGGAAAGTGCTTCAGTATCGGACAAAACCCCTACCGCCCATCATGAAAGCTGGAACGCCCACAAGTGGGCGGTAGGGGCCAGGTTGACTACCACTGCTCTAGAGTGAGAGTCAGTGTAGTATTGTGGTTAAGGTGCTGCAGTAAGTGCAAGCATACTCAGATTGTACTCCCCACCCCCACCCCTCCCAGCCATGAGAGCCAACTGGGTGATTTAGGACAGTCAGTTTTTCTCAGCTTTAGACAAGGAAGCTCCCAAAATCTACCAAGTTGCACTGAACTGTATATAGTCAGTAAAAAGACTTTCATCCTTCAGTGAATTAATTCAGGATTATGATGATGATGATGAGGAGGAGGAGGAGGAGGAGGAAGAAGAGGATATTGATGATACATCTATAATACACTAAATTAGAAATGCGTTTTCCAACTGGAGCAGTGGACAAAATGTATATTGAGGTTATCTGGGTATTGTCTGGGTAATTTGCTGGTCAGCTGAATAAATAGTATTTCAGTCCAGTTGTCCTTTGATTAACAGGCAACACTCCCTTTCCCCAATAATTACCTTATTGTACTATTCATTGCCTCCAGGAATATCAATATCTATTATGAAGAATGGTTATGGAAATTATGTTTTGCAGTAATATCCTACTTCTCATTGGTAACATATACTTTGCCCAACTGAAAGACAAGAAGGCTGTGGCAATTTCTAGTTCTTCTTTATATCTGAATTAGCCTATTCTATTCTTTGATAGCTAAATGGTAATTTCAATAGGGGTGGTTTTTTTAGCCTAATACTATATACTCTGAACAAAATGTTCCACTCCTCTTAATTCATTTAAATGTAAAAGACCTGTATTGTATTTTGAGTATAATATATATTATGTTGCTACTTAAAAATGTGCTTACTTCTTTTTTAAAAAATGTTGTTTATCCATTTGTTGCACTTCAAAATATTATGCATTATATTTGTGTTCACTGTTTCTTACAACAATTGCAAATAATGCTATTTTGCATCATTTATCTGAAGCTTAAGGGATAAGTCCCTATCTGCATGTGTAGAACCATAAGCTTGCCTTACATAGTAGGGTCATTTTATTAGTGTTGCTTATTTTCTTTCTTTTAGAATATACATTTTATTTGGTTCTATATTGCATCTGCCATTTCCTTAGATTTATACAGACTTAAGTTTGATTAAAATCTGTGTATCTTAGGCCAATATGTAGAAGATGAAGAGAGAATAATGTGTTTTAAAATAGTAAATCTGATCAAATCTATACTGTAGCAGAACTGTAGGTGAGACTATAATTTACGCTGCATGGAGTCAGCTGCAAAAAAATACTTTGAAAGCCAGGTATTATAAATGTATATGTAAAATATATATTTTTGCTGCAAAGGTAAGAGAATGAAAAATTAGTGGTTAAGGTGTACAAATGAGAGACAGTAGTAGTTCTGCTACAGTATAGTGGTTGAAAATAAGGATTAGAAAATGGGAAATCATGAATTCTAATCTTTCTTAGGCAGAAACCAGCTCCATTCCATTTACATTTATTGAATTTATAGGCTGCCCAATCCCGGAGGACTCCGGGCAGCTTACAGAAATAAGAAATATTAAAAAAGATTAAAACAAATAAGACATAACAAATTAAAAAGAAACGCAACATGCACCCAGTCTAAGCGGGGCTGGACCTCAATCAAGAGGTCAACAGCCCCAGGCCTGCCGAAAAAGCCAGGTTTTGATAGCGTTACGGAAGGCCATGAGAGTGGGTAGGTTCCGGATCTCTGGGGGTAGCTCGTTACATAGGGCCAGAGCGGCAACAGAGAAGGCCCTACTCCAAGGCGTCACCAGCTGGCTTTGTCCAGCTGATGGCACCTGGAGAAGGCCCATCCTGTGCGATCTTATCGGTCTTAGGGAGGTATGCGGCAGAAGACGGTCTCATAGATATCTGGGTCCTAGGCCATGTAGGGCTTTAAAGGTGATAACCAGCACCTTGAATCGTGCTCGGAGACCAATGGGAAGCCAGTGCAACTCGCGGAGGATAGGTGTGTGGGTGTACCTTGGTACCAGTATCGCTCGCGCGGCTGCATTCTGGACTAATTGTAGTCTCCAAACACTTTTCAGGGGCAGCCCCAAGTAGAGCACATTACAGTAATCCAGTCTTGAGGTGATGAGGGCGTGAGTGACTGTTTGAAGTGCCTCCCGGTCCAAGTAGGGCCGCAACTGGTGCACCAGGCAAACCTGGGCAAAGGCCTCCCTGGTCACAGCCAACAGGTGATGTTCCAAAGTCAGCTGCGGATCCAGGAGGACCCCCAAGTTGTGGACCCTCTCTGAGGGGAGCAAATTTTCTCCCCCCAGGCTTAAGGACAGACTAGCTGGGCTGTCCTTAGGAGGCAACATCCACAGCCATTCGGTCTTGTCAGGATTGAGTGTGAGTTTGTTCATTCCCATCCAGACCCTAACAGCTTCCAGGCACTGGCACATCACTTCCACCGCTACGCTGAGTTGGCACAGGGCGGACAGATACAACTGTGTGTTGTCTGCATACTGGTGGTATTTAATCCCGTGCCGGCGAATGATCTCACCCAGTGGCTTCATGTAGAATTTAAATAGGAGGGGGGACAAGACCGGCCCCTGCGGCACCCCATAATTGAGGGGCCTAGGAGTCGACCTCTGCCCTCCAACCAACACCGACTGCCACTTGTCGGAGAGGTAAGAGGAGAACCACCATAAAACGGTGCCTCCCACTCCCACCTCTTCCAGCTGTCGCAGAAGGATAACATGGTTGATGGTATCGAAGGCCGCTGAGAGATCAAGGAGCACAAGGATAGAGGAATGCCCTCTATCCCTGGCCCGCTCGGTCAGTGCGACCAAAGCGGTTTCGGTGCAGTAACCAGGCCTGAAACCAGACTGAAAAGGGTCTAGATAATCTGCTTCATCCAAGGTCTGTCGGAGTTGGAGGGCCACCACCTTCTCAACAACCTTCCCTAAAAAAGGGAGGTTGGAGACTGGATGATAGTTTTTAAGAATAGCTGGGTCCAGAGAAGGCTTCTTGAGGAGGGGTCTCACCACCGCCTCCTTCAGAGGTTGTGGAAAAGATTCCTCCCGCAAGGAGGCGTTCGTAATTCTCTGGAACCAGCCTTGTGTTACCTCCCTGCTGGTCGAAACCAGCCAGGAGGGACACGGATCCAGTAAACAGGTGGAGGCACTCATCGCTCCCATGGCCTTGTCCACTTCATCAGGAGTGACAAGCTGGAACTCATTCCAGAAAGTCTGAACAAGACCCACCCTCGGCATTTCCACTGGTTCTGTCCAAATGGAGTCCAGGTCTGTCCGAATCTGAGCGATTTTGTCCGACAGAAACTGAGCAAACTCCTCAGCTCGTCCCTGTAAGGCATCCCCCGTTTCCCCCCTTTCAGGAGGGAACAGGTTATCCTAAACAGGGCGGCTGGGCGAGATTGGATGGCTTTGGGTCAGGTTTCTCTCTCAGTTGCAGAAAAATAGTAAAAATGTTTCCAAGAAATTTCTGAAAAATTGTCCATGTAGTTTACCAGGAAGGAATATTGATTTGAAAGCTTAAAAGGTATTGTTTGTGAATAAATGGCTTAACCAGGTGAATAATTAGAAAATATTGTAGATCAGTGGTTTTTAACCTGTGGTCCATGGACTCCTGGGGGTCCACAATGTCACCACGGGAGGTCTGTGAAGCCTTAAAAATGTTATGATTTAAACCTTGAGTCTTAGGGATCCATGGCTATGGTCTGTGGCCACAAAAGGTATTTAAAGAGGGTCCTTGATGAAGTAAAGGTTGAGAAATACTGCAGTAGACAATCCTGAGCTGTTCATTTATAGAACTGTATCCAGTGATCTCAGTGTACATGCCAAAATAATTATCAGTCCTAAATTCCTAATATGAATCTAATATGAATGAATTGCCTACAGCTAAAAATTAGGGAGTGGGGAGTGAAATGGACCACTTTCATGACTGACAAATTTGTTATGGCATATCTGTTGCGGATTGAAAGAAACTGCAGAATGATTTGTACAATTCACAAATGTAAATAATAAATGCATCTAGAAGATGCCGCAAGACTTGGTTTTCTGAAGAGACTGACACATTATTGCCTATTGCCTATTTTACATCTACCCTATTAGATTCCAGAGGAGTGACAAGTTTCCTATGATGGTGATTTTTCCTTCTTCTTTTTATACCGTTTAAGTCATGACCTCATATACTGTCAGTGTGTAATTGAAGATGACTGTTACAAATACCTGTGCTCAGATTGTATGTTTGGGGATAACTATGCCTGACACTTAATGCTTCTTTGCATGTGACCTCATTATCTTTTAAATAAAACCAAATTGAAGCTTCCAGGGAAGTTATAATTATGGGATTAGAGCATGACTAGAAGGAAAAACTATTTTCTTCCCTGCTTGGGTCTTGGGGGGAAAAAATCTATTTTTGGAAGCTGGTTTTGGATGCCTGTAACTAGTGCTAGCACCAATTTTTAACAAAAGATTTTAGTCACAATTATGAGAAGGACATTTAAATGCCTTCTGGGCTCTTGTGACTTTTCCATTACTTAAAAAGCTATATTTTGGTCATAAATAAACTATTGCAATAATTATATCCATGTTGCTTTTTGTTTATTTAAAAACATTTCCTTTGAAATCATTAGTTCAATAGCTGAAACTAAGCCTTCTTTTTTAAATACATTTCTCTATAAAATGGCAGCATCTTCCCTCTCACTCTTCTCCCTTTCCACTCCTCTTTGTTATCTGAACCTAATTACAATTTTCCACAGGATTAGATCCAGCTAATTACATCCTCATTATAAACTATTTCTGCCAAAGGAGAAATTTTGACATGGGATCAGAATAAATATTCCCATCATTTTTTAATGAATATTTGAAAAAGAGTATAGTCCAGACATACTTCAAAGAACCAAAGTTACCCAAGTATAAGATACCAATGTCATGTTGGTTTCCTGTTAAATATGAGTAGTACTTCATTTATTTAAATGTCGTAGACACACACATAAACATAAGCAGCCATTTAAGCAGAAATACATATATCTTGATACTAACAATTTTCATATAGGATCTTAGGAGGAGACCATGAACAAAATAATATTGGTGTCATCTTGAGATTAAGAATTTTCTCTCCTTCTCTCTCTCCTCCCCATTAATACTTTAGATCAATATATACACACATACACACTTGTAGGAATCCAATCAGGAAACAGTACAAATATATTCTGATCCTGCATTCCCAATTGCTTTTACTTGAAATATCAATTTCTCCCACCCATAAATGCAACATTCAGACAAGGAACCTATGGTTTTAATCAAGGCCAAAACAGGGGATAAAACTTTTGATTTCTTTTCTACTAGAATCTGTCATCCTTTTCTACTAGAATCATATTAATGCTTCCCAATGCTTGCTTGGAAGTAAACAAAGAGAAATGTCTATTTCCTCACCTGTAGTCAGATATCTACAAAAGGTAGCTGAATCTGAACTTGAGTGACTAAAAAGGTGGGTAGTATCAGTAAGAAGGTAAAACGATGGATGGTACCTTTATTACTATTATTAAGATAGAATTGCAAGCCATATGCAAGAGGAAAATAAATGTGTAAACTAATTTGTATTTAATCACAGGAACCTTCTCATGTTACATTAAAAGCATTTTGTGAACAGATGTCACTGTTGTTAGCTTTCTCATAAATGAAAGATAATTAGTAAGACAGATACCTGAACTAGATATATTAATTTAGAATAAAAGGGGGACTCTTGTACTAATGCTGAGTAAATATGTGATAATTAAGTATGCATATTTATGAAGCCATAAAATTACACACTGTGTAACCCTATGCATAGATACTTCTGACTATCATGTAAGTGTTAAAATCTATTTCTGTTAATCTGTAATAAACTAGTGAAAAATATTTTCTATCTCTTAGTATTCAGAAATAACATTTAGAACTTGAAAAGCATAAAAATAACAGTGGTAATTCAAACAATCATCAAAAATGTGCAGTGATATTAATAATGTAACTATATTTAAGTCTGTTTGAAACTTGTTTAAAAGGGAACAAGATTTAACTCTGATTCTATGAAATCTATATTTCCTGTAGTACACAAATGATATTGCAAAACATGCCTGGAACAGGCTTACATTGTTGCTTTATTACTTTTAAACCATATAGTAATCATACAAGAGAACCAGAGAAACTGATTGTGCACATTCAGAAGAAAATGTGTGCTGTACCCAACAATAAAAGAAAAATCTAAAGAGGCTCAGGATACCCCTATATTAAGACCTGGGAGAATACCCAGATTTTCAGGAATTTTCAGAGCTTCAATCAATGTAAGCCATATAGATTCCTGAAGGGATACTATTGCAGAAGGCTGGTACCATGACAGAGAATTTATGCTTCCTAAGTCTCTATAGATGACATTGTTTAATCAAGGGAATTTAGACCATACCTATTCTGACCAATCTTACCAGACAGGCAAAAACAATAAAAAAATGGCACTCTCACAAATAACAAGGTCCTATGCTATGACGGGCTTTATAAGGGATAACCAGCCACCTGAATTGTATCCAGAAGCTCACTAGCAGCCAGGACAAACTCATGGAGTTACAGTATCATTTTAGCATATTTCAACATACCAGACACTTCATAAGCCACTGTCTTCTGGATCAGCTGTAGCTACTAAACAGTCTTCAGGGGCAGCATTAAAACAAGTTTAGAAACACTGCCAAATTATTTTCAACTATCTTGAAAGTCAGATAGGATCTTCCTTACCAGTTAGATCAGACAGGAAATACAGCCAGATAATCTAATTCTATTTTATTGTAAAACTACATAAACAGAAACCTGAAAGTCTGAAAGAACAATTCTCCCACTCCCACCTTTAAAGCCCAATAACTTAGGAAGGGGCCCTCCTTCACTATCCCTCTTATCTGACCATTTCCTCCACTCACTATCCCTCTTATCTGACCATGTCCTAGGCGGCGGTAGCTGTTTGCCTGATCTCCTAACATCACTTCCACATAACATTACAAGTAGCATCAACACTACAAAGTGGTCCAGATTAAGAAACCAATGCCATATATGTCAGGACCACTTCCATTATTATAGCTATAGTGAAGTCCCGCCTGAGCCATGAAAGCCAGTTGGGTCACTCTCCCTCATCCCAAACCACCTCACCACATTATTTGTGTTAGAAATAACCCAAGGCAGTGAGCATCTTCCCAGAACAACAAGGGTTACTGTTGTGGGAAGATGTTTGCTGCCTTGAGTTATTTGTAAAAATAATAAAGATGGGATACAAATAAATAAATAAAATTAAAAATAGAGTCGTGCCTTTTCTTTGCTTCACAAGTGTAAAAAACGGAAGCCCTTGTCTTACATGTTTCTCAAATTAGTTTCTTGCTCTTGTCTAGAGCCTCGCTTATCTGATCATTCCACTGCTGGCAGCCCTTCCTCCTGGTCTTCAAAGCCATTCCTTCTTTATTCTTTTACAGATAGAAAATAGAAGAGACTATTTTTGACTTTCTTGTCAAAATGTAAAATTAAAGCTCTTAAATGTAACAATTAGTATCCTATTCATTCCTTTTTTTTTCTTTGAATACTGTGTTCCTTAAAATGTCATTTTAAGATCAGGGACTGTCATTTTACTTGGGTAATAAATGTTACACAGAGCTATTTGGGCTAATGATACAGATCAAAAATTTTCAAATAAATAACATATATTTTTCCTTACCTACTTTCAAAGCATAGAATGATGCATGTCAGGGGGGAAACACTCATTGTGTCTTCAGTTCTAACACAGTAATAATCCAAAATGAAATTAAAAATATAATCTTAAACACTATGATAAGAGGCACAAAAACGGAAACTTCTTTTCACTGGGATTAAAATCTTATAAGAAATTGAAAAAAGTATTTTGAGAAGCCAATTATAACTTTCTAGCTGAATGGAAAAATATTTGGGTTTGCTATTCGTTTCATGGAAATAATTCTGAAGGCTGAAGCATAATGGCCAAGGAAGAAGTCCAGTGAATTCTCCCCTCTCTTGAAATAGGAAAGAAAACGGAATGTGCAATGAGACATGATAATTAACTGTCTAAGACTAATAGTGTTCTTCTGTTTCAGACCATGACATAATAGATGTAAATGTTAATTCAGTCAGGATTAGCAATGTGTTCCAGTCTCAGACAGCAGTTTTGATGACTTGCACATGAATGTTTTGTGACATGAAACTTGCCAGAAGAGGATGATAACTTGAATGCTCTGCTCTGATTTTTAATGTGCCCTGTTTATCCTATAATCCAAATTATTCTTGTAGTTTTGCCAAGAAACCTAGTTTCCCCCCCATCTTGTTCATTGTTGTCTTCATTCCTTTAAGCATGTATGTTATATTTTACTTCCAATGAAAATATATAAATATTGGTTGTGCTCAATAAAATATTAAAACTAGACATGTCATCTGTGAGACGGCATCAATTGGCAGACAACTATGCCATGCAGAAGTTTGCTTATAGACTGCTTTGGGGGTGACTGATCCTCTGTGTGAATCAAGTTATTACTTAATTCAAGTTTTCTCTTCTGCCGATATGAATAGGATCTTGTTTTAAGCTTGTGCATTGATAGATGGTTACTACGATCTCCATGCACACTTATACAATAGCCATAGTTAACTTCTAGTTTTCACCATGTACATTTGTTGCTGAGAAATCCTATCAATAGAAAATTATATAGATGTGATAATGTACTTCATATTAGAAATTCTGTTTGCGCATATACACAATAGTGAGCACAGTGAGGGGCATATTTTACTAGAACTTCAGTCTTCTGATCCAACAGTACATAAAAATGATTTGAGATAAGCTAAAGTTATATGGAAATGTTGTTTTGCCCTACACATCACCAGGAAATGCTCACACATTAAATGTGGAAGAATCAAATAGTTCCTCATGAGAAAGAAGATATAGATTTCTCATATTTTTTCTTTAATCTCAGGATTAATTTAACGCTCATGGGGGCGAAATCCACATCAGTTGTACATTGATGTGATATGAAATACAGTTCTTTATCTAGTTCTGTTTGGCCTTGCTCTAGTTACAAATTGTATATATCATATAGGAAGTGTTCTTGATCCTTAAACATACTAAGTTGCCCATTTTTGTTTCTCCCTATTAACTGGAATAAAAATAATCAGCATCATTTGTAATAATAGAAAATATATTATTTAAACAGAAGAAAACAGAGTGAGATTTATGTTGTAGCAGGACTATGCTAATTCATTAATTAATATTTCCGTTTTTCAATTTTTCAATTTTCAATTGTAGGTCTTTGCTTATCATAAGTAGTTGTAAACTGGTGTCAAAAATCTGTTTTTGCTTTTTTCTTTCTTAAGGGTCGCAAAAGAGATGCAGAAAAATATTTCTTAAAGGCAATTCAATTGGATCCTATGAAGGGAAACTGTTATATGCATTATGGTAAGTTTGCCAATAAGTGCTTTCCTTTAGATTCTATTTTATTGTACAAAATTCTTTATGAATGATTATGTTTTTTTAATTTTATTTTAAAGTCCTGGCAGAGTATTATTTGAATAATCCACTGGGGCCTATATGGCCAGTAGAATGGCCATCAGTTCCCAAGGTGATACAAGTTGCCATCCTTCATCAGTAACCCATATAACCACATAAATGATGAGCACTGGTAAATGAGACTTTGATGTCTCAAAAAATGGATTTGTGAGCAATATTAATTGTAAATTACAAGATCCTTTCTTTATGAAGTACATGATATTTAAGTGGGTTACATTTACTAATTAATTTTTATTATGTATAGAAAAATGTTTTGTAGAACTCTTATACTTTTCCAGTATGCTACAGGATAAAACCCAAACAGAAATCTTTAAGAATGGTGAATAGCTGTAGGGCCACGTAGAACATTTTGAGACATGTTTTGAGCTTTAAACATAATTTCAAGCTAAAACGTATAATTTATTGGTAGTTTCAACTTTACTCAACATACACTTTATACTATTCTGATGCTGCTGAAAGAGTCTTAATCTCAAAATGGAATCACTTTAAACTAAGAATATTTAGAGTAAGAATATAAAAGTATCACAACTCTTCAGTTAAGTTAAAATAAAATCTTCAGTTTATTTCAAGCTCAAAATAAGGTATTTTAAGTTCAAAACATTTCAGATTAAAAATGTTTTAGACATAACTATCAGGCTTCATTTATGATTGAAAGTTCTTTAAAATTAATTACCTTGGAAGAACAAATGGATGTATATGTGGAGGCTTACCCTGGCATAACTATTATGGAAGGATGCATAGAATTAGACAATTAGAACCAGCATGTATATTACTCAGTCTGAGCATGTGTATCTTTGAAACTCTAATTATGGAATGTACATATCTGTTGGTCCTGAGCGTGTTTCTACTCTGTTGTGTTTGTGTGCATTTATATGTGTGTATGCAAGAGGGACCGGATAAACTGCATTGGATCATGCAGATGTTACATTACCCAGGTAATATCATCGGTATGAGTGAATGTGAGCTTTAGTCCCTGTCTGTATACAGTAGCTTGCCCTACCAGTTTTGTGTGTGTGTGTATAGTTTTCTCTTTAGTAGTATCTTGATTAAGCTGTTATTTATTTACTGCTCAGTTGGTTGTCTGGTGTTAATTCTGGTGTCGATCACTGCTTATCTGAATATTTATTTATTTATTTATTATTAAAATTTATATGCCGCCCAATCCCGAAGGACTCCGGGCGGCTTACAAAAGAAGAAAAAGAGAAAGAAAAAATAAGAAAAAAGACAGTTTAAAAACACAAAACCGCATGCATTCATTCTAACCGGGGCTGGACCTCAACAATGAGGTCAACAGCCCCAGGCCTGCCGGAACAGCCAGGCTTTTACAGCTTTCCTGAAGGCCATGAGAGTGGGTATGGTCCGGATCTCTGGGGGTAGCTGATTCCAGAGAGTCGGAGCAGCCACAGAGAAGGCTCTCCTCCGAGGGCCCGCTAGCCGACACTGTCTGGCTGACGGCATCTGAAGGAGGCCCAATCTGTGGGATCTTACTGGCCACTGGGAGGTATGTGGCAGTAGGCGGTCCCGAAGGTACGCTAGCTATAAGCTACGTTAGCTATAAGCTACTAGAAAGGATTTATTCTGGGTTTTTTTATTTCCTTTTTAATTTTTTTGTTGTTATTGTCTCTTTTGAATGGTATGTAAATGTGATTTATGTCTTGGTCTGTTGGTGATTGATTTGTCTGAATATCAAGCTTCCAGGAATTCCCTTGTGGTTTGGGATTTAGCTTGGTTGAGGATGCTTTCAGTTTCCCAGTTGAAACTATGGTTGAGTCTGTTCATGTGTTGTAAATTTTCATAGTATCTCCTGATTGTTACTTGGTGTTCATGGATATAGTCTTCTATCTGTCTGTCCTACCTAGTAGCTGTTAAAATCCTTATACTTGTATATTGTAAATTGCTTCTGTTTTTTCTTCTTGGGTTTCTGGGTCTTTTTGTTTATTTAGGATGTTTTGAAAGGCTTTAGTTGGTTTGTGTGCTACAGTAATGCTGTATGGGTGTAACAGTCTGTTTGTTATTTCTGATACGTTTTTGATGTATGGCAGAGTTATCCTTTTTATAACTTGTGTTGGTTGGTTGAGAGCTCAGGCACTTTTTGCTAAAGCTGTATGTGTGTCCGTTTTATTGGAAGATATTGTATAAGTGGCCTGTATCCTTTTTCTAGGATTCCAAGTTGCAATGTGTTTAAACGTGCTTATCTGAGTAACATTCTTACAGAGCTCTTACAAAGTAGTTGTTACTTTGATAAAGGAGCACTAGTTTCCATGTTTCTGCTGATTTTATCTGATTCCGTAGCTTGAAAACATATAGCAGTAATGCTACTGTTCACAATTGCTTAGCATGATTCAGTATGTTCATAGAGGCTTATACAGATAGTCGTTGATTTACAGCCATTTGTTTAGTTACTGTTTAAAGTTGCAAGACTACTGAGAAAAGTGGCGTGACTGGGCCTTGCACTCATGACTGTCATAGCATTCTCACAAACACGCGATCAACGTTCACCTGCTAGGCAACCCTCATATTTACAATGGTTGCAGCATCCTGGGCTTATGTGATCACCATTTATGATCTTCCCAGCTGGCTTCCTGTAAGCCTAGTCATTGAGGAACCCAGGTTCACTTAATGACTGCGTGGTTCACCTAATAAGTTCAGTTGGCAAAAAATCAAGTGCAACCCACTTAACAATTGCCTTGCGTAGCATAAATTTTGTGGTCATAAATTGAGAACTACCAGTAGATTTGATTCTTTTTAGTATACTGCAAGAGACAGGAAACAATGGCAAAAAAGTTCTGCCAAATAACACTCTTTATAATAACAACCACTGAGACTTCGAGTTAATTTCCTTTGAATAATACATTTTCCTAATAATTGCAAAGCATGTAATATTTCTGTGTTATAATAAAATTGATTATTTGCATTAAATGACTGTAATTATGCACTCACTTGATATAATTTACAACTGATCATGTAGCGTTCTCTAGCTGAACCTGCAGAGTTTTTCTTTGTTAATGTTTTTAATTTTCTTCTTAATTCATTTTGGTTAACATAGCATGCAGTTAATAATTCACAATGCAAATTGTTCTCTTATTGTAAGTTTAACTGGATCAAATTGATCTTAGAGTGCTGAGAGTATTTTGGCATATTTTGTAATGCTTTGAAAAGAAACACTACAACCAAATTAAAATTAATCAGTAATTAATTGCTGCCCTCTAACTTGTCAACAAGCATAATGTTTTCTTCAGTTGTTCTAAAACTTACATTTAAGTTACTTGAAAATTAAAGAATTGTGCTGCATTTTTCCCTTCGGTTAATAGAAGGTTCTTTGCTTCAGCAGAGGCTTCCTTGAATAGAATTCAGAATAAGGTTGTCTTTTTTACTCCAAATTTACTTTTGCTTTTTACAGTATGCAAAACTGTTCCTTTTTGGAACATATTTGACAATTGGAAAAGGGGAAGGAGAATCAGCAAAAAAGGGTCTTTCATAGAGTGATGTCAGTGTTAAAGTGTGAGGTGTGCTGTAATTGTTAATATCTATTTTTCAGGCCAGTTTCTGTTAGAAGACTCTCGATTGATGGAAGCAGCAGAGATGGCCAAGAAAGCAGCTGAGTTGGATAATACAGAGTTTGATGTTGTGTTCAATGCGGCTCATATGCTTAGGTCTTTTTATTTCATTGTCTTCACCATCAATATTTTACTGCATAAAATTAACAAGTTTAATATGCATACAGTTTTTCTAGAATGAAAACAGAAGATCACATGGCATTTCTCAACTTCATGCTTGTATACATTGTATACATCCTGCTTTTTAAAATTATGGCTAAATCTGATTACTTTAATGAAGACAACTCACACTGAAATCCTGTGCCAATTTTGCCATTATTTCTTTTGCCACTTTTATTGGGGCTGTGAAGAGTCTAATGCTTAAATAACCCAAAAAGTGATTACTACTACATTCCATTCCTGATAAATGAATATAGCAAATGAAGAAAACAAGTTTCAATTTCAACCCTCAATTTTAGAACAAACAATTGCTATTCACAACTTGGGTGGTGCAATAGTTCCAGTACTGAGCTAAGTTTTATGCACAGAAGCCAGTTGGGAGATTTTGTTATTCCCTTATGTTGTATCAGCGTCAGGCTCTGCAACCAGCTCCTCATCATATCATGCATTGATTGCTTCACTGTGTTGAATTAAGTGAATTCAGGGCAAAACAAGTAGATGCCGCAACCAAGCAGAATGAATGTTAATCATCAGTAAGAACAGGCGACCATTTTTTTTTTTGTATGGGTGATCATATCATCTCTGAATTACTTATTCAGCTCTATCTCTTGAGATCATTTTTTAATGTGTGTAAGCTAGAAGGTAACCCAAAATAGATAGTTTTTGTGTCTATTCAAGAGTTTCAACAAGCATTCTTTCCTCAGGCTCATTGTGTGTTTGTGTGTGTGTGCTTTTCTTTTTAAAGTGAATGCAGTGCTTTCTGCATTGACTTGTTTGCCCACAGTTGCCATATACACATAGGCTAATCTATTCAGCTATATAGAATTTTGATGTCATCCAATTCAATGGCAAATTTACAAATAATTGATAATGTTCCTAAAGCAAGCACAACTGCTGGAACCATTTCTATCACTTTGCTTCATGCTACTGGTTTAGATATATTAAAATACTGTAGTTTGCTATATCTGTAATTGGGAACTACATTTTCATGTAACTTTAATGATTAGCCTACTGGGGTTTAACTTCCAATTTTAAAAGCTAAGACATGAATTAAAATTGTTTACAAGCTAATTTTTAATGCTATATATAGACTCAAATGTTTTGTTTATACTAATGTGGACTTTGTAATTATATCAATTTCATTATTTAAAAACTGTATTTTAAGTTAATGAATCATTCACATCATAATCAGTAGCTGAAAATGTATTTTAACTATTAATGTCAATGATTAAATTATTTTTTTCTTTTTCCATTACCAGATTGAATTTCACTGAACTTGCCCTTTTTTCTTCTCTTAATAGACAAGCTAGTCTCAATGAAGCAGCTGAAAAATATTACAAAATGGCAGCTGAGCTAAGACCTAATGTAAGTACTTTCTTAAAGAAAATACATTACAGAGATGTTGAGCTAGCAGAGAGTGAAAACCAATAGATTCTGAAGAATTATTAATAATAATGTTTTGGACTGTAAGCATCTTTTAAAAGCAACTCCCAGCAGCACTCTAATCAACCTTAACATTTGTCAAGTAATTATTGTAAATAATTATGTTGATAAAGTGATTATATATGCATGTTTTTCCCTTTCATTTGTGCATTTTAAATTTGGGTTCTTGATCATATTGTGAAGTGACAGCCAGGCTAACTTTACTGATTCCAAAAAGTGAAGGGGGAACCTGTTTCATTATGAGTTGTTCCTTTCTGGAATGAGATGAGGAAAGAGGATTCCATATATTTTTTTTGTTTGATCACAAAATTAAAAGGTATGGCAGGTACATTTTTGGCTGTCCTCAAAACTTTTTGATAATAGACAAGGTTTGTAGATTCACCATGGACCTAGAAAGGACTTTGAAAGACTTCTAATATAATTCCATGCCTGTGTAGAATTCTCACATTAGCCTAGACAAATGGCTGATCAAGCAGCTATGATTTCCAGAGGCAGGCTATTCCATTGCTTAATAGCACTCATAGTCAGAAATTTTCTTCTTACTTCAATCTTAATCACTTTTCTTTCAGTCCAGCCATTGAAGTTTGCCTTACCTTAAGTATTACTGGGAATGAATACACAACTGTTTATTTGGACAGCTCTTCAAGTATTTAAAAATTACTGCCATGTTTCTCCTAAGCTTTTGCTTCTTTAGGCTAAAGATACCCAGATATTTTTTAAAAATTTCTACTTGTGAACAAAACCACTCTCCTTAGAGATTATACTTCATTCCTGACTATAGACTTCTTGTTAAAACAGCTTAGTCATCAGAATGGATAGTATATAGGAATATATTAATATCCATATATAGGAATATATTAATATCCAATATATCCAATATATTAACATGGTGCTATATGATCAACCAAGATATCACAAACATGCAAATGAGAATACATTTTTACTCTAAGGATTCAAATAGTTTCATTTTGCAAAAATCAGAGACTATGCTTTCAAATGAAATCCGGTGTTAGAAGGAACAATATTTCTATAAAGATAGAACATTCAGGAATTGTGTTTGATATCTGAATTTTTTTCTAAAACTATTATCTCGAAAGAAGGCTGCTGAAATTAATCACACATATGTTCTTAAAAAGTATAAACACTTCAAAGTATAACTCTGAAGTGTCAAATAAAAGCTGAGCAGATCATAGATTTTTCAGTCCCAACCACTGTGAGTGCCATGACCTACATCACACAATCTGACTAGTCTCATATGAGGTCTGTCAAACCTGTGACAGTTTTAAGCCCTATATCTTCATCAACTTGTCAAATGCAGCTGTTTCTGCTCTACTCATTCAAAAAGATTTGATTAACTATTACATGTATATTAGCATAATAACACATGCATGCATGCAAACACTCATAATAAAAAATCTGGATATGCCTTTAAGCAAAATAAGTGCAGTTCCATGGCATAATTTTATGAGCAATGGGAAGTATTTATAGATTGTGGGTTCTGCATATGTAAATGACTTCTATCTCTTTAATCCAAAATATTTTGTTCAGAAGTCTACCAAATAAAGCAAACTGCTGGTAAAAACAAAACTTCTCTGCCATACATGGCATTTAGCTCAACAAGGAAACTTTCCTTGTGCCCCAACTTTCTGGAACATATTACCAAGAAACAATATTATTTTAATAACTAGTAAATTAGAAACACATTCTGGTCTTTCTAATAATAATCATGTGTTGGTTTCATGAATTATAGCATCATGTAGTTTGTTACCAACTTAAGTAATTAAAAGCCTGTTATGCTTCTTTCTAAGTAAGAATACTTTATTCTTTTCTGTGTTATATGATGATGCAATGAAACAATGTAACCATTCAGAACTGGTTTGAACAATTTGGATTCCATTTGCACCAAGATTAAATTATCAGATTAAGATCAGGTGAATCAAGGTTCAATTCCAACCCCCATCAGTAGGATCATGTCACGCCCCTTGGCACGACAAAACCGCGCTAGTCAAAAGAGTGGTGATTAAACCGCGTCGCTAAAGCCGCAACGTCATCACCATCACGCCCACCACCTGTGTAGCAAAGGGGAAAAAGTCGCAATACGTCACATGATGATGCTGTGACGACATGAGTTTGACGCCCCTGATGTATAGCCATGAATCAATCATCATGTTTGAAGAAAAAAACAAGCTATTTATTTATTTAGTTAGTTTGTCAAACATGTAAAAAAATTACAGGTATAAGTACAAACATAAATATGAACAGAGTAAATGGGTACGAATAAATGGAGACAGTAGGGCGGGGCAGTAGGCTCTTATGCACACCCCTTACAGACCTCTTAGGAATGGGGTGAGGTCAACATTAGACAGTCTTAGGTTAAAATTATGGGGGTTTGGGGATGTAACAACAGTCAGGTAGTGCATTCCAGGCACTGACCATTCTGTTGCTGAAGTTGTATTTTCTGCAATTGAGTTTGGAGCAGTTTACCTTGAGTTTGTATCTATTGTTTGCTTGTGTATTATTGTGGTTGAATCTCATTGACAGATAGGATGTTGTAGCAGATAATTTTGTGCACTATGCTTAGGTCAAAGCGTAGGCGGCATAGTTCTAGATTCTCTAAGCCCAAAATTTCAAGCTGGTGGCATAGGGTATTCTGTTGTGAATAGAGGAGTGGAGTAGTCTTCTCGTGAAATACCTCTGAACTCTCTCAATTGTATTAATATCCGATATACAGTGTGGATTCCAGGCAGACAAACTGTATTTGAGAATTGGTCTAGCAAAGGTTTTTTTTTATGCCCCAGTTTGCAGTACAGGAGAAGAAGCATTGCAAGATTAGGTTGACAACTCTTAATGACTTTTTGGCAATGCTGTTACAATGAGCTCTGAATCTCAGTCTTATATATGATTATTAATAAATAACTTTCTCTCATGTCTGCATTAACTCTTGATTAGTGCTTGGAGAAACTCAGGTTCAAATGCACTGGTAGCTGTGAAAGTTTATTAGTAACTTCAAGCCAATCAGTCTCTTTCTGTCCAACCTATTTCTTCCTAAAGAAAAGGAAGAATTTAAATCTAAGATTCTTTGTAAAATTTGCTTTGTTTGGAGGTTTTCATTAGCTCCATCCAACTACAGTACTGTGGTGTGTCTTTCCCTTCAGGTTATTATTTCTTCATATTCCCTTTTTGTTATTCACAATCATTCTTTTATTAATGGCTGAGTTATTAGTTATTAATTTTTGCATTAAACACCATTCATTCTTGTTGTACCACACCCACTTCTTAAATAATGAATAACCAACACATTCAGCTTTAATGTTTTTCTGGCATATGCATCTCTCATTTCCATGTAACAGATTAGCATTTGAGCATGGTACGTTTCTCTATTCATTTCCCACATTTAAGACACAGTAAAAATTAATCTACTTGTTTTAATGTTTTGCTGCCTAAGTATTTTTCACTCCATTTTCCCTGTCACATCATATTCTTGGTCTTTGATATATTAATTTATAGGTCCATATTCCTTGTTGCCTCATAGACTTTATTTACACTTTATTCAAATCATTCAGAGCCTCAGTCAACAACATGACCTTATTGGCATATTCTTTATTTTATTTTGATCATAATCTATTCCTGTGCTATTCTAATAAGAATTCATCCAAAGATTTTTCCAGGCACATTGAAAAAACTAATTCCCCTATAATTTTTGCATTATGTCATATTTTTATAAGGAAGTATTAATGGTATGCTTCCAAATATTAAGCCTAGGTGCAACCTTCATACACACATTAAGTTGTATCACATCCCCTAAACTATAAACTATATCTAATATTTAATATTTCTCCATTTACACTGGCAGCCCTGGGTTATTTTAGAAATTCTTTTTATTCTGCCTGCATTCTTTTTTTTAAAGGTGGTGAACATGCCTAATATCCCTTACTCTATTTTCCCACAACAACACTGATTCCTGAAGTGTGACTAGAATGCGTGGTTTCTAGTCCAGCACCTTAACTATTTCCCTAAAATGGATCTCAATATTTTGCCACATTCAAATTGTCTCTCAGTGTTTTACAACATTCTCATAGCATGCAATATTTCCTTTCATCATTGCTTTCATAATCGTTCTATATGTTCTCTTTACATTCATTCTGTTCTATATGTTAACTTTACATTCATTCTATTGTGAGAGTAATCCGTGTTTCAAGAACTGAACCTTCTCTTTATGAAGTAATTCTATTTTTACTCTTGTTTCTTACCCTTCTTTTTTTTTCTATATCCATTTTTCTTCTCATCCATTTTTGCACCCTCACAAATATATTAAAATCTTTCATTATCTTGTATCTTTCACTAATTATCTGAGTCTTTCATAATTAAATAAGGCAGACTTATAGGTTCATGTACTTGCCATGTATACATATGAGTTGATTTCTATTTGAAACTGTCACCTTAAATACTTAGCAATGTATTATTTTCATTAATTCTTTACTCTCAGAATGGCTTGATGGAATGGAATGTGTGGATGGCCTTGGGGAATGAAGGGAAGAGATGCTGCCTAGGAAACAGTCAGACAAGAGACACAGGAACCCCCAGTGGCTTAATGGTCAGAGAAAGAAACTAAGGAAAGAGCTGGTCTAATGGCTCAAGCAGTTAAAAATTGTAGTGGGAAGTTAGTGCCTTCAGATTTGCAAGATTCTCTTAATATAGCAGTACAATAAAGTAGAATTAGATCACTTAGTCCTGTTTTTGCCCGGTTTACCTGGGAAAGCTGACACCCAGTTATTTTTCTCTTTCCTTCCCACCATTCATGAACCCAACAGAATATCTTTTCCTCTTGTTAGCTGATTATAATCATTCAGTATGTTTCATAATTTCCCTAAGGTCTCTGAATCATTTATATTCATGTCCACTGGAGCACAACATGCAGCTATCACCAATATATAGTTTTCTACATTGACATGCGCAAACAAAAATCTAGATGATGCAAATTCATTTTTTTGCCTGTTCATTCATTGTCAAACTTACTCTTTCACTTTTCCAGATGTATTTAAGTCCACAAGGTCAGACTATTTTCATTCCAATCAATTGCATCCCCCCTTCCCTTATTTGTAAATAGTCAACATATTTATTTTGGTTCTAATACTTCTGCTTATTAACTCGAGGCCTACCATTTATTTCACTTGCATTCCAAATCTATTCTTCCATATGCCAAGTGTTCTGACCTGAGTCATGCTGGCAGGTGCAGGTACCAATAAAGTCTGTTTATTGCCAAGCTATACCACAGCAGACAGTCCTCCAGCGGTGTCAGCAAAGCTCCACCTCTACTTTCTCCAAAGCAACAACCCACAGTTCATGCAACCCAATCCCACAAAATAGGTCCAATAGTCACTAGAATCAGTCCTCAAGGCAAAGAGGAAGTGTGATGTCCACAAACAAGATCAGTGTTTGCAAAGCAAGGTTCATAATCCATAAACAAGGTTCAAAATCCACAAAGCAAGATTCAAAGTCTACATGCCTGAAGCGCGAATGTTAAGTCCATGAAATAGGATTTATGAGGGCCAGGGAAGTGCATGCCAAACCCAACAGTTGTTTCTGACATCCCCTGCATCTATCTAAATCACCTTCTATTCCTTGTGAGGAGGGGCAGGAGTGCTTCCTCATGAACAGCATCACAGACCTCCTCTATACTTCCCTCTGCTCTGCTCTGCTCTGCTCTGCTCTGCATGCCAATGAATCAGGCAGCTATTTCTTGATGCAGGGGATCTGTTGTCTTTCACCACCACTGATCATCATCAGCTGATTCTCCCCTGCTTTTATTAGGGCAGACAGCTCCATGGTGGTTATTGTTTCTGCAAATGTTGGACAGGTCTGGGACTGCATTGATCTCAGCCCCTGGGCTTTCCAGACATTATTGAATTTTGGCTGGCAGGGAACAAAAAAAGAGTTTTCTCTGTTGTGGCTCCTGCCCTTTGGAACATCTTACTCCCCGAGGTGAAATTGGCTTCTACCATTCTAACCTTCTGTAAGGGCCTGAAGACCTGGCTCTGCCAGATGGTTTGGAGCCTCAATGGGGGAGCATCACACTGGAGGTAATTGATCAATTCAGAATCAGTCCCACCTTCTCCACTGTGCATCTTTTCCCTCCCTCCATCCCTCCCTCCCTCCCTATCTTTTAACTATAATTTTATTTTTATTGTATTTTCCATTTTTATTGTTTTAAATTTATATTTTATGATTTTAATGTTTCTAATACTGTAAGCTGTCCAGAGTCCTGAGATGGGTGGCAAATAAATTGAACAAATAAAGTACCTTACACATTGTTTGCATCTCACCATCTACAAAATATATACAATACAGAGAAAAATCAAAAGATGTATCATAAATAGCAGAAATTGCTTTGGAATTAATTGTGCTCCAGTTCATAGTTTAGTTTGATTGGTGAGATCATGCCAATTCAGTTCTAATAAAACTCCCAAGTGCGTCTAAATTATTAAGGAAACTTAATTGCTAATAACCATTGTTTATGATAGGTATAAGGAACCAGCAATGTACCACTTAATAGGTGTTGTTGGATACCAAAATTGAAGACAATTATTCTATTATCTTCTGTGTATTGCCTGGAAACATGTGGCTGCACCTTATAATGAAGGATTACTTTATACGAGTACTTGAAAATGTGTAATCATATGCTATTAGGAGCCCTCACCAAAAAAGAGGATTAGAAAAGACAGTTGTTTTTAAACACAGTAACTCTGCAAGAACAGTTGAATAAGAGTCACATCCTTAATTGGAATTCAGCTTCCTATTTCATAATAGTGAATCTTAGTAGTCCCTTAGAAACAACACAGTGGGTCCTAAACTGTCTATGTCTTTTTAGCTCCAAAAATATCATATGTGACTTTTAACTGTACTTATTTGATATCGATCAAAAATAAAGTCCATGAAATGTTGGATACATAGCAATGTAGTAACATCTGAAATTTAAACTTTGTGGTTGAACTCAATTTTTTTTAAAAAAATAACAAGATTTTTATTCTTGTAAAATATCTGGCACTTATTCAGCAAATATATTGTATTAGTTAGTTAGAATAGAGGATAAATTTTATTAATTTATATTGACATATGGCTTCCCATCTAACCAATATGACTCTGGGCAGCTAACAGGGATTGAAATAGAATTATAAGCACAATGTATATTGAAAAAATTAAAAACTCCATTCTCACTTAATTTTCAGCAAGTGGCTCTTAAGATATCATCCATAATTTTTTTTATATTTGCAGTGCTTAATCTTTCTACTTATGTATATAATATTTTGAGAATAACTGTAAGTACATTCTTTCTGCATATGGAGTATATTTAAACTTTGGGAACCACCTATAAGGATTAGCATGTTGCAGTTCAGATGAATTGTAAAATTCATAGTGTCCAAGGACACCATCATGTTCAAATTGCATTGGTCTCAAAATATTTTGACAATGTATTACAAAACAAAAACTCTCGTGTGATAATTGCTATAATTTTGTATGGATAATGTTGGACTATTTCAGCTACTACTGATTGGAAAAGCAGAATTATATTTGATACTTGATCCAGGATGAATCAATTATACTTTGGGACGATCTGGGATAGTTAGGATGCCATAGTAAATTTTCAATGAGTTAATTACCATAACAGTTTGTTATGGGTGGGGGGGTCGTCCAGGACTACTCACCGTGGTGAACTTGCCATGGCTAATTTGCCATAGGACAACTTGCCGCAGGACAATTCAATGCTGTATTAAGCATTTCATTCAGGCACTTTTATTATTTTTTATATTATTTTATTTTATACACATAAGCACATCAACAGAACACATAAACACATTAACAAAAATAACCACATGACTTAAAAACAACATAGGAACAATAAGTTCCATCATATATCATACAGCAGTTCCGAATCGGTTTCTTTGCAGTTAGTGTTTTCCTTTCTATACATTTCTATCTTGCGTTTGTAATCTCGTTACTCATTATCCATTTTTATATACATTTCTTTATTTATTTATACTTAGCTACTTATGATCAAGTATTATTTACCTATATTGTGCTTTATATTTTTACTGTCATCTATTCTCTTACATGCAGTTATAGGTATACATTCACATAGTTATTCTTTTTCTTTGCCATTCTTATATTATTATTATTCCATTTAAAAGGGTATAAGGTATAATTTGGAATGTATTATTTACCATCCTTCACACCTGTTATGACACCACCTTATTTTCTCTTTCTTTTCTTTTCTCCCTCCCTCCCTTCTCTACTTCCTTCCTTCCTCCTCTCCTTCCCCTTCTTCCTTCCCTTACTTCTCCCCTACTCCTACCCTCTGTCTTCTCCTTCCTACCCTCTCTCCTTTTCTTTTTCTCTCTTCCTCCCTCCTCTCCTTCTCTTTCTCTCCCTCCCACCCACCTCTCCTTACCTCTTTCTTCTTCCCCTACCTCTCCTCCACATCTCACCTTATTTTCTCTTTCTTTTCTTTTCTCCCTCCCTTCCTTCTGTACTTCCTTCCTTCCTCCTCTCCTTCCCCTTCTTCCTTCCCTTACTTCTCCCCTACTTCTACCCTCTTTCTTCTCCTTCCTACCCTCTCTCCTTCTCTTTTTCTCTCTTCCTCCCTCCTCTCCTTCTCTTTCTCTCCCTTCCACCCACCTCTCCATACCTCTTTCTTCTTCCACTACCTCTCCTCCACATTTCTTCTTCCTCTCCTACTGTCTCTCCTTCTCTCTCTCTCTCTCTCCCACCCTCCACTTCTTTCCCTTCCTTCGTCCCTCCATTCTCTACTCCTTTCCTCCCCTCCTTTCCTTCCTTCTTCCCTTCCTTTCTTTTTCTATTGTTATAGGTGTCTCTTTCAAATCCAGTTTATGTTTTCTTGAGGGTGTTATTTCCACAAGTCTTTTTTTTCATATCATTTCCTTTTTTTCTCTATCATTCTACAGTCTATATGCCAGCTATCATCCTGATTTGATTTCACCAATCATGACCCCCTTGTTTTACTCATAATTATTGTTTTTGAGAGTTGTTCTATTCTTTCAATGCTTTTTATTTCTTTGTTCCATCCATCTATACCAATTAACCCATATCTGGTCTACTTTCAATTTCTTAGGAATATTAAACATCTGGGCTCCCTTTTTTTTTTTAGTGCGTTCAGTCCATTCAAGTTTATCGACATAATTGTTATTTCTTGATCCATCTTTAGTTGAGATTGTTTCTTTTACTTCTAGTTTGTATCTGACTTTTCCCTCTCGTGCCTTCCTTCTCTGCTCTCTCTTTCTTGCCTCTGTTCTTCTCTCCTGCTTCTTCCGCTGTCTTCCTTCTCTGCTCTCTCTCTTTCTTGCCTCTGTTCTTCTCTCCTGCTTCTTTTGCTGTCTTCTGATGTTTCTTCCACTTGACCTCTGTATTCTAGTTCCTCTTTGCTTCCTTGTTTTCCTTCCCTATTACAGTGTTCTTCATAGAATTTGTGTGCTTCTTCTAAATTCTCTATCTTATATCTTTTTCCTTGCCAAGATACCAGAACCCCTTCTCATACCAGCCATCTGTACATTATTCTGTTTTTATTCAACTCGTTTGTTAAAAATTGGTATTGCCTGCGTTGTTCCCGGATTCTCCGTGGGATCTGTTTAAGCATGGTCAGCTCTTTTCCCTGTAGTATAATCATCTCTTCTCTGGTTTTTTTGCACACTTCATCTCTGGCAGTTTTCTTAGTGAATCTTACATGTACTTCTCTCGGGAGCCTATGTCTCCTTGCATAATTAGTATTCACCCTGTAAGCCTCATCAATAGTTCCTCTCAGTTCTTGTTCTGTTTTTTGGAGAAATTTAGTAAGGATATTAATCATTTTTCCTTTCAGATCTTTCTCCTTCTCTTCCGGTATGTTTTGAAATCTTAGGTAGAATGCCGCTTTTTCGTTTTCGAGTCGGATTATTGAAAATTCCAATTCTTTATTAAGTTGCCTATATTCTATTTCCATTTTTCCCTTCTTCTGATCTGAGTGTTGTATTTTTTCTTCCATACATTGGATTTTCTGTTCGTTGATTGTTAAGGCATTCTGCATCTTTTCAACTTTATCATCTACATTTTTGATTGTTCCTTTCAATTCTCCCATTTCCTTTTTTAATTCTTCATGATTTTTCCTTGTCTCTACTTGGCTTATAGCCAAGGTCTCCTGTATCATCTGGAGCATCGATTGCATGTTTTGCATCGTAGGTGCTGGTCCCGCTGATTCTGCCATCTTTTCCCCTTTCTCCAACCCCCACGCACTCTCCATTGTTTTTTTATTTGAGGAGAGGGGCGTTGCTGAACTCACATTGGGTATGGTCTTTTTCCCTAATTTTGATGAGGTTGCCATTTTTAACCCCCTTTTTTGACCTTGCCCACGATTGGTTATAACTTTTACCTTATTTATACCTTGTCAGTAATATCAATAATATATTATAATTATTATAATTGTATAAACCAATATTCAACAACAATTCTACAATTATCCTTCCTTGGTATCACCTTTCAATACTTAAACAGTCCTATGTAATAATACTAGTAATATTCTATTTGATTAATTTGATTAATAAATATCATAAATTTATATATCACACCCTATTCTTATATCAATAAATGTCTCTTAGTTTTGTCAGTTGTTCAATATTCAGTTCTAATAATTAGTCTCTCTAAGTCATTCTCTCCTTGGTGTCAGTGTTGATGTCCACGAAGCAAAAGACAGACCTCTATTTCTTGTCTCTGGCACTGCTCCAAGCTCCTAGTCAGCTCAATATCAACTACTTAAAAAATTCAACCCAGCGGCAGAAGGACTGGTAAGCAGGAAAAAAAAAAGGGGAACTCCGTTTGCCAACCTGACTATTATTCAGTCACTTCTTTAAACCTTCCAAATCCTTCCAGCAAATTTTATCCCCTGAAGTCCATGTCGAGATTTTGTTCTTACTATGGCTGATCTTAAGGTTCCTGCGGCTGCCCCTTCCTGTCCATTCCAACTCAGCCTCTTTGCACTGCTTCTTTTCGGCAAAATTAAACTGTAAAAAAAAGCATCTCTCCTGGCTCCTTCTTCTCTCAGCTCACCCATTTTGCCAGTTTCGCGTTGCTTTCCTCTCTGGATTGTCGGCAATAATAACAAGCACCCGAATTCGTCTGCTTCTATTTCTGTTTCTTCCTTCTATGCGGCCGCCATTGCTCAGTCTTAACCAGATGGTAGGATATTTCTTCGTCCATTTAGGGGGGGGGTTCTCCTATCTGCCGGGGGATTTGCCTTACCACCCCGGCGTCTGCAGAATATCCCCTTTGATCTGCTGGTCTCTTCGGGATCAACAGTGCTCAAAAGTGAGCCCATACGAAGAAATTAGAGTTAGGGGTTAGAGGAGCTCCCTTACCCCGCTCTAGACACAGTGACGTCACCACCCGGAACCAGGCACTTTTATTATTGGTGACCACATTTTCATTGAAATTATTGAAACACTTATATTTCTGGACTGACTTTATTATTATTGGCTAGAGTTCTGTTGAAATTAATTTAAATTTTGTATTTGTTGAATTGTCCCGCAGCAAGTTGTCCTGTGGTGAGTTGGCCATGGCAAGTTGGCTGGGTGAGATGTCTCAGTCTGAACAGAGGTTTTGAAACTTTAATCTTGCCTTTCTTATTATTGTTCTTCCTGTTAACTGTTTGCTTATTAATATATTATATAGATCTAAATTACAATTAGTTTTAATAGTTTAAAAATTTTGTGGGCTTGTTTCACAAGGGATTGGAAAATAATATTGTTGTAATATAGTAATCGGTATTCAACTAGGGGGCTAATATGTTTGTATGGGTTGGGGTTTTTCGATGCACTTTTTAAACATGTTTTGTGGCTTTTTGGTTTTTTTTAAAGAATTTGTATTTTTCACTTTAATATATTTTTTAATAAAATAAAAGTAGAAAAAAAAAGGAAAAGCAGAAATATCCTTACATATATATTAGCTGCACCACAGTATGAGTGTAGAAACTGGGGAGTTGATTGCCTTGGTTTTCAACTGAACTTCAAAATAAAATTTGAATTAAAATAGGAAGAAAAAGAAAAGGGGTTTATCACTTGTTTTGTATTTATTAATCTTCTCTTATATAAAAACATAATTTTTCAGAAGGCATCTAATTAAGATACACACACGCACGCGCGCGCACACACACACACACACACACACACACACAGAGTCTCAGGTGTTGTTCCCATACTTTATATAAATCACTGTTTTCTCACTTTATCTAGAATATGGGAAGAAATACTACTTTCTGTAGCTAACAGCAGAATAAAGAACTTGTGGTTATACAATTACTGACAGCCCTAGCTAGCATAGAATCCTGTTATCAGAGTTCAGCAATATGCCTGCATCTCTGTCTTAATAAAATTATTGATGCAATTTGTTTTGGATTAATTAATTTGTTTTGGATTAATTGAGTGCATTAATCATTTGAAAGCATATACATTAATGTTAAGCTATTGTTGCTGGCTGATGCAGAGTAAAAGCAACTAATGTTCTAATTTAATCTACTTCTTTTTAAATCCTGTTTTGCAAGTTCTAGAAGTAAGTGTTTTCTAGGCTGCCGTTTCAGAACAGAAATGGATAAGCATTCAGTCATATATACTGCCCCCCACCCTAGTCTTGGGTTGTTACCCACTTACAATCTAGTTCCACAAATTAGGGAGGATCAGCTATGTATATTTTGTTATTTTCCTACACTTGATTTTTTTAAAGTCACTTTTCATTGCATATTTTGAGGAGTTCTTATTTTTACTCATCCTTATTTTTCTTATGCCTTTTCATCACAATTTGATCGCGAGAAATGTAAGTGCTTTCCTATCATGTGATTTATTGTCCATGTTGGATTCTCCCCAATATTATTTTTTCTTTACAATATTATTACTTTACAATAATAAAAAAGCTTGTTCCCCCCCGATTCGACTTTACTCCTGAAACAGTTAAGTTTTTATTTGTTTGTATGTTTGGCTGCATGTTGCAATTTTTCAAAATGGGTCCCTGTACTTTGGCATTAGGCAACAGGCCAAATTTGAAATGAAATCCATATTAAACAGAACAAGAGCACATGAAAAACTGGCCATTATCGAAAATATAATTGGAAAGCCACGTGCAGGTATATTACAAGTCTCTCTCTCCATATATATATATATATGGAAAAGAAATTACTTGGTAGTTCAAAAAGTGATGACCAGGAGCTCAACTGCACCTATGTGTACTGTAACTGCATACAAAATATACATTGCTTAAATAGCATTGAAATGTTCCAATGTTATGTTTGGAAAGTGTCCTATTCAGTAGCTTTCCAGTCTTTCTCGCCTTTCTGTTCGCAAGCCTGGTTCTTGGCAAGCACATGTAGTATATCTCTTAAGGGCTATTTAAAATTGGCACAGTATTCTCCTTACGATAGTTAATTAAATGGTGCCTGTGCCAAGAAACCAAATCTAGCTTTAAGTTTGTGTGTGTATGTGTATTGTGTCTTTGCTAGCTGATAATATAATTTTTCACTGCTCTATTTAAATTTTCAAAGCAATATTGCTTAACTTTCGACATATGTATATAATTTGATGTCACAATGTCTAGTGCAACCTTGACAAAGGAATGCAAACCAGAGAATTTAAAGTATATGTGCAGAAATATTATATCGGTATTCTAAGATCTCAGATCTTGGGGCACAGCTGAGTGTTCTCTCTCTCTCATTGGGAAAGTTCTTTCACAATAACAAGCATGTCTTGGCACTGAGAAATAATGAGCACACCTTCATCCTTCTCCCCTAAGTCCTTAGGATTGGTTCTGCCATTTCTAATTTAGTAACGAAACATGGGAAATTACTGCATCTCATGTAAAACTATGGATTAGAAATTAGTGAAGGGGAAGAAAAACAGAGATTCATTCACTTTGGTTCAAAGAATGGGTTTTGGCAGCACAATTGAACATTTCCTCTTTTTAGGCAAGGAAAGAAAAGCAGCTGTTGCTTTAAACCATTTTGTTTTCATCACAAAGTAAAAACTCCTTTTTTACACAGTACATAAATTTCATGTTCTTTATAATTGGCATGTCACTTTCTGACTTGTGTTTATTTATATTTTAAAATCCATATGCCCTTTCCTTTTCTATTTCATGATTTAGATTTGTACATCTTTCTTGCAGAATGCAAACCTACAGACGCTTAGAAAAACATTCTTCCAGGAAGCATTTTGATTCCCAATCAAGTCTACACACACACACAAACCCCCCCACACACACACAGACACACACACACACACACACACACACACATGGTGTTCCCTAAAGCCTCCCACCTAAGCCCAGCCAAGGTTTATTTCAGAGCTAGATCAGGTCAGCATGAGGCTGCAACCTCTTAAGACCATACATGTCAGAGAAAGTGAGAAAATGAATTAAAAGAACTTTGAGGAACTTTTGGCTGTTATAAATGTAGGACTCACATGAATGTTAAATATTCTTTACATGTGACATGTTGTGTGTTTTCCTTTGTTGCATTAAATCTAATATTTTTTTAACTGCACCGAATATTTATATGGATAATCGATATCATCCATATAAGATATTTGGTACAGCTAAGGAAACAGACAGTATTGGATTGAATGCAACAAAGTACAAGACAAAACATGGTATTTATTGACTCCTTCTGGACTTCTTCCTTTACCACCATGCTGCATTTTTTTGCATATATTTTCCCACTAGATAACTGGTATATCTGACATTCTGTCAACTTTCATTAACAAGTTTTGTCAAGGAGTGACCCTACCATTGGGTAGAATGAAGTTGTTGCCTTAGGCAGCAGGATCAGCAGCTGTCACACAACATTCCTCTTAAATTCTCTGCAAGAATTAATTGAAGCGCTTTAGTCTACTAGTTGCCCATCAACTTTAGTCCAGGCCAAAAACTCTAGGAGATAGATGCTTGCTGAATATTGATAATAGATGGGTAGACAGGCAGGCAGGCAGCATGTAGGTAGGTAGGTAGATGACAGACAGACAGATATTAGCATCATACACACATGTAAATAGTACAGTTCACACTAACAGTATGTACATGAAAATAATGCTAAGATCTTTTGTTCTATACCCAACAATGCTTATATTCTCTTATGACAGATAGTTGCAGATAAAAGGCATACAATATTGTGTATTGGGATGATTCTTCGAATTAGGATTGTCAAACTCAGCATGATTAATCCTAATGAAGTCTCACTCGCTAACTGATTAAGGGATATATCGTGACTGACTGTTAAACAATAACCTTTCCAAAATACTTTCCTCAGCAGTGCCACGGAACATATGCTGATCAGACATATCTGATTTGTAGTCCTTATCATTCTGAATATGATATGACAATGCTCATGATCAATTTAAAAATAATCATGAATATGATTAATCTTGAAAATACACAGGGTATGGATTTCTGTTTCTGATGAACACAATATGCTGACTCTGAGTCACTGGAATAAAAATTACCCGTGGTAAAATAGAATATAATCTAGCAGGTTTATTTGATAAAATCCAAATAGAGCTAAATGGCCAAGATTAACTACTAGTTAAAGATTGGAATGACATTTGAAGTAAATGTATGTCAAGGTTGATTTCCAAGCACAAGCAGAACATGCTTTGGAAGTGAGCCTTCACTACAAGAACATGTGGACATTGATCAACAGACCTATGTACTTTAATTTTCTGCTATGTGGACTGACAACCAGAAGGGGTAAAACAAGTTTTCATATATTTATAAATCTAAATTAAAATAGTCCACAAGGAACAGAAGTTGACAACAGCCAAACCACAGAGATTATTACTTGATAGTTCAATTTTTTAGATTTATATCTCGCCTTTCCTATAGGAGTTCAAGATGACAATCATGCCATGCCCTTTTCCAATATTTATTCATAAAACAGCCTTTTCAGACAGGTTGAAGTGAGAGAGAGAATGACTGGCCTCAAAGGATTCAATCGAGCCAGTTTGGTCTAGTGGTAGTCTAAGAACACCAGGCTAGAAAGCAAGAGGCCATGAGTTCTAGTCCCACCTTAGCAGGAAAACTAGCTGGGTGATCTTGGACCAGTCACTGTGTCTCAGCCCAATTCACATCTCAGGGTTGTTGTGGGGGAAAAATAGTAAGAAAAAGGTGTATTGGATATGCTTGCTGCCTTGAGTTATTTGAAAAAATAACATAATATAAAGTAAATAAAGAAAAAAATATCAACCATGCTTAGCAAACAACTTAACTGCTACTCCAGCAATTACCTTCATCATCTTTAAGAGGGAAAAAGAGATGATCTTGCATAAAGAAGGAACTAAGTTACCCCAGGAAAAATGAAAGTTTCAGTCTCTTTCCCCCATCTCTCTCCCTCTCTCCCCCTCCCCCTCCCCGCTCTCTCCCTTCCATTCTTTGACATTCTTCTTCTTTTTTGTATATGCTTGTATGGTGTAGGAGATGACCAGGCTGAGCCCGAGGGAATGGTCAAATGCATAATCACACATGAGACCCTACACACCCACAAGTGATCTAAGTCCAATCCATCTTGAATTCCTTATCTATCGCCAAGTTCCCTTAACCCTTAGTAATTCAGATTCTTGAAGAAAACGTAATTATGCAATAAATCTTTATATCCACTTGAACTGCCTGGATCGCCTGATTTCGTTGGCGCCTGACATACGGTATGGTATATCATACGAAAAGCATATCAAATCAAATAAAAAGATACCATATCAAAATTATCTGGAGAACATATTATCTATAAATAGAGCCCCAAATTCAGACAGATATATGTAGATATATTCATTAAAGTTGATCGTTAGGTCTCTGAGGCCAGGAATTTATAAACATCTCTCCCTAGCCATTTTCCTTGGTCAGCTGTTGTCTAAACCCATCAGTTTCTTTTAGGTATAAGATATTAGCAATAGCAATAGCAGTTAGACTTATATACCACTTCATAGGGCTTTCAGCCCTCTCTAAACGGTTTACAGAGTTAGCATATTGCCCCCACAGTCAGGGTCCTCATTTCACCCACCTCGGAAGGATGGAAGGCTGAGTCAACCTTGAGCCGGTGAGATTTGAACCGCCGAACTGCAGTTAGCAGTCAGCTGAAGTGGCCTGCAGTACTGCACTCTAACCACTGCACCACCTTGGCTCTATTGTATAGTAATTAGTAATGAAGAAAGCTTATTCTAGTAAGCTTTTGTATAAGCAGATTTGTTATCATGCTATATTGCCTGGGTAGGATAAAAAAGTCTTTGGGCAAACCCAGTCTTTGTCAAAGCGATAGAGTCAGTGTCAGATTTAGAAAATGCTGCAGATTGGAAAAAAATGAATGAGAAGAGAATTACTCCAGATACCTATCAGTGGAATTTAGACAGAGGTATGTCCTGGCAGTCCCCTGTCTAGCCCATTTCTCAGACAGTTTTCATTATAGGCAGTGCAGTTTCCTCATGAATTTAACAATAAATGAACAGGAGAAGCTAATGATGGAACTAGCTCACACAGCAACTGATAAGGAACAGGTATTATTGACAAGACTAACTTGGACTCACTTATGTAGTGTAACTGAGCCTATTACTAGGAGGTTATATTTTATTGTATGTATCAAACTTCTGATACAATGTTAATATTGAAACATATCAGAAACATATTAACCTTTTTTTAAAAATAGGTCATAATGCAGATCCTGCAAAAATGATTGCGTAGTAGCAATAGTGAAAGTAAAGTACTTAGACTTATATACTGCTCCACAGTGCTTTACAGCCCTTTCTAAGTGGTTTTTACAGAGTCAGCATATTACCCCCAGCAATCTGGGTCCTCATTTTACCAACCTTGGAAGGATGGAAGGCTGAGTCAACCTTGAGCTTCTCAGAATCGAACTGCCGAACTGCTGGCAGCCAGCAGTCAGCAGAAGTAGTCTGTAGTACTGCATTCTAACCACTGTGCCATCACGACTCTTAGAAAGATCAGTCCATATTGACCATAATTATATGTAATCTATCACATATATATACTTTATCAGTGGCTCCTAGCATCAAATATAAAATGTACAAAAAATACAAAACTGCCTTTGATGTTGATTATAATTCTGATACAATACAAAGTATAACCATATGTAAAGAGAGATTTACTATCTCCCCAACATATAGACAAAGGTCTTATATGTTCCAATGATTAAACTGTGTCTTGGGCATAAAAAGATACAGCTTGACTCCCATAAATAAAAATTAAATGATTTAAGCGTGCTTATATTTTCCATATGGCATATAATTATATGCAGAATAATTCTGAAAATATTTGGGCTAAAGAACCCAAAGGGAAGTTTAATTGTAAGCAATTTGTGATGTCTGGAACACATATGTGCTTTGTTTTTTCCAAAACTACATAACTATATCATTTAAAGGATTATAAATCTTTAGGAAGTGAGATAAAGCTAATTAAATAATATTTTAAATGTTTCCTTACAGAATGAAGTAATAATTATTTAGGGGTTTTCCCCACTGTGTATCAAGCTCTTGATATATAGCTGTTGAAAAAAAAATCTAAACTCATCCTTAGTTCTTTGGGAGACTGCATGTTACCACATATCAATATTTAATTGCCCAAAGTTGGGAATTTATATTTCAGCTGTATTTTAAACAACAAATAAAATTATATTGAAATGTAAACATCAGATAAAGCAAGTTCAGAAAGTGATATTTGAAAAGAAGTTTATACTGTAAAGGCAGATCCCAATTTGTTTTCAGGTTGAGCTAGCTGCTCTCTTTCCTGTACTTAATATTGTTGGATGGATAATTCTTGAATCAAATCTGGTATACAGATTGTCTTCAATATATGACTTCAATTGGGATTGGAATTCGATTGCTAAGTAATACAATCATTAAGTGGGTTGTGCTAGTTTTTGCTGTTTTGTTAAGCAAATCCAGCTTCCCACTGACTTTGCTTTTTGGAAACCAGCTGCAAGGTCCCAAGTAGTGATCATATGACCCTATACTTTGGAACCATCATACATATATGCTAGTTGCCAAGTGCCACATTTGGATCACATAACTGCAGGGGCACTGCAATAGTCATAACTGTGAGGACCAATGATAAATCACTTTTTTCAGCACCATCATAACTTTAAACAGACATTAAACAAGTGGTGATAAGACAAGGTCTTATGTGTTTATGTGTGAATTTTTTTCCTTTGCAGTATTTTACAAAAGAAGAAAAAATGACTTAATATGAATAAATATGAATAAAGAAGAACTGGCTTTTCTAACCATCTTCCTTATCTGCAAGCTGTGGTGTTCTACAGCAGCTTATCCTGCAATTGTTAATTAGATACTTAATAGACAGGTACATAACAAGGCAGATAATCCTTCAGCTAACTACCTGTATAGTCTTAGCTGTTTAAATCATTAGAGGGTAAAACTAACAGTTTAAATTGAGCCAAACTGACAATCACTGTAGATCTTTCAGTGTTAGAATGATATGGTTGCAATTATCTGCACATAGGAGCAGCCTAGACAGCATATTTTCTACCAATGTAAATTTTGTGGCCCTATTCTTTGTAGACTGCATGGAGTATGTAGAATGTTGTTTTCAAAAAGCCATTGATTGTCCCTTTTGATTCAGGTAAAACTTGTTTGATAATTGTGGTTGGCATAAACAATTTCTTTTTTCATATAATTTCATTAAGAATGTTAATTATAATACTAAAAACTACTACAATAAACTTA
Source organism: Thamnophis elegans (assembly GCF_009769535.1). NCBI lineage: Eukaryota > Metazoa > Chordata > Lepidosauria > Squamata > Natricidae > Thamnophis > Thamnophis elegans. The sequence goes on along the minus strand of NC_045547.1, from coordinate 42,202,475 downwards.
GAGAAAAAGAATGGAAAGAAAAAATGCGGGGGGGGGAGAATATAATAAAAAGAACTATATAAAGAAGTTACTTCGAACCTTCATCACAACAAATTTAAATGTAAACAAATTTAATAACTCTTCAGCCCCTTTAAGATTAAATTGATATGTCTTCATCCCATATTCCAGATATTATCTAAAAATAAATACATAAAACATCAATATTTAAATCCAGCAAAAACTCCATAAATATTTGCCAGTGCATTTCAAAAAATAACAAAAATAAAAACGTCTAACCTAGAACAAAGGGACCACCTTTATATTCCTTTTACTTCTTAGAGTGCTACTTTTAATTCAATCAAATATTGTCATAGGCTTTGATTTTTCTTCAATTGTTCTGTATCCCATCCGACAGATTTTTTCAAGACTTAAACAAACCACTTTTGTAGATTTAATTGGAAATTATTTTCCAAGGCAGTTTGTTGGTTTATCATATGTATTTCCCTTTTGATTTTTAAAACTTCAGTCAGTTTCTTTCAATGTATCAAGTAAAGTGTCCTTTTCAAAATCATTCTCTTGGTCTGTCATTTATAGGTCCGCACTCTGTACGTACTCTGTCTTGTCAGATAAAATGTGTTCCACCTCTGTCATTTCATCATAAATAAGCACATATGATTACTGAAAGTACTGATATTGTAGTTATCATCCTGTCATCTTCTTGCCAGGAGAGGCATCCAGAGCACATGTGGGCTACCCCATTCTCTCCTTATGCAGAGAGGTTTTAAAGAATTGGTCTATTTACTTGTTCCTAGGTCTTTGCTGCAATCATTGGCTCTGCTTTTGTAGAGCCATCTTCAAGTCCCCATACCTTGTCCAGAAGCCCCTTGTAATAATTTCTAACTTTATTGTAACTGAATAAGATATACAAGGTATAGTAGTGTTCAAAACATTACACATTTTTAATCATGCAAGTACATTTTTATAATAATCACTTGAAAGAAAAGAAAGAGGTCATTTCTTTCGCATGACTTTCTATTATTTAAAGTTGGAGCTTTCTCCAACCTTCATATGAAATTCATATGAATATAAGTGTCCCAGAATAATTTTGCAGGATCCAATCTGAGTTGGTCACCGGAACCAGAAGTTTAATCTTCTGAGCTTCAGACTCGTGCTGGAGCCCATCCTCAGGGAAATTCTCCCAACCAGAATGTAAAATTAATATATTCCAGTTGCTTAAGCAGCATCACCAAGAACCTGAAGGACAGCTACATCTCCATATCTGTTGTGAAAGTAGCACATTGAGGTCTGTCAAAAAGAAAATGCCAATTCCAAAGTGATTCGGCAGTACATGGTTCTTTTTAACAATAAAAAAAATACTGTGTTGACATTTTGATTGCTTTCGAAAATCAAACACTGCAGCCTGGCAGTAACAGCAGAAATAAAAGTTCAAGTAAAATGCTTACTATCACCACATGAGGATGAAAAGGCCTGACAGCACATAACAGCATGGTCATTGGCAAGATGAAGCAGAACCACCCTGAGACTGGTGATGCACCCAAGAGATAAATCTTTTTCATTTTCTCTTTTATTATTTCATTCCTCTTTATTAAGCTACTGTATGTGTTTTCAATTAGCAAACTCAAGCCTTCAGAGTACAGTTGCCTTAAGGAGGGAGAGCTACCCTAATATTAAGCTGAAATATCTGGATGCCATGTTTTTCAGAGCATTAAATCTTTTTCAGCAACAAAAGCCTCATGGCTGTTCTTTAAAAAAAATAGGCACACTGAATGCAGAAAACAACAAACAGCAGAATCAAAAATTTAAACTAATTGAAATTACCTCTGTAAATATGTATTTAAATTAACATTGCCATATTGTATCGGCCAACAAAATAATGAAGCTATTTAAAAATCAGTAGTTGGATAGGTTTTTGTGTATTGGAGAAAAATCTGCTTCCATGGTAAATAAAAGAGATAGGGCCTGGAAAGTCATTCAGAAAGTCATATGTTTTAATTATTATCGCTAACAAAGGACTATAAGGTTAAGCATTCATGGTCCCTCCAATCTATCCAAAGTCACTATGAATATACAGATGCACATAATTTGAAATTTTGATTGGTATTCAAAATCTACACATTTTCATGAAGTCATTATTCCTTTTCAAATATAGAATGGCTGCTGTGGCTTAACATTTTTTGTGGTAGAAAAAATTACTCCAAATTAATTCTTAAATTTCTTTTAAGAAGATTCAAAAATGATTATCAAGTAAAATAATACGTTGTATCCATAGTTCCTATATTTAGATTGTTTCCATGATATACTGTATTTGCATCAAATATACTATATTTTGGGCTCAATTCCAGTTCTTCTGTCTATCTTCAGCAGCAATGAATACTGAATACCCTGAAAGACATCTTTCTGGCCATTGTACTAGATAGACCATTTGTAGAAGTTATGAAGATACTCTTTTTACTCACATTGTAATCACCAAAGTTTAACTTGACATAGCAATATCAGCCAACTCTATTTCAGTCCTTAGTCTTTTACTCTGGTTTCCCTGTGATAAAACAACAATGGGACAATTGTCCTTAGGCTTCATGATTCCTTGTTAGCTGCTATCCCAATGCAAAGAAGTTACTAAAGAACAGTTTTAAATTTGTTCACCAAAGAACCATAGAACAATAATATGCTAACGTTTTTTCTTTTTCTTTTGTGGAATGGTTGTTATGATTTCTTGCCAGCAGAATTTCTAAAAACCCCAAAGATAGTATGAACTGGCAGATAAAAATGGCAGGCAAATGAAGTATAACATTTATAACATAAAATGCCTTTATATTTGTCTTTGGATGTTGCCAGCAATTCAAGATAAAAATAAGTCACATAGAGTGCTACATTGAACTTAAATTGTATTATATTAATTGAAATTAGAGAGATTGTTACATATTACATCGCTATTGGCAATGTAAATTAATCATTTTGGACAAAATGTTTTTGAAGAAATTGGAAAAATTGCTCAACAATGTTACATCCTTATGAGGTGCATAGATTTAATATAGCAGAACAGTGGATACTATTTTTGAATCAATATTATTAAAACTGTGAGACACGGGATAGTCTGAAAAATTAAGGAAACAACAATAAAACTTGAAGAGTTGAAAAATCATCCAGTATGTTATTATTATATTCAAATATAGTCCCAGTTTCTGAAGTATATCAATAAAGTGATTCTCCATTTATTCTATTTTTAACAAAATAGGTGTCAGGCCTGCAGCCATCTTTTCTTTTGGGTCTTTGGCCTGCCATACTTTCTATTATTCTTCTATGCATTTTCTATTATGGGAAAATGGGGGGGGGGGTTATTATAAGGAATCACATACTATGTAGTCACAACAACATTCTTTCTAGAAAGCCAAGGTCATCCTTTGTCTTTGTACCTCTGCACCTGACCAGAATTGGGTGGGTGAAACTGCCAGCATGGCAGTGGGAGATTGGACTATGTGATGGACCTATGGATATGGGGGCAAGACCTTGAACTTTCAACTGGGTGAGGAAAACCGGGAAGCTTTCAGATTCGGGTTTTTCCAGATGTGCCAAGATAGCTCTCTTAGTAAATTGGAACTTTGAGCAATATTTGCCTTGGACTCTGATTTACTTTTGGATGCTATTTGTAACCCTGACAATAGGTGTATTCATTTACTAAATTTATTGACATAAGCAAGGCCAAACTTTCAATAAGATATACAGCCCTTCATTTATAATCTATTTGTCAAAGTGTACATATCAGTATCCATGCAAATGGATACACACAAAATTTGACAACAGGAAATACATGAAATATAGCTATTTAAAATTTCAAGTTGACCCTTCAGACTAGAAGTATATTCTATACACTTCCAAACTCTGTTTTAATAATGGCACATAGAGGAGGTAGGTATTTTTTTTATTTTGTTAGGATTTCTTTAGCATTATTATTTTGCTTATTGGTAAATTTTGTTTAAAGAAAAAACAATACCATATGAAAATTAGTAGAGGTTGAGGAGTATTTTTAAGCAATGAAAGAGAGGGAAAGCATAATCAAGGCAGAAATAAGAAATAGGGAGTTCCAGAGGAGGATAGGGTACTTTTCTAGTAAGAGTTTACATAAAATGATTCCCATAAGTAGGACTATGTCTTCACAAAAGGAGAGTTGGTTTAACAGATGACATTAATCTTTGAACTGTGCCAGTACCCCAGGGCACAGTTCAAGGGTAGATGGACATTCATTTAAACAAAATGGGTCTTGTGGTCATGAAATTTTATTGTTAAGGATGCCAATAGAGCGTTGAGGAACTTGGGAAAACAAAAGAAAGTGTAAGTTGCCACCAGCATGCCCAGTTCTCATTTAAAATCATTCTCATCTGAAACTAAATCAGATTGAGCAAGAAACTTGGAGGGAAATTAAAAAGTATATCTAGCCAGTCCATAGGTTGCCCACCATGAAATAAAGGTTAGATAGAAAATGCATTCTGTTAGTTATATGTTTTTAATGCAACTATATAGAACTATATAAAAATATCAATAAGAAAGGAAAAGGGGAAATGACAAAAAATGTGAGGCATAACAGAAAATAACAGGAAGAGAACTAAATAATTCTGACTTCAAACATTCCTAAAATAGTCCCTTCTACTATTACTTGCAAAGCTGAATTCAGAGAAAAGGTACTTTTGCTGTTTCTAGTCTTCTAATTACCTTTCTTTTCTCTGTCTCTGTCTTTGTCTCTGTCTCTCTGTTTCTGTCTCTCTGTCTCTCCCTCTGTCTCTGTCTGTCTGTCTGTCTGTCTGTGTGTGTGTGTGTAAATTCTCTCTGTACTATTCTTACTTGATAATAGTGTTATATGAATTAGGCACCCAATCATGTAAGTAGGTTTCCATAGTGACATACAGAACTAATTTTGACCCAAGTCTAATTTAATTGAAAGTGTAGCAAAAATATCAGTCACTGGGTCATCATGATGAACCTGCTATCACTACACTCTTCTTTGCTATCATTTGGAGAAAGATCATAAATCTCTACAGGCTGGGCAAATGAGTGCTCAGGTACCTACCTAATAACTGTATAATTTCTCCAAAAACCATAAAAGAGTTTTATTAAAAGCTTAATAGAACTGCCAGCTGGCTCCTTTTGATGTAAAGACACTGCCTCCAAAAGGAAATGAATGAAGAAGATGTTTTTTTTGTTTCATGTGGCCAGGGTGTCATTTGTTCTGTGGCTGGAGAAATCCCACATTACCGGGCCAATAGCTAATATACTAAAAATCATCTTCATCTGTCTTTTATAAAAAAAATATGTATAAAGAAAATAGCTGAATTCATTTTCAGGTGGCAGCATGTAATTGCTACTAGGATAAGAGGCAGGGTTTTTTTTAGCAGTCCTTTATTCTTTGCAGACCTCAAACAATGATTGGCTTGCCATGAATAGCGTCTAGCACAATTGGCTGAGGAGCACCCTCTAGACAAGGTGCCAGTTTCATGCTTCATCTGGGTATGGCATGTGGGAAGGGCAGCATTTTCATTGCAGGTGTGATGTTAAATTTTTATAAATTTTTATAAATAATATTTGGAATAAATAGGCAGATAGTGTTCATTCTGTTGAGTTGGACAAGTTGAAAGAGATCTCTTTTTCTAACACTCCTTTGTTTGTAATAAAGGTAGATCTGGACAATTGCATTACTGATGGAAGCATTTAAGCATTGAACAGAAAGATAAGCAATGAGTATCAGTGATTTCAAAACTGTGTACTTTATGAAGGATATCATAATATTCCCTTTCATCTGATACCCCATGTCCAGCGTTTCTTAGTAGGTTGAGGATTCTTCTCGTTCAATAAAGGCTTTCTTTGGTGATGCTGAATATCAAGAATTGCTGAAGTATGGAACAGCAAAAAGCATTTTGTGCCCTGCAGAATAAATCTCTTCAGGAGGCACTTGGATTGATTTTATAAAACCAAACAAGTGTAAGTCTTACAACACTCTGTAAAACACAAAAAAGAAAATTTGAAAGATGATAGGCAGTAATTACTTTACAGCAGAAGCAGGCAGCCTCTTGGTGCCCTCTTGATGTATTTAATAGCCAGCAGTGGTGCCTATGATATCATTGTGGCTGAAGCCCACAAGAAAGATGGGAAAAATATTTAAAATTATCAGGAAATATTAGTTATTTTTAATTTACAGTAATAATGATCTAGGCTAAATGACATAGTAGTTATCATTTCCATATTTAACAACTCCATGTCCTTTTGTTAGGAAGTATTGAAATGTTATATTCCAGCGATGGCTAACCTTTCCAGACTGAATGCCCAAAATGTGCCTGCGCCTGCACAAATACATGTGCATGTGCCCGAACCCCCCAAATGCAATGCACATGTGACTCCCTACACATGTGTCCCATCCCGTGCATGCACATGTTCCTCCCCATGTGTCCTTCACGCATGTGCATGTGGCCCCCTTACCTGCCCCACCACCGTGCATGCACGGCAGGGTCCCGAAGACCAGCCAGCGGGAGGCAGGTGATAGCTCACGTGCCTACAGAGAGGGTGCTGCGTACCTCCTCTGGCACGCGTGCCATAGGTTCACCATCATGGTTATATCCCCAAAAATGAATTTGTCATTGACTGTTTCTCTCCTTGTATTGTATAACTTCCTGACTAATTTCTATCATTTTCCTAGAACATTACTTCAGCTCATATTCATTTGAAATTGTCCCTCTTTCATTGTCTCAATTAAATCTGTCTTCATATAATAGATAATGTTCTCCAAAACTTCTCCAGCACATAGTATGCTCTAGCATCATTCACCTAAGAGACTGAAGCAATATAAAGTTACCAAATGCTGAAATGATGAGAAGCAGAAAGCTTATTTCCATATTGAGAGGAAGGTACTGGAGACTTTGTAGGATCCTCTAATAAGTATTTCTGAAAGTTTTGATGATGCAGCAGTAGCAGCAATATTCAGCATTACTAATGAGTACCATAATTGAAACTGAAGAATTATTTTTACAAACTCTCAAAGCTATTACAGACTGCTGGGCATAAAACATGTGACCATTTTGAAAGCATTCTAACTTCAACATAATCATTTGACACATTGCCAAAGTATCTGCAGTGGTGCAATCAGGCAACATATTATTTACATTCAAATTTATATTTAACCTGTTTTCTTGAATTGTACATAGTATGATTTCTTAATAACATTAATATTTGGAGTAATGATAATCAAAATATTGTATATGGCATCAGAATGTTACATGAACAGTTACACAGTTGTTTATTTCATCAAACTGTATTCTAATTCCTTCTCATGATTGGGCTTGCTATAGAACCAAAATCTAAAATAGGAAGTTTTAATGAATGTCTAATAAAATTGATTTTCTTCATCTTCCAATTTTCCTTATTTAGTCTTATCTTCCAATTTTCCTTATCTACTAAGAAGAAAATAAAAAAGACACTGTGGGTGGGGAGCACAGCTTTTAGTGATAAGAAGTCCTGTTACCTGTGGTTTGCACATTAAAGAAGTTAATGTTCTCCATCTGAACACTTCACTGCAAAGTGTGCTGTGCATCTGATCAACCCATTCCTTATTTAACACTCATGCTTCTTCCAGTTTCTTAATTGTTTCCATAAAAGTAGCCTACAAAAACATACGGAAATAATTTTGCTACTTAGATGAAAACTCATGGACAAAGAAAGATAAACTCATGTTTTCTACATTCTTTTTCTTTTTATCCAGTACCCAGCTGCCTTAATGAATTTGGGAGCTATTCTTCATCTCAATGGCAAACTTTTGGAGGCTGAATCAAACTATCTTCATGCCCTTCAGATTAAACCGGATGATGTCATCACACAATCAAATCTTCGCAAACTCTGGAATATTATGGAAAAACAAGGCTTAAGAACAACCAAAACATAATGCAGGGTTTTTAAAAAGTGTTAGTGATGTTTTTTTTTGTTTGTTTGCAAAGAGTTTAGAAAAAAAATAAAAATCCAAAATAATTTTTGGAGCACTCTTCTGTTGAGTACTCTTGCTAACTAAGCTGTAATTGTCAAAGGTTGTAATTGCTGCTAGGATAACCTACAGGGCTGCATTTTGATGTTTCAAATTGAAAATTAGTAAGGGGGTAAAATCTTTTTGATAAGTTTCATGAAGGACTTAATAATTATTGCCAAAATCCAGAAAATTAAAAAAAAAACTGAAACTGGAGCACCGGAAAGGGATCCACTTTAGCATATTCACTAGGGCATATTAGTCATTCTCACTTTGGTCATTTTTATGTGGTTTCTGATAGAAAAATCATGTTGGCCTACTGAGCATCCTTCCACTCAAACTAAGAATTTAGAAGAGGATAAAGACTGGCTTACATTTATTTTCTTAGGCTGTAATTCATTAAATGTATACTAAAACTAAATGTGTTTGCTATTTGTCTTGATATTGTATAACTCCACAGACCTGCCTATTGAGCTAATTTACATACTAGCTCAACCATTTGGGGGGGGAATGAAAGATGTGGTTTCATGTCTAATCTTCACTGGCAAAAGCATATTGGTAACTTGTTTGGTTGGCTGGCTGGCTGATTCTCTGAAAGTATAGAAACAAGGAAAAATGAAGGTGACTTGGAATGTAGAATTAACCATATACAATAGTACTGAATGAAGTAAATTAAGGCAAGCTCTCTGTCATCTTGTAATGTACTAGGCTCCAGAGCCTGAATAGTCAATTCCTTTTAAAAGTACAGCAGGTTGCTGAACCTACACTGTACAGTAAATGCTTTGCCCTGGTTGAAAACGGGAGTGATCTGTACTTTAAAACAGAAGCTATGCACTGGGTAGGAAAACTGAATCTTGCTCACGATTTCAACTTTATTATGCTTTGTTACTTTAACCAGCTTGCCTTACTTCCAATATCAGATCAGTGTTAAACTGGAGAGCCATGTCCATAATAATGAAATGTAAAGTATGGATTTAGGTTTATTCTTATCAACAATATGTATTTTATTTTTAAAAAAATCCATTGGTTCGCAGGCATTTTAAATATGAACTGGATAGACATATGAAGAAGAAACATGAATTTTTCCTGCCTTTTAGTATGTTGAAAGCAAAGGATAGAACAGTGTAGGTGAACATGTTACTAACATTGTTTTTGAAAATATGCAAACACTTGTAGCATGATTGCATCTGTACATGCTGTAGATTGCACCTGTGGCTTGACTACATGATGCATTGTGCATCAAGCACACACAAAGCAAACTACTATCTCCATTAAACTGATACCCAGGTTGCCAGTTTGTGTAAATATACTTTCAAAGTATGTTGTCATTGGATTAACAACAAATTTGTAGGCATGCATTTGGTGAATGCATTTTTGAAATGTTAGCAGCAGGATTTACCAGCTGTTTTGAAAAATATTGTGCTATCTGCAAGAAACTAAAAGAGTTTAATATTTTAAATAAATATTTAGTGAATCCACAAGGTGTTAGACTAAAAGGAATTATGTGACTGACAATAGCTGCCAATTATTTTTGCATTTATTTAACTATTTATAGATGAAGAGAAAAATGTGGTCAGATTCTAACCCAATTCTGCATTATTTTCTTTGGTTTAACATTTCAACGTATTTAGCCTAATGTTATGATTTGCATAAAAGCATCATTTAAAAATTAGACCATTTACCAATTCCCTTTATTATTAACTAGGCAAATTACACTATAATTTCAAAATGGCATATATACCCATCAGTCATTTTTATATCAGTTTGACTGGCACCAAAGAGCTACTGTAGACATATCCAAGGGCTTGCTATGGCTGGCTTAATTTTTCATCTAGGAAACACATAGCCAATTCTAAATTCATACTTAAAGCCACTTTGAATTAAAATGGGAATCATGGGTGGTGGTTTCAGAAATAAGAGAGCTAGTTATGTGATCCTTTGCATCCTGGCACTATATCCTGCAACATCCATAGATTGAAGGTTAGATGTCTCTTAAGAATCCTCCCTATGTTAAAAAAAAAGTGTTTGTATTGAATATCATTCCAGTGTTGCTACTTTGGAATTGATGCATTATTGAAGGTTTTTATTTGCCAACTGTAGCAAATAGTTATTAGCTAGGATTCCACAACTGTTGCTAGTCTTCTGGTTGCTTTTCATGGTGTGCTTTTAAATGTGTAAAGAATGTATTGGTGTTTAGAAAGAAACAGGAACACATTTATTCTGTGCATTTTAGTCACCCCAGTTTTCTATGTCAACTTATTAGGGAACAATGGGCTATTTTCTCAGCATAATTTATGATACTCTGAGCTTTCTTGATTTTCCATTAGGAGTACCATTGTTAGAAACATTTCATTATTAGGCACCACCTTCTAATTTCTGTTTTCTTACATTGGCCTATTTTATTTTAGAGCTTTGTGCAGATGAGTGACCTTTCAATTTTTTCTTTCCAGTTGCAGTTCCAGAAACTGTTTTATGGGATAGAAAAACTAAAATATTAACCAGTGAAATTCAATATTTTTACTGTTATGCATTCAGATATGGATAAAATGCAATGTTAGCTACTGTCTATTTAACTGAACAATGTACTGTTGCATCATTTTCTCAAAACTGTAAAACCAAATGCTGTATTAATGATGAAGATTGAATTTTTAGCATCATCCTATGCATGTATACTCAAGAATAAATCCAATTAAATTCAGAGGGTTGAACCCCATGGAATTGTGTATAGGATAGCAATTTAACTGTATTAGCATGACATTCTGAAATGTTAAACTTCAGCATCAGATGCAAGGTCAACTTCCTAGTTGTAACATTTCACTTTTCATTATACCATCTCCCTTTTTATGTTCTTTATTCTTAATGACATTTCTTATACACTAGATTTCCATGAAGTTGTACAGGAGTTTTGCTTGTCTCAAATTGAACAATGACAAACTGTTAAAATAAAATCATGTTTTTCCATGCATTTTCAGTATAGGGTTAGGCTTTATATCTCTCAATTTTCAAATAAGTTTAAAATTGTTGTCTCTGCTCAGGGATTTGTGGTGGATATTGCAGACAGTGCTTAAAAATAAAAGCACAAATTTACTAAATTAAATTTTTATTTTTTGAGAAAGCATATTTGTATAAATTATCAAGATTTGTAGGGTTTCCTTTTTGTAGAAATAATTGTTTATGTGCCAGATAAGAAAATCCACTTTGTTTTCAGTAATAAATGATTGATAACAAATACACCGAATTCAATGTCATCTTTTATTGAATATTAATTTTATTGAATATACTGTATATTAACTATCATAATAAAAAAGTAATAGCATGTTTATTTTTATTGAAAATGGCTGAATTGAATGTACTCTATTAAACCATAATATAGTTTCTTTGATTTTAGTTTATAATGATGTCTGAACCCTCATAAACTATTTTCTGTAATTTGAAAATATGGGTGAACTAAGGCATATGATAAATCATGGTTCAAACAAAACATGATTTATAAACTCTGTTACACACTAGCAATTGTGCTAGACAATATTTCTCTGCATATTCTAGACAATACTCTCTAGTGCTGTCTCTTATTTGTTCCTCGCTGTTCCCTGAAAAAGATTGAAGATTTGTCCCTTTTTACACTTCATGGGGAAAAAAAACCTGTGAATAATTGGGTTGTACTTGTTCACAAGATTCTGGACATGCTTCTTAATTATTTTCAGAAAATAGCTTTAATTATGATTTAATTCAATGTCAAAATTGTAAAAGAAATATGTTTTCCATTAATTATGATAAGGAAATCCAGTGGATTTAATTTATTTTTTAATCGAGAAGAAGATCCTGGATAGCATCACTGATGAGGTGCAGTCATCTTGATATAGCTCTAATTCTGACACAGAGATCCTTATTTACTGTAGTTTGGGGTGCAATGGGAACCCCCACCCCACCCCCGATTTAGCCCCTATCTTTCATTTAGAATGTTAAAAGAAAGAAAAATGAAGGCTACCAATATATGTTAACGTAATGACTGGACCTAAAGCATATGATGGTCAGATTCAGTGTTAACTTTTGGTCTATGAGATTTCCAAAGTTTTGTATTTGTTTTGTTTTGTTTTTCCATGTGGATGTGAAATGACAAACTTGTCTCTGGATTAATGTGTTTTTTGTTTTTGATCTTTCGGAATATAATTGATTAAAAATAAGTGCAATAGTATTTAAAGGGATTTGCAACGTACCTGTTAGAATGTCATTATGACAACATATCTGAAATAAATATACAACACAAACAAAAATAAAATTAAATAGTTTTACTAAATAGATACCAATTCAAAGTGGTGAGAGAATGAGTCGCTTAGTATAATTACATGCCAGGATAGCTAAATCTGATAACAAAAATAGTTTTGTTTTTTGTAGTGTGAAATAGAATTTCTTTTTTTATTTGCTTCATACTATCCCTTATTCTTAATTTTTATGTTTATTGTTAAAATATCAAAATATAAAGAAAGAAGGGAAAAAAGTAGGATGATAGAAAAAAGTGAGGCTTTTACATTTGAATTAAACAGAAAAAAGAAAAACATGTTTTTAGTAATATGCCCCCACTTTCCTTCCGTTTATATTTCCAACACTACATTGCATCAAGCATCAGTAATTGTTCGCTTCCTTATGAGTCTTAAAAATCAAATTTCAGATGTCTAAACCTGCCTTACTCTGTGACATATTGTATACAAGGGAGCCATTTCTTCTTGAATTGTTAAATGTCTGTTGTGGATATATGCTGTCAGTTTTGCTGTTACAGCATATTATCCACTGTTAGTCACCCATCTGATAGCATAGACAAGGTTTCTCATTTTAGTATCATGTACAAAATGAATTGATTATCTCCCTCCATTGTACTATCTTTGGGACTGTATTTTATTCTAATACAAAGCTAAAATCATAAATATTTTGCAGCAATAAGTCTTGGTAAAGCTCCATTACGCAAAGGAAGGCTATTCTTGATAGAAGTGCTAATTCTAGCTTGTTTCTTTGGGAAGATCATGCCTGACCCTAATAACATTTGATCATATTAAATTGCTAGTAAAACTGAGCCATTAATGAATCGGAATCATTCATGCCAGACCAATAAAGCCAATTATTTTGAAGGGAAAAAAATGAAAAACACTCATCAGCATTCTTGAGATGATAATCAATCAAGTCTGCCCTTCAAAATATTCATCTCATGACTGGGTACTACATGGCAGGCATAGCAATCAGATTTTTTTGGGTGATGTTGTAAATGGGAATCTTTTCTTTTCCCAGGCAACTGTCATAATCGATCAAGCATCTCATCATTAGCCAGCCAGCCAGGATATTGTCATGGTTGTCTAAAAAGAAACTATATTCAACTTTGCAGGAAGCAATACAGTACTAGGTCAAATATTCTATCAGGACATTTCAGAAATATAATACTATATTTTGCCATAATAGGAACGTCCAAGACAGTCCACAGAGAATGCAAATAATTTTTTTAATAAAGATAAACCAAATTCAGAATAAATTTTATGCAGATAATAAATTTCCAGTTCAGTTTATAAGCTCCACAAAAAAGTCACAACATGTGAACCATGCTTAAATGTATACCTATACATCCGAAAATCATTAAGGGTCATTTGTATGTAAATAAAAATCTTTCCATGTTTGTTGCAACAGAACAAAAATATTTAAGGATACAGTATATACTGTAGTATGTCATACCAAATCCACTGGCTGAGTGATTACTACTCCTTTCTATCAGAAGTGATTCTTGCCTTAGGATAATAATGGTCCAGGTATTCTTGATCTATTCCCTAATAGTTATGATTCTTTCTCTCTCTTTCTCTTTCTCTCTCTCTCTCTCTCTCTCTCTCTCTCTCTCACACACACACACACACACACACACACACACACACATTTTTGGTGCTGAGTTCCCAAAGTGCACTAACCCTAAACCCAAAATGCAGTGCGAGCTGCCCCTGCACCCCCCTTGCCCATTTTTGGCTTCCAGATTGCTGCAGGAGGATTTCCAGGCCCAAAATGGGGCATGGGGTTTGCGTGCATGAGTGCAAACCCCCAAAATGCAATGTGAGCACCCGTGCATGCCCCTCCCCCATGCATGCATATCAGAGACCAGCTGGCTGGTGGGAGGCATGCGTGCATGCGCAGTGGAGCTAGGCTGGGGCAATGGCTGGTGTGCCCGTAGAAAGGGCTCTGCATGCCACCTATGGCACACGTGCCATAGGTTCGCCATCACGGATCTATCCTATCTCTCTGTCTCTTTCTGATCATCAGTTAATACAAATATTTTATGTATTTTGTCTTTGTTGAATCTTCCTCTTTAAGAATTTAGAATAGAGTCTTGTTCTATTTTAAAAGACAATTTGGAAATTATAAGATACATAGAGCCAATTTTTTTTTCTGCTCATGGACAATCTCAGAAGATGAAAGAGGAGAGCATCCTGACTGTTAGTATACTTACAATGAAGCTTCATTTTTTTCTGCTCCAACCACATTAATATCAAAAATAGGAAAAGCGAGGACAAAACAAATTGTTTTGGAACTATTGAGTCAAAGCTTCAGTTTCTTGGAAAATTACAACTTGCAACTATTCAGAGGGAAGAAATCTAATGAAAAATAAGTAGAAAAGGAAAAAAATGCAGACATGTGCTCCTCCTATCTAATCAGCCTAGCAAGATTTAGTTTGTGTTCCAACTCCACAGATTGTCCTACCCATTTGTAATATGGTTCTACCTCTCCTAAACTCAGTGGGTTATTCTTGTCACTATATATTTTATGGGAATAGCTATTGCTTTCATATGCAGACATTCAAATGTATTCAAAATTATTTTGCATAGTTTCCCAGGAGAGAAACATTTTGTTTCAAGGGCAACTCAATTAATGTGGAATTGTAGCATTGTGTATAATAGTCTTGGGGCTAAATAAGTTATTTTTCCAAACTTTGATGTTGATGACAATTTTAAAATATAGTGCATTTTATTACTTTGGTTTGGTTCTAGTTGAAGTATGAAATTTCCAGAAGTATACAAGAAAATTAATGCAAGGCAACCTATTGTCTCTTTCTTTAATGGAAAACCATTATTTCATTCTTCTGGTTTTTGTCCTCTTTGTGAAGACATCACTCAAGCAAATAGCAATGCATTTTTTTTCAACGTTTACAGATGAAGGAATTCAAGTTTCCTTTTAGTGCTGTTACTGTATGTTCTGTATTAAGTGAGAGGGAACTTATGATGCCAAAAAGACTACAATCTAGGGATTCGCAACAAAGCTTGCAAATATCTGGAGCGAGAAGGAAATAAGTTCAACATTTCAATTTTCCTGTTATTTAATTCATTATTTAATTTATCTCTGCCCATAATTCAATGCTTATTCTTTTAGCATAGAAATAGACTAGTAATGATGTTATATAGATCATCAGATAGATGGACAAAAAGTTGGATAGATAGATAATGTTATATAGAGCACATGCTTCCATAAGGATGGTGAAGGTTCCTTCTTTTACATGGCATTTTATGGGATCTAGGAAGTGTGTTTTTTCTGTAGTTGCCCTTGCTTTCTGGAACAATCTGACCCTCCTCTGTGATATAAAATAGCTCCCAACTTTCCTTGCCTTTAAGAAAGCCCTTAAGATCTGGTATTTCCCACAGGCAGTGGGGATCGGTTGAGTGGGTGTTCCCTCTTTGACTATTTTGTTATGTGCTTGGACAATATTTCGTTATATTGCATATTTGTTATTAATTTTCTTATTTTTTTCCTTTTAGATTTATTGTATATTAATGCTGTAGGCCTCTCAGAATCAGAGTGTCTGAGCTGGGCATTCTTATAATTCAATAAATAAATAAATAAATAAATAAATAAATAAATAAATAAATAGTAAGCACTCAGAAGTCCGATGAATTAGCTAAATGGAAGAACAATTCTGCCTCATTCTGAATTGGAGATGAGATAATTCCTTGTGAATTGGACTGGTGCCAAGAAATGACCATTTTGGATTTGTTCTAGGGTGATATACATAAATAAGATAACAATAGCTAAGTCTGAACTTGAAGGGGGGGAAGGTTCCAGGGTTGAAAATGAGTCACTTAGAAAAGACAATAAAACAAAGATTTTAATATTTAGACTATCCTGCTGGACTACTGAAGGGCTATGCAATAGTTTGCATTGCAGGTACAAAGAAAAAATGAAATTCATGTTTTACTAAATTAACAGCTGTACCACTAATACAGTTGCCTCAAGCCACTGATTATAGGTGTCACCAAAGGTAGCAAGAATTAATGTTGCCAACTTGCATACTATCGCCCTTGACATAATAATAAATGGTAAACTATTTGCTATTCTACATGTAGCAACTGCAGAATTTCTAGGCTCAGATTGTTTTAGGATCAAGTTCTACTATGAATCTATGAAAAATAAAAAATAAAAATTAGTTATTAGTGGAAGTGACTAAAATTCAACTAAAACATCTTGTATACAAGAAATATATAATTAATATAAAAATGATCAAGCAGTATCACATTATCACATTCAGATTATGCTTAGCATATTCAATCAATATGACTTTAGTCAGACATCAATGTTACTTTCATTATTATGCTATACTACTGAAGTCAGTGGATTCCTCTACAATTAACCTATTTTAACCTTTAGTCTTATTTCTAACATCACATCATTTAATGTTAGCATGAATAGTAATCATTAGTTTTGAAAGACGATTGCCTCTTTAACCCTGAAAATTCATTAACATCATACAGATTCCAGATGCAATTTTAGTAATCTACAATTGCCAATAATTTAGAGCTTCATAAGAGTGTTTTATTTCAAGTTTGATGACTATGAACACTTAATTATTGCCAATGTCTCTTTAATTCAAACTTGATGCTTCTAATGGGTCAAGGGGGCAAAGTTGGCTGTCTCAAATATTTTTCATCTATTTGGAAGCTCACATTTTTTGGTGCTGTCATCAAATTATTCTGTTGATTGACTTGCCTGAAATCATTACTCCTTTTTGATATATTTTAAAATGGCCTTGATACTTGATTTGCTTGGTGTTTCTCAATGAAACAAGAAATAATTAGAGTCAAGAAGCTAAGTGGGGTTGGTTGTAGTCAGTATATGGGAGATGACCAGGAAATTTCAGGTTTATAGGTTAGATAGTGAAATTGCAAATTATTTCAGAAGAAGGACTTGGCAAACTTCTTCTATAGGGTAAACCAGAAAGCTCTGTGGATCTATCAGTGATGTCCACCAAGAGATGAACTTCATTTGAAGCAAATATTTTATCCAAAAAAAATTATTTATTTATAATGAGAAAAATACAAATACATTTCTACTAGAAATACAAGCAGAAACAGAACAAAATTACTTCATCATAAAAAGATTAATTAAACTGTAACAAGTGGAAGATGCAACATATTGTGTTATACTCATTAGACAGATTTAAAATAAACAACTGATTACAGAAAAATCAACTTCATCTGTACAATATTCCAAAACTGTCCTATTAAACAGTAGACTATAGATTAAAGATCTTAATATTTGATTTATATTTCAACCACTTTCGTTAAAGTTGTTCAACCAACTGCTGAACTATGCACATGTTCAGTAGCAGCATATGCTCTGTCCATCAGCTAGATCATGGCATTGTGCTGTACACAACACAATTCTAATTTTGCAGTTTTTGTAAATCAGAAAAATGGCCTACCATGATGATTTCCTTTTAAAAAAACATATGAAAAAGCTGGTGCCCAATATTAAATGAAATACTATATAGATTAGAATGTGCTTTATTTTCAGGATGGATATGGGCTAGGGCAGTGATGGTGAACCCAAACTAGAATGCTTGTGCACATATGCTGGAGCACTGGAAACCCAAAGATCAGGTGGCCGACATGCACATGCACACCGGCCAGCTGGTCTTTGGGTTTCTGGCGTTCTGGCACACATGAAGATAAGCTGGCCAGTGCGCATGCATGCACCGAAAACCAGAACAACTGGCGATGGTGCATGTGCCCACAGAGAGGGCTCTGCATGCCACCTCTGGCACGCGTACCATAGGTTCGTCATCACAGGGCTTGGTTGGATCCCCCTGCAATCATCTGCCAGTTGAGGTTTCCCCTTTTAATCCTGTTTCCATTTCATCGAGGGAATGCAAATGGGTAGAGATTTCCTCTGAGTTGGTGCCATCCTCCAGTTTATCAATGAAAATACATTGGGATTGTTATGCAGATTTTGGATGCATGTTTCTGCAGTTTATTACTTTGCCATTTACAAGTGAAACTAGAAAAATTAGAATATTGTGCAAAAGTTAATTTATTTCTGTAATGCAACTTAAAAGGTGAAACTAATATATGAAATAGACTCATTCAATGCAAAGCAAGATAGTTCATGCCGTGATTTGTCATAATTGTGATGATTATGGCTTACAGCACATGAAAACCCCAAACCACAATCTCAGAAAATTAGAATGTTACATGCAATCAATAAAACATAGAACAATATCGGACCTCTGAAAAGTATAAGCATGCATAAATACTCAGTACTTGGTTTGGGCCCCTTTTGCAGCAATTACTGCCTCAATGCAGTGTGGCATGGAAGCTATCAGCCTGTGGCACTGCTGAGGTTCTATGGAAGACCAGGATGCTTGAATAGCGGCCTTCAGCTCTTCTGCATTGTTCGGTCTCATGTCTCTCATCTTTCTCTTGGCAATGCCCCATAGATTCTCTATGGGGTTCAGGTCAGGCGAGTTTGCTAGCCAATCAAGCACAGTAATCCCACGGTCATTGAACCAGGTTTTGATGCTTTTGGCAGTTTGGGCTGGAAAATGAAGTCAGCATCCCCATAAAGCTTGTCTGCGGAAGGAAGCATGAAGTGCTCCAAAATCTCCTGGTAGATGGCTGCGTTGACCCTGGACTTAATGAAGCACAGTGGACCAACACCAACAGATGATATGGCTCCCCAAATCAACACAGACTGTGGAAACTTCACACTGGACTTCAAGCATCTTGCAGTATGTGCCTCTCCATTCTTCCTCCATACTCTGGGTCCTTGATTTCCAAATTAGATGCAAAAGTTGCTCTCATCAAAAAAGAGGACTTTGGACCACTGAGCAACACACCAGGTCTGTTTTTCTTTAGCCCAGGTACGACGCTTCTGACATTGTTGTTCAGGAGCGGCTTGACAAGAGGAATATGACATTTGAAGCTCATGTCCAGGATCCGTCTCTGTGTGGTGGCTGTTGATGCACTGACTCCAGCCTCAGTCCACTCCTTGTGAAAGTCCCCAACATTTTTGAATGGCCTTTTCCTGACAAGCCTCTCCAGGCTGCGGTCATCCCTGCTGCTTGTGCACCTTTTTCTTCCACACTTTCCCCTTCCACATAACTTTTTATTAATGTGTTTTGATACAGCACTTTGGGAACATCCAATTTCTTTTGCAATTATCTTTTGAGGCTTTCCCTCCTTATGGAGGGTGTCAATGATGGTTTTCTGCACAATTGTCAGGTCAGCAGCCTTTCCCATGATTGTGATTCCTACTGAACCAGACTGAGAGACCATTTAAAGGCTCGGGAACCCTTTGCAGGTGTTATGGCTTAATTAGCTGATTAGAATGGGATACTTTGAGCCTAGAATATTGCACCTTTTCACAATATTCTAATTTTCTGAGATTGTGGATTTGGGGTTTTCATGAGCTGTAAGCCATAATCATCACAATTATGACAAATCACGGTTTGAACTATCTTGCTTTGCATCTAATGAGTCTATCTCATATATTAGTTTCACCTTTTAAGTTGCATTACTGAAATAAATGAACTTTTGCACAATATTCTAATGTTTTGAGTTTCACCTGTATCTTACCTGATAAAAAGTTAAAGACATACTTGTTTTGTTATGGTCATTGACTAGGCAGTATATTATATGAAACTATATATCAATACAATAATACAACAAAACATTTATTTATTTTTGGACCCTTGAAAAAAATGACTCAAGGCAGTTTACAATATCACTAAATGAGCAAATACATTAAAACAGGTGAAAAGAATAAAAATTACATCAATTTCCATAGTTAGGGTGCCAAGAAGTAGTTGTTGAACTAGTATTATCTTTACTGCCTTTCTAAAAGCAAGAACTACGGATCCTGTATAAACTCTGTATAGCAACTATTCCCTAAAAGAGGGGCTAAAATCCCCACAGTTCTTCCCAGCAACTCTTCTAACTTTCTGTGAAACAGGAACCCAATGCATTTTGGAGGGAGCAATTGGCACATACAGAATGAAAACTGAGCAGACAAGAAGGAAAACAATTTCTGAATGACAACAATTTCTTGTAGATATGATCCAGTCTGTGATTCTTTTATATTTTATTTTTTATCTCATCTCATCTTTACATCCACAGTGCCTACATAATGGCCTGAGTTATGGATATGTAGCTGGGTACCATCAGCAGTTTATGATACTATTCTCAGTTTGACAGATTTCTCTTCTGGCAACTTCAAGTTATACAAGAAAGTGAAGATGTCAAGTCACGATCTGGGGTTTGCCATACCTGCGGGGGGAGGTGGGCAGACAACAGAGCAGTGCAAACAAGGGAGAGCAACCAGAGCGACACTGCAGCTATGGTGCGGGGGCTTCTGGTTGCTGCGACGAACAGCTGCTCACCAGCTGATTGCTCTTCTGAATGGGCCTCCACTCAGGAGCGAGTGAACTGCTGCTGGATGTGCAAGGAGGCCAAAACCACTGGATGTCGAATGTTGGTTGACCAGCAGGTGTGTCTGGAGGACGTGTTCCCTGGTCTATAAAGTGCACTGGGAGGCGAGAACTCCCAGCACTGACTATGCAAGGGACTTTGTTCCCCACACATCGTATACCGAGTCTCCAGCCTTCTTTTGACAATTACAATTTGGTATGCTGAGTTTCTTGGTTTACTGAGCGTGTTTGCTTTAGTCCTTACCAGATCTTTGAGAGAAGAGCCAACATAAAATAGTATTTTCCACCTTCAACACCTACAGGTATTCTAACTCAGTTGCATGTTGCATCTTTCCAAAGAGACAGCACCTGCCATCATGCACAACTAGATATCATAATACAAAGCATATCTGAATTCAGGCTGCGATGCTTATGCTGGAACTAAATTTAGATGAATTTGTACCATAGTACTAAACTTATTTAGATTCTGTCAGCAGAAAATGCTGAGATGTTTATTGATTATACTATCCTATAAATTCCTGCCCTTGCTGCTCTCTGACCTGACTAATTAATGATTTTCTCTGCTGTCTATATGTAATTACTTCCTCCATTTCCTCTTATTAGGTTTAGGTCCTGGACACTCACCTTAGGATATATTTACCTGCTATAAATGCAAAACAACAACAACAACAACAACAACAACAACAACCAAAAGCCCTGTGACTAGCACCCATCAGAACAAGTTGGGTGGTTTTAAAAAAAGGAAAAAAGATATTGATTAGAAATTAAATTAATTTAGATTAATACCCCATTTTTATTTGTCCAAGTGTATACGATCTCCTTCTGTTTTCCACACAGCAATATAGACATCTGAAACTGACAACCATACATATATAGCAAGTATCAAAGGGCATAGCTTGTGTTATAATGTCATGACATACATTTGCTTACTTCATTTCCTTGTCCTCCTTCTGAGAAAGCCTGTATTTAGAATCCAAATAAGCAATATAAAAAAATACCCAGGGAAGAGGGAGAATTAAATCCATGGAGGATAGCAAACAATGCTGACAATTTGTAGGCCAATGAAAAAAGTTTGAGAATCAGGAAAGAACTTTCCCCAAAGATTGTACTGCTATTCAGTAGATTAAATAAAACTTAAATAGGATACTTTTCTGGAAAAAAAACTGGAAAAAGAGGGATTGGGGAGTAGAAATAGATCAAAATTAAAAAAAATATTCTTTCTTTTATTAAGTGTTTATTAAACATTCTATTCCACCAACTACTGAGATCTAATGTTAATGGCAGCAATTGCCAAACCAATACATTTTGAGCAAGTTAGGCATTTTGTGATGTGGTAAAGCACACATGGAAAAACTCTTGGGGAGGCTTCCAGATTTTGCTAAATGCACTCAAGAAAAGAATCAAGATAAAATATGATTTCAATGCATCTGTGTCTAAGTCAGTTTAGCGTTTCACATTGATTTATGTCTAATGTATCATTTTTACAATGTAACATTATATAACCTAAAAATATTTTCCCATGTATGATTGAGATGGAGATCCCATTTAATGGGAGATATTTCTCTTCTGAAAGTGAAGGAAAAGTTATATTAAAATGTCCAGTAATCATTAATTTGTTTCTTGAATAACAATCATAATTATTTTAGTATTATTCTCTGAAAATATTCTAAATTCCAATAAGAAGGTATTCAATCTGACAAGGATATTACATTTATTTCAGCAAATACATCTGCAAAAAGCATGTTGTTGAGTCATTTTCAGCATAAGCTCTTACTCAAACTAATTTTGACAGTCTAATAAATAATGATTTAAAAAACTGATTAAAAACCATAATTATTAAAATTGGACAAAGATCAGCAATCAGAAAAACATCTGTTCCCAAAACTATCCCACAATCCAGAAAAAGGGCTTCTAAAATCAAATATAATTTGTAAAACTTTATTGTATGTGTACATTAAATTGCAAACTTTGGGGGATAAATGGGGAAAAGGAGGGGCTTGTTGGTTGCCATCCATCAAAATGATGTATTGTAAATATAGATTGGGAATCAGTTCATGACCCAAAATATATTGAACATAAACTCTATGCTATTCACTTCTAAGCTTTCAAAAACATAAATAAATGATTACTGCCTCATATTAATCCTTTCATTATTGTTAGGGAAGGGAAGAAGGCTTTCTCAATCCAATTGTATTCTGTTGTTTGCTTTGCTTACTGGCAAATGTGTGCATATTTGTGTGTTTGTGTGTGTGTGTGTATGTATGTATATATGTATACGTATTTCAGCTTCTGAGGAGGATACATGTTATAGTACCTTTCCTCTTTCCTTCTTTTACAATAACAGAGGAATACAAAGTTGGTTTTTTGACCAAAGCCAAAACAAGTTCTGTGGATGTTTATGATATTTTTTGTTGATTTATGGATTTATACATGAATAAGGGGATGGATATGGGAGGAAGAGGAAGAGGGAATGATACTTGCATGCAACATTAGTGGGTGAAAATTTACCAAATTTCTATTTGTCATGATGAAGATCAGAAGCCACTTCTTTAAGTATTTTTTTTTCTCTTTGATTTCTTCCTTTTTCTTCTTTTCTTCCTTTACACCTTTTTATTCTCTTTATTCTTTTTCTTTCTGAGGTTAGATTGCAGCATCTTACTATTGTTATTAAAATTTAAAATAAAATTATAAAGAAGAGAAATTGTAGCTGGGAATAAAATATAATTTCAACCTCTTACAAGTGAAAGTAGTCACGCTTCTCCTATAAATGCTCCTTTGGTTGCATTGACCGATGATCTCTGGAGAGCTAGAGATGGAGGCCATGCTTCCATCCTAGTTCTCCTTGACCTCTCAGAGGCTTTCGATACCATCGACCATGGTATCCTTCTGCGACGACTGCGGGAGATAGGGGTGGGCGGCACTGTTTTGCAGTGGTTCTCCTCCTATCTCTCGGATAGGTCGCAGTCGGTGTTGGTGGGGGGGCAGAGATCGTCCCTGAGGCCCCTAACTTATGGGGTGCCGCAGGGGTCGGTCCTATCCCCCCTACTATTTAACATTTACATGAAACCGCTGGGCGAGATCATTCGGAGGCACGGGATAAAATACCACCAATATGCGGACAATACACAGCTGTATCTGTCTGCCCCGTGCCAACTCAATGAAGCGGTGGACATGATGAACCGGGGTCTTGAGGCCGTTAAAGACTGGATGAGAGCAAACAAGCTGATACTCAACCCAGACAAGACCGAGTGGCTGTTGTGTTTTCCTCCCAAAAATTTGACCAACGTACCATCACTCAGGCTGGGGGGACAAAATCTACACCCCTCAGAAAGGGCCCGCAACTTGGGAGTCCTCCTGGACCCACAGCTGACTTTTGACCACCATCTTTCAGCTGTGACCAGGGGGGCATTTGCTCAGGTTCGCCTGGTGCGCCAGTTGCGGCCCTACCTGAATCGGGAGGCCCTCACAACAGTCACTCGAGCCCTTGTGATCTCCAGGCTGGAATACTGCAATGTGCTCTACATGGGGCTGCCCTTGAAGAGCATCCGGAGACTTCAGCTAGTCCAGAATGCGGCCGCGCGAGTGATCGTGGGCGCACCACGGTTCGCCCACATAACACCGATCCTCCGTGAGCTGCACTGGCTACCTGTCGATCTCCGGGTGCACTTCAAGGTTCTACTTACCACCTATAAAGCGCTCCATGGTAGTGGATCTGGCTATTTGAGAGACCGCCTTTTGCCAATTACCTCCCTGCGTCCCATCAGATCGCATAGAGTTGGCCTCCTCCGTATTCCATCCGCCAGTCAGTGCCGACTGGCGACTACTCGGAGGAGAGCCTTCTCTGTTGCAGCTCCGACGCTATGGAACAAACTCCCCGTGGAGATTCGTACCCTCACCACCGTTCAGGCCTTCCGCACAGCCCTCAAGTTCTGGCTAGCCCGTCAGGCCTGGGGATAAGTTCACTTTCGCCCCTCCCAAATGTCGAGTGAATGTTATGTTTTTACTGTTTAATTTACTTTTGTTCACATCTCTTTTTGTATTTGTCCTACACTCCCTTTCCCCCTTATTGTAAGCCGCCCTGAGTCCCCTCAGGGAAAAGGGCGGCCTATAAATGTGCAATAAATACAAAAAAAACAAAAAAACAAATAAAGCCTTCAGGGACATAAATCACAATTGTGAGACTTGTCAAGTTATCAGTCCAATTATAAGACAATATGTTGACAGTGAATATTGAATTATGTTTAGCTGTATGCTGTAATAAATATGAAATGTTTTGGTGCTTCTGGCTTTTTAAGCATTATTTATTTTGAAGAAAGATACCATGGGTCAGTATTTTAAATATTTATTCATTTATTTGATTCATTTCCATGCCACTGTCATCAAAAAGACTCTTGGCATATTACATTGAAAAATAGTAAAAAAGAAAAATATGGGGAGCAATAAATAACCATACAATAATACAAACCATAAACTATATAGATGGCATCAGATCTGGGAAAGGATCTATGAAATAGCTTGGTGTTTAAACAAGACCAACAAAGATGAAGCTAGCCTCATTTCCACAGTGTTGCTACTCCTACAGAAGAGCACATCTCTCACCTGTCCATTATCACCCCATCACCTCCTACTAGTTGTAAAGCTTATTAAAGTATTTTAGATTCCTGGTTTCCACCAGCATCTTTTCTCTTTTGCTTTGTTTTTCTAAAACAAAAAACAAATATTTTTTTTGTTTAAAAGATGTCCTCTTTGACTTTTAGATATTTGTGTCATTTGTTAAATGAAAAGAGAGAGAATAAAGATGCAAGTGATATTTGAATAAACTTGAGTGAAAAATTTGTATTTGACAAATGCATCAGTTTGGAGCTCCAGCTTCTTCTTAGGGATATGAATTGTCCCTGTCCCAAAACATGATTAGATCCAGCCATGGAGTCAAAGGTTATAAAAGTTCAAGACAGGGATGTCTTAGGGGCAGCATGGCTGGCTGAGGAATTCTGGGAGTCCACAAGTCTTAAAGTTGCCAAGATTGGACATTCCTGGTTTAAGACAACCATGCAATTGAAGTCCTGAACCTCCCTCCTTTTTACAAGCACTTTAATGAGTAAAAAGGCTCAGCTTCAAATACATGGTTGTAGCATCATCTTGATTGATCCAGGGCACTTTTTGGATGCAAAATGATGACTGAGATGTTTCAAAAATTGTTGCTGCTACTGCTGCATGTTTTAGCAATATTAAAAATATATGAAAAGGAAATTGATGGCATCTATTAAGAAATTATCACCCTTCTTAAGAAACTTGAAGTATTTTTGAAGTATACTTGAAGTATTTTTCCTTGCCTCTAAAAAACTTAATAAAGTAATCTTTAATATCAGCCTTTCTCAAAATTGGATAAGGACTTCTAAGTCATTGTTTGTGTGCCATTCTACAATGAAAATGAAGAAATAACTCCTATTTCCAAACACATCTAAATTTGAAGAGAATGTAGAGGGATTTATTCAAGCAATATTTTTTCTGTCCTGCATGTGAACCTCAGCTTTATGAAAGAAATCTGAGATCTAATTTATTTTTATTTACTAGACTTATTCACTGCAAGAATATACAAAAGAGAATGTTTCAATGAGAACTACTCAATATTCTTTTCTTGCATGAAGGCTGAAATTTGATGGCTTTGAATAAACCCCAGTCTTCTGCTTTATGTGAAATGATCCTTTCTGATCAGCATAAACATCTGTTCAGCATAAAAGCAATGACTGATACTTTTTCTAGGTAGCAAGGTCCTCCTGACCCCAAGTAGCTAAGTGCCATGAAACATCTATATTTTGGGATCTTTTAGCGTGTAAGCTTACTTTTTGAAATGTTTTGGTTATTTAAATATATGAGATTCAGCAAAAAAACTAAAGTGTTTTGAACAATTGGTGCAGCTTGAAATAGTTCTTTGAAATGTTTTGTTATACTGTGGAGACATGATTACTATGAATGAGAGCAAGTTTGGTCTACTAGTTAAGGCAGCGGACAGAAAACAGAAAACTCTGAATTTTACTCCTACTTTATGCATCAAAATCATTTGAGCAATTTGGGGGCAGTCATGCTCTCTCAGCCCACAATGTCAGGCTCAAGCAACAAGCTGATTGGTCAATTCCTCTTGCAACTAATAGATCAACACTCAAGCTGAACAAAGTGGAACCTGCACTTGTGGGAAAAACACTAGGAAAGGAAAAAAATATTAGTTTTACCTATTTATTAACAATTATTTAGTGTTAACTTTCCATAAACTTTAACAGAACACCATTAACCAGGATCAAAAAATTTTAAAAGTTGAACAAGCAACTTCCTTAGGTACATGCTACACCTTCAGATCACAAGATACAATCCTAATAGCCAACTCTTCACAGCCGTTTAGAAGCCTAATAAAGCAGAATACACACACACATACACACACACACACAGAGAGAGAGACATTTAACTTTTATTGATTTGTCCAAGAATAAAATATAAAGCAAAATAGAAATAGAAAATTAAGGAAGGAAAAAGAGAGGGAGAAAGAAAATATGGGTACAATGGGAAAAAAGCAAAAAAGCAACTTCTGACTCTTTTTAGCACAGTAGAAGATAACAACATTACAGCCTCCACATTTTACTTTTAAACATTAACATATACCAGCCATTTCTATAACAACAAATGTATCTAATTGGCAAAACCGAAGTCTACGTTTCGTTTTTTTCCATCACAGAATATTGAACATTTAAGCAAATGAATGTTTATGGTTCATTATTATTTTACTTTGTTTTTGAACTTTGGAAGAATTTGTTCAACAGGGATCGTAAGAGAGAAACTTACTAGCTACCTACCTGTAGGATAAAATTGTACAATTGATTCAGAGAGGCTAGCAGGAAGTGAAGTATTTTAGCCTTAAGGGGCACACTGATGCTTCGCTAGCAATCTAGTACAGGATGAGCGCCTTGCAGTCTGTTGTCAAAATCTACTTTCCTTGCAATGAATCCATTTTGAATATGTACTGTATGTGAACAAATATTTCTAAAACACCATGCATCTCTAATATCCTTTCATCCAAACAGAATGTAACCTTTATATCCTACCTTTGTGCCACAAAGAGAACTTGTATTAAATGCAGAGTTGAAAACTTCGGCATCATGTATTACCTTTAAAAACATTCAAGTGAAATGGCTTTATGATTTTTCACCTCATTCTTTCTCACAATAATTTTCTATGAAGTTTGTTGCCTCTGAATAGCATCTTATCTGAGATTTCTTGATAGTAAATTATTAGATTTTAGGGGAGAAAACAGTCCTGTTTTCTATCTTAAATTAACCTTTTCTCTGAAGACTAGATGACAGTATTTAATAAAGAGCTGGAAAAATAGGGAGGGGGAAATCTGTATTATATTCCTCACATTCTCCCATGCTAGGTAAGAGTAATTAAATTGCTATTCCTGACCCATAAGAAAGCACATGTTATTTTTATTCTAAAACTGAAAACTTTAGCTTTTTTCTTTGTTGTAGCATTAGCAGTTTGTCCCCTGTGCAAAAACCAGCTAGAAATGACGGTGGCTTTAAAAGATTCATTTCCTATATCTTAAAGGTAAATTCAATGTTTTTTAAGAACTGTTAGGTCTCTCTCTCTCTCTCTCTCTCTCTCTCTCTCTCTGTGTGTGTGTGTGTGTGTGTGTGTGTGTGTACATGTGTATATACCATTGCCAGGCTGGTACCTAGCTTACCAGTAGAGGTCCTTGGGCAAATAATTCATAATGCCTCACTTGCCTATCTCAGATATGAATCACATGAATTAAGAGAGTTATGTCATCTTGGATGTTGCTGGATTAACAAGTTCTGCACCAGGTGTTGGGGAACCAGGAGAATCTGATGATAAGTGAGCAATGGGAACAAGCCATTCATGGACAAGACAAGAGACTCTGTAATTAATAGAAGGCTGCTACAACAGTAGACCTAATGAGAGAAATATATGAAATATGCAAGGGAACTATGGATCAACAGAAGATCTAAATCCACATTAACTGAAAAAAGGATACTTTTTTTTTTGCTTTAGACCTAGAAGGAATAAAGAAGCAGATAAATCCACTTATCAGAGTCCATGGCCAAAAAGAAGGAAAGGCTGAAATAAAAAAGGAACCTTTTAAAGCCACTTTCATTTCCAGTTGGTTTTTGCACAGGAGACAAGCTGCTGACGGCTACAATATAGAAACAGCTAAGGTTTACAGTTTTAGGATAAAAATGATGGATACTTATTCTCAACACTTCAATATAGTGAAAGCTGGTCTCACAACTGGAGATAGACTAACTATACATTATAGCTGGACTCAAAGAATGAAAGAACAAGCTAATACCTGAAGTTGGGATGTCACTGCCTATCCCTGGATTATGGAGCATGGCAGCTGATATGAGGCATTTTATGGAGAAACTAGCTACCGTCAATCCCTGAGACCGGTTACCACTAAGAAGTACCATTTGATAATATGCTAGAAGATGCCAGTAAATCCCTTATATTAACCCCTATCATAACTCAAGTCAAAGGATTAGTCTACATTATAACTACTGTAATCTTGGAGATGCTTGGCTACACAATGAAGAAGAACAGCAGTATATACCACCTCCCTCCATGGAAAATGAGGTTGGACACTAGATCAAGGGAATTTAGCATAGTCAGATGATGGAACTAAAGAAGAGAGTGGAAATTAAGTATAAGATTTGATTACTGGAAAAAAAAAAGCAAGGGCCTGATTCCATCTGAAGCTTTAGAAACTGCTAAACAAAAGGGTACAAGCCTAGCTATTAGATAAGGACATACACTAGCTAAATAGAGACCAAGAAGAAAAATGTCCTGTTCTCTAAAGAACTATTCAAGAAAAGTAAAGCCTCTGATTGATCCAAGCGAAGCTCTTCAGGCCAGTGACAAAAAATCCAACCAAATGGCTGATGAAGTCAGGGCGGCTCCAAAACGGAAGGATATAGAAAGAGAAAGTGTTTTCAGCTGGTGAGGAATTTTTACTGTTTTAAAAGTGACTGCCTATAAAAAAAGCCTTAAAATTAATTTAAATTGGAGAACAGAAGAAATACCGTATATACTCGAGTATAGGCCGACCCGAATATAAGCCGAGGCACCTAATTTTACCACAAAAAACTGGAAAAGTTATTGACTCGAGTATAAGCCTAGGGTGGGAAATGCAGCAGCTACCGGTAAATTTCAAAAATAAAAATAGATACCAATAAGTTTTTGAATATTTATTTCAAAGAAAAACAGTAAACTAGCGGTGTATTCAATGAAATACTTCACTCACCTCATGATGCTGATGTCCCGCTGTGATGATGATGTCCCGTGCAGCCGCGGGAGCGATGTCCCGCCTCCTATGACACACGGCACAGTGATTCCTATCATTGGATCACTGTACCAGAGGAGGTGGGACATCGCTATGTGGCTGCTTGCCATAACAAGGAGGAGGTGGGACATCGTTGCAGAGCGGCAGGAGGGGGAGGAAGGGGAATCATAAGACAGCCCTGCATTACATTAGAACGTGAGGAGGGGGGATGGTGCGGTGCGCGCTGCGTGGCAAACTGACACAGAGGGAGGGGAAACTCACAGGGGCGCTGGGCCATTCACGAGTGTCACCCAGCGGCATGGCCCCGCCCCTTTTTCTCCTCCATTTCGGGCAAATTTTTCACTGACTCGAGTATAAGCCGAGGCGGCTTTTTTCAGCCCAAAAAGTGGGCTGAAAAACTAGGCTTATACTCGAGTATATACAGTAAGCGGTGGATTTAAATTTGGACTGGTTTTGAACAGTGGATTATCTTATTTCTTAAATGCTATTTTTACGGATGGTATTTATGTAAGCCTTTTAAAACAAACATTAACTTTCCTTCTTCTATTTTTTTTCTTTGACTATTCTCTGTAATCTATGGACTAAAAGTCTCCTCTTTCATTACTGTGGGTGTTTTTCTAACTCATTTAAGAATCAGACCTTTTTTTTTAAACTTGAAATACAAAAAGAAGCAAAGAAATGGTAACATTGTAACATTGTAACACTGTTACTTGGAGGCTAGATGTTTGTGTATTGGAAATGAAATACTTTTTTCACTGATTATCCTGGCTTGGCACTTCAAGGACTCACAGCTTGTTTATAGAGAGTGATAAGAAGAAGAAGAAAAGCATACAGATGTTCCTTTGAAGTAGATTTTTAACCAGAGAAAGGTGAAATGTTATTGTGATGCTTAATTCTGTTAAAACCTTCTAAGAGAGCAGCAGTGTTTGTCAGCTGGAAATCATGATGCAATTTCAACACCAGAAATAAGTTTTAAATCTGAAGAATATATTCTCAGAAATTATCAAATACAAGAGAAGAAGTTGGATTACTTAGTGCATCTAACAGTAAAATATGACGGAGAAGTTGAAGATGTTCATCAAATGGAAAAAGTGGTGGTTAAAATCCAAAAAATCAAAGAGGAAAATGAATATAAAGAAATTAAAATTGCTGATATTTATGGTGATTGGTTTGTTTCTGAAAACGGAAAGAGTGGAATACTGAAAGATGAATTAAATGGAGGGGAAATCCACCCCAGATGGGAAGATACAGAAGAGAAAAAAATAAAAGAATTTATGGATTTAAAGAGAGAAATCTTATTAGCAATAGTTTTGATAACACCACCGACAATCAAAGATAAGCTGATTAAGGAAACAGAAGAATGGCATCGAAATTACATGAGAGATTTTATAAGCAAAGAGTTGCTAAGAGGAGTCCATACAAAGTTGATTAAGGAGATGATTAGAGGACTGACGCCACAAATGGCAGAAGATACGACACTGTTTTGTTACTAGAAAGATACAGGTTGATAGATGGAAGAGTATAATTTAAAACTAGCTAAACTTAGCAAAATTTAGTAATAATAGATATAGTTAAATAAATAATTGATAATGATAATAATGTATACAATGTGTAGTATTATGATAAGTAATAACTGGATATGAATACTGAATGGTACCCATGAAAGGAAGATTAGAAACTCTTTTGGATTATATATAAAGGTTAATAATAATAATAAAAAAAGAATTAAGTTAGATTCAGTCAAGTCTTGATTATTAGGAGGAAAATGATATGATGCAGGATATATTCAAATAAAGGAGGGATTATATATATAGCTGATAAGGAGGAGACCTGTGGCTTAATGGCTAAGACGTTTGCCTAAGATGCCATACAGCACAGGTTCGAATCCCAGTAAGGGTATGGCTAGCTGATGAGAGCTAAATAGCTTGAAATAGATCTATACTAGTCTCCCTTTATTTATTTATCAGCACAAATAAAACACACACACAAATATATATGTGTTTTTTTATTTGTGCTGATATATATATGGGTACAACATAAGCAAATGAGATGTAAATTGTAAACAGTGATTTGGAAAGAAGGATAGAAAACTTTGTTATTAAGTATTATGGATGTTTAGCTAGAATAGGACATAAGGATTTAATGTCATTAGAGGGTTTTAAAAATAGTAAATGAAATGCCAATATGTGGTTATATATTAAATCTTGCTATATTTTATGATGAAGGACGTTTAAACAACTAGTCAAATGAAAATGGAGGTATGATGATAGTAACATGTATAAATATCTGAGTTAAAATATTTGAGTTAATATGAATTATGCTTAATGACTGTGGAAGAGATGCACGAAAGTCTTTTGTAACCAACTGATACACTTTCTACAGTATGTAAAAAAGGAAGATTTTATGTATTGTGTTTGTTTTGAAAATTAAAAATAAAAGAAAACTTTTAATTAAAAAAGGACATTAAGGACCCTCTTAAAGAACTCAATGGAATTTTGGAAGATAACACTGGAAGTCAACTCAGCTAGTCACACAAGAGGCTACCAAATGGTTGTCCCAAAGGTGCTTTTTCAAGAGGCAACTGGACTTTCTGTGTTTTCTTTGACAATGTTTTACTTCTCATCCAAGAAGCTTCATCAGCTCTGGCAATGCTGAAGAAGCAGCAAAGCTAAAGAAGCTTCTTGGATGAGAAGCAAAACATCTTCAAAGAAAAACAAGAAAATCCAATTGTCTCTTGAGAAAGCACTTTTGGGACAAGAGGCTACCAAGTGTCAAATGCAAGATAATGCACATTCCCTACTGCTGTTTTGCATGGGCTTGTACCCCTCAGCCAGATAACACAAGGACTGCATACAGATACAAGGTCAAGAGTGGAACTACCACCAGCCATCTCCTCTACATGGATGATATCAACATGTATGTTAAGAGCAGAGGTGGTATTCAGCAGGTTCTGACCAGTTCTGGAGGACTGGTAGCAGACATTTTGAGTAGTTCAGAGAACCAGTAAATACCACCCTTGACTGGCCCCGCCCCCATCTATTCTCTGCCCCCAACTCCCAGCTGATTGGGAGGGAATTGGGATTTTGCAGTAACCTTCCCCTGGAGTGGGGAGGGAATGGAGATTTTACAGTATCCTTTCCCTGCCATGCCCACCAAGCCAAGCCCACAGAACCAGTAGTAAATTTTTTGAATACCACCACTGGTTAAGAGTGACCAAGACATTGACTCACTGATCCACCTGACATGGATCTACAATTAGGACATTGGGATCCAAATAGACAGGCAAATACTGGGCTATCAACAAGACACTGTGGTAGAAGACAAGGAACAGAAGACAGTTGTGATAGATGGAGCAGTGCCAAATGAAATTGCATCAGGAAGGAACATGAGAAACTGGAGAAGCACCAGAGTCTAAAGAAGATGATAAGGAAGGTAAAGGCCAAAGTGGTGGGAACATTTGGGTCTGGGACTCCTAAGCTGGGAACGTGGCTGTGAAGATCCTAGGAGCAATACCAGAGCTCTCTGTCCAGAAGAAGGCTGTGTTAGGAACATATTGTACAGAACCTTCAATCTCCTAAGCCTCTGGTAAAGCACATGAGATTGAACAAGACACATACACCTATATGGGATGAGAAGGGAATATTTATTTATTATTATATATTCAGTATAAAGATGTCACCACATATTCCATTCTTTACCATTGCCTTCATAGCTCATCATCATAATTGTCATCCAAGCTTTTTTATACTATAACCTGAGCCAAGCTTTGGCTTGTTTGGATTTTGTGAAAATCACTTTCCATAAAGTAAAAAAGG
Source organism: Thamnophis elegans (assembly GCF_009769535.1). Taxonomy (NCBI): domain Eukaryota; kingdom Metazoa; phylum Chordata; class Lepidosauria; order Squamata; family Natricidae; genus Thamnophis; species Thamnophis elegans. The sequence goes on along the minus strand of NC_045547.1, from coordinate 42,168,597 downwards.
AGGTATCTTTCCCAATGCACTACACACAACATTAACAATGTTGTAGTCAGCTGAACTGGAAATAAAGAATTTACAACATGGTTGTTTAGGAATTAAGCAAGTCTGCTTTTACACTGGAGCACAAAGATGAGACATCAATCAGTCTGGCAGTTTGCATCTGGCAATCCAAGTATGGGTCAGCAATGCTGGGTGTGCAAACTAAAAGTGACAGCGCAATCATTTATTTGGCATTGTATGGGTATTCCATTGCTAAGGGCAACATCTGGTCAAACTGGTCTGGGCTCAGAAGATAAGCATAATCAGTGCTGATTAGTATTTGAAGGGAAGATGATTCGGGAATTCCAGGTTGATAGGATGAGCTAGAGTTAAAAAAAATTCAAACCAAAAACAAAAACACTTAATCATTGGGGCCAAGAAAACTTGCAGGGAGATATCAGCAGTCAAATTTGATTAATATCTTTACCATAAGATGAGTATACAAGTCTGTAGAGATGCTGTGAAATTCTTCTGGTTGTTACTCTTCATTATGCCTTACCTTGTTTTCAAAAGTGTCTGAATTCAGTCCAAGCTTTCATAGGAATGTTCAGATTAGTTTAATATTGACCTATATCAGTGCTGTCTGCATTCAATATTGTTGTCTTCTAATTTTCCAGCAAAACATTAAGAAAAACAAATATTCAGGTGTGTGTGTGTATGTGTGTGTGTGTGTGTGTGTGTGTGTGTGTATATATATATATATATATATATATATATATATATATATATATATATATATATTTCTTATCTTTGAGTTTTGAATATACTTTTACATAGTATTTCTTGAATATTTTCTTCAATTACCATTGCAATATATAACTTTTTGCTAAACAATGCAAATATGTGTTTTTATGTGAACCATAAATATTCATTAAGCAATGTCTGAATTTTTACCTATCTTTCTGAAGTATTTTTAGTATCTTGTGTAATTTTTGGCAAATACATCCTGCAAACACAGCTAAGAATAATCATGGCTCACATGTTTTTTTTTCTCTGGTGGAATTTGCTGGAGATGCATTTTATTTTTAAATCTTGCTGCTTAATATCTGTTTTGATTTTGTTTTGTTTTGTAAAAACATGTCAAGGATTAAATTTGGGGGTTTGAGTTTTAAAGCATTGTTGATAATGCTTGTTAATAACATTCTATTAACAAGTGTTAATGGCCTGAATGCTGCTAGTATTTGATTTTGTTATATGCCTTAAATATTCCTATAATAATATGATGAAGGATGTTTAAACAATTATAGTCAAATAAAAATGGAAGTATAAGGGTAACATGTATAAATATCTGAGTTAAAATACTATGGCAGAAGATATAAGATTGTTTTGTTATTGGAAAGATACAGGTTGAAACTAGTTAAACTTACTGAAATTTAGTGATAATAGATATAATTAAATAAATAATTGATAATGAGGTATAAGGGTAGCATGTATAAATATTTGAGTTAAAATACTTGAGAATATGAATTCTGCTTGATGGCTGTGGAAGAGATGCATGAAAACCTTTTGTAACCAACTGATACACTTTCTACAGTATGTAAAGAAGGAAGATTTTATGTGTTGTGTTTGTTTTGAAAATTAAAAATAAATTCTATTTTTTAAAAAAAGAATTGGATGGCTCCAATACCCTTTCACATACCAAGACAATGGTTTCCAAATAACTATGAGCAAACTCTCTCTCGTCTCTTCAATCTGAGACAAATCATAAACATGAAAGCTCATTTAGTGGAGTTCCCAGACAAGATGGTCCAGAACGGACATGCAGAACTTGCTCCACCTCCAAGAATTGACGAGGAATGCTGACACCTGCCATCCTTTAGAAAGTGCCAGCCACAAGAGCCAGGCCAGATTCGAGCAGTTTTCGATACCAGCGTGCAATCCCAAGGCCTCTCTCTGAACAAAGTGCTTCTCACAGGGCCTGATCTCACCAACAGTTTGTTCAGCATGCTCAATCACTTCAGAAAGGAAGCCATAGCCATCCTGAAAAACATCCAGCAGATGTTCTACTTATTCCTCGTCAGATAAAACCATCAAAGCTACCTATGTTTCTGTTATGGCCCAGCAACAGCCTGTGCTGCGTTCTGGTTGGTCGGGCGTGGTTGTGGTGACAGTTGGATGACAGTTGGTACCTGAGAGTATAGATACTGTGACAGTTGTAACACATTCTGAATCGCTTGTCACCTACTAATAAACATCTTACTCTCTGATTCCATGGCTCCTGCGTCTCTTTCCCTCACAACACACACAATATACAACACTGGCGACGAGGATGGGATCGCGATTCCGCAGAGCCTGGAATAAGAATAAACTAAACAATAAGCCAGTCGCAACGCAACCAAGCAAACGCAAACAGAAAATACTTTGAAGACCTGCCAGAGCTGCAGCAGCAGTTGCCACTGCCTCAGGTTTCGCCTCCGATCAAGCCAACCTGAGTAGATCCACAGGCACGGACTCCTTCAGTCAAAGGGACGGGCAACCTATGCTTAACCTTGGCTGGAGCCGTCGCCTCTGCTCAGGGACGAGCTACGAATCGCGTTGGCTCAACTGTGGCTGAAGCTGCCTGTCTGCCTGCCTCTCTGCTGCGAAGATCTACCAGACACAACTCTAGAGTCTATCTGGTCTACTGTTTGCTACTGTTACAAACATTAGTGTTGCAATACACGGATACTGTTGCCTAAGAAGCCTCTGACTCTTCATACAGCTTTCCAAAGAAGCAGCTTCCGACAAGCCTGCTCTTCCTCCAAAGCCAGCAGCCTACTACCAGCCTGTCAGAAGCCTGCTACATGCATTACAAAGCTGCCTGCCTCCCAAGGAGCAACTCTGGCCACTCAAAAAGCCTGCCTGCTGCCTTCCTAACGAGCCAGGAACAACTCAGCCGCCTCCAGGGCCGGTCTCCACTCTCTAGCAGAAGCCTCCACAGCCGTTTCAGAAGCCTACCATTCTCTGCAGCAAAAGTCAGCAGAAATCCTGTCAGCTAAACCTTCCAGCAACAGCGGAACCCTGCCTGCATGCCGATCGAACAAAGCCCAACAGAAAAGTTACCAACAGGACTTCTTTGAGTTTCCCTCCATGTAAGCTCTCCAGCCTCCATGATTTGTGAGCATGCGCAGAGCTTGAATATGCAAATTTAAATATGCAAATATGAATATGCAAATGTAAATATGCAAATGTGAATATGCAAATGTGAATATGAAAATGTGCCAAATAACTGGGGGGAAGGAGAGTTTGTAAAAGAGTTTGTAAATGTTGAACATGAAACAAAAACAAAAAATGCAAATACTTGTAAATGTTGAACATGAACACAAAAATGCAAATAAATAACACGCAAATTGACAATACGGAAAATGCAAATAAAATACACGTATGCAAATAACTGGGGGGAAAGAGTGTTATGGCCCAGCAACAGCCTGTGCTGCGTTCTGGTTGGTCGGGCGAGGCACGGCCTGTGGTTGGTGGTTGTGGTGACAGTTGGATGACAGTTGGTACCTGAGAGTATAGATACTGTGACAGTTGTAACACATTCTGAATCGCTTGTCACCTACTAATAAACATCTTACTCTCTGATTCCATGGCTCCTGCGTCTCTTTCCCTCACAACACACACAATATACAACAGTTTCATGTGGTCCAGTGACAAACAACACAACCAATGGAAGCAAGAATGGCAAATGTGGCATGCCTCCCTGAGTTGTCACCAAAGGGATCCCGTCCAGCACAAGTATGTTCCCATCTTGCCTAACACCACAACAAAGGCAATAGCAGCTGTAGGATACATCAGGGTCTATGGCAGGGAGAACAACGTTCACATTGTCTACAGTGGAGAGAACAACATTCACATTGGTCTCATCATGGGAATGGTGAAACTAGCACCACAACTACCTGTCAACCAGTCCCAAGAACCAACTCAATTCAAACACCTCTCCAGATGTGTTGGGCTTAGCAGTGATCGTTTTCACTACCCTCGTGGTAGAGGGGGCAGCCGTCTGCAACTCCCAAGCCGCTCTCAGGCTGGGGGGTCAAACATTATACCCCTCAGACAGGGTCCGCAACTTGGGAGTCCTCCTGAACCCACAGCTGACTTTCAAACACCATTTGTCAGCTGTGACCAGGGGGCATTTGCCCAGGTTCACCTGGTGCACCAGTTGCGCCCCTACCTGAACCGGGAGGCTCTCACAACAGTCACTCGTGCCCTTGTGACCTCTAGGCTGGAGTACTGCAATGTGCTCTACATGGGGCTGCCCTTGAAGAGTATTCAGCGACTTCAGCTAGTCCAGAATGCGGCCGCGCGAGCGATTGTGGGTGCACCTCGCTTCACCCACATAACACCTATCCTCCGCGAGCTGCACTGGCTACCTGTCGATCTCCGGGTGCGCTTCAAGGTGCTACTTGTCACCCATAAAGCCCTACATGGTAGTGGATCTGGGTACTTGAGAGACCGCCTACTGCCAATTACCTCCACACGACCTATTAGCTCTCATCGATTAGGCCTCCTCCGAGTTCCATCTGCCGGTCAATGCCGACTGGCAACTACGCGGAGGAGAGCCTTCTCGGTGGCAGCTCCGACCCTATGGAACGATCTCCCCATGGAGATTCGTACCCTCACCACCCTCCAGACCTTCCGCACAGCCCTCAGAATCTGGCTATCCCGTCAGGCCTGGGGCTAAGACTGTAACCCGCCCGAATGGTATGAATGTTGTGTTTTTAATTATGTATTGTCTTATATGTTAAAAGTTTGTCTCCCCCTCCCCCTTGGGTTGTGAGCCGCCCTGAGTCCCCCCAGGGAAAAGGGCGGCATATAAATAAACTTCTACAATCTACAATCTACAATCTACAAGCCTTGGTTCCAGAGTTTTTGGATCCTGAAAAACCAACTGTCCTCACCCCAGCCATCTTACTGACCCAGAAGGCAGGTGACTGGCCAGCACCAGCAAGGAACTTCATTCCCAAAGACATGTATTGGAACTTATGGCCTAAGGGACTTGTGTCCACTGGAACTCATGGCCTATGGGACTTGTGCCCCAAGCCCTAACCAGTAATGATGAACTAGTTCACCAGATGGAAGTTCAGGTTGCAAAGCAGACTTCCACCAAGAAGCTCTACACCAGACCAATCAGCGACCCAGAGCTGCTGTTACGGAAGACTGAATGATAAGATTCAACCTCAAGCTTTGTATGCTTTGTGTTTACATGATTGTTTGCAGTGTTTGATGTTATGCCTTGTGTAACCCAGTTAATCTTTCCCGCAACCTTTGAGGGAAGCGGTGGTAAGACCCCTCCTTAAGAAGCCTTCTCTGGACCCAGCTATCCTTAAAAACTATTGTCCAGTCTCCAACCTCCCATTCTTAGGGAAGGTTGTTGAAAAGGTGGTGGCCTTTCAACTCCGACGGACCTTGGATGAAGCAGATTATCTAGATCCCTTTCAGTCGGGTTTTAGGCCTAGTTATTGCACCAAAACCGCTTTGGTCGTGCTGACCGATGATCTCTGGTGGGCCAGGGATAGAGGACATTCCTCTGTCCTGGTGCTCCTTGACCTCTCAACGGCCTTCAATACCATCGACCATGGTATCCTTCTGCGATGGCTGGAGGAGGTGGGAGTGGGAGACACCGTTTTATGGTGGTTCTCCTCCTACCTCTCGGGCAGGTCGCAGTCGGTGTTGGTTGGAGGACAGAGGTTGACCCCTAGGCCCCTTAAATATGGGGTGCCACAGGGCTTGGTCTTGTTCCCCCTCCTATTTAATATCTACATGAAGCCACTGGGTGATATCATTCGCCGGCACGGGATTAAATACCATCAATATGCGGACAATACCCAGCTGTATCTCTCCGCCCCATGCCAACTCAGTGTAGTGGTGGAAGTGATGTGCCAGTGCCTGGAAGCTGTCAGGGCCTGGATAGGAGTGAACAAGCTTGCACTCAATCCTGACAAGACCGAGTGGCTATGGATGTTGCCCCCCAAGGACAGTCCAGATATTCCATCTCTAAGCCTGGAGGGTGAAATTTTACAACCCTCAGAGAGGGTCCGCAACTTGGGTGTCCTCCTGGACCTGCAGCTGACACTAGAATATCATCTGTCAGCTGTGACCAGGGGGCTTTTGCCCAGATTCGCCTGGTGCACCAGTGGCAGCCCTACTTGGACCGGGAGGCACTTCAAATGGTCACTCACACCCTCATCACCTCAAGACTTGACTACTGTAATGCGCTCTACATGAGGCTGCCCCTGAAAAGTGTTCGGAGACTACAACTGGTCCAGAATGCAGCCGCAAAAGCGATATTGGGTGTACCGAGGTACACCCATGTTACACCTATCCTCCGGAAGCTGCACTGGCTCCCTATCAGTCTCCGAACGCCCTTCAAGGTGCTGGTTATCACCTTTAAAGCCATACATGGCCTAGGACCCGGATATCTGCGAGACCATCTTCTGCCACATACCTCCCAACGTCCGATAAGATCTCACAGGATGGGCCTTCTCCGGGTGCCATCGACCGGACAATGCCGGCTGGCGACTACTCAGGGGAGGGCCTTCTCTGTAGCCGCTCCAACCCTGTGGAATGACCTACCCCCAGAGATCCGGACCCTTCCCACTCTCTCGGCCTTCCAAAAGGCTACAAAAACCTGGCTATTCCTGCAGGCCTGGGGCTGTTGACCTCATGAATAAGGTCCAGCCCCACTTAGATTGAGTGCATGACGTGTTTCTTTTTTAATCTGTTTCTCTTCCCTATTTTTAATTTTTATCCTTTTTAGAATTGTATTCTGCAAGACGCCCAGAGTCCTTCGGGATTGGGCGGCATATAAATTCATTAAATTTGAATTTGAATTTGAATCAGTTAGTTAGGTTTGCATGGTCAGTTAATTAGTCAGTTAGTTACATGTTTGATGTTATGCCTTTATCTTGGTTAATTAGATAGCCATGCTATGCCTTTGTCTAATTCAGTTAATTAGATAGTCAAGTTTGCATTGTTTTATGCCATGTTTTTGTTTGCCTTTAGTTAAAAATTAGTAAGTAGTGGAATTTATAATTCCAGGCGGGGAGTGTGCTGTCCCAACAGTATATAGCTAATGTAGGAATTAAGAACTGTCTCCTTTAAGTAACTACCTCATGGGAAATATAGCCACCTCATGGGAAATGTAGGCAGAACTGCCTACATTTGTGGGAAATGTAGTTCCATAACATGTGACCACATCTGTGTTCCCTGATTGGGCAGTGGGTATTCTGCCTGGGAAAAGTGATTTATTACCGGTCACTCTTTGAATTGCCCTGGGATGGGGAAAAAAACATGTCTCCCTTCTTCATCTCCGCTCATCTCCACTCATCAAAGGAATAGAAAGACCACAGACTTTTTACACTACGTGATGGGACAGATCATGGAAAGTCAGAAGTATCTTAACATTGAACTGTAAGTTTTGCTATTAAGAATGCCTGATAATAAACTTGACCAAAGGAACGTCCTAAGCATGGAGTTTAGCTGCCTGCCTCGGGCAAACTGACATCGCTGAAGCAGAACAGGTACAGTTAAATTCAATTTCCAGCATTTATTCTATTAGAGTTCACTAAAATGCTGAAATTTTCAAAACCCTTAACTGTAAATAAGTCATGGCAATTGTGAAAGAGAAACAAGAATCTAGAGGGCTTCTCTTTTCTGGCTACATTTATTTATTTAAATAATTTAGGTATAGTGATTAAAAAAATCTTGAAGTACTGGTTGTTTAATGAAATGGTGGTTTCTATCCTTACAAAGAAGTGCACTCACAAAAGAGGTCCCTTTCTGAGCACAATTACCTCGCCAATGATGTAATCATCATCTCTTCATAGGTCAGCTGTGCCAGATCTACTTCATGATGGATGGTTGCATGAGATAATTAATCAGGCTTTCCTAAATCTTATCTCTCTTTCCAAGCCAAGTCAAAGATCAAATGGAAAAATAGAAAAGTGTAGGATCCGGAATTTCAAAGAATGATAAAGAGACCAATTCCAACTTACACGAATAGGAGGACGGACACACACATACACATACACACTTGCCCTTTTTTTCTGGTCCAAGTCTCCTTGTTCAAAATTTTAAAAAAAGAACTAAGTCTCAACAATAAATTCCTTTTCTGACAATTCATCAAAAGTCCATCAGGACACTTACTTTCAATTTCAATATTCAAAAAGGAAAAATGACCTATCTGAATATAGGCTCACCATCCTAGGTTTAATGAAAGGATATTGATAGGAGGGGGAGGGTATGGGTAATGAGAAAATGTCTTTTGAATAAAATATTTACTGAAACCAGTCAAGAAGAGGCAGCTATGCGTTGTGCAATTCATCACTAATAGAAGGGATGGGATATATCAAGGACAGTGAATGTCATGTGAGAATGCTTTAAAGCCACGCAAATAAAAGATCCCTATTCTATCTCTCCTTCCAGATGCTTCAGGAAAGAATCATTGTCAATTATGTTTGAGAACTGTCTGGCTTTTGCTGTTATGCAATACCTCAAATATCATAAACCATATACCAATTGCACCGCTGTCCTTCCTTGAAAACAGCAGCCTATCTTGCATTCAAATTTCCTTCTTAGCTGGTTCTAAATATAATTGCCTCTATAGTAGCTGCAATTCAAATTTCACTACAATAAATGGATGTGTGATAATTGTAATAAAGTCCAACTGTTCCTCTCAGATAGAAGTAAGTGGCTGCATTTGTAATGGTAGACAATTCAAAACAAGAATGAAAGCCTATATAAGTAGGGGGATTAAATGAAATTCAGAGTAATTATTATTCATGTAAAACCTTTCCCTTCCCTCAAATACAGCCATAAAAAATCAGTGAAATGAGTAATAGGAAGTCTGCTACAGAGAAATATACAATAAAGAGTTCATTTCTAAAGACCAGGCATTTGTTTCTTTTAAAACTTACTATATAAAGGTAAAGTAAAGGTTCCCCTCGCACGTATGTGCTAGTCATTCCCAACTCTAGAGGGCAGTGCTCATTTCCATTTCAAAGATGAAGAGCCAACGCTATCGAAAGATGTCTCCGTAGTCATGTGGCCAGCATGACTAAATGTCGAAGGTGCATGGAATGCTGTTACCTTCCCACCAAAGTGGTCCCCATTTTTCTACTTGCATTTTATACATGCTTTCAAATTGCTAGGTTGGCAGAAGCTGGGACAACTAACTGGAGCTCACTCCGTTTTATGGCGCTAGGGATTCAAACTGCTGACCTTTTTGATCGACAAGCTCAGCATCTTAGCCACTGAGCCACCATAAACTTACTGTATAGGGATCACTATTCATATTTCCATGTTTTCGCTGTCTGTGCACTCATACATGCACCATGTTTCTAACTCCTTTACTATTTACCAAGTAGTAGAAAATTCTTTGATTCCCCCCCCCCATAATACAGATAGGCCAAGCAAAACAAATACATATAAAATAATTCAGCAGTTCCTGTTGGTTATACGTCCAGTGCTAGAGATATCCTGGCTTGTATCAACTCCTATGAATCTGACTGTTTGTCACAGTCTTAAACTGATCATTGGCCCCAGATTGTCTGTTTTAACCAATACCATTTCTTAAAAGGATCAGACAAGTATCTTTTCAAGCTGATTTACCACAGATGACAAGAAAGAACCTGATTTACAATTTTTGAATCAACTAACTGTACAAGAGTAGAATAAAAATAATTGCAAGTTATAAACTATGTTCACATGCTATATCCATTATGATTTATCTTTCATACTTGCATTTTTCAAATTTGGGATGCTTCACTATTGAGGGACTTCAGTTAAAATAAGGGACTGTTTTCTCTAAACAACTAGTTTTGTGAAACATTCTCTCAAGTGCTCTCTAAAATGTATAGTAGGTGTTTGATACCCAGAATAAAAAAATGAATAAACTACTGTCCAGGAATAATGTTTAAATTAATTTCATCATAGCTTGAATAATCATGCTAAAAAGCAAGTGCCAGTCTTTAATAAATTTTTTTTTACCAGAAGAGGGTCTTCAACAATGAAAATTGTAAAAGTTTGCACCACCATTGCTTTATTTGATTCATGTTCAAACTGTCCTATAACATTACATAGATAGAAAATTTAGAAGATTAGAAGCAGTGGCACAACTACATCTCTTTCTGAAAATATTTTGTGATTTGCTATGCCCATCTTGGGTGTGTTCCCATACTATATTTTGAGTGTACTGTACTATATACTTTCATATTTCCAATTGTGTTTGCCAAACACAAAAGACTGCCTAACCTGGAGTAGGATCTATTTCACCTAGAAAGTATAATCTTTAATTTATAGGTCAGTTGTCAAGTTTATTCATTTCAGTTGATGTTAGCATAAATTCCTGGCCTGATTGCCTAAATAAAAAGATTTATTTGCAGTAGATGAATTGGTTATAATCATATGAAATAATTTGGCATGGCTAAACTTTGAAGTTAGGCTTCCTGATTTTAGTCATTGTAAATAATGTCAGAGATAGGAATGACATGTGAATATATGAAATCAAGGAGGTGTGGCAAACAACTTTACCAGGAGAACAGAAAGTTCCTTTAAAAGAATAAAACAGAAACCCTCACAATGACCTTTTGACAGCAGTTGTGTTTCTAGTAAACCAGTGGATGGAGATGTCCTTAAAGAGACAAGGAACAATCGAAATCAGCTGCTCATAACTTGAATAGTCTTTGTACACTTTTTTTTTTGACATGGAGAAAATCGTACAGATATTCTCCAGAGCCTTTCAAATACAAACTTCCATATTATTGTTGGCAGAAAGACACAAGCTCTTGGCATGTGAATGGTGAACTAAGAAAGGATTATCATTAAGTCCCAAGTCATTCTGACAGATTCCTTGGCACAGGTCAGAAAAGAAGGCTATTTGTGTCCTCCAAGGGCTCGTTTTTCAGGCTATATTTGATATAGATCAGCACATTCTTCAACTTTTTTTGTTTCTAGCAACACACTAATAGAGCTCTTTTTAACAAATATTGCAAAGGAACCTCTACCTATCAACCCTTCTCCTGTTCATGCCTGCACTTGTGAAATGCTCTGGATTATACAGGAAAAGGAGGAAAGAGCTCATTCTTCTCTCAGTAGCACAGTTGTTAAGGAGGGACTCTGCATTAAAACTAGTCACATAACTCTTGCCCCACTGGACCTAAGAGGCAACTTTCTCAACAGTTTAATACAGTTTCTTGGAAATTGAGAATTTAATTTAAATATACAGATAGTTAAACAGCAATACACACATTTGTTAATATAGTGAATACATCATATTGTTTTAATTTGTACTACAGATAAAGTGGAATCTCTCTCTCTATAAAAATGGCTGTGCGTGTGTGTATGTTCCAGCATAACTCTGGAATGCCTCAAGCAATTTCATCCAAACTTGGTACATCAATGACTTACTCTCTGGAAACAAATACTGGAGGTAAGACACCCCTAAGACACTCTGGTGTATGTGTCCGTGCATGCGTCCATATGTGTGTTTGTTCCAGCATAACTCCAGAACAAGTGCGCCGCTGAAATGAAAAGGACTGAATTATATCTATGGTGTCAGATCACAGTAGTTTTGACAGTGATAGTGTGCATTTTGGATTCAAGTTTTGTTAAGATACAGCCTTTGTGCCTTAAAATGGCTTCTACTGTACAGCAGAGTGCAGTTGCCATGGTAACAGCTTTGCAGTACTCCACAAGAGGGCTCTAATACAGGATTGGGATAAATACATACCTGGGCTACACTGGGTTATCAGCTAGTAAAACATAAATGGTGGATTTCAAATTTATACACATAGGAATCATATTCTGAAATTATATGTCTTGGAAGGAAATCAGTCAAGCTTCTGTTTGAAGAGCTTATAAACGTTTTTACTGTAATGGTGTAGATTTGGTTTATGTGTGTGAAAGCTAACAACTTGGATCCTGGTCAACATATTCCTAATATGGCTTGAAATTGTTGGTTTCCCCATCCACTTTTCTGGAGTTGGGTTATTCTTCTTAACACTATGAATGACTTTGAAAAAAGATCCTTTTGTAAGCAAAACCTCCCCCTCATAGTTCTTATAGTTTGAAATGTTTCTCTCTCCTCTTTCTCTTCTTAATGTTATACATTGTAACATTCATCAGGCGTTTTAATCTTCAGGGGAAGCTTTTCAGAAGAAAAGAAAAAGGGAACCCGGTAAGAGAAAATATAGAAATCTGCATTCAGTAGTTTGTTGCATGCGCTGATTTGGAGTCAGTCTAATAAAAGTAGAAACTACCTGCCTCTTTTTGGTAGAGTTCATGCTTTGCATGCAGAAGAGACCAGATTTAATGCCCTCCATCTCTAATTGTCTCATCTGGGATGCTTCCTAGGAGTTCACAGTTATCTGCCCCATTTATCTGCCCTAATTCCAAAATGTGCAATTCTTCCTAATTTATTCTGTAGTATTGGCTGCTACAGAGTACTTTAAAAACATGAGGTCCCCCCCCCTCCCCTTTCTGGCAGACTTGCTGAATGTCACTGGTAGAAATTCTTTCTAGACATTTCTTCTGTTGCCTGCTTACATACTGTTAGCTTTATAAATGGAATAGCGGAGGATTTTTGCATTTCTCAAATTGCAATCTATAGCTACAGAGTTAATAAAATATGTTACAGAGACTTAAACATATAATCCTTCATTGATATTGGAGAACTCTCTGCATTTTCTTTTAAGAAATGCAATTTGTATGAAGGTTGCTCCAGTTTTTAATTAATAACTGTGTAGGTTTTTCACAATTAATTTTTTAAAAGTTATTCCAAAAGGTAGATATTTCAGTGTAAATATTCATTTGATTTTCAATGTATTTGTCTTTTTTGTAAAAATGATTTTTTAAAGTGACAATCATTTGATTAATTTTTCTACAAAGCTTCATTTAAAGATTTTAAACCCACAATTTTTGCATTGAGAGATTAAAAAACAAACTAACCCTTTCTTTACATAGGAACTCATCTTAAATCCCAGAGATACAGGTGACTCAAAAAAAAGAGCTTTGCCAGCTGTAGGAAAGGCATCAACAGCTGTATCTAATTAGGCTACTATAATGCAATCAAGAAGAAGGATTAAGTCTAGCATTCTTAAGATTATCTGACATTCATTTAGAAAGCTTCACAAAGAATATTTAAAAAGCCAATGATTTAATTAAGTTAATCCAAAATTTTCAAGCATAATTGGCTGCAAATACCTTCTTTTTAGGTAAACATAAAAGAAAAAATAAAAGTCTTTTGCACATAATTTGGATCTGTTTCAATGAACCAGGCAGTATTCCATTTTGTATTCTGGGAAGTCAGTGGCAGTGGAGTAATATTTGCAAGATTACATCAGCAGTAAACGTAAGATTATTTTTTCATTTTTGAATAATCTTTCTCTTAATCCAGACACTTAGACTCTTCAGATACAATGCTGTTAGTATTAATCTCCAACTGTCCTATTGTAATCCAACAGACTACTTATTGCTTATTTCACTGATTCAGTTATAGCACAGACTTCCTGTTTTATTTAATTTTTTTCAAGAAAGTGAATTAGACTTAAATGACACACTTTTTCAATTTACTTTTTAGTGGTCTTTAAAAAAAATAGTTGAAAATTCAGTAATATGTAGTATGGCCTTTATTATTGTAAGACACCCAGAGTACAGTGTTTGAGTTGGGCAGCCATATAAATTTGTTTAATAAATACATAATTATTACACTTAGATTTCTCCATTGAAGGATGTAGATTTTAGAAACACAGTCCATGTTTTATCTTAAAGGAACATTTAATAGCAAAGCCCCCAAATAACTTTTTTTAAAGAGATAGTGTATAAGATCAACATTCAATGTAGATGAGGCCATGCCATGCAGAACTATATTTGTTTATGTGCTTATAAATGACAAATAAAACTAAAAAAACTAAACTAAAAAACTTTTTTCTTTTGGTTTTCAGTAGGGAAAGAGGAAAAATATGTTGCTGAATTTCAGCAACTGTTGAAGAAAGATAGCTACTTTCACAAGATGAGGATTCATGGACTGCATTGAACCACATTCTGGTCCAAATCTCTACATTTTAAGAAGATTTGTTCTCCCCCCATAAGAGTTAGACTTTAGCCCTCAGCTATCAGTCCAGATAAGTCTGTCCAAAAACATTTTGTTCCCTAAAGCAAAAGATTCCTATTTACTATTTACAAAAAACCCCAAAACATTGGAAAAGCAGAGCTGTATTTCTCCAACTCTTATATTGAAACATAAATTGCAAGGAGGCTGCCGTGAAAATGTTACATTGAAATCACAGAAGTGTGGGGCTGATGGATGCTACTGCCCTAAACTAAATGACTTTCAGTCCTGAATTCATTTTATTCAAAGGCAATGGTTACTTTCTTTGTGCACATCATACTGTGAAGTGTGCCGACGTGCGCCTGGATTTGTGCTTGCTTGAAAGTGATACTGGTACCTAATAATTCTGAATATTGTATTTGATTGGTATTCATTAATTTGCAGGTTTAATTCAATGTGACAAGACCATGTAAATGAAAAGTATTTAGTTACCACATTTACACAGCTACATGAAGTGCAGCTGCTCTTTCATTAAAAAAAAACATGTTATTATGTCAATGATAGGTATCTAAGAAAGATGCATTATTAGTGTATTCTCTTTGAAGAAACATACAAATACACATTTCCCTCTAAAAGATGTAGCATCCACAGGGGACGCCTACCCAGTTAAATGTTTTAATGTTGTCTCATTATTTTTTCATCAGGCAACATGTCTAAGCTGTCATAATATCTCAGGAACCAAACAAGCAGTATGAAGTCTATGTGACTATTAAAATGGTAAGAACACTACATATTTGTGATGACTCAGCAGAATTTTGGCACTGTAAAATTATGGTTCTTGGTTAGTCAACTGGTGGAATTGCAGAAACTGTAACAATTAGGGATAATACTAGGCTAATGAAAAAAAAAAGCAAGGTCCTGATTCCATCTGAAGCTCTCCAGATTACTAAACAAAGGCTCATATCACTAACTACAGTACCATGCTAAGGAGATACACTAGAGAAGCAGAAGCCAAGAAGATGACTTGTTCTCCAAAGAACCATCCAAGGTGTATTCTCAACTGCAGTGCAATAACACATGAACACGACCAGCAAAAACTGAACAGTACCAAAGAATGTATTAGAGAAAGGCACATAACACCAGTGCAAAGCTCTGCAGGACCACAGCAATCTCTCAGAACAGCAAACAGCTCCCATCCTAGTTGCAGAAACCCAGCAATGGCTCAAGAACACAAACAGCTTAACAACACCTGGCCGTGAACATGTCTAATGTTCAACACGTTCTTGCTATAGAAACTAACAGCAGTGGTCTTTAGCAAGTCTACGTTGGACTTGCTGGTTCACCTCTCCTGCTAGGTAGGAGCACTTGGGACTGTGACTCCTAAACTGGACGAGTGACTCCAACAGATCCTAGGAACAACATCAGAGCTCTCTATTCAAAAGAGTGCAGTGCTGGAATAGCTAAGATCCTGTGCTGAATCCTCAAACTCACAGGTCTCCAGTAGAGAATTGATGAAGACACATGCCATCCATCAAGTTGAAAAGGGAACATGTGGGTGTTTGTGTGTGTTTGTATGATTTTATCTCATAAGATAAAATTTAGATTTATCTTGTCTAGATAAACTAAGAAGATTGCTCAAATACTTTCCTCATGAGACAGAGATAAAGGATTAGAGAGTTTAAAACAAACTAGCTTTAATTTGTTGTTGCTCTGTAAATGCACAAATCAGTCAGGAGTTGAGAAATAAGTGATCCTGTCTGAATTACATCACATCATAAAAATAAACTCTTATACTCCACGGTTCACTGACAAAAGGGCGCCTGACAAAAGCGTGCCCGACGAAACGCGATGACAAAACCGTGAGTTCTAAACCGCGCTGACGAATGAGCGGTGAAGTGCGCTGACAACAGCGCGCAGACAGAAGCGTGCTCTAACCCTAACCCTAACCCTAACCCTAACCCTAAACCTAACCAGAGCCAAGGTGGCGCAGTGGTTAAATGCAGCACTGCAGGCTACTGCTAGATCAGCAGGTCAGCGGTTCAAATCTCACCGGCTCAGGGTTGACTCAGCCTTCCATCCTTCCGAGGTGGGTAAAATGAGGACCCAGATTGTTGGGGGCAATATGCTGACTCTCTGTAAACCGCTTAGAGAGGCCTGAAAGGCCTATGAAGCGGTATATAAGTCTACTGCTATTGCTATTGCTAACCCTAACCCTGACCCTAACCCTTACCTTAACTTAAATCACACTTCTGTCGGCGCGCTGTTGTTGGCGTGCTGTTGTCGGCGCATTGATGACATCGTGGTTTTTGCACTGTGGTTTTGTCGGCGCGCTTTTGTTTTGCGTGCATTTGTTGGGTCACGATACTCCACAGTATATCTTAAGAGTTTTAAAGCAAAAGGCAAAAGACAAGAAACTGTAAATCTACCATTTTCATATATATCTTCTCTCTCTCCTCCCTCCCCCTTTCATATATGTGTTGTGTGTTTGTTGTTTAATATCCAATTATAATCTATATTATCGGATTTCTTGTAGATCCTATATACTATAAGTATCCTTTGTAATATTAACAAGTACACTGTGTAATATTAACCAATACTGCTTAATATTACAGAGCAGCCAATATCTGTATCAATGGTCAGTTAGAAGGGCTAAAGTCACCCATTCATTGATGACTTCGTGGACATAACAGTGTTCTTGACAACAATATGGAAGTGATTATTCCTTGCCTCTTTCTGCTTTTCACCTTACTATTTTATTCTTCATTTCTGATATACCTAATGATTTCTCATCCAAGTACTAGCAGATCCAACACTAATAATTTTCCAAGCCCTCAAATAAAGAGTATTATGAAAAGTGGCAAGTGGTTAATCATTTAACTTATCCCTCTATAAAAGAAAGGTACATGCAGCAATAGTATGGCCAATCCTATATTATCTCAGTAGTGTGAATTTTTACTTCAGTGAGAGAAGAAAAATAAAGTTATTCAATGTAATGCTACAAAACTTCTTTAATTCACATATCATTCCTTCCTGTGTCTTCTCGCCCTCTTGTCTTCTGTTGCTATCTCAAGAATCCTAGGCAGAATAATCAGTAGGGAGGTATTCAGTGACTATAATTTTATCAATATTTGGAGAACATGTTAAGCAAATTGAACAAGAAAGGGAACCATTTTTTCCTACTATCACAGGGGACTAGATATTACTGGGAATGTCCGAAGCAGCATATGAAGGTATAACAGCTTCTGGGTTGTGTTTCCTAATAAGCTGTGCCCATTTTTATTCTGGTACATCATATTGGAAGAAATCAATGGCCATTATAACTAACAGTCACCAATAAACTTATCTTCTATATTTTCATTTTGATTGTCTTAACAAACTTGAGTGCTTATGTAAGTAGAAAAACAGATTATAAAAAATAAGCTTTTTATACACAAAAATAACTATAACTTTTTCCAGTCTCATTTCAGAAACTGTAGTTCAGCCACACACTGCTTGAATAAGAAATAATCATCATGGAATTGAAAAGAGAAAGTAGAATCTCTGCTGTAACAACATGGAAGAGGGAGAAAAGAGAGCTTGGAGAGATAAGTTAACCCACCTTAGTCTGCACATGATGATCTCAATTTAGACAATGAAGATGATTAATCAGAACTTCCAAAAGGCACCTGTATAAACAACTTGTGCTCTTCCTACTATCACTGTCAGTTGAAAGAACCTTGAATCTCAAGTGATCAAAGAGAAAGAAGAAAAAAACAATGTATCCAGCCTCCAGCCTCTAAGTGGCGGTGTAATTGCTTTTCCTCCTATTGTTACAACCCTTTTTATAATCTTTCTTATTATCTTCTTTATATTCCAAACTTAAAGAAAAAACCCCTTAAATGGAGATAAAAAAACAATCAAATCAATCCAATCAAGCATTATAAAAAAGGAGAATTTTAATCCATAGGTATAAGCAAAAGTGGAAAAAAAGAAGAAAGAATTAATCCATTCAGTTTAAAAAATAGGGAGCCCCTGCAAAAGTTCCATCTGTGGAAAAAAAATAAGAAACTGGATAACACACTAAGTTCAATGCAGATCAATCTCGCCGCCTACAGTTTTCTGTCTTCAATCTTAACTTAACTTAAATTTTTTTCTTGGGTAGTCTCTTCCTCTAATAATAAAATTTCCTCACCAATTCATCACACTTTCTCTTTCCGCTTTCTTCCCATTCAGAGCTGTCCCAACTTCAGCAGCTTCATTAGCTGCGTTTCTGTTTTTAAGTAAATATATACTTGGTCTTAAAAGAGGGGTTAAAGAGGCCATCTGTGTCAAAATTAAACAGCCCTCTCTCAATGGGGGGGCGGGGCGCAGAAGGATACAACATCATCTATCTCCAATCCTTTCCACAGTTCCAAGAAGGCTCCACACCAATTTGCAACACTCAAGTGACCCTGATGACACAGATAAACTTCCAGGTGACCTTAATGACCTGCTAAAAGAATGCAAATGACCAGCTGTCTGCAAGGAGTATGAATCCTTCCATTCTTACCATTCAGTCAGAGCTGAAGAAGCTTCTTGGATGAAAAGTGAAACAACTTCAAAGAAAAACCAGAAAGTCCAGTTGCTTCTTGCAAAAGCACCTTTGGGATAGTGTTTTCAATGTTTTCTTAGAATTTTGTAATTTTTGCTTCTGTTATGTTTATTTTATAAAATAGCTTTGAATTCTTCTTCAGTTCATTTGTTCACAAACTTTATTTTTGGCTGTGATCTCCCAGTATCGTTGATCTGACAAAGGGCTTTGGCAGGGCTGTCAAACTCCTGGTCTGTGGGCTGGATGCTTCACATGCTGGCCACACCCACACCAGCTTGTGAAGGGAGGAAAAGTTGTGATACGTCATGTCATGGTGCCATGATAATGCAAGTTTGACACCCCTGGTCTACGGAATAGGAAACCAGTAAAACTAGCAAACATTGGTTAGAATATTTCACAATAAAAAGTAAAATACTCAAACACCCTTCAGGCAGCTTAGATAAGTTGTGCAGGTTTATGCACTATAAACTATATTATCCACAGCACATTTCTCCTTTTAAAAGGGTAAAAAATAAGAGCTTATGAAATTCAACACGAGTGGTAAAAAGGCAGAAATGATTGGTAGAATCAATAACATAGTTCCCATAGCTATCTTTTCTTCTTCCCTGATGAAATTGACTTACTAAAGTCCCCCTCTTTTTCCTTTCTGACCAGAGCATTAGTTTTCTATCAAAGTGAACTAGATCCACAAAAAGCTACAAAATAGGAAGAGCTCAACATGAATTGCTCAGCTGCTATCTTTGCTGTGATAAATGAACAAGCACTTAAAGTGATTCAATGGAAATAGCTCATGGTCTATAAGGCTTACCTATTAGGAACAAGTTTTTGATTTAGTGGAAAGTAAGTGATGTACAGTAGAAAGATCTGCAGAGACAATAAGAAGTGTGCCCAAGAAGACAATTCAAGCTCTCTGGAAAGAGTTAAAAGGAACAAGGTTGATATTATTTTTCTGAAGTTAATACGGCCTTTTATAGTGCATTCTTCTAAAAATACTATGCCTTCCTACATTTTAGTGATATGCTTAGTTATAAAAAACACTGATGGATATTTTGGAAGCTATGTTGCTTGACAGAGGAGTTGTCTAGTGCATCCAGTAGCATTTGTTTTTGTAAAAACAAAACCACTAAATTGTACACAGTTGTGCAAAAATTTACCGATTGTATAAAAGAAAGAAAGGCCATTTCAAATCTGTAGGCAAATGTCTCTTAAGTGGTTCTGAACTGGAACAACCTGAATAGATTACAATAGATGATACGTATAATACCTGCATTTTATACCGTGTACAGATAGTTCTGGACTTATGTCCACAAATATATCAACATTTATATATGACAACAAATATATATGTCAACATTTCTGTTGTTAAGTGAGACATTTAACTGAATTTTGCCCCATTTTACAAACTTTCTTGCCACAGCCAAGTGAATCACTGTAGCTTTCAGTTAATAACATGGTTGTTATTAACTAAACATGGTTGTCCCCATTGGCTTTGCTTGACAGAAGGTCACAAAAGGTGATCACATGACCCTGGGACACTGCAATCTTAATAAATATGAGTCAGTTGTCAACCGTATGGATTTTAATCATGTGACTATGAGGATGCTGCAACGGTTGTAAGAATGAAAGAAATGAAATAACTTTTTATTGCCATTGTAATTTCAAATAGTCACTGAATGAATTGTTGTAAATTGAGAATTACCTGTATACATGAAGAGCTATTTCATAAACCATACCAGTTGTCTAAGGCTAGGACAAGGGATAGCATTTTTCCTTAATTTTGTTATAGTTATTTTAGTGCACATTTTGTTCCTTCCATCATATTGCATATTCCCATATAATGGGAAAAAACTACAGTATGACCAGGACTACAGAACCAAACTTTGGAAGGCATGAAATATAATCTGGAAGACCTTTAATCACCATTGTAAACTGTCCAGATTCACTTTTCAGAGTGAGAAGGGTAGCATATAAATTTTATTAAATAAATAAATCACATTTGAGACATCCAACCAATTCTCTAATACCCCGCAACTAGAACATTATCGTTGTAACACTTAAACCTGCACACATTTACACAATTTCTGTTAATGGAGATGTTCTACTGTCCGTAAAAGCCTATCCAATTATACATATATTCATTTTTAAAATGGCACACATCTCTTTGAGGTTACATTTTGTAATTATATGGACAGTGTTTCTATCGAAAATGTTGTACTGTAGATGATGGCCAGTGAGTTGGCCTTGTTCCTTCTTCATGCTTGGAATATTAATTGTATTAATTCTTCCCAATATAGCTTATTACAGGAGGAGTTATTTTCTGGAAAAGGAAGAAAAATAAGAAAATATTTTTATATTTAAAAATGCTCTGTTGTTATCATGTTTTACCTAAATACAATGGGAAGATTTTTTTTCAGTTATACTTGGCAAAATATTAAACTAGTAAGATAATTTGATTTCTGATTTTTAGAAGACAACAGCAAATACCTTATGCACTGGATACAAATTCGCTGTCTGTCTAATCACACTTAGCCAACAAAGTATTCTATTTCTATTTCTATTCTAGCTTGATGGAAAGGTATCTTCTTTCAGTCAGAACAATGTAGTAGAGAGGAGAGAATGACAAATAAAACAACTTGCAGCTTTGTAGCATGATAGACAGACTGGATTGTGCGTCTTTTATTTACTGAATCTATTATTTGAAACCTTCTGTTTTCTGATGATGTTCTAGAGTGCAGTATTAAAAGGATGTCAGAGAGAAAATCTATGAAATAAAACATTGTATAATCAGTAGACATTGATTAAAGCAGTTCTGATATATCCCTTTCTAGTTTAAAACAAACAAAACACAAGTTATAACAGTATGAGACATCATTTTTTCATACTGATAAATGTGATGTACATGTGTGCTGTAGACTGTATGCGATGTACAAGTAATCCTTGATTTATGACTGGTTGCTTAGAGACCATTTGAAATTATGATGGATTACCCAAAAGGTACTTATGACCCAGTTCCAAAGTTCTGATGGCCATCCCCCTTCCTACAATTTTGTGACTGCATTTTGGGCAGTCAGTAATCATCCTGCATCTACAGGTGTTTGCAGTGTCCTATGGTTACATGACTCTGTTCTACCAAAACCCAGTGCTTACAAAAATGGCCCATAGTGTACAATGGGTTTACTTAACAATCACAGATGTTGGTTAATGACTGCTACAGAAAAGGTTGTAAAAACAGATCAGTCATGTCAGTGACTTGCTTTACAACCATCACAACTTACAGTAGTAATGGGCAGGCTCCATTATGATCATAAGTTGAAGGCTACCTCTAGGTGTAACTCCAGTGATAATATAGTTTTCAAGGAGGGATGAACAACTTGAGGGCAATCTCTAGAATATCCTGGAGTGGATGAGGCCACCAGTTTTGGTCTGGTTTGGAGCCTTCTTGAAGGATTTCAAAAGACAAATGAATGCTTTAAACCAGGGTTGCCCAACTGGTGGCCTGAGGGCTGGGTGCAACATGCACAGGCCACGCCCATCCTGGCTCTGCAAAGGCAAAACATGTTGCAATATGTGACAATATGTCATATGACCTGATTGAGTTTGACAGCCGTGCCTTAAACACTGCAGAGGTTTATACTAAACTTTTATTCTTTTTTAAAAATCCCAAACCCCAATGAATTAGGCATAAAATCCCTTATCTTTTGAGATGTACAGCATATAATTTATTTACTAATAAATCTATTTAACCCTCTCTTGATTTACAGTGCATTATAACTTGCCAATTACCAAACAAATTTTCAAGTTAAATAAAGTTTATTTCCATTTATGTGATTATAGATTATTTTGAAATAATCTGTAATAATGAAGGTGAAATATATTTAGTTTGCAGAAGATCTTAAATACTCAAGGAACAGCCTTCAGTCTAACTTATACAGTAAGCTATATTGTATTTATACAATAGGTTATATTGTATTTTTTTCTTTAAGAAAAGGTCCTCTGGGCTTATGGAAAATGGCAAATGACAAGAACAGATGAATCTAAATTAGTATTTGTGCATAGTTGGAACTATAATTTTAGAGACGAAATGCTATCATTGTTCCTGTTATTATTTTAGTGCTATCAAGGTTAATATAAACTTCAGGAAATCTGATTCAACTCACTCTTTGTTATTCAAGGTGCTTATTTAAAGGAGAGTTTAATTAGTATGGCATTTATCCTAATTTTCATGTTCTTTTATAACTTGAAAAATCCACCCACAAAGCATTCTTTCAGAGAATTCCATTGACAAGACTTTCATTCACCAATATCTTTCATGGCAGTCACACTAAAAATGATAGCACAAACAGGTTAGCTTCTTGTCTTATAAAGTGATGGTGGTTAGCTAGGATATTAATATCTGAAACAGTAATGGTATCCTCTTATCTTCACTACCGGTTTGCCAGGCAGCACATCTGGGCATGCACAGAATGCTATCTGGGTGGGTGGGTGGAGCCTTGTGCCGCCGCCACTACCGGTTCACCCAAACTGGTGCAAACCAGCAGAATACAACCTCTGATCTGAAAGGAAGCAGGGTTTGCTAATGAAGGCATAACATGTGCTATGAAAACAAGCCACTTAAATAGCAATGAAGAGTTAGAAACTTTCCTCAGAGGAACCTGACATTAGAAAGATATGCAGTTTAATACATAGTTCATTTACTCTAGTTCTTTTTACTAGAGTAAACAGAATTTACTCTTGTTTGGCTTGTAAACACATGTGGTTGCAGTTGACACATGAATTCTCCTTAAAGTTCACCAATTTGACCTACAACATGGATGTCAAACTTGGTTGAGTCGCGTGATGTATTGTGACATATTGTGACATTTTCTACCTTTGCAAGAATGGATGGACCCGGGGTGCATCTGGCCCATGAACTGCCAGTTTGACACTCCTGACCTACAAGAATTCAAAATTAAAGTGACACACAGGTGAGCAATCAGGTAGAGTCTGAGGGTCAAAACTTGTAGCAGATCCATCAGCTGATCCAGGTTCAAAGTCAGTCTTATAGTGTTCACAAATTCAAGGCACACAAAATGGGAGTTAATGGGAAGCTGTCATCACCAGAGACCTTGTGTTTTTTGCTCCATTTTAATAGATGCAGCCCTGGTTTCGCTCATTTAGTGTACCTAAGTAGGGCGAGATTCCTGCTGCACAAGCAGCCTTGAGGAACTCCTTTGCTTTACCGTCTTTGCAGTCTGTTGAACCCATTGAATTGGGAGGGGGAGGTAATTTTGTGCCCTCATCTTTCAAAAGCAATGGCAGCTATGTCTGTTGATTGACGGCCTGACCCGCCTCCTTCAGATAGCAGTCTGTTAGTGCTAGAGCAGGCTGCTCATCATCTGTTGGCTGGAGATGGCTCTAGAGTTGGCTGCTCATTACTGCTCCTCTCCTCTGACTTGAAACATACCAAATAATCCTGCTTTCCATTCAACAGCATAATCTAAACTGTCTGAAACAGATCTTAACCATGCATGGCTGGATATCATGAACTAGTTCATTAGATGCTATTGTTTTCAGTGATCCTGTGGTGATAATTATGTGCGTTAAAGTCACTGGCAAATTTTACTAACCATAATGATCCCCAAAGCGACACTCATGTAGCTTTCTTGGTAAAATATAGGAGAAGTTTACCACTGCTCCCCACCACCACCACATGCTGTATCATTTTCAGTAAAGCCATCATCTGTCTCAGGAATCTTCCTATACCTATGATGGTGAACCTATGGCATGCGTGGTGGAAGTGGCACACCGAGCCATCTCTCTGGGCACACCAACCGTCACTCGTTGCTCTTCTGGGTTCTGAAACGCACATGCACACTAGCCAGCTGGTTTTTCCAGGAGTGCTGCAAACCAGAAAAGCAGCTCACTGGTGCGCATGTGTGCACCAGGAAGCTGAGCTGCCAGTTTCTGGTGCATGCATGCATGCTGGCCACCTGGTCTTCATGCAGACATGCGTGCCAGAAACAAGAAGAGCACAAAGGTGACCGGTGTGCATGACCAGTGACAGGAGGAAGGCTTTTATATTGGACAGCAATAATACAGTATAGGACAGTGTTGGCAAAACTTTTTGGCACCGTGCAGGTGCGGGGGAGCACCGAAAATCAGAAGAGCAGCTTCCTTGTGTGCATGTGCAGGAGCACTGGAAAAGGGAAGAGTAGTTCCTCAGCGCACATGGATGACCGGGAACTGCTCTTCTGGTTTCCAATGCTCCCCCACACATGCATGCATGCTCCCATTTCAGCACAGTGCGAAAAGGTTCACCAACACTGTCCTATATTGTATTATTGCTGTCTAATATAGAAGCTTTCCTCCTGTCACTGGGCAATTTTGATGAATAAATGCAATAATAAATAGAGGGAGAACAAAATATCAGCTATTCATCATATCCTGCTTTGAAACATCTGCATTTCTCTAGCAATTGAAGCAGGAACATTTTTTAGTTATTGTCATACCTTTCCAATATTGTTCTCATTTTAAGAGAACATAGAAGAAACCATGGCTTAGAACTGATTAACTGATACAAATTCCCTAAGTCCTTTAACATTATAACTGAAATGGACTTACACTTAAAACCATTCAGAGTTTTTTGTAAGAGCCAAACCACTGGTAGATTTCACAGAGTTCTTGCAGGTGGAGCAGCAGGAAACACTATAGTATAAAGATTCTTGGTAGTGATAATTTCCCTGTGTTTTTTTATTACCCAAAGAAACCCAAGAAGAAATATAAACTCAAATTGTTAAAATATGCTGAAACATCTGTTAAGAGCAGATGATAGCAATCCCTGCATTTTGGTTCTATTATATTTTCTATTAACAGGCAGTAAAACTGCCAAACTGGATTTTTGGGTTAACCAACAAATCAGTAGATAGAATGTATTTGTGTAGCATTTAGTTATTTAGAACTGATACATTAATTTATGTTGTTTCATTAAATATTCATGCAATGAGGCATTTCATCTTTTCAGCTTAGGTGATTTGATATTTCAGTCAGCTTGAAGAAAGGGAATGGTGTGATACAGAAGGAAAAACATGAAAGCGCTCCACATCAATCTGCAAGTATGCAGTGAACACCCAGAAAAAAAAATGGCAGGGGTGTAGTTTGAAAGGATAAGCATTTTTTAATGTAAGGAAAAAGATATATATGAAACTACAGTTAAATGAATAGTACATTGGGAAAAATAATCAGATATTGATGACCCAAAGGTGCTTTTTCAAAAGGCCACTGGACTTTGTTTTTTGTTGAAGATGTTTCACTTTTTATCCAAGAAACTTCTTCCGTTTTGACTGAATGGTGGAGGATGAAGGATTTATATTCCTTGAAGTTATCTGGTCATTAACACTCTTGAGAGTTGTTGAGGCCATTTGTATCTGTGCCCTCAGGTCACCTGAATAGTGCAAATGGGTATGGAACCTTCTTGGAACTGCTGAAGGGACAGAAGTTGTAGACAGGAGATAGGTAGTGTCATTTTCCTCCACCTCTGTTGAGAGAGGGCTGTTCAATCTTATGTAGATGGCCTCTTTGAGTCCTCTTTCAAACCAGTGGTCTTCTTGGCCAGAATGTGGACTTGATAAATGTAAACTGAGAGATGAAAAGGGGGTTTATAGCAGTTACTGCTGAATTCATATCTTATATTTTCCCCATGTTTAGACCCTAACTTGCCCATGTCTGAGTTTCATTGCCCACTTTCCTTTCCCTTAACATTTATTGTTTTTAGATATTTATTTATAATAAAGATGGCAGCTGTTTGGTCTGAAGCCCTTCAGATATTCAAGACTGCAAGTCCCATGAGCCCCAACAATGGTCTGACTAATGATAAAGGATAATTTTTCAAAATATTTGAACTGTATTAAGATGCCAACTTTTGTTAGAAGAGACAGTATATTGTAATGATAGGGTGTTAGACTGGGGAGACCCAGACTGTTCTTTTCATAGAGCTACTTAGAACTAGGCTGTGGGGAACTGTATGAAGCAAATCAAGATTTGGAAAATCTGAGAGACTAAATTTGGAGGGACAGACTTGAATATAGACCAAAGAGTCAAGCATACCATACCTCCTTTCATCGCACCAGTGTATAGGCACTCACTGAAGGACAAAGGGTAACAGGAAATTGAGATCCTAGACAAACTTAATTTTTAGGAACTAAGCCCTAGTTTCAGAGCCAACGTAGAACAATAACTTCAATGTTTTTTCTTGTTTGGTTCAGGCTGGGATTGTCTGTGTTCTTTTAACTCACTTTACCATCAAGACCACAAAGCCATGTCCTTTTCTACTTTCCCTAGTTAGATTGAGTGATCAGTGTGTCTCAGAGCTCCTCAGTGAAATTGCTATGGCAGTCTTAGGTTGTTTTTTTTTTTAATAAATGTTTTTTAATTTTAGTTTAAAACAGGTACACATCTTTCTTTACATCTGTAGAAAATGTATCAATCAATTACAGATAAGTTTTGGTACATCTCCTCCACAGTCAACCAATATAACTCATATTAACTAAAGCATTATTATATATCCATTTTCATTTAACTGTAATTATTATTTAGAAATATTGATGAAAGTAATAATCTTGAACAATCCCTGCCCACACCGGTGGGAGAGGAAAAAATCAAAAAAAAAAAAAAAAAAGGAAGGACAGATAAAAAATAAAAATTAAAATAAAAAATAAAAATAATACAAAAAAAGACAAAAACGACAAGAGACAAGGCAGGAAAACAAAACAAAACACAGGTGTCTATCATGAGAAAAAAAAGAAGTATATCAACTGGTTACAACATGCTTTGGTGCTTCTCTTCCATTAACTCATATTAATTCAAATATCTTAACTCGAATATTTACCATATCAACATCATTATACCTCCAGTTTTAATTACCTATGGTTATTTAAACATCCTTCATCCTTAGCTATGCATTACATAATTAATCCATAACACATGCTGACAATTCATTTACTTATTTGTAAAATCCTCTATTATCATCAAGTCCTCATATCCTATTTTAGCTGGACATCCATAATATTTAATTATATCATATATCATAACATTTTCCCAGTGTTGATTAACATTTGATTGTATGTATTTTATTTAGTTTTTTAATAGTGATAATGATAATTATTGTAGTTAATACTCTTTATGTATAATCTTCCAATTGTTAGTTGTCATATCAACTCCACATTATATACATTACTATCAATATCAATTATTATTCAACTATATCTGTTACAAGAAAAAGCAATTAGGTTTAACTAGATTTCAATTGTATTCTTCAATCTATCAGCCAGTTCCAAATTATATATATTACTATCCATATCAGTCATTATTCAGCTATATCTATTACACATTAAGGTAATCAGATTTAGCTAGATTTTAAATTACGTTCTTCCATCTATCAGCCAGTGTCTCTCCAATAGCAAGATCTTCTCCAGCCAATTGCCACGCGTTGGATAAATTTACCAAATGTTTTCATAAGCAAATCCAGACAAAGATATTTTGGCACCTTTGGGCCCTGAATGTCAGTGATGAAATAATAATGTTGTCCTAGGCTTGTAAAATTTTCCAAATTAACTTTAATTCTCAAGGGTGGATTTTCCATTCCTCCTGCACTCTGTCTTTTTAAATGAGTCTTCTTTATAGCTCCCCCCCTCCTTTCTTCCTCTGAGATAGACCAGACACCATTTCTCACATTTTCCGTTTGTATTTCAGGAGCATTTAAACATTCAACGATCTCAGTTTTTACTTCATATTTTAAAATCAGATGATCCAATTTTCTTTCCAGCCTTTGATAAGAATCAAAGAGTCCTCTGCATGTGGAAAAAAGAATCTGAAATGAAATCTTAGAGGTATTTTGGGACGCCATGATGTGTCGCAGTTAAAAATTGCAAGCTCTTTTTTTTTTTTTCCACAGACTTCTTAGTCTCTTACAGGCTGTGCAATCTTATCAGGTCATAAACAAAGCCGAGTAATAAAGTAATAAAAGTGTCGAATCGTGACGGGCTAGTTAGTAGAAAATAAATTTTACGATCCACTTAGGGAGATTCAGAGGGGGGTGGATGTCGAGGAGTTTCTTGAAGCATTTAAGAAGTAAAGTAACCACCAGCCATAAGTCCATTAAAAAAGCCAATTCGCCGCTAAGTTTTCCTGTTCTTTGGTTTCAGTTATCTTAAGTTTTTAACGCGAACAGTCTCTCTTGGATAATAAAATCAGCTTACCAGATGACATCACTTCTACCATTCTTAGGGGCAACCTGCAGTTTCAGTTAGCACGCAGCTAATCCAAAAAGGAATTGGCACGAGGAGTTAATACCCCCCCCCAGAGACTTGCGGGTGTCTCTGAGGTCCTGGGTCTCTCCTCACCTTCACTGTCATCTACGGGACAGCTAGAGTTCAAAGAACCTGTCCAAAAATCCTTCGGTATAGAGGAATTTCAGGAGTAGCCTGAAACTCCATCTTCTCACTGCTAAGCCCCGCCTTCTTCCCTATGGCAGTCTTAGGTTTTAAAGTCCCAGCTCCTAATCCAGCACATCAACATTACATTGTAGTGGCCGTGTTAAAAACCAAAGGAGAAAAAGGAAGAAAAATGCTAGGTTACATGCTGAAATGTGTTCAGTGATGGATTTGTTTGTTTCTCTGATAGCCTAATTAGGAGCTTGCATGACTATGATCAGGCAGAGACAGAGAATTTCTAACATAAAGGATTTCATCTGATATAAGCCATCTATGTACTGGAGATCTGATAGACTGATTTGATATGCCTGTGTATTTTTCTGTGGTTTCTTGGTTGAAAATGGAAACTCTGTCTCCATGTGACAATATGTTCTGCTCTGTTCATTGAACCTTAACCATTTTATGTCTTTCAAACCTTAATTGCATTAAGACTTAATTATAAATATGATTAGGAATGTGCTTGTTAATTTCTATTTCAGACTCTTAATAGCATCACTAAAGCCTTTAGAAGAGGTTGATATATTTTACTGTACATAAATTGATCCTTCTATTGTATCCACAGAAAGGTCTCATTCCCCCCCCCCATATTATACAGAGTACTCAAACTTACATCAATAATTATTATTGGTGGCCTGCTGTAGCAGGAGCTGCAGGAGTATTCCATTCATGAACCCAAAACTTCATCCAATTTTTTTTTCAGAAATTGGAAATGGGCTCTCTTGCAGGGAACAAGTGCTATCATCTCCTTTCACTAATTTTGGTGTAATAGCATTTAGGACATGATTCCAGTATATTTTAAACGAGTGTAGTGACTTCTTCATAGCCCCAGCTGTCTCAGTTGTTATGCTGGGTCTGTGTTGGGCTCAGTAGAAATGTTTATCTCCTGGAAATAAAGGCTCCTCCAACAGATGTTTTCATTTTCATCCAGGTGGTTCTCTTTTGTTCCTCACCCAGAGTCCTTGGTTGAGGCACAGCAGAAAAGAAGCAGCAAAAATCCTCTTAACATAGCAGCTCCTTAAAAAGCACCTGAGCTAAGGAATGTTGATCTTAAATAGCTTGTGGAAAGAGTCAACTGTCTAATGAAAAAATCAGTATTTGCCTGAAACAATGGAAATAACAAACCTATCTTAAGTTATTCTTCTGAAAAATAAAGAGCACAGTGCTATGCTAGTTTGCTGTTTTTCCATAATAATTCGCCATGCTATGTAAAGCTCATTAGCAATAGCAATAGCACTTAGACTTATATACTGCTTCACAGTACTTTATACCCCTCTCTAGGTGGTTTAGTCAGCATATTGCCCTCAACTATCTGGGTCCTCGTTTTACCGGCCTTGGAAGGATGAGTCAACCTTGAGACAGTCAGGATTGAACTGCTGAACTCCTGGCAGTTGTCAGTCAGCAGAATTAGTCTGAAATACAGCATTCAAACCACTGCGCCACCATGGCTCTTTATATTAGTTTATATGGTACATAAGAATATTCCCATTAGGAAGCAATTGATTAAAACAAAACCACTTTGTTGGCTTTAAGTGATGCAGAATAAGAGAATAGAAAATCTCTACAAAGAGTAGTTATATTTATATATCCATTAGACTGTGTTATGTTTGCAATACAATGGTTTTTACCTTGTGAAACTTGTGAAGATTTTTAATAAGCTTGCTAACTATTTACAACAACAATACCACCTAGAGGATCAAAAAGATTACATAACAGATTTGTAATTGGGTCATCAGGGGGTGAAATAATCTGACCTAAATGGCTCAAACCATTAACACAAAGAGGGTTAAAATTTTGCTTTGAACCATACTAATTTTAATTCTTCTAGCATCCTATCTGTTAGGTATATCTGTGACCTTTAATGTTTTACCCTGGCAGTCACGTGGAGGGGTCAGGGGGGGGGAATGAACAAGGGCAAGCAAGTTAGATACAGAGACCTCTTATAGTCTGTGCTTATGCCGTTGTGACTTTTCCTCTTGTACATAAAGGCACAAATTGTGGATGGCAGTGATTACCATCCAATTAACCATTAGCTAATCAATCCACAACAACTATCCTGACTTTTATCTTGCTGGTGCAACTGACTGGGTAAATAGATAACTGGATTTCTGCATCATGAAGCTAGGAACAACAGATTTGATTATTTCATTATTAAGAATGTCATGGAGAAATTTATGTCAAATAATGATGGCACACAATCAATTAATAAGAAGAAAGCTAATCTGAGAAATCCTAATACGGCATTGGAAAATGAAATTGCTAGGATATTTTTACAAAAAAAGCCACAACTATAGCAATCTACTGTCCCTTTCTGATCAGGTCAACACACCAACCTTTTAAAGATGGTATATCCACCTTTCTACTCAACATGGCTAAGGAAAATAAAAAAGAAAGGAAAATAAAGTGGATGCTTAGTATTAGCTAATATTTATATATGTCTAAATACTGAGCATGTCAGAACCATTAAAAGCCTCCAATTCTTTCCATTGGGTCATAATGAGAGTTGTCTCCTTCACACAGGTTTGGCAACTTGTGTTCAGACAGCAGAAATATCTTCAAAAGGATCCTTTCTTCAGACCTTATTTGCTCATAAAGAGAAATCAGTCCTTTAGATAGTCAGGCTTCAGCTGTTTTGGACTTTAAAAATTAATCCCAACACCTTAAACTCTGGTTGGTAAGTACTGAAGATCGTTCAGTATAATTATTGTATCAATTAATTGCTCAGTTGGTACATTTTGTACAAATTGCAATTTCCAGAAAACAATGTCTCCCAATCCCATATCTCTTAATAGAGGACAAAAAATAAATAAATGAATGCAAGAATAAAATAGAATAGAATACATGGCAATGCCAAGCATACTGATTAAGTTTTGGCATTTGCCTAACTATGTGCAGACCCCAAGTTAGGAACCAATAAGAATAATGTTTTCAAGGAATGGGCAGATTGAGTAGCCTTTTGAAACATGTAAAAAATTCAGCTGCAACTAGTTTGGATGTCATGTTTTAAACCACATTTCTGTTTATTTTCAGAGCATGAAGGGAAAGTCTGAAGACAAGAGGACTGTGACTTATTTAATCTTTTTATCATGGGAATTTTTAAAGCTGTCAGTCTGTTGAGTATAACAATCTCAAAAGTATATTAACAAAAGGAATTTTAAGCTAGAGAATGTCTACTTAAAATTAATGATTTTTTATCATTTTGGGGAGAAACAAAAGGTATGAAAGTTTCTCAGTTAAGAATGATCAAGAATATTTGTATCATGTAGAATTGAGTTGGTTTTTATTGTTGCTGGTAAAGAATGTTGTTTGCAGTTTCATTCTATATTATAAATATTGAAAATCAGGGAGCATAAGAATCTGGAACTGGCCATTTACATTCTGTGTGGTTGCTTCCCTAGTTGCTGGAATTAAATTATTTATGCAAAGACTCAAAGACTACTCTTCTGTTCTTTAGTACATTAACTGCATGTTGAATAAGCAGTGGGAGGTGGTTGGGCGCTTTGTATCCTTTTCAAAAGCTTCTTTCTTAAAAAAAATATATTGTCCATAAAATATGATGAAGATGTGAAGAAATCTCTAAACATTGTTCCTATTGACTTCTGAAGGAGTATCTGTTTTTTATAGTGATGGAAGATTCCACTAGGAAAAACAATAATCTATAATACTAATTCCTCAAAGGGCTAAAATGAGGGTCTATGCTTTCCTCAAAATGGAAATCTAAACAGAAAAAAATTGCAGACAAAGGAGATAGAAAATAATTCTCTTGCACTGAATCTCTTGATTTACAATGTAAATAAAACCCCAAACCACTTGAAAAGAAACAATGAATGGATTTTCATCCCACAGGGGATGAGGAGAGCATAGGCCACATGAGTCAAAATGAAGCATTTTAAAAGAAATTTGCTTTATAAATTTGATATAAGAATTGTGATAATGGATTATTTAGGCACTATATATTTATCTATCCCACCTATCTAGTTAAATAAAACTGCAATGCCCTCTATAATTTGTGATACCGACTGTTACCTTGAAATTGTTTGCCTGCAGTGAAAGCTTCCCACTGGATTCAGATAGTGAACATGATAACAACAGGGATGTAATTGAAATTGTCACAGGGGGGTGGGGAGAAATTAACTACTTTCCTATCACATCATATTTTATGTGATTAGTATTTTTGAATAGTTACAAAACTAATCACTTCATTGTGTTGGATACTTGTGGCTAATTTAATGTACATTTAGGAAGTTATTTTTATTTACTACCTTCTTTAGAAAATTACCATCATTACATCTATGTAATATCTGACAACTGACTGATGTTCAGAATACATAGAATGTAATTTGACATGTAATTTTTTGGGTTGCCCATGTGTAGCATTGTTTTTCCCAATAATTAAAAAAAAAAACCACCGCATGTATAGTTGTGATTTGTATCTCTTTGGCCAAGAATAGGCTGTTATGTACAGAAATTTCTGTTCTACTGACCTAATGCCACAGACCAGCCCATCTGGCTCGCTGATCTTCTTCAAGTAAGATTTCATCACTATCCAGCTTAATGCATCCAGAAGCTCCAGCTCTGGTTTGATTATTCTGCTTCTTTCCCTTAATGGGAAATACTGGAAGGTTGAAACTGAGCTGAATTTGTAATTGCAAATTCCAGCTTTTGTTTCTTCTGGTCAAAAGAAGACTAGGAAGAGTAGAAGACTGGGCATGTTGAGGACATGGAGAAAATGCTCCTGGAACTCTGCTGTTTGTCACTCTCTGGCTTGTGGAAAATGTAAGAGGAGTTTGTACATCTATTGTAGATTTGTATTAGTTTCAGTACAATACCATTGTTGTAGTGTTTATATCATTTTGTTAAAACTGGTTTTAACTTAACCAGAAATTGAATGTGGTGGCGGAAATTTTAATTTAGTTGCTATCATACATCTGATATATAATAATTGTTGTTGTTTAAAATCTCATAGAAGTTTATACAACTAACAAACCAGCTGGGTATGGTTGTTTTTCCTGGATACTTTCATTATTTGTATTGAATTTCTGTATATTCTGGCACAGGATTTGACCCAAATTATCATTAACTGTTTTGTTTCAGGACAAAAAAGTGGTTATAATTTTCAGTGGCTATGGAACAGATCTCTTATGATTCTAACAAATTACCAAGGAAATAAATTTCATTACTTTCAAAATAATGCGCATTTGCATGGAAGGGAGGCAATCACTCACTGTAGGAAATTCCAACTTTGCAAAATTAAAAATAGTTGGAATATTTTTCACACCAATTTTGGCTAATTATAATGCATTGTTATCTTTAAATATTAAGATGAAATACTCTTCAAAGCTTTAAATTTTAATTTTGTTATTATTTTCTATTTATGCCCCCCCCCAACCCTTATTTTTATGTTAAGGATTATAGCTGTGTTCATTTATAACAATAAAGAGGATAGAAAACGATTGCCCTTTTATTGGCTTAGGTAATCATACAGCTTTCTATTTTCATTATAATCTTCATTTAACTCAGCTGACCCCTATAGTTCTCAGTAATGATTCTCTTCTGCAATCTGGTGCACTATTATGGGTGAGGAAACTCTTTGGTCTCCAACCTGAAAATGTGTTTTGGAACTGAGGATACAGATACCTCACAAATATCACTGTAAATGACACTTTAAATCGTAAGAACCACTTAGAGGATATGGTAATTTATGTAGTTTAAAACATAGTTGTCTTATTCATAAATAAGACTGGTCATACATCCTTATTTAGTCTGGTCACATTTAACTATTAAGGCCTTATTGCCTGCTGTGCTTTTTATTTGTGTTGTGTGAATTATCATGCCTGAACTCTTTATATTTGTTCTACAACCGAAGTAACTCAGGAAACATCTTTGCTAAACATCTTGCCTAAGGAGTGGACAAGAGTGGGGGCTTAGTTCAATTTTCATGTCCTACTATGAGCTTCCCACAAAATTTTAGTTTTCTAAATATTTTTGATCCGATCCAGTAAAAAAATCCAGTAATTATTTTAGAATTACATGTATTGGATTAATATATCATACTAGTCCATTATTTATTGAATGAAATGAAAAAAGTGGGTTCATGCATATCACATAAAGTATGATTATTCTTTGATGAGTTTGCATATCATGCTAAACAAATACTGATAAAACAAATGAAATTCTAAATTAAATTGATAAGTATCGAAGTGATTCCTGTCTAAGGAAGCTAGCATTTAAGTAAAATAGTTGCATCAGGAAAGCTGTATTATAATTGAGCTTTGGCTTTTGTCTGTGAGAAAGGAAAAGATTTTTAAATAGAGCAATTAGTTAAGATCAACAAAGCTGGAATCTGAAGGATGCAAGCACATCAAAAATGAACTCCAATCTTACAATTGAAACTGG
This sequence comes from Thamnophis elegans, assembly GCF_009769535.1. Lineage (NCBI taxonomy): Eukaryota > Metazoa > Chordata > Lepidosauria > Squamata > Natricidae > Thamnophis > Thamnophis elegans. Next base: position 42,133,103 of record NC_045547.1, on the reverse strand, counting down.
ATACTTTGATCATTCCTAATATGGAAGAAGCCTTTTCTTCTCCTAGAAATACTTAGCACAGTGATAGTTAATCTTTTTGGCACCGAGTGCTGAAAGTAGAGCATGTATGCATGCTGGAATGCTGGAACCCAGAAGAGAGCAGCTGGCCAGTGAGCATGCATGCGGCAGTCAGCTGCTCTTCCAGGTTCCATCATGCGCATGCATGCCAGACAGCTGGAACGGCATGCATGCATGCAGCAGGACCTGGCAGAGCAGCTGGCAATGGCGCATGTGCCCACAGAGATGGGTCTGCATACCACCTTTGGCACTTGTGCCATAGGTTTGTCACCAGTGACGTGTGCTCAGCTTTAGCCCCGGTGAGGCTGTTTTTAGACTTGTGGACTTCAACTCCCAGAATTCCACAGCCAGGCATGCTCAGTTCCGATTTAAAGCGACAGCATTTTTCCCCCTTGCAAAATAAGTTTTCCCGTTCTTTTTCTTCTCCCTCCCCCTCCTTCCTCCCTCTCTCCCTCCCTCCCCCTCTCTCAAACAGACACACGCACACAGAGAACTTCGATCCTTCTCTCATTCACTCACTCTCAAACACAAACACAGAAGTTGGATTGGATATATTTTCCAAAGGCTTGAAAGCAGCTCCTCTGCCATACCCCCCCTTTCCCTGTTGCCTTCCGATCAAACTTTTTGAATTCCTCCCCCCTCCCCACACACGCACCTTTTCCAGCTGTTTCAGAGACGATTTCAACTCTGCTTTTCCCTGCCCCGCCCTTTCCTCTTGAAAAGCCAGAGCTCTGAAGTCAGACTGAGCTAGTCGCTCCCAGAAAACTCTAAAAAGCCTCTAAAAATGCCCTCTACATGAGGCGAGAGAATACTTGCCTCATTTGCATAATAAATTCTTCGCTTGTTAACCCTTGCTTAACTCTTAAAAGGCGAAAAAATCCTTATGCAAAAGAGGCTCCTAGTTCTCTGGCCTCCTCCTAGTTAATACTGAGAGCAGACACCAAGCCACTGTGACTTGAAATCTGGTAGCAACTACCCTGGCTTTAATTATTTTAAGAAAATTATTTAAAATCCTTTCCTTTCCCTGAGGAGACTAGTGAGGCCCCGCCTCCCTTGCCTCTAGTGATTGCACATCCCTGTTTGTCACCATTGATTTAGCATGTCAGTAAAATGTTTGGACAATGAGCAATCAGAAAGCAGAATGCTGCATGCATTTTCTTAGAATACCATGGAGATTAAGATGCTTTGAAACACCTTCAGTTCTAATGGATTTTATACAGATGCAATAACACACCATTTGCCTTGATAAGATAGTAGAAGAGATTCTACTGGGAATTTATAGAGCCACACACATCCAAAAAGGGAATCTGCTACTTCAGGACTGCTGTGCTTTAAGATTTATGAACTACTAAAGCTTTTTATTTGGCAGATTAATGATGCAATGAATTGTCATAGACTATGTTGCCTTTTGAAAATAAAAGAAGAAATCAGAACAGATTCTACCCACTCCATTATTTCTATAATGAGAAGCTAAGTAGAGGGAGAGAGGACCTTCTTTGTTGTATTGGATGGGTCAATGGGTAATCATTGCTTTGGGATCCTGTGTACCCCATGTTGAAACAATGCCTGGAATCCACATTGTATATCGGACATTAATACGATTGAGCGGGTCCAGAGGTACTTCGTGAGAAGAGTACTCCACTCCTCTACCCACAATAGAATTCCCAATGCCACCAGGCTTGAAATTTTGGGCTTGGACAATCTGAAACTGCGCCACCTGCGGTATGATCTAAGCACAGAACACAAAATTGTCTGCTACAATGTCTTACCTGTCAATTACTTCTTCAGCTTCAACCTTAATAATACACGGTAAAATAATCGATACAAACTCAAAGTAAACCATTCCAAACCCGATTGTAGAAAATACGACTTCAGCAACAAAGCAACCCTAACCCTCACAGCTTCAACCATAAACTGTCTACCATGGACCTCACCCCACTCCTAAGAGGTCCATAAAGGGGGGGGGTGTATAAGCGCACCAGCGTGCCTACTGACCCTATCCTATTGTCTCATTTCTTTCATTCATGTCCATGTTTATATTTATACCTGCTATCTTGTACATGTTCGACAAACTAATATATACAAAATATAAAAAGAAAAAAACATTTATTTTTAGCTGGCTTGGCAGAATGTGTCAAATGCAAATATTATGACATTCACCTCCCTTTTTAAGACTCCTTCAAGAATCAATACCTAGTCATTCTTTTCCCAATGTAACAGTGGCTCAAAGTGATCTGAAAATGTTCTCCCAAATGGAGCATGGTTTTCAGACAAAAAAGGATACAAATATTTCCTACATTCCATTTCCATTTCTATTTAGATCATCCTTAACAGCTGTTGGCATATCAACAGATTACACAAGAATGAACCAATGGTTAGTTAGACACTTAAAAATACAAAAACAGGACTTATTCAAGGTGCAGACTTAATTAATGCTTTCAATGGATAATAACTAGCAATATAAAAGAAAAAGGCCAGGATGATCTTCAATAGAGGCTGCAGAGGGAGGGGGAAGAGCAGCTTTGCCTTCCAGGTCAGATGCAAACAAGGCAAATCAGCTCTCTCTGAATAGCCCTTTTAACACTTAACCCTTCATTGCCTGTTTTCCGTCTCACTGCACTGCACTCCTGTTTCTCCCCCTTCCTTTTAAAACTTTTTTTATACAAAGTATAAAATATAAAGTATAAAGTATGAAATATACAAAGTATATGCAAAGTAGAAACTGTGGCTTATTATCCTGTTTTGAGTTAAAGTGGCGATGCAGAAAGGCAGAAGGTGGGGGAGATGCTGCTTTGCTGAGGTCAGTTTGCAAATGGCTGCTCCATATGGCCCAGTAAGAATGGCCCACAATACTGAGTTCTGCAGATTTCCAGAAGGTAAGCAAGTATTGTGATGGGTAGAATAGGGGGACAAAGTAGGCCCAGTGCCCTTGAGAACCCAGCAGGGCAAGGATAGGGGAAGGGGAGAGAGATAAGTGGGCATGTTTCAGCATCTCTGCATCTCTGCAAAGTTATGAAGCTGCCTGGTCAATTGTAAGTGTGAATGACCGCATAACTTTTGTAAACTTCTTATCTTTGAATCATGGTCGTACGTGGCTTTTGGGAGCTCTGTTGTAACTTTGAATGATCATCAAATGATTTGTCATACCTTGAGTATTACCTTTAGTATAGTTTGTGCAAAATGGTAGAACATATAATGGGGACAAAAACTTTAAATATTCAAATACATTTGGGATTGTAATAATGAAAAATTTCAATGAACTAACATAGGGAAACTACCAAACTATTACCAAACAAAATTCAAAGTGTTCTTTTAAGGATAATTTATGCTACAAATAGGTGACAATCTTTTTCATCGTTGCCCTTTTCCTGAACCCTTCTTTCAATCAATCCTAGGTGAATCTGGAAGACATCAGTAAATTACTTGTACTTACATATAAATTAGGTAACTATTCATTAACCACTGTAATTTAGGTTTCTCTTATATTGGCCTATGATTTGATTTGAGTAGTTTTCTCTACTCACAATCTGCCTTTTCATAACCAAACATAAAAGTTAAAATTTAAATTAAAGGTTAAGGAAGAGGATAAACAAATTCAAACTGAAATTATTTAGCTTGTCTCTAATTTTCATCAACTGTTGGGTTTGTCATCTTTACTCATAATAATAGGTAGCACCAACAAGGAAGGAAGATTTAAAGCATCAAAAAAGTAGCTGAAAAAACCCCCATGTTATTATTAGTTATACTGTAAAATTAAATTAGGTAACAGATTTACTTTAATTTTATTTGTTTATCAAATTTCTATACTGCCCACCTCATCTGAATCTTGGAGGTTTATGAATAATCAAGCTACATTATGGGATATCTTAGATCTAACATCCCCATATCATATTACAAGTGACAGTCTGAACTTCTCACTCTGTATAGAATATCATTTTGTTATATATGATTTTAATTAAAACTTTCATACAAAAAGATAAAAGCTAACAGAAAGTAAGAAAGAAAAAAGAAAAAACTAAGAAAAAGCAAAAAGTGCAAGAGAAGGAAAAAAAGTTAAAGATAGATAAGAAAAAAATTGTATAAAGAGATAGTTTTTGATATGCTTCACAACAATATGTACAAATATATTTTGACCTCTCTTTATCAAGTTATATCATATTATTTTTCTTTCGATAATCTATCCTGTTTATTCATCAAAACCAAATTCATATTTTCATGTTTGTGCAAAAAGTCCATAAGAGGCTTACAGTCAGCAATAAATGTAGCTAAAGTCTTTGCTCTAGTCAAAAAATGTCTATCACTTTCAGCAACATCTGTTTACTCCACCACCATTCCTCCAAAACCAATAGTGTTGAATCTTTCTAACTCTATGCATATAGTAATCTCACTGTAATCATACAATAAAATAATCTTCCATGGCATTTTTAACAGGTTATTCCTTAATCTTAAAGGGAAAATTATTGGCTTCAATTGAAAACTGATTTTTAACTGATTTTTAAAACCCTCTGCATTAAAACGTGTATTTGGATCCAAACTTTTGTTAGCCTTTTTACATATACACCAAGTGTGAGATGATTCACTTCACAGTGTTCACATTTCCAATATATATTTGGAGTGCCTTTCGACATTCTAAATATTCTGTGTAGGATATCACTGAGCACATGAGGAAGAAAGGGTTGTGGGCACTAGCCTTATCTCAATAATCTTTTTCCTGCCTGCCAATTGGAATAATATGTTGGGAGCAGTGATGAATTCTGAGATATTTTCTGAGAAAGTCAATGGGTGAATGGGTGGAGTTTTAAGTGGCTGCAGATTAATGTAAGAAAGTCTTATATCAGGTTACAATAGGTAGTATTTAGCATTGTTCCAAACCACAAGGTTAATCATTCTTTTTCTGAATAATGTTGCTTCTGCATAGAGCTTGGATATGACTGAATAATTAACAGCTGAGCTAACTATAGAAATCAGAATAAAGGATGTTGAAAATTGAGAGAAAGATTATTGATTAGACAATGGAGTTCAACTCTCCATTTATTAAAAAATAGCTGAAAATAAATTTGCAGATGGTAAAGTTATTAATCATTGTTATGGACAAAAAGAAAGATGACATTCACACAGCCTTTTTTCTACTTTTCAGAAACACGTCAATATGGTGCTTTCATAAATATGTCAAATGCATCTCCCCATCACTATAACATATCAGTTAGCTTACATTTGACCCTGGATAAATGCTATCATTAATCAATGCAAGGCAATAAAAGCAAGTAGCAAATTATGGTAACATCAAACTACAATCATATAATATTATTATAGAGTTACATATTTGTTTTTTTATTTTTTAAAATATATTTTATTCATTTTCACATTCCATTTGCAATCACTTATATACAGGGTATTTGCTATAAGAAAAGAAAAAAAAAAGAAATAAAACGAACAAATAAAAAGGAAACACAACTCATCATTCACAACCCCACCTAACACTTCCATCCTCCATACACCCCATCTACCCCCTCCAACTTTCCTTTCTCCCTCTAACACTCCCCTCCTACTTCCCTTTCCCCTCAAACCTTCCTTCTCCCCTTACTCCCCACACACCCTCCTTACATTCCCCTTACTCCTTCCTTACTCCTCCCTCTTCTTTCCCTCTACCTCCCTCCTTGGTGTATGCCTTTATTCGAGTGTTGTTTAATCTGATAAAAGTAAAATAAACCAAGGGAATATATATATATATATATATATATATATATATATATATATATATATATATATATATATATATATATATATATATATATATATAAAGAAAGAGAAAAGAGAGGAAAAAAAAAAGAACCACCGTATATAAATACATTCTTGTTCTTATTGAGACTATATTAACACACACACCCCCACGAATCCCCATCCCTAATCCTCCCGACTTCCCAGGGCCCACACCTGGCGGAGGTTAAGAAAGATTATTTACGCTGTTTAAATTTTATTAGAAGGGAAAGTTTGATTATTCTTCTGTAAAGTAATATTTGAATATGTGGCTTGAACCACGTTGCTTAAATTTTATCGGAAGGGATCATTTTTGGTTAGATTGTATATTGATGCCTACACAAATTTGTATAAATGTTTATTTGAATATAAGGTTTAGGAAGAGGAACGGGAGAGTCTACAGAAGGTTGGGGTAAATAACAAAGAAGTAAGAGACGAGAATAAAATATAGATAGAATGACTTATACTATTTAAGCATAGATAAAGATGGGGGGCTGAGATCAACACAAAGAGTGGTTTCCTTTTTTTTTCTTTTTTTTTCTTTTCTCTTTTCTTTTCTTTCTCCTTTTTTTCTTGTTTTTCTTTCTTTTGACATATTACTTTTATTTTTAATCCATACGTATACAAGATATTTTAGACAGAAGGTAGAGTTACATATTTGAAAGGGGACAGTTCAATCAGAATAAAAAAATACATCATGTTCCTTACATGTTCACTAAAAAAAGTAGATAGCCAGTGAATTTCTCTCTCTCTCTCCCTCCCTCCCTCCCTCCCTCTCTCTCTCTCTCTCTCTCACTCACACACACACACACACACACACACACACAGACACACACCAATAGTTGATATTTCCAAAGGTGCGTTGATCTCATGTTGTATCAACATGCTGGATTTCACACATCATCATTGATATCATTCACAGTATAGCCCTTTCACAAGTTGAAACAGAAATACAGTAGAATTGGCACCTTCCTGACATTCTATTGGTTATTATAAAGGGAAACATTATGAGTTAATGACTGACCTTTCCACAAACAGCACAGAAAAATATCTTGTTTATCAACACACTTTTGCTTGCAATAATGCTTTTGCCTTTATTTGCCTTTCAGTTGACAAATTAGAATGATGTCCTGGAAATAATTATTGGCTTTCTGTCATTTTCTTTTTCAAAATATTTTGAGTGGCAAAGCAAATAAGCAAAGCAAAGCAAAGCAAAGAAGACAGTCAATACCTTAGATGTCAATTAATATATTTTAATTATACTGAAATTACTGTAATGTATCTGATTCTTGAGAGCCAAGTCTAATCAATGAATGCAAAACTTCTTGAGGTTTTCATCGAATTTTTGCTCAACATTAATATCACCAGTTCCCTAATCAGATTGCTAATACTGATGGCTACGTCAGGCATCATTGTTGTCTCCACTTGGTCAAGAGGTTTCAGAATCCATTTAATACATGCATTATGATGATATTAGCAAACTTTGTATGCTCAGTCACATCATTTATTCCATCTACTACTCAATAAGTGAAGAGAACATTAACAGTGACAAAACCTCTGTAAGGCATACATTAAATAAATGGAAAACAATCAATTTCAGAAAATTATATATAGATATATGAGCACTTTTGATACACTTTTTATTATTTATATTTTCGGTAAAATAGTAAATGTGTCCAAATAAATCACCAGAAGAGAAGTTCTATTATGGAGCTGGATCACTTTATTGCAAGAAATTCTAGCAAGATGAATGCTTTTAAAAATGCAGGTGCTAGAATAAGAACACAGATATTGTTTGCTGCCAAATAAGTTGATATTTCTAGGTACCCCATGAAATTTCTCTTTTCTTCCATACACACCATCCCAAAGAATTGGTGCCACTATTTTGTTTTCTGCCATGTCCAACTGATAATGATGTCAATGGAGGGTGTCTATGGAGATTCCCTTTTGAGTTCAAAAGGCAACTCAATTTTGTTTTTGCTAGAAGATGTTTCCCTGCTTTTTCAAACAACAACTGGACTTTGTTTTTGCTAGATGTTTCACTTCTCATCCAAGAAGCTTCGGGTTTCCTAGGCAAAGGCAAGCTTCTGTAGAGCCCTTTATTGCTCTGTTAAATTCCACAACAACCAGCCCTACTATGGCTGGTAAGGCTCCACCCCAAACTTTCCTGAAGGCAGTCACTCACAGACCCACAAACAAAAGCTAATAAGCAACAAACCAATTTGCAGAGGCAGGAGGAAGTTCAAAGACAAGGCATAAGCTCACAGAGTAAGGTCTAGAGTCAAGATCCACAGGACAAGACTAGTCCATGAGGTAAAAGCAAGTACAAAGGGCAAGACAAATTTATGAAGCAAAGGCATAAGGCAAGGCACAGGCAGAAACATAAATCAAGGGTGAGTTTTCCCCAAAGACAGGAGAGTGCATGCCAAAACAAATAATTGTTCCTGAAAAGACAACCTCCCCCAGCCTCTGCTTAAGTCAACCTAAGCCAGCTGTTCCTTTTGAAGAGGGGTAGGGCGATCTTCTCCTGAGCAGCCTTGCAGAACTCCTTTGAGCTTGCCTCTATTCTACTCTCCGTGCCCTTGGATGAAGTAAGAAAGGCAGCTGTTCTTCATCAGAAAGGATCTGCTGCATTTCAACACCACTGCCCATCAGCAGCCAATCCTTCCCCATGTCTGTGAGGGCAGGAAGCTCCCAGTCTACTTAACCACCTCCTCCAATCCCTGAGAGGACTGGAACAGCATCACCTTCAGCCCTTGACCTCTCCAAACATTCCAGGGGAGATGTCCCATCCCTGTTGGATGGTCCTGGTTCCAATTCCTCCTCAGAACCAGGATCCAATGGGGCCACGACACTTCTTCAGTTCTGAAGAAGCTTCTTGGATGAGAAGCAAAATATCTTCTAGCAAAAACAAAGAAAATCCAATGCCTTTTGAAATAGCACTTTTGGCACAAGAAGTATAGGATATTAAAAATAATAAATAAAGAAGAGGTGACAGATTATTATGTGAATGGAGGAAAGAAAATCTTATTTGATTTGACCTACCAGTAATGGCATGCATGCTACACTGCTCAGTCCTCTGACATTTAGGCTTACAACACAAAATGTCAAGAACTTAGGCAAACATTTTAGTGATGCTGTGGCTGAGTATTCATTTAGAAAAGGGCTAAAGACGTTGCTCAGAGAATAAAGGCAGAATTACTTAATTTTCAATCTTTTAAAATATAATTTTATTGAAGAAAATTTTAATATGAAACAATACAAATATTAGAAAAGAGACAAAGTAAGGAAGAATGGTGAACAGTAAGAAAGAAAATAGAAAAAGAAATCAGAAAGAAAAATATTATAAAAGAAAAAGTTTTTAACTTTTTTAAAGTGGTTATCAATGCATCTATATTTTACACTCTCGTTCTAAGGTTGCATCCTAATTTCTGCTTTCCCTAAGCTACCCTTTCTAAATTTTGAACACACAAATCACATTATTTTTTCTCGTTTTTTTCAGCAAAAAGGTCCATAAGGGGTTTTCAGTCACTAATAAATGTAGTTGTTGATCTTTCTCTAATTTTGGCATCTCTGCTAGTTCTTTCATCTTCATTAACCATTCCTCCACGTAACAGCTTTGGAGCAATAATAATCATACATAAAAACAATCTATGGCTCTTTTCTAATTGACTGTTCATTAACCCCGCAAAAGTCCCCTCTAATTTCAATTGAATGTTGATCTTAGAATTATTTGTATCATTATATATGTTTGAATCCAGAACATTCTGGCTTTTTAATTTTATTTTATTTTATATATAACTATTACTAAAGTATTAATTTACTTTTTAAAATAAAGAGCAAAAATTAACACAAATTAATATACAAGTCCACAAAACACAATAAAATTACCTTTCATGTTTGCAATTCTAATATAAACTTGAAGTACCTTTATACATTTTAGACAGTTTTTCTCAATTCATATATTGATAGCAGATAATTTTATTAAAAAAATATTTTAGGTTATAACATATAATAATATAAACTTCAGTTCTTTTAATCACATATTTTTCACTATTCCATTTTGTGTCTGAAGTTCTTTTGCTTGTTTTTCTGTTTCAAATTTCAATAGAAGTTTATACATCACAGAGAATATTTGTAGCTCAATGTTGAAATGAGGGGTGCTGATGATGTTACCTAGTTAGACCAATGAAAAATCTGCAAGAAAACAAGCAAGCTCAGAGTGCATCAAGGAGCCCTCAGAAGTTTACACATTTTGATGAATACATGTTCATCATTTGTATATATACTTCAAGTTTGGTTTTTTGCTGCTCAATTCCAAATGTCCTGTTATCTATCTTAAATCTCTCTCAATAGACAAAATTGATTTTTTCCTCAGACAATCAGAAGTCTATTTTGACTGACTTCAATATACTTTACCTCATATTATTGTATTTTGCTGTGGCTGATGCTCATGCTTTGATATGATCAACTGACTAATCAATAAAGTACTGTTAATACAATAGCAGAGTTGGAAGGGACCTTGGAGGTCTTCTAGTCCAACCCTCTGCCTAGGCAGGAAACCCTATACCGTTTCAGACAATGGTATCCGACATCTTCTTAAAGACTTCCAGTGTTCACAACTTCTGGAGGCAACTTCTGTTCCACTGATTAATTGTTCTGTCAGGAAATTTCCCCTCAGTTCTAAGTTGCTTTTCTCCTTGATTAGTTTCCACCCATTGCTTCTTGTTTTACACTCAGGTGCCCTGCAGAATAGTTTGACTGTTGTATTTTATTGTACCTTAAATTTTCTTCTAACTGTGCCTATGAAACCATTGAAAACTAAATTCTTCTGCAGTCAACTGCTTTCTTGATTTCATCTTTTATTCTCTGTGTTTTAACAACTCTTGATGAATTAGCCATTTTTTCTTTACCTACAGTTTCTATCCTGCTCTACAGAGTGGAGAATTGATCTCTAACAGAAAGTCACTTGAACAGACTAGAAGCATTTAAAATGTGGATTTACAGTTGACTGTTATGTATAAGTTGGGTTGACAAAATCAGAAATAAAGACACCTGGGAAAGCCAAGGGAAATCATCAAAACCATAAAACAGCTAAAGTTAGAATATTTTGGACATGTGATGTGACATTGAGAAAAATACGGCATACTTCTCTTAATCTTCCAAGGAAAGAATGAAGGCAAATGAGGTCCAGGCAGGAGAAGAACATTATAGCTTCAAAATATAAGTTTCTTTCCTATACAATGCTTCTTTGGCTGAGACTTATAAAGGTTTTATTTCTATTCCATTTTCTCAATACAACACTTATAATATAATGATTCTTAAAACCTACATTGATTTTAACTTTATTGTGCCATTAAAAACTATGCCATTCAAACCGTAGATCCATGATGGTGAACCTATGGCACATGTGCCACGGGTGTCATCCGGAGCCATTTGTCAGGGCACACGAGGCTTGCCCTGTCAGCTGGCCAGCGTGCATGAGCGCACTGGCCAGCTGACTTCGGCCTTCTTTTAAGGCCATTTTTCACCCTCTGGAGGCTTCAGGAGCTTCCCCGAAGCCTCAGGAATGTGAATAACCAGCCCTACGGGCAAACCAGAAGTTCAGGAACAGTTTTAGCCCTCTTGAGCCTTCAGGGAAGCCTCCTGAAGGCCCCTGAAGGCCCTGGAGGGCTAAAACTGGCCCTACGAGCAAACCGGAAGTCTGTTCCTGAACTTCCAATTTGGCTGTAGGGCTGGTTTTTCATGCCCCGGAGGCTTCAGGGAAGCTCCTGAAGCTTCCAGAGAGCTCCGGGGGGCGGGGGAGGCTCCCCAGGCACCTATAAAGCCTCTGCAGGATGGGGAGGGTGAAAAAATGCACGCTCAAAAAGGGGAGGAGTGCTGGTCGTGCGCGCATACGCACTGTGGTAGTGTGCACAGCATTATGGGTGTGGCATGCCCATGCACGACCCCCCTGCGCTCCCCCTGCTTTTGCCATGAAGGCCAAAAAAGGTTTGCCATCACTGCCTTAGAGCATGCCTTTTAATTCATCACTCAGTGGAACCCATTCTGTCATCCAGAATAAGCAGCAGATTACAAAGTACAATTTCAAATCAGGCAATCCCAATCCTTGTTATTCCTTTACATGTTGATATTTTTATATTGTACCCTTTTTTCAGATTTAGTTAATTCTTAACTTTACTTCCTTCAGATATGTTCAGATGCGTTCAGATGTCTATACATGTGAAGGACCTCACATTAAGAAAGGAATGCAATATTGTTCTTATTATTTTATCATAAGTGGCAGCCTCATGGATGTCCATATATTTCTCTTTCCTTAGTGCTTTAGAACTATTTCCATCTTGGAATATAATTGAGCTTTTAAAAAAGAGAGAGCATCAAGGAAGTTCTAGACTGATCCAGTTACATTTGTTTGCATTATGAACCATGACTGCCATTCACATAAAGTTTTCCTGATTACATAATATATGCCAAATGTCTATACATTATTGGGTAATATTTGATATTGTTCATAATTTTCATTTCATATTTTTTGTATGTTCTGTTGTATCAAAATTAAAAGCTAACCTACAAAATCAAATAAAACAGAAACAGTAAAAAATATTCCCATTGATGGGTTTTCATAACAAACAGTATGTGACAAACTTTTCACAGAATCACATTATATTATTATAGCTGAAGATATTCTTTCATTAATCTCACCATGGGAATTGACACTAAGCTGCAATGAAAAACATATTGAAGTTTTCAGGGTGAAGAAGCATTCTGCATATATTATCTAGTATAAAGTTGAATTATTATACATAATATGTCAATTCATTTCTTATTCATTTCCCAGTAAGTCATTGTTAATAGAAGGAAAATCTGCAGTCCAAAGATAATGGAATTAGCATGGGCATATATAGGAAGATGAAAGTTTAATATCAGGCAGAAGCAATATCAGAATACAGAAAATATAATGATACTGGATGTCCTCAAATTCTTAAAGAACAGAAAATTATACTGTGGCATTTATAGTGTCAGATTTTTAAAATCATATTTGCGGGCTTTTGTGTTTTGTCAGTGAATTGAATTTAAAGCTGAACATTTGTGGCATCTGAAACGTTTTTACATATGAAATTGAAAGCAAAGTATGGAAACAGTCAAACCTAATTAGGCAATTTCAAAATGTCCATTGGGGCCATAATATATTATTGCTGCCATCTTGCAACAACGGATAGCAGGCAACAAGAAAAGTATTAAATCATTATGATGCAAAACAAAAGCAGAAATTAAGCAATACAGAAGACCAGTAGTAGGAAGGACAAGAGCTGGCTATTCTTTTAATTTCATTGTTGAAGCACAATGGAGAAGATGGTACTTCAAGTATTTCATGAAAATATAGCATAGATTAAAACTTTTTTTAAAGAGAATCATTTCACAGTTAATTATGGAGAACATGATTTTATTCTGAATGTATTGTGGATAATGAATAATACATGACATTTGGTTGATTAAATGATTATATGTCATTAAGTCAATATTGATTCTCAGTGACCAGAAATGTTTTTCCCCAGAAGCAATGTCCCCAATCTGGTTTTTTCAGATCTTCCAGCAGTGCACATATAGCCACTGGAATTAAGTCCATCTACGTACCTTATTGCTGATCATCCTGCTTTGCTTTCCTTCCACCGTACCCAACATTGTAGACTTCTCCATAGATCGTTGCATAATATTTTAAGTAGATTACAAAAGGTTCTGTATAAATAGTTGCTGTGGTTTTAAAAATGTAGTCAATGAGCAACAGTGTGGCAAATAAGATCCATATTAAGGATGGAAAAAATCCCAAACTTCAGGACAAATTCAGCTTTAGATATTGAAATACGAGTTATATAAATAAAGTTATTGCTTAAGACTCCTTGAAAATGCCATGCTATAATCTCTCAGGTTGAAAAGAGCATGTTAATAAAATTAAACTGAAATGCAGAGATCGCTAGATCAAGTTCACATTCCAAAGTGGGACCAAATTTCTTGGCTGTGCTCTAAATTACTTGGTATTAAATATAAAAAAATCTGCATGTGTTCATGATTCCACACACAGCCTGTCTTCAGGCAGTCTATCTGCCTGTTATAATAAAGTCTTCAAACTGTGTTTTGTGGAACTTGTTAGAGTTCTATAAGAAACTAAGGATACAAAAGGAAGGAAGGAAGGAAGGAAGGAAGGAAGGAAGGAAATCACTGAAACATAACCTATTTTCCATCACTAGAATTGTTCCTTGTGATTAGGAATTCCTAAAAAAATGTTTAATGGGTCAATGGCCTAAGAAAGGTGAACCACCCTGCTTTAATAGATCATGACTGATACTCTTCCATTCTTATTTGCATCAAGGAGGGAGTGCTATGTAAGATGACCAGCTATATAAATTTTACTGATAAAATAAATAAAATACATAAAGTAATAAAATAAACTTTCTTCCCTCTCTGCTGGCTATTCCCAGATAGTTGATTGCACCCTAGTTTTCTGCTAGCATTCATGAATGGTTAAGAAATGAGGCACAGAGCAGATTGTTGTTGGTGAAATCAGTGGCATGACTGCATTGAGTGCAATTCCAGTTCTTCTCTGGGAAACACAAACAAACAAAACAGCTGACTTGGAAAAGATACAAAATTGAATGACTAATAATGCTAAGTGAAGCAGATCAATGTCACTATGAAGAAATATTTTTAAAAAATTGAGTTGAGAGATACTTTGTGGAAATTTTTGAAATCCTGATTTAAGGATCCAAATTAAAAAATGTTTTTATATTAAAATAATAATAAGCCATTCAGACTTTTTCCTCATGTAGTACACTCCCATGCATAATTCAGGAGATCAAGAAGGGTAAAGAGTCCTTCCGTTTGTCCTTTTTAACATCTACAACAGGGGTGTCAAACTCGCATCATCACAGTGTCATCGCATGCGACTTCCCCCCCACACCTTGCTAAACTGGGCATGGGTGTGGCCAGCATGTGTGATATCCTTCCTGTGGACTACGAGTTTGACACCCCTGATCTACATGAAACTTCTTGGAAAGGTCACCCAGCACTTTGGGGTGATATACTATTAACATGCAACTGAAACACAGTTTTAATCTCTTTTCATATCAAATGAAGTATGGAGTAGAACCATTGTTCGGTGGTGTTCAGAGTCAGGTCAGGAAGAAAAGATTCAGACTCAACCCAAAGAAGATAGAGTGACTATACATTCAGAAGCCCCTGGTATGTTACTATTGTTGATTCTTTGCAGGCCTACAATCTGAACATTTCCATGGCTCCTGCTTGAGTAGCAAGTAGAGGGTACAGTCAGAAGGACTTGTGCCCAGTTTAACTGTATTGCCAACTATGACCATTGAAAATTGTCAGATATATCCTGATTACCTCCCATATAAATTACTTTAGTAATTCCTGAATCAAACTCACATTATGGTTTGGTGTGTTGAATAAACTGAGCCAATATTTTTAAAGAACCATTCACAGAAGTGTATTAAATTATTTACTAAGGACTTTAATAAATTATGTAAGATGATTTGACAAAGACAGGCAGGAAGATATTCTATGTGCAAATACATTTTTTGTAAAGTCTTAAGTTTTATATCTTTTATATAGGTTTTCAGTGCATTAAATAGACATATTTCTTCACTTTTTAAAATAGTCATAAGTATCTAATATAATTCCAGAATAAATATGTAGTCGAATATAATATTTTAGTTTATCTTATTTTAAATGGGAAACTAAAATGCCTCTTTTCTTTGTATTTCCAAGAGGTGGGAACTTAAAAAGCGAAACCAAAATCCTCTTGATAATTTTGCATAACACATACACTAGATGAAGAAAATAAAATTTATTAGAGTGATGCACTAGACCTGTGGGATTTCCCCCCTCTTGCTATTATCTAGCTCTGTAGATTACTTTTACTGTAAAATTAAAGTACTTCATAGTATTCAAATAACAGACACTTTCCTGTTGATGCTATAGATTGGTTCTCATGGTGAAAAGAAATAAAATGACAAGGATTTATTGAATATTGATGTAAAGAGCTAATTATGATATAATATCCACTGAAAAGAAATCCCAGTGCAGTATTCTGTTCTTATTTTAGGCTTTAATTCTATATATGCAGAACCTGTCAAATTTCCTTTTTTATTAGAAAGATCCTTGGATCTTTTCTTCTCAAACCTTGCAGAAATTTCCCTAACTCTTATCTGCCCACTTCTGATATTCTAGCAACTGGAAAACTTTTTTTAATAGTGGGCAATTAGAGCACAGCAGGATTGTTAAGATTATTTCAGTCCAACATTTGCAGGAAATTTTATGTCAGCTATGTAAAAAAAAAAAAAGTAACGATTCCCTCGGATCAATCTCAACTCCTATGTCTTGCATAGATGCTTCTCTCCAGTCTTCTTGAGAATCATATGGAAATAATTTACTATTGCATCCTTTTAGTATATATCCATCAAGGTTCCTGCCCTGATACTTCCTGAAAGGTTCTCATCCAAATATGTAGTAACCTTGTAGATCCTTTTTTGTTTAGCTCTCATCGTATCATCTTGATTTGATTTTTTGATTTTATTGACATTTGTAGGCCGCCCTTTTCCCTGAGGGGACTCAGGGCGGCTCACATAAAATCAGGGAGGGGGAAATGCAAACAATAACATAGACACATGTAATAAAAACAATAGGCAACATGCATTCATCATTCGGGAGGGGCAACTATCTCTGTCCCCAGGCCTGACGGGCTAGCCAGTTCTTCAAGGCTGTGCGGAAGGCCTGGACGGTGGTGAGGGTACGAATCTCCACGGGGAGTTCGTTCCAAAGGGTCGGGGCTACTACTGAGTAGGCCCTCCTCCTTGTGGTTGCCAGCCGACACTGGCTGGCCGATGGAATACGGAGGAGGCCCAATCTGTGTGATCTAATTGGTCGCAGGGAGGTAATTGGCAGAAGGCGGTCTCTCAAGTATCCAGATCCACTACCATGCAGGGCTTTATGGGTGACTAATAGCACCTTGAAGCGCATCCGGAAATCGACAGGTAGCCAGCGCAGCTCGCGGAGGATAGGTGTTATGTGGGTGAACCGCGGTGCACCCACAATCGCTCGCGCGGCCGCGTTCTGTACCAGCTGAAGACACCGGATGCTCTTCAAGGGCAGCCCCATGTAGAGCACATTGCAGTATTCCAGCCTAGAGGTCACAAGGGCCCGAGTGACTGTTGTGAGTGCCTCCCGATTCAGGTAGGGTCGCAACTGGTGCACCAGGCGAACCTGGGCGAATGCCCCCCTAGCCACAGCCGTTAGGTGGTGGTCAAACGATAGTTGTGGATCTAGGAGGACTCCCAAGTTGCGAACCCCCTCTGAGGGGTATAGAATTTGACCCCCCAGCCTGAGAGATGGAATATTGGTGGAATCTTTGGGAGGGAAACACAGCAGCCACTCGGTCTTTTCTGGGTTGAGCACAAGCTTGTTAGCCCGCATCCAGTCCATAACAGCCTCCAGGCCTCGGTTCATCACGTCTGCCGCTTCATTGAGTTGGCACGGGGCGGACAGATACAGTTGAGTATCGTCCGCATATTGATGGTATCTGATCCCGTGCCTGCGGATGATCTCTCCCAGCGGTTTCATGTAGATGTTGAATAGTAGGGGGGATAAGACCGAGCCCTGAGGCACCCCATATGTTAGGGGCCTAGGGGACGATCTCTGCCCCCCCACTAACACCGACTGCGACCTGTCCGAGAGGTAGGAAGAGAACCACCGCAGTACGGTGCCTCCCACTCCCACCTCCCGCAGTCGTCGCAGAAGGATACCATGGTCGATGGTATCGAAAGCCGCTGAGAGGTCAAGGAGAACCAGGATGGAGGAAAATCCTCCATCTCTGGCTTTCCAAAGATCATTGGTCAATGCGACCAAAGCGGTTTCTGTGCTGTAACCGGGTCTGAAGCCTGACTGGAAGGGGTCAAGATAGTTTGCTTCCTCCAAGGACCACTGGAGCTGAAAGGCCATCTTGAGCATTACCCTCACCATAAATATTTTTTCTTCTTTTGTTTTTGATCGGTTTTCATATAATAGCAAGAAGTAAAGGAGAACAATTCATCAAGAGAACATGGAATAACAGAATTGGAAGAGGCCTTGGGAGGTCTTCTAATCCAAACCCCTGCTTGAGAAATAAATCTTATACCCATGATGGCAAACCTGTGGCACGCATGCCAGAGGTGGAACACAGTGCCCTCGCTGTGGGCATGTGAGCCATCACTCCAGTTCAGTTCTGTTGTACATGTGTATGTGCCTCCTGCTGGACAGCTGGTCTTCAGGTCCCTGCCACGCATGCACGGGGGCATGGCTAATGGAGGCACACACGCATGTGCGGGGACTGCAGTGCATGCTGGGGGTGCACATGCACATGGGCAGGGCACATGCAGGGGCTGCACACATACACGGGGGAGGGGTGCATGCACAGGGGCTGTGCACATATTGCATTTGCGGGTTTCACACATGCGCATTCGTGCACACGGGCAATGGGGCACCCACAATTTCTGAAGGCAAGACATTTCACTGGTTAATTATTCTCATGGTTAGGAAATTTCTCCTTAATTCTAGGTTGGTTCTCTCCCTGATTAGTTTCTCCCATTGTTTCTTGTCTTGTGTTCTGGCTATATCAAACTGCACAATAATTGGTTAAAGGAATTATACGAAAGGGACAGAATCACAAGTTTATGTATAGAAATTAACACCAAACAACAGTGTGCAGTTCCTTCATTCTTCAACTCATGTTTGTGATTTTGGATCTCTAGCTGCTATTAGACATTTCACTGATTTGCACTTCTAGAGCTCCTTACTACAATCTATACCATATTGTACTCAAAGAGCAGGCCTATCAAACTCCTGGCCCATGGGCTGGATGTGTCATGTGCTGGCCATGCCCAAACCCTGTTCAATGAAGAGGAAAAAAGTCCCGATATGTCACGTGATGTTTGACACCCCTGTCATAGAGACATCTCTCCCCTGATGTCATTAGAACAGAGGGAAGGAATTACAACGTGAAGAATTCGTGAGTTGATTACATTACTAATGTGTTTTATGAATTAATGTCAATACATAACAGACTGCAGCAGCTAAGAGCTATGTGTAAATTCATTAAGAACTCTGGGATCCAGAGTGACTCAGCAGAAGTTTGCAACTTCTCCTTGAAGTAAAACTTTAGCTCAATAGGTTCTATCATGGCAGTGCCTCAATGGCAAAGTTGAGAAAATTGGAACTATTAAAATAAATATTTAAGACATTTCCTGCCAGGGTCCCCATTGGGTAGTAACAAATAAAAAGGACTCCATATTTCACGCTGTCTTTTCTTAACTTCCAGAAATCCATTTAATTCTATCTTTGTCAATATGTTCAGCAGAGCTTCAAATTGCAGTTGGTCAGCAGCAGATAAAAGTCTGATGCATATAGGAAAACTGGCAAGCATATATAATTTACTGGAATGCAGTTAATTAGTCAGCGTCAATAAAGAAAAGGATCTTAATGATCTTCCATCAACATTTTCTCCTTTTCCCTGAGCCTGCAGGTAATTGTCCTCATGAAAAAATGTATAGTTAAGACAGATAACTGATTTCAAGAATAAAGCAAATGGTGTAACTTCCAGAAAACAATTTTAGACAAATGCAGTCCTTGGAATATAAGAAAGATAATCAGCCAGCTGATCAATACATGTGTACCTGTTTCTCAGAATTGTTTATTTTGTTTTAACTAATAGATTTTATTTAAAAGGTTTGATTGAGTATATGAAAAAATCTGCATAATGATACTGCTTTTTAAATAAATAAGAAAATAACAGAGTTGAAAGAGACCTTGGAGGTCTTGTAGTCCAACTACCCTGCTCCAGCAGGAAACCCTAAACCAGTGATGGCTAACCTTTTTGTCCTCGTGTGCTGAAAGCGCATGCACACATGAGAGCACACCTGCCTGTGCCTACACCCGTAGTACAATGTGCGCACCCCCATCCCTACGCATGCACACATGCCCCACCCCCTGTGCATGCTTGTGCAACCCCCCCCCCGTTTTGGGCTTACCAGGCCTCCCTGAAGCCTCCTGGGACCAAAAACAGGTCATGGGAGGCGCAGGGGGTTCGTCCCCTCATGCATGCCTACACTGTTACAGATGTTATGTCAACCTTGTAAGCAGCTTTATTCCTCTCTAGCATTCATCTCCATTGTTCAGTGATGCATTTCTTGCCTCTCTGCTCAGCTGGGACGGTTGCTTGCATGCTGGCAGAGAGGCCTCCACGTGCCCCCTGTGGCATATGTGCCATAGATTCGCCATCACGGCCCTAAATCGTTTTAGACAATGGCTGTCCACCCACTACTTCTGATGTTCTTCTCTCTCCCATTCTTGTTTCTCTCTGTATGCAAGTATGCTATCCAGGCTGGCTAACTTTAGCTAAAGTGCTGCCTGTTAATTCAAATTAAATTCATGTCTCTCTTTTGTTAGATTCAGGATAGAATGAAATCAAGGAAGGAGTGATAGGTTTCATAGGAAAATCAGTCTTACCAGACCTCAAATTAATAATTTCTAGGGGAATATTATACCCTGATCAATAATTGTAATATACTGAAATACACTGTTCTATTTCAAGAACTTCTTCTCGTTTATAATAAAATTAAAAGGAAAAGAGGAGCAGTTGATAGAACATTGCATATGTAATGCAGCTTACAGAAAATATCTAAAAATCTGTAATCAGTAAGATTAATATATGCATTATTTGGATGCATTTTCCAAATTTATAAAAGAACCAAATATATACAGGGACTGAGCTTTGTAGAAAACAAAAATGACAAATAATTTATGTTTATTTTATGTTTGATTACACACAAAATCATCTTTTTAAAATCATGATCCAACTTTTTTCCAGGATTGGAATTAAATGGCTTAAATACATATATTAGATTTAATATATGGGAGACTTAACTTTACCTATTTTGTTGATGTTGTTAATAAAAAGGCAAAAATTGTAACTGATGTGGAGAGCTGATATGCAAGATTCTTTAAAGTTTAGGTCATTAAAAAGGCTTTATTCATACCTGTGCTTTTTGAGGAATAACAATGATTTGTTATAGAATAATCTTTCTCTGTTTGGAAGTTCCAGATGTGTTGTACTATCCAAAAGACTCACCCATTATGACTGCATCATGACTGGAGATGATGATGGAAGATTCGACACTTGGGAGGATCTTAAACACTTAAATATTGTGAAAAACACTTAAGCGTTTTAGTTCCTCTCAAGTGTTGGTTTGCTGTAGAATACATCATTGTTCACTGCAATTTAGAATGGGTAATGATCAGCTAAAGTTGTTGTCTCTTACAGTTGCTAAGTCTTGCTAAATACCATTACACATAATTCCAAGTTAAGACGCATAATATTGTGCTATATGAATCACCATCTCTCTATTGTGAACTTGTATTTTATTGTACCTCTGTTCAATTTATAACCAAAAGTATAATTGGAAAATGTAGGTTACTGACATTTATCTAACACTGTAATGTTAAATGACATGAAAACTACTTCAGCAAGGCAAAGGAAAGAGGGGATAAAGCTACCTACATTGATGATTATTTTTTTTAGTAATGGGAATATAACTAACTGAGTAGGTCAGCCAAAGGTCTGCTACCCCTAGGGGTTCAAAGCATTGCTAGATATCTATTTTTGATAGTTATATTATGATATAACATACAGTCAGATAACAACACAGTCAATTATAACATTCAACAAAAAAATGAAAAAAGGTTTCATTTTCCTATCCAGGCTTGACAAATATATAGTCGGTGTCCCCCCCCCCCCCGATTCTCTAATTAAAATGTATGATTTTTTAAATTGCCATAAATGCATATCTTCATTCAGATAATCTTTGAGGATAAATGTGTTTTAGGAAGAGTAGATTATCTAATGCACAAATAATGCATTAGACCATGCATCTTATAGTAGTGGTATTTTTTCCCATACTTTCAAAGCAACATTATTTACCTGTTTAAACATTAGGTTACAATGAAAGAATTGCAGAGTGTTGTTCCTATTAAGGCTGTGACATGAACTTTCATGCTTTAGTGGTCTATGTGGGATGCTTAAAGGTTCGTTGCTAATATAGTAACTTTAAAATGTGGAACATGTTGAAATAATGATTAATAGAAGAAAGTTATGGCAGAAGCTTAAACTCATCAGGCAAGTATTTATAGGCCTAAGCAGCACTTCAGATTCTAAAGGAAAAAAGTATTGTGAGGCCCTTACATACCACTTGCCTGCAATCCCTTGAAGCAGCATCTGTGCCTGCTTTCCACAGCTGCACCATGTGCTGCACTCATACTCTGAAGCACAATTTCCCCTTCTGAACTGAAGCATTGTACAAACTAAATTATTTATTTATTACAGTTTTTATATCTCTACTCCTGAAGGAGAAAAAAGCCTGCCAAAGGAGATTTTCAAGAAATACAATCACTTGCAAGTGCTATAGAAGAATAATAAATATAAATAGACGTAAAAAGCAAATCTCAATGTTCCAATGTTCCTTCGTATAGGGCAGTTGATGAAAGTGGTTCTTTCTCTCTTCCAAGAGAACTTCATGGGAACTTTGATACAGAGCAGTGTTTCTCACCTTTGGCAACTGGAAGATGTGTAGATTTCAACTCTAGGCTGGCTGGGTAACTCTGGGAATGTCCATACATCTTCCAGTTGCCAAAGTTGAGGAACACTGATATAGATAATAAAGAATGCTGGCACATTGAAAAGGATTTGGTCCTGGCAGTTTACGTGGGAATAATTCAGAATAACAAAATTGGAAGGAACCTTGGAGATCTTCTAGTCCAATCCCCTGCTCAAACAGAAAACCTATAACATTTCAGACAAATGGTTGTCCAAACTCTTCTTATAAACCTCTAGTGTCGGAGTACCCATAATTTCTGGAAGCAAATTTTTCCATTGTTTAATTATTCGTTCAGGAAATTTCTCCTTAGTTCTAAACTGATTCTTGCCTTGATTAGTTTCCATCTGTTGTTTCTTGTCTTGAACTGGTGAATAGAGGCTGGGCTCTTCTAATATTTAAGGAGCTGCTTAATCCCCAGCTGCTGGAACAGTGTTCTGTGATAGTTCAATGATGCATTATTTCTACCTTGCTTTAAAAGGTGAAAAACCCCTCTGAAATCTTCCACAATTGTGAAAATCAAAACTGAATTATTATTCCTGTAACCTTGTTTGGTCTCCTGCTTTTAACAGCCAAAGATATTTATATTAGTAATAGGTAAGAAAGATATTTAATATACTGATATTTGCATACAGATATATACAAGGGAGGTAAATGATTGTATGTATTACAAATAAACCACATGATGTTTGGGCTTTATGTGCCAGGCTATTATTAATACACCCATCTTTGAGGTCTAAGTAAAATAAAAGTACATTAACTAATTAAAGAATTAACAAAACATAAAATATTCCAAAACAGAACTGAACTCAGAAATTAGTCAAATGACAGGATTTTAAATTAAATTAAATTAATGTATTTTTCCATGCAAAGCAATATGGTATTAAGGAATATTAACAGTATCCATACGTATACAATCTTTAATGAGGAATAATTAGAACCACACCACATCCTCAAAAAAAAAAGGTTGTTAAAAAAATCCTGAGAACAGGATATTTATTTTATAACATGTTCTTGGGAATCAAGGCCATATTGGAAAAACATATCAAAAAATATTTTTGATTAATTTTAGTTTGCGGTCAGCCATTTTCACCAAAGTGAAGAACATCAAATGAATTTAGGTTTTATTCACAACAAATATTAACTCTTGTAAGTCATCTTAAATAGTGAAAATCATTATAATATTCTTGTTTTTCATATCCTGACCTTTTTGTTTCATTTACTACACATTCACGGGGTTTCAGATCAGTCATTTTCCTTATACAACTGAAATTAAGAAGTAGCATATTATCACAAGGGGCTATTGAACTCCACAGATGATAAGCTATTTATGTTTTGCTATGCATCTGTTTGCGTCTTCTTTAACTGTCTCAGATTGACTACTTATATGGCAGAAATTAGTTCCTCCTTCCTCAGTTTTAAATCTACTCAATAAGCAGTATTAATTGCTGTTTTCCATTACTGAGATTTTGCTACCTTTACGTAAGTATCAGCAATTAATTTCAATGTTGTATTTATATAGACTAATGTTTGAAGTAATGGGAAAAGTAACAGTAACTATTTTTATAGCAAAGTTACTATTTTAACTTGTACTCCACTCTTGGGGTTGAAAGAGTGCTGCTGAAGATTAGATTTAGACGGCTCATCATATTATCCAGAAACAGTGGTTCCCAAATACAAAAGTTAATGAAACCTAGTTAGATTTTCTAGTTGAAGAGGAGCATTCAATGATATCTAAACAGTTCTGATTGTTTGCTATAAGGTCTTCTATCCAGTTTATCACTTTAAAAAAAATATATTTTTAAGGATGTTCTTTTTCAAAAGTTTTCTTCAGTACTAAAAATCAGTAAACTCATTACCCTGTAGTCAGTTTACACTTGCCCCAAGCCATAACAGTTTCTTTCATCTTGGTTGGCATGAGGCATAACTCAGTGTGATATTTCAGCCATGGTTTATGGCTTAGCAAGAGAATTAGGCTGCCATGGTTAGATCAATAAACAATATTAAACCAATGGCTTATAGCGATGTATGAATTTGCTGAGATATGTCTAGATTGTGGTATACTTTCTTATTTCTTCAGTACTGCACAGAAATAGGATGTTATTATGTTGCACCCAATACTTGAACAAGTTAAATGCAGTTCATACAATTTTCCAGCACCTAAATAGCTTGAGTGTAAAGACTCCTACATTATGATGTGACACTTACTTTTAATGTAGCTCTATTTGAACCAACCTTGATTTTCTGAGAGGCCCTTGGATCCCCTGTAGAGAGGTTTTGGTACAGAATACAGAACTTGGTAGACAAAATGTACAGAAAACTGAAGAGAAGGCAGAGAAAGGCAGATATCAATTGCAAGAGTAACTCCAACACTTATAGACATTGTATCCATACATATCTATCATCTTGTGTCTGTCTGTCTGTCTGTCTGTCTGTCTGTCTCTATCTATCTATCTATCTATCTATCTATCTATCTATCTATCATCTATCTATCTATCTATCTATCTATCTATCTATCTATCTATCTATCTATCTGTTGTTTCTATCTGTCCAATCCAGTCCAGCAGGATGCGCGTGCTTTGGGTGCCATCAACCAAAGAATGTGCCTTTTTCGTTATAGTGCCTGTCCTCTGGAACATGTTCCTCCTGAGGTAAAGGAAGCTACAATACTACTAGCTTTTCAGAAGGCCTTGAAGACCTGGCTACGTGCCTGCATCTGAGGTCCTGAATGTGTGAGGGGCTCCGTTTCCTGGTTAGGTTGACACCAGTGGATTGTAATATATCTTTACTAGTCTTTATATTTCATTTCTTTTGTTATACAGTATGAAATTGCTTTTATGACTGCTCACTGCCGGGAGTCACTGGTTTGAAATGGGCAGCTATACAAATTAAACAAACAAACAAACAAACAAACAAATTTGGTAAATTGTTTATTAGAAGTAAAAGTATATTGTTATTCACATCTATCTTATATATCGATTTTGCTGTCTGATAGTGTGCCTTTATTGGCTGTAGGCAAAAAAAAGGCAGGATATAGAGTGAAATAATAATTTCTAAGTTGAGAAAACTGTATTTCAATTTGCAGTGTCAAAAAAACTTCAGAGCTTACATTTAGAAAACATTCCATAAATTTGCAGATAAATGATTGGGTAATAGAACAAAGAGTTACGTTAGTAGTATACATTTCTTGTTTCTGTGTTCTATACAAAAGATGATACAATAAAGAAAAACACATTGAATAATACATGAATTTTCAATTTGGTCATTCTATTAATCATAAACAATAAAATATTGTTGGAACCAAATAGTAATACAATTTTTCCTCTTAGATATTTCAACTGTTAACTGTGTGTGCCACAGTCCTATGAGCTTATTCCAGTATATATTCCTGGAAACATTTATAAAAATACTGCTCCAACAGAGAAGTTATGGAATAAACAGGGCAAAGGAAATACCAGAATTGCAACAGATGCAATTGATTAGATGCCTTGGGGAATATTTCACTTATTTATTTTAGGACCAGTGGATGTAAATCAAAAGATTGCAATACCGCCAGTGAATACATATTACAGACAAAATAAGCCACAGTGACAGTTTCCTCTTCAATGATACAGCAGATTGTTATGTGGACTGAGTGAACTATTTGTGTCAAATCCTACCTTTATAAACAAGAGAAAACTTGTTTTTGAGCCTTCATTCATTGTGAACAGTGAAGCAGTTTATTGCTGAAAACCTAAGCTAGTAGGGTTGCTTTAGGGTTATTGACTAACATAATTGAATTGCTTTTTCACCAGTCTTCTGTCCAGCAGTGTTTTTAGTGTTCCAATAGGATGATATGGCAGTAATAATAAATCAATAGATTGGAACAGACAGAAAAACGGCTGGATATTTTTTCAGAAAACAGTTGAAGTGTTTGATAAACTATGATTCAAGCCCAATTAAAATTGGGTGTCTTCAGATGAAAATAACAATGGATGGATGGACAAATGTACTGAAGAGTTTTAATAAGGCAACATTACCTTGCAGTGCAAATCAAGAAGTTTGAGAAGAATAATTCATCATCAGTACCCGAGAACCAATTTTGTGTTGTGAACAAGAAACACAGAGACTGTGAGTTTTAGTCTTCTGGAAAAGGTTCTAATGCTGGAAAGGTTGAAGAAAAGAAGAGGATGATCCGCAGCAAGACAGTTGTAGGGACAGTGAGTGCACTATTTGAAAATCTAAAAGACCACTTTATGGACATATAATTATGGAGAATAGCTATGTGATTCTTAGGAATCAAAATGACTTGATGTCACATGATCAACAAATCAAACAAAGAAACAAATAGCAAAATATTGTCCACAATCTATTCTCATATTGTGTGCAAGACAATGCAAATCAAATGGTAAATGCTAGTTTCAAAAGTTGCATTGTCATGTCATAAGCTTTATGAAGTAGCCAAGGGTAATTAGAGTGCTAGGATTTTGCTTTGAAATATGAATTCATAATGAAATATAAATTGTCATGTTTTGCTAGCAGAAGAAAGTCAGAGGTGGAGATAAAAGCATTGCGCTTGACAGTCCAGCTCTAGGTAATAGGGAATTACATGAGTCTGAATGTCAAGCTGAGTGACTGAAGGCAGGCAAGGAGCAATGATGACAAGAACATGGATTTAGAGTTGAAGAGTTGTTTTCAATAGAGAGACAAAGGTGCAGAACTTCCTCTTATAGTATGGTTTGAATAGGAGTTTTCTATTCTCTGCTATCAAAGAAACATGTCTGCCTTCACTCTGTCCTTCATAGGTGCACTTATATTTTTAGGCTAGGCACTGTGTCAGAATCTGGCCCCCATATTCAGAACAGGTCTCGTCTACTCAGACGTATAGTCCTCTGGGGTAGTAGCAAGATTTTGATTGTCTGCTGATGCTTCAGCCTCTCATTCAGAGGATTCAGAAGACTTTCTAAACCCAGATTTTCTTGTTCACTTCAAAACGTTTCTCATTTTCTGTAATAAGAAAGAGATGACAGTTGAGTTGTCTGTTGTACTTCATTATATTTTAAACAACCAGGTCCATTCTGTTGGTGCTTGTGCTTTTTCCTTTAGGCTTTTCACAGACATTCCATTTTGGTCTGCTGAACTGAATGTCCCACTTAGGTATTTATTATACTGAACTACTGAACCAATTGCGTCCCTTAGGGAATAGCTCACAAAACCCTCTAGGCCTAGTATTAGCCTATTTACTTATTATGGGTAGGAATGGACCCTATTAGCTGCTCTTATGCTTTGTGAAATTAGATCTTTTCTTTTCATTTTTTTAAAGATAATTTTATTAGATTTTTTTTAATTAAAAAGATAAAAAGTAACAAAAATAATAAGTTAGAAAAGAGAAAATATAAAGAGAAAGCAAAGCCAAACATGCAGAAAAAAATACGAAGAAATGACTTTGACTAAATATAAATTTAAATTGAATTCTTACTCTTAAGATACAGCCTAATTTTCATTTTTTCTATTAGCTACTATTTAGTCTAATCAAAGAACTGATATATCATAATTTTTATTATATTCCATTTCACACAAAAAGTCAAAAGAGGTTTCCAACCAGCATTAAAATCAAAGCAGATCTTCTCTTTTTCTTATTAGTTAGATGTACTTAAAAAAAAAAGCTATTGACAAAGTTTAAGCACCAAAATATGCACTTATGTACATTTACCACTAGTTTTTAAAAGTATCTTTCTCATATTTTTCCAGGTTTGGTTCCCTGATTTTTAATATAATTACTACAATATTATAGCAGTGGTCCAGTAGTTATAATGTTTATTTCATACTCAAAAGGTTGACAGCTACACTGATTTATAGTAGTAAGGATCTACATTCAAAATGATATAATCAATCAATAAATCAAATCAAAGGTTTTTTGTATTTAATGTTCTATATTCTTATCTAACTTTAGAGTTTCTGAAGAATCTTAAAAAGTGGTGAGGCATGCAAGATGGAGAAACAATGTAAATATTTTGGATTCATACAGAGATAGTGTCTGATTAGATCACCATCAGTGGTGGGATTAAAATAATTTAACAACCAGTTCTCTGCTCTTATGATTTCTTCCATTAACCAGTTCACCAAACTGCTCATAAACTTAACAACCGGTTTTTCCGAAGTGGTGCAAAATGGCTGAATCCCATCATTGATCACTATGTATTAAGATATAGGAAGAACCTCAATGAAACATTATATGTTTCTGTAATAAAGATGAACCAGTTTCTGAACTGAGGTTCATCTGGAATGGCTCCATGAAATTAAATCCCATTGTTCCCACATGCTAGGTGTTAAATCTACAAGTTTATATTTTCAATGTCTGGAAGTAGAGCTGCTTAAAAGAACTGCAGAACGCAAAACATTTTTTCAATTTACAGTATATTTTCAGCCAAGCTTTTTTATTCATTCAAATTCTAATATGCAGTTTTCTCATCACCACTGTAAAAATGTACGTGTAAATTAATAAATCAATAATTAATAGGATAATAAATATGCAAGGATAATAAATATGCAAGCAGTATATATTTTCAGTATATGAATCAGATGACAATGATTGTACTAAATTTATAGGAAAGAAAACATTCTAGGAAACAGAAAAAACATTTTCAAAGAAGTTGCACAAATGGACGAAGCACTTTTAAATATGAATTTCCCATTGTTCAACTTCAGTGGCGAGCTATACATCTAGGGGTTTCAAGTAGAGAGTAAAGTTTCTGCTTCATTTACTTTATAGAATACATTTTATGCACCATTAGCATGTCCTGTATTATATGCTTGTTTGTAAGTTCTGCAGCCCAAATATTTGCAACATTGTCATAGATGAATGGGTAATCTTTATACATTTTTCATCCCTAAATTATCCTCTTTTAATTTCCTAGAGTAGCAACAAGCATCAATTTGTTGAAAGACATCATATTATCAGTTTTCTTTTAGATTCTTCTCCTAGTGATTTCCAGAATGGAATTGTTCTTTTCAAACAGCTGCAAGCTGAGTCAATGATTTCATCAAATTACCTAACATATCAAGCTACCTTTGTCTGCAAAGATAGAAAATTAAGATGTTTTGCCCCAATCTGTATTCCCACATTTAAAAAGATTCTTTTTAGGAATCTTCAATGTTCATTTTTTTTTACCCGTCCTAAATAATGTGATGATTTTATCAAATTTTGACACCTAACAGTTTATCCTTTATTCCATTATTTATGCTGAAAACTTCTTGGAATGAATTACATTAAAAAAAGAAACACAATTCAAGTTGAAACTGAAACACAGTAGAATGAGAAAAAAAATGAGAACCATTCTCTATTGAATTTCTTTTTGTTGAATTCAATAACAATATTGTTCCATTTTCCTCTCTTTATTTTGTTCAACTTAAGGAAACATACAAAATGTTGTGGCCTCCTATTTCGCCCTCAACAATCTCTGAGATGGGCAGAGAGAGACTGATTCAAAGTCAACAGCTGGTTTCCAAAACTTAAGGAAGGAGTACAACTCATGGTCTCCCAGTTTTCAATGCAGCCTATTGGCTATTATATTTCTATTATAATTCAGTTTTAGAAACCTTCATAGTTTTAAAGTTTTGTAGAAATAGCTATTTTAGTTTTAAAGAAAGGGCTTGAAGTTCAAAATTATTGGATATATGTCCTGTACCTTGGACAATGGAACCGTAAACCTAACCATAATCTTATGCCATCCTGTTTTTTGCTCTGCTGTGCATTGTTAGATGGCAAGGAAAATAAAATATAGTCATTTTTACATTGAGCCAACAATTAGTTCCTTGATGCTGCTCTGAAATACACAACTTAACTGACAGATAATCTAGCAATAAATACATGTTAATGCACTGACTGATCTTACTATTCAGATCATCTTATTTTCTAGTCCTATTTCAGTAAAGATTTATCTGGCTTTCAGCATTATAGCAGATCATTAATCTACTTAGCTTGTGTTTCACTGGATCTCAGCAAACAAATATTTAAACGATGTCTAAGGAATACTGTATATATTACAGTATCACATAATTTCTTGCCAAAATATCTTTTCCATCTGCACCTGTAAATCCATTGTGTAATAAGATAATAATAAAAATGTTGGTCTAAATCTAAAAATATTAAGTTGCATTCAGAACATTCCTTTTTCTGTTGGTGGAAGCCACTACTGGGAAGATATCTTTGACCATCCGACTGAAAGGCTGAGAACCTATGAATGACAGTTTTCATCTCCCTCTCTCTATTAATCTCCTGCAAATCTTTCCATGGGAATTTGAGAATCCTCTGGAATGGCATGAGGTATAGTACAGAAGAATGGACAATTAGCTGGAAACTATTCCATCTTCTGAAGCAAATGGAGAATCCAATATTTTTAATAAGCAAGTGTATTGGTTGGAAATAGGACAAACAGTTCCTTCGCCAGAGGAAGGGCTCATTC
Source organism: Thamnophis elegans (assembly GCF_009769535.1). Classification (NCBI taxonomy): domain Eukaryota; kingdom Metazoa; phylum Chordata; class Lepidosauria; order Squamata; family Natricidae; genus Thamnophis; species Thamnophis elegans. The sequence goes on along the minus strand of NC_045547.1, from coordinate 42,102,154 downwards.
CACAGAAAAAGAATAAATAAGATTACTTATTTGCTAAATAAAATTCTTCATGATGAATTGCTGGATAAAGGTTATGATTTGTCTTTAAAATATTCTCATTGGCTTCTAATTCTCTAATGACTAGTGATTCAGTCAGGAGTGCCATTTCACACAATCACAGCAGGATTGTAAAATATTTGCATACTTAAAATATTTGATTGTAATCCCAAGATTCATTAGGAAACAGGGTTCCAAACTGGTGTGGGAGGGCCCTATTCATTGTTTAGTTGTTCCATTCTGACTCCTTATATTATCTGAGGGCAATTCTTTCCAAAAATGATTGCACATTCAATATAGAATAGAGTTAAAATAAGAGGGACTGAACATTCTTCACATTTTCACTATGTCTCTGTGCCTGAGTGACATAGTCCAGATATTTCACTTTTTTGCTTTTCTTCCAGTGGCTTGTCAGCTGCAAGCCCTGGTTGCCTAGCAGAGGGAGCTGAGCCCTGTAGCTCATTTTGCGCAGAATGCCCAGGAGGCATAGCATCCAACGGAACCCTTGTTAATCCATAAATTTCATTTTTCTCGTATTCACCATGTTTGAATGGGTAGTTCAGCCCTTCACCTAAGACCTGTCTGATATGGTTGTACACGTTCAGCATAGCCCTTAGGATCACTAGAGCATGCAAGCCCCTCCATCACAACAAGGTAAAGCTCCTCAGAGGGGTTGTTGTTGTTGTTGTTGTTGTTGTTATTATACAACCTGACTCCAAACCTCCTCCTTTCTCATCCGAGCTTGGGACCGGCAACGGCGGAGTTGTTGTTGTTGTTGTTGTTGTTGTTGTTGTTGTTATTATTATTATTATTATTATTATTATTATTATTATTATACAATTGTATCACAGCGGCCAGTTGTTTTGCTGGATTTGGCATTGGTTACTAGTCGGGCCCCACCCAGGGGCCTAGGATGTCGTAACGTATTTTCGTAATATGCGTGCAGATCCAAGCAGTGCGGCTTTTTGCATTTGACTGATGGTGATTTTGTCAATTTTTAACTGTTTTAAATGTAATTCCAGTGCTTTTGGAATAGCACCCAGTGTGCCAATTACCACTGGAATTATCACTGCTGGTTTGTGCCATAGTCGTTGAATTTCGATTTTTAAGTCCTGGTATCTTGCGATTTTTTCATGTTCCTTCTCGGCGACCCTGCTATCACCTGGTATTGCGATGTCTATGATTGTGACCTTATTTTTCTCAACCAGTGTGATGTCTGGTGTATTATGCGTCAGTATTTTGTCGGTTTGTATACAGAAATCCCATTATTATTATTATTATTATTATTATTATTATTATTATTATTATGTATGCAATTTTACCAAGATGTAGTAACAGCAAAAAAGGTATAGTAAATACCAAATTCCATACAATACAATTAATTCAAAGTTTAGCCACCAGTAAACAAATATTAAGAACTAAAGCAAATTAACTGTAATAATACATATTTGAAACAGCAGCTTGCTTAAAATCATGTGTGTGTTCATCCATTATTAAAGTAAAACACATATTGACCTGGAAGCTGCCCAGATTACTGAGATTACTTTTTTTTACTTGATTAGTGAGTGTGATTACCAGGGTAATAATAACCCTTTAATCAAATAAAAGAACTCCAAGCCATTAATGTTATTCTTCCAAACATTATTCTTCATGATCTAATGTTAACTTTAGACCTCAACATTGGTTGATATGTAATTTAACTTGTTTGGAAGAATTTAACAATAATCTCGAGCTTGAGTGCATTGTGAAGCTAATGAATGAATAACCAAGAGATTCCAACATAACTTGATGGACTTATGTAAATGGAACTACAGAGATGTAGAAAGTATTAACAAACATTCTTTCTTGGTAGACAGTATATTAAGATAAGGAAATTTTAAAAGGTGGTCTCCAGGAGAACTTAAGTTTGAGGTCTGACTGGGTATAAATACTGAATTAACATTTCTACTCACACAGAAGCTGTCAACAGTGCATTATGGCCACTATTGCTTGGAATACAATAAAATATGTTTTCTGACTATGTTCATCCTTGCCTCTGACAGTTTGACAGTATTTGTTATTGCTCTCTTACTGGAGAGAGGAGAGTTCATCAATCATCATGCAGAGGTGAATAGGAAGAATTGACCTCAGTGTCTATACTTGAACAAATGGTTATTGCAAGTGTTGCTGATTGGAATATCATTTAGACATTTGTTTTATGTTTCATTTCCCAATTTTTCTATTATTAAATAAATCCACTTAATGTTAAAATATGATTATACAAACATTATACAATGTTTATTATATAGCAAAAGGAAATTCATGAAGCAGCAGACAAAGCATTAGTAAGGATGATTTGCAAGGATTGACAGTAGTGAATGTGGTATAACTACTTTTGGTTATGTATTCTTTCCGAGTTTTTTTATTTCATTTTTTTTTTTTGCAATTTTTTGGAACTCAATATAACATTACTTATCCTCAATGGAAACAGTTTGATTTACTATGTACGTATGTACAGTGCTGACATAAAAAATTAATGTTGTTCAGTACATAAAATTATATGCTTTTATGCGATTTACTGTGTTTAACCCTTTTGATATGCAATAATTTTATTGAATTTATATGCTGTCAAATTCTTTAAGACACCCAGCAACTTAGAAAATGTAGTAAAAATTTAAAATATCCCTGGTAATCCCAAAGCAATCATTTCAGTCATCAAAGCAACAATATGTAAACCATATTAAATAAGAAATTTAAGCTCCAAAACCCATTTGAAAAAGCTTCTTTTTTAAAACCTATTTAAAACCTAAGCAAAATTTATAATTTATTTATTTTGGAACCAGTATAAATTATAGATTTATTTATTCTGTCACCAGAAAATGGGGCATTACAAGCAGTTTCAATTTCAAATTAGTTAAATTTCAAATTAGTTAGTAGTTTCAAATTAGGTCAAACAGGTGGTTCTCAAAGTATCTTGACTGATGACAAGTTATGGTGAACTTTCTAAGTCAAAATGTATATTTTGGATTGCAGCTGGAAACCTATTTGCTATCAATGAGAATCTTTCAAAATACAGTAGGTATAATGAAATAATAAACAATAACTAATAAAGCAACTGCTGCATTTTGGACAAAATGCAATTTCCAGATTGTCTTGAAGGATGTGCCATGTAGTTTGCATTATAGAAAACCAACAGATAGTGAAAAAGTCTGATTCCTGTAGCCCGATCCTTCCGCTGGATAAAGTTTCTCCTGGCACTGGACTCCACTTGCAAATCCAGGAGAAGCTATGAGTTCCTGAAGAAGATTGCTATATTGCAGGCCTGCTCTCTAATAATCAGTGACATTTCATCAAGAGATAACTTGGAGTTGAAGAAGATAGCAATGAACAAATAGTAGCTCTGTCTGTCTTGCTGAGACAAATTAGATTTTGGTCCCCAACTTCAAGGCACCAGGATGACATTTTAACAGCACTTCCAGACAAGCCTGCAGTGGTAATATGAAAGTGTCATTAGTATATTGATGGTATCACACCCTAAATTACTTTATGAGCTCTACCAGTTGCTATAAATAAATACTAAGTACAGTAGGGGAAGGACCAATTCTTGTGGACCAATCCATATGGGAGTAGCCACTGATGATTCAAAAACCCACTGAAAATATATTTAAATATATACCTTTCTCCCTGGCTCAGCTGATAACGGATCAGAGCCTGTGGTCTAATGGCTAAGACGTTTGCCTAACATGTAATATAACCCAGGTTCGAATCCCAGTAAGGGTATGGCTAGCTGATGAGAGCTAAATAGCTTGAAATAGATCTATACTAGTCTCCCTTTATTTATTTATCAGCACAAATAAAAAAACACAAATATAACAAAGGCAACAGTAAAAATATTGGGTTTCTGTTGTGATGGACTCTTGTGATGAGCCGATTGACAGAGAATGGAAGCAGTTAGCTTCCTCCCATAATTGGGGCATACCAGGGGGTTGTGACTTTATATATATATATATATATATATATATATATATATATATATATATATATATATATATATATATATATATATGATATATATATATATAAATATATATATATATATATATATATATATATATAGATATAGATATAGATATAGATATAGATATAGATATAGATATAGATATAGATATAGATAGATATAGATATAGATATAGATATAGATATAGATATAGATATAGATATAGAGATATATAGATATAGATATAGATATAGATATAGATATAGATATAGATATAGATATAGATATAGATATAGATATAGATATAGATATAGCAATAGCAATAGCAATAGCAGTAGACTTATATACCGCTTCATAGGCCTTCCAGGCCTCTCTAAGCGGTTTACAGAGAGTCAGCATATTGCCCCCAACAATCTGGGTCCTCATTTTACCCACCTTGGAAGGATGGAAGGCTGAGTCAACCCTGAGCCGGTGAGATTTGAACCGCTGACCTGCTGATCTAGCAGTAGCCTGCAGTGCTGCATTTAACCACTGCGCCACCTTGGCTCTATATCTATATAGATAGATATAGATAGATAGATAGATATAGATATAGATACACACACACACACACACACACACACACACATATATATATATATATAACATATATCTTCCTCCTTTTTTTTAAAAAAAGAGAAAAGTATACATATATAGCAATTGTACTTTAACCCCCCCTCCCCAGCCTAATTTTGGCCAAGATGTAGGCCTGGTTACAATTCCCAGCTATTATCATCATTAGATTTGTATAGTTATGCATCCTTACACCCACCCACCAGAATTTGTGATTCTGTCTTTAAATCTCAATAGTTTCCCATTGTAAGTATATTTCATATTCCTTCTCCATTTTTCCATATCTTGGTTTAGGTTACCCATAACTGTCTATAAATAACAATCCTTGATGTTCAATATTCATTACAATATTCATTACAATTCCCTTAAGCTACTATATAGAATAGCAAGCGGTACACATCTCACTTTGTTCATCATCTTAGAAATTCTATATATGTCCATGTTTTGTATATTTTAACACATACTTAATTGTCATCATATCCAATCAATTAGCAACTCAGTTTAATTATCATGCATAAAAGTGAATCACAAACCTTTGCTTTACAATCTCCTCATATCAGTTTCATATTTGTCCATATCCCATATATTTTAACTTTTATTTAATTATCTTTCCATTATCATATGACAATTTTATTGTCATATTTAGGAGTAAACCTTTTATTTCAGCTTTACATTTCCCCATATAACAATTTCTAGTTGTCTGATTTTTTTTCCTAGTAAGTCTTTTGTTCTACTTCTCTATTCCTGCCTTCTCCCCTTTCTTTGTTTTGACATATCCACCCTCTTCAATTTTCCCAAGCCACCGTCAAAGAAATCTTTTATATTTCCCTTTGTTGGGGTGTAACCTCCTTCTTCAGTTTTCCTGATGCCACTGTCAGCCTCTGTAAAATCTTTTGCCTGCTTTTCATTTATTTTTGTTGGGATATATCCCCCCTTTCAATTTTTCCCATACCACTGCCAAATCCAAAGTAGTTTTTTGTCTGCTTTTTATTTCCCACCATTTCTACCCCTTCATTATCCCTCCCCCCTTCTTCCATCCCTTCTTCTTTAAATTCCTGCTTCTCTGCATTCAGAATTCTATTTAGGCTTGATTTTAATGATTTATGTATATTTTATATAATTTCACATAGTTCTTCAAATTCTCACCTCTCCATAGTGTCCAGTTTCAAGGTTACATTTAGTTATACAGTTCTTATTTCAGAGTTCTGGTCCACCTTAAATTTATCTAATTCAGCTGCTGTGGAGAAGAGTGACGGAAGTTATCTTGGTCTTCTGTTCTTCGTTAATGTCTAGTTCCAAAATTGCAGTTAGTTATACAGTTCTTATTTCAAAGTTCTAGTCCACCTTAAGTTTAGCTAATGTAAAAGTGGAAGAAAAGCTGGAGCCATCTTGATCTTTTGCAAAGAAAAAAAAACTTCTTGATTTTATTATTATTTTTTCCCTTGCTACCTTCCACCTTTCATTGGTTATGGTTGCTCAAAACATATTAATTGGAACAAACTGTCATACAGCCAAACTCAGGTATGTTCCTCTTCGTCTCCTGCTTTTCCAAGTTCTGATTTATGGTAGTTGGTTAATTAAATTTGCTGCACAGGAAAGATGATGTAATCAGTTATCAGTGAGAAAATAGTCCTTTTTCCTTGATTTTTCTCCCTTGTTGCATTTCACATCTCATTAATTGGAGTTGCTTAAGATATATTAGTTAGAAGAAATTCAGATGAAGTAAATCACCTTGGAATGTTTGGTTTCTATTTCAAATCCAAAACCAAATTTAGGGTTTGTATTTGAGTGGATTTGTCACTTCTCTGTTTTCTCCCTTTCTGTCCAAATTGTTTGAAACAAATGACTTTTTTGGGGGGGGGGTTAGTGTTTCAACCGTGCATTTTCCCTTTCTTTCTTTCCTTTTTCCAAAATCCAGATCTGTCTATTAATATTATTTGTACTCTCAAAATTCTTTGTCTTTGCCAAGTTTTGATTTATGACTGTGAGTTAAATGGATCTTCTTACCAGACTTTCATCTCTTCCTTGTGCTTTGCTTTGGCTGGAAGCCAGCTTTTTGTGCAGCCATGTTGCCATGCTACCACCCCTACTCCGATTCAGGGAGCAAATCTGCGACCTGCTAGGGACCTGTTGCCTCCCTCTGAGTCTGATGAGATGTTTCACCTTCTTTGCCCCCCCCCCTTCCAGGGTGGGTTGTGATCCAAAAAGGATCCTGGAATTGGTTTGTCAGACAGGATTCATGTGAGGCTCTTCAAAGATCACATCCCTCACGTCTGTTCAGTTGGTAAACTTCCTGCTTCTCTCCGTGGTTCACTTTCTATAGTGGTCCAGTGACCTTCCTGAGCTTGCTGATGGCACCACTGATGCTATCAGCTGATTGTGATATCTGATCACCCTTCTTCAGTAGTCCCTGCCAGGTCAGTTTCTGTGTAGTTGACACAGAGTCAAATAATTACAAGTATCTTCTTATTGTTTCTGCTATTAACAGGACAAAAATCATATTCTTCATATAATAATTTTTAGAAAATTGCTGGAATTATTAGAAAATGGAGAGGAAACTAGTAAATCTCTGAGCCAGAGTCTGTACTGAAATGGAAGACTTAGGACAGTGTTGGTGAACTTTTTCAGCGTGCCGAAACAGGAGCATGCACATGCATAGGAGTGCTGGAAACCAGAAGAGCAACTCCCCGGCATGCACACGCAGAAAAGCTGGAACCCGGAGAGCAACGGGCAGTGACATGCCCAGAGAGAAGGCTCTGCATGCCACTTCAGGCACGTGTGCCAAAGATTTGCCATCCCCCCTCTCTTTTATGATGAAATTGTGCCATTGATAAAATCATTTGAATGAATTCATAGTCACCTGGGCTGAATGAAAATCTGAGTAAGAATACTGATAGTATAGATAGTAAAATGAATATGAGTGTGCTGAAAAAATTTACAATCACCAGTAATGTAAGTAATTTTGATACTTATGAAAATGAATGTATGGCTCAGTCATAATCATGTAGGTTTAAAACTATACATATATACTAATATTTTGCCATAATTTGTGCTATATGTCTGATTTTCAAAGCTCATTTTAAACTATTTTAATATTAGTGAGCTCCAAATATTTGATGGAAACTGCATAAAGAACTATGTCTATAGTTTCAGTATTAGTTTTGTATATGCAGACTGGATTAATCAGGAAGGATGGAATAATAATTTACTAAATATGCTTTGAAATCAATTGAATCATTCCAGATTTTGGAAAAAAAATTCAACCTTAGTTTCCAAAGATTTTAAGATTTTTGAATTTTTCAGGACGCAGTTGAGCTAAAAATTATAAATAAATAACATTAATATCAACAATTTTGATAATTATCAAGGAAAATTATCAGTGGATTATCAGACTATATTAGATATGTTTTAAAGATTGCCAAGATGGAAGTCATCTTCCATAGTTAAACATTTCAACAAGTGATATATTACACAAGTGTAAGGTGACCAGATTTTCAGATTGGTAAAGAGGGACACCATTGACCGGGGGCGGGGGGGGGCTTGATTAAAAATTTTATATTTTGTCAAAAGGTCACACAAGGCGATTTACATGACCCCAGGACACTGAAAGCATCATAAATATGAATCTGTTGCCAAACATCAAAATTTTGATCACGTGACCATGAGGATGCTTCAACGGTAGCTAAGTGTGAAAAATGGTCGCTAAGTGTGAAAAATGGTCATCAGTCACTTTTTTCAATGCCATTGTAACTTTGGTCACTAAATGAACTGTTTGAAAGCTAAAGCTAGCTTGCATTATGCTAGCTTACATTTTCAAGAGAGAGAAGCTAAACTCCTTATTAGAATTGAAATAGAAATGAGTAGAGTAGAGTAGAGTAGAGTAGAGTAGAGTAGAGTAGAGTAGAGTAGAGTAGAGTAGAGTAGAGTAGAATAGAATAGTTTATTAGCCAAGTGTGATTGGACACACAAGGAATTTGTCTTCGGTGTACATAAAAAAAATAAAATAGAATACATTCATCAAGAATCATAAGCTACAACACTTAGTGATAGTCCCTCTCTGTCTCTCTCTCACACACACACAAACACATACACACTCCTCCTCTGGATTCAATGGGACTTTTAGAAAATCCCCCCTCCTGTGCACTCTCTCTCTCTCTCTCTCTCTCTCTCTCTCTCTCCCTCTCTCTCTCTCTCTCTCTCTTCCCTCCTCTGGATTCAATGGGGTTTAGGAAATCCCCCCTCCTCACACATTCCCTCTTTCTCTCTCTTGCTCTCTCTTCCCTCCTCTGGATTCAATGGGGTTTAGAAAATCCCCCCTCCTCACACACTCCCTCTTTCTCTCTCTCTCTCTCTCTCTCTCTTCCCTCCTCTGGATTCAATGGGGTTTAGGAAATCCCCCCTCCTCACACACTCCCTCTTTCTCTCTCTCTCTCTCTCTCTCTCTTCCCACCTCTGGATTCAATGGAGTTTAGGAAATCCCCCCCTCCTCACACACTCCCTATTTCTTTATCTCTCTCTCTCTCTCTCTCTCTCTCTCTCTCTCTCTCTCTCTCTCTCTCTCTCTCTCTCCCTCCCCTCCTCTGGATTCAATGGGGTTTAGGAAATCCCCCTCCTCCCTCTCTCTCTCTCTCTCTCTCTCCCTCCCCTCCTCTGGATTCAATGGGGTTTAGAAAATCCCCCCTCCTCACACACTCCTTCAGCCTCTTTCTCCCCTCTTTCTGGATTCGCTCTGAAGTTTTTAAAATTACCTCTTCTGTAGAGACCAGGTTATCAACCACGTGAGACACACACTGTGTTTCTATGGCACAGTAATCCCCCCCTCAAACAACAACACACAATGCCAATTTAGAAGTCCCGAGCAGCCGAGGAGAAGCAGAAGTCCGGGGCGGGGGAGGGGGAGGGGCTGAGCTTGGACAGCCTCAGAGGCAGCTGCTAGCTCTGAGAGAGAGAGGAAGAGAGAGGGGGGGAGGGAGGAGCTGCTCAAAGCAACAGAAGAAGAAAAAATCTGTGAGGGAAGTCCGCGGTCTCCACGTGGCATAAGTCTTCTCCTCCCTCAGCCATTGGCAACAGCTCCCAGGGACGCGCGGGCGGGGATGCGCTCATCTCAAAGAAGAATATACGCTCCCAGTTGCTAGGAGAGTCTCGGCCGCTGGAGGCTTTTTCGTAACTTTAAAAAAAATCGGGACTTTTTAAAAAAAAAAACGGGACGCGGGAAAAATTGTGAAAAAGCGTGACTATCCCACCAAAAGCGGGACGTCTGGTCACCTTACACAAGTGATATATTTTATCATGACCAATGAAGTACTTAAGCAGCAATTATATATACAGTTAGTTAATTTTCACTTCGAGCCATTTGAACTGTTTTTCTTCTCCTATTAATTTATTGTGCATTTTATATTAAAGTGAATATTGCAATAGAAAAATCTTCCGTTGTAATTTTGAATATGAAAAGAGAAAATAACTTGTGAAAATGACCATCAACTATTGAAATGCCCACAGTCATGTAATGTCAGTGTACATTCTGTGAATCCTTTCCTTTCCTTTTTCCTTCCCTTCCCTTCCCCCCCTCTCTTCCCCTTCCCCCTTCCTGTCCCTCTTTACTTCATGATTTGTTGTTTTTATGATCCAAAGTATTCTCAAGGCCTTTCTCTGGCATTACAATTTAAAAACTCTTTTAAAGACTCTTTTCTTTGTTCAGCATTTCTGATGGTTCTGTTTTCACAGTCAAACATTGTAAGTGGGAAAAGCATGGCCTTGATTTGTGATTCATGTGATGTCTCTGTGCTTTAAATTTTGCTTAGATCTGTCATAGTCCTTCTCCTAAATAGTAGATAATGCTCTATTTCATGAGCATTGCCAGCACTGTATGTTTTTGAACCCAGGAAGCTAAATTCGGATGTTACTTCAGCTTTAACTATTTGCTTTGGGTTACTTTTTGGATTTGATATAATCTTAGGGTTAAAAAAAATAACAGCCTGGGGCGATGTTTTCCCCAGCAATTTAATTCCAATTGTATTTCTTTTAGTCCAGCATTTCTTATGATATATTCTCCATGGAAATTAAATTAATGAGGCAAACCTTCTTGCCCTTCTTTCTTTGTTTTAAACTATTTCGTTAAATAGTAATTGCTGCTTCCTGATCACCATGTAAACTTTTGAATAGGTAGATGAGTTTGGTCAAAAGCTCATGTTTTAATGACAAACCAGAACTTTTCCTGTCTAGAATTTCTTTGTAATTGAATGCCCAATTAAAATCCAAGCTAAAAACAATGAAAACTAGGAAGGAAGAGCAAAACAGGACATTTAAAGTTCCCTGTTGACAGTTACCACCTGAACAACAGATTAATGAGATTGACAAATTACTGGCCAAGTTTTTCTATGCTATATTTCTATTTAAAGTATACTGTTTGTATACTATACGAACAATATAGTATAAATAAAACCACTATAAATATAAATTAGGACATGGATGTTTTATGCAAATCTTGGTCCCCTTTTCTACTTTGAAGTGAGATGTTTGTTTTTGAATGTAATGGCAGAATGACCTGGGAGACAATCTGGTGTAGTATTTAAGACAGTAGGGAGATTGTGAGTTCCAATCCTGCCTTAAGCACTAGTAAGTTGGGGAAATGCTTGGCCTAGGGATTTCAGTTCTAGGAAGCAGCTACTAAACCTCACTTAATGACATTTATTGATTCTGGAAACTCCATTATTAAACAACCCAGTCATAAATAAAAAAGGCAGATGACTGTGCCACTTAGTGACAGCAATTATGGCAGTCCCAATTGCCATCATAAAGCAAGGACCAAGTAGCCCGTTATGCAAAAATCCCATGACTGAAATTTCCAAGTTTCTGCCAGCTTCCCCATTTTTTCTTTTACTTTACTTGTGGGAAACTGGCATCTAAGAGCTCAACTTTAATGAAAAAAGATTACTTCTAAAGCTCAATTTTCTAATTTTCCTCTGGCCAAATTGACACATTTTTTGCATATGGGATTAGAATATTTTGGACTGGCATAACTGCAAAAAAGCAGATGTCTGAAACTGCTGTGTCTACAGTGAAATGTATACAAGAGAGAGCTGTTGAAGTAAACAATGAATAAAACAAACAATCCTCAGATCATTAGTCAAAGCAAAATTGTCTGCCTGGAGGTAGTTGGATGCAACTTTAAGCAAGTAGAGATAAAAAATTTAACATGCTGCAGGCATCATCTAGATTTGTAAGAATTCCAAATTTATGAACCAATTATAGGATCTGTCTGTCTGTCTGTCTGTCTGTCTCTCTCTCTCTCTCTCTCTCACACACACACACTTACACTCACACAAACACAAACATATCCATAGCTTTACATTTGCATTTCAATTTGAAAAAAGGCATAAAACTCTTTTACATACATCAAATAATTTGAATTAAACGAAAACTATATCATTTTTATGGGAAAGAAGATTAAATTCAAACTCCAGAATAAAATGTACAAAATGAATTAACCTACACACTGAAATTGTTTCATTTAGTAGACCTTGTTGCAAGACTAGAATGGATGATAATTTTGTATTTACATAGTTTTGATGCAAGTGATACAAAATAAATAATAAATAATCAAATAATTTATGTGATTTGTATTGCATTATTTGTATGCCATTTCTGGGAATGACATAACTTTGAATGTAAGGCTGATTTGTAAATTGCAGATAGCTCTTCTTCCCAACCAATCAGTTAAATCAAGATATAATAGATTTTTCTCTAAGAATATAAGCTGAATTCACACACATTTTTGGGAGATCATTGTCATCTATTGCACATATTGGCCAAATACATGGGAATCATATGTTGAAATCATAGGCTCAATAGAAGACAAAATTCTGTTCACAAAAACCTGAATGCAATACCTCCTCTTTCTTTTCAATGTCTACCAACATTTTAAGATATCAGGCATTGGAATCATGCTTGTCAAATAGATCCAATACATAAGGAGCTTACTTGAATGTAAATATCCTTCATTATATTTGTACTAACAATGCATTTTCTATCATTTAAATTAATCAATAATTGTTCATTAAGGGTAAATGTGTAAGATGTCAAATGGCCTACAGGTTTTATATTCTATCCAGGTATGAGCAGAGAGAAAAACAGTCTCTAGTCTTCCTTTGGATGCAGAAGCTGGCCAGGTGACTGTCACTCTCTCTCATCTTATAGCATTTAGGCTTATATACTGCCCCATAGTGTATTACAGCACTGTCTGGGTAGTTACAATATAAGAATTATTTGCATATTGTCTCCAACAATCTAGATCCTCATGTTACTGACCTCAGAAAGTTGGAAGGCTAACTCAGCCTTGAGCCCCTTCAGGATCGAACTCCAGGCTGCGAGCAGAGTTTGTGTGCAATACTGCACACTGTTGAAATTGAGTGTGTATATATATTCAAATTGTTTGATTTGTCTTCTAATTGGGTCACTGAGAAAACATTTCAAATTGATTCAGGCCATCTCAGATGCCAGACAGTTCAACTCCAAACTAAATATGAAATTTAAATTAAGATTCTAAATCTCAATGATGTTGTATTTTTTTAAAATGAAACTTTCAGACTAACTTAAAGGAATTAGGAGTTGGCTCGCATTTCGGGTCGTTGTTCTCTGGCTCACCCTCAAGCTCCTTTCTGGCGTCATCGCACGAGCGATTCTCTCACCCTTGTCCCCGAAAACTACGGAGTACGGAGCACAGCGCCGGTTATACGTCCCTTAGGTCTTAGGTCAAGTTGGCTTTGACCCCTTTAAACGATTATATTGGCATTTTTCCTTGGATCCTAATCTGAAAGTTTTAGAAAATGTAATATCAATGGCTGCCAGGCTTTTTTACGCTGCATTAATTCGGCAAAAAAGCGCTGGAAAACTCTTAGAACTAACTGCATAACCATTCAGAAAAGGTCCCTGGGGATGACTGAAATTCAGGGGACCCGAGGAGACCAGATATCTGAGGAGGTCGCCACTCTCGGGCGGCCCCGGACCATGCAAACTTCGGCGGCTTTTGGATTACCTGTGCTGCTCTGCGGTGAAGATGGCAGTGCCGCGCTGACGACAGCGGCATTTTCCATCGATTCTCGGCAGTTGCGATGTCTGCTGACTCTGTCCGCTCGACTTGGTGAGCCTTGGGGGACCTTGTTTGACTATCATTGCCCTGGAGAGAGGGTGATCGATCTGTGCTGCTGCCGGGGCTGGGCGAATCGAGCAGCTGGCTGTGCTTGCTGCTGCCGTGGCCCTTCCGGACGCCCCCCTCTCCATTTGGCTCGGCCTCCTCGTCAGTGCTGCCTCCTCTTTCCTCCACTCTCTGCATGATTAGACTTTCCCTTTTAGCGAGCTTTTTCCTTTGCCTGCCCTCGCTGCTGTGGGGCCTCTTCCTGCTTCTCCTGCCTAACATCTGGCTTTCCTCTATCTCGGCCTCTGAACACCTGGCCTCTTCCAACTGCAACCTCGGGGCTCCTGGACTCGCCACCTCAGCCCCATTTGCTTTGACCATTACCACCCGCCACTGCCCCTGGAATACCATCTCAGATAGCGCCTGCTTAATTCACCTTGTTATGGTGCCTTGGACTTTGGACAGGTGGGGGCACTTAAAGCGAGTGGGGAAGCCCTCTGACATGTTGGTGACACCCACAGTTTGCCCCGTGGTGTATTTATGGTGGATTTGTTCTGCGGAAGGAGTGACGGAAGATGGCGGAAATACGGGTGGGGACATAACATTTCTTCAATTGATGCACCCCCGCTCTTCTTCGATCTGCCTCAGCGACCCCAGACTTTGGACCTTTCCAGGCCTACAGGAGAGGGGGAAGACGAGACATTCTCCTGTATACCACCTGTAGACAACCGCTGGTTCTCAACCATTTCGAACTCTAAGAGTCATCTGCACAACTATTAAGTCCTGCACGAACCATCTTGTATGTGGAATGTTTGTTGTATGTATGCTAGCAAATGATCCCACTTTTTAAATTAATTTTAACTTTTATGCCTTGTTTTATTGTACCTATCTTTTAATGCTATAGTGGGGTATGCATGTTGATAATGGCTGTTTGGTATATATGAGGGGATCGAGAGTGCAGCCTGGAGCCCCCTCCACTGAGTGCAGAAGCAGACTCGCCTCTTCTCCCGGAGTGCATGGGGTAAATGGCCTGCCGAGGAGAGCAGGGGCCGTGGGAGGGGAGGAGGGGTCTACGGGGATTGGGACGGGACGGAGCATCCCAGTTACGTTTGGGAGAGGCAGGTACGATGGAAGCTCCAGGGCTGGCCATTACCGCAGAAGGAGGGTTTGCTACGTCACAGCGATCCCTCGTTCAGGCCCTGATAGCTCAACTCAAGGACCAGATGGCAAGAGATGTCAGGGCCCTGGTCTCAGGTTGCTGTTGCTAAATGCCAGGTCTGTGATTCATAAAGCTCCCCTCGTCCGGGACTTAATATTAGACGAGGGGGCAGATCTGGCATGTATCACTGAAACCTGGCTGGGCCATGAGGGAGGAGTCCCCCTCTCAGAAATGTGCCCAGAAGGGTTTCAGGTGCTTCACCAACCACAACACCAGAGAAAGGGGGGGGGAGTGGCAGCTGTCATCCGGGAATCATTAGTCCCTCGTGGGATCCCTGCTCCAGAGACTGTCGGGTGTGAGTCCCTTCTGGTGAAGCTGGACCTAGGGGGTCAAGTGGGCTTGTTTCTAACGTACCTACCTCCCAGCTGTGTTACAACAGCTCTGCCTGCACTCCTAGAGTCAGTAGCCGGACTGGCGGTTGAATTCCCCAGACTGATAGTACCTGCCATCTCTCGGCGAACGCTCTGATGGGGCGCAGGAGTTCATGGCTTCCATGACAATCATGGACTTGACCCAGGTAAATCAGGGTCTGACTCATACAGCGGGACATACGCTCGACCTTGTGTTTCTCTCGGGGCAGTGGAAACGTGATCTGGAACTGAAGGGCATAGAGATCTTGCCCTTGTCATGGTCAGATCACTTCCTACTGAGGCTTGATTTTTGGAAACTACTCCCCCACTGCAGGGAGATGGAGCCGATTAAATGGTTCTGCCCCAGGTGCCTGATGGACCCATTGGGATTTCAGACGGAGCTTGGAGAGATACCTGACTCCCTTGCCCACAATCCGACAGAATCCTTGGTCGCTGCTTGGAATACAGCGGTGGCTGGGGCTCTTGACCGGATTGCTCCTTTGCGGCCTCTCCGCAGCAGTGGATCCAGGAGGGCTCCTTGGTTTACCAAGGAACTCCGGGAGATGAAGCGCCAAAAGAGATGCCTAGAGCGACGTTGGAGGGCCAGTAACTCCGAATCTGACCGAACACAACTAAGAGCCTTTATTAGGACTTATTTAGTGGCGATACGAGCGGCAAAATGTACTCATTTTTCCGCTATTATTGCGTCCGCAGAATCTCGCCCGGCCGCCCTGTTTAGGATAACCCGCTCCCTCCTGAAAGGGAGGGATGCAGGGAAACCCTTACAGGGAAGAGCTGAGGAATTTGTTCAGTTTCTGTTGGACAAAGTCGCTCAGATTCGGATGGACCTGGACTCCACTTGGACAGTACCAGCAGAGGTGCTGAGGGTTAGGGTTTTGGTTGGAGGTCAACAGAGGTCAACCCCTAGGCCCCTTAAAAATGGGGTGCCGCAGGGCTCGGTCCTGTCCCCCCTCCTATTTAACATCTACATGAAGCCACTGGGTGAGATCATTTGCCAGCACTGGATCAAATACCACCAATATGCGGACGATACCTGCCCCATGCCAACTCAGCGAAGCGGTGGAAGTGATGTGCCAGTGCCTGGAGGCTGTCAGGGTCTGGATGGGAGTAAAGAAGCTGGCACTCAATCCAGACAAGACCGAGTGGCTATTGATGTTGCCCCCCAAGGATAGTCCAGATATTCCATCCCTTAGCCTGGGGGGGGGGATAAAAATTTACACCCCTCATAGAGGGTCCGCAACTTGGGTGTCCTCCTGGATTCGCAGCTGACATTAGAACACCATCTGTCGGCTGTGACCAAGGGGGATTTTGCCCAGGTTCGCCTGATGCACCAGTTGTGGCCCTACCTGGACAGGGAGGCACTTCGAACGGTCACTCATGCCCTCGTCACCTCAAGGCTCGATTACTGCAATGCGCTCTACATGGGGCTGCCCCTGAAGAGTGTTCGGAGACTGCAGTTGGTCCAGAATGCAGCCGCGTGAGCGATATCGTGTGTACCTAGATACACCCATGTTACACCTGCACTGGCTTCCTATCGGTCTCCGGACGCGCTTCAAGGTGCTGGTGATTACCTTTAAAGCACTACATGGCCTAGGACCTGGCTATCTGCGAGACCGCCTCCTGCCACATACCTCCCAACTGCCGATAAGATCTTATAGGCTGGGCCTCCTCTGGGTACTGTCGACCGGGCAATGCCGGCTGGTGACCCCCCGGGGGAGGGCTTTCTCTGTAGCTGCTCCAGCCCTGTGGAACGATCTACCTGCAGAGATCCGGACCCTTCCCACTCTCTCGGCCTTCTGAAAAGCCACTGTAGCTGTTCCGGCAGGCCTGGGGCTGCTGACCCCATAAATGAGGTCCAGCCCCATCTAGGTTTGAGTCCATGGGGTGTTGTTTTTAAATCTGTTTTTCTCTTTTCCCTATATTTTAGTTTTTTATTTTATTCTTGTATTTGTAAGCTGCCCGGAGTCCTACGAGATTGGGCAGCATATAAATTTATTAAATTACAATTACAATTACAATTAATAACTTTTGTAAAGGAGAGAGAAATGTTTCATTAATTTGTTGTTTTTAGTTGCGAAGTCATGTCTGATCCATCATAACCCCATGGACAATGTTCCTCCAGGCCTTCCTGTCCTCTGCCATCCTCTGGAGTCCATTTAAGCTCATTCCTACTGCTTCAGTGACTCATCCAGCCACCTCATCCTCTGTCATCCCATTCTTCTTTTGCCTTTAATCTTCCATTTCACTAATAGAAAGTGGGATTTTGATTACTGTCTTTTAAATTTTGATTTGTTTTTAATGGAAAGGAAAGTTTTTATTGATTTTTCAAAACAGTTAATGTAGCAATAACGCAGGATATCAGACACAAACACACACACACATATACATTTCCCTTCTTTTAAAAGGTGCATCAACAATAAACTGTGCTTATTTTTTACTATATTATTGGCATTGTATTTAAAACAAAAGTATATTTTGAAGAAATATATTATCTATGAATCAACAAATAATTTCTAAAGTTATGCCATTGCAGCATATTCTCCAAGTTTGTTTCAAAGAGATGCTGTCTTTTTTCCAGTGTTTGTAAGTTTGTCCTCACAACCTACATTAAAGCACTTATCTTAATAAATGGGGGCATTTTAAATTGACGTGTTTAATTATCCTTAATGAAAAAAGTGTATTTTATTTTGAATTTGATCCTTAACATTTTTGGAATGGTGCTGGGCATAGTATTAACAGCTTTTGAGAGAATTAAATAACATTTCTAAACATATTGTTATGTTGCTAAACTTTACCCTGATTTATGAATATTTTTTTCTGCTAAAGTTTTATAGATTTCATAAATTTACACATTTACAACTGGCATTGTGGAGGTGCCATTTTACCAATTACAAGTCTAAATTACTGCAGTTAGGTAAAATCAGGTAATTTAATTAAAGAATATTACAACGGAGAAATTTTGATGTAATTGTAATCACAGACAAATAAAGACAGAAAATACTACTATAAGCTTCCACTCCTCTCATGGCTGAGAGTTTAGATAGAAGGGAGAAAGACTACCTTTACCTCTAAATATGTGGATCCTAAGTTAATTTGAACTGCATAGGTTTGACTGTTAAACCAAGTAGTACATCATTGTTTGGATCTGTCTTGTTATTTAACATTTAATTCTTAATTTTACTGACATTGAGGCTTCACTGAAACATAAATCAATATTGCTTTGTGAAAGCATCATCCATTGACTATGGTTTCAGAGCTGGAGCCAAGTTATGATCAATTCTAAGATTAATTGAAGAATGTGAGATAATAAGCACAATATGATTTTTCCCTTTGTTTGCCTCCAGTTGCCTCCAGTTGTATACATTACAATATATATTTGTTTGTTTGTGTGTGTGTGTCTGTGTGTATGTATATGTGTATGTGTATGTATATGTGTGTGTATGTATATATATATGTGTGTGTGTGTGTGTGTCTGTGTGTGTGTATGTATGTATATATATGTATGTATATATATATAACTGCTTCCATCATCTGTCAATCGGCTCGTCACAAGAGTCCATCACGACAGAAACCCAATATTTTTACTGTTGCCTTTGTTATATTTGTGTTTTTTTATTTTTGCTGATAAATAGAGATCTATACTAGTCTCCCTTTATTTATTTATCAGCACAAATAAAACACACACACACACACACACATACATACACACAGACACACAGACACAGACATGGTCACACACACACACACACACACACACACACATATATATATAACAAAATAGATGAATTAAAACATTTTGGCTTGATTAGAAAAAAAAAATGTTACTCTCAGATTTCCACATGACTTCTGACAAAGTCCAAGAGCTTAATTATATAGTCAAAACAATATTTAATGCATTCTGACACTCTGGAAGTCAGTTTTTAGCATGTTTGTATTTACAAAGGCAATGGGAAAAGTTATACGCTAATGTGATGTCAGACAGCTCTGGGAAGTGTCTGCAAATGTTTGCTGTACAATCTGCACATCTTTTTCTTTGTCATCGCTGACTTGTAATGTGATTAATGAATACACAGGCAAATAATCTAGCTGTAGAATGCATAAGGTCAGGGAGGATTTGATAGTAAATGGCAATTTGCAAATTATGCTGAAGTAAAAAGAAGCTTTCTTCATGTTACTAATACAAATGTAAAAGCAGATCAATAACTCATCATAATATTAAATTAAACAGTAAAATATTTTATACAATATAGAGCTTTTAAAATAAAGTTGGAGAATTTAAATTTTTGAAGGAGAAAAATAAACTTCTAATACATGCATATACACACAATCACACACACACACAAACACACACACGCGCACATGCACGCACACCAGAGGTGGGTTCCTGCCAGTTCTAACTTTTTCTATAGAAGAGGTTCCACAAATCTACAGTGCCGTTTAGAACCGGTTCCAGCTCCCTCCCCCCCCCATCCGCACATCATCAAGATGAAGAGCGAGAGGAGGAATTATGGGAGTTGAAGTCCACAAGTCTTAAAGCTGTCAAGTTTCAACACCCCTGGTGTTTTTTTTTCTAAAAGGTTACGGGTGCAAGGGTCTTGTAACTTGACAGCTTTAAGACTTGTGTGCTTCAAATGCCAGAGTTTCTGAGCCAACATTTTGGTTGCTAAGCAAGAGCGTTGTTAAGTGAGTTTCACCATATTTTACAACTTGGCCATGCCCACCCAGTCAAATGGCTGGCAAGCTACTCTCACCCGGTCACATGGCCGGCAAGCTACTCCTACAAAGCAGGCCACACCTACAGAAGAAGTTCTAAAAAAATTTGAAACCTACCACTGATGCACACGTACTGTATATATCATTTCCTTGTTCATTTTTCAGTTGACTGCAAAGCATAAACAAATAGCTGTGCATAGACATATTTTAGCCTATTGGTGAGGTTAAATTGAGAAAGGTGCATCTGTTAATTTAAAGGAATTAATATAGCTACCTATTGAGGAAAGTCACTTGGGAAAGTTATACAAGAAAAAATGAATTGGGAAAAGTACATCTGTTAATTTGCCCAGATAATATCAAGAAAGAATTTGATGAGGGAGGCCAAAGAATTTGATGAATCAATTGATTTGGATAAGGCTAGATGAGCACTTTCCCCCCTAAATCAGGTATGACTAGATGGTGCATTAAATTGAAGATCCATAAATTTACTTATTTATTAAACACATTTCAAAATATATAATTTAGTAAAAAAAATTGGTCCATGACATTCAAGATTACAATTTGCCCTTTAATAATTTTAAGAATAATTAATAATTTAATTTTAATAAATAATATTTTGGTTTATTTGAAGGGCATACTGGAGATTCATAGTATAAATCTAGTCTTTTCACAAAAATTAATTAAATTTTAATACTTCTCCCTGATGCATCCAGAAATTGAAAAGGAAGTTGATATTTGTCATTTTTATTCTACACCTCACTTATCTATATCATATATTTTTATCTATATGAATTATATCTATAGTTATAGAGAGATATACATACATATACATGCACATACTACACTACACATACATATATACAGATATGCATATATACCAGGGGTGGGTTCCTGCCAGTTCTAACCTCTTCTATAGAAGAGGTTCCACAAATCTACAGTGCCGTTTAGAACCGGTTCCAGCTCCCTCCCCCTCCCCATCCACACATCATCAAGATGAAGAGCAAGAGGAGGAATTCTGGGAGTTGAAGTCCACAAGTCTTAAAGCTGTGAAGTTTGAACACCTCTGGTGATTTTATTTCTAAAGGGTTAGGGGTGCAAGGGTCTTGCAACTTGATAGCTTTAAGTCCTGCACACTTCAAATGCCAGAGTTTCTAAGCCAACATTTTGGTTGCAAAGCAAGAGCATTGTTAAGTGAGTTTCACCGCATTTTACAAGTTGGCCATGCCCACCCGTCATATGGCTGGTAAGCCACTCCCACCCAGTCACATGGCTGGCAAGCCACTCCCACAAAGCAGGCCACACCTACAGAAGAGGTTCTAAAAATTTTTGAAACCCACCACTGATATATACATATATACATATATACATATATACATATATACATATATACATATATACATATATACATATATACATATATACATGTATACATGTATACATGTATACATGTATACATGTATACATGTATACATGTATACATGTATACATGTATACATGTATACATATATACATACATACATACATACATACACACATACACACATACACACATACACACATACACACATACACACATACACACATACACACATACACACATACACACATACACACATACACACATACATAGAACATAGAACATAAAGAATAAAAAGGTTGGAAAGGGCTTTGCAGATCTATTTTTTTTCCTGAATTTGCTATTTTTCTTGTCTCTTTTTATCTAACAAGTGTTCATATGTATAGGGCTCCCAAACCTTTGCCCACTGAGATTATTTGTTAATTGTACATTTATTATTTTTAAAAAACCTATATTATGCAACCATCTAAAAGATCTGTGTGCATATTTGTAATAAACTCTATTAGCATTTTAATAGCATCATCGTTCCATATTTGGATGGATTATCAATTTAACTTATTTTCTGTGCCAATCCTATACAGTATTTCTCTGTTGTGAACAATAAGCCAAAGGTACAGTACAGACTATTTCAGCCATTTTATATGTCAATTTCTTCCTATTCTATATACATTTATTGTTATGCATGATTGCAGAAAATTTCATTAAATAGTTATGCTTCCTTGTACAGTTTTAAGTCTTGGAAATGATTGTTGAAATACCAGTTGAAACATAACTCATCATTTGTTGACTGACCACATTTATCTGGCTTATTGATTTTGCTTTAAATACCTTGAGAGAGATTCAGTTCCAATTTTATTTCCATTTTTTTAAAAAATAGCTAATGTGACCATATGATTTGAAAAGATTTATACTTGAAAACAAGGATTCCTCCTAGGCTTAGATTACACATAAAACATAACTTCACTCAGTATAATAAACATTAATATAGGCTTCGTGTGCCAATTGTAGTTTAATTGCATGATACAAACCTAGAGCTTGAGGAAAGAAAGCCAAAAATAGATAGAAAATGAACAGCAGCTGTGTAGTTTCTCCTTCCTCTTCTCTCCACCTCAGTCATCCTTCTCAATTCAAATGACAGCTCCTTGTAATGCTGTGTGGTTTCTCCTATCAGCTTACACTCAATGTAATGGAAGTGGATTTGCTTCTGAAGATAATTTCAACATGATTTTTATACAATTCTCTCCATTGATGTGCAGTAGAAGAGTGCAGTATTCAGACCCAAAATGGGCAAGGCTGCTTCAGATCTGTGCGTGGCACCCCTGCAGTGTCTGTCAGCAGTTCCTTAAGGGGGAAATTCTTTTTTCTGCCTTTCAGAAAAATACAGATTTGAAGTTTGGGGGGCATGAAGGATGCAGGACAGAAATCGCATCAACTAAAAACATAACCAAGACTTTCAAAAAACCCTCAAAGTAAAAACAAATGTCTACTTGCGATAAAATTCCCAAAAACTTTCCTGAAAAGATTTCAGAATGGCATTAATTATTTCAGAGATGTATTCTAAAACACTGTGATACCGTAATTATTCAGCCACCCAGACATTATTTTCATTTTGTCTCTTGGCACTGTATATCTGTAGGTGCATTTAGATTTTCAGTGGCTTACAACCACATGCTAAAATACAATAAAACTCCCACAATAAGCTAAAAACAATACTTAGAAAAAAGAAAATGCCAAATAATTATAGTGTCTCATAATAATAGAAAAATGTGATAGTAATAGGGGGTGATGGTGGTGGTGGTGATGGTAAGCATATTGGAAAGTTCTCCAGGAGAATTTAGTCTTTAGAAGCTTCCAAAAGGTCCAACCTCATTTCTAAAAGGAAATTGTTTCATGGCAAAAGTGTTAGCTTGTCTCACTTCAAGAAAGTGGGGTACAACAGGGTCTATTATTCTATTTCCAAACAACTTTAGTTTTAATGAAATTTGATGTGATGATTAACCCAGCTGAAACTGGAGCGTGCACACATGCATGAGCATACTGGAGCACCGTAACCCAGAAGAGATCAGCTGTCTGGCACACATGGATGCCAACCTGGAAGAGCAGCTGGCAACAGCACATGTGCCCACAGAGAGGGCTCTGTGTGCCACCTTTGGCATGCATGCCATAGGTTTACCATCATGGCTTTAGATGAAATAAATATATATAAAATAAATAATAAAAATATTCTGGCCAGAATCTATATTGGTTCTGACCAGAACCATTGAAAAATTTGTACTGCATTTATCAGTTTATATCCTGTACTATTTATATTTATGGGGATACATTTCTGTGACTTTCAAATAATTATATTAAACTTTTAAGAACCTGATTTGGCTTAGTTGTAGACGAAAACATTTAATGATTTGGTACAATAATTAAAACTATTCATACATTTCAATTTTAAAAAGCTACTATAAATTTCACTGATTAAAAATGTCACAAAGTGACAACCCAGAAAAGTTATCATCCATTCTAACCATAATGACAATAATGAAATGAAAATGACCTAACACTTTCTAAGATCACAAACTTCATCTTTTGATAGTTGAACTGTGAAATTGCATGCCAGTTCATAAGAAGCAGTGTTAAACTCACTTGTGTGATATCAGGTAGCCCTTGCATAACCATCCTAATGGGGACTGGAATTTCGGTTGCTAAGTGAAGTGATTGTTAAGCAAAATATCATGCGACCACACTGTTTAGTGATTTTTAAGTTTTGGTATTTTTAGTTGCAGGCATTAGATGAGTTGTCTCACCATTAGACAATATTCTTACACTTCACCTGTCCAGTTTTCCTCTTGTTGCTGACAAGTCATGGTTAAGACAGCTCCTAGCCCTCCATATAACCCTACGTTATAGTTGTAAATGCAAGTGCCTAAATTTTGGTCATATGACTTCAGGTGCATATTTCTCTTTTCTGCTATGTTGAAAAGAGTTGGAAATTAATGGCTTTTTTCCTTTTGTACTCTTCATCCTACAATTTTCTCCTCCCCTTCTTTCATTTCCCACTATTTTCATTTTATTTGTATTTTATATTCTAATATGTTTAATAAAATTATATTATAAAAATAATTATTTATCTACTGACCAAGATACAATTAAACATACAATTAAAGATTATGAGAATGACAAAAGCAGCATTGTGATACAAGCCCTGCCAATTTTAATGTGCGATATGATGTCACACATGCATAAAATTAACAATTAAAATTTCTCTTCTGCCATTTACAAAAAACAAAAAAAACTGACTTGTTTTACTTAGAAAAAGTGAAAATCACTAGTCCCTTTGATATCAATTATCTATTATATTTTCTCTGCAGTTCAGTTGTACTGTCATCAACTTAATAGCAGCCAAACATAAAGAAATTTATGCTTATAATAAATAAGTATCTAGTAACTATCACCCTTCAACACATAAACTAGAGTTTTATACACACTCAGGAATAGTTGCCAAGTAAAACAGCATTGCAGCTGTGAAACTAGTCCTGTGAATATTTATTCAGAGGAAAACCTCTTGGGTGAGAACTTGAAATTAAATACAAAACTTGTCATGCCACGGAACTACTTGCTGTGGTAATCTTACAGCCAAATTGTTATAGTGCTATAGTAACATTTGATCTCCAATGTCTTACACAGTTGTCTTTCTCCACAAATAAGGCTTATTATTTATTTTGCTTGTATATTCAAACTTGAACATCATAATACTTAGTTATGAGAATTATCTCTATTGGGGGTATCATAAACCACAATAATTCTTTTGGCATTTTATAGTATGGCACTAGTGCAATTGATAATAGTAATACAACAGTAAAAACAACAAGAACCTGGACAACTTATTAAACTTATGCTCCACCCAACTATCATATTATTATTGGTATAAAGGACAAATATATAAGGACTCTAATAATAAGAGTTCCAAATCTTATTTGATTAATGTCTTTTCCATCAATTCCTTAATATCTCTTTCCTTGGGCAATTACATTTTGCTTGGTTTTCTCACTTTTTCAGCTATTTCCAAAGCAGATTAGTTCTCTAGACTGATCAGACATGGTTGTAGATAAAGATAGGTAGATAAGCTTGTTGGAGATTTAAAATTTATGTCTGGCTTATAAAAATTGTCTTTCTGGCTTATAAAAATTGTCTGGACATATAGAGTAGCCAAAGTGGAAAAGACAGCTGTGAATGCATCTAACAAAATAATGTATTTCCATCATCTCTTTTAAAAAATTGTGGTTAAAAATAATTTGAATTCCACTTTATGACAGTTTCTGGCAGTCTTCAAAATTCACCAGGATAAAGATTGTTTTGAAGTACAATCTACACAGAGAACTGGACAAGGGGAGTGTGTCCTAGTTGGTTCAGTGAGACCTCCCAAATTTGAACATCTGGGTTGTTCAGAAAAATATTCTGTGTGGTCCACAGAAATGAACTCCTCTTGTATATCTCCTGATGGAGGCCACCAAAATCTGAATCCACAAACTAGCAAACAAATAAGGATAAAATAAATGGCAAAATGTTCAACCACTTGAATACTCTTTCTAAAAGAGTATATTAGTTTTTTGAGAATTCTGATCACAAATAGTGAAATCCTAGAAAAATATTGACCATGGCATCTATATTGACAACATCTACACTGCTGTAAACATCAAGAGTCATTTAGATGACATGAGCAATATAGAAATTTAAGAAGGAAAGGAGGGAGGGAGGAACAAGGAAGGAAGGAACAAAGAAAGAAAGAGAAAGAAAGAAAGAAAGAGGATCAGAATGAATCAGAATGCAAGACAAAGCCACACTGCAATTCAAACCCTGCCACTTTTTAACGTGTGATACTGTATGATGTAACACATGCCTAAAAAATGAAAGTGTTCATGACATGATGCTACTTTCCTCATTTTGCCATTCAGTAAGATGCTAAGGGGATGTAGTGGCTCAGTAGCTAAGATGCTGAGCTTGTTGATCAGAAAGGTTGGCAGTTCGGCAGTTTGAATTCCTAGTGCCATGTAATGGAATGAGCTCCCATTACTCCCATGAGCCAAGGTGGCGCAGTGGTTAAATGCAGCACTGCAGGCTACTGCTAGATCAGCAGGTCAGCGGTTCAAATCTCACCGGCTCAGGGTTGACTCAGCCTTCCATCCTTCCGAGGTGGGTAAAATGAGGACCCAGATTGTTGGGGGCAATATGCTGACTCTCTGTAAACCGCTTAGAGAGGCCTGAAAGGCCTATGAAGCGGTATATAAGTCTACTGCTATTGCTACTTGTCCCAGCTTCTGCCAACCTAGCAGTTCGAAAGTACATAAAAATGCAAGTAGAAAAACAGGAACCATCTTTGCTGGGAAGGTAACAACGTTCCGTGCATCTTCGGCATTTAGTCATGCCAGCCACATGACCATGGAGATGTCTTCGGACAGCGCTGCCTCTTCAACTTTGAAACAGAGATGAGAACCACCCCCTAGAATCAGGAACGACTAGCACATATGTGCGAAGGTAACCTTTACCTTTAAGATGATACAGGCTCCAGGGAAATTTGCAGTAGGAGTAACACATTGATTTCCTTTAAGCTACAGATAATCCTTGACTTACAATAGTTCATCCAGTGACCATTCAAAATTAAAGTGGCTCTGAGAAAACTGATTTATACCATTTTTCACATTTATAACTGTTGCAGCAGCCCCATGGTCTTGTGATCAAAATTCAGACACTTGGCAATTGGTTCATATTTTTCCTCCAAGGTTTTTTTAAAAAAAATTATTACAATTTTTGACATATTTTATAAATAAAGTGTTGTCCGAGTCTTTTTTTTTCATCCTCTCATATACACAATCCATTTTACATCATAGTTCTGTTTCCAATTTTAGCCATAGTATTCTCTTTCCATATTTTTCATTTTAAATTCATCTTTAAATTTATCTTCTTCTTCTTAGTACCCTATCACAAATTGCCTTATCATTTCATATTTCATCTGTTGATCTATTTTACTATAAGCAACATACATCCTCAAGTTCAGTTTTTACATACATTAACTTAATTAATTATCCACAATTACCAATACTACTATAATTCCCTTATATCTTAATTAACTACCTATCATTAGCAATATTAATACAATTCCCTTTAATCTACTAATATGCCCCTTCTTTCCCTTCCTCCTCCTCTAACCATTTTCTCTTGATCTCGCAAAGATTCCACTTCTTATTAATTTTCTTCTTTTCTCCCATTCTCCTAGCTTCTTCTTCTTTTAATTATTTTTATCTTTTTTCAAAATCCTTTATCTCACTTTTAATTTTATTATTCTAGTATTTTTCCCCAAGATTTTTCCTAGTATCTTCCCACTATTTCCTTCTTTGTTGTTTGATTGTTTCTTTTTGGGGGGACATTCCCCCTTGTCTACTTTTTTTGTGCCACTGTAAATCCCAGCGAAATCATCTGTTTTTATTTTCAGTTCCTTTTTCTTCCATATTATCTTCTTATTCTTCATTTGTGCCCTCTTTACCCCCTTCTCTCCTACTTCTTGGTCTGTGTGCTCCATCTGAATTTCTGACTTTTTCTTACCAATTTAAGTTTCATGCACATTTTTTAGCATCTCAAATAATTCATCATATATCCAAGGCTCCATAATGCCAGTTTAAGTAATTTAACATTTTTTTAAAAAAATGGTTTAGTCACATTTAATTAAAACAGTCCATACAGTTCTTTTTCCCTTTTATTTCCAGATTCTTATGTCCAGTTCTAGTATTAGTCCAGTCCAATCCAAGTTAAGAATTTATTTTCTTCCATAGCCATAGAAAGTCAAAATCAAACAATGTTGCAGAAACAAGCACTCCTTAAAAATTCTCACAGTTTCAAAAAATCAAAAAATCTTTTCCAGTAGTCAAATTTCGCAACTGGACTCTCCCTTTCTTCTTTCATTAAGTATTGTAGTATTCTCTTCTCACTAGCAGATGGCTCTCTCCAATCCACAATAAACTTCAACAGCTGATTGTCAAAAACTGTCAAAAACCATTTTAAATCCCCAAAAAAGGAACTCCCCCCACAGGCTCTTTCTTTTTGTTATTTTTAGTATCTTCAAATCCAAATGTAAAAGCAATAATATTCTAAAATTTTAGTACTTTAACCTCTGCTTTAATCTTCTTCCTCCATAACATCTCCTAAATGCCAATTAGCTGCTAATTCAGCTCCGGCACCCTTTTAAAGTCCAAATTCAAAATTTCTTTTTACCTGTGATTTGACCAACTACTCACCCAGTTCCAATACTCCATTCCAACACTGCTCCTGCTCAAAAAGCTTAGTCCAGTTGCTCCAGTTTAAAGCAGTCATTTGAATATGGACACCACTCCCGCTGTCAGTTCGAAGAGCTTTTCTCTGACCTACAGAGGAACTTCCCGGTTCCTTTTGGTTGTCCAAGATGCCTCTTCTTCTTCCCCATCCCTAAAAGACAGTCCCAGTCTGAAGACCCCCCAGCAGTGGTTTGGATTTTTGCAGATCTCATCAGAGCCTGCTATTTTTCCATCCAGTATTGCCAGGACACCTCTAGCTGGCTCATATTTATGTCAATTGCAGTGTCCCATGGTCATGTGATCACCTTTTGCAACCTTCTGACAAGCAAAGTCAATGGGGAAGCCAAGTAACAACCATATTTACTAACTTAACAACTGTGGTGATTCACTTAACAACAATGGCAAGAAAAGTTGTAAAATGGGGCAAAACCAGGGGTGAAATTCACTTAGCTTTACTACCAGTTCACAAATGCGAGTGCATGCACTACCTCTACGCATGGACAGGACCTTTCATGCATGAGCAGAGCATCAAAAACGGGACATGATGACGTCCGGGCAGGTGGCTAGAGCCTCCCACTGTTGACGCTACTGGATCACCTGAACCGGATACAACTGGCTGAATTGCACCACTGGGCAAAACTCACTTAAAACTGTCTCACTTAGCAACAGAAATTTTGGGCTCTATTGTGGTTGTAAGTTGAAGATTATCTGCAATCAGTTTTTATTTTATATTAGTTAATTTTATTATTTTAAGAAACTTCTTCCTTAAGACACATTTCCCTATGTTGACCTTCCCTATGCTGAAGGATATTTTTCCCCCCAGCATTATAGGAAATCATGTTAGAATTAGTGAATCATTTTTCTCTGCTGTTTTAATCATTATTGCTGTTGTTTTTAATCTGTATAATAAAAGTAATGCTGTGTTTATGGTTTTATATAGACTTGTTTTATGTTACATATATTTATGTACATTTTCTTATAAACTAAAGTTCTTGATAATATGGAAATACAATAAAGGAATAAATCTATGTGGTTTAGGATATTACTCTCTGAGTAAGATCTAATTTTCAGCTGCCTTTAGACACTAGACAAAATTATATGGTGCATATATATCCATGTGCACAATAATTAGTGGGGACAAGTATTGTATATATGTACTTTATTTATATAGAAATCTGATCTAAACCACATAAATCCAAAAATCAATTATTTCCAAATCCAATTTCTAAGTTATCTCATAAACAAGCAAAACAAGCTATAAAGATATCTCTTTTCATCATTCCTGTAGCAACTGCATTTCTCAAAATCTCTAATGTATACCCACAGCTGGCTGATGTTTTTCCATCAGATTGTCTAAACTCAGGAAGTGGTTTTGTGTTTCATCTCTATTCAGCACATTTAAATTGTCATATAAAAAACTGCATCCCATTCTGCCCTGCTTATATATTTTAACTTGTGGAGCTGTTTTGGGATACAATTTTTATGAACAGTGCTGCACTAAATAAACCTCTATCACTTATTGAGTTCACAGCTTTCACTTAGAGACAGTGCTCTATATTTGTAAACATTCAGTATTAGAGTTGCGTTAGCATATCCAAACTGTTAAAACAACATTATTTAATCTGTGAAAGCATTTTGCTTAATGTGCCTTGCTTCTCTATACTGGGCACAATGTAACTAAAATCAAGCACTTAAACCAAGCATACATATTTTATTTTGCCACTCAAGTAAAAAAATATATTCAAGTTTTGAACTTTGGCTAGATTATGCTTATCTAGTTTATTTAATTAACACCATTTAATTTCTGATGGTGTCTTGTGCCTCCTGTAGGTGAGGGAAGAAAGTTTTAGCTTTTCATTTTTCCAAAATAAAAAGCATTTGTCATACAACTCTAAGAAATATCTGCCCATGTGGTATTTTATAGAGTAGTATATAGTTTAGGGCTGCACAAATAATTTGTAGGGAAACTGAATGTTAAACACTGGCATGAATAAAGACTCAAGGCAGTTGACTCCCATAAGTTTGGCACAGTCACATAGAGGGTACTATGAAATCTCCCATATGCCTAGAACAGGAGTCTCCAAACTTGGCAACTTTAAGACTCGTGGAAGTTCGTAAGTCATAAAGTTGCCAAGGTAGGAGACTCATGGCCTAGAAGGCAATCCTACCATTACCGGCAGCAAAGTAAATGCTGCTTCACTTCAGCAGCAGTCCCAATACTGAATATTTGAGGGAATTCCAATGCCCCAATGCTTTAAAATGCTGTGTTTCTGGTGTTGATATTGCAAAGATCTAGCATTTTTACTCTGTACTATTGTTGTGATCTACCAAGAAGAAAATATCACTGAGGAAATGAAATTAGTACATGTTTAGTTTTAGTAGTTCTCTTCAGTTTTCAATGGGCTAAAGCTGTATGGCTAGAACACACATACTGCTTATTTAATAACATAAACCGAGAGGAAATAGTAAGGTCAGATGGAATGCAAATAGATGTTTCCAGAGTATCAAACCTCTTTTTGGAAATGTATATATATTTGGAACTCCATATATTTAATGCATGTGCAAAGGACAAGTGCTCACACTTATCTTGCAAGTTCTGATTTATATTTACACACTTCTGATTACTGTAGATCGCTATAATCTGATAGAAGTTTATCAAGCAGTGAAACTCATTAAACTGAATTTCTAAGAAATCTTTAAAAATATTGTCAATTTGGTTTAAACTGCAGATGATAGCGTTGTATATTAAAACTGTGAAAAATGAAAACCCTTGTTGAATTCTAAGATTTTTCTGATAATCTAAGTGATCTAAGTGACATGAAGTGTAATCTCACGTGATGTTTTCTTATCACTTAAGCTGAAGGTTAATTATCTCCCTTCATAAGCACATTCTCCAACAAGCTAGACCTTGTCATGATATTTAGACCATCTTGATGTCCTAAGCTATCTTTCCTATTAGGCATCTCTGTACATACTGTATATACACACTCTTCTTTAGATACGTCACAAATAAGACTTCTGAAATCATTGGATACAATTTATTATTTGGAGCAGAATCTGAAGCAGGGTCAAAGAGGATTTGGGCAAGAAATATAAGTACTTTTTAATTTGTTATACATTTTAATGGGATGCTATGCATAATGGGTCAAGATCTGAATCAATGAATCTGAAGTTTGAAAGATTAAACCATGGACAAAACACTCAATCTCTCCTCCCATACTCCTCTCCACATCATTTTTACTTGATGTTCTTTCTAACGTTAGAGTCTTTAAGCAGTATGCATGTCTTGGTGAATGACATATAGACGATAAAACAAATTCTAGCAGTTTTTACTTTCCTTTTGTTTTACTTTTAACTTTCAGTCTCTAATATTTGGCTTCTGATATAGACAATTCCCCAATGACTAAATGCATTGTTAACATTGAACTGGAAGGGATGATTACATCAGTTGGAACTAATTTGACAAATAAGGCTTTTTGCATTAACTTATCGTAGCTCATCTCTGAACCTTTCTTTAAGAAATATTTGAATTGACTGATATATTTTATATAAAATTATGCAATCAATATGACAAATGACAATATTTACATGTGTCTTCTTAGAATGGTATAAATGTTCTATTCCAGCTATAGAACAAATATTCTATTCCAGCTATCGTTCACCTTTATATCAATACCTGTCCCAAAATGATGTAAGACCAACTGCTATCAGCTGTTTTCATTTTAAATGGTTTTCATTCCTTTAGGATAATATCAGCTATTAACAAATCTCTGAGTTGTTTCAAGTTTCAAAATGCAATCATCCTACAGACTTCAAAATGTAATCATTTGTATGTGTCTAAGGGCTTTTCATTTGAGGATTGGCAATGAAGTAATGTAGCAATAAAAACTTGGGGGTTACTGCAAACATTTAGTTTTCTTCCTCATAGCTGGAGTTGAAAATGCCAATCTTTTTTTTTTGTATTTTATCAAACTTATGAATGCAAAATTGTATTTTAAATGCCATTATTTGTATGTTGCTTTTCTTTTCTACAACAGAAGCTGTTCAGGATTGCTAGCTAAATACGAAAATCATCATTCAGTTTGGATAACATTATTGCATTACTAAAACAAAATTACAAGATTAAAAATGGCATCACAAATGTGTGTGTATGTGTTTATATTCAAAGTCTAATTTGGAGGAAAGATGACCTTGATGGAGAGCTGTTCCCTAGGCAAAGCAGGTGAAACAAGTTTAAAGTTTGATTTCTAGTTTGCTTTGGGAAAATTAAGATCATTACTTTTACATAGTTGCTCTTAAGAGCTACAACAAGCATTTGCAAATCCATAAGAACTTATTATTAATAATAAAGAGAACAATTTGTATAATTTTGCATCCAGCCAAAGTTGCTGTATATAAATTAGGGTTAATTTATACTTCAAGTCTCTTTTTTAGGCACTGTTAAATGTTTATTGTTTGTAGCACATAGACATGTTTCTGGGCTTGTGAGTGTGTCAGAGGGGCTCTATAATTTCAAGAATTGGAATCAACTGACTCATTCTGCTGCCTACTAATCAAAGATTATGAGTACCATTTCCCTAAATGTAGCCACATGCCTTAAATGATAACTCTATGGGCTTTAAACAGGGAACTATCCTACTACTCCTGCCAACATTTTGTGCATTAAAAACTGCTAGAGGGAAAATTTAGATGGTCCTTAACAAAATACGTGCTCAGACAATGAGACAAATAGTAATTATTGTTGTTTGGCCAATAATGTTTTGAAGGACTTTGCTTCTTTTCAGGGTGTATGATGCAAAAGTAAGAAGTATAGATAATGAACTTGACTGTCCAGCTGCTTAAAGCAAGCCCAGGGGAGGGGCTTAGTATAGCAACCACAGCAATATAGATAATCATAGAGCTGGCTCTGCATTTGGCAACCATATTGATATAGCCAATTCATTTTGAGCAGGAAGTGAATTATTAATGATTAATTGTTCCACAGTTTGGCAGCTGATTCATAAGCAACTTGGCATGCAAGACATTGGATGGCTAACCTACCTACCTACCTTCCTTCCTTCCTTCCTTCCTTCCTTTTTATGTTGGTTTAGTGTTCTTTCCCCTTTGCAGTTACCAGTATAGGATGCTGAGATGAGTTACTCATATATCTATTCTTTTGTCAATCATTTTGAATGAAATTTCATCATTAAAGTTATAAAGTTCTCATATTTATATCTGAGACTGAGCAGATAAGCATTTATAATTAAAGTATTTATTTATTTATTTAGTTAGATAACTACCCAGATGTATTTTCATATACCTAAATATTGCAAAAGTCTTAATTAACATACCAGTTATTAGGAATGAGATAAAAATAGATACAGGAATGGGGAATTGGGATTGAAAATATTTTTTCCTTGTTTGAGTAATTACTGAGAGAGAGTAACTTGCAAATTCAAAGGAAAACTAAGAAGTAATTCGGGTTGGCATATGACAGTGAGAACAAGAGCAACAGATATTGATTTAGACAATGTTGAACTGAAGAAGTTATTATTTATTCTGTTTTTTTTTCAACAGGACGAAAAAGATTTAAAAAATCACAATCAAAAGGAATTTTCCTATTATGTGGTAGAGAGCCAGTTTAATGGTTAAGGCACTAGGATAGAATCTGAGAGACCTAGTTGGATGACTTTGGCCATTCAGTCCAACTCATTTCAAAGGGCTTTGTTGTGGGGAAAATAGGAGGAGGAAGGAGTGTTATGGGATTAAGAAAAATCCTAAAAAACAAAACAACTAACCCCTCCAACCCTTACCCTATCCTCATGTTATTTATATCATGCCTGATGACTTGGATTTGCTTCAACAACAAGTCTCCCTTTAAAACAGTGAACACTGCACATTGCACATCACAAAAGAAGCATGAATTCCTGAGAACGAAGCAGAGGCTTTGTGTAAAGCTTGTCACAGAACTACATTTTCAACCAAAGCTTCTTTTTTTTAATGTAGGCAATTACAACTGTTCAATAATCCCAATGATGATGTGGGATTCTTGTAGTCTACTAAAACAGATTTTCCTATCTGCAGGAATCTTTCCTTACATTTATTTGCAAATTAGAAAAAAAATAATAAATTTATGTGGAAAAGGAGGTTTCCTCCAAAAGCAGTTTGAGAAATACTGCCCTGCTGAACTCAGTCCCTATTCACCATTCTCCATCTCTCTTTCTCTTCCGCCTTAATCACAACCAATTTAATTCATTTAAAATAATTCTCATTGACTCTAATGTGTCTGCAATATAGTTAGCTTTGCTCAAAGCGCAGCATTTGACCTTTAAGAAACCAGCTAGTGATGAGGATAATTACCCTATTTTGCCTGACTTATAATGCAAACCATATAAAGCTATTTTTCCTTTTGTTTGTAATTATGCACAGTAGGTTTAAAAAAGAAGTAGTAATAAATTGCTACTAAATGCTCCCTAGCTTTAGAAAATATAACAATGAGAAGAAGTTACAGCAACATTAAATTACTGATCATAATGTTCTGTCATTTCATTTTTCTTTGTTCTGTTACCTGAGCACATTTGAATTTTGCTTCTAATAAGAACAAAGAAAGGAAGGAAGGAAGGAAGACTGAATAAGGAAAATAACTTTCTTTTTTCCATAGATGCAGATGAGAACTGTTTACACACACACACACAAACCTTTATATTCTCATATGAGATTGTAAACATTTATGTTAAATAAAAATAACATGCAGAAAATGCTACTACTACTACTACTATTAATTATTATTCCAGTAATTAGTTACACAGCTGCAATAGTTGATGGGATTCAAACAGAACAAAAAGTCTTGAATAGAAAGACCAGAAAATAACTACAATGAATCATGCCTTTATCCATGCAGCGATTTAGAATTTACTTTAGAATTTAGAATTTACTTTATTTGTATGCCGCCCTTTTCCCTGAAAGGGACTCAGGGCGGCTCACAATTCAAGAGAGGGGAAAAACAGACAAGTTACAAAACATGAAGACCATACACAATTAAAAAAGCACAACAATCATACCATTCGAGTGGGGCTACAAGTCTTTAGCCCCAGGCCTGTCGGAACAGCCAGGTTTTAAGGGCTATGCGGAAGGCCTGGAGGGTGGTGAGGGTATGAATCTCCACGGGGAGTTCGTTCCAGAGGGTCGGAGCAGCCACAGAGAAGGCCCTCCTCCGGGTAGTCGCTAGTCGACACTGGCTGGCTGATGGAATTCGGAGGAGGCCTAGTCTATGGGATCTTATTGGTCTAGTGGAGGTAATTGGCAGTAGGCGGTCTCTCAAGTACACAGATCCAATACCATGAAGGGCTTTGTAGGTGACAACTAGCACCTTGAAGCGCACCCGGAGATCGACAGGCAGCCAGTGCAGCTCGCAGAGGATAGGTGTTACGTGGGTGAATCGAGGCGCACCCACAATCGCTCGCGTGGCTGCATTCTGGACAAGCTGAAGTCGCCGAATACTCTTCAAGGGCAGCCCCATGTAGAGCATGTTGCAGTACTCCAGCCTAGAGGTCACAAGGGCACGAGTGACTGTTGTGAGAGCCTCCCGGTTCAGGTAAGGACGCAACTGGTGCACCAGGCGAACCTGGGCAAATGCCCCCCTGGTCACAGCTGACAAATGGTGTTCAAAAGTCAGCTGTGGGTCCAGGAGGACTCCCAAGTTGCGAACCCTATCTGAGGGGCGTACTATTTGACCCCCCAGCCTGAGAGATGGAACACTTGGCCAATTAGTAGGAGGGAAGCACAACAGCCACTCGGTCTTATCTGGATTGAGTACAAGCTTGTTAACCCCCATCCAGTCCCTAACAGCCTCAAGGCCCTGGCTCATCATCAGCGATGTTGATAGACTCCACTGACAAAAGAAAATAGGTAGGGATGGAATGTAACAAGTACATCAGATGGTTGGGGGGGAGGGGCTTTTGAAGAATATCTGAAGGATAGTGGAGAAGATGCACTGAAGCTAGTCTACCAGGAAGGCTCCATTACTGTGTAATGGAGAAATCAAACTGGCTTACAAGAAAGACCAGCTAAAGAATAGAAAAGAGACATGACAAGAAAAAGCATTACAAGGTCAGTACATTAAAAACAAAAATAGCACAAAAAGCAGACAATAACAAGACCTAGAAGAGGCTAAGGGCAGGAAAGTTAAAGAAAGAAACAGAGGGGCTAATTCTAGCTTCACAAGAAAAAGCCTTAAGAACAAAGCCAGAATTGAGACGACAGCAACTGACAGTCAATGTTGTCTCTGCAAAAAAGCTGAAGAAACAGTGGACCACCTAGTTAGCTGTTGCCAGAAAACCACACAGATTGACTACAAACAATGGCATGCCAAAGAAGCAACAATGGAGAATTGCAAGAACTGCGAGAAGTATCTTTTGCATGGAAGCAAGAACTAGTAGAAACATAAGATATAGAAAGTAATAGAAAATACAGAAGCTCAAGTGCTTAAGAATTCAATTTAGGTACTGTCAAACAGACAGTCATCTGACATGTAATACCCTAAACATAACAACTGTTGAGATGAAAGTCAAAAGAGTCTGGATAGTTGATATTGCCTGTACCTAAAGACAACAGAATGGTCATATTCTATAATGATTGACCGAAAATCTTGGTATTATTTTTTGTTTTCCTTCTGTTATATCTCAGTCTACAAATTTCCTAGCTGCTCAAGCTTTCTGATGTAAAAAGAGCTACAATAGCAGAATTATAATGTCTATCCCTGTCACTGAACTGAGGCATAAATCAGCTTCAATCCAACCAAGAAAATATTGTAAAATGTACATTACAGATCTCATTTATCACCAGTTTCTGTACAGTAATTTTAGTAGACTACATCTGGAAAGCCTAATTTTTATTTTTTACTTTTTAAGTTTTTGCTTTGGCTTTTCTGTGATTTTATTCTCTTTGTCTTGACCTATAAAAATATTGTATGCTGTGTTTCTACATATACTGTATAAAGAATTTAACTCCAATAAGAACTTTCTATTAGTGTTGTGGAACATAAAAGGCTTAGGTATCCTTTCACAACATAAGTTGCCTTTTGTACAAGAAACTCAATCCTTCTGAGCAGAAAAGTTCTTATTAAAGGTTTAAGTTGGTAAAATAAATATTGATAGAAATTTAAAATTTGCTACATGATTTTGATTAACAAGTGTTCAACATTTTTAGTGAAATAAAAAAAATACAAAAGTGTATTCTTTAGTATATTATTAAAATTACAGTAGTCATATTCTGACCCTATAGTGGATTTTTTACATATATTATATAGATGTTCTAATCATCTTTTTATTTTGCTTGTGGAACATATAATTATGGCTGGATCATTTAACCAAATATTAAAATTAAGAGTTAAAATAAAGAATGAAAAGGCTGTGACTTTTAAATTTTGTATAACAATTAGATTCTGAAGAATAATTTTCTTGGCTACTTATTAGATAAACAGAAGATATTTTGAGTACAACAGTGGGTGAACTTTAATATTTTGTGGAAAGTTGTAAAAACTGAAATTCTATTTATTGCCTGTATTGTTTAGTGTAATCAATAATATT
Source organism: Thamnophis elegans (assembly GCF_009769535.1). Classification (NCBI taxonomy): domain Eukaryota; kingdom Metazoa; phylum Chordata; class Lepidosauria; order Squamata; family Natricidae; genus Thamnophis; species Thamnophis elegans. Next base: position 42,063,858 of record NC_045547.1, on the reverse strand, counting down.
CTGTGCAATGAAAGTTTTAACATCTTTGTGACAAGAAATGTGTACTTTATGATTAAATTAATGTACTATTCATTTATTGTTTTTAAGGTCCATTAGCATTCACTCAGACAAAACCTATTAAAAGAAAACACTTTGCCCTTTTTAATTTAATAAGCTGTTTTTTATTTATTTATCAGCATTAGTCATTTCCTTTGAACGATTATTCCTTTTATTCCTTTTAACTCTGCAAAGCAGCTCTAACAGCTGAATAGCTACTCTAATCGTTATTCTTTAATTTTAATATTACTATAACAAAGTGACCTAGTTGGTATATAAAGAAAATGCATATTCCGTAGAGTTTCAGGTTTATTTTTGAAAACAAATACTTTGATTCTTTTCTTTTTGCTTTGAAGGATCTTATTGAATCAAAACAAATGCTTGCAATAAGATTCAGAGAGAAATAGAGTTAATGAACTATATCACCAAAAGAAAACAAATTATAAAAAAGATCTGTAACTCTTTAATCTCATTTCTCCCCTCCAAATAACTGTTTGATAACTTAATGCAGGAGTGTCAAACTGGCCCGTGGGCCAGATCCAGTCTGTGATGTAGTTTGATCCCGCCTGCGGGGCTGTCCTGGAAAATTAAAGGAGCTAGCCCGTGTTGCTTTAGCTCGGCCTGGCCCGGCCCACACTACTTCATCCCAGTGGGCAAATGCATGCATGCATGCACATGCATGTGTGAAAACAAGGCATGAGGTTTAAGTGGCTTTGGCCCAGCTTACAGCATCCTGGCAGGTGCACTTGCGAAAATGAAGCATCGGGTGAGGCTGAACACTAAGGTGCGAGGCTCGGTAAAGAGGCTGTGTGTGCACAGGTTAGGTAAAGAGGCTGTGCAGACCAAGGCCAACAAGCTGCAGCAGTTGCTGTGCAGACTTGTTCAACCCTGCCCAGCCACTTTGCCTAGCCTGTGCATGCATAGCCTCTTAACCGGGTCTCTTGCCTCAATGCTCGGCCTCGTGTCTTTGCTGTCTGGCCTGGTCTCTGTCCTGTCCAACGTCATCTCTTCACCCAGCCTCATCCCGTGATGGCACCAGCAGCAGTCTTGAGATAAGTGGACGCCCCCTTGGGGAAGCAGGCCTGGGCTGGGCTTGGTTGTGGGATCCCAATGCTTGACGGCTGGACTGGATGGTTGCCCACTGCTGCCTCTGGAGTGAAAGTACAAAGTGTAAGGCTCAAGGCTTCCACTTTGTCAGTGGAACAATGTCACAGCATCCTGAGTAAGATGCTTTCACAACATCCTACTGAGACTCCAGAGTGGATATCTAGAATACTCACAACTGCTTGTCTCAAGCAGCACCTGGGACTTTGAGCTTTCTGTGAAGTCTCATACTCCGTATGTATGTATGTATGTATGTATGTATGTATGTATGTATGTATGTATATCTGCTGTGAATACCTGTGTGCTGATATTTAACACCCTCCCCCAAAGTAGCCAAATGGAAAGTAGACTTTGAAAACAGGAGCTTTTAAAGCAGGTGGGAGACAGAATAACTGTTGACATTGACGATAAGGCCATATGCCTTGTTGCAGAACTACTGTGGCTGTACTTAAAGAATACAATCTTTAAGAATAAGACATATTTGAAGCAGTATGTAAAGGTATAAATGGCATGAAACTGCCCTGGGACAAATTTATGGGACTGACAACAGATGGAGCACCTTTTATATGTGGGAAAAAGAATGGATTAGTGGGAAAGATGCGAGAGAAGATGAAGAGCGAGAATTGCACAGGTGAGCTGAAAGCATACCATTGCATCATACACTAGGAAACACTATGTGGCAAAGCTCTTAAGATGGAACATGTAATGGGCACTGTAACAAAGACAGTTAACTTTATAAGAGCCAAAGGTTTAAATCACCGTCAGTTTAAATCTTTTCTTGAAGAAATAAATTCTGAACTTGGTGATCTTCCCTGTCACACAGAGGTGCAATGGCTAAGTAAAGAAAAAGTGCTCAATAGATCTTTTGAGTTGCGCATGGAAATCTGTGAGTTCATTAAAAGCAAAGGAAAAGACTCCATAGTACTGTGGGATGACAAATGGCTGTGTGAATTAGCTTTTCTGTCTGACATTACAAAGTATCTCACTATGCTAAACCTTCAGCTTTAGGGTTAGGGTTAGGGACGGGACTGTGTTTTTTCTTTTTTAAAATTTGTTTTTGCATATTAAAAGTTTGTTGTTTGTTTTAAATTTGTTTTTGCAGATTGATTTGAAATATTTGTTCATATTTGAATGTTAGTACAAACTAACGTTAGTACAACATTAATTTGTACTAACGTTGCTCAGCCCACGTTAATACAGTCCTGAACTAATATGATACAATCGTCTTACATGCAATTGGCCCTTTGAGGGCAACAATAATGCTGATGCAGTGAAAGTTTGCAGGAAGTCCAACCTGCTTTGAAAGGTCTCCAGAGAGGAGGAGAGGTGGTGGGGAAGCAGCATAAGGGAAGGCTGCTCCAACATGCTAGCATCCTTACCATTGGAATCAGGGATTCTCTTTTGAGAAGGGCCAGCCTCCTTCATGCAAGATCAGGGAGCATTGCTCCCTTGCTGCCTCCTCTTGCTCTCCAGAGATATGCCAAGGCAGAAGTTGCTCTCGGAGGAAACTGCTTTCCGCAAACTTTCTCCTCCATGTTTCCACACACAGAAGCAATGTCCTCCCCCTCCTCCTTTGCTGGGAGGCTGCACCAGACAGGGAAATGCAACAATGTCTGGGATTGGAAGAAGAATATCTCCCTTGGCATGCTGTGCACACACACATGCATATACCATTCCAAGTTTGGAGATTTTTATCCACATTTGAGCTTACTAACTGCCAATCATGCCTGAACTTGGGGAGAAGGCTATCTCCTTCCTAAGTGGATAAAAGTCCCCAAACCTAGAATGCACGTATGTGGGCATGCACATGCACTTGGCTGCCAGCAGTTTGAGGAGGTGAGGAGCTTGCGGGCCACCAAATTGTCCATAAATCAAGTTAGCTGGTATGACTTGTTCTGACCTCAGCCAGCCATGCCCAGTGAGCAGCATTAAGATGGCCACGCCCCCCAGTTGGCCACCGCCACCCAGAGCCACTCCCTCTCTCAAGGTTAACCATAGCCCTGATGTGACCTTTCATGAAATTGTGTTTGACACCCGTGACGTAATGGGATAGATTTGTAATTTTTGTCATACATGCATCCTACTTTTGCGCAGTTTACATCATCTTTATAATTTGTTTTGTTTTTTTATTATAGTTCAAATTTTGTGAAAAATTGGAATTATTCTCTACATCACTTGTGAATGTTCTTCTTTAATTGTAGTAGATCTCTCTCATTTTTCATATAACCATGTTGGGAAACATCATAAATGGTATATAATGCTTTGAAGAAATTCCAATTATGTGCAGTGTTCATTTCTGGTTATATAAAGTGATAATGTGATTAGGGTATGCAGAAATGGTTTTAATTATTTATATTTCCTACAATGTGACCACTATGTTGTGCTTAAAATTTATTTTCAGAAGGTCTCTCAGGAGAAAAATATTCACAGGCCTAGCTTGCTTCCAGGATTCCTGTGCAAGTGAAGCAAAATATTTCCTTATGCCTATCCACCCAAACTTCATTTGCTTGCACCAAGCAAGGTAATTTCTATTGACTTAATTATTCCATCACTTTTTAAAACTAGTACGTTATATTTTGCTTTACTTTCATAGAAGTCCAGATGGTGGTTATGGGATTACAGTCAGCCTCTTGACATGCAGCATAGGACCTGCTTGGCTATATGAAATTTGGAATCATCTCAAGTAGCCCTTTGCTTCATATCTTCTTCCTGTAAAGCTTTGCCTGAACCTTACTATATCAGGGTAGAAATACTTCTGTTCGGGATTAATAGCTTGATGTTTTTTCAAATGACTCCAGTGGAACTATAAAAATAACATAGAGTGTTTTGTTAAAGAAATCAGTGTGATTTAGCTGAGGGAGGGATCCTTGCTTTTTATCTCGTTATAATTAAAAGCTTTTAACTCAACAAGAAAGCTTTTTGGAAAACAAGAAGAAACTAAGAAGAAGGATACAGGCAAATATTCAAGAGAACAGACACAATGGAAATCTATGTAGAGGCTTTTATGTTTTAAGTTTAATCAGACTATCTCTATACACGAACAGACACATAGGATATTTGGTTTGGCCATGAGAGACAATTCTGAAATATGTATAACACAAATGCAACCTTCATTTGGCATAGTTTCTCTGTTTTTAAGAGAAGTGATCACCATTGAGAATTCTGCTTTTGTAGTTTCTTAAAATACCCTGATGGAAAATATATATATTTGTCACATGGCGCATAGCCCACCCTCTGATGCTCATTTTCAAACTAAATTGTTTTGTTCTGCACAACCTATTGTTTCCTTCTTTTCATTTGTGTTCAAAACAAACAATACCGCATTTAGAGAAGTGGTATTTTTAACTGGAAAAAATCAACCTCAGATGTGCTTTAGGGCATTGTGTAACATACATCTTGCTCTCCATCTACAGATGTTTTGTCTGAATTTGCATCAGCTTTCCTCACATCCTGCTTTTCAAGATACTGAGAAGTAACAAGTTGCCCCTTCAGAGGTGTAGAATGGGAATGATGTTGCATAACTGATCCTCAGGGCAGAAGGATACCTTCTATTGTTTTGGCAATGCCTGATCAAAGTTATAATGAAATCAGTGCTTTTTCACCCTACTGGCAAGGACAGAGAACATTTTCAATTTACATGCTTTAGATTAAATCTGTGTAGACATTACTTCAGGCTTTCAGAAAAAAAGCTGGAGGAAAGGGCAAAAAAGGAGGGAGGACAAACTGTTCTTTGTTCCTGACAATTAACTTAAGTCACTTGATTCTTCAGCATCAATATTGATGGGATTTTGTTGGAAGATAAAAATTAAGATGAGTTCTCTTTACTTGATAATGAAAATCTTCTGTTATACACTGGTTTAAAATGATACTTTAAAACACAAGTATATAGACCTTTTCAGCCCAAACCTGTTCTTGGGTTTTGAGGTCAGGATTCCAAAACATAAGAGGATGAAGATGTCAGGATAACCATTGTAAATACAAACATAGATTCAAGTAATCTAAACTTAAATAAATTCAAAAATTTTAAATCAATCAATCTACCTACCTACCTACCTACCTACCTACCTACCTACCTACCTACCTACCTACCTACTTACTTACCTATCATCTATCAATCACCGCCATTGCGATGCTCTCAATTGGAGAAGTAGGGAGCTGAACTTGATTAAAGGTTACCTGTTATGGCACATGGCCAATGAGAACCTTCAAGGCAATAGAATAAGCTTATTTATGCTCCATTACTTTTGTAGGCCAAAAAGTGTGTGTTTGTGTGTGTGTGTGTGTGAGAGAGAGGGGGGGAATCTATCTGCCTTTCACCCATTTATTTAGGTTAAAATCTTTCAGCATTTAGTTCTATGAATTTATCCTTGGATTTGCATTCCTATATATTGGACCTCATTGTTGGTAATGAAAGAATATGATCATATATTTGCTTTCAGCAGATTTTTCTTAAAAAGATGTAGAACAGGTATGTATAGTAAAGTTGTTTCAGTTAGGGCAGGAAAAGATAACTACACTTAAGTTGTAGATCTGCGCATGTGCAGGACCTGGATGACTGCCTGGCTTCTCCCTCGATAGAAGCCGGCGAGACGAAAGAAGATCTTAGAAGAGCCTCCGGAGTCTGTGACAACTTTGACATAAGGTCCTGGAAGGGCTGTATTTCATGGATTGAGTGGGGACTGGCATTTGAACATCAGCTGCCTCCGGTCGCTTTCCTAGCTGTGGATCTGCCAAGGCCTGGAACTGGAACTGGAACTGCTGTGTGGCGCAGAGGAGAGATGGCGGCGCCGCTCTGTTGAACGCTGTGTTTAAATCTTGGACGCTTGCCTTTGATTCTATCTGAGCGGCTGCCTTTCCAACTGGAGTTGAACTCTGTTTTTTGATTTCATCTATGTGGTGAGCAGTGAGCAGGGGGGATTGGGAGATCTGTTCGATTGAGACCATCTGGAACGGAGTTCTGTGGGATCGGTGGATTCGGCGGCTGGCTGCGCGTACTGCCGCCGTGGCCGTACCCCCCCCAATGCCTGCTCGCCCTTTCCTGCCTCTCCTCTCGCCCCTGCGCCCCTGTCGGGTTCCGGCGACCCTGAGTGATCGTGCTGCTCGGAGCGGAGAAGATGGCGCCGTGCTGACATCGTCCATTGCTGAGTCTGTGAGAGGCTGGATGCCTCCCCCTCCTTTTTTTCCATCGCAGCCTTTCAGATACCACTCCTGTCCCTCTCCATTACCGACGAGCCTTACCATCTCCCTACCCAGCGCTGCCTCTCCTTCGCCTCAGCTGGGGCCATCTGCTCTGGTCATTCTATCTGCCCTCCCTCTGACTGTTTGCTGCCTGCCATAGCTCCAGTTAATTAGGTAGATTTAGTTAGATATATAGGTATAGGTTTAGGTTTATAGATATAGATAGTTTAGGCATAGATTAGATATAGATTTAGGATATAGTTTAGGCATAAGTACTGGGGACTGTACCATCTGTGGGTGCTCTCGGCCTTGGGGCAGGGCTAGTGGAGACTGGGGTTGGGGTTGTGACTAGGGTTGGGGGTAGAGTTAGTGTGGGGGCTAGGGCTAGGCTACGCTGGGTTAGGATTAGGATTAGGCTGGTGTAGGGTTAGAGTGGGTGAGCTTAGTTTGGGTTGGTGTTAGTTTTTGGTTTAGGTTTAGAATTAGGATTAGTTTTTAGATTAGGATTAGGTTTAGTAGTAGGATAATTAAGGTTGGAATAGGGCTAGGAGTGGTAGATGATGGCAGCCATAGGGGTCAGGACTTGGCTCTGTAGGAATTGGCGCCCTTTATCCCGTCTTCTGGAGCAGCTCGGGCCAGTCCCAGACGTTGGCCCCACAGACTCTCCCCCCCCCCCGGATTCTGGACCCTGCTCAATCTTAGGGGAAGGAGAAGAACTACTCCCCAACACGGGGGCCATAAATTGCTTGTTGGATCCGGAGGGTTTAGGACTGGAAAGCTACTGTTTACCAATACTGGACACTTATCCCGTGCCCTCTCCGCTTACAGCCACTTTATATGCTACTGACTTTGGACTTGTGGCCTGGGAAGCTCTTCTAGGACTCAGAGGAGGGGAGAAGAGTGGAGCAGCTCGCCCTCCATGTGCACACCATTGTCTTACATCGCACTAGCACAGTGCTCCACGAACTTTTTAGGAATGTAGTGTGAATGGTATGCTTGGTTGATGTTTGTACCCACTTTTTTAAAATTCATACTGTTGTATTTTCTGTGTTTAACTTATTTCGTGGGGACTGCATGGGTGAGTGGCTGCGTGTGTATGAGTGGGTTGAGAGTATTGCCTGGTGTCTCCTCCACTGAGTGCCACTGCAGAAGTGGTAGGGGCCCAGACTTACTTCCCGTCCCAGAATGAATGTTAAGGATTGCCTGCTGGATGGTGCGGGAGCTGTGGGAGGAGTTATGGGGTCTACGGTAGCGGGGGAGGGCCGGAGCATCACGGTCACTATGGGGAGGGGCAGGTATGACGGGAACTTCAGGGCTGGCCATTACCGGGGAAGGAGGGTTTGCTACATCACAGAGATCCCTCCTTCCGGCCCTGTTAGTTCCACTCCAGGGCCAGGTGGTGAGAATTGTCAGGGCCCTGGTCTCAGGCTGTTGTTGCTAAATGCCAGGTCTGTGGTTCACAAAGCTCCCCTTGTCCGGGACCTAATTTTAGACGAGGGGGCAGACCTGGCATGTATTACTGAGACCTGGCTGGGCCCAGAGGGAGGAGTCTCCCTCACTGAAATGTGCCCAGAAGGTTTTCAGGTGCTTCATCAGCCGCGGCCTCAGAAAAGGGGTGGGGGAGTGGCTGTCATCGTCCGAGGGTCTTTAGTTCCTCGTAGGATCCCTGCTCCAGAGCTTGTAGGGTGTAAGTTCTTGTTGATGAAGCTGGACCTTGGTGGTCAAGTGGGTCTGTTGCTAACGTACCTACCTCCCAACAGCGTTGCAACAGCCCTCCCCTCGCTCCTCGAGTCAGTAGCAGAGTTGGTGGTGGAGTTCCCCAGGCTTATGGTTCTGGGGGATTTCAACCTGCCTACACTCGGTGAACGCTCTGATGGGGCGCAGGAGTTCATGGATTCCATGACAGCCATGGACTTGAACCAAGTAATTCGAGGTTCGACTCATTCAGTGGGTCACACACTTGACCTTGTATTTCTTTCGGAGCAGTGGAGATGTGATCTAGAGTTGAAGGGCATTAAAACCTTGCCCTTGTCATGGTCTGATCACTTCCTGCTGAGGCTTGACTTTCGGAAGCCAATCCCCCACTGTAGGGAGGGCGAACCGATTAGGTGGTTCCGCCCCAGGCGCCTGATGGACCCAATGGGGTTTCAGACGGCGCTTGGAGAAATACCTGACACTATCGTCCACAATCCGGTGGAGTCCTTAGTCGCTGCTTGGAATACAGCGGCGGCGGGGGCTCTAAACCGGATTGTGCCTTTGCGACCTCTCCGAGGCGGCGGATCCAGGAGGGCTCCTTGGTTTACTGAGGAACACTGGGAGATGAAGCGCCAAAAGAGACGCCTAGAGCGCCGCTGGAGGGCCAGTAAATCTGAGTCAGACCAAGCACTGATGAGAGCCTTTATTAGAGCCTATCTCGTGGCAATACGGGCGGCGAAATGTTCGCATTTGCCGCCCTTACTGCAACCGCCGAATCGCGCCCAGCCACCTTGTTTAGAATAACCCGCTCCCTCTTGAAAGGGAGGGATGTGGGTGACCCTCTACAGGGTAGAGCTGAGGAATTTGTTCAGTATTTGACGGATAAAGTCGCTCGGATTCAGACAGAGCTGGACTCCAATTGCACAATACCAACCGAGGTACTGGGGGAGGGTCTTGAGCATGCTTTATGGATTGAGCTTCAACGGGCTTCTCCTGATGAAGTGGACAAGGCCATGGGAGCGGTGAGTGCCTCCACTTGTATACTGGACCCGTGTCCCTCCTGGCTGGACTCGACCAGCAGGGAGGTGACACGTGGCTGGATCCAGACGATTGTGAACACCTCTCTCCAGGAGGGAATCTTCCCACCCCTCCTAAAGGATGCGGTGGTGAGACCCCTCCTGAAGAAACCGTCTCTGGACCCAGCCATTTTGACGAACTATCGTCCAGTCTCCAACCTTCCCTTTGTAGGGAAGGTTGTTGAGAAAGTGGTGGCCTCGCAACTCCGACGGTCCTTGGATGAAGCCGATTATCTAGACTCTTTTCAGTCGGGTTTCAGGCCTGGTTACAGCAGGGAAACTGCTTTGGTCGCGCTGATCGATGATCTCTGGTGGGCCAGGGATAGGGGTCACCCCTCTATCCTTGTGCTTCCTGACCTCTCAGAAGCCTTCGATACCATCGACCATGGTATCCTTCTGCGACGGTTGCGAGAGGTGGGGGTAGGAGGCACCATTTTGCGGTGGTTCTCCTCCTACCTCTCGGACAGGTCACAGTTGGTGTTGGTCAGAGGGCAGAGATCGACCCCAAGGCCCCTCAAGTATGGGGTGCCGCAAGGTTCGGTCCTGTCCCCCCTCCTATTTAACATCTACATGAAGCCACTGGGTGAGATCATACGCCGGCACGGGATTAAGTATCACCAATATGCAGACGATACGCAGCTGTATCTGTTTGCCTCGTGCCAACTCAGAGAAGCAGTAGTAGTGATGTGCCAGTGCCTGGAGGCTGTCAGGGTCTGGATGGGAGTAAACAAGCTGGCACTCAATCCAGACAAGACCGAGTGGCTATTGATGTTGCCCCCCAAGGACGGTCCAGATATTCCATCTCTCAGCCTGGGGGGTGAAATTATACGCCTCTCAGAGAGGGTTCGCAATTTGGGAGTCCTCCTGGACCCACAGCTGACTTTAGAACACCATCTGTCGGCTGTGACCAGGGGGACCTTTGCCCAGGTCCGCCTGGTGCACCAATTACGACCCTACCTGGATCGGGAGGCCCTTCAGACAGTCACTCACGCCCTTGTGACCTCAAGACTGGATTATTGTAACACGCTCTACATGGGGCTGCCCTTGAAGAGTGTTCGAAGACTCCAATTAGTCCAGAATGCAGCCGCACGAGCGATTGTGGGTGCACCTCGGTACACCCACGTTACACCTATCCTCCGCAAGCTGCACTGGCTACCTATTAGTCTCCGAATCCACTTTAAGGTGCTGGTCACTACCTATAAATCCCTACATGGCATCGGACCTGGGTACCTGAGAGACCGCCTCCGGCCGATTATCTCTCTCAGACCAATTAGATCGCACAGGTTAGGTCTCCTCCGGATTCCATTTGCCAGCCAATGTCGGCTGGCGACTCCCCGGGGGAGGGCCTTCTCTGCTGCAGCTCCGGCCCTCTTGAATGAGCTCCCTGTTGAGATCCGGACCCTTACTACCCTCCCGGCCTTCCGCAAAGCCACCAAGTCCTGGCTGTTCCAGCAGGCTGGGGGGGGGGGGGCTGAGAAGCATTTACATCCACGGAAATTGTGAATGTTGGTTTTGTTTTTAATATGTTGTCTTTGTCTCGTTTTCCCCCTTTCCCTTGTCTTTTGTGAGCCGCCCGGAGTCCTCCGGGAGTGGGCGGCATACAAGACAAATAAATAAATAAATAAATAAATAAATAAATAAATAAATAAATAAATAAATAAATAAATAAATAAATAAATAAATAAATAAACGAATTGGGTCTATGCCATTTTTTGGGATTTTTTTAAAATATGGAAAAGTATAATTTTTTAATAAACACAATGAAAGAAACTTGAAAGACAAATACACAAGAATGCAAAATGATCAGTTTCATTAATCTATATCTGTTTCTAATGAATACTTCTGATCCCTTATCTCTATCTTTTTCTTTAGTAAGAGCATCAATGGATCTGTGTTTTAACTTTATAAAATCCTGTGCTATACAAAATGCAATGAACCTTGGACTCTTTGAATCTGTTCCAAGAAGATTCAGCAATAGAGATTGTACCGACATTCATCTTTAAAACTCATGGGAAGTCATACAATGTTATTATGGCAAAGTTCAACCGCAACTGGGAAATTTCAATAAAACATCGTGTAAGATTATTTCAGTTAGACAGTTGCCACATGTAGGCAAACCTATGGCCAGATTCCTGCCATTTCTTACATGAGGACGCTTAATCTTACAGTTATTTTTCTTCATTGGTAATACATTTAGTATACTAAATTGAGGGGAAGGATGTGTGTTTATTTTGTTTTTATGTGAGTAGTCTATTATAATTTCATATTATATCCTCTGGGTGAAAGCAATGGTATAAAAGCTATGTTTTCTGAAGACTATGAAATTAATCCAAATTTTTAGGGTCCTGGACAAGATCTTTAAAAACTAACTAAATAAGATGTGGATGGAGAGAAAAAAAATGCCTATATTTACAAACACGCAGAGATGCAATGAGACAGATTTGATTGTCAGACTAAATAGTTCTGATGCATTTCTTTTGATCAAGGCAGATCATTATAATTTACTTTAGCAAAAAGAATTCTATATGTAAACAATGACTTTGACAAAGTAAATTGGAGATTTGTGATACTCTCTCTTTGTGAAATCTTCAAATTTATATGTAATTGTTTTGAGTCTGAAGACAAACAGTTTTATAGTTTTAAATCTGTGTATTTAAGCAAACAGACCCAAAACCTACGTGCAGAAAGGTCCATGTTCTCATCACAATTCATGAAAACATGGAGAAATCATAACATTCTGCCTTGGCTTACTCTTGTAATAGGAATTTTAATATCTTAAAATAAATAGCACATTGGAAACATGCAATCATTTTCTCTTTCACTCTTTTACATCATATACTTCCCCCTCTTGCTGGGTTGCTTTTAGAGCACGGGTGTCAAACTCACAGCATCACATGATGTTTTATAATGTTTTTCCCATTCCTGGAGCTGCTGTGGGTGTGGCCTGTACATGATTCATTTGGCCCGCGGGCCACCAGTGACACCCCTGTTTTAGAGCATCAAGTTAAGTCAATCTTTAAAAAGGAACGTTTCAGGTTTTGTCTTTGATATCAGCTAGGATATTGTCTCTAAATCAGGGATGTCAAACTCAAGTCATCACAGCATCGTCACTGACCTATTGTGATCCCCCCTTCACTAAACCGGGCATGGGCCAGTGCATGATGCCTCCGGCTGGCAGGCTGCAAGTTGGACAGCCCTGCTCTAAATGAGATGTGCTTCCTATATACTAAGAAGCAGAGAAGGATAGTTTAGAAGAATGAAGAGGAGCAGAAAAAAAGAAGTCCTCAAAGACCAAAATTATTATGGATAATAATATGTGATGATGTGAGTAAATTGACTTGATTGCACCTAATCATTCAAATCTCTACCGTGTTTCCCTGAAAATAAGGCAGGGTCTTATTTTCTTTTGATCCCCAAAATAAACCCTTATTTTGGGGGAGGTCTTATTATTTTTGAGGTGCATGAGGCAGCAAGCATGGTCATCTCATGGCTTCTGCTGTGGTGCAATATTTTTAGGTTGTGCACTCAAAAGCCCAATTGGGCTTATTATCCAGGGAGGTCATATTTTCAGGGAAACATGGCAAGTACTCCAGTCTTGCAAATACTGTAGCTATATTTCCTGAAAGCCTATAAGAATGCAAACCACAAACAAGGAATGGCTTGGGTTTGCTCTTAACTCTCATGATCAAGTCAGCCCATTACTGAAAAGAAATGAAACTGGCTAGCTTCACAGGTATGAGATGACATATAAACTCCCCAACCATGTTGTTTCGATGAATAATGATATCAGTTTTTATATATTTAAAATAAGACATTGAAGGACATATTAATTATTCTATGGAATAAAAAATTATAACATTATTGTAAACTATATAAAAAGGCATAATTTTAGAAAATCAAAATTTTATGTTTTCATTGTTGATTAATTATGCTACATTCACTTTTCATAAATCTCAAAGTGTATCTTTAAAAATAATGAATCATTTTAATTTATGACCAATAAAATATAGGTACAAAACTTCAGTTTCCTGCTTAATGCATTATTGTGTTTCTGTGAGTTATAACACTTGAATCTAAAATATTTTTGTTGAAATCCCCGTGTATTCCTAAACTTCTTGGGTGGGATTAGAAAATATTCAACCTTAGTTCCAGTTTTATAAATGAAAATGAACATACATGTTTCCATGATTAACAAGACTTTTTTTTAAAAAAAGCAATTCAAAATTGTTCATTATTAATGATAATAGCAATACATTTCAAACTGAAATGCTTGACTCAAACTGAAGCAAATCTAAGGAACAGGGCAATTATTCTAGGTATAAACATTAAGAAGGTTCAACTATAATACTATAGCTTACTGATTTAAATTTAAACATTTAACTAGTTGAATATTTTGAGACTTTTGCATATTTTGTTTCTTTCAGTTATCAATGCTTACATGTCCAGGAATATTAAATATTAGATGTTTAATACAGTTTTTAAAATTGCAATTATTCATTTAGTAATAATTTAGAATTTGTATCTTTTTTCTCCATGTTGAGATTCTTATAGCTATTGAAAGTATTAATTCAAACTGTTTTAATGAGAAAAATGCTGTGGATTTAAATAAGCTCTACTTACTACTTGGACAGATTTTCTCCAAAGACATTTTTGGACAATGATATAAATTTTTATACCATGTGTATGAATAAAATGAAGAAGAGATGGAAGTTCTTCAGCCTACTATTATAATACCACAACAACTTATTTCTGTTGAATATTTTGCTTGGTGAATTGCCAAATTTGTCCCAGACCAAATTCTGTGGTGGAGACCTCACTCCCCCCCCCCCACAGTGCCACACACACACTTGAAACATTGATATAAGGAAATGATTACGATAATGTATATAGTTTCTTGTATATGTTTTAGTACAATGCATTCTATAATACATTCTAATCTGTGGGATGTAGGCAATACGATATTGGTTTCTGAGGAAGCACATAGATTACAGTTGTTAGTTTGCATAGATTGGGTGAGTTTTGAAGTAAACTCAGCCTAGATGGGCTAAAGCTGATCACAACTATCATTATTACTAGGGAATGCTATACCTGGCATTGGAACAAATAAGAATTGTAATCTATTCAAAAAGAAGAAGAAAGGAGAAGGAAAAAGACGAGAAGGAGTAGGAGGAGAAGGAGATTTATACGGAATTATACAGAATTATAATACAGAGTAAGATATAGATGTTGTAAAGCAAGGATGATTATAAAATAGAAAGATACACAACTGTTTTTACTGTACATGTACATGTATCTACTATAAGCATATGTATACATCAGTGGTGGGACTTGAATAACTTAACAACCAGTTCTCTGGCTGGGTAGGCATGTGACTGGGTGGGTGATGCTATTCATCACATTCAACCCTGCCTCCTGGTCACTTGCCTCAAAGGCAGAGGAAGGATTCAGCCAGTTGGGGCTAATCCCACAACTGACTGCCCCGCCCCCATCCATTTTTCGACCTATTTTTGGACTGGTTTTTTTGGGGTCTTTTCCAGACCATTTTTGTTTTCAGGCCGTTTCCCCAAAAAACGGCCTCGAAAATGGCCCAGAAAATAGGCTGAAAAATGAGCAGGGTGGGGCCATCCAGTGGTGGGATTTGCTGGTTTGTCGAACTGTGCAGAATCTTAACTACTGATTTGCCTGAAGTGGTGCAAACTGGCAGCAGCCCACCTCTGGTATGCATCCTCGTAGTCCACCCAGAGCTATTGGACTCAGTAACATGTAAATATATGCATGGGTGCATGAATATATGGATATAAGAATAAGTAAATAACTGGAGTGTCTCTCACCAAGCATGGAAATAGGTTTAACTTTCTAATAGTTGGATTATAATTTCAAGTGTGAGAGACCAATATTTAATTATTTCTACCTTCTTCCTGAAAAGCTTTGAGATAATCGAGGTGCAATTTAACACCATTTCTATACCTACAGTATAACATAACTAATGATATGTCTGTGTACCAGACTATTTTCTATCTATATATCTGTAACATGGTTCAGATGTTAGAATCCAATTCATAATGGAAAACTAGCATGCAGTGTGTAAAATTTCAATTGATAATTCAGTGGACTTTTTTGTGTGGGAGGAACTCATCGCCAACATGGAACCTATAAATTTTTAATTTTTTGTTTGTCCTCATAATGCATGGTACCTTTGAGTGTTTTGCTTGAGAAGACAGATTCTCATACCTCACAAACATGTACTTGCTCATTTTACATAATGTCAAAGAGTATTTAGTCATATGGAAATATAACTAAGCTTGATTATAGAAAAAAATGCCTTCATGCATTGTTTCTCACTTACATAGTCACTTGCATATATTATCATCCAGTCACTAACATTTCTCATTGCTTAGACTTTTTCTCTTTGAATGAGCCAAATTCTTTCACCTTCTTTTATACTGTGCCATGCTTGTCTATTCTACACGTGCTTTTGGTCTTCAGCCAGATTGGAACTGGAATAAGATTTCCTGCCAAAGTTTTGCTGACTCAAGAGTTTTCCGTAAACTCTGAATAAACAGCTAAATTTGATGGGTGTCTCTTGCATCAATGTTACTCATTTATGCATCACCCCTTTCTGCCTGTTCCAAAAATGAAATTCAAGATACTTTGCTACTATTTTGTTTTGTAGAACAGTTTCATGTTATAAATGGTTACTCTTCAGTTTTCATGTGGATTTTGTTGTAACGTTACTTGAAATTAAGGTTACTTGAAATAGTATTACTCTTATGGTGATGGGACAATAATTGATGCAATATAGACTGAGATAAATGACAGACAGATGGTCATATGGGACGGATAGATAAATAAACCATGTCTTATGAACTTTACCTCTAATATGATTCTGATTCTTGTGCTGTTTGTGTATTAGATTACTGCATTCCAATTACTATTCATGAATGTGATATTCTTCTATACTTATGCCAGCACTCTTCTACAAACTTCAAAAATAAACCTGCATTAGTATTTTGTTTAGTATGATGAGTATGGCTAGAAAAGATATATGGAGTTACAATTTTAGTCAGGACTGGGGAGAGCCATGTTCAAATCTTATTCAACCATAAACCTGATTTGGGGTCATCTCCAGCAAGATCTGGTGTCCTGAAGGTAAAATTGGAGGGAGAATGGTTTCAGCTCTTGAGGGAAATGTGGGACAGAAATGCAATAATAATTAAACGATACATAGTTTAGTATTTTTGTATAAGAGGGATGATTAGTGTTCAGGATTTTTAAACTGAACAGTATTGTGAATATAAAAGCCGGAGTTACATTGGTTTTTATAGTTCTTAAACTGCAGTCTTAACTCATCTATAAATATCCATATTTATGAGTAAGGATTAACACTCACAATAGTATAGCAGAGAATATCAACATTAATTATATATGTATGTATGTATGTATGTATGTATGTATGTATGTATGTATGTATGTCTATGATATATGTTGCTTATTTTACATTGTGTTTTAGTTAGGAGCGACCTAGTAGTGTTATCAAATTCATCGGCTTCATATTTGAAATATTTAATTAAATATTAGAATAATGGGGTAGGTCTGAGCTATGAATAATTTCCTTAAAGAACTAAAATGATACAGTTTGATTAATATAGTTTGTGTATTTAATGATTTCAAATATTTGGTTCGTGACAGAAAATGAGAGCGGATCTGCATCTTGCGAGAGAGATTAAGCAGCTTTAGTTTAATATTTTGTCCTTGAAAAATCAATGACAGAACTAGAAGCCTGTTGATAAATTCATTAGTACTGTATTTAGTTATACTAAATGTGTTTTCAAGGAGGTGCTGTCAGTCAAAAGTGTAAATCAAAAATAATCCATACTATTTATAATAATTGGAATAGCAAATGACATTACATCTCTTTAGTGCCAAATTTTACTTCCAATAGAGAACTAAAGCCTGCAGTCCAGAATTTCATTTGTATTGATATAACACCAATAATTGTCTAGTTACTATAACAGTATTTGGAAGGCAATGAATAAGTAAGATTTGAACACAAAGCATTCAACAACATTTAATTAAAATAAATAAAATAAAATGTGAATTATTTGAAACATCTGAACGTTTCTAATCTTATTTGATGCTTAGTTTGAATTACCTGTATGGTTGTATAGATTTAGATGCATATACATCTCAGAAAGTGTTCCCAGCAGCTTTCTTCTAGATGGTGTATGTAGTGATCTGAAGAGGGATGGAAGGTTGGGATAAACTGATCTACTGTTTGATCCGCACTCATGCATATCACACAACTACCTTGCTACATTGTTGTTTCGAGTCTAGTTTATCTATCAAGGCATTTCAATTATGGAAAAGGAAAATGAATCCATTCTTTCATGTTCTTCAAGTCTCAAGAGCACATATGTGAAACCAAATGTCCATATAATTTAGCAACATGTAGCAAATCATGGAAAAACAGTGAAATGCATTGAAAGTGAAAGATTATGTCTTATTTAGTTAATGCAACAGGGATCTAATTGTTCCTATTTTTTCAAATATGATCACAGTGAAGATCTTAAAAGAATCTAGTTAGCACTTGTGGTATTGCATGTATAATTTTATGCTTGTCTGCTATGGTAACTAACAAATTGAAGGTTACCCCAATTTTTGAATGAGGGGAGTAAATTGCTCATTCTGCCCTTCTCCAACTCAGTTCTAGGAAAAGAAAGGTAAAGATGCTCCAACATTGGAGGTTTTTAAGATGAGATTGGATAACCATTTGTCTGAAATTATATAGAGCTTCCTGCCTGGGCAGGGGGTTGGACTAGAAGACCCACAAGGTCCCTTTCAACTCTGTTATTCTGTTAAAAAACCTCATTCAAGTTTCATTGTAATATAAGTTTACCCAATTTCCCCCTTTTTCATCATGGAATGCAGTAGTTATCTTTGGAAATTTATAAATTCTTAAATGAAACAGGCATTTCAAGGTATGTGGAATAGTGCATAGTGGCAATAATATAAAAATGCATTAGGACAACATTAGTATGGGCTGGGGAGACACAGGTTCAAATTCATTGAGTGATGAGGTGACAGGCATTCATGCTTTGCCTGGTTAATTGCTAGATCATTTTTATCAGGCTCTCGGAGAAAAGAAAACATATACATAAAATAAATAAACAAAATTTGGGGAAATGTTTGCAAAATCTGTAAAGCAAAATATAAATAAATGTACAAAGAAGCATCTCCACAAACTTTTGTTCAAAAAGAGTTTTTAGTTGGTTTCAGAATTGGTTAAAGAAAAGTAGAACAAGATAGAAAGTTTTATTCTTTTCTAAGCTCTGGAGTTATGAACATATATATGCGACTAAAACTAATTAAAGATGAACATTTAGATTAAATCTAAGAAACAGACACCAATTCCTAACCTTCCAATCTGCTTTCCGTGTCAGGACTACATATGGACAAGTGAATAGATAAAATTTGCCTAAAATGAAATTTAAAAAGTAAAAACCCAGACAGAGTTATCCTTGCAGTATATCAAGAACACATGGAAAAGTTCAACAGAGACACATGAGAAAGAAGGAAAGAGAGTATACCTATAATGAGGAGGTGGAACTGTATGTTGCTTAACTTTTCAGACCATATGACTAAATTATAGCCCTTAGGACTAAAAGCTTTCATAGTAAACACATTATAATCAGTTACTGGTTAGAACTTTTTTTTGGGGGGGGGGGGAGAATCTGTCTTGCTGTTTCCTGTCAATCTGGCACGAAAACTACTCTGATGACTATAGAAGGAAAAACCATACTGTAATCATGAATGACTATGTGCAATGAATAATTCTGTGCTTGGATATGTGCTATTTTCAAGCTTTGATTTGCTAGAGGAAAAAGATTGTGCACCCTACTCCAGCTAGGATCACTGGCATTGCTGGCAGCAGGACAAGATTTGGCATGTTGATCAAACACAATATCTTCTCCTTTTTTTAGAACATTTCTCTAAAACCTCTGGACTGCCGTGTGTGTTTTCCTTGTGGCCAACTGGTAGCTGAAGTAAAGGATGCCTGATTCATGAACAGCATTATCTGTTTTAGATGGACTAGAGTAACTGTCATTGTGGTACTGGCAGCAATTACGGACTCTTTTTTTTTTTTTAAAAAAAAGAATTTTCATTGACATAAGATTCTATCTAGAAAACTTTAGTTTGCTTGACATCTTACAGGGGTGCAATAGAAATAGGGTTGATTTACACAAATTGTCATTTTTGACTGCCAAGAGTTGTTATGATAGGAGCAAGTGATGAGTTCTGACTGAGCAAGTAAGATGTGCATGCATGCATTACATTTCAGATAAAATATTTATTCCCATGAGAGAAGTTCAGAACAAACAAAAAAACAAAAAAATATGTCACAATCCATTTAGGAAAGTGCACAAGGCTGCTAGGTAAAATAAAAGGATAATATTCATCTTTTGATGTCATATCTCACCCTGTTTTCACTGCAACCAGACATTTTTCACTCCATACTCATTCAGTATCCATTCATCCCCAACTTTATTTCTTCTTGCTTTAATACATACAATCTTACAGCACAGTTTACTACTTTCAGTTTACATGTGTTTCCTGATGTACCTAATAAACTGACTAAATCATGTGTTCATACATAGCCAATTTTTGCTTTTCATGACAAATATTTCCTTAAAATAGATTTCATAGCATTTACTATTTTTCTATAAGCTTTCAGATGGCTTAAATTTACTCCATAATTTTCCATCTTTAATAAACATTTACCAATGTACACAAATTCATCAACTTGCATTTAAAATTTGCAATTGTTCACTCCATTGTTCTGATGAAAAAAAATAAACAACACAGTTAATGGAGTTCTGAAAACTTCCTGTCTTTCTGTACATCATCCACATCACTCGTTATCTGCTTTCATGTGCCTCACAAAATGCTTTTTATTTTACTTTTATTTGAAGAAATGTGACATATACCGTATATACTCGAGTATAGGCCGACCCGATTATAAGCCGAGGCACCTAATTTTACCACAAAAAACTGGAAAAGTTATTGACTCGAGTATAAGCCTAGGGTGGGAAATGCAGCAGCTACCGGTAAATTTCAAAAATAAAAATAGATACCAATAATGTTTTTGAATATTTATTTCAAAGAAAAACAGTAAACTAGCAGTGTATTCAATGAAATACTTCACTCACCTCATGATGCTGATGTCCCGCTGTGATGATGATGTCCTGTACAGCCGCGGGAGCGATGTCCCGCCTCCTATGACACACGGCACAGTGATTCCTATCATTGGATCACTGTACCAGAGGAGGTGGGACATCGCTATGTGGCTGCTTGCCATAACAAGGAGGAGGTGGGACATTGTTGCAGAGTGGCAGGAGGGGGAGGAAGGGGAATCGTAAGACAGCCCTGCATTACATTAGAACGTGAGGAGGGGGGATGGTGCGGTGCGCGCTGCGCGGCAAACTGACACAGAGGGAGGGGAAACTCACAGGGGCACTGGGCCATTCACGAGTGTCACCCAGCGGCATGGCCCCGCCCCTTTTTCTCCTCCATTTCGGGCAAATTTTTCACTGACTCGAGTATAAGCCGAGGCAGCTTTTTTCAGCCCAAAAAGTGGGCTGAAAAACTAGGCTTATACTCGAGTATATACAGTAAGCAGAAAAACGGAAAGTTGTACTAAGCTAATGGGTGGTTTTGAGTGTTACTATCAAATGTTTTAAAAAGAGGTACAAAGCTTGCAAAAAGTCATGCACTTCAAGGTTTAGTTACTTGTGGGGGGAAATTGGAGGGATGAACCTGTGTAACATTCTTCTATGATGAATGGCTGAAAAGCAGGAAAGAATGTAATAGCAGCCTTATCTACTCTTGCTGGAAAATGAAAAGAAGAGCACTAACCATAAAGCTACTGACAATAAATTAATTATTAGCTACCTTTTTCTAGAAATATTTTTTATTTTTTATTCTGTTACATAGTATACATTTTAAGTATACATTCACATAGTTGTTATTCTTCTATACATTTATCATTCTTATACATTTATTATTTCATTTAATAGGTTATAGTATATAATTTGGGTTGCTTTATTTACCATCCCTTCTTCCTGTTTTAACACCACCTCATTTTCCCTTTCTTTTCTCCCTCCCTTCTGTACTTTCTTCCTTTTTCCTCCCGTTCCCCTTCCTTCTTTCTTTGCCTTTCTCCCACTCCTCCTCTTCCTCTTCCCCTTCCTACCCTCTCTCCTTCTCTTTCTCTTGCTTCCACCCTCCTCTCCTTGCCTCTTTCTTCTTTCCCTCATCTTCCTTTTATGTTCTCCTCCTTTCTCTCTTTCTTTTTTTCTTTATTGTAGGTATCTCTTTCCGGCCTCAGTTTATATTTCCCGTAGCACGACAAAACCACGAAGCCCTTATCCGCGGAGACATAAGCACGTCGCTAAAGCCGCGACGTCATCACCGCGCGTCATCACCGCCACGACAACAGCGCGGCAACAGAAGGGCACTTTAAAACGGCGCCGCAGCAGAAAGCCGATTTCAATTAAGGTAAGGGTTAGGATTAGGTTTAGGGGTTAGGTTTAGGGTTAGGTTTAGGGTTAGGTTTAGGGTTAGGTTTAGGGTTAGGTTTAGGGTTAGGTTTAGGGTTAGGTTTAGGGTTAGGTTTAGGGTTAGGTTTAGGGTTAGGTTTAGGGTTAGGGTTAGGGTTAGGTTTAGGGTTAGGTTTAGGGTTAGGTTTAGGGTTAGGGTACTGAGTGCTTGGGAATGCGCGGATTTGCCCTCCGCGATTATGTCATCGCGGTAGGGTCACGTTTTTCCTTAGCGCTTCGAACGGCATGAATTAGTCTTCGCACTTATGTCTCCGCGGATAAGGGCTTCGCGGATTTGTGGTGGAACCTATATTTCCTTGGGATGGTATTTCCACAGCCCCAAATATAATTTAATATCATTTTTTATTCCCTTACCTTCGCTAATCTATCCTAGCTATATTTTCTTCCCCTTTATACTTTTGGCTGTATATTTATATATTTAATATTTTTTCTGTTTTCTCCTTCTCTCCCCCCCCCTTCTCCATTTAGCAGTGCCTCATCTGGGTTCTATCTCTTCCCCCTATCTTCTTTTCTAGTTTCCTTTCTCTAGCAAAACATAGAATCTTTCCCATATCTTGAAGTACACAAGTTCCTCTTTATCCTCTATTTTCATTGTCAACCTATTCATGTACAATCTAATATCTTTTTTATTATCGCTTCATCTCTTGGTAGCTTATTTGATTTCCAGTTTTGGGAAAATACAATTCTTGCTGCTGTAGTTACGTGTATAATCAAATAGGTATCCTCTTTCTTGAATTTTTCTGGGATAATACCTAATAAAAATATCTCTGGTCTAAAATCTATTTCTTGTTCTTTAACCATATTCTTCTCTTAGTTCAATATTCCCTTGCTTCTGCACATGTCCACCACATATGATACTAGGAGCCTATTGCTTGTTGACACTTCCACTTCACTTCACTGATTTGTCTTTAGACATCTTTGCTAATTTTCTGGGTGTCATGTGCCATCTATAAAACATTTTGTATCAGTTTTCTTTATAGGCCATTGACATGGTTAATTTACAGTTCCTTTCCCATAGTTGTTGCCATTTTTCTAGCTCAATCGTGTGGCCAAAATTCTTTGCCCAAGTTAACACTGTATCTTTAACCACTTCTTCTTCTAAGCTAGTTCTTAATAGGTAGCTATATAGTTTCTTAATTATTTTTTCTTCCGTTTCCATAAATATCTTATCCAACTCCAAAGTTCCTGTTAAAACCATATTCCCTTTTATCTTTTTCATAACTTGCTTGTATTTGAAATTGTGGAAACCATCCGATATCAATCCCTTGTTTTTCTAATTTTTGTTTTTGTTTTAATTCCCCCTTTCTGTTAAAATATCTTTATATCTAATGATATTTTTCGTACTACAAATATTTGGATGTGTCAATACTTCCATTGTTGAAAGCCACATTGGTATTTTTAAATAGTTCCCTTTCACTCTTTCCTATATTGTTAACAATCCATTCCTTACATAATGTCTTTGAAAATAGCCATGTACCTTACTTTTACCATACCACAAAAAGAC
This sequence comes from Thamnophis elegans, assembly GCF_009769535.1. Classification (NCBI taxonomy): domain Eukaryota; kingdom Metazoa; phylum Chordata; class Lepidosauria; order Squamata; family Natricidae; genus Thamnophis; species Thamnophis elegans. The sequence continues at coordinate 42,040,648 of NC_045547.1, read as the reverse complement.
ATGCCAACCTAGTTGCAAATCATTACCTTCCAATGTCAGTAATCTTCTATTGCTCAGTAGAATCCATTCTTTCATCCAAGATAATCCTGCTGCTTGATAATACAATTCCCAATTTGGTAATGCAAATCCACCTTGGATTCTTGCATTTTGCAACATTTTTATGTTAATTCTTGCTTTTCCCCCCTGCCATATATATTTCCCCACTATTTTGTTCATACTTTCAAGTTATTTTTTCTCCAACTTTATTGGTATTGTTTGGAATAGGTATAGCAATCTTGGTAGTAAATTCATCTTTAATACTGCTATTTTTCCCATCAGTGATAATTGTAGGTTTTTCCATCTTTCCCAACCTATTTCTATTTGTTTTCTCATCTTATAATAGTTGTCCTCCTTTAGTGTTACACACCTTGATATCAATTGAATACCCAAATATTTCACTTTTTTCATCACCTGTGTATCCAGTTTCCCAATCAACTCTCTTTTCTTGTCATATTTTTCACGAAAATTTTTGTTTTATCTTTATTGATCTTCAAGCCCGCTACTTCTCCATATTCTTCTATTATTTCAACTAGTTTTGGTCCTGTTTCTATTGGATCTTCCCTAATAAACACCAAATCATCTACAAATGCTTGTAGCTTATATTCTTCTTTCTTAACCCTCATCCCTTTTACCTCTTTATTTTGTCATATTTCTCTGTTCAAAATCTCTAGTGTCAGTATAAATAACAATGGCAATAGTGGACAACCTTGTCTAGTTCCCTTCATGATCTCTATCTTTCCTGTCATCTCACCATTTACCATTACCTTTGCTGATTGGTTTTTGTATATCGTTTTGATCATATTTATAAATCCTTCACCAAATCCCAGCATTTGAAATTGCATTATCATAAATTGCCAGTTCACATTATCAAAGGCCTTTTATGTGTCCAGAAATAGCAATGCAATTTGCTTGTCTAGGTGAGCTTCATAGTACTCTAGTGTATTCAATACAGTTCACATATTGCCTCTGATCGGTCTCTTATGGAGAAATCCATTTTGTCTATGTGTATAAATTCATTTAAAAGTCTCTTCATTCTTTCTGCCATTATTGATGCAAAAATGTTATAGTCCACATTTATTAGAGGGATAGGTCTATAGTTTTTTTATTTGTTGTAGATCTGACTCTTCTTTTGGTAAAAGCGTTATATATGACTCTGTCCATGTTTCTGGTATCTCCCTTAATAAGTCATTAAATACTTCCAACATTACATTGCTTAATACTTCTTATAGTGTTTGATACAGTTCTGCCGGTAGTCCATCTGGTCCTGGTGTTTTCCCCTTCTGTTGCCTTTTGATGCCTTCTATTAGTTCCATCATTGTAATTCTTTCTTCTAATGCCTTCTTAATTTTTTCTGGGATTTTAGTTATTCTAGTTTTCTCTAAGAATTGTCTTATTTTCCCTTCTGGTACCCTCTCATGTTGATACAGTTTGTTGTAATAGTTCTCAATTATTTTTTTCTTTTCTCCATTTGAATGTTGTAGATTCCCTTCTTCATCCACCAATTGGCTTATCAGCTTTTTTTCTCTTTCCTTTTTCAACTTGTAGGCCAATCAACGTCCTGGCTTATTTGTATTTTCAAAAAAGTTTTGTTTTGCCGATTTAATTTTGTTTACCAGATCTTCATTTTCTATCAGGTTCAGTTTATGTTTTTGCAGTTACAACATATTTTTAACTTTTTTGTTTTGTGGGTTTCTCTCCAAACAGAGAAACAGCTCCACCTCCAAACTTTTGCTCCGTCTCCAAACTTTTGTATTCTAATTCCAACTTCTTTTGAATTTGTCTATTCTGCCTATTCTTTTTCCCTAAGTATGTCATTGTGAGACCTCTGATACATGCTTTATAGGTGTCCCATACATTCTGTAATGATGTGTCTTCCTTTCTATTTTCCTGGAAGAAATAAGTCAGTTACTTTTCCATATATTGCTGAAAACTTTTTTCATTTAATATTCTTAAGTTTAAAGTCCAAGGAAGTATGTGTGTGTATATAGATTTTATTTAATTATTTAAGAATTTCATTGTAGTTCTGTATGGTACACTATCTACAAAAATAAACTTGCTATTTCTATGATTGGAAAAGCTTATTTTAAAATATCTGGTCAAAGAATGGGCCAAGGTATCAACTTTATTTTTATAATTTGCATTGACTCATTGGGGACCTGATATTTTCTGAATCCTTTAACCAACCTTCAATGATTAAGGACAGCTTAGGTGTTTGACTATGAAAATACATATGAATATACTTCTTAATCAGTGCAGTGCTGAGTATCCATATTAAAGTCCCTAGCCTGGATCAGTTTTTGTCATGCATTCCTGTTTGTCCACAGATTTCTTTTTGCAATGAACAGCCAATACCATTTTTGTTAACAATCGTGGTTCCAGGAAAACCAATGATGCCTCTGTTTTAAGAGAATATTGGAAGAAGAAATGTCAACACACACATGCAATAATCAATAAGCAGTAGTAAGGCATTTATCTGGAGATTGTTGTTTGATTTTCATTACCTTTCATGAAATGTTTATTTATCATTAATTGGCTTTGAGAAACCAACCCCTCTGATTCAGTATTTCATACAAGAATTTTGTTTCACTGGCCTATGTTCTCATTGGAATAAAAACATTACGTGAAGGACTTTTTGTTTAAGAATCTGAAGTTAAACAAAATAGTAATTACTATACATACATTTTAATTTGTTCAACAGATTGTATTCAAGAGTTCCATACATACTTTCAAAAGTTCAAAAAGCCCTGAATAGTTTTATAGTTTTAACAGTCACAGAGGGCATGTAAATAATAAAAAAAACATAAATTCTCATTGTATGATGATGTCCATTCATGTGATATTCGATTTCAATGGAGAGAGAGGGCGGGAGAGAGGGAGGGAGGGAGAGAGGGAGGGAGGGAGGGAGGGAGGGAGAGAGAGAGAGAGAGAGGGAGGGAGAGAGAGAGAGAGAGAGAGAACTACCCCTCTACTAATGAGTGGTGATAGCTTTGTTACATGAATATCTCAGGCTGTTTTTATGAATAATTTCAATGCATGTCTAGATTGTTTGCTTACTCTGGAAGCCAATATGCTAATTGGCTTATAGTTATAAGGTGATTTAGCATTGTCTTTTGAAACACTTAGCTTTGTTTGAATAATAGTCCTGAGTAGTTTAATCTAGTGCTTTCATCATCAAGTGTTTATATGTAATGTATCATCAAGTTCAATCAGAAAGCAAAGCTGGAGAAATGGTTTGTTTATTTTAATCTGAGTAGAGTGAGTCCAAATTATTCTTTTTATTCACAAAGAAGAGTATAGGATAAATAAATTTGATTGAATAAGATTCTATAATGAATCTATAATAATATGTTCTTAACAAGCATCGCAACAGCATAGGTTATATATATATGTCTCCTGTTTTGTACTCATGACTGTTTTCAAAATGACCCAACTACGTTTATTATAAAGAATAGTAAGAACATGTATGAAGGTTCAATGAAATCTGTATCACAGATCAGTGGGGGGATGAATGAGTCCCTATGGATGGAATAGTTCAATGCAATTTACATTCTGGAAGGCTCCAATCAGTTGGAACCTTGACACACACCAACAATCACAGAAACATGCCACATACAGTTTTGATTTATATGTTAATTTACCCATTAATTTTCCCATTAGGCCATAATTTATCATAACCCTTTTTTCCATTGCATTTGAAGACATAGATCCATGTGAACATTTCTATATACAGTTATATAAATGCCAGTCTACCTAGAGAACTCAAATAGATATCACTAATTTATAAATAAGTGTGGGTTTTGAATAAATGAAGGTTTTTCACCACAGCTTGCATTGCAAGTTGTACTTTGTGATGTTTTACCACTCACCCAAAGAAGCTATTTTTGCAATTCAATAGGAATGGATAAATAATCTGCAATTGGGGTGATGAATGAAAATATCAAATATGTCATATCAACAATCAAGATGAATATATTACCTAGGATTCTATACTTGTTCCAGACAATTCCAATTAGACTAGGGAAAGATTATCTTGAAGATCTAAATAAAATAGTGTTGAAGTATATTTGGCAGGGAAAGAAAGCGAGAATAAAATTAAAACTATTGCAAGATGCTAGAACAAGAGGAGGATTTGGCCTTCCTAATTGGGAGTTATACTACCAGGCAACAACCTTGATGTGTGTTAAGGAATGAATAATGCTAAGAAATTCTAGATTATTGACACTAGAAGGACGTGATTTGTTGTTGGGATGGCATGCTTTCTTGTGGTACAAGGGAACTAAAACACAGGGGTACTTCAGAAGACATTATATAGATGAGGCTTTGTTATTAAGCTGGGAGAAGATTAAAAGGCACCATTATTTAAAAATTCCAGTCTGGTTATCAACTATTAAAGCTTTTTCATATCCAATAACATATAAAAAGGAACAAACAGTTAGATATGGTGAAATATTGGATGCAAAGGGTGAGCTTAAATCTATGCAAGAACTGGAAGAATAAGATATAAGGATGAATTGGTTTTCATATGTGCAAATGCATTCTAGATATCATAAAGATTTTAAAATAGAAGGCTTTTATGACAAATTGACTGAATTAGATAAAATCCTGATAGGTACTGATGAAAAGGTGATAAAAAAACTATATGGATACTTACTAGAGGTTAAGCTAGAAGAAGAACAAGTTAAAGAAACAATGATTGCTTGGGGGGAAAATTTTGGACATGGGATTGATTTAGAGAAATGGCAAACATTGTAGTCTCAAAATTATAACATGACAATGTCAACAGCATATAAAGAAAACTTGTATAAGATGTTTTACAGGTGGCACCTACCTCCGATGAGAATAGCAAGAATGTTTGAGAATAAATCCAAAAAATGTTGGAAATGTCATCAGATAACGGGCTCATATTACCATATGTGGTGGATGTGTGCAGAAGCTAAAAGATACTGGACTAAAATTTACACAATGGAAAAAATGATAGAAAAACATATAGACTTTAAACCAGAGATATTCTTATTGGGGATTTTACTAAAAATATATAGTATAGAATTGAAATATTTGATTGTAAATGTGTTAACAGCAGCTAGAATTGTATTTGCAAAAAATTGGAAAAACGAGAAAATACCAATGCAGGAGCAAGTTATTCAGAAAATAATGGAATGTGCCGAAATGAGCAAATTGACATTTGAAATTAGAGAACAAGAAGATAAACAATTTTATAAGATATCGGATTTATTTTATCAATGGTTAGACAAAAAAGTATGGAAATGAAATATGCTAGAGAGTTTTACAATACAAGGATAATGGAATGATACAGAATCTAATATAAAGATGTACTACTATTGGATGGATTTAGGACGATGTAATGAAATGCCATAATATAAATTCAAAATTTAGAATATCTCACATAAAATGAAGTAATAATAGTTATAGTCAAAAAATGATTAACAATGATAATAACCTATACATATATACTAGATTGATAATATGAGATTTTATATAAATTGTAAGTGAGGACTATGGAGATGATGCACAAAACCAACCGACACACTGACTGTATGTAAAGATGGTTTTACACTGTATGTAAAAGATGGTTTTATGTTTTATGTTTTGTTTGTATTTGTTTGTCTAAAAATAAAAAATTCTTTAAAAAAATATTAAATATGTTGATAATAAAATCATTTGGAGTAGGTAACACAAAGGGGTCTCTAAAAACTGGAAATGGGCTGTGGCAATTGATCAGGAAAAGGATTGTAGAAATGCCTAATGAAGAACTATGAAGAAATCAAAATTCCTTATGTGTATACTAAACCCAAATATTGCCTATATCTATGATACACAAACAATTGAATATTGGCAGCTCAACAGATTTTAAAATATAAAAGAATATTGAGAAGGAGAAGATGATTGGGGAAATGTCATGTCCTTTGCCTAATAGCTAATTTCTTCAAGATCACATTCACAAGAAACACTAAAACTATTCATAAGCTGTTATTAAATGCATTTAATATACAGATTGCATCTTTTTTTAGTCACAAAGAGAGAAAAAATTATCACAGAAGCTGACAGTGATTTTAACCCTCATTTCAACCCTGAGCTACAAATATTCTCTTTTATTGGTGTTAGCAAAATTTATATTACCATCCAATATACTTTTCTTTGGTTGTTTAATAACTTCTCTAAGATGAGATTACATTTATAATGTTCTTGTGGAGACTGACTATATTAGAAGTCTTAAAATTTAATAAACCGTTGTCTCAGGTTTCATACTGAAGTGGAAAAATAATTTTAAAAAATCATTTTGGGGCAAGATAGAATTCCCAAGAGATAGTTGCAGATCTTGTTAAACAATATTTTTTTGTTCCTTTGAAATCCAAAATTATTTTAAATCTTTTGACCTTAATGTCATTCGTATTAAATAATTTCTGTCATAATGATTTTTTGCTTTGTTGAATCATGCTATGTTAATATGACAAGGTCTCATTTTGGGGAGTGGGTCGGATGTTTGTGACATATCAATGCATCTTTATGGAATGTTTCCAAGGATATTTGATGACTCATTTCTTGAAATTTTTAATACCCTGGAATGTATTTTTTTAATTAAAGACCCATTGCTTTCTCCAATTTTTAATTCTTCTATGTAAGTGCATTTATTGTAATGACTTTATATTTATTTGTCTGTCTAGCATCAATCTCCGTCTGTCTGCCTGTCCATCCGTCCGTCTGTCCATCCGTCCATCCATCCATCCATCCAGCCACCCACCCACCCACCCACCTACCCATATTTTTGGAGTATAAGATGCACCTTTTTTCCTCAAAAAAGAGGCTGAAAATCTGGGTGCATCTTATACATCAAATACAGCATTTTTTTGCCTCCCAAAGCTCTGCCCCTTCACCAGAATGGTGCAAATTTTCTATTAATGTATGTATTGAGTATGCAGATAACTAAATGGCTAAATGAATATCAGGAGCTTACTGAGCACAGCAGTGATAATGAGAGATTCCTGAAGAATTTTTGGTTGTAAACATTTGAAAATCCTCATTGTTCAAAATATGGCTATGTTTTCCCAACAAAATCTGGGAACTATAAATAATAAACAGATGTAGTGTTTTGAAAGAAAACATCTTTCATTATAAATATGTTTGTCTTTGCTCAGCTTTATACTTCCAGTTAAACTTATGGCTGTTTTGGAAATAATAATTCATGATATACATTATGTTCTGCTGCATATATCTTTTTTCCTGCATATAATATAAAATTCCCATTAATAAATGTTAAAGGATAAATTATTATTGCCTACAACACTTTTTATTCTTGAAATACCACATCCTGACATTTTTAACCAGAATGAATAATATTAAATCAAGTTTTCTGATATCTAGGTTGTGTAGTACTGTTACCAAATATCAATTCATTCTAGATTAAAAATGTTTTAAAGTTCAGCAACAGGGCCATTTTCAATATGTTTGTTAAATGATATCTCATAGTGATGTGTGGTTTAATCTTTAAGGCATCAGGTTAGAAACTAGGAGTTCATGAGCTCTAATCTTATTTTAGGCATGAACGCTGGCTAAGTGATTTTGACCCAGTCACTTTCTCAACATGACTCACCTTACAAAAGTTGTTGTGGTGAAAATAAAAGGAGGAAGGAGTATTAGGTATGTTTGCCACCTTGAGTTATTTATAAAAATAATAATGGTGAGATAATAAATAAATTAATTGTAGATAACAGCCCCATCTTTAGAAACCAGTGTTTTCTTCAAACAAACCATTGTATAGTTGTATTATGTAGCATTCCTATGACTGTCACATCCTACTGAAAAATATCAGAATGATGAATAACTTTATTACAAACAAATATGCAAACAGGAACTCTTAGTTGATTGTAATTTGTAAGATTTGTTATATCAATGCATAGTGTATTCTGATATTATTCTAACTTTGACAATTCGTAGGTTAATATTGTTTTAAATACATGTGGTAAACTTTTCTTTCTTATTGTGTCATAAAGATATATTGAGTTTATTTAGGTCCATATTTATGAAATTACCTGAGAAGGTAAGGGCAAAAAACTTTACTGTTTTCTGCATGCCATTTCAATAATCTGGGTAAATAAGGTGTTACAATGCATTGTGTTTTTTTTTCTTTAAGCATTGGGAGGTCACTGCATCTAGCTAACCTTGATTGGCCTTATATACCAAATGGCTATGTTTTAGTGATAGACATCCTGTGAATTACAGGGCCCAGAGTTAAATAGGAAGTTGAAAAACATCCTAGAAGGAAATGGGAAATTACAAATGCCAAGAAAATTACATTGAAGTACTTTGCCAAGACTTAAGTTTAACCTTAAAGTATCTTTGCTGTTATTTATTTGTTCAGGCCCTTTTAATTTTTTGTGGCTTGATGGAAATACTTTATTCTTGTAAGATCATTTTTGTTTCATGTTTGTTGCCACCTTGTCTTCTATCATCTTTTTTTCCCATTGACACAATCAGGTTTTGTAATGTTGTCCATCTTCAACAAGATTTACTTGCAGGTATTAGAGTGGTATTATTATCATATCGGAGGCAGTTGATATTTGTCCCTGTAGTTTTAATTTCAGTGTCTATTTATCATACTCCAGCATTTATATTTTATATAAAAATTTAAAAAACCAGACACAACCGTGACAAAATCATTTTCCAATTTTGTAGCTTTTAGTTCTTCGATACTCCTTTCTAATCATTGCTGCCTGACTACCATACAAATTTGTCAATAGGCAAATGAAATAGGCTGGTGCTTCATTATGTTAAGAGCTCTTCACAGTCTGTGGCATACACATTCAAAAGTCTTTATGTAAAGCAAGGGTAGTCTTCCATTATTTGACTGGCTTTTTTTTATAACCACATTGTCTCAAGCTACCAGAAAGCTAGCCATGAGCAATTAGTGACCTTTTGCCTCTACATTAACATCTCTAATAGTGACTGACAGAGTAATTAGACTGAAAATCATCCTAGCAATATAGATTGAATGATTATGGACATTCATTAACGTGACCCTGAATGCTTTTAAATTAATTGGAAAGAAATGGCTCTGTGACCACATCATGGAATAACTATATAAAGTAAATCAGCAAGGTGTGTCACTAATTGCAGGGAGAGTTTCATTCTCATAAGGTGATTCCATCTGAAGTCTACAATTCTTCAAATATTTGTAAGTTGCTCATTACTCTTCTTGAATGGCTCTTTATAGTCTTTGAAGGACGCAGATGGCAACCAATTCATTATGAGATGACATGGCATACAAAAAATGTCTCAAGATGTAATTTAAGATCACATGTATCAACATTCCTGCTTTATATGGCATGTGCATGATTTTGCATATAATTTGAATGCAAAGACAAGTCCAAGAAACGATGAGGAAAATGCATGTAACAATCTATGACTGACTTTTATTTTTGTAATGTGAGATTCAAAACTAAGTTATTAATGGTACTTATGAGAAAAAAATATTTATTTGTTTGTTTGTGCTTGTGTTTGAATTTATATGTGATGTGTTTCAATTTATATGGCCATGCATCAGAAATTCATGATTCTGGGTGATTAAGAATATTACAAGAAATCAGAAAAAATAAAAAACCCATAGTGAACAGAAAATCAATTATCATAGAAACAGCAGCTGAGGTAAAAATAAAATTATGAATCACAAATTAGCATAACCCATTTTGGGGCTCAGCCACACCTCCTAACTCCCAGAGTTGGTAATAAAACCATGTCTTGAAAGACTTACAAAAATCTAACAGATTTGTGGCCAATACTAATTCTGAGGAAATTATAATCTAAAGACTGTCTTCCTGGGATGCTCATGATGTCGCTCTTTAGCAGATATCACTCAGAACATGTCTCTTCTATTGGACCTAAGTGGATGGGTAGACACAATTTGGGAGAAGCAGGCCCTCAGATAAACCAGTCTTATGCCACGAGGGATTTACAGATTACAGAATAAGCAATTTGAATTTAATGTGGAAGCAAACTGGTAATTAATGTTTTCAGAGTTGAGTATAACATGTACTGATCAACTGATTGATTAAGGAATGCCCATAACTGTCAACACTACTGTATTCTGTACCAGTTATAACTTCTCTCCAAAGGCAGTTTGTTATGTAAAACAAATTGCAATAGTCCATTAGGAATGAGTGATAGTGAGCAGGGTACAGAAAGGGTACAACTGGAGCACAACCCAAAAATGTGAAAAGGCCCCCTTGGCTATGGCTGCCACCTGTTCCTTGAACAGGAGCCATGGGTCCAGGAAGATCTCCAGATTGAACACAGTTTCTGTTTGGTGAAGTGCAACTAAAACTAAAAATGGAAAATTCTCAGAACCAGACAACCCTAGACAACAGTCTAGACAATAAGACACAATCTCCATAGCATCTCTTGGCCAGGAGGGTAGAAATGTAAAGCTCTTTGTATTGATGTATTGATCAAACCTCATCGCACACTGTCAAAGATGACCTTACCTAATAAATTCACATATATGTTAATAATGAGGAAAGAGAACTCAGCTCTGTAGAACCATCCAAAGCACGATTAGGATCTTTCTTTCCCTATGTACACTGATGGAAATTAGTCCTGGACAAAGGGAAAAAAATAAGTACAAAATAGTGTCACCCACTCCCATTCCACATAATAAATCCAGAAGGATACAACAATGGATGGTATCAAAATGGTCAAGAACAGCAAAGATGAATGCACGGCCCCATCTCGCTCGTGCTAGAGATCATCTAAAAGTGAAATCAATACTGTTTCTGCCCAAGCGCAAGTCTGGAAAGGATCCAGATTATCTACTTCCTCCAGAGTTGTCTGAAATTGTTGCATGACCCAGAAAGGGAAGGTTAAAATCTGGATGGGAATTATCCAGTACTGTGGGTTCTTGAGAAGGGGGAAAACTACTGACTGTTAAGAGATCATGGGAGAAATCACTCTCTCAAGGAAAAATTGACTACTGCCAGAACCAAACTACAACTAAACTTATTGCTTGGGAGGCCTTAGCCCATTTCAAAAGCATGAGTCTATTATATAGGTGACAGACAATCTCATCAGGCCAAAAGGATCAACCGCCTTTCACATGATTTTAAGCAATCTGACTTTTAAAAGTGTAGCTCATTAGCTATACGGTATACACAGTGGTGGGTTTCAAAATTTTTTGGAACCTCTTCTGTAGGTGTGGCCTGCTTTCCGGATCCACTGGTGGAACCTTTTCTAACCGGTTCGGTAGATTTGACGAACCGGTTCTACCGAATAAGTGCGAACTGGTAGGAACCCACCTCTGGGTATACAGTATATCAAAAAGAATCATAGGCTTGTCAGAAATGATGTCATATATTTTTCCCCAATAGCATTCATCTTTGATTCTCAAACATTATGCTAAGAATGCTTATTTCAACTTTTCTCATTGTAATGCTTCCTCAGGTTGCTGGATTAGAGTTCCTACAATCCTCAGCCATCATGACTATTTTATCAAACTACAGAAAAAGGAGGCAAAAAGGAAGTAAAGGGCTTCCTGAGATGATTTAAAAAAATTAAGGATGGTTTCCTTGATTGTGCAATCAAAACTCCATTCTTTCTTACATGTCTCACATGGCACATAAACAGGTAGAGTTTTGGTTACATCCTTGAGGCTGCCATCTTGACTTTTTTGCCATATCCTGTGGATAGATTTATGAATAAAAATCTATTTTAATAGATTTAGACTATGTTTGTCCCTCAGTTCTTAGCATTTCTCCAACATGGGTTGGTGGCAAGTTGCGAGAGGTGGGGGTGGGAGGCACCGTTTTGCAGTGGTTCTCCTCCTACCTCTCGGACAGGTCGCAGTCAGTGTTGGTCGGAGGGCAGAGATCGACCCCAAGGCCCCTAAAGTATGGGGTGCCGCAGGGTTTGGTCCTGTCCCCTCTCCTATTTAACATCTACATGAAGCCGCTGATCATACGCTGGCACGGGATTAAGTATCACCAATATGCAGACGATACGCAGCTGTATCTGTCTGCCCCATGCCAACTCAGCGAAGCAGTAGAAGTGATGTGCCAGTGCCTGGAGGCTGTTAGAGTCTGGATGGGAGCAAACAAGTTGGCACTCAATCCAGACAAGACCGAGTGGCTTCTGATGTTCCCTCCCAAAGATTGGCTAACTGTTCCATCTCTCAGGCTGGGGGGTGAAATTATACGCCCCTCAGAGAGGGTTCGCAATTTGGGAGTCCTCCTGGACCCACAGATGACTTTAGAACACCATCTGTCGGCTGTGACCAGGGGGACCTTTGCCCAGGTCCGCCTGGTGCACCATTGCGACCCTACCTGGATCGGGAGGCCCTTCAGACAGTCACTCACGCCCTTGTGACCTCAAGACTGGATTATTGTAATGCGCTCTACATGGGGCTGCCCTTGAAGAGTGTTCGAAGACTCCAATTAGTCCAGAATGCAGCAGCGCGAGCGATTGTGGGTTCACCTCAGTACACCCACGTTACACCTATCCTCCGCGAGCTGCACTGGCTACCTATTAGTCTCCGAATCCACTTCAAGGTGCTGGTCGCTACCTATAAAGCCCTACATGGCATCGGACCTGGGTACCTGAGAGACCGCCTCCTGCTGATTACCTCTCTCAGACTAATTAGATCACACAGGTTAGGTCTCCTCCGGATTCCATCTGCCAGCCAATGTCGGCTGGCGACTCCCCGGGGGAGAGCCTTCTCTGTTGCAGCTCCGGCCCTCTGGAATGAGCTCCCTGTTGAGATCCGGACCCTTACTACCCTCCCGGCTTTCCGCAAAGCCACCAAGTCCTGACTGTTCCAGCAGGCTGGGGGGAGCTGAGAAACATCTACCTCCACGGAAATTGTGAATGTTGGTCTTGTTTTTAATATGTTGTCTTTGTTTCGTTTCCCCCCTTTCCCTTGTCTTTTGTGAGCTGCCCGGAGTCCTCCGGGAGTGGGTGGCATACAAGACAGACAAACAAACAAACAAACAAATAAGCATCTGTAGTGGGAAATAAGATGGGAAAGATTCCTTTGGTTTTCCTGTGACATCAATTTCATTCAGGTGTTTTAATTTAGCATAAAAAAATTGGTGTCAAACCTCTGCCACTCTATTTTTTCCTTTCATCACCTTTTTCTTATTCTGTGTTATGATATTTAGATTGTAATTTTGTAGGGAAAAAAGACCTTTTGAAAATGAATTATATATAATCTGATCTAGTCTAAACCGCAAGCTAAGAAGCAGGACTAGTGGCAGAAAGGAAGTCCAACAATCTGAAAGGCACAAAGTTTTTTAAAAGCTGTCTTATTATGTATGCAATTATATTTTTTGTCATCATCCTGTGAGGCAGTTGAAGATTAGAGTTAATGACTTATCATTACAAAGCAAGGATCACAGCTGATGCTTTTACTGCCAAAGGGCTTTCAGCTTTGATTTTATTATTCTGTGTAACCATCTAATTTACTTTAATAGTCAGATTTCAATACTAATAGTATTTGGTGATTTTTCACAGGGATAGAAGGCCCTGAAACATCAATTAAATATTCATGGGAAAATAAAAAAGTATTTTCAACTATAAAATGAGCAAATGTAATTTTCATTCAAATGTTATGACTATTCAGATGTTTTAAAGTCAATATATCTATTCTGAGAATTGTAACGTGAGGATCCAATGTATATATTTGTTCTCACAGAAAGCTACAAATGTACTTAGAGATATCCTCTCCCTTAACTGGACATTTTCAATGCTTTCTGGCTCATTGCTTTTTAAATTATTGTTCATTATCATTTCTTTTCTCTCATTCACTTTAAGTCTGTCACGCCAATATTACCTTGAAATACCTGGGAGATTATTATTGATGAATGCTCAGCTGTTTTCCTGGGTTGGTATTTAATAAAGTAATTTTGCTAGTTAATGGGGCTAAATTTGAATTAGTCACTCTTCTATTAAAAATCAGGTTTTTGGAATGTTGCTTAAAGCTTTGGTTGCAAGATGAGTTATATGTTTCAAACACAGAAAATAAAGAACGAAGACTGACAAAAGGCTGTCAATTGTGCATACTTATTTTGACTTATAGATTAGGTTGTGCTTGTATATACTGTAAGTATTATATGCACCTACATGTAAGCATACAGAAATAAACAAAGCTATAGTTAATTGTTGTACATCAAAGGATAATAACTTTGTTTCTTTACAAAGTAAAATTGCATGTTAATGCTGTATTATTTCTTTTCCCCACCAGATATTTAATAGGCTCCTCCAATTAGACAAGATTCACTAGAATTCTCACATTTAAACATCTTGGCCCAAGATAAGGTCCATTTCTTTTATGTTTCACTTCACTCAGCTAGATACAGCCAATATGCTTACTACAAAGTAGTACTGGGGATCTAATTATTCAATTCCCTCTTCTTTACAGCATTTCAACACAAATGGAAATTATATACTATTCTCCCAATTTGGTAATTTGCACATTTACAAATACCATAATTCTGGATCATCTGGAGCTGCCAAGTTAATGTACATAGAATCACCATCTAACTTCTTTGATTCATATCATTAATGCTGTTGCAGTAAAGAATGTACAAAGAATTCTTTTTTTAAAAAAATCTATAGCATATCAAGATGGTGCGCAAGTTATACTGAAACACGGAAAGCACCAGTCTTAATATACCAAAGTACTTTACAATGCCCCTGTTCAAATGAGGCAGAACTAATAACAAGTAAAACATGATATGGAAAACAAAGTATTATATAAAGACCAACAGCCTTTTCCAAACCATTGGGACTGGAGAATTTGGGGGAGGGGGGAGTCCATATTAATAGCTTGGTTTTCACTAAATCTATACAGGATGCAACTTACCTATGTATGTAGAAGACTATCATAAAATTTTATTAACAAAACCTCTCTTTAGGTGGATATTAATGTATAGGACCTAAAATGAACTGGTGATGCATATGTTTTTTATTGCAAAGATATTCACATTTCCTCATTTTATTTCTGACATCTGTCCACATTACACTCTGAGTGATTTTTCATTTTGAGACCAGGAGACTCTTTCCTTCACATTCCAGAGTGCAACACAATGTGATCATCAATGCTAACCTTTGAGCAACACTTGCTGCCTACCAATATTTTATTTTGCTGGCACAAGGGGATAATAAAACATTGTTTTGTTTCCCGGTAACTAAGAAACTGTTCTTTTGAATCCGGAATAATTTTTAAATTTTCATTCTTATTTACCTATGTGTATATCAAATCACAATATAGTTGAAAAAGGCTTAAAAGTCAGAAAAAGAAACAAGACAGAATTTCATATCTAAAGTTTTTTTTTAACATATCCATTTTTGATTGAATCATCTTTGCTTTTACTTGTCATAAAAATGTTATGGCAATACTCTGCAGCTAAATTAGAGAAGGGTAGTATTAGTACTAAAAAGTACAATTATTTGGACTGGTGCTTCATCTGAGAGGATTTCATTGGGGCCTAAATATTCCTACATATGAGCTTTAAAGATCAATTGTCCTGAGACTTTCATTTACTTAATGAAATTTAAATATAATCCCACTCATATATTTCCATTCATTTGGCCAGTCAATGCAATAGAAAAAAACAATAGTAAAAAATTATACGGACACAGAATACAATAAGAAGAAAGTGGGAAGAGGTTTCAAATGTTTATTTGCTAGTTAATGGGGCTAAATTTGAATTAGTCACTCTTCTATTAAAAATCAGGTTTGGGCAATGTTGTTTAAAGCTTTGGTTGTAAGATGAGTTATATGTTTCAAACACAGAAAATAATGATATTGTGCCGTGGTTCTCTGAGAGTCTCTGCTGTCTAATTCTTGACACCAACCCATGTCTGACCACATGTTTGTCTGAATTCTGATCCCTACGGAAATCCAGATCATAGTGGTCTCAAAGGTGCTGTTTTACCTTTCAAAAGGCAACCGGACAGTTTTTTTAAAAAAAAAATATGAGGAAGAGGAAGAAGAAAACATTTATCTTCTTATCCAAGACTTGAAATAGAAGCAAAACATTTTTTTCTCCTTCAAAAAAACAAACAAAACAAAAAACAAAAAAACCTACCACCAATAACAGACAGACTTATTATCCGTGGAAAGAAAAAGAAATAAGCATCTTTGAGACTGAACTCTGATGAAAACCTAAGTGCTTTCAAACAAACTCACATGGGCTTTGATTTAAACTACATAATCTCTCAATTAAACCATAATTAAGGTGCAATATTGAATAAGGGTTATGTTTATCAAGTGACATATAATATCAAAATTACTAATTAGTGTTTTATAAACTTAGTCCAAAGTGATTTTGATAGCATTATAGGAAGTATATGTAAAACACATTCTGCCATAAAGTAAAATTTTAATTTAATTAATGAAAAAAGCAAATCACTTTTATATGAATGGTAAGACAGCATAATTTGTCACTAGTGTCAGTTAAATTAACAACTTGTAATTCTGTGGACAAATTATATTACTAGTTCTACAGAAATTATTGCTTCTTGCTACTTAATAATTCTATGTCACTGGTGTGTCCGGAGAAAGAATTATATTATCTGAATTTTATTAATAGTGATGGTTTTAAAAATACTAAACACCATAGAATGTTCTGAAAGTTTGTAATGTTTTTCTGATAAATCTGGATTCTGGCATGTACTTAAATTGTAGTGCTATATTATAGTTTGTTTATAAGGAGCTTGGTTTGTATTCCATTTTCAGACTCATTTAGGATGGAAATTGTCTGAAGTGAGATATAGAAAAGAAATTTGGGATTTACTTGTATCAGAAACTAAACTACAAATGGTAAGTGGCAGAATTTAAGTGCATTTTTACTCATAGATAAATCCTATAGAATTAATGTGCCTTCTTACATAGCAATGTCCTTAAGTAGGGATTAATTTCTAGTAAGTTATTAAGTACAGAAAATTGAATATTTTCTTTTAAAAATAATATATTGTCTACACAAGCATGTGTTGAAATAATTATACTTTAAATGTTTACATATTCTTCCTCTTCCAATCTATATAAAAGGTAAAGGTTTCCTTGTCCAGTGATGTTCGACTCTATGGGCTGTTGCTCATCTCCATTTCTTGGGTGAGGGAGGCAGCATTGTCTGAAGACATTGTCCATCATCATGTGGCCAGCATGGCTATACCCCAAAGTTGCACAGAATGCTGTTACCTTCCCACTGAAATGGTAGTTATTAATCTACTTGCATTTGCATGGTTTTGAACAGCTAGGTGGGTAGAAGTTAGGGTAAGAAACAGTAGCTCATCCTGTTGCATAGAGCTTGGGTTTCAGGCTGTCAGCTCTCCAGCTGACAAACTCAGTCTTTTTAACCACTGAGACACCACACGCCCTCCAATTTATATACGTCCACAGTATTTTACTTAAAAAATGCAATCAAGAAAAAAAACATGTTGCCTTTCTTAGCATAGTTATTGCAGGGTCTCTCTTATCACATTTTAGAAAAACAAGCAATATCATGCTACTTAAGTGTGAATGATAAATTAATTGTAGTCTACAATTGGAATCTGAAGGCATTTAAATAAATTATGGTTTCAAATATCCAATTGCCAAATGTGGAGCTACAATGCAATTACAAAATCTTAGTTTTAATCAAGCTTTCAGGTGATATATGATGTAGCCAATTGATTGTATTGTGTTTCATAAGAGAATATCATGGTTTCTTTTCTGTTAAAATGCAGCTGGCCTGCAATGGAGAAGGCTGCTTTGCTTATAAAGACACGGCAGGCTCTTCATATTCAATGGTGTATGACTAAACAAGCCACATTCATTTGACTTCCAAGACAGCTGGAGTTGAATTCAGAGGCAGCTAATTGCCTTGGGGACCTTTTTTTGGCATGTGGCCCACTGGTACTCTTCAGGGGTGGAACAGCATCACACAGAAAGCTTAAAAGCATCTGGACTGCTGTTGCTGCTGAATGCCACTACTGAAAGATTCCCCATCTGCCTTTTAGAAAGCCAGTGATCTGGAGAGTAGGAAATCTAGTTCCCAATTATACAGTCTCTCTCATGCAAATCCTCCTAATTGGACCAAATTTCTACATTTAAATTAAGGCAAAAAAAATAAAATAAAATCCCTGGATAAACTAAACAGTGTTTCAGATTAATTTCCCTACAGAATTAAAGATTGAAGGCAAGGCAATGCCGTAATATGATTTATTAATTTACACATTGCATAAAAACAATGGTTTCTCATTATGTATGTTGTCTAGTTGTCTAGCTATTAACTAATTGTCATTTATTTATCATTTACATTTATCAATTGTAATATTATACCAAACCATAGGTAAGTTTTTAAAAAAATCAACTATGCATGACTATTCTTCTATCAAACTATAACATTTACCCACCTATTTTAGATATTCATAATAATTTTGTTAACATTTATGTCTTATTATTTAGAAAAGCTATTCCTGTAGTTGAGACAAATTATATTTGTTCCAGAAGAAAACAAACAGCAATGTATTTTTTTTAAAAAATACAAGTTAAATAACTTATTCATTTATTTTTATTGATCAAACACACAGGTTATTTTCTCCTGCTTGCTTTACTGGAACTTCTAGAAAAGTTGATTGCAGTGAATTACAAGTCCTAGATACATGCAAAATATGGTAAAAATATGTTAACATTGTATGTTTCAATGAACCCCTAAGTAAATAGAATTTTTACATGGTACAAATTAAGTATGAAGATCTTCTATAAACTTGAATGCACAGTCATATTTTAAGTGCTGCAGTTATCAAATTCAAAATAATAAAAAAAACCTGTAAACAGCCGAGAGCTTAGTGTAACAATTACAAAGAATCTTAACCTTTGCAATTCACTGATTCAGAAAGCTCTAAAGTTACATCATAGAATGCTGGCTATATCATTACATCCTCAGAATCATGTTTGTTGCTGGATGTCCTTTTCAAAGACTGATAAAAGAGCAGTAGATTTGAGAGATGATTAGTGCTGAATTTTGCTCAGTCTGAATATAAAGTGCCAGAAAAATTCTAGTGATCTTTTTTTTTCAGAGAGAAGGTAGGTACAAGTATATAATTTTTGTCATGTCAAAATTATAGCTTATACATACAGTATGTATGGAGAAGAAAAACAATTATTCCTAGAAGTAGTATTTTGGCTGATCAGTTGATGAAATGCTAACACATACTTCCAAAAAGATAATGAAATATATTGAATCCTTGTCCAGAGATCCATGTGTACTGGCAATGCTAAGGCTATTTTCTTTCTAACATGAATATTTTATTGCAAGTTCTTGAAAGTATTTACTTGCTTTTGAAATCACATCTCAGGAAGTTAATTAAGCTTGAAAACATATAGCTCTGAAGTTTGTTTCCTACTACAACAGATGCTTGGCTACAGTACATCCCCCTCCCCGAGAATATAATCCATTACAAAGGTAGAATTCAAAGTCTTATGAAATATATTATATGACTAGCTATACCCGGCCACACATTGCTGTGGTTCAGTCTGGTTAAATGGAAAAGAAAGAAAAAAGAAAGTGCAAGTTTCTAATATGTTTAATTTCACAATGCTTGTGGGTATACAATATTTTTTGTTGTTCCATTGTCTGTGCAGATATTGAGATTGTCGGGTTTGCCGACTCTAGAACACGCAGCATATAATTGTCCATGTGAGAAACAATTTTCAATTGCTGGAAAGATGTTGAACTGGGCACATTTACCAAAAGCATGCGAAGAAAGAAACATTCCCAGGTTGGTTCCCTATGGGCAGGGTCATGCCGTTGCCAGCAGCAGCAAGGTTCGTAAGGGTCTTGCCCTCCGCTGTTGGGTCAGGCTGCTGCTGCATTGGGACTGGCGGGAGGAAGGCCCGATGATGCCACCGATGATGACGCCTCCCTAAGGTGCCGGCCTGGCCAAGACTGAGGAGGAGAGAAGGAGGAGGCGGCTGCCACCCCTGACTAAGCTTCCCTCAATGATGGCAGCGGCATCCCCTGAGGAGCAGGAGGAGGAGGGAGCTACACCTGGTGATGTTGACGCGAGGCAGCCGCCACCGGCCACGGCCCCATCCAGAGACACTGTGGCTACTGCAGCCGTTGCCTCACGGGGTGCCCAGCAGCCGCCCCAGCCCCGCTGTGCCTCAGGCTGATACCACCACCACTACCCTGTCGGAGCTGCCTTGGCGAGGCCATAGCTGGCTTGCTCTGAGGGGAATGGAGAGTGTGTGCGGCCAGCCGGGCTGAGGAGATGCTCCACCTCCACCTCCTCTGGAGCTCCGCTGAGCTGGGTGGGGAGAGGCCAGCTTAAGGGCGGGGGGAGGCAGCCAAGGGATAGTGCAGGTGCCGCCCTGCCACAGACAGCAAAGGTCCGGCGGGAGTGGAGGGGAGAGAGGAGAGGGGGAGACCAAAGGGAAAGGGTGCGGCTGCATCCCAATCACACATATAAAGGGACCGTTGGGACGAAGCTGGTGAGAGGCCGAACTGTTCTGAATATACTATACTCACGAAATAAACACTATGGTAAAATGACACAGCTCCATTCCAACGCAATGTCACATGAAATAATTAAATCAAAATGAAAATAAATTGAAATCTAGAAAATTCAATTTAACAATGCAATCGGAAACATTGAAATGGAATCGTGAAATATTTAGTATAGTGTGTGTTGCTTTTATGTCCAACATATGGCGCTGGTTTTCAAAAAACCATGTTTTTACCTGTCACATGTGTGACATCTGTATAATATAGGTATATAAAAACACGCGCATATTTGAATGCAACGTTGTGTCAAAACTTCAAAGCAACCGGTGAAGAACTTTCAGAAATTTAAGATTTTAAACAAACGAACATTTACATTTTTATTTATATAGATTGTCCTATACTGGTCTTTGGTCATAATAAAGAATTGATTTGATACATGATTCTTATTTTTGTCTGACATTGACTCTAAAGTTATCCTAGTGAATAGTAGAAATGGTACCATGGGGTGCACTGTCTGGGGTTGAATATAGCTCTGATTTCCTTTCTCAGTTCTTGAAGTCCCTTTGATTATAATTGCTATAAACCTAGATTCATAGTCCTCAAGGTGGCAGCTGTTGCTAGCTTTGGATTGTGCATCAGTTTTCCTAGTTTTTGGTCGGGAGGCTATACTTTTGTTATTTATGTCTTAGTTTTAGACCTCTATATTGGACTACTTCTGGGATGCTCTTGAAGAGCATTCAGAAACTTCAGCTGGTGTAGCATGTGCTGGGGTAGGTCATTAGCAGAGCTTGTACCTTGATACTTGTGACATCACTCTTTATGAGCTGCATTAGTTATCAGTGTGCATCTGGGTGCAAATTCAAGGTGTTGATTGCCATCTTTAAAACCCTTCATGGTTTAGGGCTTGTTTACTTATGAGAGTATATCTTTCCAGTTATTTCTTCCTGGCCTGGCTACCTGTTCATCTGTTCTGGCAGGAGGGACATACTTTGAATCCCATCAGTGTTGGCTGGTGGAGTGGGGGGGGGCAAGAGGACTCACTTTTCTGTCATGGCATCAATCCTCTGCATGCCATTACTCCAGAGATCAGATTGGTCACATCCTGCTGGTATCCCTTTAAGCCCTGAAGATATGGCCCTATGGTACAGTCTCCATTGTCTAGCAGTATAAAATATTGGGTTTTCTGACCCTTTTCTGGATGCTATGAATTTTATATTGGTATTATTTTTAACATTGCAATATGCCCAGACCAGTGACGTGTGGTGAGGTTTATGGCTGGTGAGGCAAGCGGGCAAAAGCCGCCCTATGTCGGACACAGTGGCAGGGTGTTTGGATGCCCCGGTGCCATTTTCGCCATAGAGCGGGACACGTCCCTCTCTATGGCGGACACGGCGCCAGGGCTTTAAAGCCTTGCCACCATGTCTGCCATCCCACTCTATGGCAGACATGGCGCCGGGGCTTCGGCGGGGCTTTCGGAAAGCCACGCTGGGGCTTTGGTGGGGCTTTTGGAAAGCTGCACCTTCGGAAAGCCCCGCCGAAGCCCTGGTGCTGTCGGACATAGCGGCGGGGCTTTGGCGGGGCTTTCAGAAAGCCCTGCCAAAGCCCCAGCGTGCTGTCCCTGGCGCTTTTGGCCGCTGTGAAGAAAGAGGCTTTTGGCCGCTCTGGCGCTATGTCCAGCATTTATCAGAAAGTTCACCAAGAGTATTTCATTTATACCCTATAAAGATTATTTATACAACAAATCTGTCATGTACAACAATGTATGAGACACAGTTCAATTTTAAAATATCTTTTTATAATATATAAACAGTATCAGTGAAATTTACAAACACACTTGGTGTACACCTACATGTTTGTATTGTTGCTGCATTTTTAAAAATTCTGCCCTGTACCTAATCAACAGCTATTATAGTATTTTCTTTTGTGTTTTTCTCTTTTGTTCCACAAGAGATTTCAAATACATTCTCTCTTTCTGTTGATATATTCCTAACTGATAAAGATGGGGCTAATAAGAAAGGGCTAGCATTGTGAGAAAAAGCTCTGATGTTATTTTTAAAAGTCTATCACAAGGAATAAGTGAATAGGAAATTTATTTATTTAAAAATGTCACCCACTTCTAGGATTAGTAGGTAGCAACATGAGGCTAAATTTATATTTGTAATATTCAATGGTGTTATCTGCAGTTTGGAAGAGTAAAAGAAAGCAAGGATAATTTCAACTATAATTTTACATCAAATGGAATTGTGCATATTGGATAATATATAGATACGCAATTGTATCTGTCCGCCCCGTGCCAACTCAATGAAGCGGTGGACGTGATGAACCGGGGTCTGGAGGCCGTTAAGAACTGGATGAGTGCTAACAAACTGGTACTCAACCCGGACAAGACCGAGTGGCTGTTGTGCTTCCCCCCCAATAATTTGGCTAATATACCAACGCTTAGGCTGGGGGGTCAAATTTTATACCCCTCAGATAGGGTCCGCAACTTAGGAGTCCTCCTGGACCCACAGCTGACTTTTGATCACCAGCTGTCAGCTGTGACCAGGGGGGCATTTGCCCAGGTTCGCCTGGTCCGCCAGTTGCGGCCCTACCTAGACCGGGGGGCTCTCACAACAGTCACTCGAGCCCTTGTGATCTCTAGACTGGAATACTGCAATGGGCTCTACATGGGGTTGCCCTTGAAGTGCATCCGGCGACTGCAGCTAGTCCAGAATGCAGCCGCGCGAGTGATAGTGGGCGCACCGCGGTTCGCCCACGTTACACCTGTCCTCCGCGAGCTGCACTGGCTACCTGTTGGTCTCCGGGTGCGCTTCAGGGTACTGATGACCACCTTTAAAGCACTCCATGGTAGTGGATCTGAGTACTTGAGAGACCGCCTTCTGCCGATTACTTCCCTAAATCGACCAATTAGATCGCACAGACTGGGCCTCCTCCGAATCCCATTTGCCAGTCAATGCCGACTGGCGACCACACGGAGGAGAGCCTTTTCTGTTGCTGCTCCGACCCTGTGGAACGAGCTCCCCATGGAGATCCGTACCCTCACCACTATCCAGACCTTCCGCGCAGCCCTCAAGATCTGGCTCTCCCAGCAGGCCTGGGGATAGGCTTCCAATTCACCCGCCCGAGTGTTTGATTGTTGAATGAAAGTTGTGTTTTACTATCTTTTCTTTGTTCACATATTGTTTTGTTTTTGACCTTGCACCCCCCCCCTGTGGTTGTAAGCCGCCCTGAGTCCCCTCAGGGAAAAGGGCGGCATATAAATCCCAATAAACCTAAACCTAAACCTAAATATAATTTTAAGTCAGTCCCAAAAATGTCCTTTTTTAAAAAATATATCTTTATGCAAATATCTTTTTTTCTTCCTTCTTTCCTTCCTTCTCTCCTGATTATCCTATTCCTCCTCAGTAGCAATTGTCTTTTTTAGTACCCTTGAGATCTAGGGAAGGAGAAGTTTAGCTGCTGAAAAAAGAAAGGAAAAGGAACTATGTATGCATGAAAATACTGAATGGCTGGTGAATAAACTTTTCAATTAGCTCCGCTGACAGCTCATTGATTCCAGACTTGCAAATTGGACTAAACAAAGAGCCTGTTCCCATGGTAATTTGGGTCCATTCTACCATCAACAGCTTTCATATATATTACCCCCCTGTAAGGATAATGTAAACCTGTGGTAAATGGACATACTTCGCAGCAATTTGTTTAATTGCAGTACTTCAAACCCTGAAATTCAGAGAGTGTTGTAAAAGAAATTACTGGAATACCTAATATTTAGCAAACCTTCTTCACATTTTTTTCCATTTAGAATCAACTGGCCTCAATTTTGCCTGAGCTGTCCCAAAGATATGGGTTTATTTGATCAGGTTGGGAAATAAGCATAGCTCACATAATGCAGCTCTTCTATTCTTTCTGCTAGGATGCTTAGCTATAAAAACAAACAAAAACCTTATTAGGTTTATTATACCATTTGAATCTTTGCTCTTACTGAAACAGAGCCTAAATCAATCTAACTGAATTTTACTTATTTATTTAGGTATTTATTTGATTTATGTCCACGTCAAATAAAAAGCGTCTTGGTATTTTCTAATACATTATAAACACTATGACAAATGTCTACAATGCAATAAATAAAAATCACAATTATTACACAAATTAATATGAAAAAATATCTGTAATGCAAATATAAAGCAAAAATAAGATAAACAGACAGCAACCATCATTTGTAAAATCAGTAAAACTAATAGTGATACTTCATGCTCCAAATACTCTCCAGAATAATTCTACAAACGGCAACAAGGTGAACCAAATGAAATTTCCAGGGAAAGTAATTTCAGAAAAGAGGCACAAAAAATGGAAGGCAGTAACTGTGTGCTCTACTTCTCTCACTCTGCTGTGTTAGGCATTGCTTTTTAAGTACTGAAAAAGGATTCTATTGCAATAGATATTCTATCCAAGCTGCTCAAAATCTCACAAATGAAGGTGAATATACATGTCCCAGGATAATGTTGCAGGATCCAATCTTAGTTGGTCACCGTAGTCAGAAGTTTTGCCAGACTCATGCTGGAGACCATCCTCAGGAACTTATTTGTGCAAAATCATTTTAAGAATCTCTCACTTGCAAAATTAAATTACTCTATCCAGCCCCTATTCAAAATTTTCAGTCTTAATCTAGCCTTCAGTGTTAATCTAGCCTTTTCTTGGCACACTTAGGACATGATATTATGTAGGC
Source organism: Thamnophis elegans (assembly GCF_009769535.1). Lineage (NCBI taxonomy): Eukaryota > Metazoa > Chordata > Lepidosauria > Squamata > Natricidae > Thamnophis > Thamnophis elegans. Next base: position 42,015,391 of record NC_045547.1, on the reverse strand, counting down.
AGTTGTTATAGCTTTTAAAAATAAAAAGAAGGATATTTTTTTTCCTTTTATAGGGCGTGAGTGTGTGTGCCTTCAAATCAGTTTTTGATTCCTGGAGACTGCCTAGTTAAGTCCCTGCAGTATTTTTGGCAAAATGCTTATAAGTAGTTTGGCATTGCCTCGGTCCTAAAGCAGAGAGACACTGACTGGCTCAAGATCACCCAGCTGACTTTGTGCCTAAGGTGGAACTAGAATTCATGATCTCCCATTTTCCAGCCCAGTACCCTAATGATTGGAACAAAAAGTCTTGCTTCAATTATAGCAATAGCAATAGCAGTTAGACTTATACACCGCTTCATAGGGCTTTCAGCCCTCTCTAAGCAGTTTACAGAGTCAGCATATTGCCCCCAACAACAATCTGGGTCCTCATTTTACCCACCTCGGAAGGATGGAAGGCTGAGTCAACCCTGAGCAGGTGAGATTTGAACAGCCGAACTGCAGAACTGCAGTCAGCTGAAGTAGCCTGCAGTACTGCATTTAACCACTGCACCACCTCGCAGGTATGTTTTTAGCATACCTAAAATATATTATTAACAATTTAGTGGACGTCCGGGGCGGGACCTTGCTGATGGCGGCAGCTTAACGAGATGCCCCCGGGTTCCTGGCCACGTTATCTGCCTAAATACCTGGTAGAAAAACTCATTCTTCAGGCAAAGAAGAGTGAGAGAGAGATCCAGCTGGTAAGAGCTTTTCTTTGAAGTTTGCAGCTTTTTTTTTTGCTGCGAATGGAAGGGGGGCCGACCGAAGGCTGAATCACATCTCCGTGCCAGAAACTTCTGCTGTAATCATTACGGCGCAAAGTAAGGAACCCCCGCTTAGGACAATTTTTGATATATTTATTTGAGATTAATACAAGCAGAGTCCGTACCCGAGAACCTTATCTGCCTTTTTTTAAAAAAAAAGAAAGAGCTTTTTTTGTGCACTTGGTTTCTAAAAAAATAAGCTCCTAAAATGGCGGGTGCCACATTCCTAACTGTCCGGCACAGAAAAAGATCAAAGGAACAGCCAGATAGCATTCTCTTACTAATTAGCTTCGTTTCTCTGAAGAGATTACAAGACTTTTTTCTTATCAACTTTTAAAAGCTTTAAAAGACTCCTTGTTAATATAGAGACATTCCAAACAGAGATGAATATGAACTGTTTCGTTACAATGCTAATATTTTGAAACCTGCTTTGTTACAATGCTCTTTTCTGAAACCTTTTGAAAAACCTCTAAGAACAAATAAAGGGGGGACTTAATACTTTCTTCCTTTGTAAGCTACACAACGGGCCAGCAGAGTTTGAATAATTGTTGAATAATTGTTTGAAGAAAAGATATAATGGCATCAAAATTAAATTCGGGGAGACCTCTTTTTAGGAGTACATCTCACGCACTTGGCACAAAGTTGCAGCTTCCACCCTCTACGCCCCCTACTGGAGATTTGCTAACGAAAGAACTTTTTTTTGAGACTCTTAGAGAATTTAGAGAGCAGAATTTAGAAACTCTCAGAGAATTCAGAGAGGAGATAAAGAAATTTAATGCAGACTTATATGATAAGCTTGATACTAGGATTGCCAAAACAAAGGACGATATGGTGGGACTTGCAACTGTATTGACAGAATGTGTTTCTGGAATGGAAGATAAGCTAGAGGTTCTTGATGAAGCCAACACTAACTTGACATCCAAAATTGAAGTGGTGCAACAAAAAGTTGAAAACGCTGAAAAACAAATTGTTATGATACACTACAAACAGATGGAGCTTGCATTAAGAGTCAGGGGGCTGCGTGAAAACGAACAGGAGAACTTGAAGCAGATTTTCTCAGAGGCTTTTAACCATCTGGTGGAAAGACCGGGGTCCAACTTTGACTGGCAGATTGAAAAAATTTATCGCGCTAACTCTTGGGTGGCAAAACAGAGGCAACTCCCTCGAGATGTAATTATATACTTTACTACAAGAGAGTTTAGAAACATGATACTACAAGAGTCTTATAATACCAGGCTTCAAATTGGCGGACAGGACTTGATTGTCTTGAAAGAAATACCACCCAAAATGCTAAGAGCCAGGAGAGATTATGCTTTTCTAGTGGAAGAACTCAGAAACCGTCAGATGCAGTATAGATGGGATGTACCACTTGGTATCATAATTACATTTGATAAGCAAAAATATCGTCTCAACTCTGTATGGGAAGCCCGAGATTTTTACCACAAGACCCTGAAGGTGGGACACCCTGATTTATCTGGATCTGGAGAAAGACTACGAGAAGGACAAGATAAACAGCAAATCACACAACTACCAGACAAAAAGCACCATTTCCTCCTTCCGGAAGGGCAAGGGACCAGAGAACAAAGATCTAGCCGTATGACTACCAGACGAATGGGAAAACAAGGTATATTGCAACAACCTCAATAATCATTGGCCATTGATCAAGGAGTTATGGTCTGAACTCTTTGCAGAAGAGAAAGAAAATATTTCACTATCTCAAACAGTTCAAGAACGATATAATTTGTCTGCAAGAAATTCATATCAAATCAACTGATCAAAGATATCTGTTCAACCCCGAACTTGGTCAATATTTTGTGACCTCTGCTACGGAAAAGGAAAATGGTATAGTTGTATACTTAAGAAAAGATATTAAGGCTGAGTTAATTGAAGCAGATCCCTTTGGAAGATATATCGCATTAGACCTAATTCTAGAAGGGAAAAAGACTTGATGGACAACTTCGCATTGAGAAATGTTTGGCGAGAAAGAAACGCAGAGGCATATGACTTCACCCCTTTTTCTGATGGACATCAATCCCTTTCAAGGATTGATTTTATACAAATCACTAATGATTTATTTTCTAGGGTGAAGAAGACAAAGATTGCGGCGAGGGTCCTCTTGGATCATAACCCAGTCCAGACGGAATTGGGAAGGGTAGTGCAGGCAAGAAGGTCTTGGAGGTCGAATGAGAGTTTATTTAGATATGAAAAGTATATTAATGATTGTAAAAAATTGCTATCTGAATACTTTGTTCTGAATACGAATAAGGGTATATTCATGGAATTTGTAGGGGATGTAAGTAAAGCATATATGAGAGGAGTACTGATGAATATAAACAAAATACATAGACATAAACAAGGGCAAAAACGAAAAGAATTGGAAGAGGAAATCAAAAGAAAAATTTGAAATGTATCCAAATTGTGTTATAGAGGGAAGGAGATACAAAGGGGACAAAATTAAGGGTTTAGATATAGACAGATACTTAGATAAAGAGATAATGCCCCTAGTTAGAGAAGAGTATAGGCAAAAGTTGAACCAACAAATAACTTCTGGGGAAATCCTGCAGGTAATCAAACAACTAAGATTAGGAACAATGTAAACTGCTTAAAGTTTGTGTAATGGCAAGAAGCTGAGCTCAACGCAGAGATTTTACTGACCCTTTTTTTTCTCTTTCTTTTTTCTTTTTTCTTTTCCTTTTTTTAATTTCCTTGGTTTTAATATGTCTTAGACTGTGTTTGATAAAAAGCTATACCGTGTACGGGCTCTGGGAAGTCGGGGGGGGGGGAAAGAGAGGTGGGGGTCATAGGGGGGAGGGGGGGGAGGGGGGAAATATAGTATGTGCCAGATTTTAAAGTAACATGATTGCACTTGTATACCGTTGCCTTTTTAATTCTAGTGTAAAAATAAGAAGCTGAATATATTGATAGATAGTAAAAATACACCGAAGGGAGGAGCAGAGGGAAAGAAGAAAGAGGGGTAGAGAGGGTGGGAGAGAGGATCGGAAGGAGGGTGAGATGGAAGGGAGGGAGTGTATTGGGAGAAAGGAGTGATAGAGGGGGAGGGGAAGTAGGAGAGGGGAATGTTGGAGGGGAGAAAGGAAAGTTGGAGGGGGGTGAAAGAAAGGGTGTATGGAGGGTTGAAGTGGTATATTGGGTTTGTATTTTGGGGAGTATTTTTGACAAGGATGGCTGTGTTTATTGCCCAATGTTATATGGCCCCGGTCATGCACAGTATATATGTGACTGTATGAAATGAAAATGAAAATGAAAAGAAAACATATTTGAGAAGAACAATTTAGTCTGTAGTAAAAACAATTTGAAAGAATATGCAACACCCCCTTCAATAAACTGAGGAAATTTATCACAGATCTCACTGAAAAAAACTGTATGTCAGAGCGACTTTCTTCAGTGTAGCAAATCAAATTAGTTGGATGAAAACTGCTTCACAGATGTAGTAGATTTTCTGCAGCTTTTGGGATTGTTACAACCAATGTACAAGACTGCAATTTCATTTCCCTATATAGAGAGATCAATGTGTGTGTGGTGGACCTCTTAAAAGCCAGCCAATGACTTTCATAACTCATTAAATTCTGAGCCTATCACAGATCTCTTGGGGTGGCAAAGCTAAGATTGCTTCTGGCTTCATTTACTTTCTCTACTTTCACATTTAATATTGCTGGTCATTGGGCTTAATTTTGCTTTCATATGTGCTAATGGAATATTAGGTCTTTATGCTGGTTTTACTGATACACTATGGAATGGAACTTGCCAGTTAGCACAGAGACTCAAATTGACCAGTCCTGTCCTTGAACCTGTGTTCTCCAATGAATTTATACATGATTTGAATAAAAAATAGAGGAAATAAAAAGGATCAGTTTTCAGATGAGACAAATATAGTAGAGAGCTATAAATCCATGAAGACACTATCCAGATTTAGAGGGTTGTCTTTTGTCTTTTTGAGAAGCAGAATGGATTGAAATCTCAAAGATTGATTTCAACAGGGGCAAATACACTGCCTTACATTTTGAATTTAAAGAAAAAATCAAAGGCATGAATATAAAGTATATATAAAGAGAATCTTAGTGTTTTAATAGAACACAAGTTAAACAAAAATTAACAATGTGATGTATCAGCAACTTCCTCTCAGCTCCTCCCCCCCCAACAACAACTGCAATCCTGGGCTTCATAAATCGGATAGTATCGAGAATCAAGGAAAGCTGTAGGGACATCTGATAGCTATTCTGATGTATATGAGTGGCTGTCAGATAGGAATCAGGGCAGCATTGTTGGTAGTTGTTCCAAAAAACAGGACAAGAAACAATGGATTAAAATGACAAGCGAGCAGATTTTAATTGGGCATCAACTTTCCTATCTCTAAGAGCTGTCCAGTACAGGGACAGACTACCTCTGGAGATGGTGGACTCTCCTCTCCTTTAGAGGAAGCATTTAAATGGAGGCTGGAAGGCCACGTGTTAAGAATGTTATAGCAGTAGGTTCTTGAGTTGGGAAGACTTGATGAAAATAATCTGAAAGATCTTTTCCAATCTTAGATTCTATAATTCCACACACACACCCAAAGAAAATCAAGGGAAGTTGAATTACAATTTACTTTGCTCTAATGAAAATATTCCCACACATTTGTTACCAACATTTGAAAGTTGTGCACAATATTTATTGGGGAAACTAGAAAATACGATTTGGCTCTATTCTCCACTTACCTATATTGATGAGTAAAATCTACCAAAAGAAAATAGTTGAATTAATCTGACTATGGTTAGTTTCTACCAGAGTCTTGTAATTACATTCAGATGATTAGAGTTTTATTTGTAGACTTTCTCCACACATAGCTTTTATTGTTTGAAAGTAAGTGTTGGGTTAATTGTCTTTTTTTTATGCCTTCCATGTATTTCAGGGGTATATCTGCTAGCTACAAACACTGCAGTAGACGTGCCTTTTTATTTAACAAGGTAGTCAGAATCAAAATACATGACCTAGATCATCACAAAGCATAATGTTTGTCAATATGAATTAATTCAAATCCATATTGATTCTAACATCTGCCACGGTAGAAACAAAATTGCAAGATAACCTTTCCCCTCAAAGTGTTCCTGTGAAAGGAACCTTAGGCAAACAAGCCCAAAAGCTTCTTTGCTCCTAGAAAATCTATAATACCAAACTTCCAAGAAGAGTTATGCAAGGTTTCCCTCCCCAAAAAAGTTGTAGCTGGTGAGACCTTAGGTTAGTGAAGTCTTGCACCTCAATAATCCTTTGGGCTATGTCCAAGTCTGACGCCCTAATTAAGCAACATGTTTTATGCAAAACAGATTCTTCATCTAATATGCATGATCAGGTAATTTTTTAATGTGACAGTGTTAATATTCTCCATGCGTTAACAATGAACTGATGATAAATGGGTTTCTTTTTCTTCTCTTTTTTCTGTGCTGCTAATTGGTGCAAAGACAGATAGCCCAGTAATCTTTTAGTTTAATCCCCCAGTGGTTTTCATGTTCTGAATTCACAGAAAGTGTATTCAAAATTGTTAAGTGAATTTGTATTGACATGACATGCATCACCTCACTTGCTGTGAAAAAGACAATTTGCTCATCATTAGCAAAACCATTTATGGCCAAGTTATTACCACCAAAGTTTCCCTTTCTGCTCCTCCAAAATATAAAGTTACAGGATTTGCCTTGTTTATATTGTTGTCTAGGATTTATTTGGAAGACAAAGTTCAGACGTGCTTGCATAGCATCACTCCAGTGCAGAATTATGTCGCTTTTAAAGGGGATCATTAACAGAGATGGGGATTAAAAGCTTTTTGGTGAGGAGGAGACCATTTAAAAATATGCTTGGCAAAGATTACAATTAAAAAGATTTAGCTGGGGTATCTTCATGTGAATAAGTTTGCATGGGAAATAATGATAGGAAATGGCATATGTTAGCACTCAGATACATCATTATTTATTATTTAAAAGGTGTATGAAAATACAGAAACACCATTGATGGTTTGAGGTAAATGTACAAGAACTAAAACAAGATTAAAAGCTTGATAAGTTTAGAACACAAAACTAAAACATGATTGGAAACTCTGGTTAAAGAATCTGTTCTGAGATCCCTTCTAAAATGTACTAAGGAAATGTTTAAATTCCAATGGAAATTCGTTCAATAACATGTGTTGTAGCACAACTAAGACATGATTAAATCTATGGGTGAATCTTGCAAATATATATACAGTATATTGGTCAGCATACAGTATGTTGGTCAAATTGTAGAAGAATATGCAGTCCTCTAAATAAAATGAATTTAAGTTTCATAGGGCTTTATACATAACTGCCAGCAATATGAAGATTAGCTGGTGCAAAAGCTAGCTGCTCATGGCTAGGGGATTCATGGTCATACTATTAATTACCGTATATACTCAAGTATAAGCCGAGTTTTTTCAGCCCACTTTTTGGGCTGAAAAAAGCTGCCTCGGCTTATACTCGAGTCAGTGAAAATTTGCCCAAAATAGAGGAGAAAAAGGGGCGGGGCCATGCCGCTGGGTGACGCTCATGAATGGCCCGGCGCCCCTGTGAGTTTCCCCTCCCTCTGTGTCAGTTTGCCACGCAGCGCGCACCGCACCATCCCCCCTCCTCACGTTCTAATGTAATGCAGGGCTGTCTTACGATTCCCCTTCCTCCCCCTCCTGCCGCTCTGCAACGATGTCCCACCTCCTCCTTGTTATGGCAAGCAGCCACATAACAATGTCCCAGCTAGTTTACTGTTTTTCTTTGAAATAAATATTCAAAAACATTATTGGTATCTATTTTTATTTTTGAAATTTACCGGTAGCTGCTGCATTTCCCACCCTAGGCTTATACTCGAGTCAATAACTTTTCCAGTTTTTTGTGGTAAAATTAGGTGCCTCGGCTTATATTTGGGCCGACCTATACTCGAGTATATACAGTATTCTTAATAATTGTGTCCCATTCAATTGTGTCCAGTTCTCAGAGACTGCCTCAACGTGTCCCTGCAGTTTTCTTAGTTTTTTCGGTAGTGGTTTGCCATTGTCTCCTTCTTTTGCCTGAACATGACTTTGGATTGGAGAAAAGTTGGAGAAAAACATGGAAATTCTCTTATTTTTACCCTTTTCCTTGATGAGACTGCTACTTCAGCATTGCTACCTAATCTAACCTAATCCTAAAGAAAACCACATCATTTACCACCTATTACTTTAAAAGTAATTAGCATTAGAATATATTTATTAACAAATTTATATGATCATCCATATTCCAGAAGGGAGTATGGGAGCAAACAATAATAAAAACACATTGCAATTATAGTTGGTTGCATAATCACCCAGATGTTTAGACTAGATTTTACAATTTTGTCTACCTATTGAGTTCTTCCCAAGCACCTGGGATAGGCAGATTTTGATGTTTAATAATATTAAAGGTATCATCACAGGATATAAGCTGTTCCAAGTAAAACTGTCTTTTTCAGTTGATTGGTGGTGATTTTGTTAATGCAATGGTGCTCAAGTGATGCTCCAGATATTTTGAGATTGCACTCAAGTCACATGTTACTTTGATACTATCTTAAGCTTTATTTTGCCACAAATATTCTACTTCTTTTTATTTATATTTATGTTTTGTGTTCCCCCCTCTCTTCTATTGTTTCCAGGCTGTAAAAGCAATGGCAAATCTATACAATTTGAGAGCTACAAGATGGATGCCATCATTGGAAGGTGATTCAGACAGAAATTAACATGAACGGATTCTTTTTATTATAAGGTTACAATTAACAGAATTTTACAAGTTTGGAAGTATATTTCTTCCCCATCATATTTATAATCCCAGAAGAGTCCCTTCTGAGATATTTGCCATGCTCACACTCCTTTTGTGGACCAAGTTGCATCTTATCTGACTATGACTATGGTTCTTGCCCTGTCCATAAGGTCATTCCTATATAACATTACATCACACTTCCAATTTCCTCCATTGCTTTCATATAGATCACGGATGTCAAACTCGATCATGTCCCATAATGTTTTGTGACATATTGTGATTTTTTTTGCCTTTGCCGAGCCAGGATGGGTGTGGCCTGCATGTGACACATGCAGCCTACCAGTTTGTCAGGCCTGATATAGATAGGAAGGTCAAGAAAACTTAAAATTTGGCACTCCATAATGCAGAACTGTAGATCTCACCCTTTTCCATGATTAAAAGGAGAATCAGTGAGAAAAAGTTCCCTCTAGCTCACTCATTCAGGGCCAGTTATGGCCATTTATTGCCAATCCACATGTCAATTATTTTCCCAACATTAATTTTAATACCAGGATAAGGAGTTTTTTGTATATATGAATATTGCACTTCATGAAGTTTTTTTTGTTTTGCTATGGTTACTATATATGTTACCATAGGAATGAATACATGTGTTTGCCTATTATGTTCACATAGATGCTAAATGTGCAGCCCACAAATGCATGGCTAGTATATCTATTGATGTCTATGACTGTTGCCAGCAGTACAATCTTGTTCAGCAAGTGATTTCCAATTGAAGGGGGGGACATATACAATTTCAAGTTAATATCACACAGGATAAATTGTGTATGTAAATTGCCTTCCTTACATCATATATCTAACCATGATCTATTCATTAGGTTCCCTTTTAGAAATGTGCTTAACTTGTTATTTGGAGTCACATAAAATCACCACAAGGTAACAAATCTGGCTGACCTTCATCCCCTAACCCCAACCCCTCAGAATCGCACTTCAACCTTCACTTTAGATATTTTATATAGATTTTTATTTGACAAGATTGATGTGGACTCAGCCAAAATACACATTTTTATATTCTTAAATCCTTCTTTCACCTGGAGAATACAAAGGGAAGTTACATATAGCTTGTGGGATGAAAAAGCTTCAGTTTACATTAATTAAGTCATGTTAATTGTACTCAGAACCTGATCTTATATATGGCTTCTTGGAAATGCGCCAATGAGATCAATAAGATATCCACTCAATGAACCATTGGAGAAGTCTCTATGATTAACATTTGCTAAGTTTACTCTTTGGAGCAAACATCAAATAACAGGTTTGCTAGTAAATTTGACTTAGACATACTTCAGTTGAAATGGGGATCAGTCTGAGAAATATGAAATAGGTCAAGCTTAATGTACTGCTTCAATTTTATTCCCTTTTTGTTAAATAATGGAATTACCTCTTATTAACTCAATTTCAGGTTCATAGATATATATTCCAATGTGAGGAGATGTAATGAAACAGTTTTATCATCTCGACCTAAGAAAGAACAGTCATTTTTCTCTAGAGTATTTTCTTTAAATCATGGAGATTTACTTTTTTTTAGTGTGCAGATGTACAACATCCACTACATACTTTGAATACAAAATGTATGTTATGTCTTTTAAGATTTGAAATCATGCAGAGATAAGGAAACTTAACAGTGTACACACTTAGTACCTAGGCCCTAGGGAAGCAATATATCAAATATACTTCTTCAAGTTCATAAGACTTCCATGAAATAGTCTTTAAGCATTTACTTGTATGTTTTCATAAGTTATGTTAATAATAATCATAAGAGGCCAATCCTTTGAAACTTGCCCTACAAAGAAACACAGAAAATGAAATCCATATCATTTAAAATCTAAAGCATCTCCTTTCACATTATTCTTCCAAAAGAGAACAAACTCTTTCTTTAAAAAAAATGTTGCTTTTAAAGCAGGGTATATTTTGATTTTTTAAAGGACATAACTAACAGCTAGAACAAATGGAGCATGTTACTACAGATATTCTCAATTACTTACAAATGACAAACAGGTGTGGCTCCATAGACAGTGTAAACGGATTACTGTAAGATAAACTGTAAACTCTATAAAAAAGTATTCAAAAGAGTGGTGGCTGCCTTTCTCACTGTACTGCCTTTCTCCAGAATTGTGCCATTTTACTCTTGAGTGGAAAAAGTCAAAACTACAAACCATAATATTGCAATAAAAAGGAAGACAAAGATCACAATGTTTTTTTTCATAACAGAAAAAAGCTCATATAGTTTTGTGCACGCATGGTATGGGTGACACTGCAAACACATGACAGGTCTCCCTAATGATACCTGTGTTTTTATTACTTTTTGATGTGTGTGCATATGTTAGAAATTGATAGACAGTGATTTCAATTGTACATATTTGCATGCAGCAATTCACATACAGATATACCTCTTCAAGCATGTACCTAATTCCTTTGCCTTCACATGGACACACAGAACAAAGTTTATCCCTTGTTCAATCAGAAGACTAAAAGGAATTATATTGCTTGCTTTCCACCATTACCAGTAATATGGGATGAGTTGGTTATACTACTTCCAGTTGGCCAAGAGATTATATAGGAACAACAGAGAAGGTTCAAAGGATCAAGCAATATAAAAACAACCTACATGTGTGATATAGGAAAATAAGGAGATTAATCTAAGAAAAGAAGTGAAGACATCTCAGACATGTCTTTTCTGTGTGTGTGTGTGTGTGTGTGTGTGTGTGTGTGTGTGTATGTGTGTGTATTTAAAACTACAGAAGTAAGTTTGCATTACAAAAAGAGAATAACCAGAGAAAGAGGCATTAAGAAGACAGAAGAGGAAAACACTTATTACCTACACCTACAACTGAAAATTTGGAAGTAGAATACAAGCTGATGACAGTGACAGTAAGGAGACGAGAATACACACTCAGTATGGTTATCCCAAACAGATTCCCATGGGTAACTGATGCATCCATTAGTAAACCATTTCATAACCTAACCTACCATATTTCTACAAGAATACTCAGGATGATTCTAAGAATATAGCAAAGAATCATTTCCCCCCCTGTACTGTATTTTTGCAACCCAGATATAGTAAATATACATTATTTGACCCTAGTTAGTGTGAACATTTTAGGATGTGGGTTGAATTTCAAATATTTTCTTCATATTTCTTAACAATTCTAATAATGCACTAAAAAGAAAATGTAATATTCCATATGGCTCAAATCAGTCAATATAGTAACCAGAGAATTCGGTGGGAATCCTCTGTTGTCTTTCTTCCCAGCAGGAAAAAATATATGCAAGCCACAGGATGCAGACCTATTAGCAAAGCATAATATGAAGAACATAAGCTGTTCAGTGCTTCATAGTACATCTGATTTTGTCTGGTCCCATTATTAGTCAAAATTTTGGAAATACCCCATTGAAATAAATACCAAATATAAACCAGGAAAGCAAGTAGAAAATATTTTGTCTGCCATTACATCACACACACACACTGGTTTTAATTTATAGCAGAGATTTATCACCAGCTCAGTTCCCAGGAAACCTTCTGAGAACTGACATTATATCTGAGGCAATTAAAAAAAAGGAAAACAAATCAAATAATGGAATCTGTTCCTATTGATCAGGAGATATTGAAACATTTCTGCAAACTAAACCTTCAACACTGTATCTCAGACTCTCATGGCTTAAGTAATTTTAAGTGTTATTTATACCAGAAGAAAGATATGCTTAAGAGATACAATCTTGTATAGGCTGATGGGGAGGAAAGAGTGGCAACAGATGTAAGAATTATTGCCTTGCTGTAAATAATTGGATTTTTGTTTTTGTTTTTGTTTTTTTCAGAAAGCTTTTATGGTAAGGTTAGAGCATTTCTCTTGAATATTTCTGTATTTCTGGGCTTCAGAGTCAATTTTTGAAACAACAGACAGATAAGAAGATAAACTGGAAAGACCAGCAAGTATCCAATGTGTTTTTAAATAAGGGCAGGACATGCAATGAAATCAAAGCAAAATTGTTTTTACTTTTAATCTTAACTTGTACATTTATTTGTCATTATTCAAGAATAAAGTAGTTACCTCATGACTTTTTCCCAGTATTTCACAAGCATTTCATTTATATTAGTTATATACATATGTAGTTCATGATAAATTATATGATTTAAACAGTTTATACGAAATTCTGAAGCACCATTTTGTTATTCTGTCAAACAAGAAGTTGAAACTAGGGTTATTAGATTAAAAATGCACAACATTTCACGGGCTGAAGTGATACTTGAAAAGAGACTAAGGCAAGGAATATAAATCCAATGTTCCATCACTCAGGCTGGGGGGCCAAATTTTACACCCATCAGACAGGGTTCGCAACTTGGGAGTCCTCCTGGACCCACAGCTGACCTTTGACCACCATCTGTCGGCTGTGACCAGGGGGGCATTTGCCCAGGTTCGCCTGGTGCGCCAGTTGCGACCCTACCTGAACCGGGAGGCTCTCACAACAGTCACTCGGGCCCTGTGACCTCTAGGCTGGAATACTGCAACGTGCTCTACATGGGGCTGCCCTTGAAGAGCATCCGGCGACTTCAGCTAGTCCAGAATGTGGCCGCGCGAGTGATTGTGGGTGCACCACGGTTCGCCCACATAACACCTATCCTCCGCGAGCTGCGCTGGCTACCTGTTGATCTCCGGGTGCGCTTCAAGGTGCTACTTACCACCCATAAAGCCCTCCATGGTAGTGGATCTGAGTACTTGAGAGACCGCCTCCTGCCAATTACCTCCTTACGACCTATTAGATCACACAGATTAGGCCTCCTCCGAGTTCCATCCGCCAGTCAGTGTCGACTGGCAACTACGCGGAGGAGAGCCTTTTCAGTAGTAGCTCCGACCCTTTGGAACGATCTCCCCATGGAGATTCGTACCCTCACCACCGTCCAGACCTTCCGCACAGCCCTTAAGACCTGGCTATCCTGTCAGGCCTGGGGATAAAGATTGTAATCCGTCCCCACCCGAATGATGAATGAATGTTGTGTTCTACTTTTACTTATGTATTGTTTTATGTCTTACTGTCTTGTATTCCCCTCCCCATAAATTGTAAGCTGCCCTGAGTCCCCTCAGGGAAAAGGGTGGCCTATAAATAATAAACCATAAACCATAAACCATATGTGATTTACAGATTTTTCCAAAGGAAGATGACTTTAAGTTTAAGGTGATTTTACTCTACAAGGAAATAATAAATTAAGATAAACATTTTATGCAATGCCCATCTTCCTTATTTTGTCAAGCTTAGATTCCCAACTCCACCCGAAACCAAACTTGGCAATTGCTTTATCTCCACTGAATGTCTGCCTGCTTACAACTCTATGTGTGTATATGTGTGTATGCTGAATATATTAGATCAATTTGTTCCATAAACCATATTCTAAGAAAGGTCAAGACAAGGACCAAAACAACAATTAATAGCAAAAACAAATAAAAAACTAGTATGGGACTCCATTTATAAAATTATTTGGATCTGTCATTGGTATAGCAAACAATTTTATCTAGGTATATAAGCCACTCTGACATGGAGAAACAATTAAGCAGATATATTTCTCTTCTATTTTCATCAGCAACAACAACAGTAACAACAGCAGCAACAACAACAAAGAATTGGGGAGGGGAGAAGATGATGGTGATGGCATGATAAAAAGGAGAGTTGCATTGGGGACAGAAGAAAAGAGAAAGGGAGGCATGTGGGTATGTTTAAGTACCCTTGTGCATAAGAAAATTGGATGGACAAATAAAAAGGGATAGGAAAGAAAAGTTTACCAAGAGATGCCCTGAAAAAGTACTACAGAAAGTGCTGCATATGTCAGACATTTCTGTATTAATCTTCAGTCTAATTTTGAAAGGCCAAGGGTTTGCCTGCAATAGCATTTGCATTTCTTCTTTTCCAATGGCTGATGCTATTCTCATCCATGAACCTAATATGGGTCCCTGGGGGAGGGGGGAACAGTCATTTCCCAATTATGTGTGTCACTGTATAATATTACTGTCAGCCTGATATAATTATATTGGCTATAGTCTCATACTTCTTAAACCGTTTTTAAAAATGATTATATATGTCCATACATACTACATCTTTCTTTTAATTATATATCAGAACACAGTATCTAGGTATTCATGCACTAGAACTAGAGCCCCGTGTCTTGGGCTTGTGATCAACTTTAAAGCTCTTATATGGCTTGGAAAAGAAGAACAGCCTCATTCCAATTACATCCAACCACCCCATCAAGCACAGCAGGTATGTTGTAGGTTGTATTAACCAAGTGGTTAACATTGTTGGCCTTCTGCAAGACCATCAAGGTTTGGTATTCACCATAAGATCCCATAGAAGTGTGGAGTTTATTAAATGGTTGGTAGCAATAGCAATAGCAATAGCAATAGCAGTAGACTTATATACCGCTTCATAGGCCTTCAGGCCTCTCTAAGCGGTTTACAGAGAGTCAGCATATGCCCCCAACAATCTGGGTCCTCATTTTACCCACCTCGGAAGGATGGAAGGCTGAGTCAACCCTGAGCCGGTGAGATTTGAAACCGCTGACCTGCTGATCTAGCAGTAGCCTGCAGTGCTGCATTTAACCACTGCGCACCTGGCTTGGTATATTGTACTGCATTATTTTCTATATTTTATTAATATAATTTTTAATTGTTTTAACTATTTAATGCTGAGCTTTGTTCAGTTGTGTATAATGGGCAAAATACCAGAGTCACATGCAAGTGAGATGGGTGGCTATATGAATCAATCAATCAAACAAACAAAATTTGTATATTCCACTGGACTATTTTATTGCCTACTAAATGAGGATTTGAACTTCTTCAACCTTTGCCTGTCATTCTGATTGCTACACTCTGCAGACTTGGTCACTAGTTACATACCAACATTGCATCCTGTCTCCTTTTGGCACTCTAATCTGATTTCCAATAGCAAATGACAGGATAGTGTGCAATATTGTAATATAGCAACCATAAAAGGGTATTTATCCCATGTGTTCATCTGACCCTTAAGGTACATATTTTGCTCTTCCTATTTTTGATAATTATCGTCCTTCTATAATAGATTTTATTTCAGTATATTTGAAATTGGATCTCCTGTAGTTCAAAGCTAAATGCTTATTAAGAAAGCTGAAATAGTCTCATTTTATTTGGCTGAAGCTGTTGCTTTTTTACTACTCTTTTTAATTTTAGAAATATGAGGCTTTTTTCTTGCTGATATACTAATAATGTGAAATTTTTAATGAACATCATAATGATGTGGATGGATTCTGATTTTCCATCATTATCTACATTTAAATGACCACCCATGCTTATGAAAATAATTCATACAACTATAAATTTTCAGCATGAACACAGATAATTAAAATGACCAATCCTTCACCAAAGAACAAAAAGCAGGAGCTAAATCATTGCAAATATTTCTCAGTTCAAATTTCAGAATATTTCCACTTAGTGCCTTCTCTATAAAAAAATTTCTAATTCCCCCCCTAGTAACTACTATGCAAAGGATATATTCTCACTGTTCTTCTGTAAGCCTCCCTTATTCTTATCTGTCCTTTTCTACTTTCAAATTGCTGTAATATCATTATTACATGTTGTAACAGATATGAGTATCCAGGACTTCCAAAATCAATACTTACAATTTGATTTATTTTTCATGGTACAACCACAAAACATACTGACTTTACTGCCTGTACTTATGCATATTACAAATTACAGGTAGGCACACTGTCAAAAAGTGACACATTTCCAGAATCAAAAGGAGCCAAAAGGCCTTTTGGAATTACAGAGATCGCCAAACACCGTTTCCTGTTGTTTGGTTGACCTACTAGTTGTTTCTACCAGCCAACAGGAAAATGAATCTTAATTACAGCACTAGGAAAATCAATGAACTATAAGCTAACTTATTATAGGGGAGGAAAAGTGGGGAGGAAACTATCATATCACAAAAATGAGCAGTTGGATGAGGAAACCTGAACTCATTGGTAGTTTCATTTTGCAATGAATAAGGATATGCATTCAATTTCACAGTTACTACAATTGTTGGCTGAGAGGTACAAAACTAGCCAGATAAATGATTGAAGCATGGGAAACAGGCCCTCTGTCATCAATAGGAGTGCTGGTTTACCACTTTGCCTATCAGGTACTTAGGAGTTGAGAACAGATGCAGCACAAGGAAACAATAATTAACAACTAAATAGCCAACTATCAACTCTCTAATGAATAACCTAAAGCTACATACAACCAGGGTCCAGGAACCATATAAATACAATGAGAACAGCTCGGTGGACATTTTCTGGAGAGGAGAAGTTCCTTAATGATGGGCTCTCAGCATGGAGATTGGAGAAAAACCTTTCGTCCTTCTACATAAACTCCTTAATAATGAAAATGGCATAAATTAAATGGAAGAAAATGATCATGTTCTTTATCTATATGTCTTTGAAATTCAACCACTTCCTCCAATGTTATTAACATGGTAGGAAATATGAATGTACTGTTATCTAATTATAAACACACCCAGGTTTCCATTTATTGACATATGTAAATAAGCATCTCTACTAAACAAGGTTGAATGAAAGTAACTAAATGTCCAGAGAGTTTATTAAAATTGAACTAATGTCAATCAGTACCCATCAAATTTTTAGAAAATATTTATTTTATACTAGACAGTCTATAGCCCCTTGGCTCCTCATTTCAGAGATATTTCCTTATTGGATTCCTCATTGCCTTCAACACTGGCAAAGTTTAAAAGTTCTTAAAAATTCAGGGAGCTATTCAGAGATCTATTTGTCTTGAAAGCTGCCCATGCTGAATTATATAGTACAGTCAAACATTTACCAAAGGAAAAGTTTTATGATATTTTGTGTTATGTCATTAAAATGTTTGTGATAATTTATATTGTATGATGTTACAAAATGTTTTATGAAATTTTCCAAATTTCAATTCCACAGGAGTCATGGATTGATTTACATTACTTACAGAAATTTACATTATGTAAATTAGCCAATATGAGCTATCTTGGTTGGATAGTTTTGCCTTATAATGCACTTGATTGCAAAAGATAAGAGTTTGACAACTTATTTCAGAGTTATGTCCTGACCTAAGCAGAGAAACGGAATGACCAAGAGTAGATAAAAAAGCAGTGGGAGGGGGAGTGACTTCCAACTTTCTGCCAATTTTTCAATTGAGTTTCCTTGTAGGAAGCTGAGTGGGAACATCCACTGAAACCTCCCTCCCTCCCTCCCTCCTTTCCTTTCACCAGTTAATCAGAATAGAGCTGGAAGGGATCTTCTAGTCCAACCCCCTGCTCAAGCAGGAAACCCTATACCATTTCAGACAGCAAGCTGTCCGGTCTTTTTAAAGATATCCAGTGATGAAGCACTACAACCTCTGAAGGCAAGCTGTTCCAATGGTTAATTGTACTCACTGTTAGAAAGTTTCTCTTTAATTCCACGTTGCTTGTCTCCTTGATTAGTTTTCATCCATTGCTTCTTGTCCTGCCTTCAGGTGCTTTGAAAAATAAGTTGATCCTCTCTTCTTTGTGGCAGCCCCTCAAATACTGAAATACTGCTATCAGTCACTCTTCTCAGCCCATAACATCAGGCTTGGGCAACAAGACTGTCACAACCAATGAATCAACACTCAGTTAATTCACTCCCTGCCCCCAAAGCAGACTATGCACTTACAGAAAAATGCTATAAAAAAGAAAAAGAAAAAAAAAGTTTGTTCTCCCAAAGAGAAGGAATTAGTTGCCACAACGTTTATTGAATCAGATTTTTCTGGATGGTAAAAGTAATAACAAGAATTGGAATAGAGAAAAGTGATTAATATGGCAGGTCTATGATTAAAGATTAATAAAAGAAACTATATCACAGGTAATTTACAGCTTCTCTGCTTGCCAATTTTTTGTTTCAGGTTTAAAATTTGCCATAGCTCTCAGCTGTACTGTATTGCAGTGCTATATTATGTTCCTATTACACTAATCAATTATGAAAGCCCCAGAGGTATGGAGGAGAAAAAGGAAATCTTTTATCAAGAGCCAGTTCCTGTTTCCTGAATTGTGATACAACTCCAAATACTTTATTCCAGATAATAGAGTTCAGACAGACTTCGGGTAAGGAACAAAGAATAAATAATAACCACATTACATAGACAGGAACTCCAGTCATATACATGGCTCTGTACGTGGAAGGAAAAAGCAGATGTTTATCAGCCAATTACCTGAATATGAAGGATGATCAACATTTCTTATGATTTTCCAATGAGCTATAGCATTTCAAATGTTATATCAGAGTTCATAGGATACAGCACAAATTGCCATTCTAGTAATCATTTAAGTCATCATTTCCTGTACAAGAAGTGATCTCATGCAAAGTGTAAAGGTCATGGAATGGAGAAAGAGAAAAGGTGTACTGCTTTGGAATGGAATTTATGTTCTATTGAGCAAGTTCAGCCCTTTCTTTCAGAATCCCACTCATAAAATTAAATACCCATAACAGTAAAGGAAATGTGTGACTGTATTATTTTTACTTATGGCTCTCCACCAATCTTTTATTAATTTTACCCTGAGGAGCTAGGGTAAACTCCAGTTTGAAAAAAAAAAAGCAAATATTTTCTTTTAATTATTCCTCTAAGAAATTACTTAAAGGAGACTCACCCTGGGTCATGTAAAAGTGCTATCACAAATCTTTTTAGTTACAAACAAGTTAATGAAGAGATATATCTACTATCTAGGCATGGTGCCACAACAACCATTATTTGATTAAATAAAGCAAAGATTGTGCTTATAAAAGAGCTACATGTTTCCATGTGATCTGCAACTAAAATAAGTTAAATTTGTTGGAGATCACATGGAAACATCTGGCTTTTTTGGAAGCAACAAACAAAAATAAAGTTAAAAATTAAGCAAGCAAAAGATCCCTGAAATCAATGGAACAACCATGTTTAACTATGTATTAAACTGTAATTCATTATATTTTCTCTGTTATCAGTCCTGTTGTTTGCCATTAATTTATTAGAATTGAGAGATGGAAGGCAGGAATTAAAGAACACACACAGTATCTTATCTAGAACAGTTTAGGAAACTTCAGTATTTTCATTTTGTCTTATTTTAATTTTCAGGAACAAAAAGTACATGCTAAGGTTGGGTAGACTTTTCTGCATGAGACAATAATACACAATTTAAATGTGTAATATCTGTAGATCTAAGACATCAATGTTTAGATACCTAGCTGCCTGAAAAACAATTGAAAATGGTACACAAATAAAGTAAGATACTAATTTTGTATTGTTACCAAACAGGAATGAATAGATCTCCATTTTGTTGCACATACTGTTAATAGTAAAAGATTGCACTAAAGAATGTTTGTTTAAAGAGTCACAAGGAAAATAAATAATAGAATGTTATTATTTCCCTCACTCATATAAAACAGATGAATTTCTTAGGCATTGTCCAGAAAATATTTTTATCATTTGCTGTTCTAAATATTTGAATCCATTCCACATCAAAAATGTGGAGCACAAAATGTTAGAAAGAGGAACAAATGTCAATAAACAAATAGGCAAAAATTATCACTAGTTATCTGCTTAGTCTGCTTTGTGAGAGCAGAATCACATGAAGCTGTCTACCTTGACCTCCACCACTTTTTCAGTGTTAAATATCAGCTGGAAGAACGTGGGATCATTTTAATTTTAATGCTTCAAATATTACAAAAACTGAGGCCTCGGAACTTAACGTGCATTCCAGAACTGAATCCTGGTTTTAGTCTATCAATCACTTTCTAATTAGATCAGATTAGATGTTTTCCACTCCTAATCTATTTTAACATAATCTTACATAAAAATTTACATCAGCCTGATTCAGCCAATATGTGATAAAACATACCAGAGTGTATACACCATTACTGCCAATGGATGCTATCAGTTTATGGGGGGGGGGGGGGGAAAGACTTTTATCACCAATGCAGTAACTCAAGCTTTTCTCATTCATGGACTGGAGGTGAGGCAAGAGTTAGTTGGAATCAGATGGCACCTAAACTCAATCAAATAAATAAGTTAGGCTTTTTAAGGAGAAAACAACATTTTTATATAAAATATACTGTATTTTTCGCACTATAAGAAACATTCCCCACCCAAAAAAGTGGGTGGAAATGTTTGTACATCTTATAGGTTGAGAACCACTTTTATAGAGCAAATGTTCCCAAAGCCCCCCCACTGGCCCCCATCCTTCAGCCTTTGACTCCTAGCAGTTTGCCTCCTTATAGCAATCAGCCTGGTCAGCTTCAGCACAGCCTGATTTAACACGAGCAGTTGATTGGCAATTGGCCTCCCAGAATACTGCCAATCAGCTGTTCCAGGCTGTGAGGATTGCCACCACCCATCGCTGGCCATTGCTGCCCATCACTGCTGCTGCCACTATCACCACCTCTGCGCACCCCATTTTTATCCTCCACATGTCCGGTTTTTGGCCCGTTCCAGGCGGTTGTGATCGGTGGTGGTGGCGATCCCTGCAGCCTAGAATTGGTGGTATTCCAGGAGGCCAATTCAACCACTAATCATCTGCTCATCCTCAATCAGGCTGTGTTGAAGCTGTCCAGGCTGTTTGCAAGAAGGCTGGGAGGCAGAGGCAGATTTTTGTTGTTGTTGTCCTCTCCAAACGTTAGGTGCATCTTATGGTCTGAAGTGTCTTATAGTACAAAAATATGGTACGTTGCATGTAAGGTTTATAATTATGTGAATTGTTTACAATCTTCCTATGGGATGGATAAAAGAGAGGTCAGCCCAAGCTAATCTGTTAGTGGAACATTCTCAATTTCTTTTCACATCTTAGTGCAGATAAACCTTTCTATGCCTAATACAGAGTAAATTGTCCATATAAAGATTTTTTCCCCAAGAAAGAAATGTTGAACAAAACACTGAAACCTGGACACAAAGACTGAGCCAGTAATTTGTTTTGATAATATGAAGAAGATAGCCACTACCCTAAGTTTAATTGGCTAAAGTGCTTTTTACAGATGGTGGCCTTCACTATTCTCTTACCCTGTTGCTTTCCACTGCTTTTTGAAGGATCCTCCAGCAGTGTGATGCAATTATTCAGACCTAATGCTGTTTTTAGTCATGTTGATCACAAACATGAAAAGAAAGCCATGCTTTCTCCTTGTTAGATTTCTGGTGAAAGAATAAACAAGAAGTATCACAGAATCACAGAGCTAGAGATGGTTATTTAGATCAACAAGTCTGACCTTCTCCACAGTGTCAAAGGTGTCAGGTGCAAGAAACCAGTAGGCCAGGGTAATGTTCTAAAATACTGTGAGTTTATTCCATGCTACCTATACATAAGAATCTGGTCTACTAGCAGTCAGTCCAGATTGGTGGCAGATAAGAGTCAATGGGCTTCAAGAGGGGCTGGCCTATTTCAGGAGTGTAGAGACTCCAAACTGATGATGTTTGATCCACCCTTAGGCTTAGCCTGGTTGTCCCCTATGAAAGCATCCTAATAGATGGCTGTCTAACCCCTGTGACACAGACTTTATTTAATATGCTATATTTTATGGCTTTTATTCCAGTCATAGATATAGCTGATGCTCAATCCAGTACAAATGAAATTGATGGTTACTGTCTTCTGGAATGCTTCAATATAGTGCAATCTTATAGAACTAATGAAGAATATGTAATATTTCAAAGAAAACAGTTCAAACTGGCATATAAAAGCTATAGGAAAAGGTTCTAGAAATGCCTCTGATTCTAAGATTTCAAATAGCACTAAACAGAATGGCAAGACAATGCGTAAATATGCAAGCAAACAATGTGAAATCAAGAGAAGCAAACTAGATTAAAAATAAGAAGCTAGGAGTGCAAACAATAGATGGTTAGATAGAATATAATAGAATAGAGTAGATTAGCGTAGCTTAGCGTAGCGTAGCATAGAATAGAATAGGATAGAATAACAGAGTTGGAAGGGACCTTGGAGGTCTTCTCATCCAACCCCCTGCTCTGGTAGGAAACCCTACACCACTTCAGGTAAATGGCTATCCAACATCTTTTTAAAAACTTCCAGTGTTGGAGCATTTACAACTTCCAGAGGCAAGTTGTTCCACTGATTAATTGTTCTAACTGTCAGGAAATTCTAAGTTGCTTCTCTCCTTGATTAGTTTCCACCCATTTCTTCTTGTTCTGCTCTTAGGTGCTTTGGAGAATAGTTTGACTCCCTCTTCTTTGTGGCAACCCTGAGATATTGGAACACTGCTATCATGTCTCCCCTAGTCCTTCTTTTCATTAAACTAGACATACTCAGTTCCTGCAACTGTTCTTCATATGTTTTAGCTTCCAGCCTTCTAATCATCTTTGTTGCTTTTCTCTGCACTCTTTCTAGAGTCTCAACATCTTTTTTACATTGTGGAAACCAAAACTGAATGCAGTATTCCAAGTGTGGTCTTAACAAGACATTATAAAGTGGTATTAACACTTCAAGCGTTCTTGATTCTATCCTTATGCAGGTTAGAGCTCAGTGGTGGGTTTCAAATTTTTTTAGAACCTCTTCTGTAGGTGTGGCCTGCTTTGGGGAAGTGGCTTGCTGGCCATGTGACCTGGAAGGTGGCTGGCCAGCCATGTGACCGAGTGGGAGTGGCTTGGCAGTCGCGTGACTGGGTGAGCGTGGCCAACTTGTAAAATGTGGTGAAACTCACTTAACAACGCTCTTGCTTAGCAACCAAAATGTTGGCTCAGAAACTCTGGCATTTAAAGCACGCAAGTCTTTTTTTTATACACATAAGCACATCAACAGAATACATAAACACATTAACAAAAATAAACACATAACTTAAAAACAACATAGGAACAATAAGTTCCATCGTATATCATACAGCAGTTCCGAATCGGTTTCTTTGCAGTTAGTGTTTTCCCTTCTATACATTTCTATCTTGCGTTCATAATCTTGTTATTCATTATCCATTTTTATATATTTCTTTATTTATTTATACTTAGCTACTTATGATCAAGTATTATTACCTATATTGTGCTTTATATTTTTACTGTCATTTATTCTCTTACATACAGTTATAGGTATACATTCACATAGTTATTCTTTTTCTTTGCCATTCTTATTATTATTATTCCATTTAAAAGGTTATAAGGTATAATTTGGAATGTATTGTTTACCATCCTTCACACCTGCTATGACACCATCTTATTTTCTCTTTCTTTTCTTTTCTCCCTTCCTTCTCTGCTTCCTTCCTTCCTCTCCTTCCCCTTCTTCCTTCCCTTACTCCCCTACTTCTCCCCTCTTTCTTCTCCTTCCTACCCTCTCTCCTTCTTTTTCTGTCTTCCTCCCTCCTCTCCTTCTCTTCTCTCCTTCCACCCACCTCTCCTTACTTTTTTCTTCTTCCCCTACCTCTCCTCCACATTTCCTCTTCCTCTCCTACTATCTCTCCTTCTCTCTCTCTCTCTCTCTTCCACCTCCACTTCTTTCCTTTCCTTCGTCCCTCCATTCCCTACTTCCTTCCTCCCCTCCTTTCCTTCCTCCTTCCCTCCTTCTTTTTCTATTGTTATAGGTGTCTCTTTCAAATCCAGTTTATGTTTTCTTGAGGATGTTATTTCCACAAGTCCATTTTTTTCATATCATTTCCTTTTCCTCTATCATTCTACAGTCTATATGCCAGCTATCATCTGATTTGATTTCACCAATCATGACCCCCTTGTTTTACTCATAATTATTATTTTTGAGAGTTGTTCTATTCTTTCATTGCTTTTTATTTCTTTGCTCCATCCATCTATACAATTAACCCTATCTGGTCTACTTTCAATTTCTTAGGAATATTAAACATCTGGGCTCTTTTTTTTAGTGCGTTCAGTCCATTCAAGTTTATTGACATAATGGTTATTTTTGATCCATCTTTAGCTGAAATTGTTTCTTTTACTTCTGGTTTGTATCTGACTTTTCCCTCTCACACCTTCCTTCTCTGCTCTCTCTCTTTCTTGCCTCTGTTCTTCTCTCCTGCTTCTTCTGCTGTCTTCTAATGTTTCTCTCTGACCTCTGCATTCTAGTTCCTCTTTGCTTCCTTGTTCTTCTTCCCTATTGCAGTGTTCTTCATAGAATTTGTGTGCTTCTAAATTCTCTATCTTATATCTTTTTCCTTGCCAAGATACCAGAACCCCTTCTGGTACCAACCATCTGTAGATTATTCTATTTTTATTTAACTCGTTTGTTAAAATTGGTATTGCCTACGTTGTTCCCGAATTCTCCGTGGGATCTGTTTAAGTGTGGTCAGCTCTTTTCCCTGTAGTAATCGTCTCTTCTCTAGTTTTTTTGTACACTTCATCTCTGGCAGTTTTCTTAGCGAATCTTACATGTACTTCTCTCGGGAGTCTATTTTTTCTTGCATGTTAGTATTCACCCTGTAAGCCTCATCAATATTCCCTCTCACTTCCTGTTCTTTTTTTGCAGAAATTCAGTGAGGGTATTAATCATTTTTTCTTTCAGGTCTTCCTCCTTCTCTTCCGGTATGTTTTGAAATCTTAGGTAGAATGCCGCTTTTTTGTTTTGAAGTCGGATTATTGATAATTCTAATTCCTTATTAAATTGTCTATATTCTATTTCCATCTTTCCCATCTCTGATCTGAATGTTGTATTTTTTCTTCCATACATTGAATTTCTGTTGATTGATTGCTAAGGCATTCTGTATCTTTTCGACTTTATCATCTACCTTCTTGATAGTTCCTTTCAATTCTCCCATTTCATTTTTAATTCTTTATGATTCTTCCTTGTCTTCTTGGCTTTTTGCCAAAGTCTCCTGTATCAATTGGAGCATCGATTGCATGTTCTGCATCGTTGGTGCTGGTCCCGCTGATGCTGCCATCTTTTCAGCTTTCTCCAACCCCCACGCACTCTCGATTGACCTTGATTTGAGGAGGGGGTGTTGCTGAACTCACATTGGGTATGGTCTTTTTCCCTAATTTTACTGAGGTTGCCATTTTTAACCCCATATTTGTCCTTGCCCACCATTGGCTATAACTTTAACCTTGTTTGTACTTATCAGTATATCAATAATATAAATAATTGTATATCCAATATTCAGCAACAATTCAACTATTAACCTTCCTTGATATCACCTTTCAATACTTAAAATTCCTATGTAGTATTCTATTTATTAATTTGATTAATATATATTATAAATTTATATCACACTCTTATCTTATATCAATAAATGTTTTTCAATTTTATTGGTTATACAAGTATTCAATTCTGATAATTAGTCTCTCTATGTTCTCTTACGACAAGCTTCACCATTCAAATTTAAAGTCCACTAGGTGTCACTCTCTCCTTAGTGTCACTGTTAATATCCACGAAGCAAAAGTCTATTTCCAGACAGATCTCTATTTATTGTCTCTGGCACTGTTCCAAACTCTTAGTCAGATAAATATCAAATAGTTAAAAGTTCAACACAGCAGCAGAAGGACTGGTGAGCAGAAAAAAAATAACTCTGTTTACCAACCCACCTATTAAGCAGTCACTTCTTTGAAACTTCCAACTCTTTTCGGCAACTTTTATCTTCTGAAGTCCATGTCGGGTTTTCGTTCTTACTGTGGCTGATCTTTAGGCTCTTCCGGCTGTCCCTTCCTGTCCGTTCTAACACAGCGTCTCTACTCCGCTCCTTCTTGGCAAAATTGTACTGTAAAAACAGCCTCTTTTCCGGCTACTTCTTCTTCCAGCTCACCCTCTCTGCCAGTTTCGCATTGCTCTCCTCTCTGGATTGTCAGCAATAATAACAAGCATCTGATTTCAACTGCTTCTATCTCTGTTCTTCTTTCTATGTGGCTGCCATTGCTAAGGTCCTAACCAAAAGGTAGGCTATTTCTTCACCTGTTTAGGGGGTTTCTCCTATCCGCAGGGGATTTGCCTTATCACCCCAGCGTCTACAGAGTATCCCCTTTGATCTGCTGATCTCTTTGGGATCAGCAGTGCTCCAAAAAAGAACCCAAACTAAGAGGTTAGAGTTAGGGGTTAGGAGAGCTCCCTTACCCCACTCTAAGCACAATGACATCACCACTGGAAGCCTCTAAAGCACGCAAGTCTTACAGCTGTCAAGTTACAAGACCCTTGCACTCCTAACCCTTTATGAAAAAAACTCCAGGGATATTCAAACTTGACAGTTTTAAGACTTTAAGATTTGGATATGACACTTGGAGGTGGGCGGGGTGATTGGTGAGTCAGCCAATCAGTGAGCGCTGGGCGGGGCAAGCGTGGTGTGGATGGGCGGGGGAGGGAGCTGGAACCAGTTCTAAATGGCACGGTAGATTTGTGGAACCTCTTCTATAGATTTAGGCAAGAAACATTTAGGCAAGAAAAACAAAATGCACAGGTACAGTATATGTGAAACCTTGCACAATAGTAGTAACTATGAGAAGGAACTTGGTTTCACATATACTGTACCTGTGCATTTTGTTTTTCTTGCCTAAATGTAGAACCTTACTTTTTTCACCATTGAATTTCATTTTGTTAGCTAGCGCCTAATGGTCAAGTCTATCAAGATTCTTCTGTATCTTCAGCCTATCTTCTGGAGCAATGGGTATTCCTGCCAACTTGGTGTATCTGAAGATTTGATGAGTTCCCCATCTATCCTCTCATCCAAGTCATTGATGAATGACTAAAAGGGATATAGAGAAAGTTGGAGTTATTGGTTTCCCATTCTAAAAATAATCTGAATGCTGTGGAGATTTTTAACTAGAACAAAATCTTATAACAGTGTTTTCTATAAAATTGAATGAATATAATACTCAGAATAATCAGCCCATTGCAAACTTGACTTTTGATAATGGATATTGAATAAGGTCACTGATCCCTGTGGCGCCTCTCTGAGAACAAAAACCTATCACAGCATGCATGGGGAAGAGCATGAAAATATAATTAAACAGGAGAGAAAAATCACTGGACTCATTTTACTAATGTCAGTACCAATAAAATAAAATGTATTGCTTTTAAAAAAATTCTTGCTTGGCAATTGAACAAAACAATGACATTTGGTAGCTGCTTATACATCCCAGAGGAAAATTGTTGCATGAGAGAATATAATTGAAATAGGTACTACTAATACATAATGAAGTTGGAAATTCAGTTTTTAGAGAGAGAAGAGTGACCACCCAAGAAGTTTATAAACAAGATGTCCTAGGATTTTTAAAAAAAAGTTTCAAAAATTTAATCAACAGGTTTATCTAAAGTTCCTTATGAGATACCTTAATTGTACCATAAAAAATTTTGAAAAAATCATCTGAAATGGTATAGGGTTTAGGGAGTGCTTATATACATATATACTTATTTTTGGATATATACTTCTAAATATATCACTGAGGGCCATCCTACACAGTCCCATTCCTTCTTCCAGTCCCCAAAATAGTTTGATGTGCCACCCAGAACCTAGCTACATAATCTTCAAATAGGGACACTTCTTCATCTTCACCTTGCCTACTCCTCTGATACCAAATTGGACCTCCAAAGTCCATTCAGAAATTATTGTAGTATTTGATGCAGACATGGATACCAGGTCACAAAAAATTAATGATACCTGACAAGTAGCTCAGAAAGCAAATTCCAACCCTCCCCCCCCCCAAGAAACTCTCAGTAAAGCCTAAGAAATTGAAGGGAGAATTAAAGAGACATCCTGTAAGCCTTAGATAAAATGTTTCAGCTAATATTACAAGTGCAAGAACAAAATAAATTCTGGGAAGAGGCTGATAGACAGAATAGTTTAGAGCAGTGATGGCTAACTTTTTCTGGACTGAGTGCCCAAAGCATGCATGCCCAAACCACCAAAATGCAATGTGCGTGTGCCCCTATGCATTCAACCCATGTCCCCATGCATGTGCCCCCTATATGCACCCCACCTCTGCATGCACACATGCCCCTGTGTACACCCCTGTGTATGTGCATGCCCCCCCATGTGCCCTGCCCCCGTGCATGCATGCATGCCCCCCACATGCCCCCCTGCATGCACAGCAGAGACCCCAAAACCACCTGGCCACTGGTAGACATGTGCACATGCGCAACAGAGCTGAACTGGGGTGATGGCTCTTGTGCCCACAGAGAGGGTGCTGCATATTACTCCAAGAATAATCCTAGGAATTTATTTCAGTTTACCTTCTAGGAATATTAGATTCCAGTAAAGTGAAAGAGACAATCTTACATTGGTGTAATTAACAAATTATGCATACAGGCAGAGATTTAGGAAATGCCCATTTGTAGCTCAGAAGGAGCCAAAAAAATTTGAGTTTAAATAGCTGATCAAGTTGGTAAATGGTTATAGTTAGCACAGTTTCTACAGAACCTGTAAATATTTGGATAGTTCAGGTACCATCCAGAGACAGACAAATGCACAGCAGAGTTGGTAGAGGATTGTTTGCAGGAATAAGGAAGAAGTGGTTGGCCATTAGCAAAGAATCAATAAAAACGGAGAAAGAGCAGACTCAGGAATTTAAGAATGCTAACACATTAGTTTAAAAAAGGCAAAAGGAGCCAAGATATACCAGGTTAAAAAGCAAAAGACCATGAAATCTATTCCTTTTTGGGTACAAAAGATGGCTAAGTAACTTTGACCCAGTGATTCTGTCTCATCCCAGCTCACTTCACAGGGTTGTTGTTGTGGGGAATATAGGAGGAGAAGGAATACTAGGTATATTTGCCATCTTGATTATAGGCAAAAACAACAAAGGCAGGGTTAAAAAATGATGGAGATGTGAGTAGGAGGAAAAGGTATGTACAGTATATGGCAAGGCTGATCTTATGACATGAATCTTTATTGCTATAACATCCAAAATGCATCTAAGATGCAAGGAAGGGTAAATGGAAGAAATATTCAATGTGACAAATACAGGTAGCCCCTAACACTAGTGTACTGTCATCAGGTTAGAACTTTCTCAGACTAGGAAAGCATGTTCTCCTATATCTTTTGTGGAATGATATGGACATATCTGGTTAGAAAGCAAAGGAATCATAAAAGATATTCCTGTAGGGATTGTACCATGATCAGTACCTCTGAGGGAGAAAAGTGGTTCAGAATATGAAAGAAAAATTGTCTTGTGATGTGATGAGCACATTTTTATACTATGTCATCAGTTGGGACACAGGTAGAGGAGCGTAAATAGAGAAGCAAACCTATCAGGTGTTGGTAACAGTAATAAAGCTTAAGTGATAGATTGGACTTAAGGCATAAAGAAAGGAGTTAGTGTAAAATCAGAAAGCTGATTATCAATGGAAATATGGCTCTTGGAGCAGATTAGAGTTTAAGAATCATCTATATTTGTCCAGATGAAAAACACAGAGAAATCAAATGACTGCCATTCAAGTAAGGAATCAGTTTCAGAAGTGAAAAAGAAGCCAAAACCACAAACCACATGACAATGCACAAAAGCCATTCAAAGTGTAATTTGAATGGACTCTCATCTCTACCTCCAAGCTTATTTTGAGGAAGGTGCCCATGCCAGGCTGAGCTGCCTTCATAGACATGGGATGATGTAACGTTCTCAAGATGGTTTTTTTTTACCCTGTGTGTCAAAATCAGTCTCAGCGACACATAAGTACATAGAAGCTTTGTGTCTAACTAAAACATCTGGATATACTGTAGATCAGCCTTGTCAGTGAAACTATATAAAAAAGACAGAAATGTTAAACAATAGACTGGAAATTGTTGAACAGTGCTGGAGTTCTATTTCAATACTATTCACTGGAGTTATTGTATATATCAATAAGCAGGTGGAAATGAATCTGCAGCTGAAGACCCAGCAGAAGAAAATGGGATTTGAGGCTGTTATGACCAGATTGGTTGGTGGAAAGAACTGTAGCTTTTGGAGCACGCATCAGATGTCTGCAGAGATAATTTGACAAGTTGTTGGAATCCAAAAAGGAAATAATTATCTTTCCTGCTTTCTCTCTACTTCCCTAGTTCAAAAATGAGCACAGAAGTGAAAGTACTAAAAGACGCTTCCTGAGATAGAAACAGGAGTGAAAAAGATAAATCACTATAGAAAACCAAAATGAAAAGATCCATCTATAATGGTATGTGCATATTTATTAAGCTATGTGAGATGGAAATACACACACATTATTTCCATAAATGCACTGCAACAATAAAAAAAAATCCCTGTCCTTTCCCCATACTGTATTCTTTTATCTCTAGCTTAGCAAAGTTAAGTCAAAGGTTCTGTTGAATTTCAAGGCAATGAGTATCAAACATGAGTACTAAAAGTTTTCTTCCAAGGCAGTATAACAAATAGTACAATAACATAATATGATACAGCAATAAATCATATACAGAAATACTGTGGAATAGTAATATAGCCCAGGTAAGCAATCACAAAGTATTAACAAAAGAGACCAGGATAAAAAAAAGTTATGCCCCTTCTGCCTCTAAGGTAACCTTAGAGAGAAGATGGGTGGACCACTTCAATGCAGTTAGATCTGCATTGAAGTTCTATCCAATGGAGATTCCAAATTTGCTTATGGAGGTTCTGAACCATCATTGACCAGATGATGGTCTCATCTCACAGGATTTTACAAAACAAGGAGAATGTTAATCTGATATTGGAATGCTTTGCCTTCCTGCTAGGAATAAGACTATCAAGTGTAAGGATTATCTCAGGTAGCAATGAGTTCATCTCTATGTATTGGGGCCTCTGTTTCTCAAGGTTAATTGCATTGAAGATGAGAAAGATAATCCTACTGACACAGGTTTAGTTTAGTTTAGTTTATTATTTATAGGCCGCCCTTTTCCCTGAGGGGACTCAGGGCGGCTTACAATTTATAGGGAAGGGGATACAAGACAATGAAACAATAAACATGAAAACAGTGCAAGTAAAAATAAAACACAACATTCATCATTCGGGTGGGGGCAGATTACGATCTTTATCCCCAGGCCTGACGGGATAGCCAGGTCTTGAGGGCTGTGCGGAAGGTCTGGAGGGTGGTGAGGGTACGAATCTCCACGGGGAGATCATTCCAAAGGGTCGGAGCTACTACTGAAAAGGCTCTCCTCCGCGTAGTTGCCAGTCGACACTGACTGGCAGATGGAACTCGGAGGAGGCCTGATCTGTGCGATCGAATAGGTCGCAAGGAGGTAATTGGCAGGAGGCGGTCTCTCAAGTACGCAGATCCACTGCCATGAAGGGCTTTATGGGTGGTAAGTAGGACCTTGAAGCGCACCCGGAGATCAACAGGTAGCCAGCGCAGCTCGCGGAGGATGGGTGTTATGTGGGCAAACCGAGGTGCACCCACAATCACTCGCGCGGCCGCATTCTGTACTAGCTGAAGTCGCCGGATGCTCTTCAAGGGCAGCCCCATGTAGAGCACGTTGCAGTATTCCAGCCTAGAGGTCACAAGGGCCCGAGTGACTGTTGTGAGAGCCTCCCGGTTCAGGTAGGGTCGCAACTGGCGCACCAGGCGAACCTGGGCAAATGCCCCCCTGGTCACAGCCGTCAGATGGTGGTCGAAAGTCAGCTGTGGGTCCAGGAGGACTCCCAAGTTGCGAACCCTGTCTGATGGGTATAAAATTTGACCCCCCAGCCTGAGTGATGGAACACTAACCAAATTATTGGGAGGGAAACACAACAACCACTCGGTCTTCTCCGGGTTGAGTACAAGCTTGTTAGCCCTCATCCAGTCCCTAACGGCTTCAAGACCCCGGTTCATCACGTCCACCGCTTCATTGGGACAAGATAGAACAAAGCATAACTAAAGATACTTTAATGATTAAAACAAATGCTTAATTTTGTGATACAATATTGAACCATTACACAAAACTATAAAAACCTGTAGAATTCTATGTAATATGCATTTAAGGGGAAGATGTACCATCACTATTCATGTCTTCCTTTTCAGTCTTGTAAAATCATCACCACACCTCCTAACATAGGTAGACCAGGTTCTACTATACTATAGACAGATTTAGCAGTCAATGGGGCCAATTTGAGTCCTTGGAAGCCGACTAGAAAGATTCTCAGTTTGTGAGAGGGGAGCCAGAAGGTGAGATGTGAATTTTTTGCTCCTTTCCTTTGTGATGAACTGGTCCTGTTTCTCACCTAGCAGTATCACATACACATGTTTTTTTTCTTAAACTCTTCTTTCTCTCTAGGCAGTTTACAAGAAAAAAAGAAGAATTATTTTTAAATTATCTTTAATAAAGTCATCATAATAAAACCAACAAGGCTTAAGAACAAAAATGTAAAGCCACTTTTTAATATGTAAAATAAAAATAACAGAACAAGCCAGTTTGGTCCCTTTATAGATTATCTTATAAATGTCTAGTTTGATTAGGCATATCATTAATCATTAATATCATTAGCATGTGGAACAGCCAGAAATACCTGAAGGAAAGAGTCAAATGACATGAGAGAAGGATGTCAAATTTTGGTAGACTGACTAGATGGAATAACTGCTAGACCTGAACTGTCCATAATAAATATTGAAGACAGTTTTTGAAACTAGAATGATTTGAAGGCCTGCATGAATGTTCAGTGCTTCTAATCAATACTATGCATGATTTCTGTACAGGTAAATAGGCTTTAATGTCTAAAATGAACTACATTGGAATGGACAGTGTCATCTAAATATGTACAGAGAGCCTTCAGTCCTGGGACATAATCAGGGAGTTCTAGATTCAAGTTCCCTCAATTACAGAGAGCACTCTCTCTCTCTCTCTCTCTGTCTCTCTCTCTCTCTCTCTCTCTCTCTCCCTCCCTCCTTCCCTCCCCCCTCTCTCTCACCTCGCCCTCCCTCCCTCTCAGCCTTGAGTCCTAGTGATCATTTACCCAAGTCCCTGCAGTTTCCTTGGCAAGATTTCAGAATCTGATTTGCTACTGCCTGGTTACTAGGGCTGAGTGAGGACTAGCCCAGGTTTACCCAGCTGGCTTTGTGGCTAAGGTAAAAGCAGAACTTACATATTCCTGATTTTTAGCCTGGTCTCTCCTGTTTATTCCAGAGATAAAGATTCCTGTGTATTTTGAATTAGTTATGTTATTTGGGTCATCTGTCCCTCAGCCCAACCTATTTCATGTATTTGCTGTTGTGGAATTCTAATCCAATATAATTTGTGTGGAATATAATACAAACGTAACTTATTTAAATAATTACAGCAGAGTTTTGAATTAAATTCAGGTAAAAGGCTGTATATAATTAATCTAAATCCCAATGTTTATATGTTTATCAAGGTCAACATTCTTTTGTTTGCGTGAATTGTACTTTTAAGATAGATAGATAGATAGATAGATAGATAGATAGATAGATAGATAGATAGATAGATAGATAGATAGATAGATAGATAAGTTTATTTATATGCCGCCCTTTTCCCTGGGGGGACTCAGGGCGGCTCACAATCCAAGAGGGAGGGGGAGACAAACTTTTTAACATATAAGACAATAAGACATATAAGAAATTGGCTTTGGCTTTTATTTCGTTGTATACATGATGTACAATGACAATAAAGGCTATATACTATTATTGTTCTTGTCAGGATGATGTTGCAATATAAAAGCAAGCAGATACTTGAAGTATGTTTTTTCCTAAGAGGAAAAAAGGTAAAAGCACAATTCTGATACTGTTAATAGGGGGTCAGCCTCATCTTCCACAATGTCCGAGGTTGCTACATGGGTACTCTGAGTTCCTACCATCATCCAGCTAATCTTTGTTGCCCCTGTTAGAGCCCCTGACTGCTGAGCCTGGCACCCATCTGTCTCTCCGTTCAGCATTGGCACTCAGCCAAACAGCTGAGGTGATGGCTGCTATTATCAGCAAGCCAGGAAGCATGATTCAATGGAATCAAGGCTTACAGAGGTGGCGATTATCAGTGAGTTCCCTGGGGTCATGTTAAACTGCCGAAATGAAACTTATCTTTAATGGATGGAGGAGCAGATCAGTGGGGAGGGGGTTGCTTGGGAGTCTTTGACTTTATGCATTCCAATAGGGCACTGGTGATAGGCTCAGGGGGGGAAAGTGGAAATGTGGGAGGGATTGGCCACTGGATGCTGGGTGGGATTCAAGGGATTGGTTTATAAGGTGGAGGGGAGCAGGGAGCAGCAGCTCCAACAATTATTAGCAATAGCAATAGCAGTAGACTTATATACCGCTTCATAGGCCTTTCAGGCCTCTCTAAGCGGTTTACAGAGAGTCAGCATATTGCCCCCAACAATCTGGGTCCTCATTTTACCCACCTCGGAAGGATGGAAGGCTGAGTCAACCCTGAGCCGGTGAGATTTGAACCGCTGACCTGCTGATCTAGCAGTAGCCTGCAGTGCTGCATTTAACCACTGTGCCACATTCCATTTTTGCAAGAGTTTGGTGGTCAGTTAGTACCAATGTGATAAAGAAGCATGTAAACCAGGATTGGTATTTTTTTTAATTGTTTCATTGGATCCTTGACATAGGATGTACATTCAGGAGTTAGTTGATTCTGATTTTTTTTACTTTTAAGAACACAGTATTGCAAAATCTATTCTTCTATCTATCATCTACTATCTATCTATCTATCTATCTATCTATCTATCTATCTATCTATCTATCTATCTATCTATCTATCTATCTATTTATCGATCTGCATATATTCTCCCCTTATTAGAGAGATTGCCAGGGAGGGCAGACAATTTTTATCTAGGATTTCTCCTCCAGGACACTAACCCGGTTACCACGTATGCAGTGGCAAAGTTCTGTGCTGCTGCAATGTCCATAAGAAAAAAATTGGCTACAGTATAGTACCATTTTGTACCAATTATCTGGAAATACCTTTAACAATCTTTGGACCATAATGTTATTATCCACTTTTAATGTAAATACTTTTAATTATATGTAATGTTAGTATTTTTAATATAGTGTAAAGACAAATATATATTGCTGGTATTTGACCGTAATAAAGATCTTACTTAATCTATCTATCTATCTATCTATCTATCTATCATCTATCTATCTATCTATCTATCTACTATCATCTATCTATCATCTATCTATCTATCTATCTATCTCTATCTATCTATCTATCTATCTATCTATCTATCTCTATCTATCATCTCTCTATCATCTATCTATCTATCTATCTATCTATCATCTCTCTACCTATCTATCTGATACTCATCATATCTGATGGCTGTGGATTCCCTAATTAATTATTATGTAAAAACATGTTATCATTCTTGAATTTCTTGCATTTAATTTCAATGGCTGTTCCGGGGATTTGAGAAAATAGAATCATTTATCTTGTTTTCCAAATCTGTACCATTGTCCACATTTCCTGCTTAATTCCTATTAAGCTAAGAAAAACCCAACCAACCCAACCAACCCAACCAACTCAACCAATCATCTTTACCAGATGCTATTTTAGCTCCCTAAACATTTTAGTAGCTGTTTCTTTCATCTATAGAACTTTATAGAAGAACTTTATTTAAAAGGTAAAATATACCAGAGTACTGCATATAATATCCTAATGGATCCATAATATTGAATTTACTTCTTAATAGTCAATGTCATATTGTCAAGTGAGTAAAGTGAAATTACAAAGCAGAAAGTATGGATTATAGAAACAAGTAGCATCATAATTCATACTCATACAAGATACTAAGATGGTTAATTTTGGTATTATTCACCTAATTTCAAATACTGTTCCCCATGTGACTTTCTGTAAATAGCTTTAAGTAGAGTTAGCTGACCACTTATACTTTACACTCATTTAAAGCTGGCATATTTTGATTTATGTAAAATATTTTAGGCATGCTCACAGAGCCAATAGTTATAAATCTTTCACTGTGTCTGTATCTATAGCTCTATAAGATAGCATATAAAAACATAGAAAATGTTATCAGCAAAGTAAAAGCTTCTTGAAGCAGAAAAATGTCAAGGGAAAGTACCATTTCAATGATAGAAAAAAGTACTACCTACAATATATTTTGATTAAATTAAGCTAGAATATACATCATAGTTTCAGGGCAAGTAGAATGAGCTTGAAATTGGAAAATAATAAACATTTAGATTTTTCTCCAAGCTTATATTATCCTGTAAAATTAAGCAAAAATTGTCATTGAATCACATTTTCTTTACATTTTCTTTCCTAGAATAATGTGTGTTGAATTTTAAATAAAAACCATTCTGAGCTACTCAGTTAAAAAAAAATCTGTTCATAAGAAGTTCTTCAGTTAGTTAAATATTTATGATGGCCTGATTCATGTTTTCAAATTGCAGGATCTAATTTAGCTTGATGTATTTCTCAAACAGATGTAGATGTATTTAAACAATGAGTTCTTTTAAATGTTCTTTTTATGTTGCAAAGTCAAAATGCCTTTCCAATTCTTGAGGGAATCTACTTCTACATGCCAATGGAATATAATGGAAGGGAAGTTCTTTTGCTTCACTCTGCCTAAAGGAGAACTGATTAGTTGTAGAGATGAGAACTCCTGGGGTTAGGGAGAAGAGCCACAGGATGAGGAGGAAATGTTTGAAACTCTTTTCAAGCTTTCCAAAAACACTTCTATGGAAGATTCCTGTACATCAGCCTTTTCCTAAATATTGCTTGTTAGAACAGTATTTTGGCTCAAATGAATTGAGGTCTCACTTAAGATATAACTAATAAGCCAATCTGCAAATGTGGTTATTTGCCAGATGGCTCCCGTCTAAATTTTAATTCACAAGAGACATTCCATCAATCATTCCAGTGTACAGAATCAGATTGTTGGAAAGAACAGTTTCAAAGCTCTGCCAAATGGCAATTGCCATTTTAGTTTTGGATGTGTAAGAGAGCACAATCAAATCATTTCTAAGGTTACCCTTTAAAATATTTCCAGTGAAGTTTGCTAATAGTGCCACCTGTCAGCTGCTGGAGGGGGCAGTTAAATCATCCCACCACAGGCAGCTGGCAAACTAATATATCATAAAATATAATTGGTTACTGCTTTCAGTACTTGTGTCTCAGCCAGGAAGTAATAGAATATTTGTGATCCTAGTCACAGGTCCAGAAATCATTCTTACCTTCCTGCTATTTGATTGTGGCTCATGGGATTCATGAAGTATGCTTCTTGAGTTCCTTTTTGTAAATCTCTCTCTTCTTCTTGAAATACTAGTTCATCTCTTCTTTATCTCTTGGCACTATAGATCACTTGCAGGGAGGAATTAGACTCTATAATCTTTTTGTTCTTTTCTTTAATACCTTCCTGATTATAGCAATGAAAAATCAGTATGAATGAATCATTTTAAGCAGCATCCTTGGGCAGTGGATGTACTCTGAGAAGTTTCCATATTTTATTCTAGAGACAGCCAAACTTTCAGAGACTGGGGTTACACAATGGATCTGGATGGAGGACAAAGACCTCATCTCATATGACAGAACTCAACATGAACATTGATTGAATTTTTATTTTCTTGATTTTAAGTTTAGACTGTAAAGTGTGTTTTTTTAAAAGCAACATTAAACCTGTTTTAGGGCTATTTCCATGCTTCCTGCCTAGTTTGGGATAACCTATGTCATTGATTTTGTTGTCAACTATAGGAATTGATGTCAAGAATTCCAATGCAGTTTTGTGTAATGTCTGGTTTCAGAGTGCCATAAAATTATGTTTTCACTTTGGGGAAAGAATATTAGTAGGCTGTCTATAAACAAGGTTTGGGGTTTCAAAAAGTCTGACAGCTGCAGACTTTTTTGCCCCTCTCTACTGCTTATCATTTTTGCTTGTTTTGGTTTTTAAGATTTCTCTCTAATTCTTCCCTTTTGCTCATGTTGAGCATAGCCCATTGTTTGCTGGTTCTTATGCTTGTGCCATAGTGATAGAAAAGGGGAAAATAGATGCTCTGTTTCAACCGTGGCATGTCCTTATCTAGCACTAAAATCCCAGAACTATAATATTTCTCCAATTTAAAATCTCCAATTTTAAAAGAGTATAAAACTATAAATGGCTGTTTAGGAGCTAAAGGATTCAATGCAGCATGCCTCTAAATATACATTGCAATATAACATGCATGCATGTATTAGAACCTTGCTTGTTGATTTCTCAAATAGAACTGAGCTGAATAATCAGTTCAATAGATAGTGGAACTAACTGTTGACCATTGACTTGACACAGCAAAGCTCTTTTTATATTGGTTACATTCATAAGTAGTTGTTGAAGACTAAATTCCATTGAAACCAGTGAGTGTACTAATGCAAGTGAAAATAGCAAAAGAATAATAGAAGCACGGATATAATAATTTCAGTCAAAGAGAAGGAGGAATAGGTATTTACAGGATAACTAAACTATTTTTGGCAAAGCATCAATATAACTCATGGTAAGACTGTAGCGTAATGCTATATTTAAAATAATTGTGCATTTAGACTAAAATATCATATTCAATTTCCTTTCCCTGGAAATGAGCCACTTGTGTATGTAGGTACATGTGAATGTGTGTTAAAAATATATCCCAGTGGCCAAATTAGATGCTAAAGACTAACTGCTTTTGATTTCTAGCTCTGAACAAATACATTCTTTGAAAAAGTGGCAGTGGAAATAATTTTAAAATATTTTTTCAGGAAAACATTTTTTTAAAAATGGAGTGGGAATAAACATAACAGCTGTCTGAAACTTTGCAAAGCAGTCATGGATAGACAAGTGAAATGTTGTTTATGCTCTATATACTCTGGAACATATTTTCTAAATGCACAACCTTGTAATTGTGACAATTGTATAATTATATGAATAATAATCATTGGAGCATGCTAGTCAGTCAAGATCAGATTTGAAGTGAGATTCAATTTACAGTTTAACAATTAAAAGCAAAAATAATAAGATCTAGTTTAAATGGATTTGAATATTTTGATAGAGAAAATTTTTTATTTATTTACTTTCTTCATGCCATTATGTTTATGTATAACGTGACCTGAAATGATGGTAGCATTTCTTAAGCAAGATTCTGCTTCCTGATATGCAATATCACAATTTAAGTAAATGTAATCATAATTATCCAACTCTCTAAGAATACTTGTAGGAAGACTTCAACACATGTTTTTTTTTCCTTTACCAAAAAGTAGAGTCATTGAAACAGAGTAAATTTAGATCTGATAGCTTTCTGTTGTCATTTAAGAAAGAAAACAATTATAGCAATTAGACAGAATATACATATATTTATTTTGAATATTCACAATGCATGAGTGGAATAATAAAACTATGTAAATTGCAGTGATGTGTAGTGAGGTTTATGGCTGGTGAGGAAAAAAGAAAGAAAGTGGCTTTTGGTCGCTCCACCACTATGTCCAACATAGAAGTGTCCCACCTCTATGTCAGACATAGCGGCAGGGCGGCCAAAAGCCACTTTCTTGAAAGCGGCTTTTGGCTGCCCTGAAAAGCCGCTTTCTAGAAAGAAAGAAAGTGCCAGCCCACCAGCAGAGGTGGGTAAAAGACCCGTCTCTGCTGGTGGGCTGCCCCGACACAGAGAAAGAAAGCTGACGGGCTGGCCCTCTCTTCTCAAACAAGCCGCTTTCTAGAAAGAAAGAAAGAAAGAAAGAAAGAAAGAAAGAAGAAAGAAAGAAGAAAGAAAGAAAGAAAGAAAGAAGAAAGAAAGAAAGTGTCAGCCCACTGCAGGGTGGGTAAAAGAGCCGCTCTGCAGGCGGGGCTGCCCCGACACAGAGAAAGAAAGCTGGTGGGCTGCCCTCCCTGCCTCTCCTACCCCCTTCCCTCTGAGTGAAGAAACAAACAAACAAACACACACCACAAATTACTTACAATTACTTACAAATTACATTAATTTTGAATTCCTCTCCCTCCCTCTGACCCACATACCTTTTCCAGCTGTTTCACAATCACAGAGGATTTCAACTCTGCTCTTGCCTGCCATCATGAAAATGTAAAAATATAAAAGGAAAAAGGCAAGAGCTGTTGAGGTCAGGCTGGGTTAGCTGCTGCCAGAGTCACCAATGGATGACTCTGCTTAACTAGAGGAGGCAAGAGAACCACATGCCTCATCTAAATAAGGAAATTTTCAGCTTTTAACCCTTGCTTAACTCTGCTCGAGTGATCATAAAGTTAGACTAAATGAGGCAAGTGGTTCTCCCGCCTCCTCCTGTAGACGGCACCTTTTTAGAGGCTTTTTTAAACAGTTAAGCACTAAGCAGAGTCATCCACTGTGACTCTGGCAGCAACTACCTCAGCCTTTTTCCTTTTACATTTTTTTCCTTTTCATGATGACAGTGGTGAGGCTCTGCCTCCCCTGCCTCCCCCAACTGCACGTCACTGGTAAATTGGATAATAGCATTTGGTATGCAAATTTTGAACAGCTTCATCCTAGACTGCTATCAGACAGATTTGGCACCCAACCACTCTTGATGGACTATTGATGGAATCCCTCTTTAACATTAAAACTTGAACAAAATGCAGTTCCCAGCAATGAAGCAAGGTAAACTGCTTGAGGCACATGTATGAGTAAATAATATTTACTCCCTCTTTTTCTCTCTCTGTTTCTTTCTCCACCTCCTACTAGGCTATTTTTTCCCTTTCTTTCTTTTAAAAAATGTTTGAGTTGCTCTCTTTCTTTTTAAACTAATTGGTATCATCTGCAATTTTCAGATTAATACAGCTTGGAATGTTGGTTTATATTTCCTATTCTTGCAATATAAAGTCATAGGTGTAAAAGTGTATTTGAAGAAGGAAAGCATACAATTTAAATGAAAGAATTGTGTGTTAAGAAAACATAAGGAAACCTGAGGAAAATGGAACGACATGAAGTTTTAGAAGATTGAATTCTAGAAAACTAAAATGTGTGGTAAACAGATCGCTTAATTTTGCCTGTTACACAATTTTGTCTGTTACACAACAGAGTTCTCAGTAAAAGCTTTATCAATTATTGAACCAGTACCTTATTGAAATAAGTGATTTTAACTAAATTTTGTACAAAAAATCCTCTTAATTTCAATGTGAATCTACTTTGAACTTAGTAAAACTAAATTACATTGAAGTTTTCCTGGATCACCTTCAACACAAATCATTGTCAAGAAGTTGATTTATGCATTTCACAACTCCAGCCACATTTTTTTAAATTGTCTTTACAAATAATGCTTCTAACAATACTATGAATCTTCCCTGAGGGAGTGACTGACAGTTAATTATTTGGATTATCATGTAAATTAATGAAGTGTAGATTAATGGAGCCTCTCTGTAATTACAATTAGTTTGCCTTTAAGACAGTGGAAATTTTTATTATACCTCCATGTTGGCAAAGTATTTTCCTTAAGTTAACTTCACAGGACCTCATAACTTTCACCATAAATATTTCATGATGTTTTAATAGGAAGGAAGGAAGGAAGGAAGGAAAAAAGGAAGGAAGGAAGGAAGGAAGGAATTAATGTCTGTGAAAAACTTTTCCTCCTGGCAGTCTCATAATACAACACCTCTCTATTATTATTTTTGTTGATATTATGGATTACATATTACGCATATGAACCTTTCTACATGATGAACATGCTTTTCTGCTGAGATCATCCTCTGCTTTATGTATCATCTGCAAAAACATAGGAGCTTACAGATATATTTAGAAAAGGCTAATTGTCTAAAAGAGGAAAGACATTTTGTAGCATTATTAACATTATTAAATTTGTTACCACAAAACTGATTAGAACCACTAATGAAGGAGGTTTGAATGTAAATCAGACAAATATATGGATGATAATGATCTCATTCAATGCAATATATTTAGATTCTGTAAGAATTCAAAAGGATGCTTTCCACTAATAGGGAACACAAAACTCCCTTTGAAGTTCTTTTTCAAACAATGCCTACCATCTCTATTACTAAAAGTGAAGCAAAGCGGATATAGAGTTCCTTTTCATGTTGTTCCAAGCCTCCCATCTGGTAGACTGCTTTAGTGGAAAATTAATAACTATGTGATATTGTGCGTGATAAACCATTTCCAAGTTTAACTGAATCTCTGTTTGGTGATTATGAACCAACAATCAAGGGAAACAGAGACAGATGAAAAGAGAGATATTTGAATCCAGGGTAGATAATTATAAGGCACTTTTAAAATACTTACTGAGAAATGGAAGTGTTTCAAGTATGTCTAAATATAATGTGTTACATGCCATTGAGGACTACGTGCATGTGATACTGAAATAAGAAGCCAAAATTAAGGATCCCAATGAAATGATACAAAGAATGAACAAAACATGAAATATCTTTGTCATATTAAGTAACAGAATTTTTAAAAATAAAATCTACTTATGAAAAATAAACAACCTAACTGCTGAGATTGATACCAGAAATGTGCTGAACTCAGGCAAGACAACACTTGTTGATTCACTAGGTCAAAGTCTGTCCCCTAAACAGAAAGAACGTTCCCATCACAGATGGCTGACCTTGACTACCAGTAGATCATATAAAACATGAGTCTCTGCAGACTCAATTAATTGGCCCGAAAGAGCCTCCCAGTAAGATATGGGATGTATTGGAAGCTCAATATATTGTTTCAAGTTAACTGCTGAAATTCTCTTTTTTTTCTTCTGTTATGTTCTTAAAAGTGATGTGGTGGTTAAGATGCTGAGCTTGTCAATCAGAAAGGTCAGCAGTATGGCAGTTCGAATCCCCAGTGCTGCGTAATGGAGCTCCCATTACTTGTCCAATCTCCTGCAAACCTAGCAGTTCGAAAGCACGTAAAAACACAAGTAGAAAAATAAGAACCACCTTTGGTGGGAAGGTGTTCTGTGTGCCTTCGGCGTTTAGTCATGCCGGCCATATGATCACAGAGACATGTTCGGACAGTGCTGGCTCTTTGGCTTTGAAATGCAGATGACCACTACCCACTAGAGCAGTGGTTCTCAACCTGTGGGTCAAGACACCTTTGGGGGTCAAACGACCCTTTCACAGGGGTCGCCTAAGACCGTTGGAAAACACATATTTTCAAAAAAAATATGGAAAACATAAAATAATTTTATGGTTGGGGGTCACAACATGAGGAACTGTATTAAGGGGTCGTGACATTAGGAAGATTGAGACCCACTGCCCTAGAGTCAGGAACAACTAGCACATATGTGTGAGGAGAACCTTTACCTTTATGTTCTTATAGCACAGGTTTTGAAGATGAATTTTAACATATCTATTAAGACCTATAAACATAAACCAGTACAAATAATTGTGAAACTTTTTTAGCTATTACCTTCTGAAAATGATTTTTCTGGGTAATATTTGTATCTTTTCCCAGCTAAATGCAACTAGCAGATTACCCAGACAGAGATATTTTAAAAAAATGTTTATTTTATACAACAGCAGGAAATGCTTAGTTAGATTTTCTTCCAAATTTCTGGAACTGATTTGAAAGTCTAGTAACCAGGAATCCTTCTGAGTTCCTCAGCTAAAAGACTTCTTTTTGCTCCATTTCCATATTAATTGCTTGAACTGTTACATACAGTATTTCTAATAGGCTTTTCAAAACTTACTGGAGTTCAATAATTGACTCCATAAGGCACTCTTAAAAATGTTGGCCACTATATGTCTGGTCACATATTGGATTATTCATGTAGAATTAAATATGATATATAGTCCATCCTTTCTTTTTCATTTTGTTCC
This sequence comes from Thamnophis elegans, assembly GCF_009769535.1. Taxonomy (NCBI): domain Eukaryota; kingdom Metazoa; phylum Chordata; class Lepidosauria; order Squamata; family Natricidae; genus Thamnophis; species Thamnophis elegans. The sequence continues at coordinate 41,971,255 of NC_045547.1, read as the reverse complement.
TTTGAATATGTGTCCTTATCCCTAACATTTAAATATGTAAAATAAATGAGAATATTAAGCGTGAGATGTGTGCTAATGGAATAGACATTGGATGCTCTCATGGTTAAGCCAAAGGATTCTATACTTCAGTAGAATCTTATCAAGTACCAAAATAATTCCAAAGATACTTATTTTCAGGTAAATCAGCATGGGACTATATTGTTATTTATATATATTCTAACATTTACTTCTTCACTGCTATTGGATTTTAACAGTACGTAATTGTGATTCATTGAACAAATATAGGTAATAGCTTCCACCCTGGCACCTCCTCATAGTAAATGTCCCACTATTTGTAGAGAGGTTTAGAGGTCAAAGTGAAGTAAAATAAGTAGTGTTCTATCAAGACTGTGAAAATGCACTTTAGTTTCCTTGAGAAATAATGTTTGGTGTTCTTGATAAGAGAACTGTAGAACTGAAATCTTAAGATGTTGCTTAATCATAAATGGCTGTCAAATTACATTTTAGGGTTTTATCTCACCTATCTCATACATAAAGATGCTTTTATCAGCTGCCTTTAAGTGATATGAGGTGGTAACAGAACCTCCATCTCATGTCCAGTTTACTTATGAGGCAACATAAAACAATGTTTAGATGCTCCCATATGGAGGAGATGTTTTCCATATCCAAAATATATTTTTAAAGAAAGACAATTTAAGGTATCTCAGAGATGAGGCATTAAAAAACATGATACGGGATAATGATTTTCTTAGCTTCTTCAATAAATCCAGTGAACATCTATGACAATTTTCCTCCACCCCACTGATTTCTGAGAATACCATTGGTTTTGTGTTGAATGTGTGAATTTGAGAGGTATGTTGAAGCATTCTGATGTCAAATTAAGATCTCAAATATAAGGTTTCAGAGTGGAAGCAAGGATTCACCAGTCACCAAAATTGACTTTAAAGGTTTTGCTATTTGTATGATTCAGAAGTCATTCTAGGCATTGCTTCCAATTCTTTATTTCAAAGGCAATGGAGATATTGAGATATGAATGTGTGGTTTTCCATCAGTTGCCTGCCTTCCAATTTAATATTTAGCAAGCAAGCCATTTTAAATGTTCATTTTCAGTGCTTTTCAGAATTATACCTTAATTCCAGAATCATAACTATCAGGGCAGAAACACTGTGGCTCTGGAATGTTTTCCTTTATCTCCTCTTTTTTGTTTGTTCAGTGATGAAAAAGGGGAATGAAAATGTGAAGAAGAAAAAAAAAGGAAAGAAAGAGGGGTGGAGTAAAAATGCTATTCTATGTTTTGTTTCATAGCAATAGAGAACATTGTCAAACAGAAAAGGAAAGAAAACACGGCAGATGTTTTAAGAGCCATAGTATATCTGTCTGGGTGCATGTCTTCTACCTGGATGTGAATTCATAGCTAATAAAGATTACCTCAAAATCATTGAGGTTTAAGAACTGCTTTGTCATGATACAGTATCTTCAAATATTAGAATGTCCAAACTTAACAGCCTTTCACCAGAGAAAAGCAGCTAGGGAAATTTGGATACGGATGCTCCAACATATCAGTTTTTGCATAGGAAAATGCTTTTAATTTAATGGAGATATTGGATAATTATTTGTAGATTGTAGAATGGCTCAGATGGTTATGGCATCTAAGAAAAAGAAGCAATAATCCTTAATCCAGGACAGATTACTGAGCAATGAAAAAGCTAAGAATATATCATTTTGCTGGTGCTGAGATGGACAAATGACTAACACCAAGATTACAGTATGAGATTTATAACACTGGAGAACAACTTAATCTCCTCCACTAATAAAGAACCTACATTAACAGAAGACAGTAAAATTCAGTAATTAAAATCATCATAAACTGCTGCCTTGATGAACAACCTTCAAACCTAAATTACTGAGCCCTCAGAAGATCCTATCTTTCAGCAAGGTCTTTTCATAGCACATACTGTAATTGCTTATTTTCAACAGAACAACAATCTCACTCATAAATTTAACAGTGTTAAAACAGGAGGAAAGAGAGGGATCATAGCTAAATCTCTAAGCCGTAAAGTAAACCCACAAAATCCTTTTTTTTTTTTGCTCTCATGAGTCCTCTGTTAAACCACTGACTATCTCTATGTGAACATTTCAACAAAATGTAGCTTTTGTGCATGTTGTGACAAAGACCATCAATAAGACTGACAGCTGAACAGACAAGAAATAGTAAAATCATTCTTAAGGTGTCCCTCACAAAGTCACAAAACCTTGACCTGAAAGCAGTTGAGTGGCTTCCTAACTCCCTTTATATTTTACTTACTTTTAAGCAATAAACTGTATCTTCTATGCCACTTATAATGAAACTGTTTCTTGCCAGTTTTAAAATCACATCAATTAAGAGTTTTCAAGGGCTTCAACTTCAACATTTTATATAAGGTTATTAAATATGAAACCATAAAGCTTGAATGCAGTGCATCTGACCTTGGAATCCAGTGTATCCCACCAGCTGACATAATAGTGAACAGCAAATTCTACAATATTTCATCAAAGAAGCTATGCCAGACACAGAACTGGAATAGCATAAAAGAAACTGGATCTTCCAGTAAACTTTTAGAATGACTCAGAGAAATGGGGACTCAAATAAAGTTGCTAACTGATTGAGGGAGGTTGGTAAAATCATTACTTTAATTACACAGGTTATTGTACTATTAAAAGTATGCTATATGACAAATATCAATAACTCACTATTTACTGATTCTGTTTCTGAAATCTCAGTCATCAAAATCCATGAGAAAGTTTAGCTGGGCTTTAATTATATGACCCTGAAGGACGAGAACCATAAACTTAACAAGAAAAACTTAACCAGAGTCAACTTGAAGCCTACAACTCTCTTTTTAAGGATAAATAAAAATAAGAAAGTGATTTAAACACTCATAGCCTCCATATTCAGGAGTTGTCATTTCCTAAGCACATGGCAAGCTTTCCAATCATTTTGGGTGCAATTGTTAGCCACTTTACAGAGCTTTGTGTTTATTGAGTATTTATAGTTAGCTTATATCAGTGACATGCAGTCAGGGGAGGCAGGGGAGGCACAGCCTCACCACTGTCAATCATAAAAAGGAAAAAAAATGTAAATGGGAAAAGACGAGTGCTAGGCTAGCTAGCTGCTGCCACACCGTGAATGACTGCCTGTTTAAAAAAGCCTCTAAAAAGCGCCCTCTACTATGAGGCAGGAGAACTGCATGCCTCATCTAGTCTGACTTTTTAGGCGCTCGAGCAGAGTTAAGCGAGGGTTAAAAGCCTAAAAAACCCCAAGGTAGTTGAGGCATGCAGTTCTCCTGCGTCATAGTAGAGGGCACATTTTTTAGAGGCTTCAATTCTGTCATTCTGTTTAAAACTGCAGCATCGCGCTCACTCTTCGTCTGTATGTTCCTCCTTAACATACAGATGAAGAAAGCCATCTTTCTTCTCCCTGAATAACACAGGGGCCACCACCTTGGGTCTAGCCGGTTCTATAAACCCCCTTTCCAAATTGTTATCAATGAATCTTCTCATTTCCTTCATTTCCCTAGGGGACATTGAATATATTTGGGGCTTGGGAAGCTTTACCCCAGGCAAAATATCAATGGTGCAATCAGTGGGTCTGGGGGGGGGAGTTTATCAGAAGATTTCTCACTAAACACTCCCCTTAGGTCCCAATATTCTTTCGGAATTTTCTCCTCCCCTTCGATTCTCTCCTGCCCCCTGGCGGCCAATGCAGGGTTAGAATCAGCAGGATCTGGAGTCTCAATCTCCCGTTCAGGGGGTGTGTTAGTGCAGATACGTAACTACCCCTTTCTCCAGTTAATGCGAGGGTTCCACTTACGAAGCCAACGGAGTCCCAAAATAAGGGGCCGGTCCATTCCAGGTGCCACAATAAAAGTGATTAATTCTTGATGGGTCCCCATTTTCATCTCTAAGGGCTCAGTAGAAAAATGAGCAGGACCCCCTCCTGCAATAGAACCATCAATTTGGCAAAAAACAATAGAGGTTTTCAAAGTCCTCAATTTTAAGCCAAGTTTTTCGACCATGTCAGGACTTATCATATAGCGAGAACAGCCCAAATCCAGGAGAGCTAAAAGTTTTTCAGTTGCGCCAGAAGGTGGCACTCTTAGTTCAATTGGGATGAGCATGGGGCCCCTTTTGGAACTTATCCAGCGATGAGACTGGTCCTCATCTGATTCGTCAGATGAGCTGGAGCTAACGCCTCCCTCCTCCTCCAGCTGGAAATGCTGGGGAACATTTTCAGCGGCGCACGCAGCCTCTCTCTTCTTGCCCGGGCCTTACTTGCTCTTCCCTGTTTTCGGGAGAGGGTGGAGCGGTCTGAACCAATTTTACGTGGCAATTCATGGCGCAATGGCTTTCCTTTCCACAGCAGAAGCACGTGAAAGGCTTGGTTTTGCTGGTGAAACTCCCTTTTCCTCATTTCTGGGGCAGAGGGGGGCTTTGGAGCTGCTTGGGGGATTATCTCCGCTTCTTCCGTCTTTCATGCATGAAGCCTGGGCCCAATCCACTCAACATCTGCCGCGGTGTTCATATCAAGCAGTCACCCGGCGAGGAATGGTCTGTTTATGCACTGCTGGTAATTTTTTTTCATTCAATCCCTCAGCGAACTGATCCAACAAAGTGTCTCTGACCACCCCCTCATATAGGCTGACACCTGTTGAAATTCCGGACATAATCTGCCACCATTTATTTCCCTGCTTCAGGGCCATAAATTTCAGGTGCCCGCGTCTCTCGGTCAGCGGTCATCAACATCTTCATGGCTGCCATCAAGTCATTAAATTCCTCAGGAGAGGGGAATTGAATTTGTGTAGGCTCACCATCCATTCGGATGCCTTTTTTTCTAAGGACATTAACACAATTCTTACTTCATATCATCAGTCTCTAAATCTAGGTCCATAGATTTCCATATAATTCCAGACCTGAATGATAAAAAGTCCTAAAGTCTTAGGATCTCCATCGTATTTTACAGTTAAGGGAGGGACTTTGCCATTCGGCGTCGCCTGCCTACCCCCCCTACTCTTTTGAGCGGCCCTAGCTGGAGGGGGAGGCTGGTTCTGGGTTTTCTTGCCACCCAGCCCCCTCGGCTTCTTCACCCTCCCTTAAACTATGCATCGAGTACCTTTGTCAAGATAGTTCAGCCGGCTCCCTTTCCAATGCTCTTTCACGGCTCTTGCGTTCAGACCAAGCTCCTCGAGGAGTCTCATGGTGTGGGACAGCTTGTAATCCTCTTCCCCAGAGTCACCCCAATCCGCTGACTTTTTCTTTGGTCTCCTTCTTGTGACTCCAGCATCCAACTCCTCCGACTCCTCTTTTTGTCCCACACACAAAGTCCATCTGGGACAAACAGTAGCTCTTCCACTCTTAGCCCAGCCAGCCTTTTCAGTTAAAGATGGTCCTGCTGTCGCCCCCTCATCTTCTTCTTGGTCACTCACATGCAAAGACATTTTCTTTTTCTTCTTGTGAGGGCACCCCCTCGGTAGGTTCTAGCTCCGGGTGGGGTGGAAATGAGACTTAGCTATTGTCAGCCTTTCTTCATTCAATAATCAGGAAAGAAAACCACTGGACTCCATTGGTGAAATCAAGTGTACTTTTACTAATTATAAATGAACAGATGTGAAGCTAAGTTAAGTCTGGTTAATTAGGCACGAAAGCGAATAATATCTTGTATCATCATTCCCCTCCCCTTGGCATCCCCGTGCACAGTCCAATCATATTCTCCCAAATGTCAGGTGTGAGATAACTTCGAAAGGCATCACCAGGATGGAATGCTGGACTGTTGCCTTGGCGGGAAACACTCCTCCTCGACATGCCGCAGTAAGGTAGTCAGTTCAGTGTCTAGAAACTTCCTCCAGCACAACAATGATTCCCCCTCCCAAATACCATGCTCCCCTCCCCATTTCATGGCAGCGAAGCAGTAGCAAGCAGAGGCGACACTTCTCTGTTCTGATGCCCCCCACCCACGCTCTCTCTTTTCCTTCAAATTTCCTTTTTTCTTTAATAAATGCAATGCTCAGGCATTCTCTACTCTCCTGCGATACCCCCTGACTAAAGCACTTTCTTCACCCGCCTGAGCTCGTGGCAGCACGCCTGAGCTCTGCTGCGAGCACAGGCAGGCAAAAGAAGTCACTTTCTTTCACCTGCCTGTGCTCGCAGCAGCCCACCTGAGCCCACCTGAGCTCTGCCGCAAGCCACAGGCAGGCAAAAGAAAGTGCTTTAGTCAGTGGGGTGTTGGGGGCGAGAGGACTGCCTCGCCACCATAAACCTCCCCACATGCACTGGGCTTATATCTATCTCCTGTAACTGAGATGATTAACAATAATTATACAACAGCCAAACCCTCCCTGAACAGTTTAAGCTTCTTATGAACTTTGTTGAGAGTGCCTGAAGATCCCCAGATTCATCATAAATAGAAAATATTAAAAAGAGCAAAACAATTATGCTGGCAGGCTATAAGGTAACTGGTAAGGTTCTGTCAGAAAGAAAAAGCTACTTTCACTCAATATATTCGGCTTCACTTTTCCACTCATTATATTCTACTTCGAATAATGTAACATTATATATTACAATACATAAATCTTTTTAAAAATATTCTTATACTGTAATTGTTTCAAACCATTCTATTCCTTGATGTCACTATTGGCTACATTATTCTCAGATTAGAGTGTTGTCATTTTGTACCACAATATCCTGGTAGTTAGTTTTTTCCACTTCCTTCTGACACATAATCAGAGATACATATGTTTGCATAGTAATAAATGCCTTTCGATTTTTATATGGAGTTATTAATGATTTCTCTGCTAAATTTTGTTTCCATAAATGAGCACCTCATAAAATCTTGTGCATCTCAAACAATTGCTAATGTTCTCTTTCTGTCTGAGAATAATTTTGCTGCCTCTTAAATCATGGCTTTAGGTGCATATGTCACCTATGCAATATTGCCACCTAAACATGTTATTATAAACATTCACTGACATCACTGGTTTTGCACACAAATAATATTTAATATAGGTGCAATTGTTTATACTGTTTTAGTTATTGTGGATCTTTGGGTATAGGCATGCACTGAAATTCCACATCTCCAATAATGCTTTTTGCTGCTAGTTAGTCACTATAATTCTATTTATTCTTTAGGCATGACAGCTTGCTCAATAGGTTTTACATATGCCTTTATAAATTCACATGTCATAAATACTTTTTCTCAATCAAAATTATACATTTGGTTTACTTAAGTTCTCATTTCTTTCCCAAATTGTTCACAAATTGGTCTCTCTTGTTTAACCTCTCAGCTGGAAAAAAAACCCAAATGGTAACAATTTAAATTGCTATCTTCTAAAAGATACATGAAAGTACACAATTTAACTGTCATTAGATAGCCTCCTGCCATCTAAACTATTTTTGTAAAGTAGGATGGTAAACAATTGGACTTAACATTAAATTAATTTTGATTTCCCTCATTTGTAGCTGATAAAATTGTCTGAAATAGCTCCAGTTAAATTTTCATGCAATTTTGTAGCATTGGATTTACCCATTTAGTAGTCTTCATCTGTTTCCTTCTGTTCAGTTTTGCATAACTTCTCACAATAATATAGGAATTTTTTGGAGCACAAACCTATATCTGAAAATTCAGCTTAATTGAATAATACCCCTGTAAGTATCCTAGGATATAAAATACAATCTTTAAATTTAATCATTGACAGAGACCTCCTATATTGCATAACTCTCTAGATTTAAATTAGTGTAATTAAATCACTCCCTGCATTTCAAAACAGCCTTTGTTTCAAAATCTGTCACTTGAAACATCAAACTGATATTCTTCTACCTACAATTTAATTCACATTTTCCGATTATCTGCCACCTTTGTCCTGAATATGCTATTAACCTTTTATTTTATTTTTTTGTAATATTCTTATTTGCAAAGTTATATGCAGCCCATAAGAACTAGTTTGATGTACTAGTTAAGGCACCAAGCTGGAAACTAGTTCAGTCCTACAGACTAAAAGCTAGCTGGGTGGCCTTGGGCCAGTCATTCACTTTCAGCCTTAGGAAGCAGTCAATGGCAAACTACTTTCAAAATCCTATGAGAAAACTGCAGGGACTTGTCCAAGCAGTCACCAAGAATCAATGTTGACTTGAAAGCAGTGAAAACAATAGCAACAACAATAAGTTTGTAAGTTTAATTTTATCTATAGGCCGCCCAATCCCGAAGGACTCTGGGCGGCTTACAGAAGGGAAGAGAAAATAACTAAATAAAAGAAAGTAAAATAAAAAGACAAGTTAAAACAACACAGATACATTCATTTCAGTCGGGGCTGGGCCCTCAACAATGAAGTCAACAGCCCAGGCCTGCCGAAAAAGCCAGGTTCTTAACAGCTTTTCTGAAGGCCACGAGAGTGGGTGAGGTCTGGATTTTCTGGGGGTAGTTCGTTCCAAAGGGTCAGGCAGCCACCAGAGAAGGATCTCCTCTGGGGAACCGCCAGCTGACATGTCTGGCTGACGGCATCCGAAGGAGGCAAACCCCTGTGGGATCTTACCAGCTGCTGGGAGGAATGTGGCAGTAGGCGGTCTTGCAGTATGCTGGTCCTAAGCCCTGTAGGGCTTTAAAGGTAATAACCAAACACCTTGATTGCATCCGGAGACAATGGGTAGCCAGTGTAGCTTGCAGAGGATAGGTGTAACATGGGTGTACCTAGGTTACACAATATCGCTTGCGCGGCTGCATTCTGGACTAGTTGCAGTCTCCGAACGCTTTTCAAGGATAGCCCCATGTAGAGCGCATTGCAGTAATCCAGGACTTGAGGTGACTAGGGCATGAGTGACAGTGCCTCCCGATCCAAGTAGGGCCGCAATGGTGCACCAGGCAACCTGGGCAAAGGCTCCCCTCTTCACAGCCGACAGATGATGTTCCAGTAATAAAACTACCAGTCCATAAGACTGGTATCCCCCTATATCAATTTCAACACTTACAGTTTTATGATCATTCATAAGTCAATCAACAGTTCATTTATGCCTTCCATTTTAATCAGCTGAGTAAACAAGTTTTAAAGGATCTTCTTCATACATGAACATTAATCTGATTTAATCTGTAATTTTTGGTCTTAATTCTGCACATTTTTGCAAACTGATTCAGCTTCTACATTTTTGCATTCTTTTTCAACAGCTGGGCATGCTCCTTAGGATGAGAAAGTCAACCCTAAACATGGTTCTTTTTGGCATTACAACAGAGAGCTGAGATTTAATGTATTAGAGACTTTCTCCTTTACTCCTCCAAATATCCATTTCCTCTAGCTCTTTTAATTGAGTTACACAGACCTCTTTAGCTCTACAACATCAGCCGTGTGTTCCAATGCTTAACTCATTTATTTTTAACCATATCACTCTCACTCTTTTAAATTTAATTACACATACTACAAATCCTTATTAGGGAGTCACATAAATATCTATACTCACAAGACTATGCTAAAGCTGTAACTCTGCTTACATAAGCAATCATGCTTTCACATTTTGTTTTCCTGTAAAAAATCCTATGCCTCTCATATGTGCTATTCTTTTTTTTTGATGCACAGTACATTACAAATTTCTCAACTAATACCTGTACTTTCTGACACCATGTTATTAAATCATCTTATTATACTCACAGGAAACTATAGTGTCATGCATTACAACTCATAATAGATGCCAGAAGAGGTCAATCTCATGGAGAAATTCAGACAAAAATACTAAATCTAAGAGAATGCTGAAAAAACTTACTATGTCAGGTGATCTGCTGTTGAAATTGTCCCCTGTATCTTGGGACACAACACAGAAGCTATCCAGCTGCTTCTTGGGCAACCAAACGCTTAGTAGACTGCAGCTACCACCCAGAGTCCTTATGATTTTTCCATATAAGATATAACCCAGAAGTCAGTGCAAATCAACCAGTCATTCAGACATCCTGACAACATTTTTCAGTTCAGCCTTAAATATGCAGGAACAAAGAAGATGCCATCAACCATCTCCTCTTACTGCCTGGAGAATTGCTGCCTAAACTACTAGTATTATAAAATATTTAGATTTTGTGAAGTATCTTACAAGGTTTGATATATTCTTGCCACTGGGACACATGAGCTATAACTGACTACAAGCTACATGGTTTTCATTCCAATTAGGTTAAGGGAACTTTGATTTCAAAGGAATTAAACCAGGGCGGTTGTCAGCGCTGGAGGCCATCTTTAACTTTGGATCTTCAGGGCTGCCACACTTTGTGTCTGTGGGGAACCAGGGGTGGGATTGCAGGGAGTTGTAGAGATATCTAGCCATAACAACATTATTTTCTCTGAGAGTCAGGACTTTCAGCCTGCACCTGTAGTGGAGTGACTAGTGAGGGCATGCCCAGTTGAGACAGTGGATGATTGGGCCATGTGATGGACATGTGGGTGCAGGGGAAGGGACTTTGATTTTCCTTTGGGTGGGGAAAACCTGGAAGCTTTCAGATTCCTTAGACATTAACATTTATAACGTTTAGCCTAACCTACTCTTTGACATATAATTTGATATAAATCTCTTAAAACAGTTCTTTCAGTATTCCCTTGCTTTCATTCCAGATCATTTCATCACTTTTATTTTATGTTATATCTTTGTTTCAATCTTTGAGCAACAGAAAATAAAAATAGGATTATTATGAACTATTTTTTAATTCCAATCATCTTGCTGGAGGCTCTTTTTTTATCTCTTTATTTTCTTCCAAAGCAATTTTAATTCCCATAAAGAACACTCTCTATTGGGTCAATTTCTTTTAATTTTAAATGTTTTTTACATTTTTTTGATGACATTCTTTGTGATTTTATTTTCTCTCAGCCTTATTCTTTGCAGTAAGCATTCTCTTATATGCATTTTTGCCATCCACAGTCTCTTTATATTTGATATTCCAATAACCATATTCCCCCCCAAAAGTTTTTCTTATTCATCTTTACCATGAAAACAACCAAAACCCCAACACCCCAAAACAGTCTTAAAATTTTTGCAACTTAACTATTAAAACATAAAATAAAAATAATGCATAATCATCTTCAAATAAAACAAAAAGTCCAGTTCCCTCTTGAAACATCACTTTTGAGACATCTCCACAAATACTGTTTCTGCTTTACATATAAAGAATCTGATCAGAATACAATTTCTGTACAAATAAAGCCTTCATGCAAAAGTTCATGCAGCATATGGATGTGATCACTTTCATGGCTTTCTTTTTCTGGTAAATTGCTGTGAAGCTCTCAATCAATTCCTCTAATATATTGAATCAAATAACATATGGTATGTATCCATTGTGTTAAATGATGAATTGGGGGAATAGAAATTTGATGCAGTTTGAATGTTTCCCTAAATTGATCAGTTAAAATAGATTTGAAAAAACGGCATTGTGATACTATTATTTTCATTTTTTGCTCTTTCCCTAATTAATTTTCAACATGGTTTTCACTTAGTTTCCCACCATAAACCTAACGATTTCTTTCCTGATCACTCCTAGAGATTTCGATATTACTTTCTATTTGTCTCAATATGAGCAGTTTATTCTTGCTTAAATTGAACTGAATTGAAAATAATTTGGCTTCAGCACTGATGATGTTACCAAGTTTGGGTAATGAAATGTTTGCAAGAAAACAACCAAGGTCAGAGAGCACCAAGGATCTTCAGTTCTGTCTTTCTATTTTAATGATTATTATCTCAGTTCCAAAAGATTTCTCCCCATGTCTGTTTTTAGTAAGTATCTTAAATAATTTCAAATTGTTTCCAATTCAGTCAGTATAATATTCACTCTTAAAATTATAAAAGAATTTTTTTAAAATCTAGTAATTCATTGATGTAACATAAATTTATAGTGGAGCATGATCTCTCTCTCCTTGTAGTTTCTGGGCCAACTTTAGTATTGAAACTTCATCTATCTTATGGAGATTAGTTAAAACTAAAACTTGCTGTGAAAAAGTGCCTGACATTCTTCTGATCCTTCCCAATAGCAGCTATGAATACTGAGATTCTCTATTAGAGACAAAGGTCATAGGGTTTCACCTTATAGTCCCTGTGTTGGAAAACAAAGAACTATTAAATATCTGTACATTGGCTGTGAATTAACCAGACATTCCAAGTGGCCTTAAAGCTTGCTCCTAATATATTGTGCTGGACAGATGTTGCAACACAGGATCTCTATAAAAGAGCAGCTTGTTCCTATTACATTTTCCATTGGATGAAATTGCAGTGCAAAGGGATTTGTGATATCATACCATTTGTGCTGAAACATGCTACAAGAAAGCAGCACCCTCAAAATACATAACTATATAGTCTTTTCCAAAATTATCTCCACTGCCCGATGATCACAGAAATATGTGTGCTTAAACATTATGGAACATGCAACCATGCTATTTAAGTACTGTAGAAAGAACATGGATTTTAATTTCATGACTCAGTTTCAAATTTTATCCTAGGTAGTTTACAAATCAGTCAAACCCTTATACTTACAGCTTTCTTGTCTACTTTTTTTCAGTTCCAGGCAAAAATAGGCAGTATTTTAATGAGAAAATTGCAAGCGACCCCAAACACATTTTGATGGAAAGCAAATGAGGATTGGTATACTTATGTGAACTGCGTCATGATCAGTTGGCTGTAATGGTTCTTTGGTGAAAGGCTTCAAACTGGTTTTATAGAAATCAGTTAAAAGAAAAAGATAACAAGATGCATTTTTTTCTATTATCCAAATGAGCTGCAGATTTCTTGCAATGTAAAATTGTGTATAGAAGTTACTAGGATCAAAGGAGCAAATAAATATTATATATTCCCACAATTCATTTGCCAGAAATATAATGCTATCTATTATAGATAATAAGAGTAGGTGATAGATGATAGATGGATAAATGATAGATAGATAGATAGATAGATAGATAGATAGATAGATAGATAGATAGATAGAAATAGATAGATAAATAGATAGATTACAGAAATTATCATGAAAAATCAGATGAAAAAAACCCAGACGTTTAAGAAATATGGGTCTATAATGTTCTTTTTTTACCATGTTACTTTTCCCACACTGTATGACCCCAATTGTATTCCCCCAAACCAATGTACAGCTTTTTGACAATTAAAAAAATTGTCCTGATCATTAGAAACGGATTCACTTTTTCGTTACATTTTATTGTTTTCTAAACAATTATATAGTATAATAAAAATTTCTAAGTATGTTTAACTAGATTTAGAATATTGTTTGATCATTCTACCTTTTCTTTCCATTCATACAGATTTTTATACCATATACACACATAGGATTTTCTAGCACTCTCACACAACATTTTTTAATATACAAATTCTAATATACAATAAGCCCTAATATTAAATAACATTTCTTAAATTAGTTAAAATTGGAGGACAAGACACCAAAATGTTAAGTTTGAGTTCCACATGGCCAAAACAACTTGTCAATGCTTCCCAGGATTCAAATTTTACATAAAAAGTCATATTTATGACATATTATTTACAATAGAAGATCAGCCTAAAAATCTATTTAATGTATTGTTTATCTACACATATTTTCCAGAAAATAGTATACCTGCTGTATTAAAATAAAGATAATAATAATTGTAATTATCAAGCAAGAACTGGAGGGATAACACATTAGATAAAGTAATAGAAAATGAAGAAGCTAAGCGCTCTTCAGAATTCAAACAGACAAGCACCTGCCATGTAACACCTCAGATGTAACAATGGTGATAAGAAAGAAAATAAGTTTGGCTAGTGGATATGGAAGTATCTGGAGATCACTGAAGAGAAGAGAAAGAACAGCAGAAAGAAAGAGAAATGACAAAATTAAAAAAACCTATAAATAAAAGTGGGGAATAACTGTGATAAAAGAAAGCAAATTTAGTTCCAGTAATAGTAGCCTCCTTGGGGTAATCTGAAAACATTTGGAGCACCATTTTAAGACCACTGGCATTGACAAAATCACCATCAGTCAATTGCAAAGAGCAGCTTTACTTGGAACAGCTTACATCCTGTAATGAAACCATTAACACATTAAACAACATTGTTTATCCCAGGATTTTGGGAAGGACTCAATAGCTGAATAACAATGCTAATCATATCCAATTGACTATGCAACCAATTATAATAATAAAATATACTCCCCTGAAAATGAAGTGGATAGTTAGATAATGCATCTAACTTGAACTCATATATCCTTTAAATCTAAGTAAGAGCACCAAAGGCAGGAAAAGAAATGTTTGCATTTTCAAATGTTTTAATAATAATCATGCTTGATTTATTTACATCTGCAGATGACATCAGGCTGAGAGGAATAGTAACATTTTAGAAGATAGTCTCAAGTAACAGAAAAGGTTTGACAGATTTGAACACTGGGCTTTATCCATTTCTAAATTCAATGCAGTGGTGAGCAAAATAAAGTCTGACGCTTAGGATAGACAAACCAATGCACAGATATAGAAAAGCTATCACCTTGCTCAACAGTAATGACTGTAAAGGGATCTAGGTGTCCTAGTGGATCACCACTTAATTATAAATCAGCAGTGTGTTGCAGCTGCCAAAAAGCCAATTCAGTCCTAAATTGCATCAAGATAGTAAAGTTCAGTGAACATCACATGAAGTACAGAGAAAAGCAACAAAGATGATAAGGGATCTGGAGGCTGGTGTTAATCAGACAAAAAGTAAATCAATGGCCTATGTATCATTGTCTTAAAGTTCCTCAGATATTAAAAAAGGAAGGAAAATAGCATTTGAATTCATAAGAAAGTTTCTGAAATACTGTTAAATAACCGGTTACCATTTAATTGTTCTGTACTATCTTCTAATGTGATATGATTAAGTGAAGAGAAGCCTCTTTTACTTCAAAATCAAACTCATTATCATCAATGATAATGATATATCTGAAGAATAGGAAAAGGAGCAACTAATTGGGGAAGTGTCACTCAGAAATTCACCTACAGGACTGTGAGGAAGAATTTGCAGACCATCCTCCAAAGTGGCTTGAATTCATTCCCAGTTAGATACCACATTTGGCATATGTCCAGTGGAAATGCCAGCGATCATGTCTGCCCAGTTACCTGGCAGTGGTTTGAAATGGCTGGACCTGAGGAACTGGACAGGATCTTTATGACTTTATACAGCCACCTGTTCTTTAGATCATGCGCTCCTGGATAATTAAGACTATCTGAGAGACAGGTTGTGGCTCAGTTCCAGTGGTGGTTAATTCATCCTTGAGAAAGAAGGTTCTTCCAATGCTTCTAAAGGTGGCTTTGGCCCACTGTCTCCTAAGGAATATTATAATGGACATTTTTTACCACTATCTAATCTTTCTTTTTTAGAGAAGGTTTATGAAGAAGGTGGAATGCACATCAGTTTCAGTGGGTCCTGGGTGAAATAGATAATTTGGATCCCTTTCAATCAAGAGTCAGGCCTTGTCATGGGATGGAAACTGCTCTTTTGGATGATCTCTGGCAGAGATGGGACAAGGCTAAGTATATTTGTCCCTGTCTCCTTGACGTCTCAGTGGTCTTCAGTACCATTGACCATGATGTACTTCTGATTCAGCTTTGTGGATCAGGAGTGGGTGACACAGTATTAGGCTGGTTCTTTTTCTTTCAATAGAACTAAGACCACTCAATGGTCTTAGTTTGGGAGTGAGATGTCTTGTTGGGTGCCAGAGGATTCAATACTCTCTCTTTCATATTTAACATTTACATGAAACTACTAGATATTTTCATTCATTGCCAGGGAATGAGGTATCACCAGTATGTTCATGATAGCCAATTATACATCTTTATCATTGGTGAACTAAGTGATGTTGCTGATGTCTTGTCCCATTTCCTGGCGGCTGTGGGGTGTCTGGATGGTGGGGAATCCCCACCATCCAGACACCCCACAGCCTCCAGGAAATGGGACAAGACATCAGCAACATCACTTAGTTCACCAATGATAAAGATGTATAATTGGCTATCATGAATCTGGCAAAACTCTGAGTTTTGTGGCCTTCTGAATTTTGGACTTTATCATCTTTGGTCCCGAAATCTTTAATGTTTAGTCTCTTTCATAATAGTCTTACAGTAAGTAGCATATAATATGTTTTGATAGAAAAGTATCAACAAAATAAATCCTAGCATTATAAACTAGAAAATTTGTACTTTCAGTTCCAAAGTGAGATGTCACTATTAAAAAAACAGTGATAGATTATGAGAAAGTTATTATAATGAAGAAATTTCATTAAAAACACCATAGATCTTTCTTAACCAAATAAATACATATAAATACATCTTGGAAGAAAAAAGAATTATATTTAAATTACTGTGACATTTAAAAAGTTAAGTTAAAAGGTTCATAGTATTATCATTTTATTAGGAACAGATGCATTAAACAGGCAAAAAAATGTACCACTGATGATTCCATAATCTATTTAAACAAACTAGTTTATCTAACATTCCATTCTGAGTGATGTTTACATATCACTTCAGCTGAAAGAATTACCTGAAATCCATGAATGACTGTCTATCTATTTTGGATGGAAGTTATTTTTTTTTTAAAAAAACAACTTGTCGCTTGGTTGCTCCATGAATATACAGCACCTGCTGCACATTGCATCAAAAAAAATTGTAGGAAAGGGGGGAAATACACTGCAATCCAAAAATAGCTGATGCAGTTCAAAGTGATTTTTTCCCCTTGTCCCTTCAATGACATCCATAAAATCCAACCTTGATTAAATACACCTAACCATAAACTTTGAAATATAAACATATTCTGCTCATGACAATAAATCTTAGGGGGAAAAAACTCCTGCACATTTTATTCAGACATATGAAAGCTAAATTCATATTCAGCATACACAGCATGAATGTATTTATTTATTCTGGCGCACAAAAACTTTTAATGTTTATCTTGCAATTCACAAATTAATGAAAATCCACTCTAATGAGCAGACAGCTACAAACATTAGTAAATATTGGCACAAATCTCACTATTATGATTAACGGTGGCTGGAGTATGATATCCCTATTGTGCACTGTTGCATTACATATAGCATACTAAAAATATATTAGTATGAAATCCATAATCAACATTCAGAATACCATTCAGGACAATGGTGCATTTCAATTATTTTACTACCAGTTCGCTCGGGTTTGTGCACATGCTTGCACATGCACCGAAGCATCCAGGTCGGTGGGTGGAGCCTCCTGCCACCGCCACTACTGGTTCATCCAATCCAGGGCAAACCAGCAGAAACCCACCTCTGATTCAGCTTCAACATTCAGAACTCTGAATTTTTTTTTTTTTCAGTGAGGCCTCCACCTTGTTGATTTTCTAAAGCCTACAGTGGTATCAACTGTACTGATCAAAGTTGATAGGAGTGGACTGAAACTAGGAGAATATCAAAGATCTATAAGACAAGTGCAATAGGCTTGCCTAAGATGATGAAGTTTTCCCTCTTCAGATTTTTGATTCACAAACAAATTGAAGGAGAGTGGCTGGGTTGATCATGGAGCCAAATGTGCGGCTTTAGCAATAGCACTTAGACTAATATTCTGCTTCATAGTGCTTTGCAGCCCTCTCTAAATAGTTTAAAGAGTCAGCATATTGCCCCAGAGTTCCCATTTTACTGACCATGGAAGGATCAGTCAACCTTAAGGCTTTAATTTTAATCTGTTTCCTGAATTCCAGTATATCATGCTGGCTATTATGATATGCCAACTTTCTTACTGTAGTCATCCTTACAGCTGATAGTAAGACAAGTGGTGACTTGCTGGACTTTCCCTTGCCTTTGAAAAGGTTGCTTGCTTACATTATTCTTCCTTTCTTTCACTTATTTGGATATTTGTAAAAAAAATGCATGCTAACTTTGTATTTTGGGAAAGGCCTTTATGCAATTTCTTATTGGAAATCCTCATTGAAAAATTAAATGATACTTCTAACTAGTAGCAGGTTAGGTGGAATCTATGGCTGAACAGATGGATCACTTTGCAGTATATAAGTATGTCTGTAGCAAATCAGCTGAGCATCTCTGGTATGCACATTGGTCAGATATCAGATACCAGCCACAAGAAAGCTTCAGAAATGCTGAGCTGTGAGTCTAAACAGCAATATCGGTTTCTGAGAATTGTATAGCTTCAAAAGCATTTTTATCTTCCTTCATACTTTTTTGCCACACATACTAAATGCCTCCTGTGTGTACTGATAGAAGGCTTCCAAATATGAGATGGAAGGGATTATGAAACAGAACCTGTCTGTCTCTCAGACTGACAACAAATCAAAGGCTGCATTCATTTTTGTTTTCCAAAACTTTACCATTCCTTCTCAACTATCCTACCTGCAAAAGTCCCATCAGCGATACCACAGATATTTTCAACCACATGCTTTGCTGATTTTTCCACGAACTTGTACAATGGGGCTGTGCAAATGGGGACGTGTGTATGTATTCACATGAGAGACTTTTTCTTGATTTTTTTTCTGTGGGGGGATGGAGTAGAAGCTTTTAATTTATATACAGTACATAAAATGATTTAAAATCAAAATTTAACATGTAGGAACACACCTTTTCTCAGAGTTTTTCCTCATAGTTCATAACATTATATATTTAGTCAGGCTCAGGTTGGATATGTTTTTTTTTAAATCTCCTTGGATGATGAGACAAAAATTACCAGGTTGGGATTTTAACATTTTTTTATCTTTTGGGTACAATTTTGATAGAAGCAGGTATAAACGAACTATTTTGGTCTCAAAACTTTCTTGCTATTTCTTTCCTGCTATATATTAAGTTTTCTAAATTTGAAACAAAGCAGAAGTGCTGTTCTGAGATCAAAATAAAACTTAACCATTAATCTGAATGATCTGACTATTCCAAATATTATGATTTTTGTTTTATAATTTGACTCATTAATGCAAAGATAAATATCTACACTATTGTGCAACATTAACATCTGTTATAAGCAATGCTGAGGTAATGTAAATACCTCTAAAATATTCCATCCAACATTTCTTCAGTTTCATCCCAAATCAATTATTGTTTTATTTTTAATTCTATTCACTCTGCTGGGGATTCACTTCTATTCACTCATTCTCTCACTTGCAAAACAATCCTTAGTTTCATCAAAAATGATCTGTATTTCCTCTGTCTGTGTTAATATTAATCATTCCTTTGCTTTTTATGACTCTTTATTATGTTATCATTTTCTCTTTCCAAACATTAAGCAATGTCTTTCTCTTGCTTTCATTTTTATAACTTTGTCTTAATATGCATTTTTCTTGTTCCATGAGTTCAATGACAATCTTCTTCAGAGATAGTTAGTTATAGATCTATATCTATATTTATAACTCGTCACCAGTTTTGTATTCTGGTGGAAGGAGAACGCGACAACCAGGGTTTCCGAACAGCAACAGCTTTATTTAAACAGTAGAAGAAGGTGACAGCGATTCGAAAGGGGGAACCGCGCGCCAAGGTATTTATACAACTATATCAACCAATCAGTGGCCGAGGACTGGGCAGCAACCGCTGACGTCAGTGCCTCGGCCAATCAGTAAGTAACTGTGGCCAGCAACAGCCTCTGCTGCGTCCCAGCCAATCAGGATGCAAGAGGCTGTTGCTGGCTTGAATGTAATGAATACACAAATCTAACTATTGAATATTTAACAATATTTATCTATATCTACCATCTCTCTCTCTCATCTATATCTAGCTGTATCTATATCATCTATATAAACTTCCCAGAGTCACCTTGTAGAGGAGATGAGCAGCATAAAAATGTAATAAATAAATCAAAATAAATTTAGAATATTTAATCATTCTTGCACCTTTTAATAACTTTCATAATAAACATTTAAATCATGCTTTAAAGATTATATTAATTCATTGTTATGTGTACTACACGTATGAATAAACCTTATAATTCTATAACTGTGAAGAAATTGCCTGTCTATTCATTGCCTTGAGAGAACTTCCTTTGCAACAATTTAAATTTGTTTTCTTTCTTATTTACTTCTTTCACATGTATATAAACTTTTATTTGTTTCCTTTTTTTTTAATTTACAGAGCTGTGAAACATTTTTGGATTGCCCTGTGCTTTTTCCTTTTGACTCAGTAAATCTGATTGCATTATTCATTCATTTGCTTATTTTATTATATCCCACTTTTCGCTGAGGGGTTCAAACTAGCATTTATTATGTTACTACCTCCTATTCCCCCAGAGGCATTTGAGCCTGACTAATATGATTAACCCAACATCATCAATGAATATCTGGGACCGAGTTGACTCTAGACTCAGAGTCTCTCTGTTCCTTATTCAACACCTTATCCACTATACTAAACTGTATTTTAAAAATAAAACAAATGAAGCAATGGGAACTCAGAGCAGAGAAAGCTGATTGTTTAATTATTATTAGCACTATTGCAATTGTTTACTTGGTTGTATGATGCTGAAGAGATGTTTGATCTTCCTCCTGCCTTGACATTCATGTGTGTTTTATTTAAATTATGCAATTGAATGTATCCCCAATTCGAGTGGTGTCACCTTGGTGCCTATTCCACCTTCACTAATTGAAACCCATCCATTTAAAGGATCCTAGCTTGCTTCACTAGATATTAGCTCTAGTTGCACAGAAAGAACAGATTTAGCTTGTAATTTCAGGATGGGCTTCCCCTGAGTACAAATATAGCAGTATAACTTCTTTAATCCTAAATCTAATTGACAAAATTAGCTCATGTTGAGCTGAAGATTTTGAGGCAGTGGTAAACATCTAGAATTGATTCTCAGGATAAATTATAATGAAAATAATTATATCCTACATGTCATGTACTTAAAAACTGGGGATCCTTCAACCAGCCACGTAGTTAATTTGGGTTTCACTGAAATTTACATTTCAAACCCTTGTTCTCAAAAAAAAAACCAGGGCAAAGATAGAGTTTTGCAAAGACTTTTAATTTTTTTCCCTGTTCAGCAGCATATATCTTAAAATACAGGATGTTGATAATTATATATCCAAAATTAAGTTAAATTTTTAATATTATCCAGTTAACAGATTTGTACATTCAAACAGCCTCATTTGCATATAGGAAATGGGAGGGAAACAGTTAGGTCACAGCTCTTTTTAACTTTGCTTGCACTGGTAAGAAGTGCATTGCAGCAATTCTAGACAGTATTACACATCAGTAAATCCCTCTGCTGATATTGGCTGCAAGAGGCTTTAAGACGTGGATGGCAAATGCTTGAACAGCAAAGCCCGTTTTGAAGCTTAAAAATGTATATCAATTGTAGGTCACATGGAAGCAAACTCAGCTTTGCTGCTATAGGTAATCATGCAGAATGATTGAGTAACAATAGGCAACATTAAAGTGTCATCAGATACTCAGATACTGTATATTCTGGAAAGGAATACCACACAGGCCTATTGTCGATCTTTGTAGCATATTTAAGTTTTATTAAACATTTTCTGTGTGAACTGATCAAACACTATTTATCAATACTTTTGTCAGCTTCTGTAGTTCTTTCCTTAATGAAATCCATCGGAGCAGATGGATCTGGGCAGATTTTCTTAATGAAATCTGCACATTTGCATACATCTGCATGCAATAACATGTTGCAATAAAATGATTAATAATTATGTTTAGAAGACCATAATTAGTTTTATTTATATTCTGATGCCAGTGGGAAAGGAGAAAATGAATATTTATCATGTCTTGTTATAATTTTAAAAAGATGTCAGTCAAATTAGGTTCCTTTGTTTACAACAGTTTTGAATGTTTTAATATTTCAGATATAATTGTTATTTTTTAACCATTATTAATTTAAATAGCAATGAAATCAACAAAATGTCTGATATAAAACTTCATTGTAACAACCGATTGCTTGTCATGCACCAAACACTTAAATTTCAATAAGCATAGTGAATGTGAAGTATGAGCCAAATATGTTTCTTGTTAACAAATATGCAGCAGATACTCATTTGGAAGTAAACATATATGTCTTTTGTGGTCAAACGTAATTCTAACCGAAACTAAACAGTCAGCTCCCAGCTTTATATAGCAAATTTTAACTTTAAATCAACAGAAAGCAGGCTAAACCTCTTAAAAATTTATAATACAAGAAATCGGCATGAGTTGACTTGATATGTGTTAAATAAAACATTTAAAATCATGATTGTTCTATAAAGTTATTCTGACCAAGAGAATCCTCACAAAGAGTATAAAGGAGTATCTTTTGTTATAAATAAAAATAAAAATGCATGTGATCTGATTGGGCAGTTTCTAGTAAGCTTTTTAGACTAATGGGAATTTCTTGTAAATTACAAAGAAGTTGGAGGCGAGCAAGGTAGAATTGTTATAAAAGAATAATCCTGAAAGTTTGGAAAGAAAATGTAATGTTCAGAGATCTTAATGTGAGTATAGTTAAGGTGCCTGGATCATATTTCACTCAAACTATTTTTAGCTTAAGGTTCTCGGGTTCTCAGGGTATTGCAAGCTTTAAACAGAATTCCACATTGACAGTTTAATTGTCTAACCCTCAAGGAATAAACTTACTTTCAACTTTTACACCTTCTGACCTTTTTTTCCAGGTCATAACATAGTCAGCTTTGGAACAGTTTTAAAGGAGGAGGGTTTTTTTTTTATTTGCATATGTCTAAACCAGCTGGCCGTATTTAACTGAGGTACTATTATTTATTTATTTTTTATCTCTTCACTTTGAATGGCTCTTGGAAGTAGGTAAGGTAAGTAGAGCATATCCACTGCCCAGTTTTTCTGTGTATGAGTCCAACTTCAAAGGCACTTTATAAATCATCTAAAGGGGAAGATCTCTAGCAGGTTAAGTCTGTATATTGCCTTTAGCTGTTGTTGAAATTCTTTTGTAATGTGTGTCAGACTGGAAAATGTTCACAATAAATCAGGCCTGCCAACAGCAGATCAAAGTGTTAAATCATTCCATTCATAATACTAAATAAATGTCTGTCTTGAGTTATATGGGAAGATTTCACCTCATAGCCTTGTAAACACTTTAATTGGCCTTTCTCCAACTACATACATTCCTCTCTCTTCTTTGCATTGTATACACAGCTCATAGGGAAACATAAGCAAAAAAGATAACCCTTTGTTGATAATTTACCCATTCCTTCACCCCATAATAATTCTGTGGCAAAGAGTCTGTTTCAGATTTTTTGTATCTTTATATAAAATTGTCACTTGAAATTACCAGAACCTTAGATAGATTTTTCATTGCTCATACTTAATAAGGTGCCTCTCTAATGCAATGTGGAAATCATTTTGCCATTATAAATTGACAGATGGATTAATAACAATGGAAAATAAAGATTTTATTATACATAACTAATGTTGTTATGATTATTTGCTAAAATATGTCAAACTTTTAGATCAATTTAGATTTATTTATTTTATAAAGAAACTAATGTAGCCTACAATGTGCCAGTATGAAAAAAATAATCACCCTTTTAGATTTTGTTACACCACATAAAAGCAACAACTATAATCAAAACCTTTCCATTTATTGGTATTCAGAATATGTAGACATTTTGTCCTATTCGTCCATGACAAAATACTTCAATCCACTAGTGGAACTGCTCATTTCAGGTCTGTCCACCAAAGAGGACTGTTATGAAGATTCAATTCTACACTTTGATTTGGCTATTCAAAAACTCAGAATTTGTTCTTCTTCATCCATTAACTTATAAACATGATTGCACTATATCATTGTCTTGTTACATGACTCACCAGGAACTTTAGTTGAGAGAATTGACCTTCTTCCAAGAAACAACAGCCTCAACTTTGAAGAAAGAAGTAAAATTTGTTTAACTATTTACTTAACAGTTTACAAACTTTATGCACAGGATTCACCTGAACGTTGCAGGTCATTTTAGCCCCTACCACCATGAATGATTTAACAAGATAGAAATATTTTACAGGACTATGGGGAGCTCTTATTATTCAGCACAGGTTTGACTCACATGGAACTCCTATAAATTTATCTACTTCAATTTATTAATTTATTGAATAGCTGCAATCCAATATTCACATTCAGTATTGGGTTACAGTCTAATTCTGGGATAGCTAATGATGTACCTAATAGAAATTTTGAACTGTACTTCCAGCCTATATGAACAATGAAAAACATCTGAACAGTCCTTGATCTAAGCAGTAATGGCTTCCATATACATTTATTATGCTGATCTTTATTATCCATAATATTAATATAAGGAATCCAAGATGTATGTTAGGGAGGGGGTAAAAAAATTGAATCACAGGTGAGGATTTTTTTAAAAAAGTATTTGATTAGATACATTTTCTAAATTCATTTCATTCACAGTTTAGATTTTATTACTGAAGCTGCCTTGGTCCTCCTGTTGGAAGATGTTGCTAAAAAGTAGACAGGAGCGTGTAGAATATAAATCAATCAATCACCTCTTTTGGTTCTCTTTCATATCTGGAACCATAATGTATTTCTGGAGAGATTCTCACAGTTTAGGGTAGATAAAACAGTTTAAAATGATTCTGTACAAACGTAGAGGTTTTTTTCCCCAGAAAAAAAATGGAGAATTTCATCTTAATCCCTTGGCATTTAGTGTGGTTTTTCAATGTACTGTTTCATTTAGCACTTAGCAATAACACTTATACACTGCTTCCTAGTGCTTTATAGCCCTCTCTAAGCTGTTTACGGAGTCAGCATATTTTCCCCAGCAATCTGGGCCTCATTTTACCCACCTCGGAAGGAAAGAAGGCTGAGTCAGCCTTGAGCCAGTCAGGATTGAACTGTTGGCAGTCAGCACAATTAGTCTGCAATACTGCATTCTAACCACCATGGCTCTTATATTGTACTGTTCACATCTATATGAAACCATTGAGGGTTATCATAATCTAATTAAAACATTATATAATATAGAATATTAAAATAAAATATTGTCAGTGTGCTGATGACATATAACATTTTCATTAGAGACAAGTAAGCAATAAAGTTGCTGAATCAATGCCATACTAAGATTTTTTTTACAAGGCAGTTAAAAACATGCAAACAAAAAGCAAAAAAAAAAGCTTCAGTATCATCTTTTTTTAAAAAAAAAGATCAGTGGTTAACTTTCAGTTAGATCCGGATGGTGGTTGTCACTGACAATTTTGTGGAAGATAATATTTGAATCGCATTGATTGTTGGACAGTTATAAGCCTGATGGTTGAGAATTTCTTACAAACACATGTTTAATATATGATATCTGTATGAGAATATCCAAAGTAAACCCAGAATATTTGCAGTAACTCTTAAATAGAATTAATGATAGTGCAGATGGACAATAAATGTGCACTAATTATTAATTCCCTTGGTATACCAAGTAATTGCATGCATCACGGTGAACCCATTTGGTTTTAATCAGAATGCAATATAGCATGTAATTCTACATGAAGACCCATATAATTTAGCATTAATGAATGTCAGAGGTATTAGCTATTAGCTGCACAATTATTATGGAAAACAGATACTGTCCTTAAGAATAAGTTCTCAAATGTCATAATCAAGTTCAGAGAAATTCTTCAGATATTTCTAAGAAAAATATAACTAGAAAGATTTCTTAATTTTTTCTAAAAACAAAGTATTTTAAAGTTTTGTTTGAGTATATCTAATTAGATACATTTCATGTCCACCATCTGATTCCTTCTATCTCTATAGAAAGGTAAACTGTGGGTCTCTTTTAAAATGTTCTTCCTTGGAACATGATGCTAGAAAACTGATGGAAAGCTTAATAACACTTGTTGTACATCAAAATGACAGAGTGAAACCAGGAGTTTCTCTGCTTTCCTTATTTCCATACAGCAATATGTCTTTTTTTCTCAAACTTGCAGATGTGTTCTGACTACAACTCCCAGAATTTTCAACTAACATGCAAACCAACAACAGCTATAATTCTAAAGGTTTCACTGTCTGGATCTGTGTAATTGTACATAAGATTTTGAAAAGCTATAGATTCTAATTGTATGAGTACTAAATATGATTTTTATGTGGGCATATTAGATTTAATTTGCCTTTCTTTTCTTTTTACATTTTCATTGTCAGATAGTTTTATTAGTGATAATGCTATTGTTTTATTGATGCCCATATTATTCTTTAATCCTTATCTCTCTATTGCAGCTTTATTAAAGTCATTTTTAAAAATCTTATCTTCTCATTTGCTATAGTTTTTTACTGAATTGATTCATGCTTCTAATCATCACCTTTGCAACTTTCATCCTTTTGAAAGAGGATAAAGTAAATAGGCAAATCCCTGTTCAGTGTCACAACATGTGGCATAACTTTCCTTCCCCACATTAGCTGACCTATTCACCCAAATCTGTGTTATCTCACATTCTCCCAATACACATAAATCAAATACCTGAGTACAGAGTTTATACTACTGAAAATCTACATCCTCAAGAGTGTGGTGGAAGGCTGAGAGAAAAGAGTTGCTCATGCCTGGGCTGTAGGTCATCCTCAGCTATGCCCTTATCAGCAAAGGTATCTGGAAAAATGAAATGAAGTGGATTATCTGGGAAGAGGCCAAGGAGAAAGAACATCTGGAAGAGAAAGATACATTGATGAAAGATATAAGCAAGATAGAGAATAAATCCATGTGATTTTAGTGAGCTACTTTTCAAATGAGGGAAAAAGCCAGAACCATGGTAGGAACTGAATTGACTTTCTCTCTAGAGGTAAGAGAGTGTGCAAATGGAGATTTGGACCCTCACCACCCTTCGGGCTTTCCGCATAGCCGTTAAGACCTGGCTGTTCCGGCAGGCCTGGGGCTGATGAGTTCCCAGCCCCACTCGAATTGGTGTGCCTGTTGTGGAGTTTTAATATGTTTTTTGTTATTGTTTGTCTTGTTTTGCTTTCGTTGTGTTACCCCCCTTCCCTATGAGTTTGTTAGCCACCCTGAGTCCCTTCTGGGAATAGGGCGACATACAAGTTTAATAAACCAACCAACCAACCAAATCAGAGTCAAGGTAGGGCCAGAATATAATCCTACAGAGCTCATTTCCAATTATTGTGTTGTCATTATTCTTTCTTTAGGAGTGGTACTTTTTCTGCTGGAGTTAGACAAATAAGCTAGTCAAGCTATACCCGTCCTCCAGGTGAGATCACTGGGATCACCAGGAAGCAGTTAAGTAATCCATAGCCAGAGGGTGTAGCATGTAGCTGTGTATACAGTCAGGGGTAAATCTGTCAATGTCACTATTTCCCATATTTTCTTAGTATTTCTACTCTTGAAAGACAAGCAATTTTGAGTTCATCTCCAAAAATGTCTATGCATCCTCACCACCAATCCAGCCCTGCTATTTTCCCTTACTGTTCCAAAATATAGCTGGCTGCTACTATATTATAGAAAATATTCTACAAATGGTGATATTTGCATTGCTGCAATGTTGAAAACATTTGTATTAACAACTTAGAGCTTTTTGTCACTTTTTTTTAAAAAAAACCGATGATATGACTACCTAAGCTTTAATCTGTTGTGTGGTACTATTCATGGATATAGTAAAATAAAATAAGTTCAGGAAAAAAATAGCTGTGAATCTCTTTGAACACATTAGGAAACCTTGGAAGCAGAAACATTTCCTTTCTTCTTTATATAGTTGATAATTTGGCAATGCAGACAATTAAAAGGCTTAAATTAATGCCCTAATGCAGAACATAAAATGAATGAATTATACGCTTAAATAGATAATTTTCTATTCAAAATATTCCCCCCCCTCTTTATAAATACCAAGTATATTTTTTCAAGGTAGCAATATTTTATCACCTTTCTTTTTCTACTAGAAACTGAACAATAGTAATTAACATAGAGAACAAAATGTATAAATTGTATTGTATTGAAATTTTGTGTTATACCAAACCCAACGCAATGGGTCAGGGGATCAAATAAATTATTAGATCCTTCTAAATCAGTAAATAAAGGTCAAATTGAAAGTATAAATTTGGGGCAATTGTTTTGGTGTCATCTGATGCTTAACAAGCCTAATACTGAATGGGATTAAGGAAATGCATCATTCATTCAGTGGAACTAATAATTCATAGGCATATGGTAGGAGTCATGATGACATCATATACATTATAATATCATTGTACATAATTCATGTACTGTGTTCAATAACCCTTATAACATACATATTATTTTCCCTGGAAGATTCAAGCTTACCTTTTCCTTCCTAAATCTCTTTCGTTTCAAATGTTTTATTCATTTTCATTTTCAATTTTATACATTCACTTATATACTGAATATTTGCAATAATAATAATATAATAAAAAAAAAACCCACCTAAACACAACTCATCATAAACCCAACCTGTCGCTTTCATACACCCCTTCTTCTCCCCCTCCAACTTTCCTTTCTCCCTCCAACAATCACCCCTCCTACTTCCCTTTCCCCTCCTATCTTCCTTTCTCGCCTTCCTCACCCTCCTTCCCCTCTCATCCTCCTTACATTCCCCTCTTCCTCCCTCCTTACTTCTCCCTCTTCCTTTCCTCTACTTCTCACTTTGGTGCATTTCTCTATTCATTAATCTATTCAGTTACTAAAAATTGCGCTAAAAAGAAAAGAGAAGGAAAAAAATAAAAGAAAAAGAAAAAAAAGAGAAAAATAAAAAGAAAAGATAAGGAACAACAGTATACAAGTGTATTCTTCTTATTCTATATATTGAGACTATATCTCCACCCACCCACCCCCAATGAAGCCCCCTCCCTAATCCCCTCCGACTTCCCAGGTCCCACACCCGGCACAGTTCAATACCATTCACCTTCTAGAATATCTTATAATCAAATAGATTAACAATAATAATGAAAATAAAATAAAAAGAACACTCCGAAAAAGAAAAAAAAAAGAAAATCTTTTGCATTATGCTCAGCCTCCCATCATTCTTAAAATTTAAACAGTATAGATCATTCCATTTATATTTTGTCTTCGTCCCTTGCTTCTTTGATATTTACCCCGATCTTCCTGTAGACTCTCCAAATAGCCTTTCTTAACCTTATATTCAAATAATAGTTTATACAAAAATCAATTTACCTTCAAATACAGAACAGTCTAATCATACTTTCGCTACTCTTCTTCCTACCCCTCGTTTCTCATCTCCATTCCTCCCAAGCCCAAATTCCATAAGATTAGGATCTCGCTCTTCACTTTAAAATCCTGAGCTTTTTATGTTATACTTCAAGCATGTAAATCCGTAAAATGTGTGCCCAAAATCCATACCACTTCATTCAATCCCAAGATCCCTTCATCAATATCCCGCTCCACCTTCCCTTCTGTCCCACTCCTCCCGATTCCATTCATCCCAAACCGCAATTCAAATAAATCTTGGTCTCCGCTTTCCTCACACCAGAAAACAATTCATGCGCAGTTTGGATTAAAATTCAAATAAGTCTTATAAAGATCCCATACAGTATCTGTCCAAAATAAGAGATGCTTCTTTCCGTTCCTCATCGGTACACAGCTTTACCATTTCATACCAAACAGGAATCCTAAAATTTTAATCAGTCCAAGAGCTTAAAAAGTATTTCAAAGACATCGCTGGATCTTTATACTTTACTCTTCTGCCCTTCCGGAAAGAGAAGGCAACCCTCTGCCTTATAACCACGTGTCCCGCTGCTTTGAAGATATGGCTAAATCCTCAGTTTCCGCTCTTCTGCCTCTCCGGTAGGGGGAGAACAACTCCCTCCGTCTTGTAACCAAGTAAATTGCTGCTTGTCTTTCCTTCACCTTGTCTTTCCGCATTTCCGAGTGAGTCAGGAAGCCCCGCCTTCAGAGTTTTATAATAAAAGTCCCGAGCTTCCAAAACAGAATTGAGACAAAATCTTTGATTCTCGAATGTAACTGTGATTCCAGCTGGAGCTCCCCATTTATACTGTATTTGATGATTTCTAAGTTCTTGGGTTAAAAAAGTATAGTCTCTCCTTGCTTGCAGCATCTGGAGTGGTATTTCTTTAAAGACAAACAAATCTTGCCCGTCGATTCGCAGCCTGTTGTTGTGAAATTTTTGGATGATCGCATTTCTGGATTCTCTTGTAAAAAAGTATATAATTATGTCTCTTGGAAGCTGTCGCTGTTCTGCTACACACGAATTCTGGCGATAGATTTTTTGAATATTCCAATCAAAATTGAATCCCGGACTTCCCACTGCTTGACTGAAAGCCTCTACAAACGTCTGTTTCAAGTTCTCTCCTTTCTTTTCGGGCAGTCCTCTAACTCTTATTGCAAACGCCTTTCTGTTATAGTTTATCATTATAAGTTGTGTTTGAGTATCTCTAATCTCTTGTTGTAATGCTTGAATGTTGGAAGTCAAATTAGAATTAGCCTCCTCCAAAGTTTCCAGTTTAGTCTCCATTTCTTCGATATAATCTGTCAAAGTAGACATAGCTTCAAAGATATCCGTCTTTATCTGGGCAATCTTGATCTGTATTTTGTCGCATAAATCCAGCACAAATTCTTTGATTTCTTGTTTAAAATCATTAAGTATTTGAAAAAGAAGCTCCTGTGTTGAGGAATCTCCAGTAGGGGGTGTAGGAGGCAAGGGCAGCGATTTTCTAACAAGTTCTTTAGGCACATGCGGGGGGGAGCGTTTTGCCTGCTTAGACCTGGGAGGCATTATAGATAAAAGCTGAGGATAAACAGATAAACAGTATCTTCACCTGCTCAGTTCTCAATAAGTTATTTGTAGATTTTGCTTGTTAATGAGGAGCAGTCTCCAGGGAGAAGCCGGTTAATTACGTCATCAATCACCAACACAGTAAAAACGCCATTTTGTTGAACAAAGAAGCTTCAAAGGAAAACAGGGCTGGTGTTTAGATAGTTATAAAAATAAGAACATCTCAGGAGTAAAACCCGCTCGTGTTATTCTTGCTTTAAGCAGTTTATCATTGTCCTGAGAGGGGGGGATCGCCTGTCTAGGGCTGCAAAAAAAAAAGCAGCTAAGAAGAACTGGCTGGAGATAAGAGCTCAGTTACGCTGGATCTTTTCTCCGTTCGCAGCCCAAGAAAAAAAAGAAAAGGGGCTGTGAACTACGAATAAATCCTAGCACCTGAGCTTCTGCCTGCCCCTTTCTGCCAAAAAGGGGTGATATCTATTGATCTTAATTAGATATACAGACCAGAACTCTGAGAGGAGCTCCGTTGAGCTCCTTCGTCAACAGGCTCCGCCCCCAGGAAGTCCTTCCTAAATCTCTTTCAGAAGACCAACAATAATTTCAGAGCAGATTCAAAAAACAGTGGTGCTTTTGCCAGCAGTGCTGCAGAGAAATTTTGGGATTCAATGTGAGGTAATTTTCTGAATGTTTTCCATGGTTCTAATAAGATAGATTCTGTTGAATTATATGATACATGTTTGAAATGTACAGTATACTAGCATAATGGTTTCTTACACAATAATCTTAAAAGTTTTAGTTCCACAATAATAATAAATTTCCTGACAAATTTAACTGAAAAAAAGTAGATGTTTTTTAAGGTAACTTTCAGATAAGGTTTATGTTTATAAAACAATAGAAAAGTTCCCTTATATGAAATAATAAACTCATCAATGTGTTCCAGTGGTGATTTATGTATTTGTTGGAGAATGAAATTTTAAATCTTGTTTAGACACCATATCATTACAAACAGAAGAGAATGTAAATATTGAAATAATGATATCATTTCCTTGCTTTTATCTGGTTCCTATTATTAGCCCCAAATCCATTACATTTGTTTTATTTTTTGAACTTCCATATAAAGGTGTCAAGAATATTGCATTCATACAGATATTGGAAAGTAAAATAAAAAGAAATCTTTTTACAAGTCAAAATACCAGCAGTTGAGGTTTTCAATGAAACCACTACTGTGAAATAAATAAAAAAAATGCCTGCATGAATCATTCTCATTGAAGGCCTAATTTCATTTGAATTACTGCTTTGAGATTTGAGAGGAAACATGTCTGAATTGATCCAACACATGATAAAGAAAAAATTTCCAAAGACTACAATGGAAAAATACCTATGGATATTTTATTGTTAGAAGGGTAGGAAAAAAAAAATAGGGATGATAGATCTTTTAGAGGATATTAAGGTTGCCAAGTTACCTTCAAGTGTTTCACCACAATAAAATTTTGAAGTAGTCCTCGGACACCACTTTTAGAACAGCGATAAGAAGACACCATACAGCTTCCAAACTGTCCATCAAAATTGTATTGAACCAATATAAAAACCTATGCTACTTCATTTTAAAGTAGAATTTTCCAGAAATTGATTACTTTTAAAAAAAATCACTTGCTTTCTGAGGTTTTAAAACTCAAATGACCCTGAAGAAGTAGCCACTAACTTGCTTTTCTGAGGTGGTGTTGCTATGCCTACTCTGGTTACTCAGTTTTTTAAGGGTTTCACTTCCATCTTGTTTGCTATGAAGTCATTAATTTTTTCAGGTTCATCCATAAATATAACACTGAAGTAGTAATAGAACTTTGTAATCTGCATTCTCTATTCAATTAAGGAAGACTGCTACCACATTAAAAGTCCAATTCAGATATATTAGCAAATTCTATAAATTTGCTATGTGGTTCTATAAATTCTAAAGTAAGAGATAGGCTGTTTTTATTATACCACCAGTGAGGTTAATGGAAATAGTTGAAGAAAACACCCATAGTCATGAGCAGTGGCAACCTCATTCCAGGGCCAGATAGACAGACAGACAGATAATACAAGCTATTTATCTCATTAATTTTGTAACTATTAAGAATTGTTTAGAATAGAAAAAGACAACCTCAGGCTCAGAATTGTTCCATTTTTGCAGGGCCTAGATCTGCCTAGCCTATGTTTGTTCACACTTTTTATTAACTAAGTTTAATAATATTTAACAAAGCCTTTAACACTCTTATTTACATTCTCCCCCACCATCACACAAGGGGAAAAAAAGCTGAATTTTGTCACCATTTCAACATTTCCCAGTGAAATTATCCTGTCACTCACTACTATCAAACACATTAATTAAAATAAAAAATGTACTTTCCTTCCCAGGCACAAACTACTGTATGTTCCTATTACTGTTTTAGAAAAGTGTTGTATCTGAGTATTCATGAAAAATCTACATTAAGGAAAAAACATTCTCACCACAACAGAAAAGATGTCTTGTTGAAACTGCAAACACCTGCCTAATGCACACAGCTGAAGTGGAGCTGTTTCTATGCATCTGATTCAACTCACTCTGAAGGTAATGATGAGAAAATAGAATAAGATATAAAACTGCAGTAAAAAAGCAATGGCAGAATTCAAAGGAGACAAATAATTGCTACATGATCTCCCTACTGATTTGATATAGAAGTTTTACAATTGCATTCACCATTTGTTTTAAGTAAAATACAGAAAATATTAATGGTTTTAAATGCTTTGCATTTATCAAACAGAACAGCATTTAGTTTTTGATTGGTCCATTCACTCAGGTTGAAAAGAGCCTTTCGGAATAATTCACAGTCACTTTGGATTTGAATAGTTTGTGGTGTCATATGCGCAATTAATCTCCTGCTTAGCTTATAGTACATTATCACCACCAATTGTTATCACTGTTTTTCCCATGGAAAGACAGGGTGGTTTTCATATCACCATGCTTCACATTTCTGCTTTATTGAAACTAGAAATCATTTAAGTAAAACGATTTCATTATGTATTGATACTAATGGAGGGGGGAAAAAACAGGCGAGAAGGTACCCTAATGTTGGTGAGAACCATAACTATGATAAGGCTCCCAGATCATGTCAGTTATGCATTTAGTCAATGTACCATAACTGAATCTAAACAAAGTAAATCTCAGTTTGAAAACCTAAATATAAATCATTTCCCATGTCTGACTATGGAAACTGCAACTTTCATGCAAATTAAGACAATATGCTGTATAATGAGATCCTAAGTACAGAAAGTCAAACCTACCCTATAAAAATCTATGCCACAACAGCCTGAATTGAACATTTTGACATTGTTGCTGCTGTTGAGGTTTTTTCAAAAGCAACTCTAGACCACATTGGAATATTTTTCTCCTTTGCCATTTTTTTCATGCTCTGCCCCATCAGAAGTTGTGCAGTTTTACACAAAGTTGTTTATGCCATTCTTTTTTTTTTGCTGCTAGCTTACACTGTTTTTCAAAAAATATTCTTTTGTAATCATTGTAATCAGTTAATGTAGTCTACTTTAAATGGCCTTCAGTTTTAAAATACTTCAAAGTATAATTGTATTTACTGTTCAAATTAGTTCAGAGCTCCAACTTGTGCAATTTCTGGAACTTGTTTATACATAATCACTGTAAAATTCAACCAAAGTTAGCAAAGATGAAAATTAATTTTTTACTTTTAATGTTTAATGTTTTTTTTAAAAGAGGAAAAGACACATAAGGAAAATCTTAGAAATTCTGATAAATATGATATTTAAAAAATATCACATTTTAAATTTGTTTTGAATAAAATAAGACATTAATATTACAGTAGTTTACTTGGAAGAAAATTTAATTGAATGCAGTAAATCATATTTGTGCTCTCCCTCTCTCTTAAGAAGATATGTGAATAATTATGAAATGGAATTATTTACCTACTCTCTCAGCTGCTTCCTGAAAGGCAGAGATGAATACATTTTTTGTTTTATGGAAGGCTGAATATATTTGGAGTAATCTATGGGATGCCAGAGATGAAATATGGTGGTTTCAGAACAAAAAAGGAGTGGAGACACGCATTCTCTTTATCATGATCACTCCCTTCCTCCTCCCCTTCTCCAGGCATGTAGACTGCAGGGAAGAAACAGAGTTCTTACCCAAGGGTTGAACAGAAAACGTGCAACCCAAAAGTACAACTGTAAATCACAAGCTCTCCATTGTTGTGGTAATGCTGTTATTTAATGTGGATTGGATCCACATTTTACCACATTAAGGACCATTTTATAGGGGAAATACTATAAGAAACTTAGGTAGTTAGTTAGTTAACATACTAATTAACAGTTTAGTAGACCTAGGCAGGATTGCTATGTATGAATGGATAAACATGCATGGACACACATACACACACAAACAATTGTTATGTGTAACAATTGTTACTTTTATTGAATATTATTGGGTCATTTTCTCATATATTACCTAGATTTTATAAGTGCATTGGAGCAACTCCTTACTAGTCCTACCAGAAAGGTAGAGGTTCCCCTCATACATATGTGCTAGTTGTTCCTGACTAGGGGATGGTGCTCATTTATGTTTCAAAGCCAAAGAGCCAGAGCTTTCTAAAGACATCTCCATGGTCATGCGGCCGGCATGACTAAATGTCAAAGGTGCATGGAATACTGTTACCTTCCCACCAAGGTAGTCCCTATTTTCTACTTGCATTTTTACATGCATTCAAACTGCTAGGTTGGCAGAAGCTGGGACAAGTAATGGGAGCTCACTCGGTTACATGGCACTAGGGATTTGAACCGCTGAACTGCCGACCTTTCTGATCAACAAGCTCAGCATCTTAGCCACTGATCCACTGCGTCCCCTAGATAGTACAAACCCAATAAATGATTGACAGTCACGTGATCATTGGTAACAGTCATGAAGACAATTGGTTCAGTTCCATTAAGGCTGAGTAAGCATTGGCTGTATTCTTATTATCTCACAGTCAGTTCTATGTAAACTGCTTTAAATTCATTAGGCATTATTAGAGGCATTAATATCAGATGATCCATAATGTTAACACGTTCACCTGAGACAGAAATTTCTACAAAAGGCAGTATTAACTTTGCCTATGCGGTAACTGTCAGTCTACAGTGGAATAGGTGACCTTGTGCCTTCCATATGTTTTGGATGAATACTTCTATAAGCTGTAGCCAACATGGCCAATTGCCAGGCACTCTTGAGAGCTGCAGTCTAAATCATTTTAAAGGAAATAGTTTGAGTATTCCTGTTCTTTAGCATTATTTTTTTAGTTTAGAGATGGTAATCCCATGCCGTTATAGCCCATAAAAAATTGTATTCCTAATATACATTCCCTGAAAAGGACTATAATTCATCAACAGTGCAATTCCATCTAAGTCTGTTAACAAACAAGCACTATTAAGCTTAGTGAGATTTAACCCCAGGTAAATGTGTTCCACATTGCCCATATACTGTAAGTAGTAATTTATGTGAACTGTTCACGCCTCATGCTTTTGGTATAGTGGGAGGTAAACTGAACCATCTTACCTCTGGGACCTTAACCTACCTCCATCAGTTTTGTAGAGGCTCATGGAAATTGCTCAGCAATCAGAGAAGCTGCTGCTTTACAACTTAATCAATTCCTAGGAAATTCTCCTGGGAACAAGAGAACTACTGGGAGGCCAGTAAAATTAAATGGGGCTAGTTTTTGATGTAGTAGTTGGTGTAGCATGATATGTCTTGTGGTTTATAAATTATGGGTTATTTCTTATGACTTGTTGTATAAGACAAACACAAATAAGATAAATTATTGGTTTACCAATATATGTTTGTACAATTGCAAGCAATTAGTTGTGAATTGTGAATGTTACATTAGTGTGGTAGATGACAAAGATGCTCTTAAAATTAAAATGAAGAATGCCTACAATAACAGTGTCTTTTTATTTTTTTATTATTTATTTAAAATATTTCTGTGACCACCCATCCTGAAATAACTCTGGTGACTCATAACAATAAAACTATATAACAAAAACTAAAAACCTGACACCTCAATTAACCTCCTAGGGTATGTGAACAACTATCCACAGGCTTTACCTGAGTAATGCTGGGTAAGAGCAGATTTTAATGTTTTTCTGGAAAGATAAGAGAGTGAAAACTGCCAGATAGCTGGGGGAAGGATGCTCCATATAGTAGGGGCAGCCACTTTCTAGGTCACAATAGGTGCAATATTTCAGGGAAGAGACCGGACGCATGCCCAGCCTATCTGTTAGGCATGAGAACCAAGAACAACACAATGAATTTTTTGTTTGTTTATTTATTTAGCTATTTGCCTATAGACAGGAATCTTACCAAACTAAAGCACACTTTGCATAACTATGAGATGAATACTATGAAGATTTAGAAAAGATACTTTCTTGGTCACTTTCTACATACCAAGGACTCAAAACTGATCTGCCTCTTTACTTCTCCCTCCTGCAACTCAGCATCAGATTCCACAACACTATCCAATCATAGCTTGGTCTCATGCTATGTAAGACTCTAAAGGTAATGACAGCAACTTGAACAGTAACTGGAAAGAGACTAGAAGAAACATAGTTTGCCTATCACAGATATTTATCTTTATCACCTCAGGATGTAAGCTGTTCCAAAGCAACACTGCCTTTTGCAATTGACTGATAGTGATTTTGTCAATGCCGTTGATATTCAAGTGGTGTTTCAGTTGTCTATGGAGATTGTCAGTCATTCAGGTCACAGTTGTCCCAAAGATGTTTTTTCAAGAGGCTACTGGACTTTCTGGTTTTTCTTTGAAGACATTTCACTCCTCATCCAAGAAGTTTCTTCAGCTCTGACTGGATGGTGGGGAATGGCTGAATCTTCCATTCCCCACCATCCTGTCAGAGCTTTCTGAGTGAGAAGTGAAAAAAAAAAAACCCAGAAAGTCCAGTTGCCTATTGAAAAAGCACTTTGGTGTTTTAGTTGTTTTGGGATTGTACCCAAGGTGCATATTACTATTGGTATTACACTTGCTTTCTTTTGGTGCAGTCATTTTATTTTTATTTGTAGGTCTTTGTATTTATTATCTTCTCCGGTTCTTTTTTCTTCTGCTACTTCCCAGTATTATATTACTATAATATATTATTTCAGAACTTCTCTTTATCTCCTGTATGTTGTTTGCCAAAACCAGAAAGATTGTTCTCTGGCACAACTTACATCATATGAAGTGTGTTGTTTGGAGGACTAGGTAGTATATCCTCTACACCTCACTAAAACTTTTGACAAAGTACAATAAAGCAAGGAGATGTGCTTTTCTGTGGTCACAAAAATGAAGAGCATGGTTGCCATGTTGCATTGATAGCAATTTCAAGGAACTGCTTCACTCAAAACTGTTGTAAAATGAATCTCTTTGGAGATTTGTACAGTACTATAATATGATATTTCAAAATCAGGTAAGTCACACTACAATTAGTTTACCCACTGCTTGGAAAAAATAATAATAGAGGCTAGGGAATAGATTAAATGGCATGATTGTCATTTATTTGATAGGCTCTACATTATATTTACACATGCAATTCATTTTCACAGTTCTTGCACATGTATTCAGTGCTTGAATCTAAATCCATGCTTAGGAAACATTATTAAAATATAGTCAAATAAATGATGAAGGAATTGATCCATAGAATGATGTATGTTTAGTCCTTAAGTAATGAAGTTTACAGAATTTCATAAAAACTGAATTACTAACTACAGGTAGTGTTTAGTGACCACAATTTGGAACTGGCAACTTGATTGTTAAGAAAAGTGATCACTAAATAAAACCATGACTGCTTATGAACTTACTTCTTTGCTTTAAAGACCTGTGGAAATTGTAAATATAAGGCTTGTATAAGGCAAAATTACTTTCTATCATGCTGTAAATATAAATGTCAGCTAAATAGGGAATCGTAATGAAAGACTATTTGTACAAACATTCTAGGGAAAAACTTATTAGGAAACAGTAATACAACCACTAACACCTTTTGACTTTGACAATGTTTTCATAGTCAGGATCCCTTTTATGTTGCTCCAGAAAATTCTACTATTGCCCAATTCAGTAAACCAGTTCCTAGAAAAACTTACAGAGATCAAGTGTGATCCACTAGTGGTCCCTCAATGGTTTTTGTAAACTATCCAAAAGGCATTGTTCAGGTTACTGAAACCGAACAGGTAGACCAATTTTATGTATTCTTAAAACCATTACAACTTAGGAACTCATTTTCTCTTTAACTTGCACTAAATTTGCTTATTAATATTATTTTATTTCATAAACTTTATCTTACATTATTTTTGCCTTCAGGAAGAAAAGGGTTAGACATCCATTACTCCTCCATTCTTATCTGTGAAAACTTATTTTTAAACAAGTGATCTAGAGTTTGGACTTCCAATACTAATGAATGTTTCTTGACAGACTCACATCACCAAATGCTTTTGAAAACAATATTTTAATTGAAGCTTGTCTTTCTAAGCCTACTGTTTTCATAGCAATAGCAGCTGTCATTATTTGCAGGGATGTCAATACTGAAATCAAATATTACACTAAGGGGAGAAGAATAATTTTTTTGTGCCTCAGTTCAAAATATGAGAATACATTTGTATTTAAAAATTCAAGGATCCCATTTTTATTGTTCCTCTTTGGGTTGTTCAATAGCATTAAAATTGCCTTTCGGTTTCTGGGAATGAATATTATTGTTATCAGTACAATCATTGTGGGTCTTTTCCCAGAAAATATTGCAGTATTCTCAGAATGCAATTGATAATAATTTCCTCCTTATATTTTCATGTTATAACAAGTTAACTAAAATATTCAAAAAGGCATCAAGAAGAGAATATAATTTTGTGGGAAAGTTCAGGGAGAACATTGAATAATGTTCAAATCTCATGCGTCAAATGAGTCAGTAAGTGTTTCAAAGAAAATGACAATGAAATTGAATATTTAATGCAATTAATATAATAAATTATCTATTGGG
Source organism: Thamnophis elegans (assembly GCF_009769535.1). Taxonomy (NCBI): domain Eukaryota; kingdom Metazoa; phylum Chordata; class Lepidosauria; order Squamata; family Natricidae; genus Thamnophis; species Thamnophis elegans. The sequence continues at coordinate 41,931,582 of NC_045547.1, read as the reverse complement.
TCTGGCATTTGGTACAGCCTATGTGTGCATTTGTATGGGTGAGTGTATTTGTGTGTCAATCCAACATAATGCACTAAGTATCAAATCTCTAAGTTTTGTTTTAAAAAAGAAAGTTTTGAAAGCTGTCCTATAGATTTGACAGAGGGAGCAAGTATATATCTTGGAGAACATGAATATTTTTCATAAAAATTGCCTTCTGGTCCACCCAGCTCTTATTTATTTTAGGGCTATGACCTTGAACAGTTTTCTTCAAATCATTGAAAGGATAAGTAAATTGGTTTTGGATAATATAGTTCTTATTGTTCCAAAGGCAATTATCTAGGATCGTATAGCTAATAACCAGAACTTTGAATTGGGATATGAAATCCTAATGTCAATAAGTGCTGTTACCATAAAATATTTATTATTTTCTAATACCATAACATATTCTATTTCTAACAATCTGGCCACTACATTCAATACCAGTTGTAACGTGCGAGCCATTTTTAAAACAACCTCACATGCAGAGCTCTGCAGTAGTTTGCTACATGACGATAAAAGTGTGAATGGCTGTCACCAAGGTTTCCTGATCAAGCAAAAGCTGGGCAAAAACCCTTTGGTCTACAGTGTAATTATAAGTTATTTGGAAATTAATGGATAGGCAAAAGAAATGGAAAATACAAATTTCCATGATTACAAAGGATGAACACTAGAAATCTAGAAAGACTCATTATTTGTCAATTCTCTAAAGCTCTCATCTTCCTTCCTCCATTTAGAGAGTGAATTGATTCTTAATAAATTATATAATAATATATATTATCTGAAACTAGGTTCGCTTTATATTTTATGCGTAAGGTATTTTGGAATGCTTTTTTTCTTTTTCTCATGTAATCAATATATGGAAAATATGTATTAAAACATATATGCTACATGGAGCTATTGGATGAAAAGTGGAATTTAAATCTGATAAATAATAATAAAAACATTTGTATGTCATTTATTATACACATGATAAAATATAATGGAAACCTTTAAATGTGGATTGTTTGGATATTTTTTACTATGGTTTTCAAGAAACATTTTGCTTGTGCTCAATGCCGTTATGTTATTTCAGGCAGAGGTGATTGGGGTAGACTGAAATATTTTTCTTTTTCTTGTTTCAGTCTGAAAATAACACTTCATTACTGCAATGTACAAGAAGAGTGAAGGAATGGAGGTAACAGAAGTGGTAAGACAACTTGTCTTTCAGATGTCTTGCTTTCTAAGTCAGATGTTTCTCCTGTTATAAACAAGAATAAGCAAGAAGAGGTGTTCAGCTCCAGATCATACTGCAGTTGTAATTATTAACTCTTCAATACCTATTCTCCACCCTGCCATAGATCAATTCTGATATCCATGATGATTTACCTTTCTTCCACTGTTTTTACAGTTCCTTGCTGCCTTCCTCTTTGAATGGATATGATGTAATTGCAAATGGGGGTAGGGATGCAGGTGAAGAACATTTTTGGGATTTGCCAAACTCCCCATGCTTTCAGACAAATTGGTTCCATTTCACAGATATGATAAATATAAACATCTCCCAATTACTGGGTCCCAAGTATTCTTGAAAGCTCCAAGTGCCACAATGTATATTTGTCAAAGACAAAATAGAGCAGAAATTAAGAAGCATCATGTAATGAAATACACTAATAAAATTCTTATCCTAATAAAAATTCTTCCAATTGAAAGGAAAAGGGGAATAGTGGTAATGAAGCTGTTACACAGTTGGACTCTAACATTGTTACTCAAAGAACTATTGAATCCTTTATGTTAATCTCTTTTCTTTTATGGACTTTTCTTTTTTTAAAATAAAACACACAGACACACATTTTTATTTTTGTACTGATTGATTCTTGAGTATCCAGCTTTTTCTGACGTAACAATAAATAAAATAATACTTTGGACTTCAGAAAAGTCTCACTTTGCTTTGATCAAGACCAAATTATTGAGTAATTGCCTTAAATTGTATATAAATTCATTGAAGTAGATGTACTCTCTATTAAGTTATATTCCAGATATGACCTCCTTCTGAAATGAATTTTATATTGGTCCATTGGATAAATCCTATTAGCACTAGGATTTTCTTTATTTGATTGAATGCTGGATAAGAATAGAATGGAATGGAATATTGATAGTTTGTATGAATAATAACTAATTAGGCTACTGTGTATAGACTTCAAAGATCGAAATCACTTTCTGATTTCAGATTACCACAGCTCTGGTAATCTGATCTGGATGTCCATTACTCTCTGCTACTATCTAGTGATTGTCTGAATTTTTGTAGCCCACATGTATATTGAAAAAATGGTAACGGGGACAGTTTTTCTTTTTTGGAAAATAGTGACATCTTGAAATGAGTTCTAGTTTGTTGCTACTTTGTATATTTTATTTATTTCATTTATTTATTAAATTTTTATGCTGTCCATCTCCCCTATAAATTGACTCGATTTGCCTTTTCAGGGCCAAGAGTTCAAGTTACTATCCTACTTTCCCTTTCTGCCTCTGCTCTGTCTGTCTGTTTTTCTCTCCCTCCCCACAAACTTGCAAAGACATACTAGATAGATATTAAATACTTACTACTACTTACTACTACTACTACTACTACTACTACTACTACTAGTATCTAGAAGTACTAGATACTACTTTTTCAATCATACTATATATGTATGTGTGTCTGTGTCTATTGATTTGCATGTCATGGTAAACAAGAGGCTTTGTTCATATAATGTGCTAAAATATATACCATGATTTACAAACTATAATATCTAATTTTTTTTATAAAACTTCCAGCCAACATCAAATAAATCACTTTAAGGCAATCGAAAGAATTACTACAAGAAAAATGTCAGAAAGATGGTGGAATACTAGAAATTAAAATATGAGAGAAACTGGCTATTAAATGAATGGTATTTCTAATAATTCATTGTATTTAATATAGCAACGTGGTAGGCATTTTTAATTGTAGTGTCCTAACAGGATTAGAGAGAAATATTCCAGGTTTATGTGAGAAATTTTCAACATTCAACTTTGGAATTTGAATTGCAGCTTTGATGTACAAATTAGCCAAAACTGACCACTTTTAAAAAATTATCTCAGGTAATTCCCTTGGTTACATTTTTAATATTGTATGGCTTATGTCAGTGATGGCAAACCTTTTCGGCACTGAGTGCCCAAACCGGAACCCGTGTGCATGTGTGTGCATGCCGAAGCGCTGGAAACCCAAAGACCAGCTGGCAGTGTTTATGCGCATGCCAGCCAGCTGATGTTCAGGTTCCTGGCACGCGCATGCATGCAGGCCAGCTGGTCTTCCTCATGTGCCGGAAGTACCGTAAACCCAGCTGCCTGGTGCACATGCCTGGTTTTTGGCCATTTTTTCAGGCCATTTTGGGGGGCGTTTTCAGGCCGTTTTCCAACATTCTGGCACCCACAAAGATCAGCTGGCCGGTGCACATGTGCATGCCAGAAATCAGAAGAGCAGCTGGCAACAGTGTGCGTGCCCACAGAGAGGGCTCTGCATGCCACCTCTGGCACATGTGCCATAGGTTCGCCATCACAGGCTTATGTCCTTGGCAGTTTAAGCTGCAAAATGGATTTGGTTCAACATGTGTTCTAAATAATGATGATTTGAGGTTAAGATATTTTAATCAAATATTTTAAAAGTGTATCTTAATGATGCTTGCAAAACTATTATAGCTGATTTGACATTTAAATAAATCATTCAGTAAATTGGTTGTATTTGAATGTCAGAAAGGAGGAGTAGAATCCTGCTAGGCTGAATAGTTTTTCAGGCTCTGCCTTTAATGTCTTCTCATAAAGAAAAAGTCAGGAGAGAGGGAAAAGCTGAGATAGCCATAGCAATAGTCTTTAGACTTATATACCACTTCATAGTGCTTTACCGCCCTTTCTTAGCGGTTTACAGTGTCAGCATATTGCCCTCAACTATCTGGATCCTCATTTTATCGAACTCAGAAGAATGGAAGGCTGAGTCAAACTTGAGTTGATGAGACTCAAACTTCTGGCAGCTGGCAGTCAGCAGAAGTAGCCTGCAGTATGCATTCTAATCTGCGCCACCAGATGCCCCACTGTAGGATCTTGCAATACTTGAAAGTGGCATTTTATGATGATTGGTTTTCACTTCTTACGCTATCAGATACAAAGATGTAGGAAACTGAATCCCCATTCCAGGAAGTCACTATTTCCAACTGCATGCATCATAAGACATAATTATAAAGAAAATAAAAATAGTATTTACGTCTTGAATGCTAGTTTCCAAGACCTTTAAAGTTAATTTTTCACTTAACATTAAAAACTGCATAGTGTTCATCAACAGGGGAGGAGTTTTGTTCAGTGCTATTTTATGAATGGAGCAAAAACTAGAAAGGCATGGTCACATGATCTATGAATAGACAAGACCATTGATCTTTGGATGCAGGAAAAATGCTACAATTATATTTGGAGGAACAAGGTTTGGACCAGAGAAAAAAGTAGATGCTAAGTCTTTATGAACTCAGTGGGGAGATTCTGCAAAGCATGTTAGTCCTACAAACAGGAGGTTTTCCAAATGTATTCTATGTACTTGGAAAATCCATAAACACAATTCTCTTTCTATCACCTCTGTTGATGAACACTAGGCAGTTTTTAATGTAAAGTGAAATTAACTTTAAAGGTCTTAGAACTAGCAATTCAAAAACGTAAATACTTTTTTATTTTCTGTTACCATTATGTGTTATGATAACATTTTGCCAGCTATCAGCGTTGCAATTGCAGATCTGTTTTGGTGCATTGTATTACTAACAGTAACTGGAAATACAAAATTCATTTAAATTATAATGCTATGACGAATAACTACTTTAATGTAACATTTAGGTTTAATAAAATCTGCTGTGATATTGTGGTCAAATAATTTTTTTAAGATTTTGAATTATGTGTAAGCAGTAAATACTAATAGGTGTTTCTTGCCTATATATAGATGCTGAAATCTTTTATGAGGATCACTATTATTAGTAGTTTTATCACGGAAGTGTTTATAATAGGACAGGAATTATTTAGTAAATACATGCTTGAAGAATAGAAGAGAGAATTAATCTTTAAGCATATCAGTAATAATGGCAACTGTATATATAGTTATAATTAATTGCAGGTAACGAAACATTTATTGCCACTAGTTAATAGGAAAGATTGCAACTGTAGAATAATGATACTTAATATGCCTCCCTGCTGTCTCCTGAAGCAATTTTAGGTCAATTTCAAGGCATCACTATTTAAAGCTATTGTTCATGTATATTTAAAATTTTAATACTTTTAAGAAATAACTATGATTTTAAAAATATGAAAAATGTATTATAAGATCATAATGTAATACTGGTCTTTTATTTCTATATTCTGATTGTGGACAACTAAATACAATATATAGAGCGGAGGTGGTGCAGTGGTTAGAATACAGTACTTCAGGCTACTTCAGCTGACTGCTAGCTGTAGTTTGGCAGTTCAAATCTCACTGGCTCAAGGTTGACTCAGCCTTCCATCTTTATGAGGTGGGTAAAATGAGGACCCAGATTGTTGAGAGCAATATGCTGACTCTGTAAAACCACTTAGAGAGGGCTGTAAAGCTCTATGAAGTGCTATATAGCCATGATGGTGAAACTATGGTATGGGTGCCACAGGTGGCATGTGGAACCATATTTGCTGGCACACCAGCCATCAGCTCCAGCATGTATGCACACGCTGGCCATCTGATTTTCGCTCTTCCCGAGGGCCAGGGAGGCTGTTTTCACCCTCCCCAGGCTTCAGGAAAGCCTCCGGAGGCTGGGGAGGGCAAAAAACAGGCCCAATGGGACAACTGGAAGTTCATTCCCGAACTTCCGGTTGGCCCATTGGGGCTGTTTTTCACCCTCACCAGGCTGCAGGAAAGCATCTGGAGCCTGGGGAGGGGTTGTGCGTGCATGCACATGGGGGGTGGTCATGGGAAGGATTGAATTAGTGTGGGCACACGTGTGTACAATAGCGCGCACACACACAATTGTGGCACACCATAGAAAAAGGTTCACCATCACTGGTATACGCTTGTAGTGCAACATTGAAAGATGAGTTTTGGCATGACTGCCTCCCATGCCCATGAATTACAAAATGACCATGAGCTTTAAAAGAATGCTTTTCCTTACTACTGAGGATAATCTTCATACACTAACTTAGCACATTAAGTTAAGCATCCTGGTTTGTTTAAATACATTTTATTCAATCAGCTATAATTGCCTTGGTTCAGTCAATACTAAACTGCTTACATACATACCACATAGTAAGAAAAAATCGAATAATTCCATGTGACTTCATGTAATGTATGAAGTCTTTCTTAAGATTTGTTGGTATTCAGATAAATGGTTGCCTTTGGGATCGTTTGGCTATCATTACATGTCTGATACTTTCCACAACTTAGGACCATTAGGACCAATAAATAGCAAACCTGGAATTTCAGCAGTTGAAAGTATATGAAGATAAGCTAATTCAAAGAAATGTTTTAAAAAATGTTATAAAATAATCACATATTCCTTTTTTATTTCTGAATTGTTATTGACCAAAAAACTAAATGATTTCTTTTAAAAAATAAAGATCCCATGTTAAATACAAATCGGTTGCTTTCTTTGAACTGGCATGTCAAGCTTCAACTTTGGTTTAACTTTTAATGGTTGCTGAATGACACCCCACCCCTCCAGGGAGAGAAATAAGAAATTGAGAACCATGGATATGAAATGTTATTCATAAGATTGACTTCAGTAGAAGAGAGGAAATCCAGTTGAGAAAACACAACAATGTTTTTCAGTATTTTTTTTTTAAAAACTGCTTTCTGTTTACATATAACTTTTATTGCTAAAAAGTTGTAAAATGATTAATGCATAGGTATATTTCCTTCTTTAAACTAATACCATGTGCCTGTCAGTTAATACCTATCAGCACTCCATCATTACCTATGATGAATGGTTCTGATTAAGCACAACAGAAGGCCAGGAACTTAAAAAAAGAATTAATATTATAGATCAGGGGTGTCAAACTCACAGCCCATGGGTTGGATGTGTCATGCGCTGACCATATCCATCCATTTTAGTGAAGGGGGAAAAGTTGTGACACATCACGTGACGACAATGTGTCATCGCGAGTTTGACACCCCAGTTCTAGATAGGGGGTTGGACTAAAAGATCTCAAAGGTCCCTTCCAACTCTATTATTATTCTGTATATTGATCAGCTTTATTTTTATTCTCCTTGACTGATTGATTAATTGGTTGACTGATTGATTGATTTGAATTTATAAGCTGCCCAATTCCAATAGACTTCTGAGATTATACAAAACTAGACAAACCATTAAAATAGTTAAGATATTAAACTAAAAGGACAGCCCAGATTGAAATAATCTTACAGACAATAATCTTGCTTGTTATTGTGAAAAAAGAACAATAACTGTTCTTTGTTGTTATTGCTATTATTTAGAACAATGGATTGTTTATCATACAGAGATGGTTTTCTATTGAATTTAACCAAGCTCAGTTTAGTAATAGCCTCACCGCTGCCACCAATAAACATTTTAACTTTACTAAAGCATTATATTTAATCAGAAAATGTTTATTACCTCCATTTAAACTTTCTGGGAAGATAAATAATCATATAACACGTGGAATAAAGCAATATGTGAGAGAAAGAAAGAAAGAAAAAAGAATATGTACTTGGGGAAGATGGCTCAGGAATCTCCCAATGATACAAACATTTCTACAACCACTGTAGGGCATTTATCGTATACGATGAATCATAGAATAGTATAAATCAAAGGACACTTGTTCTAATGGGATATTTTAATTCTTTCTGGTGTATTAATGTTTTGGATTTTTTTTTAATGAAACCATTAAAAATGGTTTCTCCATTTACGTCTCCCTCCCTCCCTTGTTTGTTTAATATTCATCTCTTGCTTTTCTATTCGAGTTATAAAATTGGCTTTTGTCTCTCAATGTGGGTGCAGAGTAAAGAGCACAAACTGGAATGAGAAGGTTAGCAGAAAGGAGGAAAAAACAGCAGTTTGAAGAATGAGAAAGCAGAAAAAGCTGCAGGAGCAGATAGCAGCAGGGTGGCATAGGAGAAGCTGACAGGGTGTAAATAGAGAACGGGAAGGGAAACAAACCAGGTGATTCATGAACCTGTCCTGCATGTTTTGCCTTAGTCTCATTTTTAAAAGCATTTTTTTCTGATTACAGAAGGAGTAGAGACAAATGTCCAAGGAAAAAATGTACACTTTATCACAATTCTCCTAAGGAATATGCCTTAGTATTTTTAAGCATTTCATTTTCAGTTTTTCATTACTACTGTTAGCCCATTAAATGCCACATGTTGGAAGACAAGATATGAACTAAAATTTCAACTAAATAAGTGGATATAATGAAAGATGTGCATGTAGTTGTTTTACACTTACCCTGATACACAGGCAGAAATCATTCTTGGTTTTTTTTTCTTGTTTTTTTTTTTCATTTGTTAATTTTGTTTAAAACCAGAACCAAACCAGGACTCTGTCAGAACTATGAATAAGCTGTATTTCAATTTATTATATTTGAATTGATAAAGATGTCTATAAATGTAACCCAGATAATGCCATATGACTTCAGTTACAATATTTCACTATTGTGTGATGTACAAATAGCAAAAACGATATTCCAATTTTTTAAAATTCATTTACAATTATCAAACTGATCACACCTATATACTTGATGTGTTCATTAATATAGTTTTTTAGTCTCACTATTCTATGTATATTATTTCACAAAGTCATAATAAAAAAGAACAGTGACATTTCTTCAGTTTGCGTTTGATGAAGAAACATAATATACCTCATTTGTAATCAGAGATGTCTGCTTCAAATTTCAAATTGTAGCTGTTGCCTATAGCATTGCTGTAATGTACATATGTTTGCTATGTTCATGCAATATCCTTGAACAAGTCAGTTAAAGACCTAGAGGCTGAATTTACACAACACTGAACAGTGAGTTTATGAACATACTGCACAATCCCAAGTCATTTAGGCAGTTTTTGATTCAATATACTGTGATATGGGAATGTGATTTTCATATTCTATTCACCTTACGCTTTCATAAGAAACATAGGTTGAGCAGCATTCAGATTATTTATTTATTTAAAATTCAGATTTCTAAGGCTATCCAACTCAACATCAATTCTAAGCAATGTGGAAATTAGAAACACAACCATAGTACATTAAACCAAACAAGATAAAAGCTAAAGTTAATAGGGGGAACAGACATAGACTGTAAACAACCTAATTTAATACAGTCCAGGTGAACAAACACAATCTATCCCATAGCTTGATTGGGAAAAATAGTCTCCAAGACTGCTCAAAGGAACCAGGTCTATCTAAATCTTCAGAAGAAGTGATTCCAGACAATAGACCCTGTGACAAAGAAGGCACACCAGTCCCTTTGATTCTTAATAGATGGGATATGTATTGCACCTATGTCAGATCTTATAGGACAAGTAGAAACAAAGCAGGCCTTATGTTATGAAAAACAGGATAGATGACACACAGACCTTGAATTACACTGGAAGCTCCCTGATAACCAGTGCCCTGCAGCCCATGTAGTAGAAGTATTACAGGTTGTAACAAGGCATACCCCTAACTGATGATTGATTCCCATATTCTTGTAGCTTCTGAGTGTTTTACAATATATATGCAAAATAACTGAGGTATGAGTGACAAGGAGGGGGACCTTACCGTGTACAACTGGAGCAGCAGACAAATCAATCAAAGATCTTACTTGACCACAACTATCACTTGCTTTTTAAGCATGAGCTGTGAGTACAGAAAGAGTCCCCAGTTGTGCACCAGTTCTGGAAAGATGTAACACCATTAAGAGTTAAAGATGGAAAATCCATGGCACCAAAAGAAACATGGTCCATTAGGATTCATCTTGTCAGATTCTGCTCCCTATCCAATGATAGCTCTGTGAGGAAGTAGACAAGAAACACAACCAGAAATACTAACTCTAACTTTATTGTATAGTTACATAAACAGAGTCTTGCAAGATTGGAGGTACATTTCCCCTCCTTTCTTTTACTCTCTAGAAAACTAAAGAAGGTCCCTTCTGAAATGCCCTCTTCTTATGTGAGCTGAGATTTTGCATGCCATTTCTCTGGCCTGTGGCTCTTTCTCAATAACTCCTAAGGTCCTTTCCACATACCATTACATGCAGGCTCCCACAACCTCCAGGTACTGGAGCACAGATTGTGACAGCATAAATTACTTGACCAGGACTCAAGATATATGATTATGTTGGTGAATATGTGTGACTTTCTCTTTTGGAAAAGGCAATAATCTACTAATAAAAAGATGCAACAAGGTGAGTTACTATGCAGAGAGTCTAAGGCATCTTATAAAAATATATTGAAAGGTTCATATTATAGTAGTGAAATATTGGCAAACCATTGACTTAATAAGTATTATTATTTAATTAATTTTTATTATTTAATTAATTTGTATGCCGCCCACTCTCAAAGACACTCAGTATAAAGTGTAAAGTATATTTTATCTTTTTTCTTCTTAGTTTCCATTTTTTACTTTGCACTTCTTGCTTTAAAATATTTTAAGATTAAATATTTTGTTACATACATAAATAGATACATATATAGATATAGATATACTGTTGATATAGACATGATATAGGTGTAGATTTTAAATTAAAAAAGGAAAAGTAACAACCACCACCTATGATCCTATTCCTCCAGCTGACAGAAGGCAGAGGTAGTCCCACAGTCATTCCAATAGGTGAATCATAGAAACTTATCATCCAGAATGATACATGAGGACAGCAAGTTTTACATTGGCACCTCCACCCAACCTTGCTCCTTATGCCTTGACTTATCACTGTGATAACTCAAACTACTTCGCCTAATGTGATGCAACTATCAGTCTTTCCTGCCATTGGAACTCCTTCTGATCTGCTGCACTTTTCAGAATGCCAAGCTACCAGATGGGCTTCCACTTCAGCAACATGGGCAAAGGTCTTATTCAAGAGTCCATCTGGTTCATTTCTTTTCAACACACTGTTCCATTTCTGCCCTGCTACACTCCATTGCTCCCAACTGGAACTCAATCCAGCTCCATATCCATCTCAAACATTCCCATCAATCCAATTCCCTAGTGATCAGAAAACATAAAAGAGCTACCTACCACATATACCTATTATCAGTACAGTTTCCTTTGATAAGCATATATTTTCCTTATATGATTATTATTGTGTAGTGAGGAGAAGAACGGGATAAAGCAGTTAATGTATCCTTACTATAGGGTCCCTATGCCATCTTTCTCATTGAGCTTCTACAGCATGGAAATTTAATATATTTATAAAAGGTCTTATTTGTATTTTTGTTGTTGTTTTTCACAGATATTCACCCAATTGCAGTGGAGAAAATATCTTTAGAACAGTAGTCTCCTCTTGGACAGAATTGAAACACATAAATTACTATTTAATTGCATACACTACTATACTTGATATGAAGAAAAATGATTTTGTGTTTTGGGAGGCTGAAAATGACTAGATTTCACAAAGTGAGAAAACTCAGTCAAGTAATTGCTGAGCCACCTATACTCATTACCTCTGAATATCAGAAGAACAATCCTTGACTTTTTGGAACAAAAACTAGAAGCAGAACAAGCAAAGGGATGATAGCTCTTGTTACGAAAACAGGTATTATGGAAAATTGCATAGGAAGATAGATGTATCAGACATTGTATAGACTGTATAGATACAATCTGGCAAAAAGAAAGGGAACAGAATAATTCTGCAGCTTTTTCAGAGGAAAGTTACATTGGTAGGTTGAATTGTTGGGAGGACAAGAAATTAAATTTCCCATGTTATATTCACTTACGGTGTATTCATTTTTACCCTGTTGCTAGCATAATTATGATATAGCTACTTAAACATATGGATATGGCTTTGGGTGTATATACTGAGTTGAAATTTAGATTTAAATAAATCAATTGAACTCAGAATATCCATAGACTTTTATAACCTTGTCTATGATTATATTTAAGCTGCATGTATTTATTAACTTAGGGACATGAAATAGGATATTTAGCATGTGACTTTGAATTCAGTAGCTGTTCCATTTATGTATGTATGTATGTATGTATGTATGTATGATGTATGTATGTATGTATTTTTTCAGAAAACATTGTTTACAAATAGAGATGGCTACAACTATTGGGTCAGCAAATATATTAATAAAATATCAAGGGAATGAAAATATATGATCTGTGATCTCTAAACGTAGTCTACAGAAAGTTCCACAAAATACTTTGGTACAAAGGTAAATGAAACCAAGAAAACTACACAGTTTATTGCCATTGGTCATATGCCTGCTGCCATCATGTTGCTGACACAGTCAATCTCTGGGGAATAATCTTTGGGGTTTATTTTGGTCCCACAGCTTTCTTAAAAAACACATGTCAACATTTCTATTGTTGTTAATAATCTAGTCATTTATGAATAAGCCATGATTTAATCCAAAAAAACAATTATCTGGACAAAGTGCTTTCAAAAAACTCACACATAAAATTTCAGTATGTGAAATCAGCTTGATCATGCTGCATTTTAAAAAGAATACAATTGAGTCAAATTATGTATGCATGTAGATAGATAGATAGATAGATAGATAGATAGACAGACAGACAGACAGACAGACAGACAGACAGACAGACAAAGATAGACAGATATAGTAAACATTTCAGATGTCTCTTATCAAGTTTCATAGCTGTAGTTTCTCTATTATAGAAACTTGATAGATTTATCCAAACTGTCTTTGAATAATTTTTGAAGAAGTATTCTACCTCCAGATATTATGGTACTGACACTATCTTTTTAGGAGTTCTGTAAGTGCCATACATAACAACATATTTCTCTTATTTATTTAACATTAGCTGTGCTGAGGTGTTCATCAAAATACATAAGAGAAAAAACTGGTTGGCAGTCTCATTTTCTAACCAATTTCAAATTCTCATTCAGGTTAATGCATGAATAGGATCTATGCCTTTAGCTCTACATCTTGCTCTCATCAAACTTATCACAATGAAAACATCTCAAGAACAAACTGTAAAAATACCTCTGGGAGTGGGGGACAAATCTAGTTCATTGCCAAACCATGTTCCATGTGACCTTCTATAACAGCTCTGCTAATGATTTCTGTGAGGACTGATGGACAATTAGTGGAATAAAAAAAATCCATGCTCATTAGTGACTTCTAAGTCAGTGACTTAGTGAAAGAAAAAAAAATCCATGCTCATGAGTATCTAGAGGCTTTTACCTTGAAGTTGAGAAAAAGACCATTTAAGATTAATGAACCCACCTGATTTCATCAAGAGAATAAAATCTGAAAGATTGGGACCTCATCGCATTTTTATCTCATAGTTAATAATGAGCAGTGGGCACTGTGAAGACTCATAGTTTTCAGACTCTTGAAAGGAGAATATACTCAACTGAAAAATCAAGTGAATTCTAGGACCCTGAAAAAGAAGGGCTCAGAACCACAGGAATGTCTTACTTGCTTTCAAGGAAACAAATTCAGTTCTCCCTCTAATATCACAGCTGAATTAATGGAGAGTGGGATTTTAAGTGGGAAAGGGGGACAGGTGGAAATAAAATTATATTGGGTGATGTTCTACATATAGTACATTATCCAATTTTTACCTTTTATCAAGCATTTGTGTATGGAAGCAAATGCCCTCAAAATTACATGAATTGAAAATACAAAGTTAATACTACATTTATCCCTTTATATAGAGAGAACTTTGCAACTCAGAGTCAAACAAGGTTAACTCTTGCTTGATATACTGACTGTACTTGATATTACATGGATTAGGGGATTTGGAAGCTCAATAAGAACTTTTCCCTCAAGAGCCATCCAAGCAAAATATTCATCCTTTTTATGTGGGGAGAATAAAACGAAATTGGATCTTGTGAATGTACAATGTTCCTAGTTCTGCCTTGAGAAGCACCTGATATATTTCCTCTTCTCTGCAGTTGTTAGAGCAGGGGCACTGGACACTGGAACAGTCCGTGATTTCCTTCACTGTGAGGATGCCTTTGGAAGTCTCTCATCTCTTGAGATACTCTCATTTTTACTTGAAGAAAGAAAAATACACCAAAGAAATAAAATCTGCAACATTCAATGACTATCTTAGCTAATTGTTCTGAAAGCTGAGGATTACTTTCTAGATGATATTCAGCTAAAATTTGCAACATAATGTGCATCAGCAAACAGGGCAACCATATAATATCAGCTGATAAAGGAAGAGAACCTTGTGCTTAGTGGTTAACACAACTGCCTAAAATGTAATAGAGCACAGGTTCTAATCCAAGTAAGGGTATGGTAGCTGATGAGAGCTAAATAGGTTGAAATAGATCTATACTAGTATTCCTTTATTTATTTATCAGCACAAATATAACGTGTGTGTGTTTTAAATACTTGCTCAATTGGAACATGACAATCTTTGTATATGTTTACTCCCTGACATAAACCTGTCATACCTACGGGGAATTCTGAATATATGCTTTTTGAAAAAAGTGAAAGAAAAAGAGAAAGTCAAATATTTTTAGTCAATGTTCTTTGTGCACAAACTGATTAAATACAGCAGTAGTTTTCACAAGCCACTCTAAAAAAAACCCTTAAGCTTTCATGAAAGCCTAGAGGATCATGGGAATTTCTAAAGCCACACTGCAGGGATTTGCCATTGATACCACTCTAAGTGAAGATGAATTATTGTTTTAGGCCTTTTAAGGAGACAAGTATTAGAATCCCAGATAGTATTTTCAACTTGTTGACAGTTTTATCCCTTGATCCTAGCCACCCTATTTACTCAAAACTAAATCTTTTTGATTTCAATAGAAACCCTTTCCAAAGGAGTGCTTAGAATTACAGCTTGAAACTACAACTTTTAACTTAAATACAAGGAAGTAAATCCCCATGCAGGGGATTTTAGACAACCTGATTTCTCTTTTAAAAAAATCAGGGTTGGAATAAGGCCCCAATTGCACCCACATAGAAGTTAAAATTGCTTTTGCAACAAAATATGTAATAGTTGCAAGAACACAAATTCTTCCCTGTTTCCAATGGAATCTTAATATTGCCAAGAAGAGGCATAGTTAAGATGAGAGGTTTTTGCCCTAAAAGTGAACAATAATTAATACTTGAAGAACATTTAACCTGATTTATGTCCTGGTTATCTGTGCATCTAATCTTAGTGCTGTTAACAACAACAACAATAACAACAACAACACAACAACACACTGATTAATAGTTAACAACTCTTCTTGGCAGTCCTGAATGACAGCCTTAAGGGCCCTCTTGAGGCTGAGCTGATGCAATGACAACATGACAGTATCAGTGGCATAAAGCAGGATAGGAAGACATTTATTCACCAACTTTGAAGCACATAAATCTATCTCCTGCAGGCGTTTTATATATAGGTATTACTTTTAAAAAGTACCCAAAAGCCTTGCTCGATGTAGAGATTACTTAAATTTCAATCAGAGAACTGCACAATAGGACTGCATCTTTACTCTGAGTCTTGTTATTGTCATGCAGTTTATGTTTTAGTGGCCATAACCACTTGCCAGTGGTAGAATTCTTGAGATACATTAATTTCTATAAATATAGAATTTGAACAAAAGTAATTTACCCATTTTAATTTTGATGAAAAGTGGATCTTACCAGAAATTCTATCACTGTACAATCATTGATGGGACAGGAGCTTTATAGTTTCAATTCTGGCTAGAATATAACAATTTGTTAGATTTTATTATTTTTATATATGTATTAAGCATTAAAACAGGAAGTTCATTGATTGGGAACTGTCAAAAGCTTCAAAATTACAGAAATCATTCAGAGTTATTGAACTATTGTTGGAATGTTAAGGGTTTGGCTTGTTTGAAATTTGTACCCTATCAGCTGCTTTTTACAAAAATATAATACATTACTATAAGTTATGTTTTGCTTTATTAATTTAGAAAGTTATAAATTTCACTTAGTTTTCCATCTTACAGTGAAGATGTGTGATTTATGTGAACCCTTAGATTTTATGTTTTTAACAGTGCAGAAAACTTTTCACTTTGTTTTGTTTTCCAAAATTGGAAAATCTTCTGTTTGTTTTTTTATCTCAACAATACAGGGAGCATTTCTGATTGCTAATTGCACAAATGAATATTTAATACCATATGAATTCTAGATATTCTTCCCATATTCCATTATAGCACTTTGAAGGTAGATATTTTTTTACTTCCTCATCAAAGCATCTTTTCCCTTTCTTTTCCTTCTACACTTGATTGCATAATTGCATAATTTTAACCTATCCATTTTGATCAAAAAATATATTGTACCTTTAGCTCTTTTTTGTTGGTTTGCCACACAATTGTTGATTACTTTGAGATAATGCTTTGACTTTTAAATGTTGTGGTTTTCATCAATCCTTGTTGTACATATACAAACATATTTCCAGATAAATTCAACAGCAGTTGCATATTCTCCAAATATGATATGCTTTCCAGCCTGGATCAGGTTTGACAAAGATATAATGCTAAAAAAAGTAATGCATTAATTTCTTCTTAGTAACAAGAGGCTGTCAAAGAAGCAAACATCAAAATGGATTAATTGGATGAATACCAATTTAAATGAATGGAAGCAGAAGCGATAATCATAAATAATACCTTCATAAGACATTAAAAACCTTGAAGGAATCAATCACTTTTAGAAAGACATGAACTCAGCACAGAATTGTATTTGATAACATGCATTTTACCCCTATTTTTTGAACCAATCTTGCAATTAGGCTACTATTACATTTGGGATATATTTGCTGTACAAATTCAATTCAGATTCATGCAAATATCACAGAACAAAGGTTGATTGCTCAAATTGCTTGAAAAGCAAGAGGAAATAAAACATCTGGTATTTGTTTTAATTAAACTGTATTTAGAAGAAACAGTTTTTTTTTATCCATGCTATTAAATGTATTTTGTTTCTAAGCCTTGCAGTGAACATTTTGGAATTTGCACAATTGCTGACTGATTGTGTGTCTAGTAATCCCTCTATGGTTCCTTTTAAAAAAAACAGATTATGTTAATAAAACACCAACAGTAAACATTATTTATTTCTATGGATTTTTCATACACACACACACACACACACCACACACAAGATACTATCAATCTTACACAGGAAAAGACCCGAACATGCCAAGACCCGCATACATACCCGTGAAAATCTACACACACACACACACACACACAAACACCACACACACACAGAGTTCAAAATGTTGCCCCCTGAATCCTGCCTCCTAGAAATGCTACAATTGAACAGTTTTAAATGGAAGGCATGATAAAGCTGTTAGAAGAACATTTGCATCTCATTTTCCATTCTAGTCACTAGTCAGAAGACTGAAGGGCGATAAATGCAGTGATATATGAAAGGAAGAAAAAAAAACATTTCATTTTCAATCCGTATTTGCAAGGTCTTTCTTAAACACATCACTGAGTTTAAAGCTTTAATTATCTACTCGTGTCTTTTACACCTATTTAGTCGTGCTGAACCAAATCTGAAATCCCATGTATACATTCTCATAATTAATTTGGCCATGCCTGCACAGCAGGTCATTTACATTCCACTCTCTGTCGATGGCAACCACTACCCATGGCATGACAAGCTCTTTTGAAACTCTAGGGAGCTGTTTGAGAAGCAGTTTGAAATGCAGCAGAGCGAGCTGAAAGCTAGAGATCAGGGAATGGGATTGTTATTGGATGGATGTCCACTGTGTGTGAACAAGCCAAATCATTCTTGGAAGAAACCGGTTATGAATTTCAGTCAGAGCTCTGAGAACTGCCTTTCAGTACAGAAATGTGGACAGACACCATAATCTCCTAAAAGGGATCAGAAAAGTGATTCTGGATATTACTAAAATGTTGAACCCTAATTATGCAACCCTAAATCCAAACTAACCAAATGAAACAGTTATGCACATCTTCTGTGTTATTTTGAAAGAGAACATATTAAACCTCCATGAAGGATTGATTCATAGGATGCTAAAGCAATACCCAAAATACATTGAACCACAAAGTTTTCATCTGTATTTTGACCTAGTCTAGCATATTGGCATGTTCTGTTGCTCAGACTAACTCAGAAACTAAGAATTATCTTTTTCAGTTCCCAAGAACAGCTGAGTGGAATTTTCACTATTTTTCTCATGGGGTTTAATAAATTTATAAAATTATTAAGTGAGATTGTTCTAAACAGAGACAGACGGTATGATGTATGTGCCTTAAGACTCTTTCTGACTTCTGCAAAATTACTCAAAATTATGCTGCTAACATCTGGTATAAAACATATTGAAGAAACTATGGATTTGGTTTTTTTCCCCTTCCTTTTCCAACAAGGGAAAAAAATGTATTACACCTGTAATGTGCCAATTACTTTTTTAGTTTTCAAACTATTTACATTGATGATAAATTATATCAATACCAAAATGAAAATAACTTATATATCAATACCAAAATGATGAAAGAACCACTTATTCTATACATAGTATGCTGTAAATGTCATTTAATCATTTTCTATGCTGTTCTTGCTATTCTCAATTGCCCAACCAATAAAGTTTTAGAAGCTGCAGCCCCCTAAATTTGGAATTGTTGTCTTTCCTAGTTTTAAACATGCTCAGTACCTTGGGTCACAAATAAATTCCTAATTACTGTGTTTTTGACTGGATGTAATGATTGTTCTAGTCATTCAAGATTTTAATGCAGCTTCATGATGTGTTACCTAGCACTGTAATCTATTAACTTACTTTATTGAATAGCTTTAGAAGCCAACTCAACTCCATACACTGGGTGGCAAGTCTGGTCATTGTTTTTTCATTTGTTTTAACTAGAATACTTGTACAGGAAGTTATTGTTTTATGATGTGAATATATGTGGTGTTTCATGATTATAAAAATCCTCCAAGAAAGTTCCTATGCCGAAAATGCAATTTATAGATGTATTAAATAAATAGAGACGCCAATCCTTGGCTTTAAAAATCAACATTGATTTTAATGTGGTTATTTTTGTTGCATGTATGCTGCTAAATATCATTTCTGCTGAAACATCTACTGACATTTTCTTAAGAGTTTTTCTTTAAAAGATCTGCAGAGTGAGATGAGGAGAAGGACTTTCAATGGTGGCCCTGGATTTTCTATAGACAGCATTACTTTAAAATATGACTTTATAGCCCTATATCTTGCCAGAAAATCTCACAAAGAGATTTTCACAAATGTTGTTAGTTTTGAAATCGTGTCCAACCCATCATGACCCTATTGAGAACATTCCTCCAGGACTTCCTGTCCACTACCATCCTCTGGAGTCCATTCAAGCTCACGCCTACTGCTTCAGTGACTCCATCCAGCCACCTCATTCTCTGTCATCCTCTTCTTTTTTGCCCTCAATCATTCCCAGGATTAGGCTCTTCTCCAGTGGGTCCTTCCTTCTCATTAGGTGAGAGTATTTCATTTGCATTTTCAGAATCTGGCCTTCTAAAGAGCATCAGCATTGATCTCCTATAGGACTGACCAGTTTGATTGCCTTGCAGTTCAAGGGACTCGCAGGAGTCTTCTCCAGCACCATAGTTCAAAGGCCTCATTCTTTGGTGCTTAGCCTTTCTTATGGTCCAACTTTGACAGCCATCATTGCAACTGGGAAACCATACCCTGACTATACACACTTTTGTTGGCAGGGTGATGTCCTCTGCTTTTAGTATGCTTCTAGTTTTGCCATAGCTTTCCTCCCCAGGAGCAGTGTCTTTTAATTTCTTGGCTGCAGTCCCCACCTGCAGTGATCTTGGAACCCATGAAAATAAAATCTTGTTACTACCTCCATTTCTTCCCCATCTATTTGCCAGGATTTGAGAGGGCCGGATGCCATGATCTTAGTTTTTTTTAATGTTGAGTTTCAAGCCAACTTTTACACTCTCCTTCTTTACCCGCATCAAAAGGCTCTTTAGTTCTTCTTCACTTTCACAAACTACAAAGAGCAAATAAAGGCAAATTGATCATACAATAAACTGTTTTCTTCAATTGCCTTAAGAAACATCATAGAAGACTGTTGTGTGATAAATTACTTGGCATGCATGTTGGTTAAATTTCTGTCTTTTCACATTAGCCCAGGATTATTTTCCAGATCTAAGATCATGTTCACTAAAATTTGAGAGAGAATTTATGATAGCAAAGAAAGTGTTCTGCAAAGCCAATTGTTTTGCTGTATGAATCCTGCATTACTTTTCTAATAAAATAGGATCAAGGGAACAAAAGAGAGAAAAAAATCAAAGTGCAAGTTCTGAAAAAAATCTAATTATAAAAAGACTCAAGGAAGTTGTGACTCTGACTGATAACAGCCATGCCCTAGGACTGCTTTCTTTCAACTTCTAGCAAGAGCAAAGCACAAAGTGGAGTGGTCTGTGCAAAATAAACCTCTAAGCACTAGAGCTGAAATACCAAGGAAACAACATTCGTCAAAGAAGCAGCTGCAGCCTCAATTTCTAACCTCCCTGATGACTCTACTAGAATGTTTACCAGAGCAGCATGACACCTATTTCTATACATGACCCACAGGAGAAAATGTGCTCTGATCAGGCAACAGGTTCCCTGAAAGCTTCCTCTTTCCAGAGATAAAAGGCAGAAGAGGCAGACAGCTGGAAGTACTCTGTCAATGCCATTGAAAAAGAGGTAAAAGCAAGTGCAGCAGAGTAATTTTCCATGTCCAAGTGGGAAGCTGCTGGTTTTTTCCCCTGAGTGTTTCCTCAAAAGGAATTCTCCTCTAAGTAGAATTTGATCTAACCACAGAAGAAGAAAGGGATTGTTTTTATTTACCTGTATGGGAAGATTGCATGTATTTCAGTTAAGATAATGGAGTTATAAAAGATGGCCTTTCATATCAGACATATTCTTCATTATGTAAAACAGTGACTTTACTGTGAAAATTGAAATTAATGCTAAGCTTAAATCTATATCATCTTTTTTCAGCAGCTTTCTTCCAGTGAAAATAGGGTTCTATGTTTTGTATTTTACTTAATTGTGTTTGAGAAGTTCTTTAAAAGTTTTCTTGGTGATATTTTGAAGGTTTTTTGTGTGTGGTGTTGTTAGAGGTTGCAGAGTGTGCTACTGCTAATAATGCTTTCTCCTAAAGAAATATCCATTGCTTCACAGGCTTTTGTCCACCCACACTTGTCAATCTGATGTAATGGATGATGTGAATTTTTAATATTGTATTTTTCTATTTTTAAATTTAAACTGTTTCTGTCTTGCTGTGAGACACTTGCTATACTAGTGTATTTGTAAATAAAGTAAACTAAGAACAGAAAACAATGTTCTACCTCAGTGAAGTGCTTTATGGTACAAACACTGCATAATATATCTTACTGAGACATAGAAGTGGTTCATTTTACCTTGCAATGCATTTTACCTTATTTCTATTTAGGGTTCTGTCCATACTGACACTTTCAGAGGTGACTGAAAACATCAGAAGAAACTTCTTCACATGGGAAATGCATATTCATAATATCTGTTTTAGCTAGTGAAATGTTAAGAGAACAAGCAAAGTGAAACAACCTGTCAGTAGTAAAAGACAGTATCTTATTTATTCATTCATTCATTCATTCATTCACTTTTGATGATGTGTTACTGCAAATCCAACTGACAATGGGCAATTCATAGAAATTAAATATAAACTCAGCAAAAGACACACAACAGAGAAAATTACAAATATACAGTAAGTACAAAATAATTACAAGAAGATGTTCCAGACACTTATCAAAATGCAGTCAGGAGAATCCCATCCACTCAACCCTGAGGCCGCATAGAAAGATACTAAGGTAGTATCCAAGGTGGATTTACTCAGAAAGCAGAGGCTAGTGCAAAAAAAAAATGCTTTTTGAATCCCAAAAGATGGAGGAACTTGGACCACAACTAATCTCTCCCAGGTTGTACCAGATGGGAGATAGGCAGTCCATCAAATAGCAGGTCTTATGCCTTGTAGGCCTCTATAAGTAATAATCAGAACTTTTAATTGCAGAACACTGGCAACATATGGGCATGATAATGTAAGTTCATTACTGTTCATTCAGCTGCACTGTGGACCAGTCAAAGTTTCTAAGTGGTGTTAAAGTTATGTTCCATGTAGAGTGTGTTGCAATAATAACCCATGTAGAGTGTATTGCAACAATTAAGCCATAAGATGGTCAAAAGGACTGAGCAATCCAAGGAAGGACACAGATAACCTTCTTCCCTAATTCCCTCAAGCATTCCCTCAAGCATTCCCTGTGAGCCCAAGATAACATATTGTGCACTACTCTTGAGTGGGGAAAAAAAATCCTATCTCAGAGAAAAGATGGAAAATCCCTAGATTTCATGATTCATTTGCCAGAAGGTATCAAAATGAATTCCTGGAGAATGGTAGCAGATATGGCAGTAAGAAGTAAATTAACTACTCATATGTAAGATGTTGAATTGATTGTGTGGTAACTCCCAATTTGGACTGGAGTCAACAGGTTAAAGCATCATTAAGCCTCAGCACTGTTCAGAATCACTTCATTCTATGCTATTTCTCCTTCAGTCATTCTTGGCATAAATAAATTACTTGTCATTTTAATCTTTGTACAATACTAATATCCTTTTGCACACATAACAAATGCAGTCATGGTTGATTTTTCTCAGTACTAATGTTTAATTGTAGCCATATATCATACAATGACAGCACTTTGACATCAAGAATACTCCTGTACATTTTGAACTTTAAAAAGGAAAAAGAAACCATCTTGTGAAATTTAAACATTGAGTTAAATTAAGTCTTACATTTAGCTTAAAAATCTAGTTTATTTAGCATGGTAATATCAGAAAAATATAATAAACTAGATTTTATTAAGCATGGTAATATCAAAAAATATATGAAAGCAGGATGTTTCTTCATTTGGCCTTTTAGTTCTAGACACTTACAGAATAATAAATGCTTTCAGAGCAACATCCACTTATTAAATTATTGATTGCTCAATTGCACTTTTTAGGAATTTTAGGAATTCCCAATAATGGGGCTCACTGAAGAATGAGGTGATCCTATAGTTGAATTTAGGATAGAATTTTATTTTTGCATGAACAGACAAAACCTGAAGGACATCAAAATTCATAAAGATCTATATAGCCATTTGGGTTTGGTAAGGTTAAAATAATTGAACAGAGCTAAATATGTAATAGGTAAAGTTCATTACTAATTGCCATATATATATCCATCCTTATTTTAGCTAAAGTATCTGAGACTTATTGCTCTTTTCCCATTTTATTTCTCATTTTTATATATAAGCCAGGAGTAGGCAATTTGTTAAACAAACTACTGTCAATTTTTTTGAACTATTATACATGTTTTGAGGTCCTGTCACTCCTGGGTTGTGTGTGGTCATGTAAATGGAAGACAGAAATGCAAATAGTATCAATTGAATCATGTATTGAGATTGTTTGGTACAAGAGATAAGATTGGAGATTGATTCAAATGTGTCTAATCATGGAAAGACTTAGCTGAATGATAGGCAAAACAAGGGCAAAACAGGAGACTGACAAGTAAAGCAGCCAGCAGATTGAGAATGGAGGTTAGAAAGCCAGAGAAACAACACACTCTATATTCACCAGCCAAGACTCAGCTGTGCTCTGGAAATGGTTATAAACAAAGTAAAATGAACCAAAGGTGTAGACATGGTTTTAATATCTCCTTTATGCTGTGGTGTATAACCAGTGCTGCATTGGGAATTCCTTTCATGGAGGAAAATAATGTTTTGGTTTAATTCTCATGGGAAGAGTTTGATGTTTTCAAAGTTAATTTAGCTATGAAGAGTTTGGATTATGTGTGTGAACTACCTCTCTTTTACTTATAATCCCAAGCTTTGTACAATGAGAATACCAAGGGAATTATGAGAAAACCTCTCTTTGAGGAACTTTTTTTTTAAAATCTGGAAGCATGGGCAAACAGGGATGAAGCAGAAAGCAGTATGGAATAAGAAGTAATGGAATAATCAGCAATTCTTCTGCTTGCATACCGCAATGAGTTAAACAAGCAAAAAAAACCCCACAATATATATTTTTAAATTGCAAAAATATATTGAAAATGCAGAACTTTTATTAAGAGGACAAATGATATCACAATATTAATTTTAATGTTATAACTGTAAATGCATTTAAATATTTAGATAAATTTCTGAATATAAATTAATTAACAGTTGAGTCAATGCTAGTTTATACTTTGGGACGATGTAGAAAAGTGGGATACTATCATCCATTTTCCTTCATTATGTCATATTTGGGAGTCTACAGATTTAACAGCAAATTCATGTAATCTAAAGAAATTAAATCAGTGTTTTGTGCTGTAAAAACAAATAAACTCAAGTGAAGGACAAAGAGGTAAAGAAAGAAAGGAAAACTGAGTGATCTTATTGTACACATGACAATGCTTATTATGTTATAAATAAATGTGTCACAAATTGTGAGTTTATGTAAGAGTAATGACTACAAAATAATGGACTCTATGATTCAAATACTAGTGCTGAATGAATGGCATAAGTCAATGTCTTGCACTACTCTATACTAATGTAGGCTGATTCATATGTGGTTTAGCAAAGATATAGTATATATGCCTGAAGTAAAATTTTATCTAGTTGTTTTAAAATAAAAACTTACCAAAATGTACATTTCTTCATGTTTCAGCCATCAAAATAGGGTTGAGTGCTTAGCTCATAAACTGAATCTCTCTTTATTAAATTGTGTTTTCAGTACTAAAGAAATCACTTTAACAATTCTGTCATTGGCTCTTTATATTTAATAGCAATATGCAGATAGCTATTATGTGATTCTTCCCATAGCGTAACTAACATTTGCTTATATAAACTAAGCTTTATGTTACTTTAAAAAAATAATTTGGGAAAGTAGAATATAATTCAAATGCCCAGTTCTGACTGGTAAACATTTCTTGATTCATTATATGAGTGATTCGTATGACTCTATTTCTGAAAATAAATAATCATGCAGGAGTCTGTGAAAATACGATGTTTTGTAATTTACCTCCTTTCTAAAGATCAGAAGTTTCTAATTATTAAAATAGCCATCATACAAAACTAGTTTTTTTTTCTCTTATTGGGTACAGTGGATTGCACTAGTATAGGAGATACCATTCATATTGTATTCTAAACGTTTTAGTTGAATATTAAGTATTATCCATGCATAAATAAATAATAAAAAATACATTGCTTAACATAGAATTTTCTACTAGTAGCACTAAAAGCAGCATTAGTACAAAATATTGTTTTTGTTTTTATTGGCAAAATGCTGGGCTACTTATATAAAATCTGATACTTTAAATTGAGAAAGTATAGATTTTATATTAACTATATATTCTACACCAGTTTTTAGTTAATTATTAATTAGAAATTCATGAGTGGTTATACTTTGTAGTTTCTACAAATAAAAGCTGAAGCTTTTGTTAGAATTTGACATACTTGTTAATATTAAATTTGCTCTGCCCACATGATGGAATGCTAAATAGGCAGATTCTTTTTCTTCCACTAATGAATAGCTGATTTTGCCACAAAAACTTGTTATTTAGTTTTTTTGTGCCCCATTTTTTTTTTGAAGGGAAGACTAGGAAGGACCCAAGATGATTGTGCAGTAATGGAGAAGAGGCAACCTGGATGCCTGCAATTCTCAGTAGGAGTGACCGTAAAATCTGGTCTTTTGCCAGATTTCTCCTTCAGCTGCTCATTTTTCTTAAGCATGACTTGGTTTTAATTGCATTTTTTGAAGCTTTACATTCTCTTGATATACGATTAGTTGAGTTCTTGACTTTTACAATCCCCTACTGAACTTTTACAATCATTTTTCCCTGTTCTTTCACTGTTTACTATTACACTCAAAACTATTTTAGCCATAAGGAAGTTGTCTTTTTAGCTTTTTGATGGCAATATTCCCCTTTCTTTAACCCTGGAGGGTAGGAAATATTTCCCTGTGGAAGCTGTTGACTTATCTGCTTCTCTTGTCCTTGAAGAGAGAATAAAAGTGGTTTTGAGCTTCTAAATGGAGATAAATTATTTTAGGAGGCAACTGATAAAAGAATATTATCCAACTTACATATTTTATTTGAAAATAAAAAGAGAAAATGTGATAGGTCAATAACTGCTCTGCAAATTCAAGATGATATCCAAAAGCAGCAAACAACATTTGGACCTGATGTGTAATTTGTGGAATTGGAATGATCTCTAGCTGTCAGTTGTGAAGAAGAAAATGCTTGGTTTGAAAAATATTAATTTTCTGGAAAAGAATATGAATGTAAGAAATGTCGAGATAATGGATATGATGAAGGATGAACTGAACTTTCTCGGAAAAAGGAATGTTGTGTTGTCAAGGAGAATTACAATGGAAGTTGCAGAGATAATTACAACAGAGACATTGGAAATGAGATGCAATTGTTGGGAAACTTCCCAATTAAAAACTTAAAGAAAGGTTTCACTATTAAGAACCAAATAAAAGTATCTGATCCTGGATTCAGAAATAATGATGCAGGTGATTTTTGTTAAATAAGAAACTGTGTAGACTTTCTATGAATAAGTTACAGTAGCAGTCTGTTAACAGAGTGCTTTGAACTTTACTTCACTGTTTAACCTGTTAATTGTTTCTTTCATATATGCAATGTATGACAGGTTTAGGTTGCAAATAGATATAGAAGCTTATAAATTTTGAATCTGCTTTTCAAATGGGGAAGCTATTATTATGGCAATAGATTTGTCAATGTTCAACTGGAGGGGGGTAATATTTTGTCCTTTTTTAAATTGCACATTTTTTCAATTTTTTTTTGTTTTGTCTCTGTTTAATTTTTTTCTTTTGGATTTTGTACTTTAATCTTTTGAATAAAATAAAATTGTTGAAAAAAATAAAACTTTATTAAATCAAATCACCTTAAAAAGGAATATTCATATCACAGTTGTTGGGATTTTTTAAATAAAAAAAACCCCAAAGGCTTTATGTTCTTGTTTTATAAATCTAGCTAATGAGAAAACCTTATTGTATCAATATAGTAAGAAACAAGCAAATAAGCAGACTACATATTCATATTATTATTTTTGTATTTTGTCTTTCTGTTCAATTGTCTAAAAATAATAAAATAAGGATAAAATCAGAATTATGATAAAATATAAATCAATTTAAGTTAAAAGGAGAGAAATCTCAAAACCACAATGCAGTACAAGAAAATATGAACTTTATTTATATTGAGGTAGCCATAAAATGTCACAAAAATGTTCGTTTTCAAGCTTTTCTAAATATGTCTTGTATGTTAGGCTCAGGAAACATTTTCTCCCAATATTCCTAAATACTGAGCAGATTTCTCTAGGAGAAAGTAATCTTTTTAGCTGCCTAATTTGGAACCATTCTCTAAAATGTACTTAACCTACAGTATCTGTTATCACTAATTATTTTGCAAGATTGAAAAGATACAGTTTATGGGCCATTTTCACTGAAGCAGTCTTCCAGGATACTAATGGATATATGTGCTTTCAGGATTTAAGAATATAGTGTACTCAGATATGCTATAAAACTGAATCAAATGTCTCTTTGTTTTGTGCTGAATATCTTTTTAATATAGACTATTAAAATTGATGCTTCCATAAGAACAAGGATAACATTTCATGTTTCAACACTATGTTCTTCTCATCTGATAACTTAATGGTCCTCCAGAATACAACAAAGTCCAAACAATAAAAATGATGAGTTAAATCTTTGTGTTTCATATTCTTTAGGAGCAAACATCTAAACAATTTTCACATCTCCCTGATAGACCCATAAAAATATGGAAAAGTTGAGAGTGAAATGTGCATTGTTTCACAGCTAGTTAGTTAAATAACCTAGAAAATTACCATGGTTTTAAGGACAGCAAATGAGGCATTTTTTCCCCTCTGAAGACAAGAGTTCTGAATTGAAATGAAATATTTGGCCTAAGGAAAAAAAAAGGATGCAACTGGTACAAGTGTAGCACATGCAGAAATAATTATGGCATCTCCCAGGGAGCAACCAAATATCTTTTGAGAATGCAGATTGGCACGAGCAAAGAACAAACCACTGAAAATGCTGAGTTAGCTGAGCTTTCGGGACAATGAAGATATTTAAGAAAAAATAAATTTGGGGAGGACAGTTTTTCAACTACGAAGATCACATACAACTACTGTATGGCATACTACCATATATGTTCTATATATTTTAAAACTGAGTATTTTTTTTTCTTTCTTACCCTTTAAGGAAAGAAATGGTAGCTAACATTTTTAAATGGTTTAAAAATGAAATTACATTACATAACCTTTACCTGAAACAAAACTGTCTAAAGCAATGAGTGCAACAGACACCTGGTAGCCTTAGGATTTTCTCTAGCTCTGAGGTGAATGGAAAAAAATTTCTCAGAGCTGATTGATAACTTCAGTGGTTGTAAGAAATACAAAAAACTTACGAGAAGTCAAGTGCCCTGCCAGACATTGTTGTTTCCGAACTATTATTTTACATGTAAAGATGTTCTACCGGTATTATAAATTCTTCATATAGCATCCCCTCCTTGTTATGAGAGTTTCCTTTATTATTGTTTTGTTCTGCTATCGCCACTAAACCTCTTTCTACATGCAAGCATTCAAGTCTCTAAAGTAAGATAATTAAGTGGAAGATGGAGAAAATATAGGACAGCCCATACACTTAGTTAAAGTAGGAACAAAGGAAGAATTTGACTTTACTAAGTAGCTGAAATGAGGGAGGTGGAAGCAAGTTCATTTATTTCAAAAGCCAATCTATATCACCTAATACTAGCCTGCCCCAACCCTCAAATTAGTCTAGGAAAGGGAGAGAGATTCACAACTCTGAGTATCCTGTACTCTGTACTCTGAGCCTCATGCACATCTGTCATTCCATCTGCATTTCCTAAGTCCTCATCTTCCAGTCCTTCTCCTACTGTAATATGTATACCTGGAAGAAGGTACCAGTATTACCATCTTATGATTAGCAGTGCTACCAAATCATTGTATTTATTTTTTTCCTCTGTTTTAGTAACACATTTCTAAAAAAAACAAAACAGTGAGCATTATTTTTTCAGATTTAATAAATTACTTTATACAAAAAGGACTCTTTTTTCTCTTTTTTCTAGATATCAAAATGAAACACCTGAGTTATGGTTTCATTTTTTTAAAGGGAAATATGTATGTGTATGTTGCATTGCTGATATTTGATAAGTTATTTTAAACTAATTCCTTTTTTATGATGAAAGAAAGCAACATTAGGCATTAAAAGTTACAGTTACAATGTTTTTGTAGCAATTGTGAAATACTATGTGAACTAGTAAGTGGTGGACTTGATGTTGTCCCATGATCCATAGGGAGTCATTACATGTTTAAAGTGTATTGATTTCTTCACTCTTTTTGCTTTTCAGAAAATTAGTTGGGTGATTTCCAAACATTCTATCAGGCATTTAAAACTGCTGCAGGAGACAATCTCTACAACCAACTAATTCAGTACATGAATATTGATTACTTGAGGCTCAAGTAGTATTGACCATTTAATTTCTTTCTGAAAATATCTTAGTTTGCAATTGTTTAATAATACATAAGAAATACATAAGAGCAGTGGAGTTATGATCTTGGTCTGAGGGGAAATGAGATCATTCCCCTGTCGTGGTCAGACCACTACCTACTGAGGCTAGACTTCCGGAGGCCAAACCCCCACCGTGGGGAGGAGGAACCGACCAGGTGGTTCCGCCCCAGGCGACTGATGGACCCTGTTAGGTTCCAGACGGAGCTTGGGGTCATTCCAGATGCTCTCGCCCACAGTTCGGCGGAGACTATTGCTGCGGCCTGGCACTCGGCAGCATCGGAGTCTCTGGACCGAATTGCGCCACTACGGCCCCTCCGGGTCAGCGGCTCGCGGAGGCCCCCTTGGTTCACCGAGGAGCTCCGCAAGATAAAGCGCCGGAGGAGACGCCTAGAGCACCTGTGGAGGTCCGACAGGTCCGTATCGAACCGGGCACTGTTGACAGCTTGCACCAAGGAGTATATTTGGGCATTGAGAACCGCCAAAAGATCACATTGCCTCCTTGGTAGCGTCCGCCGAGTCTCGCCCGGCCGCCCTGTTCAGGATAACCCGCTCCCTCCTAAATAGGGGGAGACGGGGAACCCCCTGCAGGGTAAGGCTGAGGAGTATAGTCAGTTCTTGGCGGACAAAGTTGCTCGGTTTCGATCGGAACTGGACTCCACCCCCACAGATCCAGCCGAGACACAGGGGAATAACTTGGTAGACCATCTCTGGGTTGAGTTCCAGGATGTTGCCTCCGGGGATGTGGACAAGGCTATGCGAGCTGTGAGTTCCTCCACCTGCATACTGGACCCGTGTCCCTCTTGGCTGACTGCCAACAGCAGAGAGGTGACACGAGGCTGGATCCAGGCGGTTGTTACCGCCTCTCTTCGGGAGGGACACCTCCCCACCGCGCTTAAGGCGGCGGTGGTGAGGCCCCTCCTGAAGAAACCGTCTTTGGATCCAGCAGTTCTTAATAACTATCGTCCAGTCTCCAACCTCCCCTTTGTGGGGAAGGTTGTTGAGAAGGTGGTGGCCTTACAGCTTCAGCGTACCTTGGAGGAAGCTAACTATCTTGACCCCTTCCAGTCTGGCTTCAGGCCCGGTTACAGCACTGAAACCGCTTTGGTCGCATTGACCGATGATCTCTGGAGAGCCAGAGATGGAGGCCACGCATCCATCCTGGTTCTCCTTGACCTCTCAGCGGCTTTCGATACCATCGACCATGGTATCCTTCTGCGACGACTGCGGGAGGTGGGGGTGGGTGGCACTGTTTTACAGTGGTTCTCCTCCTACCTCTCGGACAGGTCGCAGTCGGTGTTGGTGGGGAGGGAGAGATCGTCCCCGAGGCCCCTAACCTATGGGGTGCCGCAGGGCTCGGTTC
Organism: Thamnophis elegans; assembly: GCF_009769535.1. Taxonomy (NCBI): domain Eukaryota; kingdom Metazoa; phylum Chordata; class Lepidosauria; order Squamata; family Natricidae; genus Thamnophis; species Thamnophis elegans. The sequence goes on along the minus strand of NC_045547.1, from coordinate 41,900,496 downwards.
TGTCCCCCCTGCTATTTAACATATACATGAAACCGCTGGGCGAGATCATTCGGAGGCACGGGATTAAGTACCACCAATATGCGGACGATACGCAGTTGTATCTGTCCGCCCTGTGCCAACTCAATGAAGCGGTGGACGTGATGAACCGGGGCCTTGAGGCTGTTAAAGACTGGATGAGAGCTAACAAACTGGTGCTCAACCCGGAAAAGAACGAGTGGCTGTTGTGTTTTCCTCCCAAAAATTCGGCCAGCGTTCCATCAATCAGGCTGGGGGGGACAAAATTTATACCCCTCAGACAGGTCCGCAACTTGGGAGTCCTCCTGGATCACAGCTGAGTTTGACCACATGTTTCGGCTTTGACCAGGGGGGCATTTGCCAGGTTCGCCTGGTGCGCCAGTTGCGGGCCCTACCTGAACCGGGGGCTCTCACAACAGTCACTCGAGCCATTGTGATCTCTAGGCTGGAATACTGCAATGTGCTCTACATGGGGCTGCCCTTGAAGAGCATCCGACGACTTCAGCTAGTTCAGAACGCGGCCGCGCGAGTGATCATGGGCGCACCACGGTTCGCCCATATAACACCGATCCTCCGTGAGCTGCGCTGGCTACCTGTCGATCGTCGGGTGCACTTCAAGATTTTACTTACCACCTATAAAGCGCTCCATGGTAGTGGATCTGGCTATCTGAGAGACCGCCTCCTGCCAATTACCTCCCTGCGTCCCATCAGATCGCACAGAGTAGGCCTCCTCCGAATTCCATCCGCCAGTCAGTGCCGACTGGCGACTACGCGAAGGAGAGCCTTCTCAGTTGCAGCTCCGACAATATGGAACAACCTCCCCGTGGAGATCCGTACCCTCACCACAGTCCAGGCCTTCTGCACAGCCCTCAAGATCTGGCTATCCCGTCAGGCCTGGGGATAGGATTACTCTCACCCCGCCCGAATGTTGAGTGAATGTTGTGTTTTTATGGTTAATTTCTTTTATTCACGTTTCTTTTTCTTTTTAAGTCTTGTCTTGCACTCCCTTCCCTCCATGTTGTAAGCCGCCCTGAGTCCCCTCAGGGAAAAGGGCGGCATATAAATGTTTAATAAATCCAAAAATCTAAAAATCCAAAATCTGTTTTTACCTTAACTTTAGTATGATTCTGAACACTACATAAGCTTTAACAAATACTTTTTTGAAGTATAGAAAATAATATTTTATAAATATTAGAAAATAAGATTGTAATGCTATACTGATCTACTTGAAAATAAGTTGCACTGAGCTCAATGGCACTTCTTTCTGTTTAGCAATAGCAATAGCACTTAGATTTATATACTGCTTCATAGTACTTACAGCCCTATCTTATCAATTTTCAGAGTCAGTATATTGCCCCCCAACAATCTGGGTCCTCATTTTACCAACTGCCAAAGGATGGAGTCTACCTTGAGGTGGTGAGAATCGATCTGCCAAATTGCTGGCAGTTGGCAGTCAGCCAAATTAACCTGCAATATGCAATTCTGCATTCTAACCATGGCTCTTAAATGTAGGTCTTAGGATTAATATGTAAAGTTTTTAAGATATTGGTCATAGTGGTTTACATAATTTGTTAATGATATTTAATGTAAATTTGTATCATTTTAAAAAAGGTAATGTATCTGACATTGTAGGTAGGGTATACTGTCACAGATATTCACGTAAGAAGAAAAGTTATTCCCTGGTGGAAGTGTGCCTGCAGGCATTTTTTTCCCCATTTGCATGCTGTCTAAAGTGTTTGTTGCCCATACGTGGGTGCCAATAAAGGAAAATATTTGTAGCTCAGGGTTGAAATGAGAGGTCCTTGGTGGTCTCTGAGCTTGCTTTTTTCTTGCAGAAATTTCATTATGCAAGCTAGGTAACATCATCATTCTATTAGAATAGAATGAATTAGCTGGAAGGAACCTTGGAGGTCTTCTAGCCTCCTGCTCAAGCAGGATAAATAAATGTGTGATAAATGTGTCAAGCCAAGAACTCTTCAGCAGCACAATATAACATGTTACATATAAATAAAAAATTGAAATTTGAAATTCTGCCACACAAACATTCAAGGTTTCACAACAAAAATGTATTTCAGGATGCTTTATAACGTTGTGCTGCTTCTTGAAAAATTGAATGAGAATGGATTGTTTATGCATGCAGTGAAAACACAGATTGTGCAATGAATGTTAGTGAGCTGGTGTACCATTCAGTATATTATGTTTTATTTATATTCATCATGTAACAATTATATGGCTGAATTGGGCCATTATCTGTGGAAAGGCCACTAATATCAGCACACAGAATTGATTCCAATAATAATTGTTAAATGCAAGAAGGCTTTAAAACATGAAGTATCCACTTTAACACACGAGAAGATTAACTAGCCCTGAATATATGAACAAACCAAACAGAGAGGAACATGAAATATGATCAAATTATTTAAAACAGGTGTTGCTGCATGAAACACAAGAAAAACCAAATCGGCAATTGGAGGCAAAAGCATTAAGTAAGCTCATATTTTGAATTATTTATAAAAATTATAAAGGCAGAATATAAGTAAATATCTAAAACTGAAATGAGGCCAATGTACAATTTTGTGAAAGGAATATGTAAGGGTAAATTAGGAGAAAACTAAAAATTGTGCAGTTCTGAACCAAAATCAAGGAGAGAGAGCAATCTGAATAAAACCTGGTAGCAAAATTCTATAATAAGCAGCATTTACTGGTATTGTCAACCTGCTTAGCTTTCTGAATCATGGTTCTCTGAATATTTAGCACACAGTCATCAGACATTGGTAATATCATTGATGAAAAGCTTTAATCTCATCAAAAAGAATTCCTAGACCTCTCACCATTTGAAAAACTAGCAAAAACAGCTGAGAAGAGAGGGAGGGGAGGGGAGGGTAGAGGAGAGGAAGGGAGAGGAGAGGAAGGGAGAGGACAGGAGAATTATCAAGATGGAAAACAATAAGCTTAGTCTGGTCCAAATTTAAAGTAAGGTGAAAGAAACATTCCAAATGAAATCCTTAGCAAAGCAATCCCGGAGTCCTTCGGGATTGGGCAGCTATAAATTTATTAAATACTTAAATACTTAAATTAAAAGGGAGCAATTAAAATACTGTATTATCCAAGGCAAAAACAGAAAAAATTTACTTGTATACTCTCAGGATAAATATGACAATTAAATTGCAGAGAAGAAATGGAGTCCTCAAAGGCAAAATATGCAAAGTGAAGAGAAGTGTTCAGTGAGGTTATCTCCAAATGTAGGGGAGAAATTGAGAGAGATAATTTGTTCAATAATCCTGAAAATAACCGAAAAAGAAGACATTGGCTAAAAATGAACATAAATTGGAACTTTGCCCAGATATTGTAAAAAAAAAAAAAAAAGATAGGAAGGTAGGAATTCAAAGGATAAAGACAAATCTCCAAGTGGCCTCAACAACTCTCTAAAAGGGTACAAACAATCAGCTGTCTGCAAATCCTTCCATTCCCTACCAGCTGGTCAGAGCTGAAGAAGCTTCTTGAATGAGAAGCAAAACATCTTCAAAGAAAAAAACCAAGAAAGTCCAGTTCCCTCTGGAAAACACTTTTGGGACAAGTATGACCTGGATAACTGAGAATCTCCATAGACATAGGAATTCAAGATCTGCAAAAAATACTCAGAATTAGAGAAAAAATATAAAATTAGTTAAGAATTATGAAAAAGACAAAGAGATGCATGAAGAAAATAAAAGAACTTGTAATAAAGGGAAATCTCAAAGTAGCTTTCATAACTAAAGAAAATAAAAAATTGAGCAAAAAATGGATTAACACTAGTTATGTTGCATAAGAATTATAGGTTGAATTTTACATTCAGAAACACTGCCAAAGTGTTTAAGAACTTTCCAAATGATGGATGGTGAGAAGGACTTGCTTGGGAGATGGTAAATAATATTATGTAGGTGAATAGCTTCATTTGTCCAATAATGCTAGATAGGTTTAGGAAAGAAGTTTCTCATTATCACTAGCCTATTATTTTCTATATTTCTATTCCACTGTATAGACTTGCGTTTGAACTTTCTGTAAATCCAGAGTCAGCCACGGATAGCTATTCTGTTTAGAAATTAATTTGTGAAAAGCTAGAACCATAAGATTGAGCACCTTTGGATGGTGAAATGAAAGGCAATCAATACCTTAGGAGATTCCACTTTGTATGCAGCCAACTGAAAAGAAAGAAGGACTAATACAAAATCTGAAAATAAATAAAGGACATAGATGAATCAGTCTAGTCAAAAATGGATACAATAATAATTGTTTTTATTCAACATAAAAATAAATTCTCACATTCTGAACTGGGAATGGTTAAAACAAAGTTACAGGAGCCATGGAAGAAACTACAACAAACCAAACACCTTGATCACAAGGGATAATTAATAAATATTTAATATTATTAAAATGATAAATGTAAAGACTAAAGCACATCTATCTAACCAAAGCCTAATGCAGAGAAGTCTGTGTGTTTTAATTTAGGCATGAAAACTGGCTGGATGATAGTGGCCTTCAACTCATCTCATAGGATTTTTGTTGTATGGAAAATAGAAGGAGGAAAGAATATTAAGTATTCTTGAGTTATTTATAAAAAATGATAAGATGGGATAAAATAAATAAAAAATAAAATAATATACAAATTAATTTATACAATTAATAATCAGTTAAACTAGATATGTCACTAATATTTAAGGCAAACAACCACTTTCATATTCTATCAGCACAATCATTGGGGGCTATATAAATGATTTCACAACTTTCCCTATTATAATCGATGTATTTTAAAAGTATTCTAATTTAGTTTCTCCACTAAATCTTAATCTAAGATTTTTTTTAATCTCAACACATGAACAACTGACAGGGCCTCACTAGAAATATTCACAGAGCAATCATGAACTGAGTTCCAGTAATACATGAATCCTGAATAAGACTTGGATGTTACCAAATCCATTTTCCAATTAATTAGCACTACAGAAAGATAAATGACTCCTAACTTTTTGTATGTTTCAGCAGAATTAGAAGAATTAACGCTCCCTACTTCACTTGCCAGGGTATTATCCAACTGGGGAAAACTATTAGGTTAATTTCTTAAGAATATGTTTGCTGAATATTTTATAGCAAGAAATATACCAGAGTCCAGTTCTTCTTTATTAGTTGCTATCAAAGTACAATTTATGTTGTGTTCTTTGAGCTCATTACATTACTTTATGTTTCTAAAGGAGCAACAATAAACCATTATTTGAAATGTAATGCAGTACTATTTTTTTTAATGGTCCAAGGTTCCCATCAACATTTTACAATGTTTAAATAAACATGTGGAATCTGGATAACAAGAACATAATTCTGTGTTATCTATCAGAATTAAACTTTAATATTTTCACCTAAATGATGTCATATAGTTTATTTAAGGGTGATGATTCTGAATATCTGTTTTTTGAGCAGATTCTCTTAGAGTATTTCTTTTGTTTAGATCAGTAACAAGTCAGCTGTGGGGAATAGAAATTTCAAACACCCAACTTAAACATTTTGAATGTGCTTGGCTGGTAGAGACTAATAATCAGAAGCAAGGGCTTTATTTTTTGCAAAACTATCCCATACTTTAAATGTATATATGTGCCATGCAATTGAAATTGTTTTGGATCACAATATTGATTTGTGTCACTTTTTCCTAGCCTCAAATAATGTCATTATTGCCAGAAAACAAAAACAAATACTTTTTACACAAACATCTTGACAATGTCAGTTCTTAAACTGTAATTTAATCATAATTTAACCTTATGTTTTATGAAGCAATAGGTAAATCATGCTCCTCTCGTGTGGAATATTGCTAAGTTGCCTGTTGAAGCAAGTAAGAGTGTCTGCAGAAGTAGTTAAAAAGTCAAAAAGTCACATGTGTGATGCAAGTAATAAAAAAAGTGGGACTTCAATCACATAATTTCTTCTGCCACCTTGATTTACTGACCTCTGTGGATTCTCCTGAATGGCTAGCAGCTCATAACAAAAAGGCAGCATAAAGTAATTTAGTTTTGTCCAATTTTTAACATTTATATTGGCTATTAGATAAGGAAGCTCCTCCTTTTTGAATCTGATAAGTTAATACTCCCTAGTAAAGACATAGTGACAGTGATTTTTATTATGCATGCTTAAAGCTTTTAAGCTTTAAGTTTTAATCTACATGAGAAGCAATAGCAAGGGCAAAGGTAGAATGTAAAAAGGGTTTTGGCTGTTGCTGTTTTTTTAATTTTTGACATGGACTAGTTTGTGTTACATTGCTCTAAAACATTGCCCAAGATTTCAGAGCTTTTGCTTACTTGATCTTCAGATGAGCCAGAGAAGAATGATCATGGAAGTGCCCTCCCTCATTTGTATAAAGTCTCCTGCCTTGGACAGGGGGTTGGATAGAAGACCTCCAAGGCCCCTTCCATCACTATTGTTCTATGAAATTTACATACCTCCCATTTCACTCTGCAAAGCAATTCTTGATAAAGTAAAATCCAGAAATATAATTGAAATCTGGTATATTAAAGCTGCCAATATTGTAATGGAGCCTCAATTTTGCCAAGGAGGTCATAAGAGCTTTAGCCAGCTATAAAACATTCTCATTAATTTATCTGTGTAAAATATCAGTAGGAACTAACACTGAAATATCTCTAAAGTAATATTGCTGTAATGATTATTTTTAATATCATTAATCTTTAAAGCCCAGGTATATTAACCCAATATCTTCACTTCCTTCCTTGAAAAATTGCCAGAGCATTTGGATATTAATAGATAAATAATTATATTCTGTTTATGAAACACCTGAAAAATTGATGTTGTAAAATGACCCAAATATAAAAATTGGAACAAGATATTTTATTCGAATTCTTAGGCTAAACAAGGGATCAACTATTTAAATGAGCCAACTTTTACTATGTTGAGTATGACTTACCGAGTATGATTTGCTGAACAATATATATATAATTGATATATATGTTTCAGTTCAAAAGTATGACCTGTATTTTATAGTAGCTTCTGTAATACCTGCAGTTTTAGGCTTCTTAAGAGTCACAGTTCTTGAACAGAAACTGTCAATTCAATTTTATGGGAAATAAAAAGGAAAATTAAAGGTTTGTATTAGTTATGCTACATAAGTGAAGTATGAAAGGAAAATTAGAATATCACTTGGAGATCCAGTCAGTCAAGCTACAAAAAATGTGAACTTCATTTTTAAAATGAAATGAATTCATGAGAAAATATTATTTTTTTGTTCATTGCAACTTTCAAAGAATATTTAAAAATGGATGGACATTGCAACTCTTTAACATACTAATTTGTCTTGTTTGATTTGAGATTACTATATACCTCACCTGAGTCATGATAAACAGAATAACTTACATAGCTTCAAGTAAACCTGCTTCCCTAATATTAAGTAATAGATCCAAGTTATAAGTTTTTTTATTAAGTTTCTACATTCTAAAAATGAAAAAGATGATGAAATATAGTATACGTATGTTCTAAATGTAATTATATCTATGATTATTACTCAATTGATCTTTTCTGTTAATATGTTTTAGTTTGAGATATTCTTTTTTCACTTATAAAGTCACTACTTTTTTCTTAGTGCATTTTTGTTTTATATTTCACTGTTTAATTAAATTTAAACATAATGTATTCTGATGTTGTCTCTGTCAGTTGATTCAAGTCAACTGTTTATTGAAATGAGAAATAAAAGAACTATGAATTAAATGTAATAACTTTTTTCTTGAATTTTTAAAATATCTTTTTTGTAGGCAATAATACAGTATATCAGTCAAGGGAAATAGACTGGACTACCAAGATCCATCGGTTACCTATCTTTTTCTGTTCTTGTAAATTACACTATAGAATACTTATGGTTCATGAAAAACTAGACAGTCTTGTGAGCTAAATAATTTTATCCACTGAGAAAATGTTCCTTAGGTATATCATTTATATTGGCACTCTCATATCAGTGCATATTAAATTAGCCTTTGTTCACTTTTAGCCTTTTATTTATAAATTTCAGCCTTTGCTTTTCATTTATATTTTTTTTAAAAAAGCATTACTATGCTTTTAAATACGTGGGTTATATGAAAAGATATGTTTCTATGGCCAAAAGTATGAAAAATATTTTCCCTGATTGCCTCTATGAAAGATGAATGAGATGTGATAAATGAAAATAAGAAAAAGAGTTGATAAATTATTCTTTATAAATAGAAGATTACATGCTATATAGATGCTTTGTTCAACTTTGTCTGTGCAAACTATTCAGGGAGAAAAATGGCAAATTATTAGATTTGTGGAGTTGTTCAGTCACTTCTGATTTTCCTGACTCAATGGACATGATTTTGCTGGGATTGTTTATAAGTAAGATCTTATTTTAGTTTTTGTAAGATCTTGCTTGTTTCACCAGTGATAGTATTTAGCTACCTTGTCTTCTATTAGACTTTACTTCTGTTGCCTTTGATTTTTCAAGTCAATGATTCTTGCTTGCAAATTTTGTTTTGGAAATATTTAAATCTAGCTCCTTCATTACTGCTGGTAATAGCCATGCAGACCTAACTGATATTCAGCCCCCACCCTTTTTTTTTTTTTGCTGGCTTCTTACTGTATGTATCCAGACAGTAATACAAATACATATGCTCTGCTAGTTTTCTCAGAAGAACATAATTTAAAGAAAGAGAACTACAGCGTGAAGATATGGCTAACAACAAAAATGGATTTAACCAGCTGTGGTGTTTGAAAACTATATAGTTTTAATAGTGTGGGCTGCTTTACACTACTTAAGACTTGTTAGTTTATTGCCAGATCTGGAGATTATTGAAGAGAGTTGGTGGGCATGCTTTGGAGAAGGATGGGTAAAGCTTTGAAGAAAAGGATGTTTTATAGGACATATATAACTGATTGGGAGAAGTCTCTTTGCAGAGAAATACAGGGAAAGAAATCCCTCTCTATCTCTTATCGCATGTACCTTACTGCTTAGTCTTTGTGAGATTACCTCTACTCCTACCCCTTAATCCATTTTTAGAGACGGTAACTCATTCATATTTTTGCAGAATCCTAGGGTCTATGGAATATAGTTTGAAAACTGTATCTATCATCTTTCTACCAGGACCCTGCCTGCCTGCCACCCTAACCCTAACGCTAACGCTAACTCTAACCCTAACGCTAATGCTAACGCTAACACTAACCTCTTTCTTATTTGCTGCCCATCTCATAGCAAAGAAACTCATAATATTAATGCGGACAGGATGTTCTCATGTAGAAACCTTCTTTGGATACCCCTTAACGTTATAGTTTTTGAAATTTCTGAATTCTTTGGAAAATTTAATTACTTGTTAAATAAATTCATATTTCAAAATAAGACATTTTTTCCAAGTTTATTATTACATCCATTGAAAAATGTTCCGAGAGGAGAAGAAGGGAAGGGAAGGGAGAGGAGAGGAGAGGTATTTCTGACACATAGCATGATCCTATATGACCATTTGAAATAATCTCTAGCAAAGATATAGTAATGAGCTGATAGTTACAATTCATCATGTGTTCTTCATGTGTTATCATTTTCATGTTGGTGGAATAAGGACTAAGGATGACTGTGATAAAACTGGAAGGTTATTCTCAGATAGAACACAGTGATTTAACTGATGAATAATGAATACACCTTTAACTGGATTTGCTTATGAAGATTAATAAGCTGAATCACAGTTGCAGACTGTCCATACATCTCAGAGCTGGGATGCTTTATTTACACCCTTTTTTCCCCTCACTGCTTTTTTTTCCCAAAGGTCTCACACTTCACTAATTTGTCCAGTGAAATAAAGACTATTAGACATACTGTTCTAAGGCTATAGACAGGTTTTGCTATTCCTATAGAGAATAATTGTCCATGAAAATAGATGTTCCCTGTGATTCAACGGCTACCTAGAAATTTATTTTTCAAGGAAATTCTATTTTAGTCAAAGCCTGAGAGAGGCTTCTTGTTCTGCGTCCTAGGAGTTTTTGTACTAGTTTTTTAAAAGAAGACCCCCCCCCCCCCCACTCCTGTTTGAGCATGGTGTGCAGGTTGGAATGTTTCTGAGCTAAAGGACATTTATTAAAACTCAGACACCGTTTCACTGTCAATGAACTGAGATGGGGATTTGCATCTTGCAGATTCATTACGAAGTATGTGCCCAGCTAAGACCTTATACTTCTTTTACATCTCTCGAAGGAGTCCAATCAAAATTCCTAAGCATTATTTTCCATATATCCCCTATTGTTCCCTGGTGGAAGTGTGCCTGCAGGCATTTTTTTCCCCATTTGCATGCTGTCTAAAGTGTTTGTTGCCCATATGTGGTGCCAATAAAGGAAAATATTTGTAGTTCAGGGTTGAAGAGTAAAGATGAAATGGTCACATGGAACTATATCATAGCACACGGGCTGAAGTTACTGTTTTTCCCCATAGATTTGAGTTCTTTCTTACTGAGGACAGTTACAAACAGTATTGGCCAGGACAATTTCACAAAACTGCTACTTATTAAAGAGGCTTTCTTAATGATGGCCTATGAGTGGCCATTCAATGCATTCAAGCAACATATCAAAGACCAACAGGGCCAGTCTGCTTTCCTCAATAACATTTTTAAGCAATCAAGCTCCTTTTACATGCCAGTGAGATATTTACATCATATAACCATTGCCAAATTCTGAAGAACACTAACTTTAACCTGTTTCAATGTTCTCCCTCCCCTGTAATTTTAAATGGCGGATAGAAAAAAAGTCCTGTATTAGTTAAGATTGTGCACCAGTAGACAGAGGGCTATTTAAACTATAGTTTATGTCCTGTTATATTGTACCCTCTATAAAGATGCTTGCTCCTGCCTGATAATTTTAACGGTTAAGACATCTGGGAAATTCTGACATTTTTAATGTACAGTTGTTATCAGATCAGTCTGATTCAATCTCCTTGAAATAGGCAAATTTTGTTTGATTGTAAAATCACTCAGTTTGATTGCCCATTGATGACCTTACCATAAATTGTATTACATTTTTATCCTTTTTTAAAAAAATTATTTTAATGTGCTTCTATCTGTAACTCTGGTCTGTGGTCATAACTAAAATTTTACCCTATTCATTATAAAACAAAGTGGGATGTATTTTGGCCTTGTAAAAATAGTGAAAAGCAAATTACCATAAAGTGGAAAAGCAAAGAGAAAAGATATATAGTATACAGGTATTCTAAATAATGGTCTATATATAACTCAAATAAGTTTTCTTGATTTCCAGGCACCTATGTTGCTGTCCAATAACTACAACTGCTTTGTAATTCTAATGTCTTTTGTATTTGCCTATTTCCATGATGGAAATGAGGTGAAATTAGATTTTTAAAAGTGGTATCTGGGATTAAGACTTATAGAAATATATTACTCAGCACATCCTGAAGTAATTGTCAGAGAAGTGGATTTGCTTGTCTGTACTATACTTTTCCATTAAAAGAATAGCTAAAGGGTACATCAAATTGAGAATTGCTTGGAAATAAAATAAAACTTAAATTTTGATTAGAAAGCAAACCATTGTATTAAGTTGTATAATAGAATAAGTTTTCCAGAGTGATTTGTTAGAGGTAGGGAACTTGTGATTCTCACATGGAAACTAGAAATATACCACTGTTTGTTAAAAGTAAACAACAAATAGTAGGAATAGGTATTTATTTATTTATTTATTTATTTATTTATTTATTTATTTATTTATTTATTTATTTATTTATTTATTTATTTATTTATTTATTTATTAAATTTATTTGCTGCCTATCTCATCATGGGACTGGTCTAGATGTCTTATAACAGTAAAAACAAAGAAATGAAAAGATGTGTAAACATAACAGTACCAAAATAGTGAAACAATAAAATAAACAATGAAATAGCAATGAACACACAGTAGCGTGAGATTAAAAGACAGATGGGGAGAAGCAGGGCATACAAAGGGGAAGTGGAATTTGCTGTCCAAAAGCCATCTCCAATATATTACTGGGTCTCCAGGTCAGGACCAGGTCTTCAGGTTCTTGAGGAAGGATAGGTTGGGACATATTTTATCAGCACAAGTGAGGCAGGCCTGTTCTAGCAGGTAGAGATGGTCCATCAGTTAGCCTGGGCCCATGCTATTCATCAAGCTCAAAGCATGCTTATGCTGTTGCAACCATGATCACTTCTCAACTTGTCAAAGAACAAGGGAGGAGGAAAGGGTAAGAGGGAATGCAGGCTCCAGATTTCAAGAAGAGCCTGAGAATCTACGACACATCGGCAGGTGTTTGCCAAGACTGGAGACTTTTCTCATAACAATATGACACTCAATTGGACAATGTGACCTGCACTAATAGGTGGAGGGGGAAATCCTTATTGTAACTATGTTGGTTTGAACAGGAATTAGGTAGAGCTGGTTTTGCCTTCATCGGTGCTGCAATGTTGTAGTCAATAAAGTTTTGCATTCAGATATCTGGAGGTCTCGAATGTGCTTGCTTTGAACATTGGTTTTAGGGATCATAGCCAACCTTGAACTACACTCAGAAGCAGATTGGTAACCAGTGCAGTTCATGGAGCAGAGATATAATATGGGTCATTCTAGGGGTCCCAAAGATTGTCACACTTCATAATAGCTGAAGTTTCTGAATGGATTTCAAGAGTGGTCTCATGTAGAGCACATTCCAGTAGTCCATGCAAAATTACTAAGGCTTGAGTGACTGAGTGCAAGGAGTCCAGATTCAGAAAAGGTCACAGCTTGTGCACAAATCAAAGTTATGCAAAGGCTCTACTAATTACACCCACAATTCCACAATTAGTAGAGGAATTGACTCTACTAATCCTATTCCTATTTTTTCAGCAGGAATTGTGAGTTCACGAGAACATATATGTTGCAACTGGGTCTGAACAGGATAACTCTGTCTAGAACTATCAGTACAGATGACAAAAACCTGGATATTGAGGTTCTATGTTCCCAAAGCCACTCAGTCTTGCAGGGTTCAGGCCCCATCCAGGTCCTTACAGATTCCAATCACTGTGAAAGGATAGTGACATCATTCAGGTCACCAGGCATGCAGTTGATGTTACCTCAACTCATAGTAACAGATGATCTTACCCAGTGTCTTCATGTGGATGTTAAATAGGAGTGGAGAAAGTACTGAGCCCTGTGGAATGTTGCAACTAAGTGGACAGAGGCTGGCTCTCCCACACCGATTGGGACTGGACTTGGAGAAAGAAGCTGAACTAGCATAAAACTGCACTACCCAGCCCCAGTTTCTATAGGTGATCCAAAAGAATATTATAGTCAATGGTGTGAAAGGCTGCTGAGAGGTCAAGGAGGTCAAGGATAGCAAGCATCTTCATCCTGGAGATCATCCTTAAGTGCCCACCAAGGCTGTCCCATTCCATAGTCAGGTCTGAATCCTTACTGAAAGGGGTCCAGAAAAATCTATGTATGTATCACTTTCATTGTAAAAGAATAAATAGTGATGGAATCTGCAACATGCTAAGGAGAGATGGATAAAAATCTTTCTATCAAATTTATTGGCCACCCTTTTTTCTACAGAGTAACTCTGGGTGGTATGATAACATATTTGGAATGTTAAAAACACATGCATAGCAATAATAACAGAAGGACAAGTAACAATAGATACATATTTATCAGAATGTGAAATAATTCATCCAAAATACTTATGGGGTCACTCTTAATCTAAAAAAATGTTGCTAAATAAATATGAGGGAAACATAAGTATGGTCCAAACAGGTATTAGGAAGGTATGATTTCAGAGAAGAGTACTCCAACTGAGAAAAGATTGACATTTACTAAGTAATATCATGTTAGTGAATACAATGGAAATTATTTCAGGTATGCTTTGGGTACAGTTGGCACTGAAATTTTAACTCATTATTTTTCTGTCTGTTGATCAAACATGTTCATAATGTTACACATAATCTCATGCATGTAAAGAAGAAAGAACTTCTGGGAAACCTAACAATATTTGCCTTGGAAGAATGTACAAAAAAATACAAAACAATATTTAAAAAAGTTAAAACATATAAAAATTGGATTCAATTAAAGAATAGAAAAATAATTCATGTGAACTTTTTAATTATATAGGTTCAGGCGTCTTTGACTCCCAGTAATGACTACATTGTGGTCAGTAACCTGCTTTGCTACCATCTAAGCTTGATGATTTATAGGAGTATATAGTATATACATTGGTATAACCTCATGTACGCTATCCTTTTCTCCCTAAGGTCTTTACGGAAAGGGAAGAATAAAAATGTGATATTTTTTAAAAAAACAGAAAATGAAGGATAGTAAAAGGGATGTATATGGTGGCAACATCAATAAAGGCTCTAAGTTATTGGCATCTATGTTAAAACAACACAACCTTTCCTCCTTAGTTTCCTTTCTGGTTATGCTCTTGGTTCTGTGAAAAAAAATCTTATTTTTTCAATCAAACAATAACAGTATCATTGGTTATCATTATAAAGCAGAACTCTTTATATATATGTGTGTGTGTGAGTGAGAGAGAGTGAATAAATGGCTCTACTCATTAGCTGACACCTTTTACACTCCCTCTACTTAATTATTGTCAGGAAACATTTTATGCTTCAATGACTCTCAAAACAAAAGTGATTTATATTAAATACAATGATGGTCAAGCTTACCATAGTACTAAACAAATTGGGAGAGAAAACTAAGATCAAGTTGTTCAAGTTGACTTGGGATTTCTGCTGCCTGAATACATATGGTGATCATGTTTTTGTCCTTAGTTTAACTGGTTTAAATTTGATATTAAGTAGCCTGCACCATAACAAACTTCATATTTATGACACAATTTAGATGAATTGAATTGAATTGAATGGGTTTATTTATAGGCCGCCCTTTTCCCTGAGGGGACTCAGGGCGGCTAACAACTCATAGGGAGGGGGGTACAGACAATAACATATAACATTACATATAATTAAAAAGTAAACAACATTCATCCAACATTCGGGTGGGGGCAGATCAATCTCTACCCCCAGGCCTGGCAGGATAGCCAGTTCTTGAGGGCTGCGCGGAAGGTCTGAAGGGTGGTGAGGGTACGGATCCCCACAGGGAGCTCGTTCCAGAGGGTCGGAGCTGCCACTGAAAAGGCTCTCCTCCGCGTAGTGGCCAGCCGGCACTGGCTGGCAGATGGCACTCGGAGGAGGCCTAATCTATGAGATCTAATCGGTCTCGAGGAGGTAATCGGCAGGAGGCGGTCTCCCAAGTACCCAGATCCACTACCATGGAGGGCTTTATAGGTGGTAAGAAGCACCTTGAAGCGCACACGGAGATCAACAGGTAGCCAGTGCAGCTCGCGGAGGATAGGTGTTATGTGGGTGAACCGAGGTGCACCCACAATCACTCGCGCGGCCGCGTTCTGGACTAGCTGAAGTCGCCGGATGCTCTTCAAGGGCAGCCCCATGTAGAGCACGTTGCAGTATTCCAGCCTAGAGGTCACGAGGGCGCGAGTGACTGTTGTGAGTGCCTCCCGATTCAGGTAGGGTCGCAACTGGCGCACCAGGAGAACCTGGGCGAATGCCCCCCTGGTCACAGCTGACAGGTGGTGATCAAAGGTCAGCTGTGGATCCAGGAGGACTCCCAAGTTGCGGACCCTGTCTGAGGGGTGTAAAATTTGGCCCCCCAGCCTGAGTGATGGAATGCTACCCAAATTGTTGGGAGGGAAACACAACAGCCACTCGGTCTTTTCCGGGTTGAGTACAAGCTTGTTAGCCCGCATCCAGTCTCTAACGGCCTCAAGACCCTGGTTCATCACGTCCACCGCTTCATTGAGTTGGCACGGGGCGGACAGATACAGCTGTGTATCGTCCGCATATTGATGGTATCTTATCCCGTGCCTCCGAATGATCTCACCCAGCGGTTTCATGTAAATGTTAAATAGTACGGGGGACAGGACCGACCCCTGCGGCACCCCATGTGTTAGGGGCCTCATGGTCGATCTCTGTCCCCCGACCAACACCGACTGCGACCTGTCCGAGAGGTAGGAGGAGAACCACTGCAGAACAGTGCCTCCCACCCCCACCTCCCGCAGTCGTCGCAGAAGGATACCATGGTCGATGGTATCGAAAGCCGCTGAGAGGTCGAGAAGAACCAAGATGGAGGGATGACCTCCATCCCTGGCTCTCCAGAGATCATCGGTCAATGCGACCAAAGAGGTTTCTGTGCTGTAACCAGGTCTGAAGCCGGACTGGAAGGGGTCCAGGTAATCGGCTTCCTCCAAGGACCGCTGAAGCTGGTAGGCCACCACCTTCTCAACAACCTTCCCAATAAAGGGGAGGTTGGAGACTGGACGATAGTTGTTGAGTACAGCTGGATCCAGAGATGGTTTCTTCAGGAGGAGTCTCACCACCGCCGTTTTAAGTGCGGCGGGGAAGTGCCCCTCCCGAAGCGAGGCGGTAATAACCGCTTGGATCCAGCTCCGTGTCACCTCCCTGCTGTTAGCTACCAGCCAGGAGGGACACGGGTCCAGTACACAGGTGGAGGCACTCACAGCCCTCATGGCCTTGTCCACGTCCCCGGTGGTAACGTCTTGAAACTCAACCCAGCGCTGGTCTACCAAGTCGTCTACTCGTGCCTCGGCTGGGTCTGCAAGGGTGGAGTCCAGATCCGACCGAAACCGAGCAACTTTGTCCGCCAAGAACTGGGCATAGTCTTCAGCCCTACCCTGCAAGGGGTCCCCCGTATCCCTCTTATTTAAGAGGGAACGGGTTATCCTAAACAGGGCGGCTGGACGGGACTCGGCGGACGCAACCAAGGAGGCAATGTATGTTCTTCTTGTTGCCCTAAGTGCCCTGATGTATTCCTTGGTGCAGGTTGTTAAAAGTGCTCGGTTCGATTCGGATCTATCGGACCTCCACAAGTGCTCTAGGCGTCTCCTTCGGCGTTTCCTCTCCCGGAGCTCGGTGAACCAAGGAGGCCTCCGGGATCCACCACCTCGGAGTGGCCGTAGTGGCGCAATCCGGTCAAGGGACTCCGATGCTGCCGAGTGCCAGGCAGCAACCAGAGTTTCTACCGGATTGTGGGCGAGAGTGTCAGGAATAACCCCAAGCTCCGTCTGGAACCTCAAGGGGTCCATAAGTCGCTTGGGGCGGAACCACTTGGTCGGTTCCTCCTCCCTACAGTGGGGGTTTGGTCTCCGGAAGTCAAGCCTCAGTAGGCAGTGGTCTGACCACGACAGGGGTATGATCTCATTACCCCTCAGACCAAGATCACAACTCCACTGCTCCGAGAGAAATACGAGGTCGAGTGTGTGACCCGCTGAGTGGGTAGGGCCCCGAATTATCTGGGTCAAGCCCATGGCTGTCATGGAAGCCATGAACTCCCGTGCCCCATCAGAGTGTTCACCGAGCGTAGGCAAGTTGAAATCCCCCAGGACCATAAGCCTGGGGAACTCAACTGCCAGCTTGGCTACCGACTCGAGGAGCGAGGGGAGGGCTGCTGCAACGCAGTTGGGAGGCAGGTACGTTAACAGCAGGCCCACTTGACCCTTGAGGTCCAACTTCACCAGCAGGGACTCACACCCGACAAGCTCCGGAGCAGGGATCCTACGAGGAACAAAAGACTCCCGAATAACAATAGCCACACCCCCACCCCTTCTCTGAGCTCTCGGCTGATGAAGCACCTGAAATCCTTCTGGGCACATTTCTACGAGGGGGACTCCTCCCTCCGGGCCCAGCCAGGTTTCAGTAATACACGCCAGGTCTGCCCCCTCATCTAAAATTAAGTCCCGGACGAGGGGAGCTTTGTGGACAACAGACCTGGCGTTTAGCGACAACAGCCGGAGACCAGGGTCCTTGTTACTCGCGCCATCTGGTCTCGGAGTGGGACTCATAGGGCCGGAAGGAGGGATCTCTATTACGTAGCGATCCCTCCTTCCCCGGTAATGGCCAGCCCTAAAGTCCCTGCCATATCTGCCCCTCCCCGTTACGACCGTAATGCTCCGACCCACTCCCGTGTCTGTGGGAGATATATGAGATATATAATTTTATTTAAGATATAGATTAGTCCCCTAAAGATGTAATCTAGCTTCTGTTGAACACAGGAATTTATTTTTTTTCCAAGTGATCATTCCTAACAAAATAGCACACTGTTTATAGTTACAGAAGATATCAGATACTGTATTCAGAAAAATAAAATTATTTTATCCTCTAACTCAGGAGAATTCACCAACCATATAAGCATTATTACTGTTATCTTTATATTCGTTGCAGAGGTGAGTTGCTCCCGGTTCGGCCCAGTTCAGACAAACCAATAGTGGAATTCAGGCCTGGGTTACAGAACCGGCAGTGACTCAGGCCTGCCACACCCCCGAACTGGTTCCCTCACTGCCACTGGGCTGCCACCATTTTGGTTTTTAGTGACTGCACATGCGCAGTTCACTGTAAATTGTTTTGCGCTTGCACGAAGAACATTGAACAGTGCATGCACGAGCATGTTGCGCACATGCTGTGCACATGTTGTGTGCGTGTTGCGAACCGGTAGTAAAACCGGCAGCAACCCACACCTGATTTGTTGGATTGTATTTGATTTCTTTGTAGTGATGTTTATGTTGTTTTTGCAAGCCACTTAATTTTTTTGACCATTGCTTTTCAATCAACCTTTATTGGAATGCTTGTATCCTACTCTTTAAAATGAAAATCTCTATAGCTCATGTTTGAACATTAATATCATTGTGAATAATGTTGTATTTAAATAGAATATAATTCAATTATAACCAATATCGTTGTTTTTAAGTACAATGACAATAAAGATACTTATACTTATAAAGACTTCAAACAAAACAGTGCAGAGCACAAGAACACTGAAAAAAATACAGTACATTGCTTTATAAACTATATTGGAAAGTTGAAACAAAAAATGTTTTGGATCTATAATCTGCCTGTTTATCTATTATCACTCTATCTATCTATCTATCTATCTATCTATCTATCTATCTATCTATCATCTATCTATCATCAATCTAGCTAGCTAGATTGCTAGCTTTATAAGGCCTTCTTGAAGTCGACATTCCATAATTGAAACATATCTGAAAAGATCACTTCTCCCTTTAAATGTGTCAGACATACTGACTTCTCCATCTTTATAAAGGCAATGGATGGCACGAAGGAAAGTTGATATGAAATAGGAATATAACTTAATGACTTGATTGGTTATTTTTAATAACCATTTAAAAATAGTATTACTTTCTCCTCAGCTTGGTTATATAGTTTCCAAAAACTACATGCAAACTCCAATATTATAGGCAGCTTAAACAACTTTTTTTTTTAAAAAAAACTTTTTTTGGAGGAACCCCAAAAATGCAAATATGGTTTGAGTATTGGTAGAGAGATCAGGCATCAGGATTTATCTGTAGGTTTATTATATAACATACTTTTTAATATATTTATCAAATGTTCAGACTCCATTTGGACTCCAAAAGCATTCTTGGCAGGAATAAATGTAATTTGACACTTGTTAATTGCTGCAACATATATACTGAACCTTTATATTACCATTGCCAAGCCAAGTATTTAATGAATGAAAAAACAGATAACTATTCTATTCAATATTGCCACAATGGAAAGGAAACTAGCCAATTACAAGAAATGTTTCTGCAAAGTTTCATGGTTTCCTATTTGAATAATGACATTTTAAACAGAAAATGAATTAGAAGAATGAAGCTATACAGAACGTTCATATCTTTATAAGAGAAATCATCTTGCCACTGTCTGTAAAACTTTGTATCTTGCCTATGTCTTCTGAAATTATTCTGGTTTTAAAAGCTGTTGCACTTTGAAAGAAAAAACTACTGGTCACTTTACTTGATCAATCATAACAGTTAACAGTTGTAAGAAATCAAAACGGTTGTCTCCAGTATTATATTACATCTAGAAGCTTCAGGTTTGAAAGCACTTCCGCAATCATTGAACTATTAGCATTTGTTGAGTATCATTGGCTGTTTTTGTTTCAGCCATATCTTCACTGTTAAGCTTCATTTGTTTCAGATGTTCAATAACATAGCTGATAGACTATATCTTAAAGCGTTTGCTAATTCTTTTGCCCAATTACTGTATTTGAAAGTTTTTTTTAAAAAAAATTCAATATATGGATTTATATGGCCAACACTTAGTAATATTGGATCATGGAGCAATAAAAAAAACCAAGGATCAATGCACAATTTTTTTTCCTGGGGGCAGGGGGGCAAGCTTATAACTTCAAGGACTTATAACCAATGAGTCAAAATGACTAATCACTACTATCAAGAAATAGGATTTTAGAAATGTCACACAGCATTAATTGGTTAACGGAGAAATGTGGAAATGAATATACCAATAAGAATAGTCCTCAAATGAGTTGTATTGAATCCAGAATTTTCATTGCCATGCTAATCAACCAGGATATTCCAGGCAGCCCCTAAGCATGACATGAAGACAATATACTTCTATGATTTGTTCCCAAGACATAAAAATATGTGTATGTGGGGAAGAGAGAGAGAACGGCAGACAGACATAAAAAGTACATGACTATTAAGAAAATATAGATATGCAGGTTACAGTGATCAAAAGAAATTGAACCTCACTCCCTAATCAGAGAGAGAGAGAGAGAGAGAGAGAGAGAGAGAGAGAGAGAGAGAGAGAGAGGGGGAGGGGGAGGGGGAGGGGGAGGGGGAGAGAGGGAGAGGGAGAGAGGGAGAGAGGGAGAGAGGGAGAGAGGGAGAGATGGAGGACTTACTCTCTGGAGAAAAATATTGTGGGGATAAGATACTCTTAACACCCATCAGGTTGTGTGTTCTGTTAAGATACAGCCTATTGTGCTGTACTGACATACTGGCTTCTACTGCACAGTGCAGTGGAGTTGCCATGGTAATGGCTTCACAGTACTCCACAAGGGGGGTCCTTCTGGTAAGGGGGAAAATCCAACATTAGAAATTACATTTGGTCTGGACATTTTCCCCCTATAAATAAACACTGGGTTATCGGCTAGTGTTATAAAAATTTGGTAGTTTCAAGTTATGGATCTGGGCCAAGGAGACTCAGATTCAAGCAGCCAATTGACCAGAAAGTTCAACAAGTGGTTTCATTATAATGATTATCCCCAGGTTAACGTACTTCACAGAATTGTTGAAGTTCAAAATCAGAGGATTTCTAAGTATATTAATTTGAGTAACCAGAAAAAAGGAAGGATATACAGGAAAACCCTATCCCTAATCCTAAATGGATTTCCATTCCAATATGAATTTTCCATGTATTTTACCAGGAAATAAAAATAAGAGGGATTGGAAATCTAAGAGACCTCCTATGCTTTCTGAATTTCTCTTTGATGTTTCTTTCTTTTCTGAATTGAAGGAAGCCTAACCCTAACATCAGATGTTTGAGCAAATGCCTAAGTAAGACAGTAGTAAATATAATAATTGAATTGAGTTTCTTTTCCCTACAAGTGCTGCTACTACTAATTTGCTTTCCATAATATGTGTTGTTTATATTTTACTAACATCAGAATAAATGCACATGGATTAAAACTATTAAATAACATTTCCATATAAGAAAGGAGATTAAAAAAATATAATACAAAGGACAAAAGCATAAGATATTAATCTGCAAGTAAAATCACCAGGTGGACTCTTTTAATCTTAAAGGGCTGGTTTATACCTGGTATTAAAATGAAAGCACATGGGATTGAAGAAATGGTTTATGGAATATTGAAATTTGAATATTTGTTATTGGGCAGCAATAACCTAATTCTAAATTCAATTGACCATTTTTTGTGAAATGTCAACTCAAACTTTTGTTATTAATTTTAGTCCTCTAAGGAACTGCTTTGACCAAAAAGAGAAAAGGGAGGGGGGGTTAGAAAATAAACAAATTTAGTTTGAAACAGACATTAAGTGGGGAAAATGACAGAGAAAATGTGAAATGAAGCATGTCATGAGAGAGTGGAATAAAGAGAAAGAAGCAATCAAGGAACAAGTATTGATTTATTCTTTACTCAGCTAATGTAGGCTGAAATTAGGCATCACCCAATGCATAATTAAATACAATTAAAATCAGTCAGACATCAATCCTTGAATTTATGTAGGCATAAAGAGGCAGCAGTATATTTTATCAGCATGTAAAGAAATCTGATGCACTGTTTTCTCAAAAAAACAACAACACCCTGTCAATTGATTTTATCTAGGTGGGATCCAGAGGATTACACTAAGAGAATCTTGTGCATTAGAATGGAGACTAGAAGGAAGTAAGTTCAGAATCATCAAGTAATTCCTGGGCTTGTCTGAAAAATAAAATATGATACATACATAGACATTTCTTTGAAGCTCCAATCAGTGACCATAATTTTCCTCCAAAATAAAGCTGAATTGTTTTAGATCCTACTGTGGAGGAAAAATACTACAGTTGCCAGGTTTTAAATAAAATTTTAAAGAAAGGGTGAAAGAAAAGATAACGTACAGATGTATTGCAAACAAAAAAAACTATGATTATGCTCATTAAGAAAAAGCTTCAGTGGTGTGAAAAACTAAAGAGCTGACAGGAAAACTGCAGTCTTTTTTTTAATCCTCTGAAGTCAGTACAATAGTCAACAAGGAGCAGAGTTGGAGGATAACATGGATACAATTACACTGTAATTGAACTCACTTAAGGAAACAGAAAGGCCTCATTTTAATTTCAAGGCTGTAACTATAAAACCAGCATTAATATTTGTTGGTTATGAAAGCATAGGATTAGATAAACTAGTTATGCTGAAGTTAGATATTTGGCATTGAACTTGATACATAATTTTGCCTCCAAGATCTAGGAAGAAGCATCTCCTTTTAATAGATAATTCTTTCATGGCTTCAAATTCCAGGAAATGTTTTTCCCCCACTAATGGAATTATATATTTTATATAAATTGCTGGATATTTATTTATTTCATTAAATTTATTATAGCTATCCACTATAAAAAAATTCTGGGCAGCTAAAATAAAGCTAAAATAAAATGATTTCAAACATCTCTATTTCCAAATGGAGGCTGTTTCAGAGGGTGTGGACCACAACAGAGAAGGCATACTTTCTTGGTCCCATAAGATGGCATTCTTTAATAAAAGGGACCTGAACAGCATCCACTTTATCCAGTAGGTGGAAACAATGAGAAGAGCCAATTTCACAGGTAACCAAGTCCTATTAAAGGACTCCAGGATCTTGAATTGAATTTCAAAGCCAACTAGTAGCCAATGAAGTTTTCATAGCAGTGATGAATTCAATTTTACTGAAATTCCAACATTATTAGGGAAAGACATGTAAAATTATGCATTTGAATTATGGAAAATGCTGCTTGGGGATAAATTCTGCATGTAGAAATTTGTTTTCAGTATCAAAATAGAATATTCTTTCACAATAAAGTGCACAATTAGTTTTCTCAAGCTTTCCTCCCATCCCCAATTTCAACAGTCTGATTAATTGAAATAAATGGCATGTGCCATGTTTAAATAATCAATCAGATCAGAGTAAAAAGGGACCTTGGAGTTCTTCCAATACAATCCTCTGCTTAAGCAGAAGTCCCTATATAATTTGAGGCTGTCAAATCTCTTCTAAAAACCTCCAGTGATGAAACACCCATAACTTTTAAAGGCAAGCTGTTCCACTGGTTACATGTCCTCACTTTTAGGAAGTTTCTCTTTAATTCCAGGTTGCTTCTCTTCTTGATTAGTTTCCATCCATTGTTTCTTGACTTGTCTTCTGAAACCCTCTTCTTTGTGGCAGCCACTCAAATATTAGAATTCTGCTATCATGTCATCCCTAGTCCTTCTTTTCTCTAGACTAGCCATACCAAGTTGCTGCACTTTTCTTCATATGTTTTAGTCTCCAGGATTTTAATCATCATTTAATTGTTCTTCTCTGCACTTCTTCCAAAGTCTCAATATCTTTTTTGCAATGTGGTGACCAAAACTGGATGCAGTATTCCAGGTGTGGTCTTATAATGATTTTTATGTATCTTGTGCTCTAACTAATTATGATATGTAGGATGGGATTTTTATTAATAAACATGATATAGTTTATCTTGTTCAAACTCTTAACACATTGCTAATATAATTAGCAATGGAAGTCCATTGCATGAATGTCTCTTTAAAGAATCTTTTCTGTTTAAAAAGATCAATTACAGGTCAAATGGAATAAAATACTACCTTATGCTGATTTACTGTTTTCACCATTAAATTTTATATTCACTTAATATGGAAACCGTAGCATCTTTGTATCATCCATAGGTAGAAGCTATGTTTCAAAACCCAACTTCTGCTTTATTTTATTTATAGTTTTTAGGAAGCCATCTGAAATCCCAACCCTATACAATGTTTGATTGCATGTATGCTTTTTTTTAAAAAAAGTGTTCTGCTATGAGTGCTTAGTATGTGCTATAAATTGTGTATCTATGACTTCAGTTAGCAAATATAATCTGAATGCTGTTTAGAAGGCCAACTTCTAAAGCTGCTTATTAAAAGCAATATATCTGATGCCAATATCATGGTTTTAAAAGCTGCTTCCTCTCTTTAGAACAATTTAAATAAAAGATTGTACAGAAAGAAGAGCTGCTTTCTCAGACTTTGAATACAACTCAGTATACATTTTTAAACTGAAATGTTTAAACCATTTAGGATTATAGCGTTGAAAAAGACACTATGTACTACATTTTGTCCTTATAGTAAAACAGCTGAGGCCATTAATCTTTGATTTAGTGCCATTAAACACAAGGAAACCACATCACCATTAATGATTTCAGATTAATCACAGTTCTGGAGTAAAAGTTTGAGAAACTGTAAATCTCAAAATAGCAGTGTCTTAATGGGGGAAAACAGCTTGCAGACATGGAGTGAAACTTATATTTCTTTCTTGTTTTAAAGCCTAATAACCATTTTAAAAATGCAGATATATTCCCTGCAAATTTGAGTTTCAGTCCTCAGACAAATAAATCATTTGTACCATTTATCCTAATCTGGAATAGTATTATGAAAGCATGAGAAAGCCATGTACTAAGCAATAGCAGTAGAGTTATATACCATTCCATAGAATAGAAGGCTGAATCAACCTTGAGCTGGTCAGGATTGAACTCGTGGCTGTGGGCAGAGTCAGCCAGCAATACTATATTCTAAGCACTGCACCATCACAGTTCCTGTTTTAGCAGCAACGGGCTGAGCTTGTAGAGCAGTGGTTCTCAATCTGTGGGTCAGGACCCCTTTGGGGGTTGAACAACCCTTTCACAGGGGTCGCCTAAGACCATCGGAAAACACATATTTTCGATGGTCTTAGGAACCGAGACACCAATTTTATGGTTTGAGGTCACCACACCATGTGGAACTGTATTAAAGGGTTGCGGCATTGGGAACGTTGAGAACCACTGTTGTAGCGTAAAAGATTTGATCTTCCCTTCTGAGAAATCCTGTGAGCTTTAAATACCCCATGCTGTCTTCCTGCCTTGCACACTTCGGGAACTGTTTTCATTGAGGTTCTAGCTGTAAATATTCATCCAAGGCCAATTAATACCATTTTATAAAAGAGGTGTGGCTTGCTTGTTTCTCTTCCATTTAATTCTAAAAGCAAACATGTCATAGGCTTATGAGTAAGCTAAAATTAGAAAAAGCTAAGAGATTGTATTTGATCCAAAATAAACAAAGGAATTTTAAATTGTAACCCTGGATTCACATACCATACTAAGATAATATTGTACTATGTTTCACTTTATTTATCTTTTTTATTTTACTTTTTGTTCTTTAGCATATTGTATGAACTCAGCCACTATGAGTTTGTAACCATCATTTATCTATTAAGTGTGAATCCAGTCAATTCTTGTTTATTTCACAAAACTTTACTAAATAATTCATGATATAATGTATGAAGTCAGCTTTATTTTTCATCTCTCTTACACATATACTTGGTAGACCTATTGTTCAAAAACTTCATAAATATAATGGTGTAATTGAGTTTTGGACTAAAATTGGGGAGACCTAGCTACAGATACCTAGGTTCAGAGTACTAGTTTCTTGAACAATAGAAATTAATTGAGTGACAGTTATTCTTTCTCAAACAAACCTATCTTACAGGGTTATTGTGGGAATGAAATAAAGAAGGAACTTTAACTGAGCTCAGAAGAAAACAAATTAAAAATACAAATAGTATAAGCCTAAATAATAAAAAGAGTCAAGACAAATTCTTTTATTTTCATTCTATTGGATACTTTTACTTATTGCCTAATAAAGATGACATCTCATTTATTTATAAAACCAATTTATGTGGCTGCCCATCTTACTGTGATGATTCTAGGCTGCTTAACATAATTAAAATCAAAATAGAAATAACATAAACAAGAATACAAGTAAAAGTAACCAAGGCAAAAGCTGTAGTGTGACAATAATGTTGATTGATCCTAAACTGTAAATCAACATTCCTAGAATTTTTAGAATATCAGGCCTAGAGTTCTAACTAATGCTGATGGTTTTTTACTGTGATATTGCTAAATGGTAAAAATACACAGTATACATGTGCTATGTAAATAGTATATCTATGTAGCAGAAACTTTATTTTAAGAGAAAGTTTATATATATTTTATGTATCCTAAATAGAACAATAACCTCAGAATCTTTATGCAGCGGCAATGCCAATATGGATTTGAGGTGGACTGTCTCCATAAAAGCTTCTGAAATAACAAATTGCTGAGATTTTAAGATAGAATAAGATATTATTTTGGCTACAATATTCCCCTTCAGTTATTCTTTGAGGTAGAAGAAAAATGTATCCTAAGCTTCATCTTTGAAACAAATGAATGTTAAATACCTGGAAGTATCAGATAAGATGGATGCATTGTTATTATGTGCCTTTTTAAATACTTTAATTTTAAAATGTTAATTTTTATTAGTAATTTATTTGTATTTTGTTTTTAACATATTCTTAACATTTATTAACAAACAAACTCAGAAATGCAAATGTTAGCCATTTGTATTATGGAAATAGTTAATATCATGATTAGCTAAGTCATCTGTAAATATTTGATTATGTCAAATGTTTGCAAACATACAACAACAAAATGTTTCTTACTAGAGAAAACACCATCAACTGGCAGGTGGCAAAACAGATAAAGGCAATAGCTCCTTAGAGGTACAGGGAAGCCTTCAGTAGCTAGTGAACAAATTTAATAGTCCGTTTGGAAAATGCAAGAACATTTGTTTTCTTGTCTAGTTTCCTCTTCCTAACTAAATAATAGTTCTTCATCTTAGAGTTACCATTCTGGCTTTACTTAGCTGAAATTTATTTGTTGCATTCTAAGTTTTAATGACTCTAAAGAATTCTGCATGGATCTCATTACTATGAATATAATATTTTGTTTTTCTGTTTGCTTCACTGATGATTGTTGCTGAATATGCCTGCTGTGTGTGGAATTCTCAATTTACTTCAGTTCAACACATTGTAATTTTGAAGTGGGTTGATGGAAATATTTCTCTAAATGCCCACAAAATATTAATTTTCAGATGTTGCTACTTAGTTCTATAGTGGCCTCATAAAAAGGATATTCACAAAGCAGATTTCAAAGTCTGAAATTGAGCTAGTTTGATTATTAACATCTGTACATGATTAAGTGAATGATATATTTTGTATAATTTTGTGACAAGAATGGACTTGTTTTCGGAACAGTGCACACTTGTCCAAGTCAAGGGATTTTGTGTAGCTGCTGAGGTGCTAATAATGAAAATATACTTGCTTGGCAGCCAGCAAGACACAGATGATCCAGAGTCTAGACAGGTACTGTGGGAGCAGAAATATTAGTACAACTTTTGAAAAGCAAATTGGCAGACTAGTAAATACTTATAACGTCATAGGAAAATTACTGAAAGAGCAAATTATAGCTATTTATGAAATGTTGTCAAGTTGTCTATGGTATCATTTTATTAAATTCTAAAAGAAAAAACCTAGAGAGACTGAAATCTGTAACTTTATGCATACATTTTTGCCATACAGATAGTCAACTTACAACAATTCATTTAGTGATTATTCAAAGTTACAATAGCACTGAAAAAAATGACCTATGACTGGGTTTCACACTTACAACTGTCACAGCCTCCCCATGGTGATGTGATTAAAATTCGGACACTTGGCAACTGGCATGTATTTATGACAGTTGCACTGTCCTGCAATCATCTAATCACCATCTGTAACCTTCCAAGACAAGCAAAATCAATGGGCAAAGCTAGATTCACTTAACAACCACATGATTCAATTAACAACTGTAGTGATTTGCTGAACAACTATGGCAAAAAAGATTCTAAAATGAGGCACAACTCACTCAACAATTGCTTTGCTTATTCATGGAAATTTTGAGCTTTGCTGTGGTCTTAAGTCAAGAGCTACCTCTAATTTCCATACATCTCAATGGAGTTTTAGTGGTAGATTGATTTTCAAAATGACTTAGATAGATCAAATACCCATCTTAACAAGTAGATAAAGATTGTATTTATAAGCCCTGGATTCATAAATATTTAGTAATGTTTTCCTATTTTCCAAGATTTGTTCTTCTCACTGGGCAACTGAGTAAATATAGCTTTCTTTTTTTAAAAAAATGAATTTATAATGGTGTTAAATACAGTTATTTGTCATAAAGCCACATTTTGTCTCTCTAAATTGGGAGCTGCAATTTATAATAATCATCAATGTACTACATCAAAGGTTTAGGGACTGTAGGTATGTAATTATTGGCAATAGCATCTTATTTACTGAAGTTATCCATCACTACTAAAAGTATATGTCTATCCATTAGCCAAGCATATACAGAATTTTCTTGAAGAATGACAAATTTGCTATCAGATTCAAAAGGCAATATAACTTCATATTAGAACTTGGCAAGATCTTGCTAATTATATTTGCAGCTGAATTTTTGGCTGCAGAAATTGCCCAATTGTTTTATGTCAGTCCTGCTGATAGTCTGTTTTTACTCACTCCTACTTTAGGATAAAACACAGGAAAACTTAAATTCAATTAATGTTTCAAAACTCACCATTAGTGTGTATGAGTCTTTTCTTTACTACTTAACTGAGTAAATCCACTGACAACACAGCAGCATCACATGACATATCTGGACTTTTCTCCCTTTTGCCAAACAGGGTGTGGGTGTAGCCAGCCTGTGACGCATCTGGCCCACAGGCTGGGAGTTTCACAGCCCTGATCTAGGACGTTTCTAAAGGAAAATTCAACAGAAACCCAAGGATTTTTGTCACCTATATAGCACGAGCAAAAGCACACATTATCTTCAAGTCTCAAAAGGAAATGGATCAGGCTGGTTGTTTATGTAGACATGCTTATGTAGATGTAGATAAACAGTTTTTTCCCAAATGCCATCACTCTGCTAAACAAATATTTTCCTCACTACTGTCAAACTATTCACTAAGGCTGCATTACTATTACTGTTAGTCTTATCATCGTTCCTATCACCCATCTCCTCCCATTTATGATTACATGACTGTAACTTTGTTGCTTGTATCCTTACAATATTGATATTGATAGTTTCCTGATTGCTTATTTGTACCCTATGACTATCATTAAGTATTGTACCTTATGATTCTTGATGAATGTATCTTGTCTTTTTATGTACACTGAGAGCATATGCACCAAAGACAAATTCCTTGTGTGTCCAATCACACTTGACCAAAAAAAGACTTCTATTCTATTCTACTATGTACATATTCATCTCCCAAAGCTTTATCTGAATGTTTGTTCATCCAAAACTTTACTATTTTATTAACTATATGACACTCCTAAATCTATATCTGGCATACATCCTACTAGTTTATGATTAGCAAACGAATTGATGTTAGACTGGATAACATTCAATGAAAGCGTAGTTGTTTGAGCTATGTTATAACATGTTATGCATCTCAATTTTTTTATCAAACTGGATTGAGGTTTCAAGTCATATCCCACTAGATCAGGGCTGTAAAACTCCCAGCCCACAAGCCAGATGTGACACGTGCTGGTCATGCCCCCTTTAGCAAAACGGAAAAAGTCCCAATACGTCATGTGACACTGCCATGACAATGTGAGTTTGACATCCCTGCACTAGATTGAATCCTGAATCCATTTATTGTTCAATATTTTTGATAGAAGAGGATCCAGTTGAAAATCAAGCTGTATTGAAGAGAGATTTTAAAATGATAAGCTATAAGAATGATATTGGTAATGGGACTTTCAAATGAAACTGGCTGATATTTGAATATCTGAAAGTGACATACAGATAATGAATCAGATAAGTTAATTGAATGTGTGGATTTCAACTTGGACACTCTTCTGATATTTATGAAAAAAGATAGAGAAAATGAAATCAGCTTTTGGGACACTAAAGTAAACATAAAAACTTAAAAGCAACAAGATGGATTATCAAATAGGCTTATTTAAACGTTAAAATATGTATACATATTTTTCTGTTGTATACATGTTTTTATCTTGACCAAGACTGAATTATTTGTCTACAATAAAGATTTTATTATAGGTAATATATCGAATGAAGAGAAAGCAATACTAAAATTGGAGGAAAGTTAAGAACTCTGAGACAGGACAAAATAATAAGAAATTAATTTGTGGGATATTAGTTGAAGAGATTACATTTTCTAAATGTTATAATTTTGGAATCATCAGACAATTCATCTGAATTATAAACATGAAACTTAATGAATGATAGTAAAAACAACCAAAAGGCATAATAATACCATATCAATTATTGCCCTATTAATCTGATTTCTCTCAAGACTTTCAACATCCAGTACTTATTCAATCAAATTCAAGTTTCAGGATTCATTTCTGTAATAGCCCTTTTACAGCACTATAGTCAAAGAAGAAAGAGATAAAATTGTAAACCCACATGTTTGCATTCTCCATAACTTCTGAAAAATCTTGACAAAAAGATGTAATACCTGTTTTCATTCAGAAATTCTTTTATTGGATAAAGCTGTTCCCTGCTGTCCAGGATTTTTTACCAAAGATAACATACAGTGTAACAGCATAAAGTTTCAGTTCATTGAATTGTGCCCACCGAAATAATCAATGTCAACAATAAAATTAAACTGACACATATAAAGGATTGGGGTGAACTGGATCATTTACATCTTTCATCATTACAAACCTCTGTCTAATTGACTATGAACAGAAAATCTTTCATGTTAAATACACATTTTAGTTTGGATTTTCTTAAGTATTAGGGTCTGATGTTAAGACACTTAACTTGAAAAGGGAGAACTTTAAAATACATTTTTTGGCCTTACTTCAGAAAACAGGCTTGTGAAAACTTTTGGATATTATCCAAAGCTTCAGAGGACTAAGCTTTCAGCACTTTTGACAATAACAACACATAATAGACAGACATGTATTTCAAATACTTCAGTTCCAAAAATGAGATCTTAAAGAAATGAAGTATAGATTTTACACATCTGCAACACTCTTGATTTTGCAACTATCCTATGAATTTCTGTTCAAAAGCAAAATGTGGATATATAACATTTAAATTATATGTAGCAAAATGTGTTAAACCACTGACTAAATATCTTACTTAGGTAAACACAACCTAAATATCTGAGGATAGAGTTGTATTGCATTAGATCTAATTGAAGTGACAAAACATAATGTATAAAACCATACAACAATAAATAATGTAAATAGCATAAATCCTAACATAGCATAAACATTAAAGTTTCTACATAGTAAGATAATTAATTTCTGAGATATTCTGCATTGTTTTGGAATTGAATGCCAGATTTCAACTTTTTATTTATTTTATAATATTTTTAGAATATTGAAAACAATAAAAATGAATAAAAACTAATATTTTAGAATGAAAAAGAAGACAGAAGAAAAGCACAAAATCAAAAGTGTAAAAATCAAAGAAAAGGGAAAAAAAGATTATAAAAAAGTGACTGCTGATCTTTTAGTCATTATAAATATAACTGTAATTTAATCTCTTTCTCTATGATTATAACATTGTTTACATTTTTCTATAATTTATTATTTTTATTTTAATAATCAAGATGTATATCATAATTTCATTTCTTCTGTTTCCACAAAAGGCTAATAAGGGGTTTCCAGTCATCATTAAACTTAGGCAATGTCCTATCTCTAATTAAAGATATCAATTTGGCCATCTCAGCAACTTCCATCATCTTCACCATTCATTCCTCCATTGTGAATAAAATTGAACCTTTTCACCTTTGTGTATACAATAGTCTTGCTGTTGTCATATATAAAAACAAAACTCCACAATTTTTCCCCTAGTTGCTTATCCATCAATCCCAAAAGAAAAGTCTCGTATATTAATCTTTAAATTTTTATTTATATGTAAGGGAATCCCAATTTTTCTGGCTTTTTTACATGTCTTCCAAGCATGATAAAATGTCCCTTCTCGTTGATTACATTTCCAGTGTAAGTTCTAAAAACCTTTATACATTCTAGACAATTTTCCAGAGACATGTAACATGTACCAGTCATATGTCATTTTATAACAATTATACTTAAGACTATAATATAATATAATAATAAATTTCACTCCTTTCAATCACATTTTCTCCAATTAAGCCATATGAATATTATAATCAAAATTCCATGATGCATCCATTCATTTATTCATTTGTTTCATATTTTATTAAATACATTGTACACAATTCCATTTCAAATTGCATTTTACAGTATTCAAAACCAAAAGTTCTCTTATCTATTTTTCATCTTTCTAATAATTCTATGTAAGAAACCCATTGACATTAACATCCCTCTACTGCCAACCCTTGTCTTATTTTTATTCTGTATTCTCCTTCACAAAATTCTAATATATTATAATATATCAGAGTAAGTTAATCATGTATCTTCAGTAATCATTTCTTTTCTGTAAAATGCTTACTGTACTGACAGCCACAAAGTTATTTTGAAACACAACTCAGGTTTAAGGGTCTTCATTTTCTCACTATGGCATGACTAACAAAATGATTTTTAAAATCTACATTAACCTTAACTTTTTGTATTATAGATATCCATGCAACCAAAATTTTAAGCCATATCCATCTACAGTAACTCTAAGAGCTTTTGGTTTCTCCATCCTTTCATCCAAACAAACAGTAGGCTGCAAAATATAATTACAGATCAGGTAAGCCCAATGTTTCTTATGCATCTCGTAACATCTTACTGTATATTTAACTGAAATATAATGTAAAAACATTATAACTAAAATGCTTTTCCACTGCTACACAAATTTAGATATCTTTTTAAATCATTGTTTAAATAGTAGATATCAAAACTGATATTGTCTGCAAGACATCCATTGTAATCACAGACATTTTCTCCAACTATGACAATTGTTCTTTTCTCTCATTTAGTTCAGTTAAACTAAGCTAAAAGTTAAGTTTTAACTTTTTTCAATTTCTGTTTAAAATAGATGATTTTGTTAAAAATGTGTATTTAATTTAGCAATATCTTTTCATTTGTCCCCATGCACATATATTTTCTAATGCTTGTTTATACCACATGTACTTAGTACAGAGCTAAGAAGAGATCAAATGTATAATTTTAAATTCCTTTCTGGTTTATCAAAATAAAATAAGAAGCAATGAACCATTAAATATTCTTTAATTTATCTCTTTTCATAGCGATATGGATTGGGAGGGAGCATTGATTTCTAACTTTTCATTATAGTAAACTCCTGCATGGGAATGAAACTGGAGGATCTATGGTTGATTGAACAGTATCTAGAAATTAATCCAGTCAGCTAAAAGGGAAGATTATGGTTTTGGCTGAGCTTTCTTTGAGATATCATGTTTTCCTCGGTAATCCCTTTGTGGTCCAGCCATGGCTGAAATTGGCTGGCATCATGTGTCTCTCTGTGTGTGTCTCTCTGTGTAAAACTTCAGCTCTGCTGAAATTTACAAGAAGCTACCCAACCTGATAATCTTGCTTGATTTCTGTGGGTATGGTAAAAAAATGGTTTAGTTTCACTCATTAAATGTAGTAAATAAAGTACAAAAATCCCAAAAGTTAACATTCAGTGAGGGTTTCACCTTTTGCTAAATCTGTTTTTGAAAAATGGATCTTTGTATGTGTACCTTTTACTTTGCCTGCAGTGTTATCCATTTTTCATTGTGATCTTGAGATCATTGTAATTTTCCCTTTTCCTCTCACACAGATGAGTACTTCAATACTACGCATGTCTAGACAAAAATAAATCCTGATTATAGTTTAAAATGGCAAAACTGAGAAAATACAAAACTGAGACAACATAAATGTTGTAAAATCTAAATTATTGCTTCTAATTTGCAGATGTTTAATTGTTCTAAAATAAAGGTTAAAATTAAGAAATACAGATCTGTCCTTGATTTTAGACTTGGATGTTCATTGGAAAAGGAATCAATCTAAAAAGATGAGTATATAGTATTGGATCTTATTTTGAAAATAATCCTGTAGCAATTAGAATGCTTAATAATCTAACTTAAAAAAAGAGTACTATATAATTAAATGAAGAATCTTAATCAATATTAGCACATTTTGTTTTAATGGCTCCACTGATCATCCAGAAGATCAATAGAGCTATCAAAATAGCTCCATGACAGGGAACTGATAGGTAGTTAGAGAAGCAAACCGAACAGTTACTATACATTTTGGTGTCTCCTGGGAACATATAGGAAGGAGTTTAAAAACAAACAAACAAACCAATCAGGAATATTTTCAGTGAATAAATGTAAGCAAACACATATACTCTTTCTTTTTCTCATCAAGATTTTAAATTTAACTTCTGAAACAGAAACTTGTATATGATATAAAAAGAAATGTATTTTTCTTCTTTAAGTAATAACACATTTTTATCCCTTTGTGTGGTATTTTCTGTCTTATTTATTGCTTTAACACTTCATCCTCATTCCAGAAAGTTCCTAAGATTTACATAATTCTTGTTCATGTTGTACTGCCACCTTCTTGATTCTTACAACAAACCTGTGTGAGGAAGTACATAATGCAACATTATCCAAAGTACCCATTAACAGACTGCCAGGTAATCATATTGCACCTGGTTGTAATTATGGCAAACACATCAGCACTTCACTTTTTCACTTAATGTAGCTTTTCCTCAAATATCACATTATAGGTATTGACAGACTTAATTGATCTGAAACCATTAGAGATTATCTGTCAATAGGTCTGTAGGAGAGACATATATATTTTTTTAGAAAATAGTGTCGGATTTTTTTAAAAATCAATATGTTGTAGCAATAAGTCAATATGAACAATGTGATGTTTGGAAAGAAATACAGGAATTTTATTATATAATTGAAGCATGGATTTGTATCAGTAGCAAATTATAAACAATGATTAGTTAATTTTGGTTCTTTGCACATTTTTTCTCTTCACAGGGAAATTCATCTAGGACAATTCTAAAGCATGCAGGACAAGTATACTCTAGATAAGAGCTAGTCCAGGGATCCCCAACCCCTTGTCCATGGACTGACACCAGTCCATAGCATGCCAAAAACTGGGCCATGCAAACAAATGAAGCTCCATACCAGGATGCAGGCAGCACATTAAACCATGCACCCTCCAGTTTGAGGAAAAAAACCTCTCCATGGAAACAGTCCGTAGTGCACAAAAGGTTGGGGGGTGGGGGCTCTGAGCTAGTCTAGCTACATGAGATAAGATCCAATTTGAAATTTGAAAATGCTCTCCTTTTCCCAGAAAAGAAAACTGTTTTTTTTAAAACTATACAAAATGCTAAGTATATCCTTTAGAAAACTCAGTTAGATAAAACTGAATTTAAATTTGACAGCTTCTGGTACTTTTCCCCCTGTCACTTCAAATATTTTGTTGCAATTTATCTGGAGTAATCTGTCAGTTGTTCTGTCTACTGTTTTAACAAACCACTCTTACCTTGAACAATTTTTGCTGCCTTTCTAGTAATTGCCATTCTTATTTGTAATACAAAACAAAAAGTCGAGTCAGTTACAGAAGTAAAAATGAAAACCAGTCTCTCCCTCTCTCCCTCTCTCTCTCTCTCTCTCTCACTCTCTCTGCCTTCCTCCCTCTCCCCGTTTCTCTCATTGCCATTTTTATGTCCTTAAGACTTTAGTCCAATGTAGTGCTACATAGTTCTTATCATATAGTCTATTTCATATAATATTAATCTCTTTGTTTTGTAAAATCCACCAACTGTCTTATCCCTTTCATGCTAAACAGACATTCCCACAAAGGTATGATCTGTTCATCTACTTTTCCCTCCAAGTAATTATCAAAAATGTTTCATCAAATGTTAACACCTTACATTCAAACTGTCCTGTTCGTCTGTTCATAATTTTCTTAGGTCAAAATCTTTGACAGCTTTGACAAAGAAGCTTTTTTCTATTAGTTTTAAATTCTTAAAATTATTTTTCCTTTCTTTCATCTGCAATGAAGGCTGATTCACCAAGTGTTGTTTTTCTTCCTGCCAATCAGAAGATCTCTCTTTAAATGTAAATTGACTATTTCAAAAGTGATTAAGAAACTGAGACTTCCAGTGAGTCCAGAGTCCTTTAAAGACTGTGCTGCATATGCCACTGTGGTGCCTCTTCCTCATCATCTGGACCCTCAACTCAGCTGTGCTGCAGGTCGGTAACCCTCTCTGACTCTCATTAAACTGAGAACTTTCATTTATCGGGGTTAATTATTTGGCCACTGATTACTGCTCACAATACCACATCCACTTCTCTGGAGTTGTCAGTAATGGTATGTGGGAAATGGGAAAGAGATACTGCCTATAGAAAGATTAGATAAGTGGAGTGAGAATCTACAGCTACACAATGGAAAAGAGAAAGAAACTCAGAACCTCTCTAAATAAAGATGGTGGGAGATTTGTACTTTCAGACTTGCAAGATTCAATTAATGTAGCTTACCATCTCCAAGTGAGGATGACAGTTAAGAAATATTTAAAAAAATTAAGAATTATCATCTGGCCTGTTTCCTGTCTAGTGTACCTGACATGATGAGAATTGAGAATCTTCTTCAACATTCTGTTTGGTTTACATGGGATCACAAAGACTTGGAATGCAAATAATTACTGGGTTTTTTTTGGCAATGATAAAAAACCTGTCCTGTTAGATGTTATTTCTAACTACAGTGGTTTCCACCAAGGTCCTCTGTTCCGGCAGGAACAGAGGTTTAATTATTGGTCGAAAGGTCTGACAGCTCCCTATAAAAGGGTTGCTGTCAGACTCAATCTTCGCTGGATTGTTCTCACTTGTTGTACTCAATAAAGAGTTGTTGTTACTGTTAAGCCTGTGTGTGCCTATCCATTACCCAATCTAACACTGGCGATGAAGGTGGGATTGGAAGGCAACTAGGCGAACCAAAAAGAACATAGCAATCCAACAAGTACATCCAGCCTGGAGCTCAGTGTGGCTTCGAGCAGCCATTTTTGCGCAGCAAACTCAAATCGCTCTCTGTACACAAAATGGCTATGCATGCCCCACCAACTCCGTATGACCCAGTCACTGAGACTGGGAATCGTACATGCTACAATTTGACTGCTTCCTCGAGGCAAATGACCTCATGGGCCTTCCTGAAGGCCGCAAGAAGAACATGTTCCTCGGATACTGTGGCCAGGAAGTGTTCGAGATGGCGAAAAATCTTTCTGAGCTGACACCACTTCAAGCAGTCGCCTGGTCCATACTGCAGCAGACGCTAAGGACCCACTATGCATCCAAGCCGTCCAAGCACATTCGCCCGCATGAGTTTAACATCAGAAAACAGAAAGAAGGTGAGTCGATTAATGAGTACATTGCAGCACTTCACAAGGCCGCAGCATACTGCGAATTCCGAGACCTGGATGAGCTGATTCTGGACCGCATAATTTGCGGTGTGCGGGACATTACTCTGCAGAGGAGGTTACTCACTAAATCTAACCTCACTCTGCAGATCGCCTTGGATGAGGCCAGGGCATCTGAATCAGCTGCCAAATCTACTGAGACTCTGCAGTGCCAAAGCGTACCACAAGATGCACGAAAGAGTACATGCGCACATTGCGAGGCTGCAGGGCCTGAGAGTTCAGAAAGCGAGGAAGATGCCAGCTGCTGCATGTGCAGTAGCCGGACCCAGCCGGTGCGCAAAATCAAATTGCTTCTCCCGCCTTGCGCTAGCTGCGGAGGAGACCATGACAGATTGGCTTGCCATTTCCGCAATGCAACCTGCCAGTGCTGCGAGCGAAAGGGGCATATCGCCAAGGTGTCCCAGAGTGAATTCCCTGCCACCATATGGCAGCCTAGAAGCGCACCAAGCTGCCAACACAGGCCCAACCCAGGGGCCTGGCAGAAGCCACCATGGTACTCAGAGGGTGACAATAGAGTCACCTACCATACATCAATCGGCCAAGTCCACACCAGGCGGCCAAAAAAGCTGAAGGTCATGGTCTTCATCAAGGACTCTCCATGTGAGATGGAGATTGACACCGGGTCATCGCTGACCATCATGCCATGGTCTACCCTTAAGCAGGCTATCCCTAGCCTACAGAAGCAGCATCTATGCACCCCTGACTTCCACCTACGTGATTATCAGGGAAACCGGGTCCCCATTGTGGGCCAAGGCATCTTCCAGGTGAAATTCAAGCAGTTCAGCAGGAAAACCCCAGTGACAGTGGTCAGCGGCAACCTGCAGAGCCTCCTAGGGCTAGATTGGTTCCAAGCTTGGGGACTGCTTGGGTGAACGAATGAGTGTGTTTGATTCGGAGGGCCTGTCGAGGAATGCGGGAGCCATAGGGGTGGTTGGTGGAACTACGGACACGGGAGTGGGCCGGAGCATTACGGTCTTAACAGGGAGGGGCAGATACGGCGGGGACTTTAGGGCTGGCCATTACCGGGGAAGGAGGGCTCGCTACGTTACAGAGATCCCTCCTTCCGGCCCTATGAGTCCCATTCCAAGGCCAGATGGTGTGAGTAATCAGGACCCTGGTCTCAGGCTGCTGTCGCTAAATGCCAGGTCTGTAGTTCATAAGGCTCCTCTCGTCCGGGACTTAATTTTAGACGAGAGGGCAGACCTGGCATGTATTACTGAAACCTGGCTGGGCCCGGAGGGAGGAGTCCCCCTCGTAGAGATGTGCCCAGAGGGTTTTCAGGTGCTTCATCAGCCGAGAGCTCAGAGAAGGGGTGGGGGTGTGGCCATTGTTATCCGAGAGTCTCTAGTTCCTCGTAGGATCCCTGCTCCGGAGCTTGTCGGGTGTGAGTCCCTGCTGGTGAAGTTGGACCTCAAGGGTCAAGTGGGTTTGCTGCTAACGTACCTGCCTCCCAACAGCGTTGCAGCAGCCCTCCTCTCTCTCCTCGAGTCGGTAGCCGAGCTGGCAGTTGAGTTCCCCAGGCTTATGGTTCTGGGGGATTTCAATTTGCCTTCGCTCGGTGAACACTCTGATGGAGCGCAGGAGTTCATGGCTTCCATGACAACCATGGGCTTGACCCAAGTAATCCGGGGACCAACTCACTCAGCGGGTCACACACTTGACCTCGTATTTCTCTCGGAGCAGTGGAATTGCGATCTTGGTCTTACAGGAGGGGGTCTTTCCCCCCGCATTAAAGGCGGCGGTGGTGAGACCCCTCCTGAAGAAACCATCCTTGGATCCAGCCGTCCTAAACAACTATCGTCCAGTCTCCAACCTCCCCTTTGTGGGGAAGGTTGTTGAGAAGGTGGTGGCCTTTCAGCTCCAGCGGTCCTTGGAGGAAGCCAGTTATCTTGATCCATTCCAGTCAGGCTTGAGGCCTGGCTACAGCACAGAAACCGCTTTGGTCGCATTGATCGATGATCTCTGGAGAGCCAGGGATGGAGGCCACGCCTCCATCCTGGTACTCCTTGACCTCTTGGCAGCTTTCGATACCATCGACCATGGTATCCTTCTGCGACGACTGCGGGAGGTGGGGGTGGGAGGCACTGTCCTACGGTGGTTCTCCTCTTACCTCTCGGACAGGTCACAGTCAGTGTTAGTCGGAGGGCAGAGATTGACCCCTAGGCCCCTAACGTATGGGGTGCCGCAGGGTTCGGTCCTGTCCCCCCTTCTTTTTAATATCTACATGAAACCGCTGGGAGAGATCATCCGACGGCACGGGATAAAATACCACCAATATGCGGACGATACACAGCTGTATCTGTCCGCCCCATGCCAACTCAATGAAGCGATGGACATGATGAGCCAGGGCCTTGAAGCTGTTAGAGACTGGATGGGGGTTAACAAGCTTGTACTCAATCCAGATAAGACCGAGTGGCTGTTGTGCTTCCCTCCCACTAATTGGCCAAGTGTTCCATCTCTCAGGCTGGGGGGTCAAATTGTACGCCCCTCAGACAGGGTCCGCAACTTGGGAGTCCTCCTGGACCCACAGCTGACTTTTGAACACCATTTGTCAGCTGTGACCAGGGGGGCATTTGCCCAGGTTCGCCTGGTGCACCAGTTGCGCCCCTACCTGAACCGGGAGGCTCTCATAACAGTCACTCGTGCCCTTGTGCCCTTGTGACCTCTAGGCTCTACATGGGGCTGCCCTTGAAGAGCATTCGGCGACTTCAGCTGGTCCAGAATGCGGCCACGCGAGCGATCGTGGGTGCACCTCGTTTCACCCACGTAACACCTATCCTCCACGAGCTGCACTGGCTGCCTGTTGATCTCCGGGTGCGCTTCAAGGTGCTGGTTGTCACCTATAAAGCCCTTCATGGTATTGGATCTGGGTACTTGAAAGACCACCTACTGCCAATTACCTCCACTAGACCAATAAGATCGCATA
This sequence comes from Thamnophis elegans, assembly GCF_009769535.1. Taxonomy (NCBI): domain Eukaryota; kingdom Metazoa; phylum Chordata; class Lepidosauria; order Squamata; family Natricidae; genus Thamnophis; species Thamnophis elegans. The sequence goes on along the minus strand of NC_045547.1, from coordinate 41,859,699 downwards.
GATTAGGCCTCCTCCAAATTCCATCAGCCAGCCAATGTCGACTGGCAACTACCCGGAGGAGAGCCTTCTCGGTGGCTGCTCCAACCCTCTGGAACGAACTCCCCGTGGAGATCCGGACCCTCACCACCCTCCAGACCTTCCGCGCTGCCCTTAAAATCTGGCTGTCCCAGCAGGCCTGGGGCTAATGACTTTAACCCTACCCGAATGGTATGACTATTGTGCTCTTTTTAACAATGTACTGTCTTCTTGTTGTAACTTGTTTGTCTTCCCCTCCCCCTGAAATGTGAGCCGCCCTGAGTCCCCTCAGGGAAAAGGGCGGCATACAAATAAAGTATACAAAAAGTATACAAAGCCCTGGGCCTAGAAGTGACCGGTATCAATGCCTTGAAAGATGACGGCACTGAGGTCATCTTTAAGGAGTTCGATGATGTCTTTGGCACCAGTCTAGGTAAGTATGTGGGGACTCCAATTTCCTTTAGTTTGGACACCAACATAGCCCCAATTAGGCTAAAACCTAGGAGAGTACCTTTTGCTCTCTGCCCCAAAATTGACAGGGAAATTGACAAGCTCGTGAGCCAGGGAATCCTAGAACCGGTTGATCACACACGCTGGGAGACCCCTATAGTGACACCTGTCAAATCTGATGGGTCTGTCCGCATCTGCACAGACTACAAGTGCACAATAAATAAAGTGCTATAACAAAGCGCCTACCCTGTACCCATTGTACAGCACCTACTTCATTCACTAGGCCCAGGAAAAATCTTCGCAAAATTGGACATGGTGCAGGCATACTAACAATTGCCTGTAGGTGGCGCTATTTTGGAGGCCCAGAACATTGTGACACACAGGGGTGCATTCAAATGTCACCGCCTGCAATTCAGCATTAGAATTGCCCCTGTACTGTTCCAAAGCTCATGGAACGGCTTTTGCAGGAGATTCCAGGAGTCATTTCCTATTTTGACGACATCTTGGAATTGGCTGCAAATGAGGCACAATTTTAAAATGCGTACAAACAGTTTTTGCTCGAATTAGAGACAAAGGCCTCCATTTCAAAAAAGAGAAATGTCAAATTAATGTGCCAAGGGTTGAATTCCTAGGGTACCTGATCGATGGTTCTGGGATTCACCCGACTACACAAAAAATTAAAGCTATTCAGGACACCCCCACACCTTGCAATCAAACGGAGCTGCAGGCCTTCCTCGGGCTCCTTAATTTCTACAGCGTCTTTCTCAAACAGAAATCCACCGTTGCTGAGCCCATACACCATCTCCTGGCTAAGAACGCGAAGTGGTCCTGGGGTAGAACCGAGGCTGCCACATTTGCCGTGGTAAAATGACTCCTATCAGCAGACTCCTTTCTAGTCCAATGCAGCCAGACCCTGCTGTTGGTGCTGACCTGCAATGCTTCCCCATTTAGCATCGGCACTGTACCCAGCCACCGCATGCCCAATGGAACTGAAGCCCCTATTGCATTTTACTCCAGGACCTTATCTGCCGCTGAGTGGTACTACAGCCAGTTGGATCGTGAGGCTTTGGCTGCAGTGGCCGGAGTAAAGAGGTTCCATGAGTATCTATATGGCTGGGACTTCGAACTGGTTATGGACCACAAGCTGTTGTTGGGCTTACTGGCTGGGGATCGACCTACCCCAGTGTACCACCTCATCCACCAACCAGGCTCCACTTTGGGGCATGCTAATATATTGAGCTACTGCCCACTGCCTGAACTTCTTGCTGACCCTATCCCCAAGACACCAGTCTTCCTCATTGACTGCCTTGAGACTGGCCGTGTCTCATCCATGTTGCCCATCACTCTGCCAAGGAGTGGCACCATGAAGCAAATTTTGAACTGGGTGTGGAGGGGGTAGCCCAAGGGGCCTGTTGGGGTTGATTTTAAAATGTATTTTGCCAAACGTGATGAGTTATCGGTTGTTAATGGTGTTTACTGTGGGGGGACTGGGTAGTTGTTCCCCCCAAACTGTGCATTGCAGTATTAGAAGCTTTATACATAGGGCATCCTGGAATTGTCAGGATGAAGTCTTTGGCTAGGAGTTATATGTGGTGGCCTAACATGGCAGGGAGATCAAAGAGTGGGTGGCTACCTGCACACCATGCCAGGAGTCCAGACCAGCTCCCCAGAGGTGCTCACTAAGGAGTGGGAGCGACCTCAAGCACCATGGTCTAGGGTGCTCATTGACTTTGCTGGTCCAGTTCATAGCCAGACATTTCTCGTAGTTGTGGACACCTACTCAAAATGGTTATAGGTAGTCCTGATGACCTCCACTATGGCAGAAGCAGTCATCAAGGTGCTTAGGAGACTTCTCCACACACGGCCTCCCATTGTCTTGGTCTTGGACAACGGGCCCCAATTCACAGCCATACAATTTGAGACCTTCCTAGTAGCTCAGGGAATCAGGATTGCCCTGGTTGCGCCATTCCATCTGGCCTCCAATGGTCAGGCAGAGAGAATGGTGAGATCTGCAAAAGAGGGCCTCTCTAGAATGGGCCCGGGAGATTGGCAAACACGGGTTGATCACTATTTGCTAATTCAGCATACCATACCCAGTGCCACTACAGGGAGAATCCCCTCCGAGCTTTTCATGGGTTGCTGGCTAATGTCCCACTTAGACCGGTTACACCCCAATTATTCTGCCTCATCGCCCCCAGACTCCACAAGCAAGATTTGGACATTTAGCATAGTGGATTCGGTATACACCCACAACTACACCGGGGGAACTCTGTGGATTCCTGCCACAGTGATAGGCATCACCGGCCCTCACTCTTACCTCTTAGAGCTCGAGGACGGTAGGAATTGGAGAAGGCATGTTGACTAACTCCATGGCTGCCTCTCCAACTCCATTCTTAGACAACCAGAGGTAACTCCTACACGAGTTAGCCAAAGCCTTACCCAAACGGAGCAAACACTCACTCCTTCCACAGCCAGCTCAAGCCCGAGGGTACCGGGAAACTTATCTGGTTATGTTGCAGGCCTGCAGCGAGCTCCGGGTGAACCGGCTCTAGAAGCTCCAGCCGCGGCCTGTGAAAAGTTCCAGGAGCTTCCACCAAGTGGAGCCATGGAACAAACAGGTCCGTCCAACCTGTCCAAGGAAACCCCTCCTATTGAACTGCGCAAGTCAGGGAGAGCTACCCAAAAGCTCACCTACCTGCATGACTACGTTACAACTAGGATTGTTCCAACCAAGAGGGGAGGGGTATTAGATATTAGTTCTAACTACAGTGGTTTGCACCAAGGTCCTCTGTTCCGGCAGGAACAGAGGTTTAATCCTATTGGCTGAAGGGTCTGACAGCTCCCTCAACCTTTGCTGGATTGTTCTCACTTGTTGTACTCAATAAAGAGCTGTTGTTACCATTAAGCCTGTGTGTGCCTATCCATTACCCAATCTATCACGCCCTATCAGTATTCTTACTCAAGAAGAAGCTTTCATGACTGAATAAGCAAAATCTCTTTTCTTGCCGACATTTATTTAGTACATTGTTATTTAGGCACACAGGGGAGACAATATATTATTCTCAACAGCAGGTAGAGAAATTATTCAGCATGGCTTCATCCATATTCATTTGTGAGAACAAATACTTAAGAAAAGAAACAGTTTAAATAGTTTCTAGTGATAATTATTAACACTACCAGTTTGGTCTTGCCACTTTAGCATGACCTATTATGTTCAATATACCATATCCTCAGCAAAGGACATATCTACAGTAATGTGAACCTCCAAAATTCCACAAGGACCTTGTTAGTTACATCCAAGTGTTCATATAATTATTTTATTTTCATCTATTGAACAAACTATATTGTGTGAAAACCCACAAAAAAAATTCAATCTGCAAGAATGCTTCTATATCCTTCTAGTTTATTAAGACAACCAAACAGTTAACATTTTGTATAATGTATTTTTTGAAGTGTGGAAATACTGTCAGCTGGCAGGAACCAAGAGATATATCTTCTCCATCATAGTCTCTGCCCTTTGCAATAGTCTCCATTTAGATACCTGGATGATTTCACTTCCGTTGGCCTTTTGTAAGGGTTTGTAAAACTGGGTTGTATGCCCAGGCTTGGGTCCCTGACTGTATTTAGGACCCCATTTCCTGGTATTGAAATCCATAGTAACAATTTTACTTGATTTCGTATATATTTATTTTGTACTATTTTAATTATTTAAATAACTTTCAATTGTGTGTATGCTTTATGATGAATGCCACCCAGAATTATTTGTGGAGATGGGTGGCTGTGGAAATTGATTAAATAAATAGATTTCTCTTTTCTGAATGCTAGACATTTGTGAGGTAGCAAAATGTGCTGTCCATTTTTTCTAAAAGCATACCACATTTGCTGCTGCAATTATTTCTCTTGAATATGTTCTGAATTACCTTCTTTTAAACAGCTAAGGATGTTAAAATGGGTGCTGGTACTTCAAAGAAATTATTTTCCACTAATTTCCCACCCACTTATTCAGTTCCCATAAATACCTTCAATCCTCAAAGCTGAAAATGTGCCTGATCTTAGTGCAGAGACCACAAATGGAGCCAATGCATTAAATAGTCTATAGCATATACTTGAGGGACCAGTCCTTTTAATATAAATTGAGAGTGTTGTGTCAGAGCCTCTGAAATAATGTCACCTTGTTTTTGTTTGTTTGTTTCAAATTGTTCCATAGACTCACTGTCTAAGCTATTTTTTTTTAAAAAGGAAATATTTCTTATGATTTTTTTTCCCCAGAAAACAGGAAAAATTTCAGCAGGAGGTGACTCTGACTTCATGTTTGCACGATAAATAAATAAAAAACCCAATGATTGAAATGCTACTATCATTTCAGTATTAACTGATATTGCTTTGTTTAAAACTTGTTAAAAGTGGCACTGATCATTGCTACAAAGTAGAGAAACAGAACCTGTAGCTCTCTATGTATTGAAGTTTTGCACTCTGAACTGCTTGCTGTTAGCCATATGAATGATCAACCCTGCTCTCAATCCAGCTTTCAGCAGCAGCATGTGAAAGGCAGATTGTTTCTCTTTCTTTCATCAAATGACACAAGAGCAATCATGCTCCTTCTACAGCTGCTGCCTGCCTCCTTTGAAGGTGTAAAACAGCACTTTCCTTATTCTCCATGAATGCTTTACCAGGAGAAAAGCAGGACACTGCAATTTCAGAATGAAAATATCTTATTTTACTCTTAGGGAAATACTAATTTTAAAAAGAATACTTTGCAAGCCCACCCCCAAAATCTCTGAAAATAAAATCACATCAACATCTGGTAGTGAAAAGATGTTAAAAGATCTGCTAGATCCCTTTTTTGTTTTTTTTAGCTCTTAAAATTTAGCCCATGCCCAAGTGGACAAGCTTTGGTATTTGATGGACAACAGATTCAGCTACCTTATTACATATCACCAAGGTTTGATTCACAAGAGATAAATTTACACAAAAATAGGGAACAAACAGAGAAATTGGTTTAGAAGTACATTTCTGCAATTTGACTTTTATAGAGGGGTGGTTTTTTTTGGTATGCATAAAGGAAATTTTTACAAATAACATAATCAGCTTTCTACTCCTCCTGGGTCATAGGAGAAGAACATTTTACATTAGTAATTTTGTTAATTCTATTATCCACAATAGCAGAAGGGATAATATTAACAAAAATAGCACAAATGCTCATTGGTATTTAGGAAGAGAAAGGATATCAAAGGAGGTCTAGAATGGTTGAACAGATGCTCTATATTTAGACTGAATAAAATTTTACGGTTCATCCAGTGTCCAACATTTATATCTATTCATATTCTTGGGGAAATAATGTCTCTGTAGAAAATACGTGTGTGTATGTATATGTATATGTATATGTATATGTATATGTATATGTATATGTATATGTATATGTATATGTATATGTATATGTATATGTATATGTATATGTAATTGTATATGTATATGTATATGTATATGTATATGTATATGTATATGTATATGTATGTATATATACATATACGCATATGCAGACATATACTCTTTTATCTATGAGCTTCTTCCAGAATGAAATTTGATAATTACCTACTTTAGTCTACTAAATGAAATTTAATATTTTAAATAAGTGAACTCTGGCTTCTTTCTGCAAAATGTTGATGTAAGCAAAAATGGAAGATAATGCAAGCCAGATCCCCACCTGAGGAAGAGATGCTTCCAGTAAAAAAAAACAACCCAAATTTGGCATGCAGTGGGCCAATCTATTCTTCAACACAAAATTAAAATGGAAAGTTGTAACAGGGTTCTGCAGACTTAAAGGAAATGGACTATTGCCATTGCTTCATTATCATTAAGGCTGCAAGATATAGTGGATTCCTGTGGCAAGAAAATAGGACATTATGTTTATGGCAAAATAATTCTGAACCTAAATGGAGTTTGTAACAAGACATTTCTTGTTCACATAAAGAAGGCTCTTAAGAAGTGTGATTGCTAAATTTGGGTGGTAATGCTCAAATGATAGTTAAATCCCTAATAAGCCAATATAGCAGGGAGAGAAAACTATGAGGAGGCTAAAAGGAATGATATTTGACTCTTGATTTCTATAATTTGTAAATGAGAGTAAGAAGAAGATTGATCGTTGAGGCCATACATTTTATTCAAAGTTTCCTTGAGGAATAAGGTTAAAGATGTATATAAAATATACAAATACACAAATAACCAATTTTGGTTCATGGGTTTATTTCTCAGCTAACTACTATAATACTGTAGTTTATTGTTAAATTATAAATTCTGAAGCCAGTATGGTCCTCTAACAAAAAGTTCTCTAGGAACTTTCAGTATTAGATTTGGTAGCTAATTTACGAATAATTTCAGAAGGCTTGGGAGATAGTTGGCTGGTTCATCATTCCTTCTTTTCTTATGAATTAAAATAATTGTTATCAAATGCCAACCTGTAGAAATGCAGATAGAGTGGGTAATTTACATGCAAAATTTTACTAGTGGGTTGTTGGTGCTCTCTGAACTTGGTGGTTTTCTGGTAGACATTTTATTACCAAGCTAAGATCATTAGTGCACTGACAGTATTACCTACTCTTGTAATGGAACATCTATAAGGAAACTTCCAAACTCAGAGAGCACCAAGGACCCCACAGTTCACCCTTGTTCAACTCTGAGCTATACATATTCTCTTCTATTGAGTTTTAGTAGAACTGAGGCACACTGATTTATTTCAGGAATGGGGAAGCCAGTGCCATTCAGATGCTGTTTATTTGCCAGCTTTCTAGTACTTGTCTTTTTTTTCCAGCTTTCAGCTAGAGCCAGAAGGATAATTTGCCACTCAAGGCCTACAAGCACTTCCTAAACCCATTCATTTGCACTGCATGGAGGACCACAATTACTAACTGCAAAAAAATCAATGGTATTGCTTTTTGACATCTTGAGATAAAAATCACATACATACAAATTAAATGGTAGGCCTTGAATCCCCATTTTCTTTCCTGCACACTACCCTCCCCCCCCAAAAAAAAATTACAGAAGATGATAGTACTTCCTACATTCATAATGTAGCTATATTGGCATTGTGCCACCATTCCACTGATTATAATCCTCAATTCTACTACCCAAAGTTGCCTATATCTGTTCTTCTAGATGTAGAGCCTCAGATTACTTTCTCATTGCCTTTCTCTTTCATCTAAAGGCTAGAGCTTAATCTACATTTCTACATGTTGTAATGCAACAAATATGATAACTGGGGACAAGGGATGAATAATTATATCTATTTTTCCTTTCCTTTCCTTTCCATTTCCTTCCATTATATTCAATTCTCTGACACTGCTTGCATAAGCCTCTAGATTTCTTGGAAGTTTTACTTTTTAGAAGGGATGTGCTGTTGCTTCCTTCCTAGGGCTGAGAGAAAGTGACTGGTCCAAAGTAATCTAGCAGGCTTTGGGTTCAAGTGGGATTAGAAGTCAACATTCTCCTGGTTTCTAGCCTGATATCTTAACTACTACGTCAAACTGGCTCACAGTTTCAGTTTCACAATTTTTTTTTCCATTTTACTATCTATAAATTCTCTGAACGATACACATTTTCACATTCCATTTTAGTTTAAACATTCCTGTATACTTTTTCTGGCAATTATGCAATGTTAGTTTTTCAGGGCAAAATTTATTTAACGTGTACTTCACTGTACACATTTTGATGTGTGTATTTCCTGATTCCCAAAAGATTTTTGCACCTTTTTTTTTTTGCAAATTTTTGCAATGTCAGACCTAGATGTTCTATGTGTTCTGTTTATTTCACATGACTACAGTTAATATCCTGATGGAATTTTTCATTCCCATGAAGCATCGCTTACTATTTGGGTCCAAAGCAGGGGTGCCCAAGTATTTTTGGGCTGAAGGTTACATTTAGCCATGATGAGTATATCATAGCCCATAGTACAAAAATATGATTGTTATAATAATATTCCACTTCTGGATTGATTTCTCCTACCTAACACATTAAAACATGATTAATTAATAATTCTGCAACTCTTTTTGGGGTTTGCAGAAGATTTGGGGGCACACATGGAATCTTAGGGCCTCAGATTTTGTATTCTGGTTTTTAGAAACAATCTTGCTAATTATCTCTCATTGAACATTTCATTTTTTTAAAAAAAAATTTTAATTTCTATGGCTACCATGTAACTATGGGTGGCAAACAAAATTTAAAAATAATAATTATTAAAAATAATACAAACATCAAAATACATAATAGCCAAGAATAAAGCACTCATCGCAATGATTAAATTAACAATGAAATTTATCCCTGCACAGACTCTGGGGCCCAGGCCCCGATCGAGAGTCAGGTCTTTAAAAACTTGTGATAAGCCGGTAGGGTCAGGGCCATCCTGCTCTCCGGAGGGAAAATGTTCCATAAGGCATGCACTACAGTGGAAAAGGTCTGTCCTCTAGACCCTATCAACCAGCATTCCTTGGCATATGAACCCTAAGTATCCTGCCTGACCAGATTGAACAAGTGAAATAATTTTCTCAAATAACCTGATCTCAAACCAAAAATGGCTTTAAAGGTGAAAACTAGCACCTTGAATTGTACTTGAATGTAGACTGGCAACCAATGCAGAGATGTTAGATCTGGTGAATATCCAGCACCATATACTATCCTCATAGCCACATTCTACAACTGTTGAATGCTCAATACTCTTCAACGGAATGCATGTACCGTGCATTAGAGTGGTCCAGATGGGAACACATTTAACTGAAAGTATGAACCATTTCATAATAAGATTTTTCTAAGACAAAGCAAAAGTTTAAGTTATTCCTTTCTGTATGGTTCTGTACTGAGGAAAGTGAAGCAATTTTATTTATTTATTTATTTATTTGGAAAAAAATATTTTAATTAAACAAAAGCTATACATATATATAAAAAAGAATCATCCTTCATTATGAAACAGCATGGGGTCCACCATTGAACCCCTCAATACTTAATCAGGCTACTTGTCTTCTTCTAACTCAAAACTTCAAAATTAAAAACTCTGCTTATGCTCTTTCACCTAAAGAACAGACATAAGGAACATATTTCTTTCTGCTTGAAACACAGGAAAATAGTTTTTTCGCAAGTAGGAAAAAACTGGGTGGGCAGCTAACCACATTATCTTAGTCATAGAGCGCAGTTTAGGATAATCAAAGTTCAACTTGCAAACAAGCTATAGGTTAACCATATTTTTAGCAATATATCTGAGTGGCGTTCTGACTTTTCCTCTTTCTGCATGAGTAACCAAGATTCACTTCTCTTTTAGTTTCACTTTACTTCCCTATTGTGGTTTGGGAATCATGTATTGTAAGTTTCCTTAAATATTTGTAATTTACCCGAAATAACCTTGTGCTGACTTAGGTGAGAAGTTATGACCTGGACTAGTGCACGCCTATATGACGTCTATATGATTTGTAATAACCATTTCAAAGGTATAAAACCTCTGTCAAAATGTACCTAAGTCAGATCAGTTAGGTGAAAATCTACTGGTCTCTTGAATGCATTCAATAATAATAAACCTTTCTTCTCTGGAAAAGGTATCGTCTCATATTCTTACGTAAGTAGAAAGGCAGACCCTGATTTTGCCATTACATTTCTTGGCGAGCCAGCCAGGAGACGATAGGGTTTTTGGGGACCCTCTGGGACACCTAACCCGGGGGGCTGGGGGCTCATCGGGTCAGGAACCTCTCTGGCGCCAAACGGACCTTTTGTTCCGAGGGAATTTCCCGGCAGCGAGGAGCACTCGGCCTCGGCGGTTAGCGGTCTCAAGAACCTCAGAAAACCAGAGGAGAAAGGAGAAAAAGTCTGGCCAGCACCGGAGGAGGAAAACCACAGATAAAAGGCAAGTAATTGTGGGTTTTCTATTTAAGGCCCGGTTTTTCTTTTAAACCGGAGAGTGAGGTCTGATCCACCTTGCTAGGTATAAAGGTTTTGGGAATTGGACTGTCCAGAATATATGTATGTGTTTAAAAGGGTAAAGTGTTAAGATTGTGTTATCCAGTATTTGGGAAAATTATGGGTGGAGGAAGTAGTAGTCAGACTCCGCTGAATTCTATGTTAAATCATTTTAAAGAAGGATTTATGAGTCAGGATTATGGAATTGAGTGGAGTAAACATGAGCTTAGGAAGTTTTGTGAATCAGAATGGCCCAGATATGGCATTGGGTGGCCTGAAACAGGTACTTTTGACCCCCACATAGTTTTAAAAGTCCATAGGTTGGTGTTTGATCCTAAGCTAGGGAGTTTAACTCAGGCTCCATATATAGATGTTTGGAAAAAATTGATTAATCAACCCCCAGCTTGGTTAAAGAAATGTAAACAACAATGTATTCTTATGGCTGTCAGAGTTACAGACCCCAAAAGTCCTAGGCAGAGACCACCAGTCTTGGCTAGTGCCCCAGAAGAATTGCCACAGCCCCCTCCTTACATGGCACCTAGGGGGGTCAGCTTGCCAGCCACACCGCAATCCTTGTCACTGACATATTCCAGAAGGACTGCACCCAGCACAGGGGATTCTACAGGTCTGTTACCTATTGAGGGAATCGAGCAGGGATTGGATGCTGTAATTACTAGTATGGAACAAATAAGATATAAAGAGAAAGAAGAAAAGGCCCCTCTAAGCTCACCCGACACAATAGGACCAGAGTTTTGGGAAAAGAAGGAGGAAGAGATGGACCAATTGATGGGAGCTGTGGGTGGAGAAGCAGAACCAGTGTCAGCCAGAACTAGAGCAAAGACAGAGACTGTTTTTACAGCACCACTCAGACGAGTCGACCAATTCTTAGTAAACCCAGATGACCCCTCCCAAGTTTCAACAGGGTCGTTGTTTCAGCATGTTCCTTTTACCACCTCTGATTTGCTTAATTGGAAAATGCACTATGGGCCTTATAGTGCTAAACCAAACGAAGTGGCAGAATTGGTAAAAACTATTGTGGATGCTCATCACCCAACTTGGCTAGATTTACAACAACTTATGGCAACACTTTTCAATGCTGAAGAAAGGGAAAAGATCAGGAATGCAGTGTCTAATATTTTAAAACCAGATGTCCCTACACGTACAACTTTAGCAGACTTTATTGAACAGCGTTTCCCCTCAAAGGATCCTAATTGGAGTCCTTACGATTCTCATCAATTAAACTTGTTGCTCAATTATCAACAGTTAGTAGTAAAAGCTGTGCGCATAGCAGGAAAGCCCGCAACCAACATGTCGAAACCAAGTTTGATAACCCAAGAAGCTACTGAAAGTCCGGAGGCATTTTATTCTAGATTGGTTGAGGCATATCAGATGTATACTCCTATTGACCCCACCCTTCCTGAAAATGCTCGTATGCTAGCAATGGCTTTTATTTCACAATCAGCTCCAGACATAAGACATAAGCTTCAAAAGTTGGAAGGAGCGTTGGGAAAACCTCTTAGTGAACTCATGGAAGTTGCCAGGAAGACATTTGTCAACAGGGATTTATTGGAGGAGAGAAAAAAGGATAAGCAGATGAAGAAAAAAGCAGAATTGCTAGCCACCGCTTTAATGACTGTGCCAGGGGGAAATAGAGGAAGTAGGGAGAGGACTATAATCCCCTCCTTGGGTCAAAATCAGTGTGCCATATGTCACAGGTATGGGCACTGGAAAAGAGATTGTCCCAGAAGAGAAGGAATTGGGAAAAGGGAGATTGAACAGCCAAGGGTAACTAGAAATCCTTCCCCTTTGCCAAGAAATCTCTCCCTCAGCCGACCCAACACCTTCAGGGGACGTGGAACATTCAGGAAGCCCTTTGATGGCCTGCGAAAGAGAGAAGCCAAGGGATTTTCCCCAGACACTCCTTTGATTGGATTGGCAGAAGCTGAGGAGTGGGATTGACGGGGCAGTGTAGGTTCGATTAGCCTCCCCGAACCTATGGTCTGTCTGAATGTGGGGGGGCAAAGAAGTTTCTTTCCTTGTAGATACAGGAGCGACTCGCTCTGTATTAACCCAACCCTTGGGACATATTTCTTCTCAATCTATCAACATTCAAGGGGCAACAGGAAAACCACAAACCCAGCCACTTTTAGAGCCTCTATTATGCACAACGGGAGGAAAAACGTTGACTCACCAGTTTGTTTATCTGCCCAGCTGTCCGCTTCCACTCATGGGTAGAGATTTACTTTGCAAACTTAGAGCACAGATATTTTTTGATGAAAAGGGATCCGTAGGAGTGAAATATGGCAATGTGAATTTAGAGATGCCTAAGGAAGAGGCTTGGAGAATCATGGTGGTGCAGGAAGTCTCAGGAGACAAATGGAGGGAGTTCCGGGTTCCTGGGCTGTGGGCGGAAGATAACCCCCCTGGTTTTGCTGCTCACCACACCCCTATCATTGTTGAGGAACTACCAATGAGCCTTCCTGTATGCATCCGCCAGAGGGGGTACCCAAGAGAAATTGTGCAGGCTATTCAGGAAGTCATACAACTGTATCTGACTTATAAGATTCTAGTGCCCACTGACTCCCCATGGAATTCACCGATTCTGCCTATACCAAAAGGGGAAGGGAAATATCGAATGGCTCAGGATCTTCGTCGGGTCAACAGTTCAACAGTCACAATTTATCCCACGTTGCCAAATCCTTATGTGTTACTTGGGTTAATTCCACCAGAAGCTAAATGGTTTTCAGTTATTGATTTAAAAGATGCCTTCTTTTCTATACCCATTCATAAAAAAAGCCAGCACTTGTTTGCCTTTGAATGGGAAAATCCGACAACAGGAAGGAAACAGCAGTATACTTGGACACGCCTTCCACAGGGATATAAAAATTCCCCAACGCATTTTAGCGCGGCGTTAGCTACGGACTTGGAAATTCTAGATTTACCCCCTCCTGATGTTGTGTTACAATATGTGGATGATCTTTTGGTGACAGGGCAAACAGAAGAGGATTGTCATGCCAATACAGCAGCCCTGTTACTTCTGTTACAAGAAAAAGGCTATAAAGCTTCTAGGGCCAAAGCACAATTGGTCCAATTGAATGTTAGGTATTTGGGATATGATATCCAGCAGGGGCAAAGAATTTTGGGACATGAAAGGAAGGAAGCCATTTGTCAATTACCAGCCCCAAGAAATAGGAAGGAATTGAGAGGCTTTTTAGGAGCAGCAGGATTTTGCCGCATTTGGATTCCTAACTTCGCGTTGTTAGCAAAGCCACTTTATGAAGCTACAAAAGGGAATGAAAAGGAACCTTTGCGGTGGGAAAAAGAGGAACAGAAAAGTTTTTTGAACTTAAAACATGCTTTGACTCAAGCCCCGAGTCTGGGACTGCCTAATTTAGACAAACCTTTTCATTTATTTGTGGACACTAAACAGAATATGGCTGTGGGGGTGTTAACTCAGAAGATGGGAACGTGGTATCGACCAGTTGCATATTTGTCAAAACAATTGGATCAGGTAGCAAAAGGGTGGCCCTCTTGTCTTAAGGCTGTAGCAGGCACGGCTTTACTTACTCAGGAAGCAAATAAACTTACTTTTGGACAGCAGTTGAATATCTACACCCCCCATGCTCTTCGGGCTGTTCTGGATCAGAAGGGCCATTTGTGGCTTACCAATCCACGTATGTTGAAGTATCAGGGGCTTATTACACATAACCCCCTCATCAAACTTGTTCAGTCATATGCTTTGAATCCTGCCACTCTGTTGCCTGAACCAGACTCTGAGATCTCTCATGATTGTTTGCAAACTATTGAGGAAACCTATGCTAGTCGCCCAGATTTGAAAGATGAACCCTTTTCCGACCCGGATGCAACCCTTTTTACCGATGGAACCAGTTTTATCCATGAAGGTGTAAGGAAAGCAGCTTATGCCATAGTTACTCTTGATGATGTATGGGAAGCCAAGCCCTTACCTGCAGGAACTAGTGCCCAGTTGGCAGAATTACATGCACTCACTAGGGCATTGGAATTAGCAAAAGGTCTACGTGTCAACATTTACACAGACTCCAAATATGCCTTTCTTACAGTTCAAGTGCATGGAGCTTTGTACAAAGAAAGAGGTCTTATTACAGCAGGAGGAAAGGACATTAAATATGGACCCCAAATTTTGCGTCTATTGGACAGTGTGTGGGCCCCCAAACAAGTTGCCATTATGCATGTACGAGGTCATCAGAAGGGGATTTCAACAGCTGAAAGAGGAAACCACAAAGCTGATCAGGTGGCAAGGGCAGCAGCTTTGGATCCATTCTCCCTGCAAGCTAACTGCCTTACTTTGTGGATCCCGAACCAAGAGGATGAACCCCCCTCATATAGCCACTCGGAAGTCCAGCAAGCTGAAGCTATAGGGGCAGAACTAGTAAATGGGTGGTAGACTCTGCCGGACAACCGGGTGTTTGTACCTCAGCAGTTAGCATGGGAGGTTGTTTCTTCCCTGCATAGGCATTTACATTTAGGAAAGACAGCTTTGAGAAAGGCTTTAACAAGGGAAGTCTATATTAACAATTTGTCTAATCTAGCAGCTGCTGTTTGTTCTCGATGTCAGGTGTGTGCTGCTAATAACCCACGTCAGGGCCCAAGTCTTCCCCCTGGGCACCAACCTAGGGGGGCTTATCCTTTTGATTATTTAATGATCGACTTTACGGACATGCCGAAAGTGGGATCATACACTGCTATGTTAGTTGTTGTTTGCACATACACAGGGTGGCCTGAATGTGTTCCCACTAGAACGAAAAAAGCTTTGGAGGTAACCCGAACTCTGTTAAATGTAGTTATTCCACGATATGGGTTGCCCTCACGTATCTCTTCAGATAATGGGCCTGAGTTCATTCATGCAGCCACTCAGAAGGTTGCCCAGGTATTGGGGATTACCTGGAAGTTACACTGTTCGTTCCACGCTCAATCGGCGGGTGTCGTTGAAAGAGTTAATAGAACTATAAAGAATAAATTGGCTAAAATTTGTCAGGAAACTCATCTGAAATGGCCAGATGCCCTCAGCATGGCGTTGCTGGCCATGAGGTGCGCACCCACAGGGGGGCTGGGTGTCTCACCATATGAGTTAATGTATGGAAGGGTTCCTAATTTGGTTGGTCCACAGGTGTTGCCCACTCCTCAAGTGGCAGACACAGTAAAAATCAAACAGTTGCAAGCCTTGAATACTGTTGTCCATCAATTACAAAAATATGTGCTGTCATGTCGTCCTCATGTGATTGTAACTCCAGTACATAATTTCCACCCAGGACAGGAGGTCTGGGTAAAGGACTGGAAAAAGGTGCCTTTGGAACCCAAATGGTGTGGGCCATATACTGTTGTTATTTGTTCTCCCCTTGCTATTAAGGTAGCTGAAATTAAGCCTTGGATCCATTGGACACGCCTGAAATTGGCTGCAACCCCGTGTGAGACTGTTTCCAAGGACTCTGTCCAGCCTCTACACCCTGCCAAAAGGAGAAGACGAAGGAAGGACGCCACCTCGCCTGCTGATTCACGGGAAGCAATCGCTCTACGGCCAGGTGGTGAAGACCCCTCTGCAGGTGTCGCTCCAGGTACCGCCGACACCCATCGCACAGGCAACGCATCGCGTCTCCCGTGGAACCTTCGTCCCCGTCCAACGCGGAGAACCAACCATGGATTCCAACCACCGTCTGCGCCAGACTGCGTGCATTAGGAATGGTCTGATCCCAGCGATCTTAGTCGTGATTTTTCTCTTATCTGTTTCTGTTCTCCTTAACTTTCTCTATTTCTATGCCACCATGACAAATAAGATCGCCCGAGGGGCGCCGCCAGTGCAGATATGGGAGGTTCCCCCTGATTATGAGGACCCATTTCCTGAAGGGGGGAATGTGATTAGTGGAAGTACCTCGCAGCCACCATATGTGAGGGATGGGAAAAAGGGCACCCAACAAACACCAGATGTCAGGGCCCTCACAGTGACGAATGACTCCCCTGTAAAGGTAACTTCTGAACCACTGCTAGAAGAAATGGGACCAGGGCCTTTTCCTCCTTGT
Organism: Thamnophis elegans; assembly: GCF_009769535.1. Lineage (NCBI taxonomy): Eukaryota > Metazoa > Chordata > Lepidosauria > Squamata > Natricidae > Thamnophis > Thamnophis elegans. Next base: position 41,843,248 of record NC_045547.1, on the reverse strand, counting down.
AGGCATTGCTTCTATAAGGTCCCGAGCACACAGGGACTCGGTTTTGCCTATGTAAAACGCTGGGTAGTAGATTGCCATCCAGAGGAAGGGTTATCCCCCTGTTCCGAGGGATCCAGGAACTATTGGCAATGTAGATTGGACCCCAATGTTACTTGGGCACCAAGTGAATATTATAATTCAACCATAATGTGCCATACTTTGAGGCCCATTCAGAGACCATACCCAGAACCCTATCCGGAAAGGACAAGGACTCGGGGTAAGCGGACACCCCTTGATTTTAGTTTGGACATGAAATATGACATAACGAATGATCAGCTTCCGATCATGGTGAGGATATATTGTCAAATCATGGGTAATGTGAGAAATGTGTGGTTGCTGCAATGGTGGTCAGATGAAGAGAATCTGTCAAGTATGAAACCTCAGGTACTGAGCGAGACTCGGCACCTCGGCGTAATACGTAATTATGATGAGAAATCTAGTTGCTTGAAGGTCTGGATCACTCATTCTAATTACTCGGAATCATACCAGTGCCGAGCTGTGACACTTGGTAAGATCATAAGCAGAACGGCAACAGTCACATTGAATGCAGAAGGAAAAGGGATGGTGGTTCTGGAGCCGCTCTTGCAACCAGGTAGGAACCTCCATCCCACACCCATTCTTCCCAAAGGTGGGAAGGATGGATTAGATGGGAAGGGACCTATAACCCCTGCCCCATTGGAATGCACTGCATGCCTAATGGGAACAAGAGGAAATACTTTAAAGTTCAAAATGGGCAAACCTAAATCCTGTCAGAACTTCAATCTTCCGAATTGTACTTTTGGAAGGAAGCAACCCTGTCTCTATAGCCAATGTGAGGGATCTGAAGGGGTGGTATGTTATCTGCCTGCAACACCAGGGCTGGATGAGTGTGGCCCATGTCTTACCAAAGCTAAGGTGGGGCCTCGTACCATTGTTACAATGATCTACCACACTCAGGCCCCAGTGGGCTGCACCCCTCAGAAAAAGACATGTGTATCTAACGGTACCATGTATAACTATTGCATTCAGAAAAACCAGCTTGTTTGTTATCAACCAACCACTCCAGTTCGCATAAAAGTCAGTGTATGGGCCGGCCTGGCCCTACTTGACAACCCCAAGGAATCTCAGCTTTACCACCTCACCACAGTTACTGCTTTAAAACAAGGACAGAAGCCCATCACCGTAGCATTTGGTGTATGTGCTGCAATGGATAGGGTGGCTTACAGAAGCTGTGGAAGTCAGGGATGGAGACAAACCTATTACCACAATCATAAGTATCTCTGTCCCCGATCCCATGTCTACTGCCAAGGATGTCAGAATCCAAGTCGGGATTTGTATTCTCCTTGTGCAGATCGCACGGACAAAAGAAACCCGTGCAGAGGATGGGATTGTGTCTGTCAACATACTGGAGGAGGTTATCCTACTTCTCCTCATCTAGGATGTCCCTATATTGAATGTCCCTTGAATATTCTCTCCACTGCCATGGACAAACTTCGTACTGCAGTATACCAAAATCGATTGGCTCTCGATTATCTCCTCGCAAGAGAAGGAGGAGTATGTGGGAAGTTCAACTTATCAAATTGTTGCCTTCAAATTGATGAAACTGGGAGTGTCATTAAACAGCTTACCACGGAAATGAGACAACTCACTCATTTCCCAGGACAAGAATGGAAAGGATTGAATCTCGCCTCATATTTTAGCTCTTGGTTGTCAAAATTGCCCGGATGGCAGGCTATCATTACTTTTATTGGCCTGATTGCAGCAGGATGTATAATCATTCCCTGCATTATGCCACTTTTTGTCCGTGCTATCAGCAGTTCTTTATCTCTCCTGGTGGAAAAACGGGCCACTGCCAAGGTCCTGACACTTATGGGACACACAGGAGAGGAACATGAGTATGTGGGGCTCATAGGCAATAGGGAGCCTGATACTTATGAAACTCCACAATAATCTTAGGATTGGGTGAAGTTTCAACAGGGGGGAATGAAACAGTCTGTCAAAAACAACAGTCTGTCAAAAGAAACAGTCTGTCAAAATGTACCTAAGTCAGATCAGTTAGGTGAAAATCTACTGGTCTCTTGAATGCATTCAATAATAATAAACCTTTCTTCTCTGGAAAAGGTATCGTCTCATATTCTTACGTAAGTAGAAAGGCAGACCCTGATTTTGCCATTACAATTACATCTTGTAGAAAGTGTGTCGAGTGGTTACAGATAACTTTCGTGCCTTTCTTCCACAGTCATTACTTATAGTTCATATTTGAATATACACTTTAAGTAAAAAATCTTTGTAAATCTTACTATCAATGTACCACAATTCTCATTTGACTACAATTATTTGAACATGCTTTTACCTCAAATCATTCATACTTAAAGACACAACCACATAATGACATTCATTAGCTATTTCAAAAAATCATCCAATAACATTACACCTTTATAGCATCTTTTAATTAAAATTCAATAATGTTTCTAAGCCTTTCCCCCCCTTTTTTCCAACTCACTGATTAAAATTTATATCCAAGTTACTTTTGCCAATACCATTAGCATGTATACATTATTAAACAATGGCCATTAACATTTCCTTGTTATTATTATAATTGGCTAAAAATCATTTACTATTTATGTCCCATCTCCTCTTATCAGCCCCCCCCAAAAAAAAGCAAAAAACCTTACGCCTTTATAACAATATCTAAATAAAAATGTGTTAATAAAATTTTACAGGTCTTTTTCCCAAGTCACAATTTGCAATTTATATCCATTTTTTTTGCTAGATTACCATCTCCGAATGCGCTTCAAGGTGCTGGTTATCACCTTTAAAGCCCTACATGGCTTAGGACCTGGATATCTACGAGACCGTCTTCTGCCACATACCTCCCAGCGTCCAATAAGATCTCACAGAATGGGCCTTCTCCGGGTGCTGTCGACTAGACAATGTCGTCTGGCGGCCCCTCGGGGGAGGGCCTTCTCTGTAATTGCCCTGGCCCTATGGAACGATCTACCCCCAGAGATCCGGACCCTCCCCACTCTCTCGGCCTTCCGAAAGTCTATTAAGACCTGGCTCTTCCGGCAGGCCTGGGGCTGTTGACCTCTTGAATGAGGTCCAGCCCCACTAAGGTTGAGTACATGTTGTGTCCTTTTAACTTGCTTGTCTTTCTATTTTTAAATTTTTTTAGTATTCTTTTAAATTGTTTTTATGTAAGCCACCGGGAGTCCTTCGGGATTGGGCGGCATATAAATTTATTAAACATTAAACATTAACATTAAACATTATATATCATTAGGCTATATCCATTATCATTTCTTTACTGTTATTATAGTTAATTAATTGTTAGCGAATAAACATTTGATAACAATCTAAAACAATCCAAGAGTTACAGAATTCCTACTTATTAGTCACCAAAATCAACTGATTTTTTATTATCAACTTTCATTATCAACCTATATCTTTCCAATAACAAAAAATCTTATCTCTCTTGCCAATTGTGGTGTAAGTCTTCTTTTTATCTCCTTTATAAGGTTTTTATAGATTTTTCTCCTCACTTTGAACCACGGTTTAGGATTTATATCCAAGTTACTTTTGCCAGTACCATAGGATGTATATATTGCTAACCAGTGTCCATTAACATTTCCTTGTTGTTATTATAATTGGCTAAAAATCATTTACTCTTTATGCCCCATCTCCTCTCATCAGAGCCCCCCCCCAAAAAAAAAACATTACACCTTTATAACAAGATCTAAATGAAAATTTGTTAATAAAATTTATAGGTCTTTTTCCCAAGTCACAATTTACAATTTATATCCAAATTTCTTTTACTAAATTGCCAATACATGTATATTTCATTATGCTGTATCCATTATATTTCATTATTATTATTTATGGTTAATTAATTGTTAGCAAGTAAACATTTAATAACAATCTAAAACAATCTAAGAGTTACAAAGTTCCTACTTATTAATCACCAATAATAAAAAAACTATTTTTTTATTATCAACTTTCATTGTCACCTGTATCTTTCCAATAACAAAACAGTCTTATCTCTCTTGCCAATTGTGGATTCAGTCTTCTTTTTATCTCCTTTATAAGGTTTTTATAGGCTTCTCCGCACTTAGTTGCTTGAAGGGTCTCTCAGTTGATCTCGTTGCCCACCAGTTGCTACTAAAATTAACTTGTCTTTGGTTGTCAATCTTGCTTCTGAAAAAAATTCTCTTCTTATGTCTATCATCATTAGTATTTTTTTCTTCTTCTGTGTCCTGGAATCTGTGGTAGAGCTCCAATTCGTCGAATTCCCTTTTCCATATTCTTTCCACTTTCACCCACATTTGCTCCATTAATAAATTCATCTATTGTCTTATCTTTATCTTCTATATCTTCATTCTCCCCTTTAATTTTTGGGACTCCAACTCCCTCATCTTTTGCTTCTTCTCAATTCTCCCATATCCTTCCAATAGATTTTGAATTCCAGCCAAAATATTTTGGAATTTTAAGGTTCCCTCATCTAAGTATTGATCCATGTTTCCAAAACAGAAGAGAGAAAGAAAAAGAAAAAAAGCTAATAGTGACTGTTACTCTAGCCTTCCAGGCCTCTCTTCTTTTTTATTTTAAATTGACTTGAACACCAGTTCTTTTACGCTCTTCAAAGGGGAAGCGTTCTGTTTCCCCCCTTTCTTTCTTTTTTTCTTTCTTTCTTTCTTTCTTTCTTTCTTTCTTTCTTTCTTTCTTTCTTTCTTTCTTTCTTTCTTTCTTTCCCTACCAAAATAATTCTCAGAGGCACCTGTGAAAACAGTTCGTACCCTTGGTTCTTTATCAGTTTCTGTAAAAAAGTTGCAAACCCTTCAGCTGCAAAGTTAGTGAAGTCAATTAAGAAGAGAGATATGTTGTTTCAGAAACCCCAGCTTCTGATCTCTGAGTGGCAGTTAATTTTCACCTTCTATAGGAAACAAAGTTCTTAAGATTTCTTTTAGTGTGGTTTAATAACAAGTAGTAGGAAGAATTGTTAAAATAAAAAGGAAAGTTTTAATCCAGAAGTCAAAAAATAAAACAACAAGAAGCAGAAAATAGATCAATCCGTTCACTTTAGGAGGAGGGATGAAGAACGTTACGAGCATTTCAATCCACAAAAAAATAGTTACAAAGAAAAAAAACTTTCCACAGCAATCCCATTAGGATTATTTTTGCCGCTCAGTTCTTTTGTTTAAGGATCTAAATTGGCTTTAAAGAAACATTTCTTTGGGCAGTCTTTAGCAAAATAGAAAAAATACCTCACCAGATGGACTCACTTTCTCTTTTCACTTCCTTCCTTCCGGAGCATCACGATTTCATCAGCCTAGAGTTGCCTGTTTACCACTGCTTGAAGCACTTCCCTTGGATATATCAGGGATTTTGAGATATCCCTGAGACCAGCAAGGCTTTGTCTTCCTGATCACCATCTCTATGGGACGGTTTGGGTCTCAAAGGACCCTCCAGTGGCAAAAGTATCAATGGTGGTCTCAGAGTATCAAGACTGTACGTTGTAACATCGTGACGTGGCTCCCACAACTGAAAGTGAAGCAATTTCAGAAGGAACTTCTCACCCCCAAATTCTTTTCCCATACAAGCTAACATTCTAATACTTTTACTATTTTTAAGCAGCAGCTGGAGGAGTTCCAGTCAGGTTTTTGTTTTGGTTTTTTTTGCTGTGGCTGTGAGTGATAAAAATATGAGATCTAGACAACCTCCATCACCCTCACATTCAGTCTCCTTTGTGTTATGCATCACTCAGCCTTTCATGATTGCACTTCTAATACAATGCATTAGCTTAGGACTCTCCCACCCATTTAGCATCTTTGTTCATAACTTGATAGAGTACTCTATTACCTAATGAAAACAATACTACATCTGTGTGAGAAAATAAGGCAACATCCTGTTTGGAAGTTAAACATATATTTGTTTAAAAACTTTGTTTACATGGAAGATATCTGGAATCATCAAGTGAAAAATGTATAAAACAGTAATTGAATAATGTCTATAGAAGAACATACCTAGAATCCCCCTTGGTCAGACACCTGTTGGAACATGAGATGAGCACACAGCTGTGTGAACATTTCTTCCCAGCCAAAATTAGTGGTTGGAGTTGTCTGCTTAAAATAAAATATAATTTTGTATACTGCAGGCAAATGCTTATTGTTTTGTGTACTTTAATATACTGTTTCCTCCAATCATATGTCATCCTTGAATCTTCTATAGATATTACATGATGATCTGAAATAAAATGATAACTGATATTTTCCCCCTTGGGGGATTCTGTGTCACTAAATGATTTTCAAATAATTATTCATATTCATAAAGTGGCACTATGTACCAAAGAAAGGAACTGAGAAAATGAGAAATGTATATAAGAAATCATGAGGAAATAGAATGGCTAGAGGAATATCTATGAAAATTAAAGTGGTTGTCATATATCTTCTAAATATGTGAAATAAGATGAATATTGACTTATACAAGCTCACCATTCTATGCTGGTGTTTTTATGATACAAAATACAGAATTTGTATGAAGGTGTCCAAATCTAAATGAGAAGTTGGCCAATGTTGGTAAGTGGTGCCTGTTAGAAGTCATGGTAAATTTCCTTATTTTTCTCTTTTAAAAGACGACATAAGTGAGTTTCCCTCTATTGTTAACCAATTCAAGCACTAATGTCATCTTTAGTATTTGCTATTTCTCTTAGTGTCTTAAACGCATTGCAATTGAGCTTGCAATGTGTTTAAGATACTTTTTAGACGGCACTTCCAGATGGATGTTTTACACCAGGATTGTCTCCAGACTCAATTTTCTCATGATACCATCTGTTTGGGGAAGCTGAGTCCATTTATTTCTGACTCTGTTTTGGTTTATTGAAAGCCACACCAAAGCTTACTTGGAACATTTTCCCCCTTTGAATTGTTCTGCAGTCCTTCTGGGTGGTTTGTTTTTCAATTGGAATGAATTTTTGCTTTAACCCACTTCCTAATTCCCAAGCTCAAGTTAGCCATTATGCTGAAGTTGTATGAACTTTTTCTACTAAAAATTTACCATTGGTAGTGCCAGGCAGTTTCTGCCCTGGAACATGTCTCCTTTCCTCCCTTTGTTCCCTAATCCTTTGAAGATCTACTTGTCAGAGCAATATATAGCCATTAACATAACTATTGCAAACAACAACAACAACAACTTTTGCAGAATTGTATAGCTCATGAACAAAAACATGAACTGTGAGAGGGAAGGACGTGGAACAAGGATACTGATTACCTTACTCTTTACTTAATGCCATATTGGTGAGCTGGAAGACAGAGGATGATGAGTAGACTCACAAATGTACACAGAGCTGCAGAAAATGAAGGCAATTGTGATTGTTTCAAACTCATTAGTTAGTGAAGGACCAGCAGGATAAAACTGATGGGATAGGAGCACTTGCAATGTTCTAAATTATGATTCTGCTCCACTATTCATATGGAATTGTTTTCATTTATATTGTCTTAAAAATCCACAACCCTGCTCTTAGCATGCTTTGCCAATGAAAATTATTGTATTAGTAACTTACCTGTACTTTCTATTGTTTTTAAAAAACAAATGTTTTAAAGAGAAAGAAAGAATGGAAAAAAGTGTAGTGAGAAATAGAAGCTTCTGATTTCTTCTATAGCAAATATATATTATTACAAAGTTATCTTTTTTTCTCTACAATTACAATAAAAGGTCATTTTTCTATTCAATTTTTATAATAATCAAAACCACAAGTCACAAGAGTATTTTTCCATTTCAAGCATAACGTCTATAATGCTCTCATTCATCCATAAATGTTGCTATTGTTCCCCCCCCCTCTAATCAAGGAAGTTAACTTAGTGATCTCTGCAAGCTCCATCATCTTTATTCCATCATCATTTTTCCATTATGGATAGCATCTAACCTTTCCACTCTTTCTAGCTGCCTGTTTATTAGTCCCAAAGGAAAAGTCTCTGATTTCAGTTGTACTTTAATCTTTAAAGATTTCTAAATCAATGTACATTTTTGTATTCAAAATGTTGTGGCTTTTTTTACATACGTAACTACCAAACATAATAAATTGTTGCTTTGTGTTATTCACATGCTTCCAGCAAAAACCTGAATCACCTTTTTTCATTATAGACAATTTCTCTGGTGGCATATACCAACAATAAATCATTTTATAATCCTTTCAGCCTCATGTTTTCCCATGTGTATATTGCAATAAAAGTTTTAGCCCATTTGATCATACATTGTTTTATTTCTTCTGTCTCATATTTCAACAAAAGTGTATACATTTCAGAAAAAACATATTTACCATTAGTACATAATTCTGTTTCAAACTTACATTGTTCAAAATCATGAAATATGTTGTCCAGTTTAAATCTGTAGATAAGATAAAAATATACATAAGAAATTTTAGCTGTGCTTTCTTAGTTCAAACCTTCCTTTAAATTACATTTCTCTTGGTCCCATTTTCTTTGTATGAATAGTCAAATATTCCAGTTTGCTGGACTACACAAGCCTATTATTATTGATTTCTTTGTACATTTTTATCACATTGCTTGCTACATAAGATTAATAGTCATTTTGTGACTTTTACCATGAATTTTTAGTAAAGCTTTTTTCTTAATAAAATCAATATTTGGGATTATTCACACATCTTAATTAAAAGAAGACTGTTTATCATCGTTAAATTTCAGATGGCACAAAAGCATATAACATATTTGCACCATTTTGTTTGTATAGAAGATGCCCATCATATCAAATTAAAACAAAATTAAACAAATGTCAAAAGGAAGACAATTATCTTTATAAACTGTGTTCTTCAATCTTGCTAGGCAAAATTACTAACTGGGTAAAAAATGGCATTATGAAGAAATGAATTGGAGATAATAATATTCTCCTGGTTAAAAAAAAATACACAATTTTCTTGATTACTTTTTCTGAACCTTTTAAGATGCATGGACTTCAACTCTCAGAATCACCCAGTCAGCATGCATTGTTGTTCATTAATTTTTCCACCTGACGGGGGACAACCAGCAGCCTCTCCTCTCTTTAAGCTATACAGGAGCAGGAATAAATAGCTGTCATCTACTGGTACTACAGAATGCATGTAGACTTACGACCACAATTGAGCCCAAATTTCTGTTGCTAAGCAAGACAGTTGTTAGTGAGTTTTGCTCCATTTTACAACCCTTCTTGCCATAGTTGTTAAGTGAATTATTGCAGTTGTTCAGACAGTAACATGGTTGTTTAAATGAATCTGGCTTCCCCATTAACTTTACTTGTCAGAAGGTTGCAAAAAGTGGTTACATGACCCCCCCCTGACACTGCAATGGTAATAAATATGAGTCAATTGCCAAGCATCCAAATTTTAATCACGTAATCATGGGCATGCTGCAATGGTCATAAGTGTGTAAAATGGTCATAGGTTCCTTTTTTCAGAGTCATTGTAGATTTTAGATTTTTTAGATTTAGATTTTATTAGTATTTGTAGGCCGCCCTTTTCCCTGAGGGGACTCAGGGCGGCTCACATAAAATCGGGGAAGGGGAATACAGACGTTAAGATAGAGACATATAATAAAATAATAAACAACATACATTCATCATTCGGGAGGGGTAACTATCCTTGTCCCCAGGCCTGACGGGCGAGCCAGTTCTTAAGGGCTGTGCGGAAGGCCTGGACGGTGGAGAGGGTGCGAATCTCTACGGGGAGCTCGTTCCAAAGGGTCGGGGCTACTACTGAGAAGGCCCTCCTCCTTGTAGTTGCCAGCCGACATTGGCTGGCCGATGGAATGCGGAGGAGGCCTAATCTATGTGATCTTATTGGTCGCAGGGATGTAATTGGCAGAAGGCGGTCTCTCAAGTATCCAGATCCACTGCCATGTAGGGCTTTATGGGTGACTAATAGCACCTTGAAGCGCATCCGGAGATCAACAGGTAGCCAGCGCAGCTCGCGGAGGATAGGTGTTATGCGGGTGAACCGAGGTGCACCCACAATCACTCGCGCGGCCGCGTTCTGTACTAGCTGAAGTCGCCGGATGCTCTTCAAGGGCAGCCCCATGTAGAGCACATTGCAGTATTCCAGCCTAGAGGTCACAAGGGCCCGGGTGACTGTTGTGAGAGCCTCCCGATTCAGGTAGGGTCGCAACTGGCGCACCAGGTGAACCTGGGCGAATGCCCCCCTGGTCACAGCCATTAAATGGTGGTCAAACGATAGCTGTGGATCCAGGAGGACTCCTAAGTTGCGAACCCTCTCTGAGGGGTATAAAATTTGACCCCCCAGCCTGAGAGATGGAATATTGGTCGAATTTTTGGGAGGGAAACACAACAGCCACTCGGTCTTTTCTGGGTTGAGCACAAGCTTGTTAACCCTCATTGTAATACTTCAAACATTCACTAAACAAATCGTAAGTCAAGGACTACCTTGAGGAAGAAAAAAAGAAAACAGCAGCAGTTAAATTGAAAAAAAAACATTTAAAAAGACAGTGGGTTCTTTTCTAAAAGCAGGAAGAATGAAGGCATAGAATAGCCTTACTCTATCTGAAATGTAAATAAAATTCCAGGTAGAAAATTTTCACAAATAATCTTTGGCTTTAATTAAGCTTTATTTAAACTAAACCTGTAATTCAACACAGGAACTATTCCTGATAGTGAACAACTATATTTCAGACATTCAGCATTGGCCTTGCTTCCAATATTTCCAAGCTTTGTGCTTTAAGTGGGAATGTCTCAAGGTGAATTCTAAATGAATTCCCTTAGAAAGAGATACTTTGCAGTCCATATTTATACAGGCTAGACTTTAGTCTTTCCTCTTCCACTTATGGAGTCTGGAGATATCAAAGGGAAAAATACATATGGTGATAGGGTCAGTAGACATGATTCACATCTCTACATAAGATACAACTATAGCTCTTTTTTTAAGATAATGCCTAAGCAGACCCATGTTTCCTACCAAACTGGTGGGAGGGGAGGAGAGAAATCCCATCATGCTCACCAATCCAAAATGACAGAAGTCTTTATTCTTATCTTTCTTCCTATCTGACTTAGTACTTATTTACACGTTAGGTTCCTTTCCTCCTTTTCAAATCCTCACCAAGTCACCCATTTAAGGAAGAAACTGCATTTCTTTCCTAATTATAATCTTGCATAGAAAATGATGAATGAGACTCGGTGCATTTTAAAGAGTACTTGAGTCAGTTTTAGTTTTCCAAAATTTTCATTTTTCTGCTGGTGGTTAATGGCTGTTTGAATTTATATTTTGTTGTTGTTTTAAGTTGGATATATTGGGCAAAGTAAATCGTTGAATTTTAATTGAATTTTACACACACACACACACACACACACACACACAGAAAATAAATGAAAAACCAATGGGTTTTTATAATACTACCAGCATTATGCACATTGGTAAAGTAAAACTATATGCAAAATAAACACTAGTTTTTCTTTCCTTCAATATAGTGTGGCTTTCGGAAGAAGGCGGGGCTTAGCAGTGAGAAGATGGATTTTCAGGCTATTCCTGAAATTCCTCTATTCTGAAGCATTTGGACGGTCCCTTTTTGGACCCAAGCTGTCCCGGAGAGACAGTGAAAGGTAGGAGGAGATCCAGTGACCCCAGAGACGTTTGCAAAGTCCCTGGAGGCTTGGAATTTAACCTCCTTTGCCAGTGACTTCTGGATTAGCCGTAGGCTAACCGAAACTGCAGATAGCTCCAAAGAATGGCGAAAGTGTTTTCCAGCTGGTAAAGTGATTTTATTACTCAGAGAAAGACAGTCCGCATAAAATTTTAAGCTAATTGAAACCAAAGAACAGAAGAATCTAGCGGCAATTTCGATCTCTTTATTGGTTTATGGATGGTGGTTATCCTATTTTTTAAATGTTTTAAATGCTATTTACATGGACAAAGGAAAGATTACTCCAACATCTCCTCTGATCCTCTGTAAGTGGGCTGTAAAGCAATTCACTATAATTTGGCTCCTTACAACTTGACATTTTTATTGCTTGGCTGGATTGGTCTAAGATCGGATAAGATTGTACAGCTCCCAGGTTGTTTTTACTTACAAATACCTTAGAGTTTCCAAAGGAAAAATACTAACTGCGTACAAATATGGCGTCAATTCAAGTCTATTCAAATGATTTTCTCCGCACTACAAAAATTATCTGCCACATATGATAGATTTGAGAGGAAACTGGATTATCTGCTGTTTCTAGCAACAAAATATGAAGAAAAAAATGAGAATGTTGAATGTTTGAATGTTCTTGAAATACAAACGAAGGATGTCAGAGATGAAGATTTTCAACTTGCTGATATTCCGGGCAACTGGCTTACCTCTGAGGGAGAAAAAGATGGAATGTCTGAAGGAGGGGCAGCCACACAGAAGATTTACTTCGAAAGACAGAGCGTAGGAGGAGTGAGAAGCATTAAAGAATTTATACTTTATGAAATATCGTCTGCAAAACTTTTGATACCACCACTGAGAATTAAAGGCAAGCTGAAAAAGGAAACAAACGGAGGACGGCAGCACTATATGAGAGGCACCATAAGCAAAAAGGTGCAAATATTTTTTTGTATGGACTTGCTCATAAAGACGTTTAGAGAACTCGACCCACGAATGGCAACAGAATTAAGGAGGTTTTGTTACTGGAGAGACACAGGCTGATAGATGGAAGAATACAACTCAAAACTAGCTAAACCTAATTAAATTCATTTGTAATAGATATAGTTGAATAATAATTGATAATGATAGTAATGTATATAATGTGGAGTTGATATGATAAATAATAATTGGATATGAGAAGGGAAGGTTAGAAATATTCTTGGACCATGTATAAAGGTTATTAATCACAATAATTATTACTATTAAAAATAATATAAAACTATATACAGTTAAATCTTAACTAATATGGGGAAAATGCTATGATATACGATATAATTACATAAAGAAAGGAGAATGATAATAAACTATATACATGGAGGATGGAATTTTTGGTATGAAATATTATGGATGTTTAGCTAAAACAGGATATGAGGATTTGATGTTAATGGAGGATTTTATAAACAAGTAAATAAAATGCTAACATGTGGTTATGGATTAAATCTTTGGCATAGTTAAGGATGAAGGATGTTTAAACAACTGTAGTCAACTAAAAGTGGAGGTATGATGATGTTAATATGGTAAACATTTGAGTTAAGATATTTGAATTAATATGAATTAATGGAAGAGATGCACAAAAACATGCTGTAACGAGCTGATATACTTTTTTATAACATATACTTGTTGTTTTTTTTTTCCTCTGCCTTGTTTTTTGTTTTTTGTCTTTTTTGTGTTTTGATTTTTCCCCCCACTGTTGTGGGCATGTGTTGTTTATGTAACAAAAATAAAAAAAAATATTAAAAAAAATATAGTGTGGCTTTCAACCATCAAAATATTATCTTTTCCTGCAAACAAGAATTCATAATTTCATAGGTTATTTTATATTTTATGAAAGGTTATTAAGAAAGTGATGCAGCAGAGAATTCTGAACCAAATAGATATTATAGAAGAGAATATATGTAATTTAGGGGGGACCAGTATAATTTTTGATATTCTTGAAATCAGTTGTTTGCTTGCAGATGTTTTATTACCAGACTAGGTAACATTGTCAGTGCTACTGAGTGTGGGCTTTGCTCTTTGTTTATATACAGTGCCTTGTCCTGCTAACTACCAATGAGAAGACCTCAGGGCAAGATATTATATATAAACAGGGAACAAACCCCATACTCAGTAGCACTAATGATATTACCTAGTCTAGTAATGAAATGCTTGTAAGCAAACAATCAAACTCAAAAAACACAAAGGATTCCACAAAATGGATTATCTGTGACCTTTCACTCAGGTTTCAAGCCTGGCCATAAACCAGAATTGATTGCACTTGTGGAATAACCTGTGGCAGGAAAGGTATGGGATGTTGCCTCCATCCTGAGTCTTCTTGATGTTTCAAAACTACTCATCATGGTATCCTAATAAACCAATTCCAGGGATTGGGACTGAAAGGCATGGTTTCACACTGCTTCTCTTCCTTTCAATCATGCTGGTTCCAATCAGTTTTATTGGTAGTAGGGACACATCTAGCTCATGGTCCCTTCTCTGTGAGGTCTCACAAGTCTTTATGGTTTCCTCATTTCTATTTAACATCTACATGAATCCACTAAGTGATGTGAGTTCTACATCTTTACCTCACCCAAATAATGCCATGGGGTTTCTATCTCTGTGTCTGGAGGCTGTGAAGGCTAGATGGGTAAGAACTCTGGAAATACAAAATGGTTATGTGATTTAATTTTCCTCCAGTGTTTTGCCATCTTTTGTTCTGGATAGGGTTGTACTGTCTCAACATAACTGGTGTACAACTTGGGAATTCTTGTGGACTCATGGTCCTTGCTTGAAGAGTGACAGCCATAACCAAGGGTACTTTCACATAACTTTATTTTGCGAACTGATTATGGCCTTTCTTGAACAGGGAGGTTTGAATACCTTAGTCATCTGCTGAAGAGAAGCATTAGAAAATCAGGCATTAGTCTTAAAAGTACCATGATCACCGCCTGGATAAGAGCAGTTCAAGCACCATAACAGAATAGGTGCTGATTAGACTGGATCAGGAAGAGAGGCAAAGTAACTGCTTTTCAATAGATATGATGGAACAGCTCAGTCTATAATCTCACTCTGCTATGCAGCTTGATGGACTTGCTGCATTTGGAGAGCTGAGAAAGAATCAAAGTTCAGTTCATCATAAGTTCAGCTGGCTTGCTTCCTCTTTTAAACTTGAAGCAGAACTGCTAAGCTTGTCTTTGTTTGTTATTTCACAAAGCTTTTAGCATGGATTAAAGTTCTGAATTCCTCTTTGGACCTGAATTGTTTAGTTCCTTATTTGATCTTTTCTGAGAGTTGTGATTGTTTATTTTGTAATGGAAAAACAATGTTTAGAGTAAACAAATGAGCCGTACTATTTTAGTCTATGGTTACAGACTCACATTGTGTGATTTCCAACACCTCCTCTAAAGAATGATCTTGGAAATAGAATTTGGATGAAATAAGTTTGGACAAATTATAACAATTTGCATTTTGCAGAGCAGAACTTTCTTTCTCTTAGTTTTATATGGAAAGGTTGTTATATGGCATTCAAAAGAGATTGATTGGAATAAAGATTTGACTGTTGTACCATGATACATATATAAGAGCAGTAACTATCACTATGTCAAGAACTAAATTGATGAGACATTCTCACTCCTATCAGGAGTATCCACATGAGGAGGGAGATCTTCAGTCACTTCTGATTTTTAATATTAATAATTTTATGAAAAGTTTTATAAAACTTTTTGCACCCTTTTGGAATTTCTTCTATTACAAAAGATAACTGAAACAGAAATAAAGAAAAGGGTGGAAGCAAGAAAACCAAAAAGGAAAAATCTTCAGAAAGCAACTTCTCCCCTTCATCCCGACAAGTATAAACAACTTCACTATCCTTTTAATTAACAGATATAAACTCTTCAACCCTTAACTCATCTCTTAATATAGGCAAATCCAATAAATCCCCAATCCATGTGTCAGCAAAAAGTCTAAACACAGCCCTAAAATAATAACAGTAATTAACAGATATAAAACATATAATTCCACATCACAACTCTTAACTGTAAGCAAATCCACATTTAGAAGGCATAAAGTAGTCCCAGTATCATAGTATGAACAAAAGATTGAAATTTAATATGACAAAGAGGGATAATTTCTCCTTTAAAGAAAACAAGATCATAAAAAAATCCTTGCTTTAAGTGAAAGGACAGTTAGATACAAAGCCAATTTAAATGCTGTCAGATTAGGATAAATAAGTAACTGTAGAAGGGGGAAAATTAACGCTAACCTAACATTTACTATTCAAATTGTAACAACAATACAAAACATTTTTGCCATCTAGATGCCAGCAAATCCCAAAAGAACCACCCAAAATATCAACATTTTCTATTTCAATCCTGAACAAAGAAACCAAGTTCCGCTTTTTAGTTCTCCAATACTAAGAACAGTTTTTCTTTCCCATAAAAATATATTTATATTTAAAATTAATTTCAAATTCTTAATATTCAAAATATAATATTCCAATGTTCTCTGAGCCCTTAATTCATTTAAAACTTTCTACTGCCGAAACCTTCTCTTGCTTTTTGCTGTTTATTTAAATTTTCAGATTATAAAGATGCATATTCATTTTCTTACTTTAAGAATTGAAGGCTCTCACCTGGTGTTTTGAGCTTTGTCATTTTGAAGGCGTCTACTTTTTTAAAGCAATTAGTAGGTAATTATTGGATGTTATTAGCATGGAAGGATGAAATTAGTGTTCTTTGTTAGGCTCCATTTCTGACTGGAACAACTTTGGCAATTTCTGCCAGCTTCCACCCTGATAAATTACTGCTTTTCAGTCTCCTCGTGAGAAGCAAATATTTGGAGCACAATTTGGATTATCTCATATTCCCTCTCTATCCAGAAAGGGATGGAGGAACTCATCTACTTGTCAACTCCTTGTTCATAGTCAGAAACATCCATGGAGAGGAACATGGGCCAGTTCTGGGGAAGGCGCTGACGAGAGCTCTGCTTCAGAAGCAGAGATGCAGCCAGGGCCGTCTGACAGTTATCAGCTGTCTTAAGAGTCAGACAAGAGTGAGACAAACAAACAGCGGGAGCCTGTTCCCAGTGTGTGCATGTGCAGAGCTGCCAAATGAAGGAAACAGCTAAGGAACAAGGGTCGACTTGGGAGTAAGACCACAGATGGATGGTGAATGGTCCCTCCCATAGGGAATAAAAGAGGAGTGAAAGAGGGGTATTTGCAGGAGACAATTCATTCCCGCATTCTTGCCAAGTATTGGACATCTGAAAAATATTGGCCTGGCCACCCTCCAAGCCTGATAAAGGTTGGTATTTGTGAACTATCTTGAAAGATGTGGGCCAGGATTTGGCTGGAGAGGAATTCACTATAAATTAAATAAAAGGGGTTTATCGGGATGAGGACTCAGCTTCGTGCTGCTGGGGAAGCCTAGGTCAGAACAATATTTAATAAATTATTCTTCTTGCAGTTCAAGGCACTCTCAACAATTTGATTCAGCATCATAATATAAAGGCATCTATTTTTCTGCATTCAACTTTCATGATTGCCCAGTTTCATAGCCATATTGTTTGTTGTCAATGTGATGTCTTGCATTTCAATATTTTGTGTACATCTTAGTGTTACGCATCAAATGTATCTTTATCTCACAGTCCCCATCCCAGTGCAATTCAGCCAGTTCTATCCGGTTTGGGTGAACCAGTAGTGGTGGCAGCAGAAGGCTCTGCCCACCCACCCAGATGTCATCATGTTCCATTTTTAACACTCTGCGCATGCACAGAGGTGGCACATGTACTTACATTTGTGAAACAATAGCGAAGATAAGTTGATTTCACCACTGCCCCTTCCCCATGAATTTTTCAGGATAGGAAGATAAAGTCTGTTACTGCTTCAACAACTCTTCTGCCTGTGTACATTTGCTTGGCATTATTTGTTGACGTAAAGTTACACTTTTTAATATTGGGCAGCAAATTAGCTTTTATAGTTCTTCTTTTTAAAAAATCCACTGTAAGTCTTGTTTCCAGCCACCAAAGTGACTTCAACAATTTATTTGAGGTTTTCTATGCATTTTGCATCAATTTTAATTCAATTTCTATTTATTCTAGCATCCCTCACAATACATTTTGTACATGTAAAAAATACCTCATACAACTTAATTTCTTTCCCCATTTTAAAACATTTATTTGTTCAATATTTAGTTCTAACTGTAACTTCCTGGTGCTTATATACATTTGTAAATCAACAGAAGAGGTAGCCCAGAACTTCCATATTTTTAAAAGCAACTATCTGTTGTGATGTACATAATAAAAAAAATATTCAGTAAAGCAAAATTAAATATTATTTTGGGATTCCCTTGCCTTGTTATTATCCACTGTGTATTAGCAAGGCAATGTCCAGGGCCCCTGCCTCCTCTGAATATAGCTTGTATATCTGGCAGCTCTCATTTCATTTATTTTGAAATATGGATTGCAAAATCTTGAAAAGTGACATATTAATTTGTGAGATAGGTGCAGTTGTTCAGTAGTTTGAGTATTCCTTTACACTGTCCATTTGGGGGATATAAAATCAACTTTGTCCATTGCCCACAGATATATTTTTTCATGCCTGCTTACCAATCATATGCAGCACTTTAACCACATCATCTTGTCAGATTTGAAACAATTCAGCTGGTGCTGCATTTAACCAACTGTTTGAGCTTTAATTTTAGTCATTTTCTGGATGTAATCTAGTTTAACCCATATGCTGTTGTCACTAAAAGCAAACAAAATGAATTACATGAGGATAATCCTTCCTCTTTTGTTTGCTTGCACAAACTTAGGCAATCAAGGATCAATGTGAGGGCAAATTATTTTGTTCTTGTAAAATCACTAAAAGGACAATTTTCATTTTTTTATCATGATACACTTTTAAAGGAATTTATTTCCCACTTTGATTCAATGTTCTTATAATTTTATGAATAATCTAAAATCTGGACTTTCAAATGAATATTTTATATTTAGAATCACAGGAAAATAATGTCTAAGCAACTATTCATTTGCAGCTTTATAGGTGAATGTTTAGAGAAATGCATGAGTAGAAGTACTATGTGAAAAATATATGAAATGTAAATATGATTTACATAAGTTAGTACTCAGCAAAAATGGAATGTAATTTGTCGGAGCTACTTTTCAAAGTCATTAAAGTGGATCTTTATGATCCATAACAAACCAATATTGAAAAACATGAAAATGTCAGCAGAGTTTCCAGAATAATCTGTTGTGTAGCATAGTTTTATGCATAGTTCAATAGCACAAAGTGAGAATTCCCAGTTGAGAAGAGTGAGCTGCTAATAATACCTAATGTAATTTTCTGGCTTCTATAACTCAGAACATGAATAAAAATATTTGTACCATGATCATATACTCTAAATGCTAACATTTAGGAGTAAGAAAATTATAAATTAACATCTGCTATTGTTGCTCAAACCATAAGAAATTCAGGGATTAACCCTTAACCAGGAATTAGAACATACGTATTATGAATAATGAGTAGAAGTTCATTGTGAGAATTAATCATAAATGTTCTGATATATAACAGAATGGTCTTTGTTTTTTAATTAGGAGGATCAGAGATAAATACTACTGAAAACAGGTGGCTTCTTATTTATCTCCTTGTTGGTACAATATGGCATATGACAATTCATTATGCTCATTTTGCACAATCATCCTACTAAAAATAATAACATTAAGAGCCTGGATAAAATCATTACAGATACCTGAGCATCTTTCAAACTGACATCAAACACCCTGAAGTCAAGAAGAAAGTTACAAGTGAATACATCACAACAATGAAAAAGATCTTAAAGTACAAACTCAGTGGAGGAAATACCATTAAGCAATTAACACTTGGTCAATTGCAGTCATTGAATACACAGCTGGAATAGTAAACTGCACTCAACAGAATTAGAAATCCTGGAAAGGAAGAACAAAAACAAATAATGACAATGAATATGTCTTTCACTCACCCAGTGATGTTGACAGACTCTTCTTACCAAGGAACATAGGTCGGTTTGTAATGTTGAAAAAGAAGTTGAAAAAGAAGAAAGCCCATTGGAAGAATATCTGAAGGACAGTGAAGAAAATGCACTGAAGCTAGAATGCTGTGAAAATTTATTTAATACCAGTGAGATCAAACTGATAAGAAAAACCAAATGATAAATAGAAAATAGATATAGAAAGACAAAGTATTATATGGCCAATACATTAAAAATGTAGGAGGCCAAGTAGATAAGAACAAGACTTGACAATAGTAAAGAGTAGGAAAATTGAAGAAAGAGATAGATGTCTAATTCTAACTGCATAATACCAAACCTTAAAAACAAATGCATCTACAAAGCCAGAATTTAGAAGACAGAGACAGACAGCAAGTGTCACCTCTGCAAAGAAGCTGAAGAAACAGTGGACTAAATGCAAGAAGTTCACACAGACTGACTATAAACAATGGTATAACAAAGTAGCAAAAATGGTGCCTTGGACTATTGAAAAAAAATATTATTTACCTACAAGCTCATAAACTTATAAACTCATAAGAACTGGTAGGGGGAGTGACAGGAAGTTCTTCAGCTGAACAGACGTGGGGGATGTGAGCTCTGAAAAATCTCACATGAACCCTGCCTGACAAACCTACTTCGGGGAGTTCTTTTTTGGATCAGAACCCCCCTGGAGGGGGGTGAAGAAGGGCAGTGTCTCATCAGACCAAGATGGAGGCAACAGATCCCTTGCAGGTCAGAGATTTGCCTTATGAATTGGAGTGGGGGTGGCAGCCTGCAATATGGCTGACAAGATGCTGACTTCCGGTCAAAAGCAAATGAACAGGAGGGTGAGGAAGAGATGAAAGACCGGTAAGAAAATTTATCTAAACCACAGCCATAAATCAAACCTGGAAAAGGCAAAGAAATCTTGAGAGCATAAATAATATTGATGATCAGATTGGGATTTTCTCAAAAGAAAGAAAAAAAAGATTAAATGGAGAGTTGAAACACCAGCCCTCCCCCCCCAAAAAAGCTATTTCTTTGAAACAAATTTGGACAGAACGGGAGAAGCAGAAAAGTGACAAACCCGCTTAAATATAAACTCTAAATTTGGTTTTGGATTTGAAATAGAAACCAAACATTCCAAAGGATTTATTTCATTTGAAACAACCAAAAACCAAGAAAAAAAACACTCCTTCTCACTGCTAGCTGATAACCTAACCCTGACTGTGCAGGAAGTTTTAATTAACCATCTGCCATAAATCAGAATTTGGAAAAGCAGGAGGCAAAGAGAAACTTACCCAAACCTGGCTGTTGGCAAGTTTGTTATGTTTTGAGCAGCTGTGGTCCACCAGAAGTGGAAGGTGGCAGGGGAAAGAATAATAACAAAGTCAACTGGGAAATGTGAGGGGTTTTTTTCTCCCTCTTTCGTCCTTTTTTTCTCTGCAAAAGATTAAGATGACCCCAGCTTCTCTTCCGGTTTTACAGTAGTTGAATCAAATTTAAGGTGGACCAGAATCCCAGAATAAGACTTGTATAACTAACTGCAATTTTGGAACTGGACATTAAGGAAGAACAAAAGACTAAGATGGGTCTCATCGCTCTTCCCTACAGCAGCTGAAGTAGATAAATTTAAGGTGGACCAGAATCCCAGAATAAGACTTGTATAACTAACTGCAATTTTGGATCTGGACATTAAGGAAGAACAAAAGACTAAGATGGGTCCCATCGCTCTTCCCTACAGCACTTGAAGTAGATAAATTTAAGGTGGATCAGAACTTGAAATAAGAACTGTATAACTAACTGTAACTTTGGAACTGGACATCATGGAAAACTGGGAATTTGAAGAACTACATGAAATTATCAAAAATAAGCATAAATCATTAAAGGGAGGGGGAGGAGAAAGGGAGAAGAAAATGATGGATAAGGTACAAATATGGTGTAGGAAGAGCAGAAGAGCCAATAATTGTTTTTGGGAGTTGATGATAAGATGAATTGATGTAAACTTTTAATAATACAATATGATGTTGGCTATGCAATAGTATACATGTGATTATATGTTATGAAAATGAAAAAAATAAAAAAAAACTTTTTGGAAAAAAACCCAAGAACTGGTAGGACCACAAAACAGACAACGCTAAGGTGGATCTGAGATTTTAGAATTCAAATAGCCAAGTATCTGCTGCAAAACAACTCAGATTTAACAACTGTCAATAAGAAAGACAAAAGAATCTAGATAGTGGGTGTTGCAGTAGCTCGAGACAGAAGAGAAAGAACCGGAGAAAATCACAAAGTACAAAGTTCTCAAAATAGAAGTAGAATAATTGTGGCAAAAGAAAGCAAAGTTAGTACCAATAATGATAGGTGCTTTGTATGCAATCCCAAAACACCTGAAACACTACTTGAACCATTGGCATTGACAAAAATCACTATCAGTCAATTACAAAAGGTACTTTACTTTCAACAGTTTACATCCTTTAACATGATCATATAACATCAGCCTATCCCAGATCCTTGGATAAGATTCAATTGATGGATAAAATTGCAAAATTTAGTGTAAACATCTGGCTTATTGTGAGACCAAACATAATAATAGGTTTGGCAAAATTAAATATACTGTATGTACTGTATAATGTCCCATTATTTGTAAATCTATTGTACATGCCCTGACTGGAGTGTGTTTCTGCAAAAATCCTTCCCTTCATTTGTTATCTGATTTTTTTTCTGGCAGCTACTAGAAAGATTGAACCAGAAATGCATCAAAACATATATTTTATCACTGAGTTGTAAACTGTTCTTAAATTTTTAGATATAATGGAAGAGAATAACAAGTAGATAATGCTACTAGCTAGATAATGCTAGCATTATTTTCCATGGGTAGCTGCCATATCTGGTTCCTTCTTTTCATTAATCACAGATCCTTAGCTAAAACTGTTTTACATTATCAGGAAATCCTTAAAATAGGCTTTCTTTATTTCTTTTCAGTGAAGGTCTGCTTCATTATGGCTTCATTAGTGTGCCCTCTTCTATTTTGCTTAGCTTATATCAAAGAATTCCCTTCTAAAAGAACATTTTTTTAAATTTGGATAGGTTCACATTTATATTTGCCTGAAGAGAATGGGAGGAAAAACACCTGAGATGATTCCTGCCTCTCCTAATGACTCACCTGTGTACACAAATGAGTTATATGTTTGTGTTTCTTGGACATTTTGAAAACTCACTCTTGCAGTGAAATATAAATAAATGTGAGTACTGGAAATTGAAAATGCTTTCTTTCAAGTTTTGCCTCATTTAGGGTCTGGTCATGCTGAGAATTTTAGTAGCAGTTTCTTAATTCACGCACAGCATGGAGCAGGCTTAATGCATTCAAGGCAATGGCATTTCAGCTGTTTTATATGCTGGTCACAGCTGCTTGATTGTCATTTCCATCTTATTGGAGGCAAAACCTCACGTACAAATGTAGAAATGAGAACTGAACACCCCTTCAGTTACCGTGCAGATTTTCCTGTCATATTTTAAGTCTCTATTTGACCGTCACCATTTCAGAAAGTATACTTTTGCTACTCATTAGATTTCAGGCATACATGTATGACATAGTAATATAGTACCATAATGGAAGTTGCCACACAAGAACACATTGTACTGGTTGAGCAACTCTAGAAGAATGACAAAGACCTCATCTTGTGCGTATATTTGAATTGGTTTGAGCTTGTAGTTAATGATTATGGAAGTGAACAAGGTTTTCTGTTAATTTAGCTCTGCTAATTATGGATTAGATCTCTGTCTCAACTGGTTATCAAAAGAAAGAAGCAATAGAAAGAAGTTAGCAATACAAAGAAGGCAGGAGGCCAGCTGTAGTTGTTAAAACATTCTTAAGTGAATGGGTTATATAATCAGCTTTAAAAGAGGAGATACGTCTCCATCGCAAAAAGTAATTAATCAACCCTCATATCTTGTATGCCTGACTCAGCGGCAGAGGCGTGGGAGAGGAAGAAGATGGCACAGCCCATGATGCTGCCTCAGTGGGCTGGCAACAGCAGCAACAGCGGTGCCGGCTTGGAAGACTTCCCACCCGGCCTGCTGGCCCAGGTGCCGCCGCCTCTCCCGGCCTCCACTGCTGCCTCCATCTTGGTCTCCTCCTGCCCTCCCACGGTGCCTCTGCCGCAGAGCCTGGCGCTGCTCTCTCAGGGAGGAGGAGGCGTCGGGGGTCCAGTGGGTGCCCAGTTGAAGAAGAAGAGCAGCTTCCAGATCGCCAGCGTGACCCCGGTGCAGATCTCGGCCAGCCTCAGTTCCAATAACAGCATCGCCGAACACACAGAGAGCTATGATGACCTGGACAAGTCGTACACCGAGGACTTCTCCTCCACTGAGATCCTGGAAGTCTCACTCTCCCAGGCCACTGACTTAGGGGAGCCCAAGCGCAGCTCCTCCGAGGAGACGCTCAAAAACATCCACAAGGCCAAAAGTCCCGGCACTGTCTCCCTCAACCAGCCTTACCCAACCCAGCAGTCCCGAGGCCTGACCAATGGCAGCACCCACTCGGGACATCCCCAGCCTCCCTCCCACTGGGGTCCTCCTGCCCATGTCTGGAGGAGCCCCATCCAGCCTGTCATTCTGGAGGCTGCCCATCGCGGGGAGCTTGGAGGGTGCCAGGCTGGGGCCTGCAGCAGCATCCTACACTGTGGCTCACTTTCATGCAGGGGCCGCCTCTGCCAGGGGGGTGGCTGTGGCCAGTGCAGCGAGTGGCAGGGTCCGCCAGGTGGTCTAGACCCTCATGAACCTTGCTGCTGCTGGCAACAGCATGACCCTGCCCGGAGGGAACCACCCTGGGAATGTTTTTTTCTTCGCATGCTGTTGGTAAATGTGCCCGGTCTAACGTTTTTCCAGCAATTGAAAATTGTTTCTCACATGGACAATTATATGTTGCGTGTTCTAGAGTCGGTAGACTAGGCCACAGCAACACTTATCTATAAATATATCCATAAAGCCTCACCTATTCACCCCTTATATCAGCAGTCCATTAGGGTTACCAGAGGTAACTTAATTTTGAATAACTGATTTACAACTGAAAAATGGTATAATCATAGAGGAAGAAATAATTTTGTAATTGTACTTGTATTTGTTGCAAAAGACACTTGGAAGCTATACTTTCTATTTCTTTTCATTCTTTTTTCTGTTTTCATCCTTTCTTTCTTTTGCTGTTTTTATATTTTTAAAGTTTGTGTTAGTTTTTGTACTTTTTTTGCAAAACTTTTGATAAAAGGTGATCTAAAAATGGGGTTTTTTCGAAAGATAATTCTTTGGAAAAGAGCACAGTACTGCCAGTTTCAACAATTTGTATAACAATTCAAGCAGTCATCTAATAGTTATTTGGCTTTTATTTTCACAAAGTTTAGAAAAAAGATTTGAAAAAGAATTATCTCTCTCTCTTCCTTCCTCCCTGCTCCCCCCTCTCTCTCACACACAGACATGCACACACACACACACACACACACACACACACACGGAATGAAGAAAGAGAGAAACCTAGTAACTGTAGTGAAAAGCAGGTGTCAAATAATCTCTGGATTTGAAGTTTCCATGAATAATTCAGAAGGCTAGACTTTTGGCAGATACCCAAACACTAGCATTCTGTTCTCTGTGGATTGTATATTTTGGACAGAAAATTAAAACTAGGACTAGAAAGATGCTGACTTGTTTATGAAGTATTGGTATGAATATAAGACAAAATAGTTCATTCTGCGTCATGGAAGAGTTGCTGATAAATAGTCTTGAAGGTTGCCAAGGGATGAGGAATGTTACCTTCTGGTCGTTGGGAGAGGGGGAATTGATTGAAGGTTCAGTCTAAAATATCTTGTGTAGTCCAGGTTTTGGAAGCCTGACATAGAAGAATGGAAAATCACGTACCCATGTGGCTGGATCCTGCAGAATACTGCAAAAAAGAAGAAATCTATCTGCTCTGGGCACAAGAGATATTTTCACTACAAAACAAAGAAAGAGCCATGATTGTTTGAAATATTCAGAAGCTTTCTGTCTCTAAAAGATCAATAAACAAATGTCTGGATTTTTAAAAAATTAATAATTGGATATAAATTTGCCAGAGTAAAAATATGCCTGCTAAGTAAACAATAGCATGGCTCAAATTTTATATCACTCCATAGATCCATCATAGAATTACATTGACTCATACAGTATGTCTTTAAAGTACCATGAATTTTGGCCCTATACATCCTCACTTAGAGAAAACTGGACTTATCCAACTCATTATTTTGGCTCTTAAAATGTGTGGATTACATTCCTATAATTGTCTGCAATTCCCCCCCCCCCAATATTTTGTGAATTCTGGGAATTGAAGATCATACATCTGGATGGTATTTAAGTTGGGATGCTGCAACTGTCTATATCTGTATCTAATAATTAAGTGGTTCCTCTCTGGTCATTACAGCTGAACTTCAGAGCCTTAAGCAAAATATCCAAACTCATTGGATTGGCAAATCCTTAAAATTCAGATTATCACAGAAGATGTCATTCCAATCCTACCCATAGATCATCATACTGACCTTCCTGTGAGGCAGAATTCACAGAAAAGTTTAAAAAGTTCAACAGTGAAATATTGGGACAATGATCTTCATATTAAAAACATGTAAATCAGTATTTCAATTTTTCTGCGGTATTTATAAATCTGCTCATTGTGTTTCATTCCTGCTCTGCATTGTGAACCTATATTAAGTTTTGACATCAAGGAGAAAATGGCTAGTCAGGAAAGAGAATAAATCTGCACAAGGGAGCATTCATCCTGTTCTGTTCAGCAGCCAATGAACAGCTGGCTTTATCCCATACTCCAGTGTTTTTCAACCCCTGGCAATTTTCATATACGTGGACTTCAACTCCCAGAATTCTGTAGCCAGCACCCTAAAGATGCCAAGGTTGAGAAACACAAACATACACCTGAACAAATAGGAACCTCCACAGTTCAGGAAACTTTGGCTAAAGATACTAGCTTAAAAACCCAGTAAGAAAATGGATGCAAAAACCACTTTAAGACCAAGAGGAGAATCATTGGAGGACAACATTATCTATTTATGTCTTTCAGAAATGGTTACCAGCCATCAAATAGTGGAGCAAGATACTAGTTCAAATGTAGCCTTAGTCTGATTAGGATGAAAACAAGATATGCTTAACTGAAGTAAGTAAAAAATAGTGGGAAAATAAAAATTTGTTCCCTGCTAGACAAGATGGATCTGGATGTTTCCTGACTAGAAACAAACAAACAAAAATGTAATAAATGGATTCATGATTTCTTATATACATTCACTTACAATAATTTCTGAACCTGATTATTCCAGGAATAGTCACTCTGATTCTAAGCCATATGTTTGTTTGCCTTCAAGAACTTTATTTGTAAAGCCAGATGCTTTCAGATAGAAAATGGTAAGAATTATAGTCTCAACTGAGTTATTAAAGGTTGTTGTTTTTTTTAAAGAAATATTTTGAAGTTGGTCTTTGGAAATGTAACCAGAATGTTAATGATATTGCAGCTATGTAAAACTATATATAGATACATAATTATCTTTTAGAATTAATCTTTTGTTTTTTCCACAGATATTTGTTTTACTTATATAAGAACTATATTAAAAATAGAATTATATAGTTCCTATATTGCATAGGAAATAAATTGAATTAACATTATTAAAATTGTAACAATTTTATGACAGGTTTTAGCACCAATTAGAATGGAGTGATAGACAATTCCAGATGGATCTGGATGGCTCCCGATTAGAAGCAAATACAGAAAAATAAATGCATTTGTGGTGAGATACATTCAACCTTTTGTTATGAATACAAAAGAAATGCATTACTGTTAGTTTCAAGCTTCTTAGTTTCCCATAAAATCTCTTAGATGGGATTGGGACATATTTCTCTTTTGAAAGCAATTGCTTCAGCATGCAGGTACATTATGCTGCTAATAAACCAATAAACAGCAATAATAATGATCCCTTAAAATCTCCCATGTGCATTGTGATAAACGTAATGAAAATTTACATAGTAATTTTACAGCACTTGGCAATGACCATAGAGCATAACTGTGTGCTCATATCTAGTTTATCTAGATACTAGATGACAAGTACAGTAAAAGCGGTAAGCCTACAAACTCATGCTGGGTGTTGGAATTCAATAAACTGCCAG
The DNA here is from genome assembly GCF_009769535.1 of Thamnophis elegans. Classification (NCBI taxonomy): domain Eukaryota; kingdom Metazoa; phylum Chordata; class Lepidosauria; order Squamata; family Natricidae; genus Thamnophis; species Thamnophis elegans. Next base: position 41,815,413 of record NC_045547.1, on the reverse strand, counting down.
TTCCAGTTTCTCACTTTGTAATCTTAAATTTGGTTTCTCCTGTTGCTCTTTTAGTATAAAACCTTTTATAAAGGCTTCAACAAATATCTTAATTTTTCTGCACAGTTCCACTAATACAGATCTTATTTTATGTAGTGCTGCCTCTTATCTACTTTTCTGCAAGTAGATTTCTCTGATGTAAAATACTTTTATATATTTGCAAATATGTACAGATCTGTATTCTTTTTTTCTATACCTATAAAATATAATTTTGGGTTAGAGAACTATATGACAAAATGTGATGTATAATTTGAAGAGCAACTTCAGCATTATCTGTGGTCTCCTCTTTGGGGGAAGGTTTTGGAGATGGCAATAAAGCATTAGCTGCAGGGGATCCAGGAGGAGGAACATTATTTGGATCTTTTTCAGTTGGATTTCTAGTGTTGGCAATGGTTATTTATTATGTTTCATTTTTAAAAACTAGCTGTACCCGGCCACGCATTGCTGTGGCCCAGTCTGGTTAAATGGAAAACAGAGAAAAGAGAAAGTGCAAGTTTCTAATATGTTTAATTTCACAATGCTTGTGGGTATACAATATTTTTTGTTGTTCCATTGTCTGTGCAGATATACAGTTTTCTGACTCTAGAACACGCAACATATAATTGTCCATGTGAGAAACAATTTTCAGTTGCTGGAAAGACGCTGGACCGGGCACATTTACCAACAGCATGCAAAGAAAAAAACATCCCCAGGGTGGTTCCCTCTGGGCAGGGTCATGCCGTTGCCAGCAGCAGCAAGGTTCGTGAGGGTCTAGACCACCTGGCGGGCCCTGCCACTCGCTGCACCGGCCATGGCTCCCCCGGCAGAGGCAGCCCCCACATGGAAGTGAGCCACGATGGAGGACACTCCCGCAGGCCCCGGCCTGGCGCCCTCCAAGCTCCCCGGGACGGGCAACCTCCGGAATGATGGGCTGGATGGGGCTCCTCCGGACATGGGCGGAGGAACCCCAGTGTGGGCGTAGTGAGGCGGCAGGTGGGCACTGCCATTGGTCAGGCCTCAGGGCTGCTGGGCCGGGCAAGGCTGGTTGAGGGAGACAGCACCAGGGATTTTGGCCTCGTGGAAGTTGTTGAGCGTCTCCTTGGAGGAGATGTGCTCAGGCTCGCCCAAGTCGGTGGCCTGGGAGAGCAAGACATCCAGGATCTCAGAGGAGGAGAAGTCCTCAGTGTGCAACTCGTCCAGGTCATCGTAGCTCTCCATGTCTTCGGCGATGCTGTTGTTGGAGCTGAGACTGGTCGAGATCTGTGCCAGGTTCACGCTGGTGATCTGGAAGCTGCTCTTCTTCAACTGGACCTCCGATGCCTCCTCCTCCCTGCGAGAGTAGCGCCAGGCTCTTCAGCGGAGATGTCCTGGGAGGGCAGGAGGCGACCGAGACGGAGGTGGTGGTGGAGGCCAGGGGAGGTGGCGGCACCTGGGCCAGAAGGCTGGCTGGAAGTCCTCCAAGCCGGCGCCGCTGCTGCTGCTGCTACCAGCCCGCCGAGGCAGCATCGCGGGCTGCACCATCTTCTTCCTCTCTCGCACCTCCACCGCTGAGTCAGGCTGCTGCTGCTGTGGCTGCTGCTCCATTGTGGCTGGTGGAAGGAAGGCCCGACACCACCACTGATGACAATGACCAGGCTGAGGAGGAGAGGAGGAGGAGGCGGCCACCGCCCCTGACTCTGCTTCCCTCAGGGGCGTTGGTGAGAGGAGGAGGCCGGCATCCCTTAAGGAGCAGGAGGAGCAGGAAGAGGAAGGAACCACCCCTGGCGACGTGGACGAGGCAGCCCCCGCCAGCCACGGCCCCATCCAGAGACGCTGAAGCCATTGCAGCCGCTTCACAGTGCACTCAGCGGCCACCCCAACCCCACTGACACCACCGCTGCCACCCCATCGGAGCTTGACGAGGCCATAACTGACTTGCTCTGAGGGGGGGTAGAGAGCATGTGCAGCCGGCCGGGCTGAGGAGACGCTCTGCCTCTGCCTCCTCTGGAGCTCCCCTGGACTGGGCGTGGGGAGGCCTGCTTAAGGGCATGGGGAGGCAGCCGAGGGATGGCACAGGCACCACCCCGCCGCAGACAGCAAAGGTCCAGCGGGAGGGGAGGGGAGAGAGGGGAGGGGGAGGCCAAAGGGCTTTTACTCCCCTTGGCAGAAATGACCAAAGCTTGTCGGAGGAGGGGCGGAAAAAGGAAAGGGTGCGGCCACAGCCCAGCCACAGATATAAAGGGACCATTGGGACGAAGCTGGTGAGAGACCAAACTGTTCCGAATATACTATACTCACGTAATGAACGCTATGGTAAACGACACAGCTCAATTCCAACACAATGTCACACGAAATAATTAAATCAAAATGAAAATAAATCAAAATCTATGAAAATTCAATATAACAATGGAATCGGAAACATTGAAATGGAATTGTGAAATATTTAGTATAGCGTGTGTTGCTTTTATGTCCAACAGATGGCACTGGTTTTTAAAAAAGCATGTTTTTACCTCTCACAGGTGTGACATCTATATAACATAGGTATATAATAACATGCACGTATTCGAATGCAACATTGTGTCAAAATTTCAAAGCAATCGGTGAAGAACTTTTGGAGATTTAAGATTTTGAACAAACGAACATTTACATTTTTATTTATATAGATTTGTAATATGCAGTATGTGGTTTTATTAGTTTGGGAACCATCCAGCAGCTAAATTTAGTTTTCACCAACAACATTTATTACATTTTTATTGTTCAAAACCATCATTTCTTCCATATACCCTTATACCCTAATTCACATGTATTACCTTTTGTGGTTTAAACTTTTTCTTTACTCTCATCAACTGCATTTATTCAGATCTTCTTGGTTTTCTCTTTACTTTTGACCCATTAACTTTTCCATTATGTATAACCACTGTGATTAGCTTTTATATTTGTATATAAAACAAATTGGGTGGTGCATGTAGTATGTTCCCATATGCTTAGAATGCTAAAAAAACAGTGCTGGAAAGTACAAAATTTAGCATTCACAAGATGATAACTAATTATTTTCCTATCCAAGAATAGATCTCACAAAGTAACAATAGTATGGCATTCATAGTATTACTGAAAATGCAAGTTCTCATTTGAATGAACAAATGAGAACAAATGAAGTACTTCAGGAACATTTCCACCAAACTAATACTGACAAATAAGGTTCTGCGGAACAATTACTTGATTTGGAACAGGTTAGAACAGTGTTTCTCAACCTTGGTGACTTTAAGTCCTATGGACTTCAACTGGCTGGGGGATTCTGGGAGTTGAAGCCCATAGGACTTAAAGTCACCAAGGTTGAGAAACACTGGGTTAGAACAGTCTCTTTTGAACATTATGAAATCTGTTCTTATTTTGTTAGATAGTAGATTTGTCCATTGAAAATGATTATTAGTATTTAATTAAAACAGTACTTTCTAATTTCATATTAGTGAGTGTTTGTTATTAGTCAATCATTTGGGTAGTGAAACACTGCCTGAGAATTTTGAGAATGTGAACTACTGCTCGAGAATGTTGAATTCTCAAGATTGCAGAATATTGAGAATTATAGTTTAACTCAACAGGAGGACATCCGGTTAAAGAAGTTTCCTATAGAAATTTTTAAACATTGTACAGAAAACAAATTATTGTGAAAAACTGAGAATAGGTTGTATCAGTGGTGAAATCTTTTTTTTTTTTTTTTTGCCACCGGTTCTGTGGCATGGCTTGGTGGAGGGGTTTTGTGACTGGGTGGGCGTGGCCAATTTTTTTTTTTCATTTTTAAAAGCAATTTTTTCCTATGTATTCGCCCAAACAGGCAGGAAAAAAATGCCTTAAAAAGTGGGGAGAAAGGTCCTGACGAAAGGTCCTGACGATCCACGCGATCGTCAGAACCTCTTTTTTTTCACTTTTTAAAGCATTTTTTACCTGCCAGTTTGGGCGAACCTTAACATTTTTCAACATTTTTTTCTAGCGAACCAGTCAAAACCAGTAACATTTCACCCCTGGTTGTATGCTTCTTTATATCTGTGGAGTTCTTTCCAATTTAATCATTTCAACGATTACATGGTACCTTTGTTGACACATGAAGGAGAGCTTCAAGTTAATGTTCTCACCATCACCAAACAGAATCCAAAATTAACCAAAGTTGTTGTTTATTAGTTTATTAGTTGTTGTTTATTAGTTTTGTATGCTGCCCACTCCCGAAGGACTCTGGGCGGCTCACAATAAAACAGGGAAAGGGGATAAATAAGATGATACAAAGAATATTAAAATACCCAACAATCACAATTGAAGTGGGGCTGGATACTTCAACAGCCCCCAGCCTGCCGGAACAGCCAGAACTTAGTAGCTTTACGGAAGGCCGGGAGGGTAGTAAGGGTCCGGATCTCCACGGGGAGCTCGTTCCATAGGGCCGGAGCAGCAACAGAGAAAGCTCTCCCCCGGGGGGTCTCCAGCCGACATTGGCTGGCAGATGGAACCCGGAGAAGGCCAAGCCTGTGCGATTGAATCGGTCTTTGGGAGGTGATTGGCAGGAGGCGGTCTCTCAGGTACCCAGGTCTGATGCCATGCAGGGCTTTATAAGTAATGCCTAGCACCTTGAAGTTAGTCCGGAGACCAATGGGCAGCCAGTGCAGCTCGTGGAGGATAGGTGTAACGTGGGTGTACCTACAATCGCTCGCGCGGCTGCATTCTGGACTAACTGAAGTCTTCGAACACTTTTCAAGGGCAGCCCCATGTAGAGCGTGTTACAGTAATCCAGTCTTGAGGTGACGAGGGCGTGAGTGACTATCTGAAGTGCCTCCCGGTCCAGATAGGGTCGCAATTGGTGCACCAGGCGGACCTGGGCAAAGACCCCCCTGGTTAGAGCCGACAAATGGTGATCGAAAGTCAGCTGTGGGTCCAGGATGACTCCCAAATTGCAAACCCTCTCTGAGGGGCATATAATTTCACCCCCCCAGACTGAGAGATGGAATAATTAGCCAATCTTTGGGAGGGAACATCAATAGCCATTCAGTCTTGTCGGGATTGAGTGCAAGCTCGTTCGCTCCCATCCAGACCCTAACAGCCTCCAGGCACTGGCACATCACTTCTACCGCTTCACTGAGTTGGCATGGGGCGGACAGATACAATTGTATATCGTCCACATATTGATGGTATTTAATCCTGTGCTGCCATATGATCTCACCCAGCGGCTTCATGTAGATGTTAAATAGGAGGGGGGACAGGACTGAGCTCTGTGGCACCCCATAATTGAGGGGCCTAGGGGTCGACCTCTGCCCTCCTCCAACCTGTCCGAGAGGTAAGAGGAGAACCACCAAAGAATGGTGCCTCCCACTCCCACCTCTCGCAACCGTCGCAGAAGGATACCATGGTCGATGGTATTGAAGGCCACTGAGAGGTCAAGGAGCACTAGGATAGAGGACTGACCCCTATCCCTGGCTCGCCAGAGATTATCGATCAGCACGACCAAAGCAGTTTCCGTGCTGTAGCCAGGCCTGAAACCGGACTGAAAGGGATCCAGATAATCGGTTTCATCCAAGGACCATCGGAGTTGAGAGGCCACCACTTTCTCAACAACCTTCCCTACAAAGGGGAGGTTGGAGACCGGACGATCGTTGCTCAAAATGGCTGGGTCCAGAGACGGTTTGTTCAGGAGGGGTCTTACCACTGCATCCTTTAAGAGGAGCGGGAAGGATCCCTCCCGGAGAAAGGTGTTAATTATCGTCTGGATACAGCCACGTGTCACCTCCCTGCTGGTCGAAACCAGCCAGGAAGGGCACGGGTCCAGTGTACAAGTGGAGGCGCTCACCGCTCCCATGGCCTTGTCCACTTCCTCAGGTGTGACAAGTTGAAACTTATTCCACAAACTCTGATCAAGACCTTCCCCCGGTACCTCAGCTGGTACCGTGCAATTGGAGTCCAGGTCTGTCTGAATCCAAGCGACATTATCCGTTAAATACTGGACAAATTCCTCAGCTCTACCTTGTAAAGGTTCATCCGCGTCCCTCCCTTTCAGGAGGGAGCAGGTTATCCTAAACAAGGTGGCTGGGCGCAATTCAGCGGATGCAATAAGAGCGGCGAAATGCAAACATTTCGCCGCCCGTATTGCCACGTGATAGGCTCTAATATAGGCTCTCATCAGTGCTCGGTCTGACTCAGATTTACTGGCCCTCCAGCGGCACTCTAGGCATCTCTTTTGGCGCTTCATCTCCTGGAGTTCCTTGGTAAACCAAGGAGCTCTCCTGGATCCGCTACCTTGGAGAGGCCGCAAAGGCGCAATCTGGTTTAGAGTCCCCGTCGCCGCTGTATTCCAAGCAGCAACTAAGGACTCGACTGGACTGTGGGCGAGAGTGTCAGGTATCACTCCAAGCGCCGTCTGAAATCCCATAGGGTCCATCAGGCGTCTGGGGCGGAACCACCTAATCGGTTCCTCCTCCCTACAGTGGGGGATTGGTTTCCGAAAGTCAAGCCTCAGTAGGAAGTGATCAGACCATGACAAGGGCAAGATCTTAATACCCCTCAATTCTAGATCACGCCTCCACTGCTCCGAGAGGAATACGAGGTCAAGTGTGTGACCCGCTGAGTGAGTCGAACCCCGGATTACTTGGGTCAAGTCCATGGCTGTCATGGAAGCCATGAACTCCTGTGCTCCATCAGAGCGTTCACCGACCATAGGCAGGTTGAAGTCCCCCAGCACCATAAGCCTGGGGAACTCTACTGCCAGCTCGGCTACTGACTCGAGGAGCAAGGGGAGGGCTGTTGCAACGCTGTTGGGAGGTAGGTACGATAACAGCAAGCCCACTTGACCCCCAAGGTCCAACTTCAAGAACAAGGACTCACACTTGACAAGCTCTGGAGCAGGGATCCTACGAGGAACTAATGACCCTCGGACGATGACAGCCACTCCCCCACCCCTTTTCTGGGGTCAAGCCTGATGGAGCACCTGAAATCCTTCTGGGCACATTTCAGTGAGGGGGACTCCTCCCTCCGGGCCCAGCCAGGTTTCAATAATACATGCCAGGTCTGCCCCCTCGTCAACTATTAGGTCCCAGACAAGGGGAGCTTTATGAACTACAGACCTGGCATTTAGCAACAACAGCCTGAGACCAGGACCCTGACAATTCTTGCCATCTGGCCCTGGAATGGAACTAACAGGGCCAGAAGGGGGGATCGCTGTGACGTAGCAGACCCTCCTTCCCCGGTAATGGCTAGCCCTGAAGTTCCCGTCGTACCTGCCCCTCCCCATAGTGACCATAATGCTCCGGTCCACCCCCACAACCGTAGACCCCATTTCCCCTCTCACGACCTCCGCTCCTTCCGGCAGGCGATTTGGATCAGTCATTCTAGGATGGGAAATAGGCCTGGGCAGCCCCTACCACTTCTGCAATCGCATTCAGTGGAGGTAATACCAAATTATCGTTTGACCTATTTTATAAACTTCAGGGGTCAGGAAGTTTGTTTGTTTGCTTATTTATTTATGTCATAGGATGGCTCTAGGTGGTTTTAATTGTAAAGATGTTTAGAAGGTTACAATAAAGGTAACAATCTCTTAATACTATTATGAACAGCATATTAAAAGAATCTTAAATTTAAGTGTCAAAATAGTTCCTGACATATCAAGTGGCACTTTATTAAGTTTAGGTGATCTCACCATTGAATTACTCGAGTCATATATATCTCAACTAAAATTAGATTTTTGACATCACTGGAGTATCCATCAACTAAACATACTTGTATATTGTGACAAATGTTACTCTGTGATAAGAGCTAAAGTAACAATCATATTCAGGGAGCAGCTCTAAAAGAGAATATTGATTCTAAGTTCAGAGAATTGAGACAGGTGGGCAAAACATTTTTTAGCTGTAGTCTTCAAATATATTGACCATTTTGACTGCATCTAAACGCAATGACTATAAATTATTACACCAATTCCTGCTGAAGTTGTTCACTTATGAGTCTTTGGTGTCATGTCCTTTTCTAAAGACTATTTCACATATTTTGTTGTCCATATCCTGTGCTGTTAGCAGCCACAGCCAATCTCAGTTCTGTAAAGAATTTGTATAACATACTGTATATGTATCCCAGCATATTATTTGCCTATATACTTTTTGTCCCACCCATAGGCCTTGATCTGCAGTTTCCTACATATTTGGGCGAGAAAAGATAGATTCAGCTTTTCACTCATTTAACTATATGAAGCTGTGAGAAGTAGGTAGAGCAATTTCCAGTTTATAAAAGGTATGTGCTATCTAAATGCATAGCATATTAAAGACAAGTTTAGACTAAAAGGAAATTCTGCATTTTCAAATATATATTGCAGATGAAATATAAATATTAATAAAAAAATTTGCTGAATCAGAACAAAAGTTTCATTCTAGTTCAGTATTAAGCTTTTTATATTAGCTTTTAATATTTCCTATTTTCCAAAATCATGCAAGAAGACATGAATGTGTGTGTTAGTACACAAAAACTGAATTCCAGTGGAATGTTGCCTATAAAACTAGAGAACAAAGCCATCAAGTGTTCAAAAATTGAGTAAGACTTTGTCAAGTTATCTTTTGAGTTCCTCAATCTCTTCTTCCTCTACGAAAGAAGTTTGCATTGTATTTCTATCTTACTTTTCAGGATTTGTGTGTGTTTGTGTGTGTGTGTGTGTGCGTGCGCGCGCGCACCTGCTTTCAAGTCAGTGTTGACTTCTGGCAACTGGCTGGATTAGTCTGCCTGGATTTTTCTTGGCAAAATTTCAGAAGAGATTTGTTCTTCCCAGTTATGAACAAGATATGTGGATCTAATAGGAAGACAATCATATGCTCCTAATGTGGTACAAGTATTCCTCAACTTACGAGCATAATAAAGCCTAAAATTTCCATTGCTAAGCAAGGCAATTGTTAAGTGAGTTTTGCCCCATTTTATGACCTTTCTTGCCATAGTTGCTAAGTGAATAATTGCAGCTGTTAAGTTAGTAACACAGTTGTTGATGAATTTAGCTTCCCCATTGACTTTGTCAGAAGTTTGCAAAAGTTGATCACATCATCCTTAGAAACTGCAACCATCATAAATCCATTCCAGTTGCCAAGCATCCAAAGTTTGATCAGGTGGACATAGGGATGTTGTAATGGTTGCAAGTTTGAAAAATGATCATATGTCACTTTTTTCAACGATGTTGTAACTTCAAATGGTCACTGAACATATGGCTGCAAATCAGGACTACCTGTACAATCATTTTGCAAACCACCACAAATCATTTAACCTCAATCTTGGAAGGCAGGGAGGGAATCCACCAAACCAAGGCCACTTTCATATGACGATTCTTTGAAATCCCTCTGGGACAGATATGTTCACATGATAGCAGTAGCAATGGCCCTTAGACTTATATATCACTTCACAGTGTGTTACAGCCTTCTCTAAGCAGTTTACAGAGTCAGCCTATTGCCCTCAACAGTCTGGGTCCACATTTTATCAGCCTCGGAAGGTTGGGAGGCTGAGTCAACCTTGACCCTGGTGAGAATCGAACTGCCCAACTGTTGGCAGCTGGCATTCAGCAGAAGTAGCCTGCAGTACTGCATTCTAACCACTGTGCCACCATGGCTCTTGATGATGTAAAAAGTCCTGTGTTGAGAAGCTGATTTGTGACTCACTTGTGGTGTAGTTGAAATACATTTTCTGTTTAGTCATTTTTTAGATATTTTAACGGAAACTCACTCTTCTTCGTGGAAAAAGGAATTCTCCCTGGTTTCTAAGTTTCAGAACTTGTAAGACAAATGCTGGCTAGCTGGCTTTACAGCTCTCCTTCAACAACTCTAGTAAGCAAACAGATGTTAAATTGCTAAGAGTTTTGTCAGTTTCTCCTGGATTGCTTTCAACTGATTCAGAGGATTTAGGGAGAGAAAATAATGTTATTACAGAGCTAACTAAGTAAGAGTAAAATAAAATGAAATGCAGAAGCCTTGTTAATTTACAACTGCATTTTCTATTTAGATAATTAAAAAACTTCATTTCTACTACAAGCAAATCCTCTATAAATAGGTGACCAGTCCATGTTGCTAGTGCTAACCATCTGGCTATATAGCAAACCTGTGCACAACTCCCTGCTGCCCATGGGTATCCCTTAATTAGAAGTTCTGATTGTTTTTTTCTTTCTACTGTGTTTGCTTTGATCTAAGAAATTTCTTTCTTTTGATTGATTTCTATTCCCATATTCAGCTATTGTTATGCAAATCAATTCAAGCCTGCACAATTATGTGAATAGAATTAAATGAAAAGCAATTATGTATTTTTCAGTCAATATTAATCTTTCACAATCTTAATTGTAGAGCTGAAAATACCATCTCTTCCTCTATCAAATAATGCATTCTATTTTTCTCAGAAAAAGACATTATGTTCCTATTTTATAATGCATAGAGACTTTATTTAATACAGTTAAGGGCTACTTTCTTTAGGCAAACATATTTACCTAAAGTTTTAACATTTAGAAGAGCCACACAAGAGAGCTCAAAAGGAGTATTCACAAATATACTCCTCAAGCATCTTCAGTATGACAATAGGACTATGATTCTATGATCAAACGTATAAACAAATGATCATAGGATTTTTGTGTGTTGTTCATGTGGACAAAGCAAATTTCATGACATGTTCTATACTATTAACTTTCCCAGTTAAGCACCTCAGAATGTGTTGAGACTTTCTGATTTCCCAACTAACAGAGCCTAGTACCATGTTGCCTCCTCATGTATCCTTCCATTAGAAGAATGAGATAGAGAATTAAAAATTGGCCTCTGTGTGTATATGTATATTTATGTTGTCAAAAAATGCATTTCTAAGAAAAAAATAGCCTAAGAGACTGTTTAGTATTAATTTACACACAATATTGAATTTATTATTCATTATTTGTTTATTTTATATGCCAAAATACCTCATGGTAGTTTATAATCTTAAAGTGGGTAAAATTTATGAACAGTATATGGAATTTCAGACAGTAATAAAAAGAAGAGACCAGTGTGAAACTAGTTATTTTTAAAAGGCAACAGTGCCTAAAGTTCATTGACACTATTTTAAATCATCTGGGAATGCTTTTTGGCATTTAATGTAGAGAAAGGCCTGTAATTCTGCCAAGAACACAATTATCTGAAGATCCTTGAAACAATGTGAGCTACTCACATAGCTCTACCTCATTTCTTCAAGGGAATTTCATATAAGGTGACAAATCTATTAGTACTCATATTGAAATCCTGCCTGTTTTATGTTCATATTATGAATGCTATAGAAATGTTGTATTTGACCAAACTGTAATTATTGTATAGAAATGTTTTATTTTCTTCCTCCACTATAATAAAGGGGGGGAATACTTTAGATTAGGTATAACCAACTTCAAGAACAGCATCTTCTTTTCCCTTCCTTCTTACACCCTGTTAACCAAGTCTTGTGTGTATTAAAAACTAGGATACATTGTGTAGATCAGGGCTGTCAAAATCCCAGCCCACAGGCCGGATGCGTCACGCACTGGCCACACCCATGCCCAGTTTAGTGAAGGGGAAAAAAGTCCCGATACTTCACGTGAGACCGCCGTGATGAAGTGAGTTTGACACCCCTGGTGTAGATGTGTAGAGTTGAGTGTGAATAGCTGGTATTATGCTATACAGGTAGTCCTCGACTTACAACAGTTCATTTAGTGACAATTCAAAGTTACAACATCACTGAAAAAGTGACATGAACATTTTTATACTTATGACTGTTGCAGCATCCCCATGATCATGTGATCAAAATTGAGACACTTGACAACTGACTCACATTTATGACCTTTGCAGTGTCCTAGGATCATATGATCACCTTTTCACAACCTTCTGACAAGTCAATGGGGAAGCCAGATTTACTTAAAAACTGTGCTACTAATTTAACAACTGTAGTGATTGACTTAACTACTGCGGCAAGACAGGGTGTAAAACGGGGCAAAGCTCTCTTAACAAATGTCTCATTTAGTAACATAAATTTTGGGCTCAATTGTGGTCATAAGTTGAGGACTACCTGTACAACTTTTGAGGTCTTTGGAAAGTAATGTAGAAGTAAATTGCTAAAATGTTGGACTTGTAATAGGACAATTGCAGGTTCCAGTCCATCCTCAAGCATTGTCAGTTTTGTCAGGAAAACTAGTTAGGAATTCCAACAAGATGAGCTAATTCTATTTTATTGTGAAGCTACATCAACAGAATCTTACAATTCTGAAAGTACAATCCTCCCTCTCCCCTGTCTTTTTTTTGCACCCTAAGAAACTAGATAGGGTTTCTTTCAAGCCTTTTGCCTCACCCATTATCTAGCTGCTGAAAACGTCTTTTATGTGATCTTTTTCTTTATTGTGTCTCTTGGTCCAGTCTCCCAAAGTCTTTCCCACATGCTATAACAACCATGGAACCTCACTGGGTGACTCTAGCTCAGTTGCCCTCTCTCTCAGGTCATTATTGTCATTATGGGGGATAATAGGAGGAGGAGCATTATATATATTTCCAAGAGCTTCTGCAAGATAGAATATAAATCAAACAATACTGATTATTAAAAATATAGAAAAACCATAATATAATTGTTAAATACAGGTGAGACTAGTCACAATGCTTTCTTTTCTCTACATTCATGCAAATAAGAAAAGAGATAAAATCAAAGGAAACAAAGAAATTCATTCTATTTACTTGGAAAAGAAATTGTATGGTAGAAAGTGTAGTGTGACCTCAAGTGGGCAATGGTACTAATAGTCTGTGCCCTTATTTATTCTTCAAACACCAAAAGTACAACACAATAACTAAGGCACATCTGTATATATTTTTCGAGCATATGTTTTTCAAATGGATTTTTTTCAATCCTCATATGCTTCTTATAATATTGATTCATATTTTATTAAACCTTGAAGAATTTATTTTTCTATGTAGAAAAAAAAAACAGTATTGGGAAAGTTCTCTTGGAAGTGGCATAAATTGTTCAATATAATAATTCAGTGAGAGATTCAGTAGAATTACTCTTCGATATGTATTTATCTCAGATAAAAGCCAGTTCAGAACAGCTTTGGTGTAGCAGTTACTAGGGTAGAATCCAAAAGACCATGAGTCCTAGTCCTGTCATAGGCACAAAGCCAACTGTCTAACCTTGTCACTCTCTCTCAGTGCTAGCAAGAAGGTGATGGCATGCCACTTCCGAAATCTAAACAGTAAACAGTAACAGAGTTGGAAAGCACCTTGGCATTAATCTAGTCCAACCTCCTGCTCATGCAGGAGACCTGTACTAGGGATTCGAACCACCGAACTGCCAACCCTTCTGATCAACAAGCTCAGTGTCTTAGCCACTGAGCCACCTAGTCAGGTAATCTTGTCAAGAAAATTGCAGAAACCTGTCTAGGTAGTCATCAAGAATGAACACTGAAGGTATTTCCTTGTTCAAACAAACAAACAAACAAACAAACACAAATAGGACTGCAAACCAATTGCCATGCTTTTGAAGCCTGGAAACATAGCTGCCAATTCTCATTTTGTTAAGCTATAACATCTGGATACTTGGCAGGTTGTGATTTGGAAGGTAACTACTTCATTTTCCTTGTTTGCACCCAAGAATATTCTTGAGTGGAGAAAGATGGATTTAATTGTCTGACTGCAAGCCTGAGTTCTTTGATTGTCCTGTCTTTGTCAAAACTTTGTTCAGATTTATGTACCAAAGGGAGGAAGAAAACACATTCTTTTCCAACAGCTCTTGATTTCTTTCACATGGAAAGCCTACTTGTCCAAACCTAGTCTTTAAAGAAACCCTTTAAAGGACATCCTAGGTTTTGGCTCACATTTTGACAAATTAATAATCTGAAACCAAAATATATTCTGTGTTGCGGTATATTAAAACTTCAACCAAAATTGTACTTAAGTGATGACAGGTTTACAGCACAATTGAAAAGATTAATAGTTCTAGTATGGAAATAAAAAAGAGAAACAAATAGGCATGCCCTGTTAGGAAACAGAGTTTGAAAACAGAGTTTACAGTCTTGTGACTGAAATGCCTTTCTAACAGGCCTGCATGAATGACCAATTCCCATGAATTGTTCCAAACCATTCTAAATTCTAGTGTTTATGAATTGGAAAGAGGCATTAACCAGAGTCTTAAGAATGCTTAAGAAGAGGCATTAACCAGAGTCTCTGTTCTTGCAGCCTCAGCTAATTCCAAGAGCTTCTGCAAGATAGAATAGAAATAAGACAATCATGCTGGTTTATCTAAAAGGATCAGAATTACTGATTTAGTACACTCAACACACTCTGAACTCCTGAACTGTGCTACTAAATTAAACACTGCTACCATAGTTATGCCAATATAACTCATTAACCTCTTTTGAAGCACAGTTTATCATTCTTTATGTTTTTTCTTCAGGAGCTCAAAGCAGCACAAATGGTTTTCCTCATCCCATTTTATTTTCAAAATGACCATGAGATGTCATTTAGATTTAAGGTTACTAACTGGCACAAAGTCAACTAGTGACTTTCATGGCAAAATAGGGATTGAAACCTTGGTTTCCATGATATTAAACTGTGTTGGTTACTGCGATAATTACTGCTTAAAATTATCTAGCTCATCATTATATCTTAGCAACAATCAACAAATTGTTCTTGCATTGCATTCAAGTGTTCAGATACATCTAGATCAGGAAGAAATTGAACAAAGAACTAGATCTGTTAAGGATTATCTACTGAAGTATGGCAAGGGCTCCTAATTATTTAAAATGCTATGTACTTATATATTGCAATATTATGAATGTTCATTCAGAAGCTAGACTGTTCAATGGGATATAGTCTCATGTAGTAGTTGCAGTATTTCTATGTCAGTTAAGTTGCTGAATGCCAAGAAGAGGTTAGGGTTAGGACTATTTGCTAAATTTGATCCTAAGAATTTTTTCACACTAAAGAGATTCTCACAAATATCTGGGTACTCCTCAGCCACTGTTTTGTATCACTTCTAGTTGGTGAACTTCAGAATTTTAGTTAAAGGCAAACTAATTCTTCCACATTTGAAGTTTATTATTGTCTGTGGGAAAAGAATGTGATCTGAATAGATGGATTAACTCATTTAGTATTAGTATTTATTGAGTTTGCATGCCACCCTATTCCCGAGAGACTCAGGGCGGCTCACAATAAAAAAGGGAGGGGATACAAAAAATAAAATAAAAACAACAATTTAAAATTCTACAACAGCGGTAACCTCGAATGGGGCTGGATAGTTCAACAGCCCCAGGCCTGCCGGAACAGCCAGGTCTTAACCGCTTTGCGGAAGGCTGGAAGGGTAGTAAGGGTCCAGATCTCCATGGGGAGATCGTTCCAGAGGGCTGGAGCAGCCACAGAGAAGGCCCTCCCCCGAGGAGTCACCAGCCAACATTGGCCGGCAGATGGAATTCGGAATACATGTTTGCTTTCTCCTAAATTTATTTCTTGAAGTCATGATTTGCTTCCTCTGTTATGAAAAAAAAAACTTTTAAACGTCGACATTACTGGGTAGGTTTTGTAAGATGTTAACCAATCTTCAGTTTCATCTCCTTGCAGTATGTTGTTAAACTGTTTGGCAATGAGTGAATGCAGTTGAATATTTCAGTCAAAATCCATGTAATTCATCTTCATCTGGTGGTAACCCATTCTTGATTTTTCTTGATCCTTTCTCCACCATTTTCTGCTGTTATTACAAGTTCTTTTATTTCAATTTTTTTTATTCTTACCCATCTCAACTATCCAAGCTGCATTCTTGTTGTATTTCTTTGCATTGACCCATAGCTGCACCTTTACATTGTTTCTTCTCTGTAAGATGTTGATTGATTCATTGTAGTTTCTCTTTGATAGACTGGTAGAAGCATTTCTGATTGGACTTAATTGAAGAGTCTATCTGTAGTGTTTGAACTTCCTATCTGCTGATCTTTTTGGCTATGCTTCATTATTTGCAGTGTCTCTTTGATCTTCCTTGTTTCTAGGAGAGATTTCTTGATCAGGTCTTCTTGTTTGTCAACTTCTTTTATTTCATCTTTTCTAACTTGCTTGCATTTGATGTTAGCATGCTGATCTTATTTTCCAGCCTGATCTTCCATTTTGATGGTACACTTGTTTTTCTATCAATTGTTCTGCAGTTTTAAAAGCTCTCTCTCACTGTCTGTCTCTTTCTCTCACACACAGGCACACTTACACACAGAGAGACACAGACATAAAAAAACCACAAAAATGTTTTTTTGTTATCAACATACCTTCTCTTATATATTTTGGATATTTTTTGACAATATACCAGAGACTCGTTATTTTTTTCTGGTGCCACCTGATAATCGATGAACATGATTATAAATAAAAAAAGTAAAATTTTCCAAATTTCATGAACATTCAACAATTTCAAACCAGAAAATACATGGTACCCCTTATGAAAATCCTGAAATATTATACTTTGTTTCCTAATTTGAGCACATAGCAACATTTATATAAATAAACAATATTTTGAAACACAACTATGGTCTATTTTAATGCTCCAAATTGTTTCCTCTGAAATTTTTTTCATTTTTTTCATTTTATTGGAAATTTATATGCCGCCCTTTTCCCTGAGGGGACTCAGGGCGGCTTACAACAGTAAAGGGAAGGGAGTGCAAGACAAGACTTAAAAAGAAAAGAATCGTGATTAAAAAAAAAAAAAAAAATTGATCATAAAAACACAACATTCAGTCAACATTCGGGCGGGGTGAGAGTAATCCTATCCCCAGGCCTGACGGGATAGCCAGTTCTTAAGGGCTGTGCGGAAGGCCTGGACTGTGGTGAGGGTACGGATCTCCACGGGGAGGTTGTTCCATAATGTCGGAGCAGCAACTGAGAAGGCTCTCCTCCGCGTAGTCGCCAGTCGGCACTGACTGGTGGATGGAATTCGGAGGAGGCCTACTCTGTGCGATCTGATGGGACGCAGGGAGGTGATTGGCAGGAGGCGGTCTCTCAAATAGTCAGATCCACTACCATGGAGCGCTTTATAAGTGGTAAGTAAGACCTTGAAGTGCACCCGACGATCAACAGGTAGCCAGCGCAGCTCACGGAGGATTGGTGTTATATGGGCGAACCGTGGTGCGCCCATGATCACTCGCGCGGCCGCGTTCTGGACTAGCTGAAGTCGCCGGATGCTCTTCAAGGGCAGCCCCATGTAGAGCACAATCCTGGACAGATTTCTTTTGCCTCTACAGGGCATATTTCTAATTCTTTTCTATATATTTTTGAAATATCCCAGATGAAATATATTCATTTTGCTACATTTTCTCCCCCCCACCTGCTCTTTTGTCTCCATGGTATTCAGTGATAAAACAAATTTTACCAATATATGTTTAATGGGAAGGAAATTAATTGTAACTGGCAAAGAAATGAACCAGAGAAATGAACCAGAAAGCAAAATCTTTCCTTTCTATGGAATGGTTTATCTTGCATAAATGCTGACATTTAATGAGATTATTATTTCTCTTTCAGCAGAATATATAAATAGAGGCAGAATATGGTTGATTAGGAAGAAGTGTTAATAGATATGATATTACAATAAGTAGTTGCCAAGCAATGTTACTTAATAGTCTGTTTTTCTGATTCATTAAATGCAAACACACATTATTTTCTTGGATATTTTAATTTTTACTTTAACATTTTAAAAATGAAATCCTTTCCTTGCCTGTTCCATTTTAAATTTGATATCTCCAGAACTGTTCTAAATTAATGCATTATTGTTCCTTAACTGTTATTTTTAATTATTTTTAGCAATGATTTCAGTTTTGAGTGTGCTTCATATATAATGGCATAAATTAAGACATTAACTCAGTGCTCCATTAGGAAGGTGTTTCAAATCCATTTTTAGGCTAGATAAAAGACAGTAAGGGATAATGGTAATAAAGCTATTCACACGCAGAATTGATTTCATTAAAAATATTTTTATCAGGTTTCCACACAACCCTGAAAAAAGACATAACATGACATGGCTCAGTTAACTTATTAAGGCACACTCATTTTTAATGTGGCTGTTAAAGCAGCCACACCTATTTGCAAGCTACCCAGAAGCCTAAAATAAAGGGTTCACACTAGATCCGAAAACCATTTCTAGATTGGCTTTTAAGTGTGTGATGTCTTAAAAGTTAACCTCTTCCAGGGGTGGGTTCCTTCCAGTTCTAACCTCTTCTATAAAAGAGGTTCCACAAATCTACAGTGCCATTAAGAACGGTTGCAGATCCCTCCCCCCGCACGTCCACACATCATCAAGATGAAGAGCGAGAGGAGGAATTCTGGGAGTTAAAGTCCACAAGTCTTAAAGTTGTCAAGTTTGAACATCCCTGGGATTTTTTTCCTAAAGGGTTAGGGGTGCAAGGGTCTTGTAACTTGACAGCTTTAAGACTTGCACACTTCAATGCCAGAGTTCCTGAGCCAACATGACTGGAGGAGGAATTCTGGGAGTTGAAGTCCACAAGTCTTAAAGCTGTCAAGTTTGAACACCCTTGGGGTTTTTTTTCTTCTAAAGGGTTAGGAGTGCAAGGTTCTTTTTTTAAAAAAAATATTTTTTTTATTTTTTTGTTACATAAACAACACATGCCCACAACAGTGGGGAAAAAAAAATCAAAACAAAAAAGAACAAAAAACAAGACAGAGAAAGAAAAAAAAACACAACAAATATATGTTATAAAAAAGTATATCAGCTGGTTACAACAAGTTTTTGTGCATCTCTTCCATTAATTCATATTAATTCAAATATCTTAACTCAAATATTTACCATATTAACATCATCATACCTCCACTTTTAGTTGACTACAGTTGTTTAAACATCCTTCATCCTTAACTATGCCAAAGATTTAATCCATAACCACATGCTAGCATTTTATTTACTTGTTTATAAAATCCTCCATTAACATCAAATCCTCATATCCTGTTTTAGCTAAACATCCATAATATTTCATACCAAAAATTCCATCCTCCATGTATATAGTTTATTATCATTCTCCTTTCTTTATGTAATTATATCGTATATCATAGCATTTTCCCCATATTAGTTAAGATTTAACTGTATATAGTTTTATTTTATTTTTTATAGTAATAATTATTGCGATTAATAACCTTTATATATAGTCCAAGAATATTTCTAACCTTCCCTTCTCATATCCAATTATTATTTATCATAGCAACTCAACATTATATAAATTACTATCATTATCAATTATTATTAAACTATATCTATTACAAATGAATTTAACTAGGTTTAGCTAGTTTTAAATTGTACTCTTCCATCTATCAGCCTGTGCCTCTCCAGTAACAGAACCTCCTTAATCCTGTTGCCATTCGTGGGTCGAATTCTCCAAACATCTTTATGAGCAAGTCCATACAAAAAAAATCTTTGCACCTTTTTGCTTATGGTGCCTCTCATATAGTGCTGCCGTCTTCCGTTTATTTCCTTTATCAGCTTGTCTTTAATTCTCAGTGGTGGTATCAAAAGTTTTGCAGATGGTATTTCATAAAGTATAAATTCTTTAATGCTTCTCACTCCTCCTGTGCCCTGTCTTTTGAAGTAAATCTTCTGTGTGGCTGCTCCCCCTTCAGACATTCCATCTTTTTCTCCCTCAGAGGTAAACCAGTTGCCCCGAATATCAGCAAATTGAAAATCTTTATCTCTGACATCGTTAGTTTGTATTTGAAGAACATTCAAACATTCAACGTTCTAATTTTTTCCCTCATTTTTTGTTGCTAGAAACAGCAGATAATCGAGTTTCCTCTCAATTCTATCATGTGTGGCAGATAATTTTTGTAGTGCCGAAGAAATCATTTGAATAGAGGCTTGAATAGACGCCATATTTGTACGCAGTTAGTATTTTTTCTTTAGAGCTCTGAAGTATTTGCAAGTAAAAACAAGCTGGGAACTGTACAATCTTATCTGATCTTAGACCAATCCAGCCAAGCAATAAAAGTGTCAAGTTGTAAGGAGACAAATTATAGTGAATTGGTTTACAGCCCACTTGCAGAGGATCAGAGGAGATGTTGGAGTAATCTATCCTTTGTCCGTGTAAATAGCATTTAAGACATTTAAAAAATAGGGTAACCACCGTCCATAAACCAATAAAGAGATCGAAATCGCCGCTAGATTCTTCTGTTCTTTAATTTAAATTAGCTTGAATTTTTAAGCGGACTGTCTTTCTCTGAGTAATAAAATCACCTTACCAGCTGAAAACACTTACGTCATTCTTTGGAGCTATCTGCAGTTTCAGTTAGCCTTGTGGCTAATCCGGAAGTCACTGGCAAAGGAGGTTAAATTCCAAGCCCCCCAGAGAGTTTGCGAACGTCTCTGGGGCCACTGGATCTCTTCCTACCTTTCACTGTCTCTCCAGGACAGCTTGGGTCGAAAAAGGAACCATCCAAGTGCTTCGGAATAGGGGAATTTCAGGAATAGCCTGAAAATCCGTCTTCTCACTTCTAAGCCCCACCTTCTTCCAGGAGTGCAAGGTTCTTGTAACTTGACAGCTTTAAGACTTGCATGCTTCAAATGCCAGAGTTTCTGAGCCAACATTTTGATTGCTAAACAAGAGCATTGTTAAGTGAGTTTCACCACATTTTACAAGTTGGCCATTCCCACCAGTCACATGGCTGGCAAGCCACTCCCACCCAGTCACATGGCTGGCAAGCCACTCCCACAAAGCAGGTCACTCCTACAGAAGATGCTCTAAAAAAATTGAAACCCACCACTGACCTCTTTCCAGTGCCATCACTAGAATTAAATGTGGTAACAATAACAAAAGATAAGGACACCATTTCAAGATCATTGTAACATTGGATTGTGTTGATTTTCATTTCATATCTATTTCAGAGGGTTGAAATAGCTTTTGAAATGATGTGATGATGTTCAATATTGCAGGAAGAACTAGTGAAAGTAGTAAAAATTATTTTCTGTGTTCTCCAGTTTTTTAGCAATTCCAAATACATACATACATACATAGCAATAGCAATAGCAGTAGACTTATATACCGCTTCATAGGCCTTTCAGGCCTCTCTAAGCGGTTTACAGAGAGTCAGCATATTGCCCCCAACAATCTGGGTCCTCATTTTACCCACCTCGGAAGGATGGAAGGCTGAGTCAACCCTGAGCCGGTGAGATTTGAACCGCTGACCTGCTGATCTAGCAGTAGCCTGCAGTGCTGCATTTAACCACTGCGCCACCTTGGCTCATACATACATACATACATACATACATACATACATATCTCAAGTTATAGAACTTATAATTTTCTCATCATAGTCATATTATACTTGAATTATCCTGACTGTATTTTACATGGGGAATGAGAAGTTATTTCTGTTTTTTTTCCAATGACATGGTGACTGACTCTTCCACTTCCAAAATAGGCCTTTGAAATCAGGAAAGCTTGCAAGCATTTGTTTCTTCACAAATAGTTTTATACGTGCTTCTGCAGAAAATGCATTTATATATTTTTTATTGCTTTTTGTTTCGGGTTTGTGTGTGTTTGTGTTTCTGTGTTTGGTACATAGGTTCTAGTTTCCTAGTATTTTTTTAAGCATATAAAGGCTTAATTTTTTGTAGGAAACAATAATAGATGCATTTCTGGACTCCAAAAGAACAATTTATTTATGATATTTATGTTTGGCTTCCACAGTTGTGGAGAATTTGGGTGCTATGTTGAAAAATAACATACACTAGATTGCCAAAAGTATTCGCTCACCCATCCAAATAATCAGAATCAGGTGTTCCAGTCACTTCCATGGTCACAGGTGTATAAAATCAAGAACGTAGGCATGCAGACTGTTTTTACAAACATTTGTGAAAGAATGGGTCGCTCTCAGGAGCTCAGTGAATTCCAACATGGAACTGTGATAGGATGCCACCTGTGCAACAAATCCAGTTGTGAAATTTCCTTGCTCCTAAATATTCCACAGTCAAGTGTCAGCTGCACTGGGAATGACAGCAACTCACCACGAAGTGATAGGCCACGTAAACTTGTCCAACATCAGTGTGTAACCTCACAAATGTGCTTCTGGAAGTATGGTAAAAAATTCCCATAAACACACTCCTAAAACTTGTGGACAGCCTTCCCAGAAGAGTTGAAGCTGTTATAGATGCAAAGGGTGGACCAATGTCATATTGAACCCTATGGATTAGGAATGGGATGTCACTTACAGTAAGTTCATATGTGAGTAAAGGCAGGTGAGCGAATACTTTTGGCAATATAGTGTCTATCGTATATGCTTGTTGCTTGTTTAATCTTAACTGTTTCCTTTTATAGCAGATATAAAGAAGCTTTGGTCCTCTGGTTCTTCTCTGGACATGTCTTGTTTCCTGGCACCTAGTTTTCTTGCTCCTAGCTTAACCATAAAGCACCCAGAGATGGATGCTTCCTTCCTCCCTCCATCCCCCCTCCCTCCTTCCCTCCCATCATCTCTTTCCACTAACAAATCTGATAAAAGGCTTTCCTTTCATAATTTTAGAGTCATAGGAGGTTACTTCCAGCAAAAGTAACCTCAGGCTTTTTATAAACTCAACAATAATACATATTTGATAAGAAATTGAGATAGGATCATAAGAAACAGCATTTTTGATTGTTTTTTTTGTTTTCGATTTTATTAAACATCAGAAAACTTACAATTTTTTTAGAAGTAACTGAGTAGTTTGTAATATTATGTTTAAAATAAAAGATAAATGTAAAGGTTTTCCTGTCCAGTCATGTCTGACTCTAGGGAGTGGTGCTCATGTCCATTTCTTGGCCGAGCAATGTTCAAAGACAATTTCTGTAGTCATGTGACCAGCATGCCTATATGCCAAAGGCATATGGAACACTGTTACCTTCCCACTGAAGTGGAACCTATTTAAGACAAAGTCAGAGTCACCATCCAGTCAGAGCTGAAGAAGCTTCTTGGTTGAGAAACAAAACAACTTCAAAAAATAAAAATAAAAAAGCAAATTTTGAAAAAGCAAATTTCGGGAAATCAAATAAATGAACAGCTGGTATTTATTTATTTGTTGCATTTTTAAAACATTGAATTTATAAAATATGCATGTATAAACTCAACTATTTTTTTTTACAAACTTAGACTCAGGCTATAGATTGTTATTTTTAGAACAACCCATGGCAGCAAACATAGAGCCAATATATTTTCCTTCTCCTATTTTCTCCACAACAAAACTCTGTGAGGTGCGTTGGGCTAAGAGTGACTGGGCCAAAGTCACCCAGCAGCTTTCATGGCTAAGGCAAGACTTGAACACGTGGCCACCTTCTTTCTAGCCTGGTGCATTAACCACTAGACCAAACTGGCTCTTTAATAAAAAAATTAACTATTGGATTTTTTAAATGAAATCTTCTAACTTACCATATCATAAAATTTATTTGATATGAGGGAGACAGAATTTAGAATGTCTCATAATCTTTTGATATACATTTTAGATTACTTATTAAAATTTCAAAACTTTGTTTATATTTATAACCTTAACTTTAGGGTGCACATGTTAAAGCATATTTATTTTTTAAAAAGTTATTGTTGCTTTTTATTACTATTACTATCATTGCTTAGAGAATCATACTTTTAATTAAAGGAAATGTGTTGTACCTCATTAAAAAAATTCCATCACATGCTACCCCTTGACATTGTATATGGGTCCTATTACAATGTTCTCTTGGACTGTCATGAGTATGAAGCTGTTCTCACATAAGTTCTTGCAGATCATCTGTTTTTGCATCACTCCACAGTAATAATCTTTTTTTAAAAAAAACCTTTCATGTAAATAGCTGCACAAAAATTGGCTAATTAGATATACAGCAACCATTTGGACATACAATTATCCAATTTTCTATGCAACTGTAGTAATTATCTTCATACATCAGCTAAATCATTGAGCCAATGCCACTTTGAAAAGATGATCCTTATTTTTTTTTAAACTTTCACAAAATTTAATAGATGTGGTCCTGTAATTTCAGAGCCAGTTTTCCTCTAAGTTTCAAGGCCCCACTCAATCCCATGCAATTATTTTTTTCCACCAGAAATTTCAGCTATATTACTAAATATGTAAAACTTAATAATTTTCTCTTTCCTTGTCATGGACTGTATTTCTGCACACTTATCACATACTACTGGGCACAGAAGGAGGAGTCCCCCTTGTAGAGATGTGCCCAGAAGGATTTCAGGTGCTTCATCAGCCGAGAGCCCAGGGAAGGGGTGGCGGTGTGGCTGTTGTTATCCGGGAGTCTCTAGTACCTCGTAGGGTCCCTGCTCCGGAGCTTGTCGGGTGTGAGACTCTGCTGGTGAAGTTGGACCTCAAGGGTCAAGTGGGTCTGCTGTTAATGTACCTGCCTCCCAACTACGTTGCAGCAGCCCTCCCCTCGCTCCTCGAGTCAGTAGCCGAGCTGGCAATTGAGTTCCCCAGGCTTATGGTTCTGGGGGACTTTAATTTGCCATCGCTCGGTGAACACTCTGATGGGGCGCAGGAGTTCATGGCTTCCATGACAGCCATGGGCTTGACCCAGGTAATTCGGGGCCCAACCCACTCAGCGGGTCACATGCTCGACCTCGTATTTCTCTCGGAGCAGTGGATGTGTGATCTTGGTCTGAGGGGTAATGAGACCATACCCCTGTCGTGGTCAGACCACTGCCTACTGAGGCTTGACTTCCGGAGGCCAAACCCCCACCGTAGGGAGGAGGAACCGACCAGGTGGTTCCGCCCCAGGCGACTGATGGACCCTTTGAGGTTCCAGACGGAGCTTGGGGTTATTCCTGATACCCTCGCCCACAGTTCGGCGGAGACTCTGGCTGCTGCCTGGTACTCGGCGGCATCGGAGTCTCTCGACCGGATTGCGCCACTATGGCCCCTCCGGGTCAGCGGATCCCGGAGGCCTCCTTGGTTCACCGAGGAGCTCCGGGAGAAGAAGCGGCGGAGGAGACGCCTAGAGCACTTGTGGAGGTCCGATAAGTCCGAGTCGAACCGAGCACTCCTAACAACTTGCACCAAGGATTACATCAGGGCACTTAGGGCAGCAAAAAGATCTCATATTGCCACCTTGTTTGCGTCCGCTGAGTCCCGCCCAGCCGCCCTGTTTAGGATAACCCGTTCCCTCCTAAATAGGAGGGATACGGGGGAACCCTTGCAGGGTAGAGCTGAGGATTATGCCCAATTCTTAGCGGACAAAGTTGCTCGGTTTCGGTCGGACTTGGACTCCACCGCTGCAGATCCAGCCGGGACACAAGAGGATCACTTGGCAAACCATCTCTGGGTTGAGTTTCAGGATGTTGCCTCTGGGGATGTGGACAAGGCCATTCGAGCTGTGAGTGCCTCCACCTGTATTCTGGACCCGTGTCCCTCCTGGCTGGTTGCCAACAGCAGTGAGGTGACACGTGGCTGGATCCAGGCGGTTGTAACCGCCTCCCTTCGGGAGGGGCACTTCCCCGCCGCACTTAAAACGGCGGTGGTGAGACCCCTCCTGAAGAAACCATCCTTGGATCCAGCCATTTTAAATAACTACCGTCCTGTCTCCAACCTTCCCTTTGTTGGGAAGGTTGTTGAGAAGGTGGTGGCCTTCCAGCTTCAACGGGCCTTGGAGGAAGCTAGCTACCTTGACCCCTTCCAGTCTGGCTTCAGGCCCGGTTACAGCACAGAAACCGCTTTGGTCGCATTGACCGATGATCTCTGGAGGGCCAGAGATGGAGGCCATGCGTCCATCTGGTTCTCCTTGACCTCTCGGCGGCTTTCGATACCATCGACCATGGTATCCTTCTGCGACGACTGCGGGAGGTGGGGGTGGGAGGCACTGTTTTGCAGTGGTTCTCCTCCTACCTCTCGGACAGGTCGCAGTCGGTGTTGGTCGGGGGGCAGAGATCGTCCCTGAGGCCCCTAAAATATGGGGTGCCGCAGGGTTCGGTCTTATCCCCCCTACTATTTAACATATACATGAAACCGCTGGGCGAGATCATCCGGAGGCACGGGATAAAATACCATCAATACGCGGACGATACGCAATTGTATCTGTCCGCCCCGTGCCAACTCAATGAAGCGGTGGACGTGATGAACCGGGCTCTTGAGGCCGTTAAGAACTGGATGAGCGCTAACAAACTGGTTTTCAACCCGGACAAGACCGAGTGGCTGTTGTGTTTCCCTCCCAACAATTTGGCTAATATTCCATCTATCAGGCTGGGGGGTCAAATTTTATACCCCTCAGATAGGGTTCGTAACTTAGGAGTCCTCCTGGATCCACAGCTGACTCTCGACCATCATCTGTCGGCTGTGACCAGGGGGGCATTTGCCCAGGTTCGCCTGGTCCGCCAGTTACGACCCTACCTGAATCCGGAGGCTCTCACAACAGTCACTCGAGCCCTTGTGATCTCTAGGCTGGAATACTGCAATGTGCTCTACATGGGGCTGCCCTTGAAGTGCATCCGGCGGCTGCAGTTAGTCCAGAATGCGGCCGCGCGAGTGATAGTGGGCGCACCGCGGTTCGCCCACATAACACCCATCCTCCGCGAGCTGCACTGGCTACCTGTTGATCTCCGGGTGCGCTTCAGGGTCCTGTTGACCACCTTTAAAGCCCTTCATGGTAGTGGATCTGAGTACTTGAGAGACCGCCTTCTGCCGATTACCTCCCTCCGACCGATAAGATCGCACAGACTGGGCCTCCTCCGAATCCCATCCGCCAGTCAATGTCGACTGGCGACTACACGGAGGAGAGCCTTTTCTGTTGCAGCTCCGACCCTGTGGAACGATCTCCCCGTCGAGATACGCACCCTCACCACCGTCCAGGCCTTCCGCGCAGCCCTTAAGACCTGGCTATCCCAACAGGCCTGGGGATAAGTCTCTAATTTGCCCCACCCGAGTGTTGAATGTTGAATGCAAGTTGTGTTTTTATTACTTTATTTATTTTGTTCACATATTGTTTGTTTTGAATTGCACCCCCTCCCTAATGATTGTAAGCCGCCCTGAGTCCCCTCAGGGAAAAGGGCGGCCTATAAATCCAAATAAAATACTCAAAAAAAAAAAAACTACTAAAACAAATTCCACCCTACCATTACTGTACATATAGGCCAGCTGTAGCTCCACATACTTTAAGCATTCTACTTTTCTTAGCCTGCCATTGTATCTTTATTCACAATCTCAACTGCTGAAGGAAATCTTGAGTGGTTTACAAAGAAACCAACAATTAAAACAAAAGTAAAATATGTGTAACAATAAGAAATATGGCACTCTGTGTCAGGGAAAAAGCAATGTCATATAACAGTCAACAAGCAGAGTTAAACATCCTATTCTAGTTTTTTTGTGAACAGCCAGGTCTCCATAGCTTTCATAAAACCAGCAGTCTGGGATCATGAGAGTCACAGAAGAATGCAACAAAAGGACAAAAGTGGGTACAAATACCCTCTCCAGCATCTTACAAGATGCCATTGCTTTGCTGAAAGGACTGAGAGCAAACCTTCTTGTACCTTACTATGGAGGAAGAAGCAATCATAAATTAATAATATGGAATAATGAGTCACTAAACCATACCAAAATGATTTTCAAATTGTATCTATAAGTCAACTGGCAACCAATGAAGCTTATACAATTGGCAAGTCACATGGGCAAATTTAGTGTACCAATGAATATTTATTCTGACCAGCTGTGACTTCCAAATAGGGTTCAAGGATAGCTCCAGATATTGTGCATTGCAGTGTTCCAATACTGAGCTCCAAAAGACAGGTTGGAAATGATGACAGTTGCTTTGTCCAGAAAAGGACATAACTGACATACCAGATATATTTTTCCAAAGGGCCTCTTAATCATAGCTGCAATTTTCTTATTGAACTCGAGTCAATATTCCAGGAAAAGTTCTTGACTTACAATTCATTTAGTGACTGTTCAAAGTTACAAGGGCATAAAAAGTGACCTATGACTCCTAACCTTAACACAACAACATATTTGGGGGCAAGGCACATTGATGGATTTGTGAGGCTAATTAACACAATACTACAGCCACCTAGAGGTTTCCTCTTCAGAAGAAGATATTTGACTCCCCGAGAAGAACTTTTTTCTGAGAAATCTGAGGCTAACCACACGTACCTCATCCTTTGAAAGGGGACATCACCTAATCTATCTCCTCAAGATGTAAGAGATTCCCTTCTGATTTTGAGGAAATAAACTCAAATTTATCATCTATTTGAAAATGGGGGGAAATTTCCTGTCACAGAGTACAATGTGTTAACCTAAAATATACTTCAATTATTTTACCCTCTCCCCCTCCCCCCTCCCCACAAGTTTCAGTGGATTCAGGTAGCATACTGTAAATAATTATGTTCATTCTTTCATTTTTTAAAGTTATATTTCTGGATATTAGAAAAGACAGAATCTTGAATAATTCATTTTCTCACAAGGAAACTAAAGTAACATTAGGTCAACAATACCAGCTTTTAGGAAATAGCTGAAAAGCTATACTGATTCCTTGAAAATGTATGAAAAGGAGAGTATTCTACTTTTGTAGCATCAGGAGTCAGTACTTATCAAAATTACATGATTATAACTTTGATGAGACGAAAGGTCTTTCTCTAAAACAGTAGTATTCAATTAATAGTAGATAAATACAAGATAAATTTATCATAACATACTGCCTGTCAAAGATACAAGCTGTAGAGATATTTGAAGGTGCACTTTGATCCAACAAAGCTTTGACTAAATTGTAAAATAAAGTCACAGATTGCAGCATGGACTTACTTTGAAGAAACAAATCAAACCATGTAAACCACTTTATAGACTTTTGAAGTTGTTTACAGTTTGGGGTACAGAGGCTCTTTTTTTAACTGCAACATATGAAAATTCAGGGGATGCTGAATTTGTGATGGACTCTCTGACACTGACATAAATAACCAATCTATTCATTTTAATAATTCATTAAAAAAAAGTTTGCGTATCAGAGCTCTTTTGGGAGGCAAAGTTAGCAGTGTTATAGGCTTTATTCTTTTTAAAAAATTCTAAACTACCTTAAAAACTCAACTTTTTATTTTTCAGCACTCTGAATACAGACTTTAAGCTGATCAATCTAGTATGGACTCTGGTATTTGACATTTAAATATTAACTTATTAAGACAAGTTTAAGTCCAAATATTGACTGTGGAAGTGTATTACAAATTACAAATGCTGCTTTTTCTATGCCAAATCTCCTATTTTCTGGCTTGCTTGTATTAATGCATCCTATTATCGAGGCATCTGCTAACTAACACAGACATAACCAAGTAATCAGGTGATGGTAGAGTCTTTTCCAGGAATGAAGGATCATGCCAACAAGTTATGCCAATTGTTGTGACACTGAGAAACTTCATCAGAAGCAGCCAAGAATTCAGGAATTATTCTTCACTGTCATGTCAACCCTGGCATCTCAGAAAAGCAAATTAAATCAATTTTTTTTAAGTCAAAGAGGAACACTTTTTTCATTGGTTCAGCATAATTTAGGTTCTTCACTGGACAACTGGGAGCGGGGAATCTTCTATCCTCTACTCATCTTGGCAATATGTGTCTCAGAGAATATCTGAAGATATTCAACTAAATCTGCACTGGAAACAGTATGCTCCATCCCATATTTGGGTAGACCAGGTTGTCCTGATAGACCAGTCTCATTGGGGAAAAAAACCACTGGTTTATTGTACCTTCATCTCAATCTAAGAGAAAGAGAGAAAATAATTAGATAGATAGATAGATAGATAGATAGATAGATAGATAGATAGATAGATAGATAGATAGATAGATAGATAAATAGACAGACAGACAGACAGACAGACAGACAGGAGAGAGAGAGAGAGATTTAAATGCTTTAATTTTCTATTATAATTAATGGATCAAAATAAATTTATCTTTAAATTACCAATATGCTTTGAATCATGCCTCCTTTGAACCTTATCTGAATTAATCAATTTGAACTAAATCAAAATTGATTCACACATATGCAACAAATGTATTGCAATAGAGTTGAAAAAATAAGTAAAGGGATTAAAATCTGCTGCAATCATGAGGGAATCTGCCAGAAAACATTTTTTTAAAAGCTGAAAGCTATCTAATTACAAAGGTCTGTAACAAGAAGTCAGAAGTGGAGGAAATAGGATTCTCCAAGATGCTAAAATAAATGGATGCAAAGATTACTAAGACACATCTTGTTCAGTGTTTGGAATCAGTAAGGAATTTAGAATTAAAAACTTTCAGCAAGATAATCAGAAATGAATTCTTGGAGTTAGAGGAGATGTATAAAATGCTGCAGAACTGCAGACGCATGTGCAGACAAAAAGAAAAAGACACAGAGATGGATATGGCAGAAGAGAAAAGAGAGGAATAGTTTAGCTTGTAGCAATAGTAAAAGGCGTTTTTTCTAGGAAGTGGTAACATGCAGATTTAAAGGATAAAAGATGAAACTTTAAGCTAATGGAAAGAGGAAGATTATGCATGAGTTATCAAAAATTGAAGGGGAGCATGCTTAAGATTTCTCCTCCTGCATTACTTTTACCACCATCCAATTCCAATCTCTGCAACTAATAAGGGTAGCTAGAAACTTGGCCAATGAAGAGAAAGAGTGGCATTGTCAGATCCCTAAAAGTGATACTGCCATTCAATTGGGAGGAGGGAAGCCTCAGAGTTAAATCATTAGCTACATCTGAAACAACTGAGTTTTACAACTTTACAACTGGTTTCCTGTCACCGGGAGACTGAAGGTCCCAACATCGCTGGAGGGATGTTTATGGTAGCCATGTGGGATATATAACTTTGATATCTAACTAGAGATAGCCATGGGAATGTGTGCTTTATTGACTCCCAGGGCAGAAGAGTTAAGGAAGCATCTTCACACTTGTGTATCGGTCAGAATCTGCATTCGGACAAAGGGGAGGGGTCATTATTAGCTTAATCCCATTTGCATGTCCTAAAGGTTTTCAGATGCTGCTTTGCTTCTAATGGTTTCCATCCTGCTTGATTAAAGTTTCCTTTTGAAATAATCCGTTTCAAGAGTCTTTACTTTCTCAATTTAGGCGAGGAGCCATTACATAAAGCAGCATATCTCTGCAAAGTGGTCAACCAGGAGAGAAACATTTTTACTCTACCAAGAGGACCCAGCAAGCCATGTCTGAGCATAACAGTGAACGAGGGGAAACTGACTCCTGGAGGGAGATGGAAACCCCTCCACAACCAGAGACCTGCTCCTTGTATCCTGCAGAGAACAGAGTGAGCTTGGAGGACCCCAAAAAGCCCCGTTGGTCAATCAGAATCAGGACGAAAGATGGCTGGGAAGGGAAGACCAGGAGAGTCACTCTTACCCGAGATAGCCAAAAACCAGGGTGGAAATTGGAGTTAGAAGCCCCCTCTGACCAGGATAATCTAAATGAAGCTGCACTGAGAGAGGATCCTCTGAAGAGGCATGTAACCCAGTTGGTGATGGAAATTTTGGAAAATCTCAACATCCGGGGGGAATTAGACCGGCAACCGAGAAGTGTTGGAAGGGCGGCAAACGGATGGTCCCTGCTGATCAAGTTGAGTAGTAGCAACAGTAGCAACAGCTAGGAACCCAGAAAATCCTCCCCCCCCCCAGTTGGTGCATGGGTTGGGGGCCACTCCGAACCAACCCCGAAACCTGCAGTTAGAAAGGAAAACTCCTTCCCTGGGGGTAAAATTTGATGGGAACCTGAAAAAAATGGGATTCTTTGTGGCACATGTGCTCACTTACACGCAAGAATATGGGTGTGATTTTCGAACCCAAGGAGCCTGAGTGTGAGTGGTCACCCTATCCCTGGAAGGAGCCGCTGGCAGATGGATGGTGAGTTTACATGATGCTGATGCACTAGAACTGTGGGACTTTGATCAGTTCATGATGGCCCTGCAACAACGTTTCGAGGACCCCGTCACAGACTGCAAAGCACGCAACCACATTAAAGTTGTGAAGCAGGGACTCCGGCCAGTGGCAGAGTATACCAAAGAATTCCGAGACCTGGAATGGCATGTGAACTGGTGATGATACCAGATGATATCCTGGCAAGCTGGTTCAAGGTTGGGCTGAGTGATGAACTCTACAATGTTTGTGTGGCCCGAGGTGCCCCAACCCATCTACATGAGTGGTATCTTATTGATGAAGAGGCAGAGATGGACATGGCCAGAAATCAGTATTGGGCAGGATGAATGTGGAAGAAATCCCCACCTCAATGGAAACAAGAACTGTTTAAACCACAAATGACACCTTCTCTGAAAACCTTAGTCTGTTTCAAGAGTGGAAAAGAGGGGCACCGAGCTGCAGAATGCCATTCTCAGGCACTAACTAAGAAACCAGATCGCCCATTTGGGGGAAAACCTACGAAACCTGGCCAGCGTGGAAAGGAGATGGCCCTGAGGAGCAGGAGACCGTAAAATTTCCACCACCCCTTCTTTGAGGAGGAAACCCCAGCTTCGCAGCAGGAGGAACCATACTCATCTGAAAGAGATCCAGAGGATGAACCACTGGTAAGCAAACCAATTAAACCACTTACCTTGCCCCTGAGACTATTTATCCCAAACTGGGAGAGGGGGATGAAAATCTCAGCTTTAGTGGGCTCGGGGTGCACCCACTGTTTGATCAGCCCAATCCTGGTAAGGAAGTTGAGGATTAATGTAAGGAAACTGAAAAGCCCCATAGCTTTTTGCCAACTAGATGGGTCAATAGCAGGGGGGGAGCCAGCTTCATTTGCCAATGAGCCTCTACAGATAGGCATCGGAAACCACAAGGAAATGCTTACATTTATAGTGGTGCCTGGCATGGAATGGCCACTAGTTCTGGGTCTTGCATGGCTGAAAAAAATGGAACCCCAAAATTAATTGGAAGCAAGGCACCATAAGAGTGCAGATACATGTGACTTTTGCTGAGAATCCAGACAGAGAAACTGAGGGGGCAGAGCACCTAGAAACAGCAACGCCTGCTTACACTATGCCAACCCAGGGCATACCCAAAGAATATAAGGACTTGGCTGAGTTTTTTAGTGAAAAAGCATCTGATGAGCTTCCACCTCACTGCTCCACTGACTGTGCGATAGAAATCCTACCCGGAGCCAAACTCCCTAAACCCAAGATGTATAGCATGTCTCCAAGGGAGCTGGAAGAACTGAAGGCATTCATTGAAAAAAAATCTAGCAAGGGGTTTCATTGAACCAGCCCGATCAAAAGTTGCAGCCCCAGTGTTGTTAGAGAGAAAAATGATGGCTCCAAATGCTTATGTATTGATTTTAGAAATTTAAATTCAATCAGTATGGCAAATGTATATCCTCTCCCACTCATGAAGGATATGCTAGCACACGTAGCCAAAGGGAGAATTTTTTCAAAGTTGGATTTAAGGGAGGCTTACTATTGTATCAGGATTAAGGAGGGAGATGAATGGAAAATGGCATTTAACACCCCTCTTGGATGCTATCAATTCAAAGTACTACCATTTGGGCTACAAGTGGCCCATGCAGTATTTATGCAATTAATAAACGAAGTGTTCTGGGAGCATCTATATAAGGGCTGCATAGTTTATATTGATGACATTTTATTATATTCTGAGACCAAACTAGTCCAGGAGGTTCTGAAGAAACTTCACTCTGCAAACCTTATGCTAAACTCTCCAAATGCAAATTCTACCAAGAAAAAAATTGATTACTTAGGATACTGCATTTCACACCAGGGCATAGAAATGGATCCTTCGAAAGTGTAATCGGTACTTGACTGGGAACCACCCAGAACACGCAAATAGTTGCAAAGCTTCCTGGGATTTGCAAACTTTTACCAACAGTTTATCCCTGCTTTCACCCAAATTGCTTTCCCCATCATCAAGCTCTTAAAAACAAAGGGGGAGGGAAACCTGAAACCAAAGCAGCCTTTGAACTGGACAATGGAATGCCAAGTGGCATTTGAAAAACTT
Source organism: Thamnophis elegans (assembly GCF_009769535.1). Taxonomy (NCBI): domain Eukaryota; kingdom Metazoa; phylum Chordata; class Lepidosauria; order Squamata; family Natricidae; genus Thamnophis; species Thamnophis elegans. The sequence goes on along the minus strand of NC_045547.1, from coordinate 41,781,509 downwards.
AAAAGGCTGTTTTCAGCAGAACCGATCCTAAAACACCCGGACACAGAGAAACCGTTCGTCATACAAGCAGATGCTAGCGATGTGGTGATAGGAGCCATCTTACTTCAGAAAAATGAGAAAGACCAATTACAACCATGCACTTACACATCCAAAAAATTGAATGAATCTGAGTAAAGGTGGGCCATTTGGGAGAAAGAGGCTTATGCAGTTCGATGGGCTCTTTTAACCTGGAGACATTTCCTAGAGGGGAGTAAGATCCCTTTTGAAGTCTGGACGGATCATAAAAACTTAGAAGCCCTAAAGACCCCAAGGAAACTCTCTCCAAAACAAGTACAATGGGCTCAGTACTTTAAAAGGTTTGAATTTATGCTCAGAATACCTCCCAGGGGGAAAACATTTCCTGGCAGATGCACTATCCAGGAAACCGCAATACAATAGTATGAAGCCAAACTTAATCAAACCCATGATACAAGACAATCAACTAGCTGCTAGAGTAACCACCAGATCCCAAGGAAAACAAGACACTCTGAAGGACAATGACACCACCCAAACTTTTAAACAAGCTTTAACCACCAACGAATGGTTTTTGAGCCACAAAGACAGCTGTCTGATGAAACTAAGGTAACCTAGCTTGGGTGGGAGGGAAGTTGTATGTTCCAGCCAGCCAAAGACTGTACTTAATGGAAAGGTGCCACGACTCCAAACTAGCAGCAAACTTTGGTTTGTAAAAACTTTACATCTAATTAAAAGGCAATTTTGGTGGCCATCACTAAAAAAGGGACATAGAGAGCTATGTAGCCAGCTGTCCAATTTGTGCGGCAGCCAAAAGACGCCAAGGCAAAATGCCAGGACTGTTACTGAAGGTAGCCGAGCCCTCAGCACCCTGGAAGCAGATAGCTATGGATTTTATTGTTGAACTACCAGAAAGCACAGGGAATACTGTCATTTGGGTCGTAACAGACTTGTTTTCAAAACAGAGACATTTTATACCGTGCCAAAAGATCCCAACTGCCAAAAGTCTAGCCAAGTTATTCCTGATACACATTTATCACCTTCATGGAGCCCCGCAGAGAATCATCTCTGACAGAGGGGTCCAATTCACCTCAAAATTTTGGGGGGCATTCTTAAATTTACTGGGCACCACCCAAGGACTGAGCTCCAGTCACCATCCGTGCACCAATGGTCAACTGAAAATCGGAACATGGTTCTAGAACAATAACTAAGATGTTTTATTAATTTTCAACAAGACAACTGGGTTGATCCTTTACCTTTTGCAGAAGTGGCCTTTAATAATGCTGTGCACTCAAGCTCTGGGTTCACCCCTTTTAAAGTAGCAATAGGCCAGGATTTCAACCCCATGCCTGAACTACCCACAGAAGAACCCACTATCCCCTCACTAAAAGAATGGATAGACAACCTACAAAACACATGGCCAGTGGTTAGATTAGCGTTACAGGAAGCTAGAGAGGCTTTCAAAATTCAAGCTGACAAAAAAAGTGTAGATCCCAAACCATTCCATGTTGGAGATAGAGTATACCTATCAACAAAATTCCTGAAGTCGTGCAACCATCAAAGAAATTAGGGCCACATTTCATCGGACCTTTCCTCATCACCAAAGTTATCAACCCAGTAACAGTAGAATTACTCCTGCCAAAGTCACTCAGGAAAGTCCATCCAATGTTTCACATTTGTTTACTCAAATGAGAAGTAATCTCACAACTCAAACCACATGCACCTACACCTCCTGTTCCTATCGTGATAGAAGGCGAACAACATTTTGAAATTAAGGAAATCCTGGACTCTAGGACCCACAGGGGGAAAACTCAATACTTAGTTGCTTGGAAGCATTTACCTTCAGCCCAAAATGAATGGGTAGAGAAACACCACGTTAGGGCCCCTGCCCTATTGAAAAAAATTCACTCCCAATACCCTGACAAACCTTGTTAAAATACTATGATGCAATTTCTTTTCCTATTTTTTCACAGGTGAATCTCTCCTTTTTCTAAAGAATGGCAGCATGTCAGATAGTGATTTAGTGATACTGCCATTCAATTGGGAGGAAGGGAGCCTCAGAGTTAAATCATTAGCTACATCTGAAACAACTGAGTTTTACAACTTTACAACTGGTATCCTGTCACCTGAAGGTCCCAACATCCCTGGAGGGATGTTTATGGTAGCCATGTGGGATATATAACTTTGATGTCTAACTAGAGATAGCCATGGGAACATGTGCTTTATTGACTCCCAGGGCAGAAGAGTTAAGGAAGCATCTTCACACTTGTACATTGGTCAGAATCTGCATTTGGACAAAGGGGAGGGATCACTATCAACTTAATCCCATTTGCATGGCCTAAAGGTTTTCAGGTGCTGCTTTGCTTCTAATGGTTTCCATCCTGCTTGATTAAAGGTTCCTTTTGAAATAATCCGTTTCAAGAGTCTTTACTTTCTCAAGATAGGAGAGGAGCCATTACAGGCATTATGATAAAATGACCACAGTGACAATTACCTAGTGAATTGACTTGCAGATGGCAGGAGAATCAGGACATGGAATGCTGACAGAAGAAGAAAATTCAGATAACCAGGATGAAGGAAATCCAAATCAGAAGGAAAGATCAAACAATCCGGAAACAGAGGGAGAGAAAATGATAGGTATAATAGGCTGGTGTGGCTAGTTTTAGCAAGAGAAACCCTATCTTGTTTTTTTTTAAGTTATTTTACTCCCTTCTGTTTTAAATGTTACTTCCATTGGCCCATCCTCCTCCTCTGCAAATTCCCACAACTGTGGTGTTGTTGTCATTATCAAAAAACCACATATCATGCTGACCTAGAACAGTCTTTAATTCAAGGCTGTCTCCTTTTTCTTGTAGATAAATTACAGAAAGTATTAACTCCTTTTTCTGTTGGTAACTTAACTAGAAGATTTTGCACATTCATCTACTGTTTTATCAGGACCAGAAGGACAGGGAGTTGAAATCTTTTAGTAATAAAATCACATTTTGGTTGAACAATCTTCAACTAGGCATGTAGATAAACCACTTGTTGCTTATTGCTTGTCAATGATCACATGGTACTGCTTTTATAAGTGCTATTGTTAATTTGTATCTCTATGTATATTAAGGCCTCTCAATTTGTGCCTTGGGTCCTGAGAGCACCTCTGTTGCTGTACAGAATAAACTGGTTACAATTTTCTGTCTTGTGTGATAATTAATTCCTTTGCACCAGATAATGACCTCAGCATATGATTGGGCCAATTCACAATTTGGCCAAGAGAGGAGACTGTTCAGTCTCTGGTGTATGAATACACTCTAAACACTCTACAGCTCTAAACAAATACAGGAGACAAGGAGAGTCTTCCCACTGAGTTGAATAGCTTAGTGTGGCTGAAAGTTATTTTGTAGTTGTATGGTATTATCTGTATTTGTTATTACATTATTGCAAGTAATAAGATAAAGTCATTCTTAATTATGGACATTCCTCGACTTACTGGGAACAACAGAGGCCAACATTTCTTTAAGTGAGAGATTTATTAAGTGAATTGTTTTGGCCCATTTTACGACCTTTCTTGCCACAGTTGTCAAGCGAATCACTGCAGTTAAGTTAGCAACCAAGTTGTTAAGTGAATCTGGCTTCCCCATTGACTTTGCTTGTCAGAAGGTTGCAAAAGGTGATCATATGACCTTGGGACACAGCAAGTCATAAATATGAGCCAGCTGCAAAGCACCTGAAGTTTAATCATATGATCATGGGGATGCTGCAAAGGGCGAAACTATGAAAAACAGTCATAAGTCACATTTTTCAGTGCTGTGGTATCCTTAAACACTTACTAAATGAATTGTAAGTTGAGGACGAACTGTATTCAGAATAAGTGAAATGCATTTGCTGTTTTCTGAAGACTTTCTTTTGAATGATATATTCTATGTTTTCATTGTATTTCATTGTTCCATTTTTAAATCACCTAAAATCATACATAAAAATAAAATATAAATATTTTACCAAGACAAAGTCCATTCAGAAGGCAGAATCCTATAGATCAGCTTTTCACATATTTTGCTCTCTTGGTATTTTAGGTTTTCATTTCCAGGTCACATTGGCTTAGAATTGTGGAAGCAGACATCTAAAACAACGAGGTAATGCCAGATTGGAGAAAGCTGCTTTATTATCTTTTATTATTTATTATTTATTTTAGAAAATAACTGAAAAATAATACCTGCAAACTTTAAAATACTGAACAATTTATCATGTTACCTCGCCTCTATTAATTGTGTGTTTATTCTTCAAATCATATTATAATCCACCTGGGAACCAACTCCAATAGAGAATAAGGGGTGGGGGTTGACCATTATTCCTGTATGGAAGTAGTTTATGATGTGGAAAAATAATCAGGGATAATGCCCATTTGCAGCTCAAAGTGGTACAGGCAAAAAGATTTCATAGCCTACTGGTTGCTTTTCTTTATGGTTCTATTTCTGTTGAGTAAACCATAGTAAATCTAAATCAATAGTGAATTTAATCTGTCACACTGAACATAAACATATTCATTTAATAAATAGCACTTCTTCAAGAAGAGGAAAAATAGATCACTTTAGCAAAGTGTTACATGTGTACCTTTTCTTTAAAAAAATTAAAATGTAGAAAATATGTTTTTTCTAAATGTGTGTGGTTTTAAATTATGAAACACACAGTTTAATGTTATACAACTGCAAATATAAGCCCACATTCAACTGAAATGATCACTTCTTAGTGCTGTTATCAATATACAGTATATAATTTAGAGCTCAAAACAAAACTTTCTCTAAATATATTTAGACAAGCAATTCAATACACAAAATTGCTTTGAAAATCAGACACAACTGTGATGTAAAGTAATGTATTATTCAAAATATGTGTCCACTTATTTGTAAATAAAAATAGCAAGAAATGTGGCATTTTTTTCCGAATTGAAATCTTGGACTCAATACATAGGAACTACCAATTTTAAACAGGGCACCTAAATTTATAGAGTTCTTCTCTACTTTATTTTGACATTGATTCAACTAATTCAGGTCTACTGGTGAACTTTTCAGAATAGTATCAGGGTCAATTATAATGAGCTTCTTATTAGGGTGTAGAAAGTATTTTGCATCATAATTAGGTTTCTTTGCAGTCACCCTAATTAGCAACTCATTGTATTAAGAAGTCAGGTTTACAAGCAAATCACCTGACAGATCTGATCAAAATACTACTACAGTAGTAATACTATGACTCAGTAATGGCTGTGTTGACATAACAAACCTAACAATAATCTAACCAAACATATTACTGGAGGTTTCAATTTAGCAGAAGCCCATATCAGTAAAAATCTCCTACATATAAGTTTAATGCAAAAAACATAAAATAAATATTATGGGGTTTCAGTGGTTAAAGACCTATCAATTGAAGATAATCTCATTCTGAGAAATGCCCTTGTTTACTTCATTCTGCAGTGAAAGGACAGATCCAGAAGTGCAAGTTATAAAGAAAGAACATCATTTTTAGAATCCCAGTTGGGACACACATCTCATACAACTAGTAAGAATTGAATATTAAAGGTAGGTGGGTTTTGTTTTTTTTTGTTTTTTTTGAGTGACTGGGAAAAATATACACCGGCAAACCCAAAAAAACAAATCTGTGTTATTTACAACTAGTTTGCTGATAATCTGGAAAGCCTTGTTTGGAATAACTTTCAATTTCTTCAGGCATATTCCACTGTACATTGTACTCGATCTCCCCAATTATGAATTCTATTTGTACATAATAGATGCACTAGAATTTTAAACATATATGGTATTTTGCAAATCCTCGTTAAAGAGGAAGGGAAGGAGGGAGGAAGGGAAGGAGGGAGGGAGGGAGGGAGGGAGGGAGGAAGGAAGGAAGGAAGGAAGGAAGGAAGGAAGGAAGCTCAGTTCTACTATGATGGTTAGCTGCGGGATTATTTTGATAAAATTCATGACATGACAAGTCCCTCTGAGAAGAAACATCTTTCTTATAAAGGGCCCTGTGGGTAAACTAATCATGGATGTCACAGCCATTTGCAGTAAAATGTTGGGAAGAATTTGTAGAATATTAAGGTGACTTTTGAGTACCAAATTCACTATTTTTCAAAGAAAGCAACCTTGACCTTTAATGAAGGCATTAGGAGCAACTGAAGTCATTGTATTTTGATGGATTCAAGACATGAACTACAATTCAAACTGCTCTCTTAGAGAACAGTAATTTTGATCCTAACTGATGTAGCCAAAGAGAAATGGCAGTACTTTTCTAACTGATCTTTTCTCTTCAAACTATGATGACTGGGCGACTACATTTCAATAGTTTCAATACATTTAAAATTATTGCTTGCTACTTTTTAAAATTTATGCTGTTTATGACTTATTTATGGGACAAGTCATTTCTAGAAAAAAATGGGGAAATGATGGAAAAACGTTTTCCTTTGAATGCAAATTCTCAATTATATCTTAATGCAGCAATTACTTCAGGGTTTATAATTTTATTTTTAACTATTTGTCAGCCCTCAGGCTGCCATCCAGGGGGAACCTGTCCATCACCATGCCCGCTGGGCCATGCTTACACGCCACTAACGCTGCCACATTGATGTTTGCCTCTCTGATGTTGATTGAGCCTGTAGCTGCATGTGGCTCTTCTACTCGGGTGCAACTGCCTACTCTGATGTAACTCTTTTGCTCGGATTGCAGCTAACCAGGAAAGAGGCTATGATAACACTGAGTGGCGGGGTGGCTGAGGATGTGGGTCATGGTGATTGGTGCTAGTGGGTGGTGTCGTCTGTGTGGAGTTGTGGATGGAGCTGGATGGGGTAATTATATATATATAATATATAGTATATATATATAGATATATATATATATATATATATATATATATATATATATATATAATCTAAATAGATACCTTTCACCCTGGCTTGGCTGATAAGGAGTTGAGCTCTGTGGCTTAGTGGTTAACACATCTGCCTAGATGCAATACAGCACAGGTTCGATTCCCAGTAGGGGTATGGCTAGCTGATGAGAGCTAAATAGCTTGAAATAGATCTATACTAGTCTCCCTTATTTATTTATCAGCACAAATACAACATATATATATGGGTGATGTTGTTAACTTGGTTAGAACTGGCTTGGATTTGATTACCTTTGTATCATTGTCATTTAGTGTTGGTTATCATGTAGTTTATTAGATAGAGATAAAAGTTTTTTACCGAACAAACTGAATCTCTGTTTGTATGCAACATGAATGCTGTAACGTGACAGTATTAGCATGTATATTGGGATGTCATAATTATGCATTTTCTTTACAGTTTTACCTTTAAATTTTTAGGCTACAATCTATTTTCACTTATTTACAATATGCCTCACTGAACTGAGTGGCATTTTCTTTGAATAAATAGGGAAAGATAACATTATTTTTTGCTTCTTTTTACTTCTACTACGTAATGTTCCAAACTTACTGAACTGAAAGGAAATCACGTGAATGCCAAACCTCTGCAGCTTTCCAATTGGCATATTAAAAAGTAGTCTGGTGGAATCTCAAAACCTAGTATGAGTTATGATAAAGCATCCTGGAAATAGCATGCCTATGATGTATTTATATCAACACAATTATATAAGATGATAAACCCTACAGTTTGGATACCTTTGGATTGCAAATTAAAGTGCTTAATTCCTTAGAGTAAACTCCACAACTCATAAATAGACACAGAACATACACTGGGAGACAAATGCATTTAATTTAATGTAGTAGATACATCTGTTGTTAGTGTCTCTGCCCATGGAATTTTTGTCCTAGGTCATTTCTATATTTTTAAAATGCATTCTTAGCATTCATTCCATTAACACCAAAGGTTCTGGTTCTAGCAAAGTTTAGCTATCTTTTGGTAATCTTAAAAAAACAAAACCTTACCACACTCCTAGGAGTTCTAGCACAAATACTTCAGGAATTTGCTTTTTTTTTTTGTGGGACTTCTCATTAACATTAATGTGAGAGGGATTTGTTGGCTTGCATTGGGTATAGAATTAATAACTATTAAAATAATTGGGTTCAAATTGTTTGAATAAATCCCAAATTTACTGCACAGTAGTTTTTTCAAATTTCATATAATGAGAAAAGAGGAGTTTTTCTAATGAAAAACACTGACAACAGTTGTAACCTCTTCTGTATACATTTGCAACTGTTATTCAGTTTGTGTTCTTAAAAACACCTCATTAGCATCTCCTGGCAGAAGTAAGCATACATACATTTCCACTTAGTAGTAACAACCATGAACCTTTCTCACCCAAAATCTGTACAGATGTGGCTCTGAGTTCATGAAGGACGTGATTTGTTAACATTGATTTTTCTGATTACTATGTGAGGTATGTATTCAATACTCTGCAGAATAAATTTATTTGGTGTAAAATTATCAGTGCTCCTTCCTTTTTCACCTCTTCCCTCATAATCTTACTGCTCATTTAATGGTGCTGATATCCTTTGTGTTTCTGTTTTATAGACTTAAGAGTTGATAGTTCAGCATGTATATTTTGAACCAGATCTCCCGGGTCTCGGATGAACTATATTGGCGTGTTTTGCTGGGAGTTGTAGTTCTTAAACCCTTATGTACCATGGCTTGAGAGAATAAGACTTGCAGTCAGTATATCAGAAGCTTTCAAGGTTGGCAAATTCTGGCAGAAGAGGAACCACACAGGAATATTAAAAATAGAAAGAAAATTGACATATTTTCCCTTATCTCTATTTTAACTTATATTTTATATTTCCATCCACTTAGTTTGTAGTCTTAACATTAAGAACAGTTATATAGAGATCTTAGTATTTTAAAATCATATGTGTTAGTAACACTAGCCTTTAGATATTTTTATAGGTTTCACTGAAACAGCAATATTTCTTATGGATATAATTGTAATGCTTTTCTTTGACAAAATGAAGATGTATGAAAAAATAAAATGATGACAAATCTTGATGAACATAACTTTCACTGGCTAGAGAGAAGCTTCTCATCATGAAACCATTGAGGACTCCAAGGAATCATCATTTAAACATAGCCAGTTTATTGTCATTCTCTCTTCCTGTAGCATAGCTCCAGCTGTAGAAAGTTTGGAGGGATTTTGAGCCAATTTGGCTTGATTCTAGTTGTTCCAGATATAACTTCATGGATCTTAGTCCAGCTGACATTATTCAGAAGACCCCTTGCCAGTTCAGTAATGGAGAAATAGAAAGAAGGTGCTAAGTTTTGAGTCTACTATTTCAGGCATAATGAGTCTAATTTGAATGCTGCTAAATATTTTTTCCTACATAGATTTTCTAGTGACATAATTACTTGTGATTTGTTACATCCAGGGACGTGCACTCACTAGAGGCAGGGGGAGGTGGGGCCTCACCAGTTTCCTGAAGAAAAAGAAAGAATTTTAAGATTTTTTAAAAATAATTAAAGCCAGCTAGTTGCTACCAGAGTCAAGTCACAGTGACTTGGAGTCTGCTTAGTGCTAACTGTAGGGGGAGGCCAGAGAACTATGGGCCTCCTTTGCCTAAGGAATTTTTCACCTTTTAACAGTTACGCAAGGGTTTAAAAGCAAAAAAATAACTATGACAAATGATGGCCCATAGTTCTCGGGCCTCTTCCTGAAGAGGGCACGTGGTGGCTCTAGGAGCCACTATCCTAGCCTGCCTGGCCCTGGAGCCTGGCTAGACCAAATCTGGAATTTTGGCGCAGCTGGAAGGTATGTGGGTCAGAGGGACGGGGCAGGGGGGAGGGGAGGAATTCAATTTATTTGTAATGTAATTGTAATTTGTTTTTTATTGTGTGTGGTGTGTGTGGTGTGTGTGTTTTAATTTTTTAAAGTGCCTTCCGGGCTGAGTGAAGCAACAAACCTTCGGACAGGAAAGCATAGCTTGTTAGAGAAGTAGATTTTAAGGGAGGTTTGAAACAATAGCAATCTTACAAGCTTAAAGTTGGCACATTAATACAAAGTTCATGTACAGGCTCCAAGCCATCTTGTTTCATTCCATATTCAACATAACAGCTAGGAAAAGTTGTTAGATCAAATCAGAGAAAGAACAGACTTTCTGTGGTCTGAATGGATTTGTACTTGAAACTCCTGTTAATAAAGGATCGTGATGTGCATTTTGAAGGCCAAAACTGCTTCAGATCAGCTGCAGCTTGGGAAAGCCAGGGCTTGTGAGTTTGCCACCATGTGTGTGTGTGTGTGTGTGTTTCGCGTCGGGGCAGCGCAAACACAGAGTCTGACCCTCCGACAACCTAGCTGGAAAAGGATGGGGGGGAGCGGAAAAACCAAGAGGCGGTTTGAGCCCAATCTAACAGGTTGTGGGGATGAGGAGGAGAGTCGCCTGTTCCTTTAATTTGCTCTGTTTCCTCCCCGCTCAATAATTGGAAAAACCGCATCTTCACAAGCCAGGACCACGTGGTTCTCTTGGTGAGAAAGAGAGAGGGAGAGAGAGGAGGGCGCCTTTGGAAAGGGGGCTGCTGACCGCAGAAATCCTCCCTCCCATCTCTCAGGTCTCTTTCCCCATCCCATCCCTCCGCTTCCCCCAAATCCACCCTCTGCCTCGCCAAGCCGCCGCGATGTCCTCAGAGAAAACAGGTGAAGAAGCGCCCTGGAGGCATGGGGGGGGCGGAGTGGGAAAAACACCTGGGGGAAGGGAATCGTGCGTGCCTGCATGTGCCATGGAAGACCCCCATCTCCACCCACCCTCTCCAAGCGAAAGGGATAAGGCTTGACCAAGTGGGAGGAGCGAGGGGTGTTTTGGCCAGATCTGGAGCAGGAAAGTTTTTGGGTGGGTGCGAGGGCAAAGTTGCAGTCTTTGGGAAGGGGGTGGGATGTGGTGAGGGAGGGAGGGAAAGAAGAGCCGTGTTTTTTCTTTCTCTCTTTCTCTCCGCCTCACCGGCAATGAAGGTCACTGCACATCACTGGTTACATCATAGATTAACAGTGTTTAATCTGAAAAAGGAAATGATTTAGGTGATTAGTAATGCAAAGAGTAGACATTTATATTTAGCAAAAGATCTGTTAGATATTTTAAGTTTACATGTTAAAACCACATTCTTCTAGCAATATTTTTCATAATTCTTATGTAAATGATGGCTATATTCAGACACATTCCAATCAATTCTTTTTTTTAATGATACATATCTGTTATCAAATAAGCAAAATGCCACAGTTTCTTAATACACATATGATGTTCTCCTGGAACTCCCACCTCTCATTTAAGAAGAGTTTTCTGAAGCAGATTTATTTTTTCTACTTATATCACTATTGTATGTATGAAGATATCTGTCTATAATTGAAATAGTAAAATCACATTCAAACTGCAACTGTTATATACAGTATTGCCAATTATTAATAGAATACTGAAGTCCAATGTTAATTTCTGTTTTCCTAAAAATGCCTGACGTTTGATCTGGGGAGATAAAAGATTAGGGATAGAGACCTAAGATATGAAGCCAACTGGGTGTCTTAGGGCTAGTCCTAAGAACAAGGCGATGGGAAACCATTTGCCTCCTACTCACCCCAAAAACACCCCCTGCATTGAGTTCCTGCATGATTTAACTGAAAATCCCTTATGATCATTCAGGCTTCTGCTTCAGGTCATTTTCCATGAAGAGAGAATAGAAAAGCATTTTAGTCATGTGGTTGTAAATGGACCCACTGTGTGACTGGACTTAATTATACAACCATTTTAATATGGTCCTTAAATGAGTTATCATGGTCATTAAGTGAATCACATGGTCATAAGTCTGAATCCAGTTTATCAAATGGGTGTTTTTGCTGGAAAACAGTAAAAATATTGCGAAATATGATCACAAGATCACAGTGCACATGCTTGTAAATGTAAGCTGGTTACCAAGTTCCAAAATATAATCTTGTGAATATGGGAGTAGTGTGGCAGTTGTAATGTTGAGGACAGGTTGTAATTTTGGATGATGTCTAAATTACTGATTGTAAGTTGAAGACTACTTGTAGCATCAGCATGTGATTTTTGTCCTCCCGGAAGTCCCAGCCTCAAGGTAATCTTACACTGCTAGACGATGTGGCTGACTGAGTTCAGCCTTCAAAGAAGAGTGGGTCTATCCCTCCCCCTGGCCTAAATGAAAGGAAAGTTCAGATTAGTGATGTGAAAAACAAGTACATTCTGTGCCACTATGAAACTGATCCACCTCAACAAATATGTAGCCTGGACACTTATTACATGAATAAAAATCACTTTGTCATAGAAGAAGTGTGACCATTCCACTCCACTATTCAGAAGCAGATGCAACTTTCGACTTTTGTTTCGTACAGAAAAGGCAATATCCCGAACAAAACTTTTTAGGCTTTGAATGGTCAAGAAAGGATATAGAAGGTATTTTTTTTCCTATGAAACTGCTCAGTGGTCAAGGAATCTTAAGTCAGAAAAACGTGCTCTGCTTTTTGAGTAAATGAAAGGCAACCCTATATAAAATATAAAGTATTTGTACTGAATTGTATTTGTATTGTATAGAGTACAATAAAATAATTGATCCAGGAAGTTGCCATGTCATTACAAAGCAGTGCTCAACAAAGCACCGTTGGAATAATAGCTACATGCAGGTCTCAGTGAATTTATTGTTGTCAATGGGAAAAAAGTGAGATGAGGTGAGATGCCAATCTGCACAGTGTGATGGTATGATGTTTCTATGGATACTTTTAGCTGTTTAACTATCAATTTAATTGGCAGTAGTTACATTTGTGTTAAAAGAAAATCAGGCCAAAGGAAGAAACAATCTTATGTATTACCTAAAAAAATAAAGTAAATAAATGCCATGCTTATATTTTCAACTCTCTGCCAGACTATTCAATTCAATTCAATTCTCAGCACTCTCAGTATTTAGGAAGGTTATGTGACATCAGTCAATAGGAACTGTAGACTTTTAAGATGTAAGAATTTTCCATTCACACATGATCATCAGTAGGTTTTTCCTAATGGACAACAATCCTTTCTCTAAGGCAGGGGTGTCAAACTCACATTGTCACAGCAATGTCATGTGATGTATCGAGGTTTTTTTCTCCTTCGCTAAACCAGGTGGGGGGTGGGGCTAGCACATGACACATCTGGCCTATGGGCTGTGAGTTTGACACTCATGCTCTAAGGCTTTCTCCCTTATCTGCTCCTTTTAGAGCAAAGATGAATAATTAGATTGGTGGCATTTAAATAACAGACCATAATTACTTTGCTATTAAAAACAGATGAAGGAAGGATTCATTGCCTTCGGGTGGTTACCAGAGGTGGGTTCCTACTGGCCTGTTTTGGCCAAACCAGTAGTGGTATACCAGCCTGGGTAGCAGAACTGAGAGGAATCAAAGGAATCAAAGATCTTTATTATGGTCAAAGACCAGCAATGTACATTTGTCTTTACACTATATTAAAAATACTAACATTAAAATAATTAAAAGTATTTACATTAAAAGTGGATAATAACATTATGGTCCAAAGATTGTTAAAGGTATGTCCAAATAATTGGTACAAGATGGTACTATACTGTAGCCAATTTTTTTCTTATGAACATTGCAGCAGCACAGAACTTTGCCACTGCATACGTGGTAACGGGGTTAGTGTCCTGGAGGAGGAAGCCTAGATAAAAATTGTCTGCCCTCCCTGGCAATCTCTCTAATAAGGGGAGAATATGCAGACCTACAAGCTCTGTATAGCTCGCAGTGTAATAGTACATGTGAATTATCTTCCACTTCTCCTTTACCACATATACAAACACGTTCGGCTATAGGTGTTCTCTTATACCTGCCCTGGAGGAGTGCTGAAGGAAGAATGTTAAATCTGGCTCTGAAGAAAGCTATTCTTTGTTTTGGAGAGATCAGGTCATTTAGATATCTTGCCGATTCCCACACACCCCGTTTGATTCTGTCCCTGCTGTGGAAAGGCAACCTATTTAGTTCTTCTTGAAACTCCATGTCCCTCATTCTATTAATTACTACTTGCTTTGCTTGCTCAAAGCCCAGGGACATTAAGAATAATGGTGAAAGCCCATAAGAGCCTAGCTTGTGATCAATTGCTTGTTTCCAGGGGGAAGGGAAATTGTCAGTCAACACTAGTGGGGACAGTCCCTCTGGAAAGAAATGCATTTTAAGCCAATAAATGACCATCATCTTCCAGGCTCTTACTTGAATTTGAGGCATGCCTGTCTCAATTCTTAACTGGGCATTTGGAGTTCCATTGGGAGCAGCTAAGATGGCTTGCAGGAATTTTGTTTGAATGGTTTCTAACAAGTCTCTCTTTGCAAGGATTCCTGTTTGTGCCCTGCAAAGAATTTGTGCCAATGTTTTGGCCTCAAAAAGTTTTAAGGTAGCAGGTACTAACTGACCTACACCTGTATAAAAGAAATGTTTGATTGCATTTGCGGACCTAATGGCTACTTGAAATGTGTGATCCAGGTGTGCCTTCCATGTCCCTAGCGAGTGGAAAACCACACCAAGGTATCTAAATGTTCTAACCTGTTCCAAACTATATCCTTCTATTTGCCAGGAGTATTGGCTTGGTCTTTTAGCAAAAACTAAAATTTTTGATTTATCGGAGTTAAGGACCAGCTTGTTCTGCCTGCAATAGCCGAGCGTTGCCCTAATTGCTCTCTTCAGTCCTATGAGGGTTTGTGAAATGATATCAGCGTCATCAGCATATAAGAGAATTGGCACTTTGCGTTGTGCTAGTATTGGAGGATGGAAATCAGGGTTCTGTAAAAGATCAATCAGGGGATTAATATAGAAGTTGAAGAGGGAGGGGGACAGGATACAACCCTGCTGTACCCCTTTTTGTACCCTTACTGAGCCAGTTAAACTCTCTTGGGGATTGCACCTCACTTTCAGGGTGGAATTGGCATACAATTTTTGTATGAGGAAGAGGAGGCATTTATCGATAGTGGTGCATTTTAACTTCTCCCAGAGGGTGATCCTGGATATTGAATCGAAGGCCTGTTTAAAATCCAGAGGGGCCACAAAAAGAGGATTTTTTTATGTGTGTATTTTTGTACTAAATGGTGGAGTACCAAGATATGATCCACCGTTGATCTTCCTTCTCTAAAAGCAGAACTGAGAGCAACTCAGGCTGGACATGCCTCGAAACTGGTTCCCCGGTCGCCACCATTGCCGCCATCTTGTTTTTGATTTCTGTGCATGTACAGAACAATTTCCATTGAACTGTGCATGTGCGTACAGAGCGTGCACAAGCGAACCAGCAGTAACACCGGTCAGAACCCACCCTGGTGCTTACCCTTCAAAACAGATTTTTCTTATGTCCTCTTCTTCAGTAAATTGTCTTTCAGTAATTCTATCTGAAATCACATACACACACTGCACAGTCTGTTCATACTTCAGTTCTGAACCAGTAATCTGACTCAGAGTTAGGAATACAAAGTTTGGTTGTTTGGGATATGTTGTCTTGTTCAAAGGCTGTATTTCTTTCCACATGATTATACTCCCCCCTCCAATCAAATATAATAACCCAGCTCAAAAAAAAAATCGTGTGGAATCTTGTCTTCATTTTAAAACAAATATGCTATAAACTGAGTTGTGATATTAATAGCAAATAGTCTAAGAATTGGGATAAGGCAACTGTTTGAAGGCTAGAAGCAAGGTGGTTTTTAAGTGAGTTGCACTCAATTTTACCTCCTGTTTTGACATTGTTGTAAGGTGAATAGTGTGGTTGTGAAGTGAACATGTGGTCATTAAGTGAATCCAGCTTACTCCATTGACTTTGCTTGCCAGAAGCTGGGTGGGAAGATCACAAATTATGATCACATGACCCCGGGACATTGCAACCAAATATTTTGAACAGTCACTGTGAACAGTCACCGCTAATAAGTTGAGAAGTTGAGAACCATATATTAGAGCATCAAGACCAAACTCATAGATGAAGAAGGCAAAATGAAAAATAAAAGAAAAAGACTTATAAATTGAGGAAGGAAGCTAGTAATGCAGGTGGTATTCTAATTAATCCTTGCAGTCCATATAAAATACCTATATGGAAATGTATTTATTCATTTAAATGTGAAGGCCACCCAACTGCTCAATGTGTCTTGGCAGCTTATAAAAAAAATAAGATATATATTAAAGAAAACAGCTGACCACTATAGCAAACTCCTAATCTTAATTTTAACAAAACCAAATTAACTATATTGGGCTATACAAAGATCTGGGATTCATAATGAGAAATCAATAAAATAATTTCTCAATTGAAAAGTTGCAAAGCCCCAATAAATATAAGACTGCCAGAATAATTGAAAATAAAGTCTGATTGATGGACCTCTAGATTAGCCCCTGAGCAGCTAACAACATTTAAAACCATTATAAAAATATCATGCACTTAATCAGCAGCCAAGGTTAAAAACAAAATACAAAACAGAACAACAGATCAACAAATCAAGATAACCATAGGACAGACTTTAACATACATCTGAGTCCCCAAGCCCAATGATAAATCCATGTCATTTGAGTCATTCTTCTAATCAGGACTTAACCATCTTTCTTCTCCAAGACCTAACTTGAACAACCACTGTGAAGATTGCAAAGTTTCTAGCCATATTGTGATTATATTTTTTAGAATATTTTTTCTGCACTTTATGTTTTGCACTTGTGCTTTATTGGTCTTGGATCATAAATGAGTGGAAAAATAAATTCTGTAAGGAATTTTTAAAGAACATTTGTAATTCATCTATGAGTTTGGAATGTGTTAGAAATAGGGACAAAGAGGGAAATATGACAAGATGTATATTACAGCATTGCTTCCAATCTTATAAGGAGCACAGCTTACTATGATGTCATAGGCAAAGAAATCTTCCCAGGGGAAGAAATCCAGTTCTTACTCTACCTGCAGTGACCATAGTGAAAACAAATTCTAAATGATGTCAGGTGACTTACATTTGCTTCAATGAACAATATTATACCAGAGCAGTAATGAACAGCACACTTTGCCTTGATAGACCATATCACATCTCCTTGAGGTTTGTGGTGCCTACCTGTCACCTACAAAAGCCAGAAGATACTTATGTGCAGGTATTGTATTTGCACTTTGGAAAGAAGTGCTTAGAAAGATGAGCGGATAATGTTTCTTTACAACTCTCCTCATTGTTCTCCAGCAGTGCTCACCAAAACTGCTAGAGTTTTGGTGAAACACTTTCTTCAAAGTGAAGGAAAAAGGAATGGTTTCTTCACATTGCTGCTCTCTTAAACCCAAGAAGGCACATGGCTTCACACAATAGTTTGGAAAAGTTGCTATTCTCCAGCTTTCATCAAAACAAAACAATCCATTAGTGATGTGAACAATTCAACTAAATGTTTTCTTCCAATTCAGGGATTCTGTTAAATAGGAACTTGGGCTGTAGTTTTTTCTGTTTTGTGCACTCAAACCGGACAAGTTAATAGCAGGAACCAGATGATAAATGCTAAGCATTTATTTGAATTAATTAACCACATTAGCAAGGACTGGTGTTACAATTTAAAATGTAATGTGTGATTCTCAACACATTAGCCAACCAAGAAATTTACAGCAGTAAAAATAGATGAGTAGTCATTTTGAACATGACCCAAAAAAGCATCATTATCTGTCATAATGCTTAATATGCTCAAGAAATAAAGAAATAGCAGAATGCATGAATTTTTATAAAAGAAAGTACAATTCTTTTCTTTTCTTGCTATTGATATCAAGAAGCAAACTGTCTCCATCCCATCACTGATCCCTAAGATATTTAAAAAATGACCCATCCTTCCTGTATCTTTGTATTCCATGTGCATAATCTTCTGTTTTATCCCATAGAGCAGTGTGGTCTACCAAGTAGACCTACCTCTTGCCTACCTCTCCGAAAGTTGAGAGTTCAATCCTAGGCAATGATAGATTTTTCTTTATCAGAGTGCAAAGAGAAAATATCTGTTGTGAACTCCATGAACTCCAGGTAGGCATCAGGAAGGCCATCTGGCCAGTAAAGCAATCAGCTCCATTTACATGCTCTGATTCCACCTTGATAAAAGGGATTACACGGTCATAAAAAGAAGAAAAAATCCTCTGTTTTATCCATCAGTACTTTTCACCATTTTTCACTACATTCTTGTTAATTTATTTAAAAATTAGTCAAATATTGGAGCTTAAGTGTCTGAAAGTGAATTAAAATACTCAGATGATGGCAGTAAAGATTCCATATACATATTTCCATTATCCCATTCTTATTGCATTTTCCCACCAGTATTACCTGGCAATAAATCATGGAATGTATTGTGGGAATTTTTTTACTGCTTCATTACTCTTGTGATTTTAATTTTAGAGGCTAGCTGCTCAGGTTCATTGTTCACTGATGCCTTTCTTAATCTGTATTATCCTGCAAGATTTCCACCTTCATTTTGCAAAGAAAAAGCCATAATCAACTAAGCATCAACTAAATAGAAAGACAATAAATTTCAGCTCATTTCACTGAAGAAGGGAGTGCTGAAGTTAAGAAGGTATATAAATGATCAGTTTGATTTCTATATCAGAATGTTTTCTAATAGCTTAACTGCAATTCCTGTGCAAAGAGTTGGAATTGAGTCTGTTTCATTAGAAAAACAGAAAGGTAACTATAGTAACTTCATTATTTTTATTACAGCTTTGAAGATTGAAGCTGACTTCCATGCCCTCAGGTTGTAGAGGTAAGTGAATAAATTGAAGAAGATCAGAACATTGTGATCTCAGGAAAAAACTCATAATGCTTCAAGTCAAAGAAAAAAAGAGAGAAAGGGAAAAGGGGAAAGGGGAAAAAAACCATTGAAGCTTGATGTTATCGTTTAGTGTCTCCTATGGATACTGTTCTTGTTTTCAGATGTAACAGAGTTCTTATTAAAAACTTTATTAATAAGAGACTTTGGGTACAACCGATGAGAATTAGCTGATACTGTAAGAAAAAGCAAGCTGCTTTGAACAAGAATATAGTGAAAAAGAAACTGAGTCAGTATTAGAAAATTAAAGTGAACCAAGAAGTGAAGCTGTTACAATTGTTTTCAAGAAAGCTACAGTAAAGTAATATAGCAAAGCAAAATTTATATATGTAAAACAAACTTAAAATATATACTTTTTTATAAAAATCTAGCACATCTTCTAGGAATGTGTCAAGATAAAATCCCAATGAATTAGGAATGGCATCAACAATTGGGCTATTTTTTTCTATATGTTATATGTAGGTATGTATGCATATAGGCCATATTAAGTCTTATGGTACATTACATAATGAAACATAAAACTGATAAACAATAACAAGCAATTTAAGCCTATACATATAGGAAGGAAGGGAGGGAGGGAGGGAGGGAGGGAGGGAGGGAGGAAGGAAGGAAGGAAGGAAGGAATTAACAAACAGGGTTAATAAGCCTTGGAGGCTAAATTATTACCTTTTCACCAAAAAAAAATCAAGTATGTTCAATTTTACCACAATGAAGCTAGAAAGGTCCTGTTTATTATGTCTGTCGATGTCACTGATTCCCTAGCAACCATAAAGTATGTTAAAAAATAATATGTTCAGTTATAAGGATTGTATGTGTACTTAAAAAATTAGTTGAACATAAAAAACTAAATTTCTAACCCTCTATTGGGGAAATAGAAGGAAAATTTTCAAGTCAAATAAGTATTATCATTTTCTTAGGGAAAGAGAAAAAGAGAGAGATGCTCAACAGCCTTTCTTCCATCTTTCCATAACTTGAAAAGTGTGGGCTCCTGAACATAGTGAAGCATTCTTGGCTCTTAGTGGAAAAAAAATAGAGTGTCCTCGAGATACAGTCCAAATTTGTTGATAAAACAGTATCTTTTTGCCATCATCTGACAAAACAAGATTTTTTTTGCCTCCCTTTTCTCAACATTTCTAGTTCATCCAAGAAGCTGCCTTCTGTTTGCTATAAGAATGAGAGAGAAATATGTATCAGGTGCAAACAACCAGATCCACATGTGTAGAGTTCAAACTAGCTACTATATTTTTCTTTGCCCATTTATACAGTAATCTTCCCAGACTGACAGCTTTCACCTGGGAACAACCAGATAGGCCTCTAAGATATTCAGAAATGTCTGACCTAGCCCTTGGTGTTTGAATACTGAGTACAGACTTATGCCTTACTTGAGCCATCTTCCAATAGGGAAGGTGGCTCTCCAACATCAAAGAGATAAAAATCTCTATTTCAACATTTGGGTTTTTTTTTTTGCTTTCTTTAGAAAACCAGCTACAATCTATGACTAAAGAAGTAGATAAAAGAATCATAAACCAGACTCCAAAGTTATAAATCAGATTCTGACTTAGTCAAACTTCTTTTTCAGCTGAAAGGGAAGCTGAGAGGACTGGTAATATGTTACATTCCCAAGTATCCAGCACTGAGATTTAGTTGATTATGATTGAAATAATGGATGATGATCCTTGGTCTACAGCTAGGACCTTGCATTGCATTTCGTTTTCTTCTGAACTTTATTAACATACAGCCGCTCTTCTAAATCCTCCCATACAATCCATTCTGCTTATAAACCGGGGTGAGACTTTCTGTAATTCAACCTACCAAGACCAAGAAGGTCTTAGAGCTATTTGGTTTTGGAGATATTCCATTTTTGACCTTGGATGCTGTTGCATTCAAGAGTGGTATGTAATCTGGGGATCTTCATGAAGTTACAGCTCTTACTTGATTAGCAGGATTGAGTGGCAGCTGTAGCTAAGAACCCTTTGCATACTTCATCCAGTCTGCTAATTGGGTCTTTTTTTTATTGTGAGGCCAATTAGACAGTTACTCTTGCTCCAGCCAACTTACAGCTTATCTATTGCAATCCATTTGATATAGGGCTGTCCTTGGACAATTCAGAAGCTTAACTGGTCTAGAATACAGCATCATAGGCAGTTATAGGTTTGCATAAGTATATCATATGACACCTCTTCTCTGTGAGCTGCATTGGTTGCTACTTTGCTTCTGCATGTGATTCAAGGTGCTGGTTGTAACCTATAAAATTCCATGTGGCTTAGGACACAATTATTTGAAGGACTACCTATTTTCACATGGAGTCTATCTGAGTGATTCATGCTGACAGGGACTGGTGCACTTCAGATTCACTATTAGCATTTAGGAAGTGTGCCTTCTCTGTCATTGCCTTCTACAATGAGTTCTCCCTGAAATCCAGATGGCTTCCATTCTGTTGACATTCCAAAGGGCTGTTCAACCAAGTAGTCACTGTTCAACCAACTATTCAGCTAGATTTAGTATATTAAACAATAACATCTCTGTATCTCAAGTTCTTTAATAGCTGGACAAAAATGTCAAATGCACTCTAAACATATGGCTGTCTATGTAACCAACCATAGTAGTAGTAGTAGTAGTAGTAGTAGTAGTAGTAGTAGTAGTAATAATAATAATAATAATAATAATAATATAATATGGATAATATGATATGGATAATATCAAGCATGGAGAAGTAAAACTATTGTCAGGCGAGAGTACACCAACAGAGTTAGGAAAATTTTGAAATCTAAATTGAATGGTGGAAATACAATCAGGCCATAAATACCTGGGCAATACCAGTTATAAGATACATAGTTGGTATAGGTAACTGGACACAAGCTGATTTGGACATTTTGAACCGAAAAACCAGGAAACTAATGACAATGCACTACAGTTTACATCCACGTGGTGATACTGCTAAATTATACACCTGCCCAGAAAATCAGGTGGCAGAGGATTATTACAAGTGAAGCAAACAGTTGAAGAAGAAAAACATGCACTGGCTGATTATTTAAAAGAAAGTCAAGAACATCTATTAATTGAAGTAAAGAACAAAAATCTACTGAAGGCCCAACAGACGAAACAAGAATACAGAAAAGATGTGATAAAATCAAGAATGGAGAGTTGGCAGAACAAAGCACTGCATGGCCAATTTCTGGAAAAAAATAAAAGATAAAGTGGACAGTGAACAAACTTGGTTATGGTTAACAACAGGTACATTAAAGAAAGAAACAGAGTCACTAATCCTGGCTGTGCAAGAACAGATATCCGCACAAATGCCATTAAGGCCAAAATCGAAAAATCCTCTGATGAGGCAAATGCAGACTTTGCAAAGAAGCTGATGAAAACTGTTGATCACATACTCAGCTGCTGTAAAAGAATCGCGCAGACTGATTATAAATTGCGGCACAATTCAGTAGCACAAATGATCCATTGGAATTTGTGCAAAAATTATAATATTAAAACAGCAACAAACTGGTGGGAAACATCAGCCTGAAAAAGTCACCGAAAATCAGATGGTCAAGATCTTGTGGGATTTTTTGCATACAAACAGACAAAATACTGGCGCATAATACACCAAACATCACACTGGTTGAGAAAAATAAGGTCACAATCATAGACATCGCACATACCAGGTGATAGCAGGGTAGCTGAGAAGGAACATGAAAAAATCGCAAAATACGAGGACTTAAAAATCGAAATTCAACGACTATGGCACAAACCAGCATTGGTAATTCCAGTGGTAATTGGCACACTGGGTGCTATTCCAAAAGCACTGGAATTACATTTAAAACAGTTAAAAATTGACAAAATCACCATCAGTCAAATGCAAAAAGCCGCACTGCTTGGAACTGCACGCATATTACGAAAATACGTTACAACATCCTAGGCCCCTGTGTGGGGCCTGACTAGTAACTAATGCCAAATCCGGTGAAACAACTGGCCGCCTGTGATACAATTGTATAATAATAATAATAATAATAATAATAATAATAATAATATAATAATAATAATAATAATAATATGGAAAAATGCGCCACTGTATCCATAAAAAGGGGCAAAATCACTGCATGTGAGGGAATTGAAATGCCCAATGGCCAACTAATTAAATGCAAAGAAAATGAAGCCTACAAATACTTAGGCATTCTGCAGTTGGATAACATCAAGCATGGAGAAGTAAAAACTATTGTCAGGCGAGAGTACACCAACAGAGTTAGGAAAATTTTGAAATCTAAATTGAATGGTGGAAATACAATCAAGGCCATAAATACCTGGGCAATACCAGTTATAGATACACAGCTGGTATAGTTAACTGGACACAAGCTGATTTGGACCTTTTGGACCGAAAAACCAGGAAACTAATGACAATGCACTACAGTTTACATCCAGTGGTGATACTGATAGACTATATCTGCCCCGAAAATCAGGTGGCAGAGGATTATTACAAGTGAAGCAAACAGTTGAAGAAGAAAAACATGCACTGGCTGATTATTTAAAAGACACTCAAGAACATCTATTAATCGAAGTAAAGAACAAAAATCTACTGAAGGCCCAACAGACAAACAAGAATACAGAAAAGATGTGATAAAATCAAGAATGGAGAGTTGGCAGAACAAAGCACTGCATGGTCAATTTCTGGAAAAAATAAAAGATAAAGTGGACAGTGAACAAACTTGGTTATGGTTAAAAACAGGTACATTAAAGAAAGAAACAGAGTCACTAATCCTGGCTGCGCAAGAACAAGCTATCCGCACAAATGCCATTAAGGCCAAAATCGAAAAATCCTCTGATGATGCCAAATGCAGACTTTGCAAAGAAGCTGATGAAACTGTTGATCACATACTCAGCTGCTGTAAAAAAATCGCGCAGACTGATTATAAATTGCGGCACAATTCAGTAGCACAAATGATCCATTGGAATTTGTGCAAAAATTATAATATTAAACAGCAACAAACTGGTGGGAACATCAGCCTGAAAAAGTCACCGAAAATCAGATGGTCAAGATCTTGTGGGATTTCCGTATACAAACCGACAAAATACTGGCGCATAATACACCAGACATCACACTGGTTGAGAAAAATAAGGTCACAATCATAGACATCGCAATACCAGGTGATAGCAGGGTCGCCGAGAAGGAACATGAAAAAATCGCAAGATACCAGGACTTAAAAATCGAAATTCAATGACTATGGCACAACCAGCAGTGGTAATTCCAGTGGTAATTGGCACACTGGGTGCTATTCCAAAAGCACTGGAATTACATTTAAAACAGTTAAAAAATTGACAAAATCACCATCAGTCAAATGCAAAAAGCCGCACTGCTTGGATCTGCATGCATATTAAGAAAATACGTTACGACGTCCTAGGCCCCTGGGTGGGGCCCGACTAGTAACCAATGCCAAATCCGGCGAAACAACTGGCCGCTGTGATACAATTGTATAATAATAATAATAATAATAATACTCCGCCGTTGCCGGTCCCAAGCCCGGATGAGAAAGGAGGAAGGTTGGGATCAGGTTGGCATCTGGTCCCGTAAAAAACCCCCCCGCCAACCCATACAATATGGTGAAAAAAACGAATAAGAATTCCATACCGCATCGGTCGTCGCGCGGGTTAACAAGGGCCGCGGCGGATGTTGGGGTCCCTGGACATCCGTCGACAAGTGGGCTACAAGTGGACCAGCCAACAAAACGACAAAAATATAGTGCAGATGAAAACCGTGCCATAATGGCCTGTTACTACAACTCAGAGCCAGAAAAAAGAGGATATTTAAAGCGAATGTATGAATTATGGAAACAACAATATCCAGATTCAAATGTTAGTGAACAACGACTAGCAGATCAAAGGTGATTTATTATACGGAATAAAGTGTTTAGTGAAGTTGAACATGAGGAAATTCAGGCAAATTGCAAAACCAAAAAAACAATATCACAAGCGGAAATAACTGATATTCAAGACACAACTAAAGACACTATAGTAGAACTCCCAGAAGAAGCTCTCGGGGAGGAAATAACATCACCACCACTAGAACCAGTTATCATTGAACCAACTGATGAACTAACTCAAAAACAAAAAGAATTGAAGGATAAGATCATGGAGCATTTTCTGCTTAATGAGGAAAGGCAACGTTTACCATCACTAAAAACTGTGCCTAAGAAAATTTTGGCCCCTATCATGAAAATGGTTAATGCAGTGTTTTCAACAATTGAACCGGGATCCATCTTGGAAACAAACCAGTTAATGTACAGCGCAGCTGTAATAGTCACTAATGAACTAGGCATTAAAATTAAAGTACCTAGTCACACAACAGAAAAAGCATCAAAGCCAAAGTGGAAAATCCGTCTAGAACAAAAATCAAAAAATTAAGGGCAGATGCTAGTAACTTAAAGAACATGCATGAGCAACGGCTTAAAACAACAAATCATAGATCGGCTAATCAGAGATATAGATTGGATACAAGAAACATCAATGAAGCTGTAGAGATTGTAAAACAGCAGATTAACAGCAACAGCTAGCAAAAATTGAAAGATATGAGGCACGAATCATCCAATATAAACAAAATCAGCAATTTCGATCAGACCAACGGCGTTTTATCAAAGTCTTAATGCGAATGGTGACACCAAAAGTGAAAAACCAGAAAGCAGGCCACAGGTTGAATTCTGGAAAGAATTGTGGGAAAATGCAAAGGACTACAACAAGGAAGCAAAGTGGATACATGACTTTGAGAAAAAGCATTGGCAACAAACAAATGCAAGTATTAGAAATAACAACTGAGATGATCAAAAATCGAGTTAAAAAGGTAAAGAATTGGACATCACCTGGAAAGGACCAATTACATGGTTTCTGGCTCAAATATCTGACCAGTTTACATGCCATATTAGCCAGGAACTGAATGAAATTTTACATAAGGGCCAAATTGATGAATGGTTGACAACTGGAAAAACATACTTGATTCAGAAAGATCCAACTAAAGGAACAACACCTGAAAACTATAGACCAATAACATGCTTACCAACAACCTTCAAATTACTCACAGGCATTATTGCAGATAACATGATGGATTATTTGGAAACAAACAACATCTTGCCAGTAGAGCAAAAAGGCAACAAAAGAAGGAGCAGGGGCACAAAGATCAGCTTCTAATTGATAAAATGATATTAGAAAATTGTAAGAACAGAAAACGCAACTTGAATATGGTCTGGATTGATTACAAAAGGCATTTGACTCACTTCCACATAGTTGGATCATAAAATGCTTAGAAACAACTGGCTATTAGCAAAAATATTACATCCTTTACTGAAAAGGCAATGAAACAATGGAGAACTGAGTTGGCAGTAGGGAATGAGAGCTACGGAATGGTTAATATCAAGCGAGGAATTTTCCAGGGTGATTCACTTTCACCTCTTCTCTTCATCATCGCAATGATCCCACTATCAGTAATCTTAAAAAAAATGAAATTAGGCTACCAAACAGCCAAAAAAGCTGAAAAAATTTCGCATTTACTATATATGGATGATTTGAAACTCTATGGCAAGTCAGAAATAGAAATCCAATCATTGACAAATACAGTCCGAGTATTCAGCACCGATATTTCAATGCAGTTTGGCATGGAAAAATGCGCCACTGTATCCATAAAAAGGGGCAAAATCACTGCATCTGAGGGAATTGAAATGCCCAATGGCCAACTAATTAAATGCAAAGAAAATGAAGCCTACAAATACTTAGGCATTCTGCAGTTGGATAACATCAAGCATGGAGAAGTAAAAACTATTGTCAGGCGAGAGTACACCAACAGAGTTAGGAAAATTTTGAAATCTAAATTGAATGGTGGAAATACAATCAAGGCCATAAATACCTGGGCAATACCAGTTATAAGATACATAGTTGGTATAGTTAACTGGACACAAGCTGATTTGGACATTTTGAACCGAAAAACCAGGAAACTAATGACAATGCACTACAGTTTACATCCACGTGGTGATACTGATAAATTATACCTGCCCAGAAAATCAGGTGGCAGAGGATTATTACAAGTGAAGCAAACAGTTGAAGAAGAAAAACATGCACTGGCTGATTATTTAAAAGAATCAAGAACATCTATTAATTGAAGTAAAGAACAAAATCTACTGAAGGCCCAACAGACGAAACAAGAATACAGAAAAGATGTGATAAAATCAAGAATGGAGAGTTGGCAGAACAAAGCACTGCATGGCCAATTTCTGGAAAAAATAAAAGATAAAGTGGACAGTGAACAAACTTGGTTTAGGTTAACAACAGGTACATTAAAGAAAGAAAACAGAGTCACTAATCCTGGCTGTGCAAGAACAAGCTATCCGCACAAATGCCATTAAGGCCAAAATCGAAAAATCCTCTGATGATGCCAAATGCAGACTTTGCAAAGAAGCTGATGAAACTGTTGATCACATACTCAGCTGCTGTAAAAAAATCGCGCAGACTGATTATAAATTGCGGCACAATTCAGTAGCACAAATGATCCATTGGAATTTGTGCAAAAATTATAATATTAAACAGCACAAACTGGTGGGAACTCAGCCTGAAAAAGTCACCGAAATCAGATGGTCAAGATCTTGTGGGATTTCCGTCTACAAACCGACAAAATACTGGCGCATAATACACCAGACATCACACTGGTTGGAGAAAAATAAGGTCACAATCATAGACATCGCAATACCAGGTGATAGCAGGGTCGCCGAGAAGGAACATGAAAAAATCACAAGATACCAGGACTTAAAAATCGAAATTCAACGACTATGGCACAAACCAGCAGTGTAATTCCAGTGGTAATTGGCAGACTGGGTGCTATTCCAAAAGCACTGGAATTCCATTTAAAACAGTTACAAATTGACAAAATCACCATCAGTCAAATGCAAAAGCCGCACTGCTTGGATCTGCACGCATATTACGAAATACGTTACGACGTCCTAGGCCCCTGGGTGGAGCCGACTAGTAACCAATGCCAAATCCGGCGAAACAACTGGCCGCTGTGATACAATTGTACAACAACAACAACAATAATAATAATAATAATAATAACTGAACCAAGCAACTATCACCCAATTACTTATCTACCAACAATGTTCAAACTTTATACAAGGATATTGGCAAATTCAGTGTTTTAATCATGTGATGGAAAAACAGTTTGTATCCAATAGAACAAAAAGGAAATTATAAAAATCAAAAGGAACAAAGATCAGCTGCTCATAGACAAAATGGTACTAAAATGCAAAATGAAGAAAAACAAATTTAAATATGGTGTGGATTGATTAGAAGAAGGCATTGACTCATTACCTCAGAGCTGGATAACACCTGTCTGGAAACTTTGGAATCAGCAAAAATAACTTTACATTTTTGAAGAAAATATGCAAAAATGGCAAACAGTTCTAACAGCAAATGGGGGAGAACATTGGTGAAGTCAACATCAGACGAGGAATCTTCCAGAGAGACTCACTTTCACCACTACTGTTCAACATCCACATTAATTCCATTGACAATAATCCTACAAAACACAAAACTGAGAAACCAAATCTCAAACCAACATGGCAAGATAAATCATCTACTATACATGGATGACTTAAAAATGTATGCGAAAGCTCCACTGAACTTAAATGAATACTCAAGACAGTTCAACTGTTCAGCAGCGACATCAAAATGAACTTTGAACTTGAAAAATGTGCTATATTATCTATGCAGTGAGGAAAAATGGAAAAAATAGAAGGAATAGAACTGGGAAATGGAAGCATAGTGAAAGCATTAGCAAAGGATGATGGTTACAAATACCTAGACATGTTGAAGCAGATAACATCTTAATGGAAAAGTCAAAGAGTCAACGCAACATACAAATTGCTGGCAGGCTGTGGAAAACGGAGAAACAGCATAAAAACAAAGAACAAAAGTAGAATATAAGGAAAACAGCTGGATGACAGATTAATAGATGGAAAACCAAAGCTTTGCATGGACAGCACTTGAAAAACATTGAAGGAAAATGTGATGACAACTTGACATGGACATGGTTTAAGATTGGAACCATCAAGAAAGAAACAGAAAATTTAATACACACTGCTCCAGAACAAGCACTACAAACTAATGCCATGAAAGCAAAGATACAAAAATCCACTGACAACCCAAACTGCCAACTTTGCAATAACAAGTCGAACTTTCACATTTAATATGTGAATGCAGCAAATTGCACAAAACTGATTACAAAGCTAGACATGATCGAGTTGCTAAATTAATCCACTGGTCATTATGTAAAAAATGGTACCATGTCCAAGAATTTTATAAGATACATCAACAAATTGCAGCTTCCTGCAATAACACCGGCAGAACTGCCAAAAAACTGCTACTCGGAACATCGTACATCTTAAGAAGGTACTAGAATGCTGGCAGCAACCCATATCAATCATGAGCACCAGTCAATGGACTTAGTGATGCATTTTTGAATGTTCACTTGACTGAGTTTCATGTTAATGAATAAAGTAAATTATTATTATTATTATTATTATTATTATTATTATTATTATTATTATCATCATCATCATCATCATCATCATCAACAACAACAACAACAACAATAACAACATTCTGACTCTACAAAAAACCACCCTACTTGAACAGCTTATATCCTCCGACGTTACCTTAACAGTTCCTAGGTCCTTGGTTAGGACTCGAATTGTTGATCTACCAACCAGCCCCAAAGGCTGTGAATCTCACCAAAGATTAACAACAACAACAACAACAACAACAACAAAACATCATCATCATCATCATCATCATCATCATCATCATCATCATGGCTAAGTATGACAACTGACTGTTTTTAGCTGCTGGAGTTGATGTATTATGTGGCAGCATAGAAAATTGTTGGTGCCAGCCTGAAACAAAATATGGAGAAACAGGTGCATAAGATTCAGCATTTGTTTCCTCTTTATTTTCATTAACCATTATTTCTTTGTTACAGACATTACATTACATGCAACTCTGTATATTTCTCTATTATTAAGTGTCCCTTATTGCCCTTTAATCTTTTAAAATATTGTTTACCTTTATTACAATTATTTTTATATCATCTATTTCTGGATTATAGGCTATAAATAAAAAAATAAATTTCCCCCACTTCATTGCCAAAGCAATTTTCTTATCTGAAAAATTCCAGTGTTGTTGGAAACTAGGTAATTAGTATCTTCCCCCAAAAGCAAAACATATTTCTACAAACAGAAATGATTGTTGTTCATTTTGACCCTTTTTAAATGTTCTAAAATGTATTCCAGAAAAGGTAACATTGTTGAACAATAGAAGTCTATTTTATGTGCCAAATTGTTTTAGTAGGAAAATTTAGAATTCCAGCTATCTAGATGTGGGACATGTTTATGTGCAGGCCTCAAATTTGGATAAATGAAAGTGGCTGAAGAAAAATCTAGTAGTGACTTATTGCAGCATTACCACCAAAGCTTTACAAAAGATCTTTTACCAATAGATTTTAAAACTGTAACCATTTTGGATTCCACCTCAACATCAAGAAAACCAAATACCTAGAACTATTACCACACCTGGAATGCTTCGAATAAATGGAGAAAACGTAAAGAAGGTGGACATTTTTTCAGTATCTTTGATCCCATGTCCAAGGCAATGGCAACATCAATGGTGAGATACGAGCAAGGGTGAATGACACCTGGATGCATTGGTGAGATCTCACCAGTGTGTTATGTGATAGACAAATACCAACTTGTCTTAAATCTAAAATTTACAAGACTACCATCCACTCTGTTGCACTGTGTGGCATTGAATGTTGGGCAACAACAATAGGGACCAAACGCTATCTCCATGCCATGGAAATGTGAATGCTCCATTGGATATCGGGCAGCTCCCTTCTTGACCACATCACAAATGACACCATTCAACAACAATTTTGTGTGCCACCAATTGTAGGGAAGATGAAAGAAGGCCGACTCCAGTGGTATGGACATGCCCAGAGGGCAGCACCTTCCATTGTGTCCAAGACTGTGTCCCAAGTAGAAGTCAATGGCCGGTGACCTTGCAGGCGGCCAAAACAGAGATGGCAAGAGAAAAATTTGCAAGCCAAGGACCTGCACCATGAAGATGCAGCTGACCATGCAAAGTGGCATTCAATGATATGAAAAGTGGAAGAAGAAGAAGAAGAAGGAGAAGGAGAAGAGGAGGAGGAGGAGGAGGAGGAGGAGGAGGAGGAGGAGGAGGAAGAACTATGCCAATTTATATTAGACAATATTTTTCTTTGTTTATTAAAATTGAATCATAATCTTCTATAGAACAATTTTGATCCAAAAAAGTAAGTGCTGCTGACCTTTGATTTGAGATTTAATTTAGTACGACTAGATTGTATAAGCAACAAAAGAATGGTGCTAATTACAAGCACTTCTGTGTACATTTCTATGCTCAATTGAACTTTTTTTCACCTACAATTTCATTTCATTTCCTATCAAGTATGTCTTTGTCTTCTCATGCACCCACACATAATCCTTCCCCCAAAAGATTTCATCTCAATCTTGCTAATTTAATTTTTTTTAAATCCTACAGTATAACCTCCCTAATCACAATCTGGATCCTGAGCATTTGAATTAATTTTTTAAAGCATACTTTACAGCAGTGGTTCTCAACCTTCTCAATGCTGCGACCCTTTAATACAGTTCCTCAAGTTGTGGTGACCCCCAACCATAAAATTATTTTTGTTGCTACTTTGCAACTGTAATTTTGCTACTGTTATGAATCATAATGTAAATATCTGATATGCAGGATGTATTTTTATTGTTATAAATTGAACATAATTAAAGCATAGTGATTAATCACAAAAACAATATGTAATTATATATTGTGAAATATTTATTTCTAATTACAAATAGATGAAATTTTGTCTTGAAGCATGGTATAGCACAGGGGTCGGCAATCTTAAACAATCAAAGAGCCATTTGGATCCATTCCCACAGAAAACACCGGGAGCCACAAAACCTGTATGGGTGTGGCCAACTCAACATCACTCCCACCCAGTCACATGACATCCCCCCCGACATGCTTACCAGGTTTCATGGCTCAGTGTTTTCTATGGGAATAGGGTCTCTCTCTCTCTCTTCTCTCCCCCACCCTCTCATTTCTGTTTTTCTCTATTTTTCCTCACCCTTTCTCTTCTTTCTTCCTTCCTTTCTTTCCTTCCCTTTCCCTCTTTCTTTTTCTTTCTTCTCATTGATACGATAGCAAATCCAAAATAAAGTTATTAATTGTAGGAAATTGCTTCTCTGTAATCTTTTCACAATGAACTCTAAGTTGATAGAAGCTGGCAAGATTGTACTCAGCAATAGGATATTTTTTTTTTCTTTTGAGTGTGACAATATAATATGTTATCTAAAATTATAAATAATCTTATTTTCAGATGCATGTTTTGCCATCTCTGTTATTTTCTTTTAAAAAATCAGACTTGCTTCCAATTTGTGCCTTCTGGCAAACTGCAGTTTTCTTGGCAATTGCTTTCATCATAGGTCTGAGAAAGTTCCTCCTTCCTTCCTTCCTTCCTTCCTTCCTTCCTTCCTTCCTTCCTTCCTTCCTTTCTTTCTTTCTTTCTTTCTTTCTTTCTTTCTTTCCTCTTCCTTTCTTTCCCTCTGATTTGTTTCTCTCTTGTTTCCCTGTCTTGCATTCTCTCCCTTCAGCTCTCTTTCATTTCTTTCTCCCTCTCCCCCTTCTCCCTCTAATTTGTTTCCCTCTATTTTCCCTCTCTCCCATTCTTTCCTTCCAGATCTCTTTCATTTCTCTCTCTCTCTCCCTCCCCCCCTCTCTCTCCTTTTCTCTTTCATCTCTTTCTTGATTGTGCAAGCAAAATACCCTCCTGGGCCGGGATCACGACAACAGGGACAGCGACTCCTTCTGCTATCACCACTGAGAAGTGAGTAGCTGGCTGTGCTGTGCTGTGCTGTGCAGCATCAGACTCAGGTCAGCGCCAGCTGACCTGAGCGCCTTCGTGTTGGCTCAGGAAAGAGCTGGAGCAGCCAACTCTGGATGCAGAGAGGGAAGAGTTCCAGAGCCCTGCGCAAGGAGAGCCCTGTGCAGCACAGGAGAACTGGAGCTCTTCCCTCCCTGCACCCAAATCAGCTGCTGCTGCTTCTCCCCATTCCCCTGAGCCTTCCTTTCCCAGCATCCTCTGTGCTGTGTGTGTGTCTCTTTTCCCCCTCACCTCCATTCTGGCTCCTACTTCCCCCACCACCACCACACGCACATACACACTGATCTTGGGCGCTCAGCCACCTTCAGTGAGAGGAGCAGCAGACCCGTCAGTCTTCTGGCACCTCTCCTTCCACCGCATGGGGAAGTTGAGCTGCTCCTTCCCTTCGGGCTGGCTTCTCACCAGCCTCTCTTTGGGAGGCTCCTTGGTGACCCCTGTGAAAAGGTCATTCGACCCCCAAGGGGGTTGTGACCCACAGATTGAGAACTGCTGCTTTAGAGACTTTGGAAGCAAGAAGCATTCTGAATCCAAAACTATGCTGAGATTAAATATTAAATCTTCTAGTTGAATGAAGAATGTATAGCGAACCTTAGGGGTTTTAAAATGGTTCAAACTTAAAAACATTTCGAACACGGACCCAATTTATTCTGTGCCTGGTAATACTCACATGTAACATCATTCACAAGTTTTGCTATTATAATTGACTGCCAGTATTTGCTTTTTTTTCTTTCTCCCTGCCAAGAGAATCTGCGTGATTTACCCAAGGCAAGAGATAGATCAGAGGTATCATTGACTTCTATGAATTTCACAAAGAGATGGTCAACCATTGTCATTTTCTTACATTGTGCTCAAATGCAATTTGATACATGCAGTATTTATTAGTAACTAGTTTCTGCAGTCTGCATCCTGGAACTTAACTCTCAACTATAGCTCCTATGATTATAACATATGTTCTAATTTGTTGACTTCTCCTTTAGGCCATATCACTTGCATTTTGCATCACTAGCCTAATTACATATTCTGGATGAACACACTTTATAAAATCTATAATATTGTCTTTGGCCCAATGCCTTATTATTCATATAAAAGCTATGTGCATGATGCATGTTCAACCACAAGTATTACTCATTGTGTATTGGTTCTCTGGAGTTGGGAATGGAATACATGGAATAACACTTTCCCTCTTCTCAATGCCTTCATTGAATGGGTCAAAAGAATGCTAATCTATTAGTGCATTTAAATTAGAGGACTTTAGCGTTTGGACACTCATACCACTTTAACTCTCAACTAGACAGGTAGATATACTTAACTTCTTTTCTAGACAGGTAGATATACTTCCAAAAAAGTATTCGGTTTTTAAGATTACTGCTGAAACCTATGTAGCATCCAGGGTAATTCTTAGAAATATGTATTTTTTTTAGAATGGGTTAGGTTTCCATATTTAAACATTAAAATTAAACAATTAAAATACTCTAATATAAACTTAAACAGTACTTCATGATCTGGGAGTCCACCTGAACTCTCAGTTCTGCCTGAGGAGCAGATGGCAGCTGCTCCCAGGAAGACCTTTTCACAGATCCATTTTTTTTGTGTGAATGTGTTCTACATGGGACTGCCCATCACTTGAAAATGGTAATTAGTTCAGAATGTGGTGGTTGTTTACAACAGTTATAGACAGACTTTATTATGCCCATGTTGTAACAGATCTGCTCCACAAATTGTGCTAGTTAGCTTCCATATGCAGTTAACCTTGCTAGTTGCCATCTGTAAAGCCATACATAAGATTAGGTATCTGAGGGACAGTCTACCTTCCATGGTTTCTGCCCATTGAGTATGATCAGATTTGGCATGCTCCAGTTCCTTCGATTAAACAATATTATCTAGTTGGAACCCAGGAAACATTTTTCTGTGGATGTGGCATCTTCCTGCTGAAACAGAAATATGAACTGCCCCAACCCTACCTGTCTTTAACCTAGCTTTGAAAAATTGACTTTTTCCCTAGGCTATGAGCTAGGGTGGTTGACCGATCCCTTTAAGTGGGTATAAAGTGAAAATAAGGTATTTACATTCCCTCTGGATGACTGTCACCTTCCTTAATATTATCATGCTTCTTTTTCATTTGTAAATTGCTCCCAATCAGTCACTCTTGTTCCCTCCCTCCCTCACTCTCATTCTTGACTAAAACAACTTCCTTAAATATACTATCAATACCCTAGCCATATATTTTACCTATCATGTGTTGTTTTGTCAGATTTATGTATTAGCATCATCAAAATTACTCTATAAAAAAATTACATAAGATAATCTTTCATAAAAATATATCTATTTTTTATATAATAGCTTGGAGTAATAGCTCGTAGGGGGAGGTCCCTTTGTGGAATAAAATTTCATCTTTCTTTCTAGGAAATTTATCTTTGGGAGCTTTTAGCGCAGTAGCTACATCTATAAAACATTTATAAATATGGATAAAAACTAATGGTGCATTAGTTTTATCCACATCATAATTGTTTTATTAACCAAAATGATTAGTCTGTGAAAATATGCCTCTTGAAAATATATCTCTTATTTTGAAAGCATTTTTCTTGTGGATTAAAGTAGCTCTTTATGTCTTTAAATATATGAAAGAAGCTTTATACAACAGAAGTGAAATGCAATGTTGCAAAACTATTTTATGCTGTATAGCTTCAAACTCATAAAATGTTCTTGGCTAAATATAGTATAGGTAATGTTCATACCATCAAATGCTAAAATGTCAACAGCATTTTGAAAGAATCATGCACTATGTCTGTTGCTCAACCTATTTCAATCAAATTTCTTCCAATCTTTTCTTTTAATCTTAAACTACATTATTTTTACCCATCCTTTTCATACCTACACAATTTATGTTATAAAATATTACCATAAATTCTTATAACACTCTCTACAGTGTCATACTTTTTGAGAACAGAAATATGATCAGTCGATATTTCAGAAGTTTCCCCAGAAACACAATAGCACACAATCACAAGAACACATTTAGAATATTTCTGTTATAAGCACCAGTAATAACACAAAGAAATTCAGATTTGTTCAACCCATAAAGTAACTCTCTAGTATACCTAAGTGTAATTCAATTTAGTAATTTCTCATTTTATTCAAGGAATGCCAAGCTTACATTCAAGTGATGTTGCTATCATTTTAGAAGTGCAGATAAAACCTAAACCACAATAGCAATGCAATATGAAAACTAACTTCTTTAACATTAACAACTAAGCCATTATTAATGTTTTGGAAAACTGCAATATTGATGAATACAGATACGTTTTGCAGCATATAAAAGGTTTTGTCCTACAATGTCTTTTATGGCTTATTATTGAGAGGGTTCACAGTGTAAAGATTCAATGCAATCATTTGCATTACTGCAGGATTGTTTCAGAAATATTAAATCTGTTTTTATGCATCTGAAAACTTTGGCATTTCCTCTTTGCCATTGCAATTAAATGTGCCTGTCCTGTAACTTCATAAAGCTAAAATACAGTATATAGTGGGATACATTAAAGAACGCAGTACTAAATGCCATCAATGTTCATCCAGGACACCTAAAAAGATAGCTGTCTTTGGCCATTTTTCAGTATTGTAACCAAGGATATTGTACAAGGTTGTTTTTGAAGATATTTTGCCAGACTTTTAAAGTGAATCAACAAATTTTGTGAAAGTCAATATTTTATGTGATTTCAGGCAATTGCAAGGATGGGGAATACTTTTATACTTGGAAAAATCTTAACAATTTCTGCACTATAGCCAATGAGTGGCTGTGTTAAAAAAGCAAAATAAACTTTTGGTGAGGCAGCAGGTTTTAATTTCTGTTTCTTTCATAGGTTTCCATTTTATAACATGGCAGGTCCGAGTCAGAGGCCAGAATACAAATCTCCATATTAAGCCTTTTTTTCTCATAGTCATGAAAGAAGAATGATGTCACCAGAGAAATTATGAAATATAATACCATATTTTTAAAAGATGTATTTATCTTGAGGTGTAAATGAATTTCCTGTATAAGACTACCTTGCCAATGGCAATTCTTGATTTATATGTTTAACCCAAACAAATTACATTTCCTTCAATACTGGCTCATCTAATCTTGGTTTCTTTTGCCTGTGGGTAAAATTTAGACCCTGCAAAGTATAAACTAAACAATATGGATTGGTTTAGGTGTAAATGCCATCAAACCTGGCTTGTTTAACACATATGAAGTAATTGATTTCTATGCCAGCATGCTATAACAAAGGGTAACAATATTTCAACATTGAATAATACAATTAGAGATTCAAATCAAAGCTATTACAGAAGCTGTTCCCAAATGAAATCTAACTTTTAAGAATAAATTCATCAATGCACTCTATACACATGAAACTTTCCTTAAGTTAATGGAAACCACATTGTATATCCCAAAGATTTCATTTTTGTCCTTAACAAAATTTGGTAAGATAAACATCTACAAAGCCAAATGAACAAACTTTTAAAAGAGATTCTATAGGGTTCTAGTTTGAAACTCTTGGAACAGGAATACTGATATTATTAAAAGATGGATAAAACAATAAATTCAGTCTCTCAGAAATATATATATATATGTATGTATGTATGTATGTACACACACACACACATACATACATACATACATACATGTATGTTGTGGCCCAGCAGGTGCCATTGGAGCTGCCACCAGACTCCAACAGCGAGGGGTCCTCTGAGTCGGCTCTGGAGGAGGTGGAGGACGCTGGACAGGGTTCCGACTTCGAGCAGGGCTCAGAGAGGCTGGTTGGCCACCAGGAGGCACCTGAGCCTTGGA
The DNA here is from genome assembly GCF_009769535.1 of Thamnophis elegans. Classification (NCBI taxonomy): domain Eukaryota; kingdom Metazoa; phylum Chordata; class Lepidosauria; order Squamata; family Natricidae; genus Thamnophis; species Thamnophis elegans. The sequence goes on along the minus strand of NC_045547.1, from coordinate 41,743,933 downwards.
CCAGTGGGGAGGAGACAAAGGAGAGTGATTCAGAAGCCAGCAGTGAGTTGTTCCTGGATGCACGCCATCGAAGAGCTACTCGGCGTCAGGAGCAATTACGCAATTACAGGAGGAAATTGTGCTCAGCTGATGATCATTAGGCTCCTCTCCAGACTATAAAAAAGACTGCTTGTGACACGCCCTTCTTGCAGAAGTCAACACATTGACTAAAGAGAACTGTTGTAACTAATTTGGCAGGCTGGATTGCTGACAAGGTTTCTCTGAATTGCTGACAAGGTCCTTATCTGTTTGTTTGTTTGGCTTTTAGCCACCGAGATTCTAGTCTTGTTATTAAAGAACATTCTAATTAAGCTCTTCTCGCCTTTCGTTACTATATGGAGGAGGGGGTCAAAACATATATATATATGTTTTTATTTGTGCTGATAAATAAATAAAGGGAGACTAGTATAGATCTATTTCAAGCTATTTAGCTCTCATCAGCTAGCCACACCCTTACTGGGATTCGAACCTGTGCTGTATTGCATCTTAGGCAAAAGTCTTAGCCATCAAGCCACAGGTCTCCTCCTTATCAGCTGAAGCCAGGGAAGAAGGTATATATTAGTGTCACAACCCCTGGTAAGCCCCAATTATGGGAGGAAGCTAACTGCTTCCAACATCTGTCAATCGGCTCGTCACAAGAGTCCATCACGACAGAAACCCAATATTTTTACTGTTGCCTTTTGTTATATTTGTGTTTTTATTTGTGCTGATAAATAAATAAAGGGAGACTAGTATAGATCTATTTCAAGCTATTTAGCTCTCATCAGCTAGCCACACCCTAACTGGGATTCGAACCTGTGCTGTATTGCATCTTAGGCAAACGTCTTAGCCATCATTATATATATATATATAAATTCATTGTGCACGCGCACACGCACACACACACACACATACATCTGCAATAAATTCTTCCCACTATATAACATTAATTAACATTATCTTCCAAAAAGCTTTTTTAAAAATAAAATAAAAAATAGATCCAGTTTTCCTATCATGACTTGTGTACTACTGCAGTTTGTACACTTCCTAACATAACTTGTGCACTACTCTGCCGCCCTATAAATATCAAAAGGGAACTTTTATATTTATATTGTACACAAGACACAGAAATACAGTAAAACAGAGAGAAACCTTTCCAGGAGATATGGGCCATTGCATCATCTCATGTTTCAGCAATTTAATGACCATTTGCACCAGCACCACACATATAATATTATAAATCAGAACCTGACAAAATTCCCAATTTTTTCAAAGCCTGATCATCTCCCTTTTTTTAAAATGTAAAACTGAACTTTAGGAAGTATTGCTTGAAGGAGTGATATATGTTTTGGACAAAATTATGAAAATGAAAGATGCAACAATTTTTATTACTTTATATTATTATTAATATATTTATTTATTACTTTATATTTTATATATCTATATCTATATATCTATATCTATATATCTATATCTATATCTATATCATCTATCTCTATCTCTATCTCTATCTATATCTCTATCTATAATATCTCTATCTCTATCTCTATCTCTATCTATCTATCTATCTATCTATCTATCTATCTATATCTATATCTATATCTATATCTATATCTATATCTAGATAGATGATAGATAGATAGATAGATAGATAGATAGATAGATAGATAGATAGATAGATAGATAGATAGATAGATAGATATATATATATATATATATATATATATATATATATATATATATATATATATATATATATATATATATCCAACCTTAATATTCACCCTGAGCATTAAGAATACTAATTCTGATTAGTTTGTTTCATTAAGAATACTAAATCTGATTATGGCAAGTGTAACATTTTTTTCCATTCTGCGGCAAATGCTGTTATTTACACTGTTCACATCATAGTAAGAATAAAAATGATGAAATTTTATAATTACGATAGTTCTGAAAATCAAACAAGACAGGCTGCTAAGCAAGCATTAAAGGAAGAGGATGTGAAACTTACATAGCCATAGGCACTAAATCTGATTGCAACTCCAGCAGAGGAGAAGATCTAAATCTCATTAGAATGTTACTTACTTATAAAAAAAGTATCAGATACAGATATATTTAGTCATATTTTTCTTCTTTAGTTTTACAACATTTTCAAAAAGTTATCTGAAATGTTTTGGGAAAATGTTTAGTTCTCTTAATGACTGTTTTGAATTAAACAGGCTGTAGGAGATCTGATCAACGTTCCCAAATAAAGAATAAAGCAGCAATATTTTGTTTTGCAGAGGAAATTCTGTTACTCTATTTACAACTGAAAATTGTATCTATCCAGGATGTAGATTCCACTGGTTCTCCTAAGGGTTTTTTTTTCTGTTTTTTTTAAAAATTTGCCATGTTATTCGGGCAAACAGTGATCAAATATCTGTAAGCAAATTGAACCAAATTAGTCAAGTTATTAAAGCACAATATGTAACAAACATATGGGAGAAAAAAATGCCTTCAAGCCATGAAGAAAACTGTTAAATTATGTATTAAAACAGTGAATAATTAATGCCTATTTTTAGAAATGTTAATCAAACTTTCTTTAGAAGTTTGGAACAACTATTATACTTTTCAAATTAAATAATCTCATCAACAACTACAAACAGTATATACCAAAACTGCAACATATATAATTTTTGTATTAATTTCTTTCCATACGACAGCTTAATTAATCAATTTGCTGAACAAGCATGTGAAAGATCTATGGAGTAAGAGCAGTTAATATTAAGTTGGTATGTAAATGCGGTTTATCTATATACTGATATATTTTCAAAGATCTCCAATATATAACCCTATTTTTGCAGACTTTAACATATTCTAGGGGATGCTAGTTTTGAGGCACAAACTTAAAAAAAAATTACAATGAGCTGTAAAATAAATATAATATATATTTTTTAATTTCACAAAAAATTAAACAAGGACAATAAAATTCTTGGTCTCATAGTATTGTATGATGTTTTACTATCCATTATTGTGTCCTTATACATTTGACTGTAGCTATTGTATGATGTTTTACTATCCATTATTGTGTCCTTATACATTTGACTGTAGCTTTACTGGTTACCAAGGTAAAGTGTGATCTTTAGTTACAAAATGTTGCTCTGTGCACACATAATTCCTTCTCCTATTGTCCAAATATATGGAATATTTATATGTTACCCTTGGTAACCAGGGAATGCTACAGTCAAATCTATTATAGAAGCACAGTTATATTGTAATACAGGAGGGACAGTATGGTCATTCGTTCTCAAAGACCTTCTGGAACATCTTTGTCTTTAATAATTTCCAGAAGGCTAATAGCAGTCTAATCTACAGAAAGAGACTTTTTCTGCTACATAAAATAGAGACTGTAACCCCCCACCAAAAAAAAAACATTTGCGAATTCACTCTAACTTTACCTCATCTACCTGGAGAACCATTGAAATATTTTGATGTCAATCCCACACTGGATGACTTAGATGAACTAATTTCATACAGAAAAGGTGGTCCTATAAGTGCCAGTCCTAGCAGATCTTTATATATGTTTTAAAATAAATAAATAAATAAATAAATAAATAAATAAATAAATAAATAATAAATAAATAAATGGCACTTTGAATTGCACAAGTAATAAATAACCTGGAAGTGAACTGATGTCAACAGACTTTGTCTTAGTTCCTCTGTATTCAGAAAACATTTTGCCCATTCTGAAATAAAAATAAGATGTAGCATATACTTATCTGTTGTGGCCCAGCAGGAGCCGTTGGAGCTGCCACCAGACTCCGACAGCAAGGGGTCCTATGAGTCGGTTCTGGAGGATGTGGAGGACCCTGGACAGGGTTCCGACTCCGAGCAGGGCGCAGAGAGGCTGGTTGGCCACCAGGTGGCACCTGAGCCTTGGACCAGGAGACAAGGGAGAGGGACAAGGGAGAGGGATCCAGAAGCCAGCAGTGAGTTGTTCCTGGATGCACGCCATCAAAGAGCTACTAGGCGTCAGGAACAATTACGCAATTATAGGAGGCAATTGTGCTCAGCTGGTAGCCATTAGGCTCCTCTCCAGACTATAAAAAAGACTGCTTGTGCACCCGCCCCTCTTGCAGAAGTCAACACATTGACCAAAGAGAACTGTTGTAACTAATTTGGCAGGCTGAATTGCTGCCAAGGTTTGTCTGAGTTGCTGCCAAGATCCTTATCTGTTTGTTTGTTTGGCTTTTAGCCACCGAGATTTTGGTCTTGCTATTAACATACATTCTAGTTAAGCTTGTCGTTACTGGATGGAGGAGGGGGTCAGAACACTTATCCAGGTGTTTCAGCTAGATATTATGTAGGGAGAATCTATGGTTGTTATGGAGGTTTAGGGATTTCAGAGCCACCTAAATCTGCCAAAACACATAAAGGATATAGTCCCCGTCACAGGAAGACTTGAGAGTTCCAACTCAAGCCTAGTGAGAAAGTCCAAATCTCAGAAATTGATCCTCAGAGGCATCTGGGTAGCCACTACACAAGCTTTTTTGTTCCTATTGTCCAGTTTAAGATCCACACTTTCATACCCTTTCCCAACTGTCCTCCCTATTCCAGGAGTCAAACTACTGAAGAACTTCAAGAATGTGTAACAATTTCTAGAATGCTACTTTACTGCTGCAGCTTGCTTGTGCTTCCTTCTGCTCCCTCTTATACCAAGAAGATATATTTTATGCTTAGAACAGAACTTGGAACTAAAATATAAATTTCAATAGCACACTCTGCAAAACATATTTGACATATTCCTTCTTTTAAACAAATCAACATACATCTAAAAGTATTGTGTATATACTCTCTGTAATTTTAATACAGAAAGGTAGGGTGATGAATGGAGAAAAGAATGAGAACAATAATGATTCATTAAAATGGAGGCACTAGAGAAGTCCAACATCATTAATAGTATGAAATAACTGCATGCCAGCTATGGGTGATATATTGCATCAAGATTCACTTTGTTATAAATAAGAACTGTTAATGAATTGCAAACGAAATAATTAAATGTTATAAATACTTCAGAAAGTTGCTCATGGCTGTACTTTATAACATTATTAGAATCTTTTATTGCTTTTGATTCCATCTATTCATCATTCTAATCCCATTTAAAAGTGATTTTTCTACTTCATTATGCTAAGGCTGATATAGATAACTGAAATTAAACTATTTGGCATTCAGAATTATATATTACTAAGGAGACCTTCATGGAAATCACAGAAACACTGAACTGAAAGGAGAGATTTATCCCACTTCATTCCCCTATGCCATAAAAGAACCCATCTCTATGATATGGCTAGTTTAAGCTAAACACATCCTGTGAAGGCCACCCCAAGCTTCTTCTTTGGAAGTGGGTCTGCTATTTAATTACAGTTATAATTAGGAAATTCTTCCTAATGTTTCCCTCAAATCTCCATTCCTTATATCTGATGGCTGTTGTGTCCTACACTCTGGATAGTAAAGAGCAGGTTTTGACTTTCTTCATTGTGATATCCCTTGAGGTATTTGAAACATGCTTTCACATTTCCTTTCCTTCAGCTTCTTTTATTCTAAACATAAGTCATGCCATATAAGATTTAGCTTGCAGTTTCCTGATCATCTTTATCTTTTCTGCAGTAGTTCCAACTACTCTAAATCTTTTATTTTTAATGTAGTAGAAAAAAGGTCACATAGAAAGGCACAAATCTGAGCCCTTCTAGTAAGAGAGTATAGTTGTGAATGGTTGAAAATGAATAATCCTACCCCCTTTCTCGTACTTCCACTTAAGTTTTTTTTTTTCTTGCTTGATACTGACATGTTGTTTCTGGAAGGAGTACCAATCTATATATTTCTTCAGCCTCTCTGGTAGAGAAACAAGATGGGAAAATTGTTGCTGTGCTTGTGTCTACATATGCATTTGTGTGTGCATATGCAGTACACAATTTTGTGGAGACAAAAGGAAAAAGAAAGATCCATATAAGAGGAATAAGATATTAAGAAACACTGAGCAGTAGCTGGATCATTAGAGTACCATGGATAGAGCAAGAAGAGCCATTCAACAGCAAAGTAATCAATTGAGAAATAACAGACTGGAATAGCTGAAGACTGAATCCAGTCACTCATCAGAAGAAATAGCCATAAAACAATTGGCAAGGGGAGAAACAGACTGAAAGGTGATAGAAGAAGAGACCCTAGAACAGTGGTTCTCAACCTGTGGGTCGAGTGACCTTTTCACAGGGGTCGCTGAGGAGCCCCACATAGAGAGGCTGGCAAGAAGCCAGCCCGAAGGGAAGGAGCAGCTCGGGTTACCCATGCAGCGGAAGGAGAGGTGCCAGAAGACTGACGGGTCTGCTGCTCCTCTCACAGAAGGTGGCTGAAGTCCCAAGATCAGTGTGTGTGTGTGTGTGTGTGTGTGTGTGTGTGTTTGTGTGTGTGTGAGTGTGTGTGTGTGTGTGGTGGGTGGGTGGGGAGAAAGTAGGAGCCGGAATGGAGGCAAGGAGGGGGAAAAGAGAGACGCGCGCAACACAGAGGATGCTGGGATAGGAAGACTCAGGAAGGAAGGGAATGGGGAGCAGCAGCAGCAGCTGGTTTGGGTGCAGCAGGGGTGGGTTTCAAAAATTTTTGGAACCTACTCTGTGGGTGTGGCCTCCTTTGTGGGAGTGGCTTGCTGGCCATGTGACCATTATTTTTTAAAAAAAAACTTTGGTGGGGATGTTGTCTTTGCATATAATCTGGCTTTTATTTTACTTGCTAGTACATATAGGTTCCTTCTGATAAAGACCCTTTTAATATTCTGAATTTGCAAAAGATGCTGATCTCTTGCAGGAGCATGAGTCACGCAAGAGCTGAACAATCTTAGCATTAGTACTGGTTTTCATATGTCCCACTAAACCACAATAGGGTTGATTGGATTCTGGTTGATTAATATAAACCCCAATTGGGTTTATATTTGGGTACCTGAAACACAATTTGCAGTCTGTGGATTGACCCCAGGATCCCAAGTCCTGTAGCCCACAAAGTTTCTTTTTTAATTATTTACCTATTTGAATTTATTAGCCAGCCAACTCCAATGGATTTTCCTGTCCAGTATCCCTCCCCCCTCACTCCTTTCGGCCACTGCGTGTACACTATAGGCCCCAATCAAGGCAAGGAGCGAACCGGTGAACCCATCCAGATATAGAACGTTGGAACATGGTGGAACCTTAAGGGGAAACTCCCTGTTTTGCAAAACCCTCATTCCGCGACATTTTCTGTCAACCCTGTGGGGAAAATCCTCCCAAGCCACTTCGCATTAGCCCCGTGGAAATTAGTCAACTCCGCAGCCTCGAAAAGAGAAGGGAGGGTGGATTTATCACCAAAAAGGAGCCTGGCGAAAGCCTAACAGGCGGGAAACAGTAGCACTGCAGCCAAACTGACCTGGAACAAGGAGCGCTTTCTTCCTCCGCCTGCTTCTTTGAATGGCAGGCCTCGGTGACGGTTAAGGCTCCTATCTTTAAACACGGATCTTTCCTCACCACTTTATGAGGTTGGGCCCGGACTTGCTTTCTGAGCATGGGGCAACAGGGTAGTTTGTGCGGAAGCCTGGTTAAGTCCTTTGCTAGCAGGAAGGTTCTAGGATGCCTGCCGCCACCAAAGGACCTTCCCGGAGTTGCTTTTCTGAGCATGGGGAAAACTGATGGTATTTTGTCCCTTCTGTCTCCCTGTTGCTCAGAAAAACAACTCCGCGAAGGTCCTTTGGTGACAGCAGGCATCCTAGAACCTGCCTTCTAGCAAAGGACCTTCCCGAAGTTGCTTTTCTGACTACCGGGAGGCAGAAGGGACAAAATACCGTCCAGCCGGGTATACAGGGCACGGGGCGGGGCAGGCTTACTTCCAGGTCAGGTGACCAACCAGTTCGTGAGAACTGGCACGGACCGGCAGCAACCCACCCCTGGGATGCAGGGAGGGAAGAGCTCCAGTTCTCCTGTGCTACACAAGGCTCTCCTTGGGCAGGGCTCTGGAACTCTTCCCTCTCTGTATCCAGAGATGGCTGCTCCAGCTCTTTCCTGAGCCAACACGAAAGGGACTCTGGTTGGCACAGATCTGAGTCTGGCGCTGAGGAGTCTCCTGTGCAGCATGGCTCTCCTCTCAGCACAGCCAGCTACTCACTTCTCACTGGCAGGGGCAGAAGGAGTCGCTGTCCCTGCCACCATGATCCCGGCCCAATATTGCTTGCACATGCAAGAAAGAGATGAAAGAGAAAAGGGAGAAAAGAGAGAGAGAGAGAAATGAAAGAGAGCTGGAAGGAGAGAATGGGAGAGAGGGAAAATAGAGGGAAACAAATTAGAGGAAGAAGGGGGAGAGGGAGACAGAAATGAAAGAGTGCTGAAGGGAGAGAATGTGAGAGAGGGAAAAGAGAGGGAAACAAACAGGGGGAAAGAAAGGAAGAGAAAAGAAAGAAAGAAGAAAGAAAGAAAGAAAGAAAGAAAGAAAGAAAGAAACTTTCTCAAACCTATGACGAAAGCAATGGCAAGCTAGATCTCTTGCCAAGAAAACTGCAGTTTGCCAGAAGGCACAAATTGGAAGCAAGTCTGATTTTTTTTTTTAAGAAAATAACAGAGATGGCAAAAAAATGCATCTGAAAATAAGATTATTTATCATTTTGGATAACATATTATATTGTCAAACATATATATATATATATATATATATATATATATATATATATATATATATATATATATATATTAGTGTCACAACCCCTGGTAAGCCCCAATCATGGGAGGAAGCTAACTGCCTCCAACATCTGTCAATCGGCTCATCACAAGAGTCCATCACGACAGAAACCCAATATTTTTACTGTTGCCTTTTTGTTATATTTGTGTTTTTATTTGTGCTGATAAATAAATAAAGGGAGACTAGTATAGATCTATTTCAAGCTATTTAGCTCTCATCAGCTAGCCACACCCTTACTGGGATTCGAAGACGTTTGCCTAAGATGCAATACAGCCCAGGTTCGAATCCCAGTAAGGGTGTGGCTAGCTGATGAGAGCTAAATAGCTTGAAATAGATCTATACTAGTCTCCCTTTATTTATTTATCAGCACAAATAAACACACACACACACACACACACACACACACACACACACACACACACACACACATATATATATATATATATATATATATATATATATATATATATATATATATATCCTATTGCTGAGTACAATCTTGCCAGCTTCTATCAACTTAGAGTTCACTATGAAAAAATTACAGAGAAGCAATTTCCTACAATTAATAACTTTATTTTGGATTTGCTATCATATTCAATGAGAAAGAAAGAAAAGGAAAGAGGGAAAGAGAAGGAAAGGAAGGAAGGAAGGAAGAAGAGAAAGGGAGAGGAAAAATAGAGAAAAACAGAAATGAGAGGGAGGGTGAGAGAAAAGAGAGAGACCCTATTACCACAGAAAACACTGAGCCAAGAAACCTGGGTAGGCATGTCTGGGGGGGGGGTGTCATGTGACTGGGTGGAAGTGATTTGAGTTGGCCACACCCATACAGGTTTTGTGGCTCCCGGTGTTTTCTGTGGGAAATGGATCCAAATGGCTCTTTGAGTGTTTAAGATTGCCGACCCCTGTGCTACACCATCCTTCAAGACAAAATTTCATTTATTTTTAATTAGAAATAAATATTTCACAATTTATAATTACATATTATTTTTGTGATTAATCACTATGCTTTAATTATGTTCAATTTATAAATAAAAATATATCCTGCATATCAGATATTTACATTATGATTCATAACAGTAGCAAAATTACAGTTACAAAGTAGCAATGAAAATAATTTTATGGTTGGGGGTCACCACAACATGAGGAACTGTATTAAAGGGTTGCAGCATTGGGAAGGTTGAGAACCACTGATCTAGTGACTGTTTGAATTTACAATATATTGTAACGTGTGGGTTGTTGTTGTGAGGGAATTGACACGCAGGAGCCATGTGCAAGACAGATCTTTATTATAACACAGGTGACAAGCGATGTTGCTGGGCTATAACACAATACAAGTGAAAAAAAGTGTCTGATGACCATTTTTCACACTTACAGCCATTGCATCATTCCCATGGTCACATTCAGATGCTTGGCAACTGACTCATATTTATGACAATTGCAGTGTCTTGGGGTCAGGCAATCAGGTTCTGCAACTTTCTGACAAACAAAATCAATGGGGAAATCAGATTCACTTAACAACTGTGTCACTAACTTAATAACTACAATGATTCACTTAACAGCTGTGGCAAGAAAGGTTGTAAAATGGGGCAAAATTCACTTAACAAATGTTTCACTTTGCAATAGAAATTTTGGGCTCAATCATGGTCTCAAGTCAAGGATTACCTGTAAAATACCTGATGTGAACTCAGCAGCATTTAAACATATAGTCACCAATTTTGGATCCAAAACTGGATACATTATTTAACATAAGGTTTAACTGATATGGAATATAAAGAAACCGTTACTTTCAATATTTAGAAACCATACTTCCATTGATGCATCCTAAAAATCATTTACTATATCACAGCTACTCTTGCTTGCTTAAAAAATACATTTAAATCATATTAAATGCTTCTTCATTATCTAAAGACAACAGTATGGCAGAGTCAATTCTATATCCAAAACTTTGTTTAATAAACATAAATTATTTCATACTTGTCTATTTTTTTATAAATCCCGACTAAGAGGGATGATTTATATCAAGTAAGACTTTCTCCAACTGCTTATCCAATAAAGCAGTTAAATAAGTACCTTATTACCAACATTAATTTATGAAATATGTCTATAATGTATACACAATTTAGAGTTTTTACATTTTAATATCTTATAAAGTCTCTTAGAACAAATTGGCTGTTTAGTCCTCGCAATTACGAATGACAGCCAGCAACAGCCAGGCCGCGCCTGATTGCCTCTGGCGTGGCATGGTTGAGCACGGGCTATCAGATGCGCGGCTATTGGCCTGCCTGCTTGACAGCTTCATATAAATAGCTGTCAAGCAGGGGGGAGGTCCCTATCTACCGCTAACTTGTTTGTTGTACAGTTCTGTTAATAAAGACTGCTGTTGACTTACCTCAGGCGCCTCCTGCCTCATTCCTTCAGGGAACATATCACTGGCAACGATATGGCGGGATCTACAGGCCCTGAGCAACAGCCTAAAAACACAAGCCTATTAAACACACAAGCCTATTATTTTGGCTCTCTGCGCTGCCAAGAGATCTAATCGCGTCTAAGTATGGCTGCTATTCCTCCATTCACTCCCTTTGGGACCACTGGCGAATCGTGGGCCGGGTTCCTGGAGTGCTTTGAGTGCTTTTTGATAGCTAACAATAGACAGGGGTACTCGCAGGCACGGAAGTACAGCTTCTTCCTAAGTGCCGGCGGCCCCAAAATGTTCAGGATGGCCCGTTCTTTTGTGGCCCCGAGACCGGTCTATGAGTTGAGTCGGGATGAGGTAATGGCTGGACTTAAAAATCATTATGCCCCAACTCCCTCAAAAATAACGCGCTACTAGGCCTTCTGCCAGTGCGTGCAGAAGGAAACCAAGTCAGTCAGTCAATTCCTTCAATCGTTCAGAGTTGCCACCATCCAGTGCAAGTTTCTCGATCTGGAGGACAACTTGGTCGAACAGTTTGTTTGCAGCATGAGAGACATTCACCTCAAACAGCGACTGCTCGCCAAGGCGGACATCACCCTGCCTCAAGCAGTAGACAAGGCTAGGGCGGCGGAGCTGTCAGAGCAATTGACAGTCGAGATGGCCAGATTCATGCCTCCACCTCCGCTGCAATCCCTGCGAGCCTGCCTGATCGACGAACTAGCCCCGCTACCTGACCCAGATGACGAAGACCAGGTCGACCACCTGAGAGCCGTTCCTCTGCGACAACTGCTATCTCAAGCCTGAGTCGCTGTGGCAGCCACTACCTGCCTTGGTTGCGGAGGCAACCATGCCCAGGCATGCTGCCCTTTCAAGGCATCAGCTGGGGAGGTATAAGGGGACCCATATCTCCCTTAACTTTGACCCCCAGGTTGCCCCTATTAGGCTGAAGGCCCTCAGGGTGCCTTTTGCCTTGAGGCCCAAGTTGATGCCAAACTTGACAATCTATTGGCGCAGGGCGTCCTGGAACCCGTCGACCATTCATGATGGGAGACCCCAATAGTGGTCCCTGTCAAGGCCGATGGGTCCATCAAGATCTGTGCTGACTATAAGTCGACCATCAACCTTGGCCTACAGGCAAACCCCTATCCAGTCCCTGTGGTCCAGCACTGATCCATTCCTTGGGGCGGGGCCAAACTGGACATGGCGCAGGCCTACCAGCAGCTCCCGGTGGATGACGATGTGGCAACCGCCCAGACCATCGTCACCCACTGCGGGACTTTCCATTGTCGCCGCCTTCAATTTGGCGTCTCAGTTGCCCCGGGGATCTTCCAGAGCCTCAGGGAGCGGCTATTCCATGGGCTCCCTGGAGTTGTCCCGTACTTCGATGACGTCCTGATCACTGCCACCAGCTCAGGACTCATTGAAGTACTTTGGAAGGTCCTCGACTGTTTCAGGGTGCTGTGCCCAATATGGAGTTCCTGGGCTTCATGATTGGCGCCCAGGGAATCCACCCCACCCCCTCTAAAGTCGCGGCCATCAGGAACGTCCCTGCACCCACCTCCAAGGCAGAGCTGCAAGCGTTCCTTGGCCTTTTAAATTTCTACACGCCTTTTCTGCCACACAAGTTACGAATGACAGCCAGCAACAGCCAGGCTGCATCTGATTGGCTCTGGCACAGCATGGCTGAGCGTGGGCTGTCAGATGCACGGCTATTGGCCTCCCTGCTTGACAGCTCCATATAAATAGCTGTCAAGCAGGGGGGAGGTCCCTGTCTACCACTAACTTGCTTGTTGTACAGTTCTTTTAATAAAGACTGCTGTTGACTTACCTCAGGTGCCTCATGCCTCATTCCTTCAGGGAACATATCACTGGCCAGTTTATCTGATTTAAAAGATTCAAATATAGAATAAATACACCCCCGTTGATTATACCAACATGAAAGAAAAAAAGGCTTATAGTCTATATCTGTATTATGTTTCACACAATACCCAGTAGCTTGATCAGATTGATTGAGATTATATATTGTGCAGATTGTATTCATAATATTTAGGGCCTAATGTTAGGCTTTATGGGTCAATGAAAGGGAAGAAAAAACCCAAATACCCAGACTTTATCTGCCTGGCACTTTGTAGCATGATGTTGTAGTTAGATTTACTTCTCAGAGTGGATTAGTTTTCCAAATATGGCAAGCTTAGTTTGCCAATCTTTTACAAACAAGAGACAGCCAAAGGAAACAGATCTCAACTCACTAAGCACTGTAGCATTAAAAGCAATGAAATTTGCTGTAATCCTGGAACTTTTTCAGCTAAAATTACACCATGTAAGGAACGATGAGCTAATTTGAAATGCAGCTGTAACTTTTAGAAGGCTTCAGTATCTACTGTAAAGTCTGTAGCAACACATCTCAACCAGCACATAGCAAATAAACAATTCTTTATCAGTTCCCAGAAAAAGATTAATCTTGGTGCCAAATTTGGATCTAGCCTAGAGCTTATTCCATTTGCAGTGTTTTTCTCTGGTTGAGTAGTATTCAGATCGGTAAAGATCAGAGATAGGAAGTGGGTATGGTAGAAGAAATGAATATGCTTTCTTCACAAGGTTTCCAAAGAAATATTTGAAGAATTTTGAAAGTATCCTTTTCAGAGTCGTTATACTGCTGAATAATCCATGATGAATAGGTTTATAATATATGCATATACTCACAGTAACAACAAAAAATAGTGATGGTGATTCTAACTACACAGTCTATAGTTAAAAAAACAACAGTTAAGATCAAACCCCCCACTCGTACATACTTCATTCAATTGTTTCATGCTGCTATATTGCATTTTAATGGTTAGGTGAAGAAAATATGGCTCAGCATAGCTTTAAAAATTAAATAGATAGCATAAAATCTTATGGAGAATTTATTTTTAATTGGCAAAAATATAGTGAGCCTGCTAGAACTGTAGGTTTTATTTGTATCTTCAGTCTTTATCTTTGGAAAATGTTATCTAGCAGCAAATAAAAGCAAATGCATGCTATGATTTTTCAAAGCTTTGAAGACCTAGAAAAAAGGCCAAAAGGATTGATATGATGCTAATAATTCCAAAATATTCTCTATTTATGACTAATATTTCAAAAGCATTATCCGTTTAGGAAGAATAGTTTTGACTTTTATTATGATAAAAAAAATACCCCCCCCCCATTTTTTTAATGTCAGCATTCAATGATTTTATCTAAATTTACACTATAAGGAGAAGGGGAAATAAAATCTATTTTTTCTTCCAGTAACTTTCCTTTCTTCTTGTAGAGAAATTAAAACTATCAGTTAAAAATCTGTAATTGTTCCAGAGGCATGACAATTACAGAGATAGCAAATTTCAAATTTAAAACAAATTTAATAACTATGGTATATAGTAGTAATGAACAGAAAATAGATGGACCCTGTTGTTTGATCATGATTTAAGTTTTATGGTAAGATACATGTTTAGTCTTATTGTACATCTTAGCTTGTGCATTGTGTGTTTTTGTGTGTGCGTGTGTGCGTGCGTGTGCGTGTGTGTATTGCTCTGGAATTGAAGATGAACTGTTTCATCTTCTTCCCCCAAAACGATGCTAAAGGGCACTGTATGCAAAAACAACCAGACACAAAGGTAGTTTTTTCCCCATGCTATCACTCTGCTAAACAACTGATCCCCACAACTCTGTCTATAACCAAAAAACTGTATTATTTATTATCATCTCTTCTGTCTGATTACCTATTTCCTTAGATTCTTATGACTATAACTTTGTGGTTGTATCTCATGATTTATGTTGATTACTCCTGTTTAGTATCCTATTATGATTTATGTTGATTGCTTAGTATCCTATGACTGCTACTGAGTGTTGTATCTATGATTTATAATGATTGCACTTTATGACTATGATTATCACTTGTCGCTTGTATGTACACTGAGAACTTATGCACGGGAGACAAATTCCTTTTGTGTTTGTGTCCAATTACACTTGGCCACAAAAGAATTTTAATAAAGAATTTTAATCATTAATAATTAAAATCAATTGAACTTGTATGCTGCCTGACTCCCAATGACTCTGAGTGGCCCATAACAATCAAATAAAAAAAGACAATAAACTCAGTAAAAAGCTTGCAAATGCAGCTCACCAGATGGAATGAAGTGAGAGGCCTCAGTCTCCCTCCCTAAAGGTGTGGGTAAAGAACCAGGTGTTCATGGCTCTTCTGAACAGCAGCAGAGGGGACCATCCAAGTCTCATTATATCCAGAGGGCAAGTGCTGCTCCTGGGAAGGCATGCTTTCTCAGACTCAGAATAAATGACCTTGTTTATTCAAAGAAATCCAGAGTGTGCCAACCTTGTAAAATTGAATTGCCCAGGCAGTGAATCCAATGGGAACAAAGTGATACTGTGATGTAGCAAATCATTAAAATTTGAATAAAAATAAAAACATGCACCAATTTAACTAAGATAATTAAATATAGCAGATACAAATACACTGGAAAAGTTCCATATGTAAAAAAGGAGGCAAATAAAAACATAGGAATTAGTAGTTGGGCATGTTATTTTTGCAGCAGTCAATTTTTTCCAGATCCTTTACTAACCTTTGAATCGTGTAACCATCATATTTGCTTTTCTGTAACTTTGTAGAAGTGACTTTTAGCAAACCCCAGCAACCTCTCCCTACATTCTCTCTAGTGGTGGTATTCTACCGGTTGAGACTGGTTTGCCTGAACTGGTAGCGGAAATCTATGGCATCCCATTTAGGCCCCTTTTTTTAGGCAAAGCACATGCGTGGAATAAGCACTCACATTTGCGAACCTGTAGGGAAGGTAAGTGATTACCACCCCTGATTCTCTCCCATATTGTTTCCTAGCTTTGGATTGGAGGGATCAACCACAGTTTCACAGAATAACACTAAAGTTTCACAGAGTTTCCCCATGAAGCATGCAGAAAGGATCAAATTATTAAAAAATAAAGTGATGGAATGTTGGTAGAGCCAAGTTACAGTATGTAGTAGAGCTGAATTAGCTAAAAAATGTGATCAGCTGTGGTAGGTGCAGCTGCAAAACAGCTGTTCTTCTCTTTAAGCTATGCTGTACCAAGAAATTAGTTGTGTTAGAATTAGTCTCCAAATGACTATTGCAGCCATGCCATGCAACTTCTATTAAGATTTTTATGGGCATCGACACACAGAATGCTACCAAATATTAATTGATTGCACATCTTAATGATGGCAGAGATGCAGACAGATTATATCTGCATGCACAACGAGTTACAGTTCTTTGGAAACATCTGTTCAAAATGTTCCTCTGCTTTCTGGGAGCAGTGTAAACTCACTGTAGATCTCAAAGGAACAATTTTAGAATGATCTTATTTAGAGTAAAAAATATCTTTGGAAAAGGAAAAAAAAGGCTTTTCCTATGTGTTTCAATTAATTTTGGCATTACAGCTATGACTTTAAAGTTCACTCAATTTGCAAACATTGCTCGGAATTCCTATATATACCAGTGTCTGTGTGTAGTTGTTAAAAGAAAACAGAAAACTCAGCCAATCCCATGTCTATTTACTAGCACAATCCTACAAATGTTTACATAAATTAAGCCTGACTGGAGTTAGGGGAGCCAGTTGGAGGAGCCAATAGTATGCCAGAGTTCACCTCCTTTAGATCCACTAGATAACCTGAGGTTAACTGGGGTTAATTTTTACTTATATTCACACAAGATTACCCTAGGTTTCATTGGTATTTTTAGTAAACAAAAATATATTTTAAATCATGAGTGTCCAACATTTTGGATTGCCTCGACCATATTGAATGAAGCACAATTGTCTTGGGCAGCATATGAAATATCTAATGTAATTAATGCTATATAAAATATTGCTGAAAATCACATAATAATGTTAAAAGTATACGATCTTGGGTGGGGGGCACATTACTAGCTGTTCAGGGTTGTGGGTTGAACACACCTATTTTAAATGGTCCTTTACACTGGTTTCTGCTTAGGCAAATCTCAAAGCATTGAAAAGAAAGTGATTTTGAAATGTGCAGTTCCATTTTAGTTCAAATGCAAATGGAATGCAATCTGTTATTAAATGCAGTGTAATGCACTCTTTTTTTCTTTTCTGCCTGCCTGCCTGCCTTCAAGACCTAGCCATAGGAGATATGTGATCAACTCAAAAGAATATATGTTGCAGTATAAACTAAATTAAAGAATTGGTAACAGAATATCAGTACTAACTGGAACAGGGACGTCAAACTCACATTGTCATGGGATGTCACTTGATGTATCAGGACTTTCCCCCCCCCCCCTTCGCTAAACCAGGCATGCATGAGTGTGGCTAGCACATGATGCATCCAGCCCGCAGACCTGGAATTTTACAGCCCTGAACTAGAGGCACTCAATCAGCTAAGTTCCCATATCGCATCAAGCTGTAGTGTATTTTTGTTCTTTTGGCTTAGTATATTATAAACCCAGCTGTTGTGTTTTTTAACATTGATTCACATTTTAGAATGTTTCTTAACCCAAGTTGTTTATTTAATAAGTCACTGCAGCTTTTTAATAAGGCTCCATTAAAATTATCTATGATAATTGTGCAGTGTGTGACATTGTCTTGCTCAAGTAAATGTTCATGGAAGTTCTTGACAATATAAGTAGAATTTTTGGGTTTCACATTGGCATTTTTTAGGGCACGAGTGGCTCCTATAATTTGTCAAGGCTATCTGAAATTCAATTTCAGACACTATCTATTCTGTTAACATTACTCTGGTTTGGCCAAGTGATGGCTTTGATCCTATTCTCCAGCCGTACAAATCCCCCATGCGTTATCCCAAAATAATCCTTAACCTAATTTTAAAGGAATTACATAATTCTACATTTCCTCTACAATATATTCTAATTCATTATGTTTGGGTGAGCTATCTATTTTAGTATGCTAGATAAATCATATTTTAGTTCATTTTTCTCATAAATATATGGATCTGTGATGTTTAAATAGATTTCCAGTGCTATTTATTTGGAAATCTCACAGGCTTCAGTTGGATTGTCTTCTAAAATATTGATCTTAAAAAAAAAAGTATTGAGACACATGCAAACATTTGTGGTATACCAAGTGCTTTTTCCCCTCTGCAGTACTAATTATATTTAATTCATTTTTGTATAGAGATCAAAACTCCCACTGTTTACATATGAGATATGACGGTCACTATGGGGATTTTTTCTCCTTTTTTGGTTAAAGCAATTAGTGCTGCCAGGAGATGGGAAAAGAAAAAATTTAACCTGTAAAAAATAGCTACCCTGCGTGCTCTGGATTAACATTTATTTAAAAAATGCATCTGATTAAAAGGGAGCCAAACATTAAAATGGTTAAATGAAGGCAGATCTAAGACCATGAGAATTGTTAAACAGTCACCGCTTTTCTTGCATGCCAATTATCTAAGTGACAAACCATTCTGCATCTTGGAAGGATCTGAGTTTTAAAATTAAGATGACATCCTATTTTTTGGACTCGAGAGATTCCTGGCCAGAACAGACTGACAATTCAACATGGTTATTCATTTATAATCTCTAACATAAGTACGTGACAATCCCTATTGCTTGGTTGCAGCTGCGTAAGTACTACAAGGTCGATTAAGTAAAGGTTAATATTACATTACACATATGCACATGTTAAGGCATAACAGCTGTACTCTTGCTTGCTGGGATTTCTATGGCATTGGGATGCTTGGAATGGTTTTGAAGTTAGCATTTGGAGTTAATGCTATGGTAGAATGTAATCAGGTTACAATTATTTTTTTTCAAATCCATGTAGGGATAGAAAATCAAACTGTTTCTTTAACATTGTTTTTCCCCCCAATTAAGACAAACTTTAAAACCTAAGGGATGTAATCAAGGAAGGTTTGGGTACTTTTCATAAATTTAATTATTCTGAATGGTAAAAATAAATTAGAAATTGAAGGTCGTGCTATTCAGCATTCTTCGTGATGAATATCATACCATATCTGTTTTCAAGTTGGATATTATACCATATCCAGGTTACAAAAATCCAAGGATCATAAGACGTGGCATTTTTCACACTCCTTCCTTCCTTCCTTCCTTCCTTCCTTCCATCCATCCATCCATCCATCCATCCATCCATCCATACTACTTCCATTGGCTGGAGGAGCAGGTACTGTAGAGAACCAAGAGAAGTTAAACATATTTGTTACTTTCCATAATTAATTGCCATAGCATTATGAAAAAGATTTCATTGCTCTTCATAAGAAAACCTGAGGCCTATAATGCTTTCAACATACATTATTTTATATGTACTGTATGTGTATTTGTGACTGTATAGAAATACTATGTCCTTGTATAATGCCTTAGATTATACTTATTAAGGATTGAAATATGCTTCATATTGAGAACCATGTGATCTGCTCAAGATTATGATCCCTGATTTTAATGTTTCATAACTAACTATATACACTCATGGCCACATAGAGTTATCTCCTTACTTACATTTCAAATCACTAAATCTAGTGCTGCTTGAATAATCTAAACTCATAAAGTAGCAGAATCAACTACTTCAAAGATTCAATATGATTTTTGCCACAAATATCCCATCCAATAAGCATCAAATGTTGCAGACAAACATATTTATAACATGAAAAAATGAAAATGGACGTGATAAAAAAATAATCCATCAGACTTGCCTAAAGAGGAAATTGCATTGGTTTATACATCTTGGATCAAGAAATCACAGAAAAGAGAGCAGAATACAATTAGTACTGTTTGTAATTTACCATCTGTTCACAAATAAATACTCACACTATGTAGCTGGGAAAAAGTACAAACATTTCAGTAAACATTGTAGATTCTTCCATTAATGTTGGAACATTTCCATTTATATCATCTGGTGTACTGATCCTAGCTGATTTAATTGGGACTGCACTTATGTAGCGTGCCTATATAACAAGTCATAATATTCTACTGTCACCTAAGAAAATCTTGAATAAAGATGACCTAGAATCAATATTTTACTCTGCAGCAGATTTTGATTTCCTTCATGGCTAGGCAGAATTATATGGAAGCACTGCTTAAGTTTTTTTCAAGGTTTTTACAAACAATTGTATCATTTTCTTTTTCATACTGCCATGTGGTTATAGTTTTAATCTTCTTGATGTAATGACAGAGTGAGAATATGAGAAATGTTACTTTTTTTCTTGTGGGAACAGAAATGATATCAAGATGGAAGTAATTCTTCCCACAGTAAAACACTTTCTTTTTGATAAAACTGGTTTTAGATCAAATAGTTGTCTATTTAGAATTAAAACCAGTAAGCCCAGAGATTGCTAAAAAAAACCCACACAAATTATCAACAGCTGAACCATGAAATATAAGGATTGGACTGTGTGGAATAGTATATTAGTCTGTGTGAATTAAATACGTTTCAATTTGGATCATCAGTTTAAACCAATACAGTGATTAATCCTGATTGTAAAAATCAATTAATGTTATTTGTTTTGATGAACTGATTAAAAAAATAGCTCATCCACTCTGACTGAATATTCAATTTGACCTTCATACCTGATATCACTTTGACATAAATTTGACTTAAAAATTATATTTAATTACCCTTGCCTCAATTCTGTGAATCAGAGATTTGAACAACAATAGGTTTCAATAGTTAATGTCCTTCAAATGCATGTTGATGAAAGAAAAAAATATATAGCACAAAAATATTAAAATAAATTATTGAATCTAATTGTTAGGTTAAACATGGAACCATTGAAAAGTTTTGTGAATTCTATAATCTGATCTCCAAATTATTTCTTCTCCTGTTTTTCTTTTCTTATTCTCCAAGTGTTTTATGATATTTTTTTATTATAATTTTTTAAACACCAAGGGTGTCCTTGATTTCTTTGTACATCATGATCTGTTCTGAACTTAAGAAATCCTACAGAATAAATTCTTATACAATGTTTATGTTGAGGTTTAAATGTATGTGGGAAGCCAGAAGGATTGAAATCTACTGGAAATAATGGAACAAAAGGAAGAACAACTTACTTAGATCATATGAACATTCTGCATCATTACATTTCTGAAATTGTTATTGAATTTGCTTCCCATTTTCTTTTCTTTTCTTTTTCTTTTGTTTTTTGTAAAACCATGGGAAATATTTCAGTCTCCATGGATAATGCATGTATTAAGGTGTATCAGCTATTTGTTGGGTTTAATTGTTATACATGAAGGTTAGTTATTGTATAAGAAGGCTCTGCTGTACATACAGCTTTTGCCAAACAGCCTAACATGCAGAGAAACATCAGTTTCAGCTGTAATGCAATTTTTTTTTGACACCAAACACCAATCCCAGTAGCACTCCATGTTAGATATCTATTTCTTATTGCTTTAGTAATTCTGTGACAGTTTTCTATTGTTTTATTTTCTTGTACCTTTGCATTAGTTTCACATACTTAACAAAACCACCAATATTGTTCTTAATTTATTTTTATTGCATTTTCAGAAAAAGATTATCATATCCAACTTGCTATTTCCTGATGTTTTACTTTGCCATATTTTGTTCAGTCAAATCAATCATAATCTTTGAAATGAAAAGGGTACTTAATCAAGTTGCCTGATTGTTTAGTAATCCAGTGTCAACAACGTATCCAGCTAGATCAGCTTGAAATGCAAGTTTTGTTTGGTTTTTAAGATTGACATTTGCGATAAAATGTTGTTTTAAATAGACTCACACTAATATGCATAAACACCAATTTAGAATCTTGAAACTTTGTATCTCAGAATCTTTGTAAATACTAAGTGTATATTTTAGAATCATTTTATGGGCTAAAAGGTTGCCAATGCATTTGACCTTGTACACATATACATTAATCTAAATTACCATTTGCATATTAAACATTAATTATGACAGGTTAGTGATCTCATGCTAACTTGTTACATTTTCCTTTCTAAATGTTTCCATTCTAAATGTTCCATTTCATGATGCATTTTACTACCTGTACCTACAGTATGGTATACCTTTCTTTCAAACTTCCAAATTAAATTTATTGTCATTTTTTTTCACAAATAGCAATGCTGAATTATACAAATAATACAATAGCAGAGTTGGAAGCGACCTTGGAGGTCTTCTAGTCCACCCCCCTGCCTAGGCGGGAAACCCTATACCATTTCAGACAGATGGCTATCCAACATCTTCTTAAAGACTTCCAGTGTTGGGGCATTCACAACTTCTGGAGGAAAGCTGTTCCACTGATTAATTGTTCTAACTGTCAGGAAATTTCTCCTCAGTTCTAAGTTGCTTCTCTCCTTGATTAGTTTCCACCCATTGCTTCTTGTTCTACCCTCAGGTGCCATGGAGAATAGTTTGACTCCCTCTTCTTTGTGACAACCCTGAGATATTGGAACACTGCTCTCATTCATTCTTTTCTTCTATACAACAGTGTGGGAATGGACAGAAGGGAATTCTGCAATCAAGACAAGTCAGGTTGTGGGGTAGTGGTGGTTTGAATTGGTTTTTTTAAAACTTTGATTTTCTTTCAATTTAGCACAAATGGCCTCTTCTCATTCAATAAAGTAAGATCTTCAGGAATTGACAGAGATTGACAGAGATCTAGGTTGCCCACTTAAAGTCCTTCCTCCCTCCCTCCCTCCCTCCCTCCTATATAATTTCATGTTATTTCCTTTTGGGGCAATAATTATTAAAGTTCTGGGATGGAGATAAGGAAAAAAATATAAAGCGAAAAATTAAAAGCAGGACTTAAGACAAAAAAGAAAATATAATTGGATATGTTTTACCACCAAAAATTCACTAAAATCCAATGACTATTTTTATTTCCTTGCAAATAAATTCTTATTTCACCACATTAACTCATGTATTGGCTTTTATTCTTTATCCTTGACAATCCTATCCAACCCAGTCTTCTTCCTCTAGACCTTCAGTCTTAATAGATTTGTTTTGCAATTCAGTTCTCCTTCCTTTTCTCTATATGACTAAACCACTTCAGCACAATTACTTTCTGTGCTAGGCTGTAATAGAGATTGATTTGATTACTATCTTTCTTACTGGCCATTCACTATATATTCAATTCTCTTTTATTCATTCATCATTCATTCTTGAACCTATTTTTTCTGTAAGATACATACTTGAATAACCCTTTCCCATTGCATTCAATTTACTTTTATGTTTATTCTGACACATGCATCTATCTCATATAACAAAGTGAACAGAAGGATGATTCTATAAACAGTGACTTTCACTTATTTCATCAAACATTGATTCCTTGCAATAGACCAGATATAACAAATTACCTCCCTACCAGCATTTGCACATATTAAAATGTCTCCATCTACTCTCCTGACTCTCGAATGGATACTATCAAGATAATAAATTAATATATTTGCACTCAGGGTTTTTCCAGTTGTATATTTTACAAGGATTTACTCTTTATTAGTCTCTGATATATGTCAATTTCAAGCATTATATAAATGTTCTAAAATATGATGCAAATCATTTGGATTTTTAATAAATAACATTATATCATCTCAATTCAGAATTATGGATATTCAAATCTCTGATTAAAATGCCACTAATTTTCATCACAAATTTTCATTGTACATTTATTCATTATTATTAACGAAGGATGGATTATAACACATTCTTTTTTTTAGTTCCTGCACAGTTCTGAATTGTTCTCTAAGCATTCCATGTGCTGTCATATGCGTTTTACTTCCATCAATATCACCCTTACCAAGTTCAGCAACCTATCTTTAACTGCATATTGATGTAAATTAAGTTATACTTTAAGGAAGACAGGTGGCTATATGTTTTCTTAATTCAACACCATCCTTAGCAAATCATGGTCATGCATGCAATGACATCATCACAGAAATGTCACATTATATATTTGTGTCCCAATGTCTAATGCAAGTATTTTATTTATGGCATTTGTGTGGTATCATTGTCATGCACTTGTCAGTTGCCCTGCCATGACATCCACACATTCATATATTTTCTGATGATCTCTTAAGGAGCAAAAATATCTATATAGCACTTGTCTGGTATAGAGGTTGCTGCACTTCCTAGTTTTTGCTCATTGTAATCTCTTATAACCTAATCAGAACTTTGACAAAACACATTCCAACGAAGTTTAATGACCCTGATTTTTGTTTTCATTACTGTTCCTTTCATATAAGCAGAGAATAATAACATTTTTCCAAACTATTCACTAAGGCTACATTACTATTACTATTAGTCTTCTCATCGTTCCTATCACCCATCTCCTCCAACTTATGACTGCAGGACTGTAACTTGTTGCTTGTATCCTTATGATTTATATTGATATTGATTGTTTCCTGATTGCTTATTTGAACCCTATGACTACCATTAAATGCTGTACCTTATGATTCTTGATGAATGTATCTTGTCCTTTCATGTACACTGTGAGCATATGCACCAGAGACAAATTCCTTGTGTGTCTAATCACACGGTTGATAAAAATTATTTATTAGGCCCAGATTCCCACAAATGGTAAATGGCACAACCATTTCAGAAATAAACTACATTCATATTTCTCCAGTTACATCATTTATACCTGCAACTATTTTTCTATATTCTCACATTATTTGTGATTTCATTTTCATCAATTTTTCCTTGGTCACTAGTTTATACAGTAATCTACTGGCATTGCCATTTCTAAAAATATTATTTTCAACATTTCCTCACTTCAATTTTATTCCAATGATTTCATCACTTTTATTTTTAATTCTATTCACTCTGCTAGAAATTCCTTCCTTCACCCTTTTCGCCTACTTTTATTTTTTCTACTTCCATAAAAAATATTTTGAATTTTCTCGGCCTTTCCTTAATCTCTTTGATTGCATTTTTCTAACTATAGTTTTCCATATATAAATTGTACAATATCATTCTTACATCCTCATTTTTTGCAATAATCATTCTTTTATCTGCATATTTTTCATCCAGTTTCTTCATTCCATCAAGATTCTGTTTCATACTTTCCATTAACATAACTTTTCTGGCATCTGTAATTCTCTTTCTTGCACTTTCCACATGTTTTTACTTTATATCCACTTCCTATTCAATTTTTCTTCTACATTTTTTTCAAAATATTTGTACTTTCTGTTCCTGCAGTCATTCAATTTCCACTAGGTTACTAGGTTATCCCCCCCCCCAGTTTTTACCCTTTCTTTTTTTTACCCATTTGGATCAAAATCCTTGGCACTACCAAATAATGGCTTGTCTAACCATTCATAGTATCACAGTATCTTTGCAGATAATGTGTGTGTGTGTGTGTGTGTGTGTGTGTGTAGTATTTGTGCTGATAAATAAATAAAGGAAGACTATATAAAGGGATATATATATATATATATTTTAGTGTCACAACCCCTGGTAAGCCCCAATTATGGGAGGAAGCTAACTGCTTCCAACATCTGTCAATCGGCTCATCACAAGAGTCCATCACGACAGAAACCCAATATTTTTACTGTTGCCTTTTGTTATATTTGTGTTTTTATTTGTCCTGATTTATTATTATTTATTTATCAGCACAAATAAACACACACACACAGAGACACACACACACACACACACACACACACACACACACACACACACATATATATATATATATATATATATATATATATGTAGGTCTCTAGTTGTTCGGGTTTTCTCCCGCGTAGAATTGGAGATGTCTTGGCGACGTTTCGACGAAGTCACATTCGTCATCTTCGGGCTGCTGCTGACTACTTCAGGTTTGGTGTTTCCAGGAAACACCAAACCTGAAGTAGTCAGCAGCAGCCTGAAGATGATGAATGTGACTTCGTCGAAACGTCGCCAAGACATCTCCAATTCTACGTGGGAGAAAACCCGAACAACTAGAGACCTACATACTAACACCCGCGAAAACCTCAGAAAACATATATATATATATATATATATATATATATATATATATATATATATATATATATATATATATATATATATATATGACAGAAAATGATATTTTTATTACATTAAGTTAATTCAAGTACTTGTACTTATGCAGTTCTTGATTAAAGTTGACTTCCATGAGTATCGACTTTATAAATGCCTCACACCCAGCAGGTTTAACTAAAAGATTTACGTGTCACAATAATAGAAAAAGTTCCATGTGTGATGTTTTATCTGGATGGCCAGAATTAGTTCTTATATCTGCAACTGTAGTATATAAATACTTGCTCATTTTAAGACTGGAACAAAGGAATCTTTATTTTAAAAACATTTATAAGTATATGTTATGCTATTGTTCATCTTTAAAACACATCTAGTGAAATTGACTATAATTTGCTGAAACACATTTCTCCTCCAATTATACTTTCCATTTTCTTCCTGGAAAGTGAAGTGGCACAACCAAATCTCCAATTTGCTATTTATAGGGCAAATTCTTACAGCATTAGTTCCACAAGAGTAACTGAATTAGATTAGAGCAAAATGCAAGACAGATGTAGTGATAGCTGCCAGAACTGTGTGAAGGGGAAACTGAGAATTACTTTTTGTCCTATCAGTGATGTGGCTGGAATGACAGAGCCCCTGATTTTAACAGACAACATAGACAACAAGTGGGAAAGGTTTTGTACTGTCTGTTCTTTAAATAGTGCCTTACAAGTCTGTCATAAGATTTATAAAAAAAGAAGAAGATTGAAACAACTTTATTTTCATGGATATTCTTTACGCTGTAATTAATTATTTTTAAAACCCATTTCAATCTCACAACTCTGTGTGGTTTTTCTTTCTTCCATTATAAAGTTCTGAAACGATAACATTATAAGTTCTTTTTATGTACAAGCCTGTGATCAGATATGGTAAAATGGAGAAATGAACATGCATAAATGCATAAAGGGTATACATAGATACTAGGAGACAGAAGAGAAACAATTCTGAAAATGATAGTAAGACAAGGCTAGGGAGGTTGTGAAACAAGAACAACCTTTATTGCTAACAAACAGTAATAACAAGACAACTCCGGAACTGGCAACAGAGGCTTTGCCATCTGACAGCTCTTTATATAGCAGCTGTCAGACGGACCAACCAATGGCAGGGCTGGGTTCTCCCGTGAAGTGGCTGTTCAAAAGTTGGCCAATCAAAAGCATTTCTGAGCCTGAGCAGGCTTCGTAGCCTTGAGGCTACATTTGGAATCAGCATTCAAAGGAATTGAGCAACAATGACATTACTTGTGATAGTTAATCCCATGAAATAAATAATCATAAATTATTTTAGGAGTTGCAATCCAAGACTGACACAGCTAAAAAGGGTTGCATGAGGTCTCAATCTTGTCTTTTTTTTACCCTCCTGCCATGCAGCTTCAACATGTAATTTCTTAACATACACCAACAGTTTCATACATTTCTTAATTTTTAAGATGCCATTTTGCATTTCCTCCTACATAAAAACAAAGCCACAATAACTAGGAAATAAAATAGTGCCTTCATGAATTATCTTCTATCTTCTTATCTGGAGATAAATCCTATGAGTTTTACTTACTTCCACCTTGCATGGAATCATATTGCCATTTTGCAATTCAGTATTTTGCATTAGTATTATTTTTTCCCCCTACCACTTCTGAAAAGTACTAATATTATTATCTGTTTAATCAATACTTTATTGTCAGCCTCAAAACTAATTTTCAAGAAACATTTCCATTATTTTCTGAGATTGTTATGGACTAAACATCTTGCAGCCTCTATGCAATTACCTTCAGTCTCTAGCAATTTCATATGAAACTTTTTAAATATGTTTAAATTTGGAAATTTCCTGGAATATACATCCTACTCACATCCCAGGGAATGTGTTTCAGACAGTGTGCTATCAGGCTTCAACATAATGTGCCAATACTGGATTTCAGAGTAACATGAATTACACTTATTATTGTTGATGAAATAGTAGCTTTAATAAGTAACGACATTCCTGTTCAAATACTGCAAAATAAAACAACCCTTATGGATGACAATTAACAATGTTCTAATTATCATCAATTTACAAATAAAATTAGGTTAAAGTTGCATTACTTTATCATAGCAGAAGACAGTTTTAAGGAATAAATTATTTTAAAATTCTGTCAAAAAATCTTAAGTAACAGACGGTTTCATTTAAATCTACATAGCTTTGAATGTTTGTACCATCTGCTAACTTTTATTTTTATCTTGAAAGACAAGGAAACCTAAAAATACAGCTGTATAGTTACAAAAAACACATATATGGGATTTAACCTGAAAATCTTCAAGAAGTTACAAGTTGATATGTACACACTTACCTCAAATTAAAAAAAATGAACTTGTAATTTATGGTTTTCATGATTAGACAGGATAGATTATAAAAAAAGGCAAGAAATATGATGTAAGTTAACAGAGAGAGATCAAAAGTTACTTTTAGGGAAAGAGAATTTACACTAGATACTCTCCCAAAAGATAAAAGAAATTTTCATTGGTATAATATGTTCTTGTTTAATTGTGATTTTTCTGTAACTTTTTCTAGTGATCTAAAAACCTCTCTTCTTTATCAGTTATACCAAGGGGAAATTCTGTCCTTAATAAATTATTGAGCAATTTCCTTAACCTTGGGAAATTAAAAAATAATACACTAAATTTCATTGTTCAAAATTTTGGTAGAGAATTTTAAAGGCCATTTATGTCTAGTTCTATTTTATTTTATTGTTGTTCAGAATAATTAACAAATCAAGGCAACAAAAGCAGTCCTCTTCCCATGCTTTATTAGAAGGTAATTGTCATCTCATATCACTGATATAAAGGTTAAACAGAACCAATTGGCAAAGAAGTCTGGGAATTTAGGCTTGGTATATTGTTCAGATTAAAAGTAATTTACCTTCAGGTGGAACATGCTTGAAATTGACCAGAATTTGAAACAAAAAGAACAATAAAAAACCCTTCCTGAAACACTTTCACTTCTAATAATAAATCCTTTTCCTCAATCTTAGTGCTTTGGCTACGCATCCATCCTCATGCCAGATAAAAATGTTATAAGCTTTTGAAAGGTTATAGGCTGTTTGGACAGGTTTTTCTGCCTGTCCAATAACTTTGTTTATTACAACCTTCTGGCTCTTCTGAAAGTACTACTCTATTGCTGCTTAGAAGAACTGGAACAACCCTAATTATTCCCAGCAATTGCTTAAACTGGGTAGAAATGTTGCAATCTGAACACATTTGAAGGGAGCCAAGTTTGGGAAAGCTTGTCTAATTTTATCAAACTTTTAGTTGCTTGGCCTTCTCCTGAGTAACCTGACTGGTGGATAGTTGAGGGAAGGAGAGATATGAATTATTTTACTATATCTATACATAGTAAGTCTAACAGAGGTTCTCATGTCTTGGCTTCACTCACTACATTTCAGTGGTGGGTTCTGCCAGTTCGCACCGGATCGGAAGAACGGGATGGTGAAATTTACCAATCCGGTGAGAGGAGGTTCGACCGGTGGGCCCGGAAGTAACTTCCAGAACGCCTGCCCCGGCCCTGTTGCTCCTTGCTCACCCCCGCCCATCCGGAAGCCGCTTCATCGCTCGTTCCCCCTGCCGGTCCGCACTAGCCTAGCCCAATTCAGGGTCAAGTCCCATACCTGGGAGTGGAGGTGGTGAACGGAGAAGCATGGAGAGGTCCAGCGGCACAATCCACCAGACAGCAGCGGCAAACTCAGGAGTTTTCTCCTTGATTCCTCGCTGAAATTCCTCCTCTGTTCTCCCAAAGTTCTTTCCCCAGAGTGTGATAGCTTTCTACTGGATTCCCATCTGTCTTGCCTCCTCTGTTCTCCCAAAGTTCTTTCCCCAGAGTGTGATAGCTTTCTACTGGATTCCCCTCTGTCTTGCCTCCTCCAATCTCCCAAAGTTCTTTCCCCAGAGTGTGATAGCTTTCTACTGGATTTCCATCTGTCTTGCCTCCTCTGTTCTCCCAAAGTTCTTTCCCCAGAGTGTGATAGCTTTCTACTGGATTCCCATCTGTCTTGCCTCCTCTGTTCTCCCAAAGTTCTTTCTCCAGAGTGTGATAGATTTCTACAGGATTCCCCTCTTTCTTGCCTCCTCCTTTCTCCCAAAGTTCTTTCCCCAGAGTGTGATAGCTTTCTACTGGATTCCCATCTGTCTTGCCTCCTCTGTTCTCCCAAAGTTCTTTCTCCAGAGTGTGATAGCTTTCTACTGGATTCCCATCTGTCTTGCCTCCTCTGTTCTCCCAAAGTTCTTTCCCCAGAGTGTGATAGCTTTCTACTGGATTCCCATCTGTCTTGCCTCCTCCAAACTCCCAAAGTTTTTTCCCCAGAGTGTGATAGCTTTCTACTGGGTTCCCATCTGTCTTGCCTCCTCTGTTCTCCCAAATTCTTTCTCCAGAGTGTGATAGCTTTCTACTGGATTCCTGTCTGTTTTGCCTCCTCTGTTCTCCCAAAGTTCTTTCTCCAGAGTGTGATAGATTTCTACAGGATTCCCCTCTTTCTTGCCTCCTCCTTTCTCCCAAAGTTCTTTCCCCAGAGTGTGATAGCTTTCTACTGGATTCCCATCTGTCTTGCCTCCTCTGTTCTCCCAAAGTTCTTTCTCCAGAGTGTGATAGCTTTCTACAGGATTCCCCTCTTTCTTGCCTCCTCCTTTCTCCCAAAGTTCTTTCCCCAGAGTGTGATAGCTTTCTACTGGATTCCCCTCTGTCTTGCCCCCTCTGATCTCCCAAAGTTCTTTCACCAGCATGTAATAGCTTTCTACTGGAGTCCTCTCTGTCCTGCCTTCTCTGATCTCCCTAATTTCGGCCGTTATCTATTTTTGGGAGGTTTTCCCCTCTCTTCCCCCCCTCCTTCATAAGAGTCCCAAAAAAATTTCAACAGTACAAATTAATTAGTATGTAACTAATATTAATGCAATGCTGGAGTTAAACGTATTAATTTGAGTAAATACTTTATTAATAATTACAGTTCCATTGCCTTTACATTATTATTAGTTGTATTTGTTTCATTTCACTTGGATAACTGGGAATTGTTTGTTTGCTTCTCAATTATTTTGTTTTGAGACAGATTGTAATAGACACACACATCAAAACCTATATTTTGGGAGCATTCCATACAAATGAAATGTATTTTACTCTGCCCCAAGCACACCATGCCTGCCAGCTCTGAGACGAACAGGATAAAGGCTTCTGATTTTGTAAGCAAGTCAAAAAGATGCTGGCTTGGAGCTGATGCCTTTCAACTGAGATTTCACTGTATTCTTTTCCTACTGTAGTAGCACTGACAGTTTTTATCAAAATGGCATAATATTTGTGGGCATTTTACTAACATCACTCCTGCCAAAATTCAACTGATCCACAGAAGAGTTCCTATTTTTGTGCATTTTTCAAAATGATGATTGACATCTTCTAATTAAAGTTCAGAACACTGTATGCTTCAGATGGGATAATTTTCAAGTCTTGTCACTTTCAGTACATTACAAGAGGCTCCCTTGTTGATTATGGTTATGCAGGCTATTAGGAAATGATCACACCAGCATTTCTAAAACTCTATGTTTCAAACTGGAAATTTTCCAACTCTTGTCACTTGCAGAATTCTCCAAGTTCTCTTCTATGTAATTATGTAAGAATTTCCGGAATATATAGGCATTTGGAAGGATTTATTTTATTTTGTTCTGGAAATAAATGTACAATTTTGGAGGAGGGGATCAAGTTGGTTTTTCATGTATTTAGGGAAGGTTTCTATGTTTATTATCCATACTTTATTCTCTAAGTCTTTCTTGGCGATATTATATAGTTAATTTATTATGCATGATAGTGTATAAGAGAAATAAACAATGACTGAATAGAGGATTTTCCCATGATGAATGCAAATAGTAGTCCTGTGAAGGCATTTGCCTAAATATATGAGTGTTTCAAGTGGCTAGAGTTATGAAACCATGCATGATGACATTACCTTTGCACATTTACCGAATTTTTCAGAGTATAATATGCACCTTTTTCCCTCAAAAAAGAGGGTGAAATTCTGGGTATGTCTTATACACTGAATACCATATTTTTGGCCTACCAATATCCCACCCCCTTTGCAAAAATGGATGTGCAGAGGGTTTGGGAGAGTTGCAAAGTGCTCTTGAGGTAAAGTGACCAGATTTTAAGATGGGTAAAGCGGGACACCATTGAAGGAGGTGGGGGCTCAGAGCACCCGAGCTGTAAAAAAAAAGAGGGCTTTAAAAGCACCATGAAGCATTACCCCTGCCGCCACCGCCTCCTCCTCCACCGTGCTTTTGAGGAGCCATGGCCTTTTTTTCCTGCTCCCGCCCCCTCTGCCGCCTTCCTACTGGCTCCCGCGGCCTCATGGCTCCTCAAAAGCACAGCAGAGGATGAGGCAGTGGCAACAGGGGTAACGCTTCATGGTGCTTTTACACAGCCCTCTCTGAACAGTTTACAGGATGGAAAGGGGAGGGAGGAGAAGAAAGGAAGGAAGGAAAGACAGAAGATAAGGTAGGGAAGGAAAGAAGGAGGGAAGGAGGGAGGGAGGAGAAAGGGAAAGGAAGGAAGGAAGAAAGGAAGGAAAGAAAAAAAGGAAGGTAGATAGGGAAGGAAAGGAGAGAAGGATGAAGGAAGGGAGAAGGAAGAAAGGAAGGAAGGGAAGGTAGATAGGGAAGGAAAGAAGGAGGGAAGCAGGAAGGGGAGGAAGGAGAAGGAAGGAAGAAAGGAAGGAGGGAATGAGGAAGGGAGGGAGAAAGGGAGGAGAAGGAAGGAAGGAAAGAAGGGAGGGAAGGAAAGAGGGGAGGGAGGTGAAAGGGAGGAAGGGGAAAGGGAGGAAGGGAAGAGACGGTAGGGAGGGAGGAAGAACCTGGTTTTCCCGAGAACTGTCTGCTCTGGGCCGGGGAGGGTGAACCAAGAAGTATAGACAGGACTTCACTGGCGGTTGCAAAGCAGCCTTCCCCCAATTGCCTTCCCCCAATGCCCCCCAACCCTTTCAAAAGCCACCCCCATCACCAGCCTCTCACAACCAGATCCCCACCTGCCTCCCCTCGGCTCACCTGGACCAGGTTGCTGATGGCGTGGGCAGACTGGAAGACCTGCATGGCTGCAGGGAGAGCGGCGCCCAAGAGAAGCGGGCAAAAAAAAAAACTTCCGACGGCTGAGCCGCTTGGCCCAGGACCGAGCACTGGAAAATTGGGACTTTTTGAACATGTCGCAGGATGCGGGACAAATTTTTAAAAATCAGGACTGTCCTGCCAAAAGCGGGACATCTGGTCACCTTATCCTGAGGGTTGGGGAGTGCCATTTTTGCCCCCATGATCACTCTACAAGTCTCCCAAAGCTTTGCATGCCCCCACTTTTTTGGGAGGCCTGCAGAATGCAAAACCTTTTTTAAAAAATTTACCTCTTCAAAATCATGGTGTGTCTTATACTCTAGTGCATCTTACAGTCCGAAAAATACGATAACTGGAAAATGTCCCTTACCTTACAGACTCTGCTTTAGTATGATCTTGTCAGAATTTCATTGTCAGGGAATGTTCTACATAAATACAAAGAAATGCAAGTAGTCCTTCCTTTAGATGCCGTGATGATTTAGGAAAATGTTAGTGGCAGCCTACACAGAGATAACCCCCTCCCCTTTCAGATTATAAGAAGTTGAAACAGTAGGTAATTTTGATGGAAGGATTTGTGAATTTTCACTTGAGAAATCCAAAGGTACCAAGCCCTTATCTCCCTGTACATGTATGTGCAAATGTGTGCCCCATTACAGGAGGAATCGACCTTTTTTTTTTTCAAAAGGTTGTTGCCACTATGATGTCTATATAAATGGAATGAGTGAATAAATGAATGAATGTGATTTCATGAGAGATGAAATTTTACAAAGTTTTATTTTAATAATTTCACTCTCAACATTTTGCAAAATGCCACAGGATGCCATACAAAATATTGCAATCTTACAATTATATTAATTTCATCATATAAAAGGTTGAATATCATAGATTCTGTGGCATCCACAGGTGAAAACAAAACATTTTGTTTCAGGAATGATCCTCATAATATCTGCCAGCTCTTTATAATTCTCAGCTCTTTTTATTTCATACTCTCTCCACATTTTTTAATGTTTATAAACATGTGGTATGTAGTTGGGAAATTTCTCTGAAGCATCAAACTGTGCTGGGAGACAATTTAGGATTCTCCCTCAGAATCCTGCTTCTTTTTGTGAAACCACAGAGTTAATCCAAAATTGCCTGATTCAGTTCATGATTTGTGTTTTGATTCCATCAGATGCATACACCAATAGCTTACAATTAACTATTACATTAATCTGCCATTATTTATCTATACATGCCACCAGAGTGAACAATGGTAATCTGTCAGTGTTGTAAAATTGTGAGCACTCCCATTAGTCTGTGCCACTCTTTCCAAATATAGTTAGTTGAAAAAAGAAAGATTGCCAAAATATTCTAAACATCCATTTATAAACTGTTAGATTATCTTTTCAAACATCTGTAGACTATTTATATGATCTTTCTTAAAAGAATGAGTCCCATTGAAATCACTATTTGTGAAAGAAAGAGCTCATTTTGTACATAAGTTCTTTCTTTTTTATGATATGGTCCATAAAATTACAGACACATAATTCTCATTGTGTGGAATAACCCTTCTCTGATCATAAACAGTATTTCTATTCTAGTTAGTTTTTGTTTTTTTTCTTCTGAAGGCAGTTCTCCTGAGGAGGAAATTCACAAACATGACCATGCAGCCATTTTTTGGGGTGGGTGGATGATTAGTAATAATTAGCTTTAAATTAATATATGAGAGCAATGTCAAGTGCAAGCTAGCTTAAAGATACAATATGAAGCATAATTTCTGAAGTAGACTATGAACTAATTAGAAACAGAGTAAAGAAAGTTATAGGGTAATGAAAGGCATGTCTGTATGATTTACAGAGGAGTGAATGCTTGCTGTGCATGCATGTACTCCCATGTGAATATGTGTGCACACACAGCACATCAAAAGGCTCTTCCAGGGACATAGCAAAAGCCAGCTGTGATTTTTTGTTCTTCCTCATGGAACAAATTTATATTAAAAACATACATTTCTTTTCTTGTAATTGACTCTGTTTCTTTAAGAGACTTCTTAGGAACAGGATTGCTGACTTGGAATGTGATGCTTTGTGACTGTTTATTAAACTAATATATTGCAGAGTCAGGCAGTCCATTAGGATAAACAACTACTGTATTTTCCAACCCAAAAGTGCTTACAAAATTATTATTCAGCTTCATATTTGTTACATTTGAATGCCTAAAGGAGGCTCCTACATATCTATGATAACAGAGTCTACTTTACAATTGTATTACATTGAATAATCAAAGTAGATTTATTACCTCATTTCTGTTGTCCCTTCTATAAGAAAAAGACTATGCATGTATCACAGAACAATTTTAAAAAAATGGCTATGTCTTAAGGATGTTCTTTTAATGCTTTTCCAACCTTGTATAATTATATTCGATATAATGTTATTTTCTTTTTAGTTACACGTTCTCTCCAAATTGTACCAATTGTTAATCTGTGCATGTAACATACATAGAAAGGCTATTCCATCACGGGTGTCACTTTTTATTATTATTTTATTGGGGATTCTAAGTCAGTACATTCAGAGCAGATTATTTTCTCCTTCATATAACACAGTAGCTGTGAGCTCCATAGAACAGATTCTGTCAACCATGATATTAAAGATAATCAATTTTATTACTTTTGAATAACATTGGTTAAAAATATTTAACATTTTTTTCATGATCACTCATTTTAAATTGACAGTTTGAATTTTTTTTAGACATTTTATTAAGATTTATAGGCCGCCCTTCTCCCTGAGGGGACTCAGGGCGGCTTACAATCACAGGGAAAGGGGTGCAATACCAAAAGACAAACAGTGAGTGAACAAAATAAAATAATAAAACACAACTTGCATTCAACAGTCAACACTCGGGCGGGTAAATTAAGAACCTATCCCCAGGCCTGCTGGGAGAGCCAGATCTTAAGGGCCGTGCGGAAGGTCTGGATGGTGGTGAGGGTACGAATCTCGACGGGGAGATTGTTCCACAGGGTCGGAGCTGCAACAGAAAAGGCTCTCCTCCGTGTAGTCGCCAGTCGACATTGACTGGCAGATGGGATCCGGAGGAGGCCCAGTCTGTGCGATCTAATCGGTCGGAGGGAGGTAATCGGCAGAAGGCGGTCTCTCAAGTACCCAGATCCACTACCATGGAGTGCTTTAAAGGTGGTCATCAATACCCTGAAGCGCACCCGGAGATCGACAGGTAGCCAGTGCAGCTCGCGGAGGATGGGTGTAATGTGGGCGAACCGCGGTGCGCCCACTATCACTCGCGCGGCTGCATTCTGGACTAACTGCAGTCGCCGGATGCACTTCAAGGGCAACCCCATGTAGAGCCCATTGCAGTATTCCAGCCTAGAGATCACAAGGGCTTGAGTGACTGTTGCGAGAGCCTCCCGGTTCAGGTAGGGCCGTAACTGACGGACCAGGCGAACCTGGGCAAATGCCCCCCTGGCATTTACAGGATATTTAATAATAATGATAATAATAGTAGTAGTAGTAGTAGTAGTAGTAGTAGTAGTAGTAGTATAGTAATAATAATAATCGCTGAGTGAGGCATTACCTTGATGTGGTTTGGGGGTTTGTGTGCTCTGGGGAAGATGAAAGCTGTGCCAGAGAGGTCAGATCTTATCAGAAGAGCCAGAGCAAGGGCATCTTTTCCATGAATAATATGGTGAGAATTTAAGGAAATCTATACTGGATTGGTCATTGGTCATTGCCCGGGTCAACAAGTACCATGCTCATTGTGGAACTTCCTGGATATCTGGTGACAAAGGACTGTTGGCTGAACAACCAGGGCCAGCAGCTGCAGAACTGCTGAAAAAAAGTCACAGATATACAAACTAAAAACAAGAAATAATTATCTACTATTATAAATCAAGTCCATAAGAACTGGATATCAGAAAAGCATGCATCAGTTCCAGAAAGAACAACATCCAAATCCAGAAATAACAGAACAGAGACTAGCTGATCAATGTTGATTTATAATATAATATAAAGTATTCAAAGAAGTAGACTTGGAAGAACTGCAAAGGTCTTGAAGAAATTGAAGCCTTAATTTTTATTATTAAGAAAATTAATTAACAACTAACGGCAACAGAAACCAAATGCCACCTATAAAAAAACCTGTTAAAAAGTGAACCACCTAGTTATCTCCTGGAAGAAGATCATACAAAGGCATGACCGCATGATGCACATGACCTGCAAAAAATATAATTTACCTACAAGTGAGAATTGGAGGGAGGTAGACAAAGTAATAGAAAATAAAGAAGCTAAAATGAAGAAGTGCTCTGGGACTTTAGAGTTCAAACAAACAAGCATCTGCGGTTAGCACCATATTCAAACCAACAATTGTCAATATGAAAGACAAAACAGTCTGGATATTACAGTATCTGAGGAAACCAAGGAGAAGAAGAAAATCATAAAATAAAAAGACCTGCAAATAGAAATAAAAAGACTCTGGCAAAAGAAGGCAAAGATAGTGACAGGCATGTTGGGTGAAATTCCAGGTCCTATTACACTTATTACATCTAATGGTAAGCTCAGTTTGCTGGCTAGCCAAATCTCTAGACAGCAGAAAGAAGCTGCTTAGCAAGTGAGGTCCGGGTATTGTAAAAGTGCAATTTGATTGAATGTATTATTGTTCTATTTTAATCTAAATAGGAAATTACATTTTATGAATTTTCCATGTCAGTTGCCATTTAACAAGTTGAGTATTGACATTGATTGATTTGTTGATCGATTGTATAGTCATACTGCAAGTAGTCAGTGTCAAATCTAATACAGACTAAATGAAAACAATTTCATAATGGTAGAATAAAAAAAAAGAAACAATCAGACTGAATTGGGGTACATAACAGACCGTGTCCTTCTCAGAACCATTGTATGAGAGCAGTTGCAATGACATAAAATTCCCCAACTTTTGTTGAAAGTTCACTGAATGTTCTCTTAATAAGAGAAGCACATGATCTGCTGATAAGGGAGGAGGGCCAAGTCACAGTATAGATGGCACCTCAACAAAATAAGCTCTTTATCTGAGCATGTAGCATCCTCCTGAAAA
Organism: Thamnophis elegans; assembly: GCF_009769535.1. NCBI lineage: Eukaryota > Metazoa > Chordata > Lepidosauria > Squamata > Natricidae > Thamnophis > Thamnophis elegans. The sequence goes on along the minus strand of NC_045547.1, from coordinate 41,705,638 downwards.
GCATTGTTGACTCAAACCTCCACCAACACATTAGAGTGTTGGAGGTCACCAGAGTGTGGAGAACAGAAGATGTTGGAAAGGCTTTTAAGAACGACCTAAACATTGCTAATGAGATGAATATAACAGTCTCACAATAAGTAAGATCTATCAGTTGGTAGAAGTGAATCAAAGACTCTCTGCTAAGCCTTGATCATGCCTTTTTCTGGACCTAGCATATGTAGAGCATGGTTAAGAATCTGGATGAACCAAATCAAAAGCTATTCACACCTTCCAAGAAGAGGTTGTGATCATTTCTGATCTTTGGAAAAGCCTCCCACCTGAGATCAGGGGAATTCCTATCATTTTCACCTTCTGGTGGGCTATAAAGACATACAACCCTCCCCCGGCCCCCGTGAGGATTGAACTGTGAGGATGTTTAGTATGGTGCCTAGGGTGTTTTTATCTATGTTTTATAAATTGCTCTGAGCCATAAAGAGTCATTGTTTGAGACAGATAACTATATAAATTCTGTAAACAAACAAACAAACAAATAATATAAAATGCATTTATCTGCCAGAATTATCAGGCCAGAAGCTCATCCCAGAAGTTTCAAATTTCTCTGAAGATATAACCAAATTCTGGATAACAAAATTCATTTGCTACTAAACAGGAGACATGGAATCTCAAGAATTTGATAGAAATGTGGCTAATGCATTTATATCCCTAGAGGTACAATAGTGTATGCCAAACTACAGGATGTTTAACATTTTAGTTTGAAATAGTTTAATTGTTGTGCCAGCATAGTTATTACCTTTACAATTTGAACACTTGATTGCATTTGTAGCCAAAAGGAGATCATTTTGTAAGATTACCAGATAACACTATGCCACTAATATAAATAAGCTGTGCTGCAATTTGACTGGGGCCAAAGTGAAGATGACAATATATCAGCATATAGAGAAGTGAGAATTAATTTGTGAGGAAAAGTCAGAGTGGGGAATGAATTCATATTTGACGAAAAGTTGTAGAATGTCATTTATGTAAAAGTTGAAAAATAAAAGAGCTGAAACATATCCTTGATTAAATTCCTTTAAAGTCAAAATGGGAGCCATCAGCTCATGATTATTCAAGCTTTGACGTGCATAAAGGTGTTTTCCTGAAGCAATTCTCCACAAAACAAAGAAAAATGTTAAAGCATCATTTTTACTTGCTTAGTTATATTAAGATTTTTTTTTTACAAATCCTTACCATTGTAGAAGATATAATGTTGGCATTAAGAGTGTATAATAAATTCTTTGAATATAATCGTATAATTATTGTTTTTCTATTATTTCAGAAACTGAACAGAATGTTGGAAAGAAATAATGTAAAGGGACTCAGGACTGTATTCAACTGTCTATCTAGCCAACAGCAGGATCATTCCAAAAACTTAATAGAACATAACAAAATTTGATACAGTGAAAAAGCTGGCAAAAGAAAAACTGAGTTTTAAAATGGACTGGATTTAGTTTGTGACAGTGGGGAAAAATCCATAATAAATTCAACTGCATTCCTATGTGTTAGAATGCTACTGATTGGTTCTGTTTTCTGCCCCTTCCCTCCCCACCCCGATCCTTTGAGCCAAAGTGACACATGTGCAGCCTACCCTTTGCTACTTCATTATAAGAGGAAAATGTACACACATCCTATGGCCACTGTTAGTTAAAAGATAGGAAAGAATTCAAGAAGCTGTGCTATGCATGGTCTCCTTAACATAACAGCATGGAAGAAAACTATCTCAAATCATATTCATATTGCATTGCGTACAATGTTACATTTCCCTTAAGGAACCACATATAATTGTAGAACACCACTTTCAGTTTGGAAGACTAGAGCTTCTAATTACAAGAACCTGGAGTAGATATTTACTTAATTCTTTATTATGTAGGGGTATGAATGCATGAGTCTTTTCTGTTTATCTATGTCTAAAATCAGGGTAATATGAGCAGGCTGTGAATATTAGTTTCAAGAAATCACACCACTGAAATTATTTGGAGGTTCTAAGGGTGAGTGCAAGACTCCCATATCCTTGGCCAAAAATCAGTGCATTATTTCTATCTGGGTTGGTCTTCCTCTTTCATTGAGTACACATATGGAGTTTTGAGAGAGGAGGAGACACGAGACAAATCAAACCTAGCAATCAATGAGGTGACAGATATCACAGACACATTTAATAACTGGCTTTCTCTATATGTACTATCTCTCTGTTTGTTTGTTTTTTCTGTGTTTTTAATGATTTTTTTAAAAAATATTTCTTTATATTTCTTTGTTATGTATTAGAGCATTTTTTCCAAAAAAAACAACCAGCTGAATCTAAGTGACGCTAAAGATCTAAAAATATGCAAGTTTCTTTTTAAGAAAAGAATGAGGGAGGGAGGGAAGGAAGGAAGGAAGGAAGGCAGGCAGGCAGGCATTTCAGTTACACCCACGGATCAATACTATAGGATTCCAGAAACAAAAGTGAATCCCGTATCTTCCAAAACATGGCTTCTCACATTCCCAATGAATAGATTGTGTCTATCTAGAATGGTCAGCATATGGGAAGAAAAGTTCACAATAGCAAGCATCTTTCCTTAACTGCTGATAAACATGATTTGGAACAGAAAAGTCATGTTCCTGCAACTTCAAGTAGGTATGGAGCAGGCAAGCTGATTCTCTCAGTCCCAGGTCATTGTTCCCAGTTCTTCTCCATTACACTGAAGACAATTATTTCAGTACAGCTAGAGGTACAAATTGGCATATTATCCTTCAACAGAGCGCAGATTCTGATTTCAGATTGTCAAATTCAGACTTGAGGCAGGATATCAACCTATTATGTAAATGAACAGGTTAGGGTCCTAACCAGCATATATTCTGAAATAATGTTGCCAGTTTGCTAAAACTAAACAAGATTTACTTAGGTTGTTAAGCATTTGCATGAAACATTGTTCTTGATAAACAACCTGTTTTAGCATTATTGTCCAGAACATTAAAATAGATTGGTCACATGGATAATAATGATCATCTATGATGTTTGTTGCAATTTCTAAGTTTTCGATTAGGGTTCAGGAAACTTAATATTCATAATTACTGCAATTAAAGCAGCCTCTAATTGTTCTTTCCTACTGATTGCATCAATACTTGTTATAATTACAAGCTGCATGCCAGCATAAATCTTTTCATTTTAATTTTAAGAATCAGAGGCCCACTGTTTACCTTTATATTATTAACTGTCAAAAAAGCAACATTTGCTACTACATATTAGAATATAATATGCCTAAATTTTCTTTCTTGTACCTTGTTACCAGTTAGTTAGAATTACTTTATCACTTTGAGTAATTGAATCTTAAAATCCTGTAAGTATAAACTCCTAAATATAAATGTGACAATATAGATTGTAAAACAAAAGTTAAAGTAATATACAATTATGAATTAACAGATTGGAATAAAACAGGTTTTTATTTGAAATTTTTTGCTACACTTCATACTCTGGACCACTATCTGCTATGTATGAAGGATATTTTTGTTCAATTGAACTCTGCTACTTGTATCTCATATTTAAGCAGTTTCATTTCAGAGCTTCCAAAGTTATTTTAGGGCACCCAGCAAATGACCATCCCCAAATGATTATGAATATACTGCATAATAGGGTAACAATTGTGATGAGAAATAGGTAGCAATTTTCAACATTCTAATTAAATCAGAGATACACTAATTAATGATGTGGCATTTTACACATCATTATCTTTATGGAATAGAAATTATCACACTGGAATACCTCTTCTCATTAGGAGAAATATTGATCATAAACTTTAAGAACCTCTGGAATTCATTAGTGATTTTATAATAGAATTGACACAGAAATTGCATTTTATTAGAAACTATAAATCTTATAAAACAAATAGTGAAATAAACAGAATGGTGTGAAGAATTATATTATATCTTGTCAGCTTATTTGTCAAACTAGCTTTCTACCAACTCATCCATTATTTCCCTCAGCATGCTCATGTATTATTTCAATGTTTTGTCTTAGATTTATAGCCATTCGAGGATCTGCTGGTCACATCACTAAGGAAGCAGATAAATAATCAAGCTACTATCAACAATAATCTAGAAGAATAGAAGCCATTTCTTTATAACTTTTTTCTTTTTATTTTCATTTTTTTCTTCTTTTCTTTCTTTTCTTTTATTCTACTTCTATTTATTTTTCTTTTCTTTTTCTTTTTTCACTTACTATTATTTTTCTTTATTATCTTTATTTTATCTTATGGTTTTGACTTTGTTAATATTACTGTATTAGAAAGAGAAGGAGGAGGAGGAGGAGGAAAGAGGGGAGAAGGGAGGAGGCATCAAGTAATGTAAGTAACATTACACTCCCAAGTGAGTCTTTTCTCTTGAGGAAATGTCTTCTTTAGATATATTCTAAAATTATTAGTCCTTAACTTTAATCACCTATTTTTTCTTAGGGTTTTGGTCTCAGTCTGTATATCAACCTGTACTTCCTAAAAATCCTGCCTCAATTTTTAACATCAAAGCAGGCTGCATACAGTCAGGATCTAATGTTCAATATCTGATCATCCCAGCAAGCACCACCACCTACCTACCTACCTACCTACCTACCTACCTACCTACCTACCTACCTACCTACCTTCCTTCCTTCGTTCCTTCCTTTCTTCTTTTCTTTCTGCCTTTCTTCCTCCTTCCTTATTTATTTTTTATTATATGCTTCTCATCTCATGATAAGGCAATTCTGAGTCTGAGAACATGGTATTGTTTTATTCTGATCAACAGATTTTCTTCTTTATGTCAATATGAGAGTTTTGTTATCTATCTAAATGTTTTAAATTCCCTTGTCATAGGGAAGAAAGAAACATGCAGCTCAAATTATTCTCTGGTTTAAATTTACTTTTACTATTTGAATTAATATGTCTATCTACCTAGTACTTTGGAAAGAAAAAACTAGATAAAAAGAGTACCCTCCCCACAAAAATCAAAGCTTTCCATTTCATAAATCAATGAAGCTGCAGGGATCACATATCCTAAACTAATTTGCATCAGTAAAGTCACACCTTACTGCTAGGAAGGGAGCTGGAAGGATTGTTGCAAGGGCTTCTGGAATCACAGGCACTTGTCTGTGATCACCAAATGATTTTTTTTAAAAAAATAGCATGCTTTTGTGTCACTACATGTACCAGAAAGGAATTGAGCTTTTTGTGAAAAGAGGGTTGTTGAATAAAAGAAAAAGACAGAACATGGATAAAACAACACACTTTCTTTCTTTCTTGCTCTACCTTATACATTTTGCCTTTGTAGGTCATGGCTTCATTGGAAATTATAATATAGGAGCTTTCCATAAAACAAGAAATGTTCTTTTGTCAGATATATCTTTGGAAAGAACACCTTTAAAAATTATAGCTCTGGCTATTAAGTAATGCAATGTTATATTGGTGGCAATGTATTATAATAAAGTTTAAAGCTGGTATACATAGTAGATTGATCCATTTCTACAAAATTGCATTGTATTATATTAACACATTCCAAATAAAAGCAGGTTCAGGGCTTATGTGTTGGTATTTCCTATTGCTTCTTGGCATCTCTCTTATGTTAAGGAGATATTTATTTTACTCTGATCCAAAAAATGAACAATTAAATCATGCAAGTTGTTACAGCTTTATTTCCTCCTTTTTGCTAGCTCGTGGATATGTTTACTTTTCATTTGTTAATATGAACATAAATCTGGCACACCAATGAGTCAAAATATATATTTAAAACTGTGTGTGATATGGAGTACAGCTTCTTAGGAATCAACAAATAATTATTTTATAAGAATGCCTCACTTTATAAAGCTGCATGAAAGAAATATGTGGAAATTTATCAATGGTTTGCAAAAACATTACATAATTGATTACTTTGTTGTTTATATACATATGATTTTCAGGTGGCAGTATACAGTGTATGATGCTGTTAAAGGAAAAAATAATATGTGAAGTACTCTTTTTCTCCAGTTTGTTTCTTCCCAAAGTACTAGGTAGATAGACATATTAATAAATTTTCATTTGGTAGAGAGAAAAATCTGCATGAAATTTACATTAGCAATCATTAAAGTTTTTGTTCAGTGGCATTCCTAGGAAAGTAAACAGATAAAGGCCACTTAGCAATCACAACTGGAAATGGCAACTCCATTGCTAAGTAACACATCCCATTACCCTGACAGGCTTATGATGTCACTTTCCATTTGTTCTTTAGCAAGTCACCATAGGTTGCTTGGGCAAGATATCACATGACCACAACTTGAAAACTTACTTCTGGTTCCACCATTAACTTTGCTTGTTAAAAGCTAGTGATGAAGTGTGCAGACGTTGATCACACTATTGTGGTACACTGCAATGGTCATAAATGCTAGGACAGGTTATAAAGTTTTTTCAGTGCCATTGCAACTTTGAATGCTCACTAAACAAGGCAGTTATAAAGGCTTGTATATGCAAATATCTATCATACACAGATAAACATGAACAGCCTTGAAAAAGTCATGTGAGTCTTCCAGAAAAATGCCCCTGCTTTAATACTTTAAAAATGTGCTTACATTGAACTAACATGTTTTCGGAAATACCTCTTTAAGCATCTCTTTCACCTTGTGCAACCTCATTACTTTGTGTTATTATAGGGAAACATTAAATTCATTGATTCTAACTCTCTAATACATATTTTTTTTACCCTGAATTCCATCTTGACTCATGCTGGATTTTTCTATATTAGTCTGTAGCCTTAATGATCAGTTTGTTTTAAAATTTTATACACATTTTCTCGCTCTTCAAAATGAAGATTCTTGAAAGATGCTACTTTTCTTTCTCCAAGCTCCTCAAAGAAAGTCTAATTTTTACAATACTTCCCAAACACTCTCACTATGTGATCTGTAGGAGTTAATAAAACTATAACCTGGTTGCAGAGCAATTTAGCTCTGATTCTTATTTCATATTCTTTTAAAAATGTATCTATCTTGCACCAACTTTGTTGTAAACATCTGGTTGTTGGAACTAGAATTTGAGAAATTCTATTGTATTTGGAACTTCTGCTAGACCTTATTTTGTCTAATATTGGACATCAGTTTGTTTAAACCAGGGGTAGTCAATCTTTTTATACCTACCGCCCACTTTTGTATCTCTGTTAGTAGTAAAATTTTCTAACTGCCCACCGGTTCCACAGAAATTGTGATTTATAAAGTAGGGAAGTAACTCTACTTTATAAAATTTATAAAGCAGAGTTACAGCAAACCCTTACCGCCCACCATGAAAGCTGGAATGCCCACTAGTGGGTGGTAGGGACCAGGTTGACCACCACTGGTTTAAACTATGACCTGTCCATTATACAAAATTGTTATTCTGAATGAACATTTGAGAGACTGAACAAACTATCTGTACATATAGAAGTCCCTGCTGATTTAAAGTTGAAGCACCTCTTTATAATTATTATATTGATCCCTGTTTTCTCAGAGCAAGCCTTTGTTTTGCTTTGTTTAATAAAACTTTTAAAAATGAGTGCTTGCTGTTTTTTTGTAGGAGACGGATCCTCTCCTTTTTTCTGCTATATAATACAGATGTCAGAAAGTCAAAATAGAAATAGAAAAATCCATAAGTATCTGGACTCTACTGCTGTTTCAATAGCAAAGCTCTAAGTTAGTTCCGGAGGCTATTCTGTACATTGTCATTGTAGTTATTTATTCTGTACACAGACACACAGACCTATATACAAACATAAACAAAACACAGTATGTTTGATAATTCAAAATATGTTTCAAAAACAATGCATATGAAAAAGCAAGATCAACAAGTTATAGAGACTAGTTTTCATCAAGATAATTAAGCAAGCTTTTACTGCTAATAAAACATTATGAGTTATTCTCTTCTATTTCAAAATTTGCCTTTATATTTCAATGTGTCTTTCCCATTTAAAAAAATGATCCTAAATAATAAGTTAAATTAATTGTATCCCTGTTTATTTGTCTTTAATCCCATAGTTTGGAATTAAATTTATTCAATTCATAATACAATATCATTACAGTTCTTAGTTTAAATAACACATTCTGCTTTCACTTCAAAACACTAACATTATTTATTATTTTAAAGGGGAGAACAAACAGTACACATAAAATATGAGACATATACTCACCAATTTATTCAGTCTCAATATTTCTTTCTTATGATTTGTTTCTCCCTGTTGCTCCCACAGTTTTATGAAGGCACATGTTTTTAATTATAATACTTTCATTTCTTCTTAAGATCTACTTGTTTTTAAAGGCCTTTCTAGATCACCAATGCCTTCCTTATCAATTCACAGTTTTAATAAAAAACATTCATTAAATGCACACAAAGAATTATATGCACTCATCATGTCAACATTTTTAAAATGTTACAGATATTTTAAAAACAGAACAAATAAACCAGAACAATTAAGAAAGCAAAAGAAATTAAAAAAAGGAATGGTTATTGTTGCTCAATATTTTTATTTAAACAGCAGCTGCATGGGTCAAGGAAAATATGCATATATAAACCAGTAGAAATTTTACTTTATAACTGAAGGTTTATTGAATAGTAACAAACACCTGAGTTTATAAGAACTCCTCATCAGATAAATAGGGTAGAATCCAGAAAAACAAGAAAGGGAAAGAAAATAAGCTTGGTGCTCAAACTATGCATATATGATACTTTCTTAGCTGTGTCTTCAAAAATATAAGTTGGTTCTTATTAAGTGGCAGATGCTAGTGCAAACAAGTAAAGAAGAAACAAGCAAATTATTGCTTTACTTTGCCTCAATTTCTAAAAAAAAGTCCCCTATTAAACCCAAAACTGAGATGACTTTTAGATACTTGTTCCTTTCTAAGACAGTATATTCACTAATATGCACTACATCCAACCAACAAACTGTTGACATCACAAATATACCTAGTGACAGTTATGGTGATTTAGATTGTTGAAACTCATGCTTTGTTACTTTATAAAAAGCAGAATAAAAGGAAACAGACATATGTATACATTTATGTAAATGCTGGTTTTAAGCTAATTTCATATAAGAAGTAGGTGAGGGTGACTAAGGAACCACAGATGTCATAACTCAGTAATTTCTAACTAAAGGCTGTCTTTGAAAATCTGAAGGGTAAAAAGTAGCATAAAATATTTCTGTGTATTTGTAATGCATGTATATTATTTGTGAGAGAAATTTAATCCAAAAGCACCAAATGAAAAAGAACATATCAAAAACATTGAAAGAAAGCATGTTATTGTACAGCTTCAAAGCAAAATCTCAGACAAAGCTTCAATATGAATATGGTACCAATTTTCTGAAACTAAAAAACTTTAAAAGTTTTTGTTCATTGTGACTAAAAGACTTGTGCACCCATGCTCTTTCAGTGAACTATAGAGGTAAAATAGCTTAAACCTGGAAAGAGAATAGAGAATAAAAAAGGGATCCAAGGGCAATGAATTTGGTCAAATATATCAAATAATGTGTAAGGCTATGGCTATGGTAACCAAGCAACCAAGCTTTAAAATACTCATTTATTGCCATGGGTAAAGGTGACATATGTGATGTAATTCTCTTCTACATTCTTGGCAGCAAGATTTTCTCTCAGCTGCAATCTCTAAAGCATTGCTTTAATTGCATGATAAACAAAGGGAAGAATGCAGCACAGCATATGAGAAGGTACAAAGGTTCATTAAATTCTAATCCTTGCTGAGACAGCATTATGGGTTCTACCATATGTTTAAAACAATGTGACAGTATTCATCCATAAATGTCATATCCTGTGGTACATATGGACAGAGGCTATTTTTTTTCAGATAATGCTGAAAGCATCCTAACTTCTCTATGCATTAAGCAGTATTTCCAGGAATTTATAAAACGGCTTATAAAGATACCACTATGTCAAAAAAAAAAAATCACTTATCTGCTTTATGTAGATAGAAATCAGTGAGAAAAAAATGTAAATGATTTTAATTATCCACTTTTAAGCTTTCAGGAATTAATACAATGATAACATGTTGAAATATTATATTTGTTTCTAAAAAAGTTTAATCTAGTGATATGTGAGGGACACTGAGGAGTATCTCCAGATGTCAACTACCCATGGATTTTGTGAAAGACATTTCATTCCCTACATGTAAGCTTTATGTCACATTACTTGCCATCTGGAATGTTTGACTTGTACTGCTTTTCCACACACAGAGTAATCCATTAATATATTGAACTATCTAAAATAATTGTCCTGTTTTAAATAAGGAAATAGCATTCTAATCATGTAGAAAATTGGGATTGGGAAATGGGAAATGCAGACAGAGTTTGCCTTCAACAATTTTACAGTTTTGATCTATCTGGAAGAACGTTATTCTACATTGTCTGGCAAGAGCAATAGATTTAGATAGGACATTCTACATGTGAAAGAATATTATATCACCATGTTATACTTTTCCTCCAATGTTAAATGCCAGAAAAGAACATAATGCTCTATATTAATAATAGAGGAAAACTCCACTTTATTGTATTTGTTGTGCCTTTGAGCCAAACTAACTTTTCATGCAGATTACAACAAAAATAATCTTGGTTTAATTTAGAACAAAAGTTTGCTTCCTGAGAAACAATTTATCACAGACTTGAGAACATCTGATGAGAATTCTTTTATCTACTGTGTTCAATCAACTCCTCATAAATACTGCTCAGCACGGAACTGAACAGATGGGCCTGTGCTGTAATTTTAAAAAATAGGGGGGAAACCATCCAAGTCAGAAATTAGCAAGAGGTGGTATAGTTAGAGGAGAAGCTGAGAAGATGAAGTGGTAAGATATTAGAAGTTCGTTTGGAAAAGGCTTAAAATAAATGTAGGGTCTTCCTTGGCAATGGTGAAGCAATTTTATTTTGAATAATTTGTGACAGATTCCAGGATGCTTCCTCTGAGATAAAATATTGGTCCCTGGGAAGAGATGTAAAGAAACCTGTTAGCTATAAAAAAAAAAAAAGCTTATATGATTCTACAGTGAATCACTTCACTTTGCTAAGTAATCCCACATGCAAAATAATTTTGATTTGGGACCATCAAGAACCCCTTTGTTTTGTATTAGTTTATTTAACAAGCTTTTGTTTTAACCTTTGTCTCTGAAGGAAACATGTTAAATTGTCATCTAATTAATGAAGATAAATAAAATGAAGTCCTGATTTATGATTTGCATCCTGGAGTAAAGATATGGCCCTTGTATAACCTTTGTATGATGCACAGCAGACATTACTCACACAATCTTATCATCATTGTGTGTAAATAAAATTTCTTCCTCAAATAATAAAATTAAATTTTTTATCTAAGGATCCCCTTGGTAGGGATTAAAAACAGGCAAGATGGCAGAAGTTATGTCATGATCCAAGCCCAATCCTTTGTGGGATGCCACGTGGCTCAATACTCTCTCCCTTCCTGTGTAACATTTACATGAAATCACTGGGTGAGTCTATCCACCAATTTGGGGTCTCATATCATCAGCATGCTGATAATATCCAATTATAATTTTTGCCTCCAAGTTGGCCAAGTCAGGCTGTCAAAGTTTTGTCTCCATATCTGAATTGGGAGACATCAATTCTGAAACAATTCCAAGTAACCATGGCTGTTGGAACCACCTATATCTGGACACTTTCCATCTCTACTCCTGAATGGGCTGTACTTCCCAGCCAGGATGGTTTGCAATTTGGGTTTTGTTTACACTCACAGTTTAAAAAGCAAGTGTAGATGTGTCCAAGAGAGCCCTTGCTCAGCTCCATCTGATGTTTGAGGTATATCCTTTCCTGGATCAGTCTATCCTTCACTTATTCATGTATTTCTCATTTCATAACATGACTATTGCATGTTCTCTATGTGAGAGTCTCCTTCAAGACCATTATAGAAGCTATAACTGATCCAGAATGCAGTAGTATGAGTAATGATGGATTTACTCAAAATGTCCACATGTCATCCCATGAGCTGCACCGGTTTCCAGTGTGTTTCTAGGTGCAATCGAAGGTTTTACCTATAAAACTGTACATGGTGCACAGACCAGCTTTTTGAGGGACCACCTATTTCCCATTATTTCTGATCATCCAGTAAAATAAGTATAATCTTTATTGCCATTGTACTTAAATACAACAAAATTGGTTTTAACCTCACTGGTGCAAAATTATAGCAGAAACAAAAAAAGAAAAAAGAAAAAAACTACTGTGTGCATGGAGTGATTATGGTTGTATTTAAAACTCTGACAGCCCAAGGATAGAAACTATCTTTAAACCTCTTTGTTCGGCTGGCTATACTTTGATGTCTTCTGCCTGATGGTAGAAGTGCAAAGAGACACTGACCAGGGTGTGAATCATCTCTCAGTATCTTCCTTACTCTGCTAAAGCAATGAGATCTGGCAATGTCATCCAGTGGTGTCAGAGGGCAACCAATGGTTTCTTGTGCCGAATTGATCACTCTCTGTAGTGCCTTACTGTCCGCAGCTGTTAAACCAGCATAGCATACTGTAATACAACACATGGGGACACTTTCTATGGTGGATCGATAGAAAGAGATCATCAGCCGTTGTTCCACCTGATTTTTTCACAGGACTCTAAGGAAATGAAGTCTCTGTTGGGCCTTTCCAATCACCAGACACGTGTTGTTTTTCCACATGAGATCTTGACTAATAAGCATTCCCAAGAATTTAAAAGAGGAAACCCTCTCCACACAGCCTCCCTCGATATACAATGGGGCAGATTCCTTTCTGTGCTTCTAGAAATCTACCGTGTTTTCCCGAAAATACAACATGTCCTGATATTAAGACCATGCCACATTTTTCGGGTGGGCAAAAATGTAAGCCCTCCCCTGAAAATAAGCCCCCTGGACAACCCCCCCTCCAGCTAGGCAGAGTGCAACTCACCGACCTGGCAGTATTCCGAAGGTGCCAAGCTGCAGGAATGGGGGGGGGGGGCAAAGGCTTGCGTTGCTTGGCGCCTTCAGGATACCACTAGGTCAGTGAGTGGTGCTGTGCCCAACTGGAGAGAGGGGTTGTCAGGTTGTCGAGCGAGCTCCCAAAGAGCCAGGCACAGTATCAGGGTCGAACGGCTGTGTGGCACTATCGCAGAAGCACTACACAGCATTTGTCACCATGAGGTGACCACACTCACGAGCAGCCCCCCGGCAAACCCCCTTTCCAGCCAGGCACAGCTCCATTCACTGATCTACGGGTATGATCAAGCAGCGTGAGTGCCTGTTCACCATCCTCTGGCTCCCGTGGCTTGGCACCTTCAGAATGCCTCTAGGTTAGTGAATGGCTGGAGAGGGGGATTGCGTGAGCGGCTTTTCCGCTTCCCGCTCACGCATCTCCCAGCCTCACGATGCCCTTGCCTAACTCTCCCTACAGAGCCAGGACATCTCCGCTGCCGCTGCCACCCACCACCACCACATGGCTTTTTCTGCAGCTTCCAAAGCACGGAGGTAGGATCCCAAGTCTTCCAGATTTGCCACTCTAGGAATATGCTCTATGGTTGTACACTCTGCAAGTACGGTCTGCCTCAGCCAGCCCACAACCATAGAGCGTGCTCTCAGAGCGGCCCCTGCTGAAAAACTCAGCTGCGGATCTCCGGGGTTTGGAAGCCAGAGAATAGGTTATGCTCAGAGCACCGTGGTGGCAGTGGCACACTGACCCTGTAGGGAAAGCTGGGCCAGGGCATGTGAGGTTGGGAGGCACACCAGCTGGGGACAGAAGAGGCGTTCATGCAACCTCCCTTTCCAGCCGGGCAGAGTGCCATGCATTGACCTAGGGGTATCCCAAATACATCAAGCCACAAGAACTGGGGGGGAGGGCAGAGTACCACACAGCTTAGCGCCTTTGGGATATCACTGGGTCCATCAGTGGCACTTTGCCTGGCTGGAAAGGGGGGTTGCCGGGTGGCTGCTCATGAGCGTGGTCACCTCATGGCTGGTATGTTGTGCTGCTGCAACAGCACAACACAGCCATTTGCCCCTGAGGCTGTGCCTGGCTCTTCGGGCAGCTGCTTGCAAGAGAACAGCCACACAGCAACCCCAAAACAATAACTACCCCCAATAATAAGACCCAATCAATATTTTGGGGGGGTCAAAAGAAAATAAGACCCTGTCTTATTTTCGGGGAAACACAGTAGCACCATCCCCTTTGTCTTACTAGTATTTAGTTGTAAGTTGTTTCTTGAGCACCATGCAGATATCTTCTGGACTTCTTCCCTGTATGCTGATTCGTACCCTCCAGTTATGAGACCCAGCACCATTGTGTCATCTGCAAACTGTATTATGATATTGGATGGATCAGAGGATATGCAGTCATATGTATACAGCGAGTACAGGTAGGGGCTGAGCAACAAAATCTAGCAAAGTGGGAATATATTGAAGCCTTTCAATTAAATAGTATCACTTTTAGAAGCCAGGAAGCATGCCTTTTCTGTAGATGTGATTTTCTATATCTGCCATCTGGAATTAGGTTCATTCTGAGATCTCCACACTTGGCTCCCAAGCCACGGAATAGAGTAAATGGAACTTCCCTGTTTGTGATGTCCTCTGCCTTGCTTTGTTGGGTTGTTGTTGTTTTTGATTATTTTATGAGTAATTTGTAGTTATTATGTACAAGTTCCAGTAATGTTTTGAATTTTGTTTATTTTTATGTTACCCGTATTGTTGTGAACTGCCTAGAAACAGTTGGAGTTAGGTGGGATCAGAATTGTATAAATAAATAAAGCTTGCATAATGATTCCCCAATGTACCTATTTTGACCTTTCTGCAGATGACAATGCCTTACACTGAGCTCTATTTAGAAATGTGCAAAATATCTTTATTTAAACATGTTCCTGATTCAAAATGAGTATTCTAGGATTCAGACAAAGCATTTCTGTTTTGCTGAAACATTCGAGGCAACCATGTGTGGTTCTGTGCTTAAAGTATTCTGAGCATTTGAGATTAATTGGATATTTTGTGACTTGTAAATAGTAGTAGTTGGAATAGTATAGTAGTGGAGTGTGGAGAGCGAAGCACTTAAGCACACAGAAAGTGAAAGACTGTTTGGAACTGCATGTTTACCAACCTGCTGGATAAGTTGTTGCTGTTTTTAACAAAATACTTGCTATGGATAACTTAATTCCCAGGTGGATTTTGCATATGTATCAGTGGTGGGATTCAATTTTTTTTTACTGTGAGTGTGGCTTAGTGGGTGTGGAATGGCTTGGTGCGCCTGGCAGGGGAAGAATACTGTAAAATTTCCATTCACTTCCCACTTCAGTGGACGGTTACTGCAAAATCACCGTTCCTTCCCTATCAGCTGGGACTCAGAAGGCGGAGAATAGATGGGGACAGGGCCACTCAAAGATGGTATTTACTGGTTCTCCAAACTACCCAAAATTTTCACTACCAATTCTCCAGAACAGGTCAGAACCTGCTGACCACCTGATTATGCATTGTTTGCTTGCCCTTATGAGCAAAAGTCAAGTATAGGTAATCAGAATTATGAAGAGTTTTGAAAAACCTGCCAATGTTTTCATGTATTCATTTGTATATCTAATTCAAATAAATAATTGTTGGTTGAATACTGTAAACAGCTAAAGTTTCTTTCCTTGTATACTTTTGTTGCTGTTCTTTTATGAGTCATTTCTAATTTATGGAGTTCAGAAAGTAATAACTCACAGGCCATCTCCTGTTGTTTTATATCACAATCCACTTTTCTAACAAAAGTGTCCCTGATGAGGTTTTTCATGACATTCCATATTCTTGCTTTAGATACCTCAAGGGAAGCATTCTTCTAAATCTACTCTTCAGTTTTTGCTGCAAATTTGGCTGAGATAGATTGCTCTGTTGAAGAAGAGATTATTTATTATCTATATAATAAATATCAGTTGATATCCTCCAGGTTGGAATAAAGCAATTATATAATCTCAACGGGATGATGTTATTCATCACTCCAAATTTTAAATCTAACAAAAAATCAGTTCTGCAATACATATCTTCTCTACATAGCATAAATGATGTTTAATTATTGTATTGCTACTTCTTCTTAGATCAGATAACTCATGCTTGTCAATAACTGATGAAGCCAGGAGGTGTCACTAACTTATATAGTAATCAGTGGTGGGTTTCAAAAAATTTTGGAACCTACTCTGTGGGTGTGGCCTCCTTTGCGGGAGTGGCTTGCTGGCCATGTGACTGGGTGGGAGTGGCTTGCCTGTCATGTGACCGGATGGGAGCGACCAAGACAATGTCACTGAATTCTTTGTCCCAATGGATCTACAAAAAGAAGATATAAAAAAGGAAATTTATTATTTTGTGCACTTACTACTTAAATAAGATTAAAATAAGTACACAAAACAATAAAAGAGCTACTTACAGTACTTACCTTCTGTAAGTAGCTTACTATTTACTACTTGTATTTCAAAGGGAATAAATGCATATTTAATTTTACACATGTTAACAGCTGTTGGAATTGTGTTTGCACAACAGTGGAAAAAATAAAGATATGAAAATGAATAAATATTAGAATGTGCAGGAATGAATAAATTGATAATTAAAATCAAGAAGGCTTCAAATACTTTTTCACGTGGGATTTGTTTAATCAATTGCTAACAGAAACAGGAATTAGAAATCTAAAAGTATGAAAAAAACACCAATTATGTAAGGAAAGGTCACTAAAATGTATAAGGAAATATTATTAGTACTTGATCTTTATTAATGTGTAGATAACTGCGGAACATTACACACCCCCACACACAAACTATGACAGTGCCAGGAAAACACCAAAAAATAACAATTTCCCCCCAAAAGACTGCAGACGAAACCATTTTTTTCCCTAACCCTAAGAACAGGAAAGACAAAGCCACTGGAATAAAAACCATCAAGGCATTGTGGGAAATTATAAAGGACAGTGCCAGGAAGCTCACAGAGCCAGCAACCACCTCACAATTACCTAAACAACCAGGTATCACACAGAAACACACAAAATCTGGCAAAGCTGCCTTGCACCAACCTGGCCTGCCCATAGAAAAGCAGCCACCTTGAGACACATAAACTATGCACCAACCTGTACACTTAAAAGCAACATATTGCATCACAAATAAAACATTTGCAAAAAGGAATAACATTTCTTGTAACAAACACTCTATAAACAATAAATAAATAAAATTTCCCTAAAAATAATTAAAAACTACCACGTTCAAAGAACACCAAAGGACCCCACAGTCCTCTCCCTCCTTATCTTTTTCCTTTTTGTCCTATCTTTCTCCTCCTTCCCCACACCCCCCCAACCCCACTCCCTTCTAGCATTGATGATGTTACCATGTTTGGTAATGAAATGTCTGTAAGAAAACCACCAAGCTCAGAAAGCAGCAAGGATTCCACTATCCCCCACCTCCTCTTTCTCCCCCTCTTTCTCCTTTGCGGGGGAAGGAGGAGAAAGGACAAAAAGTAGAAGGAGAGGGAGAAAGAGGAGGTGGGGGATAGTGGAATCCTTGCTGGTTTCTGAGCTTGATGGTTTTCTTACAGACATTTCATTACCAAACTAGGTAATGAAATGTCTGTAAAAAAAACCACCAAGCTCAGAAACCAGCAAGGATCATACTGTCCCCCACCTCCTTTCTCCTCCCTCCCCCCAACCGCCCATTCAAAGTAGTCTAAGACACCTTCTTTTCCCCTGCAGCAAACTTGTGGCAGCCGCCCGAGCTCCCTCCCGCACCTTCTCGCCTTCCCTCAGGTGGACAGGGATGTTAGGCACACTGGTATGCTTATGCATACCCTCTTTACGGATCTTTTAGGAATGCGGTAAGGTCCATGGTAGACAGTTTAAGGTTGAAGCTGTGAGGGTTAGAGGAATATGCAGGAACCAGGTAAAATCAAGGTAAAAGGGGTGCAGCATTTTACAAAATATCAGTGCCTTAGAATTGCAATGGATAATGGATTATATAAAACAATTCACTACAGAACTTGTACATTTAGATTCTACGTGGAACATTTTATCCTTTTAAAGTATTGAGATTAAAATCTGCAAGCAGTATGATCAAATTTATGAGATTAGTATTCACCAATGGTTGAAGAATGCTGAGTTGGGAAAAGGTAATTTAGAGAATATATTACCATGAGAATTAATTTCTCACCAACTTTTTTCCTTTTCCTTGAAATATAATGGATTGGTTCTATGTTATAAATATTTTTTTTTATTTTAATTCTGGTTTGGTTGTTCAAATATTGCAAGGCTCCCTAAATCACATTTGTGAGAAGGCAGCTATATAAATTGAGTAACAGTATTTTAACATCTTCCCACTGGGTTTCTGAATTATTTTGACTAAATAAATAAATAAATAAATAAATAAATAAATAAATAAATAAATAAATAAATAAATAAACAAACAAACAAACAAACAAACAAACAAATGTATATGCCACTCAGATCACTATCAAGCAACTCTGGGCAGCTTACAACATGATTAAAATAACAATGTAAAACATTAAAACATTAAATACTAAAATTAACAAAATTAGCTAAGATAGGAACAAGTATACAAATAGTTTGAAGATCGAGTCTGCTTTTTAATCCAGTAATCACCTCCAATGTGGATGTTATGTATTTAATCATTGTTCTCTTTAATTAGTCATTTTTTTAATTCCAAACCTATATATATATTTGTTATATATTTGTTATATTTATGCTGATAAATAAATAAATAAAGGGAGACTAGTATCTATTTCAAGCTATTTAGCTCTCATCAGCTAGCCATACCCAAGTTTGGGAATCGAACCTGTGCTCCATTGCCTCCCAGGCAGGGAGTTAACCATTTGAGCTACAGAGAACGACTCCTTATCAGCCAGCCAGGGTGGGAGGTATATACTTAAAGTCACAACCCCTGGTATGCCCAAGTATTGGTATGCCCAATATATATGTATGTGTGTGTATATGTGTATATATATGTGTGTGTGTGTGTGTGTGTGTGTGTGTGTGTGTGTGTGAAATATATATATATTTAAAGTCACAACCCCTGGTATGCCCAAATGTGGGAGGAAGATCACTACTTCCATTCTCTGTCCTTCGGCTCGTCACAAGAGACCATCCAGACAGAAACCCAATATTTTTTAACTGTAGCTCAGTGGTTAACACATCTGCCTAAGAGGCAATACAGCACAGGCTCGATTCCCAGTAAGGGTATGGCTAGCTGATGAGAGCTAAATAGCTTGAAATAGATCTATACTAGTCTCCCTTTATTTATTTATCAGCACAAATATAACATACATACATACATACATACATACATACATACATACATACATACATACATACACACACACACACACACACACATATATAACCATATTCAATTAATTTGATTTTAATTAATTTGGTTTTTCTGTCATCCAATTCTTACATGCTCCTTAGAGTCTTAGATGCCTTCTAATAAGTTGAAGAAACAGCAAAACAAATGAATCAGAACTGCAAAAACTGCATTAGGAAGAAATTCAAGCTTCTCAGGGTAATGGTTTGAAGTCTGTTTTGTATATCTAATATAAAACATCTTTTTGTCACAATAGTGGCAAAATCTAGGATCACAATCTTGGTTTACTTTCTTTTATCAATTTGTGTCAAAATTATAATGAATTAGAATAATTTGTGATGCTAAATTTATCTTAGTAGCAAAAAATAGTAGCACTGTAATTAAAGTATCTTTGGCAGCTTTATTTTCAAGAGTATTCAATTCAAGGCTGTAATTCATCCATGTTGAGCTACCTAACGGGAAAAAACCCCAACAAAACTGCTTACATTAAGCTGTCTCTTCATCAGAGGAGAGAACTACCTTTTACAGCTACTCTGTTTTGCAAAGATACAAAAGTTATAAAATTGCAGTCTGTTTTGCATGCCTAATACTGTATGGGTTATCATCTTTTTGTCATAATAGTGGACAAAAGTCTAAGATGACAGTCCTGATTTATTCCCTTTTGTCAATTTGTGTCAAAATTCTAATATATTAGAATAATTTATGATGCTAAATTTATCTTAGTACCACAGGATAATAGCACTGTAATTAAAGTTTCTTTGGCAGCTTCATTTTCAAGAGCAAGCAATTCAAGGCTGTAATTTACCCACATTGAGCTGGCTAATAGGAGGGGGGAAAACCCGACTCAAACTGCATACATTAAGCTGTCTATTCTTCAAAGGAAAGAACTATCTTCTATAGCTCCTTTGTTTTGCAAAGATTATAAAGTTTTAAAACTGTTGATTAAAAACTATTTGGCATCTTATTAAGGAGAACTATAATCTATATTCAGCTTTATTTAACCCGAAGATAAGAGAATGCTATTGTTATATTCTAATGACATATATCTGTAATATTGCCTTGATTAGAACTCTCTTTGACGACATAGTGTAGCTTTAGTACTATTGATTGGATTCACAAATAGTACTAAACTATTTTTTGCTTTAATCTTGATTTGGTGAATGAATGCAATTAGCTGAGTTGGCATAATATACTAAGCCATAAATCAAGATTTACTGACAGTAATGACTGAGTTTATATAACTTGCTAAACCATTATGAGGGAAACCTTACTTTGGCTTTAATGAGATGGGGTGGGACTGTGGGTGCACTGAGGCATTGCTTATTTAAAGCCAGATAGTGATCCTTGGTTCTTAGAGGAAATCAGCTTGAGGTTTTTCATTCTGAAAAATAAATTTATATTCTTAAAAATAAATATCTTAGAAGCATTCATCTTAGAAGACAGATTTGTAGTGTAAACTGATTGGGTTAATGGAAACATTTAACTTTATACATACTCTGGGAATCTTCAAAATCACTCTACTGCTATTGTTGTTCAGTCGCTAATGATGTCTGAGTCTTCATGACTCCAAGGCCCATAGCACACTAGGCTCCCCTATCCTCCATTGTCTCCTAGAGTTTGTCCAAATTCATATTCATAACTACTGATACAAACGTTCAAATTCTTTGATTAAAACTATAAAACCAAGATAATGCCTACAGTAGTTAGAAAATTAATTAGTAGAATGTCTTGCCTCCAAAACTTGTAGGTGCTCCAACACTGGAGGTTTTTAAGAAGAAATTGGACAACAGTTTGTTCAATATCTTCTTGTAGAGGGTCTCCTGCTTGAGCAAGGGTTGGACTAGAGATCCCTCCAAGGTCCCTCCTAACTATGTTATTATGTTATTCTTAGGCTCACAGAGTCATTAAGAACTAAATGTGAGAACCCATCTCCCAGAAAGTGAGAAGAAAGTAAAAGAAGGAAAGGGGGTGGTGGTAAATTTTGCTTATTTGTTTATTTCCTTTAAAAGTAGGTGATAAGAATTTTAAATGAGGTTTGGGGAAACTCTTTTGCTTCTTCTGGAAGGGTAAGGGTGAGGAAAAGATGCCCTGGCTTTTTAAAACAGGGGATTGAATCCTGCCGGCTTTGACTCAGTTGAGCATTAATATAAACTGCAATCCAATCTGAATTGTGATCTGACAATTAAGGACACATTTTTCTTTAATTTGTAGTGATCATCACAAATGTCATTAATGGATAATTGATTTTTGGTAGTTTTAAAACCTGATGTAGCCACAGGTTATGTTGCCTGATACGTTCAAGAGCATTTTCAAACATCTTCTAATACAGGTTCACTGAGAAATCCTTAAATAGTGGCAAAGGGTGTTATGGTGAATTGAACCTAATTATCACACAAAACATAATCTATTAATTAAAAGAGGTCTATTTTCACTCATAAAGAATAAAGAATGAAACTATTCAAATAATTTATTTTAAAAATGGCATTTTAAAAATAAGAAGGGAAAATAAGGAAAAGAATTCAAAATACTTTTTTTAAAGGAAAATCAAAAAGAAAGAAAATAGCAAACACACACACTTTTTAAAGTGGTTTAGGGTGAAAGAGGCTCAAATTTGAAGACAGAAAACCTGGTTAAAGGATTAATTTTCCTACTGGTCCCTTTAGGCCAGACAAAACAGTAGATGCAGAATGGAGGTAGCCTGGATTTAGGTCATTAAATAATAATATTTAATTGAAATGGAGGGACATAACATGCCAGAGCTATGTGATGAGTCTCCTGATCTTCATTTGATATAACATGTCATTGTACTGTAGTTCTTGATAACCTATCTCACAGTTCTGTTCCTGTTAATAACCCAATTAGATGTGGAGCCTTAGCTTTTGGGAATAGGAAGCACCTATGATTTTAGCTAGCAAAAACTTTTTTCCCCATGTATGGGAATCCCTGTTGTTTAGGAGTACTGCTGGGGGCACCGATGCTTCCATAAAAACAATACTTCAGCACTTCACTCTTGCCTGAGAATCTTAGAGCTTTTCTGGAAGGATTTTGCTGGGAGGATAGGTTATGGAGGAAGACATTGGAGACAATGCTTAAGTCACTTTGGCTTAGCTAGGAGAAGAATAAATGTCAAATTGCTAAACTCAACAGAACTAGTAACACAGGAAACAAGGATTACAATATGTTGTTACTGGCTGTAGTCCACCAAAAGAAAGAAGCAGCCTGAAATGATTATGACATTGTCATAATCAATAAACAAAATTTATTATGAAATGTACTTCATCTGAACGTGATTGATCAATTGGCTCAGAAACCCACAGATTGGCACTATAACAGAAGTAATTATAAATATTATTTAATAAGGCTGATAGGCCAGGATTGTCTTTTAATATATCAATCTAGGCATTCATCAATGTACACAAGTGTGTGTGTGCGTGTATTTCTAGAAAGCATGTCAATATTTCTTTAGAAATAGAATTAGGGGATGGGATTCTTTTCAGAAAACATATCTCTTAGCTTATAGGATTAAGTCAAAGTTCTTTTTATCTTCTGATTGACATTTTCCAGAGTCATAATGAAAAAAGCTAATTCTAAAATTTGACTCTTATATTTCAATTCAATATTGCATATATATGTAACATCCAAGAGGATATTTTGCAATAGTTTCATGCTTTGATAGACAATAGGTATTTGTGTGTATGTGTGTGCACACACATATACCACCTCACCCTGACCTTCATTGCTCCATATGAACCTATACATACACACACCAATATACACATACACACTCACACATACACATAGGCACATAATCTATACAGTGATGTGTTCAATTCCTAATAGAGGCTTTGAACTGTAGAACAATATCTGACTATCTTTATCTGACAATTCTCAATTATGATGAAATTGGTCATGTAATATCTGCCTCCTGGTGGTGTGTATCTGAAAATATCACACAAGCTATTTTTTACACTCTGTAAAAAGATTAATTTTTGTTTCTTCCAAGAGGACAATAGAAGAAATCCCATACATGGGGCCATGATGTATTGTAACAACTGTATCTCTGCTGTAAGATTTGGTAGTGGACTGTAATTAACATTCTAAAGATTGTATAAATACTAAGAAACTCCTTTTTCAAACTCAGCATAAATGAATGAAGACATAGAATTTCTTCCTTCTAGCATTTGTTTATGCCTCCACAGTTCCCAGGTTTTTGAGAACATACTTATGCTTATACTTATCCATAGATACATTAAATCACATCTACACATCAAATGCTACTTGGAAGAAGCATAAAAATGCTGTAAAGAAACTGCATTATTTTAAATTAATATCTTCTTCAACAAAACAAACATAAGAGGGTCAACTTCTAAGAGAAACAACATGTTTCACTAATTTGATCTGATACCAGCTTTTAAATTGATCCTAATAAGTCCTTCTGTCTTCTCTCTCACAAGTACACCCCCAAATATCAAAATGTTTATTTTAAATATACAGTGGAAATCATAATATGACCAAAAAACCCCACCCTTTCACTAATCCATTTTTGACATCTGTTCAGGAAAAAATTGTGCATATGTATGTAGTTCTATAAGAGTTATTGGCAGAAGAATTTTCAATGTATAGAGTTATAAGGCCTTAGAAGAAGAGTAGGATATACTATAACCAATTATTATTACTGAATCCATAGAACTAAAGCAATGTTACATCTGGGGCATATGCATGTAACAAATATAATTTTTTAAATCAGAATTGCTTTCACAGTCTCCAAACCACTATAGGAATTGTAATTTTAGGGGAAGGATATGACTCAACAGAGCACAGGAATTGCAGATAGAAAATTCAGCCCCAAAATTTTTATCATGTATCATGTATTTAGTGAAAAAAGCACAACCTTACAAGTAAGTCTCTTTTGTTTTAAATTTCCCTTCTCTACAATGTTAATTTGTGTATGAATTACTTATATTTCTAATTCACTGAATGACTAGAGTTTTTAGAGTATGTTACAAAATCTGACACCTAAGATCTCTGCATTTTCCATTCTGGTAGGTTTTTTTTAGTTAGGTGGCATTTACTTACATATGTACTTTACTTTCTTTATTAAAATTAATTGAGATCTCTTCCTCATATGTTGATTGTACTTTTGGGCTGTTTCCATCATGCTAAATCACACTTTCTGCACCCTGAGATGGGGAGATTTTGTTTCTTTCCACAAAACCACTGGGACCTGGTATAATGAAAGTGTGTAGCAACATTGTCTCTCTTCAGTATAGCCTTAAATACAATAATCCTGTCAACAAAAGGTGTGGCAACCTGTATTCAGCACCAAACAAGATGAACGTATAAGAATTCAGTGGAATGGATGGAATTCTTTATTAGCCAAGTGTGATTGTACACACACTTCTGAAAAAAAGGGGCATAAATGATTTTAAAAATAAAGTGGCCCACATCCATAATGTGCATTGAAAGTTAAGTGATGTTTATGTGAAGCTTTCAGAAAAATGCATGCAGGGTTTTTTTTAGCTAGTGTAACGGCAAATGCATATCTATTCTTCATTTGCAGCATCTGATGGAAAAGAGATCAGAATGATCAATATCATGTATAGATTTTTGCCTTGCTATCATCCAATACAGATGGCCATGCACAGGAGAATTTCCTAGCAGATTGTGCCTCAGGTCTTTTCATTTTATTTCTTTTGATAAGTACCCTATTTTTAAACTTGCTCTTAGAAAATTGAACAGCTGTCTCTCCTTTCAAATTATGGGAGCTGTAGAAGAAGAACATGGGAAGAAAATACAGTGATGAATTAGACTCAAAATTTGGAATGCTTCGGGGCTTTGAAATCTCATACAATACTAAAATGTTTTTAGGCATTCCTTTCCAACTTACGATTTGGCCAAAAGAAAAGAAATAGATATTTTAAAAAAGGCATGCATCCACTTCAAAAACTTTTGTATAGATTCTTAAGGAAAACTTGACAATTTTTTTACCCAAATTTGCAACTTTGAATATTTCTATGTTAGCCTGCTTTTTAATTATTTAATGGGAAAAAATAGCAAGGAAAAACATATTTTCCAGGGGTTTAAAAAGAATGCATTCCAGGAAAAATTCTAAGGGCAGCTACAGTACCTTAATGTCTTCCCTTTCCTCCACATGCAATGGATGGATACTCTATGCAGTCAATAAGGGTATTAGATGTAGATGACATCCTTTGGACTTGCAATTTTGAGAAACTTTGATATTCCTGTTGTTTGGACAGGAGCATTCTGTTTGAAGAAAACTGGTCTAATTGGAACTGATAAGTCATGGAGGTGAGGAGAAAACCAAAGCTGTCACTTTGTATACTAATTCATCTCTTGTCCAGAGACACATGGAGGACTTTTTCTTCCAAACTTTTCAGCCAATCCAGTTACTCTATCATTAATTAGCTCTGGTCAATTTCATCTTATTTGCCCTAAGCTGATCTATTTGACCTGGATATAAAATAATTATATACTGGTAGTTGGGAGATATCAGAAGGAAGGTGTAGAGCTAGAAAAGGTCAGAGTAGATCAGAACAGTCTTGAATGCATCCTATATGAGGTATGAGTCTGGCTAAGATTCAAATAGCCTGACATAAGGCCGATCTATATCAGAGTGCAGATATCATTCATGGCTGAAGTAAATTATCATGCAAGTGTGATAAAATAGAACATAAAATTTAAATGTTGAAACTGTAATAAATAAAGATGTTGATTCTGCAGAAATTGATTTTCATTATTGAGGGGTTTGTATTTGCAATAAAGGCAATGTATGTACTGTATCCTTGACTTCATGGTTAGCTACTATATTCTCATTGAATTTCTACACAGATGTTTGCTATCACACCCTAAAATCAGAAGGAGCACCTTTACACATAAATTTATTTTAGTAAATTGTAGTTATTATATTTTAGTAAAGTTAAGCAACTACTACAACTCACTTTCTCAGCTAAATGGCATGGCTAACTAAACTAATGTTGGATCAGGCTTGTGTTTGCTGAGATTTTGACTCTCTGAAGTAGACAGAAACCATTTAATGTTTGTAAGGTTAGCAGGCTCTAAACTGAAAAATGTACTTTGAGATCTGTAATGGAGTGTCCTGGAAGGTTTAAAAAAAACTGTTTTGGATGAAAGAAACTAACCAGCACAGTTAAGCAAGACACAACTGAATTCACATACAATCAAAGGTTTCTGTCTACCCCACATCTCAGCAACCAAAATGGAGATTTTTTTAAAACACACTGCAATTCTTAATGCATAAGGTACTTCAATTTGTCTCTTATGTAACCTGCATATGCATTATTGTTCTGACTTTCTCTTCTTTTCCCAATTCTCATCACAATTCAAATCCTATATCAGTTTAGCATAGGATATTGGATAGCCACAAATACAACCTTAGATCAAAAATGCAGAATGGTTATGAAAATAAAACAATGTGTTCAGAACATGAGGAAGTAGCTAAATCTGGTTCCACCTTAATTCACTGAGTTATAAGAGGAAGGGAAAAGAAACTGAAGGCCTTTAAGAGTCATTCATATATATATGAATAAAGTCTCCCTTTATTTATTTATCAGCACAAATAAAACATATATATATATATATATATATATATATATATATATATATATATATATATATATATATATATATATATATATATATGTCTGTGTGTGTGTGTGTGTGTGTGTGTGTGTGTTTATTTGTGCTGATAAAAAATCTTATATATATATATATATATATATATATATGTATGTATGTATGTATACATAAATACATACATACATACATACATACATACATACATACATACATACATACATATATATATATATATCACAGACACAACACAAAGAATCCTCCAACTTTACATATTGTAGAAAGTGTATCAGTTGGCTACAAAAGACTTTCATGCATCTCTTCCACAGTCATTAACCATAATTCATATTAATTCAAGTATTTTAACTCAGATATTTATACACATTACCATCATCATACCTCCATTTTCATTTGACTATAATTGTTTAAACTTCCTTCATCATAAAATATACCAAGATTTAAAACATAACCACATACTGGCATTTCATTTGCTATTTCTAATATCCTCCAATAATACTGAATCCTTGTGGCCTATTCTGGCTAAAGATCCATAATATTTAGTAACAAAAATTTCTAATCCTCCTTTCCAAATCACTGTTTACAATTTACATCCAATTTCCTTATGTTGTACCCATGCATATATATATACATTGTTATGATTATCCCTCCTTTGTTTGACTGTATCCTTTATCATAACATTTTTCCCCAATAATCAAAACTTAACTAAATTTAACTTAGTTCTTTTTTATTAACCTTTATATATAACCAAAAAAATTCTAATCTTCCTTTCATAGGTACCATTCAATATTCATATCCAATTATTACTTATCATAGCAATACATATGTATACATTATTATCATTATCAATTATTTATTTAACTATATCTATTGTCACCAAATTTCACTAAGTTTAACTAGTTTTAGATTATACACTTTTATCTATCAACCTGTATCTTTCCAGTAGCAAAACAATCTCATGTCTTCTGCCATTTGTGGTATCAGTCCTCTCATCATCTCCTTAATCAAATTTGTATGGACTCCTCTTTACAACTCCTTGCTTATTAAGTCTCTTGTGTAATTTCTATGCCCTTCTTCTGTTTCCCTAATCAGCTTATCTTTAATTGTCAGTGGTGTTTTCAGTGATGTTGCTAATAAAATTTCTCTCTTTAAATCCATAAATTCTTTTATTTTTTCTTCTTCTGTATCTTGCCATCTGGGGTAGAGTTCCCCTGCATTTAATTCCTCTTTCCGTATTCCACTCTTTCCATTTCCAAACACAAACCAATCACCATAGATAGCGGATTGAATTTCTTTGTGGTCATTTTTCTCTTCAGTTTTTAGGACTCTAACCTCCACTTTTTCCACTTGATAAACATCTCCAACTTCTTCATCATATTTTACTGTTAGATGCTCTAGATTTTCCAACTTCTTCTCCGTCTTCTTAAATGTGTTTGATAATTTCTGAATTTCTAACAATATCTTTTGCAATCTTAAAGTTTCTTTCTGCTGTTAAGATTGTGTCACTATCTCCAGCTGACAAACACTGCTGCTCTGGCTTGGAAAGTTTTTACAAGATTAAGCATAAATTCACAATAAGGTCTTATTTTCACTTTTCTCTGGTTAAAGGTATACTTCAAAAGAACATCTGTATGCTTTTCTTCTTATCACTCTCTATAGGCAAAACAGTGAGACCTTGAAGTGCCAAGCCAGAATAATCAGTGAGGAAAGTAATAGTTTTTTGTTTCCAATTCACAAACCTCCAGCCTCTGAGTAGCAGTGTCATCTTTCCCTCTGTTATTACAATTTTCTTTGTTGCCTTTTGTATCTTTTTTATTCCAAGTTTTAAAAAAGTCAAATTTTTGAATGAAATAGAGAAGAAAAAGGAAAAACACATGCAGTAATGAAGAAGGATAATTTTAGTCCATAGGTTGCAATAAAAAAGATAGAAGAAGAAAACTTAATCCATTCATTTTAAAAGGCTTGCATAAATTCCATCCATGAAAATAGCACTTAAAAATAAGATAACCCACTGTCCAAAACCATTCAAAGCTTAATTCTGCTGCTTATTTCTTCTGTTCTCAAATTTAAATTAACTTTAAGTTTTTTATAGGCAGTCCCTTTTAAAATGGTAAAAAATCCTCACCAACTGAAAACACTTTCTCTTTCCGTATCCTTCAATTTCGGAGCTGCCCAAACTTCATCAGCCTAGGGTCTGTGCTTTTGTCACCAGCTAGAAGAACTTGTTCTGGATTTATCAGGGACTTTGCGATGTCCCTGAGATCAGCAGAACATATTATTCCCATTCACCGTCTCTGCGGGATGGTTTAAGTCCATTTGGACCACCCAGTGGCAAAAGTATCAGCAGCGATCTCAGAGCATTGAGATTGCATGTCATCTCATCGTGACATTGGCTCCTCCTCTCCCACCAGGCCTTTAAGATTCTTATATGGCGACCTATATCAACAAATTACACTTTCAGTCAAATTTAAGGAATCATTTTTGTAACCTGACCCATCCCAAAAGGAATAGCTCTTTAATATAATGTGTTTATCTGAAAAAGTTAATACCAAATTCCTGCTGTTTTAGGTTACCAACAACTAACATGCTTCCCGCCTGTTATGCCATATCCTAAATCAGGGGTGTCCAATCTTGACAACTTTAAGACTTGTGAACTTCAACTTCCAGAATTACCCAGCCAGCAAGGTTGAACACCCCTACTCTACATGCAATTATTACATTTTTAAAAAACAGAATCAGAAATATTAAGGGATGGAAAGGCAAGTCAATAGAAGTTTGTGATGTCATAGTTGTATCTAAAATTGAAGTTGGGCTAAGATAAGCTTCACTGGAGACCTGCCACAGACCACACACCCAAAAAAGTGTGTAGTCACAGCTATGTAGTCACAATTTTTTTTCTTACCTACTTGCCTTCTTCAAGTCTCTAAAGGATAACACAAGCAAATAAAAGAACACAATATCTGTTTGTCTTCTAATACACTCTGATATGGATTATATCCATGAAACCAAACTAATAAAAAATAATTATATTTTATTGGGAAGCCAAACTGATAAGTAGGAATATAAAATAGACATGAAAAAGAAAGCAGCAAAAGATTTTTCGCTTAAAGATAAAAACACGTGTCACCAATAGTTTTACAAGCTTGGAGATGGTTATAAAAAGCTAGTCAGTCTAGAATATTTGCTGAACAATAACAATACACTTTCACATATATAGAAATGAATTCTGAAACAGACCCAGAAAGATATTTTGTTTTCCCATGATTACTTTTGTAGGGACTTTAGAGGCTCTTATAACATCATCACAACATCAAACACAGCACTACTGTTTCATCTTCAGTAATATATACCATAATTTGTCAGCAGTGCTTTGTGCTTTAGAAACATTGGCCAATTGATTTGTCAATAACAGGTGTAATGATGACAAAGAGATGCACTACTCAGGGAAATTGCTGAGAGCATCTTCACTCAGAACACCTGAAAAATTGGAAGCAAGCACTGATTTTACACGCTAATAATAGAAACCAACATTTAGCTATTCTGGAAACGCATATTTTTTATGACTGAAGCTCAATAAAAACATGGCATATGTTCTTCCCCCCTTTCTTTATGTTCCTCGGGTAAAATGAAACTTTAACATCCAATATGATGTTGCTATATATCTATGTGTATGGTAGGTGATGTTAACCTGGTTCTTCTTGATTTCTAATGGCATTTATCTCTTTGGCAAGGGCACAACCAACACTGTTGAATAGAAGCCCATTAAAGAACTAAAGCTGTATGATGTAGCCAGTCTTTCATTTATCTTGCAGCTTAAGGCACTTGCCGGTATTGACAACAATGTAGCTGGTAGTCTGTTTAATTCCTGTGGTAGAGATACATTTTGTTCTTTCTTTCAAGCAGCAAAATATCTTTGGTTGGTCTCTTGTGGTAGAAAATACCAGTATTTTTGTTTGTCATCTACACAGATTGAAGCTGTTATCTTCTAGTATGGGAACAATCCCACTGTATTTATTGGGAATCACTGCTAAGTAAGTTGACAGGAAGCTACATAAAAAAACTAGTTTGAAGGAGCAAAGATGGAAATGGAACCCCTTAAT
Organism: Thamnophis elegans; assembly: GCF_009769535.1. Lineage (NCBI taxonomy): Eukaryota > Metazoa > Chordata > Lepidosauria > Squamata > Natricidae > Thamnophis > Thamnophis elegans. Next base: position 41,674,595 of record NC_045547.1, on the reverse strand, counting down.
GGTTGCTGAATCTAAAAATCAAAAGAAGACAAGAAACATTTACTATATGTAAAAGAAATTACATCTGATTAAAACAAGTTTGTCTTGATAGAGGAAGTCAACTTCCCATTTTTTTATTTATTTGTATCCCGCCTTTACTTTTACAAATAATGCAAAGTGGTGGAATATTCAACACATATCCTCCTCCTGTTTTCTCCACAACAATTATGTACAGTGTGTTAGATTGGGTAAAAGAAGGCACACACAAAGGCTCTAGTAACAACATCTCTTTATTGCAAGTCAGGTAAACATCCGGCTGAGGAAGGGTCGGGCGGCATCCCCTTTTAAAGGGATCTGTCAGACCTTTTCACCAATGGGATTAAACCTCTGTTCCCGCCGGAACAGAGGACCTTGGTGGAAACCTCTGTCATGGGGGGGAATATCTAACACCCCTTTCCTCTAGGATAGATCAAACCAACTGGTGACGTAGTCACGCAGGTAGGTGGGTTTTTGCATAGCTCTGCCTGACCTGCGCAGTTCAGTGTGAGTGGTTCCTTCCGACAAATCGGACGGACTTGTTTGCTCCGCAGCTCTACCTGATGGAAACTGCTGGAACTTTTCACAGGCCACGACTGGAGCTTCTGGAGTTAACTCACTCGGAGCTTGCTTCAGGCCTGCATCAAAGTCAGATAAGTCTTCCAATATTCTCGGGTTTGAGTTGGACATGGAAGTACTGCTATTTTGTTTTGTGAGGCTTTGACTAGCTTGTGCAGGAGTTACTGTTGGTTTTCTAAGCGTGAAGTAAATACAGCTACAGAGTTGGTCAATATGCCTTCTCCAATTTCTACCGTCCTCGAGCTCTACTGTATATTATCGAGAACCGGTAATTCCAATTACTGAGGCAGGAATCCACAATGTTCCCCCGGTGTAGTTGTGGACATATACTGAATCACTTATGGAAAAATAATCGAACCTTACTTGTGGAGTCAGGGCGTGATAAGTTAGAATAATTTGGATGTAGCCGGTCTAGGTGAGACCTTAGGTGGCAGCCCATGAGAAGCTCAGAGGGGCTTCTCCCAGTGGTAGAACTGGGTGTGATGTGTTGAATCAGTAAGTAGTGGTTGATTTGTATTTGCCAATCACCTGGGCCCATCCTAGTGAGGGCCTCTTTTGCAGATCTCACCATTCTCTCCGCCTGACCATTGGAGGCCGGATGGAATGGTGCGACCAGGGCTTGCCTGATTCCCTGAGATGCTAGGAAGGTCTCGAATGGCATAGCTGTAAATTGCGGCCAATTGTCAGAGACCAAGACATTGGGCAGACCGTGCGTGGAGAAGAGTCTCCATAGTACCTTGATGATTGCTTCCACAGTAGTAGAAGTCATCAGGACTACCTCTAACCATTTTGAGTAAGCATCCACAACTATGAAGAATGTTTGGCCATGTACCGGACCAGCAAAGTCAATGTGCACCCTGAACCATGGTGCTTGTGGTCGCTCCCACTCTTTATCGGGTGCCTCTTGGGGAGCCAGTCTGGACTCCTGACAGGGTGTGCATGTGGCCACCCATTCGTCGATTTCTCTATCCATGTTAGGCCACCATACATAGCTCCTTGCCAGAGACTTCATCCTGACGATCCCAGGATGCCCTACATGTAATGCTTCTAATACTGCAATACATAGTTTGTTGGTAATAACTACCCAGTCCCCCAACAGCAAACACCCATTAATAACTGACAATTCATCGTGTTTGGCAAAATACATTTTGAAATCAGCTCCAATAGGCCCCTTGGGCCACCCCCTCCACACCCAGTTCAAAATTTGCTTTATTTTGGGGTCATTTGCAGAGTGGTGTGCAACGTCACTAGATGAGATGGGTCCGGTTTCCAGGCAGTCAATGAGGAAGACCAGCATCTCGGGGGTGGTGTCCGCGAGAACTTCAGGCAATGGGCAGCAGCTCAATGCATCCACATGCCCTAAAGTGGAGCCGGGTCGGTGAATGAGGTGGTAGGGGTAGGCAGCCATGAAAATAGTCCACCTAGTCATGTGGGGAGATAATGATACTGGGGTGGGGCAATCCCCGGCCAGTAAGCCCAACAATGGCTTGTGGTCCATAACCAATTCAAAGTCCCAGGTGTAGAAATATTCGTGGAATCTTTTTACTCCAGCCACTGCAGCCAAAGCCTCACGGTCCAATTGGCTGTAGTTCCGCTCTGCAGTGGACAATGTTCTGGAGTAAAATGCAATAGGGGCTTCGGTTCTGTTGGGCATGCAGTGGCTGAGAATAGCACCGACACCAAAGGGGGAGGCATCACAGGTCAGTACCAATGGCAGGGTCTGGCTGTATTGTACTAGGAAAGAATCCACTGACAAGAGTTGTTTTACTGTGGCAAATGTGGCGGTCTCGGCTTTGCCCCAGGACCATTTTGCGTTCTTGGCTAGGAGGCAATGTTCAGCAACTGTGGCTTTCTGTTTGAGAAAGACGCTGTAGAAATTAAGGAGCCCGAGGAATGCCTGCAGTTCAGTCTGATTGCTAGATGTGGGGCCGTCCTTAATAGCTTTAATTTTTTGTGAGGTCGGGTGGATTCCAGACCCATCGATCAGGTACCCTAGGAATTCAACCTTTGGTACATTAATCTGACATTTTTCTTTTTTGAGGCGGAGACCCTTGTCTCTAATTCTGGCCAAAACTGTTCGTATGTGTTTTAAAGGTTGTGCCTCATTTGCAGCCGATGTCGTTGAAATAGGAATAGGAATTGGAATCCCCTGCAAAAGTTGTTCCATGACGCTTTGGAACAGTCCAGGGCGATACTAACGCCAAATTGCAGGCAGTGGCATTTGAATGCACCTCTGTGCATCACAATGGTTTGGGCCTCCGTGGTAGCACCATCTACTGGTAATTGCATGTGCCATTTCCAATTTTGCAAAGATTTTTCCTGGGCCGAGCGAATGTAGTAGGTGCTGTACAATGGGTACAGGGTAGGCGCTTTGTAACAACTTATTAATTGTGCACATAGTCCTCACAGATGCGGATAGACCCATCAGACTTGACAGGTGTCACAATTGGTGTCTCCCAGCGTGCATGATCAACTGGTTCTAAGATGCCCTGGCTTACAAGCTTATCAATTTCTTTGTCAATTTTAGGACAGAGAGCGAAAGGTACTCTCCTAGGTTTTAGCCTAATTGGGGCTATTTTGGGGTCCAAGCTAAAGGAAATTGGGGTTCCTTTGTACTTATGAGACCGGTGCCGAAAACATCCTCGAACTCCTTAAAGATGGCTTCAGTGCCGTCGTCCCTCACGGAGTTGATTCCAGTCATTTCCATCCCCAAAGTTTGGAACCAATCAAGCCCCAGGAGGCTTTGAAGGTTTCCACTGACCACCGTCATGGGGAGGTTTTCGTAGAATTGTTTGTAGTTCACCCAGAAAGTGCCTTGGCCCACTGATAATCACGCAGGCGGACGTCAGGGTTTTGAAGGTGTCACTTCTGTAGCTTTGGGATCACTTGCTTGAGGACTAACCATGGAATTATGGTCAGTGACGAGCTGGTGTCAATCTCCATCTCGCATGGAGAGTCCTCAATGAAGACTTTGACATTCAGCTTTTTGGGGTGCCTGGCGTGGATCTGTGTAATAGACGTATGGTTGGTGATCCTATCGTCGTCTTCTGACACCGTGGGTACTTCTGCCAAGTCCCTGGTTTGGGCTGCTGTCGGCAGCTTTGTGAACTTTTGGGCTGTCTAATGGCGTAGGAAAGTCGCTGTGGCACATCTTGGCAATGTGCCCCTTCCACTCGCATCGCTGGCAAGTTGCTTCACAAAAATGGCAGGATGATCGGGCATGGTCTCCTCCACAGCTGGCGCAGGGTGGAACTTGCAAATTGAATTTTCGCGCCAGTTTTGTGCGGCTACTGCATATACGGTAGCTGTCGTTCTCCTTACTTTCAGAGCGCTTGAGCTTGGTAGTCTCGCAATGTACATAGGTACTCTTCCATGGATTCGGATGCCCTAGCCTCGTCTAGTGCAATCTGCAGAGAGAGGTTGGATTTAGCGAGTAGCCTCCTCTGCGGAGTAATGTCTTGCGCACTGCAAATTATGTGGTCCAAAATCATCTCATACAGGTCTCAGAACTCACAGTAGCCTGTGGCTTTCTGGAGTGCCACCACATTCGCACTCCATCTGGTTTCGGATGTTAAATTCATGCCGGCAAACATATTTGGACGGCTTGGGCGCATAGTGGGTCTTCAGCGTTTGTTGTAGTGCAGACACTGCTTGGAGTGGGGTTGATTCCGAGAGGTTTTTCGCTGTTTCGAACACTTCCTGGCCACAGTAACCGAGCAACATGTTCTTCTTAAGGTCTTCTGGAGATAGTTTGCTTCAAGGAAACATTCAAATTGTAGCATGTACAATTCCCAGTGCTCGGTGGCTGGATCATACGGAGTTGGTGGAGCGTGCATAGCCATCCTGATTCAATTTTGTCATTCAGCGATGGCTTGCTTGATGCTGCACAGGGTGCTCTGGGCTGGATGTACTTGCAGGATCACGTTTGCTCTTTTTGTTCGCCTAGTTGCCTTCCAATTCCATCCTCGTCACCAGTGTTAGATCTTGTAAAGGAAGGCACACAAAGGCTCCAGTAACAACAGCTCTTTATTGCAAGTTCAGGTAAACATCCAGCTGAGGAAGGGTTGGGCAGCATCCCCTTTTAAAGGCATCTGTCAGTCCTTTTGACCAATGGGATTAAACCTCTGTTCCCGCTGGAGCAGATGACCTTGGTGGAAACCTCTGTCAGTCAGGGGGAATATCTAACACAGTGGATTGGTCTGAGAGAGGATAACTGGCCCAAAGTTACCAGCTGGCTTTCAGGGCTAAGGCAGGACTTGAACTCAGGTTCTTCTGCTTCCTAGGCTGGTGCCTTACTGGAGCAGCAACAGCAGACCCTAAGTAAGGAAGATGACATTGACAGAGATAGGCAGATATTTTCTGAAGCATTTTGTAAGTCCATGGAAAGATAACATTTGGAAACAGCTCAGATAGACACTTCCCTCATTCACTCAACAATAAAGTGGAGCCAGTCTTCATTCAATAGCCTATGAATCTTGAGACTCAAATTAGTCCTTACTGCCATTTTACCACTGTTAGTAAAAGCCTAAAGAAAATACTTTTGTAATGAAATGGTTGATTTTTATAATACTGTTAGAAGCTGAATAGCTCACAACCCACCCATCATCATTGATTTTGCTCACGGATCAACAAAATTTGCATTTAATCCTAAACTAAAGACTTTCTGTTGAACCAATTTTCTAATGAATATGTCATAAGAATAAATAAAATTTAAGGTGATAGCAGAAACAAAAACAGTACCATTAAGGTTCTAGATGTAAGTTGATTGTAAAATGAATTTAAGGAACAAAACAAAAAAGACTGGAAAGAAAAATATAAAGAATAAACATCAATTTTTTTTTGTTGAAACCTTATTTCACATTGTGAATCACTACAGCCTTTAAATTATCCTGTGTTTTAAGTATTGACGGAGGGACGACGCGAAGCCAGGGTTTCAACTTAACAGAACTCTTTATTCAGTGCAGGCGATTCAAAGAACGAAAACTCGCGCCAAGGTATTTATACTATTTTTAAACCAATCACCGGCCAGGGACGAGACAGCAACAGCTGACGTCAGTCCCTCGGCCAATCAACAATAACATTACGTCGGCAACACCCTCTGGAGCTCTCAGCCAATCAGAGAGCTAGAGGGTGTTACTGACAGCAAGAATAATTAACCAATACTTAACACCCCTTCCCCCCAGTTCTGCGCATGCCCGAAACGGAGCATGCGTAGTCCTTAAGGTACGCTGGGCGGCGCCGGACCCGCCCAGATCTTCTCATTGCAGGGGAAGTCGTCGGCGGAGGAGGACCTCCTCGTGGTAGCTCCTCCCCGAAGGGAGTGTAGCTCCGAGGCACGCCCTTTCGGAAAGGCCCAGAAGGCGGGCTCAACTGCAACGGTAGGTGTAGCCGTGGGGGCGCGTCACTTGTCGTGGGGGGAATCCTCTGGGCAACTTCCTCGGATTGAGCTGTTGGGCTGGCGTCCCTTTGGGTGGCGCTTGGGTAAGCAGGGCCTGGTGTGGCGAAGGCCCTCGTTTGCGGACCGCCGGTTTGAGAACGCTGTTGTTGTTGAAGCAGGAGGGGGCCTGGTGTGGCAAAGGCCCATGGCTGTGGTCTCTCGGATTGAGGGCTTTGTGCTTGGTGCAGATTGAGGCCTGGAGTGGCGAAGGCTTCATATTGCAACCCCGGTGCTGCGGTGTTGTCGCTCAGGGGTTCGCGGCCACTAGCCTGCGACGGGAGACGCCTCCTCAATTGATCCAGGTGGCGTCTCCATTGGGATCCATCAGCCAATTGGACCCTGAAAGAACAGGGGCCGGTCAGGGCAACGATAGCGCCAGGCACCCATTTTGGTTCCCCCGTAAAAGACCGAGCCCACACTAGATCCCCTAGCTTAAAGGACCGGGGAGGGAGGACCCCCAGATTGCTCGGCTGATCCCCTGAATAGAGCGGATGAAGCCTATCCAGGGGAGTCCGCAGACGCCTGCCCATCAAGAGCTCCGCGGGGCTTTTGTTGGTAGTTGGGCAGGGGGTGGAATGTTGGCTTAGCAGGTAAGCCGCCACCCTTGCCTGCCAGTCGCCCCGGTCCATGCGGCTCAGTGCCTCCTTAGCTGAGCGGACCGCCCGTTCTGCCCGGCCATTGCTGGCCGGGTGATACGGGGCTATGGGCGCATGCCGGATCCCTTGCTCGGCCAAGAACTCCTGGAAAGTGGTGGATGTGAACTGGGGCCCATTGTCCGAGACCACCACGTCCGGCAACCCATGGGTTGCGAACATTTTCCGCAGGGCCCTGACCGTACTCTCGGCTGTGGTAGAGCCCATGAGGACTAGCTCCACCCACCGAGAGTAGGCATCCACCACTACCAGGAAATTCTGGCCGTGGAAAGGACCGGCGAAATCGATGTGGAGGCGAGACCATGGGCCTCTCGGAGCCTCCCACTCACGAGCAGGCCCGGCTGGGGGGTTGGGCCTGGATAATTGACAGGTCGTGCAGCGGCCTACATGGGCCGCTATCTCTGTGTCCAGCAAGGGCCACCAGACATAGCTACGGGCCAATGCCTTCATCCGTGCTATGCCCGGGTGGTCCTTGTGGAGCAGATCCAGAACTAGTGGCCGGAGTGCGGTGGGGATCAGCACCCGATCCCCCCAGATGAGACATCCCCCGTGGAGGGAGATCTCCGCCTGGCGATGTTTAAAGGGCTGGAAGCCCTCTGCCACTTTGTCCGTTGGCCATCCTCTTAGAACCCAGGAAGAGACCTGGGACAAGATTGGATCGGCCTTTGTGTGGGCCGCTACGTCAGCGGCAGAGAGTGGGAACCCGGAGTCGGCAATGGATAGGACAGAGAGAGAGGGAACGGGGGCGGTGTCCGTCTCCGGGAGTGGGCAACGGCTGAGGGCATCTGCATGCCCTAACTGTTTGCCCGGACGGTACAGCAGCGTATAAGAATACGCTGCGAGGAACTCCGTCCAGCGAGTCATGCGGGGAGATAGGATGGAGGGGGTCGGCTTGTCCCCCGCCAAAAGCCCAAGGAGTGGCTTATGGTCGGTGACAAGGGTAAAGTGCCGACCGTAGAGGTAGTCGTGGAACCTCTTAATCCCGGACACTGCAGCCAGAGCCTCCTTGTCGATCTGACTGTAGTTGCGCTCCGCCGAGGAGAGTGTCCGGGAATAAAAGGCCACAGGGGCTTCTGAGCCATTAGGGAGGATATGGCTCAGGACAGCCCCTACTCCGAATGGGGAGGCGTCACACGCCAACGTCAGAGGCATCCCATCATGATATTGAATGAGGACTGCCGATGACGTCAGTGTCTCTTTGACAGCCGCGAACGCATGCGCTTCGCGGCTTCCCCAGCGCCAGGCCGCGGATCGGTCGAGCAACCGATGCAGCGGCTCGGCTAGTGACGCCTTGTGAGGAATGAAGGGGGCGTAAAAATTGAGCAGCCCTAGGAACGCCTGTAGCTCCGCCCTGGAGGTGGGAGCAGGGGCGTTCTTAATGGCGGCAATTTTAGAGGGTGTAGGGTGAATGCCTTGGGCATCTATTAAGAAGCCCAAGAATTCTACCCTAGGGACAGCAAATGAGCATTTGCTGCTTTTTAATTTTAATCCCGCGCCCCTGAAACGACAGAGGACCTTCCTTAATACTTCGATGAGTTCTGAGCGGCTCGTAGCAGCGATCAGAACGTCATCGAAATATGGAACTACCCCCGGAAGTCCATGGAGCAGGCGCTCCATGAGACTTTGGAAGATCCCCGGGGCCACGGATACGCCGAATTGTAGGCGGCGACAACGAAAAGCCCCACGATGGGTGACGATGGTCTGGGCAGCCGCCGCATCGTCATCCACCGGGAGCTGTTGATAGGCTTGCGCCATATCCAGTTTGGCAAATATGCAACCCTGCCCCAGGGAATGGAGCAGGTGTTGCACTACAGGGACTGGATAGGGGTTTGCCTGAAGGGCCAAGTTGATCGTCGACTTGTAGTCGGCGCAGATTCTCACCGAGCCATCCGGCTTGACCGGAAGAACTATGGGTGTCTCCCATGGAGCATGATCGACTGGCTCGATGACACCCTGCGCCAATAATTTGTCAAGTTCGGCGTCAACCTTGGCCCTTAAGGCAAAAGGCACCCTGCGGGCTTTCAGCCTAATAGGAGCAATCTGAGGATCTAAGCTAAGGGAGATGGGGGTTCCCTTATAACACCCAAGCTGTCCATCAAACACATCAGAGAACTCCTGTAGGACGTCCTCAATTGTTGAAGTTTTTACTTGGTGTACCCCCCCAATGGACAGTCCCAGTGCCTCAAACCAGTCAAGGCCAAGAAGAGCCGGCAAATCATTTTTAACAATGATGATTGGCAGCTCTCCCTCAAACTTGCCATACCTAACGGGAATAGGAAAGGATCCCAGAACAGGGATCAACTTTCCTTGGTAATCCCTTAAGAGTACCCGGGAGGGGGCTAACTTATTTTGGGAAACTGTAGGGCAGAGATAGGAGAACATGTCCCATGACAATAACGATCGGGAGGAGCCAGAGTCCACCTCCATCTGGCAAGGCTGACCTGCCAGGTGGACATTGGCTGTAATTTTGCGGTTGCCTGAAGAGGCCTGATTGATGGAAGTCTCCACTTCCGGCGGTTCGGAAACAGTGTGGCAGTCATCTCCTCTGCGAGCTGGTTTCGTGGGCTGCTGGCGGCGCTGCTGCTGCTTGGTTCTCTCAGTAGTTTGGAAGAAGGCAGGGGCCGGCAAAGAGGCTCGGCACACTTGGGCGAGGTGCCCCTGCCTCTGACAACGGCGGCAGATTGCGTTTTTGAATTGGCAAGTTTGGCGGTCGTGGCGGCCTCCGCAGCTAAGGCAAGGCACCCTGGCGTTTTGCGGTGCGGCTGTAGATAGAGCAGGTGGCTTCCGCCGTGGTTGGGCACGGACTTGGTCGATGTTGTCTTGCTCCCGGACCTCACAAGGTGTAAAATCATCATAGTCAATGTCATGCACTTGTGAGGCCGGTGCCGGGTTAGTTGACAGCTGTAGCCTCTCCAAATCTGCTGTTGATTGCTCAGAGAGCTCAGCGGCTCTGGCGATCTCGACTGCCTGGAGAAGTGTAATGTCGTGATGGCGGAACATGCGGCTTCTTAAGTGTACATCCCGCACTCCGCACACAAACTGTTCGACTAGATTTTCTTCTAGGTTCGAAAAATCGCACTGGGCCGCCACAGTGCGCAGGGCTTCCAAAAATTGACTGATAGTCTCCCCCGGCTTCTGTACTCGTCTCCTGAACGCGAAGCTGCGGGCAATTTTGGACGGTGTTGGGGCATAGTGCCCCTTCAATTTCGCCATCAAGTTGTCCCAGCCCAATTTGTATGCGGGTCTGGGAGCAGCCATGGCTCGGGCTGAGGCAAACATTGAGGGTTCACAGCATGATAAAAAGAAGCTGCACTTTTCCTCATCCGTTTGAGCCTGATTTTTGGTAGCGATTAAATAAGTTTCAAAGCGCTCCATGAATCCTTCCCAGGATTCACCGGCGGAGCCGAAAGGAGCGAAAGGCGGTAATGGATTCATATTGATTAAGCTCACTTGTGAGGAGCGGAGTGACTGAGATCGTGACAGGAAATTTTTCCCTCAGCGTTCGGTGCTGGCGCGGACAGCGACTTACAGCAGCTAGCTGAAATAATTTCTCTGTTCTTAACCTAGGCTTGCGTGGAATCGCCGGATCCCATCCTCGTCGCCAGTTTTAAGTATTGACGGAGGGACGACGCGAAGCCAGGGTTTCAACTTAACAGAACTCTTTATTCAGTGCAGGCGATTCAAAGAACGAAAACTCGCGCCAAGGTATTTATACTATTTTTAAACCAATCACCGGCCAGGGACGAGACAGCAACAGCTGACGTCAGTCCCTCGGCCAATCAACAATAACATTACGTCGGCAACACCCTCTGGAGCTCTCAGCCAATCAGAGAGCTAGAGGGTGTTACTGACAGCAAGAATAATTAACCAATACTTAACACCGTGCTTTTTGTGTAAGATAAGATTTGAAGAAAGGATAGCCTGACATATTCATTACTTAGTATTATTTTTTATTTTTGCATTCCTTCTTTCCTTATCCAGGGAGAATCCTTTTTTAATAAATCAAAGGTCACATTTCCTAGAAGGAATGTGGTTGGGAGGATGAAGCTGCATCCTCTCAGTTTCATTTATATAGTCATTTTTTCCTTCATTCTTTCTCATTTCCTTTCCAAATATATACACAATTGATCAATCACCTCAAAAACAGAAAAAGCTACCACCATCATTCATCATCTCAAAGAAATGAAGCAACATAAGCTATCTATAGTATCATAAGTTGCCTTTCAAATACTCGTGCAAACAGGTTAGCTTCCTTCTGAGATAAAGACTTCTATTCATGCCCAGCCAACAATATTTGTCTGCTTGACTGTCTTCTATTCTTTTTCCTCTTTCCAAGCTTACTCAATCTAAAGGAGAGATACCACTGCTACTTGCAAAGTACAAATGTGTCACCTAGAAAGCTATAGAAATGACTGTAGACAGACTACAATTCTTTCATGTTTACTCTGCATAAAAGACTTAAAATGTTACTAAAACAAAAGCAGTTCCAAAGTAAAATGCAACAGAAAGCAGTAGAATACCTATGTTTGTTTTCTGACTTAAAATTTAATATGCCTAGATTAATTAATAAATTATTGTATGTTTATGTAAAGATTCTATGAGTAATATTGCCTGAACTTTAGCAGAAGATGAAATATTGACAAATCTAATTTTACACTTCCAGCTGACTCACTGTGAACTAATCAAAACCTTTTTCACTGAAAATTATTAATACTAATCTTGGAGTCTTTGCAGCCATAGTAACAAGCAATGATGCCCAGTTTTCAAGCTTATTAAAATGTGAATTCTTTGAACATTTGGATAAGGAAGATTTCATAATAGTTAAGATATTTAGTATAAATGTATTTGTATCACAGTATAACCATCATTATACTGATGCAATTTTATAAATGTATATATTTATTTATCAGATATTTTCTATCTTCATTTTTCCTACCCACACCCTAGCCAAGAAAGACTAAAGGAATAAACCATAATAAATTAAGTTAAATATATTTTGGAAAGTTAAAAATATTTCCATTAAAAATATTGAATTACCATTATTTTACTTTCACATTGATGTAAACAACCACACATTTACACATATGGAGACAGAGGAAGTGAGAGGTGTAGAGAATAGGGTTAATAAACTTGGAAAAATATTTAAATGCATCTACATTATTTTTTAGAAACAAATAACATTTCTGATCATTTGTGGCTACTTTAGATACTATATCAGTATTATGAATAATACAGCAGAAAATCAAAGTAACTTTAAAAAGGTTGTTTTTGTGGCTATATTCTATTTGTATAATGTTGCACTATATATGTATAATATATATTTAAAGAATACTTCTGAAAAGATTAAGGTGAATGCCTTATTGTATTAAGTCTCACATTCTTTGTTAAAATGCCTACTTGACAATCACCTATGATATTTGTATACTTTACCTAAGATAATTTCTGACATCACCAAATCCAATTATTTTTGTTGAGAAGTTTCATATATTGCTATACTGTAAATATTTTAATTCCCAAACTGCTTAGAAATATTCAAGTCAAATGACAAGCTTGGAGGGAGGGAGGGAGGGAGGGAAGGAAGGAGGGAAGGAGGGAGGGAGGGAGAAAGAAAGAAAGAAAGAAAGAAAGAAAGAAAGAAAGAAAGAAAGAAAGAAAGAAAAGAAAAGAAAAGAAAAGAAAGAGAGATTATTGGATTAATTACAACAAATATGATCCCTTTTTATGTGGCTTTCATTTGACACAAATATATTCCAAAATCAATATTTTTAACCTATTGCGTTATGAAAGTATTATCATCATTATAATTCCGATTACCATTCACCTAGTTGTAAGGTAAAGATAAAGGTAAAGGTTTCCCTAGCGCATATGTCCTAGTCGCTCCCGACTCTAGGGAGCAGTACTCATCTCCATTTCAAAGCTAAGAGGCAGCTCTGTCTGAAGACATCTCCATGGTCATGTGGCCAGCATGACTAAATGCTGAAGGTGCATGGAATGCTGTTTCCTTCCCACCAAAGGTGGTTCCTCTTTTTCTACTTGCATTTTTCCATGCTTTCAAACTGATAGGTTGGCAGAAATTGGGACAAGTAACGGGAGCTCACTCCGTTACACAGCACTAGGAATTCGAACCACTGAACTGCCTTCCTTTCTGATTGACAAGCTCAGTGTCTTAGCCACCACGTCCCTTCACTTAGTTAGGGTTAGTATCACCCTTTTAATAATAATTCATTATTCCTTAATGTACTTTTATATAACATCATTGAGAGAATAAATTTAAAAAATGCTCTCTTATCATTTCCAATTTCAAAAAGACCTCAAGAAACAAGTGACAAAAATCCATCTTCCTGAGATTTTGGAGAGTTGCTATCATGCAGCCAATATAATACTGAGGTAATTGTCCATGTTAAAGAAAGGGGAGGATGCGTGAGTGAAAAAAAGTTTGAATGGAATTATTTTTAAAATACAAAACTGTTACTAATGAGGTGTTTATGGACCAAGACTTAATTCTTGCTCCACTAGGGACATTTTTGTTCTAACCATACAGAAGGTGACTTTACATTGAAGTTTTCATTCATTAAATTAATTTAAACACACATATAATTATTTCCATTATATTTCTCCATGTGCTGTTCTGTTTTTTTCTTATCCTGTTACATTAAAATAGAGAAAATTCAAAGGAGGTCAAAATATGGCCATAAGTACCAGTTTGTTGACTTAAACAATATCAAGATTGACACTATATATACCATGCCAGATAATACAAACGATTTATGTAATTTGTGGTTATAATACCACTTGATGTCAAACTTTTATAAAATAAGTGTGAAAGAAAACATGGGCCATAAAAATGGCCATTTCCCTTTAGTCATATATGGAAGGAGTTGCTTGCTCTGCTTTCTGTCATACAAATTCATTTTATATAGAAATTAGTGAAGAAAACATTTTTAAATTTTATTTTTTGAAAGAAATCAAACAGGCTTCTATTCTACGGAAGATTTTGGGTTCTGTTGTAAACTGCTTTATACATGAAGGTGCTTATGACAACTTGCAGCTTTCAAGTGTCTGGACAAAAGTTTGCAGTGCATTTGCTACACTGAGGTTGTTGGAAGTTCAGTCCAATGTACGTGTTTAAAAGCAAAGGGGAGCATTCCAGACTGTAAATGTGAAAAACAGCAGATCATATATAGTGCACAGTGCAGATGATTTTAACAAATGGGCTCATTTTTTCTGTCCTCTTGAAAATATACAGATGTATATGATTCAAACCTGAGGGGAGGATGGAATTAATGCAGGTCCAATAATACTTCCAGATAAATAGCCACACATCCTTTCAGACACATCTACGTTAAAATGAAAGGATGGAGGAGATCACTGAAGTATTTTAAAAATATTAGAAACTGAGGAAGGAGAAGCTTGGTTAGGGAGAAACCTTTTTTTGGCAGAACTCTGAGAGCATTTGCTTAAAAACCTTCAGCACAGTTACTTCTACTGAAATCAATAGTTTTGCTTCTAAACTATTAAGGGTCAATCACATTATAAATTTGCAAATCTGAAATTCTTTTTAGCCTGCACTGAAATGAATGGGAAAATGTAAAATAAAATAAAATGGATGCTGCTTTTGTTGGTGACATCACTGTTCCCCAAGGGACAACAGCTAGGGCCTCCTTTCATGTCCCTCCTAATTGTCCACTGAAGTGGTACCTATTTATCTACTCTCATTTCCACTGTTTCAACAGCTAGATTTGAGGAGCTGGGAGAAATGATGGGAGTCACACAGCAGCACTTGAATCTTGAATGCAAGCTTGCTGATTGTCAGTCCAGTGTTCTAACCATACAAGCTACCAGCTCCAAAGTGGATGAATAAGTAAGATATTTTAAAAATGAGAGATATGTAGAGTAGAATTGGCCTTTAAAGAAAGATGCATGTTCTCACAAAAAGAGAAGTAAGGATGACATGAACTAAATGTGAATTGACTGAAGAAAAAGAGATATGCAGACATAGATGGTACTTTGCAGACAGAGACCTTACCTTCATCAGCACCTGCATTATATACTTTGTACTGTATAAACTGGGAGCAAACCCCACGCTCACACTCATCATGTTACCTAGTTGAATAAAGTTCTGCAAGCAAATAACCAAGATCAGAGAGCATCAGGGTTCCACAATTCAACCCTGAGCTATGTAGATATCCTCTTTTATTGGAGATATTCCAACAGAGCATTGGAAGGCTATATTGGGAGGGCATGAAAGCAAGTACAGGCATTCAAAGGGCAAACATTATAGCAGGCAACACATTATTAAGGCTTAGCTGTCCATCCTTTAATCATTAGAGAAAACAGACCTGCAGTTCAAGATAGACAATAGATGGTCAAAGAATGCTTAGCTGATTTAAATGAATTCAAGTCTCCAGGAGAGAATGAATTAGTGTACTGAAGGAATTAGCAGAGGTGATCAGATCATCTAAGTGTAGCATCTGAAATGTGGACAATCTTTGAAGTCACCAGGAGACTGCCAGAAGATAAATGTATTTTAAAAAGGAAAGGAAAAGTGCTCAAGAAATTACAGACAGAGAGGTTTGTAAAGTCCTACATCTGGTGAGGGAGAAAAAAAAATGAAAAGCTAAGTATAGGATAAAAGAAAACCTGGCTTAGCAAGAATACACATGTAGGGGAATTTGATCCATTCTGGTCTAGTAGCTCACACTGAACATGAACCAAGAGTGTATCACAGATGTTAAAAAGGCAGAAGGGTTTTGTTTAATGTATTAATAGCATAAAATTCAGATCCTGGGAAATAATTGCACCAATCTTCCCTGAGTCAGGCGCAACTAGGATAACTGTATTTTGTTCTGGGGACCAGAATCTATGAAGGACAGACAAATCTAAACAGCTAAAAAAGTTGGGTATTGTATGTTTAGCATGCATAAAAGAAAATTGAAGAGAGATATTGTCAGATATTTTAAAATATTACCATTTGGAGGAAAGAATGAAAGAGTCTAGAGAACAAGAAGAGAGCCAGTAGATCAATATTATAGACACTAACTGAATATTATATGAAGGTAGTAGAGGTTATTATATGAAGATAGTAGAGGAGTTTCTCCATATAAGAAGTGCTAATCTGTTAAACACATTCCCTCGTTAAGTGTATGTCCCTTTTCACTAAAGGTGAAGATCTTCAATCTATCTATTTGAATTGCTTTAGGAAATCCAGAATTGCTTCGGGAGATCCAAATGAATAGGCATTTGAGCTAAGGACTTTATGTCTTCCAACTCTATTATTTTATTGTCCTATGAAACGTATCATGTTCAAATCATTCCCCACACTCTAGGAATAAGGGTAAAGTAGTTTTTGTTTACTTGATGTTGAGTCTTGCTACAACGTTGACTGCTTCCATTGCATTTCAAGGAAGCAGGCTAATAATGGAGCAGAAACAGTCTGTGGAATACCTATACTGTACTTCCATATTTTAATATTTTTCTAATATAATTCTCTGCTCTCTATTAACCATTATTTCAGGGGTTTCTCCCTCACAGGCCAATTAAAGGAATAGAAATGAGTTATAAATGAATATGGCACATTTTTTGTGGATAAAACTCATACAGAAACATTTTAAAAATGTGAGCTCTTCCTTCACATATATGTATAGAGAGAAGCACAGCTGCTACTGATTGGAAAAATGAAATGTTATCTTCCCCTGCCTATGTTATGGAGAGAAGCCAAGCTTCTGGAAGATACAAATTCTTCCCTGAACAATAGCTTCACAGAAGAAACAGAAATCTCTCTCTATTATCCACCTACTTGCCAGCTACTAAGTGATAAATAGAATTCAGAAGCTGATTAGATGGCTGAGGACAAAACAGCTGACGGGTAGATTGATGAGTGGCTGGTGAAGCTGGATTCTGGAGTGTGCTGGAGAAGAAGATGGCATGTTTGATCCTAGAACCTATCACTTTGACAGCAGAACAAATCTGGGAAGAAAACCACGTCGGACAGAATGACAGAAAACTGAATCATTGTGAGACAAGCAGAAAGCAGCAGAGCTAAGAGTAGAGAAGAAAAAAAGAAAAAGTTGAAAGACTGAGATAAAAGTTTAAGTTTAGTTTTATTTAACCCAACTGTTATTTCCAAGAGACAGAAACAGGTCTCCTATAGTGTGAATAAGCAAGATACAATTTACCACACAGACAGTATAAAGAAACTGTGAGAGGGAAAGCACTTTAGAAAGAAGAAAAATAAAATATTTATTACATTTAAAAGAGCACATACAGAAATAAAATCAGATAGTATAAGTCATTTAGACTCAGACCAGCTAACAGAAAACTTTGAAATTTCTGTAAGTAAATAAATAGGTTATAGATTAGTTGATCCTCAACTACTTACCTGAATCTTGAGTAAAATGTGTTACATCTTATAATTTGTTAAAAGTATCCTTCTCTGTTTTATTTCCCACCTGTGTCTTTATGTTGATGCATTAAGGTTTCTGAGCCAACTGAGAATCTGGCTCCTGGACTTTGTTCATCTGATGAATTCAATTCTATCAAAACTATTAATTTCAAATGTTCTCTTTACAACACTGCAAGTAATTTTACAAATTATGCTTTTCATTTACTACCTGTTATTTTTCCAGCACAGTATTTAGATCTCAAAATAGTTTGGGGTTTTTTTGGAGTCCCTCCTAAGGTCCCTAAATAAATATACTTGAGGAAACTACCACTACAACAAATAATGTAATGATAGCATTGGTTTGCTCTTTAGCTAATAATATTTTCAGAATCAAATTAGAGTCCTGAACTTTTTTTTTTGATACAGGGCTATGCAACAGCAGCCAGGCCAAACATCACAGGAACTGAACCATTCTGGGAAATACTTGATTGGATTGTGCAAGCTCAATTTTTTTCCAATTGATTATTGTTTGCATTAGAAGATTGAGAGTTAGTCCTGGGTCTTAAATTTTTAACAGTTTTCTTAATATTAAAATGACAGAAAGCTAAATTGAAAGATATTTTGATTTCCACAATAGACAAATGGCTGCAAAAGTTGATGGAGTTAGCAGAGATGGCAAAACTGATTGATTTGATTAAAGAAAAAATGCAATTAATTTTGTTTCTACTTGGAAACTGCTTTTGGACTTTCTGTTTTAGGTGGAAAAAATAACACTTTAATTTTAGGTTTTGCTGATTAGTTAGGTTTGCAGATATAGAAATGACTAGTATATAGTACATGCTTATATAACAGTAAAAAGTTGAGGTTTTATGTTATTACCTTGTTCCACTGCATCAAAAGGAGTCAGAAGTCAAAGCTTTTCTTTTTCTTTTCCCTTTTCCCCCACACTTTTTTTCTATTCCCCCTTTTCCTCCCCTATTTCCCCATTACTCAGAAGAATGTGAACAGAACTATAGGGAGAAATATGGGTA
Source organism: Thamnophis elegans (assembly GCF_009769535.1). NCBI lineage: Eukaryota > Metazoa > Chordata > Lepidosauria > Squamata > Natricidae > Thamnophis > Thamnophis elegans. The sequence goes on along the minus strand of NC_045547.1, from coordinate 41,656,499 downwards.
GACAAATATTGGGAAGGAGGCAGGGACCAAAATGTTCCTATATATAAGCAATTGTTGAGTCTGGGCTATGTCTTGAATAGAGAGTCAATAAAGAATATTGTACAAAGTGATAATAACATGGTAGTCTCAGAACAGTTGTAATGACAATTTTTGACTAACCAGCATGGAAAGAGAAATTGAGAATATCCAGTAGACTATCACTATTATATATATAAAACAAGGCATGCACCATACATTTTATTTATTTAAAATAATTATATTTACTCCACACAGTGATTCCAGATGGCTTACATTAAAAATCAACACATAAAATTCATAAAAACCCACCTTCTCTCCAGCCCTTTTACAACAGCAGACACCTGCACACCAGCCACATAAGTCCACAATCTTCTAGAAACCATCAGATCTTATGAATATTGACCAAATGAAAATGCAATGATCCTCACTTTAATAAATAGGTGCAAAAATAGTTGCTCATCAGTTATGACCTTGAGGCTGGAGACAAGTAGAAAAAGTCACAATAGAGCATAAGAATATTATCAGGCTGAAATACAATAATATCTTTTTTTTTATCTGAACTCAGGTTAAGGTGATGAGAGGACAGTTCCCTTGAGACTCCCCAATTTGTTGGCCTTTGAAATGCAATAAATAATAATTTATGTAATCCAGTTATGACTACCATTATTATTATTATCATCATTATTATCTAAAATAAAAAGTTAAAACTTAATAAAAATTCTGTAACAGTTGAGCAAATATCCTCAAAGTCAACCAAAGTGCAATAGACTTGAATACTATCAGCACATCAATGATAATGAAAATCTTAATTGTGACTCTGGGCATTGATTGATTCCTTGAGAGACATTCATTGTAGGGGGAAGTTCTGAGAATTATAGTAATAAATAGATAGTTGCTGCAGCTCATTTTATTATTCTTACTTTTTCATATTCTTTTCTCCAAGAAAAAGTTCTAATTTTTATTCAATAGACATAACCATATAAAGTAAATCTTAGAAGGAGCCATTAAAGACAGGATTATACCAAGTGGATGGAACAATCCATGCTATTAAAGAAAAACCTGATTGGATTTACGCTCTTTTTCTGAACATGAGCAACTGTATGGTGACTATCAGGAAAGCATGTGCTCTTTCAGCTATATTCCTGAGATATACTGTATACCGAGAGTTGTTGATATTTACTGCATTAGCGCTATTATGTGACACAGGTTTGACAAATCTACCCACATCAGCAGGTTGTTAGAACACATATAATACTTATCTGGGCAAATTTATTTTTTCTAGCTAAGGAATTTATGCAAAACTTATTTCTGTAATAAATGGTTCCACGCAACTTATTTTTGTTATCATTTCTTTTTTATCTACAGTATATGTTATTTATGGTTAGTGGTTATCTTGTCAATTTTGCTCATATGTTTCTGCGTTGCTTGAACTGTATTGAAAGTGACATTTATTCTTTTGTGTGAGAGAGCAAGTAGAAAAATGCAAGTTCCTCTGCCCGCTAAAACTGTCTGAAGAATTTCTCCAGCCCACCCACGAATGTGTGAAAGTTACCTCCATGTCTTCTCAGTCTGAGAATGAAGCTGAAAAGGTGTGGAGACACTTTCATATTAGCACTAAAAATTGCCAACTTTAGCAGAAGGAATAGATTAGATCCTGGAATATCTTCTTTGCTCAGTGTTATAGAAGAAAAAACATACCATAGATAAAATCTACTGCCTAATACAATAGACTATCTGGCCTTGATCAGGAATAAACAGGAAGTAGCTTTCCAGATGTCAATTCTTAACTCCAGCCATATTAGAAAATAGTGAGGGCTACAGCTGAACAATATGTAAAAAAATTTTTAAAAGTGTCCATATCATCTCTCTGTTTAATGGTTTGAGAAGCTAAAATAAATATTGACATATATTATCAATATGTGCAGATGGTTTCTTCGGTGTTTCTTATATTCTTCTTCACATATTTAAATTTGAATGTATTCAGGTGGGCATGCATTTACATTTATACAGAGGGATGTACATTTCAATTGCTTCTGTTCTCTATGCTTTGGGGTTTTTTTTCTTCTTGATTGTGATAATAGTTAAATGGTGCTACAGTTCTATCATGCCATGGTGGTGCAGTGGTTAGAATGCATTATTATAGGCTAATTCTGCTGACTGCCAACAGCTGAAGTCTCACCGGCTCAAGGTTGACTCACCCTTCCATCTTTCTGAGGTCAGTAAAATGAGGAGCCAAATTGTTGGGGGGTAATATGTTGATTCTGTAAATTGCTTAGAAAGGGCTGTAAAGATCTGTGATGTAAGTCTAATTGCTATTGCTATTACTTACCAATTCAGAGCATTTCATTAAATACATAAAACCACATAGTAGATATCAATATAAACAGTACACACACACATAAACACATATACACAAACATGACGTGTTGCTTTCATATAGTAGAGATACCAGCCCAGTAAAAATCTCTGCTAACAATCAATGTACAGAGTAGCTGTGATTGTGGAGGAGTTAGGCATTGTCATTTCTGTGGGACTACACTGAATACATGGATACAAAGCAGCCATTTAGAAAAGAGCAAAGGAGCAAAATTTTATAAGGTAACTATAAACTGTGGCATCTTTTAGGGTTGGCAACAGAAATTTGGGGACCTTGACCCAAAAGATTTTCATTTTTATTCTGAATATCTGAATTCTGTTGCAATATGTATTGAAAAACATTAGTAGGCAATCTTAAATGTAATGCTACACAATGCCAATAATGGACCCTCAAAATGTCTGAAACCACATTGGTGCAAACCTGATAGGGGAGAAGAGGATGTTTTTTTGGGTGGGGATTGTTTATTCACTCAATTTACAATACATAGTTGCCCACTCATAAGGGAACGGCTCACCAAATGAATGTAGATAGCTAACAATGTTAGAAACAACACACACACCAAAATCCAACAAACCAGTAGAAACAGATGTAACATCTATAGCACCAGGCACAATAGTGGCCAAAATATGTTTTAGTCAGGGACGTGCAGTCACTAGAGGCAAGGGAGTGGGGCCTCACCAGTCTCCTGAGGGAAAGGAAAGAGTTTTAAATAATTTTCTTAAAATAATTAAAGCCAGGGTAGTTGCTACCAGATTTCAAGTCACAGTGGCTTGGTGTCTGCTCTCAGTGTTAACTAGGAGGAGGCCAGAGAACTCGGGGCCTCCTTTGCATAAGGAATTTTTCGCCTTTTAAAAGTTAAGAAGGAGTTAAAAAGCAAAAAAATTAATATGCAAAAGAGGCACTGATTCTCCTGCCTCCTGATCTGGGAGCAGCGAATCATGTCTTGCACTTGAGCGACTGCGCAAGTGCAAGGGTGATTCTGTAGAGGTTTTTCTTTGGCCACCAGCCGCCATTTCTTCAGCAGCAATTTCTTCTCTGCCCAGCATTTTCTACTGGGCAGCTTGCCCCGGCCTGCAGCCAGCCCAGCACTGAGCGGGGAGGAGGAGGAGGAGGAGGAGGAGGAGGAGGAGGAGGAGGAGGAGGAGGAGGAGGAGGAGGAGAGCAGTGAGTCCTTGTGGCTGGCTGGGGAGAGACTCACCACTCTTCTCCTCCCAGCCAGCCACCCAGCCACCCACCCCCGCCCGACCTGCTCCCTGCCTGGCCGGCCAGCCAGCACAAGGATTCACCGCTCTTCTCCTCCCAGCCAGCCAGCCAGCCATCCCTGCCCGACCTGCTCCCTGCCTGGCCGGCCAGCCGGCACAAGGATTCACCGCTCTTCTCCTCCCAGCCAGCCAGCCAGCCACCCCTGACTGACCTGCTCCCTGCCTGGCCGGCCAGCCGGCACAAGGATTCACTGCTCTTCTCCTCCCAGCCAGCCAGCCAGCCAGCCACCCCCGCCTGGCCTGCTCCCTGCCTGGCCAGCCAGCCGGCACAAGGATTCACCACTCTTCTCCTCCCAGCCAGCCAGCCACCCACCCCTGCCCGACCTGCTCCCGCAAATGTCAGCGGGGACAGAGGAGGCAGGGGGCAAGGCGGCAGAGCGTGGCAGCGGCGAGAAGCAACACCCCAGTCGCTGTGTCCGACAGGCATCTCGCGTTTATGTCCATCATAAACACGAGACGCCTGTCAGACACAGCAGTGGGGACGTTGCTTCTCGCCGCTGCTGCGCTCTTTCCTCACCAACGGTAACCCTCACCGCACGTCACTGGTTTTAGTAAATGGCAATAGCTCACACAATATTGTAGCCTTGTGTGGCTGTGCCCAAGTGAAGATATTAAGAATATTTTCCAAAGATTGACAGGCCTTCCAGATCTCATAGAGATGCTGTTCCACAGGGTAGGTACAGTCACAGAAAATGCATATTTCCTGGATCTTGCAAAGTGACATTGTTAAATGGACATAATCCAGAGCATGCCAATCCTATCTGATCTCCTTGAACAGGCAGAGACAATTGGAGATGTTTTGGCCCTGTGCCAGGAAGAGGTGACAACCAGCACCTTGAATTCTACTCAGCAGCCAAACAGTAAGCAGTGCATCTGAAGCTGCAGTTGTGTTACATAGATGTTGTTATATTCTAGGCCAGCTGTAGATATTAAATAGTGTTAAGAGTAGCCAGTTTCTTCACAATGTATCTCCCAAAAGGGAAGTGGTGGGTGGAAACTGAGGAGAAGAGTGAGAGACCACACAGGAACAATCCAATCTAAAGCCAACATCATTCCATTCACTCCAAGATATGAATATAAAACTTTGTATGATAACTTATAGGAATTTTTCTAAGCTTCCTCTGAAATCCAATATGTTCATCAGGTGCCTGCAGTGAACCAAATCATCTGGAGTGGGGAGCAGCATAAGAGAACTCCATACCAATTAGAAGGTGAACCTACCATGACAAGAGATACATACCGACATTTCCCCAAAGCAGATAATATGACCACAGTCTGAAGGAAAAAAAACAGGTCTAACATACTGTATGACCCCCTTTGTATGTTAAGATCTTGATGTCACGACCAAGGTTGTTAGGGTGGTGGTAACTCCCAAACCTCTTCAATCTCCACGCCTAGGGAAGATAGATTGAAAACTTTCAATACTTATTTAGCATATGACAGTGTTATATTAGCCAGGCGACTATAATGTTAATGCGGAGTAGTAATTTGGTTGCCTGTTTGCTAGCCCTGTTCGGTTCACACTCATGCACTCCCCAACGTGTGCCATGGTGAGCTAGCTGCACACCAGAAAGAAAGGCAAGCAGCTTTCCTGCAGTGTCATCCAAGGCCCTCTCACTTCACTCAAGATAAACAGATCTGGCAAGGATTCTGACCATCTCCCCATTGAAGTGGTATCTATTTATCTACTCACATAGAACATAGTTTCGAACTGCTAGGTGGACGGAAGCGAGAAGCACTAGAACTTCACCTAGAAACTACCATTGTAACCTCCATGAGTACCATCGGCAGGAAACATGGAATGGGACGGGAAGGGAAGGGAAGAGAAGGGAAGATGGAAAGAAATTCAGTTGACAGGAAAATAAGAAATTATTTTCTTATTTTTTAAGGAAAGAAATTCAGTTGACAGGAAAATAAAATAGCCATTACCTATGTTTTTAATCAGACTTTCTCACAAACATTTGCTCTGCATAACATTTTAATATTATGATACTGTTCTATGATAATTCACCACAGAAATAGGTAATTATGGGACACTTTGTACTGTTTAAAAAGCTTTTATGACAGACTTTGACATCTAGGTCAGACATAGATGCAGAATTGGCTAGGATGGCTAAAAGTCTGGTTTGGGGTTTGATTATGTATTGAGGGGACTGGATTATGTATTCAGAAAATGGATTGGTAACTACAAAATAATACTTCAGCAAAAAAAAACTGCTTCTAAAGTCTGTGTTATACGAAGAGAAAGTATAATAAGCCATATAAAAATAAAAGTTTGAGCTAAATGTATGACTAACATCTGGAGGGAATATGAAATTGCCCACCATAGAGAAAAGGACAATCAGAACTCTAAGAGTCATATTTTTCCAAAGATTTTTTATTTTTTTATTCTCTTACATAGCATTTTAAGTATACATTCACATAACTGGTATTCTTCTTTACATTTATCATTCTTATACATTTATTATTTTACTAGCTGTACCCGGCCATGCGTTGCTTTGGCCAAGTCTAGTTAAATGGAAAAGAAAGAAAAGAGAAAGCACAAGTTTCTAATATGTTTAATTTCACAATGCTTGAGAGTATACAATATTTTTGTTGTTCCATTGTCTGTGCATATATAGACATTGTCTGGTTTGCCAACTCTAGAACACGCAACATCTAATTGTCCATGTGAGAAACAATTTTCAATTGCTAGAAAGACTTTGGACTTTACCAACAGCATGCGAAGAAAGAAACATTCCCAGGGTGGTTCCCTCTGGGCAGGGTCATGCTGTTGCCGCGGCAAGGTTCGTGAGGTTCTAGCCCACCTGACAGGCCCTGACACTCGCTGCACCAGCCACGGCTCCCCCGGCAGAGGTGGCCCCTGTTGCATATTCAATATGCAAATACCAGCTGCGACCTGATTGGTTGGTTGTTTTGACAGTTGGTCTGAGTGCTAGTATAAATACCCTGACAGTTGCAGGGAACGTTTGAATCGCTTGTCACCTGTGTTATAATAAAGATCTGTCTTGCACATGGCTCCTGCATGTCAATTCCCTCACAACAACAACCCACACGTTTACAATACTGGCGACGAAGGTGGGATTGATATGCGATTCCCGCAGAGCCTAACAACATCAGCCAACGTGAACGCAGGAAAAAAAAATTTTTTTTTCTTTCCTACATTGAGGGCCTGTCAGGGCCGCCGCTATGGCCAGCAAGCGACATCAACAGCAGCCTCCGGTTGTAGCCAACCTCAGTAAGCTCCAGGCGTGGCCTCCATCCGTCCGAGGGACAGGCTTCCTACGCTTAACCTCGACTGGAGCCGCCGCCGCTACTCAGGGACGAGCTATGGACCGTGATGGCTAAACTGCGCCAGCTGTGCCTGCCTGCCTGCCTGCCACCAGCTGTTCCTACGGCATGCCTGCCACCAGCTGTTCCTACGGCACTCCAACTGCCTCGTTCCAACCGCTGCGTTCAACAACAGCCTCATTCTCCAAGCTGCCACCTAGCACCACCGGCTACGCTCTCTCAGCCTGTCTAAAGCCTCTCCAACACTAGCACACTCACAACATACACCAGACTGTCCTCTACACCATGAGCCTCCTTCCGCTGCAAAGGCCACCGCTTGCCTCCCTAAAACCAACGAGAGCCTTCCTACAACACAACGAGAGCCTCCCTGCTGCAAAGATTCCAAAGGACCTGTTTTTTTTTCCTGGTTCTAAAATTTAGCTACGAAGGACTCACCACCATCTTGAAACAGCAGAACTGGGGGGAAGGAAGAGAGATTGAATATGCAAATACCAGCTGCGACGTGATTGGCTGGTCATTTGGTCTTTAGAACTGGGGGGAAGGAGTGTTGCATATTCAATATGCAAATACCAGCTGCGACCTGATTGGTTGGTCGTTTTGACAGTTGGTCTGAGTGCTAGTATAAATACCCTGACAGTTGCAGGGAACGTTTGAATCGCTTGTCACCTGTGTTATAATAAAGATCTGTCTTGCACATGGCTCCTGCGTGTCAATTCCCTCACAACAACAACCCACACGTTTACAATAGCCCCCACATGGAAGTGAGCCACAGTGGAGGATGCTCCCACAGGCCCCGGCCTGGCGCCCTCCAAGCTCCCTGCGACGGGCAGCCTCCAGAAAGATGGGCTGGATGGGGCCCCTCTGGACATGGGCGGGGGGACCCCAATGTGAGCGGGAGGCTGCGGGTGTCCCCCATGGGCATAGTAAGATGGAGGGTGGGCGCTGTCTTTGGTCAGGGCTTGGGGCTGCTGGGCTGGGCGAGGCTGGTTGGGGAAGATGGCACCAGGGCTTTTGGCCTCGTGGAAGTTGTTGAGCATCTTCTCAGAGGAGCTGCGCTCAGGCTCCCCCAAGTCAGTGGCCTGGGAGAGTGAGATGTCAAGGAACTCGGAGGAGAAGAAGTCCTCAGTGTGTGACGCGTCCAAGTTGTCGTAGCTCTCCGTGTCTTTGCTGATGCTGTTGTTGGAACTGAGGCTAGCCGAGATCTGCGCCGGGGTCATGCTGGTGATCTGGAAGCCGCTCTTCTTCTTCAACTGGGGGCCCACTGGATCCCCGATGCCTCCTTCTCCCTGCGAGAGAAGCACCAGGCTCTGTGGCGGAGGCGCCCCAGGAGGGCAGGAGGAGACCGAGACAGAGGCGGTGGTGGAGGCCGGGGGAGGCAGCGGCATCTGAGCCAGCAGGCTGGGCAGGAAGTCCTCCAAGCCAGCGCCGCTGCTGCTGCTGCTGCCAGCTCGCCAAGGCAGCATTGCGGGCTGCGCCATCTTCTTCCTCTCCCGTGCCTCCACCGCTGAGTCAGGCTGCTGCTGCTGCTACTTCTGCGGCTGCTGATCCATTGGGGCTGGTGGGAGTAAGGCCTGATGCTGCCACTGATGATGATGCTTCCCTCAGGCGCCGCCATGGCCGGGCTGAGGAGGAGAGGAGGAGGAGGTGGCCACCACCACCGACACAGCTTCCCTCAGCAGTGGCGGTGAGAGGAGGCAGCCGGCATCCCCTGAGGAGCAGGAGCAGGAGGAGGAAGGAGCCGCCCCTGGCAACACAGATGCGAGGCAACCCCCGCCGGCCATGGCCCCATCCAGAAAGGTCACTGCTGCTGCAGCTACCACCTCACAGGGCATCCAGCGGCTGCCCCATCCCGCTGCACCTAAGGATGACACCGCTGCCACCCTGTCAGAGCTGCCTTGGCGAGGCCCTAACTGGCTTGCTGTGAGGGGGTATAGAGAGCGCGTGCGGCTCCCCCTCTGCCTCTTCTGGAGCTCCACTGGGCTGGGTGTGGGGAGACCAGCTTAAGAGCATGGGGAGGCGGCTGAGGGATGATGCAGGTGAAGCCCCGTCATAGACAGCAAAGGCCTGGCAGAAGGGGAGGAGAGAGAGGGGAGGGAGAGGCGAAAGGGCTTTGGCTCCCCTTGGTGGAAATGGCCGAAGCTCATTGGAGGAGGGGTGGAAAAGGGAAAGGGTGTGGCCGCAGCCCAGCCACACATATAATGGGACCATCGAGACGAAGCTGGAGAGAGGCCGAACTGTTCCGAATATACTATACTCACAAAATGAACACTATGGTAAACGACACAGCTCAATTCCAACACAATGTCACACGAAATAATTAAATCAAAATGAAAATAAATTGAAATCTATGAAAATTCAATATAACAATGCAATCGGAAACATTGAAATGGAATCATGAAATATTTAGTATAGTATGTGTTGCTTTTACGTCCAACAGATGGCGCTGGTTTTCAAAAAAGTGGTGCTGGTTTTCAAAAAAGCATGTTTTTACCTGCTGGTTTTCAAAAAATCATGTTTTACCTGTCATAGGTTTGACATCTATATAATATAGGTATATAAAACATGTGTGTATTCGAATGCAACATTGTGTCAAAATTTCAAAGCAATCGGTGAAGAACGGAGATTTAAGATTTTGAACAAACGAACGTTTACATTTTTATTTATATAGAAGACTACACACTGATACAATATATATGTATAGTCTTGCCCACTTTTGAACATAGCTAAGAACACATATTTTGGAGAAATGGTTTATATGTTCTGCTTTGCCTACCTAAATGTGTGCACACACTTTATTAGGTGTTGGCTCTTTGTAAGGTCTATATGCAGAGATAGCCATAATAATCACCTTCAAGATGTTTCCCAAAATGTACTTCAAAAGATCTGCCGAGAAAGTCTTAGTTCATGGAACTTATGACTTGAATTCTTAACAAGGTCATTTCCCTAATTGCTCTCACCTAGATAGTTAGGTAGTCTGATAAAGACTCCTGGCTGGGCTCATGTCTATCTTAAAACTCCTTATTTAGCCATTTTATTTCAAACAGGCATTATAAGGCTGGAAAGCTTGTGGAATGTCTAGTGAACAACAGAAATGGCTGATATGTTGTCTTTTGATGGCAACTTTTATCAAACTTTCTGATACAGAAAGTTCTCACATTTGTTAGATTTACCAGCTTGGAGACAGATATTCATGAGGGAGAAGAAGGAGCCAATGTTGAAATGAGCATTGCACCTTTGTGTTGCAAAGTCTATCCTTTTTGTACACATATTGTGCCATCACCAGACTCTTCTGTTTCAACAGTAAACCTTTGAGGCATAGACCTATTTCGGTGCTTAAAGAGAGCAGGGGTAGATGGGCACTTTCTAAAAAAAAAAAATCAGTATGAAGAAATCAGTTTAAAAGCACTTGAAAGAAAATATGTGGATATTTGGAATTTGCAAAGTACAAAGGACTCACTATAGGTTTACCTATGGCAAAATGAAAATCCTACTAACTTTGAATATCTTCTTTCCAAATTAAAGGTTATTTGCCCAAACATAATTGTACATTATTTCACTTGGAAATTCCTACTTTTATAACACCTACAATTAGAAAAGACATCAGAGTCAAAGTCTAGGAAGACCTATGAGCTCCACAAACTTTGCTATATCTCCCAACCTCTGATAAATATTAGGCAGTTTAAAAGACCTTGTTAGGGAAAGCTGTGGAAGATTAATTTAAGCAGAATTGTCTTACTCACAGCTGCCTTGATTCTCTCCTGAGGAATTCAAGCAATTATCATCACCTCTTCCTTTTATTCCTGTGTGAATTCTTCCAATGTACACTGTCTCTTTGGTCTCTTAGGTTTTTTTTTTCACTGCTTAGTCTTGGCATCACTTTGAATATATTTCTACTACTCTCTGCTTTTCCCTAACAGGGTGAAGAACTTGAGACCTAGAAGATTACTATTATAAGTTTCTCTGTCAAATTCTTCAACAGTGTTTAGAGTGTTGGAATCTGTAGTGAAGGGTTACCATTCTCTGCTTGTGTGCCTTTATATCCTTTAGAAGTCAAGATCCTCCTGCAATAGTTTATTGTTCTACATTCTGCATAGAAGACTGATTTTCTTAACAGCTAGAGCCAGCTGGCACAAGCACAACAATGATGGCAGTGGGTCAGAGAGGCCTAAATTAGACACAAAGGGAGCCAAGGAAGGCTAAACTCTTTAATTTCATCTCACTCTTCTATGATTGATGTATTCTATAGAGAGTGTCTTTTCTTTTGTATACACTAGGAGTTCCAAGTTGAGGTTTAACAGATGCTGAAGGGAAATGACTCCAGCATGCATTTGTTAGACAGCTGTGTTTTACAACAGAAATTATTACAACAGGGAATCAGTGTTTCCATGACAGTAAAACTGACATAATATAGAAAAAGCCATAGTTTAGGGTGAGAAGAAGAAATCAAGGGCAGCCTCAAAGTATTTTTTTTATCTTCTTCCATTTGTTATGGAAATAGCTAGATACTGGATAACCTTTGACACTTTATTCTGGGTAGATGGGGTGTCTAGAAGCCAAAGGATGGTTTTTGTTTTACTGATATATTACAATTTAATATGACCAATGGATGATATGGTAGTAGTTATATGATTCACTGGTCATATTACAAAAATATCACTATTAAAATAACAATATTTTAATATTATTTTTTTAAACCCAAAATTATTTGAAAAAAATATTCTAACATATAGATAAGATAGAAGTGATCAGGAAACATAAATATGGCAACTCCTGCAACACTATATCAACTTTCTAATCTTGCTTATTCCATTTATATGTCAAAACATACAACTCTTTGTTAAGAAGACCCATAGCACTGGCAGCCCAAAAGTAGTAGATACTGAATCTAACACAGCTGCCATTCCATGACTAAGCACTAACCCCTATGGTACATTGATTGGTTTCATTTGAATATCTAGTGTGTCATACTTTGGCATATCATTCTCACAGCTTGTCTTATGTAAATTTACATTCAAATCAACTTCAATGTTAGTTAGTATAGTTTACTCTTCTTCTACAACAGTATTTATCCATTATCCACCTATGATGTTAGATATACTTACAATTAATTTTCAGTCCATTTTATGAACTGAGTCCAAATTATGGAGTTCCAGAAGTATGCGCTGTTAGAATATTTTCTTCCATTTTTGTATTAACACGTCTAATATAAGTGTTCTTCCTATTAAATTGTCTTTAGTTTCCTCTGATTCCTTCTAGTGCCCAACTTTCAAATTATCTTCTTATTCTGTTGTCTTTCCAGCAAACCAAAACAATAACAATTTCCTACTCACAAATTCTCAATTCAAAACTATCTGGATCCTTAGTCCAATTTTATCTTTTGGCAACCATCACTTTGAGCCTCCTTTTGCTGTTTTTTTTTTTAAAAAAAAAACAATTTTTCAAAATCTTTACAAAGAAGAAAAATCCTCATCCAGTTAATGTTGCAACACAATGTTGTCATTCTGAGGGTTCCTAATATGGTATAAACCATAAAAACCCCAAAGGTGATTAAGTATGATGGGATGTGCACCTGGAGAAGGGAAGGAGGAATCTTGGCAGCACTGTATTTTTTCAAGGAAGAGGGAGTACATTCCAGCAAGAAACACAAATTGAACTGGATGGGGGAAGGCAGTATAGAGTAGTAGACCTAAAATCTCTCAAGCTGTATCTGTTAGGTTAGAAGTTTTATAGTTTTGTTCTGGGAAAATTCTATGCATTAGGTGTAAACAAACAAAGAATTGGACTCAATTGTATTGGGCCTGATATTAAGAGATGAGGCAAAGTTAAAGCTTTTTTTGCATAAAAAAGGCAGTGTTATGAATGTCAGCTAAGATGAAACTCCTGACTCCCAACTGCTGAATTCAAAAGTCAATCACAAAAAACTTGTGTTCCTTTGCTTTGAATCTTTGCTTGAAGAGTGGCTCTACAGAGAAACATGGGTTATCTTTCAGTTTCACTTTGCTCTGGAGAGACTTCTGGCACCTGTATCCAATCATGATCTCTGCTGTAGACACCTTCCATTCAAATAGGGACATCTAGCTCACCATGAATCATCACTGGAACACAATTAAGAGAATATTTTCAAAGAGAAAGTCTGCTGCAACATGTAAAAATCTCCTGTTGATTTGAAAGCCTAAAAGAAAGAGAATGTGTATGCAATGTTTGTCATTACAGTCAAAAAGTAAACAATTTCACAGTATATGGATGCAGGTGGCAGGAGATATATAGTGTGATCTTAAGTACAAAAATAAAGATTGTGTCATTTCTGGAGAGTTGACAATTTAGTATCTGTATTATGACTTGCAAATTTTCTTCCCAAATTTTGTTGAAAAATATAATTTACCTTTCATGAGCTTGAAAAATGCTGAGATTTAAGCAAATATTTTTTTTCAAATGTTGATTTGTAAACCTGAATTCATATTTACATATGATTTAAATTCACATGCTACTACCAAAAACTATCAATATTCACTGAGCTACCACAAATCTGCAAGTGACCAGTGATATTTCTATTTGGGTCCATTAGCTATTTCCCTTATCACACTTGCTTTTGTTTCCTGTTCTTTTTGTCTCCAAAAATATGACAAGCAGAAGTTGCAACAAAGTTAAAGATTTTTTAGATGGGCAGTTTTTAAATGAGGGTTTTGACCATGTCCTTAGGAAGTAGGACAGCTTGTGGCAATGGAATTGGTAACTCTGTTCAGCTCAGAGGAATTGGGTTAATAAAAATAAAGCACCATAAACAAAAAAGCACAATTTCTTGCTTCGTACACATTTACATTTTATTTGTCTCCCAAGATACATCTATAATCAGATTTCATTATTACTCCCTGCTCAAAACCTCAGGCCATCAATATTTGATATTCTCGATAGCTAACAGAATCCTAATGCCTCCCAAAAATCTGGGCTGATGTCTCTTAGGAGATTACCTTTCCCCAATTTCCTGAGCCCATGCATTATGGATATTACATAGGTAGGTGCAAAACCAACTGCTGAACTGTTCTGGGTATGGACTGCCACTTTTCCAGTAATTAATCCTCCAAGCTAAAGCCGTTAGTAATGTTCCAGATAGGGACATGTCTAAAGGAGAATGACATTTTTCAGGGTTGTCAGAAATATGGGTTTCATATCCCTACCAATGCAGTGGTAAGAGATCCTCCTCCTCCTCTTCCTCTTCCTCCTCCTCCTCCTCCTCCTCCTCCTCCTCCTCTTGCTATTATGTACCACTATTGAAAAGTCCAGTTTGTTAGTGAGCACAGTATTAGTCCTCAAAGGACACTGAAAGTGATGCATCCATTATAAGCTGCTTTGCTGGATGGAGGCCAACACATTTTTAAAAAATGGATCACAGGAATTGTAGTTATAATATATAGAGAGAAGGTACAATTTCTATAGCACATTCAAATAAAAATGGGTTGACTAGCTGTGAAGGAGATAAGTCCAAATGTGATAGGGAGCAGGGGGCATGATAGCTCAATGGTTAAAGATGCTGAACTTTTCAGGTGGAAAGCTGGCAACCCAGATTCAAGACATGAGCGCTGCATGAGGTTTAGAGGTTTAGAGGTTTATTGGGATTTATATGCCGCCCTTTTCCCTGAGGGGACTCAGGGCGGCTTACAACCACAGGGGAGGGGAAGTGCAAGGTCAAAACAAACAATTAGTGAACAAAAGAAAAATGATAAAACACAACTTTCATTCAGCAATCAAACACTCGGGCGGGTGATTGGAAACCTATTCCCAGGCCTGCTGGGAGAGCCAGATCTTGAGGGCTGCGCGGAAGGTCTGGATCGTGGTGAGGGTGCGGATCTCCATGGGGAGCTCGTTCCATAGGGTCGGGGCAGCAGCAGAGAAGGCTCTCCTCCGTGTGGTCGCCAGTCGGCATTGACCGGCTGATGGAATTCGGAGGAGGCCTAGTCTGTGCGATCTAATTGGTCGGTTTAGGGAGGTAATCGGCAGAAGGCGGTCTCTCAAGTACCCAGATCCACTACCATGGAGTGCTTTAAAGGTGGTCATTAGTATCCTGAAGCGCACCCGGAGACCAACAGGTAGCCAGTGCAGCTCGCGGAGGACAGGTGTAACGTGGGCGAACCGAGGTGCGCCCACTATCACTCGCGCGGCTGCATTTTGGACTAGCTGTAGTCGCCGGATGCACTTCAGGGGCAGCCCCATGTAGAGCCCATTGCAGTATTCCAGTCTGGAGATCACAAGGGCTCGAGTGACTGTTGTGAGGGCCCCCCGATCTAGGTAGGGCCGCAACTGGCGGACCAGGCGAACCTGGGCAAATGCCCCCCTGGTCACAGCTGACAGCTGGTGGTCAAAAGTCAGCTGTGGATCCAGGAGGACTCCTAAGTTGCGGACCCTATCTGAGGGGTATAAAATTTGACCCCCCAGCCTAAGCGTTGGTGTATTAGCCAAATTATTGGGGGGGAAACACAACAGCCACTCGGTTTTATCCGGGTTGAGCACCAGTTTGTTAGCACTCATCCAGTCCTTAACGGCCTCCAGACCCTGGTTCATCACGTCCACCGCTTCATTGAGTTGGCACGGGGCGGACAGATACAATTGCGTATCGTCCGCATATTGATGGTATTTTATCCCGTGCCTCCGAATGATCTCGCCCAGCGGTTTCATGTATATGTTAAATAGTAGGGGGGATAAGACCGAACCCTGGGGTACCCCACATGTTAGGGGCCTCAGGGACGATCTCTGCCCCCCGACTAACACCGACTGCGACCTGTCCGAGAGGTAGGAGGAGAACCACCGCAGAACAGTGCCTCCCACTCCCACCTCCCGCAGTCGTCGCAGAAGGATACCATGGTCGATGGTATCGAAAGCCGCTGAGAGGTCAAGGAGAACCAGGATGGATGCATAGCCTCCATCTCTGGCCCTCCAGAGATCATCGGTCAATGCGACCAAAGCGGTTTCTGTGCTGTAACCAGGTCTGAAGCCGGACTGGAAGGGGTCAAGATAGCTAGCTTCCTCCAAGGCCCGTCGAAGCTGAAAGGCCACCACCTTCTCAACAACCTTCCCGATAAAGGGAAGGTTGGAGACAGGACGAAAGTTGTTTAAGATGGCTGGATCTAACGATGGTTTCTTTAGGAGGGGTCTCACCACCGCCGTTTTGAGTACGGCGGGGAAGTGCCCCTCCTGAAGGGAGGCGGTGACAACCGCCTGGATCCAGCCATGTGTCACCTCCCTGCTGTTAGCCACCAGCCAGGAGGGACACGGGTCCAGAATACAAGTGGAGGCACTTACAGCTCGGATGGCCTTGTCCACATCCCCAGAGGCAACTTCCTGGAACTCAACCCAGAGTTGATGTGGCAGATGATCCTCCTGTGTCTCAGCTGGATCTACTGCGGTGGAGTCCAAGTCCGATCGAAACCGAGCTACTTTGTCCGCCAAGAATTGAGCATAATCCTCAGCCCTACCCTGCAAGGGGTCTCCCGCATCCCTCCTATTAAGGAGGGAGCGGGTTATCCTGAACAGGGCGGCTGGGCGTGACTCGGCGGACGCAACCAAGGAAGAAATATATGATCTTTTTGCAGTTCTTAATGCTCGAACATAGTCCTTGGTGCAGGTGGTTAAGAGTGCTCGGTTTGCCTCGGACTTATCCGACCTCCACTGGTGCTCTAGGCATCTCCTCCGGCGTTTCTTCTCCCGGAGTTCCTCGGTGAACCAGGGAACTCTCCGGGATCCACTGACCCGGAGGGGCCGTAGTGGCGCAATCCGGTCGAGAGACTCCGACGCCGCCGAGTACCAGGCGGCAGCCAGAGTCTCCGCCGAACTGTGGGCGAGGGTATCAGGAATAACCCCAAGCTCCGTCTGGAACCTCTGAGGGTCCATAAGTCGCCTGGGGCGGAACCACCTGGTCGGTTCCTCCTCCCTACGGTGGGGGTTTGGCCTCCGGAAGTCGAGCCTCAGTAGGCAATGGTCTGACCACGACAGGGGTATGATCTCATTACCCCTCAGACCAAGATCACACATCCACTGCTCCGAGAGGAATACGAGGTCGAGCATGTGACCCGCTGCATGGGTTGGGCCCCGAATTACCTGGGTCAAGCCCATGGCTGTCATGGAAGCCATGAACTCCTGCGCCCCGTCAGAGCGTTCACCGAGCGATGGCAAGTTGAAATCCCCCAGAACAATAAGCCTGGGGAACTCAACTGCCAGCTCGGCTACTGACTCGAGGAGCGAGGGGAGGGATGCTGCAACGCAGTTGGGAGGCAGGTACGTTAGCAGCAAACCCACTTGACCCTTGAGGTCCAACTTTATCAGCAGAGACTCACACCCGACAAGCTCCGGAGCAGGGACCCTACGAGGTAACAGAGACTCCCGGATTACAATAGCCACACCGCCACCCCTTCCCTGGGCTCTCGGCTGATGAAGCACCTGAAATCCCTCTGGGCACATCTCTACGAGGGGGACTCCTCCTTCTGTGCCCAGCCAGGTTTCAGTAATACATGCCAGGTCTGCCCTCTCGTCAACAATTAAGTCCCGGACGAGGGGAGCTTTGTGAACAACAGACCTGGCATTTAGCGACAACAGCCTGAGCCCAGGGTCCTGACTACTCGCGCCATCTGGTCTTGGAGTGGGACTCCTAGGGCCGGAAGGAGGGATCTCTGTAATGTAGCGAACCCTCCTTCCCCGGTAATGGCCAGCCCTAAGGTCCCCGCCGTATCTGCCTCTCCCTGTCACGACCGCTATGCTCCGACCCACTCCCATGTCCATGGCCCCCCCAACCACCCCGGTTCCTCCCGGCTTCCCCAGCAGGTCCTCCGAGTCAAACATTCTCATTTATCCACTCTAACAATCCCACGTAAAAATTTAAAACATATAAAATACAAAGGTAACAATTACTAAATTGTAAAGTCCTCTTTACTTGCTCCAGCTCCTGCACTTAGTAGTTTGAAAGCATGCAAATGCAAATAGATAAATGTAGGTAACTCTTCAGTGAGAAGGTAACAGCATTCCATGCACCTGGCATATATGTGTAATTTTAAAATAGTTACTTGATTTTGAAATATCTTACAATAATCACTTCTGTTTTTTTTTAAAAAAATACTTTCGTTTACCAAAATATATTATAAGATTAGAAGAAATCTTCCTATAACTTTGTCTTTTTAAGTTCAAACTTTTCCTAGTTATACCTGCATTCATAGATTATAGGCAGTGCAAGATTTATAGCTCAACAGGCTTGAAATATAAAGACAATGAAAAATAGCAGGAGACTTGCATGGTGACATTTCAAAAGAAATAGTCCTCTCTGAGGAGAAGTGACTTTTATTATAGTTTGGAGGGAATTGTACATTCTGAGTAAAGTATAAGTATTCTGGTCATTTCACCCAAACTTATATTCAGGTGAATAAATAAGCTAGAAAAAAATGCTATATAAGCACCTATGGGTAACGGAACTCAATTATGGGCTAAGAGGTTTATCGTTTACTAGTACCTTGGGAAAGGAATCCAATATTTTGCAGCAGAAGTACTGTTAAGTACTTTATAAGGTTGTGGTTTATAGTCAACTAATGGATTCATTTCCCAGAAATCATGCTGTACATTCAGGATAAACACCATGTGCACAAATAAATTTTGCTACTTTGCAGTTTGTCTCACTTCCTATCTGCAAAATTGGCAGAAAAATGATGAAAGGAAATGACAGATTAGATAGGGATCGGACAGATTATATTGATGAAATTCTACTAGTTACCTGCTTGCCTGAAAGTAAGTCTTCTTTTATGTACCAACTAGTCAGACAAACATGGACAATATTTTCATTGATTGAACTCACTGTCTCTTGTAGTCATGTATACTTTAAGCAACTATGCATGTCCTGGTATTGGCTTTGAAGACTTGTACAAGCTTTCCTGGTTAGTTCCTTCAAGGCTTCATATAGCATCCCTTTTTTGACTTTTTTTTTTGGTCTTTCATGGTTCTTCTATGATCATATCACCAACCTTTTGTACGTCTATGTATGTATGTATGTTTTACATAATTGTACCTGGAAAAATACATGAAAAATAAACATTGTTTCTCACATATCCTCTCAAAATAAATTCATTAGGACCCTGAATTTGAATATAGTGATTCAACAGAAATGCACTCAAGAAAGACACATCAAATATTTGCATTATCAAAATGCTTTAGTTGCACATTTATCTTATAGATTTTGATGGATTATAGAAAGCAATGGATTTTCAGAACTGCTCACAGTGAATAAAGCTGTGTTGTAATCATTTTATCTCATAGATGTACTTCCTCACTAATGATTTAATTGATACACTTAAGCTTACTGCTCTCTTTACCTGTTGAGAGAGAAATGTGCACATTCCATTGATTTATTTCTGCATTTCCAATAATTTAAGTCTGTAAATATAAAACATGTTTTAAATCTTTCTCTGATAATTCTTGTATTGTGATTCAATTTCTCTTGGAAAACTGAATTGCTTTATATTTGACTTTAACAATTGTTCAGATTAAGATTTTGGCACCCTAGGATGGATGTTTTTGATTTTCTTTTCCAAGGGAGAGAAAGAAATCTGGCCTTAGAAATCCCTTTCCAATTGCTGAAAAGCCTCTTGGGATACTGTATCACCAAGATTTGAGCTCCAGACTCAGTAGAGGAAAAACTATATTCTCTGGGTTTGTTGCAAGAAAAGTGTTCTCTAGGATACTACAAACTGGCCATAAATCTATGCCAGCCTCAGAATGAAATTCAGAATACGGAGGAGGGGAAAGAAATGTCCTCAGAAGGTAAAACAAATGAAGCAAAATTTCTCTCCTACATTTGTACATGACAAATCTGGTTGTCTTTCTCCTTACTTGGCTGTACTGCTATATTAGAAATAACTAGGACTCACTCAAAGTAATAGGACTTTCTTGTGGCGTTAATGTAGGAACTAATTGATTAATTTGTTTGAACTAATTCTCCTTACCCTAAATTGGGAAACTTCAACATTTTTTATTTGAATTTTGCTTTTGAAGTTGAATTTAGTGCATACTTTAAATTTGGGTCTTATGGACTTGGTTATTTTTTGATTATTTGATATTTATAATCCTCGGGTAATCAGATACAGTCAGGTTTCAAACAGATAAATCTTAAATGTGCTGGGATCTATCATTGAATATTGTCAAATATATTATTATATAATAGTTGGTATACTATTCCATACCAACTGATCATTATTAAGAGTCCTGCACAATATTAATCATCAGCTTTAAAATGTTTTAAACGATAGTAATAAAAAAACCACACAACTATTCATTCTCTCATACATCCTTCTGTACTCAGAGGGCTTTTCCATAATACTCTGCAGAATCCATTTCTCTTTCTTTTCCCCATTATTCTTTAATTTAGTCTGCATAGACAATAAGGCAGTAGCTTTTAGTTGCTCTGGAAAAGCTCTACAGCCCAGGGCCAGCCCAAGGCATGAATGAATCAAAAGACCAGATATAGCTTTCTTCTTATTCCATGTTCAGAAATCAAGGGCCTAGTAGTTACATCTGACTCTAATATTAATAAGGGCTGAAAATAAAACCATCACTATACTGTACCTGAAACAGGACACTAGTCTAAAAGGCCCAGGATAGATTCCATGGCATACAATATTTCTTTGTAGTGAAAAGAACATCAGCTTCATATAAATACATCCAAATCTTCCATTAATTGTTCCCTGACTTGCCAAGACTGTGTGCCCAAAATGATTGCATCCCTATGCTTTTTGATATGGCTGGCAACGAATATGACTTCCCTCTGTAAATCAAACTACCATCCCTCTTACCAAGAATGTGAATATAAGCTCCTTGTAAAATACTATAGAAATATTATAGTTCTTTTATACTTTTACATTTTGTTATTTTTTATTCATGCTATTATAGCTTTTAGGAAGAAAAGCATCTTGTTTTACTCATAACTATCTTGAGTTTTAGAAAAAGACAAATCTGCTTCTCTATTTTCTTCTTTCTTGATCCTTACCCATGAATCTTCTTTCCTGATTTTTCACTGTTCTAATGCATCCTCAACATTTTTTCTCTTGCCATTGTAAAGATTATATCTCTCAGATGGAGTTAAACTAAAATTGATTTTTTTACCAACCGCAAGCATATATTGTTTGATTTTCTTCCTGTTTACACTTCCCAAGACTTAAGTGCCTATCATTCAATAAGTAATGTTCTTAGCTACTGCTAATAGCTCAACCTCCTGACCACTAGGCCCCATTAAGATGTTCTCTCTATCATTGCTTCTATAATTTTCTTTCTTTATGTTGTTCCACTGACTTTAAAAGAGCCAGTTTGAGGTAGTGGTTAAGACTCAGGCTAGAAATCAGGACACTGTAAATTCTAATCCCACCTTATGTACAAAACCAACTGAGAGGGCCAGCCACTCCCTCTCAGCCCTAGAAAGTAGGCAATGGCAAGCCATTTCTGAAAATCTTGCCAAGAAAATGCAGCATCTAGTCCAGGGAGCAACCAGGAGTCAAAGGGACATGAGTCTTAGGCAATGTTCCCTCTAAGCTGCGTGCCTGCATGGCCACGCACATAACAAGAAAACACCGCACATAAGTTTCAAACTGCAGCGCAGTGTTTCTTTAAATGTGATTGAAAATATCCCCCCTCCCTCCCTTCTCTCTCTGCACCGAACTCTCTCCTCCATCTGGTGATTGGTGAAATGAAGGAAGACTCTGCCCGGAAACCGATGACACTGCAGAAGGGAGAATTCCCATTGGTCCTATGGGGCTTCATCGGTTCCTGGGAAAACATGATTCGCTGGTTGTAGCCTGCGTTTCTCTGCACATCCAGAGTTTCTCAGGCATTGTGTTGTCTGAAGCCCCGTTCTGGACTGGGCAGTCTTTCTGCGATCCCTTCACTTCATGGAGAGAGGGAACCAGCATGAAATTGGACTGCCTGAGCCAAGGGGTCCATGGAATCATGAGACTTGATTTTTGAGCAGTACCAATCCTTTCCACTCTTTCCTTTCTCTTTCTGCCCTTCTTCTATCTTCCTTTTCCTTTTCCTTTTTCCTTTCCATCTTTTTTATTTCCTTTCCTTTCTCTTTTCCTTTCCTTTCTTCTTTCCCATTTTCTTTCCTTTTTCCTTTTCTTCTTTCCCATTTCCTTTCCTTTCCCTCCCCCTCCCCTTCCTTCATTCCTGGGGGTCTGAGGGAGAGGGAGGGGACCCTTTTCCTCCTTGCCCCCCTCCCCAACATCTACTCTGGTGGCAATTATGGCTAAAAAAAATTCAGGTGCTCAGGCATGAAAATGTGCTGCTCAAACACTATACTTTTCCGCACACACTGAAAAAAATTAGAGGGAACATTGGTCTTAGGATAGACTAGTGAAGGTAAGGGAATAAGAAATCATATTATATTTGGGCTGATGGAAATACCATCCCAAGGAAAAATAAACTGAGTTTTGAAATATACACCAACAATAAAAGAAAAAGAAAGGGAGAGAGGGGGAGAGAAAGAAAGGAAGACGAGGAAAAGAAGAAAGAGATAAGGAGAGGAGGATGGAAGGGGGGAGAAAGAGAAAGAGAGAGGGTACAAAGAGGAAGAGCAGGAGTAGGAGAAAGGTAAGGGAAGAAAGGAGGAAAAGGAGAGTAGGAAGGAAGAAAGTAGCGAAGAGAGGGAGGGAGAAAAGAAAGGGAAAACAAGGAGATGTTACAAAAGGAGGAAGGGATGATAAATAAAGCAACCCAAATCGTACATTATGATTTATTAAATCTATATAAATAAAAATGTAAATGTTCGTTTGTTCAAAATCTTAAATCTCCGAAAGTTCTTCACCGATTGCCCCGTCGTTCCGAAGGCTGCCCGTCACAGGG
Organism: Thamnophis elegans; assembly: GCF_009769535.1. Lineage (NCBI taxonomy): Eukaryota > Metazoa > Chordata > Lepidosauria > Squamata > Natricidae > Thamnophis > Thamnophis elegans. The sequence goes on along the minus strand of NC_045547.1, from coordinate 41,633,693 downwards.
AGCTTGGAGGGCTCCAGGCCAGGGCCTGCGGGAGCATCCTCCACTGTGGCTCACTTCCATGCGGGGGCCACCTCTGCCAGGGGAGCCGTGGCCAGTGCAGTGAGTGGCAGGGCCTGCCAGGTGGGCTAGACCCTCACGAACCTTGCTGCTGCTGGCAACAACATGACCCTGCCCGGAGGGAACCACCCTGGGAATGTTTCTTTCTTCACATGCTGTTGGTAAATGTGCCCGGTCCAAAGTCTTTTCAGCAATTGAAAATTGTTTCTCACATGGACAATTATATGTTGCGTGTTCTAGAGTTGGCAAGCCAGACAATGTCTATATCTGCACAGACAATGGAACAACAAAAAATATTGTATACTCACAAGCATTGTGAAATTAAATATATTAGAAACTTGTGCTTTCTCTTTTCTTTCTTTTCCATTTAACCAGACTGGGCCACAGCAACGCGTGGCCAGGTACAGCTAGTTTCAAATGAATAAGATAGTGTGTGTGTGTGTATGTGTGAACACACATACCTTTGAGTTAGTCTTGATTTCTAACCACTATATGTGCAAATCCATGAAGTTTACTTGCCAAAATTTTTGGAAATGTTTTCCCCTTTCCTTCTTTCTAGGACTGAGAGAGAATGCCCAGCCCAAGATCACCCAGTTGGCTTCATGCCTATGGTAGATCTAGAACTTATGGTCTCCTAATTTCTGATATAGTGCCTTTAATCACTACACTACCCCTGTTAAATAAGATGAAGAATTTTGAAACAGTATATGCCATCAAAGTTTGGGAAATAGTGCATTGCATATTATTTCTATTTTACTTTCTTGTAGTCCTTAGAATGTTTTTTTATTACATTTTTACTCAAAAAACAATAAATGTCTTCCCTGTTCCTATATGAACTTTCTACTAAGCCCATTCAAATTCTATAAAAACAATTCTAATGTAAAGTAAAGTAACTCTGTGACTTATTCATTGAATATTCTGGTCCAAAGAAGATGGGTTTAGAGAAGATATTTATTGTAAATCTGTTGAACCTGATAGTAGCAACAACACAGATTACATTGGTAGTATACACTTATTGATATATACAGTAACTAAAATATCTCAAAGGTCTTTCTCACATGAAATCCTATCCTGTTAATTAAAACAATTGAGGTGTAATAAAATAAAACATTCTATAATCTTTTTGAGAAGGATGAAAATAATTACATATTAAATATGATATGAAGGTTGATGTGTTAATGTTTATTACTCATTTTGAGATTTAGCACAGAACTATTCAATATTTGAATAAAATTTTTGAAAGACCATAAAGAATAAAGGATATTAATTTCACTGCAATCTGTTCCTCTGTAAATTTAGCATTTTCCTTTCTATTATCTACTCTCTATCCACCATCTAATTTAGTTCTCTAACTATGCAACTAGTTAGCTATGCTAAGACATTGAATGAATATAGAAAAATAAAATATGAATTTTTGCAGAAAGAATGTATTTATTTATTCTGCCTAAAAATGCCAATGTTTAAGATCTTAAGAACATGCTGAGATAGATATTACTATTGTTGTTATTGTTATAGCAATATTTTGGGAAAGATAAACCTAACAATTTTAAATATCACATGTTATTACATGTTTACAAATATATGTTTTTATGAATTAAAGTAGGTATGGAACTACTGAATAAACCACCAAATGTGACAAAAAGAGAGATTGCACTAAAAATTGCATATACAGATACGTATGTTTATATTGTAAGTTGTTTCTACATTTTAAATTAGTCTTATTTATTCTTACACTTTGCAAAAAATTACCAGCTGATGAATAACAGCCTAATTTAATTTTTTTTTCAATTCACACTAAAATGAAGAAAACGATGAGTTGGAAGTCTGTTCTACTGACCAGGTAAAATTAGTATCTTGCTCTCTTCACTATTCTGATTTTTAATTTGATCTAAGCAAAAGAACAGGCACAAACTTGCATTTAGACAATCACCCACTCTGAAGCCCATTCTCACAACCATCAAGAAAAAGCTGAACAATAATACTGACATGGAACCACACCAGTGGTGGGTTTCAAATTTTTTTAGAACCTCTTATGTAGGTGTGGCCTGCTTTGTGGGAGTGGCTTGCCCACCATGTAACTGGGTGGGAGTGGCTTGCCACCCATGTGACTGGGTAGGAATGGCCAACTTGTAAAATGTGGTGAAACTGATTTAACAATGCTCTTGCTTAGCAACCAAAATATTGGCTCAGAAACTCTGGCATTTGAAGCACACAAGTCTTAAAGCTGTCACGTTACAAGACCCTTGCACCCCTAACCCTTTAGGAAAAAAAACCCAGGGGTGTTCAAACTTGACAGCTTTAAGACTTGTGGACTTCAACTCCCAGAATTTCTCCTCCAGTCATTTTGGCTCAGAAACACTGGCATTGAAGTGTACAAGTCTTAAAGCTGTCAAGTTGTAAGATCCTTGCACCCCTAACCCTAAAAAGCCCAGAGGTGTTCAAACTTGACAGCTTTAAGACTTGTGGACTTCAATTCCCCGAATTCCTCCTCTCGCTCTTCATCTTGATGATGTCCAGATGAGTGGGGGGAGGAAGCTAGAACCGGTTCTAAACGGCACTGTAGATTTGTGGAACCTCTTCTATAGAAGAGGTTAGAACTGGCAGGAACCCACCCCTGAACCACACCCTGAAAGAAAGCCAGACATCTACGTTACCTCAACATTTACACCAACAGCACCATTGCAGGCTCAAAAATTCCACACACTATTGTTTTATCTGTAATACTATCATCTGCCAGAAATGTCCTATGAATTCTATCAAGGACAAACATGCCAGACATTGTACAAAAGAATTAAAAGACATAAGTTTGATTTCAGACTCAAATGAAGGACAAAGTAATAACAGAACATTTTATCTCAAAATAGCCATATGAAAAAAGAAACTTTATTTACACAATTGAGTGATGAACTCACATACATCAAAATGGTTCATACGATTTCAACAAAAACAATGGTTTTTAAATTTTATTTATTTAATTTAATTTTTACATTTCCAAACCACCCATCTCTGTCAAATTAATAATTTTAATTAGTAATTTGTGTTGCATATAAACTGCATTGGTATAACCACACTGTCTCCCTTTGCCTCTCCCAATTTAAATCCTATGTTGATCTGTGGATCTGATTATGTGTGTTATAGCTCACAATAGTTTATGACTTTTAATGAAATTTATAAATTTGTAAAGGTGTTGCCAACTCTTCCTGATTATTAGATTTCAGGAAGTATCAAACCAAGTTATGCCTGTGTAAGTATTAGAATGCAAGTAATGTAATTTTAAAAAATATACTGTACTTACTATTTCATCAGAATTGAAGAGAATTGACAATAATTCAAGAGATTGACTTTAGTTTGGCTTGGTTGGTTACTTCAAGGCCATATTTCTGATATGTGCAGCACAGCTTAAATCCTGCTTGCTTTGAAAAATATGGAAGAACCTAGGAGGGAATAAGTTAAGAAAGTGGATTATTGTCAGCCTTTCCCATTTCATCAAGAAATTATCTTTCAGGCTGTAAATTGATATATCCATTATTATGAGAACTGAATTTAGCCACCCATTCTTAGCTGCTATTGCCTCTTGTAGCTTAAGAGCTTTAGTTGAAAGGAATTCACATCCTCTTCCCTCACTTCCTCTCCTCCAGCTCAAACTTTCGAATGAATGAAAATTCTTTTTGCACTCATACTGCCTTTCTTTTTTATTACATTTTTTCTAGGGAAGTTGGGTTTATTTCCCAGCCTTGTTCATTTCCAGCTTTATCCTATCTTCTTACTTTTTGATTTCTATATTTCAGTCCCCAAATGCTTGCCCAATAGGTGGGAATTTAGCCTCCAAACCACCTTATGCAGCCCCAAGAGTCTGTACTGACCAGGCACAGAAAGTTCAATCAGGGTCATAATTAGTAAAAAGCTAAAGAGAACCTGGCTTGGACTATTATCATGAAGCACAAACTTCCCAATGTCTACAGAATCATTCAGAAGGCAACTTGTATAAATACTACACTATGGATGCCATGGTTAATTTTGTGTTTTATAAAGGTTTTAGTAAAAACAAATTGTACATTCCAACTCCGTGAACTTAATGATGTCCCATAGTTATTCAGAAATAGACCTTTCTCAATTTGCTCACTACTATTTTTTTTCAACAAAATTCATATACAATTTTTCTCCAACTTCCCAAGTTTTCCCAACTTTTAAATAGCAATAGCACTTAGACTTATGCACTGCTTTACAGTGCTTTACAGCCATCTCTAAGCGGTTTTACAGAGTAATCATATTGCCCCCAACAATTTGGATCCTCATTTTACCCACCTCAGAAGGATGGAATACTGAGTCAACCTTGAGCCTGTGAGATTTGAACTGCCAAATTGCAATCAGCCGGCAGTCAGCAGAAGTAGCCTGCAGTACTGCATTCTAACCACTGCACCACTGTATACAATATTGCTCTGTGTGTCCTGTAGAAAAGTACATAGTGTACAAAAAATAATGTGGGAACATTATTTACACATCTACAACTATGTGGGAAATGGCAAAGAATTTCCTGTATGGCATCTGGAAGACATTATAAGCATCAGAAAGATATTTATGTTGATGTAAAACCCCAAGTGTTAGATTGGTAACTATAAACCATTACCACAGTATCAGCATATAACACTTACTAGAACAGGACAGATATATTTCAATCGAATGCTACTTTGACAATACATTGCACAGCATCCATAGCACAATGCAGCTGTAATGTGCATCTTTAATCTGATTTATATTCTGAATGAAAAAGTGCTGCACTTAAACACAAATATGAATTCACCCACTATCCTGACTTTTGAACATAAAGTCATAAAGAGGCTTACACAAGGGGATACCTTCTGTTCTTCCAAGTTTGTTCTGAAAGATAAATGATAAAATATGTCTTCTTGGCTTCATTTGAATATAGTTTAAATGATCGATCTTTATGGAAACTAGATCAATAAATCATAGCATGACTATTCATTTGTGCCAATTACTTTTTTAAATTATTTTTACTGCACATGCAAAAAAGAGAACAAAACATAAGGCATACATCTCATACATAGAAAAGAAAGCTAGTTTTAAATATGCATGCCTTCTTATACAATTAAATTAGTCACAGCTAGTTTCCCCACACTGAAGTAAGTTTATTTATAGATGGAAAAGAAATGAGGAATAACTAGTATATGCAATCCAAAGTCAAGATGTCCAAAGTGTAGGGCAAAAAATGAGTTGTATAAACAGTTTTATAGCAAATGGAGAGTATGTGTCCTTCCAACATTGGGGATTCAATTGCTTTGCAATCATAAAAGTGCAATGCCTGTTTGTGTTGTTCTCATGCTGGTTTATAAAACTGTTAATCTTTAATTTAAATAATATTTAGAAAAGTCTTTCAAAACATAATATGTAAAATAACTTTTAGTACCAAATTAGCCATTATAATATCATATTAAACCACACTTCACCAAACATTAAATATGCACCGAACTTTGCTTTAAGTGAATAGTCTCGCAATGTGCAAAATTACATCAAAAAAAATATTATGTAACTACCATTTGGTTAAGTTATTTTACTAACAAATGAAAACATATTTTCTTTTTATTCATTTATTTTTGTCCTGTATATAAGTACCATTCATAATAGTTTGCAAAGTCAAAGAGGAAATAGTCATAATTTTTCTTTTCCATTTGTGAATTTAGTAGGGCAAAGCGGTTACATCTTTAGAGGTAATATGCCATTAAGCAAACTTTCTAAAAGCCATCTCAGTAGGCAATTGTTCCAAATATAGTTATGAATTTTGATCATGTTAACAGATGTTAGGAAAGCTTTTCTTGATTTGAGAGCAACTGTGAGTTCCTTTTAGACCATTATCAGCTAGTCTTTCTGCATTTCCTTGTTAAGTCCAAGATACATGGTTAATGCTTGGCTAGCCATTCATTCTCAATTCATTCCTTATAATACTGAGTTGTCTGTGAAATCTTGCACACTTTTGAAAGAATAATTGACTATTGGGAAATGAACTCTAATTTCTGATCATTAATTTTTTTTTTTAGAAATCTGCTTCAAACTTGCAGATGCAGCAAGAATGATTTAATGTAAATTAGAACACAACCAAGACTTTTCTTAATGCTCACGTCTATATAGATACTTGCGGAATTCGAGTGAAATCTTTCTTTAGGATCCTTCAGCTATATACTATTTTTATCTGTATCTAAACACGCATAGAGTAGATAAAATACATAATAGAAGCCCGCAGATTATATTTTGCTGGAAAGACTAGATGTAAAAGGGCTCTGAAATATTTTTTCTTAGTTTGAGAAAAAAGCAAAACAAAGGGTAATGTTAATGCTAATCTTAAGAACAATCATTCATGGAAATTTTTCAATGTCATATTTAATTCATATTTGGTCAATAGATCTTATCAACTATCAGAGCTTTTTTAAAAGTGTTTTTAATAGATTTAACAAATTGCAAAGTATGTTTTCATTCAATCTGATTGTTTTAAGATCAAACCCACCTAGCTACAATTCAATCATCTCTACAAACAAGGCTTTTTAATTAATGTAGCTATATAGATAATTTCAGTATTTTTCTTATGCATTTCAATACCACTCAGACTAAGCTAACTTCTAGCAGCCAATAAAATTTCAAACTAGCCATTAATGTTAAAATGAAAATGCTATTTAAAATTTATGGCTATTCGTTTATGTGGATTCAAATGCATGTACCATGAAAAAGATTGTATATTCTATTTCCCAATCAAACTTTTGTTTGAATTTGTTTAGAGGATTGTATGTTTACTGTGCATACTTTAAAAGAGATGCTCATAGCCATGCCTCCAGTCAAATGTTTCTGGATCCAATAAGCAAAGAAGAACTGCTAAATTGAAGAGAGAGTAGAACTACTCCTAAATATCAAATCCCAAAGCAGAACAAAAATAAAAGAGGTGCTGATGCTAATAAGAAATTAACTCATCAGCAATAGTCTTTTGGTTTTCACACTGTATAAGCTTCCTGCTTATTACAGAAATTAAATCCCCACAGGGTGACTGCACCAAGGTTATCAGAAGTGCCCAAGACAAGAGAAACAGTTATTATTTTAGATAAAGGCCAGGTGTGATTCTTGTTAAGAGGACACTTTATCTTACTCAAAAGTCTCTTTTGTGATACTCCTAACATCTCAGTGGAGAAGTTTGAAAGAGTCTCTAAGAATGAGCAGCATTTGCACAGTAACTGAACCTGCCACATGGAGATTTGTATCAATGTAAAGCAAAGAAGTGCGGCAATTTTGTTTTGCTCTTAAAATCAGAAGGTTGTGTTGCTTTAAAGGGATGCTTCATGCACTGTCAAAGCAAAACATCTTTTCAAAACATTACATAACCATAGTAATTATCTTAAAAGAATTCTGTCTGCTGGCTTTCACACTAAAATGTGTTATATTGAAGAAAATGTAAAACAATAAAAGTGAGAAGGAAAAAGAGGTGTACAAAAAAGGATGTACATCTTCAAGTGCTCTTTTTAGTTGCAAGGAAAAAGACAAATTGTTTTTGGCAAATAGAGTATTTCTGAGTATGTGTAGAGTGATTAAATGATTGAAGAAAGGCATAGAGTAAGGCTGAATCTTAACTAAATGAAAAATATTACACAAGAAGAAGTATCTACAGTAAGTTGTATAAGTTAGGAAGAAGGACAAAGAATTATAAAATCAGTTTTAAACTGAGTAATAACATGAACTAAGGATGGAGTAATTTTTCAAAAAAATATACATGTAAGGGAAATTGATAGAGTTAAAAAATTATGAAGAAGGCAAACTAAAAATATATGAAATAAAGAGAAAGGAATAATGTTATTTTTTTAAAAAAAGCAGAAACCCCTTTGCATTTTTCAAAAGAAAAGGGAAAAGGAGAAACATTTTTGCAATATGAACCAAGCAACCCTAAATTAAAGTCAGGTTTTTTTTTAACCAGAAGTCAAGTTTTACTAACAACAGACCACAGGGAAGAAATGAGCAAAAAGCAGCATCCCTTATTGTTGGAAAATTACAGCTAAGAAAAATTCTATTCATTTTATTGTCAGCATGGTAATATTCTAGTCTTAGACTTCAAAGAATAGCTCTAGAACATTTCCTAATATTTTATGTTTGTAATATCATCTTACATATGGAGGCAATATAGGGGGCATCCTTAGGAAATTGTCAAAAAATTGTTTGTAAAAATGCAAATCGCACTGCTTTCATCTTTTGTCCAACAGATTTTCATAATCTAAACTTTTAAAGTGCAAATTTAGCCAGTGTATATTCTTTTCTGAAAATGTAGCTACAGCTTTTATGTAAAACTTATAATAGTATAAAGGTTCTTTTTAATAAATTGGTGACAGCAAGCAGAGGAGCCTGCTGGATACAGAATTGTTGTCAAAATAATTCAATATACAATATGATATAAATGCTGACCCATATGTATTTACATGTTGTCAACTCTGAAGCAAACCTGGCTGAAGCCATCTTTGCTGCCTCGTAGTTGCCATGAACCTTGAGAGGGGGAAGTAAGGGGGGGGGGGAAATAGATAGACCAGGCAACAGTCAAAACAAAAAGTTTTCCTGTGGTAACTCATCTCATCTCAACAGGTGGCTGTGGAAGGAGGAGATGAGTGACCAAGCATCCTGCCAGCTATTTTCATTGAAAAATGTGACCAGTGATATCTGGGAGGGGAAACTTTTACTCTTTTAATTAGGTAACTTTTAGAGTTAGTTTTTACCAGCTGTGGCGATATGATGTATCCAATAAACATGTTCTTTGACTTGCCTCAGAGTTCTGCTTTTGGTGGGTGCGTTACTCAGAATGCTGACACATGTGACATCACTCGCTACATATTAAAGAGGTTTGTATCTTGCTATTGTAGGCCACATTTCATTATTAGGGAAGAGGGTTTTTAATCAAGGAGTTGCTAGGGCAGATATTGTACAAAATTAGTATTTCTACTATTGTGAAATCTATCTGAAGATGTCTCACTTAATATTTCTCAGTGATGGAGATCTGACAGTGAAGTCACCATCTTGCTTCTAACCCCCTGCTAAGGTAAGCTGAAGCTATTTCACTGCATCCCAGCAGAATATCCCTATTTGAAATCAATAATCTGCTGGGCCTAAGTAGTCTGATCTCCTGAATAGTGTTTGGATACTGCATTTGTGCTGGGTCTATCAATATATATATATTAATTATGCAGCTACTTTATTATTTCTTGTTTCATTGAACTCAACAATAACCAGAAACAAAGACAACCTATAAGGAAATAAATGTACTAATATCTTGTCAATATATCTAGAGTGAAAAATCATAACTGAGCTGGGTTTTTGGCATTGCTCATAAAAAGTCAAGCCTTTCAAAAATAGACAAATAATTGAAGGATTATTTTATTACAATCGTATTTTAAACAATTATATTAAACTTAATGAATACTTCTAAAAAGTCATGTCATTTCCAATCTCCAGAAGAAGAAAAATGTTATTCTGTTTAAGGATTGCCCAGACTCTGTAGATGTAGAATTGCTTTTTCTCTTGTTTGGAAAACACAAATCAGTTGCTGCCATGAAATTATCCAATGTTCCATTTTGTGAAAACAGAAACATTCAATAATGTAAAATGCAGTATGAAATAAATGTGAAGACATGGTTTTCTATCAGTATACGTTTCTCTATCTCAGTGGTTCCCAAACTTGGCAACTTTAAGACTTGTGGACTTCAACTCCCAGAATTCTCCAGCCAGCTCCACAAGTCTTAAAGTTGCCAAGTTTGGGGACCACTGCTCTATCTCATTAGATTGGCTATGGGCACAGGGCCTTGATTTTCCTTTGGAGTCAGGTAAACTGTGGGAGACCAAAGAGGCTGCAGAAGTTAGAATGAAGACTATGTAATGAAAGCCAAGAACCTAACAAAAACACTCTTCATAACATAAGTATGTGCAATCATCTTACAGTTTCTCCACAACAATTTCACTCAGAGCAACTTTATCCTTCCATCAGACTGGATGCCAAACAATAATAATAAATAGTGCAAAAATAATAAAATAGTGCAGAAGGGACACAGAACTAGTTTTCCAACTTTGGATGGGAAATTTAAGGGCTCTTATGACTCTTGATACATGACCCCCATAGTCACAGGACTGTAGCATGAAGCAAATAACAGGTTAAATATTCATAGCTTGAACAAAAAGGAATAGAAAAAGAAATGTAAATAAGGCTTTAAGGCTCTACTGCAGAAACCTGGGGAGTTAAGAGTTAGAAAGAATTGTCAGAGTGATTGAAAACACCCTGGACAAATAACCCTAAAGGCACTCAATTAGGATAATCCCTTTGTCATTACCAATATTATTATGGAACAAATGGCTTCAAGACTGTAATCATAAATCCTCTATAGTTATTTATTTCTCAACAGAAAGACTTTCATTCAACATTGAAACACCTATTAATTTCAAGTGCATAGCTAACATAATCAAGCATAATATTTAACACTAAAAGAGGTTGCCTTGGTCAAGTTATTAAATGAATGCTAAAACTTTGTCACAATCTTTACCCTTGGATCTCCTTGGTTATGGGCTCATTGATAAATGCTACTGTAATGAGTTTGAAGAACTTTTCCAAATTTGAATACATGAGAAGTAAAATATCTCTATTCAAAAATATAGTAATTGAAGTATACAGGACAATGGACATATTTCCTGAAATGAACTGCAGGTTAGCCTGCTCTAAGATCAGATGATATCAAGAGGTTCTTTGTTAATATGTAGTTTAAATGCAACATCTGTCTTTGCGAGGATCTCACAGTTGCTTCAAAAGATATTGCAGCGTTTGCATGTGTATATGCATACAAGATTCCCATTAAAACTGAAAATAGCAGGGGGCAACTTCTGAAATAGTTATGCAAGATGTGCGCCTGCTTTAACGCTTTAAAGAAAGCTGCTTCATTCAAACTAACACACTCTCTGATACTTCTCTTTCAAATGTTTTGCACGGTACTATGCTTTTCCAAAAAAACAACAACACACATTGCATTATGATAAGAGCTAGTAATCTTCTAATGAATAGCAATAATTTTAAATCATAACATATTTATCTTGTTTCTCTTTCTTGTATAACTACTGAAAATAAAAATGAAGATGATTAATTATGAAAAAAGCAAAATGACACATTTATGGTACAATTGTTTATTGATATTATATTATCTTCATTGTATGCATATTTTAGTTCTATAGATACTGTTAAGTCTTGAGAAAATGAACATTTTCTCAAGACTTAACAGTATAGATGATATAGATCATCTATATATAATATCATCTATACCTATATATGTGTCTGTGTGTGTGCATGTGCAGCTTGGTAGCTAGCTACCGTGTTTTCCCAAAGATAAGAAAGGGTCTTATTTTATTCGACCTCCAAAATAAGAACTTGGCCTTATTTTCAGGGAGGTCTTAATATTTTTGAGGTGTAGGAGGCACTGAGCATGGTCACCTCATGGCGGCTGCTGTGTTGCAATATTTTCAGGGAGGGCTTATTTTTTGGGGAAGGGTTTATTTTAGTGCACACGCTCAAAAGCCCGATTGGGCTTATTATCCAGGGAGGCCTTATTTTCAGGGAAACAGGGTATAAATCAGGTTTTATTTTTATTCTTTTAAAAGCTGTGATGGATACTTCATTTCTGCAGGTATTGTTCCTGCTAAGTGTATAATACAGGTGAGAGAAAAATGGAATCAGACAAAGAAATTGTTCTACATTTCTTCCTACTATATAAAATGTGATGAAAAAGATACTATAGGAATTATTCCAATGGAAGGAAGAAATTTCGAGAAATTCTCATGGCTGGATGCTCTTCTATTTAGTTACAATGTATCTATAAATATGTGCCTTTTTCCCAATTTTTCTCCATTGTGGTTCTTTTAGTAATGATTCTATTCTCACTCCTGTGGGGGAATCCTGACTGATAAATTCTTTGGGAATATTTTTTTCCCTGAACCAATCTGGAGAATTTATTTACAAATGATCACACAACTTTTATGGCTACATATGGGTGACTTCATAGCGGCCCAGCTCTTGAAAAAACTGCATCAACTTAATGTTGGCCTGATTTAGATATTTTAAAGATATCTATGAAAAAAATGGAAGATCAGGGAAAGAGGTTGAATTTCCTATCTGTGGGCTTCTTTTTATTCTTGCCTAGATGTGTCGGGGTAATTTCTATTCCTAGAAAAGATAAAAGAAAGATATGCATTGTCTGTTATTAAACCATGGGTATTCCCCAATCCTCCAGGGTGATAGTAGTTATTCAGTGGTAGCTATCACCATCCAATTATTTTGCTTCCTTCTGGTATCAGATGCAGTATGTCTCTTATTAGAATTTTAACTAAAAGTTCTTTGTGGGCTTCTTATGGTTGTCTATTGGTATGATTCTTCTTCTGGTATGATTCAGTTGGGGGCTCCTCAAAATGCACAGAGTTAACCAAAGCTAGCAGGCAACAATACAGGAAAATTGTAATAAGGCTTGGAAGTTGAGAATACTAATGAACAAAAGAAGCTGAATAGAAGATGTGAGACTTAGATTGATTGGATGATGAATTATGAGCTATCAAGGTATTTTGAACTCCTAGCAACTAGACTGATAGATCTTGTTCCCAAGATGATCTATCTCTAACCTGTTCTTTCAGTCTTCCGAACAGTGAACTCATTGCCACTGTATTTGAATCCAGCCACCTTGCTGCTGCTGCTGCTGCTGCTGCTGATGATGATGATGATGATGATGATAATCTTCGTTCCTACATTTCCCAGCATTAGATCCTTTTCCAGAGAGCTGAGTTCTCGCATAATGTATCTGAAGTAGGATTATTTGAGCCTGGTCATTTGTACACTTAGTGAGAACTCTGGATTGATTTGTTCAATAATCTGTCAGTTTGTTTTCTTGGCTATCCATGATATTCTCAGAAGTTTTTCCTGACATCAAAGTTCAAAGCATTAATACTCTTCCTATCGTGGGTTTTTAAAGTCAACCTTTCATTCCCATAACTGTCACAGGAAGTACCATGGCTTGAGTAATTATGATGTTTTTGGTATAGATACATCATGACATTTGAGTATCTTTTCCCAGGCCTTCATGGCTGATCTACCTAATATTAGTCTGAAGGCTATTTCTTGATTGCTTTTCTTTTACTGTTGATGGTTAATCTTAAATCATCAGAATATCCACTGTGTTTGTAATTCATCATCAACTCTAAAGCTGGTTGTTCTACTAGTTGAATAAGAGAATAACGGAGTTGGAAGGACTTCTAGTCCAATGCTCTGCTCAAGCAAGAAACTCCATACCATTTCAAACAAATGGTTGTCCAATTTCTTAGAATATATATTCCACATAGTGGTTGAATAAATAAGGGCAGAGTATACAGCCATCTCACTCCTTTGCCAACCTGGATCCATTCTGTGTCGATATGATTTTTCTGGACTGTGGCTTCCTGACTTCTATATAAGTTTTTCATGATGATAATGAGATGTTTTGTGATTTCCATGTTTCTGACTACATTCCATAACTTGACACAATCAACCCAATCAAAGGCCTTTCTATAATTGATGAAGTACACACTGATTTTTTTAATTCTTTGGCTTTTCAAATTATTTATTTATTTATGTAATTTATATGCCACCCATCTTGCTGTCCAAATTATCCAGCATACCTTGGCAAAATTTCTCCCCCCCCTTCTCTCTCTCTGTGTAAGAGAGAGAGATGTTTAAAATGGGTAGTCTAAATATGAAATTCTTTTCATTGTTTATTGTTTTGTTTAGATTCATAAGCAAATGTTTCTCCTTGCAAAAAAATATTCTATCAGAAATAGGAAATATTCAAAATTCTTCATGTTGTGAAAGAGTATAAAGAAGCAAGAAGCATCCTGTATGAGCCTGACGGCCCTTCTAGTATGGGTCAACCAGGGGCCAACCAGATGTATCCTATTATTGACCAGAGAGACTTGATAGCACTAATCCACTGTGCTAGCTAACTTTGGTATAACAATTGACCAAAGTGACTGTGTTTGTAAATGAAATGATCCTCTCCTCTTGAATGATAAGACAAAGGATGGAATAACTCAGAAAAATATTGTGAAGAAGGAAGAAGAAAAGAAATCAACCATGAGAAACATTCATATTAAAGAGTGAGATTTTTTTGGAAAAGAAAATTATGGAGACTATATTCGAACTATGATAAAATTACTTTTGCTTTGTGAAACAAAAAAGCAATACTGTACTGTGTGACATTTTAAAATGGCAAAGTTATAATCATTTATGTTATAAAAATTAGATTACTTTGAATGTCATGCTTTATTTGTTTTTACCAGAATGTGAATCTGGGGAGTTATTTCATTATACTTGGTATTTCATTAAAGTACTCATTTACTTAATTGTAAGGATTTATTGCAACTTAACCAGTCACATTGCTTTGTGAAGCAAAGGGGTTTCAAGTTGTTCTATCTGTCTTGAATCATACGTAAATGGAAATTTAATTTTGATCTCTATGCTTTTGATTTATAAAATAGTGAGGAAACATTTAATGCTGCAGAGTGCATTAAAAATAGTTATTCCAAAGAAGTTGAAACAAGATTTAATTTTAATTCTCTTCTTAGTTTTAAGTTATTAACAAAGGGAATTGTGAGGGGTCCTTGGTGCTCTCTGAGCTTGGTTGTTTTCTTGCAGACATTTCATTACCCAAACTAGATAACATTATCAGTGGTGATGATTATCCAGATGATGTTCTTGAATTAAAGAATGCAATTTATTTGCAATTATTATTGAAAAAAATATTCAAAAAATGCAGTTGTGAAATGCTGTGGCTAGACTATATGATGCAAGTCATGTGGATCATTTAACACCAGTACTAAAATATTTAATACTGGCTACCATTTGCTCTACGAACAGAATTTAAGGCACTGGAGGTAAATCCGTAACTGTCTTAAGAACTAATTATCTCAGAAATCTCCTCTTTCCTTCCTTACGAATTTATCCAATTATATAGATGAATAGAAGCTGCCAAAAATGAGCTTTCAGTTATGAAGCTACAAATTTATGGAATAAACTATCCAGAGAACTGTGCTTAGCGCTCTCTCTCTCTCCCTCTCCCTCCTCTCTCTCTCACACATACACAAACACTCCTAATATTTAGGAAAGTGTAATAATTCATTTTCATTGACAAATGTTTCATTATTAATTTTATTTAAATGCATTGATTGTGTTGATTTTAATTGTTGATATTTTAATTATTCATATTTGTATGAAATGAAATAATTCATTGAAATTATTTTATGTTTAATGTAATTGTTATAAGTCACTTTGAGAGTTTATAGAGAAAGCAAGGCAAGGCTTAAAATGTTTTGAAAATCAGGAAAGTGATTTGAGGAGGAATTTTAAAACAGGTAGGGCTTTTGAAGCTGCCAAAGGAAACAAAGTTGGAACATTCCTACCCTTGCAAAAGATTATCACTTTATTTATTTATAAATGTCTTTTGTTCAAATGGTTCAGAGACCTCCAGAGTAGATAATAGAAATAGCTGACATAGAGATGTGGAAAAGCAGCTGCAAAACCTTCAGGAACTGGGATTAAGAAAACACAAGTTGTTAATGTCTATGACTACTCAGAAATGGCAGGAGTCTCTTTCAAAATTATAATCATTTGGTTTTTGAAATAACTACCCTCAGGTGAAATTAAATAGGATTTTTTGGCATGCAAAGTAATTAGTTTAGTGATACTGGAAAATGACCATGGCGTCAGATTCATAGGAGTAAAATTGAAATGTGGCTGCTTTACAACAGCACAGATGTTTATTATATTATCCTATTCCTCTACAGTACACATTACTGAAATGCAGAAAATGAGGGCCTTTGATATTTTTAGTTTTGTGTTTGTAACACCTTCTAATCTGCATGACTGTGCAGTTATTACTCATTTTTATTAATAAGTTTTATTATTTTGGCTTGATGGTAGAATTGCTGGTGACCGAACATCTCAATGGAATTGGATTCTCTGATTTTTAAGTCACAAAAATATTCTAGCTGTAGGGATTTAGAGCTATTATTGTTACATACTGAAACTGGGCAACTTTCCCATCTGAGCAGTAATTTGCCCAGTAAGATACTCTACAACTCATGGTAGACCCATGTCATTCCTCAAAGCCAGGTTTTCTTCTGTGCTTTAAGCCAATAGGGAGGTTGGTTGAAAGGAGATGGAAAATTGTTCAGATTGATTAAAACAGAAATAGGAAATATGGAAATCCAGAGGATCGCCATGACTGGAAATCAAAGTAAATATAGAATGTATATACACAATATGCTACACAAATAAATCCAATCCATGGACACTTTCATAGGCAATGATACATGAAATAAGAGCCATCGCACTTGCATAATATTGTTTCTTTCTTTTTTCCCAGAAAGGTGTGGTGGTGCAGAGGCTTAATGATGCTGGAACTGCCAGCCAGAAAGGATCTGCCCTCTGGTAGTAGAAGCCTGGCTCCATGAGAGGAAGTGAGGTCCAGTCGTTCAAACCTTAGTTCCTGCCCACCTAGCAGTTTGAAAGCTTACAATATTGCGAGTACATAAATAGGTACCACTTCAGTGGGAAAAACATAGCTGTGTTTGTGAATGGAGAGCAGAAGCCAACTCTGGACCTGGCTGGATGTGAGGCATCGTGACGTGAAGCAAGGTGGGGTTAGACTGGAAGAGGAGTCTGGAAGCACCGCTAATTGGTGTAAAGCTAGTTCGCCCAGTGCATACCAAGACTAGGCATGCAAGCACCAAACAGAATGAACCAGCAATCTAGACTGTCCAGACTGCATTGTATCTACCATATGTAGATTTCCCTGACATTGTATGCCATATGCTAAATAAATAAATATTTTTTTCTTGAAAGTCTCTTTTAAATCAGATTTCTCTGCTACTTTCAAAGATGCTATTACTGGATTTTCATAGAGAAGATCATCCATATTACAATTTAGCATTTGGTGAAACTATCAGCTGTGTATAGCTTCACTATTTTAATTGACTTGGGAATATATATTATACCAGCATGAATGTCCTGGACATTAATATATAAAGCAGGAAAACTGAAAAAGTGAGGGATTGTGGCTAATGGTAGCTTTCATGGAGTAATTATTATGTCATTGTTGTCTGAATTTCCTTCATTCCCTTTTTCAGAATGATCAGCATGATCTGATTTATAGTCAGTGCTTTTTAAAAATAAATCCTTCTCTTAGCTGTTTTATTCTAAACAATTAGAGTGCCACTGCATATATTATCCTTAAATTTGCATTGTGTTTTCAGCCAATGAATATTTCATTAATAAACAATTTATCGTATTTTGCAGTCTTTTCCATCATATATATTTATATTTATATGTATGTATCTGTATGTATGTGTGTGTGTGTGTGTATATGTGTGTGTGTGTGTGTGTGTGTGTTTTATTTGTGCTGATAAATAAATAAAGGGGGACTAGTATAGATCCCACATATGTATCCCATATACACAACATGTATGTTGTATGTATGTATGTATGTATGTGTATATATATATATATATATATATATATATATATATATATATATATATATATATACACACACACACACACACACACACACACACACAACATACATATACACACACACATATGTGTGTGTGTGTTCTATTTGTGCTGATAAATAAATAAAGGGAGACTAGTATAGATCTATTTCAAGCTATTTAGCTCTCATCAGCTAGCCATACCCTTACTGGGATTCGAACCTGTGCTGATGAGAGCTAAATAGCTTGAAATAGATCTATACTAGCCTCCCTTTATTTATTTATCAGCACAAATACAACACAAATGCGGCAAAGGCAACAGTAAAAATATTGGGTTTCTGTCGTGATGGTCTCTTGTGACGAGCCGATAGACAGATAATGGAAGCAGTTAGCTTCCTCCCATAATTGGGGCATACCAAGGGTTGTGACTGAAAGAGAGAGAGAGAGAGGGAGGGAGAGAGAGAGAGAGGGAGGGAGTGTCTTTATGTTTTTCTTTAAAAAAACAAAGAAACCCACAAGCCTGCAGCTTGAACAACTAGATTTCTGCTTATTATCATTCTTCAGAATTTTTTTTAATAAACAAATCTCCAATGCTTCCGAAACAATATACTTTTATAAGTATATAAAACTGTATCTATCAATTTGAAAATGAACTTCCACAATTTCACTCTAAAAGAAATAAATATACAAAAGATTTTTTTAATGCAATTGAAGGACGGCTTGAGCTCTGGGAATGCTAGTAGTCCATTTTTGTTGGTAGAAACTAGAGAAGAGAAAAGAGATAAAAGCTGGAACAAAATAAGCCAGAGAGAAATTGGATATGCAGAGAAAAAGCAATGAAATGTACACAATGCACAACAGACTCTTTCCCATATAAACAGAAATATGTTACTCTCTGAGCTGATAGTCAGCGGTAACTGATACATTAGGATCCTCATTCCTTACTCCCTGATAGGCAATTTTTATCAGACTGTTACAAACCTAAAATAAAAAATGAAGCTAAATCCAATGGAAAAGCCACTCTCTCCCATAATTCTTTGACTGACAATGCCCTTGGAATATTATATGAATGTTGTGCTTTCTGTTTTGTTAAGTATCTTTCTCTTGCAAAGAGAAATTATATATCAGAGAAAGAATCATGAGAATTTAAGCAAATTTTAAACCATATGTAAAATCTGGGATCACTTTTTGTGATATGTTTATTTTATTTATTATTCAATAATGCTCAGAGCCACCCAATTCTGTCATATTCTTGGCAGTGAACAAGCTGTTGAAATAGTAAAAAAAAAAGCAGTAGAAATACTAATATAAAAGAATCACTGTCTAATTATCACATCAACACTTTTTTTATACAGCATCACAACACTTAATTCAGGTCAAAAGTGATCTTATGTACCGAAAGTCAGAAATCTTTAATATTTTATATGTCTTTAGGCCCATTTTGTCATTATTAAAATTAGACTGCTTATCACATTCCATTCAAGAGGTATCTCATCACTGTAGTGCTCACCATTACTCAAAATATGAGAAACATGCAGAAATCTGCAGGAGAAAAACTCTCCTTTCAATTGTCCAAATAATTCTCAGTTAATGATTGCCATCTTTAGCAATTATTCACAGCTATGACAGTGATGAAGAAAGTAACTTTATGACCAATCCTCACATTTACAACCTTTGCAGGTTTGTAAAACAAAAGAAAGCTGAAGATTATACTAGCAGAGTTAGAGTTTCACATAGCAACTGCTTTGTTTAAGAACAGAGTTTCTGGTCCAATTGTGGTTGCTAAATGAAGTATGATTATTTTCCAGATCCAGAAAATCAAAGCCATACATATTTCCAGTATACAGTTGTGCCTAAAACACAACAAGAGATAGATATTTTTGTAAAAAAGAAGGAAAGAAAAGAAAAAAGAAAAGAAAAAAGAAGGAAAAGAAGAATAAAAGGAAAGGAGGGAAGGAGGGAAGTAAAAAGAGAGAGAAAGAACAAAGGGGGAGAGTGAGAAAGGAAGGAAGGAAGGAAGGAAGGAAGGAAGGAAGGAAGGAAGGAAGGAAGGAAGGCTACTGTATATTATAATGTAACATGTAATGGTAAGAACTGCTATTTTTCTCAGGTTTTGTATTGTAATGTTCTTGTCTTCTTGCATGAAACCAATGGACTCATCACCTCTTTTGGCACAAAAGCATTATGATAATGGCTTCTGAATATTTACACGTCAACTTTCCACCTCCATTAATGCTAAGACTTCTCTGTTTCAGTCTGTGTTATGCATTAAACAGACTGCACTTACAGTTTTTTCACTATCAAGAAATTTTGTATGAGATACCTTGATCTGAGAAAAATGCAAATCAATAGTTTAGCAAAAATCTAAGGAATCATTATCCTTTTCAAATGGTTTTCTTTATTTTACTGGCTTGTCAAAGCAAATTATTTCCAAAAGTACTTAATTTGATAGCAATACTGCCACTTAGCACCTGTGTTCGCACAATATACTAAGCCAATTCAATTACACATCCAGTAGCTCCATGATCTAGTGGCTACATTCATTCTACTGTACATGCTAAGCTTGGTTAATGTTATATTTGGCAAGTTTATTTCTAGCTTAGCATGCTGTGCTTGGTTCATTGGTTCAGAGAATTCTGAAATGAAAAATGAATAGGAAATTGCCAGATAAAGCATGTGGTAGAATCAGAGCCAATGTGTGCCTTGTAATCCATCATCTAAAAGTAGCTTAGGTTTTTCCACAGGAAAAAGGATGCAGGACTTTAGTTCTGTTCTCAGGATGGTTGAATATAGTTAACTAAGGGTTAGGCTTTGTCATCTTTATAACAATACATTTTATTTCTATAATAAACTATAAAATCTGCTTCACCAATCATGGCTCAGCTCATATTCCCATTGTCAGAAATATTCACCAAAAAAGAGGAAGATAGAGATTTTTAAAAAATTAATAATTTCCGATAAGCAATGCCTTGTTGAATAAATGAGCCATGCTCATAACTTAAACAAATGTTTTGGTGTGTTTCTTTCTTGAAAAGTTGGTCCTTGGTAATTGAGTTTCTGGACAATTGCCACACAGTGCAATATTCCGTTCTTAGCAAAAATGCTGGAGAGGATGATGCTATCCAGCTATATGCCAATAGTATGATATTTATTTCTTTTTCCCCATCTAAATGAGGAGATACTATAGATTTGTTTGACATTTAGCTTGCAACGGTGATGAACCAGATGATTCCAAAGAACTGAAGATGAATACAGATGAGCTGGAAGTATTGTGAATAAGCAAACCTAATCAAGAGGTTATTGGGATATTGTTAAGTCTGTCCCCGTTAGGAGACTAGAGTTCTGCAGCAGAAGTTAGTAACGAATAAGCCGCTGAATAGTCACTCACAGCCACCGAAGGTAAAACAAATAATAGCTTTACTTGCGTAACAAAAATAGGATAAATAGTCTCCAAACAGACTATAAGCAGTCTTGAAGTATATACACAGTCTATTTACAATACGTTGAAGTTACAGTTGCTCAACTCACAATTCACCATGTAGACAGGTAACTACTATACAGACTAGCCATCATCCAATACACGGTCTTCTCTCCCAATATTAAACTCATAAAGTAACTGTCGGTAACAATCAGGAACAATCAGGATCATCAGGGAGAATCAGGAGCAACTGTAATAGTTCCTTCCTCCTTTTATGGCTGCTTAAAGCAATAGCATCCAATTACATCTCTCTAGCATTTAAAGTAACAGATACATTTGTTACAATCATGGCTTATGCTTATACATATATATTGCCAAGCCAAGACTAGGGTTACATCCCTAACAGATATGCATCACCCACTTACCAGGAGCAATTCAATAAAAACTTGTAATTACCTGAGTTTTAGGGCAAAACATAGCAGTCTTGGAATGATAGAAGATACAGGAATCACTTAAGAGATGGTTTGTCATGTTTTCCTCTGAGGACAAAAGTAACCATTAAGCAATACTTGTGACTGTAAGCCTTATTTTTATTTAAAAAATGTGAGTTGGAAATTAGAAAAGGTTTTTTTTCCAGAAATTTCTTTGCCTTTATATCAAATACTTGGTGTTAAGACATGTATACTGTTTAGCCATTCTCCTAGCATTTAGGAATAACATGTTAAATTTGCTCACCCACTAACATTGATTTAAACCCAAAGAATTGTATTGCATTTTTATCTACAATTCCCATATTGCAAAGTAGAAAAAGCCTACTGACAGCTTCCATGGTATTCTGCTATTAGACAGATTTATTCTGAGATTTGTATCTGTTACTATTTACTTTGGATTTACTATTCTTGCCATTATCACGATTCAACCTCCTTTCAACCCCCTTCCCCTCCTTCCCTCTCTCTGTGTATACTGTATATTTTATTTTGTTGTAGAATTTATTACCATTTTTAATCCATCTGAACTGACCAATTACTAAGTATAAATTGTTATTTTATTCTTTTGATGTACTTGATAAAATATTCCAAAGGGAATAGCATGATGGGTATTGAGGTGCTAAAACCCTGATTATCCATAGATATCAGTACAGAAATGGGAGGGGGAGCCTCTTTGCTGTTACCTTGTGTTTGTTTGGAAATATGCAACACAACATTTATAGCCCTACTTAAATTCATGCCCTCCATAACAAAATTGTACAGTCTTATGTCTGGTTACTGGGTCTAGGTTAAAGCTAAGCATTTTCCCATTCCCAGCTCTCAAACAGAAGTACCAATTAAATAAACACCTACTTGAATAACCAATTTAAACCAAACCTTCAGGAAAATTAAGAAAGTGCCTACATGTATTTTCCTGAAAAGTCATAATTTCATTCATGAAGAAATGTACAGATTTGGGTAAGTAAAAAATCATTTCCTGCAATTAATATATCTACACTGAATTACAAATGTATGAACTTGTAGTGTAGCATTAAAGAAACAGCTGCCTCATCTCTCATTTTTCTCCCAGACATGCATTCAAGAAATCTCATTATTCAGGAATGAATAACTATACATAAGACCAACAAAATTATGTACATATCAGATTAACTGCTGTCCAATTTGAAATGTTGTTTTACTTACTTTCTGGTTGTCAAATCAAATGATTGGAAGCAGCATTTTGACTTGAAGAATTAATTTACTCCATTTTGATGCTTTTAAACGAAGCAAGCTAATTCAGCTCAAAAAAATGGCTTTTTACTCATGGACACATACAGTATATGAGCCCTTTTCATGAAGTGAAGCAAATATGACCATTCTTATCTGAAATTACACCTTGAAATTTCAGCATGAAGCATTTCAATTCTTACTTTGAACTTTGGATGTACATTTTGATCACAGCTTCATTTGGAGCATCCTTTAGAGCTCTGAAGCACACATTCTGTCAAAGGTGTCTCACATCTAATTCTCAATTCATGTTCTGTGTCTCACAATACTTAGAAGAAAGCTCTTTGCTGCCATTTTCTGGTTGTTTGGATATTTGCAACCCAAATCTGCTAACCCTACTTAATGCCTTGTGGAAGTATGCCCCGATGGTGCAACGGTTAAAAAGCAGTATTGCAGGCAAACTGTGCCCACAGCCAAGAGTTAGATCCTGATGGGGCTTGAGGTTGACTCAGCCTTCTATCCTTCCCAGATCAGTAAAATGAGGACCCAGGTTGTTGTGAAAAATATGCTGACATTGTAAATGCCCTAGAGGGTGCTATAAAACGCTATTGGGTAGTATATAAATCTAAGTGCTATTTCTTTGTCCAGTTTAGCTGGAAACTATAGCTTTGTGTCATGTCCTTTATACATATTGGAGAAATACTGATAAAATGCTTTTTGTATAGCCACATTATCCATTAATATAGCATCTATCTCTTGAGGTTTTCCTATTTATTGTATATGCCAGCCATCTGCCAGTTTTATTTGCAAATACAATACTTTTTTTTCTTTCCATAGTTCATTTTTATTTCCATTTCTCTTAATGTTAACACAGATAGCTGTTGCTGTAAAAGCTTAATTTGCTGCGAGATATTTATCTTCCCTGGAAATTACTTTAATTCTTTTATCTTCTTCACATTTAGTTAAGTATTATGTTGTATCAAATAGCCTCTAATGAAAGCTTTACTTGCATCCCAAAACATTCTTAAATCAGTGCCTTTATTTAATTTCAGAAAAAAATTCTTTCAATTTGTTTTTACTGTCCTCATTATTAGTTCTTTCTGTAACATTTCATTTAATTTCCATCTTAAAATACTAGATTTTCTTTTATAGAGCAAACTCACAGGATTATGATCTGAAAAGGCCTTTGGTAATATCTCTAATTTAGAAACTTTTATAGCCAAGTCTTTTGAATTCCAAATCATAATTATTCTTGAGAAGGATCTATGTCTTTCTGGAAGAAAAAAAGACATGCTCTCTTGAACTGCATTTTTCTATCTCCATATATTAATCAATCAACCCTAAATTACCTATCAAATGAAAAAGAAAAAAAACTGAATAATACCTCATCATAATTTACCAAGAGTGATTTAAATATTTTTCCTCAAAAGTTCTGTTCAATTCTGAGGAAATCATTCCAATCCAATCCTCCATCAAGCATCAATTTTCATAAGAGAAATCCATTAATCTTGCCATCAGAATAATCATACTTTGTCCTCATTTGGGTAGAGGTTCCCAGTATAAAAACATTAGGACAAACTAATAAATCTTATCACTCCATACAAGTTCTGGATTTAGTTGGGAATTGGTACAAAACAGCTTGGGAGGGTAGCTTCTGAGGCAAATTCTTCACCAAAAGATTTATAAATCAAATTTGAAATCCTTCTTTTCTGAGATTAGCTTCTTGTAAGCAGATAATATCTTCTTTTAACTTTTTCAAATAATGATTTTTTTTCTCTTTTGATGAGCTCCATTTGTATTCTATATTAACCATTTGTAATCCACGATCAGATCAAATATTTAATAAACTCAGTACCTGTAACACTTAATTCAGTATCATTTCTTTCAGATTATTGATATAGATAATAGGAAAAAAGAGAAAGGCAAAAGAAGTTTACGTTTCAGTGGGCACCTGTTCATTGACCCAAATCCCATTTCAAAATAAATCATAAACAGGAAAGGTAACATTTTGTGGGTTAATCCTTTGTTTCTCTCTTCTCCTTATACTCTTTGTTTCCATCCTTGAGGACATTAACGAGGTTAAAGAAATTATCAGCCCATCAGAAATCTTTTTTTTGCCAAAAGAAAAGTATATGCATTCATATAAATGCATATCATTTGCAATGAAATACATCAAACATTCTTTGCTCTTTATACAATTCTGCTAGGAAAGTTATATTTAAGTGGATAAGATTTTCACAAATTGAAATATAAATTTTCAAAGAAAACTAAACACAGAAAGGTATTTTTTCAAACACTTTAATGGTCACATTGGATTTTATTTTTTATCAATCATCACAATTCACAGTATATTCATCTTATGTTTAAAATTGCATGACAAGGCACTCTTGCATATGTACAAGCTATTGATCATACAAAAGCAATTGGGAAAAGAAAAAGGGCTGTTAAGAAAAAAGATTAAAAGATATTTCAGGTGCAGCAAGAATGTTTATAGGTATTCAAAATCAGAAACATTTACAAATCCATTTCAATCTATCTTCCTGGAAGAACATCCATTGCTATCTGCTTTCCATGACCTGGTGTCCTCCATATGTTCTACTTCCATAATTCCCAGCCAAAGAATTAGCGCCATATTAGAGGTGAATCTTTTAAAATATCTGATAGAAAAACATGTAAAACTGACTTTTCACCATACACACTAGTCATAATGAAATGAGAATATATTGTAAGTCAGTAATAAAGCACATATTTTAAGCAGTTGGTCTACTCAAATTAATCTGACATCAAATGTGAAAGACCTGTGCTACAGAATTGCTAGAAGAATTAACAGTATAAAACTGAATGAAAAAAAAACATATATTTTATATTTCTTTAAAATATAGAAATTTTTAGACTTCGAGAGTGGCTAAAACAAAAGGATTTGATCTTAATTGCAATGATTTCAAAAATGACAATTCATGCATTATCACATCCCAATGCAAGTTCTACCCTTTTGTACTTGTATTGAAACCTCTTATACGTGTGTGTGTGTGTGTGTGTGTGTGTGTGTGTGTATGTACACATATACATACACATACAGTACATATACAATAATAAACAAACAAATAATAATAAACAAATAATAATAAACAAACAAACATACACACACACACATACATACATACATACACACACACACAGACACACACACACACACATATAGATATATAGATATATAGATATATATGTGTTTTTTATTTGTGCTGATAAATAAATAAAGGAAGACTAGTATGGATCTATTTCAAGCTATTTAGCTCTCATCAGCTAGCCATACCCTTACTGGGATTTGAACCTGGGCTATATTGCACACTAGGCATACTAGGCAGAGATCTTAGCCATTAGGCCACAGGCTCTTATCCGTTTATCAGCGAAGCCAGGGTGAAAGGTATCTATTAGATTTTTTACAACCCCTGGTAACCCCTGGTAAGCATTTTTTACAACCCCTGGGTATGGCTAGCTGATGAGAGCTAAATAGCTTGAAATAGATCTATACTAGTCTCCCTTTATTTATTTATCAGCACAAATAAAAAAACACAAATATAACAAAGGCAACAGTAAAAATATTGGGTTTCTGTCATGATGGACTCTTGTGACGAGCCGAAGGACAGATGATGGAAGCGGTTAGCTTCCTCCCATAATTGGGGCTTACCAGGGGTTGTAAAAAATCTAATAGATACCTTTCACCCTGGCTTCGTTGATAAACGGATAAGAGCCTGTGGCCTAATGGCTAAGATCTCTGCCTAGTATGCCTAGTGTGCAATATAGCCCAGGTTCAAATCCCAGTAAGGGTATGGCTAGCTGATGAGAGCTAAATAGCTTGAAATAGATCTATACTAGTCTCCCTTTATTTATTTATCAGCACAAATAAAAAAACACAAATATAACAAAGGCAACAGTAAAAATATTGGGTTTCTGTCGTGATGGACTCTTGTGACGAGCCGAAGGACAGATGATGGAAGCAGTTAGCTTCCTCCCATAATTGGGGCTTACCAGGGGTTGTAAAAAATCTAATAGATATATATATATAGATATATAATGGACAGAGTTGGCACTGCAATATTGTGACACACATTTCAACACTTGCCCCTTCTCTCAATGCCTATGGCTGAAAAGTGAATGGTATATGAGAAGTCTATCAAAGAACATCCCTGTATTTATGTTGTTGCTATTATGTAACATCTGTAGTTCTGCACTAAATATTATCACGGCAAGGTTTTCTCATTACTGACATTGTTTTTGACATTTTATCAGCTAGCTATTAATGTATTTTATTTCTTTTGGGCAACTCAAAGAAACTAATTCTCTCATTCTTTCAATCATATATCTCTACATAGAACAATTGGTTTTTTACACATAGAGCTTGTTTTGCATCGCAATACATGATTGAAAGTACACATGAAAAACAATTGTACAGAGGCTGCCCTTTTATACTCTGTTTTATAATTAAAGTAGTTGGGGCTGCAGACTTTTAAGGAAGTAAGGTCAAATGGAGTACTTTTTCTCGTCCCCAGATAAGAAGTGTACTAAGTCACACTTTTATTTCAATTTCAATTCATCTTCAGCAGCCCCAGTTTTCAACATTGTGCCCGTGTTTCTCAAAAATCTAGATTCTAGGTTGCTGAATTATTTATATATTTTGTTTTTCAGGCATTAATGAAATATACAAAATGTTCCTTACCCCTAGTTCCTAATATTGACAAATTGAAAAGTACATTCTTAAGGGCTGTTGCTAATGCTCACTTATCATTGGACTTACCCAGTTCTGGACACATCAGATAACACCAGAAGAAGGGTAGATTGGGCTTGATACATTAAAGTCAATGACTTCTACATACTTAGTGATTCCATTTAAGGTTTATCAAATGAGGATATTTGTCGCATTGAAAATGTAGGCATATATTTCATAGTTAGGATAAGTTGAAGAGGTAAATCAATAACAGACATAAATGTTTAATATTTTATTTATTTCTAAAACTATAAAATCAATATTAATGGAATCTGCTAACTATGTTGTCATTTTCACTGGCAGAGCCTTTTCACATCAGTACTAAATGGCAGTACTTCAGTGAAACAAGTAGAATGTAACTGATATGAGACTATTTATGTGAGATTTTATTTTATGCCTGCACATGTAATAAGGCAGTGATGGCAAACTTTTTTTGGCTCCCATGCCAAAAGCAGGGGAGCACAGGGGGGTCATGTGCGAGCATGTCACATCCATAATGCTATGCATGTGACCTCCCCTGCACGCATGCACGTGCAACCAGTGCCTCCCCGCTTTTGGTGTGGTTTTTTTGCCATCCCCAGGCTCCAGAGGCTTTCTAGTAGCCTGGGGAGGGCAAAAACAGCCCCCCACAGTCCCGGACACCTCCAGAAGCTTTAGGAGCTTCCCTGAAGGCTCCAGAGGGCAAGAAACAGACCTACGGGGAAACCGAAAGTTCGGGAATGGTGACTTCCAGTTTGTCCATAGGGCCAATTTTCAACCTCTGGAGTCTTCAGGGGGCTTCAGAAGGCTTTCCTGAAGGCTCTAGAGGGCAAAAAAACAGTCCTACAAGCAAACCAGAAGTCCGTTCATGAACTTCTGGTTTGCCCATAGGGCCGGTTTTCAACCTCCAGAGCCTTCAGAGAGGCTTCCCTGAAGGCACCAGAGGGCAAAAAGTAGTCCTACAAGCAAACCAGAAATCTGTTCCTGAACTTCCAGTTTGCCCATAGGGCCGGGTTTTTTGGGCGAAAAATGGCCTCAAAAGAAAGCTGAACTCAGCTTGCCAGCTGTGCACTGGCCAGCTGACAGGACAATGCCTTGCGTGAACTTAAAAATGGCTCTCTGTGCCACCTGTGGCACACGTGCCATAGGTTCGCCATCACGGTTCTAAGGAATGGTAAGGTTGATCACAAATCCATGAAAATATAGGGTGAAAATACCACAACCAGAACTTATGTTGGTTAGAACTACATATGCACATTAATGAAAATCTGCATTATAGGGAACATTGGAATTAGTTTATAGTCTGTAGGATTATTTTTGAGATAGCTCTTGCATTTTTAATTTAAAATTGTATATTAATATCTTTTAAAATATTCAGTAAAATGATTTTATAAATCAAAAACAAAGGCTGGATTATTTTGATTATGTCTTTAAGAAATGTGTTAATGTATTAATTAGTGTAATACATTAATGTAATGCAATAAAAAAGTCAGAATGTCAATTGAATAAACTTTGTTGAAATCCCCTAATTCAAATGTCACATGTTATAATACAATTTTGGAAAAAAAAGTTTATTTTCAAATTAATTATTAGGAGTGCCTTGGATAAAGTGTCATATAAATACCAAACAATAATCTACAAACTTATGAAATCAGTGGAACTTGCTCTCAAGTAAAGCAGGTGGTGGATTCAGTTTCAGGCTGCAATCCTGCATTAAAATCAATCTGAAAAAAATAGGTTGAATTATATGTCATCTTATCATCTTTTATATTCAGCAGAAGTGGCAGATTTGTAATCTTGAAGGATTTTATTGGCATCCTATTTGGAAGTAGACGTTACCATTCCTCTTACAAACTTTTTAATATCTCAAATAGCTGAACATAAAAAAGCATACCCTTTTAGCAAAAAACCATAACAGAAGACCCGCCAGCTAGATCAAAAGGGATGAAAGGCAAGTTGACACAAAGCTTTTGTAAAATTCTGTCAGTAATGATTCATGTGAAAGATACTCATGCAAAGTCATGATTTAGATCATTGTGTCAAAATACAGAAAAGTGAATCTCCTGGATTGGTGTTCTGAATAGAATGGGATGAAAGAGACAATTACATAATTGAACCATAAATATATACATATAATATATAGAGTGGAGACAAATTCTACGTTACTGCAGATAGCTCAATGAAGATTAAAAGATTGACTGCAGTTTGCCAGGCTGGAATTTCCCAGAGACCGCCTGAGTGCAGGTTTTAGGTTGAGTCAAAAGGTTCTGTCATCAGCTCTCCAGTTCAGAATGCTGAACAGAGATCAATACCTACCATCCTAGGAGTGATGAATGAGGGGCAGAGGGTCAAATGAACCAGCTTGGCCCAGGATGAACTATTGGTCATTGAAAAGTAGAATCAAAGGCTACCAGATAGTTCTTAGATCAGGACAAACATTTCCCCTGGGATGACAGGTTTATGTAGGTAAACTTCACCTGCTTTCATCCCAGCATTACAAATTTCATCTATTATCATCCCCGACCATGAGGCATAATGTTTGGCTGGGCTGCTGGAGTTGTGTTCAAAAAATGCTTGGATACATGTTAAAAATATCTCTCCCCCCCCCACTTTTTGGCTTTAGATAATACCTATAAGATGCAGCCTATGACAGATGATATAGAAATAGCTTAACAACTAAATAAGGGTTGGATAAAGTACTGCAGAACTGTTATGTTGATTTTAAAAGGCAAAAATAAAATATTTATGTTTAGAAATGATGGGAAATCCTGTACACACACACACACACACACACACAGACACACATGCACACATAGATCTTGATAAAGTTCTAAAAGAGGTTATCCAAATGTCCTCCAAATGTTTCCAGAGAGTTCTAAGAGTTGTAATCCCAATAGTTCTAGAGACATCTTGATTATTGCTATCTCTAATTGCTAATATATCTAAGTAATGAATGCAACATAAGCCACTGAATGATATCCCAAACCATTACCATGAATTGTGTGTGCGCTAAGTACAGCAGCTAAATAAATTGAATGAGTGAGTGAATGAATGAATACTAAATTATTAAAGCATTGCCACAACCATGTTATAAAAATGTATGTTTTACCTAAACTGAAGTAAGGTTCCAATGACCAATTATTTCTCAGGAACTCAGATTATATATTTTTTAAAAATCATAGAGGGTAGTTATTAATATATTTCAATTGGTTTTGTGTAGAGTGAAATATATGTATCCATTTATATGGCTGCTCCCCAAATTTGACTCTGGCAAAAATAATGTGGTTGATGTTTTGTCTTTCTTGGATAAAACATGGGAAGATTTTATAGCTTTTGTATCGTACTAAAATTTCACAAGAAATGTTCATACATCTAAAGGTGAACTCCTTTCCTTACATACCAGAGATTGAGCTTTATTGAACTGAATGTGGCTGTACTGGACCGCACTTTTAAATACAAAGTATATAATAGGAGTTTAAAAATGTATTCATCAAATACCACTGATTGCACCCTGAAAAGCCTTTGCTTGATATAATGTAATATCAGATTTTCAAGCTGGCATTTAGCAAAATGACTTATTTATCAGTGAAATACTTTAAGCTCTTTTGGAACCTATTTCTTTTTTTTAATTTTTTAAAGATAAAAATATACTTTTATATATGAAGTATTTTAAATTCTCTTGATCTCATCATGATTTTTCTGTCTCTCTTACCAGCAATTTTTGACAATAACCTACACAATGAAATTGCACCTGAAATTGGAAGATTATCTGAAAAAAATCCATTCAGCTTTGTGGCTAAGTAGCAATTTAGAACCCACAGCAGGGAACTGTATTAAAATCTCTTGAAATTTTACTTTTCTAAATCTCTCTCAAAGTACAAAAAGTTAGGACTAAAATTCAATAGGTATATTGCTTTGATGGGCAGACTTCCATGCTTGCTGTGGCTTTTGCTCCCCACACACAGACATATACATAATCACTTTTTAAAAAGCAGTTCAGTCTGAAAAAACAGCATTTGCTATAGAATATTCATGCAAACAAGAAAAGAATTTCAATGCAATTGTTATAGCTCTGATATGCTCTTCTTACATGTTGCAGATGGGAATTCAGTAGAAGTCCTTGTTAGGGAATCCTCCTGAATATAAGCAAAGAACCAAAGTAATGCCGAGTAATAAAATTGCAGAACCTATCCTTAAAACAAACATACAAACAAATCATAACATAGCTAGCTGGTTGCAGACTAAGTAGACTATGCAACTCAGCCCAGTTATCAAAAAAGGTAACAAATATTCAATATATTTGAAGTAAAAGTTAGATTTAAGGGGGGAAAAATGAGGATAGAAAGCCCTCACTTCTATTTAAACTTGTTGGAGTTTATCAACAACCGAGAACCAGGGAAGGAGAAAAGGAGGGATGGCTCAAGGGACCAGGTGGGATTGCTACTAATGTACAACTCTCTCTGCTGCTCACTACCTGAGCTGCTAGATTCTTTTGCTCAGTTGCCTACTGGCTCTTGTGGGTTGTAATTTGCCAAACAACAATGTTGAGGCAATTCAGAGGTTTGTGGAGTCCATGGTAACATGGACCTGTCTCAATTCATCAATAGACCCACCCATACCAGAGGCCACACATTACATCTGGATTTTCTCTCAGGGTGTGGAACATGATCTGACACTGAAGGAATTTAAATATCAGTCTGTGGCTGTGGACAGATCACTCCCTGGTTGCTTTTTAGGTCATTGACATCATCCCTCCCTGCAGGGAAAACGGGCCCATTTGAGCAGTATTCACTGACTTTCAATAGTTGGTCATACTTGCTAGCCAGTCTGTTGGTGGTCTGTTTGGGATTTTTTTGACCACAGTTTGTCTTCTGAATCATGAAAGGATATGCCCTGCACAGATATTGAATTATAAGGATTCCAACTAGTTAGCTAACATGCATGAGTTGCCAAAAATGTTGAATGTACCATTACTTGTTAACCCAGATGTTTGTAAATATAGACATTTGTTTCCTTAGACAACAATGAGGAGGAAAACAATTCTCTCATTCAATAATTTCATAAGCCCTTAAGGAAGAATCAGTTCTATCATTGCAGAGCACTAAGGTCATTCATATAATATGGCGATGAGAATCTGAAGCCTAAACTAATTTTGAATTTATTTTAAAACCTTTGGCAAATCTCATGATTTCATTTTTCTGGGAAAAAAAACATTTTTTTCTGAAAGAAAACAATCACCCTGTTCCATAGGAATTAATGCAAACATTAAAGGTACAGCAGCCATGAGAAAAATAATGCAGTATACCAGTCATGACAAAACAATGCTCCCAGGAAACTTATCAGGACATGAGTGTGTGGGTGAGTGTGTATGAAACTTCTTGCTTCTTCAGTTATTTTATTTCAATCATTTGTATTAAAAGCATACTTCAAATAAGTCAAGGAGTTTACAAAAATACAATAGAATATAAAATAAAACTAAATTAAATTAAATTTGAAAATACAATAAGAGTCCCTTAATCAAATATTTGTTTAGTTTATATTTTAAGCAAAATGATACTTCTTCTCTTCTTTTGTATCATGCTTTAAATACTAAATTGGAACAATAATACAATCTGAATTCTTCTCAAGAGAACACGCAAGACTGCACTAAGTGCATTCAACCTTTTTATAAGTCAAATGCCTTGCAAACTGTTGTTTCCAAGCAATATTTTTCATTTTGTTTCAGACTTGGTAATTTATTAAGAGTTGCAACAGTTTTTGTAAAGTAACAAACCCATTTCCAGTTCTTAATCTCATCCATTTGAGATCTCTTAGCACAAAATCCTGTTTCAAAAAAATGAAAGTTATACTAGAAAACTGCTTCAGTGTGAGCCACAGATTTTTGTTCCTAGTATTGATGTTTTGAAAACAAACAGTAATATTTATGGTAACCTATGGTATGTCTGTGACTCATTTTTGTAATAATTAAACACAAATTATATGGACACTGATTTGTACTTAAATAAATCTTAACTGTAAAAAGTAATCTATGCTATAGATTTATAAAAAAATATGTATGAGACGTATTTTGCTTGTCACAAAATGACCTTTTCTCAAATATTTAGTTTATGCCTTACAATAATACAGTGATATCAGAACTACTGATATCATTCAGCATGATGTTCTGACATTCATGGACCAGATAAAGCTTTCATTTTAATTCTGACTTCTTGTCAAGTGACCAGCCTCAAACAGGGACTCAATGGATCCTGATGGATTCACTGATGAGGGGGAAGCATCTGGAGCAAGGGTTTCCAAACCCCAGTCTGTGGACTGGCACTGGGCCACGACATGCCAGAAACCAGTCCAGTGAAGCCCCATCCGTGGGATGCAGGCAGCATGTGAAACCATGCCCCCTCCCGTCTGCAGAGAAACCTCTCTCCATGGAACCAGTCCCTGGTTGGGGGCTGCTGCTCTAGAGTTCCAAGCACAGTGCTGTAGGCCTGAGGTCTGGTAAGTTATTTCAATTTCTGTCAGCAGAGTCAAGAACAGTTCTACTACTCACCAAGTGCTGGAAGCTGAAATTGCTGCACAAGGCAAACAAAAAGCAATGCATAGAAAGACATCATAGCCATATTGATCCTTAGGAAAAACAAATCTCAAATCTATCCAGGAGCATACCTGGGAAATACTTTTAATATTATAAATTAAAGCAACATGTGTGTGATTCTCCAGCACTACCCACAATACCAAAACAGGGTTGCCTGCTTAAAATGAAGAAGTTTGCACATAGGTATTTATTAAAAGGCATAATTATATCAAAATGAGGTATACATTATAATGTTGTTGTGCAGATTATGCAGTTATGTCTGCATATTTGATTCAGACACAAACACATAGCATCATTTGCCCTTTCTTGTCCCTCTGTGAATAGCATGGATATACAGCTCATCTGCCTGGAATCCATACCGTATATCAGACATTAATATGATCGAGCGGGTCCAGAGGTATTTCACAAGATGAGTACTCCACTCCTCTGCTCACAATAGAATCCCTTATGCTACCAGGGTAGAAATTTTGGGTGTGGACAATCTGGAATCACGCCCCCTGCGGTTGGACCTAAGCATAGTACACAAAATTGTCTGCTACAACATCCTACCTATCAACCACTACTTCAGCTTCAACCACAATAATACATAGCAGCGGCCTGAAGGCCTTCCCTTGCGAAAGGTAGGCTGCCGCCCCCTGCCTTCAGCCGCTACCACCATTACCATCCCCCACCTGGCTTCGGCTGCGGGGTGTGTGCCAGCCCATGGCTTTTGCGAGGGAAGGCCTTCCCTCGCGAAAGCTGGGCTGCCGCCACCCACCCGAAGCCTCCCGAGTCCGGCAGCCAGGGCTTAGTTGCTTACCTGAGGGGGAAGCAGCAAGCTCCTGGAAAGCGAAGGCCGAAGGGAATTTTCAAATGGAGGTCAAGCGCGAAGCTTTTAAATACTTTGCTTCACCTCCAGCCCGCTCACTGATTGGCTGGAGTCCAGCCAATCAGTGAGCGGCAGGCTGGGCTTAGTGTGGACAGGCTGGGGAGTGAGCGAGTGAGCTGCAATGCACCGGCAAAAGGGCGCTTTGCAGCGAGAGGGGTCAGGACTGGAACCGGCATTCCCAGAAGTTAATTACTTCCGGGTTCACCAACCAACTGGTCCACCCGAACCGGGGCTAACGGGAGGAACCCACCCCTGATACATAGGCAAACAGTCAATACAAACTCAAGGTAAACCACTCCAAACTCGATTGCAGAAAATATAACTTCAGCAACAGAGTGGTCAACACCTGAAATGCTCTACCTGACTCGGATGTTACATCCTCAAATTCTCATAGCTTCAACCTTAAACTTTCTACCATTGACCTCATCCCATTCCTAGGAGGTCCATAAATGGGGTGTGCATAAGTGCACCAGCATGTCTACCAGCATGTCTACACCAGCTGTCCTACTGTTCCTATTTACTTGTATTCATTTCCTTTCTTCATGTTCAAATACATATTTATACCTGCTATCCTGTACAAATTTGACAAAATAATAAGTAAATAAATAAATAAAAGATAATATCTTAAAAAGTGTCAATGGACTGTATGTAAAGCCAATGTAAGTGCTAGCTCTGTTATACAAATCCTAATGAGTGAAGAGAAAAAAAGATGTTTTCCAGTTCCAAGAAAAAAGATACTGTCATTTTTGAAGCATATTTACAATTCCTACACCTAGGGAAGGAGAAACCAGCCTCTATTGGGAAGTTTCAGATCAACTTTTAAAAATTGTAATATGCCGATGGAAATCTTTCCAATGTTGGCTACTAGTAAAGATAGTATAAAATAATGAAGACAAACAATAATAACATTCTAAGCACCCACGGATCATTGAGTACCAATGACTGTTCTGTTAAAAATTCATATATGGTTACAGTTATTTGCAATATGATTGTGGAAGGTCCACTACTATCATTGATTTTTTAATAGTTCTTAACTTAAAGTGATGTGATAAAAATGAACTATTCCAGTAAACCACAGATCCTCCTCATATTTTTAGATCCTTTAAACACATTGCATTTGTTTGTTGTTTGTTTGTTTGTTTGTTTATTATATTTATATGCCGCCCTTTCCCCCCGAAGGGGACTCAGGGCGGCTCACAACTCAAACCAGGGAAGGGGGATACAGACAAAAATTAAAAACGACACATAACAATGCATAATTTAAAACACACGACAGTCATACCATTCGAGACGGGGGCAACAGCTCTTTAGCCCCAGGCCTGTTGGAACAGCCAGGTTTTAAGGGCTATATGGAAGGCCTGGAGAGTGGTGAGGGTTCGAATCTCCATGGGGAGTTCATTCCAGAGGGTCAGAGCAGCCACAGAGAAGGCTCTCCTCCGGGTAGTCGCCAGTCCACACTGGCCGGCGGATGGAATTCGGAGGAGGCCTAATCTGTGGGATCTAATCGGTCTAGTGGAGGTAATTGGCAGCAGGCGGTCTCTCAAGTACCCAGGTCCAATACCATGAAGGGCTTTATAAGTGACGACTAGCGCCTTGAAGCGTATCCGAAGACCAATAGGCAGCCAGTGCAGCTCGCAGAGGATAGGTGTTACGTGGGTGAACCGAGGTGTACCCACGATCGCTCGCGCGGCTGCATTCTGGACAGGCTGGAGTCTCCGAATGCTCTTCAAGGGCTGCCCCATGTAGAGCACATTGCAGTAGTCCAGTCTAGAGGTCACAAGGGCATGAGTGACTGTTGTGAGGGCCTCCCGGTTCAGGTAGGGACGCAACTGGCGCACCAGGCGAACCTGGGCAAATGCCCTCCTAGTCACAGCCGACAAGTGGTGTTCAAAAGTCAGCTGTGGGTCCAGGAGGACTCCCAAATTGCGAACCCTGTCTGAGGGGTGTACTGTTTGACCCCCCCCCAGCCTGAGAGATGGAACACTTGGCCAATTAGTAGGAGGGAAACACACCAGCCACTCGGTCTTATCTGGATTGAGTACAAGCTTGTTAACCCCCATCCAGTCCCTAACAGCCTCTAGGCACTGGCACATCACGTCAACCGCTTCACTGAGTTGGCATGGGGTGGACAGATACAGCTGCGTATCGTCCGCATACTGATGGTATTTTATCCCGTGCCGTCGAATGATCTCACCCAGCGGCTTCATGTAGATATTAAACAGGAGGGGGGACAGGACCGAACCCTGTGGCACCCCATAATTCAGGGGCCTAGGGGTAGATCTCTGCCCTCCGACCAACACCAACTGCGACCTGTCCGAGAGGTAAGAGGAGAACCACCGTAGAACAGTACCTCCCACCCCCACCTCTCGCAGTCGTCGCAGAAGGATACCATGGTCGATGGTATTGAAAGCCGCTAAGAGGTCAAGGAGCACTAGGACGGAGGCATAACCTCCATCCCTGGCTCTCCAGAGATCATCGATCAATGCGACCAAAGCGGTTTCCGTGCTGTAGCCAGGCCTAAATCTCGACTGGAAGGGATCTAGATAATCGGTTTCCTCCAAGGACCGCCGGAGCTGAAAGGCTACCACCTTCTCAACAACCTTCCCCACAAAGGGGAGGTTGGAGACTGGACGATAGTTGTTTAAGACGGCTGGATCCAAAGATGGCTTCTTCAGAAGGGGTCTCACCACCGCCGCCTTTAGAGCGGGGGAAAAGAACCCCTCCCGAAGGGAGGTGGTAACAACTGCCTGGATCCAGCCCCGTGTCACCTCCCTGCTGTTAGCGACCAGCCAGGAGGGGCACGGGTCCAGTACACATGTGGAGGCACTTACAGCTCCCATGGTCTTGTCCACGTCCTCAGGGGTAACAGCTTGAAAATCAATCCAGTGATGTCCTGCCAGATTCTCCCCTGGTGCCTCAGCTGGCTCTGCGCAATTGGAGTCCAGGTCCGTCCGAAGCCGAGCAACTTTATCCGCAAGGAATTGGACGTAATCCTCAGCTCTGCCTTGCAAAGGATCGCTCGTATCCCTCCTATTTATGAGGGAATGGGTTATCCTGAACAAGGCGGCTGGGCGCGACTCAGCGGAAGCAATCAGAGAGGCAATGTGTGTTCTTTTGGTCGTCCTAATTGCCCGAAGGTAGGCCCTGATGCTGGATGTTAAAAGCGCTCGGTCTGACTCAGACTTACTGGATCTCCATCGTTGCTCTAGGCGTCTCTTTCGGCGCTTCATCTCCCGGAGTTCCTCAGTAAACCAAGGAGCCCTCCTGGATCCACTGCCTCGGATCGGCCGTAAAGGCGCAATCCGGTTAAGAGCCCCTGCCGCTGCTCAATTCCAAGCAGCAACCAGAGTCTCTGCCGGACTGCGGGCAAGGGTATCAGGAACAACGCCAAGCTTTGTCTGAAAGCCCAAAGGGTCCATAAGTCACCTGGGGTGGAACCACTTAATCGGTTCCTCCTCCCTACAGTGGGTGTTTGGTCTCCGAAAGTCAAGCCTCAGTAGGTAGTGGTCCGACCATGACAGGGGTAAGATCTCGCTACCCCTCAAACCAAGATCACAACTCCACTGCTCCGAGAGGAATACGAGGTTGAGCATGTGACCCGCCGAGTGAGTCGGGCCCCGAATTACTTGGGTCAAGCCCATGGCTGTCATGGAAGCCATGAACTCCTGCGCTCCATCAGAGTGTTCACCGAGCGAAGGCAAGTTGGAATCCCCCAGAACCATAAGCCTGGGAAACTCAATTGCCAGCTCGGCTACTGACTCGAGGAGTGAGGGGAGGGCTGCTGCAACGCTGTTGGGAGGCAGGTACGTTAACAGCAAGCCCACTTGACCCTTGAGGTCCAACTTCACCAGCAGGGACTCACACCCGACAAGCTCCGGAGCAGGGATCCTACGAGGTACTAGAGACTCTCGGATAACAATAGCCACAGCCACACCCCCACCCCTTCTCTGGGATCGTGGCTGATGAAGCACCTGAAAACCCTCTGGGCACATCTCTACGAGGGGGACTCCTCCCTCCGGGCCCAGCCAGGTTTCAGTAATACATGCCAGGTCTGCCCTCTCGTCTAAAATTAGGTCCCTGACGAGGGGAGCCTTGTGAACTACAGACCTGGCATTTAGCAACAGCAGCCTGAGACCAGGGTCCTGATTACTCGCGCCATCTGGCCTTGGAGTGGGACTCATAGGGCCGGAAGGAGGGATCTCTGTTACGTAGCGAGCCCTCCTTCCCCGGTAATGGCCAGCCCTAAAGTCCCCGCCATATCTGCCCCTCCCTGTTAAGACCGTAATGCTCCGGCCCACTCCCGTGTCCGTAGTTCTTCCACCCACCCCTATAGCCCCCGCGTTTCCAAACAGGCCCTTCGAATCAGTCATCCTCTCACACAAATACAGCCACTCATCCATGCATTCCCCACATAGGTCAATTAAAACACAAAAAATACAACAATAATGAAGTTAAAAAAGTGGGTACAGTCATCAATCAGACATGCCATTCACACCGCATTCCTAAAAAAAAATTGCGCACTGCGCAAGTATAGCTTAATAACTGCGCAAATAGTTCTTAAAAAAATTTGAGGTAGCTGAGCGCCAACAGTGGTATACAGGTGGTAACAGGTGGTAAGCAGATAGTATACCTCATTCTTGGAAAGGTATAATAAAGGGTCCAGAGTCTAAAAGTCCGGGGTGGCCAAGGTGGATCATAAAAGAGGGGGGGTACATTAGAACATTTGATATACTATCCCTGGAATTTGCAAACTGAATGCCTTCTTATAGCAGTCAATGGGAAACAGATATAAAAAAGAAGGGGAGAGGCTACACAAACTCTTCATATTGTGTATTACATTGTTAAATCATATTATACTCTTTGTCCAAATCTATATGGAAGGAAAGTTAATGCTGTTCCTTGTTGCTAAATTATTTTCTGGAAGGAAATATATGTTACCACTCATTGGTTATTTGAATGGTTTGAGCTGTGAGCTAGGTGATACAATAGTCTTTTTTTTTTTTTTTGCACTCTGCATAGTATAGATAATCCTATATCTCAGTCCCTTTCTCCCTACTATTTGGATGGGGCTAATCTGGTTCTCTTCTATGGTTAGTACTGTACTCTGAAACTATTATTTAGGCAGTGATTTTTGATCATTATAAGTGTGAGGTATGCTGACCTGCAATTTATTATTCTAACAACTATAACATGAAACACCAATCATGTGGATCATTAGCCACTCATTCTTATACTTGTCATGCTATTTCAAATCTCTTTGTACT
Organism: Thamnophis elegans; assembly: GCF_009769535.1. Classification (NCBI taxonomy): domain Eukaryota; kingdom Metazoa; phylum Chordata; class Lepidosauria; order Squamata; family Natricidae; genus Thamnophis; species Thamnophis elegans. The sequence goes on along the minus strand of NC_045547.1, from coordinate 41,593,485 downwards.
AGTAACAGCTAGTGGCAATGCAAGTGGAAAAGATTGTTGTAGTGCATGTTAATGCATGGGGGATTTAAAATAATATTGGTTTTATTTAATTTTAAAAATGTTCTTAGTGAGAGCGGGAAAGGAGAAGGATGTTTGGATACAACTTTTTTTTCTTGTACTGGTTAAAGACAAAATCTTCCTTTATTATCACAAAGAAAGAAAACTTTTTTTCACTTCAGAGTTAAATGTGCATACAGCTGTTGAATAGAACTGTTGTTTTATTCAAGTTACGTGTTCTGTCTACAGTCTCATTATTTTTATCTTTATCTAAACATAAAGGAGTTTATTAAAAGTTCATGGTCAACAGAAATGAAGGCACATCATTCATTAATGAGAGCTGTTTTTCAAATTTAATTTTGGACAGACTTTTTTTCATTTGTCCTGAATGTGCACCAATTTGCATTTCTTTGAAATTGTCATATATGAATATAGTGTGCATACTTTTTCCTACTTACTTTTCCCAATGTATTTATTTTTATGGGCATGTTTCCATAAGAAATCTATTTGATATACTGTAATGTTGTTTATATTAATGCTTTTTTCCCCTTTGTCCAGAATAATTCAAGATAGAAAGCACGTAAATGTAACCATTGAAGGATAACTGCCTGACTACATGGATGAAGTGCCAATGTAGTAAATTTCACTGTAGTGCAAACCAAACACATTTCTTATGCTTCACATTCTTGAGCCAGCAACTGGGGCTGCTGGTTTAGATCACTCCATATAATGATGTATAACTGGGTTAGTGTTTTGTTTTGTTTTTTTTCAACACTCATCTGGAGCCCACAATATCAGGCATCATTCTTTCCATGTTTCATGGAGAGAATTTGGATTTTCCACTTTTTTTCTCTCTCTGTTTCTTGTCTGTAGCAAATTTTGCAGTCATTGTTATTGGAGAATGGAGAAACCAAATACCTGCATTCTCAAATGAATCTTTAAGCCTCATTTCCTTCTGTGGCAAGCAGGACTGCATTGAAAAATAATGTTTCATTTAATATAAAGAAAAGAAAAGAAAAGAAAAGGTGTTTTTACTTTTGAAAATAACAACTTTTCTGAGGATTGTAGGGATAGAGGAAAGGTTACGTAAATACAAGCGCAGCACACTGCCATGATCTCAGTAGCTATTTACCTCAAATACCTATGAGCTCACCTAATTAACAATAACAGGCAGTACCAGGAACTATTGGGTGATGTGAGACTCTACCCTGGGTGGGATGTTCTTAGAGATTGACAAGGAGAATGTGCCAATTACAATGCTGTTGCTATATGCTCTTTGCTTTGCTTGTAAAAACTGTATAAAAAGAATAAACCCTGCAAAGGCAGGGAGGCATTGTTGGATGAACCCTGTGATGTCTGGACTCTGAATCCATCAGAGGATTAGATGACTTTACAAACGAAAATGAAAATTTCACAAATGCCTCATGGATGAGTTAGATTTAGAGTCATGATGGGGAACCTATGATACATATGCCACAGGTGGCACGCAGAGCCCTCTCTGCGGCCACACAAGCTGTCATCCCAGCTCAGCTCCACTGCACATGTGCGCACGCCTCCTGCCAGCCAGCTGATTTTCGGGTCTCTCTGCCTCACCAACAAACACAGCAATAGCACAATAAAAATAAACAATGGAAGTACAATAATAGGAAATTAAACCAGATGGGCCGAGGGGAAGCAGGAAGCATAGGAGGGAGGGAGGATGTTACGAGGTGGCTTCCAACCATGTGTAAATATCCTTCCAATCATGTTCCCAGTGTGCAATCATGTTCCCAATGAATTACAATGTCCCTGGCTCTTCCTATCTCCAATAAAGGAAGCCCTCCAATGAAACTTTTTCAGAGTAGACAAACAGCTGGATGTAAAACCTAAAGTATAGCTGCCTTGCAAGCTCTATAGCATAATCCAAAGAATTTCTAAGAGTAAGTTAGAAAAAACAAAAATCACTTTTCCTGGAAAAGAAAAGTTACAGGGAAAACACATGATTTGAGACAGGGTGTTTTAGGGGATCTTTTCCTTTAAATAGCTACTTTCTCCTTATAGAAATTTGAGAAACCCTAAGCTGTAGGAGGATTCCATAGAAAAAAATAAAATAGTCATTTATTTTGTATGACTTTGAGACATCATACAAGGCTGTGTGCTGGCAACAAGTCTTGACATTTTGCAAAATGCCAAATTCACATATTGATTAAAAATTTAAAAACCAGGTTTTTTTAATTTATTTTTTTGCTGTAGACCTTTTTATCTAAAGCTCTTTGCATATACAAATAGAAGGACTAGAAGATTAAACTCCCAGGTAAAATTTCATACCAGACTGAATTACCCAAAACAATTGTGACACAAAAGAAATGGAAGCAAACCATACAACACAATAATGCCTATCATGTCAGGGCAAGATAAGAGCTTATGATTAAATGCTTGGTCTCTCTGTACCTATATATTTAGAGATTGTCAAATTAAGCTCCTTTGTTTCATAAAAATGAATTCAATGTAAATGGATGCTCTTATGATACACTTGTGAGTGACTGCTTTGACAAAAAGTATATAATAAAATAGGAATAAGAAGAAAGGATTGCTAAGATATTGCCAAGGCTAAGCATGAACACATTCTCTGTCTTTCAGCTAACAAGAGCTTATCAGAGTAAATCAGTAGCAATCAGCTAAAAGGAGTGCCAGGATCCCAAATTGTAAAGCCAACCGTAGGTGCAAAAGCAATGAGCAGCCATACTGAGAAATCAAATGGAAGCTACCTGCTACCCACAGGCAATCCTTGTTAGAGCTGAAGTGGGAGGTGAGGAGAATGTCACTTTGGAAGATCAAGAGGAAGGTAAAAAATAATAATAATGAGCAGAAACATGTAAAAGGGTTACTTTGGCTTATTATCAAAGCTAGGTTTTCTACTCTTTGTCATAGCAATAGCAATAGCAGTAGACTTATATACCGCTTCATAGGCCTTTCAGGCCTCTCTAAGCGGTTTACAGAGAGTCAGCATATTGCCCCCAACAATCTGGGTCCTCATTTTACCCACCTCGGAAGGATGGAAGGCTGAGTCAACCCTGAGCCGGTGAGATTTGAACCGCTGACCTGCTGATCTAGCAGTAGCCTGCAGTGCTGCATTTAACCACTGCGCCACCTTGGCTCTTATGTTGTCTAATTAACAGTATCTCAGTTTCAAAGTAGAAGACACGGTAGTGAAGTAGATTTTATTCTGCTCTGGAAAAAATTATATTAAAATGTGAATTTATTTAAACGATTCTATTTATATCCTACCTCTTTTTGTACTGGGGCTCAAGGAGAGCTCTGTCTTCCCATTCTTTCTTCACAACACCAAGCCCGTAAGATGGGCTGGACTGAGAGAGAGTGAGTGGTCCAAAATCAGCTCCTGGGAGATTCAATAGCTGAGGATGGAGGAGAATCTGGATTCTTCCATTCCTTGTCCAACACCTTAATCACCACACAAATATTCATCCAGTAATTTTTAACTTCTTGTAATATTTATTATTAGCCAATAATAAATATTGACTAATATCAACATGAAATAAGAAGACTTAATAGATCAGCATATTTAAAAGGAAGATTCTAACTCAAATATACTGTATATTGATACATGATAAAGGTAAAGGTTCCCCTCACACATGCTTGCTAGTCATTCCCGGCTCTAGGGGGGCGTGCTCATCTCCATTCCAAAGCCGAAGAGCCAGTTCTGTCCAAAGACGTCTCCGTGGTCATGTGGCCAGCATGACTGAACACTGAAGGTGCACATAGTGCTGTTACCTTCCCACGAAAGGTGGTTCCTATTTTTCTACTTCCATTTTTACATACTTTCAAACTGCTAGGTTGGCAGAAGCTGGGACAAGTAACGGGAGTTCACCTCGTTGCACGGTGCTAGGGATCAGAATGATACATGATACAGATATATAATTTGAAATAGTTTATAGAAAAGAAAGTGAGAAGTGGTGTAGCTAATCCATCAAGTCAAAATTCTGGATTCTTCCTCTGTATTAGCTGGCGTACTGATTATATTACAGCATTACTTACACATTACAGATGGTTATAAAACATTCAGAATGGGCATCCCTTCTCTCCACAAGCCTTCTTCCTTCTTTGGGAGTTATATCCTTCTTAGATTATAATAGTTGAGAGAAAGATTAAAGTTTATTTGTTTTATTAAATCTTCTGTGTGTCAGCATTCCAAATATCATGCAGAATTAAATCAGAATCCAAGGCAGAGCTATCCTTAAAGTTCCAATTTAATAAGACAGACCTGTTGGTATTGTGCTATGGAATCCCAATACTGGAAATGACATCAGAATTCCACCCAGTTAAAAGTTCATGATCTTGTCCCCACACCCACAATCCATCACATGGTCCAATCTTCTTCTTCCATGCTGGCATCCACACCCAGCTGCTTCCAGTCAGGTGTAAAAGTACGGAGACAAAAGATGACCTTGAGCTTCTAGAAAACAATGATAACAATACATTCCACAATCTCACTCCTGTCTATTCCCCCTCCCATCAACTATACTAAAGAAACAGCATAATGAAATAAGAGAAAGTGTGGCAGGCCAAAATTCTAAAAGAAATATAATTGCAGGCCTGACACTGTGGGCCTTTCCAGATCAAGAGCAAGGTATCAAAAAATAGTAAATCAGTAAATTAATATTTTTCTTTTGGAAAAGAATACCATGAAATGACATGTGGACTTCTTTATAATATAAAAGATATGAACATAATATAACCATAAAGACAAAGCTAGACTTATCTGTTTTTGTTGATTTTACACATATCTGTATTGATACGTAAATATTAACACCACAATTTCTCATCCTGCTATCTTTGTATATGTGTGGAGGGGAGCTAGGGCTACAGATCTGGCTGCACCCACAAGATGGCAGTAAAGCAATAACATTTTCAGTATCTTTTAGTTTTCATCTGGGGTCATCTGGATTTGTACAGCAAGAAACTTGTGACCCTAGTGCTTTATTTATTCATCTCTCTCTGCCACTGACCACCATCACCTTAAAAACTGCACATGAAACCTGACCTCAGTAGGATTCAAAGAGTCTGATCAAAAAAGTCAAGATGACAGCCATGATGGTGTGATCAAAACTCCTCCCACTTTTTACACATGATGCATAAAAAATGAACAGAGCTTCCATCTGTTCTTTCTTTTTTCTTTTTGTTACTTTTTTGACCACACTCTAGGATCAACCCTACCAAATCTATTTAAATGATAATAAAGAAGGGAAATAACATTCTATAGAACACTGAGAAGAAAGGGAAAACAAGACTAATAGTTCAGATTACAAAAATACCGGTAGGTTCTTTCTTTTGTTGTTTCTTTCTTATAGGAAAGCCAAACAAATAAAGTTTCTTGGTTTCATCCCTTGGGGAAAAAGAATTCTTTAAAAAAATTCATACCCAGTGATGCCTTCCAATTGCTTTTTATGATTCTTTTGTGTGGTGTTTCTGAGTTTTCTTTAGTACTGAGCAGTGATAGAAAGGTGGTAGAGGGATGGTGTTGGGGTAATTATCAAACAGCAGGTTCCTTGGCTGTTCATCATATTGATTAATGTATGTTTCTTTTTTTCATTGTGGTGCAATAGAAGAAAGGTAATATCTGCTCTTATCTTACAAAATCTTCTACCAATTGTTCTGAAGTAGAGACGATAGTTTCCTCTAGGATGCCAAGGTAAAAGAAATAGAATCTGTCAGTCATATAACACTGGGCTGTGCCTAGAGAAAAGATTGGATTTCTGTGTCTGAGATTCTCCTGGTTCCTTTTTATTCCACAAAGCAAATTGCTTGGTCCTGGTTTCACTATAAAATGGGGAAGGATTCAGCTGGCAGAGATAACATCAAAATGTAGGAGCTATGCAATATATTCTCCACTGCACAATGTGTATGAGAAGACCGGCTATGGAAAAAGGCAAGAACCCATTACCAAACTTATATATAATATTAAATTCTTACTTATAAAGGAGAATATTTGTAGCTCAGGGTTAAAATGAAAGATTCTTCATGTTATCTTAGTTTGGTTGTGGGTTGGGGGCTTGGGGGTTTTTTTTTGGCAAATGTTTCATTACCCAAATTAGATAGCATAATCAGTGCTTGCTTACTGCTAGGTTTTTGTTTTGTTGGGGTTTTTTATTGTAAAGTACACATGTCTGGTCTTTTTTCCTTCTTCATCTTTTCCATTCCAAGATACTACACTCTGTTACCAGTTTTTACATTTTAAATAAACAAATCAACTAATCCAATGGGTGATCATGAAAAAAAAGGCCATAGATTTATATGTATTAATTTTACACAGGAAAAATGTGGGAAAAAGTAGGGAGACAACAGACTTATAAATTGTACATTTTTGTTATTAGATTATGTTCTATCTTTACTTCGGGGGTTTCATGAAACCAAAATTAGCTCTGTTGACCATAACACTTTCTCCGAAGGAGTGGAAAGTCCCTGAGACCACAAAGCCTCTAAAACCAACCCATTTTATTAATATGCAGAATAGAACCTGAACAAATTATGGGTTTTTTGGAAAAAATACAGCAAAAATGTTCAGATTATGGATGTCCAATTTGGGCATCTATAATCTGGATGCCCAAGTTGGCTCCCCCATGTACGCCCTTGTTAATTGTTGATTTCCCTCTCTATACACTGCCCTGTATTATAGTGCACCATAGAGTGATTTGTCTCACCATTGGCAATGGAACTGGCAGGGGAACTGAGAAACACTACTGTAGACTATACATAAAATTTCAGTCAAATCATTGCCAAAAATAAACCTTATGGTTTCCTATTGTTTTGAGATTAGCAATGCCTTAAAAAAGTGTTCATTGTCACTACTTAATTTTTGGATGGATGCCTTTGCCTGACATCCTCACTTCTAGCCATGTGAGATAGATAAGAATCCCAAATCCCTTGCATCTTATTGACAAAGAAGAATGGATGAAAAGGAAATTCCCTTACACCATCTTCTGATTCTATCTGAGCATGAATAACAAAATCATATGTTGCCCATAATTAAGTGGCAAAAAAAATTAACAAAGAGAGTTGCTGAAATCACAGATTGTGATTTAAAAGGCTCTCCAATAGAAAAACTCCATTGCATGATATAAAATTCTCAGCAGATCATGTGATGATAGATCTGCTACTAATATAAAAACAACTGCAATATGAAGAAGTGCCAAGTGATGAAAAAGAAAGAAGGGAGGGAGAGAGGGAAGGAGGGAGGGAGGGAGGGAAGGAAGGAAGGAAGGAAGGAAGGAAGGAAGGAAGGAAGGAAGGAAGGAAGGACGGACACATATACAGTATATGGAACATAAATATCAGATCCAAAAATCAAATTTAACACAGTTCTTATTTTATTTTTTTCCCTATTCCTTATTATGATTAATCATACAGTCAGATTTTTAGACAGGATTTGGCACTTTTGTCTACCTATTGAATTCTGGGTAGGCAGATGGTAAAGATATTTCATGATGTAAGCTGTTCTGAACAAAGCTGCCTTTTGCAATTGACTGATGATGATTTGGTCAATACCAGTGGTGCTCAAGTGGTGGTCCAGTTGTTTGGGGATTGCACCCAAGGTGACTGTTACTATAGCTTTGCTTTATCAGTATTAGTAATATTCATTATTGTTATTATTATGTATTCCTAGAATAGTCCAGCCTTAAAATAGATATTATCTCAGTGCCAATTTGTTACTTGAAAAATCCTACTTACTAAAAGTTTCAGCTTAATTTTTGAAGCAGAAACTGTTAAATTCCTCTCTTTTCAAGGTCTTGTCCAGTTTCCTTTGAAAAAGATAATTGTTTTCTTCTATTGTAAAGGAGAAGATGGTTTGAGATCTCTGTGTTGCAGATGTACTAAATCCTCATGTGCTTCTACTTGAAATGGACAAAGTTGTGTATTTCTTTCATGGGAAGACTGTGACAACCATAACAGTCCTCATACATAATATACTTTTTTTTAAAAAATAGCACTTCTGAAAAACATTGTTCCTCCTATATCTATGATATAGAATGATCTTCTAGTGTCACTGTCTGTTTTGTTTTAGCCACATATTTCAATGGTCTACCGAAAAGAGGACAACATAAAAATTATATTAATTAGAATGGTCATCTTAGAGTTTATTTGAAGTCCTAAAGAATTATTAGATCAGGACTGTCAAACTCCCATCCTGCGGGCCAGATGCTTCACTCGCTGGCCACATTCATGCCCGATTTAGCAAAGGGGGAAGGGAAGTCCCAGTACATCATGTGATGCCACTGTGATGATGTGAGTTTGAAATCCTGTACCAGATTGTCTGTTGTTTTGTCTACTTTTAATGCTTTTCTGTAAAAAGAGCTAATTTTAAATAGCTAAGATGCTTGAAAGTACTCTGTCTAACAAGCAGTAAGTGATGAGGATCAATGTTGACAAACATTTTACTAGGATACTGCTGGGACTGTTTCAAGCTAAAAAATATTGTCCCATTATCAGGTTCCTATTCACAGACTGCAGAGAGAGCACAGGGGAGCACAATTACTGCAATCTAGACATTGTTATTACAAAGGACCTTATTAGTAAAGTATGCAGAATAATAGAGTTAGAAAGAGTCATTTGGTTCCTTGACTCTGATGCCCAGCTCTGCTCTGGAATCCAATTGAAATTATATTGGTAGAAAGACATCCAGTCTCTTGAGACTCTGGAAACCTTGAATATGGCTCTCAAATATCTACAAAAGTCATTACCAAGTTGTATGTGATAGTCAGAGAAAATAACTTTTTTTAATGAGGAGATTGTTATGGTTGAATCTTTATGCTTCTCATAAAAGAAGGGGAAAATGCACCAAAAGATCATCAACCACATGAACAAATTACTTAGCTCAAGTGTGAGAATGCATGAAGCTGCCATGTTTATCAGGAATAAAAATATATCAAACATCTGCATCAAGGACCCTTTTTCAACATTGGAGAACATGAAGTCATCTTTTTTGGCTAATTTCAATCTTTTTTGTTTGGACTATTTATCGTTCCAACAGTGTTTAATGACACTGGGAAAACTGCTTTTAAGGAATTGATGAGTGATAAAAGAAGTGTCTGAGGCAAAGTGGTTGGCTTTCTACTTCAGCAGTTCAGAGACAGCTGGGTCCAAACAGAGCTCAAAATTCATGTCCTGGATTATGTTGCTTAAAGGCTTATCTTCATGCCTCCATTTTGCATCTTGGAATAGAACAATAATACCATGTTGTAATAACTCAGCTGTTCTCAAGATTCAAGAGAACAGATTGCAAAATTATCAATTATGTCTACATCTTCCTTGATTTGTTCCCCATGCTGGAGTCCAAAAGATTATTTCTGCCACAGCACCACTACTGCTCCGGGAGTAAAGGGAGGGGGAAGTGTGGTGGGAGTGAAAATCTGGAAACTTAATTTTTTATCTGTTCCATCGTATGTGGTTTGGCTTTGAGTATTATAGCAATAATAATTCATTTCCATCATTCAGGCCAGCTCTACACAAGAGGGGGAAAAAGAGACCCAGAAAATTCTGCTTTCATTAATCTGATTTAAAGAAGAAGCCACGAGAATATGAAAGCCATGATATTCTAGATGGCCTTAAGAAAGCAAAATTGTACCAATTTGTTTAGGCCAAAGACTGTTCTTTAGTGACACATTAGGGATGCTTCACTTCAGAAAATGGTGGAGGTCAGGTGCAGACTAAAAATTTTACTGGAATAAAAACTTAATTATAAACTTAAATAAATATAGTTATAACTAATTCCCAATTATTTATTAATTTTTCTATTTGCCTCGCATTAAAAGTAGCAATTTAGTCATAATTTGAGTCAGACTCTTGAGACTTCACCCAAACCTTTGGCTAGGAGGGGAGAGCACATATGTACTAGAGTCTTTAAATTATATGTTTCTGTAATAAAGATATTGCTAATCTGTTTTTATTTCTTCTGCCAATTTTGGGGTTTGTGCTTATGCTTTTTTTTTTCAAAGCAAACTAACATAGGCAAAGTTAAGGAGAGAAAGGGAATTCTTATAAGCCTGGATTTCCACCAATAAATCAATAAACAGATACATTAACCCAATCTACAACCACTTAGAATAAAAGAACAACATCAATCATGATCCCAAAGGCAGCATTTTAAGAACAATGAACAGCCACACTGCAAACAAAGTTATACTCAACAGATCACAAGAAATCAGACCACATCATATGCAGCTGATCAAATCAACCCAAAACCAGACCATGACATTATCAGAAGACTTCCAAACAACAACACCAGCACCAATTTACATCACACTGATGGTACTTAAAAGCAAGGACTATGACTCAACAATTACAGCCAGCCAATCAGAGTTGGGTTCCTACCAGTTTGCACCAGTTCAGTAGAACCGGTTCGTCAAATCTACTGAACCGGTTAGAAGAGGTTCCACCAGTGGACCCAGAAAGGAGGGCACACCTACAGAAGAGGTTCCAAAAAAATTTGAAACCCACCACTGACACACACACACACACGCAGACAGACTCACACAGAGAGAGAAGAGAAAGAAAGGAAGAAAGAAATAAAGAAAAAAGAAAAAAAGAAAGAAAAAGTGAGAGAGATGAAAGAAAAAAAGGAAAAAGGGACAGAGAGACAAAAGGAAGGAGAGAGAGAGAGAGAGAAAGAAAGAAAGAAAATACATGGCTGGTAAGCCACTCCCACAAGGTCACATGGCCAGCAAGCCACTCCCATGAAGGAGACCACACCCACAGAGTAGGTTCGAAAACTTTTTGAAACCCAACACTGCAGCCAATCACATATCTTGAAATAAAATCAGGACTCAGTAGGTATTTAAAAGCCAGTGCTCCCCCAGACAAGCACAATCCAAAGTGCACTGAAGATATCTCCTCAAATGGAGATGAAACATTTGCAACCAAATTGCCAAGCTTGGAGCTCGAACCAACAACATAACTACTAATCTGAGCTGCTAATATTCAAAAAATTTCAACCCAAGACATTTTGGTACATCAGCAATATAGATAGTACTGTATCTGCAAATATATATATATATATATATATATATATATATATATATATATATGTGTGTGTGTGTGTGTGTGTGTGTGTGTGTGTGTGTGTGTGTGTGTGTGTGTCTGTGTCTGTGTCTGTGTCTGTGTCTGTGTGTCTGTGTGTCTGTGTGTCTGTGTGTGTCTGTGTCTGTGTGTCTCTGTCTGTGTCTGTGTGTGTGTGTGTGTGTGTGTGTGTCTGTGTGTCTGTGTGTCTGTGTGTGTGTGTGTGTCTGTGTCTGTGTCTGTGTGTGTGTGTGTCTGTGTGTGTGTCTGTGTCTGTGTGTCTGTGTGTCTGTGTGTCTGTGTCTGTGTGTAATAAGAGAAAAATGCATTGGAAGGCTGCACTGTCTACAAACTGAAAAACAAAACAAAAATAAATCTTACCTGGAAACAAGATAAACTAAACTAGAAAAAAATGAGAAAGAAAGCAAAATAGAGACATATCCAGTCATAGAAATGGCTTTACATGATTATGTTTTTCATGCTCTGCTTGTGTGTGAAGTCTGCACTTACTGCTGCTGTTCCTGTTCAACAGCCTTACCCTCAGTCCCCACAGCAAGTCAACAAAAAAAGGTGCATGTAAGGAAAAAACATGTAATGTATCTTTGCAAACATATGCAGGGACTATGAAAATAAGATACTAAATGTGTAAGGATGATGTCCTCCCATTTATGACATGGCTACATCAAGTTGAGTATTGTTTGATTTATATTGCTGTGCTAGACTTAATCAGAGTTTTCTCTTTGAATCATTGTTTTGGGATGAAGACCCACATTGGTCTTTAAGTGGTGGCAGCAGTGCTTGATTGTGTGAAAGGATATAAAGTAATCGGTTGAGGCTAGAATTTAACTGAATCCAGGTCAAATTAACTTAAATAAAATGAAATTAAAGAGTGTGACTTATTTCCTTCAGATTTATTAAAAATGGAAATTTGGCAGCAATTATGGGAGAATAGCTCCCATAACTACACCATCGCCTTGCTGGCCACAAATAATCCTAAAGCCCCTTCATCTATATTATATACACAAAGGGTATACAGATTGTGGTCTCTTATAAATAAAGATAGATAGTAGGTTGCAACTCATTTGTAATGTATCCTGTTGGGTTGAAAACGTCAATCAATATTGCAATAGGACAGCACTACTAGATATGGGGTGCAGAAATCCAGACAACTACTAGATCATAGCCAATGGCTACAGAAGACACTTAACTCTTTGCTGCCATCTTGCAGACTTTAGATACTTTTTTTCAGCCCAGATTTGATATCTCTATACTAGAATGTCAACTACAGTACCTTCTGAGAAAAAAATGTTTAAGTAAACTGCTTAGGACAGCCAGTGTATAAGAAACCCATATGAGCCCATGTGGGGTTTAATTGATTTTTGGCTTTGCTTTGAACTAATGACTCATAGGATTGAACTACCACATCAGCTTTGATATACTGTAGTGCTTAACTTTACACAGAAACATCTCTACTTTTAGATATTCTGCATAGCTTCTGGGTTAGCCTCAAAATCCTGCTTGCACTTTGTTCTATAAACTCAACATCCCACATCTCCTTTAAAGGCAGGTTTTTTTTTTAAATAAGCCAAAGTGAGATTTGTACCACTATTTGACTTAACCCAGAAAAAACCCTAATCTTTAATTGTACAGCTTGTGTGCAAGCCATACAAGATTAGTATAAATTATTTATTTTACCAGCTGTTTGGATTTGTCTAACGAGTATAGATTAGAAAAATCTAAATATTAATGAAATGAAAATATTTCACTGAACCTGACAATATGTGGAAGGAAAGAAAGCAATTACAAGGGATAAAAATGGAAAGTCCGTATAAACAATTATGTTCAGAAGTACATAGATGGTCTTTTAGTAATGGGGGGGGGAGGTTTTACCATAATCACCTTCCTAGTCTATTGCTCTCCTGAAACTCTTCCAGGGATACAGCAGTCTCAATATTTTCAGCACTTGACTGACCTTCTCTGGACTTGGAAACTAAGGTTTGGGCTTGCTTAGCACTTGCATGAGAATATCAGAATTGTAGGTTGTCGCAGGAAATCAGAAAAGCACCTAGGAAAAAAGAATTGGCAAACACCTCTGTATTGTTGCCAAGATCCCAACATAATGATATATTGGTTCAATATATTGAAAAGGCAGTTTGTTGGGAAAGTATTCCTATTGCCCATTTGCTACCTGTTTATATATAGTAACTTTGGCCTGCTGCTTGTTAGCGTCAATGATGTTACCTAGCTGGGTAATGAAATTTCTGCAAACAAGCAACCTGAGAGAGCATAAAGGACTGACTGACAATTTGAAGCCTGTTCACCAGATTGCACTTGGCATCTCTTTCTCTTCCTCCCTCCCTCCCTCCCTCCCTCCCTCTCTCTCTCTCTCTCTCTCTCTCTCTCTCTCTCTCCGGACGCGATAAGAGCGGAAAAATGTTGCCGTTTTGCCGCTTTTATCGCCACTAAGTATGATTTAATATGAATTCTTACTAGTGTTCAATCAGATTCGGATCGGCTGGCCCTCCAACCACTCTCTAGGTGTCTTTTCCAGTGTTTCATCTCCTGGAGCTCCTCAGTAAACCAGGGAACTACCCGGGATCAACACCGGGTCAGAGGCCGCAAAGGTACAACATGATCCAAAGCCCCAGTGACCGCCCTATCCCAGGCTTCCACTAGGGCGTCGGTCGAGTTGTAAGCAAGGGATTCAGGAAAAGTCCCAAGCTCCATCAGGAACCTTTCAGGATCCATCAGGCGCCTGGGGCAGAACCATTTAGTCAGCTCCACTTCCCTGCAGTGAGTGAAAGCAGTATGGAAGTCAAGCCTGATAAGGAAATGATCCGACCATGACAAGGGTTGGATAGAAATATCCCCTAAATCTAGATCATTCATCCACTGCCCAGAGACAAAAATCAGGTCGAGCGTGTGTCCCCTATTATGAGTGGGGTCTTGAATTAACTGAGTTAGGTCCATAGCCATCATGGAAGCCATGAACTCCCGAGCTGACTCGGATGTCTTGCCAATGGAAGGCAGATTGAAATCTCCCAGGATCATAAGCCTGGGGAAATCAATCGCCAATCCAGCTAACACATTCAGCAGCTCCGGCAGGGCCGATGAAACATAGCAGGGAAACAGGTACGTAACAAAAAGGCCCACCTGAACTCCAAGGCCCCATTTCACAAAAAGGGACTCACCCTCCCTATCTGAGGCATAGTGACCTCCTGAGATCTGAGACTTTCCCTAATAACCACTGCCACCACACCACACCACCCCTGCCCTGGGCTCTTGGCTGGTGATATGCCCGGAAGCCTGGTGGGCATAATTCACTAAGTGGAACACCCCCCTCATGGCCCAATCAGGTCTCCGTAATGCACGCCAGGTCCGCTCTACCCTCTTGTATGAGGTTGTAAATGTGGGGAGCCTTATGTACCACGGACCTGGTGTTAAGCAACACCAGCTGGGACCAGGGTCCTGTAATCCCGAGCACCCAGAGGTGTGAGAAGGGTGATGAGGGTCGGAACGCGCGATCGCTCTTAAACAGCGGACCCGCATCCCCCAACATAATTTGGCCCTCGGCCCCCAACATATCTGCCTCTCCCACAAACAATAGAGATGGTGAACCCACCAATGGAATGGCTTAATGTCTCCCCCGGAATCCCAACCCTTCCCAACACTCCCAACCCATGCCCATTAGTTAGCTCTGGCCTGTGCCCTGGCAGACTCCCCCCCAAGCCTGTCTGAGCAATCCGTATCAACCCCCCCCCCACAACCCCTTAAAATTTGATTTTAAAACCCCTCTAAAAAAAACCTAAGAAGTCTCTTCTTCGCATGCCATCTCTCAGGATCCCAAGATCCGTCATTAAGGAAGCATCTTGATAGGCAAGAAAGCCATCCCTGGGAAAGGGGGAGTTCCCAAAGGGAATAAAGTTCTGTCGCAGTATAGCATAGAGGAGAGTGTGGCATCAACCAAACGGGATGACATCATGGGGGGGGAGCCACATTTTCCAAGTTGGCCATGCCCACATGGTCACATCACCACTAAGCCGCTCCCACAAAAAAGGCCACACCTACAGAATAGGTTCTAAAAATTTTGAAACCACCACTGGTTTGTAGCTTTGATTTGGCAAAACAATGCATCATAGGGGAACAATTTTTAAATCAAGGTACTTAAATAGGCTAATTTAAAAAATGTGTTCAAAATCCTGGATCCATGTGGGATTGAAATGTGTGGCCATTTCTGTGTTGCCACACTGCCATGCTGCAATGCTCATGTGATCATGACCCTCTCTATGCTCACACACACCCATTAATAACCACATTCAGAGACACAACAGAGTTGGTATTCAGCAGGTTCTGACCAGTTCTGGAGAACTGGTAGCAGAAATTTTGAGTAGTTCAGAGAACCGGTAAATACCACTACTGACTGGCCCCACCCCATCTATTCTCTGTTTCCCGAGTCCCAGCTGAGGGAATGGAGATTTTGCAGTATCCTTCTCCTGCCATGGCTACCAAGCCACACTCACAAAGCCACACCATGCCCATCAAGCCATGTCCACAGAACCGGTTGTAAAAAAATTTGAATCCCACTACTGGGACACAACCACTAGCACCCTAATTTATGGGCCTCTTTGTGGTTGCACACACTTTGTACCATTTTTTAGCTTCCTTTCTGCACTCCTCCCACCCTTGCCAAGACTCTCTGCATTCACAAATGTGCACATATAAACATACACACACAAACACACACACACACATTGTAATTGCCTTTCTTTCTCTGCTTGCACACATCCTGCAGCCTCTATTTCTGCATGATCTGCAGCAACCCCCTCCATCAACTTGCATATGGCCTCTACCATCCTCCAGTGGCACCACTGCACTCCTTATCTAGGCATGCCTCCACTTCACTCCCTGAGACCATCCTGCAGCAGAGAAATTTGCACATCATATCAAGCCAAACTCAAGAGCAGAATAAAAATGTAATGTATAACACAAGTAAATGTGTGTGCCAGAAGAAAGAGAATGTTATTTAAGGTCACACACAACATACTGCATATAACAATGATTGAGAAAACAGTATCATTAAAATTGGAAAATTAGCATTTTAGCCTTCCTGTTTTTCAATTGCTGCAGTGTAAACAACTGATTTTTTTCAGTCAGATTTCAGGATGAAATCAAAGCATTTTTCTTTGAAAAAGGATGTGTGGATCTAGCAATTCCAGGAATTTTGTAAACATTAGCATAAGTAATAAAATATTTTAAATAAGCAAGATAAAATTCAACAGTGGATTTCATTAAATTTGATGAAGGTAATGGAAAAGTGGTTAAAGTTTTATTAGATCATTAGATAGCATTTTTAGAAACAGTTTGTGTGAATTATAGCAGTTTATTTCTGCTGTTCAGGATTTAAACATTAAGTATAATGAACATAGTTTTCAAATATGTCGGTAATACTATGCCCCAAATCCTACCAATCTGTAAATGTAATATGTTTTTTCTTCATTGAATTGTATATTATACATGCTTCTAATATTTTATAAGTCACTTAATAACTCTTTTTTGGAAGAATAAATCCTCTTTTGGAAGAATAAAGAATATTTCTTTTAAAAAAGTATAATTGTATAATAGAATTTAATTCAAAACATCAGACAAATTAACTTTAGTTTTCTGAACTTTTTGAAGTTATAATGTATATGTTTAATTTTAATGCAAATGAATAAAACAAGTAACATTTAAAAACAAATTAACATACTTATATCTATCATTATGTGGCTCTTACATTGGCTATCTCAGGCTCTTCCTCTCTCATCAGGATTACAGTAGAACCTCTAGTCACAACCATAATTCATTCCATAACTTTGGTCACAAACCAATTTGGTCATGACCCAAACCTAATTTTGGAAATTTGGCACTTATAAAAAAATGGCATGGAAGGGAAAATTGGCCACGAAAAAAAAAAGAGTTGTGAATTTTTTGGTCAGAACCCGATTTGGTCATAGTCAGAAACATTCGTGACCAGAAGTTCTACTGTATTTTTAAACTTTTGCCTGATGAAATAATCTGGAATTTTAGGCCTTGATTAATTCAGATCACTTTCACATACTGTTTTGTACCTCTGTATATATACTAGAAGAGACAATCAGACATGCAGAACATTCTTGGGCATCCTTCAGTCTCAAAAGACTATGGTATCGTGCTCTGGAAAGAGGTCCTAAAGCAGCATTTGGTGTGGCTAAAAAGGTCAATTCGGGAGTGGGAATTCCTTCCACACTGAGGGCAGATACATTCTGTCCTCTGCCCAGCCCCCAGATTTTGCTGGTTCCGGGACTGCCTCTTTGCTTCAGCCTGCCGAACAGGTATCTCTTCGAATTGGAGAAGGCCATGCTGCATCTTTAGCTCCAAGCTGAACGATCAGAGGTCAAGTTTTCCCAGCTGTTAATGTCCATTCCCAAGGTCTTTAGATCCCTCTTGCAGATATCCTTGTATCGCAGCTGTGGTCTCCTTCTGGAGTCCTTTCCCTGCACTAATTCTCCATACAGGAGATCTTTCAGAATCCAATCATCAGCCATTCTCATGACATCCCCAAGCCAATGTAGACATCACTGTTTCAATAGTGTATACATGCTAGAAATTCCAGCATATTCCAAGACTGCGCTATTTGGAACTTTGTCATGCCAGGTGATGCCAAGAATATGCCAGAGACAGCGCATATGAAAAGACAAGTCAAAAACTGGATGTGAAATATTTTTGATATAATCCAAAAAAGCAGGAGAGGGGATAGTTATAATCAATGTGGTAATATATCAAGTTTAAAATAAATGTCTAATTTCGTTAACAAAGGTAAAATTCATTTTTCCACTAAAAAGTCATTAAGGCTCCTAATTTTCATGGTAACTGTTTAGATAAAGAAATATCTCTGAAATGAGGATCTCATAGGCTGCCATGGTCAGCTACAGTTATTTGATGTCATTTACAATGCTTTATGCCAGCTTCCCACAAGGAAAGTAATGGAAAGCTGGCAGGAAGTCACAAGTCTCTCCCACTCCCACTGCTTTTGTGTCCTTGCTCCTTCTGTTTCTCTGTTTAGATAACAAAATATCTCTGAAACAATGACCCAGTGGGTCATGAGTTACCTAGTTTTACATTAAAGTGTTAAACAATACTAGACAACCCATGACCCATTAGGTCATTTCTTCAGAGGGTTTCTCAATGTTCAAGGAATGGTGAGCAACTATTTCTCTCTCTCTAAGTCATACAGAGAATTAGCTAGATAAATTGTTGGTGATGAATATCTTTATTACAACAAGCAAAATGTTCCAAAGTAGCAATCAAGTTTTTGAGTCATCTAGAGCTCTTCATAAAATTGGCAGTCGAATGAAATGAATGTGGGAGAAGTGGGGAGGACCCTGTTGTGCTAACCATCAGCGGTTAGTTATTGGTTATTGTTCATATCTGGTATTTAAACATAAAATGACTTAAATACTAGATATGAACAATAACCAATAACTAATCAGTAATGTAATGCATGCTTGCTTTGTGTACTTCTTTGATTTCATTATAACCATCAGATGGAGAGCACTTTTTTCTGCTTAGAGTCCAGGAAAAACAGTGAAGTTTACATGTCCACTTAGTTTTACAGATTTATGGATTAACAGAGTTGGAAGGGACCTTGTTACAGGTGGTATTCTGTGGGTTCAGACCGGTTTGCCTGAACCGGTAGCAGAAATAGTGGGTGGTTCTTGCCCCAGCTCTGTGCCATTACATTTAGGCATTTTTTTTTAGCTAAAGCAGATGCAGATGCACATGAATGCACACTTACATTTGCAAACCGGAAGGGAAGGGAAGCGAAGTGAATATCTCCCTGGACCTTGTAGGTCATCTAGTTCCATCCTGCTCAATCCTTTCTTCATCACTATCACATCCAGACTATAACAGCATGACAAAACACATTGGAAGACCTGCAAAAAATATCATTTGCCTTCAAGCAAGAACTGGTAGGATCATAAAACAGAGAGAATAATAGATAATGAAGCTAAATGGCTATGGGATTTTACAACTCAAACAGATAGCCATCTACCTCATAACACCCCATATTTAACAATGGTCAATAAAAAGACAAAAAAGTCTGGTTAATGGATGTGACAGAACCTAACAACATCAGAGTTAAAGAGAAAGAACTAGAGAAAATCACAAAATACAAAGACCTGCAAATAGAAATAGAACAACTATGGTAAAGGAAAGCAAAGGTAGTACCAATATTGATAGGTGCCTTGGGTGCAATCCCAAAACAACTGGAGCACCACTTGAGTACATTGGCATTGACAAATTCACCATCAGTCAATTGCAAAAGTCAGCTTTACTCCGAAAAGCTTACATCCTGAAATGATATATCTAACACCGTCAAACTTCAACATATACCTATCCTAGGTTCTTGGGAAGATTTGGTTTAGACAAAAATGCTAAATTCAGTCTAAATATCTTGCTGACCATAGTAATTATTGGGTTAATAGAAAAAAATAAGAAAACCTTATTATCCCAGTATCTACTACTAGATTCTTTCATAGGGAACAGAGATGGGTTTTCAAAAAGTGACCTTTAGTTCAAGATATTCAAGAATGGCTTGTACAAAAATCCCTTAGAATGATTCATCTTATCATTTGAAAAAACTCCTCCTTTATACAGAAGTTTTTATAAAAAGACAAATAAAGGTTAAATGTCTTAAATGTGGACCTACACAAACTATGTCTGTAGAATATTACAGGAAGAAGTAAAGTAACTTCTTTAACTGGACTTGCTGTTATTACAAATTCATCCTTCTCCTCCTACAATACGGTCATCTGATTTTATCTCTTTCAGTATGAATTTCTGAAAAACAAGGAGTCTATTGATTAACCAGACTGTAGGTTAATACCAGGCTTGTCAGACTGACATTATTGTTTTTTTTAGAGTTTCAAGAGCCAGGAACAGAAGGTTTAGGCTTAAAATTAAAACAGAGTACCTGTCAGGATATTTCTTAAAAAGAAATGGGTTTTCCACATTAACCTCTCAAATCTTTAACTTGTAGCCTATTTTATTTAATTAAAAAGAAATGTTCAAAAGGATAATTCTCATTGTAAAACAAACAAAAATCAACACTCAAAAACTGTTGCAGGTCTACTGCATCTACTCAGACATCAATTAATAAGCTCAAATTTTCTTTTATTCATTCTTGAATGAATATGTAAGAATAAAGGATGGTGTGCTCAAACTCTTCAACCCAAGGAAAAATCAGATTATGGTCACTGGCTTAAAAAAATGTCTCATTCCACATGTTCACTTGACTCTTTCTAGTACTGGAGTAGCCTTGACTAAATTTAAATTATTATCAAATGTGATCATAAATATCATTCATGACTAAATCCCTTTTATCCACAGTTAATGTGGAGTCATTTGCTTACCACTCCAATACTGGATTTATTTAACAGTTACTTAATTGTTTGTGTATTTATATTTTTTTTTCATATTGCTATTTTTATTGTTTCTAAGCCTCCTCATAGACAACAGTGAGATGGGTGGCATATCAATTTAATAAAAAATAAAAAATAAACACAATAAACAAAAGGAATATAATTCTATTTCCTTTGCCACTCCCAATTTGGACGGCTCACTTTGCATTCATTGATAAAATTAAAATAAACTTTGAAAACAAATGTAACCCAGTGGGTTGCAGGAAAGTTGATGCAAGCCAGGAAACTAAATTGCAGGATACAAGAAATTAATTAAGATCCAGACTGCCTTTCCATTGCAGCTTGGGATGTTAAGGCTAACATTGCTTTGGGCTTGATTCACTTTTTGAGCTTTTTTAATAGGGTTATCCTCAAACCTTAACTTTGTATTTTGTTGAATTAAAGGATTGGGCTCATTCTCAGCTCACAGCTTTGCAAATAGGGGGCCAAGACGGATCTGTCTAGGGCAGGGGTGTCAAACTGGCAGCCAACAGGCTGAATGCATCACACACAGCCCACCCTCACCCCAGCTCCATAAAGGGGAAAACCATCATGATACATCATATGATGGCAATGTGACGCCACAAATTTGATACCCATGGACTAGGGCAATGGTTCTCAACCTGTGGTCCACAGATTCCTGGGGGGCTGTGATGTTGTCACAGGAGGTCTGCAAAGGCTTGAATAAATGTTATGATTTAAATATTGAGTTACGTCTTGGTGGTTTGTGGTTGTGATCCATGTTACAAAAAGTATTTAAAGGGAGTCCATGATGAAGAAAAGGTTGAGAACAACTGTTGTGTTGTAGGGTACATCTTAGCTCAAACCTTACTTTTAAATTCTGTAGGACTACAGCAGATGAAAATCTCTTGAAAATGCATGTCAGACTAACACATCCATCTAAAGGCTCATACATGTACTGTTCTTAGGAATGAACATTGGTTGGGCCGGCATCATTTTCAGCTTCTGAGACACTTCCTCCCCCCAAAGTGGACAACTGGCTAAATCTTTAAAATGTATAAGGGTAGTATTAGTTTGTACAGCTATCTATTATCAATAAATCAGCATGATATGCAGATGCTAAACAGTTTTATTAAGTTTTGGTTTAGCACAAGTGCTGCTATGTTGTATTTTCCCCATTTCTTAATGCTTTGATTTAGAAGAGGTTCAAGAGGAAAATGTACAACAATAACCATTGTTAAACCTTTGAAACCTGGTAGAATTAACTTCATCTGAAATGTCTGAAACAGATCTCTGCTGTTTTCACCCCATTCTACCTCTCAAATGAAGCACCTGCAAGAATTTTATTACTTACCAATGATAGCCTATAGATTAATCATTTTTCAGATCAGACCTTAGAGTGGCTTGAATGGTTTATCTAAAATCTCAAATAACAAATTCAGATTAAATCCATGCCCTTTTAAAATCTTGAATCCCCAGTTTGAATTGAATATCTGGGCGGTTCCATAGAGGACTCATAAAAGTTCTTCAATTTTGAATTGTTAGAGACCTGGAAAGGGAGCTGCCATCTACATTAATCAGTGTTAGAGAGGGTGGGGGAGGGGGATATTTCAGGATATCCCCCCCCCGCAAAAAAAATTACTGAGGTTCTGTTCTTCAGGTCCAGAAGTAATATGTGCATTGGCCTTTCAAATAAATGTTATAGAAAAACACATGAGTATTTATGCATATGATTGGATTACAAATTCTTGAACTATGTTACTACAGACAATTAAGCACAGTAACAAGTCTCAAAAGGCAATATCTGATTACAGCACTGTAACACTCAAGTCAGGAAGATTGACAATGTAAGGGAAGTATGTAGGATGTTTTCTATGTAATATTATCTAGGAGTTTGATATAACTGGCTTAGAGGAATGAATGTTAGCTAGTAGACCAGAAAGGCTCAAAGGATAGAAGGAAATAACTTCTCAAGTAAAATTGTGTAGGGATTTGGAAATAAGGCTTATACTTTGGAACAATATTTATGGAAAGATGGTAAGAAGCTTGGAGTCATAAATAACTCTTGAAAATATGATAGTTGTGTGATTTTAACAGAATACCCAGATAACAATAGAGACCTTTCGGAGGAAGGAAATTCAAAGAAATGTAAATGCATGGAAGAATTCCAGTAGGAAATGTATCTGGGAAAACTCATCTATATTGATTGCAATTCTTGGAAAAAGAAATTGACTTAAATTTTGAAAAGTTAATAACATAATCAAATCCAATTAGCTTAGAAGTACAGAGAAAAACATGGTTTCCAACATGTTCAAAACTAATGTAAGATCTATTATTTCAAGCACATTCTGATCTAGGAGATTTATCAGCAAAATTCAGTCCTAAATTCAGCAGCACTTTGTCTTTGACCTTCAATTGTCTTTAGAAAACTAATTCGGATGTTATTGGTATTGTTTTAGAACAACAGATTTAATCGGAATAGTGCTGGAAGGGACCTTGACGGTCTTCAAGTCCAGCCCCTGCTCAAACCAGGAGACCCTATACAATTTCAGATAGGTGGTTGTCCAGTCTTTTCTTTAAAACCTCCAGTGATGGAGCCCCTACAACTTTGGAAGGCAAGTTGTTTCACTGCTTAATTGTCCTCATTGTTAAGAAGTTTCTTCTTAATTCCTGGTTGCAGTAGTGTGTTAATCCAAATATTGCTGCAGTGCAAGTCTTTAAGACAATGCTTTGCTTCCATGACAATATTAGCAAAGCATGTTTTCAAGACTGGCTCACAAAATAATTAGGCACCTTCATTTTGAAAAAAAGACATAAAATTGCTCTTAAACCTCTTCTGAAGCCTCTCTGTGTATCTGAAATAGCTGGAAGGAGCTTCTGCATATGTTCAGCAGCGAATCGCCAAAGCAAATCACATCATATCTTTGTCTTGATGAAGTGCACTCAGTCTTATCAATGAGATTTTCTGAAACAACAAAATAAATCTTCATGCTACATTTAACATTACATTTGAAATTTTCATTCTTATTTTTCCCCCCAATATTCTGTTGTTAATTTTGAGAACATTAAACTAAAGCAATGTCAAAAAAGAACAGGCCTTTCTGTCATATTGAAGTTCTAGCATGCAGAAGTTGAAACACAACACTTGCTATCTATCCTATGAGATATTCTGTAGAATATTAGGATAGAATACTTTGTTGATGTGTACGTAGGTTTTTCGTCCATCTTTTTATTCTGATTGTTGATCAGATAATTATAGCTGGGGATTTTAATCCTGTTTTAAAGTCCCTAGTGAAGTACAGTTTCAACTAAATTGAAATCTAATTCACAGAAAGTCTATAAGCCTGTTTATTGGAATGGAATATAATAACTATTTGGCAACCATTAATCCTTCTCAAAGTGAAAACACTTTTTAGTCTTTAGATAATCTTTAGCTAATCAAAGAGATTACTATAAAACTGTTTTCATTTCTTACCAAGCTTCAATTACGCTATCATTTTTAATGTAGAATCAAACAATTTATCAAGCTATAAGTTTAACATGGATACAATTAAATCAATGAAATTAAGTACAATTCTGGCCCTGTTTATTTTCCTATAAACTGGCATAAAGTATTTATTGTTTGCTCCTCTGCAACCTCCAGCTTTCATTTTCTCTTAATTTTTGTTTAGAATAAGTGATACATAAAATTTTCTCTATTTCTTCCAGAAAAGCTTTTACTTCTGTAATTTTGATGACTGCTAAGGTTCCAATTCAACATACAAGACATCACCCACTTTCTTTGAAAAATATGGATGCTAAAATTTTGGCACCAAAATTTGTGTCATAGAATACAAATCATTATCTTTGATGGTTCAACCAGCACAATCTGATTTTATTAAAGTGTATTAAACATCAAACACTATAGTATTAGCAGCTATACTTGATACAAAAGTTGGGTTAAAAGGTGGTTGTCTCATTAGAAAGCCTTCAACATAGTGCAGATTATATTTTTGGACAATAGTCTGGCTATAATTGGGTTCCTTTTAATGTTATTGTTGGTTTGAAGGTATCCCCAATGGTTATTTTGAAATCATTTCTTTATCTGTTAGGTTCTACATACTAGATTAGTTTTTTTTTTTACTATAGTACAATAATTTTTAAACTTTCATGTTATTACATTAATTGTAATAAGTCTTATCTATTATCTGTTTCTTCTAAGGTTTATACAGTTATTTCTAAAGCATAGGGCCTCAGATTTTGTATGATTCATTTAAATGTATTGGGATAATTATTTCTAGAACTTCTTATATATAGTAATAATATTTTCCATTTTTAATTTCATATTAATATTAGTGAATCTATAGAGAAGAATAAGTATTAAAATGAACACTACTCCAAATATGACACATATTACTGGAGGGAAAGGATTGGCAGGGTGGGAATAGGGAAGGGAATAGTTTCCTTCCCTATAATCATTTTTAGCAAAGAGTAAGGTGACCAGACGTCCCAATTTTGGCAGGACAGTCACAATTTCTAACAATTTGTCCCGTGTCCCGCGGCATTTTAAAAAAGTCCCGATTTTGGCTTCATGTTGAAAGCGCAGTGGATTTGCTTAAGAAATCCTAACCGGGGCAAGACAAAAGACACTCTGTCTACTCTAACCCCTCTCTATGTCTCAGTACTTTCATTGAAGATATTAAAATGTTAAAGCAAGAAAATGGAACACCCCGCCCCGCCCCTTTTACTTCCTTTTATAAGAAAAGATGACCCAGTGCCATAGAGCTCCAGAAAATACTTTGGCTAGAGAAGTAGCGACTGTTCTTTCCTGGATTTCCCAGAGGGGAGGGGCACAGAGGTTGGAGGTCGGCTCGTGTGGGAAAAATGGTGGCAAGGTTTTTTTGAAAAATATTTCCCTTGCACTAATTTCACCATTTTAATTTGCTCAGTTCTTTGTATTAACATCTATATCATTCTGGATTGACTTGGAGTGCCTGCCTGCTGGGAAGTGAGCCGGGTTTTTTTCTTTTATTTTTTTAATGTATTTTAAAATAATATTTTATTTATTGTGCATAGGATTTTTAAAAATAGTTTTATTCTGTGTGGATTCTTTTTTTAAATTGTCTTAGACTATTTTAAAAAATATTCTATCCAAAATAAATTGAAATAAACCATTTTTAAAAATTATATGCACAATACTTTGAAATGTATTATGCATAGAATTTTTAAAAATAGTTTTACTTCAATTTATTCTGTGTGGATTCTTTTTTTAAAATTGCCTTAGACTATTTAAAAAAGATTATATCCAAAATAAATTGAAATAAACCATTTTTAAAAAGTGACCAAAGTTACAATGGCAATGAAACTTTGAGACCGTCTTCTGCCACATACCTCCCTCAGACCAATAAGATCGCACAGGATGGACCTTCTCCAGGTGCCGTCAGCAGGACAATGCCGGCTGGCGACGCCTAGGAGTAGGGCCTTCTCTGTTGCCGCTCCGGCCCTGTGGAATGAGCTGCCCCCTGAGATCCGGGCCCTACCCACTCTCATGGCCTTTCGCAAAGCCATTAAAACCTGGCTTTTCTGGCAGGCTTGGGGCTGTTGACCCCTTGATTGAGGTCCAGCCTCCTCCTGATTGGGTGTTTGTTGTATTCCCTTTTTAACCTTGTTGTGTCCAATTGTTTTTAATAATTCTTTTTAATTTTTTTCATTTCTGTAAGCCGCCCGGAGTCCTCCGGGATTGGGCAGCATAGAAATTTAATAAATGAAATGAAATGAAAAAAGTGACTGATGACAATTTTCACACTTAGTGACCATTTTCACACTTAGTGACCATTGCAGCATCCTCATGGTCACGTGATCAAAATTTTGATGTTTGGCAACAGATTTGTATTTATGATGGTTTCAGTGTCCTGGGGTCATGTAATCGCCTTGTGTGACCTTTTGACAAAGTCAAATGGAGAAACCAGATTCACTTATGTTACTAACTTATCAGCTGTAGTTATTCACTTAAGAACTGTGGCAAGAAAGGTGGTATAGTGACCAAAGTTACAATGGCATTGAAAAAAGTGACTGATGACCATTTTTCACACTTAGCGACCATTTTCACACTTAGCGACCATTTTCACACTTAGCGACCATTGCAGCATCCTCATGGTCATGTGATCAAAATTTTGATGTTTGGCAACAGTTACAATTTATATTTGTAAATTGTAGTTACGTTGAAATAAAAAAATATTACAATATTATTTTTGCATTGTATGAAAATTTTTGTTGCTCCATATAAAATTTTTAATCAAGCACCCCCTCCCCCCCGGTCAAAGGTGTCCCTCTTTACCAATCTGAAAATCTGGTCACCTTAGCAAAGAGGGAAGTTAAACTTGATCTCTGTCACATCCATAGAGGCAGAGAGAGATGTCCTAAAATATCTTGCAGCCACAGAAGTAGTCTCATTCTTCCATAAACAGCAAAGCACGAAACTTCAACAATGCTAAGCAATTGTATTAATTAAAACTTATCCAGACATTTTTCCCATTACCATAAAATTAAAACTAACAAAGAAGGCTATTTGATTTTTCTCATTGTCGGTGACTTTTACATGTAAAACCTTTCCACATGAAATAGAATCCTTTCTAGCAAAAGAATGACCCGCAAAGTTTTCAGGAGCAGATTTGTTCTCCACCAAGCAAATGTACAAGCATAATGTAGTGCAGTACAAATTAAGTAAGACCAGCAGGGCTTATATTTAAATCAGCAGACAGCTATTTTCTTTTTCAACATCTTTCTTTGTCTCTGTCACACTAGGAATTTCTTCCCTGTGTTTCTGAAGTTACAGTTTTTCTGGAGTGCAGTTATTGCCACACGGTTTGTGCACTCAGTTTATCTGCAAGTCAGCAATGTTGCTTTTGGCAGAAGTGTTAGTTCAGCACACCTGCCTCATGCTTAACTGTGCCCTGAAATCCAGCCATCTCCTTCAGGAAATGATAGCAGAAGAGTGGAGAATAAAGAGCCAATAGTAGAAAAGTTATTTCAGCTCTGAAACTCAACTCAGGAAGTGGAGATAACCAAGACATCATGTCAGCAGCAGTTTCTCCACAGGAGAGTCCAAGTCAAGTCAGCTCTGCTCACGGATAACAAGCAGTTAGCCTTCTGAGATTCATTATACTCCAACGGCTCCAGGAAAGCAGAGTGAAGCAACTTCCCAGGTGGCAGATGCTGGGGTGCCCCAGTGGCAGCTGCCTAAATATCTCTCCTGAGCTTCCTTTATTGTACTATGTGGCTGGACCACCAAGGAGAAGTCCAGGTGTACAGTGTCCCCCCGATTCCTCCCCATGCTTTTTCTCTAAAAAACTCTCACATTTTTGGAACCATTAAATGGAAGATATAGAAAGGAACTTCAACGCCATTGCAGAGAGGAAAAAAGGAGTAACAAAAAAGGCGAACTAGTAAACTGATATTGGGGGGGGGGGGAACAACCTGTACCAACCAGTACAGGAACCCACCCCTGGGTGTGCTGTGGTAGAGTAGAGTAGAGCATTTACCAGAAGAATTAATCAGTGGAACTGCTTGCCTCCAGAAGTTGTGAATGCCCCAACACTGGAAGTATTTAAGAAGATGTTAGATAGCCATCTGTCTGAAAGGGTATAGGGTTTCCTGTCTAGGCAGGGGGTTGGACTAGAAGATCTCCAAGGTCCCTCAACTCTGCTATTGTATTGTATTGTATTGTATTGTATTGTATTGTATTGTATTGTTCATAGAATGTGTATGTGTGGAAGTCCTTAGAGTAAGTTCCAAAGATATGAAATCCTATTTGGATTGTGATGTGAATAACAGCAGGCAAACTGCTATATGTATTGGCTTGTTTTGAGTGAGCTGGAAATGAATTACATGTCACTTATTTAAAAGTTTGATTGGATCATTATAATTTTTTTTGTCAGCTCTGGGTTATGTTGATGGTTTAAAATATCAAAGCAACAAAGGAAAACAAATATGCCTTACATTCAAGCTCTGTAGAGACAAAAATCTATTGCAACAAATAAAGTGAGTCTTATTTACAGTAAGTAAAATTGGCCCATGTATGGTATATGGACTGTTTGGGCTTTCAAATGATGGCTTCCAGTGCCAAACATACATAAAGCAAAATGTATGACCTTTCCAGAGAAATGTAAACTGGCATTAAGAATACATTATATGACAAAGTGATTGATAGTTCCAGATGGCACTTGAAAGGAGCCCATACATTTGGGCAGTGGACTTGCTAATGTTTTAGTTGCATACAAATTACATATGTCATTGGGAGCAAAGTTCATTGTACTCGGTAAATGTGAATCCTCCCTAACTAGAACTTCAATATTGAATGCGGGTTGCAAATGTGTTTGATCATGTATGGTACATACTCATAATTGATACCAGTAAGATCTTTCTTTGCCTTTATTTATCTAATTAAATTTTGGTGCTGCTTTATCTTAATGAGACTCAGGATTAGACCGAAATTCCTAAAGAATCATATGCCTTGGAGTTTGAACCACCAACATAGCAATGAAATCCAGAAGCTCTGGCACAGAAGATGCTGTGCAATGGGAAGGGTAATATAACAACAATCCCAATTATTTCTCTAGAGCCAAATTTATAGCAAAGCATGTCACATTGGATTATCTCTAGGACAGAATCTTTGAAAGCCAATAACAACTCATAGATGACAATTGCCACCTCACCTCTTTACACCAGAGTCATATCTTGTGCCAGACCTGAAATGCAGGTGAGCACTTTTCAAGATTGGAGCTTCACCTTCCCTCCTGAAATTTTTGGTAATAAATATTATATCAGTCTTAGCCTCTTTCTGCCAAATAAGAGACCATTATGACCTGGCTGGAAAGTCAAGTTGCCAGTCTCTAAGTTTATGAGGGGGAGTCAATGGGCCAGCATTCAGCCTCAATCTAAAGGATGCTCCCATAAGGCTCCATTGGCACAGCACAGATCTTCTGGTGCCCCAAACACCACACACTCCAACTTCCTAGGTCGGTAAAATGAGGAACCAGATTGTTGGTGGCACTCTGTAAACTGCATAGAAAGTGCTGTAAAGGACTAGGAAAGGCTGTATAAGTCTAAGTGCTGTCTATGGGGAGTCTCGGTTATCCAGGTCATGGTTGTCCCAAAGATGCTTTTTCAAAAAACAACAGGACTTCCTTTTTTTCTTTGAAGGTTTTCTTTTCTTTTCTTTTCTTTTGAAAAGTCTAAGTGCTATTGCTGTTGCTATTGCTCTGCCACCCTCAATCTGAATCCTTTCAAATCCTTTTTGGGGCACTTTCCAAAGTTCTTTCCACCTGGGCAAAAGCATTCAAAGGAGTCAGAATACCAGGAAGGCAAATCCACCTTGGGAATGGGGCAGCAGCAAATGCATATCAGTGATGTCATTGGGAGCCCACCAGTCTCATAAGACAAACCAGCACTCAGAGACTTTGCAAAGTCCTCCCCACAGTAGCTGACGTCAGGAGTGCCAGGAGCAATCAGGCTACATATGGGTATGATGTGGCTAGTGAAGGTGGTCTCTTCACTCATAGGCTAGCATTGGTTCATTTGTAATCCTGGTCTAGATTCATTCCAATCTCTAATCTTCACTGATGGGTCAAATCTTCAGCTCTAGCACCTATGGTGGTCTCCATCTCTTCCAATCCACATCTCTCCATTACCTATATCAGCTTCATTGTCATCTCCATATCTGCCTTCAACTTCAACACATGACCGAGAAGATACCAGAATCAGGTTTCTGAGAACTTTTCAAGGGCCACTAAATATAAAACCCTTTCCCTCTAAAAGATGGTAATGAATTACCCAGTGCTACAAAACACAAAATAAATTAACAAACAATATGAGATTGCTACTCATATGGAATCTCCCTCAAATTTCTCACCTTCTTCTGGTCACCAAGTAGTCCTGCACTATTCTGAACAGTTAAATCTTTATTTCATATTCTATAGACAAGATAGAATGCTGCTAGTCACAGTAACTAAAGAGCATTATAGTAACACCCATGTAAATCCTGCTCAGTACAGGTATATTCACTTATATATATTGGATACATGAATTCTAATATTTTAAATATATACTGCCACTTGTGTGTGTTTAGCTGAAATTAGACACTGTGAATCAGCATGGAATCTTCTCCAAATTTACAACTGAGAGCCATCTGTAGCTCGAAGGAATTACTTGTGTGTTAACCAACAACCGTAGAAAATTTAGATTTCACTGGGGAACAAAGATAAATGTCTGTTACCCTAGAAGAAGTAGGCGTTTAATTTAATTAGAAGGTAAATTGATGTACTGTATAGGAAAACTTGGCTCTGCAGCTTGTACTACCTTGGCAACAAGTTTGGTCTCACAAATTGATTATGGATTTTCTTCAAAATTACTTTTTTCCTCTATTTATTTCAGCTTGGATGACTATTCAGCATGAATTATGCAGATGTTTCTCCAACCAAAGCAAAATCATCCCCTGTGAGCTCTGCTTAGTCATGGGGCTCAGTTTTTTTAAAAAAACAACAACAAACCAAATGTAACTTACATTTAAGTACATGGGAAATGTTTTTTTTTTAAAATAATCCTTTACATGGGACTGTATGCATGTGCCTGCATGTATATGCACACATGACAGTGAAGCATTTCTAAATGTTTTTAATCAGCTTGCTGCTATGTCTATAAATGTAACATTGGAAAATGATTTGCACTATTTAGCTATGACAACCACATGTACAATGGATGCATTTCACCACTGTGTCTCATCTTGTCCTATCTTTTATAATGAATACAGTAATTGAGAATAAAATTGAGCCATGTCAGAATGGAAATGTTAGCAATAAGCCTGCACCACAGGAAATGATTGTGCAAGCCAAGAATGAATAATTTCACCTGAGTCCAATTAAGACAACCAGGCAGGAAAGTGGGTGTTAGGAACTGTCCCGAAACACAAAAATTGTAACAAAACATGTCTAAATGTTATTAAGTAGCCACCCATTATAGATTAGAAAATATAAAATAAGTGACAGACTGTATGTGTGAGTATGTAGATGTTCCATAATGATGCACTTTTGTGTTGCCTATGTATTCTCCATTTGCAAAAAAGCAACTTGAGGCTCAAATGGCTTGGTTTTCTGATTAAGTAGGGATCCCTTGCCTCCATTTTGTGACTACAGATACTGTCCATAGATACATACAGTTAAGGTTTCGCTGCTTTGTCCTCTGAGAAACATGGATAGGATTATGTCTGCAGCTTTTATTGTTCCATCAGTGGATTTTTCAGTACTACAATATTTGTGACAATATTATAATATATATAATAATGAAAATACCTGTTAGGTAAGCTCCCCGTTGGGAGAGTGAGTGCGTTCAGAGAAGCAGTGTGACAATTGTGTTGGAACACACAAACCAGCATACAGAGACAGTGCAGTTTAAATAGGCTTTTGCTTTCATGGAAATAGAGGTATCAGAGTCCATCAAACAATCCAAGTCATACACGGATAAGACAGTCAGTCATCAATGTCTTTCAGTTAAGGAATAATCCAAATAACATAGTCCATAATCATAGAAACAGTCTGGTACTCAAAGTTTGCTAGCAGTTGCAAAACTTACAATAGCTCATGGCACCTTCTAACAGCCAGCTTCCAAAACACTCAGATCAGATCAGCCCAGCATCTAACAAAAAGAGAGCTAACAGTCATTCTGGCTCCCTCTTATGGCCAATTGAAGAAAACAGCAACCAATCACATTTTACAGTATGATTTAAAGAAACAGGTATAGTATTGTTACATGATTTATATATTGCCAACCCAACTGTTAGATTATATTCCTAACAATACCCATTGGTGACATTAATTCCATATTTTTGACTGCTGCTTTTCGAATATTTTTCTTCTCCAACTGGGAATCTGTATTGGGATTTTTTTTCTCTCATCCAACAAAATGTAGATATTTTTTTCTAGTTCAAAATTGTGTCTTCTCTGTTGTGTCCCATTCCTTGATGTGATATTTCATTACTTATCTACTCATTCTACTGTTTCTCTGCATTTTCCAATATATTATCATTTGCAAATTTAATACTGATTATTTTCCCCCTGTAAATCTTTTATGTGGCTGAACACGAAGATTGCAAATGTTGATTTCTCTACAGTACATTCTTCATCCTAACATGCTTCTGTTTACCATTAATATTAACTTGCAACCATCCCAAAATTAAATTGGTCAAATGAGAATTGATGCAGATTTGTATTTTATCACTTTCTCCAGGCGAGGGCTTCACTATCTTTATTCATTTCTATTTATTTTTTTCATAAATGTCACACTAAGAACAGTCTAAGACAAAGGATGAAAGCCAGCCTAATCAAATTTCCTCCTATGTACCAAAATCAACCAAAGAGAAAGTAGAATGAATTTTAAGCATAAATGATGGAACACGGTGTATTAGGAACTTCATAGATAGGGATGTGCAGTCAGGGGAGGCAGGGGAAGCCACCACTGTCATCATGAGAAGAAAAAAAATGTAAAAGGAAAAGGGCTAAGGTAGTTGCTGACAGAGTCACAGTGGATAACTCTGCTTAGTGCTTAACTGCAGGGGGAGGCGAGAGAACTACGGGCCACCTTTACTCTAGCTTTATGATCACTTGAGCAGAGTTAAGCAAGGGTTAAAAGGTGAAAAATTCCTTATGCAAAGGAGGCACGTGTTATCTCGCCTCCTGTAGAGGGCATTTTTAGAGGCTTTTTAGAGTTCTCTGGGAGCAACTATCTCAGTCTGACACAGAGCTCTTGCCTTTCTCCTTTCACATTTTTTTCCTTTTCATGAGGGCAGGCAAGAGCAGAGTTGAAATCCTCTCTGAAACAGCTGGAAAAGGTGCATGTGCGGGGAGGGGGGAAGAATTCAAAAAGTTTGATTGCATGCAGAGCCACGTTGCCTTTTCAAACACACACACACACACACACACACAGCTGCATAAAAGTATCTAACCCCAGCTTCACTAATTACAAGTTTAAAAAGGCAATGTGGCTCCACCTGCAATCAAAGGCTGGGATCAGAAGGCAGCAGGGGAAGGGGGGGTATGGCAGAGGAGCTGCTTTCAAGACATTGGAAAATACATCCAATCCAACTTCTGTGTTTGTGTTTGAGAGTGAGTGAGTGAGAGAGGGATCCAACTTCTCTGTGTACGTGTGTCTGTTTGAGAGAGGGGGGAGGGAGGGAGAGAGGGAGGAAGGAGGGGGATGGAGAAGAAAAAGAATGAAGGAAAACTTATTTCGCAAAGGAGAAAAAATGCTGTCGCTTTAAATCGGAACTGAGCATGCCTGGCTGTGGAATTCTGGGAGTTGAAGTCCACAAGTCTAAAAAAATTGCTGCCTCAGCAGCCATAAATCTCACCACACGTCACTGGGTACAGACCATTTGTCTATTTTTTAATCTTTGTTTCTTGTCATTTTGCCTAACAATAGGACCAAGTCCTAGTTACATGTAAGCATCCATTCAAGCCAACTGGGATGATACTATCTTTCTATGAAGCCAAAGGATTATCTTCATTTATCTATGTTCTGCAGTTTTGCCTTCTTGCCCAAATAAAATATTCAACTGGTTAAATGATCAATACATAGAGGAAGCCAAGTGTGTGGAGATAATGGACAGAGAAAGTTCCATAACTGAATGATGATACTGGCCAAAGTGTTTATTTAGGCAAACTAACTCATTAAAGGGAATAATAAAATGTTACTAAATATGCTGCATCTGTTCAAATCCTAGGTAGTTTTTAAAAAGTTCAAAATTTCTCCCTTACTTCTGCTGACTTTTCCCATTATAATTGAACTGGTATGCTTCATTCAATAGCAACTGAGTGTGTTTTGGGCCCAATAGCCTTTAAAGGACAATTCCAAAAAAATATTGAAAGTATAATAATTTACCTAGAGCTGATACTTCTCTCCTAGACACATATCATTCCTATTCAGTACATAAAACATCCAGAGACAATTAACATATCAATATATGCAAACATATTTAGGTGCAGCACTCATGCCTCCTCATTTGTCTTTCTTTTATTTGAATGTCAGACATTTAATATCTGTACTAGCACAGTGAAATGGCTGAGTACCATATCACATTGTAATATGAACTCTCATCAGATAATCTAGTCTCTAAAATTGATCTAGTGGTTAAAGCACCAGCTAGAAGTCAGGAGACTGTGACATGAAAACATGAAAATCAGTCAGGTGACTTAGGGCCTGTCACTCTCGCAGACAAACCCATCTAATAGGGTTATTGTTATGGGTGAAATAGAAGGGGGGGAAGGAGTGTTAATAATTTTGTGACCTTGAGTTATTTATAAAAATAACAAAGGTGAAACAACAAACTAATAATAATTAATAAAAGAAATACAGGGGAAGCACTAGTCAACTACTTTGTAAATTTGCTATAAGGCTTACATAAATAGGAACATCTATGTGAAGTTCTTTGACCAATGAAGAGATAATTATTTGTACGGAGATAAGGAATTGCACATTTCACTTCAAAGAAATGTGTGATTTTCCACCACAACAGCTGTATTTCTGCATACAGAATGAACATGCATTGTTAATCATGCTTAACTCTTATCATTCCTATAGAATATGAAAAACTGCTCCAAAAGGAAAAGAGCAAATCTGTCTATTTTGGCTTTGTTCTATTTTCTTTGGCCAACTACAAGTTTTGGGGCCATTTTTCTGTATCAGTTTATTCAATTTACATTACATGCTAGTGTACTTTAATTGCATTTTTTTTTAACTTGGACCAGGGAAAATCAGCCAGTTGTCCTATTCTAGTTCAATTTACTATGAGGAAAAACATGAGGAATCATATCGGTTGAGCAAAGGCAAAGTATAAATATCATGATAAATACATTTGATCTATACAATTTTTGTTAGGAACTTTCATGTACCATTTTCTTTAGATAGGTATGTTAAAGTCAAAGGAGAGAATGTGGAAAGACAGGATGAAGAATTTCAATGTGCAAACATTGAAAGTGAAGGGAAAAAATGGATACTGGTGAGGCGGGGAAAAATCCCTAAAAGGAAAAGGCAGGGGATGGTATACACACCCACAAAGGAATCAGCCACTGCGACTTGCCTTCCCTATATTGATGGGAAGGGCAGGAATCATGGGAACAACCAATCAGGTTCTGTTCTGTGATCCAGACAGAACACAAAATTGTCCCAAGCTCATTGCCAATCCGATGCAATTTGGTTGGAATTTAAGTCAGCTTCAGCAACAATGAGGAGCAGCATAGGAGATCAACCTACAGTACATAATGGCTCTTAGTCTGGGTTTTGGTGTGTTGGGATTTATTTTCTATTTTGAAAATGCAATCTAAATACATCTTTGGATATGCTTATAAAATTAATAGAAATGAGTGCATTTGGCGATAATCTTAAACTATTCCCATCAGAACAAGGGAATTAGTCCTCCTTCTGATTACCAAGCAGCTAGTTATAGTAGTACATAATTTACATTACATGCTAGTGTACTTTAATTACATTTTTTTTTTTACTTGGACCAGGGAAAATCAGATTAAAATCTCCACTGAATGATTTTTCAGTCAGTTGTCCTATTCCAGTTCAATTTACTATGAGGAAAAATATGAGGAATCATATCGGTTGAGCAAAGGAGCCGAGGTGGCACAGTAGTTAAATGCAGCACTGTAGGCTACTTCAGCTGAGTGCAGTTCTGCAGTTAGGCTATTCAAATCTCACCGGCTCAGGGTTGACTCAGCCTTCCATCCTTCCAAGGTGGGTAAAATGAGGACCCGGATTGTTGTTGGAGGTAATATGCTGACTCTGAAAACCACTTAGAGAGGGCTGAAAGCCCTATGAAACGGTATATAAGTCTAACTGCTATTGCTATAATGTGGGTTTATCAGCCTTTGCACCAGACAGTGTTAAGAGTTTGATTTGTTTTATTTGCAGGATTTCCTACTAAAAGAGGTATTACTATGGAGTTGACTTGATTCTTTTTTACCATCTCAAATATTTCTTTTCCAAATGATTGATGGCTGTTATTCTTGTTGATTCACAAATAATCCCCTGCCTGAGTTAGGTTTAATTTTATTGCCAGGATGTCTTCTCTCTCCTTCGCACCCCCACCATATTCAACTAGATAAAGACAGAAAAGAAAATGTTTTTGATGAAATTTCCCAAAGTTGGTGAGAAATGTGTGGAGGGATGAAACTTGGAACTTGAGGATTCTGGTGCCCTCTAGTGTATTAGTGATCTTATGTTATTTTCCAAATCAGTTCTTTGGGCATATAAATGTTAGAAAAACTCCATATTTGTTCTTTATTTGGGCCCTTGCTGATCATTATATGATGTACCTGACACAAATCTACAAGTTTATTACAACTTCCTAAGCTTGGTGAATACCATTCTAGTCAGGTATTGGTATGTTGAAATCATTATTCTGCTAATGTTATTAATAGAGGGGAAAACATTTTCCTTTGAAAACTATCATTCTGCTGTTACAAACCACATAAAGCTTGATGGAGATGACAGGCTCAGTTTGGTAGGGGAGGAGAGTAAAGAACAAGATCTGGGTTTAATGGAATATACAGTATGCAGCTCTTAAATGGGTGTTTCTCATCAAAATATTTGATATGTTTAGTCTAGTATGCTGGATTTTGTCAGAAGGATTTTGGACTCTTACTAATGCTGAACTAAGAGCCAAGGTGGCGCAGTGGTTAAATGCAGCACTGCAGGCTGACTGCTAGATCAGCAGTTCAGTGGTTCAAATCTCACCGGCTCAGGGTTGACTCAGCCTTCCATCCTTCCGAGGTGGGTAAAATGAGGACCCGGATTGTTGTTGGGGGCAATATGCTGACTCTGTAAACCGCTTAGAGAGGGCTGAAAGCCCTATGAAGCGGTATATAAGTCTACTGTTATTATTATTGCTGTTAAACTACTCTGGGGGTGATTAACCAGTGGATTTAACTTTGGTTTGAAGTCCCAAAGTCCTTCTTCCAAACAGCTCCTCAGTTACAATTTCAGCATATCTGGAAACCATATTGGATTTTATCTAATCATATTCAAACCTATTTTAAAATGAATAAAAATAAATTTGCCCAGATTTTTTGGGGTGTGTGTGTGTTAAACAAGTACCATGGTCACAACATTGTCAATCAAAGTGAACTTAGATATAAATTTGGGCGGTATGAATAATACGGCAATATAGAATTCTTCTGCATCAAACTTCCTCTGGCCTTCAAAAGGCACAATAACTGTTTAAATTATTTATTTTTATATGAATTGTCTTGT
Organism: Thamnophis elegans; assembly: GCF_009769535.1. Lineage (NCBI taxonomy): Eukaryota > Metazoa > Chordata > Lepidosauria > Squamata > Natricidae > Thamnophis > Thamnophis elegans. The sequence continues at coordinate 41,555,677 of NC_045547.1, read as the reverse complement.
GAGATTTTGATATTATCACACAAATACTCATAAGATTTCAGTACCCTTAGGATTATGCTGACATCTAACATGAATTGTCACAAGAATGTAAGGTCTTGGAAACTCTCAGAATAAGATTGCCAAACTTTGAACTATTTGGTGTAAATGTGGGACAAATTTACCTGGAGACAGGAATGAAAGGATTGTCACCCTCAGTTTTCTAAGGGAGTGCATACAGAGCTACCGAAAGTACTTGACGTATTGGAGGAGGGAGCATTGTGCTAGTAATAAGATAGGGAAACAAATTGATATTTAGACCTATATTCTTAACAAAAACAATGAACACTTAATTTCATTTGATATTAATATTCTACTGCTGATTACAAGTGCCTTTTTCCCTCCAAAAGGTAACTATATAGTTTAAAGAGTTTTCAGGATGAGATGAGCTTAGTAACAAGATAACGATGAAAGAAACAATCTATTAAATCATTTGCTATCATAGTTGGCTGTACAAGGCTGCAGTTATATTCAGAACAATTTATTCAACTTATTTATACTTAAGACCTTAAAGACATTTAGAAGGTGTAGAACATGAAAATAGCTGTTTTATTAAAACCTTTCCCCGATATAATATATTCAAGGACTTAAAAGCTGCAGAGGTATTGAGAACCGGGAGAGAGGGGATGGCTGACATATAAAAGCCCAGAAGTGAATGAGAATCTCCCAAGTTTCCAAATGCTTTTTTTTTCAACTAAAGAGGAGGAGGAGGAGGCTTTGAAGATCACAGTAGAATTACATTATCCCGCTTTCTTTTCTACCATCTACCATCTCCTTTTCCAAAGGAAATGGCCAACACATAAATCAAATAAATTGTTCTGCTTGAAGCAAGAGCTAAGACATTTGTCCTAAAGTCGGATTCAACCCTTTCTCAACATAATGTATTAATGTAGAGAAAATTCTACATGAATCTTTTTCTGATATTTTGAACTAGGCTGGAGGCTGCATCAAGGAGATGATATGAATTTCCAGGCTGCTTTGAAATTAAAGACTTAAAAATCTTTATTATTAAAGCAGCCCTGATATATATATCATTCCCTTGATGCAGCCTCCATCCAATAGTATATTTGATTTAACTATGAGGCTTCTGTACTCTTCCTCTACCATTATCCCTTGCCAATACTTTGGGGGGAAACAGTTCCCCCCCTCCATGTAAATCAGTCCATTTCCAGGATCCTTAAAACGTCTAGATATCTGCAAATGCTTCTTATTTCTTAGAGGACAGTTCTTCTGTTAAGTAAGATAAGTTTCTTGCTTTATGGGTTTGCAAATCATTAGCTTAGAATCTAAATTTTAAAAGTTGACTGCTCTGCTAATAAACAATAAAATGTTCAATTGCTCTCAATTCTCCCTGGAGATGAGAGCAAATAAAGTAAAAGAAAATCAACAATGTCAACAATCATATAGAGAGCAAAATCCTAAAACTCACTTTTTAGATACTTCATAAGGGACTGGCAGGGAACTGATGTTAACACCTCCTAACTCAGATCAGATTGCTTCTACCCAAAACTTAACAAATACATCTAAATGGTGACCCCACTTTGTCTTTGACCCTTAATAACTTGGGTCCAGTTTATAATTGCCAAGGTGGCTATGAACTCTTGAACCAGAGGTGGGCTTCTACCAGTTTGCACCAGTTCAGGCGAACCAGTAATGGTAATCTTGCCTGCATCACAGAACCAGCAGTAACCCAGGCTGGCCATACCCTCGAACTGGTTCTCCAGTCTCTTCTGCCATTGCTGCATTTTTCTGCACATGTGCAGAACAATTTATAGTCAACTGCACATGTGCGAGCAACGTGTGGCCAGCAAAGCGGCGCACACAGAGTACTGGTACCAACCGATACAGGAACCCACCCCTGTCTTGAACCATGTCTGACTATAGGCCCAGAGAATGTAGATTAAATTCCTGATAATCATCAGTCTAGGGAACTCCATCATCAAGTTGGCCACAGAATCAAAGAACTGAGGCAGGGAAATCTGTGGATGTGGCTTGATTTTTAGTTTTCTTCTGACTGTGTCTATGTACTTAATGAATTTGCTTCTAACATTTGGTTTTAACATTACCAAATTTAGGTAGCACACATGGTGAAAAAGTGTTTCTGCAGAAATTCAATTAACTAACAAAGAAAGAAGGTTAGGTTAGAATTGGGGTATTTTTCACTGGATTTTCCACCGGTGTATTCTTTTGTTATGGCATGTCTCAAAAATGAATCTCAGGCCTAAAAGACTTAGGTTAATGGGATTATTGAGCTATTTTCTTTGTGGTATTATCCTTTTTCATGAATATTAGGCTTATGGAATTTGTCGCGTTAGATATTTCCTTCCACGGGATAATTTACCTGTGGAAGAACCAGAACTTTGCAGTTCAATTGCTTGAACCTAATTAATACCTTGAATTCAAAAATATTGTTCTACATGTTTACAGAATGTGCAGACACTAGAATTTATTTGTAAACCTGTAATGAAACATTCTTAGTTCAAAAATGACCATTTACGAACAGTATATACCTTACACAATATACCTTATAAGTCAGCACAGATCAATCATGAATAAAAGGCTTCCATTAAAATGTGAAAACTAAAAACAGCAAATTTAATTAGCCAACACTATGAGAGAACATGGTGAGTTTAATTGACCATTAATATGGTAGAACAAAAACCAGAACAATAGGGTTACCTTAGTATCATAAATAAAATGCTTTTCTTTTTCTTCTACCAGTTCTCAGTTTGATGGGAAAGGTCCTTCTTTTGACATTTTGCGCAGAGGAGGGCAGGCCTGAAGTTGTTTTGAGGAAAAAATAGAGGTCTTGAGCAAATGTGAATAAAAGGAAGCTATTGAATATATGGAAATATGAAATTCTATGCAATAGAAATAACAGCATCGTCAGAAGCCCCTCCAGAAATAAAGTAGTCTCAAAAATACCATCAAGAAAAACTCAAAAGACATTTGGATGTCTGAAAATAAGGAAGGAAAAACAGAGGACATTTTGTCTGCTTGCTTTGTGGAGAAAGGAAATGTTTTTTAAAAAAAATATTGAAAGGCAAGTTTTGACAGTGCAATGACGTTCTTCCGTTGATTATTTTTATTTATTTATTACATTTTTAAATTATTATTTTATTTTTATTTTATTACTTATCAGTAACTCAAAGTTATGACTATACATAATGATCCTTCTTCTTCCCATTTTCCCTGCAAAAATGTGAGATGGTCGGCTGAGCAAGAGTCACCCAGCTGGCTTTCATGGATAAAGTGGGATTTTAACTTGCAATCTCCAGGTTTTTAGGCTAGTGCGTTAACCACTACACCACACTGACTTCTCTAATGTTGTTAAAGTGGAAGACCATGACAAATAGGGGCAAAGAAGGGGGAAAGTACCACTCTGTTGCTAGCAGGTATGAAAACTGGTGTGGAGTCACACCAGAGTGCTCTGCCCAGAATATGTGTAACTCCTGGTATTTCCAGGATAATTCTGTGTGCCATGAACAGATTCTCCCTAATAATGCAGAAACGTATTTATTTTATATGTATTTCTTGATTTTTGTGAGGTTTGTGATGATATTACTATCCATCTTTGCAAAAATTACCCTCTGTATATACTTCTGGAATCGTGAATCTTTAATGGAATCAACAAGGACCAGGGACCAGTTAATATCATGAAATTAAAACTCTGGAAATTTTATGAATTTTCAATTACAAAACAAAATATGTATCAAATTATTATTAAATTTCACTTCTTGAAAGCTGTTGCTATTATAATTATTGATACAAATTGTTTTTATGGCCTTTAGAACCGGTTTATAATGAATTCATTCATCTCATATGCAGAAAATTTACAACTTCTATTCATAAGGATGCTTTTTTTCCCCACCCTTTCCTCTTACCCAGCCATCAGTTGATAGGTGATAGTCTGATAGATCTAGAATTAAGGATGGACTCCACAAGAGATAAAGTAGTAGAAAATGTATGGCTAAAAATTGAAGCACACGCATTTTTTGACAAACAGAAAAAGTATTAGTTTAGGTATTCTTACCTGAAGTAGCAAGCTATTGCAACCCCATAGAAATGAGGTAGAAACATTTCCAATTTTTGAAAACATTTTCAAACAGAGTAGAACTGTTCTATTCTGGAAAATATTATTTTTGTTGATTCCATTAAAGATTCACGATTCCAGAAGTATATACAGAGGGTAATTTGGGCAAAGATGGATAGTAATACCATTACAAACTTCACAAAAATCAAGAAATACATATAAAATCAATACATTTCTGCATTATTCTGTACAGTTTGCCAAATGTTTTACAGTTGGGATAATATGAACTGAGGAAATGTGGTTTAGGTTAATTACAGGTGTTAATTCATTATAGCAGATCTCTTTTCCTAAAGGAAAAAAATATAATAATTTCAATTTTTATGAAAGTTTGATCCTGCCAAAATCTTTTCAGCACTTCAGCTAATTCATTAATTCATATAAAACATATTTTGGCTGTACTCTAGCTATTTTGTGTGGGAAAAGTACTTACACGTTCATTATATGATGAACATTAGCTCTATGTGAATCAGGTCTACTTTAATTTGCGTAATTTATTCAATTCAGTTTGTTGAATATCAGATTCAAATTGCAGTTTAGTTTAGAGAATCAATCCAATTCAGTACAAATATTCTGATCAGTTTCAGTCAAATTATCTGAACTGGGGTAATTCACTTCATTAAGATTAATTCAGTTGCAAGAAATGAGAAGCATATATGTACCACTAAGGAATATGATCAATAGTAGCTAGAAATTTGGGTTTTATTTATATTTTGCTGCCTGCTGCCTTACAGAACTTCCCTAATTCAGATCACGACATGTTATTACAGCCACACATTGCCTTCATGAATTATACATCTTCTCATTATTTCCAACAGCAAAACAAAAGAAATAAGCTGTATAAGCTTGCTGGTCCATAAACTACTGAAGAACCCTTCATCATGTAGAGCCTGATGAAGATCCTATCTAGATACAACATCAGAAATAAAAACAAAATTAAACACAATTCAAAGCATCTCTCTATCTAGTTTCTGCCTGAATACCTCAAATGAAAATAAGTCTACTGCCTTTCTGGCATCATTGCTGGAATATTTTTCTTTCTTCTTTTTTTGAAGATTTTTTTTTTAAATGAACCAGAGGTGGGTTCCTACCAGTTCGCACCTATTCGGTAGAACCGGTTCGTCAAATCTACCGAACAGGTTAGAAGAGGTTCCACCAGTGGATGCAGAAAGCAGGCCACACCTACAGAAGAGGTTCCAAATTTTTTTGAAACCCACCACTGACAGACAAAAACAAAAAACACAAAACCATCTTCCATTACAAATTGTAGAAAGTGTGACAGTTGGTTACAAAATCTTCTGTATGTACCTTCCACAGTCATCACCTATAATTCATATTGAATCACATATTTTTAAATCAAGTATGCAGTATTTATATACATTTCTTTCATCATACCTTAGCCTTCATTTGACTGTAATTGTTTTTACATCCTTTTATATGAAATATTCCAATTTAGAGCAAAACCACATAATGGCATTCCATTAACTCCTCCCAACATCCTACAATAAAATTGCATCTTTATAACATGTTCTAAATAAAAAATTGATTATGTTTAATTTCTAAACTTCCTTTCATAGTCTCCATTTGCAATTTAAATAGAATTTCCTCTTAACAAACCAATACATTTATGCATTATTATCATTATCAATCATTTATTTAACTATAACCATTATCACTTCATTTTATGCATAATACTCTAAATTTAACTAAATTTTACTTAATTTTTATTATCAGCTTTCATTACATCGACCTGTGGCTTTCCAGTAATAGTGCAGTCTTATGTCTCTTGCTATTTATAGCATTAGCATTTTGATTAATTTCTTGGTTAGTCTTATATAGACTTCTCTTCGCAAGTTATTGTTCATTTCATTTCTTATGTAAACTCGAAACCCTCCATTTGCTTCTTCAATCAGCTTATCTTTAGTTATCACTCGTGCTTCTGATAAAGTTTCTCTTCTTACTTCCATCAATTTTTCTCTCTTTTTCTTCTTCTGTACTTTGAAGTCTGGGATAGAGCTCCAGTCCATCTATCTCCCCTTTCCATATTCCACTCTTTTCATTTCCAGCCAGGATCAGTTTATTATCAATATCAACAGTTTTCTTGTTTCTTGTTTTTCCTTCAATTTTTAGAACTCTGTCCTCCACTTTTTCCATTTGATAAACATCCTCAATTTTTCCATCAAATTTTACTGTGCTGCGTTCTATATTCTCCAATCTCTTCTCAATTTTTTCTGTTACTGCTAAGATCTTTTGAATTCCAAACATAATCATTTGCAATGTTAAGGTTTCTTTTTCTTGTTGCACAGTTTTCCAATTTGTAAACACTGACACTATAATGTTCGAAGCTTTTTGTTAGATTTGAAGCAAGTTCATTTATAATCTTGCAAAGTCAAGGTCTCTCCTCTCTTCACTCCAGCTACTGAAAAAGCTCCTGAAGAGCACCTATATAAACAACCCGTGTTCTTCCCGCTGTCACTCACAGTAAACAAGCTGAGAGTCCTTGAAGTGTAAAACAAATGATCAAAGGGAAGAAAAAAAAAACAATATTTCCAGCCTCCAGTCTCCAAGTGGCAGTGTTACTTCCTTTCCTTCTATTGTCACAGACCTCTTTGCATTCCTTTTAATATCTTCTTTATAATCCAAACTTACAGAGAAAAGAAAAAAAACTAACTTCTTAAATGGAGAAAAAAACCATCCAGTCCAGCATTGTGAAAATAAAGGAAAAAATTCTTAATCCATTGGTATATAAAAAGAAATAAAAGTAGAAGAAGAAAAACTAATCCATTCAGTTTAAAAAATAAGAAACATTTGCAAAAGATCTATGAAAAAAGATTTTAAAAAACAAGGATAACACACTGTCTAACCTAGCTTAATTTCACCGCTTACTTTGTTCTGTTTTCAAATTTAATTTAACTTTGATTTTTTGGTGTAGTCTCTTGTCTAATAATAACATTTTCTCACCAAATGGCACACTTTCTCTTTCGCTTTCCTCCCATTCCGGAGCTGTCCCAACTTCACCAGCTTCAGTGGCTGAGCTTCTATCGCCAGAAAGAAGAGGTTCTCCTGTATCAATCAGGGACTTTGCGATGTCCCTGAAATCAGCAGGATGTACACTTCCCTGTCACCATCTTTGCAGGACAGTTTAGGTCCTAGAGGACCGTCCAGTGACAAAAGTATCAACTGCGATCCTGGAGCTCCAAGATCACACGTCGTGTCATCATGATGCTAGCTCCTCCTCTCACTTCTTGTCTTGTTCTTAAATGCATTATTGTATCCTGCATTCCAGGACAATAGAAAACTGTTATTGTCAGTCTTCTGTTTCAGATATTTGAATGGTGCTATCATCCCTGTTCTAGATCTTTTGTTCTCAAGATTACTTTAGTCTCTTCTTATGTTACTTTCAGCTCATTTTTCTAATCTATGAAAATTATTTTGAATGTCATTGCAATCTCCTAGAATTCTTATCTATTTCATATAATTTTGTGTCACTTCCAAATATAAGAAGCATTTCTTTCAGTACTTATTCTAAGTCATTAATACAAATATTGAAACAAGGATTCAAGGCCAAACATGATGGCAGCTCACTTAATCGCTCTATCCAATTTTTATGGAATCATTGGTTAGGATTGTTTGAGTATGAATTTTGAAGCAGCTTTGTATTTACGTGTTATGCAATTCAGCCCATATTAAGCTAGTTTCCTATCCATGGAGTACTTTGTTAAATACTTTGATGAAATCAAGATATGTTATGTCTGTGGCATTCTTAAAATCTATTACTTAAAATAAAAAGATAAGCTGCCAAAACGTATTTCTGACACATCTATGCTGATTTATGTGTTAAATCTACATTTGACACAATAGATCAAATAGAATTAGTTCAGCAATAATTTAAGGTCCATTTATTTTAGTGGATCTAGTAATTCTGGTTTTTCTCATATAAAATAATGGGACTTATTCTTTTCCAATGTTTTCATTGATATTGATCAGAACTTGGATGAAACATGGACAAACCTCTAAATTGCATGCACACGCATTGCTTCTAGTAACTCAGATCTCTAAAATCTGGCCAGACATATCGTACCCTTTTGCCAATCATTTGAGTTCATCGCTATTTATATATGCTGGATGATTGTGAACTGTTCTGATACTATGTTAATGGAGAAGACAGGATTCTGAACAGGTGGTTTTTAGTTAAACAAAAATCTTTTCCAGATAAACAGTTGCAAACCAAAATTAAATTGAAATCACACCTTCAAGAAAATGCCTTGACACTACAATGACATTACAGACACAATTATAATAACTTTTGTTATGAAACCCTGTTATGTGGATTTTGTTAAAACTTCCATTAGTAACCTCAACAACTCACATAAATACTTGTTTATTGGAACACAAATGCATTAACAATCTACTTAGTATAGTATTTGTAACATGATAAACAATGTGACCTTTTTTAAGTCAGTTTGTTCCACAAAATTGGCTTCTATATTCAACATATTGGCATGTTGTCAGCATCTGCACAAAACAATTGGCACATTACAGAAATATATTTCTCACATTTTATGACATTCTTTTGCAGCATATTCAGCTATATTGAACTAAACTAAAGTTGTATTTATAGTGTGCCAGACTGATAGTAAAGACATTAATTTTGTTGTTGTTCAGTCTCTATGTTGTGTCTGAGTCTTCAGGACCCCAACGCTAGCCCCTGCCCCCTGACCTCCACTGTCTCCTGGAGTTTGCACAAATTCAAGTTCATTTCAGCAATGACACTATCTAACCATCTCATCCTCTTCCATCTCCTCCTGTTGCCTTTAATCTTTCCCAATGTCATGGTCTTTTCCAATGAGTCCCTTTTTTTCATTTGATGGCAAAGTATTTGAGCTTCAGCTTCAGAATCTGTCCTTCCAAAGAACAGTCAGGATTGATTTCATTGACTGATGTGATCTCCTTGCAGTCCAAGGGACCCTCAAGAGTCTTGTCCAGAACCACAATTTGAAAGCATCAGTTCTTTGACACTCAGTCTTCCTCATAGTCCAACTCTCATAACCATTCACTACTATGAGTAAAACTTTAGCGTTAACTATACATACCATTATCAACAAGTTGATGTTTCTGCTTTTTAATATACTGCATAGGCTCCCACTTATATGCTGATATTACCCACAACAATCTGGGTCCACATTTTATTGACCTCAGAAGGATGGAAAGCTGAGTCAATCTTGAGTCTCATCAGGAGACTCTAGGCCATAGGCAGAGTTTGCCTGCAATACTGCATTCTAACCACTTTAAAAAGTGGGACTTTAGAAAGGGGACTTTAAAAAATTGTTTGTGGATGTTTGTCTTCCTCCTTCCTTGGTCCAGATGGTACTTGTAGAAGACAATCAAAACTGAAAATGGCAATGCCTTGAGAAGATTAAGGATTCAAAATGACATCATGAATGCCAAACGTTCCAAGTCATTCCATTGACAAAAAAAAATTGTCACATAGATTCAGACAAGCTGAGTGCTGCCATAGGTTAGCTTTCTCAGTGGTCTAAGCAGTTGTCAAAATGAGTGAGTCATACTGGATAGTAGTAAACATTGATGGAGAGACAGTTTTAAAGCCGCAATTGATCCATACATTAACATAAAGCCAAACCACATTTTAATTCAGTGGAGTTTAAATAAATTTCATTCCTTAGCTCTTCATTTCCAACATGACCCTGTGCTTGTATTGAAAGATAAAATCCTATTGGCATCAGTAGATGACTTAAACTGAATTGGGAAATGATATTCCTTTGCATTTCTAATTTATCTAAATGTATTTCACAAACAGTTACACAATGCCAATTGGCTGATAATCATCACATTTACCTGACTGCTAGGCAAAGTTAGATCAATCATTCTTCCCTCTGAGATTTGTCAGAAAGTTGGAAGTGGGAATCATACATACTTCTTGAGCTCTTTGGAGAAAAGAAGATAGAGTTGAATCTTATCATTTAAGTGCAGAATGATTTTCCTCAAAACATGAATGTAAAAGGTCACAAGTTAGATATGGTTTCTGTACATGTTGGTATATTCAGTAATGAAAAATAAAACTGTTATCACCAAATACAGTAATCCAGATGTTGAGGCAAGGAGCAGAAATCTATCACATTTTGTTGAAAATAGGATCTGCAGTCTAATTGAAATTCTATCTTGCAAATGACATTTGTCATATATGACTTTTAAACTCAACTTGTCATCTTGGCCCGGGAAACAAGAAATGGGACCTGATCATAGCAGAAAAACTGTATCCTAATTATTCTACAATTAGAGCTCCCTCGAATAGTCTGCAAAGAGTCTTCCTCACTCCATAGGCCAATAAGTGACATTTCTTGATTGCCTGGGGCTGTGTTTTTCAATCTTAGCAACTTGAAGATGCATAGACTTCAATTGCCACAATTTCCCAGCTAACATAGCTGACTGGGGAATTCTAGGAGTGGAAGGCCATACATCTTCAAGCTATTAAGGCTGAGAAACACTTGTCTGAGGTTTTCTCTGAGTCACTTACAGATTTTTGAACAGGATAACTGCTGGTTCATTTTCTTAACCTCAAAAGGAGGATCAGTAAGGGCTGCTCTGAATTATTCCAATTTTGCTTAGTCTGTCATGTGTCAGCATTGACCTTCTTTAAACAGTTATAATAATGAATATCATTAAAACAGGCTGAATTCAATTTATAATATAATCCTTGTCCAATTGGAGATGGCAGGTATAATTAAAGTCAAATTACTGTGGTCCAGTAATAATTATCATGTATTATTATGTACATCTCATGTTGACCAAGAGTGTTCTCTGAAGACCTAATACACCTAATGATAAAACTATGTCATTCTTCAGAAGATCATGTTATTTCTTTCTATGAACTCTGGAGCTTCACTTCAAAACCCACTAGAATTAAAACAAGAGACTCAGCTGTTTTAATCCCACTTCTAGCTTCTTTCAAGTCATCAAGGATCCTTCAAATTGTTTAACTTCCCCATTCTCCTATTATCCAATTATCAGTTTACAACAGCAATCTGTCTGATATCATAGGTTCTAAATATGCTAAAGAAATAGAACCAAATGAAAAGAATACTGCAATTGAACTTTTGTATTGAACAATGTGCTTCAGTTTTGGTGTTCCATTTCAATTTTACATTAAAATAAATATAGGCTATCAATGTCATACCAGACCATTTTTGTGATTCTCAGAGGCCGTAATAGAAAAGTGGCAATTTGAATTCATAATTTTTATCTCCCCCTAATTAATAAACTAAGGCTATGCTAAGCCTTTGGAAAAAAGAAAATCATCACTACCGAATCTGGTGATATATCTCTGTCAAATATCTAAGCGCCTTGGGGGCTTAAAATGGTAAATGCAGAAAACGCCCTCCCTAATCAAAAATGTTTTTCATTGAAGCTCTTTATTCAAAAGCATCTCTTGACGGCATATGACTCCTATTTTGGGGGGAGAAAATATCTATTTAAAACTGTGACATTTTAATGGTGGGCAATAATAATGCTTAAAAGAAAATGCAGAAAAAGTTTGGTATACTTTCCTGGGTTCTTGTATTATTAGAAGTTGATTCTGTTCTAGAGCTACCACAAAACAACAGGCAAGAACAGGCAAGGCCAGACAAAGGTGGTTTTATCCTTCCCAGTATTTCAGCAATTTAAAAATGAACACATACCATCTTTTCAAATAATATTGATTTTTTTTTTCAAAAGATGGGGTGATAGAAGGCTGGAAAATTGAAGCATATATCACACAGGTTTGTCAATCACACTTCACCAGTAGTATTGGAAGGCAATATCGTTATTTCAATCAGTCTAGGACAGGCTGGTAGACAGAACTCATTACTGTGCAAATAAGTCTGCCAGCTGATTTGTTTCTTTCCATGCTTGGAGAACTCAGACGGTTAAATGAATCGGAGAGGATAATGGTCTAGCTGGAAAAGGAAGGAAGGAAGGAAGGAAGGAAGGAAGGAAGGAAGGAAATTGCATCTTTAGAATAAAGTGGTGAATAAAGAGGATCAATCACCTTTCTTCATTTTTTTTGTGTAAAGCACAAGGAAAATTGTCATAGTCCTGACTAATACCACAGATCTGACAAATGAAGGAACTGCTGTTATAAAAATTTCACTGCTGAGACTGCAGTGTAGTAATGTATAACTCTGGGATTGGGAAGGAGGAACAAGAAAATATACCACATGACTATTTTGCATTTGGTAAACAGTTTGAAACTATTGTTCATACTGCCATAACAGAAAGGGAAACATTGGAAATAAATTTAAAATTATTATTATTATATACTTTATTCATTAAACATGAAACTCAGTCAACTGAACATTCAAGAATGCATCACAAATACCATTGACTGGTGCTAATGGTTGATACGGGTTCCTGCCAGCGTCCTAGGTATCAACCAAGTACCTTCTTAAGAGGTACGATATTCTGAGTAGCACAGTTTTTTGCAGTTTCGTTTGTGTTATTGCAGAAAGCTGCAATTTCTTGATGTATTTTATAAAGTTCTTGGACATGGTACCAAGTGCCCCGATGACAATGGGAATCACTGTTACATGTTTTATCCATAATCAGGTAGTTTCGATGGCCAGGTCATGATTTTTTCCAGTTCTTTTTCTTTAACTCTGGCATCTCCTGGTACATCATCATCATCATCATCATCATCATCATCATCATCATCATCATCATCATCATCATTTTTATTTGTATTTTATTTTTATTACATTGAAAAAGGTGGGAATGGCATTATACCTATAGTTATTTAGTTCACCACTATTAATTTATCATAATATTAGAATAAAATGTGTATGTGTATCAGTTCAGAGTCTTACTTGCTACTATTCTGTTAAAATAGTATAATAATAGAGATGTAGGAAGAACATTAATTAATTAGAAGTGTGTATGCATAAACATTGCAGTTAAGTGAGCTTTCACAATGTAGCCATTACCACTTCCAAAATAAACTGGTCATTGATGTTCACTTCCTTAAAGAATAAGCATATCAGAACTTAATATTCACTGGCATATGTAACTCTGTTATGGGTCTCCATGAAATAAGTAAATAAATATAAAATAATATTTTTAAACATAGACAAAACACATTTTGTGGCATATTTTAGTTTATCTGAATATTAATGTGGAAATCAGAGAAGAGCCATATGAGGGGGAACTTTGCAAGTAGCACAGGCTATAACTCATTGAATTGCCCGTGGTAGTAGTAACAAGAAGTTCTAACATTTGTAGGCTCAGAGGATCCCAGCAATAATGCAGCCCAGGATAATAAAAAACAATAATTGCTTGGACTAGGTAGAAATAAGAGAATTACAGCAGAATTGGATAAATAATTTATTTGAGCCATTAAAAATCAGAATAGTAATGAAGCAAATAGTTTTGTTAGTCTGCTAGATAATTGCATTGGTCATTCTTGATGGTGGGAATCTATTCTTCTTATACTTCTCAATCACTTCTTATTCTATCAACCATGATAACTTTCTGGCAGCTGGAGGTATTCATCAGTCTTTTAAAGTAGGTATAATCAGATACCATAAACTCTGTGTTAAAGAGCATAGTAACAGAACATTGAAAACAGGGCAATCTTGAATTTTGTTCTTATTCACTCATCCCTTTTAGGACGAACCTCCTGTTTTTGTAATGTTGATTTCCTTTATCAAGCCCATCTCCTGTACAGTATTGTACTGCGCTTGCGCTGGGAAGATGGCTGCCTGAGCTTTTCGCTCCGGCTGAGAAGAGTGTTCAAACTGTCCCAAATTGAACTCCCCCGCTGTCTACCAGACTTAAACAGTGAGGGATCCAAGAGAGGAGCTGTGCTGAGCCCGGGGTGATCAACAAAATTGGAAAGCATTACCCAGAGGCTTAGCTGAAGGCTCTGGAACGGACTTCAGCGCTCCGGCTTTTCGGCGTTTCGGCGTTCTCAGCTGTTTGCGAACGACCTCGGCTTATTGGGCGTCTTTTCTCCCCCCCCCTCACACGGACGGTGAGCCCCAGGCTTGAAGCGAGTGGAACCGAATGGAACTGAGCTAAGTTCGGGTGTCCCCTGCTTTTAAGGTAGAGGGCACCTGGAGTGTGTGAGGTGATATTGCTTTTGAACTGTTGTGTTTAAAGGCGCTAAAGACGCCAAAGACACGGAGGACGCTGAGGCCGGCATTGTGGAGGTTAATGCGGCTCAGCTGACTGAAAGACCTTGCCGGAGGTGCCATCTGCTCACTGGGATTCTGAGACCAGCTGGAAGCAGTGCGATTGATGCGAGCGGTGCCTAAAAGATCATTATAGCCCAGCTGCTGGGAGGGGGGTGAACTGCTGAGAACTAAGCCTAGGTTGCGCATGTGCGGGACTCGGATGGCTGCCTGGCTTCTCGTTCCACAGAAGCCAGTGCTAAATACAGAAGATCTCTAGAGCCTCCAGAGTCCATTTACAACAAACAACAAAGTCCAACAAACATCTCCTTAACCGTCTATTAGGAACAATAGATGATGGCAGCTGCAGGGACGAGGACTTGGTATCAGGAAAATCGGTGCTCTCTTCCCCTCCTTCTTGAGCAGCTGGGGCCAGCTTCAGACTCTAGCCCACCGGATTATGGACCTTATATAATTCCAGGAAAGAGACTTCCTTCCACGTGGTCCACTGATCTCCTCTGGGACTTTAAGGAGAGTAAAACTGAACGCGTTCTAGCTATAAACATCAGGCATTTTTGCCTTGCCCTTCCCCACGTGCGACTGCTTTGTACACCATTGACTTCTGGTCTTCCAGCCGTGGACTTTTTTCTGGGACATAGAAGAGGGAGAAGAGCGGAGCAGCTCCCTCCTCATTTCTTACACCATTGTCTGATAGCGCACTATCGCAGTGCTCCGTAATTTTTAACTGATATGCTGAGTGTAGTATGACTGGTATGTTTGATTGATGATTGTACCCACTTTTTTAATTGCATTATTGTTGTATTTTCTGTGTTTTTAACTGACCTATGTGGGGAATGCATGGACGAGTGACTGTGTTTATGTGAGAGGATGACTGATTCGAAGGGCTGGT
Organism: Thamnophis elegans; assembly: GCF_009769535.1. NCBI lineage: Eukaryota > Metazoa > Chordata > Lepidosauria > Squamata > Natricidae > Thamnophis > Thamnophis elegans. Next base: position 41,540,478 of record NC_045547.1, on the reverse strand, counting down.
CGGGGAACGCGGGGGCTATAGGGGTGGTTGGTGGGACTACGGACACGGGAGTGGGACGGAGCATTACGGTCTTAACAGGGAGGGGCAGATATGGCGGGGACTTTAGGGCAGGCCATTACCGGGGAAGGAGGGCTCGCTACGTCACAGAGATCCCTCCTTCCGGCCCTATGAGTCCCACTCCAAGGCCAGGTGGTGTGAGTAATCAGGACCCTGGCCTCAGGCTGCTGGCGCTAAATGCCAGGTCTGTAGTTCATAAAGCTCCTCTCGTTCGGGACTTGATTTTAGACGAGAGGGCAGACCTGGCATGTATTACTGAGACCTGGCTGGGCCCAGAGGGAGGAGTCCCCCTCGTAGAGATGTGCCCAGAGGGTTTTCAGGTGCACAATCAGCCGAGAGCTCAGGGAAGGGGTGGGGGTGTGGCTATTGTTATCCGAGAGTCTCTAGCACCTCGTAGGATCCCTGCTCCGGAGCTTGTCGGGTGTGAGTCCCTGCTGGTGAAGTTGGACCTCAAGGGTCAAGTGGGTCTGCTGCTAACGTACCTGCCTCCTAACTGCGTTGCAACAGCCCTCCCCTCGCTCCTCGAGTCAATAGCCGAGCTGGCAGTTGAGTTCCCCAGACTTATGGTTCTGGGGGATTTCAATCTGCCTTCGCTCGGTGAACACTCTGATGGAGCGCAGGAGTTCATGGCTTCCATGACAACCATGGGCTTGACCCAAGTAATCCGAGGACCAACCCACTCAGCGGGTCACACACTTGACCTCGTATTCCTCTCGGAGCAGTGGAATTGTGATCTTGGTCTGAGGGGTAACGAGATCTTGCCCCTGTCATGGTCAGACCACTACCTATTGAGGCTTGACTTTCGGAGACCAAACCCCCACTGTAGGGAGGAGGAACCAACCAGGTGGTTCCGCCCCAGGCGACTTATGGACCCTTCGGGGTTCCAGACGGAGCTTGGGGTTATTCCTGATACTCTCGCCCGCAGTTCGGCGGAGACTCTGGTTGCTGCCTGGGATCTGGCAGCAGCGGAGTCTCTTAACCGGATTGCGCCTCTACGGCCGCTCCGAGGCAGTGGATCCCGGAAGGCTCCTTGGTTTACTGAGGAACTCCGGGAGATGAAGCGCCGAAGGAGATGCCTAGAGCACCTATGGAGGTCCAGCAAATCCGAATCGAGCCGAGCATTTTTGACAACCTGCACCAGAGACTACGTTCGGGCAATCAGGACGGCTAAGAAAACACACATTGCCTCTCTGGTTGCGTCTGCTGAGTCACGCCCACGCCCTAAATAGGAGGGATACGGGTGATCCGCTGCAGGGCAGGGCTGAGGACTACGTCCAATTTCTCGCAGACAAGGTTGCTCGGCTCCGGGCGGACCTGGACTCCAATCCCGCAGTACCAGCCGAGGCACTAAGGGATGATTTGGTAAGTCATCGCTGGATTGAGTTTCAGGCTGTTGCCCCTGAGGATGTGGACAAGGCCATGAGAGCTGTAGGTGCCTCCACATGTGTGCTGGACCCGTGCCCTTCCTGGCTGGTTGTAAACAGCAGGGAGGTGACACGAGGCTGGATCCAGGCGGTTGTTACCGCCTCACTTCGGGAGGGGATCTTTCCCCCCGCTTTAAAGACGGCGGTGGTGAGACCCCTCCTGAAGAAACCATCCTTGGATCCAGCTGTTTTAAATAACTATCATCCAGTCTCCAACCTCCCCTTTGTGGGGAAGGTTGTTGAGAAGGTGGTGGCCTTTCAGCTCCAGCGGTCCTTGGAGGAAGCCAGCTATCTCGATCCGTTCCAGTCTGGCTTCAGACCTGGCTGCAGCACAGAAACCGCTTTGATCGCGTTGACCGATGATCTCTGGAGAGACAGGGATGGAGGCCACGCCTCCATCCTAGTGCTCCTTGACCTCTCGGCGGCTTTCGATACCATCAACCATGGTATTCTTCTGCGACGACTGCGGGAGGTGCGGGTGGGAGGCGCTGTTTTACAGTGGTTCTCCTCTTACCTCTCGGACAGGTCGCAGTCGGTGTTAGTTGGGGAGCAGAGATCGACCCCTAGGCCCCTAACGTGTGGGGTGCCTCAGGGTTCGGTCCTGTCCCCCCTTCTTTTCAACATCTACATGAAACCGCTGGGTGAGATCATTCGACGGCACGGGATAAAGTGCCATCAATATGCGGATGATACTCAATTGTATCTGTCCGCCCCGTGCCAACTCAATGAAGCGATGGATGTGATGAGCCAGGGGCTGGATGCTGTTAAAGACTGGATGGGGGTCAACAAGCTTGTGCTCAATCCAGAAAAGACCGAGTGGCTGCTGTGTTTCCCTCCCAAGAATTGGCCAAGTACTCCATCTCTCAGGCTGGGGGGTCAAATTATACGCCCCTCAGACAGGGTTCGCAACTTGGGAGTCTTCCTGGACCCACAGCTGACCTTTGAACACCATTTGTCAGCTGTGACCAGGGGGGCATTTGCCCAGGTTCGCCTGGTACACCAGTTGCGTCCCTACCTGAACCGGGAGACCCTCACAGCAGTCACTCGTGCCCTTGTGACCTCTAGGCTGGAATATTGCAATGTGCTCTACATGGGGCTGCCCTTGAAGAGCATTCGGCGACTCCAGCTAGTCCAGAACGCGGCCGCGCGAGCGATAGTGGGTGCACCTCAGTTCACCCACGTAACACCTATCTTCCGCGAGCTGCGCTGGCTACCTGTTGATCTCCGGGTGCGCTTCAAGGTGCTACTTATCACCTATAAAGCCCTTCATGGTAGTGGGCCTGGGTACTTGAGAGACCGCCTACTGCCAATTACCTCCACCAGACCGATTCGATCGCATCGATTAGGCCTCCTCCGAATCCCATCTTCTAGCCAGTGCAAACTGGCAACTACCCGGAGGAGGGCCTTCTCGGTGGCTGCTCCGTCCCTTTGGAATGAACTCCCCGTGGAGATTCGGACCCTCACCACCCTCCAATCCTTCCGCGCTGCTGTAAAGATCTGGCTGTCCCGGCTGGCCTGGGGCTAAGATTATAGCCCCACTCGAATTGTGTGATTGTTGCGTTTTTCTCTTTTAATATGCTGTATTGTTTATTGTTTGTTGTTTCCCCCTCCCTTTTGAATTGTGAGCCGCCCTGAGTCCCCTTAGGGAAAAGGGCGGCATACAAATAAAGGCAAAAGTAAAAAGAAAAGTTAAAAAAAGCAATGATTCTAATTCTAGCTGAGTTGGCAATTCAACCAACAGAGATGGTGTATGAATGACTAAGCCCTATGACACACCTTTATAAGGTGCAAAGAACTCAGCCTTCTTTCTATATCTACCTACATGAAGCTTCTGGAAGAAATCATTTGTGATGAGAGATCATGTATAGGCAGGTACTGAGTTGTACATCTCTACTTCAATAGAAAATTTAAGAAATGTCTTGAACCAGTCTTTGGAGTTCACCTAGATAGGATAGAATGAATCAAGCTGAACTTAACCCTAGGGAAACTGAACACCAAGACACTATCTGGTTCTCTGGAACCTTCATCTGCCTCCTCCTGAATGAGCAGGTCTATGACTTGGGGGCTTTCTCGGAGTCGAAGTATTACTGGAGCCACAAATGTAGTAAATATGAGCTAAAAATTCTCACAGCCTTAAGAGAAACGTTAATAGAAGGTGTGGGTCTGATAGTTAAGCCCAAATTTTTAGAATTTTGTAAAACTTTGGTCAGTTTTATAGGACAACTTTATTTTTAATTTTTGCAACAAAGGATATTCTTAGAAATTCTGCTATTTTTTGCTTTTATCTATGGTATGGTGCATATGGTATTTACCTTAGGGTCATTACCAGAATTTAGAGGCATACTTCCAAGAATTAGCAGGTAAAACAGGAAGCATTTTATATATAGATACATATATAATTTTCCCTTAAATTACAAATTCAGCTTCATGAATGTTTGATTGTATCAGCATTTCTCAAGAGTCTAAATGTAAACACCTATGTAGTGCATCTCTTCAGAAAAATCTATATATCATACCAAGCGACTTGATATTCCGAAATGATTTTACAGTAGGTTGTTCCCTTAGGATACTCATTAAGTTTTCAACTACACTATAGGTAAAATTATCTTAACATTTGTCAGCCCTACTGGGTAAAGCAGACAGGAAACACTTATAGATGAACTAATTCTACTTTATTGTAAGGCTATGTTAACAGAATCTGATTTTAACTGCTTAATGCATTAGGGTGGGTCCTTCCTAAGTTTCTTTCTCTGACTGTTAAGCCACTAGGGGTTCCTGCTGTCTTGTCTGATCGTTTCCTAGGCAACGTTCCCAGGATCATACAAATGTTCTATTACAAATCTGTAAACCAGTGGACTTTTCAATTAGCATATTGATGAATTCTCAGCAGGTCACGATTCATTAATTATAGTACAAAGTTCTAGAATTGTCACTGAGTGAAAAGTTGTTTTAATTTTTAAATCTATGAGAATTGTAGCCAAACATTTTATCTCATTTAACTATCTGAGACTGACAGCTCCAGAACTTTGCTACAGTTGTTCCTCCTGACTGATGTGTCAGTGTATCAAATTAAATTCAACCATTTGAAACTGAAACCTTTTCAGCTAACAATTCTGGTTTGCTGATGTAGATTAAATTATTTTCAAATGATTATAGAGATTCGCTTTTGTCATTAACCTTACTGTTAACATAGTAATCAATATTTTCTTTGCACTTCTCAAAGTTTTTTTTCTGATTAAATAGGTGAGAAAATAGAAAATAGCTTTTCAATTGTGAAATAAGCATATTTTTAAAAACTCGTTTAAATATCACTCCCTTGCCTATCTCAAAAATAAGACTACCCGGGAACAATTTTGAGAAACATATTATTAATTCTAAATTTGATGCCAAACTTAGTATCTTTATAGACCATATTAGACTTCCAAATTTAGTAAATTTAGTAATTGATATAATCTATGCCTTATTATATAGCCACATATGCATAAAGAAAATAGAAAAGCAAGCTTCAAAGTGATCTGTAAAACCTTTTAAACCAATAATTCCATCTTTAAAATGTTAATATATCTCAACTTTTATTATTCAGAATGTCATCAAAAGCTAAGGATAACCTTAATCTTAATTTGAGACAGTTTTTCCTCTTTCTCTTCCTCTGAAAATTTGCAAAGTTAACATTAAATACTTTATTTCCATACATATTTTGGTCCCCTTTTAAATTGAAAAAAATGAAACTTTGTGTTCTCTGTACAGAAAAAATGCTCAGAATAACTGAATAAGAAAATTGGAGGGGACTTTGGAAATTTTCATTTTTTCATAGGTTCTGTCCAAATGTAAAATACTCTCAATTTAAAAGAAAAACTGCAAATATTAAACAATATTTTTTTGATAGTGGTACTAGTAAGAATTTCGAGAAGGAGAGTATGTAATTTCAGGCAGGGCCACAGATGATGTACCTAATCCTTGAATGCATATCCTAAACCCCTCCAAATTTATCAGTCTATTTTTTGTGTATATTTATTAAGTACATGGAAGTAATTGTATTTTATTCTTTTATGGTTTTTCCCCATTCTGTATTTTTTTTTATATTTAGCAATTTTTTTCCCTGATCCTACCCACTTTTTGGACTAGGATTACTGAGACATCACTCAAAGGCTCAGAAAACGTATGAATTCTTTGTTCAAAGAATTGATTATTTCTTCAGCTTCACGTTTGGTGGTCTCTTTTAGAAGATACATTTTTGCTTTTTCTTTATCCAAAAGGAGGGCTGAGAGTCTGTGACTGTCAAAAGCAGCACAGCTGTGCCAGGCAATGCATGTTTGAAATACATGTCCCTGCAAAAAAACAAAACATGTTACAATAGGAAGGATAATAATTTTGTCTTTCAAAGCCAGATAAGGCTTTCCAAATTATTGGCACTGGATGAGTTACCTACTCCAAAATATTTTTTTAAAAATACCCACGACTGCAGCCAGATTCAGGAGCAAAAATCACTAAATCTTGGGATGCTGTTGGAAGATATTGAATTAAGTTCTTGAATTGTGTTGGCTTCTTTTTTTGCTATTCATCTGTGCAAGCATATGTCATAATTGTTGCAGTCTATCTGCCTTTTCACCCACACAAGCTTATTGTCCTTAATTTAATAACACTTCAAACAAATTCTGATATTCAGAAAATACTTTTTTAAAAATCTGTTGTCCAACAAAGTCAATTCTTAATAACTAACATGTCATTGTGTACACATTATCAGCTCTTTTTCAAGCCAAAATTCTTAATATCTTTACTGTATAATCAATAAGATGGTACTAATTTAACCCAATGGTTTACATTGTCTATTAATAGGATATAATTAGAAAGTAACAAGAAAGATATAGAATTACCACAAAAAGCATCCTTCAAAAAGATTATCCTATGTCCATTTTTCTAGTATCGGAGGAATCCAACAATGAATTGGTCAAAGGTTAAATTGCTCAGTCACAGAGCCACATAGCAATGCAAAATATTTCCATATGAGGTTTCATTGATCTGGCTAAGTGTTAAAATTCTGTAATTCTAACGCAAAGCATAGTTATAATATAATTGTGATAACTTGAAAAATTAGATGGTAGAGCTACCACACTAAAAATCTTATTAGTCCACTGATAAGGTATTTTGATAGATGCACTATTTCATACTTTTATAACTATTGCTATTATGGGAGTTGTAAATATGATATGCTGTATATTCTTTTATAGTGTTGTGCAATTTTTATTCTTATTTTACTTAATTGGTGATGTTAATTGTGGTGGGATCACTTCCCAATAGAAATTCTTCCTAGCATTTTTTCACATGTGCAGGGTCCACTTTTTTAAAAAAAGATAAATCAACTGAGTATTGATTTATTGCTTGTAACAAGAATTGCAACTATAGATTATCGCCCTTTAACTCCATATCATTTGAACCTTCTTGAAGCTGGGATTGGAGCTGCTGGATATAAGGGGTGAGTCAGAGAGACAAAGAGACTGAGGTGGGGAACCGCGCGCCTAACGACATGCAAATCATATATCTATAAACCAAAATAACAATAATACATTCTGGATTAGTGTGCTTGATATTGTGATTTTATTTTATTTCAAAATGACCGGCTTAGTTCAATGTAATAGGTGTTTTGCACCTGTCTTTCACAATACTCTTTTCAAATTTGGATACTGTCCCCTTTGTAAACAAATTACTAGTCTACATAGACAGATTACCTATCTAGAATCTCTAATCTGTGCTCTCCAAGCAGAAACTATATGTCTACTTCGGCCATTCCACTCTATGGGGATGCCACACTATCAGCCCCCTCTACCACAAAGATCTTGCAGGAGAAGAGCAGTCTGGACAACCGTGGAATCTGGCAGGGTGAGAGCTGTGAACCATAAACTCAAAGCTTTTGCTGTGACCCAGCAAAACATATATAGTGCCCTTGCTGACCTTAATGGGGACACTAAAGAGGTAGTTGCGATAATGATGACTCAAATAAGCAGGGGATCGTGGTCCAAAATGAAGAACTTCCTTCGTAAAGGCGAAATGGGGAACCAGGTATCACACATCAGTTGCAGAAGAAGAGTAAGGTATGCAGAAAGAGAAGTCACCTTTTGGTTGGTGATTCAATCATAAGGGGTGTAAATTTAGGAAATGATATGGAGGTTTTAAAAGAGGTCAGGTGTCTGCCAGGTGCTACTGCCAGCAGAGACAAGAGGCGTATTCTTAAGATAGTCAAGAATGCAAGTAAGGAGTGTGACGTTGTTGCTATTATACATCTTGGCACTAATGATCCGTCTCAGAAAAATGTACTTTCTGTGCAGAATGAATTCCAGAACTTAATAGTATTAGGGGTATGAACTTAATAGTATAGGTTGTAGGCTTATCTTTTCAGAGGTTTTACTAGTATATAAGGAACAAAAAGGGAAGGGCCAGCATGTAGCAGAGTTTAATGTGTGGCTAAAGGAGTGGTGTAAAAGGGAAAGCTTTGGCTTTATTAGTTATGATGCCTGTAGCTGGTCCAATGAAAAACTGTACAAAAGAGATGGTTTGCACCCATCCAAGAAAGGGACTGAGTTACTTGGCATTAAATTCACAGATTTTCTGGATAAACATTTAAACTGAACAGCGGGGACAGAGAATTAATAGATACAGAACATTTCTGTCCCCAGCAAACTAAAATTCATAAGGTTATAAGCAGGGACGTGCAGTCACTAGAGGCAGGGGAGGCGTGGCCTCACCAGTCATGAGGAAAAGGAAAGAATTTTAAAGATTTTTAAAAAAATAATTAAAGCCAAGGTAGTTGCTGCCAGATTCCAAGTCACAGTGACTTGGAGTCTGCTTAGTGTTAACTATAGGAGGAGGCGAGAAAACTATGGGCCTCCTGTGCATAAGGAATTTTTCGCCTTTTAAGAGTTAAGCAAGGGTTAAAAAGCGAAAAATTCCGTATGCAAAGGAGGCACGTGATTCTCCCGCCTCCTGATCTGGGAGCAGCGAATCATGCCTTCCTTGCAGTTGAGCGACTGCGCAATCTAGCAGCAGGAGCCTTGCTTGTAAAACGCGCCTGTGTTGGAAAAGTTCATGCTCCGAGCAAGTTCAACTCTCCACTTTGCATCGTGGGAGCCGCCAAGAGCAGAACCATCAGAAGACTTAGAGGTCTCTTATTTCAAAAACTCTCCCTTAAGAATGATTAAGTCTGAATTAAGACATTATTGTTATTATCATCCCCGACATGGGAAATTAAAGCAATCTGCATATGGAAGCCACTTGGGAATTTACGGCCAACAAACATGGTAAGCGAATATGGGGCTACTGAAAAGTAAAGCCCACAGACTTAACTGCTGGCCTGGCTGCAGGCCGGGGCAGCGGGCGGGCGGCAGCCTCGGTGGCGGCAGGGCACTTTGCATCGGGAGCCGATCGGGAGCCGTCAAGCGCCTTTGCTGCAGACCCGGGTATGGTGCTTGGCTGCCCAGCACCATACCTGGGTCTGCAGCAAAGGAGCTTGGCAGCTTTCGCGATGTAAAGTGCCCCGCCACCGCCTAGGCCAACATTCACGCTGCTGCCGAGGCCGCTGCCTGCTCACGACATCGGCAGCGGTGTGAATGTCGACCTCAATGGCGGCGGGGCACTTTGCATCACGGGAACCATGAGGAATGAGGACATTCCAATTTTTCCTTGTCTCACTAAGCACTGGGTCACTCTACAAGGAATTTTAAAAAAAACTCACACATATAAAATTGCTAGTCTCCTAAAAGTATGCAATTTATAAAACGCTTTATGCTCCTCAATTGACAGTATTATGTGCAGGGTTACTGCACATACTATATATCCTCCTGTCCTACAGCTTTATAGCAGATAAGAAAAACATGGGTTTTTCAAGAAACATAGTCAAACCCAGTCAATGTATTTTCCAAGAAACACAGTCAATGAAAACTAGCATGCCAATTCTTTCAACCAGAACATAATTTTTTCACTACAGAAACAATTTGGAAGGATTTTTTTTAATGAACAAACAAGGTCTCCTACAGAGTAATTCTGTTGGGCTAAACACAATAGGAGGGCCCCAAAATTAAACTATAATTGATAATCAATAATAATTTATGGAACAGATTTCATTCTATTAGAATGCAAAGCAACCAAATAACCATTTCATGTTCAATAATTTCAGTGAACACTTTGCAAGCTAATGCTGAGATCTTAAGCCATTAACAGTCTATGGTGAATCTAATGCATTCAATTCAATGAGAGAATTGGATCTAAATGGCTAATTTAGAGAAAGGCAGAGTAAGCAGAGGTTTTATTTTAATGGAACATACAGAGTTCAAGGAAACACAAATAAAGCAGAAAAATAAGATTAGAAAGGTGTAGTTTTAAGGCTTCCTGGTTTAGCAACAAATAGTTTTAAGGCATACATAGATTTCAGTCATAGACTAAGAAGTAGAAAAATGAAAATAGAGAAACATGGATTAAAACATTTTTCACAGCAAAGAGAAACAAAACCCTCTTAAGATTTCTTTTACAGACAAGAAATCAATAAGGATACAGCTATAAAGGCCTCTTACCACAGCAAGTTATAGCACTACAGGTAGTTCTTGACTTATGATGGCAATTGGGACTGAGGTTTCTGTGCTAAGCAATGTGATCATTAGGCAAAACTTCACAGAACTGCACTGCATACTGACTACATTTTCAGCACTCTGAATTGTGGTTATTAGGCAAAGACAACACTACTATTAAACTTTTAACAAACAAGTACACCCAGAAACAAGTTTCTCTCAATCTCTTTTATTATCAAGTTATTAAAAGGAAGAGACATGGTGGCTCAGTGGCTAAGATGCTGACCTTGTCTATCAGAAAGATAGGCAGTTCAGCAGTTCAAATCCCTAGCGGCGCATAACGGAGTGAGCTCCCGTTACTTGTCCCAGCTTCTCCCAACCTAGCAGTTTGAAAGCATGTAAAATGCAAGTAAAAAAAATAGGAACCACTTTGGTGGGAAGGTGAGCCTTTGGTGTTTAGTCATGCCGACCACATGACCATGGAGACGTCTTTGGACAGCATTGGCTTTGAAACAGAGATGAGCACAGCCCTCTAGAGTCAGGAACAACTAGCACATATGTACAAGAGGAACCTTTACCTTTTTAAAAGGGAAAAGGCATTAGGTTAAAAATATCTCAGCAATTGAATGTTTTCACTTTTAGGGCCCATTTTTATTTCTGAGTGTGCTAAGATGGAAACATTCACTTTTTACCAACCCTTTGTTGAACAGTACTATTAACCATCCATTTTGTAGATAATAGAAATAGTATAACTGCAGATGTTCTGAAGTTGTAAAGATTTCCAAACTGCCCTCTTCTCTTAGAGTACTAAGGAAACTGAAATAGAGGGGAAGGAGCTGAGGATGGAAAAGAGGTACCCCCCACAGTGAAAGAAAAAGTAACAGGAAGAGAAAGAGAAGGCATGTCTTTTAAGAATTTCCACAAAAGAAAAAAAAAAGTGCCATACAAAATATGATCTACACTTTTATAGAAAAGCTATGACCTGAGGCATGAGATTGCTTCTTCAAGAAAGCCCAGGAGTAATGAAAAGGTAGGAAAAAGAACCCTTTTAGACAGAAGGACTCTTCAGTGTGCATTTAATAAAACCAAACTTGAACATGAACATTATCTGTGGTATATTACAATGCTATCCCTCTGAGAAGCACACATAAGACTATGCAAATGACATCAGCAATTAGACTGGACCAATTTCTTAATTATCCCATATCAATAATACAGGATATATTATAAGCTGCTTAGAATTGCCTCTGTAAGATGGGCAACATAGAAGTTTAATAATTAATAAATGACATGCAATTATACCATTGATTCAAGGATATTATAGAAAAGATACATATTATTTATAGTACTTCCTATCTCTACTTTGGCATGTGTAAAATTTTGGAACTCCTCTGGATAGGAAAATCTTGTGGGCCTGATTCACTTGACATTGAACATTTAATAAAATTAACAAGAGGATACCACAGTGAAAATTGGCAATCTTTGCATGAGCTGTTGCTAAACAAAGATTTTATCAAAAGCTCCTATTATTTTATCAGCTGTAATCACACTGTGTTCTTACAAATTTTTGGACATTGTAATGGAATTTATTAATGTCCGGCTCCTGTTCGTTATGACCAGTGGTCAAAATAATAAATACGTTGATTGATTGAAGAAGACAAAACAGTAGACATTTTGTCAGGTGGTTGTGTGTTTTATGATTTTCTCTTGGAATGAATAAAAGGTTGTAAAAGCAACACGCCAACCACCAACCAACCAACTAGTTGTTACAAAATGATTTGCCGAAAAATAGACATTCCTATGCAGATATACTCCAACTCAGTCTTTTTTCATTTTATCAATATCCAACAATGTACACTTTGCTACAGAGAAGTTCCCTGAGTTTGGGCTACAGCATGTGTCCAAAAGCTTGGAAGAATAAATCTTTGGTCCTAATGACTGACACAGATTGGATCCTGGACCTGTATATTTACCTTCATTCGTAATGTATTTATATCTTTGGAGCCATAGAGCTGTTTGAGAAAACCACCAAAGGTTTGCTTTGATATTTTATTCTATAAAGTTAGCAAAGGGTCGTAAAGCAGGCCTTGAAAGCACCTGACTCTACCAAGCTAGGATTCCTTTCAAGATGGCGTAAACATAAGCCATATGTCATAAGGCTTTTCCTGGATTGTATATATGCTAAATTTATTATAACAGTGAGCTGCTTGGTGCAAGCCATGGTTTGGACTCATTTCTTACACATTGAAACTGTGTAAACCTTGAGCCAAACTGGGAATGCAATTTAGGGAGACTGATAGCAAATCAAACAACACTGAAGTATCCCATGGTAATTCTGCATTAAAACTTTGGAAATCAAAACTACAATATTTCATTGCAGTTTATTTAGCAAATGTAGGACATCACATTTCTTTTTCTCCTTACTGAAGAAAATGCCTATAATTATAAAAAGAAAAGAGAATGAAGTTTCTGCTTTTTGAAAATACTTACGTGATCAAAATGGCATCGATTCTTCCACTGTTGTTGATTTAACTGTACAATGTTTAATAAAACCATTTTCATATCATATAGTCCATGTATATCTGTCTAGAATATGATCAATGAGAACTATTAAGTTCAGTGTATCATATCTTCTTTTTGGTATCTTGTATCAGATTGCAGTTTTAAAGTGCATGTTTTCTTTGCCTTAGCAAAGTATTTGCAGTTTTAACTCCAGACTAGTGTTATTTGACTGAAATTCTAAATATCACCCAGAGAGATTATGTGAAGTGGTGGGACTGCCAAGAAAAATAAAATCAATATTCTATGCATTTTAAAAATGCATTGAATACTGTTACTTCCTATTCCTGATCCAATAACTCTCCTGACTATTTCTGAATCTGCTTAATTTTCAGCAAGCATATGCAATCTCCCAGCATTTGGCATTCTTACATTCTTAAAATAATTTAAGCCATTTGCCCCAGACATCTGCTCTGTCATATTTCAAGAGTGTATGGCTATATCACCTATATAAACCTGTATTTCTTTAAAAAAAAATCTATGATCCAATAGGAAACACACATGAGCCAAGTAATCTAGGGTCTGTAATTTGGAATGTAGCATTGATCACTGTTGAAAATACAGTAGTGTACAAGGAAGTAGCTGATACTCTGAAAAGCAAAGAAATATTTATAGAAACCTGCAATTTATAGTCAGGAAAATTAAAGAAAAATGAGACATCAACAAAAATGTTAGCTTTGTACTTTGCTTGAAAGACTATATGTTGCTTAATGAACTAGAAAGCTGCAAAACCTATGGATATTTTCCTTTTTATTTCGCTTTTTAATTGCCAAATGTGTAAATTATATTTTAAATATATTAATGGCATGTAATTTATTTGTTTGTTTGTTTATTATGTAGAAAGAAATAGGACCTTTTAATTTTAGACTTTACTAAAATTCTTTTGCATGCTTATATACTGTTTGCCATTGGATGTACCTCACTGTTCCCATTGTTGAACTCTGAATATCAACTTGCAGTATTTAGCTGAGCCTTTTTGTTATATGTTTATTACATATTTTGCACTTACCTTGATCACAGAAAGAAAAAAAATGGCTTCCTCCCATTTAGCATTAATGCAATGAGAGAGAGGGGGGGGGAGAGATAGAGAGAGAGAGAGCACTATATCCATTAGTAATTATTTCTAGTTCAGGGGAAAACATTTTTCCTATTTCAGTTTTTGCAAATATTTTGGGTTCACCTTGAAATAGAAGATGGAACATATTATAATTCCATTTTTGTTTCTTTGTATATTTTGTGCAGATGTGAAGCTAAGTGGTTCACAACAATTGAAACCACAAATTATCCTTTTGCACTACTGGTTAGAAGGGCAAGCTAATGCTGTCTGCTTATTGAAGAAGCATCTCCTGCTGAGCAATATTTTTTCCTGCTATTCATATTTAGCTTTGAAACAGCTTTTTATCAAAGAGCAAAAAAAAAAAACCAAAACCAGCACTCTTTTTAATGTGGTTCTGGCATCTAGGATGAAGTAATTAAATCTGGAAATTAGCATCTCAATTTGAAAGCTACAGACATTTCAGAAATATAGGAAATAGTTTTTAAGAAAGACTACATGGATGCTTTTTTCCTCATTTTGAACAATGAACTCAAGAGGGGAGTAAGTGGGAGAAAAAAGTTCTGCGGTAAATGTTAATAATACAGTAATGTCTTTTCTCAGAAGGCGAATGAAGAATCAGTCAACATGCATTAAGACCATTATTAGATCAATATAGTGCAAGAGTGATTTATACTCCCCAGTTCTTTGAAATTGATGCATTTGTCTGAATGAATTTCAACTAAATAGTTGCGGAATGTTTTCTATCAACCTAGGAGGCAATTCATGAAAAATCAAAGGAATATAAAGATGAAGTCAAAGATGAATGATGAGTCTTTTAACAATAAAACAGACAGCATAGACTTTTCTTCATATGACAATTTGCAAACTTTGTGGGTAAATGTAAATCATATAGCTTTCCACCTTCCTAAACTTTATAGAACAGTTTTTCAAAGCAAGAAAAGAGGCACTTTTACTGAGAATGATATGAACACTTTGGACAAAGCAATACAGCGAAAATATACAATATAATAAATTAGTTTAATCACTTTCTAAAAGCAGGTGCTACCATAAATACTTCAACATTTATTTGAAGCAGAGCCAATTCAACAGAGCCAGCTTGGTCTAATAGCTCAGGCAGAGGAGGAAAACAGGAGGAGAAAGTTGGTTGGATATGTTTGCTGTAAATGTTTGCAGTTATTTGTAAAAATAATTAAGGTGGGATAGAAATAAATAAATATAGTCCAAACAATGCAATTTAGATTAGATGTAGACTATCCCATGAAGAGAAGCCTCGAGTAGCACAGGCAGAAAATAAGCGTAGCCAAATCAAATTAAAGAAGAGAGCAAATTAGAATTCCTTCAGAATGTCTATGCAATTGAAGCTGTTGAGATTTTAGGATGATAAATGTGGTCAAATGATGAGATTACTCTTAGTTTTCTGGTATTAATGAAGTGGAACAAGATTCTATCCCACCTTAATTATTTTTACAAATAAAATCATAAAATTAAATCTGGATTTATTGAATTCAAATGGACATGAAATCTTTTTTTTAGGGATACCACATATCGAACTACTATGAGTCAGTACAAATATACTTGTCTCAACTAGCCTGAATAGAATGGAAAAAGTGGGCGCTTGAAGAGGTCTGTATAATGTACATACTGTGCTTGTACTGTGTGTGTGTGTGTGTGTGTGTGTGTGTATAAAATGTGCTCTGTGATTCAGAGCTATTCTCAATTCCAATATATTTTAAAGTCTGGCATTAGAAAAGTAGGGCAAGAAAGGCTTTTGAAAACAGTATTTTAGTAACTGCAGTTCAAAGTGCAACTTCATTCTTCAATGCTGTTATGCATCTCAGTTGGAAAAAGTTAAGAGCAAAATAAAATATCAGGAATAGAGACTTACAAAAGAAATATCCATGTTTGTTTGCTTTCCTTTTATATATGAAACTTCTTTATAAATTAAAATTTAGAACTCTTCTTATTCCGGGATTATACATTGATTTCAATAAAAAATGTATAGCGTGATGCCCCAGGGCTGCATGCAATATCTGGACGCCTTGGACAAAATCTTCAAATATCTCCAACTAGTCAGTTGAATACCCATGCTTCACTACAGAACTGGAACAGCAATAGGTAACATTGCTCACCATCACACTCTATTATCCTGTAGCTGTAAAAGGCAGCAGCAGACACAGTCTTCTTGAGAGGAATCTTGGTGTTTGGGTCACACTGAGGTATATTGCTGTAATAGCCATCTATCTTCGCCATGGCAGAAACATCAGAGGGTACTGAAGAGCGTCATTGGCATGGTGCATCTCACTGATTCGTAACAACCTCTTGTCTCTGCTGTGGAGAATGATCTCTCTCTTCTCAAAATCCTGGCTGACAATTATAACAGCCACTTCTGTAGTCGTGGGGGCATTGAAACCACCTCGGTGCTGTCCAGAAGGCTTCCTATTGGCATTAATCACCACTTGGAAGTCCTTGTGGCCCTTAGGAACAGAATCAACAGCAGCCTTAAGTTCCAGAATATACTTCTTGTGTTCACACAGCAACTTCTGCAGTTGGCTAACTAGTTGTGGATTCATGCCTGGGTAGATTCCACAACGGATGTCCCTCTCATTGTCATCATCACCAGCAAAGTATATCTGGAGAAATAAAGGCTGCTGCTGAGGCTCCACCATGATACTCCCTATCCTGTAATAGACTAGCCCCTGCAGTTTGAATGTTGGCATAAAATTTCCCTCCTTCACCTCTCTGGCTCCAAAAGGTATCATTTGGAAGCATCTGTTGTACTTCTGGACAGCAGAAAGAAAGTGCTTTGCCATTGAATGCTAGTGGGTGAGAAGGCTGTGTAAGGGTTCAGGGTAGGGCTGAATGGGTCGGAGGTGGACTTTACCGCCACTGCAGCACATCCTGGGAGTCTCATCCTGCCACTTTAGAGCACAGCCCCAGGCACGGGATAACCAGGATCCGAGATCAACAACCTTGTCCCTGGAGTAATCAATCTGAGGTTCATATTTAAAACCAGACAAATACTTATTAGTCCAAAGGCATTGATCTCATTTGTGACTGATTAATGTAGGGGTTATTAGGTGTATACTTTTTTTACAGCCTGTCTACTGACTTTGGGATAAGTTTGATGATACTTGTATGCAGATTCCCTTACTTATGTATTCCTAATCGATTAGGTGGGGGGGGGAATCTGCCTCTGCCTACCAGCATCCATCAGTATTCATCTGGCTAGCATCTGTCAGTTTGTGAGAGAGTTGAGGGATGTTTGGAGACTCAAACAGTATTTTCTGTGTGAGCAAGAAGGAGACAGGAAGGAACCTGGGCATGGCTTAGCTCAATTGTTCTGTAATAAAGCTGCTTGATGCTATGAAAGTAAAACTGAAACAAACTCCTCTCCTCTGTTTGTGTTTTGCATTTGAAACAGATTTCTTTTGAGGTGGGGAGGGGGAGTAGAACTCCTTAGCATCAGAGCATGTTAATAATAATATAGAAAATACTAATACTCTGATAGTAATTTCGAAAAATCCTTTCTTAGTGAGCACATAGAAGCCAAGAGGAACAATATGTGGCAAATTTGAAAGTTTGTAGGCTTTGCGGTGCTGGAGATTTCATGATGATGCATGAATGGTATTTTGCTTTATATATATAGATAATTGTTGCTGAGTTTATTCAATTTTCAAACTGAAAATGTATTCAATTTACCTAAAAATAGGTGAGAATGTTCTAACAACTTATCTTTTCCCACAAATATTTATATCTGTATATATGTCTAATCATCTATATTTATCTAATTAAATGTATATACTTTAACAGTTGTTGGATCATTTTAAATGCTTTCTCTCTATTTTTACTAATATTAATGCCAGAAAATTCAAGCAGAGAATGATTTATGCAAGACCCCCTGATATATACATAATAAATACATCAGGAATCTTGGTGCTCTCTGAGTTTGCTTGTTTTCTTGCAGATGTTTATTACCTTAGGTAACATCATCAGTGCTTCAACCCTAAGCTACAAATATTTTCTTTTATTGATAATGAATATATAGTTGGATAAGCATAGCATATATTTGTGTATTATGTTTCATTAATATAAATATTTATGGTTATATGGAAATTTGTTAACTTTTGTTTGTTTATTAAATTTGTTTGCCACCCATCTCACCATAATTTCTCTACTGCCCAATCTCATGATTCTGGGCACTAAACAAGAATCTCAAAAGAAATCTTACAATATGGAATGGCATCTTTCTCACAATCATAAAAGGAACAATTAAAAAGGACCTTCCTCGTTCCTATATTAGTAAAAATGAAGATGTTAGGATATATGCAGGCAATCTCAAAATTTAATCTTTCTTTTGATGTTAGAAATATGTATTATTAGGTTAATTAAAGTAAACTTTCAATAAATAAACCCAGAAGTATTTTTCAAAATAGGAAATAAAGTATTTTCTACTCCTTTCTAAATAGTGTAGTCCATTCCACTTTAAATAAGTGTATAGTATATAAGAAGGGACACGGTGGGTCAGTCAATCAGAAAGATCAGCAGTTTGGCAGTTCGAATCCCTAGTACCGCCTAACGGAGTGAGTTCCCATTACTTGTCCCAGCTTCTGCCAACCTAGCAGTTCGAAAGCACGTAAAAATGCAAGTATAAAAATAGGGAAGGTGGGAAGGTAACGATGTTCCGTGTTCTTTTGGCATTTAGTCATGCTGACCACATGACCACGGAGACATCTTTGGACAATGCTAGCTCTTCAGCTTTGAAATGGAAATGAGCACCACCCTCTAGAGTCAGGAACATCTAGCACATATCTGCGAGGGAACCTTTACCGTTATAGTATATAAGTGTATAATTGAAGTAAATATATTTCTCCTTTTAAACAATCATTAGGATTTCCTCTGCAGCTCCAAGAAATAAGATCTAAATTCTTCAAAATTAGAATTTTCCAACTACGAGGGGGCAGATAGATCTGAACACTATTTTCTTGTTTAATATTGTTATACTTTTAAGTCAAAAATCAAATCAATTTCTTCAAATTTGCATTAAGGACTCTTTATTTGCAACCACATGCAAACAATGTATCTGTACCTTTCTATTAGTTCCTGATGAATGACTTCAAAACTATGGCAGTCTTCTAGGATAAATAACACCTGTAAATTCCTAGTACAGGAAACTTAATATTAAATTATTTGGTAGTATTTTATTAGGAATAAAATGTGCATAGGAAAAGGAAAGGCTCCTGTAGGTAATTTGCTTTAGAATTGAAAAGTCCATACAGTGGAGTTATAATAAAACATCTGTAATGTTGCATTTAAACAGGGTTAAGCAGTTTATGATCGCAGCCCATTTGCAAATCTCCAAATCCTTTAAAAAAAATGAAACATAGCATGGCTTCTTACCAATTGTTTCTTGGCTTACTGATGCAGGGGTAGCAGCTGCTTACTTGAAAGGGCCTGTAAATACAAACTAGCCAAAAAGAAGCCCTCTTAGTGCAAATCATAAGATTTCCAACAGATTTTCAGATGGGCAAATTCTATGAGCATTTGCAAGGATTAGGATTGCATGGGGTAGTTCCTACAAGAGCTTCTTACAGTAGATAATTTAACCCATCCTTTCCTCTACTATTGAATATAGATGTAAATTCATCTGAATATTGGAAAGAAATAAATGTGTCCAAATGGAGTGTAATTGATTTGATCTAGACTTCAAAAATATCTGAATAATCTCTTGCAAACAGGAAAAAAAAATAAGGATTTTCCCCCTGTATGTTTATGCTGCCATCTAGTGGAATTTGTATTTTTTACAGCCTTTATCTGCTGGTACAGATAATTTCTTGTGTATTTTTATTATTATTATTATTTGTATTGAAAATATTAAAATCTACAAAAGTAAATTTTGAAAAAAAATTACAAAATGTGTGAATACAATTAAAATAATTTAAGCCCTAAATAGCATAATCTATTAATATATAAGTATGGGAAAATTTAGGGGGAAGTGGCAAAAAGTGGGGAAGATAGTGAAATTTTCATAGTGGTCTAGTTATCTGCAGTACAAAAATAGTACTCCTATATTTATACAGATTGCTATAAAACAAATTGTAAATAGCATATTGAACTTAGAATTAACAGAATTATTTTCTTTAACCTGTTCTTTCCATTGATAACAAGTCAAAAAATAAGTTTACAGATTTCATTAAGACAATCTTTGAAGTATGGTTCACACATGTCCTTCCAGAAATGAGTAATGAGTGCAGGCACAATATTTCCAAAGATCTTTTTAAATAGGAAGGTTCCAAATTTCTAGGATGCAATTTAACATCATGGTGACACCTTTACACTACATTTCTTCTGAAGAGCTACCTTAGTCATAGCATTGATGTCTACCTCCAAACAAACGAAGAACAAAAATAATCAAACCACATGCACAAATACACCAAAATATAGTCAATACACTAATATACTAAAACAAATTTGGAATTAAACTGGTTTTGAGATAATAACAGCATTCTCTTGAAATCTGAGGCCATTGGTTTTGTAATGCAGAGTTATCTTATCATTTTCTGCAAGCCCATTCCTCTGATCTTAACAATTGTGTTATCCTTTCATTTAGTATTGAGTTCTAACAAAATGGGATTAGTTGACACATAACTACTATATTCCATGGGAAGATATTCTGCAAAGATCACTCTTAGCATCTGCATAAGCAAACTCTGCAAAAACAATTGTTTTCTATTATCACCAGCAGTAAAGAACAGCTGCAGCATTATTAAATCAGAAGAGGACAAACATGGGAAATAGGCATAGGGTTTTGTAATTTAAGAGTTCATCTCTGAGTATTCCATGGATGTACTTAGATAAATGCAAATGTCTACTACTATATAGTACATAATTCTTCATCCACATCAAAGTGAGCTCCTCCAATTGTTATTTTTACACAGAAATATTTTTTGAGCAAGCAATGCAGCTCATCAATGAGCTCTCCATAGAACAGTGGAAAATAGAAGATACCATCACTCACAAAACGGTGCCTTGCAACTCTGCTTTCTGATTGTTTAGAAATGCTGGCCAGCTATAAAAACCTGGTATTAGACATCACTTTTTCTAGAAAACTGATATTTTCTGGGGTTTATACTACTAATAGGGAGAGATAGGGTGGCTAATGAATATGAACAAACAAGCAAGGAAGGAAGCAAATAAATAAATAAATAAATAAAGAATGAATGAATGAATGAATGAATGAATGAGTAAATTATCTAATTTATCTCTTGAAAAGGTCACTGTTTTGTTCTCCCCAAAAAAATGCAACTAAAAATGTACGGTATATATTGAGGAAAATGTATATACTGACAGACCTAACAGAGATGGCAAACTTGTCCAATTAGAGAAAGTTGAACAATTACATTTATCACTGACTGGAAACTGCTTATGTACTTGCTGAAAAAAGAGAAAAATGAACTTTTATGGGATTGAAGATTAGAAATCATAGCTTTTGGAATTAAATAAATTATGATGTAACCTTAGAAGGAGAAAGTAAAATATAAACGCACTTAGAACCACTCTCAAAAATATATCTTTTTCTTCTTCTTTTCTATTTTTTCTTTCTACTTTTTTCCCTTATTCACTATTCTATCTTATTTCATTTGTTTCTTTTATATTATTTGTATTGTTTTTATCTTCAATTAAAATTTTTATTATATACATATATGTGTGTGTTTTTAAATTCACAGAATGTTCAAAATATGGAGGGATCTGTACACCTTCTCCAGCCATTATTCTTTCAGCGGGGAGCTTGATTAAGCATAAGCACTACAAAGCCCTAGTTCACAGGGAGAGCTAGACTACAATTTAAATTAATGTATCTGCCACTCAGATTTCCAGACTGAATGTAGGAGAGGCCAGAGTGGAATTCTAGCTCTTTATGCATTCAAACAAATATCTGAAAAGCTTAAGGTGAGTTGATATTAATTGCAGTTGCCCATTGAATAGGCAGCAATACTGACATATTCAATAGGCATTGAAACAGTGTTTCTCAACCTTGGCAACTTGAAGATGTCCGGACTTCAACTCCCAGAATTCCCCAGCCAGCAGATGCTGGTTGGGGAATTCTGGGAGTTGAAGTCCGGACATCTTCAAGTTGCCAAGGTTGAGAAACACTGCATTGAAAGCTGTGTGTTGCTGTTATCGCAGCTGTCAGACACACAGTCATTAAAAAAAAAAAAAAACAGAATCCTTCTTTTAGCTTCCTTCTGCTTTTTTTTCAAATGATCTTTGACTGAAAAGTAAGGGAAAACTTGGCAAAATTATTTACTTCTTGGAAGCTGTAATGATCACATGAAAATACAATATCCTTTGCTTCTTTTCCTTCCTACTAATAAGTAATTTTCTATCATATAAAGAAGAAGGAAGTGTATCTAATACATCTCTGTGAGAAATACATTGGAAGATTTGAGGGCAATATGATGTAATTACCCACTCAGAATCAAAACCTTGAAGGGAATTGTGGAATTGATTTGAAGCATCAAATTGAATCTGGAACTTTCAAATAAATAACCACATTTTTGCAGTTCACTTACCTTGATTCAGACTGAAAAGGATTGATAGGATTGTGTTCTACTTCAAAATTTAAAAAACCAAAACCCTTGGTATGATCAGAAGAATGCATAAAACACCTGTTGGTAGCTTCTGAAACCAAACATGACATTTTCCAGCAACATGCATAGAGCATCTATAATACAAGCTCTGCAATTCATTGAAAAGATGCAGTTCTAGTTGAAAACACTACAAGTATCAATTTGCAAATTATTTGTAAAGGAAACCTCTATTATAATTCAAATCAGAATTCAAAGGAATGAATAATAAAACATTTCATCTTTCACACACTTCAAAGTTTAGTTCTCATTTAAATTGAAATTAATTTTGCTGAAGCAAATTTTGCATTCTTTTGACAATTCTGCGAATTAGAGAGAAAGTGAAGGTAGCACTGATGATGTTACCTAGTTGGGTAATAAAATGACTGCAAGCAAACAATCAGGCTCAAAGAGCACCAAGGACTTCACATGTAAGCAGATACCTTATGAATTCGTTATCTTTCCCCAACATTGTTACCCCATTGACTAGTTATAGAATTGCACACTTGTAGAATGTTGCATTGATCTTATTTGTCATATCTGAAGTAAGGTTCTATAGTTTATCATTTTACGGAGTATTTGTCAGATGTTTGATTCTTATCCTGACCTGACAATTTGTTTAAAGGAAGCGTTGCCCTCTCTGTTTTACTGTCTAATCAAATATGTTGCAATAGTCATTTTCTGTAATCAGCTGGGCTAAGATGCCATTCTTTCTAGTCAGAAGCAGCTGTGCACTTATTGTGATTAAGCAAGTGCCTTTCTTTGAAATGGGAGAATCGGACATTTTCAGGCTGAAAAGGCACAGATTGTAATCTCAGATGAAAAATAATAAATCATCACTAACAAATGCAATCAAAGAAAACACTACATGAAAAAAAACCCTCCACTATTCTTTTCCTGAACCTGCTGTTAGAACTTGAACAGATACAGCCTTGTCAAAATGGATGTATTTGTGAAAGTGACAAACTATTTCTCAAATTTGGGATTAGCTACCTTTTGGTCATATTTTAATGTTTATGTGCAAGTTACATTTAGATAGAGCATTTGTTTTCTCCAAAACAACTGCTGCTGATATGCTTACTCCATCATTAGCCTACAGTTAAAGGAATCAAGTGAATCACCCAGTAGAAATAAAATCTTAAGCAATGAAACCATTGTACAGAAAAAATAATTTGCTTCTATGGTAATGTATAAATTGGGCTGGCTTTGCAAATTTACAATTTGGTCTATCTCTCATTCCATAGTCTTCAACTCTATTACCTCTCAGAAAATAAAGCAGATTTTTACAAAAGGAAGTCATATTTGTTTCCTTTAAAAACCAATATTAATATTTCTATTAAATAAAAACATCTTCTTGGTAAAATAATATTCATCTAGCTCTTCAATTTCCAATGAATTAAAAATGAGCTCTTCCTTTTAATCATTAATAGACAATTCATGATTGCTTTGGTCATTCTTTCAAATCTATTTTTTTACCAGATTCCTCAATCCCTTCAACAATGGTGGAACTTCTAATAGCCTGCTTTCATCGGAAAAGTTGGGATACATTCAGTGATATATCTGCCTTGAAAATAGGCAAAATTGAATCACATAGCACAAACATAAGTAGTGGAAATGTTTTATGACATTTTGTATTATGTCATAAACTATTTCGTGATAATTTTATGCCATAAAATGTTTTATAACATTTACCAAATTTCAGCTCCATGTGTCTCACGGGGTCCCAGATTTGGATGCATTCCATAAGTTAGCCTCTTTGAGGTACTTTGGTTGAAAGAGTTTTGCCGTATGGTGCACTGTTTCACCCAGTTAAAGTTACAAGAATCAAAATGTTAATAGTATATAGATGAACAATCCAATTTGAGCTCCTGGTGAAACCTTTTGAGTTGCCAATATATGTTTTATATATTTAGACGGCTCTTTTTAACCACTCCATAGTTTGCTCACAATGCTAACAAATCCAATGGACAGTCTTATGGCACCTGGAAGACAATTATACTCATGTTAATGAATATATAAAGTACTGTGTATAATGGCATAAACTTTCATAAAAAAATCTTCCATAATGCCCTTTGATATATTTGTTTGATTTGCTGATATATTAATGGCTGAACAAAGTAATATGTATTCAGAATACACAGGGAATAAAGCTCTCAAGTGGTTCCAAAAGTTCTTTACTTAGTATATTGGGAAACCCACAACTGGTCACAATAGAAATGTGTGGACCAGACTATGATCCTGCTCAAAAGAAGGCTGTTAAATATATTCATAAAACAACAGCTATAAATATTTTCAGAGAAAATACATGCATTCATGATGCAATTATGGATTTTTATGGACAAGCATGCCTACAGTTTATTTCTTGCATACAATTTGTTTCTTATAATATGCAAAATTTAGCTTTCCAGATAAAATTCCATCTTTTACAATATGAAGAGGGATTTTATATTTGTTTATTTAACTATAAAAATTTAAAGAAAAGAAAAGAAAGAGAGAAAAAGAATAAAAGTCAGAGAGAGAGAGAGAGAGAACAGGACAAGAGAGTGAATAAATAGAAGAAAGAAAATAAAAATAAGAAAAAAGAAAATATATAAAACATCAGGTTTTTACCTTCTTTACAAGCAGTTACAAATAAATGTATTGTTTATTCTTCCTCTTTAAAGTTCTCATAGCTCTTCTTCCCATATTTTCCCTTTATAATAAATCAAATCCATAAATCATCAGTTCATTTTTGTTCTGTTATCATCAAACAATCCATAACAAAATTTTAGTAACTAATAAATATAATTGTTGTTTTCTCCCTAATCAAACAAATCAAGTTTTATACTTTCACAGCAAACATTTCTCCAAGATTTCAGAATGTTCCCACAAGAGAGGCTATTAGTTTTAATAGAATATTTAATTTAGCTTAATTTACGTTATTCCTGGTGTAACAACCAAAATTATTTTCTAGTTTTGCTATTACAGTGTATGGTTGAGCAAAACAGGAAATATATTTTTACTTCAAATAAATATTCTTGGGAAGTCATTTTATTACCCAATGCCCAACAGCTGCTTATAAAGTTACAACAAATACTTGATGGACCCTAATGTGTCACAAATAAAAACTTATAGCAGGAGACATATTGGGGACAACTTTCATGTTTTAAGAGCTAGATATATGCTTATAAAGCTTATTATTCATCAGTCTACACTCTTCCCTTACAATGGATTTTGAATTACAGTTCTTATTGCTGAAATATTAGACCTAATTTTGAGACACCCTTCTGTCTTTTTAACACCTGCTTTGTCTAATATATTACCGTACTATGGATTTTGGACTCTTAAAAATTTTTATGACTGTCTATTTTTATATTGCCTGGAATAATGCAATGACAAACATTTACACTATTTCCAAAAAAAACACTTGGATGTGTCTACAAAGTCACTAAGTGTCAAAGTCAACTTAAAACATACTTTCTGCTATTATAATTATTTACTTTGTGTTAGTGAAATGCCTTTCATTTCAGGCAGTTCTTGGAATATGGTGATAATAGGGAGATGTCAGTAAATTCCCTCCACCTTTTTTAAGACCCTGTAATCCCTATTTGGGTCAAAATCTACATAATTATTTCCAATTTTAACCAAATTGTAGGTTCCCTAATCAAACTTCCATTGTGTTATGATTGATGTAAATGATTTGGGGATGAGGTTCTTTGTTTGTTTGCTTGCTTGTTTGTTGGTTGGTTGGTTGGTTGGTTGGTTGGTTGGTTTGTGTTTGTTTGTTTGTTTGCATCCCACATTTATTATTTTTACAAATAACTCAGTGGCAAAGCTATCCAACACATTCTTCTATCTCCTATTTCTCCCCCAACAATTACCTTGTGAGTTGAGTTGGGTTGAGCAAAAATGAGTGGCCCAGGGTCATCCAGCTGGTTTCCATAACTAAGGCAGGATCTCCTGGTCTCCCACTTTCTATCCAAATGCCTCAACCTCTAGACCAAACTAGTTTGACTCATTTGTAATTCAATGTGGCAGATAATGAGTAGCAATGTATTTTTTGGATTATACTCCATAATTGGATTACATCTTAACTTGGACTGTTGTATTAGGAATTAAGGAAATTATCAAAATTATCAAAAAAGATAAGACCTATATCAAACATATAGATGTTGATATGCCAGATGTTGAAATTGACTTTAGAGAAAGCTAGGAATAGGAGACATTACTGCTGATGTACACTGGATAATTGAGGAAATCAAGGAATACAAAAAATAAGTTAATTTGTATTTCATCTATTATATTCAGATATATAATATTTGTACCATTAACAGTAAAAAAAAAACTAGCAACCAAGAAGTCATGAAATATGTCACAGACCAGCACTTGGAACAACATATGGTAGACTAAAGTGACTGAGAAAAGTTGTTGGTTCTGGGCTACATCATGGATATATTTTTAAAAAAAATTAGGGAAGGTAGATGACTTAGCATTAAACCAAGAGCACATAAGAAAAAAGGAAAATACTAGAAAGTACTTATAAAGTGTCATGTACTTGTCTTAAAGAGATCATAAAATAGGAAAAGCAGATGCTGCAAGATATGTTGAGGTTAACATTAAGAGTTACTGAAGAGGATATTAAGTGAACTGGAGGATCAATCCACCTGCCAAGTCCAAAAATTCCAGCCCTAGAAAAGAAGGAAGATCAGGAGGAAAAACCTGGAGTAGCTTGTGAAAATGTAGAAAGAATTTGATGATTTGGGCATGGAGGTTTAGAAGATGACAGTGGAAGTTTCTGAGTTAAAGGCTTTGTTGGCTGCAAGACAGGGATTATCATACTTTGGGATGTTATGGTAAGACCTAGCTAGCTGGAGAGATCTATAATGCTAGGGGAAAGTGGAATGAAAGAAAAGGAGCAGATGACAATCAGCAGCAAGGTGTATAACTGTAATTACAGCAGTGCTGATTGTACCTTTGTAAGGCTTGAAAGACCAGTTTAAGGACAGATTGCCATGGAGAAAATCTGTCCATGTGGTCGCTAAAAATTCACAGCAACCTGATTGCTCACAATGAATGAAGTGACCAGTTATTGAATTTTATTTTTACGTGTATTTTATTGTAAGATGCCCATTTTACAACAGAGTTGGGTTGGCCAACTCTATAAATTTGATTGAATAATCTACAGAAGTTTGAATGGTAGGCTGAAAAAAATAAGATGGAAAACATGTAGACTGAATAGGCAAGATGTAAAGAAAAGTATAGGATGGGACAGACATAGTTTGATACTACATATGAAAGGTGTCTAACTGCCTTGTTAATCCTAAATTAACCATGAATCAGCAGTGCCATGCAGTTGCTAAAAAAACAGTTTTATTTTTGCATACATTAACAGGAACATAGAATCTAGTCATTCCTCAATGGTGTTCTGTTCTGTCAGATCATATTTGGAGTATTAGGTCCTATTCTGGGCAACATACTTTAAAAAACCCTGCAACCAATTGGAAGAACTTCAGAGAAGGGCTACCAAGACAATGAATTGTCTGGAAATTAAATACCATAATTAATATGAAAAGAATGTCAATATGTTTAACCTACATAAAAGATTGAGCAATCTTCAGATATGAAAGGTTGTCACACAAAAGCGGGAATGGAATTCTTATCATTTGTTCCAGAGGGTAGGATAAGAATGAATGAGTTAATAATATTTTAAAAAAACAGGTTCAAACTACGGTAGATATCAGAAACAATTCCCTGACTACATGAGCTGTCAGTGAGTCTATTTGTTGCTAAGAATCAACCCCAAATTAATGATTAATCATCTTCATTATTTATAAAACAAGAATGTATGTTTGTTTTTATTATCATTGAAATCAGTGGTATCCGAATGTCAATTGTAGTTGAACTGTGTTTTTATATTCTGAGAAATTATAAATACTTTACTGATTTACCATCAGAGGCCAAATGGGAATCATAAGACTCATAAATGATCCCTTTTTAAAAAGGCATTAAAACAGCAAGAATATTAATGCTATGGTGCCTAAAAGCATGCTGATTAATTAATATTTCCTATGATTACGAGAATATATACATGACTAAAATTCCAATAAACTGTGAAAATGGCCATTGATCACAATACCACTCTAGCATTCAGTGCTAGAATTTTCATTAAAAGCTTATAAATAGTTTGCATCTGTTCTTTGCTCTTTTAGAAATGTGTAGTTTTTTGAACAAATAAGATGATATTTACTGTCATTTCAAAGCTGTAATTTGCCTACTGACAGAAGTATACTAATCAGAGGGCATCAAACTCAAGGCCCACAGGCTGGATCTAGCCTGTGGGGTGCTGAAATTCTGGCCCACAGGGTGAGCCTGGAAATATCAAAGGACCGGCCCATGATGCCTCTGCTGGCCAAAATAGGCTGTGCAGCACATTTTCAGCCTCCAAAGCTGCAGCACTCTGCCAGTCAAAAATGGGTCATGAGGAAGCCCCGCAAGGCCCCTGTGTGGCCCATTTTCAGCCTCCCTGGCCTCCGGCAGCACTCTCCTGGCCAAAAATGGGCTGCACGGGGGCCTCACAAGGACCTCATGAGGCTTCCGTGCAACCTGTTTTTGGCTGGCAGACTGCTGCAAGAGGCCATGAAGGCTCAAAATGAGGTACGGGAGGGGCACCTGTCCCCCCCATTCTCCATTTTGGCCAGGAAAGTATTGCAGGAGGCATCCATCCCGTCTCCCCCCGTCTTATTAAATTTTAGGAGTTTCAAACCATTTCAACTATCTGAATTTTGCTGCTCCTAGGAATGCCGATATTTCAAACATGATTAGGGGTAAATGCTTTGATCCTTAACTTCTCTTATTAAACTTCTCCGAACTTCTCTTATTAAAACAGTCTATAATTATTCAGGCTTCAGTGTGAGTCTGGGAAATAAATGTAATCACTTTAAGAAATGAATTAACTTTAAATTGTTAAGCATCTTTTCTAGACACTGAAGACCAGATATCTCCAAAGATAAAGGCAAATGATATCGTGGGCTTGTTCCAATTATCTCACAACAAAAATACTTTTGAGCAGATGAGGAAGCTGAAGTCATTTGAGGCTTAAGTCCATATTATTTCTATCTTTAAATAAATGATGTAAGAACTACATTAAAACATGGACAAATCATCATTGAAGCCTGAGTGAGTCTGAAAATCCCACTAGACAAATTTGAATTAATTGTTAAAAATGTCAGCTTTGATCAATGATAGCACTGGCCCATCTTTTCTTCAAGTCCATAGAGATTATGTAAGCAAGTGATTTTTTTTCCAGGAATGTTCACAGCATAAATATTTAACAAAATGCTGAATTAACTATAACTCAGATTATTCTGATCACTAGAATCGTAGTCTCTCTTGTGTGTCTCATGAATAGCTATAATTGAAAGACTTCAGCACAGCATTTTAGTAGGCTGAATATTTGGGTGTCTCGAGTGGGCTAAAAAGAACAAAACAAAGCTATCTTTTAATATGAAACTCATTAAATCTTCAGCATGTTGATTAATCTTGCTGGGTACTTAAGATATTGGTAGCTATTAAACAGGTTATTGAGGCAGAGTAAGACTCAGCTTTAGGGACGGATTAATCTGTGCCATACTTTTCTTTTTTTCCTTTTTCTTTTTTGCAATGTTAAATATTAAAGGAATTCACAATAGCATGGCTATAAGAGCCCAACGGTACTACATCGTGAAAATTACTGACAAAGATATGCAGAAATACCGTCTATACATTTCTTTAACGAAATTGTTTATTATAAATTATTGTCAATTAGGGACATTCCTTGAAAACTAAGGGGAAGGTTAACCATGGAAAATAAACAATTGAAAATCAATTTGTAAATTTGGAAGAACAAATTAATGTACAATAATGTATATGCATATAATGTGACTGAATTTTATATTAGTTACCTGAATTATGTTCCAAATCTTTTTGAATCAGTAGAAACAACAATAGAAGACAACAAAAACAGTTCTGTAGAACAGCGAATAAAGTATTTAAAATAATGGATTCACATAGCAAAAATAAATTTATTTTGAAAAATTATTGAGGATATACTATTTTCTGTTATCAGAAAACATATTCTATGTATTACATTAATATATAAAAATATTATTTTTATACTGTTTTCTAAATATTCTTCCTCATGACTGCTTTCTCCCAATACTCCTCTATAAACTAAAAAAAAACACACCACTTTCCTGTTCCAGGATTTAACCTAAATCTATGACATAAAAATAAACATGTTCAATCATAATTTGTTCTGTCTTGTAATATTTCTTTAAAAAAATAAAATATATATAAATAGAATTTATGTATGTACATGTATGTACATATGTATGTATCAGGGGTGGGTTCCTGCCAGTTCTAACCTCTTCTATAGAACAGGTTTCACAAATCTACCGTGCCATTTAGAACCGGTTCCAGCTCGCTCCCCCTGCCCGTCCGCACCACGCTTGCACCGCCCGCCACTCACTGATTGGCTGGCTCACCAATTGCCCCACCTGCCTCTAAGAGTCCTATCTAAACCTTAAAGTCTTAAAGCTGTCAAGTTTGAACACCGCTGGGTTTTTTTCTAAAGGGTTAGGAGTGCAAGGGTCTTGTAACTTGATAGCTTTAAAACTTGCGTGCTTCAAATGCCAGAGTTTCTGAGCAAACATTTTGGTTGCTAAGCAAGAGCATTGTTAAGTGAGTTTCACCACATTTTACAAGTTGCCCATGCCCACCCAGTTACATGACTGCCAAGCCACTTCCACTCAGTCACATGGCTGGCAAGCCACTCCTACCTGGTCACATGGCCAGCAAGCCACTCCCACAAAGCAGGCCACACCTACAGAAGAGGTTCTAAAAAATTTTTGAAACCCACCACTGATATGTATGCACGTATGTACGTACACTATATTGCCAAAAGTATTCACTCACCTGCCTTTACTCGCATATGAACTTACTGTGACATCCCATTCCTAATCCATAGGGTTCAATATGACAGCTTTGCAGCTATAATAGCTTCAACTCTTCTGGGAAGGCTGTCCACAAGGTTTAGGAGTGTGTTTATGGGAATTTTTGACCATTCTTCCAGAAGCACATTTGTGAGGTCACACACTGATGTTGGACGAGTTTACGTGGCCTACCGCTTCGTGGCTGAGTTGCTGTCGTTCCTAAACACTTCCATATTTTTATAATACAACTGATAGTTGACTGTGGAATATTTAGGAGCGAGGAAATTTCATGACTGGATTTGTTACACAGGTGGCATCCTATCACAGTTCCAAGCTGGAATTCACTAAGCTTCTGAGAGCGATCAATTCTTTCACAAATGTTTGTAACAACAATCCTAGGTACTTTATTTTATACACCTGTGGCCATGTAAGTGATTGGAACACCTGATTCTGATTATTTGGATGGGTGAGCTAATACTTTTGGCAATATAGTGTATGTATTGATTAATTGATTTACAGAAGAAACAGAATCATGAGCATAAATTCTTCAGGGCATTATCCAGCTATTACACATATATTTCTCTGTTTACTATAGATGCTTTCCCCATGAAAATAACTGCACCTTTGATCATATCAAAATGGCATATACTGTAATGGGCATAGTAAGCAATATAGACAGAAATATGTTTGTCTTTATATTTCTGTGTATAAAGGCAGAAAGAGTTGGATTGAAAAATATTTTTCCAAAGTAAAGAAGAATTGTACACAAATCTGCATGGTGTATTTGGCCAATAAATTCAACATAGGTCATCCATACATCCAGCAATGGTTTTTGGCTAATTCTTTTATAAAAAAAAAAACCTCCCATCATTTGTTTTATTTTCCAAATGAAACATGATTATTTTTAATAAATTGTTGTTTTGAAGACAAGTTTAAGTATTTAGAAACAGAAAATAGCATTTGTACAAATGGGCTGACCAGATGTTTCTCAAACTTGGCCACTTTAAGATGAGTAGACTACAACTCCCAGCGAGGTTGGATGGGGAATTCTGGACATTGAAGTCCACCTACTTAAAAGCTGCAATGTTGAGAAACTCTGGGTTAAACTGAAGCAATTACAGTACAGTTTATCCCCCCCCCCCGAATGCATTCATATACAATTGTATCCAGTTCTCTCTGCTGAGAGTGGTTTAAATGGCTCATGGATAAACAATTAAACAAATTCTTTATTTATCTTCAACAATGCAATCCCTCTTAAAAATAGGAATACATTAAATCTTCAATGAATACTATCAGTTTTTGCCAGATGATAGGAATGAAGACACATTTGCAGTGTGATCTTCTACCACAAAGACTTGCTCTGCGTTCATAATTTCTTATTAAATACTGGCAATATAATTCTGTGTGTAAATTATTTCTGAATTCCAATGTATGTTTTGTGGAACCTTTTTTAGAAGTTTAATCTGAAACTAACCATTTTAAATAAATGAAGCTAATGGATCAATATTTGATATTGCATAAAATATCAACATGTCTTATGTCTTCTTTTTTAATATGACATTTTTATTGTTTTATACATTTTTTGCTGTACACTGCCCAGTCACTTTTTTTATCATATATGCATATGTATCTATGTATGTGTGTGTATGTATGTATGTATGTATGTGTGTGTGTGTGTGTGTGTATGTATGTATATATGTATATACACACACATACACATGCCTATCGCATGAAAAAATGATTCTAGGTTATGTAGCATCTTGTGAGCCATATAGCAATAGCAATAGCAGTTAGACTTATATACCGCTTCATAGGGCTTTCAGCCCTCTCTAAGCGGTTTACAGAGTCAGCATATCGCCCCCACAGTCTGGGTCCTCATTTCACCCACCTCGGAAGGATGGAAGGCTGAGTCAACCCTGAGCCGGTGAGATTTGAACCGCTGAACTGCAGATAACAGTCAGCTGCAGTACTGCACCCTAACCACTGCGCCACCTCGGCTCTTATAAATTGGATCAGTAAATAAATATTCTACAGGTAGTCCTCAATTTTTTCATTTAGTGACCATTCAAAACAGTGGCAGTATGCAGGCAGTATGCAGGCAGTATGCCCCAGTATGGGTGTACCAGTGCCTGCCGATAGCACTGGGTACCATTCTAGTACGATGCTCGGGGGGGGGGCTCCTTACCTGTATTTGAGCTCTTCGGTGCTTCCGCACATGCACACAGAGCATATGGCACCTGTGCAATGCTCTGCTGAACAGCTAGAGTGTCGTGGAGGTGTTGTGGAGGTAAGGATGCATCCGTGTGTTACGCATGTGTGAACGTGTGCTGCGCATGTGCATGTGGGGGATGCCGAGCCTCATTGAACCATACCGGTTGCAACGGGATTCGGAACCCACCACTGGTTCAAAGTTACAAAAGCCCTGAAAAAAGTGACTTGTGACCATTTTTCACACTTACAATTATTGCAACATTTCCATGGTCACATGATCAAAATTCTGATGTTTGGCAACTGACTCATATTTCTGCGGTTGCAGTGTCCCAGGGTCATCAGATTTCTGACCTAATGACAAGCAAAATCATTGGGGAAGCCAGATTCATCTAACAACCATGTTACTAACTTAACAACTGCAGTGATTCACTTAACAACTGTGGCAAGAAAGGTCATAAAATGGGACAAAATTCACTTAACAAATATTTCACTTAGCAACAGAAATTTTGGGCTCAATTGTGGTTGTAAGTCAAGCACTACCTATACTCTAAAACATAAACAAAATGAAATAGTTTCTACAATACAAACTATGTTTTTAGACTCTAATAAAGTACATTAATGATACATATAAGAAAACATCCTGCCTAGGTTTTATTTCTTTAAATTTATTTTCATTTTTGCATTTATACTAAAATGAATTTGTTTTAATTTATAAGATATAAATATAAGTTCTTCTAAACTGGAAAATAGAGGACAATTTTAAATTTCCTTTTCTAAAAAAATAAACCTGCCTTTACTTCATTCAGTGGACAGGATGTATAACTTATCTATCAAAAAAGAAACCTTTGACATTGCATCATAAAATTTCAAGTGCTGGGAAAAAGTTCTGAAACTTTGAAAAATTTGTAAAGAAAAATTATCTAAATTATGTTTTCTGTTTGGCAGGTAGAGGAAAAGAAAAGGTTAGGAACAAAACAGAATTCAAATACCTTGCTTCTATGTTCTAAACTTTTTATATGTATTTTTGGTTGGGGAAAATACATGATAATGCTCTCATTTTATTTCTCATTCTACTGAAACTACTTTACCTACCATAACAAGATCCTTCCCGTTGCATATAATTGATCCAAATTTAACTTGGTGTAGTATTAAAGTTGTTTCAATCCCTTGACTGAATCAAGGATGTAATCACGCAAATTTTGCTTCATTCATTACCCCAAATGATGTAAAAAGAAAATCCATTATTGATAGAAAAATTCCATGTTTACAGCAAAAATCCATCTCTTAGAAATTATTGGAAATGTATGACTTAGCTGAACTCAGTGACTGAGTTTGTATGCAAATCTTGAGCATACATTTTTGGTACTATTTTAACAGAGAACCTAAATAGGGTTTGATAAAGTGGAAACCTTTCAGCAAGGTCCCCTGTCTTCTTATATCATTCTGCACAAATGCATTTTTTTTCCATTTCATTTTCCCTTTATTTGTATGCCGCCCTTTTCCCTGGGGGGACTCAGGGCGGCACACAGTTCAAAAAAGTGGGGGGGAAGGACAAACAATTTCCAACATACAGACAATACAACATATTAAAAAACACAACAGCCACACAATTCGAGTGGGGTTAGAGTCTTAACCCCAGGCCAGCCGGGACAGCCAGATCTTTAGGGCGGCGCGGAAGGACTGGAGGGTGGTGAGGGTCCGAATCTCCACGGGGAGTTCGTTCCAGAGGGTCGGAGCAGCCACCGAGAAGGCTCTCCTCCGGGTAGTTGCCAGTCTACACTGGCTAGATGATGGAATTCGGAGGAGGCCTGATCTATGCGATCGTATCGGTCTAGTGGAGGTAATTGGCAGTAGGCGGTCTCTCAAGTACCCAGGTCCAATACCATGAAGGGCTTTGTAGGTGATAAGTAGCACCTTGAATCGCACCCGGAGATCAACAGGCAGCCAGTGCAGCTCGCGGAGGATAGGTGTTACGTGGGTGAACCGAGGTGCACCCATGATTGCTCGCGCGGCCGCGTTCTGGACTAGCTGGAGTCGCCGAATGCTCTTCAAGGGCAGCCCCATGTAGAGCACATTGCAGTATTCCAGCCTAGAGGTCACAAGGGCATGAGTGACTGTTGTGAGAGCCTCCCGGTTCAGGTAGGGACGCAACTGGTGCACCAGGCGAACCTGGGCAAATGCCCCCCTGGTCACAGCTGACAAATGATGTTCGAAAGTCAGCTGTGGGTCCAGGAGGACTCCCAAGTTGCGAACCCTGTCTGAGGGGCATACAATTTGACCCCCCAGCCTGAGAGATGGAACACTTGGCCAATTCGCGGGAGGGAAACACAGCAGCCACTCGGTCTTTTCTGGATTGAGCACAAGTTTGTTGACCCCCATCCAGGGGGTGGCTCATCACATCCATCGCTTCGTTGAGTTGGCACGGGGCGGACAGATACAACTGTGTATCATCCGCATACTGGTGGTATTTTATCCCGTGCCGTTGAATGATCTCACCCAGCGGTTTCATGTAGATGTTGAAAAGAAGGGGGGACAGGACCGAACCCTGCGGCACCCCATATGTTAGGGGCCTAGGGGTCGATCTCTGCCCCCCGACTAACACTGACTGTGACCTGTCCGAGAGGTAAGAGGAGAACCACTGTAAAACAGCGCCTCCCACCCCCACCTCCCGCAGTCGTCACAGAAGGATACCATGGTCGATGGTATCAAAAGCCGCCGAGAGGTCAAGGAGCACCAGGATGGAGGCATGGCCTCCATCCCTGGCTCTCCAGAGATCATCGGTCAACGCGACCAAAGCGGTTTCTGTGCTGCAGCCAGGTCTGAAGCCTGACTGGAATGGATCGAGATAACTGGCTTCCTCCAAGGACCACTGGAGCTGAAAGGCCACCACCTTCTCAACAACCTTCCCCACAAAGGGGAGGTTGGAAACCGGACGATAGTTATTTAAAACGGCTGGATCCAAGGATGGTTCCTTCAGGAGGGGTCTCACCACCGCCGCCTTTAAAGCGGGGGGAAAGACCCCCTCCCGCAGAGAGGCGGTAACAACCGCCTGGATCCAGCCTCGTGTCACCTCTCTGCTGTTGAAAACCAGCCAGGAGGGGCACGGGTCCAGCACACATGTGGAGGCACCTACAGCTCTCATCGCCTTGTCCACATCCTCAGGGGTAACAGCTTGAAACTCAATCCAGCGATGGCTTACCAGGTTATCCCTTAGTGCCTCGGCTGGTTCTGCAGAATTGGAGTCCAGGTCCGCCCGGAACCAAGCAACCTTGTCTGCGAGAAATTGGACGTAATCCTCAGCCCTGCCCTGCAGCGGATCACCCGTATCCCTCCTATTTAGGAGGGAATGGGTTATCCTAAACAGGGCGGCTGGGCGCAACTCGGCAGATGCAACCAGAGAGGCAATGTGTGTTCTCTTAGCCGTCCTAATTGCTCGAATGTATTCTCTGGTGCAGGTTGTTAAAAGTGCTCGGCTCGATTCAGATTTACTGGACCTCCATAAGTGCTCTAGGCATCTCCTTTGGCGCTTCCTCTCCCGGAGTTCCTCAGTAAACCAAGGAGCCCTCTGGGATCTACTGCCTCGGAGCGGCCGTAGAGGCGCAATCCAGTTAAGAGACTTCATCGCTGCCAAGTTCCAGGCAGCAACCAGCGTCTCCGCCGGACTGCGGGCGAGAGTATCAGGAATAACCCCAAGCTCCGTCTGAAAACCCGACGGGTCCATAAGTCGCCTGGGGTGGAACCACCTGGTCGGTTCCTCCTCCCTACAGTGGGGGTTTGGTCTCCGAAAGTCAAGCCTCAATAGGTAGTGGTCTGACCATGACAGGGGCAAGATCTCGCTACCCCCTCAGACCAAGATCACAATTCCACTGCTCCGAGAGGAATACGATGTCAAGTGTGTGACCCGCTGAGTGGGTTAGTCCTCGGATTACTTGGGTCAAGCCCATGGTTGTCATGGAAGCCATGAACTCCTGCGCTCCATCAGAGTGTTCACCGAGCGAAGGCAAATTGAAATCCCCCAGAACCATAAGTCTGGAGAACTCAACTGCCAGCTCGTCTATCGACTCGAGGAGCGAGGGGAGGGCTGCTGCAACGCAGTTAGGAGGCAGGTACGTTAGCAGCAGACCCACTTGACCCTTGAGGTCCAACTTCACCAGCAGGGACTCACACCCGACAAGCTCCGGAGCAGGGATCCTACGAGGTGCTAGAGACTCTCGGATAACAATGGCCACACCCCCACCCCTTCTCTGAGCTCTCGGCTGATGGGGCACCTGAAAACCCTCTGGGCACATCTCTACGAGGGGGACTCCTCCCTCCAGGCCCAGCCAGGTCTCAGTAATACATGCCAGGTCTGCCCTCTCGTCTAAAATTAAGTCCCGAACGAGAGGAGCTTTATGAACTACAGACCTGGCATTTAGCGCCAGCAGCCTGAGGCCAGGGTCCTGATTACTCACACCACCTGGCCTTGGAGTGGGACTCATAGGGCCGGAAGGAGGGATCTCTGTGACGTAGCGAGCCCTCCTTCCCTGGTAATGGCCTGCCCTAAAGTCCCCGCCATATCTGCCCCTCCCTGTTAAGACCGTAATGCTCTGGCCCACTCCCGTGTCCATGGTCCCCCTACCCATCCCCATAACCCCCGCGGGCTCCGGCAGGCCCTTCGGAACAAGCATTCTGCGGCTGGGATTGACCCAGGCCCCCCTAATACTTCTGCAGAGCACTCAGTATAGAGGGTGCCTGGCTAAGGCCCCAGCCTACTCAGACATACACAATCATAACACCATTCACTCCCCACTAACAATTTAAAAAACACAAAGAGAATACAACAATGATAGGGGTTAAAAGTGGGCACATGCAACAACAGTCACATCATTCACACTTCACTCATAAAATACTCATTAAAAAATTACGGAGCTTTGCGATAGTGCGCTATCCAACAATGGTGTAAAAAATGAAGAGAGAGCTGCTCCGCTCTTCTCCCTCTTCTATGTCCCAGAGAAAAGTCCACGGCTGGAAGACCAGAAGTCAATGGTGTACAAAGCAGTCGCACGTGGAAAGGGGCAAGGCAAAAATGCCTGATGTTTATAGATAGAAACCGTTCAGTCTTACTCCCCTTAAAGTCCCAGAGGAGATCAGCGGACCACGTGGAAGGGAGTCTCTTTCCTGGAATTATATAAGGTCTATAATCCAGTGGGCCAAGGTCTGAAACTGGCCCCAGTTGCTCAAGAAGGAGGGGGGGAGGACCGATTTTCTTGATACCAAGTCCTCGTCCCTACAGCTGCCATCATCTATTGTTCCTAATAGACGGTTAAGGAGATGGTAAAAAAAGGCTCCCCAATAGCTGGGGGGAGCAGCAAAGGAGCAATGTTTGAGGCGGCTATGATGATAAGGAGGCCAGAAGATGGAAAAAGGAAGGAGCATCCAGGCCTCTTTTCTCCTCAGATCGGGAGCGCAGAGTGATGATAAAGCTGCTCAGGGCTCCGTCCTCCTCTCCATTCGATCACCAGCCAGACAGACAAACGGCCAGATCTTTTTCCCCGGAGGACCACAGGACAAACAAGGCAGCTGGCAGCAGGGCGAGCAGAGTAGAACGGGGAGGGGGGCGTCCAGGGGGGGCTACGGCGGCGGCAAAAAACAGCCGGCCGCCCAATCCACCACTCCCGACGAACTCCAGCAAGTTTCCGATGACCCCCACCTTCTAGATGACAGGAAACTGAGCCCCCAAGCTCACCGCACCACTCGGACTCATCACAGCAAGCAGGGAGAGATGGACCACCGAAGACTTACACAACGCTGTGATCAGCAGCGCGGTGCCGCCATCTTCTCCTTCACGCCGCAACTCGCCGTTCCAAGCCGCCGCAGTTCCGCTGCTCAGGGAGACGACCACGGGCAGCTACCAGTTACGTACCGGCCCTTACAAGATTCCTGGGACCGAGCCCTGCCAGGGGGCTTTGTTGTTTGTTGTAAATGGACTCCAGAGGCTCTAGAGATCTTCTGTATTTATCACTGGCTTCTGTGGAACGAGAAGCCAGGCAGCCATCCGAGTCCCGCACAATGCAGCATGATTCTAAAGTTTTAATTAAGGCCAGCTAATGACCAGTTAGGGTTGTTAGGTTAGCATGGAGAGAGAGTTTTAGTCCCATCATTGGGACCATCCATAACCCATCCAACTGTTATACTTCTACCTGCAAGGAAAATAATTTCAGTATGCCAGAGGTGGGTTCCTGCCAGGTCTAACCTCTTCTATAGAAGAGGTTCCACAAATCTACAGTGCCATTTAGAACTGGTTCCAGCTCCCTCCCCCCACCCATCCGCACATCATCAAGATGCAGAGCGAGAAAAGGAATTCTGGGAGTTGAAGTCCACAAGTCTTAAAGCTGTCAAGTTTGAACACCCCTGGTTTTTTTTTTCTAAAGGTTGCTAAGCAAGAGCATTGTTAAATGAGTTTCACCACATTTTACAAGTTGGCCATGCCCACCCAGTCACATGGCTGGCAAGCCACTCCCACAAAGCAGGCCACACCTACAGAAGAGGTTCTAAAAAAAATTGAAACCCACCACTGCAGTATGCCTATACCTACTAGAATTCAAAGATAAGCTTGGAATCATTGTACCTCAGGCAGAAAGGAACTGTTCTCAACAACTTGGAAGAACTTGAAAAAATTGCTGACCTGGTGATCTAAAATTGAATCAGTTGGAATCATTTGAAAGGTTCATGTCTGAAAGAAGAAGAAGAAAAACCTTAGTCATATAAGAATTCAACCATCAAGTCTGAACTATTGTTGGCCTTTTATATAATAATATATTTTGTTTATTTAATTCTAAAGGGGATTTAGAATGAGAGAAACTAGATATCCACACGTACTTTTGGTTTTGGCTCTGCTATCTATGGGCATCAGTCCTATTCATCATGCAATTCAGAACAATATTGCTCTAAAATAATAAGGGTCTAAATGGTAACATTTAGAGTTAGCAGGCATACCTGTTGGTAGATCTTACCTATAGTCTTATCTATAAATCCTACCTTGTTCAAAATTGCTGTCAATGGGACTACTGGCATTATAAAGAGTAAAGGTGAGAATGAGTCACCTTGAAAAATTTCACATTTCAGCTTCTCTTAATTTTCCCCCAGTAACCATCAGTTTTGTTCATCAAAACTTTGTTTTTTATTATTATTATTATTTGAGGTAGAAAGATATTTGGCTATGAGTAGAATATAGATGAAGCCAAATCCCAAACTAGCAGATGATCTCACCTAGAAATTTCATGGATACCTTAAACAGGAGGGGAGAGTGTTCAACCCTGCAGCACTCCACAATGAATAATCCTAGGTAATGTTATCTCCTTTCCTCTCAATATTTTGGGAACTGGGTACAACAGGAGGAGAAATATGATTAAACAGTACCCCCAGTTCCCAATTCCTGCAACTGTTCTGGAAAGATAATTTGTTCAACAGTATTGAAAGCTGCTGAGAGAAAAGATACTGTAGATGCATCATACTTATGCTGCCAAAGCATAACCAATTCTGCCTCCATACTGAAATGTGTCTAGCTCAGATTTCTCCAAAGTAATCATTATTGACCTCCAGGGGTCAATGAGACCATCCATTGTTGTTATTCTTGTTGTTTGTAGTACTATTAAAATAGTATTGATTACATTTGCATATAATTAATGGGGCGGGGTGTCTGTCACCAAACTGAAATGTCATGAAGGGGTCAATTGGTCCTTATTGGTCCTTAACACCAATAAGACCAGGGAGCTTATAGTGGACTATAGAAGGAATATATCAGACAGCCTGCCCTTGCTTATCAATAGAGACTGAGTGGAGCAAGTGGCCAGTTTTAAGTTTATGGGTGTTATCATAAAGGAGGACCCGACCTGGGGCACTCACATTGCAGCACTGGTCAAAAGGGCCCAACAGAGATTATACTACCTGAGGCTTCTCAGGAAACAACAACTGAATGAAAAATTGCTGGTGACTTTCTACCACTGCACCATAGAGAGTGTTTTAACTTATTGCACCTGTGTATGATTTGCCAATTGCAAAGTGGCAGATAGGACAGCACTCCAGAGGGTTAATGTCAGAGGATCATTGGTTGCCCTCTCCCCTCTTTGGAAGAGTTTTATAGCTCCCACTGCCTTAAGAAAGTTCAAAACATTCTTAAAGATCCATCTCATCTGGGCACGCTTCATTGAACTATTACC
Organism: Thamnophis elegans; assembly: GCF_009769535.1. NCBI lineage: Eukaryota > Metazoa > Chordata > Lepidosauria > Squamata > Natricidae > Thamnophis > Thamnophis elegans. The sequence continues at coordinate 41,498,845 of NC_045547.1, read as the reverse complement.
ATCTGGCAGATGGTACAGGATAATAAAAACAAGGACAAATAGGCTGAAAAACAGCTTCTATCCTAGGGCAGTAATCATATTCTGCTGTATAGTGCAATATTAATGCAATATTAGGATTTCAGTTCAATTCTATATTGAATATCAGGTTTTCAGTTCAATTGTATGTTGTTGTATATTCATTTGACTATACAACAGTTTTACAACAGTTTTATTTTTATAGTTATAATGTACACTGAAGATGCAATGGCAATAAAGTAAACTAAACTAAATGAGCTGCAGAGTTTGGGGACTCTTCATCTGAATAATCCACTTCCTCCAGGGATCTGTGAATCTGCAGTCTGTCCACCTTCTCATCAACCTTCCCTAAAAAAAAGTGTTACTGTCAAAACTCCAGATTTTTTTTTAAAAAAGTCTTTGCTATGTTTTAATCCAATTAGAAGAGAGTATTAGACAACCATGGATATCTACTTTAACACCTGCCTACCTTATTTGCTATTTGGGACTTTTTAAGGATAAACAAAGTCTGTTTTGAACCAAGCTTCTCCTGGTTATTTTACCTCCATTATATTTTCTCAGCCACAAAATAGAAGTGGCTAATGTTTATATCAGTGGTGGGTTCCTACCGGTTCAGACTAGTTCAGCTGAACCAGTAGTGGTTTGACAGCCTGGGTCACTGGAACCGGCAGGGACCCAGGCCTGCCATGTCCCTGAACAGCAGCAGCAGCAGCATCTTGTTTTTTGGCTGTGTGCATGCGCAGAACAATTTTAATTGCATTGTGCATATGCGTGCAGCATGGACATGCCCATAGTGCACACACTAGTGAACCAGTAGTAATGCTTGCCAGAACCCACTCCTGGTTTATATCCAGTCTAACGTACACATTTGGGGATCCTTGTGGTTTCTCATCCAAATGCTAAACAGGTTTAACCAAACTTAGCTTTTCTGAGATAATACAAGGTTGTATACAAATGCTGGAATCTGTGGTGACTTGTATGAATGGCAATTTCATCTAGCAAAGAAGGCTGGTTATTGAACTCATGGCAACAACCACACATTTCTACTATCATAATATGACATTTTCCCAGAAAAAGCAATCAGAGGAACAAATGCTTCTGTCACTTAGCTTTAGAGGTAATAATATTTGCTGTGGAAAATGTTCACTTGATACAGGGTAGACATACAGAAGGAACTTGATCATTGCAAATTCCATTTTAAAAAATCTGTGCTTCTTAGGTAAATGACCATTTCAGAATTTAGCTATTGACAAGATCTGGTTCTTTTCTAAAAAGTCTGTTCCAGTTCTGTCAATAGGCTAAAGATATTAATTATGTACTTTGAAGAAACTGAAGTTAATTAAAATCCATATTAAAATAGTTATCTTAAGAAGATTTAAAATACTAAGAAGGTTGCATTTCAGTTTAATCATTAAGGAATTTGTGAGGGAGGTGTGGGAAAAACATTTCATTAATTCTAAGAATATGTTGGATTACAATAACATAATAATGATCAACTAGTGTTTATATGCTAAGAACAAAACAAAAAAACTACAGAGGAATATGTTATCAATAGTTCCAGCTTTCTCTGCTTCATCCCAGTTCTGCTGGAGTGTTGGGGATTTCATTGTGTAGGAAGCATTAAAAACTGTTCCTTCTCCAGTCTGATTTGGATGCTAGCATGAAAGTATGTGTTCTTTGTCTGTCAATATTGTTATTTTTTATGATGGATGGATGACCTCCAGGCACTTAGCTCAGTTTTATTTGCACATGAGATCTATTTGAATCTCAAACCTGTAGCAATGACTAAGTTGAAAACATTTCTATTTCCTTTCCCTCTGAGGTTATTTTCGCTGTTGCTGTTCTTTTCTTCGTATTTCTGTCGCATTAAATATCCCCATTTTTTAAAAAACAGTTTCACCTCAACAAAAGACATGGTACAAATGGGAATTATACCAGCAATGTTAGTACAATGTATGATAGAGTGTCTTGTTGAATCTTAATTCCCCATAGTTTCAAAAGTGGGATTGATAGGACACCCCACCCCCACACCCAGTGTCAATGGACTGGAAAGCTAAGAATTAAAGAAGGAAGCTATAATGGTGCCTTACAAATTTTGGGGGTGGCTAAGTGAAATCAGTTATTCGTCTCTTTGACATATTTCTTATAATTACAGGTGATGTATTTATTATTTAATAAATTTATATGTTGCCCATCAAGCAACTCTGTGTAGCTTTCAATCCCATAAATAATAGCATAAAACAACTAAAATGCTAAAAACAGTAAAATATTGGGCATTAACAGTTAAAACATTAAAATTAACAACAAAGCGGTTTAAAAGAACCCATGTGTAGACAAGGTGGAGGTGGAATCTTCTCCTAATCTACTAGTCACCTCCAAAATTGGAAGTTCCTATTGGGGGCCTCCAGCCAACTGGCATAGCCAAGTTTACAAGCTCTTTTTGAAGTCCAAGAGGGTGTCAGTGGATCTCACTTCATGGGACATATTGTTTCAAAGAGCAGGAACCATGGCAGAAAAGGCTCTTCTCAGGAAGCCCACCAGCAGCAATTCCTTGGCCAATGGGTTAATGAAGCCTGTCCCTTCTCCTATATGATATGTATTTGTATAATAGCAGCTAATGTTTTAATGAGGTATAACACCTTTCCTTATATTAAAAGAGGGACCTCATTGATGGGACAAAATGAGGCATGTAAGAAACATAATCTTTATTTGATCTGATTATTAGTCTTACCCCTACATAGTGCTTTTTCTCAGCCCACTTTGTTATCTTATGCCATTGTTTGGAACAGCTAAGTATTCTTTAAAGCTTGGTTGTCAAATATCTTGCAACTATATCTGAACATTTAAATCTTGGTTTAGAATACTGTATTAATCAAGCCCATTTGGCTAACTTATGGTTCAATCTATTATGTGAAGCCACACACAACAGGTTAATTCAGTAATCAACCTTACTTTGCTGGATGATTATAGTCAATCAAATCAAATGTTGTAAAGCTAAAACTTTTTTTAAAGAAGATTTCTCAAAGATAGTGATGAACTAAGGCATAAAAATTCAGAGGCAAAAGCATTACTTGAAATATGAAAAAGTCAATGAATGCAGGATGCTGGTTTATACCAACCCAGCCAATATCTTCATATAATTCAGTCATGTTTCATTACCTGCAATGTTTTCCTAGATTTTAGACCAGATTTCTTTCCCAAAACTATCTGCAGATGCTTAGACTTCATCTTAGGGTCTTCTGCATACAAAGTGAGCCACAAGCTTTCCTCTGTACAGATAGAATAAAACCTGAAAGTTATTTTTCTCCTCAAAATTCAGCATTTTCTTCTTCTAAGATGGTTCATACATGTTTTCAAACTTGATTTTTTCATGCATGCATGGTCTTATTTTTAACTGATTCATTGGAAGCCTTTTCAGAAGAGAGCAAACATGGTTAAGAATACATTCCCCTATTCCCCAAGAAATTTTGGGATCCAGGAAGTGTGCTTCTTTGCTCATTGTGCCTGCTCTTTGGAATGAGGAATACAAAAAAGTGTTGGGCAGTTTGTGTGGTTTGTTAAGCTAAGCAATATAGCCTCGAAGAACTGCATGATTCTGAATTTGTCAGTAATCACAGAAGAATAGCATTCTAGTGATGATGGTTAAAACATGGTTGATCAAAGGAATGTGACTCCAGAGGAAACAATTAACAAGAAAATATTCATATTCATTCATTGATCAACATGGTTGATCAAAGGAATGTGACTCCAGAGGAAACAATTAACAAGAAAATATTAATTTCATGCCTGTTTTACTGTTTGTATACTGCTCATAGATAGCAAATAAATCATACAGATTTCTGAGGCACCTTACCTACTTACAGTCTAACAAGCATTTCCATGTAGAAAATATCAGCTGCCTTCAATTACACTTTATTCTCTTTATTTATAACATAGCGCTCTAAACCATGAGTAACCAACATTCTGGCTTGCCACATTGAGTAAAGAGGGACTGTCTTGTGCACATTTATTAAGTATATAATGAATGGATGAGGCAGACTCAGGCATAGCAGCAAATAACAACTCTTTATTGGTTTCAACTATGTACAATCCAGCAGCCGCTCGGTTTGCCAGCAGCCCTTTTATAGGGAACTGTCAAGCAGCTTGGCCAATTGCCTTTGAGTATTTTCCAGCTGTATCAGAGGACCTTGGTGGAAACTACTATACTGTCTGTCAGTATGTAACAGTAATGTATATACATAATAAAATTATTTTATTTTTTTATATTTTTATTACAACATTAAAACAAAAGACATTAATAACCATTATGCCAAAGCTGCATAAAGTCTCTGAGCCATGGGTTGGACACCCCTGCTCTAGACAGAATGGTTTATTGTTAACCACTTTCCTGCTTTATTTTTCATGTTTGCTCCTCTGTTTAGCTGCATTTACAGTTATTTGGAAGGAGAAAGGTAAGATACGCAGTTTGATCTGACATCCTGAAACCCAGATGCATTGAGATGCAAAGGGAGGAAAATCTTCCATTATAGAAGGAAACAGACAAAAGCTTTAACCTTCCACTGTCAGGAGGCAGAATAAAAGTGTCACAATACAAATAGAGGGGAATTGTGCTGCTGGAAATGTAACTGTGCATGTGGAAGGAACACTTATAGAGATGTGCAAGCAAATCTGCCTATGGTATATAAAAGGAGGTGGGAAGAGCATATTCCTTTATAGCACAAGACTAAGTCAGTGTCAACAAGTAATTTAAGACTCTACACTGGCAAGTTTAGTTCTGATTATGAAAAATGACTGTTTTCCATATACCCAGATATCTAAACAGTGCTATCAAGCAGCCATTAACTCCATCCTGATATTGGTTTCACAACCATGAATGAATAGGGAGAAAGATTGAAGTAAGTGCAATGTGACAAGTAAATCTCTCTCTCTCTCTCTCTCTCTCTCTCTCTCTCTCTCTCTCTCTCTCTCTCTCTCTCTCTCCCCCTCCCTCCCTCCCTCCCTCCCTCCCTATATAGTATTACACACACACAAACATACACACAGAGAGGACAAGTACAATCTGTTGAACAGGCTTCAAATTGCTTCTAGTTAAGAGCTGTCATTATCTGCAACATAGCTTCAACAAGCCAGCCTATGTGTAAAATAAGACAAAAAACAGCAATAGATTCAGGCTAGAGGACAGTAATGAATGCTGTAGAGTTATACACCTCTTATCAACTCCCAAATTGCCACTTCTGATATCCTAGCGAGTAATTTTGCAATGACAGATATTTCATTTGTCCAGACAGCATCAGAACAGTTAAGCAGATGATAGCATGAGGACTCTTAGGTGAAACAGAGAAAGAGAAAGAATTGAATTGGCACAATAGATGGGGTTGAATACCCAGATGGACCTAGAGAGGAGAAGAAGGAAAATGACTACAAAAAGGACTAATGAAACAAAGGACGTATCATATTATTTTAGTGAATTCTAATAAATTGTGCACCCAAATTTAAAACTGTTCTGTCTACATTCTGTCTACATGGCTTGCTACTGCCACCAGCTGTGGAATAAAATATTGTTCACTATGTTGCAAAGCAGTGAAAATGAGTTAATAGCTACATTGCAATTCAAGACAATATTTTCTCTTATATAAACAGATTGACTTGATTTAAAAGTCAATGACAAACAACTCGGTAGGAAAAGAAAACCACTTCCTTTGGAACAATTTGCCAATTCATCTACCATCACAAATATAAACAAGAATTGAACACAGAGTGTTCTCTACAATAATTCATATCTCCTTTGAATTCTAGCTATAGCACAAAACTGTTTTATCATTCCCATTACTTTCAAAGCAGATTGTTTGCCCTCACAGAGTAACATGACTATCCTGCTAGAAAATCAATTGCTTCTAGTAGTCCTTTTACAACAATTGATACTTCCCATCAAAACAAAACAATTTTCAACAAATCTATACACTTAGGATCGCCACTGCAATAATACCATGAGTTGAAATTTTAAATGCTGAAAGTAATAGAAAGTACATTTAGTTTTGAAAGAGTTTCTCCTGTTACAGTTTTCACTGTAACAAACATCTGATGCATTCTGAATTCAAAGCATCTATACCAGTGATGGCTAACCTTTTTGTCCTCATGTGCTGAAATCGGGGGGGGGGGGATTTTCATCCTTCCCAGGCTCTGGAGCTTTTTCTCGAGCCTCTGGGAGGGCAAAAACTGCCTCCCCCAGGCTCTGGAGGTTCCCCCTGAAGCCTCCTCCACACACCACACTCTCCCTCCACCCCATGCACATGCAACTCCCATGCATGTGTGTGCAACCCCCCACGCATGCGTGTCTACCCTGTGCATGCATGCATGTCTCTTGCATGTGCAGCAGAGACCCAAAACTCAGCTGGCTGGCAGGAGACGCACATGCATGCATGGTGGAGCTAAGCTGAACAGCAGCTCGTGTGCCCGCAGAGAGGGCTCCGTGTGCCACCTGTCGCACATGTGCCAGAGGTTCGCCATCATGGATCTATACAATTATAAAGCTACCTATGCAGTGGTTAAACAGCATGTTTCTGTACACTTACTTTGAATTCAGACTCCTTGAATTTAAATGGGTAGACACCATTCAGGTGCTCAGATAATCCTCCAGCTCTGTCTTATCAACCTACTTGTGTGATGTAATAGCTATCTGCATCTATCACATATTCAATAAAATGGTCTACAGTAGAAATCCTATACCAACAGCAGTCATGGCTGATGTGGAAAGCTCGCAAATAAAGCAAGTATTCTCTTTTTTTGCAGCCAACCATGCTGAATATGCAGGGAGTCAACATCACAAGAACGACATTGGTACAGCAAGATATGAAGCTTTCACTTGTTAAGCATGCTGAATGTAATAGTCAGGGTAAAGTATTTACAACAATCGAAATTCAAGGTGCTCCAAATGGCTATATTTTATTATTTTTGAACTAGGATGGTCATAGGCATCAGATCAAAGAAATGAGTTTAAATTAAAGACAAATGAAACAAGAGAAGAGATGCCTAAAGCATTGCTAGTGCTTGGCAAGGAACACAGTTGACCACATACATGTTAGACCCATTATTAAGGCCTACCTTGTAGCAGAAAGGGCAGCAAAGAGCAATATTCTCTACCCTTATTGCATCTGCAGATAGTTATCCTGTAGGCTTGTTTGAGGTGGCATGGGTACAGATGACTTGAAGATCCTCCTACAGAATCTGCATGGCATCTGTCAGACAAAATCAGACAAATTTGTTTTCAATTGGATGCTGGCTTTTTTGGGAGATGCCCAGGGCGGCCTGTTATCTAAGAAAGCAGCCTTGGTTGCCAGTTGATTCTGAGGACCCTTCAAGGTCCTGATTTTGACTTTAAAGCCTTTCATAACATGGGGCCAGGTTATTTGAAAAATAGCTTCCACTGGGGTGGGTTCTGGCAGGCACTACTGCCGGTTTGCTCATGTGTGTGCTGCCTGTGCATGCACAGTTCAATTAAAATAGTTCTGCGCATGCGCAGAACTGAAAAACAAAATGGTGCTGCCTATGGCGCTGCCTGGAGAATCAGGGGTATGGCAGGCCTGGTTGACTGCCAGTTCCAGCGACCCAGGTGCCAAACCACTATTGGTTCGGCCAAACCAGCCTGAACCGGTAGGAACCCACGGTTCACCGACAAAAGGGCGACCGACAAAAGCACAGCCGACTAACCGCGGTGAGAAAACAGCGAGTTCTGAACCACACCGATGAATGAGCACTGAATTGTGCCAACAACAGCGCGCTGACAGAAGGGGCTTTAAACCTAACCCTAACCCTAAACCTAAACCTAAATCTAACCCTAAACCTAACCCTAAACCTAACCCTATCCCTAAACCTCACCCTAAACCTAACCCTAAACCTAACCCTAAACCTAACCCTAAACCTAACCCTTACCTTAACTTAAATCGCCCTTCTGTCGACGTGCTGTTGTAAATCACCCTTCTGTCAACACGCTGTTGTTGATGCGCTGTTGTCGGTGCATTGATGACGTCGTGGTTTTAGCGACGCAGTTTTGTCGGCGTGCTTTTGTCGTACACGCTTTTGTCGTGTCACGGGAACCCACCACTGCTTCCACCTGATTACATTTACTCAGCCCATCACAAGAAGTATGCTGGAGTCGCCATCTATGAAAGAATTTCATCTGTGGGCTTTTTCTGTCATGCCACCATCCTTCTGAAAATCCCTTAAAACATGGGTATGTCAGCAGAGTTTCTTCCAGATTTATGTAGCCCAGATATGAAATCCTAGTTTTAGTTTAGTATAGCTTTTATTATCATTGTACATTTTACAGCCTTTTTGAGTAAACTTTTGCAAAATTCACCCAATCTTTTTCACTATGGATAGATTATAGGGGAATCTATGGCAGTATGCAATTCTATCATCATTCTTCTTTAGCAAAAATTTACTTAATCCTATTGTGGTCATGCACTTGTGGTTTTTTTTTTTTTTTTCATTTTCATGGAGGTATCAATAGCCTCAAGGCAAAGTGTATCTTGCCTTTCCTGTTGATTGATAGTTTGATTCAGTTTATGTCCCATTTTTCTACATAAAACACATAGGGAGGGAAAGTAGACTTAACAGGAATAATAAAAATAAAATGCAGCAAAGCAATTCATGCATCTACAACAAAATGATATAGAGAGCAGATTAAAACAAAAGAAATAAAACATTCAACCATAAAAATACCAAATGAAAGCCATTAAAACATCTTATGGTAAACCATGAAAGAATAAAATTAATGTATTGAAAGTAGAACTGCATTACACTAAAAGGCTGACCAACCTCTTACTGTACATTTTAAAAAGTAGATCTAAATGAATCTCTAGAGAATATTAAAATTTTCTGATCTTTACCATTTCAACTACTTTCCCTAAGAATGTTTGGATAAGATTTTATATTTAAAAAGCAATGCACAAAATTTTAATCAATATGTTATCCTAGTTTGAACATCTAGAGTGAGCTATCCAATGTCTGTTGAAATATTTCCACAGATGAAAAGTCCAGCACATGTCAAGGTATTTTGTTCTATGTTGAATACTTCTTGCCACTAGGAAAATTTTCCTAATGTCTGCAATCTGGTACTTTGTCATTCAATCTACTTCTTGTCTTTCTGATATTTTGGAACAACAATGAAAAATTATTCTAATTAATAGCCTTTCAAATATTTGAAGAGTGTTATTATGTCTATCTGTAATCTTCTCCTCTCCAAGGCAAACATACCCAACAACTCCAACTGATTAAATTTCTCCTTATAGGTCTTTTATCATGTGAACTGTTTCTTCTGAACATGGTCCAGTTTTTCACAGTAATTCTTAAAATATGTTGCTCACAACTAGATGAAATATGTTAAGTGTAGTGTGACCAGTATATAGCCAAGACAAATAATGACTTCCTTTGATCTTAATGCTTTGCTTCTGTTGACACAGCCAAGGACTGTGTTCATTCTTTATAGCAGCATCATTTCTTTTGCTCAAGATCACAAAAATACCCAGATCTTGTTGTCCAATATTGTTGTTCCCATCCCACACTTTTGCTTTCAGTCAGTAATAAATACACTGAATCTTGCAATGAATTCATGAAATATACTTGGCATCTCCTTCCACTTAATAATGAACTAAAGATGTAGATTCATAGATAAAAATGGTCAAATTATTTTTATCCTTTAGTGTAGTCCCGTATTTGCTATCTTCTTTATTAGTATCTCATAGAAGACTTTATCAAATCTTCTGCAGAAATAGAAACATAATATGCCCACTGCATTTCAGTCCCACTAAACTGTACACTCTCTCAAAAAAGGAGACCAGGTTATTTGCAATGAATTTTTTCTGGATAAACTCATGGTGGCTTCTATCAAGTCATGAATTCTATTCTAAAAGCCACTTGTTTCATTATGTGTTCCACAGTTTTGTTCAGGAATGACATTAGATTGATTAATCTGTAGTTATTTGGGTTCAATCCTTGGCAGTACAATCCATGATTTCCCAATTACCACAGAAAGAGGCTGATAACATTAGATAAAATTAGATGAGTAGTTGATAGCAGCAAACTGCTAGAATATTGCATTTATGTTTTCTGCCACCTAGTAATTATTTTGACTTCTGCAGCCCAGATTAAACAGCCTCAATACAAGAATATAAGATATTCACTCAGTCTACTCAGCCACCTTCTTATTTCTAATTAAACACATAAGTTACCATTCAATCCTAAAGTGATTAAACAAAATTCTTTTCTGCTCAGAAATATATAATCAAATGAATGAGAACTAATGGGAAATAATAGAAAATAAATTTCTTAAACATTAAGAAATTCTGAAAATTTTCTTTTAAAGATAAAATAATAATATCATGACTACCAGAACTCCATGAGAAACTAAAATTGCCAAAATAAAGAATTAATTAAAATACTTATTTTAATACTTAACAATAACATCTGATAAATAATAATATTTTTCTCAAATCAATCTTGCATTTTCCTGGAAGTTTTCTTCCCCTGTGAAAAAAGACTATGAGATATTTTTCTTTCTCTTTTTTGAAGATATTGTCAGCTCCGGCCAGCCCAGAGCTGCCATTCAGGGGAGAAGACTGGACCAGCTGCAAAGATTCACCTTCCCTCCTCCACAAACTGAAAAAACTACAAACTAACAATCCATGATTAATTGCCGGGTGGTTTTTGCTCTGGGTCACAAGGTGATGGGTGTGCACATGCGTGTGGTGCAGTTTATCTTAATTACCAATGTAACCAATATAAAAGGTGGTGGGAAGCACAGGATGGCAGCTCTGACAATTTACTCATTGCCTTAGTGCTTTGTTGGTCAGTTCATGCTGGAGGAAGAATACAAACTGCATTTGCAAACTGTTTCTGTGTTTGACTGTTTTCATTAACCCTTCGGAATCTGACAGATATTTCATAAATTCCTTAGAATTTGAAGCATTTTTTAAATTATTTAAACATTGTGAGCTAGTGATGGATAAGAAAAGGCTCGGTTCCTTACATTCATTATATGTTAGAGTCTATTACTTACACTGAAATAATTATAAGTAAAAGTAGCTTGAGGTATGTGTTGATTGATTTCTCAAAGGCAAATGTTCCAGAATCAGCTGCCTGTCTTCAATAAAAATTTAATAAAACACATGAATTTCATTTCACCTGCTGATTTATTTAAAGTTAGCTTGTAACTTCTTTCAAGTAGATTCTTGGTGTTATTCATATCTTTATTCTCTTGGGCCTGTTTCAACTACTGTTCTCTTGTACTCCTCCTACTCTCCCCTGCCCCAATTTTAGCTGCAAGAAAATTGTTATTTTTATTACTATCCAGGCTTTAAAGTCAAGCAAAATTTCAATGTCAGTCTTCCAGTCCAAATAAGGATATACACAGCTTGTTCTTTGGCATTTCAATCACACCCATTTGTACATTCAGCATGAACTACTACAAGGATATGATGGTGAGTGTTAAAAGGAATATTTGTACATGAAGACACCTTCATATAGCCTGTGAGTTTCAGATGTTATGCAAGCTTCCAAATGTATGTTAAAGTACCTCGTCCATGAAGTATGATACAAATAGAATGTCCCTCTGTAACATTTTGCCATTCCCAGGATCAACAAAGTCACTAATACATGCTTGGCATAAATACAGTTTCCGTATATAGATTCTACATGAAGGTATAACCCAGGGGTGGGTTTCAGCCGGTACAGACCGGTATGAGCATATTGGTTGGTGAAATTTAGCGTGCCTTCCCATACTTGTTCTTCCGGAGGCCCCGTACTGGAATGTTCTATCCCCTGGGCTGCCACCCCCTGCTCACTCCCCCTGCCCACCCAGTCACCACTCTCTTCCCCCACCCACCCAGTTGCCACTCACATCCCCCGCCTGTCAGCACCAGGCTTTCCCTGCCCACCCACTTCCTTTGCTGGAGCAGAGGATTGGGAGAAGTCCATGTGGCGCATGCTCCCTTCTCTTTGACAGCCACCTCATTTCCAGTGAAGGGGGTGGAGAATACAATCAGAGGGAGGAAATCGCATGGATTCCCCACCCCCTTCATTGGAAACCAGGCAGCTGTCAAAGAGAGCAGCATGCACCACATGGGCTTGCCAACAACCGAATCCTTGCCTCCTGTTCCTTCTTTGGATGTTGAACAAGCCCATGTGGCGTGTGCTGCTCCCTTCTTTTTGACAGCCACCTCTTTTCATTTACCATGGCCCACCGGCTGCAGCCCTGCTTGGCTGGGTGGCTGACCGGGAAAGCGGTGAGGGGGGAGCGTTGGCCATCATCCCTGGCTTTTTTGCGAGCTGCGGTAGCGGAGAAAGAGAAGCTTCTTTTTCGTCTGGATCTTCTCAGCTAATCCAGTCCCCATTACACAAGTGCCTTGCATTGCGGCAAGCACAGTGTGTCTCTGTGTGTGTGTGTGTGTGCGTGACCTGCATGCCTTCCATGGTGTGCCCAACACTTCATACACCCACCAGGTCACCTGCCGAGCGGCAGAGAAATTGGGCTTTGGCAAAAGGAAAAGAAAGAAAGAAAGGAAGGAAGGAAGGAAGGAAGGAAGGAAGGAAGGAAGGAAGGAAGAAAAAGAAAGAGAACTTATGACCACAATTAAGTCCAAAATTTTGGTTGCTAAGCAAGAGCGCTGCTAAGTGAGTTTCACCACATTTTCCAAGTTGGCCATGCCCACCCAGTGACATGACTGCCGAGCCAGTCCCACAAAACAGGCCACACCTACAGAATAGGTTCTAAAAAATTTTTGAAACCCACCACTGGGATAACCTATGCTCAATAGTTTGAGTATGGCATTACACAGCCCCTCACTTGAATTTCAGTACCTGTTAAGGTCTTGGCTGGTCTGAGAAATAACTACATTGGAATCTATCTTGATCAATCATTCTAGCTTATTTTAGTATTTTGTCTCTGACAGCAATCATTTAATTATCACACATCTTGCACATACATTTTGTTGGCATTTGTCTCTCAAAGGAGTAAACAAAGGATAGAAAGAAGGTTTCTACTTAGTTTTCTTTAAAAAAAAATAGAACTTGCAGCAGCATTCAACTGAACGGCTCCTAAGATCCCCAATTATAAGAGCTTCTACAACTAGTGTGTTTTCCTCCTTAGTAGATTTTCATTCATGTAAGAAAAAAGATGAAAATTATAAATGGAGGTTATTATCTAGACTCCTCCAAATCATGACAAATAAGACCTATGCTGCTAGGAGAAGCCCTATCTGGACGCAGCCACTGAATCATGCTAAATAATACAAATTCAGTAAAAACAAATTGAAGAACTCTTCAGAGAGAATGATCAGACTTATAGAAGGAATGCCAACAACAAACTGTGATGATGACCATAATAGACACACGGTCAAAGTAAATAAAACTATCAATAAACAGAATTGACAAAGGGTATATATTATCTCCATAAAGAGAATATATTGTCAAAAGATAATATATCAGTCATTTTTGTTTTTCATCAGCCATGGTGGCGCAGTGGTTAGAATGCAGTATTGCAGGCTAATTCTGCTGACTGCATATTGCCAGTAGTTTGGCAGTTCGAGTTAATCCAACCTTCCATCCTTCCAAGGTCAGTAAAATGAGGACCCAGCTTGTTGGGGGCAATATGTTGCCTCTGTAAGCTTCTTAGAGAGGGTTGTGAAGCACTGTGAAGCAGTATAAAAGTCTAAGTACTATTGCTATTACTGAATGCTAGCTTTCCAGGTTTACAATGCCTGTGGAACTCTTTGATATCAAATGGCTAAATAAAGAGTTTTAAGATAGACATGAGCCCAGCAAGAAGTCTTTATCAGACTATCCAAATATCTAGGCAACAGTAATTAGGAAAATAACCTTGTTAAGAATTCAAGTCATAGGTTCCATGGAATAAGACCTTCTGGGCAGAACCTTGAAGAATATTGTGGAAAACATCTTGAAGTTGCTTGTCATGGCTATCTCTGCATATAGACTTTGCAAAGAGCAGCCAATGCCTAGTAAAATGTGCACAAATTTATGCAGGCAAAGCAGCACATATAATCTCAAAATATGTGCTCCCAGCTGTATTCAGAAGTGGGCAAGACTATACATACAGTACATAGGTGAATGGCAGAGGTGGGTTGCTACAGGTTTCTACCAGTTTGAACCGGTAGTGGAAATGGTGACTGAGTTGCCGAACTGCTAGCAATGGCAGGCTCGCCATGCCCCCGAACCTGTTCCCCGGTCACAGTGGCAAGTTTTTTTTACTTTTTTTAATGTTCTGCACATGCACAGACCTATTTAAAGGCAACAAGCAGTAACACCAGCAGAAACCCACCCCTGGTGTATGGGAATGTATTGCCAATATCTTTGAATGCTAATGCTGGCCATCTTTTGTCCTTGTGATTTGTTTTGATAGATAAAATTTAGATTACAAATACATGGCAATGACAAATAAAAGTTATGGCGTTTTTTGCAGCCATTTAATGGTTATATTTAATGGTTATGAGAGTTCTTCCATTTCTGCAGCCCAGTATGAAAGTCTGAGGCATTTCCATGGTCAATTGGATTTTGGATTATTAGGAATGTCTTGGCGTGGAATTGTTGTAAAAGAACCATGAGTAGCTCTCCTGGATTACTTCATTTCATAGCTGTTAGAATGAGCTGTCCCCTGAGACTTCTGCAGAGCTTTAGGGTGATCATTCTAAAAGGAATGAATTATTATATCATCCTTACTTACACAGAAATATTCACATTTTGAATGTATGGCATGTATATAAACTATGCAACAGGAGAAATAAAGGTTTCAATATGTCGTTCATCCATCCTATCAGCTGCTTCCCAACTTCTGTGATCTCTAGCACAGAAGTTACAATGGGCTATTGTAAAAACATATTTTATGTTATCCTATATTAAGCCCCCCTGTTCTTTTCTCTCTGAGAAAAATATTACTTAAATGAAATGACAATAAGTAAATAATAATTTCAAGTGTTCTATGCATGTTTACATGTTCTTAAGAGATATGCCCAGAATTCTTTCTTAGGAGAGAAGCAGAATCAATGAGCTGGTAATATTAAATCAGTAAGAAGAATGTAATTCCTATTATTCTACCAAAACTGGTTATATCAACTTTACCCAACCTGGCAACTTCAAGATCTGATAGATTACAATTACACATTATCTCCAGTTAGTGATGCTACCTGAAGAATCTAGGAGGGATTGTCTTTCTTATTGGGACAATGTGAGAATGAATGGCTTTGAAACACAGGGCCAAGTTTCTTCAAGGTATTTAACTACTTCTCTGATTTTTTTTTTTTGAGACACACACGTAGCCACATTACAGAAAATACAAAGGAATCATTTTCCACTCTTTTATTCTTAGTTTAAATACAGTTGTTGATGATTATTGACGGGGTTGAGGAGATTTCCTCTGCATGAAAACAGAAGCAAAACATATTTTTTTAAAAGCCATCTTGCTTCAAGGTTGAAGCAGTTACATACATTATTATTATACATATGTACATTACAAGTATATTGTATATAAATATAATGTATGTAATCTTGTAACCACAATAAATATTAGGAAGAGGGGTTTTTTGTTGTTTATTTTAGGCACACAGCTTAGAAAAATGCAGAATCTGCACAGTTTTGTAAGAGTCTCAGAGCGACTCATGCTTATATCATTTTCACACTGAAAAACCAAATACAGTATGTAAAATACAGCCACATCATATGCAGTTCCCCAGAGGCTGAGGAATTCTGAGTTTCCAGCATAATCATACTTGGTAGTCTAATACTACTACTCTATACAGCTATTACGTGTAAGAAAATAATCTGCAGGGTAAATGTTGTTTCCTTTTCTTAAAACTCAGCAAGTAGCCTAAGCAACTGTGATAGCTTAAAAAAAGTATAGAGTATCTACAAAACATATGTACAAATAAGTGCAGTAAATACAGGCTTGGTGAATTCTTTGGAACTAATTTTTCCAGTACACAGAAGGGGATTTAAATTGTGGGAACAAAGGAGGACTTTCCAATTACAGCAGTAGAGAAATATGAATTCACTTAAAAAATTGCTACAAACTGAGGTAACACCTGTACTTTAAAGATAGAAAAATTTCAAATTAAATGCAAAAATAATTTTGTCTTAAAAATTGGCATTTTTGACAAAGCTAGGCCATCACTAATTTATAGTTATGTGCATTCCCTTCAGTACAAATGGAAACCAGAAAATCAAGCCAAAGGGAATTTTTTTCAAGCTTTCTGTACCACATGTCACGATATTTTGAAGGATGCAGTCATGGGGCACCTGAGATTGCACTCTGGTAAGGGAAGCAGATCACTTCTCTTAAGAGAACAAATGTTCAGTAGCTTAATAGAAGCAGAGACATCAATACTGCTTAGCAGCTACAAGTCAGACTCTGGCATATCTGACATGTTTGCCATTATGTAGCCAATACCATAACGACCATTGGGGGCGGTGTCCACTGCTGGAGAGCCAGACTGTTTTCGGTAAATGTTTTTGCCAAAGGTTGGAAAAGGCCCTTCACTTGGACTCTTTCCATGGATCAGGCTGGTATCATCTCCCTCGAGATTCACTGGTTCCTTGATAATGTGCCCTCTTTTATAGGAAACGGCTGCCAAACTACCTGAAGTGTCATCAATAAGGTTGCAGCGGCGAATCAAGTAGACAACAGGGACAGGGAGCATTGCCAGAGCAATTAGAGAGAAGCAAACAATCAGGCCCCATGTTGGGTAGTTCTGCAATTCCTTGCTTGCCTGCATGGTCCAAGAGAAGTATCATTAGCCCTTGTTTCCATGATAAGCCAACACTTAACACTGTCCTCTTTCTTCAACTATCATTTTATAGAGGGCTTAATCCCAATCCTAGGAAGCAACATGACACCCATTGACTTTTTAGGATGGAAAAGGTGAGGCCCAAATTATGACTGTTATCTGGGAAGGGCATATGGGCCAAGGCTTTGAAAGTGGGGAGGATTTTAACTAGATGCATTTACAGGTGAGTAAAAATGCCTCATAGGTTAACCTGGTGCTACTGGCTAGAGTTTTCTCATCATGGCTTAAACATGGGGTCAGCCAGAATCACATACCTTAAGAAGTAGAATCCAATCATAATGTGACTCCCTTTCAACAAAGCTGATAGTGATTCTAAATTCCAGTTTAAATACCTTTTATGTTTGTTTGTTTTTTGTTCAAGGCTACCTTATGATCCATTTTCTAAGAATTTTAAACAGAGTTCAGAGAACTCCTGAAATATATGCATGCAGTAATTAAGTATCCTAAGACTAAATACGAGTCAATGTGTGTTGACTGGCTATTGTTTTAGTCATATATGGTGCGTTCAATAACAAATTCATCCAAAGAAGGAAGTAATTTTATGATTAATCCTAAAAATGGTTCCTACTTTTTGGGACATTATGAACATTAAAAAGCTTTCTCTTGCGACCTTGCAGAAAGCAAAATGACGATTAGGAACTGCCACACTTGCCTGTAAGCATGATAGAGTGGAAGTTCTGTCTATCAACACTATAGCAGCAGTCTCCAATCCTTTTGGCACAAGGGACTACTTTTGTGGAAAACAATTTTTCCAAAGACTCGGTGAATAGAAGAGCACCACCTAGACCCCTCGCATGCACAATTTACAGTAGGCTTCACTGTGCGGCCTGGTTCCTAACAGGCAATGGACTTGGAACCCCTGCACTACAGCATCTCTGTCCTATCCCCTCCTACCCGCAAGACAATCTTAAGGACTTTTAGGTTACAGTGCTAACGCTCAGTGAGGAAACATGCTCTCTCATAGTCTGTTGGGTGTTAATATGTATGAGACATACATTACAACTTTAAATTGCTTCTTATCTATATGCTTATTATAACATATCCTCCCTCCCTTCCCCCTACCTCCCTCTCCCTCTCCCTCCCTCCCTCCCTCCCTCCCTCTCTCTCTCTCTCTCTCTCATCACTCACCTTGTCCTCAATCCATGCACTGTAACTAGGGGGGCTTAATACCATCTGGATAATACTTGCTACCAGCAAAGATAATAAAACGATGGGGGAAATATATTTCCATGTATAATAATAGAACTGATTTGGTGAAAAGCCAAGCATATCTTTTAAATCTTCCATAAATCTGGAAAACAGGAGAAATGTTATTAATTGAAAAATTATTGTATTTTTTCCCAAAATTCTAGCTTCCAATGAATAGCCATGGAAATTCTGAGAGTTGTCACCCCAACATATATGAAGGACTAAACATATGAATTAAAGCAAAACCTTCTAGTTAATTTAAACATTAAAAAATATTAACAATGATACACATTTTCCCATGAAATATACAGTATATGTATTAATTATATATATTATAGACAATAATTTCAAAAATACAGTGTTACCTTCGCAAATATACTTCTTATCTAAGTGTTCATTATGATGCATAGCATAAGACATAGGAAAGTATGTCACTGTATCTAATAATTATATTTATCAACTTCAGCACAAATGTTTGTCAGCTATTATGGCACTTCTCTGAAGGAAGCTTTAAATATCCAGAAACCAAGCACTAACCATCTTTGAATGCAATGTAACCTCCATTGAATGTAAATGCTGGCTACAAGACAAACGTTCATTCTTGGCTTTGAGATTCCTAGCTGCAATGGGCAGCAAAGCTAGGTTAGTCCCCCTACGCCGATCTGGCAGACAACAGAGGAAAAGGGGGTGGAGAGAAACAGTCCCATTGCCAAGGTATGCACGGGTTGAAGGGGGGAAGAAATTCCAACTTCAGCCTCCTGGTGCAGCACATGGTTTTCGGAGAAGGCTGGAAGGAAGCACTACTGGCTCACTTATGCAGCTCATTCCAATTCCATGTATGGAAATGTAACTTCCATTTCCATTTTTATTTATTATTCAATAAATAACCCTTTCTGAAAATTGTGATGGATAACAAGGCCATATCTCTGTATCTGTATCTGTATCTGTATCTGTATCTGTATCTGTATCTGTATCTGTACCTGTATCTATCTATCTATCTATCTATCTATCTATCTATCTATCTATCTATCTATCTATCTATCTATCTATCTATCTATCTATCTATCTACCTATCTCAGTGTTGCATTTGTGCTGATAAATAAATAAAAGGAGACTAGTATAGATTTATTTCAAGCTATTTAGCTCTCATCAGCTAGCCATACCCTTAGTGGAATTCAAACCTGGGCTGTTTTACATGTTAGGCAGTTGTATTAGCCTCTAAGCCGCAAGCTCTCCTCCCTTATCAGCTGATATATTGATGTATGTACTGTATGTATGTATATATCTAGTACAGTCTCTATAACATTATCTTAAAGAATAATGTACCAAAGACCAGGAGAAGATAAAAGTGAACTTCTATTATCAAGAACTACCCACGACCAGCTCAACCTTTCTCCAAATTGTATTCTGGATTGTAGTCCAGAAAAGATTAATGAAAGCCAGTTGGTCAGAGTCTAATACTTTTAGCTTTCAAAATAAGAAACATAAAAGAGCTCTGTGTGAA
The DNA here is from genome assembly GCF_009769535.1 of Thamnophis elegans. NCBI lineage: Eukaryota > Metazoa > Chordata > Lepidosauria > Squamata > Natricidae > Thamnophis > Thamnophis elegans. Next base: position 41,479,288 of record NC_045547.1, on the reverse strand, counting down.
GTAGGCAAGGGTGTGGGTGTGGTAAGACTGTCTCCATTCTATAGGTTGACATTTTATTTTCTGCTTTTTTCATGCTATTTTCTACATTACAAAATCTTTCTGGACTAAACAGCTACAAGACAATTTTTGGTAAGTATTATTAATTTAATTGGCCTGTCTGTATTATACTTGAGAAACTCCTGTCAATTAGTGATGTGTATCTCCAATATAGGTTGTGCTAGAACTAAGTAATATATTAGAGGGACAACTGTATATGATTTTTGTTTCAATAAATCTATGTAATTTTGATAGTGCAAACAGTTGACTCGTGTGGTATTTGTGCCTACCAGAGACAATGATCCTTAGAGGGAAGAAAATGTGTTCTTTATTCTCTCATTTTCCCTGCCACCTTCCACTCACTCCTATAAGCAGGACAACCTTGCCCTTTAGAACAATAAAATTGCAACCTTCAGAATTATTAGTAGAGTTGCATATTAAAGAATGCAGCATGTGCACTTACTTGTCTATTCCATAAACGTAACTCATTGCAATATTCTCCAAAGTGACCACAATAAGTAGAGGCAGTGTAGCAGAGTAGTCATCAAACATTGTTACAAAATAATTACCGGACCGCTGCACAAATATGAGACCAATGCAGAATGCTAGAAGACAGCAAGTGACTAAAAGAAAACAGAAAGATAGAAAAAAGAGTAGAGGATGTATATCCATTAATCCCTTTGGTATTATTACCATTGTTTCTTTCTGAGATGAAACTACACCTTGGCTATTTTTCTTTTCCCCCTCCCCCATTTATCCTCTACTCTTCATCTAGAAATATGTGATAAAACTAGGAATGACTCTTTTCCTACCTAGTTGGTTACAAATTCCCAGTGTTATAAATTAAAAAGGACTGAGAAGATTGTATTATTATATAGAATATTTGGAGCTTCATACTTTCCAGGTTCTAAGATTTAATCCTTGGCATGTGCAGGTAGGGCCAGAAAAAAATCCTTGGCGTGTGCAGGGGGTTGGACTAGGTGACCTCCAAGGTCCCTTCCAACTCTGTTATTGTTAAAAATTGCTGCAAGGTAGAATTGAAAATACAGGGCTAGGCAGACCAGTGATTTGATTTAGTATAAGATAGTTTCAATGACGTGCGCTGAGCTTTATGGCTGGTGAGACAAGCGGGCAAAAGCCACCATATGTCTACCGCCCTATGTCTGCCAGCACCGGGTCTTCAGCGGGGCTTTCGGAAAGCCCCGCCAAAGCCCTGGCGCGGCTTTCCAAAAGCCCCACTGAAGGCCCGTCACTGTGTCTGCCATACAGGCAGGATGCGTCCCGCTCTATGGTGGACACAGTGCTGGGGCTTCGGTGGGGCTTTCCGAAAGGGCAGCACTCTGAACGCGGCATAAACCACGGCCAGGGCAGAGGGGAAAGCAGCGGCAGCGGAGGAAGCAGCAGTGGTGGCCGATGAAGTTCCCATGATGCAAAGTGCCCCGCCGGGAACTTTGCATCGCGGGAGCCGCCAAGCGCCCGGGTCTGCAGCAAAGGCGCTTGGAGGCTCCCGCGATGCAAAGTGCTCCGCCGGACAATTATTGGAATACATTCTAACATCTTATCATTTTCCATAGCCATAGCTGTATGAATACTTTGAAAATCATTCTCTGCAAATATTAATTTAAACTAAAATAGATATTGATATATAAAAAAACTTGTAAAACAAATATTTCAGTACAAATTTAAATGTATATTAAATGTTAGCTAGTTAAAGATATTGCAGGTTAATGGGGAAATAAGAGACCTCTAAGTCTTCTGATGGTTCTGCTCTTGGCGGCTCCCGCGATGCAAAGTGGAGAGTTGAACTTGCTCACACAGGAACGTTTTACAAGCAAGGCTCCTGCTGCTAGATTGCACAGTCACTCAAGTGCAAGGCATGGATCAGGAGGCAGGAGAATCATGTGCCTTCTTTGCATACGAAATTTTTCGCTTTTTAACCCTTGCTTAACTCTTAAAAGGCGAAAAATTCCTTATGCACAGGAGGCCCCTAGTTCTCTCGCCTCCTCCTATAGTTAACACTAAGCAGACTCCAAGTCACTGTGACTTGGAATCTGGCAGCAACGACCTTGGATTTAATTATTTTTAAAAAATTATTTAAAATTCTTTCCTTTTCCTCATGACTGGTGAGGCCACGCCTCCCCTGCCTCTAGGGACTGCATGTCCCTGGATAGTTTCTTACATTCCTGTGAATATGATATATTGGAACGAAGATAAATATGTTTTGTTTAAACCAAATTTCAACCAATGTAATTGTATTAGTTTAAATTGAAATATGAATCAATAGACTTAATCATATTTCTCCAAATGCTGTGATGTAATTCTCCAATGCCTACATTAATAGCAATTGTTTTCATTACCGTATTGTGTTAGGGAAGCAGCTTGTCGTAGAACATGTATTGGCAAAAAGACCTCCCAATAATTTACAGAAGTATACACCAAATATGAAACAATTTTAATCTGAATATAAAATAAATATGCAAAGGGATACAGAAAGATGAAAAAATTAAATCTGGCAAACACGAGAAGCTGAATGGCACAGATAAGACTGTCTCTCTTTATGATATCTTTCCTGAACCTAGTTTACACTTTTGTTCCATTCCAATTCAAAAAGCCCTACAATTTTCCAACATTCAGGAGATGGTCTTTTGCAAATGTTCCCCAGCTATGCAAAATAACCCATTAGAAATTGTGATTGGCCTCCACTCTGATATTTAGAAAGTCTGTAAAGATGCAGGTGGGGGACGCAGTGGCTCATTGGCTAGGATGCTGAGCTTGTTGATCAGAAAGGTCGGCAGTTCAGTGGTTCAAATCCCTAGCATCACGTAACAGAGTGAATTCCGGTTACTTATCCCAGCTTCTGCTAACCTAGCAGTTCTAAAACACGTAAAAAATGCAAGTAGAAAAATAGGAACCATCTTTGGTGGGAAGGTAACAGCATTCCATGCGCCTTCGGGGTTTAGTCATGCCGGCCACATGACCATGGAGATGTCTTCAGCTCAGAAACGGAGATAGAGCACCACCCCCTAGAGTTGGGAATGACTAACACATATCTGTGTGGGGAACCTTTACCTTTACCTAAAGATGCACCTCTTTTTTCAGATTTTAACTATCAAGTGATTTTTGGAATCATTTCCTTGTTAATTGGTTAATCCAGGGGTAGTCAACCTTTTTACACCTACCACTTTTGTATTTCTGTTAGTAGTAAAATTTTCTAACTGCCCACTTGTTCCACAGTAATGGTGATTTATATAGTAGGGAAGTAACTTTATAAAATTTATAAAGCAGAGTCACAGCAAACCCCTACCACCCACCATGAAACCTGGAAAGCCCAATAGTGGGTGGTAGGGACCAGGTTGACTACCACTGGGAGCTTATAATATAGGCAGTTCTCAACTTACAGCAGTTCATTTAGTGATCGAAGTTACGACACTGAAAGAAATGATTTATGACCATTTGTCCCACACAACTCTTGCAAGAATCACCATGTTCAGATCATCAAAATTCAGACATTTAGCAACTGACTCATATTTATGATGGTTGCACTGTCCCAGGGTCATGTAAATTATGACCTTCTGATAAGCAAAACCAATGGAGATGCTAGATGCACTTAACAATCGTGTTAGAGCTTAACAACTGCAATGATTCATTTAACAACAGGTGATAAAGAGGACAAAAATCAATAACTGTCTCCTTTAGCAGCAGAAATCTTGGACTCAATTGTTGTCATAAGACGAGGACTACCTGTATTTATTTTAAAACTTTGTTATCAGTGTTTGTCTCAGTGGAAACACAGAGAAGAAACCAATAAAACAACAGTAATATAATTTAGACACTATTATGCCTAAAAACACCTTCTAATCGGATAGTATCTAGAATTATCTTCATTGAAAGTAATACTTATGACCTCTATATGTATTCTTAGAATATATAACTATAGGAGCTATGTTTACTTGCTGAGAAAAAAAGAGGATTTTTTTCCCTTTTGCTACCTGTGATGACAGTTATATTTTAATTAAGAAATTTCCCATAGCACCAATTTTTAAAGAGCATTTATAACAAGCATTCAACATCACAAATGAATACCTACATTTGTCCTAAATACTTGGAAAAACTGGTTCTAACATTTAAAATTTCAACGAAAGAGTACTAATGTTAGAAAAAAAAGAAATTTGCATAAGATGTGTAAAGTAAAAAAAAAGACAAAATTCTGTTTTAAAAGAAAGATCATAGGATCGTGTGACAAGTTATCTTCAAAAATTGGGTTCATGTTATCCTGTAGGAAACTTCTTTATCCCAAAAAGGGACTGTGACACTTTAAAAGTTCCCTTACTCAAAGGTGTGCTTATATGCACACACAAAGAAACATTGATTCTTTGCACTAATTCCATAGCCAGCCCTGGTAACAATCAAGTAGGTCTAAATATTTAGAACAAGGATGAATAGAACCTAAAAAGTATGTTAAATAATTCCCATTTGAATAATTTGGCTCTCTAAAATTCCCCTTTTGTCTCCAAACAGCTGTTCCATATTTGAGGTGGACTATTCCATCCTCATAGGAAGTGTTCTGTTACGGTCCTGACCTTGCTAGTAAGGTCAGAAAAGTGTGCGAGCACTTCCTTTGAAACCAGAACAGCCTATTGAAAATGTTGAACTTGAAATGCTTTGCACACCTCTAATAAAATCCATGTGGTCTTCTGTTGACAGAATCACGTCCAGAATCAAAGGGAGGCAATTCTATCTCTGCCCTGCAGTAACTGGCACAGGCTCCTAATCTGCTCTGAACATCCCATGATAGGAGGGGTATCGAAGAAGAATAAACGCACCTTTTTTTCCTACTGGTAAAAACCATTTCATTAGGTTAGGAGGCTACTTTGTAGAGGCCATTTTCTTGTAGATAACATCAAATATCAAGGAAGAAATGTATGCCAACTCACCAGTCAGAATTTCCTTTCTCACTTTGAAGGTATCAACTATAGGTGTAGTGATCCCTTCAATTGTTCCGAACATGCTGCCAAGCCCTAGATTTACCAGCATCAGGAAAAACATCACTGACCAGAAAGGAGAAGCAGGGAAGTGAGTCATGGCTTCCGTGAAGGCAATGAACGCTAAACCAGTTCCCTGAACAGCCTGTCGAGGAGAAATCTCAGTGATTAAAATTGGTTTAAGAGGAAGTTTGAAAAGAAAGTAGAGACACTGAAACACACTGAATGAAGAGAACCAAGGGATGGATGCTACTGCTTAGAGCAGTTATCAGAGCTGAGTCAGATGAATGTCTGATCGTTGTTTTATTCCAAGAGTTTTCTTTGTTAATTATTGCCATAAGGCTGATATAACAGTTTGTCCCATTCGCACCGGCAGAGGGAGCATGCTGTGGGTCCTGTCGACCCTATTATTCTGGCTGGCAGGGTCCGGGAGGACGGCCTTCCCTGCTGTTGCACTTGCCTTCTGGAACCAATGTGATCCCAACTCTCCTGTCATAAGGACCTAAAGACGTGACTCAGCCAATTGGCTTGGAGCTCCAATGGGAAGCAGCACAGTGGAGGTGGTTGATCGAGTAACCACAGATCCCACCCCACCCACTCCACCCCCACCCTCCGCACATTCATTAGAGTTTAATGTTTGATTCTATTTATTTTTTGATGTATATGTATAGATATATATTTATGACTGTAAGCTGCCCAGAATTACCCTATGACCGGGGTATCAAACTCACGTCATCCAGGTGGCATCATGTGACGTATTGGGACTTTCCCCTCCTTTGCTAAACCAGGCGTGTCTAGCACATGATGCATCCAGCCTGCTGGCCGGGAGTTTGACAGCCCTGCCCTATGGTAAGATGTGTGCCAATAAATTTTAGTAACAAACAAACAAACATAAGCCACTAGTGGCCTTCTGCATTGCAAAATTAATGTAGATCTTGGGCATTCCTTCACATCAGCAACAGAGATAATATTCAACTGGTTCTCTCCAGTTCGGACGAATCGATAGCGGCGGCTGCAGGAGGCTCCGCCCACCTGCTCTGGCATAATGCGCGAGCACTGCGAACCAGCAGGGAAGGTAAGTGAATCCCAGCTCTGATCAGCAGTAAACTGTTCCAATTATGAAACAGTTAGGGATGGGAATGGATAAAACATAGACAAGGAAACTTGAGGCAAAGTTTTGATTTAGTACATTCCTTGGAAGTGAAAAGCAAAGCTATTCTCAAAGGGCCAGAGGTTTATTAAAACAACTGGTCATTTGTAAACTTTGTATCATGAACTGAATGATCACTCTAACCTTATTAAGTTCATCTTCAATTTGACATGGTTTCAAACCCAGAGGAAATTCTTCTTCTTTAACTTTTTGAATGATATCATAAACCAGATTATAATCCTCTGCTGTAATACTTGATAAATTAATATGATGAGGTATGATAGCCTTGCTGAGATTTCCACTATTCAGAAGGCTGATAATTTGTTGAGAATTTCTACAAAACAAACACAAAAATGCAAAGGCATACAATCACCCAAAAGAATAAGGATGGAAATTCCCAAGTGAATTATTCTATAAAAAATAATAAATAAATATTCATACTGGACAATGCATTTCTCATTTATGATGTTTGCTTTGAAGCCCAGAACAGCAAACACCACTAAAGTTGCCAGCACAGAAGTGAAAAAATTGATGAAGGACACCAGAACAGCATCGAAATGGCAGTTGTTGTCTCTCTTGTTGTAGCTTGAAAAGGCAATGACTCCACCAAATCCAAGTCCTAAGGCAAAGAACACCTGAGTAGCAGCTTCTCTCCACACCTTAGGCTCCAGCATTATTTCAAGCTGTTTGAAATCAGATACAATATAAGTCAACTACAAAATGCAGCATTTCTATTAAGCAGAGAGGCAACAAATAATCAGGAAACATTCTAAATATCACTTTCCAGGGGTAACACACAGCTCAGCCCAATTTGATAATGGTCACTAGATCAGTATTTGTCAATCTCAGCAGTTTTGAGAAAAGTGAACTTCACCTCCCAGAATTCCTCAGCCAGCAAGGGGTATTCTGGGAGTTGAAGTCCACACATCTTAAAGTTGCTAAGTTTGACAAATAAACACTGCACTAAATAATCAAGAGTATATTCTGTCCTCTATTTGTCTTGAAAAATAGCTAAAACATATTTCAAACATTACATAAAATTAACATTAAAATTTTGGCTAATGTTTTCCATTTACATACATAAAAATTCCAAGAATACTGTCAATATGGTTCTTAAGGATAACTGGAATTTGCCCAGAAAAAAAATTGGCATGTCAGAAATAACAAAGAACAACCATCCAGCAGAACTAAATGGATAAGACTGGTTTTAATTCTATATTATTAATTGCTGCTTAATCTCCAAATCAAAAGCACAGTAAAATTATTATTCCTATATAAAGAAGAAAATCTTTTTCAGGATTTTAAGAAAAATGTGCTTTTAATATTTGAAAGATTTATTCAATAATATGTATAACCTTTATTGAAAAACCAAGATTTGGACATTTTTAAAAAATTATTTTTCACTTTTATATCAATTACAAAAAGTACAGAGCTTGAACAGACCTTGAATGTAAATGGAAATTTTACTTTGTGAAAACAGAACAACTCATTAGCTAAAGCTAAAGTAAGACTTATGGCCTCACATCTGTGCCTATCTAATCTGATGAACATGTTGTTAGTTCAATGGTATTTATTCCACTGAAAGCAGATCTAAGATCACAGTTTATGGAATTTGATGTACCGGTATGCCAAATGTCAGTAGTATTATCTAGCAAACAGAAATTTTAAAGTAGCCCATTATTTCAATATTATTTTTGAACATAATGCACTCTTATAATGAAAGCAAATCCAAATATTTTTCCAAGATGATAGAGTGATTGTTTTCTAAAAAATGTACATTTCGATAATAGGAAATGCTTTCTATCTACATAAATACTTCTATTGAGATTATTACATATGAACAAATCTTCCCAAATTGACATACCATAGTTGGATCACTAGATGGCACTATACACACAGTTTTTATTCTCACTTTCCAATTTTTTTTATGCTGTTTTCAATCATGTAATCTTACTCTAGGAAAGTTTCCCCCTAATCACATTTCTCTGAGATTTTATGGTTCAAATAGTGCTCCATCTACTCATTATTTGATGAAAAATGAATTTATGGACTTAAGGATGCAACTATATGTTCACTTCCTTAGAAGTTAAAAACATTGCAAACTATGATAATTACTTCTAATAGGATGAAGGATTAACAGGTGCATCAGTGAAATAGCATTAATTTTGCCACAGAATTGTAGATAGAATTATGCTGGTCTTTGACCAGAATAAAGATTTGATTTAACTCGAGTAGGTAGAATTGGCAAAGACCTGAAATCCAAGGGACTGGCTGCTTGTCAATATAGATAATATTGAGCTAAGAATGGCTCAGAATTTACTTTTATAGAAGCATTTTATATACTGAAAATACTGGGATGGTGGCTCAGTTCATTGCAACCATTATAAATTATCAGACATGACAATGAATTGCAAGTTTGTAACAGAACAGTTTTCTTAAACTTGATACAGCTCTGTTGAAATGAAGCATCTGATTTAAGCTGAACTTATAAATACATGGAGATAGCCATAATGATTCAAAATATTCAATTTATTGTAATTCAAACAAAATATTGTCAAACTGGCCGCTCCTATATTACAAATGTCACCTATTCCAGCACTCCAGAAAACGAGCAGTGATGGCTTTATTGTACACCTCTGATTTAGTTAAACGAATTGTGTTCTGTCCTAAAAGTGTTTTTCAAGAGGCAACTGGACTTTCTGGTTTTTCTTTTGAAGACGTTTCACTTCTTGTCCAAGAAGCTTCTTCAGAGCTGAAGAAGCTTCTTGGATGAGAAGCGAAACATTTTCAAAGAAAAAGCAGAAAGTCCAGTTGCCTCTTGAAAAAGCACCTTTGGGACAACCATGACCTGGATGACTGAGAATCTCCCTAGACAAATGGTGTTCTGCAGTGCAAGAAACCCGCTTTTCAAATAATAGGCAGTTGAGAAAAATGCAGTCAGAGGTCCAGATCTTCCAAGTTTGAGGAGATACTCAATTCCTACCTCTCTGTGTATCTGGCAATGCAAAGAGTTAAGGTGAAATGCTGGGCATTAAAGGAGGGGAGTAAATAACTGTTGGTGGCAGAAGATGAAGAATATTGTTGCAAAAATATTTAATACAAGGGATATTTGTATCTGACTGTTCTCCAAAGGATTATTACACATCCAAACAAGTTGCTCATCTAAAATGGACAGCATGTAGAATTAATTTCCAGTGCAGAGGGTGTACAATAAATCAGGGTCACATATAAAGGGATTACATAAATCTTAGTTCTTTCCAACTGCTGTTTCAGACTTCCTAGGTGACTTTTCCTAAAGCTTTGCATCATTTTCTGGTTTATCATCATTAAATTTTGAATAATGCTTCCAGGATTCTGATACGTGTTAATGTTCAAGATAGATTTGGAATTGCCTTGTATAAATCTGATGTATACTTTGCAACATGTTAATCACTTTTCAACTGTGCACTAAGATAATTTAGATTACATAATAGCTGCAGCTGTGAAGGTCTTCAAAGGGGCATTTTGCTTTGATCAAACTTTGATTGAAGTGCCCATTTGAAGTGGCACAACAGAATGAAAAAAGCATTTTCTTTTAAATGTTGGGTTATTGTGGTTATGCTGTTTGGAGCTTTACAATAAAAGATCATTCCTGGTTTGGGCAGAGCTAGTTAATTGTTCAAGTTGAGGCATCACTTTGCATCAGATTGCTGTAGCCTTGAAGCAATTCCCCAACATGGAGTTGAGCCACTCCTCATAGCTTTATTAAATATTTCTTTTTAAGTTTTCCCTCCTTAATCCTATGAAGGAGACCAGAGGCATACTGGTGAGGACTATCCCCTTCCCCACATTTGGATCAATCCATACATTAGAACACAACTGAAAAGGGAATCAGAGGAGGGTCCAAGTATGTCAAGGATTCCTTTATCTAATTTTGAAACTTACAATTATAAGAGTAACATAAATTTGTTATCCTACTGTTGCAGACTAAGTTATCTTCTTTTATTTCATCAAGCCACACCAATACAATGTGTTGGATCTCTTTCTTACTGCTGTAAACTCAAACCACTGAAAGTGAGTATGAATCAAGAATCAAGGACAATACCAATTAGATGAAAATTCCTAATCCTCTGAGAGTGATGGTATAGTTTAAAAATACAAGAATAATGACCTTATATATTTGAGCTAAAACTATCTGGATCTCAAATCAGTAGACTTCTAACTGATTTGGTGTTTATTGAATCTATTGAAAGGCAAATAGTAAGTGGGATCAGAAGTGATCAAGCATTACCTTTGGAGTAAACATATGACGAATCCCATCCAGTGAACCATTTAAAAGCAGCCCTCTGATTAGAAAGCACAGAAGTACGACATAAGGGAAAAGAGAGCTAAAGTACATTACCTGAAAGATATTAAAAACAAATCATTTTTTTTTAAATTTCTCAATCATCCTGCCCTGTCTGACAATAGCAGTGGGACTAGTCAGAAATGTAGGTTTTTAGTGTACCTTCTCAACAGTCAATTCTGTGTTGTCTTAAGATAATGAATTCTCCAAACAGGCACACTCCAAATGTGTTGGACTTCAACTGCCCTAGTCACCAACCAGTTAGAGCCTTTATGGGGGATGTTGTGTATTGAAGAAAGTCCTCGCTGTTACGAATGACAGCTCGGAAGCAGCCAGGCGCGTCTTAGCCAATCAGACGCGCCTGTCAGTTGCCGAGCTGTCATCCGCGCGAGCTGTAACACGAGCCAGCTGCCTGCAGTATAAAAGGCAAGCCGTTTTAACAGTTAACTGTCTTGTTAGAGCAACCACCTTGCTGATTGCTACATTGTTTCAGCTGCTTCTGCTGCCGCCTAGCCGGCTTCAATTATTACATTGTTGCGAGTTTTGTTACACTCCTTCAGCTACTGAATAAAGGGTTACAGTGTTTTAAAGAACCTGCCTGGTTTTTTCAGTTATAATAGGGGATAGCGGGCAGTAAAAGTCAAACTCTATTAGAAGGCACCAGGTTGGAAAAGGCCTGCTTAAAAAGTCTGTAATAAAGGTTATGGCTCCTTTACTGAAATACATGTATCATTGAAATCAGAAATTATTTTATTGCGAAATAAATGAGAACAGAGCAGAGAAACATGCATCATCACCAAGAGAGACCATAATGATCTGATCATGTCTCTTAAACAGAGTTGTCAAACTCCCAGCCCGCAGGTCAGATGTGTCACACACTGGCCATGCCTACGCCCAGTTTAGCGAAGGGGGGGGAGTTCTGATATGTCATATGACACAGCCGTAATGATGTGAGTTTGATACCCCTGCTCTATAGAGAAGACTAGTGGATATATCAGGATTCATTGTTATGTTTGGTACTTTCTGAAGCCCAAGCCTTCTTGCTCCCCTGACTCACTGAGCAAAAAAAGAAAGAAAGGTCCCCCATTCCACATTCATTTAGGACATCAGTGTACCTGTAAACCATAATTTTAAAATAGCAAATTGTTGGGGATGGGCAGGTCTTGACATCGCAATGACACGACTTGCAATCTTGGGTCTCCAGGATTGCTGTCGATATTTCTGGATGGTCCTTTTGGACCTAAACTGTTCTGAAGGAACAGTGATAGAGAAGAGCATGTCCTGCTGAAATCAGGGGCATTGCAAAAGCCCCTGATTGATCCAAGAGACAGCTCTTTTTGCCAGCTACAAGAGAAGCAACCAAAATGGCTGCCAAGGTTGGGACAAGCCTCTGAAACAGAAGCTTATAATAATAAAAAATTATTATTAGAGAAGGGAAAACCCAAAAGAATTGGAATTTAAAATAAAATTGAAGATAGAAGAAAACAAGTGGCGAATCAACTCTGGTTTAAGACAATCGTGTTATCTTTTCTACCTTAACTTTATTTGTTTTCTATGGATGGACTCTCTACAAATGCCTCTTACTTTTAAACTGGACCGGTCTCTTTTTCTTCTTCTTCTATACTTTTTCCATTTTTTGTATTCATGGATTAAAAGCTTCTTCTCTCGTAAGGCTGGGACCCAGCATAATTTTTACAGGTTTTTTCCCCCCTCTCGGACAGAGAGGCAGAAACAGATGGAAAAGAGGTAAGACTGCCATCTAGTGGCTAGAGGCTTGGCAATATCTGATAAAGCTATAAGCTTTGTTTACTGAAAGGTTTATGGTTGGTTTATGGTTTATTAAACTTGTATGCCGCCCTATTCCCCGGGGGGACTCAGGGTGGCTAACAAACTCATAGGGGAGGGGGTAATACAAAAAACAAACAAGATAAAACAATTACAGAAAAACAGATTAAAACTCCTCAACAGCCACAACAATTCGAGTGGGGCTGGGAACTCATCAGCCCCAGGCCTGCCGGAACAGCCAGGTCTTAACGGCTTTGCGGAAAGCCTGAAGGGTGGTGAGGGTCCGAATCTCCATGGGGAGATCGTTCCAGAGGGCCGGAGCAGCCACAGAGAAGGCCCTCCCCCGGGGGGGTCGACAGTCGACACTGGCTAGCTGATGGAATCCGGAGGAGGCCTAATCTGTGGGATCTAATTGGTCGCAGGGAGGTAATTGGCAGGAGGCGGTCTCTCAAGTACCCAGGTCCGATACCTGGCACAGTGGAAAATGTTTTGTTGATACAGGTGTTCCTTTGAAGGAAAGAGAAAGCTTTGATTTGAAAAACTCCACTGAATGTATTTGACTAAAAAGTCTTGGAAGTTTTAGCAGTGTTTATAACCTGGAAAATGGCACAACATGAAGAAGAGGCACTAACTTTGTAAAGAATTTTCTTAGAAATTCAAAAAGTTTTAATAATTACAGAGAAAATTGAAAAGAGATTTGAAATTATAGATCAAAATACAAAAATTATGGGGACAGCGATGAAGTTTGAGGACAGAGCTGAAAAAATAACAGAGACATATGAAAGTTATAAGAAAATTGTTGACACTGACAGCAAACTGAGAGTGGAGAGAAATGACAGGTGTGAAATACGGAAAGGAGAAATTGATGAACCAAATCTTCATTTAGGATGTCAGAAAATAGATGAAGAAAGGAGAGAAAATTTGGCAGAAATAATGAGAGTAATCTCGGCAAAAGCACTAATGATAACAAAAGTGAAGCTGATAAACAGAACAGATAAAGGGTTTCGAATTCTTATAATGAACAAGTTATTAAGAGAAGTCCACATAAGACTTATCAAGAAAACACTTGGAATACAGACTTTGCAAATGGGATGAGATATTGGACTACACTATCTATGGAAGGATACAGGATGATGAAATGAAATGTCACAATAAATTTTAGTTAAATGTAGTTAATTTTGAGTGGTATGTACAACGTAATAATAGCTATAGTTAAATAAATGATTAAGAAGATAACAAAGCATTTATATATACTGGATTGATAATATTACATTTTGTACAATACTATAAGTGAGGATATGGAGATGATGTTGAAAAGCCTGTTTATAAAAGTTAAACAATTTTATATAGAATAGAATATAAAGATGTAATATCATTGGATGATCTCAGGGGTGATGTAACAAAATGTCATAATATAAATTTACATTAAATTTAATATGATTTAAGTTGAAAGGATGTAATAATAGCTAGGCTTAATGGATGTTTAATAATTATATCAATTTGTATATAAGTATATTAGATTGATGATACTAATAATGGGGAAAACATGGAATTGAAAATTATTAGACAATGTTATCAATGTTAAAATAATAGAATGATGTCACAATAAATTTAGTTAAATATAGTTAAACTTTGAGTGTATGTACAACGTAATAACTGCTATAGTCAAATAAACGATTAATAATGATAACAAAGCATTTATATATACTAGATTGATCATATGAAATCTTATACAATACTGTAAGTGAGGATATGGAGATGATGTTGAAAAGCCTTTTTATAAAAGATAAACAATTCTATATAGAATAGATTAGAAACATGTAATATCATTGGATGATTACAGGATAATGAAATAAAATGTTATAATATAAATTAAATTCAAATTTAATATGCCTTATGTTGAAAGGATGTAATAATAGATGGGCTTAATAGATGTTTAATAAGTATAACAATTTGTATACATGTATATTAGATTGATGATACTAATAATGGGGAAAAAACATGGAATTGGAAACTATTAGAGAATGTTATCAATGCTAAAATGATTGAATGATTTAGAATAGGATGAAGCATAATAGCAATGTATACAAAGATACCTTGATTGTCAATATGTGAATTTTGATAAAATTCAAGTGAGGACCACAGGAAGGACACAGAAAGATTTTGTAACCAATCAACACACTGTGTGTAATTGAAGAGGCTTTTATGTTATATGTGTCATGTGTTTGTTCTTTGTCTGAAAATAAAAATTTTATTTAAACAAAAATAGCAAATTGTTATCAGGAGTATGTTCCTTGCCCATCTCTCTGCTGAATCAGTGCCAACATGGGCTAATATGAACTATTATCTTGCTCAGTGACAAAGACTGGAAAGGTAAGCCAAAATTATTTTTGATTTTATTTTTATCTTTAAAGGTAATTAAAACCATTTTCTTCCAAGAAAACCATCTCTCTCTCCCTCCCTCCCTTCCCCCTCCCTCTCAATCTTTCTTTTCTTCCCTCTCTCCCCCTTCCCTTTTTCTGGTTTAACAACCGTTATGATTTTAATGGTACCACTCCATTTCAAGTGATGAACAATATAGTTTTAATTTGATGGCCAAGTTATTATGTTTCAGGGAAATATTCTATGAATTTTTAAACATAGGTCTGAGAACAGCAACTATGCCCTGAACAGTGGATAATAAATTATTAATATAAAAGCTAAAGCTCACTTCTTGGTGATTTTATGACCACATTCATCTAAATTTCATGGAATAATATGGAGGTGGTTGGCCATTGGCTTTTTTTGAAATTTTTTCTTAACCTCTCAGTCTAGTGTACAATCTGACCACTTCAAATACAAATCCATTTAAGTTTTTGATGTCAGCCAAAGTTTTTTGACAGCTACTACTGTTATAGCAGAGGGGGAAAAAAGTGAAAGCCATTATGAATAAGCTATTTAGGAGTGATTGCATTGAATGACAACCCACCTTTGAAACAAAGTAGGGGTGGGGAGCTATAACTTGTGGACTTCAACTCCCAGAATTCCTGAGTCAGCCATGCTGGCTCAGGAATTCTGGGAGTTGAAATCCATAGGCCATAAAAGGGCAATAGTTTCCCACCTCTGATCTAAAATATAACTTTCTTAGTAAGTGGTATTGCCAGACCACATTTCACTACAATCAAGTTTTTTTGCCCACTGGAAAGACATTCATAAGAATTCCCATATGCATACAATTGCAGAAAAATAAGATATGAAATATATATATATGAAAATGGATGTCAAATAAAAGGTTTAATTCACTACCTCCATATACTACAAATAATATTTTCTTCCTCACTGCAGTAGAAATAAAAAATATGTAATATGAATTTTAAACATTATTGAATGGCCAAATCAGTCGTGAATGACTCAAAAGAAAAGAATAGAGCCCTGCTGGATTAGAAGCTGGTCTAGTCTAGCATTATAGGCCAAAAGTAGACACTTAATGGATCTGAGAGGTTTACAAAGAGGGATGCAAGAGTGATTAAGCACTTAGTGTCAGGAGGATCACTTAGTATGAAACTTATCTTCAAATGACATTTATCAGTTTTAGCTTAATTATTCATAAATTTTGGCTGCATAAAATCGGGTAAAACTTTGAAGTCAACCAATTATATTTTCTGGATGTGCTACTGCAATGTCCATCCAGGAGAAGGTCTATATGATGACTAGGAGTCAACACCAACTTGACGGTACCATCATCTTGATTATTTGCTTCCCCAACATGGTTAATTAGGTGATCAATTTTAATAATCCTATTTAGCTCTTTCCCACTCTATCTTCTTCAAATAAAGCCATGTTATCTTCTGTACTAGCTGGGCTCCTATTCTGAGGCAAAACTGCTCGGTGGTCTCGTTTTACATCAGCTCCAATCTTCTTTCAGTGATGCAGAACTGTTCAGCTCTGTCTCAGCACTCACAATTTCCTTAAAAGATTGCACATCTGTTTGAGTGATCTTTTTCTTGCTGTTGGAGTCTTCCATATGATTATATCACAAATGTTTGATACTTGAACTGACTGTTCCCCTATTTCTCTGATTCTCCAAATCAAATTAATAAAGCTCAAAAATAGAGCTAGTAATCCCACTCCGTTGGGTTTTCTTTTCTTTTTTAATTAAGTGCTGAGATGTAATTATAAGTATTATTCATAGCAAATGAAAACAGATCAAGATTCTCATGCCACAATAATCCTTTCTTTTATTCAAAGATGGTTTTTGTTTTTAGCAGACTATAATTTAAAAATTATTATACCAACATTTTTCTACTTGAAAGCATAAAGAAACATACACAAGAACACAGTGAGTCATGTCTTCCAGCAAACTTTGGCAAAATAGGCAAAAGGGTGTGGTGAATAAGAATGTAGGTGGCAATACTCACTTTGCCTGAAGATTGGATGCCTTTAATCATTGCCAGGCACACCATAACCCATGCAGCCAACAAACAGATGGTCATTTTCCAATTCAGACCTCCACTCTCAGATATAGAATTAGAAATATTGAGTGCTTCTCTGTACCAGTAATATGTTGTAGCTGAGCTTTTTTCACATTCGGGTTCCACAACTGAGGAGAGGAGAGGAGAGGATCACAATGGGATTAGAAAATAATACTTTTTTTTTTTTTTTGCAGTAGTCCAAAAGCCTTAAGGCAATTGTTGCAATCTGCTGTTCAGCCTTTTGGACCGTATTTAGATATTTACATTTGAGAACTCAGAAAAATGAGCCAAATTGTAAATATTTTGTTGGCATGTTGTTCTATCCTCTACAATGCCAATAATTACAGTTAGTCCCATGTTATCTTGAAAAGCAGTTGAAAACTTTTTAAATGAACACGTCAAACTCTTTCTTCCAATTTATCAGATGGCTTCATCCCCTATACAAAAGGTGTTTATTTTCCTCCACTAGTCTCATATTTTTTATTTTGTTTCTAATTTCTGTTGGTGATATTTTCAACTTTTAACTCTCTGACTGTCTCTGCTTCCTCATCTAGGAAGAAGAAAGGCCCTTTTTGGTGTCTTCCCTTGGATTTATTGAGAGTTTGGAGACAGAGGTGATATTCAGCAGGTTCTGCCCAGTTCTGGAGAACCAGTAGTGGAAATTTTGAGTAGTTCGGAGAACCAGTAAATACCACCTCTGGCTGGCCCTGCTCCCATCTATACTCTACCTCCCAAGTCCCAGCTGATCAGGAGGAAATGGGGATTTTGCAGTGATCTCCCTCTAGAGTGGGGTGGAAATTGAAATTTTACAGTATCCTTCCCCTGCTATGCCCACTAAGCCCCGCCAACAGAACTGGTAGTAAAAAAATTTGAATCCCACCACTGATTGGAAGCCAAGGAAATTACAAACCAGTAGAGGGATTAGTGTACAATGGAAGGAGAAGTAGCCATGCTTCTAGCAAGAACCCTTCATCTTATAACTACAAGAGCCCTGCAGCTCATTCAGAACAACTGTTTTCCCTTCAGTTAAATGAGAACAATGAAAGGGATTTTGAAGTGCAGTGCTGTTTTAAATTGCAGCTGTGGAATAATCCAGATTCAAAGGGCAAAATAAGATTCAAAGTGTATTAAGTGCAAATGTAATACATGTTGGAAATACCTTAAACCAAACACTGCGGTGGTGGCTTGGTGTTTCCTAAACTTCATGGCAGCTACAAAGCCCAAGTGTTTAAAAATATTGTTTTAAAGTATTCTAATACCTTAAAGGCTATCCATTGTATTGCCAACCATGCAGTACTTTGGCTTTTGAAGGTGAATCTAAACACAGTCCTATTTGTGAATGAGTTTGAGATGGGCTTTGTGTGCTATAATTTCATGTCTGTGTGTGGAACCTCAAGCAGTTGAGGGGACTTAACTTTTTGTTCCTCAGCTAGAATAGGAACAATGAAATCAGGATAGTTAGAACAGATTAATAAGGTGATTTGGCCAAATACATAACAAACTAGAAGGTTGGAATAAGCTGTATTAAACTAAATTGTCTCTCTTGTTTTTCCTTCAGAAATATCCAGCTTCAAAGGAATGAGAATGGACAGGGAAAGTATACTATTTTATAGTAAGCCAACTTATGTCACACTCTTCATGAATTGTTTACTGTACATTCTTAGTGGTAAATAAAAGTCTTTACATTCTATGGGATCTAGCTATCTTTTTCTGCATTTTCTTTTTCTCCCTTTTTTAAAAAAAATAATTCTGGCAGGAAATTCCCTTCAATTAAACTTTTAGAAAAAGACTGAATATATGCCAAATAGTTGAATCTTTTTCCCCTAAACCATATATTTTATCTCAAATATAGATTTTTAGAAAAGTCATTCCTTCTAGAATAATATTTATGTATATGTGTGATTCAAATATCAAGAAGCGATTTTAAAACGTTACTTCAGAAGGTAGACTGCTGTAATATTTCAAAATTATATATATGCTTAAGATTTCTTTCTACTTGATCAACATGATAAATAAAATTAAAAGATAGAATGCATTTTACTGGATATGCTAAAAAGGTTATGGCCATCAATGATTACGGTACTTAAATCCTGCTGATTTATCAAGCACAGAGTATAGTATGATTGTTTACAGGCATTTCCTTTATTCTCTTGGGTGCGTCTCCGAACGCACTTCAAGGTGCTAGTCATTACTTTTAAAGCCCTACATGCTTAGGACCTGGATATCTGAGAGACTGCCTCCTGCCACATACCTCCCAAAGACCAATAAGATCTCACAGGTTGGGCCTTCTCCGGGTGCCGTCAACCGGACAATGCCGGCTGGTGGCCCCCCGGGGGAGAGCCTTCTCTGTAGCTGCTCTGGCCCTGTGGAACGATCTACCCGTAGAGATCCGGACCCTTCCCACTCTCTCGGCCTTCCGAAAAGCCACGAAAACGTGGCTGTTCCGGCAGGCCTGGGGCTGTTGATCAAGGTCCAGCCCCACTTAAACGGAATGTTTGGTGTGTTTTTTTAAAATTGTATCTCTTCTTTATTTTAACTTTTACTTTTATTTTTGTTTCTGTAAGCCACCCAGAATCCTACGGGATTGGGCGGCATATAAATTTATTAAATTGCCAATTTTTACTGTTTAAACTTTGTGGAAATAGAATAAATGTAAAGAGAGAGTCCTTAGTGTGAAACTCAGCCTGAAAGTTATTTACAAACTATAAGCAATAGAAAATATTTGAAATGCAACAAAAAAAGGTTTCAGAACATGCATTTTCCATTGTCAAGGGAAGTGACATCAACATGTGAACATGTTTGTTAAAGCCAATTAATTCTAACTCTCTTCCATTAAATGAACTTGAGAATACTTTACATTTAAATTTTAAATTTTATATTTAAAAGTTACTTACTTGTTTCCAGTCAGAATATTTGGGGTTTGCAATGATTTCGATCTCAACTTTAAAACTGATCACACATTTTGGTGGAGCTCTTTAGAAGATTCCCTTCTCTCTCTTTTTTTTTTTTTGCACTACGTGCATAATAAAAAATTGGAATGTATGATAAATTTTGAGGTAATAGATTAATCTTCACCAACTAGATTTCCTCCAGTGTATTGCATTCACTGATAGGGATTGTAGGACAATATATCTCAAGGGCAACAGGTTGGGAAATACTATTGTAAAAAGAATGGGAAGAAAATCTTGTTTTCAGAGTAATTCATTCTAAATGTCAAATCCATAATATCACTCCATTGATTAATATTCAAAATGGAAACCGATGATTTCCCCATTAACATTGTCCATTTTGGTGAATAGTGGCCACTCAGTATGCCATGACTTATTACTATGCTAACCAGGAAAGGGCAGCACAATGGCTCATCTCGTTAAGATGCTGAGCTTGTAGACTGGAGACCTGAGTGCAACATGAGAGGGTGAGTTCCCATTCTCACCCCAGCTACTGCCAACCTAGCAGTTCGAAAACATGCAAACGTGAGTAGATAAATAGGTATCATTTTGATGGGAAGGTAACAGCATTCTGTGAGATCATGCCGGTCATATGACTGTTGAAATGTCTTCAGACAGGCTCCTGGCTCGATGGCCTGGAAATGGAGATGAACACTGGCCCTTTTAGTGGGCAACAAACTACCAGAGTAAAATCTGTAGAGACTTCTTCTTTCACCAGGAAAGAGTGGTCCAAAGTCACCAAATGGGAGTTGACTTCAAATTGGGTCTCTCTGATCCTATTTCAGCCCATTAATTCAACATGCTGTATTTCAATATGTGATGGATGATGAAGCTATTGAAGTTCTACAACATGCTGCAGTGCCTTCTCTAATCTGCCAGCTCATTACAGAGACATGGCTCATCTAACTGGTCTCTCCAGCTCTTAGTCATTCTTCCAATATTTAATGATGGGATAGTTTTATAATAAAACTAATAATGGTGATGGGAGAAATCAAATTTATTTAACAATGCTGTCCGATCAAAATATTGTGGACCAAATTACCTAGTCTATTTATTTTTCATTTTGTTCTCTATTTAAAAAAACATAACACTTAGGAGGCTTCAGTAAAAAGTGCATTATTTAAAAGAAAGAGAAAAGACAACACATTACTACATTTAACACTTACAAGTATGTGAAGAATTTTTCACCAAGGGACACTGGTCCCATGGTAATGGATGCTGAAAGGACTGTGAAAAGTAAAACAAACTCCATCCAATGATGACATTGTAATACAGGGCCACAAAAAAGCATACCTGTGAAAGAAGCAAAAATTTAAAACACAGTTTTCATAAATGCGCATTAGTTCTATGTATGTTCAGAACTGCTCTGGTGCACAGCACTTTTCTTAATAGAATAGAATTCTTTATTGGCCAAGTGCAGTTAGACACAAGGAATTTGTTTCGGGTGGGTAAGCTTTCAATGTACATTCAACAATAGTGATAAGCAACAAAGTTATAGTCATAAAAAGATAAGGATAGGTAATAGGGAAGATGAGAATAATGACGGTAACACTGCCTTTTTAGATAGTTTGACAGTGTTGTGTGAATTAGTTGTTTAGCAGACTGATGGCATGAGGGGGCGGGGGAACTACCTTGTGTCTAGTTGTTCTGACATCGATTGCACTATAAAAAGCTAACATATCTGTGCTGTTCCTCCAACTGAAAAGACCCTCTCTGGATCGGCTGGTTTTGGCAATCACTGCGATGTTTCCAAACTCCTCTTATTGAGGATGTGCCACATGTCTTAGAAGAAAATTATGTAGATCTCTTTCAGTCATTGTTTAGGGCTGGGCACAGGAAAAGGACACCCCTGCTTGATTTATCGTTGTTGGGAGTTAGTTGGCACCCCTCCTACTCCTGTTTTATGTTTATCAGCCTTGGATACCAATACATGTGGCATTTTTCTGGACTGCCTGAACTGACTGGGGATTGGAGTCACTGCTTTTCAGTGGTTCCTTAATGAGCAATTTCAGCCAGTTGCAAGGCAGAAGAGATCAATTCAGTGGCCACTCTTTTGTGGGTACCTTGGGGCTTGGTCCAGTCTCCACTGTTTTTTAACATCTTTACAAAGCCACTGAGAGAGCTACATTCAGGGGATGAAGTATCATCAATATGTAGATGAAATTAAACTGTGCATTGCCATCCCAGAGATGTCAGAGATACCATTAAAGGTAGATCCCGTAAGACTCTTGATTTGGAGGGGAAGAAACAGGTTAATGGGAACCTATGTAAGGTAGAACTGATATTTGTTCCCTGTCATCCCTGGGGTTTTCTCTTGACAGAGAAGCAGTATCTGTCAAAGAGAAATTCTATGATTAGGATGTCAGAGGTTCTATCTCATTTCAGGATGCGTATCTTTTCTGAAGGGGGAAAGCCTGTCAGTGTGGAAACCATTTTTTTTCCAGCTTCCTGATTGCCACATATGTTAGCCTGGGAATTTGGGAGGGGAGTTTGCTTGGAGCGGTAGAGTTTAGCCATAACAATATTCTTTCTTCTGGGAACTAAGGACACTTGCCTGTACCTGGATGGGAGTGGTTGCAGATTTTCTCCAGTTGAGTATTGGATTGGACCATGTGAAGAACATGTGGGTGCGGAGCAAGGGTTGTGAACTTTCAACTGGGTGGTGAAAGCCTGGATGCTTTTAGATTTGGGTTGCCCTTCAGGACTGCTATTCCCAAATAGAATAATCTATCCAATATAACCTTCATAGGAAGAACTGCCAGTGATGTCCATTTTTTTCAGGTGGGGAGTGGGGGTTAAGGGCATCACAAAATCTGTTTTCATTATGGATAATTTACTCTAACAGCCTGTCCCTAGAACCTAGATCTGACTCCTCCATGGAAGCCTTTTGGAAATATGTGGAGATTCTCAAACATCCAGGCCCTACTTGTCCCAAAGGTGCTTTTTCAAAAAGCAATTTGAAAACTAATTCTTGGCTGCTATCTAACATTTACAGTACCTGGATTTTTTATTATTATTTTTTTTGCAATCTAACTGTGGCACCCTTAATCCTTCTGTTATTTATAAATTTTTCCAGGTTGTTGTTGTTTTTAGGGAATCTATTTTTAAGTTAATGCAGTGTTTCAATTAGGGGCACAAAAGCCTTGAAAAATGATCGATTGGTTTGAAGAATAGGAATTGCAGTGTTTATGCATGGCCCAAACTCTGAATCACTTTTGAGTTCCCCGAAAGTCTATTATGCTTTTTTATTCCAGTACTGCACATCCTGTTCTGACAGAGCTACAAATACTGAATTGTTCTGTATTGTTCCCAGATCGATTCATCTCTTCAGCTATGTTCTGTGACTCAGAACATAAAATTTCGCCCTGCTTTGTGGCCCAGTCGGATTCAATTATCTCCTGAATTGATGAAGCAACAGGTCCAATACAGATCAAGGGCAAACAAATTTCTTCTACCAAGGGTTGGCAGCCATGCCTCATGTATGTATATTTTTTGATTCCAGAAATTTCTCAGATCACTTCATCAAAACCTTTCAATAAAATGACAATTTTTGGTGAAATTATTTTTTTCTTTGTTTTAAAGCAACTTTTGTCTGTAGTGTGCGTGTTTGTATACGTATATGCTAGCGCATGTATGTTACACACACACACACACACACACACACACACACACACACACACACATATATATATATATATATATATATATGTTGTATTTGTGCTGATAAATAAATAAAGGGAGACACAGAGTATCAGCACAAATACAACACAAATGTAACAAAGGCAACAGTAAAAATATTGGGTTTCTGTCTGGATGGTCTCTTGTGACGAGCCGATGTACAGAAAAAGGAGGCAGTGGACTTCCTCCCGTATTTGGGCATACCAGGGGTTTTAACTCTAAATATATACATACATACATACATCATACACACACACACACACAGACACATATATATATATATACACACACACACGGACACACACACACACACGGACACACGTATATGTATCTCAGAGTCTATCGGACTGTATAATTTTGGTCCTTTGCATTCTGGGAATATCATTTTGTTAACCTATCACTTCTGCAGCTTCTTGAGGTTGCCTAAGAAACGGGCAAATGGGAAACAATGCTGTTTCTTCTCCAGCAAGAAACAGCTAAAATGTGCTACCGGGTGACAAAACTTGTACAGCATCTTTATCACTTGAGACAGTGAGATAGGCAGCATATAAATTTAATAAATAAATAATAAGTTACAGCGCTAGTTCAGGATTAGTTCATCTTGTGATTTTTGAACACAACTGATCATTTGACAGCAGAACAACTGCTGTCAACTTAACAACTTAATTGTAGTTAAAAGTGATTGACTCCCATCCCGTTTATTAGTACAAGAAGGATGGTAGAGTGTTTGTTTGTTGGTTGGTTTGTTTGTTTGTTTAATGTGGACATGCTGCTATACATTCTGGTTCTTTAAGATTGTTCAGCAATATGGAGAAGATAGTACTCTACATAAGGCATCACCATCTCTGCACTGCTAAAGCTTTGGAGAAGATATCAAATTCTCCACGAAGAATAACAATTTTCTCCTACTTGATAGAAAGAAGTTAAGGTTTAAATTTCAATATGCCCTGATTTTTACCTTAACTTTTTTAAAATCATAGAGATGTAAAGGAGCTACTTAGGCTATTCAATCCAACTCCCTGTTCTGTGTAGGAATCCAAGTTAAACTGTTCCATACAGATAGCAAAAATCTAGCTTCAGCTTGGATGTCTCCAAAGAATGGATCTCATCATTTCTTTGAATAATTCAACAAAGTTAGAAGTTATACTACAAGTTGGCATCTTAAGACAGCAAAAAACCTGAACATTCCATTCCATAGTAAGATTTGGGAAGCACGTATTCTAAAGTCACTTACTATGCAACTTGCAAATCCAATTCCACCAAGCTTGGGACTGATGTAATTCCATACTCCAATGCTCCCACGGCGGATTCTTTGACCCACTGAAAGCTCCAGGAAAAAAAGTGGTATTCCTATGATCAGCAGCAAGATTAAATAGGGCACAAGATAGGCACCTGTCAAACAGAGTAAAATTCATATACAGAACAATCTTTAGACAAAGTCCAAGGATATTATGACATTAAACACATTTTATATAATTATTTCCACAAGAAGCCTAATTTTGCTATATTGTGGTTATCTTTAGGATCTTAAACAAAAATAATAATTCTAATCTGCCTAACCACCTGATATTCATTTTTGTAACATTTTTGTTCTTCAAAATTACAGGAAATGAGCAGGAAGGGAAGAGATTTTTCTCCCTCCTTTTGCAGTATTTAGAGTAGGAAAGCTACCTGACGCCATCAGTTGCAAAAACTGTCTCTTAAACAAAACTTCTGTCTGAGACAATGTATGACTTATTTTATTTGGATATACTGCTTTAATTTTCATCTATAACTTGTTGCCTTGAATTTTTTATAGAAAGATAAAAATGTTTTCATGTATATATAAATGAATATGTGGTTTTTGACAGCAATAGGTATAATATATTTAATTCCTATGCCATTCTTTCACCAATGGTTTGTAGCGTATGGAAAAAAATGATGTTGCTCCCAACTTGGCTTAAGGTTGATTGATGCAACCATAAATGAGAATGACCAAAACTTTTCAAGTTCTACTATCCAATAAACATATCATGATATACAGTGTTCTATCAATTAGTACATAATTCTCCCTATATAGTTTGCATGCAGTGATTAAGAGATGATTACATTTCACACCAAGCACTCTATCAGTAAATATCTCTGCTAGCTTCAGTGTCCAACAGATAATAAATTACATGAAATCTAGTAACTGTGAAGAGCATCAGGAAGCTATTGATGGTCTCTTTTTCAACTGTAGGAAAAAATTGTCTCTAATTTGCAATATATCTCAAAATATCTCAAAAATGTTGAAATAAATGCCAACTAAAAAGATTCAGACATTTACTTGGGGGAGGGGAGAATACATAGTATTTTTTAAAAAGCAAATTAAACTGAAATGTTTAACAAACCTTACAACTGTAACTCTTTAAAATCTTACAAATTCAAATTTTCTCTTTTTCTCTTATTCTTGACACTGATATAAGACTGGAGTAACCACAAATAACTGGTTTTTTTAATCCATACTATTGTAAACAATTCATGAAGTTAATTATGAATATATCTATATCAGCAAGCAGTTCTATCAAAAGGATTAATACTACAATTCTAAATAAATACAAGTTAACTTTTGAGAATTATTTTAAAAAAGATGGGTGTTATGTCATGGCCCCATCTATAATGTTTTATATGACTTCTCTCTCCCCCTTAGAACATATTAAGGGACAAGATGGCTATATAATATCTCAACACCCAAAAACACACACACACAATTCTTGTAATGAGCTCTTGTAATTTTCATGTGAGGGAACCTCAACAAATGTAACATGGAATCTTTTATTTTCATGGTATAAACTATGAAAGTCTCTGAATTACAATCAACATTCTTTAGTGATTTAAAAGAACAAAAATGTAATTGTGAAAGATATAAACATTCAGGGATCAAACCAGGTAATGCTTTTCATACAACTATTTAACATGCAAACTTTTAAAAATAAAAATGCAAGCAGCTGACATTGGATGGATTGCTTATTATCAGTAGTTGAACTGGCAAGCACACAAGAGAGTTCAACATTTTCCACTGCTGAGTTTCTGCTGAAAATTGCTCTTTTAAAATTGTTCTTTGCATTGATAAGAAAACTCCTATTGGCACCAGTGGGACATTTTCTCACTATATAGTATCAACTATAGAGGTGAAATTTTTCTTAGATCTTTAGCAGAGGAAGACACTTTGCTTGCTCATCCCAAAGATGCTTTTTTCAGGAGGCAACTGGACTTTCTTGTTTTTTTTTTCTTTGAAGACATTTCGCTTCTCATCCAAGAAACTTCTTCAGTTCTGAGTGGATGGTGGGGAATGGAAGGATTTATATTCCTTGGAGACAACTGGTCATTTGCATTCTTTTAGAGAGTCACTGAGGCCACTGGGAGGTTTGTCTGTGTCCTCAGGGTCACCCTAGTAGTGTAAATGGGTCCAGAACTTGTTGGCTGCAGGATGTTTTCTGTCCTGTGTCCCTCCCCTGTTGAAGACAGGGACAGCCTGTTGGGGATGAATCTGTGTTGTCTGCATCTCAAACTGAAGTGCAAAAGAAAAAACAAGAAAGTCCAGTTGCCTCCTGGAAAAAGCAGATTCCGGATGACCAGGCTGACTGAGAATCTTCACAGATAATTTGCTTGCTCTGTCTTCAAAATTATCAATCTCACTCATCAGCAGCTGCTTTTCGGATGTTTAAAAGGATTGCTTATTAGCAGTTTGAATACCTCAGTGCATAGAGTGAGATGAGAAGCTAACATAGACCAATAATATTGAACTGCACATCAGCTACCTCCATGATTACAACATACAGACTTACCTCCACCATTTTTTTGACACAGGTATGGAAAACGCCACACATTTCCCAAGCCTACAGAAAATCCAACTTGGGCCAGAATATACTGAAGTTTGCTGTTCCAGGCTGGTCGCTCATCTTCTACATCAGATCCCTCTTCTACATCTACATCTTTGTCCTCAGGATCATTAACTGACAATTCACTTTTTTTAAAAGCATCCTCAACAGAATCTTCATTGGATAAGAGGTCCTTGACTGATTCGATGACATCATCATCTATCTCTCTTTTTACTACTTTGCTGTTCTTAGGCATTTGCAATAAAGAAATGGAAATTCCAGAGGGGATTTGGTTTAGACAAGCCGTCCAGCTTCAGTCCAGATAGAATTTTATAAAGTCTAAAGTTCTTGAAGAAAAGGTCCACAGTGAGTCCTTTATGCAACCAGATCAAAATGTTTGTAATTGCTTCCTGTTTGTAATGGCTTGCTGTTAGCATAAATAGCTGCATGTAAGAGAGAGAGAGAGAGAGAGAAAGATTGTTATATATCAGAAAATACTAACTGGCCATGGGGGTGTAGGGCTGGAGACTAAGGGTGGAAACTAAGTGACTACGAACATCTCCTGTTCTTATTTCTATTTTAATGTTGCAAAACAAAAATCACAAATTTGGGGTTCTACAGAATCAGTGCAACCTACAGCCATTTGCTTGGTAAGAGTATAAAATATGACTTTCCCTATCTTCTTATTTTGTACAGCTACATTGAACTGCAAACATGTATTCTAGGGGGGAAAGGGGGGGGCACAGGCTAAAACAGAAGGACCAGAGAAGAATAAATGGCTTTCTATTGATAACTCAATCAGATTGTGCTACTCTTGTATGGTTGTGGAAAAAGACATAGAATGAGGTGGTAGCTGCATTTCAGGCCATGTAATAAAGAGTAAAACTTTATCAGGGTGCTAGCATATAAATATTCTTCTATTCAGCATGTTCTACTCAGAGACAATTTATCCAGTCAAAAACAGTATACTTTCTCATCATGGAGGTTTTCCTGGTATCTCTGTTTGAGGGGTCAGCTCTTGGAAAATACAATCAATGTTCACCCACACAAAAAAAATAGTGTTCTTTACACTCAGATTGGAGACTTGGGCTAATGAATTTTTTTATTCATCAACACACTGCTCATAGTAGGTAAGGAAAAAGTGCAAGAGCCTCTTTGGTGAACGTTCTCTTCCCCTCTGAACTTACCTGTGTAATGACTTCTATGACTTACCAGTGTAATGAGGCTTGGCCTTCCAACTCTACTTGCTGGAGTTAAGCTCTGGGAAAGATATATTTTGGTTTGCAACTTATAAGCATTCTTTAAAAAGGATACACACAGAGACATATACATAAGATTGCAAGTTGAGGCCACATGATGGCTCACTTAATGACCAAATGGGAAGTGACAACATAAGTCAAACAGAGTCACATAAATAAACTATAAATCAATAAACTATTATTGATTCCATATTTGGGGGGAGGTTCTGCTGTGCTGTTGTTGAACAGTCTCCTGGTTGAGATCAGGCTATTCCTCTTTTTGTTTATATTTGTTTGTGCTTTCAAGTCAGGTTTGTTTGTTCTTTTATTCCTGGCGTTTGCCTGGACAAATCCCTGCAATTTCCATGGAAGAGCTTTTCAAAACTGTTTTTCCAGTGCCTGCTTCCCAGGGTTGAGAGAGAATGACTGATCCAATGTCATCCATCTGGCTTTATAAGGCAGGACTACAACTCACAATCTCCTAGTTTCTAGCCTGAAGCTTTAACCGCTAGGCAACACTTGGTGGCATGAGAGTCTTTCAAATATTTTGAATTATTTTGGAAACTGCAAGTATCAGCTCTAGCAAAGTTCTTGATTATGATTCCATAGTAGCTTCTCCTGTAAAAGCAACAACTACATACTTTTAAAATGTAATAGATGTTCCACTTAAAGTATTAGTTAAAATCTGTTATGAAAATCTGTTACACACAGATATTATTCTCCTATATTCCAGAAACAAATTGTCCCTCAACCTGCTACTAACAGATGAAGATCCAAGCTGTATACAACTTGAACCTTCACTAAATATGTCAACTGAGCTAGATAAAAACAGCACTTATTGGAACTGCTAACAATTAAAGGCTATGTTGTAAAGATTAAATCTTTAGGATCTGTACAATTTGCAGTAAATCTATAATCCTAAATACTTCTAGATGAAAACCTATATGCATGAGTATTAAAAAGAACCATTTAAAGATGAGTATGCATATATAATATTTCACTATTGAATTTAAATAATTGCCACAGTTTTCTAGCCAAATAATGTTGCAGTAATGTACTTGTTTTATAAATGGTTTGCAATTTCAAAATACAGAAGTGTTTGCATACTAGTAAAAAGGCTATGTGAGTATAATTCTGGGTATTCCTGTATAAGCCAGTTTTATGTTCGCCCTAAGCAATAGCCTGATACTATATTAGTCTGTTAATTAATGACATCCATGGTGTGGGCAATGGGGAAGTCAAAGTGATGCAATCAACATGCCCCAAGGGGGCAAAGCTTGTGGTCTGATGTGACTTTCATCACTGTGATGAAAACAATAAGATCCTGCAGGTGCTGTGGCTATTACCAAACCAGGAGATGAATGGGAACTGTTCTCCCTCTCAAAAGAGATGGGCTTATAGCCATTATATTGTGTGGGTAGGAAAAGAAGCATGAGAATTTAATCTTGATTTCATCATAAATCAATCCTGCACTTGTTCCACAGCAGTACCTGGCATTGTTTCATAAGGCAGTTCTTTAGCTTTTCTACAATACAGGTAGTCCTCACTTAACATCTACTCATCTACTTATTCAGCCCTACTGAATAAGGTATGATGGGCTGTAATAGATGCAGCACTCCCATGATCATGTGATCAAAACTCCGATGCTGGGCAACCAGCTTGCAATTATGATGTCGCAATGTCACATTATCACCATTTGTGACCTTCACTGCTGGCTTCCAACAAGCAGTTGATGGGAAAGCTGGCAGGAGGTCATGGGTGGCAACCATGTCACTATGGGGTGCTGCAACCATGTGGGTTCACTAACAGCAGCAACTGGAACTATTCAAACTGCCATCGTAAGTTGGCACTGTCACTTGATATTACACCTTACAATTGCATTGCTTTAATGACAGAGTTCCCAGTCCCAATTGCTATTGGTAAGTGAGGACTACCTGGAAATCTGTTTTCCTGTATTCTTCAGTAATTACCAGTTCAGCTTGGTAGGAGACCCCTGACAACACCTCCAAAATGTTATTATTTCCAGAATGCCTAATTTAGGGATATTGCAATTATTCCGAGCTTGTAAAATACTGTTTTATTACATCAGTTGTTAAATGTTAAATTTAGATGTACCGAGCATTTCAATCTCAAAACATTCAAATATCTTTTTTTTTCCAGTGATCTAAACATGAACTAAATCATGAGCATATTATTTTGATATCCAAAAACACATGAAGCAAAGTTGGACTGTTTCAAAAGGCAGTTTTGAACGTCCAACTCAGCAAGGCAACTAGTTTCTGGTTAGTGTCTGATTTGGCTGCTTTTTCTCATATATTTTCCACTCAATCACAACAAATGATTACAGCTACATTCTTGCTGCTATTAGTTTGGATGGGGTTAAGTGGAAATTGACTGTTGAGACCAATACATATTCAAACAGGGAAGTCCGATTATGTTGGTATACCTTCATGCCTAATAAATTACTGCTTTAAAATGCTCTGGAGAAACAGAGCTTAGGTTATAGATATATGCATTGTATGATCTTGTGTCCTTTTGATTTTGGACTTCAGGATGTTATTTAAAATACAAAGACTCTACACTATGTCATTTTGCTTCTTGAACTTTAATTTATAAGTTCACACTATGCATATTTTTTCTGTCTTGTAATGCTAATGTTATTCATGCAATTAATAAATATCAACATCTTTCTTTCAGCCAGTAATCCTTGTTGAATACAGATTAAAACACCGATGAAGGTGTTTTTGCTAACTTGCACCTGGCAAGCAGATTGCCAAAAAAAGACAAATCTGTTGTTTGATCTTGGGAAATAAGTGGGATGTTAGTGCCTACAGAAAAATTGGCTAACCAAATGAATAATAATTATTTTAAATCAAAACTTTAAGGAAATATGAGCAAGGAGATCTACACATTGAAGTTATTAGCTATTGAGGATTTTTTTTCATACTCTACAAGCTGAGATACCTATTGCAAGAAACTGAAAAGATTTCTGCCTATTCTGAGGAGGGTCCCACACTGCATCCTAAATATTTATTTAGATGAGAGTCAGAACTGAATTTCTTCTCATTATTTCTCAC
Organism: Thamnophis elegans; assembly: GCF_009769535.1. NCBI lineage: Eukaryota > Metazoa > Chordata > Lepidosauria > Squamata > Natricidae > Thamnophis > Thamnophis elegans. Next base: position 41,447,780 of record NC_045547.1, on the reverse strand, counting down.
TGAGATTTATTTTAAATGTTTAAAGAAAATGAAAAAGTCATCTCCTCTGCCAGTGTAATGGTGGATGCTTGGTGGTAATAAAACATTGCAGATGAAGTGGAGGATAATTTTTTTAAATACTCAGAATTTAATATACTCTTCCTTTAAGGGATAATCAATAAGAAGAGGAAGGTGAGTACAAAGCTTACTACACAAACAAACCAGAAATAGTATATTCCATCCCAGAAGACATGTGGATGGACTCAGTTACAGTGGCAATGAGCACACACCCATTGGAAGATTTGAAAATACAGGTCAGAGATATATCATCATGGAAGAAATCTATCTATGCGGTTCTAGGAGATGAAAACAATGTGATGGCATATAATCAACTGATCAATCAAGTTTATTCCATGAGAGAAATCTAAGTAACTACTGCAATTGTTTGGAGAGTGGATGGGCAGTCCTACAAATATGAAAGGTTTGCAGTAATTACTGAACAGAAACAGAAAAAGAATTAAAACTTTAGTATTTAACCAGACAATCATATTAGCCAAAGGTGAAACTCTAATTAAGTGTGAGCTCCACAGTTCCAAGCATTTTTCTGAATCTTGCACTATACAAAAAATGTGATCTACTTTAGAGCTTAGAAGAATAAAACTTAATAAAACAGCATATCATGTCTTTGACAAATGATTAAGGTATACAAAACACTTTTGAGATTTTCTCCAATCTTTTTTTAAAGAGGTTTAAATTCAAAATAGTTGTTTTGATTTTAACACTTGCAGAACTCAAGATGGATAATTTCAAGTTTTAAAAAGTACGCATTTGAAATGTTCTATAAGCTATTGTGTACATCAATATTTACACCCTTTGATTTATGATTCCCAGCATCCCTTACCAAGATGGCTAATAGTTAATTATAGAAGTGGTTATCCAAAATATCTAAAAGTTAGGGTATCTTGAAGCCAAAAAGAAACACCACTTTTCAGAATATGACAATACTCTGCCTCTAGGAAAAGAAAATCATCATACTTATAACTTATCTTGAATATAAAACATGTTTATTTTGATGCCTGCATTCCACAAGCACTCCTTTGAGATAGGCTCTTGAAAGCTGATAACAAGTAATAATAGTTTCTGTGGAACCTAAGTAAGTATCAATTTATAGGAGTGAAGGAGTGAGAAAAAATGAATTAACTAATATTTCTTATGCAAAAGAAATGGTATCTGAGAATTAGTAAGGATGTGAAAGGCATAAACACAGGCCTGGCCTGGGTCCTGCTAGGTTTCCATTCTTAGCTGCATTTATTTTATGAATGAGCTATTGACTATATTCTACTGCCATTAACAATTTTAAAAATACGCATGAAAGGAGAGTTTCTATGATTGCAGTCTGTCTTGGCAGAAAAAAGATTAACAGGTTTGGTTGAACTATTTTGTGAGCTAGGCATGCCAGAATAACAGAAATTCAGCAATTTAATTTCTAATAAAGGAGTATTTTGCAACTGACCCTATCCTCCGTGACTGCCATTTTATGAAATTACTATTGTATACATCATGCACCAGTAATGATATCCTCTTATCTTCACCGGTTTGGGAGCGGAAGCATGTGCAGAAGGTCCTTGATGATGTCTGGGTGGGTGGGTGGAGCCTCACACCGATGCCACTACCGGTTTGCCCAAACCGGTGTGAACCGGCAGAATACCACCTCTAATCATGCACTTACATTTAAGCACCATTAAAAACGCTATTTTGACACGCACATAACTCTTTCATCAAGTGGTAATAATAGTAATCTTGGAGTAGGAAATCTGAAAATAAAATCTAAAAGGTTTATGTATATATACACAGACACACATATACATGCACATATATTACAGTGTGTGTGTGTGTGTGTGTGTGTGTGTGTGTGTGTGTGTGTATGTGTGTATGCTTCTGCAGTTCTGCTCATGTTTTGCCTATGAAGATAATATCAGTTAATAATATACTTTGAAGTGTTCAAAATCAACTATTCAGACACAAAAGGATATGGTATATACTAACAAAATTTTGGTTATTACATTATTTCAAAAAAATTAAAGCACTATCAATTATTTTTTTGAGTTGTCAATAATTTATATATCTATTACTTTTTAATGGAACTAATGTTGACCATCTATTTTAGTGAACAGGTTTCTTCACGTACCAGAAAATAGGTAAATTGATGATCTACTGATGCAATTGAATATTATTTTTGCATCATACTTCCTTCATTCCAAGTTGTTTTTTTCAAGATGGTTTGTGTTTCAAGTTTTACATTAAAAGGTAATGACAGATGGAGGCTAAAAACTTACTGCATAGTCATAGCATAAAATCTGATGAAATATCTCAATGCTCTATCATCAGTTTGATCACTCAAGTTTTAAATAAAACACATCAGAGAATGAACTAAATTGTCTTTTTTCCCATCAGTTTTTATTTACATATGAACCTCATCCAATCAATGCACTCAGGAAAATTAAGAGTTTAGCAATGCAAAACCATCTGAAAATGGTACCAATTCCCCATTACCTATCTGCAAACTCAACACTTTAAAAATGAAAAAAAGCAAAATCTATCTACAACTAAAACACTCATTGTCATGATCTTTATTGGAGCCAAACCTTGTATCATATAGGGTCTTTTTGAACCAAGGTATCTCAAATGGGTTAACTTACAGAATGCATCCAAAATCCAGAACTCATGACTCCCGAGGGAACAAAATTTGGGGAAATTGTGGCTAATTCAATGCTACTGGCTGCTCCTGTGCTCTGGAGCTGCTGTGGTCACATGATCCTCATTTTAAATATCCCGTGACAATTTCCCTGCCAGATTCACAATTCCTCATTCTATCTCCCAGCCACCAGAAAGGAATTGATGTATCATATGACCTTAAAGAAGCAGCAAATTTAAAGTGCTTGAAGAAAAGTGGGATATTTTAATTACTTTATGTACTCCTTCTCTGGCACACAAACCAGTGGTGGGTTCCTACCAGTTCGGACTGGTTCAGCCGAACTACTAATAGCTTGGCAGCCTGGGTCGCTGGAATTGGCTGCTATGCCCCCGAAGCTGCTCTCCCGGCAGCGCCGTAGGCACCACCATCTTGTTTTTTGCTTTTGCACATGCACAGAGCAAATTTAGTTGTACTGTGCATCTGCGCACAGTGCACATCAACTGCGCAAAGCATACAAGCATATGCATGGTGCAGCCCTGAGCGAACCCGCAGTAGTCTCTGCCGGAACCCACCCCTGACACAAACATGCATGTATTTATACCCTATCTCTATTCAGGAACTCAAGGTACATATATAATCCTCCATCCTGCTATATTTCTTCACAACAACTCTGTGAAGTAGGATGGGCAGAAAGTCACCAAGTGAGCTGCTGTACTGTAGATGAAGTAGAAACTGGATCTCTCTGGTATCAGTCAAACACATTAATTACTATATACCTTCCGTCATTGAATTGAATTGAATTTATTGCATTTATATGCCACCCTTTTCCCCGAAGGGGACTCAGGGGACTTATTGCCCATTCAGTTTCATTTTTCAATTGCTTCCTACTCTAAAACTGTGTGTACATCACCCCCTCGTTTGGCTACTAGAGATCAGGTAGATCAATCCAGCTCTAGTCCTCAGGAGATCACATGATCTTATTTTATATATGTCTATATGTCTATGGAGAGTCTCAGTCATTCAGGACATGGTTGTCCCAAAGGTGCTTTTGTTTAAAGGTAACTGGACTATCTTTGTTTCTTCTCTCCCCCTCCCCAAGCAAAACAAAATTCAGTTGTCTTTTGGAAAAAAGCACCTTTGGGATGTCTCTTCCTACAATTCAACTGAGAAGCTGACAGGGATTCTAAACTGTCCTGAGGTGAGAATGTTGTGGTAAAGTATAACTAAATTAAAATATTGTCTGCATAATTATGCCACGTGGAAAGAGAAAGGAGATGTCATGATCAAGATATGACACCAAACATTATTGGAACGCAGCAAGGAGGAGGAGATTGAAGAAATCGAGGTTGAAAGGCTGTACATCTTCAGGATCACAAGGAAAGGTACAGAATGAGGAGATAAGAAAATCTGGAGAGGGAAAAAGAGGATTAACTTGAGAATATTTGGCAAATACTAATCACTGCAAGAGTTCCTCAATACAACAATAGTCATCTCAAACAATAAGGCTTCAATAAAGAAAGAGCAAGGCAAAATGCACAACTTGCATGATGTAATATGTCTGCTGATGTTGGTGCCATGGCTAAAATCTGTCCTCACTGTCCTCAATATACTGTTGTATATTCCAAGTCCCTGGAAAAACCACCAATTCCTATTGTAGGAAGGGAAAGGTCAGAATAGGCAATCTACAGTTTTATTTAATCAACTCAATTTATATACTGTAGCAATGATGTATTGCAAACAAGTCCAGGAAGAACATCAGACAATACTGCCTCTTCCAAATGACATTCTTTGATGACAAAGAAGTCCTTCAAAGGAGGAACAGATGACATTGTTCTGTTATTCAAGGGCAAATCCATTTAATGCCAGACCCCAACCAGCAAGTCAAATTTATTTAAATTTACTCCGTGGATCTTCAACTCAGCACGGAATTGAGAATGAGTATACTCAACAATGATGGAATTCAACTTGAGATTGTTGAAGCACTTGAAGATATAATTTGCCCCCCAAAAATGGTACAATTAATAAAAATGCTGACAATCACAAATTATCGTATATGACAGAGACAAATAGCAGGAATTTATACTACACAAATCCATCTTGAATAATGAGCAAAGAGCAGTATATAGTTATGTGTGCAAGCATCTATTCGTAATAATAATAACTGATGTACCAGGAGAACCAAGAAAACATTTGCTATAAATTTGATCCTTGCTAAAGCTAGGGGGTAGAGTGCATGATGGGTCAGCCATTAAAGATGCTGAACTTGTCAACCTGGGTTCAAGAACAGAGCTCCCCTCAATGAGGCGGGCTCCCATTACTGGCCCCAGTTCCTGCCCATCTATGTTCTGACCTAGGAATCCCCAGCAGCATAAAGCCAAGTCCTTGTCCCGATAAACCTCTTTATTTAATTCACAGTGAACTCCTCTCCAGCAAAGTCCTGGCCCACAGTCTTTCAAGATAGTTCACAATTACTAACCTTTATTAAACTTGGAGGGTGGCCAGGCCAATATCTTTCGGATGCCCACAATACTTGGCAAGAATGCAGAAATGAACTAATTGTCTCCTGAAAACATCCCTCCCCTTTTGCTCCTCTTTTATTCTCTATGGGAGGGGGCATTCACTGTCCACCTGTGGCTTTACTCCCAAATCGACCCTTGTTCCTTAGCTGTTCCCTTTGTCTGGCAACTCTGTTCATGTGCACACTGGGAACAGGGTCCAGCTGTTTGTCTGCCTCACCGATTTCTTGACTCCGAAGGCAGCTGATAACTGTCAGACAGCCCTGACCCCATCTTGTCAGAGCCTTCCTCAGACTCCAGGACTGGCCCATGTTCCTCCCCAACCTCCTTATTGTCCGAATCTGCTGTCAGCTCTGTTGGCTACTGGCAGGTCACAACAACCTAGGAGTTTGAAACCATGCAAATGCAAGTAGTTTCATAGGTACTTCTTCTGTGGAAGGTAACAGTGTTCTGTGCACCTTTGATGCATAGCAATTCTGGTCACATGACCACAGAAATTCTGTTCAGGCAATGCTGGCTCAAGATGAGTACCATGCCCTAGAGTCAGACATGACTGACAGGGAAACCTTTATTTTTTAAAGTTAAGGGAGATGGAGAAGTTGCTATTGCTGTAACATGATCCGGTATTGCATCAGCATTGATGCCTGGTGGTAGGACAGCACATTCATGATTCAAGATACTGCTCAAAGTAAATGAAAATGCTCTCTGTAACTTTAAAAATATCCTCCAATAGTGGAAATTTGCTTCGACATGCAAGGTTTATTGTCTGGGATGAGAACTCTATGATGAGGAGTGTGGCAGGGATGAGGCCTTTGGGGGAATTTTTGTGGCGATTTCCATCAGTTTCTACCAGATGTGAAAAGAAGAAATGATACTGGTATGTAGAATTTATGAATCAAAAAGTGATACTTATGAAGCTTTGTCAAATTTTAATTGAAGGAAAACATGTGACTGAGTGAGGTGAAGAAAGATATTCTGAGTTCTTCCTGGATGGTGAAGAAGACAAAATTAAAATGCTGAAATAGAAGTACCTGAAGGTATTGTTCTTCCAGCAAAAACTATTGCAGAATGCATAGATTTCATCTACCCAATGTTTAGCAATCCTGCAGAACTGTTCTTAAATAATTCTATTTTTGTTCGCCTCAATGAGATGATGATAAAAATCAAATCCACTTTAAGTTATTCCCAGGAATGATGAAAGAATATTGTTCCTTCAATGCTGCCAATGAAGGAACTTATGCCACTCATTTTTCAACAAAATTCCTTGAAAAGTTGAATTCTCTGGATTGTCACCAGGTAAACTAAAATTGAAGATAGGATCTCCCATCACTTGGTTTGCTAAGGCTTTACAATAGAATGCAGATGATCATGGAAGAACTCCAGAAGAGCGACACTGTACTAAAGCTATACATTACAGCAGTTAAAAGTGACATTGTCGTGATTCCAAGAATTGCACTCAATTATTAGAAGGTAAAAATATCACACTTCAGTGGACACAGTTCACAATATAATCATGTTCTGCTCTCACTATACATAAAGCACAAGGGAAAACAATGAGAAATGTGCTGATTTATCTGGGGGAAAAAAGTATTCCAGCATGGTCTGTGGTATGTCATTTTAAAGCAAGGAAAAACAATTGAAAATATTAGAGTATTCTTAAAGAATGACAGATCAACCACAAATGTCATCAAAGGTTCCTTTGTTAAACAAAGGACATCTATATTTTTTCTTGCTATGCATCTTTCTTCTTTAATAAAAGGCTTTCTTCTGTAATTTTAAAATCAAAACAATAGCAATTTGCCATAGTCATTCTGTTTCTCCGGTTTAAGGAAGGAAATATATCTAAAAGAACATTCAACAGGTCATGAGTTTGTCTATAAACTGCTATAAGAACTCAAATTCTTTTCCATGTCCTCAGTTTATTAGTCCAATTAAGTGTGTAACTCCAATATCTATTTCAAAGTAAGAGGAATTATGTTCAGCCCTTTATTGTTCTACAAGTCAGTCAAATATGTGCTATGGATAATTGGTGAAGGAAGAGGGGAGCAGCAGAGTTTAACTTCAGTGCCTTTGTGTTAAATGTATATACAGATAAGAACAGATTCGCAAGTGCATCATATCCAGTATGATACATGTAGAATATGTAAATACACCATTATTTTATGTAATTTATATATTTGACAGTTGCTGCCTCTACACTACACACAAGTGACCAATTAACCTCAGATCTTTCGTAAGGAAATAAAAATATGTGCAAATAAGTTAGTATAAGCCTAGTAGATGTGTCACAATGATGTCTAACAAATGGCCTCTCCTTGGTAACTGGGGAGCAAGTGCTGCAGACAATGAGAACTGCTCATTAACATACCTACCCAAACATGCTGATGTCACCATGTACCAGGATCACACCCGCCTCTCCATTCCCATTCCAAGCAGGGTGGAATTAGGGATGCACAGGGAAGCTGAACCTTGGGTCCACCCCTTATTGTGAATTGTCATTGGACAGCTCCATATGATGAGTAGCACAGCATCAACATCCGACCTTCCCCCCAATTGCCAACCACCATCCTGAAGTGGGTTGTTGTTGTTTTCTCCTCCCGCACCTTTTGTGGACACTGAGCGGGCCAGACTCGTGTTTGTTTGTTTTTTTTCCCTCACACACAGTTTCCCGCTTCGGGTTCGTTGAAAGGCATCACCTAGGCAGTGTTTCTCACGCTCTCCTGATCGATCAGGAGCCTTTTAAAATATTAAGATCAGTTTCGGACTAATATGCTGCACACACGACCCTCGGCGGATTCTCAGGTCGCACCTCTGATAACGGGGAGAAGCACCCGGTGACAAGGCGAGGGGGACACGACAGACACAATAAACGTTGCGAATGCGCCGGGGGGGGGGGGGCAGTTAAACCAGCACGCCGGAATCGAAAAGCCATGCTCTTCTGATGCAACATCCACTATGCATAACTGCACGAAAATGCCACCTTTATCCCCAATACCCAGATCGGCCGCGAATCAAACCGCCCCAACGTGAAGATTTCCTCTAAGGTAGAGAAGCCTCTTAAAGAGCGGGAAGCTAAAAGGAGCACCGATTCCCCGGACAGCTCCCTCGCGCTAAGGATAAGGAGGAGTGCAGAATGGATCACTTCTGCCTTAAATCGCACTCGCCGAAGAACTCCCCTATTTTTCCCTCTCCCCCACCCACCCATCCCAAATGGCCTTTCTCCTCCCGTATCGGTTCCCCCCGTCAGCCTCTCCAGACCGTCCCGAATTCCTTTTCTGTCTGACCTACAGGGTGTTTCCTGCCGGTGATTTGCTGCCACTGCTTGCTTTCCGTAAGCAGCCGGACCGCCGATTCTCTTCCTTTCCTTTCTGCAGTGTCATTTTAATACCCATTTCGATTTCAAAACCGCAGAGGAAGTTTACCCCGATCCCCTTCAAAGAGGGAAGGTGGGGGGGAGGAGGGGGGTGTAGACAACGCTCAGCATTGATGGGAACATCCTATAATTATCGATCCATTCCGCTTTCTTTCCCTCCTGCGGGCATTCTTGGGTTTGGGTTGCAATCACCCGATCTCCCGACGGTTCCCTTCCACTTACGCAGGTGGTGTCGAGAACGCTCCTTCGTAAAGCTGAGGGAAATCTGAGATTTACCTACGTGCCCATCCATTTGTTAGGGATTGGCACAACCCGGAATGCTTCCTCGCTAGATCTCTAGTCCCCAATTGGGAGACCGTGGAGGTCAGCTTCCCGCAGCTTGTTCACTTTCCCTTTCAAGCCGCACCCATGTGGGATCGCGTTTTTTTTGGCTGGGGAGAGGGAGATCAACCCCCTTGGGCTTACCTGATCTCGGAAGTGAGGGGCACCCAGCGTGTGCCTCGGGCAGCCTCTACCTCGCGTCCTCCAGCACCTCCTGCACTGGTGTCACAGGGTCGGCGCAACGAGGAACCAGAAGGTGGCTGCACCGCAGGCGGGCGAGCGGGCACGCTGGTGTGTGTGTGCCGTGCGCGTTAATGTGCGAGGCGAAAAGAGACATGTGCGCGGGCGCTTCGGAGGATGGGCGTTTAAAATCGGGGGAGGGGGGGGAGGTAATAGGGGGAAGGCAGGGCGAGGAGACCGCACCTCCTTTGACGCAGGCAGCCTGCAGCGCAGGCGGCCACCCCCTCCCCTCCCCGAAAGAAGAGGACAGCGTAAGGGGTTCTCCCTTTGGCTAAGGGCGACCCAGCTCCTTTTCCTTCCGCTCCCCTTAGATCCACCTAGTAGCAGACACGCCGAAGTGTTTGGCCAACAAAGCAGCGCATTTACAACCAGCCCTGGGTCTCCTACCCCGCCGCCCGGCTACTACCAAGAACCCCACCCTGCTCGCGTCTCTCAAGCAGGACGTTGCGGCACGTTTCGCCTTCGCAGGCTTGCCATGTGCTCTCCGTAGAAATGCGACTGCTTAGCTGCCCCCATTGCGCATGCCTGTCTTTCCTCGGCGCCGTCTTCCTGCGGTCAAGCAATAGCGGATGAGAAAGGGGACGGGGTGGGGGTAGCGTCGTTGGAATTGTAGAGCCGGAGAAAGTGGGAATGGGCGTAAAGAGAAAGGCGGTAAAGGGGAAGAAAGGGAAAGAAAAGGAAAGTGGTTAAGGCTTAAAAATGGGTTGATGGAGTATGACACTTGAACAGTAAACTAATTGATATCCATCAAAACGTTTTTGACCGGAATCGCTGTAGGTATGAAAGGATGGAAACAAATAGCAGGAAGCTAATAATACATTCTGCCTCTTCATTTACAAGACAGGACAAAGGAATGCCAACGCTTATTACTTGGATGGGTTTACACGGTTTGGCATCACAATTTATTTACATTATACTGAAGATCAATGTTGCTGGGCTTTAGGGTGAAGGAAACTGCTTAAGTCTGACTTACAAGGAGGGGATGCAAAATGCAAAGTGGCTTCATCATCAATGAAAGCATCCCTTCTGACCTAATGTTTGTTTATTTTTCCAGGAAACTAGACAGCACTGAGCCCGTTTTGCTGCCAGCCCCAAAGTCATCAAAGTCATCTAAACGCATAAAGACTTAAAACCAAGTTAAGGTTTACAGACCCCGTATTCACATACCAGGAAAATTATGACTTTTTTCCTTAGACTTGCAAAAAACACTTTAAATTGGACACCCTCGAGCTAATAGAATGACATTTAGAAATAATACGGAAATACCCATGCATTCTTATTTCCAAGAGAATATTCTCTTTTTTCAAAGACATTTTACCACATCACATTCAAAATACTGCCAAGCGCACATAACCGGGTTATTACTGGGTTTTATAATGAATTTGTTCTTTTCTGGGAGTTGAAGTATGTCATGTGGACTGAAGTTCTGACAGAATATAAGTTGGAGCAGAAAAAACAGGAATGAATTCTCTGTTTGAGCTACTAGTCAACAGGCTGTCCAGATAGCTGCACTGTCTCCAGTTCTCATTTCATGTTGTCCACTGACGATCAGGATCAGAAAGTGGCTTAAAAAAAGTATGCACTTAATGATCACTTTGAATAGATCAAGGCATCATGGACAATACAAGTCTCCAGAGTATGTGCTGGGTCCAAATGTCTCACAATTTTGTTGAGGAAGCTACAGAAAACTCCAGGGCTATCATAGTACAAATGACTGTTTTGCATACAAGATCTTATCATGAAGTCCCTTCATGTACGTAAAAGTGAGAGAACTGAAAGGAGTTAATGAAAGGAGAGCCTCAATTAGTCCTTGTGTTTCTTGACCTGTTGATTCTTGCCAATTACTTAGTTACTACCATGGAGAATGGAACAATAGAAGTTCAGCTTTTACTCTTAGTATCATGTTTTGCAAATGATATGGATATGTCCTTAAAGTAGCATTTTCTAAGGTTGGCAATTTTCAGTTTTATGAATGTAAATTTTCAGTAACAGCTATGCTGGCTGGGAAATTCTGGTACTGAAGGAAGTTATCAAGATTGGACATGTTGCTTTAAAGTAGCTACAACCCAACTTGACTTGAAGATTTTTATCTTTTCCTCCATTCTTTCTTCTTTCTCCTGGTAGCCTGAACCCAGGAATCATTTATTCAATATTTTATAATAAATCATGTGCACATTTATTAAAGTAAAAAAAGTTTAATCCAAGGACATTTTTTAAGCATTTACTGAAAAAGCAAATCACGGTGGCCCCTTTGTCTCCTGATAGTTTCAGGCAGACTAAACTCTACTGTACCATCATTAATCTAAACACATTTTATCCTTTAATGTTCCAAAGCAATTGATCCAACTTTTACTCCGTCAGCATTTTATAATGCTCAAATCCGTGGTTCTCAAATGGATTAATAAGCTAAAAAAATCACAGGCAAAGTGAGGGGAAGATTAAATAAGGAGATTAGTGCAGCAAAAAAAAAAAACCCCTTGGAAAAGTCTAGCCAGTTCAAGAGGAAAATCATTGAAAAGTCAGGTTATAGGTTTGTTTGGTAGTCTGTTCTGACACTGAATAATTCTTTCCTGAAAATGTTTTAGTAATCAGTTTCACATTATATTTATGCAGCTTATAAAGGTTTCTTTGATAAAAATAACCGATGTTTTTTTTATGTTTTTTTTTGCTATTAAAATGTTTTTATTTTCCATTTTTCATTTTCCATACAGTCACATATATACTGTGCTAGCCGGGGCCATACAACCTTAAACAATAATCACAGCAATTCCTCTTGTCAACAATACCCCCCAAAATAGAAACCAATAGACCTCTTCCACTCTCCATACACCTCTTTCTTCCACCCCACTCCAACTTTCTATCTTCCCTCCATCATCCCCCTCTACCCTACTTCCCCTCCCCCTCTACACACATCCTCTCTCCCCAGTCCACTCCCTCCCTTCCTTCTCACCCTCCCTCCCATCCTCTCTCTCCCGCCCTCTCTACCCATCTTTCTTCTATCCACTCCTCCTCCGGTGTATTTCTACTATAGTCAATGTACTCAACTTGTCCTATTTTACAGAGAAATTAGAAGAGAACAGTATACATGTGAAATCGCATTACATTGAAATCCTAAACACATAGTATATAGCCCCCCCTCCCCCCACCCTCCCCCCCAACACCCCACCTCCCTTCCCCCCCCCCGACTTCCCAGAGCCCGTACACGGTATAGATTTTTAGCAAACAGTTTAAAATATATTGAGACAAAGAAATAAAAAAAGAGGTTAATAACATCTCTACATTGATCTTAGCTTCTTCCTGTTACACTAACTTTGAAACAGTTTAAATCATTCCTGATCTTAAGCATAGGCTATCTGGAATTTCTTAGTCCCGTATTTGTTTTGTATATAGTCAATCCATTTTTTCAGTCTCGTTTATATCTCTCATTGAATGATCTTTAAGATATGCTGATATTTTAGCCATCTCGGCTAAGTTTGTAACTTTCAATGTCCATTCTTGAGTTGTAGGGAAGTCTTCCTTCTTCCAGTATTGAGCCACCAACAGTCTTGCCGCCGTTATTAGGTGCAGAATCAAGTTAGTCTCTACCACTGTAAAGTCAGTACATATACCTAGTAAAAATAACTGAGGAGTAAACTTTATCCTTCTTTTAAAGATATTTTGCATGATCCACCATATTTTTATCCAAAATGCCTTAACCTTTTGGCAGGTCCACCATATATGAAAATAGTAGCATCGAGAGAACCACACCTCCAACATTTAGGCTGTACATTCGGATACATAGAAGCCAGCTTTTTAGGATCTAAATGCCATCTATAGAACATCTTATAAAAATTTTCTCTCAGGTTTTGAGCTTGTGTAAATTTCACATTTCTTACCCATATTCTTTCCCATGTATCCAACATTATTGGTTCTTGAATATTTGAGCCCACTTTATCATACAATCTTTAACTAATTCTGTTTCCGAATTGATCTGTATTAGTTCATTATATATCCTCTTTATATGCATTAAACTTGATCTCTTATTTGTTTAAACAAATGTTTAATGTATGTTACTGATGTTAATGTATATAAGCCTGTAGCAGTTTATTTTATAGTGTCTGTGAGCCCCCACATAGTTGACAAACACAAGAAATGAGAACAACATGGATTTCAGAAATGCTAGTCTGGGGATAAAAACATAATCTTGAAAACTCTTAAGAGTAAATTCCCAGGCAGACTTATAACGAGCCAATTAAGGCAGAGTCTGTTTGAAAGTTTCCTTCCCACAGTCCCAACATCTGAGATGTGTTGCCTCTTCTCATTTCATTTTTAACTCCTCCTTCCCCATTTCCCTCCCGCAGACTCTTAAGCTATGAAACCTGAATGAGTAATTGTTGAAGTAAAGGGTAGCATTGAGATACCCTATCTAGAATACCAAATTCTGATTGTACCGTTTAATGACCTTAAATGGATATGATACTGCCATCTAGTGGTCATTTGGATTTTGGGTTGTATTACGCCATTCTAATAAAATATTGTTGTTCCTAACTATCACCAAAATCTGGATCATTATAAAAATTTGTTATAATTGGTTATAACAGAATATTGAGCAATCTAAATTTTTCCCTTGGTCTAGAATTCTGTGCACGTGAATTTTGCAGTAGTGAACAATAGGTAGGCCCTTCTACCATCGCAAAATATGACTTCAAAGAATGCTATATCACATTGAGCCAATTACTTTAAATTTGCCTGATAACCTAACAGGAAAATCTCCACAGCCATCAGGAAATGATGTTAGTATATAGTGATATTGGTTTGATGGGTGCATTCAATAATATCTACAGGTTGATTTATGAAAGATAACAGGCTGATTCTCTTCCGTCCTTTTTTCTCACTAATCAGTTCTTCATTCACAGAAAAAACCATGGGAAACTGGGCACCACTCTACCAAAAATTCCTATTGTGTTTAGGAACCATTAGCACATGAAGAATGGAACTCTTTTAGAATATGTATAAAGAGATAATTAGTATGGAATTCAACCAAGAATATCAGCAGGAAAGGCTGTTCAATTAGCATGAACATCTGTTGATTTTGTGGTGTCTTATCTCTCAAATGCAACAGTCTATGTGTACATGGTGAATATCCATCATACACTATAAGTACTTAATAAGAGTGTATGTTGAAATAGTAAATTAGCAAAAGCAAGTGATGACAATATGTTTTTTTAAAAAAATCAAATGAACAATTATATTTGGAATATTTTATTATTTATTGTTTCTCATACATGGTAACCAATAGTAAATAAATATTTGGACCCTGTAAACAATTTGGGCAATCCTTATATAACTAAATTTATTGAAAACGGCATATGGATTTGAGCTCCAGCATTTGAAATGTGAAATATTTGTTTTGGAAAAAGCTCAGATGTTATCTGTAATTTCCAAATCCAGATCTGATATGAAAATTTCAGCCTAGATTACATCTGGCTACTACTCTACGTACAAGCTGAAATACAGGTACATAGAGAATACTATGCCAGTAAGTCAGTGCAATAAGTGGAAAAAATAACCTTATGCCAGCTGTTATCTATTGAGAGAGGGCACCAAAACCAATTCTAGCTGAAAATGAGTATTAAATACCTTTCTTGTTGTTTCCCGACATATACATTTATCTGGTGGCAGTTTGAGTATCTGTGGGGCCATTCACTATTTTAATTCTGATAGTGCCACAGACCAAAACTAGATCTGGGGAACTAGAGGAAATCAACAGTAGCGAGCACAGCATTCTACCTGCTGCTGCTGTTTCTCAGTTGCTCAGGAATATTCTGATACAGCCTAAGCTGATTATCTCCTACGCTGCTCCATCTGTTTCTCAAGCCAATTTCAGTAATTCCAGTCCAGATCAAATTCCATTGGCACCAAGGCCAGGCTGGCACTCAGCTGGCTACTACATGTCTTGATTGGTCATTCCTCTGCTTCATGCCCTTCTTGATGAGGGGCATGGAGAGTGATGATTCATAGAATGGCCAAGGGTCAGGCACAACTGAATGGCTGACAACGGTGGTGACAACAGTCAGATCTTATGTAATGGGAGTTGATTGATGGCTGCTTAGAAATTGAGAGTATAATTTAATTATCAATGAAGGAGTAAATATATATGTTAGATATGAACTGGCATCATCTAGTTGTTGGTCTATGAATATAAAAGTAGTGAAAAGTGATAATAGAAGAATGGGCTTGGGGCAATATTGTGCAATATTTTGAATGAATGTGTTGAGGGGAAAATATTATATTAGGTGATGATAAATAGATGGGTATAAATGAGATAAAAGACTTCAGAAAGCAAAGTTATTGATATTTGATGAACATCCAGTCAGGAAAATGTCTGTTTTTCTGTTAACAGGCAGAACAGAGTGAACAATTCCAAGTTAAATATAAATAGTGAAAAATGTGAACATATTACATAATTTGCATACTTTGCTAAACATATTTACTAAAGTTGGTAAAATTGATGGGAGAAATTTTTGATGTGCAAATGCTTTTAGAAAGATAGTAGGTAGAATATATGTTATTGTAAGAAATGATCTATGTTTGATCATATAAAGTGAAACAAATGGTGCGAGAGAAACAAGAACAGAGGAGGATCAAGGAAGTGATGGCTGAAGAAAGTTTATTCTAGATTGTCTCTCTTTTCCCAAGATCATTGTCTGGTTCATGGTGCGGAGACATAACTTGGACCTTAACACCAATAGACCCAGGAGCTTATAGTGGATTATAGAAGGAATAGATCAGAAATTTCTTATCAATGGAGACCGAGTGGAGCAAGTGGCCACTTTTAAGTTCTGGGTGTTGTCGTAAAAGAGGACCTGACCTGAGGCACTCACATTGCAGCACTGGCCAAAAGGGCCCAGCAGAGATTATAGCTACCTGAGACTTCTCAAGAATCAACTGAATGAAAAAACTGCTGCTGACTTTCTACTGCTGCACCATACAGAATATTTTAACTTACTGCACCTGTGTATGGTTTGCCAATTAGACAGTGGCTAATAGGACAGCACTCCAGAGGGTTAACGTCATTGCCCAGAGGACATTGGTTGTGATTTCCCCTCTTTGGAAGAGGTTTATAGCTCCCGTTGCCTTAAGAAAGTTCAAAACATTCTTTAAAGATCCATCTCATACTGGACACTCTTTTTTTTTGAACTATTACAGTACAGACGGTATAGGATAATAAAAACATCCTGATATTAATGCAATATCAGGTTTCCAATTTCAATTATATAGCATGTGAAGGATGTGTGTTTGTGTTTTTATTTTTATAGTTATAATGTACACTGAAGATGGCATTATTTGCGTTGTACGATGTGCAATGACCATAAGTAAAGTAAACTACACAATTCTAGTTTGAAAGATTTAATCTTGTTAATTTATGCTGAACAGATGGCCAAAGATCTATATCATTAAATAAATGGATAAGGTGCATGAAATATTAACAATTATTTAACTTGTTCCTATCATCATTTAACTTGACTTAGTAGCTGCTTTTATGTAAGAAAAATACATGATAATTTAGTTGGAAATCCTTTTTCTATGGCAAAGATGAGAAAGTTACAAAATATTAAAATGAAAAAAAAATACAGTTTTCTACTCCAGCTGATTAATAAAATATTTATTTTGAAGATATATCCATAGTGTCTGTACGGGGGGGCGGGAATTGTCAGATAAAGATATACGTTTCTAGAGTTTTGACTGAAATTGTAAGACCAGTTATGTCATGATTCTCCGTATAGATATCAAGTGAGATATCAGAATTATAATGAATATTTTTAAAAATAATTTTATGGAACATCCTAAAAAAAGACACATTTGTTTAACCATTTATATTTTCATTCTATTCCAAAATATAAATGGAAACAATTTGGAAATGGAAACAATTATTAGAAATAATTTTATTTGCAGAACTTAAAATAGAGATCGTATATCATGAATAAACTTTAATCAATCTTTTAATTAAGATTGTTCATTGATATAGGATCTGCATTTTAGTTTTTAGTTTAGTTGCTGTGTTTAATTTTTCAACTAATACTATAGTTTTCATTTTTAATGAGATTATAAATGTAATACAGGTA
This sequence comes from Thamnophis elegans, assembly GCF_009769535.1. Lineage (NCBI taxonomy): Eukaryota > Metazoa > Chordata > Lepidosauria > Squamata > Natricidae > Thamnophis > Thamnophis elegans. The sequence goes on along the minus strand of NC_045547.1, from coordinate 41,430,551 downwards.
GTCCTTAATTTACAACCAGTCATTTTCAACTATTTGAAATACAATGTGCATGAAAGTGGATGCTTTACAGGCCATACAGCACTTCTAGTTGTCATAAGGTATCATGCCAACCCATGAGGTCATGTGACTGCATTTCAGACATATGGTAACCAGATCACCTTACAACCAGTTGCACTATTCCATAGCCATATGATCATGGCTTCTGATGTGTTTTTTACCAGCTTTTTGTCAGTTTCTGGCAAAGCATGTCCATTGGATGAATGGCGACTATGGAGATTCTCAGTCATCCAGGTCATGGTTGTCCCAAAAGTGCTTTTTCAAGAGAACTGAAGAACTTCTTGGACGAGAAGCTAAATGTCTTCAAGGAAAAACAAAGAAGTCCAATTGCCTCTTGAAAAAGCACCTTTGGGCCATTGGATGAATAAGTTTAAACTTGGAACCATGGAATGTGCTTAATGATCAGTGATTTGCTTAACCTGCAAAAATGTTGTAAAACTGGGTTCGTCAGATGAGTGCCTTGAATTATGACTTTATCAGCTTAGACCATAAGTCCAGTCCCAATATTGGTCGTAAGTTGCGTACTACCTATAGTATAGTTTTTCAATATTTTACAATAGTTTTGTCAGACAACAACATAACTTGAATTAATTTCTTATGTTTGCACTCAGCAGATATTAGAAGGGAAATGTGCAATAAAAATACAAATATTAATTATTAAAGAGTATTACGAACATTTTCCACTTTTTTGAAGTATCAGCTGAACTGAGTAAAAGTGCATTGTCATCACAGACAGCAATCTGTCATAGACTTGATTGCAATACTTACAGCACAATTTAGAAAAAAACTTAGTTAATATGATGCAATTTTTAATGGAAATAGTGGGAAAAAATTCTATATTGTTAAGAAAGATACATATGTTCCTGAAGTCAATTTTTACTCAATCTGCCTTTCATTATTTAGCCATCAATTATAATCAACCATAGATAGCTTGCCAAATAGATTTAAAAATAATTTTATACTATAAAGTGTTTCAAGATGAGTCAACAAGTAGACTTGTTGTGTCTACATCCCATATTGTTTTGAAACATTTAAGAGAAGCCATTGAATTTGATACTTTTTGTATAATATTGAAGTCTGTGCATGTTCCTGTTTATCTGAGCTTACTATATTCTTTCTACTTCAAAGGATATGGAATTTCATTTGTCAACTCTAAATAGGAAGCTTCAATAAATTATGAAACCCAACCATTTCAGAGAACACCCATGGTGGCAAATGTCCATGAGATTCTAAGTTGTTCCTTTACTAGTACAGAAAACCTCAAAGGGTTTATAATACAGTTAGTATAATCTCATTTTCATGACTTTAAGCAGCTTTGATTTTCAACTGCAACCTTTCCACCACGATTCTTTAGTTCTTGTGAACTGATGCATTGTCTTCTAATAATATAATAAAATATGTTTATATTCCTTAGCTTTCCTCATAGATTTTAAGAATTCTTGTCAAGGCCGGCCAAAAAACTTTATGAAAACTGAGGACTTTTTTCTCCAAGAAACATTTTTGATCTTATTCATAAGCTTTCTTAGAAATGTTTGGGAACACATTAAATGAACATTCTTATCAGACTGTTTTAGATCCAGGAGAGAACTAGGTAGTACAATTATATTGTATTTATTTCATAGACACAGTAGAGCAGAAGCTGTCAACCCAAAACCCTTTCCTCCAGAACACACAAATATGGGTAATCTTATGTCCCCATTTTGTTTCTCCCAAAGGACTATGCCACTGATTATGCCTTGACTGGCCAGGATGGCCAACATTCAATTGTTGTTTAAAAAGTGAGCCATCTTCTAATGAAAGCTTATTTATGTATACATTTTTATACCAGCATTTGAAGTCTGCTTATTCATATGAATCTGGACAGCGTCCAATATATAGAGCCAAAACATTTATAATGCAGCATGTAAATGAAATAAGTTGCTGTTCTAATTAAAATATTACATTTTCAAAAGTCATATGGTAGAGAACCGTCTTCACCATTTTCCTGGAAGACTAAAAGATAGGGAACAAACTGAATTCAGAGGGCATGCGTTTCCGAAAAGATGGGACTATCATTCAAAAATGGAATTCTCTGAGTCTCAGCCACCTTAATCTCCTCAAAGGTGGCATCCTCTTCCTTGTAAGAGGTGTAATTCTACCCAGAGGTGGTTCTGGAGGTAAAAAGGCCTAACTATATAATAGGTGATGGAATATCTAACAGAGCCAGTGAAAGCAAAGGAGGGAATTAGGACCATTGTGAAAGATGAATGAAGGATGTGGAGATGCTATGGTTCTTTAATGCGAAGCCCATTAATCACTGTATTTCTACAGGTCACTGATATATACTTTGTTGTAGCTGCTGGTATCTCCAATTGCTTTGGTTCCTATTTGAATGAGCATGTTTCCTACAACAAGAATGAAATAGAGAAACTCCACCTTAGTTAGGCTAGATATAAGATAAACAAGATAACTGCTTTGATAGGCTTTCAGGATTATGTTATTTTACTGGCAGTAAAGGTCTTTCCAGAAATCAAGTGAATTCAAGCAGGGAGCTTCTCATGGTCTGTCACTAATATGTCTTTATAGGTAATAATCAGCAATTGAATTTGGCAATGGAAGTCTGCTGGCAACCAGAACAACTTTTCCCAATTAGATATTATTCTCCTGAAGTGGATATTATCTGTCTGCAAGTAGGTAGCCAGCTTCAGCTTCTGAATTATCTTCAAGGGGCACCCAAATAAAAAATGTTATATTAGTGTAGTGTTCGGCAGTAGTCTAGCTGAAAGATCAGCAGAAAAATGAGTTGTTTTCAGAGCCTCCTAGTTCAAGAGAGAGTGCAACTGGCAAACCCATTTCTACTGATATCACCTGCAGGAGTCATGAGTCCAGAACAGGGTGGGTTCTGCCCAGCTTTACTGCTGGTTCACTCTCTCTCGCACACTTTGCGCACACACATGCACAGTTCAATTAAAGTTGTTCTGCGCATGCACAGAACTAAAAACAAGATGGCGGCAGCAGTGATGGTGATGAGGGAACCAGTTCAGGGCAACCCAGGCCACCATACCACTACCGCAGTGATGTGCGGTGAGGATTATGATTGGTGAGGCAAGAGCGGAGCAGCGGCGAGAAGCAACGTCCCCGCCGCTGTGTCCGAAAGGCGTCTCACGTTTATGGCGGACATAAATGCAAGATGCCTGTTGGACACAGCGGCGGGGTGCTGCTTATCTCGCCGCTGGCTCTGCCACATCACCCCCTGCCTCCTTCGTCCACCTCGCAAGATGCCTGTGACACAGCCAGCGGGGGTTTCTTCTCTTGCCACTGGCTCTGCCGCCTTGCCCCCCTGCCTCCTCTGTCCCCGCCATGAGACACCTGTGACACAGCGGCAGGGGTGCTGCTTCTCTCGCTGCTGGCTCTGCTGCCTCGCCCCCGCCTCCTCCATGCCTGCCGCGAGATGCCTGTGACACAGCGGTGGGGGGTGCTTCTCTCACCGCTGGCTCTGCCGCCTCACCCCCCCACCTCGTTGTCCCCGCCGCGAGACGCCTATGACACAGCGGCGGTGTTGCTGCTTCCTCACTGCTGCCATGCTCTACCGCCTCGCCGCCCTGCCTCCTCCGTCCCCAGCTGTGCTGTGTCCGACAGGCATCTCGCGTTTATGGCAGACATAAACATGAGATGCCTGTCGGACACAGCATGCGGGGATGGATGGAGGTGGGGAGGCAAGGTGGCAGCCTGCGAAGAAAGGGGAGAGGGGAGCAGGATGGGGCTCCCGGTGGGGGGAGAGGCTGCCCCTCTCTTCTCAACAAGGCTGCCCTCCCTGCCTCTGCCCCTTCCCTCTCTCTCCGGGTAAAATGGAGATGGGAGGAGGACTAGGAGGGAAGGGGTCACTTCTCGGGAGTCTATCTAGCCAGCAGCCCCAGGAGACACCCCCCCCCAGAGAAGAATTGGGGCCACCAAAGCTCCCACACCCACCCACCTGTGGGAATAAAGAGACAGCAAGGCTTGCAGCAAAGGGAATCTGGACCCTGCAAAGGTTGGGGAGGGGGGGGCTTCCACATTAGGGGGACTCGGCTCTGGTGCGGTCTCTTCTGACAGAGCAAGCCTCCTCCTTCTCCCCCACTCCTCTCTCCTCTGAAGCGCGCCCTCCGAAATAACCCGCCCAACGTAAGCATGCTCAACTTCAACAAGGCATGATTCGCTGCTCCCAGATCAGGAGGCGGGAGAATCAGTTGCCTCCTGTGCATAAGCAATTTTTTGCTTTTTAATTCTTGTAACTTTTAAAAGGCGGAAAAATTCCTTATGCGAAGGAGGCCCATAATTCTCTCGTTTCCCTCCTATAGTTAACACTAAGCAGACTCCAAGTCACTGTGACTTGGAGTCTGGTAGCAACTACCTTGGCTTTAATTATTTTTTAAAAAATTCTTTAAAATTCTTTCCTTTTCCTGAGGAGACTGGTGAGGCCCCGCCTACTCTGCCTCTAGTGACTACACGTCCCTGCACTACCGGTTCGGCTGAAGCAAACCGAAGCAGTAGGAACCCATCACTGGTCCAGAAGGATTCCAAAATCAGCTCCTCCGGGGAAGTGCAAACCATCTAAAGTAAGAGATGAAACACCCATAAAGCCAGAGAAGTTCTGTACCAAGTATAACTCTGCCTAGAGTTCAGCCTCTATCTGTTTCTCACCATCCAATCCTCACAACATCCAAGGAACTCATCTGCAACTCCTCCTTGATTTTCCCACTGATTTGGAAAATATAAATCAGTATATTGATAATACAAACTACTGAGACTTCCTCAGTAGTTTCACAGATATTAAATGAAAAAGGGGAAATGGTCAGGTTTTGGGGTATCCCATACTGGAATGCCCAGTGTTGACTTTGACCTCTTTTCCCTAATATGGCTAATTGAGTGGTAAGGAGATAGGACCTCCAAATCAGGGGTGAAATCAGCAGGTTCTGGCAGGTTCTGGAGTACTAGCAGCAGAAATTTTGAGTAGTTCAGAGAACCGATAGCAGAAATTTGAGTAGTTTGGAAAATCAGAAAATGCCAACTCTGGCTGGGCCCAGAGTGGGGTGGGAATGGAAAGTTTGCCGTATCCTTCCTCTGCCACGCCCACCAAACCATGCCCACCAAGCCACATCATTCCCACCAAGCCACGTCCACAGAACCGGTAGTAAAAAATTTTGAATTTCACCACTGCTTCAAATCCTAACTCTTGGAGATGTCCTGAAAGGATACCATTGTGAAGTGTGCTTTATTGTTGTTTTGATTTCTTTTTAATTGTTCTCTTTGTACTTTAGTAATTAAAACAATGATAAAGCATATTTTTAAAAAAGTTTATACCACTGAAATTCAGCAACAATTAAAATTATAAAAGGTATTTTCCACAGATTGTCATTAGAAAATGAATAAAATAGTTGTGCCAATCTGCCAATAGGTTTAACATATTGATACAACTTAAAAATACTTACTAATAAAACAATAAAGCAAAAGAGTAAAAAAAAATCCAGCCTTGTTACACATCCTATTGCAGTCTTCAAAGGATGAAATCATCATCATCATCATCATCATCATCATCATCATCATCATCATCATCATCATGTTTCTGAATGCAAAGGTTGATCATGCCTTACTTAGAATAAATTTGGAATTAGTTAAAGTATTTAAAGTTTTTTAAAAAAATCATAATTTGAAAAGAAATTGAGAAGCCTGGAAGACTAGTGATAGGCAGTTTTTTCTCATAGTACATAATTTACATTTATTAAGTTTTAATTAAATTTGGTCTGAGCTTAGGAATTTAAACACAGTGGGTTTCTTTTTTCTTACAGTGCATAATTGGCCTGCCGGATAAATGTTTACAACTGCATAAAGCTGTAAACAAAGAAATACACAGTGAAACATTCAAAAGAAATGTCTGAACAAAGGGCTGCTTTACATTTTTGTCAGACAGCCTCTATCCTTGGGTCTTGCTAAAATAGTCAGGCAGACATTCTGCTTGAATCAGATAAACTAATCAAATCCAATAATGCCAGTAAAGTGTGAAGGAACTTTCAAATACCCGTTGTTCCAGCACACTGTCAAATTCTTCACCAGTATCAATACTAAGCCTAGAAAGTGTGCAAGAATGCTAGTTAATATAGCTGAAATTACATAATTAATATTACTTATTCAAAAAAGATGAACTATCTTCATTGCACGACAGGGCAAAACTATCATAATTAATAATTAATTTGCAATTAGCAATAGCAGTTAGACTTATATACCGCTTCATAGGGCTTTCAGCCTTCTCTAAGTGGTTTACAGAGTCAGCATATTGCCCACAACAACAATCTGGGTTCTCATTTTACCCACCTCAGAAGGATGGAAGGCTGAGTCAACCCTGAGCCAGTGAGATTTGAACAGCCGAACTGCAGAACTGAAGTAGCCTGCAGTGCTGCATTTAACCACTGCACCACCTCGGCTCTTTTAATAAGCTTATATGCCGCCCAATCCTGTAGGACTCTGGGCGGCTTACAAATACGAGATAATAAAATAACAACTAGGGGAGAAATGAAAACAGTTTAAAAAACACAACATACATTCGGCTTAGCTAGGGGCTGGACCTAATTCATAGATCAACAGCCCCAGGCCTGCCAGAACAGTCAGGTTTTGGTGGCTTTTTGAAAGGCCGCGAGAGTGGGAAGGGTCCGGATCTCTGCGGGGAGATCGTTCCACAGAGCCGGAGCAGCTACAGAAAGGCTCTCCCCCGAGGGGGTCACCAGCCGGCATTGGCCGGTCGACGGCACTCGGAGGAGGCTTAGCCTGTGAGTTCTTATCGGCCATTGAGAGGTATGTAGCAGGAGGCGGTCTCTCAGATATCCAGGTCCAAGGCCATGTAGGGCTTTAAAGGTAATCACCAGCACCTTGTAGCGTGTCCAGAGACCAATAGGGAGCCAGTGCAGCTCGCGGAGGATAGGTGTAACATGGGTATACCAAGGTACACCCGATATCGCTCACGCGGCTGCATTCTCTGAACACTCTTCATGGGCAGCCTCATGTAGAGTGCATTGCAGTAATCAAGACTTGAGGTGACGAGGGCATGAGTGACCATTCGAAGCATCATTGCTGTTTTAAGATTCTATCAGTCTTTAACAGCCTGATCTAAAATGATAAGATGTTCAGATTTCATTTTCAGTTAGCATATTTGGATAGAAGAGAGAAAGACAGACAGACAGACAGCTTTCTTGGTATTCTTTAAATCACAACAGTCAATATTTCTCAAGTGGTTTAGGAATATTCTCAAGCCATTGTTTGATTATGTGCCATCAAGTGCCATCAAGTCAGGGCTGATTCTTAGTGACCATATAGATTTTCTCCAGGAGGATCTGTCCCCAACCCAATCATTTAAATCTTCTGAAATTGTACCCATTACAAATATAGTCCATCTGCCTTCTTCTTCTTTTCCCTTCCACATTTCCCAACATTATTGATTTCTAAAGAGGGGTAGGTGTTCAAAGTATGATAATTTGACTCTTGTCATTTGTATCTTGAATGAGAATTCTGGGTGGGTTCAAAAGAGCCAACCCTCTTTCTGTACTGTTTCTTCAAAATCCAATTTTTGCTTTCATAGAGTGTCATAAGGGAAAATATCTCCTGCATAATTCTGATTTTTTGTAAGTATAGACACATCATGGCATCTGGATATCTTTTCCAAGATCTTCATGTCTGCTTTGCCAAGTGCTAGCCCTAATCCTTTAAGTATATTTTGACTGCTGGTTCCTTTACTGTTAATCTTCATTGTCCATTCTAAGGCTTGTTGCTGTATCTGTTATCATTGTATATTTAATCTCTAGATTTAAACGGTCATAGTAAACGCATCAGAATAGCAGGTTCTTGATATTTCTTCCTCCAATTTTATAGCCACATTTATCTTCTTCTAACCTGGTTTTTCCTAAATATACAGTAAAGGGGTTGAATATAGGTTGATTAAAAGGTTGAATAAGTAAAGGAACAAATATGACTCCTTTGCAAATTTATTCTGCCATGTTCAATCCAGACAGTGGGATTTCCATTTTTCTAAGCACATTCCATACTTGACTTTGTTGGAATGTGGGAATAGATAGGAAAAAAACCTAGACACACAAATACAAATAGTGATTAAAGATAGCACTATTAATTAGTATACAAACATAGTGCAAAGTGTTTTAAAAGACTTTGTGTAAGTTTATGCATATGTTTCCTAATATCTATTATCATCTCTATCTCTGGGTATTCTACTATCAAATTTAACTTAATAAGAATTTAGCTAAATGACTTAAATTTTACCAGTTTCCTAGTACAGGTAGTCCTCGACATAACATTTCATTTAATGACCGTTCAAAGTTAAAACAGCACTGGAAAAAATGACTTATGACTGTTTTTCATACTTACAACAATTGCAGAATCCCCATGGTCACATGACCAAATTCTGGTGCTTGGCAACTGGTTTATATTTATGACCGTTGCAATATTCCAGGATCATGTGATTACCTTTTGTGACATTCCGACAAACAAATTCAATGAGGTAGCTAGATTCACTTAACAACTTTGTTATTAATTTCACAACTGCGGTGATTCACAAAACAACAACAAGAAAGGTCGTAAAATGGAGCAAAACTCAATAAATGACTCACTTGACAACATAAATTTTGAGCTCAATTGTGGTCATAATTCAAGGACTACCTGCAATACAAGACGCTTCACTGCTGATGTCTTCCTCCTTCCATGCTTACTTACATTCAGGCTTAGGAATGTTAACAGCTTCTCCCTTTATAATCTTTTGTATAGTTCTCTAGCACTTGACCCATATGGAGTTCATCTGTCACTGTGTTGAACTGTGTTTTCTTTCTGCTGGCTCTTTTCTACAGCTTCTTCTTTCTTCCAGCTACCTTCCTGGATTTTCTCCTGGCCATGGATCCTGTCTTCTGGTTCTTCCAGATGTTGCTTCCTCTACTCCATGCCTTGTCCAGCCACCCCTCACTTCAGCAACACCTTCTACCAAACTTGGAAGAAAATCCTTCCCTTTTCTCTACTGTTCTGGATTTTTTATACTTTCTTTTGAAACATATATGGCAGCTTGCTGGTGTTCCTAAGAAGTTAAACTCCCCACCATCCTCCACCCTTCCCGCACTTTCTCAGGAAGTGCTTATATGCCTAAATGGAGCAGCTGTCAGTAAAATCACTATAATAAAAAAACTATGACCTTGGTAATTACATGGACCATTTTCCTGTTTCAGAGCAATTCATTCTTCCATAGAAATGCTCAACAGAATTGAATATGCAGGCATGCCACTATATGTGGCTATTCTCTTAGTCTTATGTGATCTTTAGGAGTTTAATCATGCCAAGATGCAAAAGGTACATGATCACACAAATAAACAACATTAGAGGTGGACAAGGCTCCTGCTAACTGCCCCACATCAGCCAGAAGGATAGCATAGGTGTAGCAGATTCATGTCAAATTGGCAGCAAATCTAGTTAAACATTAATTAAAAGTTATAGTGATAACTAAGTACTGTGCTTCACAGTATTGGAGAAGCCTTTTTTGCCTGGGAGCAGATGTTGAGACCTTCAAGACAAATGGCATGACCTAACAATGGGTAGAGCCAGAGCCAAGAGTGAATTGTGATACCCTGACCTGTGATTGAACTGTATCTTAAATTGGTATCCAAAGACTTGTTTGGATAAGCTAGTCTTTCCTTACCTTCCTGCTTTTGTCTTAACTAGGCATGCAATTTTTTACTTGCATTTAACAATGAAACTAATCCTTGGTAATATGTAACCTTTCCTTGCTGTTGCCTAAAGATGCAAATATTTCCTGACTTATTTTCCCCGAAGGAATTTAGGCAATCCCAGAAGGGAGGAGGGTGGGGAGAGAGTTGAAAGGTTCTAAAACTTGCCCAATGAAGACAACCCTTTGTGGGTGGTTTGACCATGGCATGTTTCTCCATCTTTGCCTCATACCCTTCACAGCTGATAAAGAAATTCTCTCGAATTAGTCAATAAAGCTGTGTTAATTGCTTTTATTCTGATCATCCAGTCATCCTTGTATATGATTTGCAGCTGCTTTATCCCCATTTTCTATGAAACCCAAATGTTAATCTTTAATTGCCTATGGGATTATTTAATCTCACTAACTAGAGTTCACATGACAAAAATTGTCAACACACCATTTTCCTTGAGCTGGCCAACGTCCAATAAGGCTCATTCAGTACTGATTAATTGGTTTCCAAGCCCAGTGGAAATACATATATTTGTAGGGTATTGCTCTGTCACTCAACTGTGCCTAGGAAAATGAAGCAGGTGGATGAATGTTTGTGACAGAGCCACACAGTACTTGGGAAGGCAATGGCAGATCTTGCCTTCTCTATTGTCCTCCTCAATGTCCCAGCTGAGGCAGAAGAGCCATTCTGTCACAAAAGTGAATCAGTTCTGATATCAGTTGAAATAAATTTGCAGGCTACTAAATCTCTGTTCTTGGTTGTGGCTCAAAACCTATTTATTATAAATGTTGCTAATCATAATAGAGAAAGATCTATTTTTGGATTAATTGTTTCCAGTCCTTCCTCTACATGTCTAGAGATATATTTGTTATCAATAACCATATTTTAAATAGATTTCCAGTAACTGAATAATCTACCTGGGTTGATTCTTCTATCCCAAATTTTACCATCATTAACAATGATCAAGAATATAATTAAAATGAATAATAAATATAAACAGAAACTCTCAATTTGTTTATATTTGTAACCATGAACCTAAATCCAGCGCAGGCAACACTGCAGATTTCTTCTGAGTCAGAGCCATGGCCAAGCCTGCAAAAAGTGCCTACCAACTGGCCTTGGTCACCTTTTCTATTCTTATGCATTTATTAAGCTTATTTCTTTTAAGAGATTTTGCCATAGAAAATCTATAGAAAAATTTTATACATGTTTTATGTCCAGCAAGAAAAAATTGTAAACTTGATTATACAGTAGTCCCAATAAGATATCCTCACTATTCTCTTAACAAAGATTCTTCTTTGATTTAGAAAAAAAAAAGGTATACTTCAGTGGTGAAATCCTCCCGGTTTAACAACTGGTTTGATAATCACACAATTTGTACAGTTTGAAGAATCTTCACTTCTGGGTTTCTTCAGAGGAATAATGCAGTTGATTCGTGCAACAATCCACTCTGTCATATGAATCAGCTAAGAAGATAAAAATAGGAAAATAGTGAGGTGGGGGGTGGGCCAGGGGTGGGTTCCTCCTGGTTCGCGCCGGTTTGCACGAACCGGTTCATCGGTGAACCCGGAAGTAATTAACTTCTGGGAATGCCGGTACGTGTCCTGGCCCCTGCGCTGCAAAAGCGCCCTTTTGCGGCAGTCGCAGCTCACTTGCTCATTCCCCGCCATCTGCAGCTCGCCCCTCGCTCCCCCGCCCATCCGCACTAAGCCCAGCCTGCCGCTCACTGATTGGCTGGAGTCCAGCCAATCAGTGAGCGGGCTGGAGGCGAAGCGAAGTTTTTTCACGCTTGACCTCCATTTGAAAATTCCCTTCGGCCTTCGCTTGCTGCTTCCCCCTCAGGTAAGCAACAAAGCCCCAGCAGCGGGACTCGGGAGGGCTTATCTGGGTGGGTGGCGGCGGCCCAGCTTTCGTGAGGGAAGGCCTCCAGGCCTTCGCTCACTAAAGCTGCGGGGCTCGCGTGCCACTATGCAGCTGAAGCTGGGTGAGGGGGTGGCGGCGGGTTGGGGGTTGGGTGGGGTAGCGGTGGCCGGCAGCGTTAGTGGCCAGCGGCACCTAGTAGCAGCTGAAGTGGGGGGGCGGCGGCCTAGCTTTCACGAGCTAGGCTCGTGTGCACTACGCGGCCGAAGCTGGGTGGGGGGGCAGCGTTAGCGGAGCGTTAGCGGCAGCGGAGCGGCAGCAGAGTTAGCCTGGCAGCGGCACGGTGGGGTTAGCGGTGTGGCGCGGTAGCGGCGAGGTAGCGGGCGGCGGTACGGTAGCGGCGGAGTGGTAGTGGCGGGGGGTGGGGGGGGTGAGCGGGCTGAAGTGGGGGGGCGGAAGCACTAGCTTTCGTGAGGGAAGGCCTCCAGGCCTTCCCTTGCAAAAGCTGCGGGCTCGCGTGCTCTATGCGACCGAAGGCGGGTGGGGGGGCAGCGTTAGCGGTGGCGGCATTAGCAAGCCACTCCCATCCGGTCACATAGATGGCAAGCCACGCCCACAAAGGAGGCCACGCCCACCAAATAGGTTCGAACAAATTTTGAAACCCACCCCTGGGGTGGGCCCATCTGATCGTCAGGGGAAACCAGTTCACTCCAGCTGATTGTCGGAGCTACTGGTTTGCCTGAACTGGCCCAAACCAGTAGAATCCCACCCCTGGATACTTTCAGCTGCAGGAGGTCTTAGCAATGTATCTAAATATCTCACAGAAAGGAACAATTTTAGATATAACGCTTTTGGAAGGTGCTTACAAAATGGCTGTTACAGGGATACCTGGCTATAAAAATGAAAACGGACGGGTGCTTCCAACCATTCTCAGCTTTCTGTAATACTTTTTTTAGGATAAGAAGGACATCAACTGCATCAACTTTTTATAAAGTTCAAAATACTTATGGATCCAGTGTGAAAATTTATATTGCAGAAGTAGTTTAGTTTAGTTTAGCTTAGCTTAGTTTAGCTTTGTTTCATTTCGTTCATTTCGTTTCATTTCACTGGTGCCCACATAACACCTAACCTCTATATAGTAAACATTTCATTTTGACTAAAAATGAAAAATGTTTATATATAAAGAAGTTAAGCCCTCCTTTCCACCCTGTATATCACTGAAATATCTTTGTCTAGTGACCTATCATTCAGTTAGTGTGAATTTTTTAGAGAGAGAATCCTTTGTGTTGCAATTTAAAATATACTAGTTTTGATAAGCAAATGTGGGGCTCTGTATATTAGTCTTAAGCCATACAAGAGGGACTGAAAGGTCCAGCAATATAGACATAATAAATTACAGAAAGATTTAGTTGAATACATATGAACAAGGACAATTGTAACAATCTCATTTCCATTCATTGTAAATTGAAGAAAGAAACTGAACAGAAAGCTGTAGAAATTTGCAGACTTAGCTAAATATGAAAAAGACTCTGGATCTTATCTACAAACCTAATCTGCTAAAAAAAATTAGTACAAATAAAGCACTTAGGATTGTATCTTCTGGAGAGAGATGTTTGACATGGCTATTCTGTTAATAGTTTTCTGTAGGCATCATCAGTCCATTCTGTTCCAGTAATATGGAATAATCACTCTTTCTAACTGGCAGTCATATAGTCATCAAGTCAAGAGATGCAATCATTTGATAATAACAAGACATAAGCCAACTAAGAGCAAGCTGTCTGAATGTATTAGATTTTTCAGTCTGTCATGTGACTGGTGGCAGCCAGTTCTCACCCTTTTCCCTGTAACCACTGGCAACAGAAAAGCATGTGATGGTTCTTATGCAGTACAGTGGTCCTGTAATTGGGAATGTAAATCTGTAAACCAAATTAAGTACATGGGAATACTGTTTTGAGTTATAGGAATTTCTCAGTGAACTTTACAAAGATCTGAGAATAACAGCTGTCTTCAATAAATAGTCGTTGTTCTGGAAGGCACAATAGAAATAATATCTCATTGAAAAATAACAAAGTGACACTCAGCAAAATAGAATATTTCAGCAATAGAATGATGCTACTTTTTTCAGCAAAGGAGACACTGTCAATATGAGGTCATGCATAGAGAAAACAGGTCCCAATTAACAGACTTTATTATAGGAAGAATAGCAATAAGGCAGCAAAGTACAGGCTTTCGGAATAGGGAAAATTTATATTAAAAGGTAACTGATATTTTAATTGTTTTATTTTTAAAAATTGCCATTTGATTTCAATCAGCCTGATAATATGGGTTGTCTATAACTCCCTTCATGTGTAGGTGAGATGCAGATGAGATTTTTTTTGTGTAGACATAAACTCATCTACAGAGTTGTTGTTCTGACAAGATTGGCTCCTTACCTTCTATTTCCTCCCTTATCTTCATTTAATCAAAGAGTCTCTGCGTTAGTGTTTTATTTGAAATACTACATTCTGAACTTCTAAACACCTCAAGACAAACAACAACAATAAAAATACGACATCTAGAAATTAATTATATTAAGAGTAATAACTGACAGAAAATGGATCATAAGGACAGCAGTAAAAAAAATGACAACTGGTCAGCAGTCTAGAGTTAGGAACTCTCCAAAGTCATTGGTCAATTCTTCAAATGTCTCTAGTACAAGGATTTTTTTTCAACCACAGTCTTGAAGACAAGATTGTCTCCTATCAGTAAAAATAACTCAAGTAGACTGAAAATGCCCAGTGGGAGATCTTCCTCACTGATACCATTTTTTTAGACTAAATGCAATCGTAGGAAACCAGTCTGTCTATAAACTGCTGAGGAAAGGGCCGTACAATGAGAGGCAGGAAGTTTTCATATGCCTCTATCTATAGGTCACTTCATAACCAAATAAGGGTAAAAAGATATACTTTGAAATATTTTTCAAGGAAATTCTCTTTCATCAAATTGAATGAAAAATGATTATAAAGCACAGGAGTGTTTCTTTGCCCAGTATATGTTATACATTGCATACCAGATTGCTGAAATATAGACCATTCTTTTAATTCCCAAGTTGTGTCCTCCAAGAAAACCTCTGGGCCAGGAAGAGAGATATAAAACTCTACAATTAAACTTACCAAACAGAGATGGATGCCATATGATTCCTTGTTTAAACCTTACTCTTTTTTAAAATGCTTTTGCAATGCAGAAGCTCTTGGTTGTCATGAATGCAACATTTCATTGCCAGTCATTGATTAACTGAATGAAACTGATTCCTATTAAAATTCTGAAATTCTACAATTATTTTCTTTGACTAATAATCACTTTATCTCACTATTCGTTTCTTATGAGAGCCAGCATGGACTGAACTTATAACTTTCTACATAGTGTTACCTCTAAATTATAGCTTCTGCTTACCAGCCATTACAGAAATTTGCTTCTTTTGTTTCTTCATGAACCACAATACTTCCAATCAGATGTCCTTCTTCTAACCATACTAATGACTTGTGCAGAAATAGAGAAGGTGAGAAGTCTTTATTCTCACATATTCAAACAGAATTAATTTACACATGTTCACTTAAAATGTGCCTCATCTTTTATTTCAGAAAAATAGCTTTCGTAGGAAAAATAGTAAAAGACATAAACAAGAGGGAAGAGAGAGAGAGAGAAAGGGAGAGAAAGAGAGGGGAGAGAGAGATAACAGAATAAAATGCAAATGAATAAATAAGGAATTAAAAATATAAACATAGTTTTCTAGAGTATTATTATGACAATTAAACATTATTTTGACTGAATGTTGCTCTAAGAATTAAAACTTAATTAAGTTCAGAGTCATATAGTATAAATCACCACATAAGTTTCAAAACAACTAAATTCAATTAATGTTACTGATCATTTTTTAAATATTTGTATATCCTATGAAACTGAAATATAGACACTACACATACAAAAACTTTCATTTTGGTAAGGTATAAATCAGGGGTGGGTTCTGGCAGGCACTACTGCTGGTTCGCTTGTGTACGCACTTCGCGCACGTGTGCAGTGCAATTAAAATTGTTCTGTGCATGCAGAACTGAAAACAACATGGCGGCCAGGGAAACAGTTCAGGGACGTGGCAGGTCTGGGTCACTGCTGATTCCAGCGACCCATCAAACCACTACCAGTTTGCCCAAACAGGTCCGAACTGGTAGGAACCCACCACTGGTATAAATACTTTCATTAAACTGTAGTCTAGGAATGGTTTCCAATTTGAATTCAATTCTGATTTGTTTTATGAAATTATACTAGTATAGTCTAGCTCTTCTAGTTGTTCTCCAAGTAAGTTAGCCATTCTTCTACTGAAGGGATCAGACAGCCTTTCCACAAAAGGGCATATAATATGTTTGCTACAAAAGCTGTCTTTATAGGTATCTTGAGAAATGGGAATGAGGGATAAATTATGTGTGGTGGCATTAATATCTAAACTTTGTCCCTTACTTTCTTGCGTGTGACATTGTGATGCAAATACAAAAGGGCAAAGCTTGCATTCTGAAGTCTGAAATCATATGCCATCATGTTAGTTTCATCATATTTAGAAAAAAAATGGCAATAGTTCTCTTTATAACTTAGGTTCAACAATCTTTCAGAGAGCTAATGAAAAGGAAAGGCCAACATCTTCTTGCTTAGTTGATCTTTTTTCCAACACTACTATTTTGTGAAAGAGTTACTAGGAAATTTATTGCTACGGGAAAATAAGGTATAAGGACATCACAAAATAAACTTAGCTGGATCAAACTAATAGATCATTTAGTAAGGCAATAGTTAGGAAATAAATGATCTGTCACGCATGCTGATATTTTGGTTTTAATTCCTATCAATTTCCTAAAATAGTCAATGGCAACCTGTGGTTTATGACAATCTGTGTTGCTGCCTTTCATGATTACAGGTTATTAGACATGCAATCATAACTGATAGTGGAAAAAAGATTAGCTAAGCAGTAAATTATCACAAACTAAATCCTTCTATAAGATAAGAGCTAGGTAAAAGCTTCCCCCCCCCCCTTACAAATAGCTTTATTTCATTCCCATCTTCTTTCTAGAGATAATAAATTCATGGAAATCTGAAACCTCTAACAATTCTATATTCTACCTAAAATCTTTAAGAATAGTTCCTTCAGAGGTTTATAACCAGACTGTCAATTGGATAACCACTCCTTGCAATACGGTAGTCCTGTAGCAGTGATAGAGAACCTTTGGAAGTGCTTTGTGCACGCACTTGTCTGGGCTACAACACGGAAGAGGAGCTGGCCAGGGGGCATGCGCATGTCAGAAAATGAACTTTCGGTTTCTGATGCGCGCATGTGTGCTGACCAGCTAGCCTTCCAGTTTCTGGTGTGCTTGCGTGCATGACAATCATCTGCCTGGCACGCATGCTCTTGCCAGAAAATGGAAGACTAGCTCTTCCAGTTTCCAGCACTCTCACACACATGAAGGCCAGCTAATCGTTCCATGCCCATGTGCACCAGAAACCCTGAAGAGGAACAAGCGATGCCATGCATGCCATGTGACATGGCTCTGCTGCGTGCCACTTTGGGCAAGCATGCCATAGGTTCACCATCATGGTCCTATAGGGTCCTTGGTAGTCTCTGCACTTGGTAGTTTTCTTGCAGACATTTCATTACCAATCCTCAAGTCTAGAGGGAAGTGGGATTTGCTCTTATTTTTATATACTAGTGGCTTGCCCTGTCCCTGTTGGTCAGAATGTTCTTGATGGTTCCTTGATTAGGTTGCTGTTTACTGTTAGCTTGTTCACTTGTGTTGGTAATTCGTGGAATGGATTATTAAATCACTTGATTGCTGGTTTAATGTTAATCTTGGTGTTAATCTCTGCTCATATGGACATTGGTTGCAAGTGAAGAGTGTTTTGGTCTTTTTATTTCCTTTAGGGCTTTTTGGTTGTTTCTCTTGAGTGATTTGTAGATATTGTTTATGTTCCTGTTGCTGACAAATTTGTCAGAGTGACAGGCTTCCAGGAATTCTCTGGCATTTTTGCACATGGTTTGATCTAGAATGTTCACAATTTCCCAGTTGAAGTTATGTGCAGTCTGTCCATGTGTTGTGAAACAAGAGTTTTCATCATGTCTTTTCATTGCTATTTGCTGATGTGCTCTGCCAGTCTTCTGCCTGTTTGTCCTACATAGTAGTTGCCACAGTCCTTGCACTGTATGTTGTAGATGACTCCTCTATTTTCATCTGGGCTGCTGGGCCTTTTTGTTTACTTAGGATGTTTTGGAGGCCTTTAGCTGGTTTGTGCACTATGGTGATGCAATGTGGTTGTAATAGTCTGTGATGACTTCTGAGGTGTTCTTGTCATAAGTCAGTGTTAACCTTTTCATAGTTCGTGTTGATTGCATTATGGTATGTTGAATTGTCAGGCACATTTTGATAGCTATAGACATCCATTTTGTGGGAATACATTGTATAGATGGTCTCTGTTTACTTTTTTGCTGTTCAGGCTGCTGTGTTTTTGTCTAAACCGTGTTCTTGTACAGCTTCTTTTGCAGGTGGTTGGGTTGTCACTTTGGTAATGACTTTTGGTTGGTGTGGGTAGTTTTATTGTAGATTTGTGTTTCTAATATGCCATTACTACCTCGCCAAATGAGGCTATCTAGGAAGGGGGATGTGTTATTGTTTTCTTGTTCCTTTGTGAATTTTATTCCTTGAAGATGATGCGGATAGTTTTGTGTGTTTTCTCTAGTTGGTCTTTTTTAAATTATGACAAAAGTGTCATCTACATACTGGATCCAAACTTTGGGCTATATGTGTGGGCGTGCTCTAGATTCCAGGTGTTGTACTATAATCTCACCTATGACTCCTGAAAGTGGCGATCCCATGGGTGTCCCTTTAATTTTTTTGATATATTTGTCTATTAACTTGAATATTTGGTCAGGCAAAAGTTGATAAAGTGCATGATTCTGGTTATTTCATTCCTGGTGTGTAATTAGTTCAGATGTGCTGTGTAGTAATGCTGTCATGGATGCTTTCTGGGTCTATAGAAGTGAAGAGTATGTTGTGACATCAAATGAGACAATGATGTCATCTTTGCCTATGGTTAGATCTTTGATACTTTGGAGGTACTGTGGTGGGGAGCTGATGGAGGAGTCCTATAGTCTTGTGGTTGTTTCCAGCATCGTGTATTCAAAAAAGATTGCTTCCTCAACTAGAGATTCCATTCCTATTTTATATCCAATATTTATAAAAACCTATGTATAAAAACCTAAAAACATTTTAAAGCTACCCAAATCACAGGCTGTTAACATATTTTATTATGGGGCTATATACTCGCAATTCTACTGGCCAATCCTCTGGTATTATAAGGAGCACAGCGGCATGTTTTTCATATCAGGTTTTTCATAGACAGACAGACAGACAGACAGACAGCATTATGACTTTAATTACAACATGGTATCTTTTTTTGTAAATCTGTATTATGTTGACAGTAAGCTTTTCTTTACAGCAGTCTGGTGCTGTCTTCTGATCTGTTTGGAGTACATAGTACATATTAATATGTTAAAGTAAGAAGTTAAGGCTGTAGTGTTATTATTTATTCTGCTGCACTAAAAAGAGTCAGAAGGCAATGCTTTCCTTTCTTTTTTCCTCTTTACCTTACATTCTTTTTCTCTCCCTTTCCCTTCCCCATTTTCCTGTTATTTTCATTTTAATCTGTTTTATTCTTTGGTAAGCTAAATAAAATTATTTTTTAAAAAGAAAAAATATATTGGCCTTTGGGTATGTTTAGAACAGGATCACTTTTTTTCATATAGTAGTGTGCATTTTGGCTCTCAACTATGCCAAGAGTATTAAAACTGAAGTACTAATACAGTGTTTAGGATTAATAGAGTTATTCTACTACTAATGATCAGTTGCTAGGTGAAAGTGAAATGAACCACATGAGCTCACTCAATAGTTTGTAAAGCAAAAAAAGTCAGCCTGGTTATATAAGAACTTCTTCCAGAACTTTTTACAATTTCACTGTAGACTTAAAGGAATTTCAAAGATTACTTGGATTTTCCAGCATTTTTATTGTCTTCCTCTTTCCTCTGGTTCATAAATTAAATTTCTGATATCTTCTCCTGCGTACCAGTGCTGCACCTTCAAATCCATCCAATCAATTAAGTGTTTTGATCCAGTTTCCTAGAAAATGTACATGAAAGGAGATTCTGCAGTTCCTATTTGGATATCCTTATTTTTGTCATATGCCTTTATCTATCAGCTATATTTGACAGTGCTTAGCATCTGCTCCAGGGAGGAGAGGTAGAATAATTGTATTTCTCAAAACCAGTAGTGGGATTCAAATAATTTAACAACCAGTTCTTTGCCTTAATGATTTCTTCCAACAACCAGTTCACCAAACTGCTTAGAGAATTAACAACCAATTCTCCCAAAGTAGGGCGAACTGGCTGAATCCCACCACTGCTCAAAACTAAGGTAGCCATATATTAAATTTCACTTTTAAGCCCTTACGTTATTGTTTTTAGCACTGATCTGAGGTGATGTTTTGTATATAGAAATATTAAGTTATCTGGCGGATCAAACATAGAAACATTTAAATTGGGAAAAGCAAATTAATCAAATTATTACCATCACTCTTCTGTTCTAAGATAAAGACTATATTTGTTGGCTTCTTCTACTGAATAAATAGACAAGAACTTATTTTTATTTTATAGTTGCCCCTCTTAAGTAATTCTGCAACCCTTACAACACCATTCATTCTTCATGATAGGAAGAACTGAACAACAAACCTGATTCAGATATTATACAAAAGCAAGCAGCAGTAAAAACCACACTTAGCTCTTTAAATACTAAATATTACAGTTCACATATCATGATTGCTATAATACTCCCATGAAATGCAATTAAAGTTCAACAGCTTAAAATCCAGCCATCAGCATGCTACGTCCACTTCAATTAATGACAACGTTTCTGCCTTCAATCAGAGAGAAAGGAGTTTTATATGGATCTTTGTTGAAATTGCCTACATCCAAACAAAACCCAGACAGCTTCAGCCAGCAGATCTACACAGTGATTAGACCCTCAATAGTAAAGCCTACTTAGAAATCCCCAGGTTTGGATAGCATCTCTATGTACATTGCCAATGTATTTTCTGTCAGTGCTTTTTTAATGTTGTATTGTTAGAAATAAATATCCGTTGTTAGTTGCCTGAGGTGGGAAAATAATTTGTTGAGAAGTCACATGAGGGAAAAATACAAGTCTTAAATATACTTCATTGTTTAAAGAAACCCCAGAAATTTTGGATTATATTGTTTACTTTGTATACCTATTCAGTATTGGGCTACATATGTCCTATTAAATTTGGTCCTATCAGGTGCCATCTTGTGTGTGTGTGTGGGGAGAGAGAGAGAGAGAGAGAGAGAGAGAGAGAGAGAGAGAGAGAGAACTGCTTCACTCAGTAACCAAGAAAGAAACCACTCAACTCCATTTTGCACAATTAAGAGTACTTTTACTGGTTATGAATAGATAGTAGCTAGGCAAAGCAAGATCTGAGACAAAAGGGTGCGTAATCATAGATATCAATATGTGACCCAACCCCTTCCCCTGGTAACCTCAGCCCTTAGTCCAATCAGTGCACCCCACAGGTGTCATGTGGGAGACATCTTCAAAAAGCATCATCAGGCTGGTATGCCAGACAGTTGGCCTTGGCAGCAAATCCTTTATCTGCAACATGCGCAGTAGATGGTGATAACAACTCCCTTTATACAGTCACTCCTGTGCTGACACTTCCCCACCCAAATACAATGCCCCCCTCCCTGTTTCAATGGCAGCCAAAAACAAGCAGCAAAACAGAGGCTGACATGTGTGTGTGTGTTCATATATATATATGAAATAAAACTCTGAAATGTATTTAATTACTCTAAAATGTTTTTGGATTATAATTTCTATACTTAAAAAAACATTGCATACATATTTCAGTAAGTAAACAATTGTTCACAAAATATGGCAATCAGACACAGTGATCTATATCACAAGAATCTGGTTGACATATCCCACGATAAAGGTAGTAACTTGATGCTCATTAGCCTGCTTGCTTTCTATTTTATTTTTTAAGATATGCATAGTTAATTTTTAAAAATGACATACGTCATATCATCTCTATTTCCCAGAACATCGCTGCCCTCAAATCATATTTCACAAATAAAACTGCTAAGTAGCTGCAGCTTTCCTTGGAGGCATGCATGGAAAAAGGCAAAGGTAACTTGGGATGATCAAGAACTTTGTGAGAAGCTTACAAGGAAGAGGAAAAATAACCTCACCAGGGGGTACGTTTGGTTTTGTGAGATGTAACCTCGATTTCCCCCACCCACAAAATGTTAAGGTTATAAGCCCCTTTGAACAGAAACCCATTTCATCTAATTTGTAAAATGTTGTGAACATAGATATCTTTGTGCCACTGCTTCTTCTATGACTTAACCAGATACGTACATATTCCCAGTTGATAATATGACTCCTTAAGGAAGAAAAGAATAAAGGTCAATTTAAGTTCTCTATGACAGCCAAAACTCATCACTGCTTCCTTTTATTCAAAAGCGTATATTATTTGTTTCCTTCAGTTTCATTGGAGAGAAATCAAATTTAAAGAAACTTTCTACTTGTCATAGTAGAAAGTTTGGGTAAGTCCAGAGTAGAGGCTAACTCCCTGGTAAGGAGCAATCCCATTGTACAATACATGAAACCATGAGTGATAGATTTGAACAAATGTTAGATTTGCAAAAAAAGATGTAGTTCCTACTGTTCTTCAGAATTAGTTCAACTCAGGAATTGCACTAATAACAAGGAAGCATACAAAGGTATAAGCACATTATTGATGTTGATGAAAAAAATACTCGTTTTCATTTGATATATATCAAATGTATCAAATACACAGACAAACATAATCAAATACATAAGGTTATGTCTATATTACATTGACCATTATTTTCTTGGAAAAATAAAGGAAAAACCTAAAAAATGGGCAAATCTGAAAGCGGTTCATAAGAATATAAGAATTAATTGTTTATAACTTTGCTTTACAAAGGAAACCAAGAAAAATAAGTAATTAAATTAAATTAATCCAAAGGACAACTATCTGAAATAAAGAACTGTCCTTTATAACAAAGGATGTACAGTTGCTCTAGTATAAACAACAAGGGGGATTTTTAAAGTTCATCTGATTTTTCCAGTTCTATGTTTTATAAATAAAATTCTGTTTCTTTGACTGTTTTAAAGATGCTAATACCAGATTATTTTTTCTCCCCAGAGCAAACTTTGATCGTGTGTCTACATGAGTTTCATTTTCAAAATGTGAAATTCCAATGGCACTAAAGGAAAACTGAGATATAATCATGTATTTAAACCAAGCCAAAATTAGTGGTGGGAAATCAAACATGCAGGCTTTGTCCTTCAAATGACACTTCCTACCCAGACTTTTTTAATCACCTTATTGTCAGAAGACATCATTTCCATAACATTTGTGATCAAAGCACCGAACTAGACTAGAAAGTTCTGTCTGCAATGAAAGGAAACTCCCTGCTGCTGCAGTGTTGGTTTGCCGCTTTGGACCTGAAAGTGGGATGACACAAAGCTAGTTATCTGTTTCTTTAGTTAAAACCGAATCCTGTCTTTACATGCAGGTTGGAAAGTATGTTACTAAGAAAATTCAGTCCTGAGACTTATTCATTGTTTTCAAATCCTGTTTATAATTTTTATTTTTGCAAGGTTGCTTGCACTCTTTTTGTATTTTTTACTACTGAATGAATTATGTTTTAAAAATCCAGCTCTTTTTTGTGCTGTTATTGGATGGTTATCAATCCATTTTTCCATGACTGCCAAGTTGACTTTAAAACAAGTGTCTTATTCTGTGGTTCCAAACAAGAAGAAAGAAAAATAAAATGGAATTTAAAAGCCTAAATCATATTGATTTCAATAACAAACAGCATGGAAATAACTACTGTATGGTATATAATTGTGTCTTTGGTTTCCTTGATTTGTCTCTGCAGATGAAGGCAAAAGTTGAATCCCCTTTCCGTTTTTGACAATCAAGATTTTATGAAACATAAAACAATTTAAAATACCCAAGAATATATGGCTTTCAAATCTCTTTAGTTCAATACAGGATATTCTTATAACCAATTCTTGTATCCTTACAGCTGTAAATATTAGTAGCACGTATGTTTCTCCCCATTTTCAGGTAAAAGTACAAAAATACTATAGTTAAAAATCTTAAAGCTGTGCATAAGATTATAGATTTGACTAATCATGAGATTATAGAAGACAAAATGAGAATGAAATAAGAATGAAAAAAACTATAAAGACAGAACATTGATTTGGGCAAGAAAAATCTAGAATTAAAAATGTTATATAGGATATAATTACATTTGCACCTGTGGCACAGTTCTAATTAGACAAGCAAAACTATATTCCAATTAAGAACTCCCATTGAGCTCTTCTCATACATTAGAACTTTGAAGTTGCATGGATATCCATTTTGTTGGAATATGTTGTATGGATGACCTGTTTAACATCTTGCAACAAAATGGATATCTATCCAAATTCATCCAAAACTACTTGACCATTCAATCAAATATAGCACAACCAACACAAACCATGAAATAACACTGCCATACTTTACTTTATTTTATTGATTAGTCCTTGGGTACTGTCATACATCAAAAACTATTCAGAAACCACCAACAAACTATTGTAACCACATAGCATCAGCATAGCACACAAACCAACTAAAACCCTCTAAAACATCCTAAATAAGCCAAAACACCCAGCAGCCCCAGAAGGATAAAACAGAAGTCATCTACAACATACAGTGTAAAGACTGCAACAGCTGTGTAGGACAAAGAGAGATCTGAACTACTGTATATGAATTTGTTCTGATAGGAATATATGTGGCAGAGGTCAAATACAAGCTGGGGTATCTAGTCCTACATTGATAGTGGCAGTGGTGGGATTCAAAAATTTAACAACCAGTTCTCTGCCCTAATGATTTCTTCCAACAACCAGTTCACCAATCTGCTCAGAAAGTTAACAACCGGTTCTCCCGAAGTGGTGTGAACTGGCTGAATCCCACCACTGGATAGTGGTAATAACTTCATAAAACCATTGTTCATGTGGATGAACTAGAGTTGGGCCTGATGACTGTGGCAAAGACCGAAGAATCAATACGTAGACATATTGGCTTCCAACAACTACTCTTTTGAAAGGAGACTGCAGGACAGCAGGTTTGGCGCTGGGAGACTGAGCCCCAGCCCCGTTGCTAATCCATTGCAATTTGGATTGGATTTCTGAGATTTGCTCAAGAAATAGCTGGGAGCAACCATGGAGACAATGTTAGAATTGCTCTTTATCTGCATGTACAAACATGCATGTATTCACAGCATATACATTCCATATTTATTAAGAGGTTAAGAATCATTCTACAAATGGGAACTTACTTAGTTTTTAAATTTAACATTTTATGATTGCAACATGAATCTCCTGGTTTATTACGTATGGGTCATCCAGAGGCAACTTGTTCTCAGTGGAACTGTGAGCTCCACCCTGTTCTTGCTTAAACAATCACTTCTCTTGGGATGAAAGAAAAATTGAGCAAGGGTATGTGATCCTGTCTGGACTAGTAAACACCCAGTATCTGATCTTCTTTGAAGTTGTAAACAAATGAAAGGTAGGATAATTCAAGTCTAATTTCCTAGGGTAACCAACTAATAGTATAAATATGTCCATCATAACATGCCATGCAATACAGGCCCAATTCATGTTCTGTCAAAATAGAAACTTGCTCCAGTCAAAGAAATATTTAAAAATGTCTCATAATCTTCATAACCAAGTAAAAATGTCCTTACACAATCCTTTAATCAAAAATTAGGGACATCGATGGCATTTCCCTCCAAAACAAAAGCACAACAAAAAGCATTGATGAAAACTGTGAAGTTGTAATGAAGTTATTCTGCATAATTTTACTTTGCTCCCTCACTCTAAAAAGAAAAGAGAGAAAAGGGAGATTTAAAACTCTTTAATCACCAAAAGGCAGTTCAGTGTAGTGGTCAAGATGCCAGATTTGGATTATAGAGACTGAGAATCAGTTGGATTAGTCATTCTCACACTGCCTGACATCACTGAGCCAAGACAAACATAAATAAGATTTCTTGCAATTATTATTGGTCCATCATTAAGATGCTAATAGAAGATATTTGTTTCAAATGCAATATAATATACAAAAAACATACTCGCCTGAAAAAAATATTTATAATTGGTAAGTTTTTCTTAAGTATTTCTTCACTTGTATGTATTTGGTCTTTAGAAAAAACATTTAATGTCTGTGAGCCCTGCTGCTGTTATCTAGCCATACTCTGAGTTCTATCTATTAAACAATGTTACCTGGGGGACCCCAGGAGTTGTGCCTTCCAAAAAGCCACCAAAACCTGGCTGTTCCGACAGGCCTGGGGTTGCTGATTTTAAATCAGGTCCAAACCAATAAGCCAAATGTATGTTGTGTTTTTTAAACTGTTTTTGTTCTTTCCCCCTATGTGTTATTTTATTTCATTTCGTATTTGTAATCCGCCCGGAGTCCTTCGGGATTGGGCGGCATATAAACTCATTAAATTGTGAATTGCAAAATTGCCTTCTCTATTGTTGTGCTTGCCTTGCACAATAGTATCTTTTTGCAGTCAATGACTCTACTGCCCATTCACAAGGCATTAAATACCTTAATGGTCACACAGGCTTTGAACCAGGAGGTTAAGTGTATAGTTTTTGTTGTCTTAGGAAGGGAAGTGCTCCTCAGTCCCAGGTATACATTATAGCAGTCTTTCTTAAAGTGTAGTCTTAGGTTCTCAGGGAAATCCCTCAAGACTCTCAGGGATCCTTGAAAATCAAAATTATTTGTCAGCCTATGTTGAAAAATAATACATATTAAAATCTCATCAAACAACTGTGAGAAGCAGTTGCGTTAATGAAGGTACCAATATTAATTTTTAATATGTAACTATTGACAAATATAGCCCACATAAAAAGCCTCTTGGGATTCTCCATAATTTTTAAAGTCAGGGAAAAAAAGTTTAAAAGACACTGCATTGTAGCATGAGGTTTCGAGATTTATTTTATATTCACTGCTATTGTTTTGGGGAAGGAATTTTAATCTCTGTACACTGTCATCTCATGATATGGACTGCTTTATAAATTGTTTAAATACATGCATACATACATTTTCAGGGCTAGAACTAAAGGCTGAGATGGCATTATAGATTGATTTCGAGGTAGCTTTATGCTGTCCATTATTTCCTGTCAATTATGAGGAAAGGGGAAAAAAAAGGATATGGAAATCTAAATATTATCCATACTGAGTATTTCCATCATTGAGGTAAGGAAAGTTAATTATTTCATAACTTCTTCATGGAAATTTCAGACAAGGAATATCAGACTTGAGGAATTAGAATATACCAAATTGTTAGCTTGTGCAACCCCACTGCATATTCAAATTATTCACTGAACCATCTTCAGGGTCATAAGCCTTATCTTTATAAGGCAAACAATAAAGCACATATTTCTACTATTAAGTTACCACAGACTTTGGAGTTCTCTACATTTTGGGGGTCTGAAACACAAAGAATTTCCCATCAGTATTTAAAATGAAATCTTGAAGAGAGCCAGTTTGGTGTAGCAGTTAAAGCACCAGGCTAGAAAGCAAGCATTTTGTGTTAGCCATGAAAGCCAGCTGGATCCCCTTGGGCCAGTCACTCTCTCTCATCCCAACCATCTCACAGGGTTGTTTATTTGTAGGGAAAATACAAAGAGAAAAGTGTCTTGGATATGTCTACCACCTTGAATTATTTGTACAAATAACAAAGACTAGATACAAATAAATAAAATAAATAAATAAAATATGGTTCAAGAAAGTCTGGGCATTGCAATCCCAATATAAATGAAGAGATCCAAATTGGGAAAAGCTGACTTAGCACATCTCCTTTTTCCTTTAAATTGGATGCAGAGAGTGGAAGAGTGTATCAGTTCAAGGAGGAATTACTCCTGCTTAAGGTGACCAGACGTCCCGCATCTGGCGGGACAGACACGCCTTTCCATAATTTTTCCCATGTCCCAGGCTGTTCTCCAAAAACCCCGCTTTATTTTGGTGCTCGGAGCTCACTCGCTCCCCTGCCCATCAGCTGCTAGCTCATTCCATTCTACATTAAAAATCTAAGCCAGCCCAGCCTGCCGCTCACTGATTGGCCTGGACTCCAGCCAAATAGTGAGCTGGCTGGGATGGAAAACTTTAAGCACGCTGCGTGCTTAAAGTTTTCCATCCCAGCCAGCTCACTGATTGGCTGGAGTCCGCTTAGCTTAGCATGCTGCGCGAATCTCCATTTCATTTCGTCTTTTGCTTGCTGCTTAACTGGTGAGTAACGGTACCGGTGGGAATCGGGAGGCGCTGGGGGGAGGAGACGGCCCTCCTCTCCTTCTCCCCCTTTGTGGAGTTTCCCTGTGTCTCCCAGGTCACGCCCGTCCCCTCTCAAAAGATTCGGCTCGGCCACCGCTTCCTCTTCTCTTCTTTTCCTCCACCTCCTTCTCCCCGTCCATGGTGGCAGTCTCAGGATGGATGGGGTGGCAGAGAGAGAGAGGGGGGGGGTTCCGTCCCGCGAGGAGATGCCCACCGAGCTGCGGGTCCCCCCGCTGCCGCCGCCGCCTTCTTTCCCTCTGCCTCTTCCAGTGCCCAAGACTGCGAGTCCGCGAGGCATGGTCGCTTCCCACCACAGCACAGGTGCCACCACTGGTGGCAGAAGCTCCGGGCTGTTGCTCCGAGTAGAAGTTCTCTACGCAAGGTGAAACAGCCGCTGCCACCCCCCTCCCGTTCCCTGTGTGCGAGAAAGGATTTCTCGCACACAGGGAAGGGGAGGGTGCGGCGGCGGCTGTTTCACCTCGCGCAGAGAACTTCCACTCGGAGCAACAGCCCGGAGCTTCTGCCGCCAATGGCGGCGCCTGTGCTGCGGTGGGAAGCGACCACGGCTCGCAGACTCGCAGTCTCGGGCTCTGGAAGAGGTGGAGGGAAAAAAGGGACAGACCGGTCCACCTTCGACAAGTCACAACTCCTATTTTTAGGTATCCATGGCAGCCCTGGCAGAAAGGGGTTCTACAGAAGTAGATAAAATTGCAAACTTCACCAGCTGACTTTCTATTCCACGATTTATTTATTTTTGCAATATCTTGTCAGAGATGTACCTTCAATATTCCCCTAAGGGCAAAATTTAAGTGAATACAGTATTTTTTAAAAAGAATTCTCATCTGAATCAGAATAATATGTTTCAATAATATCTGGAAGTTGAATCATGGCAACTGGACTTTTTTTTATTATTATTTTTGCTATTTGTCCAGCTTTCAGACACCTGGATGACTTAGAATCTTTATTGACATATTTCAATAATATTGAAAATTTGAATATTCAAATATAAGAATTGAGAAACAATCTTTGAAAGATGCAGACTGATACCCCCATCCCACTTTCAACACTACAACAACCAGATTAAGATCAAATTCAGCTCCAATAAATACAAATAGTGCTTGACTTGCAACCTTTCATTTAATGACCATTCAGTTACTATGGAAGTGAAAAAGATGTCTTATGACCGTTTTGCACACTTTTGACCATTTCGGCATCCATTCAGTCAAGTGATCAAACTTTGGACACTTGGCAACTGGCTCATATTTATGATGGTTGCAATGTCCCAGGGTCATATGCTCACCTTTTGCAACCTTATAACATACAAACTCAATAAGGAAGCCAATTCACTTTACAACAGTGATTCACTTAACAACTATAGCAAGGAAGGTCATAAAATGGGGCAAAACCAATGTGACCACTGTCTGTGATTCCTTTGTTCCATCCAACTATATACCAATTATCCCATATCCAATAAAGTTCTGATTCTTCTTTTCCCTGTATTTCTTTCCTTAATTTACCCATTTCGGCACAGTCCATAATTTTTCTTATTATTTCTTCTTCATTTAGGTTTAGTTTATTTTTCCACTTCTGGGCGAAAGCGATCCTTGCTGCTGTAAGTATACGTAATATTAGATATTGTATTTCTTTTTTGTATTTCATTGGTATAATTCCTAATAGAAAGAGTTCAGGTTTCCAATCTAACTTAACCTTTGTTATTTCTTCCAACCAATTTTGATCCTTTTCCAGAATTTTTTGCCTCTTACAAGTCCACCATAAATGATAATATGTGCCATGTATCGAATCACATTTCCAGCAATTTAGCGAAGTATTTGTTGAAATTTTGGCCAACCTTGACGGTGCCAGATGCCATCTATAATAAAGCATTTTGTACTGGTTTTCCTTGTATGGGATTGATAGTGTCATTCTTAAATTTATTCCCCCAAATTTTTCCCATTTGTCTAGTTCAATGTTATAGCCAAAGTTCTGTGCCCATTTTATCATTGGTTCTTTTACAATTTCCTCTTCCATTTGATACTTCAAGAGGAATTTGTATATTTTCCCTATCATCTTTCTGTCCAGACTTTGAATAATTTTATCCAATTCATGTGGTTCTGTTTCAATACCATATATTTTAGTGTCTTTATTGTATTTAGTTTTAATTTGGAGGTAGGTTAGCCAATCAACTTTCATATTCTGATCTGCCAATTCTTCAATTGTTTTTAAATTTCCCTGTCTGTCAATTAGATCTCTGTAACTTAGATTTTGTTCCAATCTGTAAAATTTGGGTGTGTCGTTCTTTCTGTTGGTGATAGCCAATTTGGGGTTTTCACATAGTGGATTTTTTGATTTTGAGCCATTGTTGCAGTAAAGTTCTTCTAATTAAATGATTTTGAAAGTATTTGTGTTTATGTTTGTCATTCCTTAAGAAATTATGCCAGCCTGCCTGCAGGTCATGGCCTTCTAAGATCAGAATTCTTTTTTTCTTTAACTCAATCCAATCCTTCATCATTGTCATTGTTACTGCAGTTGCGTATATAGGCTCCCTGTGTGCTTCCATCCATCACTATGAAGATCTGCTGACTCTGCCTGCTGTGGTAAGTGAGTCGGGTTTTTTTCTTTTATTTTTTAATGTATTTTAAAATAACATTTTATTTATTGTGCATATGATTTTTTTAAATAGTGTATTCTGTGTTGATTCTTTTTTAAATTGTCTTAGACTATTTAAAAAAAGATTCTATCCAAAATAAATTGAAACAAGCCATTTTTAAAATTTCTATGCACAATACTTTGAAATGGACTCAGGAGTCATGATTGACACTGAGTGAATTTGCACTTTTAATAATCAGGAAGATACAATGGCATTGAAAAAAGTGACTGATGACCATTCACACTTAGCGACCATCAGAAATACGAATCATCAACATTTTGATCGCGTGACCGTAAGGATGCCACAACGGTCGCTAAGTGTGAAAATGGTCGCTAAGTGTGAAAAATGGTCATCAGTCACTTTTTTCAATGCCATTGTATCTTCCTGATTATTAAAAGTGCAAATTCACTCAGTGTCAATCATGACTCCTGAGTCCATTTCAAAGTATTGAGTATAGAATTTTTTAAAATGATTTTACTTCAATTTATTCTGTGTGGAATAGTTTGAAATGGTTACTGTATAAATTATTGCTGGTGTAATACTTAACAATGGTTTTTAAGGATTTCTTTTATTTATAGAACACCTTTTTAATTATTTTGGGGGGATTTTTATTTTTAAATTGTTTATAAAATATATTTACTACAAGAAATGTTCCTTTTTGCAAATGTTTTCTTTGTGATGCAATATGTTCAGACCAGGTTTATGTGTCTGAAAGTGGCTGCTATTCTATGGGCAGGCCAGGTTGGTGCAAGGCAGCTTTGCCAGATTTAGTGTGTTTCACCCTCATTGAATTGTATATCGTATAAAATCATATAATTTTAATTTTTTTTAGATTATTAACATAATGAATAAGAAAAGAGGATGCAAATTCAACGATGATCTAAGAAGTGAATTTCCTTTTTTAAAAAAAACAAAAGCGATCACATAGTAAGATGTGAGAAATGTAATGGTGAATTTTCTATTTCGCACGGTGGGAGGCATGATATTAAAGCACTTGGAAACGCAGAAACATAAAAGATATTAGATGCTGCTGCATCTTCCTCCAGAATGCAGGAATATTTTCGTAAACCAACGTATGCAGACGAAGAAAAGAAATTAGCATTAGCAGAAGGACTTATGTCTTTTCATGCTATTAATCACAATCATTCCTTCAGATCTATGGACTGTACATCACAAGTTGTCAAAAAGTTATTCAACAAAAAATTTACCTGTGCTAGAACAAAATCCGAGGCAATTGTGCGTAATGTGCTTTCCTCATATGCATTTTCAGAATTAAACAAAAATCTAGAGAAAATTAATTTTGTATATATATTCTGATGCATCTAATCATAAGGATATCAAATTATTTCCAACCATTATTAGATTTTTTGATTCGGGAACTGGAATACAAATTAGAATTTTAGATTTTGTTTCTTTGCCTGGCGAAACTTCTGAAATAATTTTCAGTTCCATTATTAATATTTTGGAACAAAACAATTTAAAACATAAAATGATTGCATATTGTGGAGACAATACGAATGCAAATTTTGGAGGAAAAGCGAGAAGAGGTACAAATAATATTTTTTATAAATTAAACAAAAACCTTAATCAAAACATTATTGGTGTTGGTTGTGCAGCGCACATAATACATAACGCCATTCAAACAGCTGCTGACTTGTTGCCCATAGATGTGGAAAATATTATTGTAAAAATATTCTTATTTCTATATACACTGTGCGCGTTGAAATGCTTAAAGAATTTTGTGAAAATGCGGAAGTCGAATATCACAAAATACTTGGATACAGTAAAACGCGCTGGTTAGCTCTTTTGCCAGCTGTCGAAAGAATTTTGAAAATATACGATCCTTTGAAGTCCTACTTTCTATCACTGGATAAATGTCCTAGAATTTTAGAAGAGTTTTTTGAAAAAGAATCTTCAAAAATTTGGCTAGAGTTTGTACACAATCAAGCAGCTGTTTTTCAAAATAGTATAAAACTTATTGAAGGTGACAAAATTTCGGTAATCGAAGTAGCAAATGAACTTAATAATTTAAAATTTCAGTATCAAGAGCGGTTAGAAAATACTTTTATTCTCATAACTATCCGTAATAGTATAAGCCAGCTAGAAGAACAAGGTGCAATAAATCGTGCAGAAACCATGAATCACGTTAAAAAGTTCTATAGTAACTGCCTAGATTATTTAGAAGAGTGGACAGTACATTACAATGATATTGAACATTTTCATTGGGTTGCATTAAAACAAGAACTTGATTGGCATGATGTGCAAAAATCATTCTATCATATTAATCAAAATTTCCCAAATAGTGATATTTCTGAAAATAATATTTTTAGTGAGGTATCATATTTAAAAATATATATTAATAAGGAAAAGGTTGAATCTTGGGCATCAGCAAAAATCACAATAGTGAACAAATGGTTAGAAATATTTCATCATTTTGAAACAAACCATGTTCCATACAATAATGCACTAAAAATTGTGGAATATGCACTGTCCTTACCAGGAACTAATGCTGCGACTGAACGCGTTTTTTCTACGGTAAATAAAGTGTGGACATCAGAAAAATCACAATTAAGTGTTGAGACTTTGAAAGCCATTTTATGTGTGAAATATAATTTAACAAATTCGTGTGAAAAATTTCATGACCTTTTAAACAATGACAGCAATCTACTAAAAAAATTCACTCAAGTGAGAAATATGCCAAAGAGTAAAATTATACTGTACATAATTTTTGTCAATATATTTAATAAACATAAATGTAAATAAACGTATTATATTGTAAATTGTAGTTATGTTGAAATAAAAAAATATTACAATACTATTTTTGCGTTGTATGAAAATTTTTGTTGCCCCATATAAATTTTTTAATCAAGCCCCCCCCCCCCCCCCCCCCCGGTCAAAGGTGTCCCTCTTTACCAATCTGAAAATCTGGTCACCTTACTCCTGCTTTAAAGGAAAAAGAAATACTGACATGAATGTTGGACATCTCCTGAATGGTTATCGAATGTTGCTAATATTCATTATAGCCCATCATGAAACTGCATTCTAGCTGTTCAGGTAATATTGATTTTCTTCTTTGAGACCTACTATAAGAGTCAGTGTGCAACATAAGATTGCTGCACAAAGAGCACCATAAATTACGCCTTCCCCCAACAGCTGCTACAGCACGAGAAAATTGCCCACAATTTATGACAAACCAATGGATATAAATAGCTGCAGTTTAAACTTATTTAAAATAAAGTCTAGAGAGTTCCTACTTTTTAAAAAATCTAACAATGCTGTTTTTCCATTAAAGCTGGCTTCTTCTTTCTTTCATTGGTTCTGAACACATCTTTACATGGTGAAGGGCATCATGCAGTGACAAAAAAGCCAGTAACTGAATTAGTTTTATTTTTAATGTGATAGGCATTATAACACAATGCTGCCACCTTGTGGGAGGTCAGTTCTGGGATGGTTGATGGAAAATGGAGCATACAGTATTTTTGCCTTTTTAAAATGTAATTATAAAGTACACATATAAGCATTTATACTCACTCAAGAGTAAAAGCCTTGTTTCTATCAAATGAAATCTAAAGATTTTGAATACTAGAAATATAAGACTTAATACTTGATAGTCTGACTGTTGCTACAGGTAGAAGGTATAGATCATCACATTTTATTATACAATTATATAACTGCTTCTCACCAGGAAAACTCCAATGAAGATATTTAAGAATATTTTATTATGAAGAGTTTCTCTTCTTTTCACTTTATTTTTCCCCATTGGCATCTGAATATAGGAGTTAACATCTTATGAATTGAACCAATTCAACAAAACAGAATTGTGCCGCATATCAGGGTAATTTTGAAAAACTGATATTTTAATGGTTTAATGTATCATATTTTTCAAACAAAATTATAACGTCTTTTCAGTAAAATATATCAGTGTCTTAATCAAAGCTAAAAGTAAGCAGAAGTATCTTATTTCATGTAGAAGCTGCAGTAGAAGCTGGATTCTGTTTTTCATTTGCCTTTCTTAATTATGCTACAGAATTCAAATACAATTTTATGGGAAGGCCTGGTTAATTTTAAAGATATTTGGAGGGGTGGTGGTAGTGATAAGAGATCTTACATGCTCCTGCTATGGTTGATAGTTCCATCCATTCCATCCAACTCTTGCTAATGTAACGATAAACATTCTTTACCAATAAATTATTTTTTAAATCCCAATAATCGAAGTGACATAAAAGCATTAAGAACTGTTGTTCTGATATTGTTTCCTAATAGTCTAAATATGGCTAGCTGCTTTTCAACTAGCTGCTTTTCAACAGGGAAGGGAAAGGGGAGTCGAAAATCGAGGTAAGGTCTCTTTTCGTGAAAGGACACGGAATTGCAAAACTAATGTGTGTTTTGATTAACAAAAAGGGGTAGAAATATCTCCAAAAACCCAGAGCCGTTCAATCCCAACAAAGAAGCCACTGTTTCCTCCACCACTCGTCTCTTCGCTTTCTCTCTATTACGATCACTTTGGGCTTCCATAGCAAAGGCGTAACTGCCCACGTCTCCTGTCACTATGGTTACACTTCCTGCAACAGTGAAGCTCGCTGCTCTGAAGTCTTGCGTTCTCAATCAGGTTGGTGATTAGCGACATCAGAAACAAGTAAAGACCAAGGGTTTCTGAATAACGAGAAATGGGATTATTCTAATCTTCAATTTTTTTTAAAAAAGGCCATGGAACATTTTTTAAAGCGTCGTGATGATACGGGCAGTCTTTACCTGAAAACAAAACTCAAAACTACGACTCCCAGCATTCAACAGGATACTTTCAAATAAGTTTTTAAGGATTACTTTTCAAAGGCACCATGGAACTTGTAGTCCTCACCCACTTAGAAGAAAGCGGAGTTCTATAGGCAGGGTAGGCACCGGTTAATTTAAAATCTGAGATAAAGCTGAGATAGATAATTCCATCTATCTTTCTATGCCAATGTAATAGTTACCGTGAGAAAGAATAATTGCTTTCTCTTCGTTCATATGTATTTAACTGAATTATGTACATGTCATCTCAAATCTGGATAGCCTGAAATTGAATAGATTCATGTTATTTTAAAATAAAACTTGAACGCTTCTATTTTATTAATAGATGGCAGTTGCAACTCCATTTGCGCCACAGAGAGACATAAACACACATAATATGAGAGGAGATGAACTAATGAGCATTTTACAAGTTATCCAATTAATATCTGGCTAGTTAAATATTCACTTAAGAAGGATTACCTCTCAACTTTAAGATTTTGCCCATTTTAATTATTTAACCTACCACTACATTT
Organism: Thamnophis elegans; assembly: GCF_009769535.1. NCBI lineage: Eukaryota > Metazoa > Chordata > Lepidosauria > Squamata > Natricidae > Thamnophis > Thamnophis elegans. The sequence continues at coordinate 41,394,477 of NC_045547.1, read as the reverse complement.
ACTATTTTTGAGACATGTTCTTTTTATTTTAATACGGTTTTTGTAATTAAAGGCTTAAAGATAACAGTAAATAGAAAATTGAATAATTTGTGTATATATGTAGATATAAGCAGATATATGCATACATAGATATTTGTTTATTTATATGTATGTTTTTACATTAGAAAGGATGGAAGAAGTGTATGATGATGTAGGAATTGAAGAAGAAATAGAACTTGAGTTGGGGAAAACTAACTATTCATCGGAAGCAGATGATTGTGATACTGATTTATCAGCAGAAAGTTCAAGTGATAGTGAAACAGTAAGTATTCCAGAATAATAGGAGCAATAAAAGATTTTACTATGTTAATATTATAAAATAATATGTCATGTTCTATATGTGAATATCATTCCCAGATTGACTGATAAAATAAAGTTTGCAGAGCATTTTGTGTCTGTGTATTGAAACATGTACAACAAACTATAATGACACTTAAATGGTGATACACATTCATAATGCAAATGCATCTATTACATATTTGTGTCAGACATGTTGCAGCATTCTATAATAATGTCATACATGTTTTATCATTTAGCCCCCTTGAATATATAGTCTTTTTGCATAGAATGCTTTTTGTTTTCAAATTTGGTTTCCCTTTTATTTTTTTTTTCTAACTCCAATCTAGGAATTAGATCCTTGTCCCTCCTGGCTGGTACAAACCTCCAGGACAGTGACCAACAGTGGGTGGGTTCATACAGTGGTAAATTCCTCACTGCAAAATGAGGTATTCCCAGGACCTTTTAAGGGGGCCCTGGTTATCCTCTTCTTTAAAAACTGTCAGCTTCACCTGCCTCAACAACTTTAATCCAATTTCCCATCTTTTTTATGGAAGATGATTGAAAAGGCTGTTGCTTAGCACCTTTAGGGGGTCCTGGATGAAATGGATTTTCTGAACCCCTTTCTGTCAGGATTAAGACAGAGCTATGGGACAGAGACAGTTTTGGTCACACTTATGGATGATCTCTGGCAAGAGCAAAATGGGGACAATACAACCCATTTCGCTCTGTTTGACCTTTCAGCGGCCTTCAATATCATCAACCATGGTATCCTTTTGAGCTAGCTACTGTTGCTGGAGTTGAGAGGTACAGTTTTGTGCTAGTTCGGTTGCTTTCTCCAGGGCCGGTCTCAAACAGTGTTGATGGATCCTCTCCCTGACTGCTCACTTGCAACATTCCTCAGGACTCAGTACTTTCTCTTCTCCTATTTAACATCTATATGAAGCAGCTGAGGGAGATCATCTGGCACCAGGTGATGGTCCCTGGAGCTGTAGGGACCTGAATGGGAGACAACAGGCTTCATCTGAATCCTAGCAAGTCCAACTGGCTTTGGGTGCATGGAGCCTCAAAATCTGAGTTCTATCATCCTTAGTTCTGGACAGATTGCACTACCTCATTCAGATCCAGTTCTCCTAGATTCACGATTTCTGTTCAAAGAACAGGTGGTAGACATGGCTAGGAGAGCCTTTCCCACCAACTGTGACCCTACCTGGAACTTGACTCCCTGCACTCAGTGACTGAAGCTCAAGTAATCTCTCATGTGGATTACTGAATTCACTGTACATGGGGCTACCCCTGAAATCCATTTAGAAGCTTCAGCTAATTTGAAGTGCAGTAGCAAGAGAAGGCTTTGAGGGTCCTAGAATGACCCATATTACACCACTGCTTCACAAACTGCACATCTACAAGTCTGCTTCCAGGTATGGTTCAAAGCTCTTAATGGAATAGATCCAGGATACTTGTTAAATTGACTTGTCCCTCTAGGACAAGCCTATTGCATTCATGCTGGCAGAGGGCCTACTTTAGATCCCATTGGTCAAAGAACTCTGACTATTCGGATCCAGAAGAATAGCCTTCTCTGCCACAGCACCTACCCTTTGGAACATCCTACTCTCCAACTAAGATCTGCCTCCAACCTCCTAGCCTTCAGTAAGAGCCTGAATACCTGGCTCTGCCAGTTGGCCTGGAGACTCAAAGGGGGAGTACCAGACTAGAGGTGGCTACTGGATTGATATCAACCCTTGCTTCCTACTTCCCTACCTATCCATCTTTTATTTTCATATCACTATCGTTATTTTCTTTTTCATTATTTATTCTATTGTTCCATTAATTTACTATTGTTATACTTACACTTCTTTTAATTTGGTAAGCCACCTAGAGTAGCCCCATAGCAAGAAGGTGGCAAATAAATTTAATAAATAAATGCATTTATGCTTATTGTTTGTTTCCCTCTGGAAGCGGAGAATATCCTTGTGGGTTTTTTTAAACTCAGAGTAGATAATCTTTTTAAAATAGAGAGAATCTCAGTGATGTCTGGGGAGCTATTTAGAATTTACAGCAATTTGGGGGGGGGCAGGGTATGTGAGAATGTTCTCATACTTCTTCCCTGTCTCATTTTCTTTCCCAGAAGAATCTAATACTGCTTTCAGAAATATGATTGGTATTCTACATACAGAGATGACTAATAGACTTGCATTCCATCAGTCACCAAAGAGGTGAAGGGTAGAGCTGGGGAATATAAATTGATAGGAAAGGCTGGGGCATCATGGTGGGCTGTTCAGAGGCCTTCCGTGTGCTTGGGCTATCTATATATGAATTAAAGACAGAATTCTGAGTCAATATACATAGATCACATATTTGGGACTTCGTAGATGAAATGGTTGACTTTGCCTAAAATGCACTATTAAAAAGTTGAGTTGTACTCCCTTTAGAAATTTATTTTATCTTAAAAAGAGAGTGTCAAACTTTTCTTTGAACGATCAGAATAGATTGGGCTAATTAAACTTTTCTCCTTCCTCTTTCTAAAATTACTGTTCTATCTAACAGAGCTACTAAATGTTGGTTGTAAAAGTTCTAGTTCTATCTTGCACATGTAGGGACAGGTTGAAGACAAATCTAACTTAAGCATAATTAATAGTAGTAACTGTCAATTTTAAATAATGTAAAATCTACATCTAGATTCCAGAAGAATTACCAGAATCTGTTCTCCAGTATTTAGATTTTGTGAGAAGCAGAAGTCAAAATGCAGAAAAGCTTCTATTGCAAGATTTGGAAAATGATGAATTCTCAAGTAAGTAGTGATTTAGCAAACTATTTTTTCATATGCATATGGCATTTATTCTGTAAAAGTTCTTCAAGTAATACTACTTTCTATCTACATTCAACTATTGTATATATTTCTACAAATAATAGACCACTATTTTTATTCTGAAGCAGAATATTATGGGACAAAATAATATATTACTACATAATTTCTGCTGAACTGTCTAGTGATAGGGCAGACCTATTTTCTCAATAACTGGGTTCCAAGGAGAAAACTGCTGGTGAGTGTTTGAGGACGGTGAGGAAGAATAATATTTAACCAATTTGTCCTATTAAGGGAGAATAATATCCAGTCTGTTTTAGTGGTTAAGGCACCAGGCTAAAAACCAGCTATCTTTGAGTTTTAGTCTCACCTTAGGCATGAAAGCACACTGGATAACTTTCGGCTAGTTCACATCAGGCTTGGATAACAAGTCAGTCAGTCAATTTCTTTCACAACCAATGGATCAAAACTCAGTTTATTAGAGACAGAAAAGCAAATCATGTACTTGCACAAAAACGCTAGAGGAAAAAAATTGAAGGAGAACACTGAAAATATCTTAGTGCTTCTGATTTTGTAAATTGAAATTGACTGTAAATTTTCTACTTCTTAGTATCTCTGTCTGCAGTATTTGTATTATTTTTAAATGTGTTTTAAAGAAGAGAAACTGATTTGGTATGAGATATTTATAATCTTTGACTTGATGGGGTAGAAAAATGAATAATAATTTCAGATAGACTGACTATTACAGCAAAATAGGGAGAATAGGGTTGTATTCTCTCATTTTGTTGTTTGTTAGACAATGAAAGTCCTGGAAGATTTTTGGCAATCCTTCAGTTTGAAGTGATGCTTTTGATTGTCTGTCTTTTGGTAAGTTCATGATTAATCAAGTGATATAAAATTAGAAATGTAGTTATTTCAAGATTACACTTCTAATTTTACCAACACCTTAATAGTAAGCATGTCTACTTGGAAGAAAGTGCTAAGTAGATTGCCTGAAACTATCTGAAGGATTTCATTTTTGTTTAATTTTGTTATCGTTGAGATATATAATTATGTTACTCAGAATTTCAACTAACTTGCAAGAAATGTTTCATCTGAATATTCAGGAATTAAAATGAGTGTACTCAAAGTATGAGTAACAGTTTCTTCATTTGCAGGTGATGTCTATTATATTGTTCCTAACAACGGTTCGGAATATTTAGCTGAATTAGCTTCTCAATATAATGAAGATCCAGAAGAACTGAAAAAAAGGGTATTGTATACACACAAACACACACAGCCCCCTACTTGATTGCACCATTTTATCCCACTGCCCCATTTTATAGCACTTTAATATTTTCTACTGTGTGAAATTGCGATAAATTCAGCAAGACCAATTTTTGCTATCCTGTAATCAAATTATGTTGGTGAAAAGGAATCATTCAGCTAAATCTGAACAAGCAAACTCTTATTGCTTGAAACAGTGCATGAAACTTGAATCTGATGCTTTTGAGTATTGAACAGATGTTATAAGGGCTAATAATCTCTGCACAGTACATCTTCAGATGTTTTTTGTTTTTACTTAAAATTAATATCTATCAATAAATATCTGGTTTCTCTTTGTTTGCTAAAAAGAGCCTAACTTAGTTCAGTGGGAATTAACTACCAGATAAGCTTCTTTAATCTTTTGTTTTTTAAACATTTGGGGCTAGATCATCTAAAGGACACTTCATTCTTCAGAAGAAATGTTTTATTCAGACAATCAAAAACATGATTTTAATTAGGAATTGAGTATAGAATAGATAATTGTCTCCTTTTCTTGTGGTCTTCAATTTTATTCATCAACCGGAATGACCATTAGCAAGAATTCTGGGAGTTCAGGTGCACATATTTGAGAGCATTTAAGATGGAAAAGACTGCTATATCCATGAGATTCTTTCTCCACATAATGATCCATTGGGTGATCATGATTGCAGTGATATTTAATTTTAGGGAGAGATGGGAACAATTGAATCACAGATTTGGATTTTCTAGATTCTGAGTATATAGTCAGCCATTAAGTTATTATCTGTACCCAAAATAGAATTGTATAAATTAGTTTTTTCTTCACACAATTAAGTGAAATTATTTGAACTGACAAGTATCAGTCTAAGATCATTGAATAAAATGTGTAAGTAATAAGATTTATATCTTAAATTATTTTTTATTTAAATAGTGTATACTATAATAATTTTTAGTTGGAAATTAGGGTGCAGATGTAGGAAAAAAATCAAAATGTAAAATGTATTCCAATTATTAAAGGTTGTATAGATTTTTTTAAAACTTCTACATATTTTTTTTACTTTAAATATTCCCACTTTTTATCACTGTATGACTTTCTCATAACACTGCCAGACTTTGGTAATCTGTGACCTCTGTGTCCTTTTTAGTAGTCCCTAAAACCTCTTTGTTCATGGCTGCTGAAAGTTATAATTTCCTGTCATTTTTAGTATGAAATGCAGGAGAAAATAATTTTACAAGGGGTAAAATACATGTAAAAGAGTTAAAAAGCTAATGATGCCCTAACACTCCAATCTAAAACCCAATCCTACCAACATGTTTCATAGATGCTTCAGCCTCTCCCAAAATTCTGATGTGACACTTAGCAACCAAATGTCTACCAACCACCAACAAGCCCTGTTGTGATTTTTTTAGCCTGGATTAGCTACATGTTTAATGTGGCTTACTTCCGAATCAGATGTATAGGATTCCACATTCATTTATATTTTTTTTCTGTGAGAGAAAATATGTATACATTTACATAAGCGCCTTATAATTATTTTGTTTCAGCAATATTTATTTTAAAAAATGTAATTGCATTACTTTTGGTTAATAAACATGACAGATTATATTTTTCTATTCAGAAAAAAGAAAGAGAAAAGATAAATTTTGGCAGTATAATGTATCGTGTCAGACCATAAATGTTTTGGTGGCATTTTTACATTTATATGTTTGAATAAATCTTCATTAATCAGATGACACTAACTGACTAAAAAGTCTTAAATGCAAACCTATGCCTCACTGCCTATGCAGATCCAGCTGTTGAGGTTGCACACAAAAGTCCCTGTGAGAAAATTAATGGTATCTCTGGCCAGCAATTCACAAAAAAGAATAAGGAAGCTGAATCCTGCTGTTCTTTCTACCAGAGAACTTTTCTAACAGCTCTTTGTACAAACATATTTGGATTGTGGTTGATACAAATGCTATAGAAGTTTTCTTTCATAATAAAAAAATGCCCCGGTTTTTTATTTTCTAAACAATAAAAATCATTTTATGTAGTACTGAGGTTTCATAATTTTAAGGTTCAAAATATTTGCTGGTTTTTAGGTATTGTCTGAAATAGAAGATGAGGAGCAGATGAGTGAGTTATCAGAAAGTACTATTGAGTTAAAAACTGATCAGGATATTTCTTCTAAAAATATAGCTGATGGCTATTCTTTAACAGGTAACCAAACATGCAATCAAGTTTTAATTGCATTAAATTTGTCTTAAATCAGAATTAAGGAACTCCTTCCTTTCTTCCTTTCCTCCTTTGTTCCTTCCTTTCTTTCTTTCTTTCTTTCTTTCTTTCTTTCAGGTCTCCAAAGGCTACTTTTACCCCCAAGCACTTTGATGAAATAGTGGACCCCAAGTTCACTATCCTAATTTATTTTTAAGTTTATTTCTTTATTAAATTTAAATCTATTTAGTATTGCAAATGATTATTATATTGTCAAATTTATTTGCCACTCATCTTGTGGTCTAAGGCAACTCTAATGTAGCCTTTAGGGGAGTATTAAAATGTATTAACACAGATAAAAATAAGTGTCTCTTTATTTTAATGCATGCAAATCCCTTAAAATCATCATGAATTAATGATATAATTTTACTGAAAATCATATATTTATGCATATATGTATTCTTTTAGATGCCAATGACATACCTATCAACTTTAGTTTCCAAGAAGTTGAAGAAAGGTGCAAGCAGGAGTATCAGTATTGGTTGGAAGAGCAAAAAGTACTATTGAAAGAAAAAATGAATCAGTTGAAAGCTAAGAAGGACATGGAAATCTCTCAAAATGAAGAAGAGAAGAAAAGACGACAACTACGTCAAGAAGAACTTGAAAATGAACGGCTGAACTTAGAAATGTTTAATGCGGTAATATATTTAGAATAAAGTAACAATACTTACAGGTCATATTATACAAACTACAGCAACTGGATTTTGCAATGAACTATTACCATGTGAAGTGCTCCTTTCAGAATATATCTCTTTTATTTCCTGTTACGTTATTGAACAGTCAGATTCTCTACCAACTGAGCATGTTCAGTCCTCTTTGGAATTTTGAAGATATTTATCCCTTTAGGTTTTTATTCTTGCAATTTTTTTTTATTTCTTGAGCCTGACAACAACTTGTTCCTGTATTGTCAGACCCAAGGAACCAAGAACAACACATACAGTTGCTTCAAAGTAGTTTCTTTATTGTTACTTGCCTGTAGACAGATATCTTGCAGACTAAAGCAGCTATCTGAATAACTACTAGATATACCCTGCGAACTGCTGAGGGGAATAGAACTTCTCTCTTTAGGCATATCAAAAATTCCAGGCCTGTTTGTCTCTTTGCTTGTGGGGGGAAGAGCCTCTCACTACTGGGACTCTGGCCCACATTCTACCACATATATGTAGATATAGGTAGTCCTTGACTTACGACCACAATTGAGTCCCAAATTTCCATTGCTAAGTAAGGCAGTTGTTAAGTGAGTTTTGCCTCAATTTACAACCTTTATTGCCACAGTGAATGACTGGAGTTGTTAAGTTAGTAACATTGTTTTTAAGTGAGTCCGGCTTCCCCATTGACTTACCCTGTCAGAAAGTCTGAAAAGGGGATCACATAGCAAAAGCATAGCACTTAGATATGTACCACTTCATAGTGCTTTTACAGCCCTCTCAAAGCGGTTTTTACAGAGTCAGCATATTGCCCCCAACAATCTGGGTCCTCATGACCCAGGACACATGACCAGGGACACTGCAACTATCATAAATACATGCCAATTGCAAAGCAGCTGAATTTTGATTACATCATTGTAGGGATGCTGCAACATTTGTAAGTGTGAAAAACAGTCATAAGTCTCTGTTTTCAGTGTCGTCGTAACTTTGAACAGTACTAAACAAATGGTTGTAAGTCAAGGACTATCTGTATTACCAATTTAGCTTCATAAGGATCAACACAATACATTGAGGATACTCTTAGTAGCAAGTCCTGCATGTAACATATGTGGGTTTTGATTCTTTCTAATGTGTTAATCACTGATTAAATATTATTTGTCAACATTAACTTTATTTATTTATTTTAATAATGAACTACCTTTTATAATACTGACCTCATAAATTCAAGATGTTGAGCTCCTCCTATTTTCCCCACAACTTTGGGTTGAGTGAAAATGACTGGCCCACAGTCACCCAATAAACTTCAGTGTCTGAGAGTGATATAAATCTTGGGTCTCCCTGCTCATAGTCCAATACTTAACCTATATAGTGCAGTTTTACTCTCAAGTAAAACTGATGAAAAATTTAAAATGATTTTTAAAAGCAACCACCTTTTTGATAAGTACAAAAAGAATCTTATTTATCTTTGGTAACTTCACCAATCAGAACATAGTTTTCAGAAATGTTACTTAAAATATTAACAGCCAGGAACTAGATTTATTTATTTGCCTATATCACAATAGTGACTTTGGATGGCATAAAAACATTTTCTGGAAGGATATTAGATTGTACAAACTTTATTTTCTGTCACTTTCGATTCTTTTCCATCTCATTTTGTATAATGGCATAAATATATTTGTAGAGATCTGATCTGATCGATGGGGTCACAAAGAGTTGGACATGACTTGGTGACTGAATAACAAAGAACTGATGGATATGCATTTAAATATTCTGGAAATTGCAGTTTATCCATTTGAAGCACCCATTTGCTATCTGTAAATGCCTTTGAACATAAATATGCTGGTCTTGTTGTATTCGGGTCTCTTCCCGTGTAAGATTGAGATTGTCTTGGCAACATTTCGGTGAGGTCTCACTCGCCATGTTGAGGCTGGTGTTTTGGGCTTGAAGTGTGATCGGAGCTGCCCCAAAACACCAGCCTGAAGATGGCAAGTGAGACCTCGCCAAAACGATGCCAAGACAATCTCAATCTTACACGGGAAAAGACCCAAATACAACAAGACTAGCATACCTACACCCATATATATGTTTTCTGAGGTTTTGCGGGTGTTTGCATGTAGGTCTTTGGTTATTTGGGTTTTCTCCCTCGTAAAATTGGAAGTGTCTTTGCGACGTTTCGACAAAGTCTCATTCGTCATCTTCAGGCTGGTTTACTCGGTATCGTGCTTCCAGGAGCAATGTGAGATTGTAGCTGTTTCTTCCTTTTAACTTCTAGTGGGGGTGTGAGCTGATTGGTTAGGAGCCTGGCTGTGTTCTGATCACTGTTCCCTCTAAGGTGCGCGCCTGCGCGGCCGCGCACGTGGCTAGAAACCCCCGCGCAGAGATTTCTAACTGCCACGCAGAGCTTTCTACCAAAGCAAACGTGGGGAAGTCCTTTGCAGGCGGCTAGAACTGGCCGCCTGCAAAGGACCGCCCCAGACTTGTTTTGATGAGCCGCCCGTGGCAGTGGTGCCTCTCTCTCCACGCGGAGCACCTGAGCTGGCCCCCGCGTTATCCCTCCCCCTTCCTCCTCTGCCGTGCTTTTGAGGCCGCGGAACCTAGTAGGAAAGTGGCGGAGGTGGAGGCGATGGCAGGGATAACCCAGAGCCCAGCTGAGGTGCTCCAAGCGGAGGGGGAGGCACCACCGCCGCTGCTTTGCCGGTGAAGGAGAAGGAGCAAGAGGACTGGCGGCTTTGAAATGGTCCCGCCGGCTGCAGATTTGATTCGGCGTAAGCAGGGGCCGAACACATGCTGAGCCGACTTTGCGCAGTGAGGCGGAGTAATTCAACCCCCCCCAAAGAACACGTGTGTGTGTGTGTGTGTGTGTGTGTGTGAGAGAGAGAGAGAGAGAGAGAGAATTGGATCAAAATTGGTGGCCAAAGGAGTGGAAGGAAGGAAGGAAGCCCTGCCCCCTGTGAAAAAAACTGAAGATGGAGCAGTGAATGAATAAGCCATAAAAGCAACAAACAGTTAATGCGTAAGTAAGCTGAGAGGAAGTTCTCAACTAAGGAAGCAATATTAGAAAGAAATATAAAAAGCTCAATATGCCAAAACACTTATTTTAGTCTTCATTTAATTACTTGTATTGTAGTCTGATGTAACATGTTTTAAAGTTAACGTTAGTTAGAAAAGATAGGGTACAAAACTTAAATAATAAAAAAAATTCTACATTCATTTTGAAAAATAAATGCAATACTTGATTAATTTCATATCTTTATTTAAAATAGTTTTGGCATGGCATATCATTTTATTGACTCAGTTGGAAATGATGTGGATGTTGTATCTGATTCTGAGGCATATATATTCTTAAGTACATAACATATAGCATATTGTCCAAACTTGCTAGACTATTTAATTGATCTTATTACTTAAAGGGGGAGAGTTTCATGATAAATTATTTTATTACATTTATGTTGCATTTATATATTATATTTATTACATTTATATTCCACATTATATATTTGTATTGTTATTTTAGTGTTTATTGTCAATTTTGATAGATATATTGATATATCAATACTGATTTTAATCATACTAAATAACAATTACTGCTATTATTTATCAGCATTAATATTTACATTTTTAATATCGAGTTAGTCATATTTTAGAATAATAGGATTATCTTTTAATAGGATAATTGGCAAATCTAATTCAATGTGATGGGTTGCATTCCAAGGAATGTGAGAGGACAGGTTGCCTGCAAAATGCCAGGACCCAGGACCCTGTTGGTGCCATGTCTCTCTCTAGCCAGTCTAATGATCTAAAAGCTGAGCAGAAGTCTTTTTTTTTTCAGGGTGAGCGGAAAAGTATAGTGTTTGAGTAGCACATTTTCATGCCTGGCATTCATCAGGCTGAAACCTCGCTCACAATTAGTGCTTGGCGCTTGGAATGTTGCGCAAATGTCCAGCAGACGAGACAGAAGTTCAAACTGTTGCTCTCTTAGGTGCTCAGGCATGAAACTGTGCAGCTCACACACTATACTTTTCCGCTCACCCTGAAAAAAAATTAGAGGGAACATTGGTTCTGATTGGGTGGGGGTTTTATGTTCAGCTTAGTCTGAGTTGCCAGGGGACTTGAGCTGGTGAGCTGCGTTGCTGTGGTTTGGCTTTGTGTTTGTGGTCGTGGCAGGTCTTCATGGGTGGTGTCAGTCTGCTTCATGTGCTTCCTGGAAGCACGATACCGAGTAAACCAGCCTGAAGATGACGAATAAGACTTCATTGAAACGTCGCAAAGACACTTCCAATTTAATGCGGAAGGAAACCCGAATAACCAAGAGACCGACCTAATATATATATACATACATACATACATACATACATACATACATACATACATACATACATACACTAAATATAATTCTGATATTTCAATATGATTTGGTATGGAAAAGAGGTGAAATGTTATTTTTCTTCTCTGAAAATCAATGGAAATAAAATATTCCACTGTAGTGGGACCGCATAATGTATTGATTCCAAGAATAATTAAATCCAATATTAATTTAAATAATGACAACAAAAAGTCTATACTCTGTACAGAAACAACAGACTGTGATGGAAGAGGAAGTGCTGAAGGAAGAGCAGACTTGGAAAGAACAACTGAAAGAACATGAGGTAATGTAGATTCAGGAATGTTCCCAACTACTTATATGGACATGCATCCCTACAATCTTTATGGTTAGCTTATAGGTTGTGCTAAAATCAAACTTTGAATGATTTGGTAAATTAAATCATATAATGAACGTATAGACTCCCTTCCTTGCACACTTCCTTTCTTTGCTATTTGTATGATTCTCAGCAAATTGTCGTTTACTATTATAAATATAGTAAACTGGTTTTCTGCAAATCATAGGGTAAATGGCAATAGAGAATTTCAAATTCAATGTAGAATCTGATTGTAGGTATGATGGTTGATGATGAACTGAAAATTCAAGGGTATGAATCAGAACATATTAGAAAAAGAGTGTCCACATCAGTATCCTTTTCTCCAAATCTTTTTGGTTATAATGTGAAAGCCTAAAATATTTAAATAATATTTCAGTATTTGAAAAAAGATGTGCCATTTTCACTTTTATAAAAATATGGAGCTGCTTCTTTTTCACCTGAAAATAAACCTCTATACCATACCAATTATTCTTAATGTTACAATTTTATGCATTTTCAACATGTGGCATGATAGTCTTGGAGAAGCTGTATCAGTGACTGTTTGGTTAGTCTGAATGTAATTTTTTAAAAAAATCATGCTGCTACTCTCCCCTTCTCCATGAAAAATTTGGCTGAATTTAAAAAAGGTAAGGTCAAGGCTAAATAGAATTTATTTTAGTAATTCCATTAAATCAAAAACCAGAGAAGAGTTCAAATCCAATAATCAGTACAGAATAGGGAAGAGGCAAGAACATAAAGTTAAAATAAATGCTGATCATTTGCCACAGTTTCCTTTATACCATAAAATAACTAAGAAGCTGATAAAGTCCACCTAATATCAAGAATGATTTGTTTTTTTAGAAATAGTATTGGCCCAGTTATACATTTTGACTATTTTTTATCATTAATTAAGTTTATATGCTGCCCAACTCCTATTGACTCTAGGTGGTTTACAAATCTCATCATGAAAATTACAAGAAACCAAAGGTGGGAGAGAAATAGCAGAATAACAAACTGGGTAGAAATGAGAAAACAACCCAAGTTAAAAGTAGGCTTCAGTCACCAATGGCTTGGGTAAGGAGCCAGGACTTCAGGCCTCTTTGAAACACCACCAAGTTGGGGGGCTGTTTGATCTTGGGAGGAGCACCATTCCAGAGGCATGTTGAGTGAAAAGTCAAGAATGCAATATAATATTAGAATATAAATGGCAAACTTGGAATATAAACAGAAAGTAATGTGTCCATATGAAATACATAGAAAACTCTAAATTTTTTAATCTTCAAGAATCTAATGAGATTTGCAGATATGTAAATTCATCATAGAAATAGTGTTGATGTGTAGAAATCCAGTTTATAGCTGTGATATTTCTTATAAAAGCATCTTGTCTTGTTGGAATACAGGAATTCATTATGAAATTGCACACACAAATAGAAGAAGAAAAAAAAGCCTTTGAAGAACAGAAAGCAAAAGAAAGACAACAATTGGTGGAACAGCAGAATAATGCAGCTATAAAAATTCAGACAACATTTAGAGCTTTCGTGGTGAACAAAAGATTTGGTCCTGTCTTGAAAAAAAAGAGAGAAGAACGAGAAAAGAAAAGAGAAATGAAAGAAATAATGGAAAAGGAAATGAAAGAAAAGGAGGAAAGATGGAAAAGGAGGGCTTTAGAAAAAATGAAAGAAAAGAAGGAAGAAAAAAAGAGGAGAGAGGAGAAAGAGAAGAAAGAAAATGAGGAGAAGATGAGAAGACATGAAGAATAATGAAAAAAGAAAGAAATTGTGCGACTTCAGCGAGATTTAATTATTGGAGAACTGAAAAATGAAGAAAAAAACAAAGTAGAATTTATGACAACAAAGAATACTGAATCTCTAGATATAACTGAAGATACAGAAAAAACAACTAAGAAAGAGCAAGAAATAGAAAAGGAAGTCGAGAACACAAGTGAAAGAATCCAGAAAGGAGATGAACTTGAAAATGCAGCTAACAAAATAGAACCAGAAGAGGAAAGTAAAACTTTTGAAAATGTAAATGTCAAAAAGGAAAGGAGAGCTGCAATAATACTAGAACCCTCAAGTATAAATAAAGCTTTAGACATAACAAATAAAGAAAAAGAAACTAAAAAGTTAAAAGAACAAGAAGATAATAGTGACCCAAAAATTCTAATTATGGAAAAGAAATATTTAAAACAAACACCAGACCAAAACAAAGAACAAAATGAACAAGAAATGCATGAACTAAAGAATGATAAATTATGGAATGATATTGAGAGAAGTAAAGATGAAGAGTTAAAATCAGGAAGAGAAGAACATATTGAGATGAATAATGAAGAATCACTGGAGAATAATGTAAAAAAATATTTAGAAACTGCAGAATGTCAGCAAGATAGCAATACAAATGTTCTTAGTTTTGAAACCAGTGCAATAGTTACCGGTAATCAAGAAAGTATCATTCCCTACCTTCATGTTCAGTTAGATTCTGGGGACACTGGAAAAATAGCCAGATCTTCTGCTTCGGAAAATAGTAAAATAGATTTTGCTCCAAAAGAAATTCATGAGGAGGTTAATAATCAGTGGGCCAAAGGTGATAACTCGAAGAATTTATTTGAACAACCACTTGTATCTGATTTTGTTGAAGCTAAAAGACTAGCTTGGATGAAAACATATAAATCTTGGTCCAGAGTTTATCAGGAACACCAGGCAAAGAAAATGGTTGAAAGAAGCAAACCACGGAAATGCTCATTTGACCAGATGCCTCCACTGAGTGCTACTATGATATTCAGGCAGGCCCTTGGAGTTCTCTACAACAGGTAAATCAATGCTAGAAATCTATCCAATGCCCTGTAAATACTGTTATTATTTATATATAGTGACTTTTAAAAGTTGTTCTAGTTGTTACCTGAAAGTTATGCACATTTTAATCTGCAGGAAGGCCCACAATCCCCCATTTAATGTCCAGGAGAAATTCTTGCACTCAGTAAAAAACAGTTTTCAGTAAGTGGGATCAGAATCCTATTTGATTGCTGAATAACCTAAGCTGGCAAGCAGCATGCTTTCATAGGAATATATCATTAACTGTGTAGAAATGAGTGCTTGAATTAGTGATTAAAGATAGATTTCACAACTCAGGAGTGGGTAATATTCAGTTAGGCAGGCAACTGGCTTGGTATAAATGTAATTTCATGTGTTTTGAATAGTATTGTCTGCTTGATCAAGGTTAGAAATAATTTTTTCCACAAGTACAGTTTTGAATTTTTCCTAGCTGTTTGTTAAAAAAATGTTCAGCTATGTAGAATTGCCATTTTTATTGCTGTCCAATTCAAATGTTATTAAAATGTATTTATTTCTTATTGGATACATATAGGTGACCACGGTTAACTTTCAAGATTTGCCTGGTTGCAGCCTGTCCACTTTATCACAATGTGCAAGGCTTCAGTTCTTGAGCCTTAAACGCTGTGGATTACTTGCCTTGGAAGGACTCAGCAACTGCAAGGATTTGAAATACATAGATGTAGAGGTACCGTGTATTTTACTGTATGTAGAAGTGAACTATTTTAAGTTGTAACCATCTCTTCCAACTATAGTGATTGAGAGGTAAATGTGATGTTTGCAGACTGTAACTGAATTAGAATTAATTTTTTATATTTTTGTTTCATTTTGATATATATTTAAAAGTGCGTCCAAGAAAAAGAAGAAAAATCAGAAAAGAAGAGCAAGAAAGGGGTGAAAAGAAATAAAAGAGTTTTATAAGCTGCATAAAGATGAATAATAATGTTCAAAGATTGTATCAATTTAGCAATTTAATACATTCCTCAGTATCAAATAAAAATTAGAAAAGGCAGCCATGAACAACTTTGGGGTACTTTAAATCCATGTAGAGAATTATCATCTCTAAATGGTTTCCGGGTAAAATGAAATTTGGTAGTATTTATGAATATAACTACTAATATTCCCAGCAATTACATTTTAAAGCATGCTTTCAAATATGCATAATTTGAGAAGCTGTAATGCTATCTAGTGTGCAGATCTCCCATTTTTCTCAATGTTTGAAAAGATTACAAGGCTCACTTTTCTATTAAACTTAGAAACCGAGAATTAGCTGTGACATCATGCTTTCTCTTCCTCTATCCAAATCATTTCCCCTGAACTGGAGAAAAATGTTCTATGTAATTTTGGGGATAAAAAATCAGAAATGTTCCCAAGCTTACTGTGAGAATCTTTATTTAAAACATTAATACTTCAGCCCAAAAGGGGGATTTATGTAAACATGACTTTACATCCTGCCTCCTATCATTAAATTATTCTTGTTGTCTGAACTGAAACAAATCAGTAATGTTTATTGCAACATGCCTTAAAATACTGGCTGCTGGGAACAAAAGTGGAATGTGACTATGATTTCTTCTACCAGTTTGAAGTTTTCAAATGCACTGGATGCTGAATTGAATCAGTCTATGGCTCTAGAGAATGCTGTCAGAGTGTCTAGTGAATTACATCTTGGATGAGGTTTCTTTTTCAGATGGAAAAAGAATGGATCAAATTGTAGGCAGCGGAGAAAGAAATAATCCAGATGATTCCTCTATTCCTTCATTCCTATGAAAAAAAACAATCGGACAGTGACTCAAAATGTAACAATTTCTGTGTCATGTCACTTCCTCCCAGTGACATGACATAGAGCAAAGATATTACGAAGAGGATAGAAAGAATGCTAAAAGCCATGCTCTATATGCTACTTTGATTTTATGTTTTATTACTTATTGTTTGAAAACTACAGATACATATTAAATGTTGGTGTAATGGAAATAGTGTAATTTTTATAGCTTAAAATGATCAGATGTGAGAAGAATTTTATGAAGCATTTAAAATGTAATCGTCCTATAATTCATAGCATTTTCCCCATAAATATTTGAGAAAGGACTCACAGTTGCACAATAAAACAATAGTACTTGTCCAGATATTTTGCTACATTAAAGCCTGCAGCAATCAATATTTGAATATATTTAAATACATTTGAAATGTGAACATTATGGCTGGAAACTTAGATAAGTTTGCATGAGTGTTCTAATTTGAGATGAATGTTTAACAAGAAGGTAATGCAGTTCTGAATGACATACTACTGTATCTAAATATTACTTTAAGACTATTACTATAATCAGCCTGATTTTAATGGCATTTCATTTTTTTCATTATAAATTAGAAACTCTCATCCTAATTCTAAATGTTATTCAAGTGGGAGTCAATTCCAACTATCAAACCAGCTGACAAAATATGATATGGAAATTAAGTATATATTTATAATATATAAATAAATTATACTTAATGAGATTTAATTCTGAGCATATGCACATGGGATTAAAACAGAATGCGTTTTTTTTATCTTGAAATTCAAAGGAAAAAATCAGTCTGTTTTTATGTCTTTGTTTTGCTTTGTTCCCCCCTCCCCCAATAGGAGAACAACATTCAGATGATTAATTGTGAGAATCTAGAAAATCTCTGCATTCTAATTCTGAACAAAAATAATATTTCATCACTTCATGGTTTATATGGCTGCAGTAATCTCTTGAATCTTGAACTTTCCTATAATAAAATAACTCGCATTGGTAAGATACTAATTATAAATAATACAGCTGCAACCTTTAGCATATTAATTCATGTAAATAATAAAATATTTTCTATTTTAGGAAAAATTAATTCCTACTATTTCCTGAAATCTGTATATTCTGTAGTATATCTTTTTTTAAAAGACATATACATTGAATAGGTAGGATTGATTTAATGATACTGAGTTCTCAAGCTTGGTCATGAATTTCTCCAAATTAATAATTTATTATGATGAAGGAAGAAAGGTTTGCATGTAATATTACAGGAAATCTAAGTAGTTTTGGTAGAGGATCTCTATTCTGCCACATAGATTTTGGATGTAGTCCATATGTTTGGTAGCTTAATAAACATACTAGATTTTGTTTATAAGATCTGTTAAAGGAAAACAGAATATGGAAATTAGTTTGTTCATAGCTACAGACTATTATTACTATTTAATATATTATCTAATATCTATTTAAACAAGGAGGGAAGCATCCTAGAACTAAGGAAAAATTTCCTGACAGTTAGAACAATTAATCAGAGGAAAAATTTCCTCCAGAAGTTATGGGTGCTCCAATATTGGAAGTTTTTAAGAAGACATTGGACAACCATTTGTCTAAGATGGTATAGGGTTTCCTGCCTGAGCAGGGAGTTGAACTAGAAGACCTCCAACCCTGTTATTCTGTTCTGTTCTGTTCTTTCTTTAGAGTATATACCTATGGACCAATTTAGATTTTAAATGGGACTGAATGTATTATCTACTGGGCATCTTATGATCCTTCAGATGGTAGAATTCTTCTTACAATATTCCCATCCAGCTTGACTAATGATCAGGAAATATACTAGCTGAAATCATCAGCATTTGAAGCCAAGCAGTTGCACACTTATGTTGCAATAAGTTTTTTTTAAAGAATTAACTAGCAAATATCTTCTTCAATTATTGTGTGCTATTCATCAATACAATATGGAAAAGATCCAGAGATGATATAGTTAAAGAAGCAATAGTTTTCAGTGTGGTCACATAACTCATGGGTGTCAAACTTGCCATGTCACATTGCCGTCACATGATGTATTGCGATGTTTTCCCCTTCACAGAGCTGGGGTGGGTTTGGCCTGTGTGTTAAACATCCAGCCCATGGGTCACCAGTTTGACACCCTTGACATAACTAGTCCAGTCACAGATTCACATCAACTG
Organism: Thamnophis elegans; assembly: GCF_009769535.1. Lineage (NCBI taxonomy): Eukaryota > Metazoa > Chordata > Lepidosauria > Squamata > Natricidae > Thamnophis > Thamnophis elegans. The sequence continues at coordinate 41,375,745 of NC_045547.1, read as the reverse complement.
TCTTAAATATTCAAGGAGAAGGAGGAAGTGGTGGTGGTGGTGGTGGTGGTGGTGGTGGAGGAGGAGGAGGAGGAGGAGGAGGAGGAGGAGGAGGAGGAGGAGGAAGAGGAGGAGGAAGAGGAGGAGGAAGAGAAAGAGGAGGAAGAAGGAATTACTTTATTATTATGGTTGATTGCATAGGTATCCAGATATGTAGACTGGATTTGGCATTTTTATTTATCTACTGAGTCCTCCCCGAAGCCTCTGATAGATAAATATTATTATTTAAACTTATATCCTGCCTGACCCCTAATGACTGTGGCATTGACTGAAAGTAATTCCTGTCCTACCCATTCTTGTCTTTCTGTAATGTTTTTGTTCCCTACCACTAGGTAATGTAGGGTCTCATACAATCTGCATGTTTGGGACTTTAATGACAACTATTGAAAATATCTGATTCCAGCTTTGAGTCCTTTTTGATCATATAGAATACTAAATCTAAAAAGTCCTTGGCTTATGACCACAATGGAGCCCAAAATTTCCATTGCTAAACAAGAGAGTTGTTAAGTGAATTGTCCCCCATTTTGCGATCATTTTGCCATAGTTGTTAAGCAAATCATTGCAATCATTAAATAAATCGTCAGGCTTCCTCCCCCCCCCCCCCCGCTTGACTTTGCTTGATGGAAGGTTGCAAATTGTGATCACATGACCCTGGGACAGTGGAACTGTTGTAAATATATGCCAATTGTAAACTGCCCAAATTTTGAACATGTGACCATGGGGATTCTGCAGTATGTTAGTCTGAAAACCGTTCACAAGTCGCTTTTTCAGCACCATTGTAACTTTGCATGATCACTAAGTGAATGGTTGTAAATCGACAACAACCTCTATATCTGAATTGTTAGTATAAATCTGTCAATGTAGATACTGTATAATCAGTCACAATTGGGATACTATCTGTATCATCCCACAAAAATAAAATAAAAACTCCACAGATAAATTGAACAGATATGCAACAGATATAAAATTCAGGAAAAGCATTCACATCTCATGTCAAACACCAAATAGAACAAACCTAACATGCATAAGTGTAACATTTTTTCTTGATGCGTGCCATCTTATTTTGGTTTAATCTTTTGAGATACTTAGCTATGTTTCAAAATGGACATTATGCCCCAGTGTCTATCTTTTATTTTAAAGTATGATTTTGTGTCTCAAACAATCAACAAACAAGTTTTTGTTTTGCTTTATACATGCTAATCTTTGCATTAATCTTTAATTGCACTATTTTTAAGTTAAATTCAACTCGAACAACAATAATAAAGGGTGTGATGTCTCATAAGCAGTAAAGGAACTTTTTACCTTGCACAGGAATGCTCACACAATTCAGGTTGAAAATTTATAACAATGTGTTTAATTATTTATTTAAATTATTTATATGGCCACCCACCTCATAGCTATAACTCTGATTTCCCAACATTATACAACCATAAAAATATTTAACACAAATACATTCTGATTATAAAGAATACAAGCAATAAGCTAGACAAATATGAGATCTGAATGTATCTCTAAAAAAACCTTTTTATATGAGAAAATTTTTTGTAGTATATGAAAGACTATAGAGTTCAATGGTTATTAAAAAATCTAGACTTTAGTGAGTATATTAATCTTGACAGATGCTTTACATTCAAAAATTTTAAACGGTCAATTCATGTTAAAATGGCATCATTTTAGTAGCCACAAGTTTCTAATGAATGTTGGTGTTCATTAAATGTCAAAAATCAGAAATCCAAAGTAAATGAACAACATGGACCAAGAGAAATGATGGAATCTACATTCAATCTGTCTTCAGTGCCAGTTCTGCTCTAAGGGATTTCTTGTTTTGGATAGGTTTCCTTAGGTAGAGTATCTGAAAGGTTAATACAAAAATGGCATAATACAAATTAATGTGTCTTGGCTATGAAGCCTGCACAGCCAACAGTGTAAAAGCCTCTTGTCCTGTCTGTATATATAATGAAAACACTATGCTTATACATGAGAAGAGTCTGACTAAGAAAGTAGATTTTGAAGAAAACCAATTTGTTTCTGCTTTTCTGCCTTCATCAGCTGCTTTGAAGAGGTCTGATTGGTAGGCTGTGTGACTTACATTTCATGTTACACATAAATATATTGATTATTTTGAAAACATGGAATCACATCCACTTCTTTCATGTCTAAATCCAATAGAATTTCCCAAAGTTATACAGTACTGGAAATTCTGAATGCTTAATAATATCTTATTCCCTAACTAATTTTAGTGTTTCTTTTATTTCTAAATCCTGTGAAACTAATGAGAGGACATTAGAAAAGTGATAAAAATGTGTTTGTTAAGAAAACCTATTTGTTCTGAAAGATTTCTAAAGAAATGTGATGAATCTATCAACTGCACTTCAAATGAATTATTTTTAAAAAATACCATAGATGTGAGAGTACTGAATATCTTCAAAATAACATTTTATCAGCTGATTTTCATCAGTACCAAAGATGATCAAGATTTTCCTTCTGAAGATCCACCCAAAAGGCTCCCTGTGCTGTTTGTTACAGAAAACAAATGTAACATAGCAGAATAGCCCCGTTTAATGATTTTGAAAGGCAAATTTATTTTGTGTCAGGGGAAAATGAAAAGTTTGTTTCCCATGTCTTTTATTAATTATTTGCAATAATGTATAATAGTTTGATCTTCATAATGAGTATTTTGAGGAGTATCTATTTTGTGTAGAAATCCAAACCAATATGTTAGAATAGAAAGAAGGTATTTGTTGTGATATCATCTCAGGAAGTGTGTGTATGTGCATTTGTATTTCCATTTTTGTTTCAAACTGGAAGTTCAGATGAAATCATTAAACCGAATCTAAATGATTATTTTTGTTTTATTGTTGTATTTTATGAATCCACTAGGTGGTGTTGGTTAGCTTCTGAAGCTATTTTCATTTCAGACAATTCAACAAGATAAGTGCAATTTTGGGGGATAAAATCAGAAGCACATCTAAAATTATTTCCTCATAAGTAAAGTGGTCAAGATTAAAATATATGAAAGTTAATATTTTAGTTTTTAGCTTAAATATTTTCCTCTATTAAGAAAAGTCCTTGTAATTTTTACAGCACATGCTTAGATAATAATACATATTAACTATTATTGTATTAACATTTAACGTTTTTTCTTCTTTCTTTGTTCAGCATTCAGCATCCATTATAAAATGCCTTTTGTTCTATAAATTATATTGTTTTGTGATATAATGACTGTGTGGTAGATTTCTTCCCATGTAGTCAGGCTCAGTCATCAAGTCTAATGTGATTAGGATGTACCTGTCTGGAGGGTTTATGCAGACAAAGTACAGATAACAAAAATCAAACTGATATTCTTTACTGTTGTCAGTTTGGGTAAGTTTTAATCATGAAATGTGGAATAAGAATTCGTTGAGCGACAAAACATAAATTCTAAAGAAATGCATTTGTTTTTCATGAATAATATAATGGTACATAATTTCAAAAATAGAAAATGAAATATATTGTGTGCAGGTACTAAGCTAATATTTCTGGTTTCAAGACAATCTGAATAATAATCATAGTATGAAAGACAGTATTTTATTTTATAAGCATATTTTATAAAAAATATTAAAACCAAATAGTATACCATTATGAATAAATTAATCAAATACAATTAATTTCCATATGTTATACAATATGGTTTTTTGTTTTTAGGAGGCTTGGAGACATTGAAAAAACTCCAGCGACTGGCTGTGGATCACAATCAATTGATCAGTACAAAAGGGCTCTCTGCTACTCCAACTCTACTATACCTAGACTGCTCCTTTAATCATCTCACTCATATTGAAGGCATTGAAAACTGTGGTCTTCTCCAGATTCTGAAGTTACAAGGAAATAATCTCAATGAGGTAAACACTTGATGTTATACGGTAAAACTAAATAATTAAAGAAATGGATATAGGAGTAAATCCAATAATACCCTGTCAAAAAGCACTCTTCCTTTATTTTTGGATAATAAATTTCATTTTAGATAAACCCCTTGTTCAGAAAAGAGGACACATTTTTTTAAAAAATTTGAGGGTATTTTATTGTCTGGGAAAGGATTTGTACAATTTCATTTTTCAAGTAACATTTCATATTTTACTTCAAAAGGAATCTATAGTTTAGAATTCCATTTTATCTTGTGATTTATATTACAGCAGCACTGTTAAAAAGTATGAGTGAATATCTGTATTTGTTGATGTAATGATGTAAGCAGACATGTGAGTAAAACGAATTGAGGACAGATATATATTACAGATAAAGTGACATAAATCTATAAAGAGAAACACAAATAGGTGCACAGTATGTGAATTATCCTTTCACTAGCTACTGTTGCCAGAAGTACTTACTGACTTTTTTAAATACATGTTTTGAGTATGTCATGAATTTCACAGCAAGCAAAAAGAAGCCTAAATAACAAATTGCCAATATGATAGTGTTCTTACATGCTCTTCAGTATAATTAAAATACAATTTCTGTTTTCGATTAAGTGTCAAAAGCATATCAGATAACTGAAAAAGTTATGAACGTGGCAAATATTTGAAGATAAGGAATATTCTCCTATGTGTAGTAGCTGGAAATTTGTATCTTGGAGAGAAGGAATTTCAGCTTTTGTATAGAAGTGATTCAGTAAATTTAGTTCTTGCATCATGCTTAAACTTTAAAATGTCTCTAAACTATGCTTCTGATTATCAACGTAACTGTTCTCTGGAATTTGATGTAAGTAGTACAATGGTATTATAATGGAATACATTCCCATTTCCTCACATCGTTATATTAGAGACTTAATCAAAATTATGAATTTGATAGCTTTTTGCTGTAATAGTATTTAGGATTACTGCCCTAGTAACTATTAGTACATAAAGATTATTTATGGAGGAAAAATATTCAGCTACTCTTGCATTGTTTTATTAATTACTAATTTATATTTAGTTCCCCAAGTTGGAAAATCATGTTTTGCTAAGAGAATTATACTTGGAAGACAATAACATATCCAGATTGGGAAAACTTACTGACTACTGGCTGCCTTTGCTACAGATACTTTTCATCTCACAAAACAGGTAAAATTAATTTTTTGGCAGAAAGCAGTTACCAAAAAAGAGTCTGGTACCCTACATTTTTCCGCTAACTGCCAGCATGGGAATGCAAATTATTGACATCTTAGCAGCCTACTTTGAATGAAGTTATAAGCTTTCACTGGATTTCAATTATTAGTATATAAGGCACAAAAATACAACTTATTGTAGGCTGAAGATCATGCTTAGCTTTGAATTATTTTTGGAGCTTTGTGTACTGTAACTCTGATATATCAGATTTTGATATAAACCAAAAGGATCTGAGTAGTCTGCTTTTTCATTTGTATAGAATTATTTTTTTGCTAATGGCAACTGGATAAGTTAAATGTAAAGCTGTTTAACCAAGATATTAAACTATCATAAAAGCTAATTGAGTAGTAAGAAATGTGGTAAAGGAACTAATCTACAGTAAAGCAATGTGGTATATCCATTACTAAGTGATTTCTTTAATCCACATCTGAGCTGCCACTATATAATTGCCTGTTATAAAATGAAATAAATTGCAAAATTGGATTTTTATTAACTAGATATTGTTGATAAAAATAGAAATATGAAGTTGGTCCTGGTTTCATTGGAAATATAACTTAGCTACAATACATTTTAGCACTTGAATTTTTATTTGAAAAAATAAAAATTCTATTCTGTTTTGATTAAATAGGGAGTCCTATAGAAATTAAATCTTTATTATGGTAAATAAATCATGTTTCATGTTACTTTTTCATTTATTTACATCTTTATCACTGTAACAGGTTTCCATAATTTAAATTAATAAATATGTCATAACCAAAATTGTGTTGGGTTATGGGTCCACCCAAATCTTTTATTATAGACTTAGAATCCTTAACACTAGTATTCAAAATACATCTTCTCATGTACTGCATTTTAAAACAAATTAATGATACTGAACCTACTCTACATTCAATTGATTTTTGTTACTAAAAACCTATGATGGATTGATGGAGTACAATTTTTGTCATTCTGTGAAAATTCACAGAACAAATCTAAGTTGTCTATTCAGACAGAGATGCAATTGTGAAAAATGTAGCTTACTTTCAGATAAATGTGCATAGGATTAAATCCAATTGAATTCAAAAGGGTTTATTCTCAAACAGAATATGATTGCAGTTTGAGTTTCAAAAATCTTTGAAAGAGGTGGGTTTTATATAGTGGTATTTTTTTTAAAAAAATTGCTTTTTGTATTGAACTTTATTGAACTTTACTTTATCTATTTTATTTTTTTCTGACCTGAACAAAACATCCTTCGAAGAAAAGAAGCAGATCTGGATGCATTTTTCTGACAAGGATATTTCCCAGATCTTCTTTTTCAGACTTTCTTTTAAAGTTGGAAAAATAAAAGCTTGAGCCTAGGATCTTCTGGATATAAATTATATGCTGTACTACCAAACTATAGGCTGACATATTTTTCAGTCCATGAAACTCTCTCATACCCCCCCCTTTTACCATTCTTTTTGATGCTCTTTGTTACAGTTGACAGCTGGTGAAGTACTTCCTGTTGTGTGGAAGGAAGCACTTTGTCATAACCATTGAGCAGATATCTGGCTGACATTTCTAGTAGCAAAAACTTCCCCTAAGTCTGCTCTATGTGTCAACATCTTTAACATAAATCATTTAGGCAAAAGTGAGAATGAGGACAAAATGAATAGCCATGACTGTAGATATAGCTAGAATGGATGACAGAATCAGCAAAATGCTGATTAAAGCAGTAAAAACGTAATATCAGTAGCTGATATTTGTACTTGCTTTATCAATATGACTATGTTCTAAGCAGCTCCATATGCTTGTCTATGGCATAAGTGATTGGATGTTCTCTACAGAAAGGATTAAATGTAATGAAATAAGCTGTTGAAAGAAAAGCTGTTCCTTTGCTTTTATCCTACAGTTGTGGGATTTTTTTCTCAAGAGTGTGCATTGACTGTCTTTTCCTCTTTTGTTGATTGCAGGAAATCCTTATTAATGTTAGGATTGTGAATCCATATATTTCTTAAGATTAAAGATCCAAATGGAAAAATCAAATTTGCAAGTGATAAATAAAAACAAGTCTTCATCTTTAGTTTAGGAAAAATGCATTTTAAAAGTTAATATGCCAAAGAAAGTTTAATAATCATAATCCAACTGGTAATGCCTAAATATTGCTGACATTCCAAATATATTTTAAATGCAAACAACTGGACAATGCACCCATTAGACTCACTATCATTGTTAGAAAATTGAGAATTACTTGTACAACTCAATACAAGAGGGTTTTTTCCCAAATAGGAAATAGTTTCAAAAGTGTATGGTTCTATTTACATATTATCTTAAACTGTGATCTATTTGTTTACTTGCTGGCCCCAAATACTGTACAAACCAGCAAATAAATGATCCTTTTGAATGCTACAGTTGGTTCCAGTTCATTCTAAATTTGCAAGACTGAAATAACTAGGATTCTACTTAAATGGTAATATATGTTAACAATACATAAATAAGAATTTTATATATCAATTTTTGTCAATAAAAACCAGAATCTTTTCATTGGAGTTTCTCAGTCATTGAGGATTGTCTGTGCAGATAATTAATTTAAGAACCTAATTCTTATCTTTCAGCATGCCATGCTTTTCAATTTTTTGTACAATTGTGCTAAACTAGCTTGGGGCTAAAAAAATCAATGGATCCTCAGAATTCTTATGAATAACATACTAGAATAATACATATTAAATAGATTTACAATTTTGTATTGTTTATATTTATATTTGCAAGCTCCATTACTTTTGGCAATATGATAAAAATAGTTTCACACCATCTTAATGTAGGTTTAACCTCTTTATATATGTAAATAATGCCGTGATAGATATATAAAGGAGGCATGATTTGCATCACAATGGCACCATACTGATCATTTCCCTCCCTTGCCTCTGCAGACACCTGATTACTAGTTACCAATTTTTCATAGTGCTCGCTATATTTAATGATTGGCATTCCCATAGATTTTTTTAATTAGATTCTATTACTTAAATTACTATTTCTTAGAGAAAGTAATATATAAACATTTTAAATTAGCCTTGTTATCAGTTACTGAAACAGTATGTGCATAACTGCTGCTACCCCTTGGCTGAACCAGAATATATTCTGATCATTAACAGCTTACCATATATCTGGTGCTTTGTGGCCTGCAGTTCTCAGAAGTTAGCATTTGTCGGGCAAGAGTAGATCCGGCATACAGTGTATGTTTCTATTGAGAATTTGTCGGGTTTTCCAACGACACCAGTAGATGGAAAAATCTCATCCTTAACCCTAATAGTAGGATACTAATACTAATAATAGTAGTTTTATTCAGAAATAAATTCCTATGAAATAAAATCAAAGGCATTCAGTAGAGTCAGTCAGATAAGACTGATGTGGAATATGATAGCATTCTTTAAATATTATGAAATGTTGTAATACAGTGGGAGTGATTATATAAGAAGAAAAGAATAGAAGCAAAACCTTTTAGTAAAAAGTGCAAAGGACAAGGTACAGGCTAGAATGTGAGAGGAAATTTCTGGCTGTTAGTGAGTAGAACATGCTGCCACTTGAAGTTGTGAATTCTCTTTAACCAGGTTTGCAAACACAAAGTGAATGGCCATTTATTAAAAATGCTTCAGAGTATCCTTTCTCTTTGTCATTGAGGTAAAAATGCTTTTTGAACTTTAGTTACTGCACAATATTGCTATCAGTTGCTATCATACCATTTTGTTGTAAATGTTGTAAAATATGATTGTGTAGGTGAGAAGTGAATTGTGTTGTGAAGTTTTCTTTTATTTTTTCAACTCTTACGCAATTATTTCAAGGTACGCTCAGGGTAAAATGGGGCTGTTTTAGTGGATCCTGTGCTGAGCAGGGAGATGCCCGGAGGAAAAGTACAATACTTTTAGGTGATCCTCCTGGCTATGACCTTGGCCATGCCTATTTCCTGCTCAGGTGCATGTTGCAGTTTCTAATTGTGGCAACTTTTCCACTGGCACTGCCTATCTTCCTGGAGAAAGGAAGTGCTTTGACCAAGCCTCCTCACCAGCTTGCAAAAGAGATGTGGCTTTCACAGCTATGTTTGGTTGCCTGGTTGAATGAAGAAGAGAAAGGTTTGCCATGCTCTCCTCAGTGAATGTGGGATTACCTATTCACTACAAGCTCCAAGGTCCCTTTTCTGATACTATAGTTCTATGCAACACCTGAAAAGTTATCAAAAGAAGGTCACAATCTGTTCTCCTTTATTCTGTATTCTATATAAAATATATATTTAAGTTGCAGGAATGTTCATTTTGATTGAGTATTTGGGAAGAAGAGTCTTCATTTCAGCATAAACCACTTAACCAGAGAGAACCATTCAAGAAACAATGGCTTTCTATTGGGAATGCTGTTTGTTTCTATGAGGATAGAGGCAAAGGGCAATATTGCCTCTTACAATTCTATAATTCTGCATCTCACTAAAATTAAGTTCAGCGAGATTTATCTTCAACTTTGAAAATGGTCTAACATTGAACCCTTAACCATATGTGCATCTCTTAGAATTTGAACTAAAATATTCTTTTGAATTGTTATATTACCTACTGAATATTTTGAAAAATACGTTAAGTGAAAGAAAAAATAAAATACATTTTAGTTTATTCCTTTTTGTAAAATAAAGGTTTGTTGCCTTTTAAATTTTATAAATTATTCTATTCATATATCTTTAATTCATTGTTAAAATGAATATACTATCATTATAAATAATCTAACAAGTCATGGCCACACTTGGCCAATAAAGAATTCTCTTCTATTCATCTCAAAGATCTAATGTTTTAACTTCACTCTTTGGAAGAAAAATCTGTTGGTATCATGGAAAACCTGCTGGTATCAAGCAGGCAAACAGTAATTGCATTTTGGATCCAGGACATGTTTAATATGTTTATTGTAGACTTTAAGAAACATTCTTTTTTCTCTTCTGCATATGTGTAATTTCAAGTATATTTCAATTTTACTTTTTTTTATACTTGTGTTGCTAACTGTCCAGTTTTTGTGAGTGCTTTGAGTTTAAATGATACCAGAAAAAGGAAGCTATTGGATTCTTTAAAAATATCTTTTTGGTTTTGTGTCGTCTTTGTAATTTATATCCTTTTAAAGCCCAGGGCTAGTGGGACAAGGTCAAGTGGTATTAAGTTTTCTGTAATGCCTTTTGTTTTTCTGGTTTGAATTTTCCTTTAAAAGAAAAAAGAAAAGGACAAAGACCGCCAGTGAAAAGGAAACTATAGAATGACAAACTGAAAAGGATCTTATTATTTAAGGTAGAGCACACAATATGAATTTTATATTAAAAAAACAGGTTAACCATTGAGTTTTCTACATCATACTACTCTAAATGCCATTACTAAAATGTAATATATGATGTGAAATTACCAAACAGATAGTTATTCAAATTAAGTTCTTTTATTTTATCTTGGTCTATAATTTTACTGTATAGACAGTACTTATTTTACAAATAAGTAGTACACTCCCCATAAAATATGTTTGAATAGTGATTAGGAACAGCGTCAAATCAAAATTTGAGTTGTCCGCTGCCAAACTGCTCCAAGTAGTTAAGTCTCTATAATTCATTATAGCCATCATTTGAATTTTTAGTAATGAACGTCCTTCATTAAATACATTGCTGAGTATTACCATTAATTGTGCTGTTCAAAATTATAAACTGCTAAACTGCAATTTTTAACTCTGGCAGAATAAATATAGCATTTAGAAAGAAAGAATAAATTGACCTGTATCGAAACATCTCACAAATATTGCCTTGCAATCTATCCTCTACAAAAAGCTTCTATCTTCCATAATTATAGTTTTCCATTTATATTAGTTTCTCTCTTTACAAATTTGGGGAATGTAGTAACATTTATAAAAACTAAATTTTAGTTTAAAATAGCAAATCATATGCCAAGTATTTTGCCTCACCTCCCAGAATCTACTTTTCAGAATTCACAATTACCCATAAGAATGAATTTTAAATATACTTTAAGCAGATAATTCATTACTGAGTTATTTTTGCTGAGAAAATCAGTGAAGGGTTAGCAGAAAATAAAAAAAGTGATTTTAAACTTTATGTGTATTCTGCAAATTGGAGGTAAGAAAAAGTTGTACCATTTTTAACAAAACTTACTTAGAATAATAACAATGCCTAGATTTGGGCTTAAAATTAAAAGACTTGATATACAAGAAAAAGATGAGGGTGGGATGAACAAAAGCAAACACTGCTGTGAGAAACAATCAAGTAACCTGTGGAGGTGTCAGACTGGAAAACTTCAAATGAGGGACTGGCAAATGTGGCTGAAGAAGCAATATAATGTCTCCTCTCTTTTTCTTTATCTGCTTTGCAACCTGTTGGAATAACTATTCTTTGGAGAAGTTTGCGTTTTTCTTTAGTTGCAGTTCTCTTCCATAGATTTGTCAAATGAAAATAAATGGTATATAATTTTCTTATATCGTATTATATATTTTTACAGCTATGTAGTATTATATTTTTACAGCTATTTTAAATTGAGCTTGGCCCATGTAGATTACACAGATACATCTGTGTTAATCATGCTTTTATCTACAATGTTTTCTTAGCAAAATATAGAAGCAATTTGACATTTTGTTCTTTGTAAGTTTTCAACTACACATTTTTGTCTTCAGCCCTGAAATGCCCTGGTGTTCGCCGACCCAAATACTAACCATGTTGAACCCTATTTGGTTTTTTGGAGACTAGTCAATGTCAGATAGATACTGCCATCTGTTATGATGCTTTCTTTGTTATCTTTTTTCCTATAAATTGGATTTTACATTTATTCATGATTTCTGTGCTCCAGATTTATAAATCTTGTACTCAGGTTAAACATTTTAAAAGTGTTTTTATCTTATTGATAATTCGTTTTCAGTTAGGTGTGCACTTAAAAGGGATAGCATTAACTGCCATAACAAAACTATGTACCTGTCCAAGCTAATTAATTCTACTCTATATTTAGTTGTGTGGAGGTGTCTCTTTAATTAAATTTAGTTATTCAGTCTTGTCATCATCCCTTCAGGTGATCCTGAGCTCAAGCCTTATGGTACCTAGGTATGGAGATATTTGTTGTTGAACAGATTAAAAATATGCGTATTTACTTCACCAATATTGTATTAAATATCTTGGAAATCTATATGTAGGCTAGTAGAAAAGGACGTGTGTGTGTGTGTTTGAGGCCTTTTGTTGACTGATTATTACTTTTACTAAACGTATATTGTATAGCTATTAGTAATAACTACATTAATTCTTCAATTTAAAGTTTTAAAAAGAACAGCCCGGAGAAAACACAGACTATTTTAGATGAGATTAAAAAGGGAAAAAAATAAAGAAATGTTCAGTGAAGATAAGCATTTCCCATCAAAGTAAATGTGATGAGATTCGAATAAACAGCATGATATTCTGTTATGATAAATGTTTTGAGGATAAATTTATGCAACTTTTGCAAAATATGATTAATCTTATTTTAATGGTGGAAAGATGCTCAACACTTAGATGATTTAGAAAGATGCAAATTTAGCATTAATACCCAAAGAGTGACAGGATTTGGCCAGTATAGCTATTGAATTATTTTTAATTATTCACAATGATCCTAGATGATAGACTGTAAATAACGTTACAAGAATGTATTCATGAAGATAATATGGGTTTTTATCTAAAATAATTAAAAGACAATTTGGAATTGTGCTAGATATTTTAGAATATTTTGAACATCTTAATTGTATCCAGTTGGGCAATTTGAATTGGACTTTCTATTCAAACTTTTGGAAGAAATGAATTTTGTAGAGAATTTATAAAATGGATAAAATAAATTTATACTTCACAATAGAAATAAAAAATCCCTAGTGATCTTAAGTAGTTCAACAAGAGAAGGTTGTCCATTATACTCTCTTCTTTTCTTTAAATATTGAATTGAAACATAAGACAAGATGAAAGGATTATGAACATAAAGATTTTTTTTTTAAAAAAAACCTTACAAATTGAGAAACTTTGCAAATGACTTGGTGAAGGTTTTAGAAGATCTTTTACAGGGAATTGATGTATCAAGAAAACTAAAAATTTGATACATCAGCAGGTTTTAAGAGGAACAAACAAAAGAAAGATGATGATAAAAATATAAAAATACAAGATCAAATAGAATTGATGAATAAGATGGCTTTCAAAGTTGAGTGGTAAGTAAAATATGTGGTATTAATCTGACAAATATGAATAGTACACGATTAGTTTTTAACTTGCTTATTTAAACTTTTCGAAGAACTATTGCCAGTAATAGGCAAATGGGCAAATGGAATTGTCTGACATAAGGTAGATTTAATCAAATTAATGTATATTGGAGTTTTATTTCATAAGAATCAGTTATACTTTGTGAGTCTTCCTAAAAAATGCTAGTATGTCAGGGAAGCCATTTACTCATTTAGTATCAGGAAACCAATCAATAGTATTTGATGGTGGAAAGATGAATTATTTCATCTTTTAGACTAAGAATACACAAGGGGATGGGATGTTATATTGTTTTAAAAAAATCCCTTGAAGAAAAAGTACATTATTGCAGTGTTTGTGTGTGTGCCTGTGTCTGTGTCTGTGTCTGTGTGTGTCTGTGTGTGTGTGTAAACCATTGATCTACATCTATCCCTAACCCTTTATCTGTCTATCTTTGTATTTCTATTCTATTCCATTCCATTCCTTTCCTATTTCTATTTCTATTTTTTGCCTGGTGGAATTTTTAAAAAGGCAACATAAGGAAAGACGCTGTGTAGAAACCTAGACAAGATACTTTGTCAAATTTTGCCATTCAAACTAGTTCTAATTATTCAAGTAAATAAATTATTTCAATCTTTGCCATTATTTATTTTTTTTAGTTAAGAACATTTTCCTCTAGTCTATGGAACACCTTTATTCATTTGTAGGAAAATCATTCATTTCTTAATTTGAAAGATGCAGCTCTTACCAATTGCTGGCACCTTGAAAAATGTTACCTTGCTACTTAAAGGAAATATCCACAATTTAAGGCAGTTAATAAGCAATTTATAAGTTGGTAACAGATGATGAATCTTTACCTAACTTCTAGATACATTTGGCCTGTTATATGCCAGCTCCTAGAAGGTAGGCTTAGCACAAATGTCTATAAAACTCTTGGTTTATTTCTTCTTTTTCTTCTAGTTTGACACAACTTGTATCTCTTTGTTCGTATGTGTCATTGGAAAAACTAAATATAAGCAACAACTGCTTACTAGGTAAGTTTGCAAGATAAATGGGAAAAAATAATGTCAGTTTCCAATGTCATATTATAAACCATATGTGAGTTTGAATAATAAGATATACTGTATATCAAAAAAAGACTAAAAGCTAATTTTTCTCTTTCTGTTATATATAAAGTTCAGTTTTGCAGCCAGATTCATATGTTGTTCATCTTTTAACAGTGAGCATTCCTGTTAGCTTTAACCAAGGCAATGTTTACTGGTAGTCCTTAACTTATGATCAGTTATTTAATGGTCATTTGAAGTTAAGGCCTTGGAAAGAGTGCTTTATGGCCTGTAAAACACTTCAAACCATCATAAAACATTGTGGTGTTCCTACATTACCACTTCTTGAGCATTTGACAACTGACTTGCATTTATGATGAGCTGCAGCATTCTGCAGTCATGTGATCATGATTTGTGATTTTTTTTAATGGTTCTGACAAAAGACACCCATTCAAGATAATGGATTTGTTTAATGACTTATAGCTATATGATTTCTTAACCACCACCATAAAAAAAGTCAACAAATTGGAAAAAGTCAGGTCTGGTCATGTGGGTGTTTCAACCTTTGACCACAATGACTTAAAGCCAAAAGTCTGGGTCCAGTTGTGGTTTTAAGTCAAGGACTACCGGTATTCTATAATGTCTAATATTTACAGTTAAGAGGATTTGAGCCAAAGGTTTTTAATCCTTTTTAACTCCATATTTGCTAATAGTCCTTGTATATTGTGAACTATAATTATGTAGGTTAAAATTTAATACTGTTTAAGAATATTTTAAAAGTGGAAGAAATTATTCTGATTATTCCACAATTCATTCTTCACCCCATAATCATCTTAAAATATATGTTATTGTTCAGCTTAGAAGATCATTCCTATTTCTAAGTTTAATTATCCATTCTGATGTAGATTAAATAATGTTTTTTTGATTATATAAAATTCAAACTTGATGAATGACATGTGTCAGTTGAAGAAAGAGTCTGAAGGGGCAACATTCAGTATTTCAAAGATAAATGGTGTATTCAAAGCATTTATGTACAATTAGGATTCCAACAGATTTTTAAAAGAAGACTATATAATGGAATGTTAAATTTGAAACAGAAAATATAGCCAAATTAGGATCTAGAATCCTCCAGTGTCATTTATTACATTTTGAATTTTGACCAAAACGATTCCAATGATTGCAGTGTTATTAGAATGGAATACAGTACACTAAATTAAAATTTAGGGATTTCATTTCATTATCCTTTAAAGATGCTTAAAAGAGTGTTCCTAGACATAAAGATTTAATTGTATTCAATATTTGATAGTTATTTGTGTGATCACTGTTAATATATTTATAATTATTGATATTTGTTTTGTTCTTAACAAATGCAGACATGAAGACTCTCATTCAATGCCTTGACAGCTGTGATAGCCTAATGGAACTATCCCTACTTGGAAATCCTCTTCTTCAAGAAGACAGCTGGAGGTAAATAGATAAGAGAAACTGAGATATGAGATATATGTTTATAAACATATGGATAGCTTTGTTATATAACATTTAATAATATCATTAAACTTATTATACTTATTAATAGAACAATGTTGGTATTATTTAATTTCTATTAATATTCCAATAATGGATTACATTATACGACAAACATTGAGAAAGGCTTTTCATCTTCCTCAATATTTTCACTTGTTGGATGTTTTATAGAAGTAGGTTTGATCAGGATTTTCAAACTTTTTCAAGTCCTGGAAAAGATAATAACTCTTGGAATCTTGATCCCCAAAATGGCAGCCATGATTCTTTAACACATGATAATAAGCCCTGCCTTTTCCCCAATACCTTAGAAAAATTGCTCTGGAGGGGCATTACTGCGTTTGAGTAAACTTTTTGGGTCATTCATAAATTCCCATCAAATTCTCCTGGAATTTTAAGATGCCACAAAGCAGTTAAAATAAAAGGGAAATGGTGAAAAGAAGATAAGAGTAAAAGCATGATGATCTGATGTAGCAATAGCCTTTTTCTGAAGAGGTTTAGGATAAAACATGAATTGAAGGTAAAATATAACAATCTGTTACCAGCTATGATTGGTTACAGTAATTATCACAAACCAAGCTAGTCCTGTAAGATAGAAGAAATATCAGTTGCATTTACTTTTAACTGAAATGAGCATTCCTTAATGACACTTCAGCAATGTTTAGTGACCATGTTTTCTTATTATTTCAGTGGGAATGAGTTCATCCTGTTTCAGCACTCTATCACTGGCAGCATATAATAGTTCTGAAGTGTTAATGAGAGCAGATTAATTCACATTATTGTTATAACTATAATTTACAATTACTGGAGATAGTTTAGAATTACCAACATGTGCAAACTACAGAAAAGGCAAGGGGTTTGTTTTACATTTCTTTTATTTGTTAGCTGACTATATTAAATACTTAATGGTAGATTGCATGGAATTATTTACATTTCCCTCTTTAGAAACTACATCTGCATATTATCATCAGAATTCATATTTGTGTTGTTTTGCTTCCATACTAATTATATTTTATTCTTCTCTGTTAATAAGAAGGTTGGAACAACTTACTGTATGTTTGATCTGTGCTTTGATTGGGTGGATATTTTAAATAAATTAAGTGCAAATTGTATTAAATATGTATAATAAATTTTAATTTCTATTGGATTTCTATACATTTATTTTGTTTTGTTTCCTAAGATTTTAAAATTATACCATTTTAATCATATTTTCCATATTCTATTCATTGATTTGTTCATAGTTGGGTGTTAATTTTCTTCTCAATTAAACTTAATATGCATCCAAGGTTTGTTAATGCACTCATAATAGTTTCACTCTCCTATATTTACTTTAGCTCAGTCTGATCTGATAGCTGTTCAACATAATCTTGGATTGGAATAATCATACATTTGTCTTTTTCAACATCTCATATTTATTTTCTTCCTTTGTGTTTTTCTTTAGGGGGAGTAGGCAGGGGGAGGATGCTATGCTAATTGCAGAAGGTAGAAAGTTGGAATTAGAAATCAACTCATTTTGAGTTTTAAAATGCTTAGAATATGCATTTATGTTTTGCTACAACCGTGCCTTCTTTTGTATTTTCTGTCTAGTTCAGTATTAACTAGTAAGATTGAAATATAACTTGTCAGATGATTAGCAGCCTTAAGTTCTCTACAAATTGTATTTAAATGGAAGCATTAGTAATCATAGATAGAATCTACTCTTAATAATTTGCCCTGTATTCAGTTCCTGTTTATTTTCATTTTCATTTCTCAAATAATCCAAAGTTCTTTTTTTTTTTTTTTTTTGCAGCTGGATTGGTCTTCTGCCATTTTCCTCATTTAGCTTTACAGTTTGTTTATACTTATGCTTCCAAACTTTTGGATTGTTTTTCCATTATCTCTTTTCCCCATTGAGCTTGGCTAACATAGTTTTTTTTATTTTTCTAAATCTATTTTTCTAAACTTAGTAATTTTAGCTGTGCATATGTGCTTAGGAATTTCATTATTGATTGCAAAGTTAGAAAATATTAAATAAAGCTTGAAAGCCTTTATACCATGGGATCAAAAATCCTTCTCCATTAAATACTGTTAATTTCTCGCAAGTAACAAAAGAGAAATAGTTGGTTTTGTTTTTAAATTGGTGTATTGTTCTTAATTTGATGTAGTCTTAATTTGGGGTATAATTGCTATTCCACCTAAGTTCAGTTTAAAATAACTCTTGAAATTCCAGGGTCATCAAGATCCTCCCACATTGCTTGGCCATTTGAGCTTTCATGGTCAGAGAAAGATTAATTTATCTAATGGGATACTATAAAGTATGGATTTGTTGAATTCAGCATTGACAATAACTGCAAGCAATATGTTTCAATGAACTTTACATAACCCCCTGATACCAACAAAGGAATTACTTATAAAAGTTCCCAATTGGTTTC
The DNA here is from genome assembly GCF_009769535.1 of Thamnophis elegans. NCBI lineage: Eukaryota > Metazoa > Chordata > Lepidosauria > Squamata > Natricidae > Thamnophis > Thamnophis elegans. The sequence continues at coordinate 41,357,405 of NC_045547.1, read as the reverse complement.
TTACTTTCATGTCCAGCCAGTGATAACACTGAAGAAGCTGAAGTACTGAGAAATCACTTTTTGGAAATTAAACCCTAAGATCTGTTTGAGCATTCCTAGGGGGAATATGTTTCATTGCAGTAATGATTAATAGAACCTCTTAAGTGACAGAATATTCACCAGGAAGTTTTCACTAAATGAAATATTGATTCAACCCTCACTAGCAGAAACCCAGCTGGAAAAACTAGATCTAAGATCCCATGGCTCTAAGAAACCATGGTTTCCAACATTAATCAACTTGATATGGCACCTTTTGAATATCTCATTATTCAACATTGTCTCCAATATCTCCAGACAGCATATTCACAGTTATTCATTTAACATTACCATCTGACATGTATGCACTTGTGAAAAGGAAATGCAGATTTTATATTTTTTGTGTGATATAAATTGGAGTTATTATTCTAATGATATATATTGAAACAAGGTATATGAGTCAGCCAAAATTTGAATTCAGTATGTTAACTTTGTGAGGCTTAAATATTTGCTTGTTTTTCTATTCAAGTATCTGGAATTCTTGGCCAGATTTTTTCTAAATTTTCTTTGATAATTGATTGTAAAACTTGGCATAAGAGTCTATTCAAGCTAGCCTGGAGGTAAAATGGGTTTAGTTCAAGAAAATATTCCATAATCTGTAAATCCTTTCCATGAAATATATTGGACTGGATTATAGTTTTTTCCATTTCCTTTTTCTGGATGGCATTCTGCTATTTACTCTGTGAGGAAGGTTGTTTTTACTTAATCCTTACAGAATCATCATTGGAAATAGTTCTTTAGACCATCAAATGCAACTCACTTTGTATCATCTGTAGGAACCCTATGTAAAATATCCTGAACAAATGTCTAACTAACATCTGTTGGAACATATCTATGAAGGGGAGTCCACCATCTCCTTAGTTAATTGGTTCCATTATGAGTTTTTGCTATAAGGAAAATCTTCAACTGTTTTCCTTTAACTTTAGACATTATCCCATTTCCTGCAATCTGAGATGATAGAGAACATATTGTATCTTTCTTCTGTGTGACATCCCTTCAGTTACCTGATATACAAAAATCTCATAAATAAACAAGGGTTTATTTAATAATTGGACTAGCTCCAACATCAAGGTGCCAGTTTCAGCTGGAGAAGCAAGCATTCACAGCAGTATTTAACCGCATTGTGCTTCTCCTCTTAAAATGCCAAATTCTATATAGTTAAGACATTGCTGCCTTTGTGTTTTGAGGTTGCAGTCAGAGATTTTCTATGTAACATGTTTCAAAAAGCTAACTTGTGCTAAAGTTATGGTTTCTATGTCATTTTAAAGATGCTCCTTACTCAAATATTTGCCCACTTTGAAAATACTTAATGATGAAAATGTAAGTTGTGGTGCAGAAAAGGTTTATGAAAAAACCTGGAAGTCAGAAACGTTTGCAGCATTTTGTCAAGCTCAAATTCAAGAAATTATATCACTCCACAAAAAAGCCACAACTAGATTGTAAGTATTTACAATTAATTTCAAGAAATTAATTTTCAAATGTTTTGTTCCTTGATACTTATTATTGATTTAACAATATATACAATATATACTGGACTACTGCAATGCGCTCTACATGGGGCAGCCTTTGAAGAGTATTCGGAGACTTCAACTCGTCCAGAATGCAGCCGCGCGAGCGATTGTGGGTGCACCTCGGTACACCCACGTTACACCTATCCTCCGCGAGCTGCACTGGCTACCGATCGGTCTCCGGATATGCTTCAAAGTGCTAGTCGTAACTTATAAAGCCCTTTATGGTATTGGACCTGGGTACTTGAGAGACCGCCTGCTGCCAATTACCTCCCAAAGACCCGTCAGATCTCACAGGGTCGGCCTCCTCCGGGTTCCGTCCACCAGCCAATGCCATCTGGCTACTACCCGGGGGAGGGCCTTCTCTGTAGCAGCTCCGGCCCTTTGGAATGAACTCCCCACGGAGATCCGGACCCTCATCTCTCTCCAGGCCTTCCGGAAAGCCGTCAAAACCTGGCTGTGCCGGCAGGCCTGGGGTTGATGAGTTCCCCTCCCCTCTCGACTGGTATGGCTGTGTGATTTTTGTGTATTTTAATTATGTGTACTGTTGTTTATGTTCCCTTTCCCCTTTGAGTTGTTTGCCGCCCTGAGTCCCTCCTGGAGAAGGGCGGCAAACAAATAAACCAAAACTAAACTAAACTAAACAAATACACTGGAATAACAGTATGGTAGAAAAGTGATGAAAGTCTATTTTAAATGTAGAAATCTGATCATACGGAAATACCCTTCACGAGTTTATATGAAATGAAGTAATCTTTCTTGATTTCTACTGTTTATGTTCACTAATCCATTAGAATTAATTACATGGATACTGAATTAAAGATTCCTAATGAAGTCTTGTGAAATCTTAACTACACAAATCCAGAAAACTCCTAGATATTAGAAAATAGATGGATTGCTTTTTTTTTTTTTTTTTTTTTGCTAATATCTGGTAGTCATCTGATTTTTTGAATCTAGCAACCCTACTTAAGGAGCTTAATTAGTGCTAAATCTGTATATAGGACAAAAGTAATATATGAAATGATGCAAAATAGTATGATTTTATATTACATTTCAAGAATATTGAAATACGTGCAACTACTATATGTTGCATATTATAGGTATGAAATACCTATGTGTTCAATTATATGTGTAAATGTACTGTGTCTATATAGACTACGCAAGAGCAAATGTACAAATTGAATGAAAGCCGAAGCTGAATAATAGCAATAGCACTTAGACTTATATACCACTTCACCGTGCTTTTACAGTCCTCTCTAAGTGGTTTACAGAGTCAGCCTCTTGCCTCCAACAATCTGGGTCCTCATTTTACCCACCTCGGAAGGATGGAAGGCTGAGTCAACCTTGAGCCTGTGAGATTTGAAATGCCGAACTGCAGCTAGCAGTTAGATGAAGTAGCCTGCAGTACTGCACTCTTAAACACTGCACCACTTAAGTAGAGTTACTAGATCCAAAAAATCCAGATGACTACCAGATAATCCATAAAAAAATCAATAAAGATACCCATAAAGTGCTTACTTAAAACATTTCAGACTTCTTGTAATATCATTCTGCATAATACTCATAATTATAAATGGCAGACGCAATGGTTGTGAGTGTCAGGAGGAAGAACTGCTAGCAAGACAACAGTTAGATAAAGTGAGCCTGAGCCTCAGGAAAGAATGTAATATGAATAAGCATCTCAGACAAGCCCCTCCTTAATTCACAAAAAGATAAATGGAGGAGGAGGAGAAGCTTATTCCATTACTAAAGTTTACAATGAAAACAGTACTGACTTACTTGGCATTGGTTTCCTAATCTGCTCTATCTTGAAGAGCTGACAGTAGTAGATTTGAATTTCAATAAAGGAGATGTTGTTTTATGTGGCAGTTTGGTAATAAGAAGCTATTTAGGTTGTTTAATTTTAGTATTTTTCTTGAGATCATGTCTGTGATATGTCGTACAAGAACTCCTAGGATTTTTAAAAAAATAATCTGAGTTTTATAGTAGAATATGTGTGTTAATTGCAAATCATTGTTGTAATTATATTGTATTTGGAAATTAGAAGAAGCACATTCAAAAATGTGACCAAGATTATTTGCTTCTATGTTTTTTCAAAACTGTACTCAAATTTGCTCTTAATGAATTTAGCAAAGATTAAGGCTGTGATCCTAAATAAAATAAAAGCAAAATATGGGTGTGTATATTTTAATGAAATGTGCTCACTGCCTTGACTTATAGAGTATATGTAAAAGGCAGGATATAAATATAATAATATCCACTTATCCCAGGTCCTTAGAAAGGACTAGATAGGTGAATAAAATGTCAAATTCAGTTTAATCATCTGTCTGACTATGCAATGAATCATAACAATTGTAATCTAGTTTTTAGAGTTCAAACAGACATGCACTTGCCACATAATATCCCAGACTTAACTATTATTGATAAGAAAGAAAAAAATGGTTGGTGGATGTTCAGTACCTGGAGAAAAACACAAAATACAAAAATCTACAAATAGAAGTAGAATGACTATGGCAAAAGAAAGCAATGATACTGATAGTAATAAATCGTTGGATACAATCCCAAAATATTTGGAGCAGTTCTGAGCACCATTGGCATTGACAAAATCACTACCAGTCAATTGCAAAATGAGCTTTACCTGAAACAGCTCTTACAATACTTTTAACATCACCAAACAACATCTGCCTATCCAAGGTCTTTGAGAAAGATTCAATAGGTGGATAAAAATGTCAAATCCAGTATAAACATCTCGCTGATTATGAAACAACAATATTAATAATTACCTTCCATAGGGTGCAATGGGATTTTTCCCCCCTAAAAAGAGTCTATAAGATTGTAGCCTTAATATTATATTCCTAAAGAACAATATGAAGCCCCATAAACATTTTGGCTGTTTGTAAGTAAATGAGGCCATGTAGATACAACTTGAAGTATGTAAGTTGCCACATATAATCATAGCCATTAAGTCATTTTTTCTAACAGAGGTGTATAGCTAAATTAGGATGTTCCATCCTGATTTCACACAAAGTAAGCTTGCTCTTGTTTAAGAATTATATGCTTTTAAAAATTATTCAGATCTAATAAAGGTCTGTCAGTTAATCTTCCAACACCTACTTGAAAACAGCTATGCAAAAATGTACTTCTGTTTCAGTGTTTTGGCTTTCAACAGGCCTTGTACAGAGGATTGGAAATAAAAGACCCTAATGGAAGCTGAAACCCTTTTAAAAGGTTACAGTTTAAACAGGTGAAAATGACATTAAAAGCTTATAAAAGGAATTGAAACTGAAAAAAATATAAACATTAAAACTCTTTATGAAGTTTAAAGGCTTTTTACAAGAAAAAAGGAGCAATAAGAATATTAGGAGATACACCCAGTTATATAGAATTACATAATATTACTGTATTGTTGTCATGGCATTTATTCTTGGTAGAGATATAACACACATATGCTCCCTCTGTGTGTGTGTCTCTCTCTCACTTTCAACTGAATTTTGTTCTCTGCAAAGCATTCTGCTCAGAAGACAATCATTTGTTCTCTCTTAAGTTGGAGAACATAATATAATAGATAGTATTTAAGTTGTTCATGCTTTCCTGATAAATGAAGATGCGTTGATTTGTTTGAAATAAAACAATTATCTAATTCATAACAATAAATATATAGCATTTAAATATTATATAATATAATATTTAATGCTCTAATTAAATAATATTTAGTGCTGAATTTTATATCAGATCACGTTAATCTTGAATGGACATCAGTGGCACCGAGGAGAGGTATAAGAAAAAGAATGTCAGACATCAGCAGCATTTTTTCCTATATGTGTTGTGATATCCCATAGATGCCTCAAAGTTGGCAGCATTTTCAATGAAGAGTTACAACGCCATCTTAACAGATTGATCCCAAAAGCAAGTTCTTTTCTAGATATTGTCAAAGACGTACTTGCTGACCCACCAAAACCAGCAACTAATCTGGCTTGTACAGAATATAAGACTCTATCAGTAAAGCTCTCTAAGGTGATGTGATATATATTTCACCAAGGTTGTATTTTAAGATATATTGATTTATTATTATTATTATTTTAAGATATAAGATTATTTTAAGATATATTTAGAAAAACTGTTAGCTAATATGTATGTAATGCATTTATATGTTATTAATCTTATAAACCATTTTGGGAGAGCAGCATACCTGAAATAAATAATAATAGATATGGTTTAACTATTCCTTTTCCAGAGATACATTTTCTGAAGACTCTGTACAGCTCCAGTGTTGGTATCTAAAAAAACTGATGAAACTTAGTATTGAACATCGCTATGCACATGAGTATGGAGTTCTAAACATTACAAAGACAGAAGAACCAAAAAAACAGGCAGATCATTTGACACAAGACTTCACAGAGAAAAATAACTTCTTTACCTCGAGTGTAAAAGAAAATAAGCAGGACTTGCTGAATATGCCTGAAAGATGGATTACTTCTGGCCATACTCACACTGAGCCTATTAACTCCTTCATGACAGTTCCAGAAACAGATGAAAATCAAGTATACAGACAAAAGAATACTCAATATTCTACAAATGACAGTGAGGAAAGCAATGCATTAATCAGCCCTAAGAGAAACAAATCCAACAGGCAAATTACAGCCATTGAAAGAGGAAATTACCTTCAACATTTTGACAATTCACAAAAGTAAGAGCAAAGGGTCAAGCTTTTTTATGGAAATATAACTGTATCTCTGTATAATCTTAAAACAGACAGCATCATCACTAAGTACATATATTGTACACCTACTTTGACAGCACATCAGTAATAATAGAAACGTGAGTAGCACACCATAAGCAAGAAAAAAGCAACTACCATGTTGTCTTCTATTTCTACTCTTTCTTTATTCTGTATAAACATAATTATATTAATTGTACTAAGAATATATCTATAAACATTAGGCTATTCAGTGCATTGCAAATCATTCCTTCAAAAAGCTTATTGGCATAAACATCACCTGCCTTTGAAACATTTAGGAAGCTGAATCTCTTGAAGTATAGCAGGCTGGGGAATTCTGGGAGTTGAAGTCCACATGTTTTAAACTTGCCAAGGTTGAGAAACAATGATGTATAGGACTGTTCCAAAGGCTATTCCTAGCATAACCACTAAGCTTTTTTGGTGCTTCCAATAGAAGAGAAATTTATACATGCATACACAAAAACCTAGAGAGTCTTTAAGATCATGTTTCTCTGGGTTTTTCTTCTGTTTCCTTCTTCAATCTCAGTACTACTTCCTCTGTCCCAAAGTATTCTAACAAACAGAATAGTTTTTAATCAACTGCTTTTTAATTCATTTTGTCTTAGAGTCCTATAAATTTGACATTTGAATGAAATTAATTTTATAAGTGGTGGAAAGATTATTTTGAATTGTTGAGACATTTTCTAAAGAAGTGAAATATGAAATAAATATAATTAATGAAAATGAGCAATATTTAGGAATTTTACTTGCACAACAAATTCCAATCTCAAACCTCCAAAATATACTGTCTTATTGGACAGTAGATTTATAATTATTCAGTAACATATTTTCATATAACTGCCATAAAATGAATGTATCAATTTTAAAGGACTGTCTTCTATACTGTGGATGGAATGAAACTTACATGTATTAAATCATTTCAAGAATTCTGGTTTACCTATTAGTGGAACAAGAAAAACAAAAGTTTTTCTCAGTGTTTTCTATTATTTTCTGTTTCTCAGTATTTTTCTATAGTGTATTGCCTCTTGGTTTTTTTTTATATTTTATTTAAAACATTTTCACAAATATATACATATCCTCCTTAGGTGAGCTATTTATGGTGAATTTGTGCTGATGTCATGCATCTTATAAATTTTCATAAAACACTTTTTTGAAGAAGATTTAAGTAACATAATATGAGTACTTTTGCATGCTGCTATTAGTCATTCTTCTGCTACTCAGCCTGAAGGGCTTTCCCTGTCTCTATGACTGTTCTTTTTGTTGCATTCCTGATAACACCTATACCAAAATGGTGAGCTGTGTGGTTTCACTGTATCTGTTATCTTCCTAAGGTTACTGGTGATATAGAACTATAGAAATTAATCTAGTTGATTGGTGAAATAACATTTCTGACAAAGATAATTCATGAGTATTAATTTGGAAGTTTTCAGGATAGTGTGGGATAGGCTGGCGAGGCTACAATCTATAATCTGATAGCTGCCAAAAACTGATATTAATATATTTTTGTATGTTCTCTTGCTCTGTATGGTAGTGCATGACAGAAAATTTTTACAGCAATTGTAAAATGTTTTGGATATATTTTGACAACACCTTTTAAATTATGTGACAATTTCTCAGGATTTATTAAGAAAAGAGTCCAATTTATTATTGGTGATGTATGCAAGTTGCTTTGTGTTAAATCTGAATTTAGGTCCACTTAGTATTATCTGTACTGATTAAGAGCAACACTCCGAATTTTTCTAATGAATTTTTTTCTCATCCATCTAGGTTTTAATGGGAAACATGCATAAAACATCACCAATAATCTTTCATCTCTTTATTAATTTATTTTAATTGAACATTCTGTAGATGAATAGATCTTTTCAAATTATGATAGGAAGAAATGGATGCACTTAGCCAAGATTTGGAGCTCACTTACTTAGTTGTTCAGGCATGTTTCAGGCATGACTTCCAATCAGATAATGTAACTTTTTAATATTTGAATTCAATATTGCACAAGTGCTCCTGGAATGTAAGGTTCATTTCCATAATTAAATATTTGAACCTAGCTGCACATTAAAAACTAATCTGATGGTGATAACTTCTAAGGCTTTCTGTTAGTCCTTGTGAGTGAACATTGCATACAAAGCAGTTCTACCAAAATAGGGTGAACTAATTTTGAGAAAAATATACACTAATCTAGTTATTTTCCCCCTAGTACATAAACCAATTTCTGCAATAGTTAAAACACTCTAGGGCTAAAAATCAAAGAAGATGTTTAAATCTTAAAAAGCAATCTGTTATCAGCCATAAAGGAGACAAACTATTATTTAATTCAGATCAAACAAATCCTCCTGATCGGTGAAAAGGCAGTATTTTGCTGTCTCCTGGTCTAAGCATATGGATCACCCCTAGATTCTACTTTATAGGTAACATACAAAATATTCTGGTACATTCTTAACAGGAATTCTTCAAAATATTTTCTAGTTAGCCACTCAACTCATCTGGGATGGATAGGACACAGATCTGCAGTCAGAGATGTCCTAAACTTTAAACCTTATGAACTACTTTAACTTTCCTTCTTGCCTTATAGTTTACTGATGAAGAAATCCTTTGGTGTTGTGGTTAAGGCATCAGGTTAGAAAGCATAATTTTTAGTCTCATATAAGATACAAAGTCAGCTAGGTGAGTTTGTGTCATTTCTCTCATCCCTGGGAGGATGGTGAGAGGAAAACATTTCCAAAAAATGTCATGTAAACTGCAGGATACAGTTAACATTGACTTGAAGGCACAGAAAAAAATGATCAGATCAGAGACCCTGAGTTGCATTTGAATACCTTGTTGCATTTTATGCTGCTGTAAACTGTGAAATGTAATGATTGGCTTTTTCAGGGTTTTTCAGCTTCAGTGAGTACATTCTATGCATGTTCTTTCTGATATTGAGGCAGCAGGTTATTACAAATGCTATTTACTGAGTAATGCAAAAGTATACACTCAGTTTCTGCATTTGGAACAGAGATGAGCTTCAGGCCAATAATGAGAGAAATGTACTTTTTTTCTGATACTAGTATTAAAAACAAATCATCCTAGATCTTGTTTTTTTCTGGATTTCTATGACTGAACAAGCTGCAAAAAAAATGTCCCATCAACTCAGGTTGATTCCTGGAGGCTGCCTTGGTAAATGCTACCATTTGAATCTTTCCCAAATAATAATCTGTCATTCTTCCACAGATATTGCAATATTTTCTTCATCCCACACATTTATCTTGTTTGTTATCTTCACTTCTTTTCTATTAGAATAGTATTTCTAGTCTTGTCATTCATTTACATCAGATGAATTTTTCCTTGTTGCCTCCAGGGAGCAGTTGGTCTTTCAAGATCAATTGATTAATTCTTCTTGCAGTTCATAGTATCCACAACAACCATCTCCATATACATAATTCAGAGTCATCTGTCTTACCTCTCTGATTCTTTCATAGTTGGACATTTCCATGGGGGGGGGGGGGGAATGGTTTGAATTGATTGTTATTTTCATAGAAATTATCTACATCTGTTCTTCTCTCTGCTTAGAGTGGGCTGTAAAGCACTGTGAAGTGGTATATATAAGTCTAAGTGCTATTGCTATTCTCCATATAATTGTTTTCCTGATTATCTCACTGGTATACTTTCATTTTTATTTGTTCTTGAGCCAAGTAATGCAAAACTAACCTTCATTACTTTGATGTCAGCTGTGAGATCATTAAGCATGCTGGTTACCATTACCTTGTTTTTAACATTTTCAGTTCATATTTTCATTTTTACTTTATAATGTAAAGTCATTTCATATAAATAGTGTTATCTAAAATTATTAACACTAAATCTATCAATTCCAGTTCTAATGACAGAATCAGAAATGATTGTTCAAATACTAATAATTTCTGATCCTGATTTGAATTCTGATTCTAAGTTTCCTATCTTCCAATTCTGACATTTCATTTTTTTGCTGTTAAATAAATTTAACAGATATGAAGATAATATGTATCCTTTCCTCACTCTGTTTGAATTCCCCTTCCAAACATTTCGGCAAGAATGATCCTACCAGGAACTGCCAAACTTAGCATCCGTATGATTATTATACTGTATATGGAAAAAGTAGTTATCTCCTTAAAATGCATTTAGCATGTATGGATTTAAAATTTGCAGTGCCATTTTTTTTTTAATTAACAATTAGTTTGCTTGTGTAACATGCATTAACCTTCATTGTCAGCATTGACAGTTATTTGGTATCAAGCAAAATAGCATTATTGTAAAACGCCTGGAAAATAGTCCATCAGCCTTCTTTATCCTCCCTACTTCTTTCTTCAATTCTGCATGAATTAATTATCTAATATTAAAGCTTCCTTGCATTCAGTAGTCTTCTCTCTCATGATAGGGAAGATTTTTTCACAACAAAGTATACATAGAGAAAAGGACTAAATTTGGCTCTTTGCTATGTCCTTGGTTTCCAGTAAAAGCACATTTATATTTGTTAGATCTAATCTTTTTTATTTGTTCCACAAATAGTATCCCACATTTAAAAAAAAAAAAACAGCAATATGCAGTACAATTATTGGCCCAGCCTATATGTTTAAAGTAATGTGTTGTTGTTTTTTTTTATTTATAGCTCAGCAGCCATAATTATCCAGTCATCTTGGCGAGGTTATAGAATTCGTAAAGAGATCAATTTTTATACAAGGCTACATCTGGCAGCAACTGTAATCCAGTCTGCTTGGCGGAGCTACTACCTCAGAAGAAAGATTGTCAGCTGTGAAAAAAATAATAATCATTTTTTGGATAGGCATAAAGCTGCTACTATACTTCAGGTTAGTGAGCTAAGGTTGGTAAAATGTGCCCTCTCCTCTCCTTTTTGAGAATTCAGATAGCTAAATGGATTTAAAGGTACTTATTCAAAGAAATAGTAATTAGCTGTTGAATTTATGCAAACTGAAGTATAAAGTTGCATTTATGGTAAGTCATTCTGAAAAGTCCTCCTGTGGTCTTTCAGTAATACAAGTAATTGGCTTGTATAACTCAAGTCTCTTTTAAGTGATTTCTTATGGGTTAGTTGAGCATAAAAGCAAGCATCACTCACAGAGATATGCACAAACCAGAATCTTGAGTCATTTTGCTAACGTTCATCCTTAAAGTGTACAAACTCTTCTTTTATCATTGTTGCAACAGACCGCAAATTATCTTACCTAATCATACAAATATAAATCCATTATTATATATAACCAAACCTTATTGGTTATTTGAAGGAGCAATTCTAACTGGCAAAGCAGTTCTGTCAGTGACAAGAACAGTAGAATTACAAATTCAGTGTTTCATTTTTAATTTAATTTAATTTCCCAATATAATTGTATTTGAAATATTCTCAAATGGAGCCCCTAAGAGCTTTATGCTAGAAAGCACATGATTAAATGGTGTGTATATCTCTCTGGGGGTGTTATTAAAAATAAGTATTTGCAAAAATGTTTAAATGTATTGGAGATTTTTTAAAAGAAATATTGGGAACCTTATTTGAAAAGTATACTAGTAGCAGAAATTATTTAAATGTATTTTAAAAAGTAATAAAAGTAATGCATACATCTATGGGATGTTTACTGTAAGTCAGTATTCCATATTTCACCTCCACTTTGGCTTTGTATTTTATTTTTCAATGGAATGAATACACATATACATACATACATACATGCATGCATGCATGCATACATACATACATACATACATACATATATACACACACACACATATACATGCACACACACACACACACACACATTTTTCTACATTCATAGTAGGTCCTGAAGGAATTGTCAAATAATTAATTAGTTGACCTTGGTTTGTAGTTGAAGGAGTTTAGGATTCCATTCTGCTTGCTTGAGTCAAACCTCCAGAGTGTTCTGAGCTCTAGGCATATGCTGATATTTAATTTGTCTTCTAGTTTTAAATGTCACATAAAGTTCAAAAAACAGGTCATTGAGCTATTGCTAGGCAAGAGAGAGAGAGAGTCTAAAATGTTTTAACTTTCTAATGGGATAACATAGAGAATCTGAATGCGGACTTGATCTATGGCCTCATACAGCATGCTTTACATTTTTGTTTAGGCACTTTGGAAAGGGTTTCGTTTGAGAAAGAAACTAGCCAGCGCTTTGGCAGCTGTTAAAACTGACGAAGTTGAGGATGACTATAAAGAAATTAATGTGGATGAATTTGTGTTTAATGAAGTAAGTAGGTAATGGGATACAACTTTTGATTTTAAGTCCTTTAGTTAGTAAATGTTTTAAAATGTTTCAAGTACAAAAACATGTGACATATTTAAGTCATATTGTTTCAATAGCTAGAGAAATTACATGTCATATATTTCCATATTTCATATATGCTCCTTGCTATATCCTTTATTAAAAACCTGATTCATTTTATTTATTTTCTCTAAACTATATCTACCGAAGTAATATCGTTACTCGTCCCATAGTATAGTTTACCTTAGCTTTTTTCATAAATAGGCTCATGGGAAAAAAAACCTTGTCTTTTGAATACAAATTTTAGTATCATGTCGTCAATAATTTCATTTTATATGGTAATTATATCATCAGTGCAGCTTAAAATATTGAAAAATTGGACTATTTGAATTGAAAATGTACTACTCTATTTGGATTGCTCCAATTATGAATATTCTAAATTTATAACAGTATTATTTCATTTTTATGAAAGTTATATAGAACCATGTTATAATACTTAAGTTTTAGATACTGAAGTATAGAAGGAGGGTATCTGAGTCTGCTGTGGGGAATGCCTAGGGGGACAATTAGGGTACACAGTTTTGGTTTATTGTTTTATTCTTTTTATTGAGTTCATTATTTTCATTTATTGGTTTTATCGGTGTCATAAGCTGCCCAGGCTTATGTAAAATGGGCAGCCATATACGGTAAATCCTTTAACTAAATAAAGCAAAACAGAGATGCATTTTCTGTGCCAAGAAAATAACTTAAAAGTTGATAAAACCAAACAAGAAGTTGAGTTGGTGTTGTTCTTGGGTTTTGTTATGGTTGTTCTGATTATTATTTTGATCTTCTGGCTGTCTTCATTAGGAAAAAAAAGTAAATTAGGAAAAAATTAGGAAAAAGGGGGAAATCTTTCTTTCTGACACAGTAAGAACATGTAAGCCTTTCTCCCAGCACGAGAAAGCATTATAAACCTGACCCAAATTCATTTGGAGGTAAGAAAGTACATTTAGGGAAAAGACTTTGCTCAGAGTGGTCATCTGAGTACCCAGAATATTTTTTCAAGGGTTACCTTGTCATTAGAACTAACCAGTAAGCTAGGTTAGCAAAATTACATTCTCTGAGGCTGACCTCTGATTACTTTACAGACACTTTCATGTGATTAGCAATAATGCAAAAGTGGCTTGTCAAAATATTTTTCAACTTCCCCGACCAGTCAAGAGTCCTAGAATTCTCTGATAATAGTCCATTCAATATCAAATGCACCCAAATCTGCTTAATTTATGAACTCAATCACTACTAGCACTCCCATCTGATGTTAGCAATGTGGTGATGTTAATTTAGTTCTGCATCTTTTATACTTTTATTATTAATTAGGCTACTGCTAAAGAATATTCCTATCTAGAGGATCTTTTCACCTAAACTGTGGGAAAATTTATTCTTTTCTGAAATTGCCAGGAGCCCTTTCCATACAGTGAATATCTATAGGAAATCCTGGGCAGATGGAAAAACTTAAGTTACTATACTATGCTGTTTCATCACCACCACTTTCAATAATTTTTTTAAGTCTTGCTGTACTTTGTCAAAGTGCCCTAAACATTCTGGTTTATGGGTTTCTGATTTGAGTGACTGATTTGGGAGGCTGTTGTAAATCCAGCATTGCTTGACTGGATGTGTTTGCTTCTATGCTTTGATAATAGTTGCTCAGCTTTTATGTTGTAAACAAACATTATTACAAACATATTTCTTGTCTCCAGTGCACCTTCTTTTGAGATTACAATTTCAAAGGTATAGCAAAGGTAAATACATGGAACTGTAACTCAGTATGTACTTTTTGGTTTTAACTGAAAATGGAGAAAAGAAGAAAGTATATGTACTTCAGGGAACACATTTGGATTTTTTAAAATGTAAATCTTCTCAAAAGTCAATCTTTATGATATTTCACAGCTGTAATTTTCAACTTATAAATTTTGAAAATAAATTTTATTTCAAAAAGTAACAGTTGCATCAGGAAAAAATACTAAAAGCTGGTTTTTTTGTAGCCATGGGGCCACAATGATTTGAGTTTCTGTTCAGAGGAAGGTAAGAAGGTGGGCTTCTATTTGCCTAGGAATCAGAGGTGGGTTCCTACCGGTTCGGACCAGTTCAGCCGAGTAGGTAGTAAATGCTGTCGAACTGGTTCTCTCGACGATGCCGTCATCTTGTTTTTTGCTTCTGCACATGCGCAGAAGCCAGTTTTTTAGTACTGTGCATGTGCATACATGCAGTGTGTCCCTGAGCAAACCAGCAGTAGCAGCACCCAGAACCCACCCCTGCTAGGAATGTCTGTTCAATATTAATTGAGACTGTGCATCTTGTTTTGTTTTGCTCTTTGTTTTAATATATGCCTTCCACAATTGCAATGTTCAAGTTTGGCAGCTGTGTATATTCTTGAGACAAACTAATTAATTAATTCTCCAGATAATACTTCCATAAGAATCCTGTACTTTCGCTTCTCCTGTATAATTCTGTGTAATTTCACAACATTCCGTTGTACAATTTTACAAAAAAAACACCTTTAATATGCAGGAGATAATTGTCTGAGTTAAATCCAGTCTGTGACGATGTCTGAAGCTAAACCTGAATGAAAAATAATTTAGAACCTAGATTTTCTCCATTAGTGTTACTATTAATCGACAGTAAGTTTTTAAGTATATCATTAATGCAATGCTAATCCTTATCACTTCATATTGTTTTGGCTGCGTGATGGGTGACAATTCTAATATATGATCCAGGGATACTGGAAAACTCATGCAACATAGATAAAATGCTACTTTATTAAAGTTATCAAAATGACTTTATATTGTCCTTGCACTATTAACTTCACTGCCTTTTTTTTTAACCAGGCTGTCATTGAGAAAGAATGGCCAACCTTGGATTCCAACTGCTTCCTTTCACAAACAGTGCTTTGCTCAGACCAGTTGCCCTCGCCAAAGGTAACATGTCACAGAAACTTTATTCATCTTTGGCCTTTGTTCATTCCTTTAGAAACGTGCTATACTTGGTATGATTAATACCACAATTTATTGACTGAAGAAACATAATTACTTTTAGAAGTCTGTAACTTCCTCCTCATCCCCAGATATAATTTTTCATGTAGCTTTTCTTTGATTTGCTTAATTTTTTCCCCTTTTATTTTGGATTTCTTTCAACACTTTACTTCACAGTAGCAAAACAAAAAATGATATGTCTCAGCTGCACATTTGGCAGTGGATTAAAAATGGCTAGTTGACAAAGTGCTTTAAAAAAAAGACTGAAGTATACATTATATAGTAACAGCTGAAGGTTTTCAGAACATCTAAAAATTGTTGAACTGTATTATTTGTTAGTTACTTGATAAACTGAAATGTAAACTTTCATTATATTTTCTAAAGTGTATCCTAACTATATATATAGTGTATTCCCTCCAGTAGTAAGAGAATGATAATAAGCTGCAGAGAGTAGTGCTTCATATCCATTATTTTTCCACTTATGAAAATAGTTAAGATTTGCATCCTTTTCTAAACCCATGCCCTTGGGTGAATTCATTGATTTTAAGTGGGACCCTTATCCCAGTAAATGTACCATAAACTGGAATGAAAAAAATACTGCAAATATGTTTAAACATTAAATTCATGATCTAGAAGCAGTGTAAACTGTGCAGCTTAAATCTGCTCACACCATAGGTATATTGGGAAAATTTAGTGCATTCCAGCTTATGGTAAAATGACTGGATCCTGTTAAAGTCTGTGGCTGTGATCCAACAAAAGAGACTATGGGTATAGGAGAATGTTCCACAATGCCGGATGTTTCTTTGAAGTTTTCAGTTGGGCTGCTTCTACTGCTACAGAGGCCATTGTTTCATTAAAAATTTAAAATGCATCCTGTCTTTGCAAGATGCAGCTGTTATAAAAACCTCAAGCCTCTGACTTCACAGGGGTCTCTCTACACATAACTTACTTTATGTCAGATCCTAAGAGACTAGTAAACATCCTAGGATGTAAAAACATCCTATTCTTATTCCATGCACTTTAATGTACTTATTTCCCTTATTTTCCATGTACATTGTGCAATGCCTTGCAAATCTTGCAAAAAGTTTATTCAACAGTGCTGCATATTCCTAAAAGCATAATTTATATGTGAAGAAATATTCCATATGAACCAAAAAATTATATAGCAGACAGAATTAATTATTAAACCCAGATAAAGAAACCCCACCACAGAAGAACAATGTGTTATGGAAATAAGTTACAGTGTGAGGTTACTTTGTAACCTGGAAGTTTCAGCTAATGAAAAAAATGTAACAACTGATATCTAAGTATTTTGACTATGTTACATAATTTGAGCTGGCTGGCTGTGCATTTCTGTACCAAATTAAAGATTCTAGTTTGCTGTTGAGAATCTTTTTTCTCTATGAGACTGCATATTTTGGAGGCCTCCTCTTAATTATATTTCCCATTAGACTTACTATCTATTCCACCAGTGTAAGCTCAATTTTGAGAAGCAGACCTTAGATAGGAATTGCCCCAAGGCAAGTGATTGCCCCCATTCACACAATGTCACAACTCTGTTTCAAGTGACTGATTCACTTACGTTTTGATTGACTTGAAATTGACTGTGTTGGCACGGTTTCATTCTTAGAAATAGTTGAAGCTTCATTTTTCCCCTCTATTGTGGGTTTTTTGATATTAGTATTTTCTTTAGTTGCAGCATTAATTTATTTGTAGACTATCTTAGCCTAAAGAAGCAGCTTATAAAAATTTCAATAAATGAAAGTGGTACATAAGTCAGCCCTTCTTTCATATTTCATGTTCAGACAAAAGTGAGATTATTGATTTTAAAAAAATCTCTCTTTACAAGTACAACAAATCAACAGAAAGTGAGGACAACGCATTTCATTTAAAATCACCTCCCCATAAAATGTGGCAGCTTAGGAAAATGACAACATTATCAGAAAACAGCGATATTAGCAACTGGTAAGTCAAATAAATTGCTTTATCTGTTGCTGTTTGTGGTTATTTGCATACTGACAACACCCAGGATGAGCACTGGATGAATAATTGAAAACATCTAGATGCTTTGCTATTCTAATTCCTGCAGATAATTAAATTTAAAGCACATGTGTTCATAACTAAATGGCATACACCAAATTCAGAATGTTAACTTTTCAAGCTAAGCAGTTTACTTTTAAAGCCATTCTTTACTCATTTAAAGAAAAGCATAGCAGTACTAAACTCTCAAATCCTAAAATTTTAACTCAATAAAAATTATATAGAGTTTAAAAGAAAAATATCTAAGATAAAGAAAGCTTTACTGGCTTCGGGGGGAGGAGCCTGCCGCCGTCGGGAGCTCAACGAAGCTCCTCTCAGGATTCTGGTCTGTATATCTTATAAGATCTATAGATATCTCCCCTTTCTGGCAGAAAGGGGCAGGGAGAAGGTCAGTCATTAGGATCTCTTTGTAATTCATAGCTTTTTTTTGCTGTGAATGGAGAAGAGGTTCAACATTAGCTGAGCTTTTACTCCAGCCAGTTCTCCGCAGCTGCCTTTTTTGCAGCCCTAGGCAGATTGCCCCCCCCCCCCCAGGACAAAGCTAAGCTATTTTAAAAATTAATCCGGGCGGGGACCATTCCTGAGGAATTTTTTTTATTACTATCTAAAATACCAGCTTCAACTTTGCAAAAGGCTCCCTTTTCTAGCTGCGTCACAAGATGGCGATCTTATAGCTTTTGTGTTTGATGTGACGTACTTAGTCAGCCCTACTCTTCTGAAGGCTTCTCCGTATTAACTGTTAAAAGATTAACTGAGGGGAGCAGAGACTTTGATTCTTGGCTAGCCTGATTGCTTGTCTTTTACTTTTATTCTGGAATGGCTCCCAAATCTAAGCAGAAGCGCTTCCTTAATAACATATCTCAAAAAACTGCTATGAAGCCGCTACCCTTGCCTCCTACGTCCTCCACTGGAGATTTGTTAACACAAGAATTTCTTCTCAAAACGCTTAATAATTTCAGACAGGAAATTAATCAACTGATATCGGATTTATATGATCAATTTGATGCTAAAATTGCTCAAGCAAAGGAGGATATGATCGGAGTAATGACAGTCATGACAGATTATATTGCTGAAACGGAGGATAAATTGGAACTTTTGGAAGAAACTAACTTTAATCTGACATCCAAAATTCAAACGTTACAACAGGAAATTGAAAATGCTCAAAAACAACTTGTCATGATAAATTATAATAAGACTGCCTTCGCAATAAGAGTTAGAGGACTGCGTGAAAACGAACAGGAGAATTTGAAACAGATCTTCTTTGAGGCTCTTAGCCGCTCGGTGGGAAGTCCGGGACTTAACTTTGATTGGCAGATTCAAAAAATTTACCGCCAGAATTCGTGGGTAGCAAAACAGCGACAGCTTCCGAGGGACATAATTATATACTTTACCACAAGGGAATCCAGAAATGTGATAATACAGAAGCTTTACAACAAGAGGTTGAGAATTGATGGACAGGACTTGATTGTTTTTAAAGAGATACCATCTCAAATATTAAGAGCAAGGAGAGATTACATTTTCTTAACTGAAGAACTCAGAAACTCTCAGATTCCATACAAATGGGAAGTCCCAGCTGGCATTACAGTTACATTTGGCAATCAAAAACACCGCATTAATTCTGTCTGTGAAGCCCGAGAATTTTATTACAAGACCCTGAAGGCGGGACTTCCTGATTCATCCGGACCTGGAGAGAGACAAGGAGAAGGAGAAGACAAGCAGCGAGACACGTGGCTACAAGGCGGAGGGTGTTGCTTTCCTCTTCCGGAAGGGCAGAAGAGTAAAGAATAAAGACTTAGCGATGTTCTTAAAACTTTATGATTTCTGCCTGGGATAAAATGGAAAAGTTGTATATCGATGATGAGACATGGAGACTGAAAGAAGCCTTGCTGATTGTGGACACATATTGTATATAAGATTTGTTTGAACTCTAACTCAAATTGCGCATGAATTATTTTCCTAGGCGAGGAGAGTGGAGATCGCGATCTTTTTGAGTTGTGGTCTGGGACGAACGGAGTTGGGAGGCGCGTGGGAGAGGGAAGGGTAGCGAAAGCTTAACTAGACTACTTGGGGCTAGAATGCAAGCTGATGTTTGTATCAGTTGCTATTTCAATATAAGGTTAAGAAAGATTAGTCAGAGAGTCTCCAGGAAGGTGGAGTAAATATGTGAGGAGCAATGGACGCGGTAAAATATATATGTGGATATGGATAAAGGCAGGGTGGAAGGTAAAAAAATTTACATGTGGATCTGGGTAAGGATAGAATGGGAGGTGTTGGAAATGAAAAATGAAAGAAGTACTTGAGTTTAATGGTTTTATAGAAAGGTTTGGATATTCGGATAAAAAAGAGATAAATTAAAGGTCTGAATAGATAGATAAAGCAATGAGACTTTTAGTTGGGGAATCCTAATTGATTAACTTACCTGGTTCTAACACAGTTTGAAACCCTGCAAGTAGTAAAATAACCGAAATTTGGAATGAGCTACATTGTTTAAGATTTACAGATGATGGGAAGCTGTGTTAATGTAGTGGGTTTATTGATCTTTCTTGTTTTTCTTTTTTTTTTCTGTGTGTGTTTTTTTCTTTTCTATTTTTTACTATTCCCTTTTTTTTGTTTTTCTTTTATTTTTTTAACTTTAAAGTTAGCTGGTTTTATTATACTCAAGTGCTTGTTAAGGAACTATGCCGGGTATGGGACCTGGGAAGCCGTAAGGGGGTTAGGGAGGGGGGATTATAGGGGGGAGGGGGGAGGGTGGAATTACAGTTTCAATTCTTAGAACAATAAGAATTCACTTGTATACTGTGGCTCTTTTTCTTTTTTTTTTCTTTTTCTCTTTTATTTTCTAAAAAAATAAACTGAATAGATTAATTGTAGGGATACACCAAAGTGAGGAGAAGAGGGAAAGAAGAGGGAGAAGTAAAGAGGGAGTGAGAGGGGAATGTAAGGAGGGTGAGATGGAGGGGGGGGGAGATGTCTGAGGGGGAAGGGAAGTAGAAGAGGGGAATGCTGGAGGGGAGAAATGAAAGTTGGAGGGGGAGAAGAAAGGGTGTATGGGGGATTGAAGTGTCATGTTGGGTTTTTTTTTTTTATGGTGGATTTTTTCCTTTTTTTGTTTTTTGTTACGCACAGTATATAAGTGATTGTATAAAATGAAAATGAAAATGAAATAAATAAAATGTTTTTAATCTTTAAAAAAAAAAAGAAAAAGAAAGCTTTACTATACCCTATATTTCTTTGTAAAAACATCTTGAGATATGTTTGAAGTACAAATATAAATATTTTATATAAATCTCTAACTTCTATTACTCTCCAGCATAAAGCTTTCCTGGAGCTTAGATTTTATTTCTTAACTTCAGAAAATAATGGGAATTTATAGCACAGCAAAAGCTGTAGAGATTTAAATCTTGTTGGATTAGCTTCTTAGCATGCTCTTGCTCTCCGTAGGTCAGGAAGAAGCACTGCCTCACAGCTTTCTGAGCCAAAGTCCTGCCAAAAGTTATCGTTACGATCTGAAAAGGAGGAAAAAATTTCAGAAGAATGGTATGTTTGGGTTATTATTTTCTTTTAAATTTATTTATTTTATTTATTTTATTTTTATAGCTGTTCATCTCAACAAAATGATTCTGGGTGGCATACATCATAAAACAAAAATAATTTTGAAACATTTAAAATAATTAAAATAGTACAAATAAATATACATGGCACCAAGTAAAATCGTTACCCTGAATATTAATACAGCCAGGAAATGGGATCCTTAAGACATTGGGGTCACAGTCACACAATGCAAAAGGCCAATGGGCTCAGGGTCATCCAGATACCTGAAGGGAGAGGGTCTAGGACAGTGATGGCGAACCTTTTCAGCACTGAGTACCCAACAGGAACGTGTATGCCAGAATGCTGGAAACCCGAAGACCAGCTGGCCAGTGCACATGCGTGCACTGGTCAGCTGTTCTTTAGATTTCTGATGCTTCAGCGTGCACGACGACCAACTGGCATGCCGGAAACCAGAAGAGCAACTGGCAAGAGTGGGCTTGCACACAGTGGGCGGGCATATAGAGAGGCTTCTGTGTGCCACCTCTGGCACATGTACCATAGGTTCACCATCACAGATCTAGGACCAGTCGCTGCAGCCAACTTGCCACAGCCAATTCACCACAGGCCAACTCACCTCAGTACAATTCAACACTGTATTAATAATTTAATTCAGTACTTTTATTATTGTTGACCATATTTTTGTCAAAATTATTGTAATTCTTATATTTTTGGATTGACTTTTTTATTTTATTATTGACCATGATTCCATCAAAATAAATTTAATTTTTATATTTGTTAAATTGACCTGTGGCAAGTTGTCTTCTAGCAAGTTTGGCTGCAGGGAGTTGGCTAAGGCAAGTTGTCCCATTCCAGAATATGCCAGAGGAGCGGAGCTATAGCAGAGAAGACGCATTTCCTGATTCCCACTAGCCAACATTCCTTGACTGACAGTGCCTATAGCATGCCCAACCTATATCATGACTAGTTTTTAATCATAAATGGTGGGGTGAAATTATACAGAATGTTTAGATGATAGTTTTGCATATGTTCACATTATGATATAAAATAATTCTGCTATTCTACTCAGCAATATTGTATATGTCATTAATGATGGCCAGAATATTAGGTATTCTTTCATCAGCATTCTTAATGGTAAACATATTGTTAGGACAGATGTGTATAGTTCTGATCTGTATGATTATAAAATATGTTTTGAATACGCATAAAATCAAAATTATGTTCTATAGTTTGCACTGTAATATATGCAGCAAAATCATGTATTTTGTTTTAGAATTGGATGGGAGAAATATATGGAACCCAAAAAGTCACATGAACTTTTTTCTGCATATTTAACATTTTCTCTGCATGTTTCTTGGCCTTACGACTCCTCGAAAAGACACTCCTGAAGATCAAAAGACCTCCCAGAGCAAATTCAGTATTGCAAAAGGGCTGCTGCTAGCATCCAGAGGTTACTAGCCTGCATGCTTATTAAACAAACACCTATGTTTGCATGTGGAGAATAACTGTTTCTTCTCTAGGGGTTTTAAAGACATTTCTACTGCACAGCTGATGCTAAAAAGAGCACATAAGATGAAAGCAAAAAAATATAATGCTAAAAAAGTTGGTGAGTACCCTTTAAATTTAATTATTTAAATTATGCTTATTACTTTTTCTAAAAATCATATTTAAAATCAGCCTTTAGTATGATGGCATATACTAAGATTTTTAATAATAAAGAAAGCTCAATTGATTTTAAATAAACTTTATATAACTAAACCTTAGTATTGCAGCTAGTTGCAATAGAAAGTTCAGTTCACAAAACTGAACAGAAAGAACAGCATAGATGATGACCTCATACTAATCTTTTCCCCCCTCGATTTAGTGATAGTCAGTAGGATTATTTGTTGACTTTGAATATATAATTCTGTAGGCAATAATTAATTCTCAGTAGAATGTGCTCTAGAGACTCTTAAGTAATCCAAATGTATACTTTTAATCTACCCAGAATTATGGAGCTGAATGTTCTTCATCGCTATCTGAATTTGTAGAGGTGGTTACAGCCCTACTGAAGTTATCTATTTTCAAATCATTTTTACCATTTTTGTACTCAAAATAGTACATTTATGTTTTACTATTTTTAGAAATGCCAATTAATAAATATTGGTTGATGGTAAAGTATTTAAGGATTGTCATCAAATATCCTTAAATATTTACAATACAAATCAGCCATGATGTAATAACCCAAAATAGGACATGGAAGAATCACTATATTTATGGAGGTCTGGAGTTAAGTTGGAATTTATATGATGTGATTGGTTGATTTTTTATTTATTTAATGGTGTTATAAGGAACAGTGATCAGACACCAAATATGTTTAAAGATCTTATATTTCTGTCACCTGAAAGTGGTCCTGATAACAGTGCTGGTCAGCTTCAAGAGAAGCAAATTACAAATGGGAGCCAAAATGGAGGTTAATGGAGTTTGATCTTATGGCTAACAACAATGGGATCTTGAGGTGGCTCTTCTAGTGGCTTCATTTAGCCCTGCTGATTCTTGAGTCCCTTCTCAGAGTTGGATGTATATCTAGACCTCCCATGTGAGTGCTGAAGGTTTAGTACTTACATAACTAGCTGGGCTTTTCCAAGGATCTAATGGTCAGTTCAGAAGAAGCCTTGGTGCCTGGCTGGAAGGGCTTTGGATTAGATGGTTCCTATAGGTTCTCTCTGTGGGTTGATCCTGGAGTGCTTCTTGGTTTTCTGAGCAACTTCAGAAAATGAAATGCCAGAAAAGACTCCTAGAGTGCAAATAGAGAAGAATTAGATATGACTCCAACACAATAACATATCAGACTAGATGTTACATAGGTATTTTCCCACTCTTATTATATCCCACAGACAGTCATTTGGTCCAGTTTCTAAAGGTTGTTGAGAAGTTGGATGGATTGCAGTTTCAGTGTGCTTCAGAAGAAACTTGAATATCTAGACCATGGGTGTCAAACTCACAGCAACAAATTGCCATCACATGACATTTCATGATATTTTTCCCATTTGTTGAGCTGGGTGGGTGTGGCCTGCGTGTGATGCATCCAGCCCACAGGCCGCCAATTTGACATCCCTGATATAAAGCCTTCCCAGTCAGGCTTCAGACCAGTATATACTGTAGTATTGAGACAACATTTGTTCCATTTGTTAATGATGTCTAGTGTAGAAGAATGAGAATAGTGCAACCTCCTGGTTCTCCACGATCTCCCATTAGTTTTCAATACCGTTGACCATAGTAGCCTTCTGCATCACTTATGGGGATTGGGAAAGTGGGTTTATAGTGTTGCAGTAACTCTCTGTTCTTTGCAATCAAGCCCAATTGGTGTTGGTAGCAGAGAACAGGTAGAGTTCAAGGGGTTTAATTTGTAGAATGCCTAGGGCTCAATACTCTTGCCTCGCCTGTTTGACACCTTCATGACACCTACATTGTTAAGGTCATCTGTTCATTTGACATTGGGTACCATCAGTACATTGATAATATCCAATTGTACCCACAGACCCAGGCTAACTGAGTGATTGTGTCAAGGTCTCCTTCCAATGTCTGGAGGCTTTGGGGAGGCCTAGATGGGAAGAATAGACTCAAGAAGACCCCTGACAAATCCTGTGATCATTTGGATCTCCCAGGACCAGTGATATTCCTGAACAAACCTATGCTTCTTCCTTCAGAACTAGTGTACAATTTGGCAGAGCTCCTGTTCAATTGGAAAGTGATTACTATAAACAGGCTTTTGTATAAATATATGTTGTTTACCAGTTGGGTCTTTATCTAGCCTGACAAGTCCTTTGGCCAGTCCTTTGATCAGCTTGTGTGTAGATTATTGAAATGTGTTTTATATGGGGGCTGCTTCTGAAAACCTTTCAAAAGCTGCAGCTGGTCCAGAATAGAGACGTATGGGCAGTTACCGGCATGCTCATGTAACATCTATACTTTCTGAGCTTTGCAGATTTCCAGGTATTGGTTGTTATCTTTAATATCCTTTATGGTGCATGGTAGCAGAAGGACTGTCTGTTTCATAGTTCTCCCTGTTTTGTACAAGCAGGCAGAGATGGCCTGCTCCAAATCCCATACATTAAACATTATTAAACATTAGGACTCAATACAATACAATACAATAGCAGAGTTGGAAGGGACCTTGGAGGTCTTCTAGTCCAACCCCCTGCCTAGCCAGGAAACCCTCTATCATTTCAGACAAATGGCTATCCAACATCTTCTTAAAGTCCTCCAGTGTTGGGGCATTCACAACTTCTGGAGGCAAGCTGTTCCACTGATTAATTGTTCTAACTGTCAGGAAATTTCTCCTCAGTTCTTAGTTGCTTCTATCCTTGATTAGTTTCCACCCATTGCTTCTTGTTCTACCCTCAGGTGCCTTGGAGAATAATTTGACTCGCTCCTCTTTGTGGCAGCCCCTGAGATATTGGAACACTGCTATCATGTTTCCTCTAGTCCTTCTTTCTATTAAACTAGACATACCCAGTTCCTGCAACCGTTCTTCATATGTTTTAGTCTCCAGTCCCCTAATCATCTTTGTTGCTCTTCTCTGCACTCTTTCTAGAGTCTCCACATCTTTTCTATATCGTGGTGACCAAAACTGAATGCAGTATTCCAAGTGTGGCCTTACCAAGGCATTATAAAGTGGTATTAACACTTCACATGATCTTGATTCTATCCCCCTGTTTATTCAGCCTAGAACTGTGTTGGCTTTTTTGGCAGCTGCCGCACACTGCTGTCTCATATTTAAATGGTTGTTCACTAGGACTCCAAGATCCCTTTCACAGTTACTACTGTTGAGCAAGGTACTACCTATACAGTACCTGTGCATTTTGTTTTTGTTGCCTAAATGTAGAACCTTACTCTTTTCACCATTGAATTTCATTTTATTAGATAGTGCCCAATGTTCAAGTTTGTCAAGATCCTTCTGTATCTTTAGCCTATCTTCTGGTGTGTGGGCTATTCCTGCCAGTTTGATGTCATCTGCAAATTTGATGAGTTCCCCATTTATTCCCTCATCCTAATCATTGATGAAGATGTTGAAGAGTACTGGGCCCAAAACAGAGCCTTGGGGTACTCCACTGCATACTTCCCTCCATGAAGATGCAGTTCCATTGAGGACTACACATTGAGTGTGGTTGGTCAGCCATTACAAATCCATCTGGTGGTGATACTGTCTAACCCACATTCTTTTACTTTATCTAGTAGTAGGTTATGGTCTACCTTATTAAATGCCTTACTGAAGTCCAAGTAAACTATATCAACGTCATTCCTTTGGTCCACTAATTTTGTCATATTATCAAAGAATGCAATAAGATTAGTCTGGCATGATCTGTTTTTGACAAATCCATGTTGGCTTTTGGCTATTACTTTGTTTGCTTCTAGGTGTTCGCTAATTAGTTACTTGATTATCTTTTCCAGAATCTTTCCTGGTATTGAGGTCATGCTGATAGTTCTGTAGTTTCCTGGATCTGTTTTTTCCCCCTCCTTTTTTGAAGATGGGAACCATATCAGCTCTTTTCCAGTCTTCTGGTAGTTCCTCGGTGCTCCAGGATCTCTGAAAGATATAGTTCAGTGATTCTGAGATCTCGTCTGCCAGTTCCTTCAGAACCCTGAGGTGTAATCCATCCGGTCCTGGTGATTTGAACTCGTCTAGGGTAGACAGGTGCTCACTTACCATTTTCTTCCCTATTTCAACTTGTGTTCCTAATCTGATTTTTGTGGTGCTGTTTTTGACAGGTTGGACTGTTTTATCCCTTTGTGTAAAGATAGATGCAAAACATGAGTTAAATAGTTCTGCTTTCTCCCTGTTGCTTGTCACCTTCCTGCCACTTTCTCCCAGCAATGGACCAATTGTTTCCTTAACTTTTTTCTTGTTTTTAACATGTTGGAAGAAGCTTTTTTTGTTATTTTTTACTTTTGTGGCAAGCCTTTCCTCATTGTGAGCCTTAGCTTTCCTCACTTCATCTTTACATGCTCGGGCTATTTGCTGATATTCTGCCTTATTTATGTCCCCCCCCCCTTTCCACTTTTTATACTTATCTTTTTTGTCTTTCAATTTAAGAAAGCTTGTCTTTTCTGTTTCAGTGTGTATGTGTGTTTATATGTATCTATGTATGCATGTATGTATGATTTTTGGACAACTGGACTTATCATCGTTAACAATATTCCTAGAAATTCATTTGGCCTCCCAGTGTGTCCTTCTTTAAAAGAGCCCTTAAAACCTGGCTTTCATCCATGACTTGGGCTATAGTGGATAATAAACCTGTTGTGTACTATGTGGCTGTTGTTAGAGATTTTTGTGGCTCTTTTTGTTTTGTTGTTGTTTTGTTCTGGAAACTTGTCATTATTTTGTTTACATTTGTAAATTGTTTTACTATTGTACATCTCCAAAGTCATAAGGAGATCAAATAGTCTTATTAATTGAATGAATGGATGAAATAAATAAATAAATACAATAGTAACCTTTCCATAATGAATACTTTTTAAAAAATAAACAATTTTTATGCCAGATAATCAAATTTCTTTATGTGTTATCTGTTATTGCTTTACTAGGCTTAGGGAAGTGTTTCATATTAATAATTTTCATATCAATCTCCTGACCACATGCATTAAAATAAAAATGTGTTCTAATTTTTGTTCCTATAAAGTAAGTGCCTATAAAAGCATTTCTTTAAATAATTCTGCTTTTTATACTATATTGTTTATTTACACCATAATTGGAAAATATTGGTATTTTAGAAAATTTTAGAACTCTAACATTCTAATTTCAAGTGTTTACTATCTTGGGCTCATTAGACTGGCCCACCCCCAAGTGACTATACAGATAAAAGCTCATCATCTTGACCTCTGCTTGGTATTTTCTGACAGTTATATGTTTCTGCAAATTGTTTTGTTTCTTTCTTCTTCTAGACCATAAAAAGCTCTTGAGGTTTTTGGGGTGTGTGGTACATCAGTTGTCTGGATAGAAATCAGGGAATGATTTATAAATCACAGGGAGTGATTTATAATCATATTCCAGATGTGTTCTGAAAACCATTTGGATTTTTTAGACAGCATTGTTGTCTAGTATTGCTTGTCTTCCCATAATTTCTCAAGATCTCCTCTGTATAAATAACTTTACCAAAACTTTTCATTCACTAATTTTATATTCTAACCAAATTTCTTCCACACCATTCATTTAGGTATTCTGATAATACCCACTCACTTTAATTTTCTAATTAAACTGTGTATTTAACACTACTAAATCATGTTCAGCTCCACAAATTGTACCCAGAAATGTCTTGGCTGATTGAATTGCACATCTTATATAGTTACTTAATTTGATTCCAGTGTTGTTCATCCAATGATGAACAAGTTTAGAACATTCATTTATGTTACCTGAATCGGATGAACAACCACAAAACGCTTAGTAAAATTATTTCCAGCATTATTATTTTTTTTCTAATCCAAATCTATTCATAATTCCAGGTTCTTCTATTTAGCTAATTTTTAGTTGTACATTTTTTCCAGTTTTTGTAGTACTCTTCTCATACACTTTACTATAGAATCATCAGGGTCCTTCACCATTTGTTGTCAATATTGTCAATATTAATTATCAATATTAATATCCCTTGGATATCTACTAATCTTGTCATTTATTGGATTATAGCAAAATATCACTACCACTTTTTTAATCATGTAATATTTAAAATGGCCCATTCCAGTTCACTTGAACATATGTTCCTAAAACATCCACTTCATTTCCATTTTGATATTTTCCAGTTATTCTTGTTTAATGCCTTTCATATTCCAGTTGTTTGTATCCTCATAAATGAAAGAATTCATGTTTCAGTACTGATCCCATTGGTGACTAGATTTCCTTTCTGCTTTTATCTGGCTATATTGTTCACTCTTCCCAATAACCAAATAAATGTCTTCCCAACTGGAGATCTTTCCATCTGACACCCAAACTCCCCTGAATGTTATAGTCATAAGCATAGTTTCCTTGGCAATTGTGAAGAACTGATTGGCTTATCCATCTTCCAAGTTTGATTTTGAAGGACTTTCTCTGGGAGGATTACTTTCTAATAACTGCTATAGAGACTTGTCTTGACTACCTATGCCCCTGTTATAGGTTATAGCTTAGCTTCATTGCTTCCTTTCCAAACTTAGTGTAACACATTAAGAGCTCTCACTCCCACTGGCTTCAAAGTCATTTAATGAGGCCTTGTATCACAATAGTTATGCTCTATGAATGTTTATTTAGAGTGATTGATTGATGGATTATTGACATCAAGTCGTTCTTAACTCTTAACTCCATAGCAATGACATGGATAGGTTTTCTCCATAATAGTAATAATCTAGAGTAGGCTTTCTACATGATTACTTAGAGTAGACTGAAATAAATATGTCTATGTTGAGAATGAATTTACCTGGATTCAAACAATGCCAGAATGACAATTTTTATACCTTTTGTAACTGATATACCATGCATCAAAGCTGAAGATACTCATTTAACTCTTTGGCATTAAATATTTAATTCATTACTACTGGTCAGGTTTTATGCCTTTCAGAAATGTTATTTAAATCTTGACCATGTGACAAAAGAAAATTATCTGGCGCCAAAAAGCTGCATAAAAAAATAGCGATTCTCATGGCCTTCTGCCTTGTTCTATCACACTATTTAGAAAAGAAGAGAAAGAAGGAGTCCAGTTGAATCTTCCACATATGTTCAACTTGGTGGCCCACATATCATTGGAATGTATCATCTTTTCTCCACATGTGATCTGTTTTATGTAACAAGTGACTAATCCAGCCATAAATATTTTTTTCTTAAAGAATATCAAAGACAGCTATTTTATTTTTGTCATCTAGAAGGGCGCTTCTGGGGCTTCTAATATTAAGGGGCTTAATATTAACAATACTGAAAATACTTTTCTTATTGTTTGCTTACTAAAACGAATTCACACGTAGATGAGAATGTAATTAATAGAAAAATAGAGACCAGCTGTAGCAGAACAGTGAAAGAGCATCAGACACGTTGTCTAGAAATTATGGGTTAATGTTTAAATGGATATCAAATAACTATTTACTGAGTGGTAGTCTCACCCATAATACAGAACTAATCATGCAACAGTGATGTGCAGGCAGGGGAGGCAGGGGAGGCACAGCCTCACCACTGTCAATCATGAAAAAGAAAAAAAATGTAAACAGGAAAAGGCGAGTGCTGAGGTTAGGCTAGCTAGCTGCTGCCACACCTTGAATGACTGCCTGTTTAAAAAAGCCTCTTAAAAAGTGCCCTCTACTATGAGGCAGGAGAACTGCATGCGTCATCTAGTCTGACTTTTTAGACGCTTGAGCAGAGTTAAGCGAGGGATAAAAGCCTAAAAAAATCCCGAGGTGGTTGAGGCATGCAGTTCTCCTGCCTCATAGTAGAGGGCACATTTTTAGAGGCTTCAACTCTGTCATTCTGTTTAAAGCTGCAGCGTCATGCTCACTCTTCCTCCTCTCTTTCTCCGTTTCTGATGCCCCCCACCCCCACCCCACACTCCCTCTTTTCCTTCAAATTTCCTTTTTTTCTTTTTTCTTTAATAAATGCAATACTCAGGCATTCTCTTCTCTCCCGCGACACCCCACTGACTAAAGCACTTTCTTTCACCCGCCTGAGCTCGCAGCAGCCCACCTGAGCTCTGCCACTAGCACAGCCAAGCGAAAGAAAGTGCTTTAGTCAGTGGGGTGTCGGGGGAGAGGATTGCCCCACCAGCCATAAACCTCACCGCACGTCACTGTCATGGAAAGCATGTTAAAGTGATTACTGAGTAATACATAAGGTACTTTAAGTACTTGTGAAAAACTGTGAATAAATAAGCTTGATTTATTTTGTTTTTTTAAAAAAACCAACAAAAAAGAGTGGTAATGTAGTCTTTATTATTATATTTTTGTATAAATGGCTCAAAATGAAATCTTAATCATATGTATCAGGTTCAGGTCTGAACAGGTTTTGGCTTAGATATAAGTTAGAAATGAGGAGAACTTTCCTGACAGTTAGAACAGTTAATCAGTGGAACAGCTTTCAAAAGTTATGGGTGTTCCCTCGCTGGAGATTTTTAAGAAAAGATTGGACAACCACTTGTCTGAAATGTTACATTGTCTCCCATTTTTGCAGGGGGTTAGACTAGAAGACCTCCAAATCCTGGGGTGGGGGTTTCCTGAAAAAAAGATAGCAAACATATCGCAAATTGAAAGAGAAAAAGGAGAAGTATAAAAAGTGGAAAGGGGAAAATAACTAAGGCAGAATATTAAATAGGTCAAGCCTGTAAAGATGAAGTGAGGAAAGCTAAGGCTCACAATGAACAAAGGCTTGCAACAAAAGTAAAAAATAACAAAAAAAAGCTTCTTCCAACATGTTAAAAACAAGAAAAAAAGTCAAGGAAACAATTGGTCCATTGCTGGGAGAAAGTGGCAAGAAGGTGACAAGCAACAGGGAGAAAGCAGAACTACTTAACTCATTTTTTGCATCTGTCTTTAACCAAAGGGAAAAAAACAGTCCAACCTATCAAAAACAGCACCACAAAAACCAGATTAGGAACACAACCTAAAACAGGGAAGAAAATGGTAAGTGAACACTTGTTTACCCTAGACGAGTTGAAATCACCAGGAACTGACAGACGAGATCTCGGAACCACTGAACTATATATTTCAAAGATTCTGGAGCACCGGGGAACTGTCAGGGGATTGGAACAGAACTTATATAGTTCCCATCTTCAAAAAAGGGGAAAAAATAAATCCAGGAAACTATGGACCTATCACCCTGACCTCAATACCAGGGAAGATTCTGGAAAAGATAATCAAGCAACGAATTAGCAAACACCTAGAAGCAAACAAAGTAATAACCAAAAGCCAGCATGCGTTAACAAAAACAGATCATGCCAGACGAATCTTATTGCATTCTTTGACAAAGTGACAACATTAGTGGACCAGAGGAATACTGTCTCTATAATTTACTTAGACTTCAGTTAGGCATTTGATAAAGTAGACCATAATCTACTATTTGATAAAATAGAAAAATGTGAGTTAGACAGCATCATCACCAGATGGATTCATAACTTGATGACCAACTGCACTCAACATGGAGGGAAGTATGCAGTGGAGTACCCCAAGGCTCTGTTTTAGGTCCAACACTCTTCAACATCTTCACGAATTACTTGAATGAGGGGATAGATGGAGAACTCATCAAAATTGCAGATGATGTCAAGCTGGCAGGAATAGCCAACACTTCAGGAAGATAGGCTTAAGATACAGAAGAATCTTGACAGACTTCAACATAGGGCGCTATCTAACAAAATAAAATTCAATGGTGAAAAAAGTAAGGTTCTACATTTAGGCAAGAAAAACAAAACGCACAGTTACAGAATATATGGTCAATAGTAGTAGCTTGTTTGTTTATTTATAGCTTGTTTATTTATAGGCCGCCCTTTTCCCTGAGGGGACTCAGGGCGGCTTACAATCAAAAAAAGGAAGGGGAGTGTGGGACAATACGAAAAAAGAAATGTGCACAAAGTAAATTAGACAATAAAACTCAACATTCACTCAGCATTCGGGAGGGGCGAAATAAGATTATCCCCAGGCCTGACGGGTTAGCCAGTTCTTGAGGGCTGTGCGGAAGGCCTGGACGGTGGTGAGGGTACGAATCTCCACGGGGAGATTGTTCCATAGTGTCGGAGCCGCAACAGAGAAGGCTCTCCTCCGAGTAGTCGCCAGTCGGCACTGACTGGCGGATGGAATACGGAGGAGGCCAACTCTATGCGATCTGATGGGACGCAGGGAGGTAATTGGCAGAAGGCGGTCTCTCAAATAGCCAGATCCACTACCATGGGGCGCTTTATAGGTGGTGAGTAGGACCTTGAAGTGCACCCGGAGACCAACAGGTAGCCAGTGCAGCTCACGGAGGATCGGTGTTATGTGGGCGAACCGTGGTGCGCCCACGATCACTCGCGCGGCCGCATTCTGGACTAGCTGTAGTCTTCGGATGCTCTTCAAGGGCAGCCCCATGTAGAGCACATTACAGTATTCCAGCCTAGAGATCACAAGGGCTCGAGTGACTGTTGTGAGGGCCTCCCGATTCAGGTAGGGCCGCAACTGGCGCACCAGGCGAACCTGGGCAAATGCCCCCCTGGTCACAGCTGAGAGATGGTGGTCAAAAGTTAGCTGTGAATCCAGGAGGACTCCCAAGTTGCGGGCCCTTTCTGAGGGGTTTAAATTTTGTCCCCCCAGCCTGAGTGATGGTATGGTGGTCAAATTTTTGGGAGGGAAACACAACAGCCACTCGGTCTTGTCTGGGTTGAGTATCAGCTTGTTTGCTCTCATCCAGTCTTTAACGGCTTCCAGTCCCCGGTTCATCACGTCCACCGCTTCATTGAGTTGGCACGGGGCGGACAGATACAACTGTGTATCGTCCGCATATTGGTGATATTTTATCCCGTGCCTTCGGATGATCTCGCCCAGCGGTTTCATGTAAATGTTAAATAGTAGGGGGGATAGGACCGACCCCTGCGGCACCCCATAAGTTAGGGGCCTCAGGGACGATCTCTGCCCCCCCACTAACACCGACTGCGACCTGTCCGAGAGATAGGAGGAGAACCACTGCAAGACAGTGCCGCCCACCCCTATCTCCCGCAGTCGTCGCAGAAGGATACCATGGTCGATGGTATCGAAAGCCGCTGAGAGGTCCAGGAGAACTAGGATGGAAGCATGGCCTCCATCCCTAGCTCTCCAGAGATCATCAGTCAAAGCGACCAAAGCGGTTTCTGTGCTGTAACCGGGTCTGAAGCCAGACTGGAAGGGGTCAAGATAGTAACTGTGAAAGGGATCTTGGATGTATAGATTACCATAGATTATTGGCTACTCCTCATGTAATTCTCCTATTTTCAGAAACTCAGCTATCTGGATAACCCCAACTAACATATGCATGAAGACAAATAGAGAGACAGTGCAAAGCAGCCTCTCGCATTAGATTGTTTCTTTATCTTTAGCATCAGATCATAAGATATTTAAATTTTTAAATCTCAAATTAGATTCTTGATTCAATTTAGTAGAAACTTTAGTTACTGAATTCCCTTAGGTTATAATACTGTTCTTACTTACATGAGAAAAACTTCCATTGAACTCATTTATTTTGTTTTGTTTTATTAGTAAATGAAGGTAAGAACATATGCACTATAGCTAAAGATATATTTTGCATTTTTTTAACTTAGTAGAAAATACATGTTCAAATCAGAACATTCAACTATTAACTGAAGTATACTTTTTATTGTAGTTATGACAGCAATTTTGTATATAGTAGCCAAATTAAAACAATAGTTGTTTTAAGATATATGATTGAAATTGAGGTGCTTTAACTTTAACTCTTTAATGTTAGAAATGGTATATTTTCCTTCCTAATGTAAAACCTACAAGGATATTCTGTTTCTCTTAATAAATGGCTAAAAGGCGAATACTTCTTTCAAGGAACGAATGAGCAAGATCTGACCTTTTGATTTTAACTTGTTCTTGTCGTCTAGACCCAGCTGTGCGACTGGCGTTGTTCAAAAACAATGAAAATAAACATCCCCCCATCAAACCACCAAAGAAGCCACAGATTACAAAAACTGGTTACTTTGAAGGTAGGCAAAGAAATTTCATTCTATTTATATTTTGGTCAAATCTTCCAAAATTATAAAACTTGTACCAATATTTTGATCAATTTTCTTAAAATACTTTACTTTGGTTAACAGGAAGAAAAGCTTTAATGCATACAATTGAAATCTGCTAATGATGCAGGTATACGTGTACATAAAATGTTCAGGTGAAAATTTTAAATTGTAATGCCTCAGGAGATCCACTGAAGAGATAGCTTCATTCAAAATATATTTCCTTTATTTCTTGAAAGTTAGAAATACAGAGTGGAATTTAACACAATGAGTACACATATGTTAGTTGTTAAAAGGATTGCTAGTTTAGGAAGGGTATGCCCTAGGAAGTGAAACAATTAGATTTTTTTAAAGGTTTGTTAAACTGGAATATATCACCATCATGAAAAATCATAAGACATCTGAATATATTGTGTTTCCTGAGAAATTCTTTTAGTCTCTAACTGATACAACGTTTATCAGTATTAAAACTGATCATAGCATAATCTAGAAGAGAAAAAGGGACTTCTAATTGCCAATCATATGTGAAAGTGATTTTGATGCTGTGGTAAGAATATATGACTAATTTATTTTTTTTTAAAAACATTTTTTTATATTGCATATTTTCTGGATTTAAATATTCTGCATCTGATAATGTATATCATAGGAAAAAATAAAATTATTCATATACTATTAAAATATCACTGAACAACTAATATTCTCTCATTTTAACAAATAAATCCCTGTTTTGTTGTGGAAAGTTATTTCAGTTCCCCTGATCCTTGAACTGTAAATGAACTATTGTACACTGGTTCACCTTTTCCCATGTATTTGTATATGAATATAACTGATCTCAATGTTATGGTAACAAAAAATATTTAACAAGGGAAATTGTTAGAACCTTGTTTACCTTGAACCTTGTTTACTCCAAATGAAATATCACATGGATGCATGCAATATATGCAGGAAGATGAACAGATTCTAAGAACAATGCAAGATGTAAAATGTCTTATATCAGTAGATAAAGAAAATATTTTACACCAAAAATGGTACCTACACTTGCATCTTTAATGAATAGGAAAAATAGATATATGTTTGTCCCACATCACTCATCTAGTTATCATAACTAGAACATCCTAATTTTATTATTTTCTTTCCAAAAGTTAGTCTTTTCTCATTTTTTCTTATTTTTTGTTTTACCTAGAGTAGAAATTTAACCCTTTGTCCATAGATGCTATATATATATTTATGTAAACATTTTAAAGAACATTAAGCAGCTTTTTTATTCTTTTATATTTTTTGCATTTTCTTTTGCTTTCAGCAGTTAGGAGGTAGATAGTGGCAAATAAGGTGAGGAGTTTCCATTTGTAGCACATTGTGATTGGTTAGTGCCTTCTACCCTGTTTCCCCGAAAATAAGATCCAACTAGAAAATAAACCCTACCATGGTTTTTCAGGATGCTCTTAATATAAGCCCTACCCCAAAAGTAATCCCCAGTTAATATCCTCAGCCAGATGGATGCAATTAGTACCATATTCTCCCAAAATAAGACCTAACCAGAAAATAAGCCCTAATGCATCTTCTGCAGCAAAAAATAATATGACCTGGTCTTATTTTCAGGAAAACATGGTATTGCTTGAGGCATTACAAATCCTTAAAACTCTTAATTATGTAGTACTAGTGTTACTTAACTATAGCTGATCTGCTTAGTTTTTAATTCGTTGGATCCAGAGTTAGATTTATAATAACTCCAATTAAATAAGTGCTCATTGTTAACTTTGACTTTGCCATTAATCTTGGAAAGGGGGTGTCTGTAAGCATGGCTTTTTCTGTTATGGCTTCCGGGGGGGCGGAGCCTGTCGCCGAGGAGGGCTCAACCGAGCTCCTCTCAGAGATCTGGTCTGTATATCTAAATAAGATCATAGATATCACCCCTTTTTGGCTATAAAGGGGCAGGGAGTAGCTCTGTGTGCTAGGGTCTATTCGTAATTCACAGCCTTTCTCTTTTTTTTGGCTGTGGACAGAGATTAGATCCAGCGTGAGCGGAGCTTTTATCTACATATTTTTTAAAAGTTCAAGTTTAATGAATTGAAAGAATACAGAAAAAAGATTATTATAAAAAGACATATTGGAAATACAATATATTTATATTTACAATATATGTATAGCCCTTTTAGGGAATTTTTTTATTGAGTGGGAAGGATCAGAAATTATTTGGTACATAATCCTAAATGTTAAATAAATATATATGTGTGTATAATGTACATATGATAGTATGAGTGTCAATGAATATGAACATTTGTATAATATACCATATTATGCAGCTTTTTTCATTTGTTAGAAAGAGGAAGTACTATCTATTCTATCTCTGTCTTTCTCTTACACACACACACACACACACACACACACACGTCTCTGACAAAACCATCTTCTTTAGCAAACAAACACACACAGAGTTCTTGAAATAATGCCCCCGTGGCTCAGTAATAACTAGAGATAAATGCCAAGTCATACTTCTGGAGTGTTTATCTGACACTGTTACAGTGTATATACTAAGATAGTAAAACTACCACATGGGGTGTGGTGCAAAATGTGCACATCATATGAATTATAGGAATCCCATATTTTTGCCAGGCATTCATACAATAGAAGAAACATAATGATCTCATATAACGAAACCTCATGTTTCACCCTCTTACCAGTGCTCTTGCTATTCTATCTGAAATTTCTCTTCTACATTTTGTCAGCAAGCTCTGTTTTTTATGTTATCTCTGTACATCAGTGCTTGATTTGTATGGATGCATGGTTATCACAATATTTTGGCTTTGATAGTTTTGGTCTTAGACTTGAGTTTTAAACTAATTGGATGAAGTTTGGCTAATTTGAACTATTATTTAAAAAGGTCTGGATCAAACGTTATTTTCACTTGTTCATAAAATCATAAGTACAACCAATTTGTATTGTTTAAATTTGGTTGTTACAGGGAAATCTAATTAATTTAAAAACAGATGTGCATGCTTCTAGTCCCTATACAGTCATGTCATAAGAAAAACATGCAGAAGCCCATGAAGCTTGTATGTGCTCATATATGTGAACTGCCAGAGCATTCTTTAGGATTACCTTTTAACTGAACCAATTATGCATTTTTAGAAAGATGAAACCAAAGTAAAGATTATATATTCTTTGTATCCACATTTGTTGGAAGAAGGACAAAATAAACCTGTTTTAAAAAGGGGGGGACGGAGAGAGAGGGGGGAGGGAGGGAGAGAGACAGAGAGAGAGAGAGAGGGAGGGAGAGAGATAGATTGCTTGTGAGAATGTAAGGACTCTATTCTATTGACTTAGCCCTCAAGATCTGCATCTTCTCCTAGACAGAGTGTAAGAGAGAAATAAGGGGAGAGAGAGAAATGTAAAGGTCTGGAGAATATACAGGGTAGCTCTAACTAATTTTCAGGTTATCTGAAACAAAGATTATGTCATAGTCTGATATTTCTTTTATAGCAAAAAGCAATAGACTTTTGTCACATTCATAATTCCTCTAAAACTAGAACCTGCTTATGACTCTTCAAAATTAATTTTATTTAAGGATGATTCACCAACATTAGGGGATAATATTAGCTTTTGGAAACCACAATATATTTTTTGATTGATCCCAAACTTAGATGCTGGATTATTTAACTGGCTGGTGTAATATCTCAACAATTATTATTACAGCTTATGGGTTTCTATAAAGCCTAAGATCACTGTCTCCTGATTATTAATAATGTTTTTAAAAAGACAGAAAGGAATCTTTCACTCAAGTATCATAATCCTATAGCTTGTTTCTTATTATCTAATGTGAGCTCACAGAATTGTGCATTGAAATATTTTAAGGAATTAATGGCTCTCCACCAGTCCTTTAACATGTAAAATGAGTAGGTTACTTGTGTCCAGTACATCCAAAAA
This sequence comes from Thamnophis elegans, assembly GCF_009769535.1. NCBI lineage: Eukaryota > Metazoa > Chordata > Lepidosauria > Squamata > Natricidae > Thamnophis > Thamnophis elegans. The sequence goes on along the minus strand of NC_045547.1, from coordinate 41,318,639 downwards.
GAGCCAGGATAAAATAAACATAAAGAGTTAGATATCTTGGAAAAAATCTGTCATGGGTTTGGGCTAATCATCTCCAGAAGAAATTCAACTTGATGCCTGAAATGTAAGACTTCTTGGAGAACTCAGCAAAGCCTGAGGCAGTGTTGATCTGAAGGAGTGCTCTCCATGGGTCAGAGCTGCTTTGCTGGCAAAGTGCAAACCTAGTTCACAATAGAACTGCTCTGAAAAGTTGCAAGACAGCAGGGCCTTACATGCATTTGTTGAAGTTTCAGTTACATCGTTGAAATTGTCTGCTTTCTCATTGTTTAAAAAGGGAGGGGCGGCTGTTGTTAAGGTAAATCCTGTATCTCTATTTCTAATGTTCCTATGAATAACAAATACAGTAAAAACTGAAAGAGAAAGAGAAATACCGGTGAGGAATGAAATAGTGTAAAACCACAGTATCAGATTAAAATAACAATTAATCAAGCATGAAATATTCAGTCAATCAACAGTCAACCTTTATTACAGAAAAAAACTCAACCTAATATGAAACATTAGAAGTGATAAAATAAGACTGCATAGTAAAAGCTATTTTAATTAACTTTCCAATATGTATATATTTGCAGAATCTCTTGACTTGGAACAATAGTCATTTTTCTACATAAAATATTGAAGGGTGGAAGGATTGTAATGCTGCCATTGCAGCAGAAGGATTAATACAAAGGAACATTTGTAGTGTCATCAAAATTCTGCTATTACTTTCCTTTCTTCAAGCTAAGAGATGATACCTTCAAATGCCCCCCTCCTCTTGTCTTCAGGTTGTATGGGACTGGAATGGAAGAGTAAGCTAAATCTAAATTCAGGCAAGATAAAGTTTGTATTTATACCAGGAGTTGAACTTCAAGGTTCAGATACATAAGCTTTGGAATGGGTTCCATTCTCACTTAAGAAGCAGATACACATTCTCCAGATCTTTTTAGATATAGTGCCAAAGCAGTCAGTTTCAGTTGATAACGCAGTCTACTTGGGGGAAGAGAGTAGTCCAGCTCTGAAAGTTAGATAACTTTCTGAACTGGACTACTGCAATGATCTGAGGTGGGAATGCTCTTGAATGACAAGAAATTCAACTGGCCTAGTATGTGGCTGCATGAACAGTTACTGAAGCATCCTTAAAACCCTTCATTATTTCTCATACAGAACCAACTTTCTGATTCCCAGTTGTTATCGGGGCCCAACCCAGTTTTTAAAAAAGAAACTACTTACAAAGCTCAATAAATTCATCAATATAATTTTGGTATTTGACAAATTCATAGCTCAATCTTTTAATCGAATTATCTATGACAGATAATACAAGCATTTACATTTGACAATTTCTCCAAAAAACACACACACAAACAATATACATTTCACATAACATTAGGTTTAAGTCCATTAATCTTTAATTTCCACATCATTAAGAATTTAAAAACTACAATATAATTATTTATCTGGCAGGCAGAATGCTTTTTCTTATGTCCAACTGATAAGATGTCTGGAGTCACTTACATTTCAGCACCATGTGGCTTCAGACCCATGAATCTCATTTCACCCAAACAAGGCAGTAACTAGATCCAGCAACTTCTACATTAGCTATGGATTTCAGGTTGGATTATTAGTGGGTGGTTGTGACAGAAGTTGCTAATTGTGAGTCAGCCTCCATTTGTGCACACTAAATGCATGTTCCCAGCAAGTAAATTATCTTCAAATAAACAAGGAAATGGAATGTGGGGAACCTTTCGGCAGAAAAGTGGGAGATGTAAACTAGCAATGTCAGGTAAGAAAATATATTTGCCTCCATCACTCTGCTATATATTTAACCAGTCTTAAGTACTTAACTAAGCAATTAAAAGCACACTGTATTATTAACTGTAGGGAATGAGAGGAAGACTGCCTGCGTAGGTAACACTTGACTCAGCAATGAAACTCAATCTTCATAGTTGACTATGATTTTCAATTGTGTCTTTTAATGAAAGAGTAAATCAGTATAGTTCTCAATACATAAACATGAGCCTAAATGACTCTCCCTCACTCCTATACCTTCAACTGACCAGCCAATGACAGCTGAGAAGAATGTGTCTTTTTCTTTTATTATTCTTTATTGCTAATAGTTTTTTTTAGTTGATTACAAAATTGAAGTATGTACATTCAGAAAAGATTGATTTAAGTTTGGACAACTGACTATTCTGTACTCGTATTTATAGATTCCTCTAAATTTTAGCCTAAACAATTATCTTTGTCTATTATCTAACATATTTTCATAAACCTGAACATATTTACATTTAATCCAATGTGGCTCTACAAGAACTGAGGTAGAAATTCAGATCACTTACTTTTTGGATTCACTATTAGACATTTTTAAAGAATAAATACCTATTTAATTCATATTAACTTATTATTTATTTTTGCCTATAAAAAAGGTAGTCCTTATCAAATCACATAAATGTGGTACATCAGTTATTTAAGGTTTTAATGTTGTGCCTCCATCACCTGAAACTTTGCTAAATTTTCTGTAGCCCGCATAAATAAATAGAAGAGAAAGATGAATCTTGACATATTTTATAGCATAAGGCAGATATTTGGAAGAATAAATCCTGAGTGCTGAAGCATTTCAAATTCTTTTCATCTGACCAGCCAGTGACCTGATGACTATTTCCTCCCTCTAAGTAAGGTTGTGACCCAGGTCTTAGAGTGCAAAAGACAGATAATTTTAGTAACAACTTAAAATTCAAATAGATTTAACTAACAGGAGAAGGAAAGGGACAGGTAAACAAGTAAGAATGTTTGAAGAAATATTACAATAATGTTTATACATTATAAAACATCTTCTAAACAACACATAAAATGCTATACTTTATTTTTATCAGTTCATTAATTGTCTCTGTTTTTATTCCCAGCATGGTTATTTTCTGTTGTTTATCTATTTTATGTTATTTTAAGTCTAGAAATGAAATCAGTTGCCATTTAAAAATCATTTTTAAAAGGAAATATTATATATCAATTTATGTATCACCTTGCAAAACAGCTTTACAATTTTTTGCCATTCTTCAGTCACATTCTTAAGCAATACAAAGTAATCACTTTTATGCCAAAGAAATAAGTCAAATGGTATATCAGCAATTTTTGTCAACCATTTATACTTAATTGCACTCTGTATATATATGACTCCAAAACAGGGGACTATTCCAGCACAATATTTAGGGGTACATTTGAACTGGAGGCCTGGATTCATTATATCAGAACATATGTTGGTTTATTGATAACCATAGAGGCAAAGAGTCATTAATAGTGTGATATTTTATTCCATAAATATATATATATATAGAAACAGCAAATAAGTTTCAATTGATGTGCCTAGTGAAGTCCATAAGATCAGTAAGAAGTAATTATGAGGTAAATACAAAGACAATGAGATTTTGAACAAAGAGATACTCAGTTTGAAACTCTATAGCTGAATCTGTGCTTTCTTTTTTTCCCCCCAGGAAGATGTATTTTGAGTTTTAACTTAGCTCCACAAAATCACCTATTAAGGTCAGCCTCTGACAGGTTGTTCAAAGGCAGGAGAAGAGAAGGAAGGCCAGTACTGAATGTTTTCATTCTCCAAGAGCTAGTGCATATTGCTAGCATATAATGAAATAACCATGTGTTGCTTTGAATCAATGTGATTCATTTTGCATAAGGAGAATTAATCCATCCAATAGCTTTTGGACAGTATTGTTGGGGTACCTATTTCCAGAAATGTAATTTTGGTGTAGACTTTTTCTTTTACGTGTGAGCAGAACTTAGTGAATACAGTAAACTGTTAATAAAACTCTCATCTAATAAAAAAAGATATAAAAAAAAATTAACTTTTTCTTTTTATAATGCAGGGACCTGTAACTATTCATTTTTATTTATATAATGCATTAGAGTAGTACGAGATGATAAATGCCATTATAATTCAGAGGTTTTACTGAAATGAATAAAATTAATTTTATTAAAAATTATTCTGTACCACTCTTAGGTCAAAACTAAAGCAAAGAATGTTAATAAAAATGCATCTTGGAGGAAACAAAACTGTATAATTAAATAAGGAATAAAGTGAATGTTAGCAAAAAAAAATCTGATTTAACCTATAGATGACCTGGTACTGTTTGTTCAGATGACAGCTCTAAAAGTGTACACGGAATATTCCCTTGTAATACAATGATTTGCCGCAAGCCCTGACCTACTGACTGTTAGGGAGCAGGCCTGAATTGGCCCTTTCTCTGATATTGTGACACTGCTTCTGTTGCCTCGATTGTGACCTCTGATTGAAAGGAACTCCTGGGACTTCTGTATAATAAGCATGACTCCTGACTCTTAGCCAGGTCCGCCTTGGTAGATTTTTGTCAGAGTTTTCTAGTAGGACAAACTATGTTGAAATTTACTTGAGCTGTCAAAGTGCTCTGTGTATTTGGTGCACTCTTTGAAATCTTTTTTTTGGTGGGGGGGGCTGTTGTTATTGTTTTAAAGGCATGTGTTTTGTAAAAGGATAATATCATACAGTTATGTACTATATAAATCACTTTCTTAGTGTGTGTGTGGGTATGAAAAACAGACATAATAGAGATTTATTTTACCACAGCTATAAGCTGAGAATGCTTAAACTCCTAGCTATTTACAATTTTTCATCATTTTATTCAAACAATAAAACCAATTTATAAAAAAAAGTAAATAAAACCTCCTCAAAACCCCTTTGTGCATATTATTAGTAACAGTCTATAAATGAAAGGGCTTCACCTTCCTAAATGATAAAGAGAGGGCACCACATGAATGTTTAGAGCTAAGAAATTCCAAAAGGATAGAATCATTTTGATGAAAAATTATCTCCCCTCTTAATTTCAGATAGGGAAACCTTAAATAACCCTTCACATGTAAACAGATAGTTTGCTTCTCTTGGTTTAGTTTGAATTTATGTTTTGGTTGTGAGTTATTTTTTTAATATTCCTATATTGAAACCCTATACATTGCAAAAATATAACAGCAACTTAGCAGATAATTCAACTCTTCATTTTTGAAAAAATAATTTTATTAAATATTTTGAATAGAACAATAAAGTAATACAAACTAGAAGAGATAAAAGAGAGAGGGGAAAAGAGAAAATGACACACACACACACACACACACACTCACTCCCACTTCCCTCCCTTAGAAAACAACTTCCCACCCTCAATATGGCAGATATAATATAGATAATAAAGTAATATAGATAATATAGCAATATAGTATAGTAATAATATAGAGCCACTCTGGTCTAGTGGTTAAGGCACAAGGCTAAAAACCAGGAAATTGTGAGTTAAAATCCTGCGTTAGCCATGGAAACCAGATGGGTGAATATGAGCCAGTCATTCCCTCTTAGACCGACCCACCTCACATGGTTGTTGTTGGGGGGGGAAGGAGGAGGAAGGCGTATTAGATTTGTTCACCACCTTGAATTATTTATCAAAAATAATAAAGGCAGGAAATAAACAAATTTCCATCATCTCTTCATCTCCTTTTAAATACCAAATATAAAACTCTTCACCCCATAGTCCAACTCTTAGGTTTTAGGTTTTATTGGGATTTATATGCCGCCCTTTTCCCTGAGGGGACTCAGGGCGGCTTACAACCACAGGGGAGGGGAAGTGCAAGGTCAAAACAAAACACTTTGTGAACAAAAGAAAAATAATAAAACACAACTTTCATTCAGCAATCAAACTCTTAACAACAGACAGATCAAATAGATAACTTCTTTAATCCAGTTATTAGCAAAAGATTCAAATTCAACAGTAAAATCTAAAGTTTGAAAGCTAAGCAATGATTTTTCCCCCTTCGGTTCATTTGTGTCCAATTCACAGAGACTGGTCAAGTCCTTGTAGGTTTTTTAGTAAAATTTTTCAGAAGTGGTTTTCCATTACCTCCTTCCTGGGGCTGAGAGAAAGTGATTGCCCAAGGTCACCCAACTGCCTTTGTGACCAAGGAAGTGCTTCTATGCCTTTCTTGACTGAGTCTTCTTACTTAAAAAAAAAAGGCTTCATGCCTATTCTGGGTTACTGGTTATATTAGATATATTAGAAATGAAGAAGTATAGTTCAATTCTTATTTGTTTTTAGTAGGATCTTAATGCATGGTTTTAAATCTAGATAAATAGATATCTAAATAAATACATACCTATAAATCAGATTAGGGAGTATCTACACTTACATCATTAAGAATCAATGAAGAGAAGCAGCAAAATGTGAATTCATAGCTGTGTTATTCATTCCCAACATGCTAAAACATAGTAAGGCCAGGAATATGCAGTTGAACTGGGCCATATCACTCTGACACTTGTGCTGTTTAATAAAGCCATTCAATTGTAATCAGACTTACCTTTCTATTCAGTTTCTTACAGATGTCAAAGCTTTTCTGATCCCTTGGGATAAATTATACTACATTGTTGACAATACTGTAGGCAAAATGCCATTTTCAGTTGTAATAAGATCCCACATCTTGGAAATTTCAAAAGAAATAACCAAAATTAGGATTCAACAATAGATTAAAGCTATGAGTCCTCCTACTATAATACTTTTTTTGTTCTTTCAGGCAAAGCAATTATTTCTCAAAGTGCAAAAACATGTACTGGTGCAAATTTATTTGCCTGAATCATTTGATATCTGCAATACACATATCCTGTTTATATTGTGTATGTGTTAGACATAGATGTGTAAGATAGCTTTATTCTAAGTGTACTCATTTCCCAGTTTACAGCATTGACTTTAAATCATTGTTTTATAATGTAATGGTATAATAAAAAGGATATTGCATAGATGTTATTTTCTTATTTAATTTTTAGATATATGAACACTTTCCTTAATGTAAACTTTGTTTTCAAAATCTGCAGTCACTATGAACAAAGTATAAACCACTTTTATAAGTAAAAAATCTCAATTACTATGCTTTGCTTTCAGACCACAAATAAGATTCTTTTGATACCTATCTTCTTTTTTAATGCAACCTCAAGCCAGCTGAATTTTTTGTTGTTGCTGCTGCTGTTAAATTAAATATAGATCTAGATGTTGGCACAGTAGTACAAAGCTATGAAATTCATCCAGGATGTAGAAATTAAATAACTACTTTCTTTATTAATCTTATCCTGGCAGCAGTAGCATTGATGTTTGTGTGGGTTGTAAATTATTCCTAAAAATCAGAAAATTTAAATAGCTCTTTAAATATTATCATGTATATGGTTACCATATATGCACATTTTTATTCAGCCTTTCCCTCTGCCCCTCCTTTATACAAAGATCTATTTTGGTTTTTTGACTACCGTATATACTCGAGTATAGGCCGACTCGAATATAAGCCGAGGCACCTAATTTTACCACAAAAAACTGGAAAAGTTATTGACTCGAGTATAAGCCTAGGGTGGGAAATGCAGCAGCTACCGATAAATTTCAAAAATAAAAATAGATACCAATAATGCCATTGCCCATTGAATAACATATACAGCCTGCCTGTGCCCATTAAATATACAGTAGCCATTGTAAAAATTTGCTCTGCATAACAAATTATTATCACACAATACCGGTGTATTCAATGAAATACTTCACTCACCTCATGATGCTGATGTCCCGCTGTGATGATGATGTCCCGCCTCCTATGACACACGGCACAGTGATTCCTATCATTGGATCACTGTACCAGAGGAGGTGGGACATCGCTATGTGGCTGCTTGCCATAACAAGGAGGAGGTGGGACATCGTTGCAGAGCGGCAGGAGGGGGAGGAAGGGGAGTCGTAAGATAGCCCTGCATTACATTAGAACGTGAGGAGGGGGGATGGTGCGGTGCACGCTGCGTGGCAAACTGACACAGAGGGAGGGGAAACTCAGGGGCGCTGGGCCATTCACGAGCGTCACCCAGCGGCATGGCCCCGCCCCTTTTTCTCCTCCATTTCGGGCAAATTTTTCACTGACTCGAGTATAAGCCGAGGCGGCTTTTTTCAGCTCAAAAAGTGGGCTGAAAAACTAGGCTTATACTTGAGTATATACAGTAGTTTAGTTTCAGGAAGATTGTTATACTGAAACATTCATCTTAGATAGTTGTGTTAATCAATATTGGAAAATATTCATTACCTTGTTTGATACAGATCCTATCTAACCAATTTTGTTGTATTTAAGTACAATGACAATAAAGATTATACTTATACTATATATTGAGTTAAAATTAATGTATTTATAAAAAGAAAAGTTTGAATTCTGATTCTGTTATTATCAGAAATCTAGAACTGCAGATTGGTGGTACATTCCTATAAATATTTACTCAGAATTGAATTCATTGGGATTTATTCCCAAATCAATCCATATGAGTAACTCTGGTATTTTGTTTATTTAATCACATTTCTAATTTGTAATGCACCTATATTGAGTGTGTTAGAAAATATTTTTTTATGGTTGGATGGAGCAGAACGTTTGTAAATGTGGATTGGCATCCTGAGCAGCTGGCCAAAAGAAAACCAGCACAGAGTATAAAGAAATATTTTATGTCTACAGACCAAATTCTCAGAGTAGGTTACTGAAATCTTTCTGCACTGCTTCTTTTGAATAACTCTTTACAAACATTCTGCTCTATCCAACCATAAAAAAATCTTATACTCCAAAAAATACAGTAAATGGAATTGTAAGTATGGAAGAATTATACTTAAAATATAGTATAGAGGTAGAGCTACAGAGTTATCAAATGATTCGGGCAAATAAATTTGCACCAGTACATGTTTTTGCACTTTGAGAAATAATTGCTATGCCTGAAAGAACAAAAAAAGTATTATAGTAGAAGGACTCATAGCTTTAATCTATTGTTGGATCCTAATTTTGGTTATTTCTTTTGAAATTTCCAATATGTGAGATCTTATGTGGGATCTTATTACAACTGAAAATGTAAGTATCTAGAAAACTTTTTTTAAAATTTATCTAAGTCAGAGGTAGGTAGCTTGCAGTATGCATCTACCACTCCCTGAGATTTTGATTATTGATCAGAACCCACAGTGTGGTGGTTTCTTGCCTGAATTCAGTGGCAGTTCCTACCATGTTTCCCGAAAAATAAGACAGGGTCTTATTTTCTTTTGACCCCTGAAATAAGCACTTGGCTTTATTTTCAGGGAGGTCTTATTATTTTTGAGGTGCAGAAGGCAGCGAGCATGGTCACCTCATGGCTGCTGCTGTGTTACAATATTTTCAGGGGAAGGCTTATTTTAGCGCATGCGCTCAAAAGCCCAATTGGGCTTATTATCTGGGGAGATCTTATTTTGGGGGAAACAGGGGAGTTATCTGCTTCTCACTTGCCTTCCAAAGCATGAAAAGACCTGTTAAAGTACCAGTATCTATTGACTTCAAAAAGTCAGAAGAAACTCATTAGTCACCATTCTCATTCATTCTTGAATTTCCATAAAGCCCATCACTTTTATTCTACTCATTCAATCCCATTATCATGCATCATGTCACCTATCAAAACATTTCCAATCCTCTCTGAATTGCATTAATTCAGACTGTCACAGTTTCCCCTAATTCTCCTCTGGTTCTTCCAGATGGGTACCATAGATATTGATCCCTAAGACACATCATGGCTTTGGTCTATTGAAGCTTTCACAGAAGGTTCTTTTTTAATTCACAAAAATTACACTCCAGCCTCAGCTATACCCATGCCATATACTGGATTCCCTGTAATCAGTTTCGGTATATTTTGGTTAATGCGCCATAGTCACAATAAAAATTTGCTATAGAGTATTTAGTCAAATCTTCTTTTTAAATAAAGATATACAACCCTTATTGCTACTCCATAGTCAACTAAAGCGAGTAACACATTAAGAATGAAATAAGAGTACTGTATTTTTCAGAGTATGAGACGCACCGGAGGATAACATGCACCAAGATTTTGAAGAGGCAAAAAAAAAGGTTTTGCACTCTGCAGGCCTCCTAAAAATGGCCTGTTTTTTTGAGAAAAAGGGCCCATTTTTTGTCAAAAAAGGGCATGAATTAGGAGGCTTGTAGAGTGCTCCTGGGAGCTGGGAGGGCAAAAATGATCAAAAAGCGGCCCATTTTTCACTAATTTCTGCCCTCCCCAGCCCAAGGAACACTCTGAAAGCCTCCTAAAGGCTATGCATGGCCATTTTGGTGAAGGGGGCGGTTTAGGGAGGCAAAAATATGCTGTATTCAGTGTATAAGACACACCCAGATTTTCACCTTCTTTTTTGAGGGAAAAAGGTGCATCTTATACTCCGAAAAATACGATATTCCAATAAAACTTGCTTTTGGCAAACTATCACTAGGAATAAGCTGAATTCCTGAATTTGAAATAATTTGAGTTCAAAATACCTGTTTAAAAGAGCAACTCCCCCCCCCCGCTAAGTTTGAAATGGGCTGCTCTTAATAATCTTCCAAATTCAATATGGCCTCATTTCAAATTCATAACATTGTGAAATTGTCAAATCAGTACAGCCAGTTTCAAACTGTAAATAATTATTTCAGAATGCTTTGCATACCCATGGTAATTATATGCTAAGTGTACTTTCATAATGTTTCTTCATTATTTGTCTAGATCAGGGGTGTGAAACTCAAGGCCCAGGGGCCAGATCCGGTCTGTGGGGTGCTTAGATTTGGCCCGCAGGGTTGCTCTGGAAACAGCAAAGGACTGGCCCATGGTGCATTTGCCAGTGAAAACAAAGCTCAGGAGAGCAGCATATGGCCCTCCCGAACTTTTCATTGGCAGTGGGTTGCAGGAAGCCGTCACAGTCGAAAATGGAGCTCAGGTGCCCATTTTCTCTGGTAGAGAAACCACCAGAGGTGCCTCCAACACAGGTGGCATCAAGTTGGCCACCCCACCCACTTCCATCTCTCCCTCCCCAACGTCAAATACAACCCTAATGCAACCCTACATGAAATCAAGTTTGACACCCCTGGTCTAGATCTTTCCAGAATTGTTGTTGGGGGGGGGGTGATTTACAATTCACTGGGTCTTCTTTTGTCCCCTTTTTCAAGGTGACAAAATAGATAGGATTTATTCCCCTCCAATTATTTGTGTCTTTATCAATTTTCCAGACTTTCTCAAAAATAATACTATGTTTCCTTAATTGTAAAAAAAAAGAAACCCAACAACTTCACATATAAACTTTGCATAAAATAACTGTTGTTGATGACAAGGAAAAAAGCAATTAAAAATAGCTAAAATATAAAATGTCTTTATTTCTCTTGATACTTCAACTTTTAATAAAGGATGCTAAACTAGCGTATAATCATGTGACGAGATTAAATATTCCACAGACTGCCCTGAATCGGTTTCAGGAAACAAGTGCTAGGCATGTCACTTGATTTTGATCAGTGATCCAAGTTCACACTATAAAAAAATCAGGAATTAATTAGGATGTTCATTCCAACACCTTTCACTACGTGCTTTTACACATTATACAATTAGCCAGAGGATTCAAGCTTCCTGTACTGACAAAACAAGAAATAAAAGACAGCTCCATATATACATATGTAGGATATAATACCACATATTCTGATGTGAATATCTTCATTCATAAATGGAATTTTACCAGCTGGTGGTAAGTAACTTTTCAATATCTCCTACATTTGTGAAGCAAAGGCTGCACAGGAGATTACCTCACTTCTGTCTGGTACTGTATTTGGTTCACACATGTTTAGGTATGATGGTTTCTTTCCTCCCATCCTTCTGTTTTACAGATTCATCTGTTGGATAGAAGTATCAAATTTGGCTAGGTTCTGATATGTGTTATACCTAGTTTTCTCCCTCCTTATTTTGTATGTCTGTAAAGAAAAGTATAGCTTTTAAAGTTGTACTGTTACTGCAGCCCATTGCTTATCTCCTACATTCTTGCCCACCACATATTCTTTCTTTATTTTGATTTGGCTATGAATAAGGTAGAAGTGATATGATTCTAGGCAAATTGAGGAGAAAACAGGAAGATAGAGGAATATTTTGGGGCTCAGTGAGAATAGAAGAGAGTGTAGAAGAAGAATAAATGGCACCATTAATATTTTCATAGGTCTTTCGCCTTGGAGCAGAAGTTAAATCTCAGCTGGTTAATACAACTATTAGGGGGGAGCTGCATTCTTTTATGATCTGAGGAAAAATCTCTGTGCATCTGTAATATAAATGGAATTATAGAAGTAATGTATGGAAGCTGACTTACTTATGGATTTCTTTTAGGTTTTCTATTATTTTTGTCTTTTATTATTTCTTAAATGAAATAATAAGAAATAATAAGAGTTCTTATATAACTTAATACATGCACAGATACAGATATAGATGTTTCTGTATGGAGGATCATTCTGTAAATGGACATTGCAGATAACAAAGAATTTACATGAGCCATTGCAATGCGCTTTACTTGAGGTTGTTCATGAAGCTACAGCTTGTTTGAAATGTAGTGGCACAACTAGTAATGAATGCCACTCAGTATGCTATGCTGCATTGGATGCTACTTGGCTTTCCAATGCAATTCAAGGTGTTGGTTCTTACGTATCAAGCTTTGTATGGCATAGGGCCTGTATACATGAGAGACCACTTGTCTCCAATTGTTTCTACTTAATCAGTCATTCCAGCAGGATGGGTGTGCTCCTGGTTCCCTCCATTAAAAGTTGCCATCTTGTGGGACTGAGAAACTATACTTTCTCGGTTATGGCCCTCATGCTCTGGAATAGTAACCCTGTTCACCAGAGATAAGGACAGTGCCCTCTTTTCTAGGGTTCTCAAAAGCTTTGAAAATCTGGTTTTGGTGGTACAGTGGTTAGAGTGTAGTACTGCAGGCTACTTCTGCTGACTGCTGGTTGCCTGCAATTTAGCAGTTCAAATCTCATCAGGCTCAAGGTTGACTCAACCTCCCATCCTTCCAAGGTTGGTAAAACAAGGATCCAAATTGTTGGGGGTAATATGCTGACCCTGTAAACTGCTTAGAGAGAGCTGTAAAGCACTGTGTAGCGGTATATAAGGCTAAAAGCTATTGCTATTGGTCTGAGGCCTGGGATTAATATTTATTATTTATTTAATGGACCCTGTTTTATTTTGTGGATTTTGTTATTTGAACATTTTAGTCTGGGTTGTCCATTGATTTAATATTTTTAAATGTAATATTAATTATGCATTAATTCAAGATGGCTTACTATACCATAACTATTATCCAGAATGCCCACCTTATTTGGTGTCTTCCACAAATAGTTTATACAGAAGATCAGTACTCAATATATCTCCCCTCCGCAGGTAAAGGAGAAGAATTTTCTAACTTAGATTTTGCAACAGAGAGGATACAAAGAAGTAAAGAACGTACATGCCAATGGCTTTATACACAAGTTTGGGATTATGAAGAAGCTAGTCCCATAACTATAACTGAAAAATGGTGAGATCATTGCTTTTAAGTTAAATGTTTGGATTTTTCTAATATTGCATGTAATACAAAACCCATCTTAATTATTCTAAAGGAAATACAGTTCTCCCCCCCACCTCCACAAGGGTGCTATTACTAAGTTTGAAATGTGCTCCTGTTAAGAATTAATTTAATAACAATTTCATTTCATTCTGCCAGTTTTTAAGCTATTGTTATGACACACCAGCATGGAGTATCTCTTTAATATAACCATGAACATATTTTTTGTTAGAAAGTAGAATATTTTTTATGAACAGAATAAAAATATTTTTGGATAGTTTTTAAATTGTGGAATGAATTTAAATAATATAACTTAACAGCCAACCAGCTACAATAAAGGATGCTGTAATATGCTAAAATGTGGCAGGTGAAATTTTTGAACTAAACATGGACTAAGCAGGAGAGTCAGCAGCAAAGTGAAGGACTAAATTTGAGTGAAATATGAAGAAATGTAATTAGGTCAAAAATAGAAATATTTTTATTCTTTAAAAATCACATATATATTCTATAGCTGAGAAAACATTTTTTTTCTTTTGATTTCCATTGCTCTTTTTTAACTCTTGTTTTAAATTGGAAAAAAAAATACTTGAAGCAAAATATGGCTTCTTGGCTTCAAGTATCATATCTTGTATGGTATGTATGTCTTAAAATGAGATATAGATATTTCTGCTGTGTTCCATAAAAATATAGAAAATCAATTTATAATCTTTTCAACTGTATTTTAAATAATTACAATTAAAAACATCAATTAATGAAGCATTAACTTTGAAAAATGATTGTTATGGTTATATACTATTTTTTAAATCAAATATTCTGATTTCTTGTGTTTTCTTGCCTGAATGTATATTTTAGATGAAAAAAATACTAAATTAAAACTTCATACTTTTTTCATCTTAGCATTTAATTATTGAAAGAGAATTAATTTTCCAATAATTAAATTTAAATAAAATTATCTTTGCATATAATTGCATTTTAATACTTGTTAATCTTTTTTTTAAAAATCTAGAAAAATATTATTTTAAAAAATGTTATTCCCTTATGCAATTTGAATGGTTTCTAAATTGTAATGAGTTATTTCTGTACACCTATATGGCACAGAAATAACTATAGGATATGTATTAAGATAATATAAATGTTATAATGGATTCTATTACTTTGAATATTATGGTAAAGCACTTTATAGAAAAACGTGTTCAACAGCTGTTAAACATCTGACAAAATCCAAGATTATTGCACCAGAGGTACACTTTCAATTCACTAGTAAATTTGATAAATTTGTATTTACTCAATAACTTACGTTTTAAGATTTTTCTTACTGCTTACTAGAAGTACCAAATTAGCAAATTAATAAAATTTATGTTGCTAAGTGAAACATTTGTTAAGTGAGTTGGTCTCATTTTACAACTTTTCCTGCCACAATTGTTAAGCTAGTAACCTGGTTGTTAGGTGACTTTGCTTAACATAAGGTTGCAAAAGTAACTCACTTGACCCCAGGATACTGCAACTGTCATAAATATGAACCACTTGCCAAACATCTGGATTTTAATCATGTGACCATGGGAATGCTGCAATGGTTGTAAGTGTGAAAAATGGTCATAAGTCACTTTTTTCTGTGCTGTTGTAACTTTGAATGGTCACTAAATGAACTACCTGTACTTATTCTGGTTAAATTGTTAAATTGTTAAAAATATATATTAAAAATTGTTAAAAATATATGTTTAAAACAGGAGCCAAATATGTTAATGATAGCAGATTAAAATGATAACATTTTAACAACCAATATAAGGAGTTTTACAGTCTACTTCTAAATGTCTTTCCCTCGATGTAAATTCTACTGATTATTGTTAAACTTACTAATAAGTAAACAAATGCACTCTTAAGTCAGGAACCAACACTTGTACAATTATTTTTGTGTGTGATCAAGTAGAATTTAGATTTATCATACAGTCTTTATATAAAGCTACCTACTTTTGAAATATAAATATAATGTAGAATAAGTTATAGGTGGTCGCTAAAAATCATAGGCACACATTCCTAAGTCTCTGAAGTTGTTTTACTAGGGAGAAAAGTATATCCCACTTTAATTAACTTGGATGCATGTTGGACTGTCACTGATTTTGTACATATTTTCTAATCACTATTATAGTAAGCATTTCTTACCTGAGATAGATCCAGAAGTTCTCAAGGGAGGAAGAGTTCAGCTTGTGGTAAGATACTTTTTCCATGATAAAAGTTTGCAATAAATGATGAAGGCTGTAATCCTGTGCATGCTTATCAGCACTAGTAACAATAATTACTTCTAAATAAAGATGTATATTGTAATAGTTCCGAAATATGTATTAAATGCTTAGGTTCTAATTTCTGTAATTTTATAACTCTTTACAATGTTTAAGGCTCTAACCACTTTGTCACCATTTGTTAAATTTTAAATTTATATAAAGTTTAGTTTCTTATTTCAGGGAGACATGCATTAACATTCCTATCATAGCTGTCAGAAATGGATAAGCAGTAACCTAGTATTTTTTTTTCAGTTTGTTTATCCATTTATGCTTATACTCTTTAAAGCTCTTTCAAAAAAAATGCAATTTACTGGCTTCTGAAAGGAGACACTTAATAAAAAAATACATACATTTGGGAGCTATTTGCATAATTTGAGTTTCATGTTTTATTTATTATCTATGGAGTCCTAGGATAGAACATTGTAACAATCCTCAAGAAGTACAAAATAAGAACATGAAAATGAGCAGGGGAAAGGAAAGATTTTTTGCTGGAAATTGTAAGTAAACACTGAAAACCAGCAAAAAATGTCAAAAATTGTGATAAAGTGAGTGTAGGATGCTGCAAATGGTGTAAATGTAAGCCAGTTGCCAGGTATGCAAAATTCATTCATGTCATTGCAAGGGGGGTGCAGCTATTAGAACTTAGAAACCAGATCATAAGTATCTTTAGATGGGGTTCATCATCATGTTGAATGGTCTTTAAGCAACTGGTCATTAAGGAAGAATTTTGTTCCCTATGCCATCTGTCTGGTAAACTCGCAAGATTTGTTTTTCTTGCCATGTACATGCATGTATCCAAACTAGACTATGTTGTTTCTCTGTCTCATATAATATATGTGGGTATATGGATATATGCATATTTATTTGTTTGTTTATTGTTTATGTAGTGCATATTGGAGGTAGTGACCCTTTGAGCTGTATGCAACCAAATTTCATTTTAATGTATGCCAATTAGTGTACATTTAAAGTGACAATAAAATTAGTCTAAGTACCTACACTGAATTGGAAATTTGTATATGTGTGTATATTCATATTCATGTTTGCACAAACACTTTAGATCAGATCTGTCAAACTTTCATCATCACGGCAGCATCACGTGACATATTGGGATTTTTTTTCCCCCTTTGCTAAACTGGGCTTGGCCAGTGGGTGACACTTCCGATCCACAGGCTGGGAGTTTGATAGCCCTGCTTTAGATTCAAAGAGGGAGTCTTGACTTCTTGACTTCCTGGGCACTTGTATCTTTTTCATGGCAACATAATACTTTTTTGTTGTGTTAATGCTATACAGGTAGTTCTCCAGAAACAATAGGCCACTTAATGATGAGTCAAATTTATGACCAACACCTCAAAACTATATGCAACCTTATTTCAAAGTTACGACAGCTGTGATGCCAACCCCTGCCTCTCTCTCCCCCCATCCCACCTGCAATGCTCGGGCTGGTTCCCCATGCCTCCATTTTCAGGGGCCCATCCCTTGCAGAAATGGCTATCGCTTTCAGAGTTTCGGCTAGGCAGTGGGAGGCTGCAAAATTCTCCTGTCCCTTCTCTGGCTTTGAGAAGCCAGCCCTTGCATAAAATGCAGCTTCAGGAAAACCTTTCCAAAACCTTCCCCTTCCTTAATTCCCCCATCCCACCCTGCTCCTTCCTTCAGCTAGATTTCTTCAATGAAAAAACAAAAACAATCTTTCTTTCCCCCCCATGTCCCCTCCTCTTGCCGCCCAAAATTAGGTACTAAAACTAAACTCTCTCTTTGGTCTCTGATATGTATCCCTTTTTAAAACCTTACCTTGACTCCAGGCTGAAGAGTAGAGGAACAAAGCAAGGAAGGAAATAAAATCTTTCTGCAGTTTTTTCCCCTAAAGAAAAAAAATCATCTCTTAAAAGTTGTGCAACAAAACGGAAGACTCTGGGTCTTTGCAAGCTTTAGCTGTCTGCCTTTAAGTCCTTACTAGGTTCTACAGGGAGTCAGAAGGATAGGTAAAGTGTGCAAAGACACAACATTCTCCATTTTGTTACAGAAATTGTAGATGAAAGGTTGGGGGGTTTTTGTTTTTTGTTTTTATTTGAAGGGAAAAGTGCAGAAATATTTTATTTACTTGCTCACTTTGATCCTGGAGTCAAGGTAAGGTGGGTCTTTGTTTTAAAGTATGTCAGCTTCCCACTTCTTTTACTTTATATTTCTAAAAAAAATATACATATCAAATTAGGTAGGAAAGTTGGTGGCCATCAGAAATGTTGTCTGCAAACATATTGATAGCCTGAGCTCATTTTAGGAATATATTAATACCACCCACATGTACATTTTATGGTAGCACTGATTTTGCCATAAATATTAATCTATACACAAACTGATATTTATATATGTATATACACACATAGAGATTTCATAAATACAGATAGTCCTCGATTTACAACAATTCATTTAGTGACTGTTCAAAGTGCAGTGGTACTGAAAAAAGTGACTTATGATCAATTTTTACACCTACGACCATTGCAGCATCCCTGTGGTCACATGGTCATAATTAGGATGCTTAGCAACTAACTCATATTTATGACAGTTGCAGTGTCCCGGGGTCATGTCATCATCTTTTGGGACCTTCCACCAAGCAAAGTCAATGGAGAAACAAGATTCACTTAACAACAGTTTGGCTAATTTAACAACTACAGTGATTCACTTAACAACTGTGGCAAGAAAGATCATAAAATGGGGCAAACTCACTTAACAAATGTTTCACTTAGCAACAGTAGTATTGGGCTCAATTGTGGTCATAAATTGAGGACTACCTGTATTACATTTATAAGTTATATAGGGCTCTTCGTAGAAACCAAATTAATAAAGATTTTAGCTTCAGAAAATATGATCCTTATGTGAAAGTAATTCTTCTTTTACTTAGAAATTTGTTTATATATTTATACCAATAATTCTATGATCTAAATATCTATATATCATCTATATCTACATACATCTATATCAGTCATTTATAATTTAGTTATATAATGAAGGTGAAATAACTTAAACCACTGTAGAATTGATAAAACAGATACTTGCATAGGATTAAGTGGACATATGACAACAAGAATCAGATATAACATTTCTGGCATTCAGTTCCAACTTTAAATTACAGACTGCCCAGTAAATGATCTTAAGCTGTTTAAGGTTTCATCAGTTGTCTGCAAGTTTTATTTTCTTCAAAATTACAGTACTAAAATGTTGTCTTTTGTTGCTGCGCTGATTCTGATCACAAACCACAATTTTAAGATCGCCTCCCATTTACCAAAATGCTTTGACATAGTGCATTTGTTCAGAATGGGCAGCAATAAAGGATTGTGGGATCATTCTGAAGAAGATTGTTTGACAGAGCTGGCTTGTTTATTTGAGAGTAATGTGAGCTGCATTCAGAAAATGTCATATTTTGTTTCTTGATTGTGTACATTCTCTCTCACTGATTCCAGACAAGCCCTGTAAGGAGAGAAGATACGGATTTAGAGCTTGTTTCCCTGACCAGTGGAAGTACTTTGACTCAGAACAGAGAAAAAAATAATCAGCCACACAGACACTCTGCAGAATCTTCAAGTAAGCTGTTTTTTTTTCTTTTTAATAATAGTAGATAAAATTCAGATCACCTGATTTGTTTCCACATTACAAATGTTTTTAGTAGCGTGGTCAAGTTTTTGCTTTGGATTCTGTCCTTTGAAATGTTATTCTGTTTCTGTTATGTATATATAGGGTATATAAAACTATATATGGGCACATTTAAAATGTATGGACTTGAAAAAGTTTTATTTCTGTGTGTGTTAACTAATTAAATGTATCTAGAAAAAGGGGGAAATCTTTGTATATTTAAGTTTATAGGTGCATATATATTGCCTTATAAATTCAATTATGTGAAAAATTAGAGTTGTCAATGGTTTTGTTTAACTTGAAAACTGTAATTTAATTACTTATTCCTGTAGGCCTTACCAAACCCTTAATATTTAATTTCCTAAGGCAGGTACTTATCTCATTTTTAAGCCACAGTCCTAAAACCATTTGCTTTTTGGCAGCTTTCACTTAAATAAATGGCTAATGTGCTTTGCTTTCAATGATTTAAATAATCATTATTTATGAATAAATGAGAAGACTACTTTTTATAATTTTAATTTCTACAGAATGTAATGAAGTGGCAGCTGAAACAAATTTATATTCTATTCTTTTTTCTAAACTTCTTATAATGTTGAATTGCAAGTAAGGGCCCGCCCAAACAATTATATTAGGAGCACTGGAGAGCATGCATAATCCTTGTGATTTTGTTTCAAATTTAATACGTGTGTGTATGCTTGCACACATGCATATACATGCATACACACACAATAAATAATTAGCCTGTTACTTTAAAAAAAATCTTGTGAAGATAATTGCTAATGGATACAATTTTAGCTCCTTTATTTGGAGCTATCTCAAATGTTTAATACTGCATCCTAGGTACATTGCTGGTAAGTCTTGAGAACCAGAATGGATTTACTTCTGAGAAATTATGGCAAGGATTACACTATATGGAATAGTACTTTCCAAAATACTTTCATAATAATATTTTCATAATAATATAAAACTCTATAGTATTTTGCTTTGCTCCTGCCACTGTTAGATAATTACAATTATTATCAATACAGATAGTATTCATTTTACTTGGATCAATAGAAAATCATATGCATTATATTAAATGAGACATACTGAAGTTTGGGGTGTTCAAATTCTTCTCTTTTTTAAAAATAAATCTAGTATCATCAAAGGTATGCTTATTTGCAGAAGAAACAATCACCTGTCAATATCTTCTGTTTTCTTATGAAGCATTAAAAGCAATTCCAATACCTGAGTAACTTATGTAAAGAGTAAATTCTTTTACTTCCCTGTTGTAATTTAAACTGGTACTGTATTTTGGAAGTAGAGAAAATAGAGTAAATGCATAATATAAAATTGAAATTGTAGATAGTGGGTGCTTTAAATATATAGATATAATGGAATTGAATAGAAGAACTAAACATTTCATGCTTTCAACCCAAAGAAAGCTATTTTTTATCTTGTTGTCTAATCAGAATCCATACCCATACTTATATATAAATTTTTGAATGAAATCCAACAGGATTTTCTCCTTTCAATGTAATACTAGACTAAATAGGAACTGTTGGGAACATAGCTGTGCTCTTCCACAATTATCTTTCATTTCAGTATCTTTTTTAAAGATGTCTTCATGAGTTACATCTTGTGGTTTTAGATTTACATGGTTATCTTATAGCTCTTGAGACCAGATGTTAGTGTTTGTTTTTTCTTTTCTTTTGTGAATGAAAACAGTTCTAACTTTATCCAGAGGATAGGAAGTAATTAGCATAAGAGATGGACAAAGAAACAATTTATAACTATATAATATTTGTTAGCAACATGTAGTGATAAATACGGAATTCACATCTTATGCAGAAACAATAGCCTTGAAGGGGTTTTAAGAATAAACTCTTTCATAAGAAAATATCATTTTCAAAATCTCCAATGAAATTCCTCCCTTTTTTTCAACATATTTGAAATTTTGCCAAATTTAAAATTATGCCTTAAGATATAGAATTTAACTCAATTATATTTTCTCACTTGGCAAAATTAGAAACCTTATCAAAAACATTACTCAATATCAACATTTTACATTACTGATCAGCTCTTTATATATAGTTTCCTGTGTGGTTCTTATAATTTCAGTGAAGAGTTCACTGCATATCCAGAGTTGTTCCTAATGATATTCTAGTGCATTATAAACATTTTCAGTGCTTTAGAAGTAATATGAATGCTTCTTTGTATTAGTAGATCTGTAATTGACCAACAGACAATGGCTAAAACCCACCAAGAAATAGCAGCAATGTTAAAAATTCTGGAAAATAGAATCTGTTTGGGGCTTAGTTGCTTGGAAAATTTATTCCATAAGTAGACTTACGGCATTTACAAACATGTAATTCAGCTACTTATAGAGATGAAAACCAGGTATTGAGTGTTGTTGCTTGCAGCTATTGCATATCAAGTTTCTTTTAAATTCAACATGGGAAGATGATATTCATAGGGATGTAGTTTAGAAACCAAATACAGCACATGGTATCTCTGGAAAGCTGCCTCTTCACATGGCAAGTTCATTTCCCATCTGATAGTAGTTTTTTCAATTAAAATAAATTGAATCAGAAGGTGACATGCTGCAATCTCTAACTCTATCTTTGTTTATAATAATGCTTCTGGATGATTCACTAAGTCTGTCCATTCTACCACTGCCTGTTGTCTCTCTATTCTGCAAATTGTTCTCTTCCAGCAAACAGTTTTCTCAAACAGACATACTGAAAAGCATGGAGAAGAAGAAGCAGTAATTACTATGGGGAGATCAGTAGATACTGAAAGACAGACAAACAGATGTCTATGCCAGTTTTGGAGACCTGACTGTAGAATACTTCAGTTAGAATGGCCTAAAAAATACAATACTCATCAAACTACATAGGATGATTTCTTAGTTTATTTTCCAATTTTTCCCAATGTCCTCTGCTGCAGCTTTCTATAATTACCCATATTTAATGGATATTCTGCCTGAAAGGGTAAGTGTAGGCTGGCTGGTTGCCTGGCTAGCTTGTTGGTCTGAGGAAGGGAAATTACAATAAACAATTGTTTGTTAAGAGGAAATTATTTAGTATCATAAGAAGGGAAATACTTTTTGCTAATGTTATTGTTGCTTGCACATTAAGATCTTTACCTTTTAAACTGGAGCTTTGGAATACCATCTGGAAATACAGTATTTTACTTGAAGTCTAATGTATATTAATTGATCATGGTTTTTAAGCTGAATTCCTGTTCATAATCTATCATCAATAAATCATATTGAATGTGTGCCATAGAATTGGAATATGCCAACCTTACCAGAAGGTTATAAGGATATTACCTTATCATTTGAATAACATTTTCTGTTTCTTTAGAAAAGGATACACCTTCACCTGAGAAATCACAACTGAGCCCTGCCCAAAAAGAACGGATATCATTTCGAGACCATCCAGTTCAACTCAGCACTGGATGGGGAAGTGGCAAAAAGAAAAGCAAATTATTGAAATAGTAATTGACCTACAGCATTTAAATCTAAATGCAATTTCTTCTCAGTTGGCATACAAATTATCATCATGTTTTAATGTCCTAGATGCAAAAAAACTTAAATATTGTATGTGCTGTATTTAATTTTACTCTCTATGATTTTCCAACTTCTCATTTTTTGGCAAAGAAGTTTTGTAAATGTTAAATAAATAAATAAATAAATGTTACTGAAATTTATTTTTGCAATGCAATTTAAACTTCAAAACCATCTGCAATTATAAACAAGTAATACATAAATGGAAGAATAAATTTGGAAGAAAATATACAATAATGGGTATATGATTTTATTGTAGTGTACAGTTGAAATGGCTTGCATAAAATATGTGTATTAAGACAGATTTGTTCAGATTATATATTTAAAAAATAGTTAAAAATGGTCCCCAAGTCTAGATATTTTGCTTGGCTAATGTGTAAATTGGAATATATAACTGTTAGGAATATGTATTTATAAAGAATAAAATATTAAGTGTCATATCTCTCCATACATATGAATACTATAAATACATTTTGTGTACAGACCTTTTCAGAAAGTATTCATAGTATAACATATCTAGATAAGATTGAAAAAGTGCATACTTACAGTCCATTTAAATTCAGCAATGTTAAGTTTTATTTCATATTGCTAAATTATGTTCATTCTATGGTGTTCTGGCAGTCTTTTTATTCTCCAGAAATAAACTGTTATCAAAAACTACACAATTATTTTGGTCTACCTTAATGATTATTTGTAATTGTTAAAATCTTGTTTTTCAATGTCATAATAACTTTTCCCATTTCCATGAAATGATATCACTCTAACTAAATATGTTGGTTAATGCAGCAGATATTAGTGATAAAAACTGAGGTGGGGTAATTACAATGAATCATTATCATCATCTATATTTGCTTATATATAATTGCATTCCACATTCAAAATTACTATCAAAATGAAAAAATAAGGATGAACAAAGATTCTAATCAATAAAATAAGTATGATATCCATACACAATAGTATGGCTGTATGTAAAACCTATTGTATCTTCCTTGACATACTAAAACTCCCATATTTTCTGTTTATATTAGTATCTTCAAATTAATATGAATTGAATATATTTTTAGAAGAAAACCACAACAATAGAGGTAATAAAGGGTATCAGAGATGTTATGGCTAAGCTATTAAAAAATACACAATCACTTCCCAATAACTTAGCATTTACAAAATTAAGTTCTATATTTTAATTTATCATATCACTGTATATTTTTTTAATGGGACTGCAGCCTAAATAATTTTAGCTTCCTCAATTTACTTCTTAACTTCTTCAATTTCAGAATTGTGAATGCAAGTCAATTGAAAGCTAGTTGTGCAAAAAGTGGAGTGTAAAATGGTTGGTTTCAAGTTCAAATTTAGATATTTCCTGTTCTTGATTTATGGAATACAATTCTAGATTAATTTTCATTTTTCACGTTTGACTTAATGTAATAGTATTAAAGTTTAACTATGAAGTTTCAGCTTCATTTGTAGTGCATTATAATAAAAATATGTACTTGTGTCCCAGAATACAATCTGAATGAAATCATAAAAAAGGGAGGTACTGCTTCTAAGCATTACGGTGGGTTAAGAACCAATTGTCTTTTGTCATCAATATGAGTCAATTTTACTTAATGAATACTGTGAATATGGGAATGAGAACACGATTATCATGTTGTGGTCTCAACTCAAAGTTGTCACCCTAAGCTCACTAACTTGAAAATTGCAATCTAATTTGAGAATTATAATATCATTGATACCAATAAATGTATCTTGCAAATACATTATTGTTTTACATATCTGGGTCTTGTTGGAAACTAAAAGTGGTTTTAGATCTAAAAAAATTGAAATTTCAGATGCTTTGGGATTATTTTTATTTTTAGAATGTTAAGACAAGGGAGAATGGTTGGAAATAATCAATTTAAAATGATATAATTATTGTAAATTAATTAATACATAAAGGTATTTTTAAAACATTTGAAAGCTACAAAAAGAATATCACTTTTTAAAAACAGCCAAATGGCAATGTATTCAGTTAAAATACCTATTATGTTTGGCTATGACCTTCTTACCAGCCTCTAAAAGTCCAGATGTCTTACCTCTGTTGGTGAAAGTTTTTATAGGAGCTAAACCTAGAATTCATTATTACAAAAACTACAAAATGCTATAAAGATGGATTTAAAATTTATACTATATAGTATCTGTTATTGCAATTATAATTTAGGGTTTAACAACATAAGTATATTTCTTGTTTAAAAACATGATGTGATGGTGATATATTTTGACATTATAATAGATGTTTGAAAAAGAATGTTTGTTATCTTTTTATTACAGATGGAACAATTTTGAGGGAACATTAGTATGTATGTTTTGGATATATCCACTGGTAGTTTCTTCTTGGCTAGACAATAAATATTAATGGTGGAACAGTTTCTTGCAAGTAAATTAATGCTTTAATACAAATTAAACATAAATTATATTTGTACACTTTAGAACCTGTATGAAGGCTCTGAATATATTATACATCAATGGTAGTACAAAAGATTATTTGAGATCACTCTTTAAAAGATTTGTAAATATCAGATTTTAAGTATAATTCAATTAAGCCTGTCAACTCTCATACAAGATCAGATAATATGATTCATATCTATGTTTCATTTGTAGTTTGAAAACTGAATGCCACAATGATATTTGAAATAGACAAAATTGGTTATCTTCCCTTTCTCTATTTTTTTGTCATTGTTTGATCACCTGTTTCTACTGTTTACTAATGCAGCTTTTTGTGATATTAATTTAAATTAAATGAAGTATACTCAAGAAACAAAAATACAGTTATGAATATAATTGTTTGAAATTTAATTATAGTAATTATGGAATGTGAATATGAACATGTATGTATGCCTGGTATTATTCCAGTTTCCCTGCAACTCCAAAAAACACAGTTAATTAAAAGTGACAGCTGAGCTACAGAATTACATGTACAGTCATAGCATTTTTTTCTTATCTTTTTGAACCTTTATTGTAGCATAAAGATATCTGGCATGGCAACTCTCACTCTTCTAGATTTTTTTTTATTCTTTTCACTCTTTTTTTAATTAATTTCTTAGAATATAAAATCCACAAATAAATTAGTAGGATTTGCTACAGATTTGCTACATACAACTCAAGCTACCTGCTTGAGTTTTAAAAATATCCCAATGTGTATACTATTAAAAAGGGCTGGAGCATTAAGGCTAAACATTGTCAAATATCTACTTTAGTATTAATGAGAGGAAGTTCCTATTAGTTTCATCAAAATTTGTATCTCAATGAAGTCAGGAGTAGTTGCTGAGGAATGGAAAAGTTCCTATTGCAGGACAAGTCAGCATCTCCTGCAAACTCACTGAAATACTATTTTTCCATCCTTCCACTCCAAAACAGACCTAAAGACCTTTTACTTTCTTTCACATTCTACCAAGCCCAAGTCTGTAACATTAACTTAACGTATTTCCCCCCTATTGAATCGCTCCAGCTTCTAGCTTCCCCCAGTTATAACAGATGCAATGTAAAGCTGGGTTCAACTATTGGGTGATTCTATGTCACTAACAGGAAAATCACTGATGAAATATTAGCACTTCTAGAGAAGAAGAAATAGTCTCAAGTACCTTCCTCATATCCCACATTGCAGAATGTGGGATTCCTAAAACTCTGTGATTCTTTCAGATTTATCTTTAGCCAATAGAAGTACAAGAATCCTATTTGTTGCAAAGTACCTGTCAGATTAGAACTCTTCAGTATTTTCTATTATTTTGGATAGGAATTAGACTTCATATATCGTGGATTATCTAGATTTCTTGGTGATTTATAATGAAATAACAAAAACAGGATGCTAAGCTGGTTTAAAGCAAAGAATGGAGATTCTTTTCTAAATATATCCCCTATTAGTTTCTTAGCCTGGGGGGAATCTGGCTTAATTCAGGTTGAAAGTCCAAATTGGGTGGCTTGAATCAAACCCTGGAACAGCAAAGCTAACGCATTTTCTCCACCAGCTGTGAGCTGCCATAGCTCTTTAGTAGAAGTGAAGGTGATGTCACATGTGCCATGCTGTCATCTGGCAAATGTCAAGAATCATGTGGTCTGCATTATTTGCACCATGATGTCATGAAATGCCTGGCGTCACATTTCTTCTGCAGACACCAAGTCTGCACACGTGGTCCCCATGAAAATTAGGTAATCCAGGGACATTGTTTCTTGTATCTCTAGTAGCTGCTCCTAAAGAAATCACATTTAGGTACTCAAACTCAAAAGCAGCTAAACTGTAAGTAGGTTTGATCATATGTGCCAAAGCAGAGTTTCTTTCTCACTAATCTGCAGGCAATCTGTCTGATCAGTGCATTGCGAGTGTTCTTTGATTGTTGTATGGAGGCCCATTTAATTCCACTGGAACACATTTTATTTTGTTAGAGTGAATTTCAGAGACTTCCCTTCATGTCGGGAGGAGATTTTTATTCTTATCTAAGAGAGCATGAAAGAACAAATATTAAAATTGGGTTTTAAATAGGAACAGTAGGCAGTAGCTGGCTAATTCAGCTGTGTCACTTCATATCTCTGAGAAAGAAAGAAAAAAGTCTCCAGGAAAAGAAACCATTTAGTCATAAGATTTTGATATTATGCCAATTTTCTACAAGCCTTTATGTAAGCAAGTTAAAAGGAAGGTGATTGGTTAACCAAAAAGTCTCAGCAGTTCTATTTTCACTCTGTGTTTGTGAGTGTAACTTTCCTATCAAACCAAAACTGCCCCATCCATGGAAAAAGATTTGACAATTCTATAGGACTTTAATCTAAGTTGCTAGAGGAGCAAACCAATATGGCTGGGGAGAGGAATTAAGTGAATGAAACCCAAAAAACGGGGGGAGGGGAGGAATTGTTCTTGGTTACTAATTGGGTTACTTTGAGCCAAACATTTTTTACTCAGCCCAACCCACTTCACAGGGTTGTTGTGGGGAAAATAAGAGGATTGTATGTCGATTTGTTTTGCCCAATTATTCGTAAAAATAATAAAAATAGAATATAAACAAACTATATTCTCTCTCTCTCTCTCTCTCTCTCTCTCTCTCTCTCTCTCTCTCTCTCTCTGTGTGTGTGTGTGTGTGTGTGTGTGTGTGTGTGTGTGTGTGTGTGTTAAAACGTCATATAGCAACATGAATGACACCAATTGGAACCTTGAACCAATCTAGGTTTCTCTATGAGGAATCCCAATGAAACAAAATCAGAACGATCCAAAGTGCTGAGATCAGCAGAGGCTAAACGAGCCACGCTGGTCTTTCAATCTGAAGCTAAGGAGAAAATCCCATCGTGGAAAGCGACGAAATCTTCGTCCACAGGTTGGGACGGAACTCTTCGTCGATCCAGCCAAACAAAAACGAGAGAAGGCGATTCTTCTTTTGGTCCCCATGAGGCACCCTAGAAGTTCTTACAATCTCGACTTCTGTTATTGTTCCTCATAATTTTCAGAGAAAATCACGAAGAATACGAGTCCTTCAGAAAAGCTCTCAACATCCACTCCAATGTCTCGGTTTTCTTTCAAGACATACCCCCCCCCCCCGCACTTTTTGGGCTCAGACCAAGGCTGGTCACAACCGCAGGGTCCAATCTTCCCGGCACCAAAACACCACGCAGGGCCACGTCCAGCCTTCCCAGAATCGGCCAAATTAAATCTCTGCTGGCCAAACCCAAATGGGCATGGAAAAGCGAGATCTCCGGTGTGGTTACTTCTTTCTTCAAGATGTCTCGAAAGAAGTGGGTCCTGTAGATTCGAAGAAGCCAGGCCGGTTTGCCCACAGAAACCTCGTTCTGGTTCCCACTCGCCCCAGTTCGAGCAAGGGTTTTAAGACATCTTTAAGGGGAGATGGGGTTCAGGGACCTAGTTCCAACACTTGTCTATCCCAGGAGCTGCTTCTTGAAGGAGCAACTTCTATTGGCCCCAACCATGAGAGAATGTCTGCAGAGATTCTCAATCATTCTTAATCAACCGACCCCGGGAATGATGAGAAGTGGGGGCCGATAGAACGAGCGGACGGGTAGTCCGGTAATCAGAAGTCACTTTCCTAAAATGCCAGTCGGGGACGAAGTTGACATCCGGCCGACTTTGTTCATCCCAGGAGTTCATCCACGCAATACAATCCCGAATATCTTTATTCTTCAGAAAAGCCAATGTGGTCATGGTCGGCTGCCGGATGAATGCAGATGAATAGGAGGGTATCTCCTGGACCTTCGGGGCAAAACGGTGTCATTTTCTCCCCTACAGAAATTTAAATGTCTGTCTGTCTGTCTGTCTGTCCCCCCCCCCCTCTCTCTCTCTTTCTTTCTTTCTTAGAAATTATCTCAACGGCTCTGGACGGGTTACAATAAAACTTGGACCCTTGTTTCAATCCTGACCTGGACCAATAAAATAATTCATGCTTCACTGTGGGTGGGTTTAAAGGTCTTGGCCAAAATGAGGGCTTATTTGTGGGGCTAGAGAGAGGGTATCTAGCTTAATTTCCAGAATTACCATTTTTAGCTGTCCTAAAATGGCTTCCCCCCCCCCCCCCTTTCTGTTTTGCACTTAGAAACCTACAGGCTTGGGCTGCCACGTGGAAAAAGACAGAAAAGGAAGATCACAACTCTGGAAGTAGGAAAATTACTACCACAAAACCCCAGGAGGCTCAGCCAGCAAAGCCTTAGGCATAAGGTTAGCTGAGGTATAGTATTGGCAGAGTGGCTAAACAAGATGTCCTTCAGAAGCTCCAGACATACAATAGAGGGAGCAATAGTAGAGGTGCAGCCCCACAGCAAGTGGGGTGGGAAAGAAAAAGATGCTCGTAATCCAGAATCTTTCCAACGGGTTACGGAGCCTTGGACTTGTGCCTGAACATGAACAAGCCAAGATAACTGTACCCTGAGGACAGCTCCGAAACCAGGATGGGGACACAATCCATCAGTTTTCTGTTCTTGGACAATTTAGACATGAACATGAGCTTCAAGAAAACTGGATTCCAAGGAAGAAGATTCCAATTTGAATTTGTGGATTCCTGCACAGAATGAAAGAACTTGGTTTTTGATCAGTCATGGATAAGAGTGCAGGCAAGAAGACTGCCCCCACTCACCTTCATCTTTTGCATAGGTAGCATTACACAACTGAAAGGAAGATAGTCGTGTCTGACAAAGAAAACTTGGCTTCATCCCTTTCTTTATGTTTAGTTTTCAGGTCAGTAACAACTGGAAAAGATTTGCCAGAGCTGCACAATCCAATCCTTTGCCTGTTTGTTCGGAAGTATGTCCAACGAGCATCTCTTGCTTATTTTAATTCTACTCAGTATATAAATCATTTGTTATTCTAACAGAATAAAAACAAAAAGGAGGAGGAGGAAGAAACAGCAGCTAATTTCTGAAACACCAGCCTCACCACATTTAGTTATTTATAGCTGGATTCGGTCATAAATCTTGATGCTGTCAGACACACTGCTTCCTATGCAATGCATATTTGAAAGTGTCAGGAAAAGTATTATTCCACAAAGAGATTTAATTCCAAACCAAAACTCTCTGGAGAAAGAGTAGTGACATCTGCAAGTCTAAAGCTACAATATTACGCTCATTAACCCATGAGCAAGCTACACAGCATGGGCTGTATTGCTGCTATTTTAGAATGCTTACTGGAGGTGAACACACCAGCCTCAGCATTTTGTGGCAAATTAAAGATTAGAATACACATGTGGAAATTTATCTTGGTTTGTGTGTATGTATGTGTGTGTGCATATATATAATATTCATACATATATATTTATATACAGTAGGTATATACATATATACATACATATATGTATGTGTGGTGAGCCTATCACATGAGCAGTGGCCAAATTGATTAATGATGTATAAAAGCAGATATCTCTTTAATGGTAGTTTTTACACTGATGATGTTAGCAGAGGCTAACGAAAGCTAAGTGGGCAATATATTTTAAGTTCTGGGGTAGCAATGATTGGTTTTTCCTTTTATAACAACACCTGGAACTCGTATTTTTAGAATAATTGTGTGTGTGTGTGTGTGTGTGTGTGTGTGTGTGTGTGTGTGTTTACATACATACACCAAGATGATTGAATTAATTCTGAGCCATCATTTTTGTGCTGGTCGTTTGCTTGTTGCTGGTAAAATACTCAGATACCCAGCTGGAAAGTATTACCTAGAAAATAAAATCAAAAGGGTTTGTTATAATTAACGTTTATAAAGCTTATTACAAACCTACAATGTGTCATCCTGATAAAACATCAGCTCATAAAGCTGAATCAAAAGAAAAGATACAATTTGAGGAAAAAATAATTTAGCGAAAGAAATGCTTTATGAGAAATGATTATTATGTTGTGCACAATTTGTATGCCTGTCTCAATCTCTGGAAAGAAATGTGTAGGAGCTCTTATTTCTTTCTCATTAACACCATATTCTTGTCGCAAACTCCGAGTTCGAGCTGATTTCCTTTCATTTTATTAACATTCTGATCCGGGGCATTTTTCTTTAAGGACAAATGCAGACCTATTTCTGAAGAGATTCTCCCCTTCCCGGAAAAATACTCAGACCTTTGTCTGAGGCTCAGGAGGGCGAATCAAGTCCGCCCTGTCCGACTGCTTCTCGGCCAGGTGGGGGAGCTGCCAAACCAAGCGCCCACTGCCCCTCGACGGTTCTACTGGAGCGAGCGGCTGCAATTTCCCCGCCGAATTTATCTGACACTCCCAGGGCCCACTGTGAATTCAGATCATCCTTGCTCTGCTTGTTGGGAAGTGGAACCCAGTTTCCCCTCCGCGCGCGCTCCTCCCCCCAGTTCTGCGACACCGGGTTCCGGGTGGAAAAGTCAAAGGAAGCCAACGCGGGAAAGGTGCACTCGCTCGAGTTTCTGGGCAAGTCGGATCAGAATTACGGTATAATTCGCAGAAGGCAACCCGGCTAGCTGCTCCCCCCTCATACAGGCATCCCGTTTGGGGTGCAGAGGCGACCTCTCCCTGCCTTACACTACACGAAGCCCTAGAACCGAGCTAGCAAACTGCATTATTATAAACTCCTTAAAAGTTTGAACCCAGAAAAAGGAAAGCTCTCTCTTTCAGACAAACAACTGTGTCCCCCGAGGTGAACTCTCGCAACTCTTGATACTGGCGTGTGGGTGAGGATGATGCCGAAGCTCGCTTTGCCTCTGGATTCTAAAATCACAGACAGGAAACGGGATGCCTGCCAGATCCCACCAGCCGCAGCCGGCAGACCCAAAGGTAAAGGCTGTGGGTACCGCAAATAGCTGGTGGGCGCTGAGCTCTGCTTCCTCGAAGAGACGTTGATTCGATATGACTTTTAATGCTCGACGTTTTAAAATTCAGAATGCCGGCGGGCCCCGAGGTCGCCAACTACCATACCCCTTCAGACGACCAAGATTTCTCGAGTCCTTTCTCTGCTTGAACGGAGGAGCTAAAATGCTCAGAAGTAGGAAGAGACGATCTGGAGCCCTTTTCCCTGCGCAGCTTTGGAATGGGCTGAACCCGACTCCTAGACCCAGCTTTCTTACCCCGTTCCAAACAAGAATGCCCCTGCTCTCAGTCTGGCACCCTCTGTAATCAGGGCTTCGCTCGAACCCAGATGCCCACCCGCCACACCCCTGAAACCAAAGGGTCTGCAGACCCAGGCTTCAAGGTACCTGCCAAGGAACACTGTACCGGTAGCCCTCAACCTATGAACACAATTGAGCCCTACATTCCTGTTGCTAAACCAAACATTTGTTAAGTAGATTTTGCCCCAGTTTTACCACCTTTCTTGCCACAGTTGTTAAATGAATCACTGCAGTTGATAAGTTAATAACCTTGACTTGGCTTGTCAGAAGGTCACCAAAGAGGGTGACTTGGGACACAGCTACAGAACCCCTTACCAAGCATCTGAATGTTGATTGCATGACTATGGGGGATGCTGCCAAGGTCATAAGTGTGGGAAAACGTTCCATAAGCCACCTTTTTGAGTGCCCTTCTAACTTTGAACGGTCACTAAACAAACTGTTGTAAGTCGAGGACTACCTGTGTTGTTTGCCGAGGGCCCTCGTTTCTGTTTCTGTCCAGAAAGGGTCGAGTTCTCAGATCACTTTGTTTCCAAACTGCTCGGGAACCTGGGCTTTGAAACCTGGAGGCCTCAGATCCAACCAGGATAGGACGGCCGCTTCTCTTCCTCGCCTAGAGGCGAAAAGGCTTTGGGCTGATTGTGAAGCATTCGCCGAGGCCTTTTAGCCATCCGATTCTCTCGAGGTGATTCGCCCGAGGCCTGTGAGGCTTATATAAAAAAAGCTGGACAGCCGGACGGCAGGGCAGAACGCGAGTCCGGATTCCCTTTGCCGGTTCCCTTTGCCCTCCGGAATATGACACGGAAAAGCGGGGGTGGGGGGGGGGACCTCGCAAATGGTTAAAAACCATCTGAGCGATCCGCTGAGCAATCCAATTATATTGCTCGACCTTGAACCGGGGCGTCTAGTAGGTGCTGATTCTGTTTCTTAAAGGTTAAACGCCTCCGGCTCAGAAGCAGATTTCTGCCTTAAACCCACAGGATGCAATCGCTCCGGCCTTTATTTTATTTTATTTTAAAGGATTTAGTTTTATTTAGCAGCAGAAATGGCGCCATTCAAGCGGCCTTTGCTGAATTCAGGGAAGTTTACTCAGGATTAACTGCGTGTCGCCTCCGGGTCATGTTGGCTGCATCCATGCCATTCATTTCTAGCCTTGGACAGCGGAGCTCTTATGGAGCGGATTGTCAATTACAAGTCGTATCATTTAGCCAGCGCTGCCCCTAGAAAAAGTCAAATTCTTGCTCTCCTGCCTGTAAGTCGACTTGACTGATCCGTGTCCCCCTTTGAGTAGTAAATGGATCGAAAAAGCAGCCGAGATGTATATTGTACATTCTTCTTGGTAGGATATGAACAACCTCATATATTCTGCAGCTAAACACTTAATATCAACTAATCTGAATCCCAATTACTTTTGGCTAGCCCACAGGTTATTATGTAACATTTTAATACATTTGTGGAATTAAGATTGCACAGCAATCAATTTTTCCTTTCCTTTCCAGGAACAACAACAAAAAAAAATCTGAGACTTTAAACAAGAACATATTCCTTGGTCTATATAAGAAAGGAAAATATTTGCATTTAATCTTCATATTATTGGTCTTGGGATTTATCCCTTCACAGGTATTGGATTGGTTCATCTAGAAAGTGAGGCTGTGTTTTTTTCCCCTTTTTCTTCTGTTGGTAATAGTGGGATTTTAAAGTCTAGAACAAGCTGGATCTCATAGCAATTTTAAAATAAATAATGGGATTAAATATTGTGAAGATAGAATTCAGACATAGAAACAAAAGTGTTGTGCAAAATGTAATTACCTCCTGTACAAAACAGACAGCATACTGCTAGCAATGAATATAGTAATGTAAAAGAAAAAACCAGGAAAGCCAGAGGGGTAGGGAGTCCAAGACTTGCTTTACAAGTCTTGTCTTAAAATGATACATTTTAAGAATTTTGCATGAACAGAGAACTATAGTTTGCTAAGTAATTTTTTAAAATCATATTTCTACTTAAAACTAATTACAGATCTTCCTCTTGAAAAACTAGTTTCACCTGATCTTCAAAACTCATGTGCAAGAACTCATTCATTGCACAAGTCTAATTCTTTGCACAAAAACTTTTTGAGAACCGTGTCACTTTTGAAATTAACAAGAGTCAGTAATGTAGGTTGAATTGGATTGGATTGCACAGCATTTTGCACCAGAAAGCTTTGTTTTAAGTAGAGCTCATTGACACACTAATTTTCAGAATTTCAGAGAAACTTGGGGGTGGGTGGGGGTGGGGGTGGAATGAGATCCAAAGGAAAATGAAATATCTGAAAGATAGATATACTTAATTGTTGGCTCCAGAAGAGATAAAGAATCCTCCAATTTTAATGCCTCAAAGAATATATCTACTCCTGCCTGATACTTGCTGGAAACTGACATAGGGCCTCAAGCTGGTTTCAGGATATCCAGGTAGGGAGGACCAAGCCCTATAGAAGTTAAGGGGATTTCTATCCAGGTAGACATTTGCAAATTCACCCTCTGGGGCTGTAACCTCATTAAAAAAAAAAAGCAAAATTAGATGGCTGTGTTTTCACCACAGGCTTAACTAGATTGTTTAAAGAGATGGTACTTGCATTTCCATTTGTTAAACTTGGTTACTTTAACCTTGGTTAAGTGCTTTTGGTAACTTTGCCTTGTTATACAACCCATAACTTTAAGGTTCTATGTATTACACAAACTCAGAAAAAAGTGATTAATTTAGAAATCAAATTAGATTGAGAATTGTGAGGATTCGGTTAATGTTTTATTATGAATTAAGTTTCTTAGGCTTCTCATTCAGAGTTGTGATTTTATGTGCATTTTTTTTTCAAATACTGAGATAAGGACTTGTAGGCATCCTACATGATTGCAATTGTGTGCATGTTTCCCTGGAAGGTCTTAAATGACTAACCATAATGTGGGGTTGGATTTCTTTTAGCATGTCATGTGAACTCAGCCATGTCTTCTCATCTAATAGTCATCAAACCAATGTTAAATATAGGGTAACTGACTAAGGATTTGTATAAGTGGAGTCCTTGGTGCTCTCTGAGTTTGATACAGAGGTTTCATTACCAAACGAGGTAACATCATCAGTGCAATCCAACAGTTCAACCCTGAGTTATAAATATTGTCTTCTATCAGTATTTGTGTGGGTGTGTCATGTGTGAATAATTGAATTGATTAAATCAGTAATGCTAAATAGAGTGAGGTTTCTGACATGTGGCAGGTCAGTCTTGCAAGTAAAAGACTGATAAAAGACTAGGAGACTAGGCATCTCCACTGGAGACTAAGCTAGTTTTCAAGAGCTTGTGGGTCCATCTCTAGTGTCCATCCGGGGTGCCCTGCTACAGGAAAAAGGATAGTCAAAGCTTGATGCTGTTTGAATTAAGAGAAGGACGCAAGATCCAGATTGAACGGTCCAGATTGAATCATATTTGGAACCTCATTTCTTCATATATGTTTCAAGCTAATTTTTTGATTCCTTTGAGAGTGATATCAGGGGTGGGGGATTGGGTCATAAAACCTGGTTTTAAATGTGTCACCTTTTTCACCTTAAACAGTGGAAAGAGAAGTTGTACTCAGGGAACCATCTGGAGCTTCCCTTGCACTAATTGCTATTGGAGCAGGACAAGGAGAGTTTTCCAGATATTTTAAGACCTCCTCTATCAATGGTAGAATCAGCTACATCATTTACTAATATATGGGGGGGGGGAGAAACCTGCACTGACTTTTTTCCTAACTTCATTTTTGTCCCCTAAAACACATGCCACCAAAATGCTGGACTGCTGCAACTGGCAAGCTGTTTTACTGAATTCAAGTGGAAGTTTGGGCAGGTACTGGCAGTCTAAACTTAGGGCCTATGGAGGGGGCACTAAGGCAAAGGAGCTCCCCTACTGTCTATAGATTAGACAAATACAGTTCGATTTCTGCTGTGATCACCTATATAGGCATAATTTTTAGTTGAGGTAATAAAAATAGTTGGCTAAAATATTTTAGTTATTTTAGTTTTCTGCACATCAAATGAATTATTAGCCTTTGGTTTAAATTGATGCACAATAACAAATAAAAGAATTTGCATAGACATAGAGTAGGTTAAACATTTTGCATAGATGTTATGTGTTCGCACATGTCCAGTGGAATATTCTGCAGCTGAGTTTCCACAAATGATGAAAAGATCCTGTTGGTGCTGCCAATTTGCTCTATTTGGGGCTCCCTGTCCAACCAAAAATTGAGAGGGGAGTTATCTTGAAATTAGATTTTATTTTTCTTCCTTTCTAGTGCACAGGATTGTGATATAGTTCCCTGGGCAAGTACAAGTGGGGATCAACTACATTAAATTAGTAGATCGAAGACCATTTGAGATTTTGAATTATCTTTTGAATCTCACATTTACACATTTTCTTCTTTTTATACCCCAAATCATCACAATTCTTTATAGGACAAGATAGGTGAGTGTGCTTGGTGATTTTATTTTAACTGATTACTTTGACCATCTTGAATAAAATAGGTCAATCCACATGCTCCTTTTAAAAACCGATCTATGCCTTGCATCGTGGTTTTCTCCTGATACTGGGGCGTGGGTCAGTTTCTTCTGGTACCCTTCCAAAAAGACTAAAGAGGCATTCACATTTCCAGTTTTAATCCAAGGGACTTGTTTGTACAAGATTGCAAAGTGAATTTCTCAACTTCCGCTGATTCCTACTCCAAATCTGTACTGTGACTTTCTCGTTGTTATCTCGAATTACATCTCTCCCTTCCAATATGAGCACATGCCTTTCAGGATAGAGATCACTTTCACTACTCACAAATAAATAAGCTTCATAGATACAGCTTATATATTGTATCTGGACAGTATAAATTCCATCTGGACATCTTCAAGCTATGTTGGAGTAGATTTCCATTATCCTCAACTACAAGGACCAATGATGATAGGTGTTCTAGCTCAGAACATCTGGGAGGGGGGCATTAGGTTGGGGAAAACACTGGTACTTTTTAAAAGTAGATTCATTGTCACCCACCAAGGTTTACAAATCCTTTCCTTGCACCACTTCCCCAAGAGCAAATCTCATAGAACTAAATTTGGAGTAAACCTGTTAAGAAGCAAGCTGCAGTTTAGCGCTCACTTTCCAGAGAAGATCCCATCTGATCTCGCTGGGATTTTGGAGTAAATATGTCGGGAGCACGAATGCGACTATGCAAATAAATCAGAGGGGAGGACCACCGATGGATCCGTCTAGGGCAAATAAATAGATGGCAGGTCCACCGACGGATCCTCCGTGCTCAGCAATAGTATCCCCAGATCCTTGAAACAAGCACTGACAGGGGCGGGAGAGAGATGAGGTTCATGCCCTGCATGTGAACTTTTCAGCGCATCTGGAGAACTGCTGTTGGGAAGAAAATATAGAACGGGGGCTCCAACCTTCCTCAAGCTAACTTGGCATTAAATCCTGTTCAACTCCGTAGTGGGATTTTCGACCTCTGGACGGACTTTGGTCTGGATCCAGAATGGGGTTTATATTTCTTTGGTCCCTCTCCTGAGCCCAGCGGGGGTTGCTGGAGGGATTAAAGTAAAGCTGACCTTCGCCGTTTCTGTGAAGGGTACTTGCTCATCGAGACCGAGACCAAACCGGGCCCCGCGCTCGCCTTTAAGCTGAGAAGATGTCGAAGACCGTAAACCCGAGAGGTGCATTTCGATTTGATGAAAGATGATACGTCAAGGAAACAAGTCGTGAAGAGTTTTCTTGCAGTCTCTTCTGAGTCAAGGGAGACAAGAAAGTGCTGGAGTCTTTTAGACGGCTTAGGCAAGCGGCCAAGCCTTGACGACCGGCCCCAACTCGGTTCTTGTGCGTTAAGGGCTCCCTCTTGTTTCTTCTCTGCCCGCGCGCGTCCTTCCCTTCAAAGCAGCAGGACTCCTGCTTCGGAAAAGGAAGAGACCGATGAATATCCCCCGTCACGGCAGGACTTTGGGTCCCCATTTCTCGGTGCCTACTTTACACTGGGCATCCGAGAACCCTAAATACAGCCGTGGCAATGAAAGCCAATTTCCTTCCGACACCAAGGAGAGACCGGCGCCTTGGGGCTCTGTCCTCAGGGCAGAGTTGGGTCTCTTCTGACTAAAACGTGGGCGGGCCCAGGAATTTCATGAATACCATTTCCCTTTAAACCGCTTGTAAAGTTATCAGATGCTGCCAAGTTGCTTTAAAACTTAAGATTAGCAGAGAAACTTTCGAAGGCTCTCTGGGGAGACACCAGCAACACTGAAATGGGTGCTAAGAAGACCCTGGCCCTTGGGCCTCTGGAGTCATGCCGCTGACTCCATCGGAATTGGGTGGCTTTGCTTTATTCTTGAAAGAGAGAATTTCCTATCAGGATGTTCCTCTGGCTCACTCCAGGCCGGAATCTTCAGGCACACCACTTGCTCTCTATGCTCGCTCTCTTCCCCCACCACTCCCCATCTGAATTTCTTTTCACGCTCATCGCTGAGCGAGCTTGTCCAAAACTAGCACAGGAGTGTGAAGGAAACGGGAAGCGTTGGGATGCGGACAGATCTGCCCCGAAGGCTTTGAATAGCCCTCTTTCCAACGGGACGATTTACACCCTCCCAATCAATCGGAAATTAAACCACGTGCTTGTTATGATTTCTTTTTCTGTTGGGATACGTAGCAGACCTAACACCTATTTTTAGGAGAAATCGTTTTTATTTGTGTGTACATTTGTGCGCGTGTACGCCTACACCACTAAGAACGACCGTATTGAACTCCATGGGGTTTACCTGGGGGGGGGGGCGTAGAATTGGGTTGCAGTGGCGTGTAAGCCTAGATTCCTTTATCGAGAGTTAGATTCCTTCAAGCTCGGGGAGACGCGTTGAATGTGAACTGGGCGAAGGCAACAAAAGAGCTTTGCAAACCTTAAAGTTCCCCTAGTTCCAGGTATTCGCAGGCGTCTTAGAGCAACGTCGGGATCTTTATTGGGCGGGAGTTTAAGAGATGGTTAAATCGGATCTGGCGATAAAGTAGAGAGGCGGAACCAAGCACATTTCTCACCTGTCCCCCCAAAGTTTGCTCCATCCTTAGAATCTTAATGACATTGAGTATTTCAGAAAGCATTACTGTCTTTACCAGGGGAGCAATGAGAAGTAGGGAGCTTTTTTTTCTTTCTTTTTCGAACTGCGCAGTCCAGCATTTTAAATCACCCTGTGTTAAACATTTTCTAGTAGTTTAGCATCTGCCCAGGTAAATCTGTACCTTAGAAGTGTTTGGTTATAATACCACTCGAAGAACTCAAGTTGAACAGCACATTTTGATTATTTATAATAATTGTTAATGGCATAATTATAAGAGATCTTTGCAATGAAATCTGGACAAGGAGAAACACACACACACACACACACACACACACACACACACACACACAAACACACACACTAACCTACCTGAATCTGGAGACCATATAATAAGCAACGCATGGAAGATATGAGGTAGGAACATTTTGTTCTTATTTACATAATGCGAACTAGTCGAATAGGTTGCTCCACTTCTTCCTACCTCGCCTGTCTAGATTTGAAGCATTTTAAAATATCCCCCATTCTCACCAGGCTTCTTAGTGAATAATCCTAAATTTATATTCCAAAAAATCCGGGAAAGAGATCCGGGAGAGAAATCGCTTTCTGAGCGAGTCTGTGCTTTCCTCTGCCGCTTCTTTTGAAGAAAGTTGGAATACCTGGACGTTTTTCTTCCACAAATAGGCGCTTCTTTGCAAGGCTGGCAATAAAATCGATTCCTTGTAAGCAAGACAGAACGCAACGGGAAGGCCAGCTCTAAACTTTAAGCGTTTCCCTGAATGTTGGGTGTGGGAGGATGGGAGAGAAGCAGGGGTGGGAGACCGGACAGGAGGAACAAGCTTCATTGAAACTGGAGGGCTGGGAGACTCTTCTTGAAATTAACTCGGGCTTTGAAATTGGCGTAAAAGCCATTGCGAGGTGTTCCTCGTGGGCAAATTCAAAAGGCGATTCTTTGAAGAGCTAGAACGGTGAGGAGGGGGAGTTCCCAGTTTGTCGGGAATTGATGCTGGGGGAAAGGGGGGGAGAGAGAACCAGGAAGAATGTGGGCAGTATAACCAAATGGTAGGGTTACAATAATGAGAAAGGAGAGCTGACCACTTAATATAACGGTAGGAGAGCCTAGTGATTTTTCTCTTATTTGAAGAGTGTCGGCATGTTGGAAGGAACGTTCTCTTCGTAACTCTCTCTGCGTGA
Source organism: Thamnophis elegans (assembly GCF_009769535.1). Lineage (NCBI taxonomy): Eukaryota > Metazoa > Chordata > Lepidosauria > Squamata > Natricidae > Thamnophis > Thamnophis elegans. Next base: position 41,277,906 of record NC_045547.1, on the reverse strand, counting down.
GGGTCTCGATCTGTGAAATCCTGTAGATCCTGTGCGCTTCAGTGGAAAGGGAAACGTGAGCCGAGTGGGGGCAGGGGGCGCTTACGGGAAAGCAGGGCTCTCAAAGAGAGGGCTCCCCGTTTTCCTTCCCGCTGTTAGCGCTAAGAGCATTATAACACTTGAACTGAAGCTTTTAAATCAAAGTATCTGATCCTTAATTGCAAAAGCCTTTTAAAAACCGAGAAAAGAGCTGTGTTTTTTTTCTATCTTTCTCTCCCCCTTCGCTTTTTTTTTTTTTAATGTGGGAGATAGTTATCTTAAATGCGTAACGGTTTTCCTTTCGGGTAACTCAGGTATTTTTAGCAGAGGCGGATGGTGACCCCCCCCCGCTGGAAAAATGAACACTGCTGCTCTCCTTTTCACTTACTGTATTTCCTTCCTACTCCCCCTCCTCGTTTTCTTCCAGCGACTTGCCAGCAGCGCTCTCTCCCCTCCCCCCTCCTTCTGAAGCCAGTCGCGAGGTGTACTCTGCTCCTGGAGCTCATTAGCTGCCCCAATCTCACCCTCTGAAGGGCGAGCAGTCGGGGCCGAGCCGAGGCTGAAGGCTGACGCAACTCGTCAGCTGCACTTTTCAGCACCGTCCCTCAACAGGCGGGCTCCTCGCCGCCGGCCCGGGCTGCGGGGAGGCAGTTTGTCCGGGATGGCTCCCGAGATTATCTCAGGAACCGTTTTCCTCCTCTTGCACACACCCCTCCCGCCCGAACCGTCTCCCCATCCAGCCGACACCCTTCTGCAGCCGGTCCGGGGAAAGCTGCATTTCTGGAACACAGCCCCACATCTGCCTGCCGGCCGCTGGGAGAAGCCTGGCCGTCTGGCTTTTGCAGCCGGAGAAGGCGCCCTTTCAGAGGATGCTCTTCGGAGCGATTGCGCCTCTGACTCGTCGGAGCGGGCGGGCGGAGGTGGGAGAAGACGCGACAGGATAGGACAGGGCGGGAAAAGCAATCGGGCCCCTTCCTTTCCTCCCGGGCTTCTTCTTTCCCCAAGCGTCGTCTGGCGGGATATTTTTTGCGCTTCTCCGGTTTTGGAGATGCGAAGGGCCTGGGGGGCGAGGCGAGGAGCAAAGCTGCGCACCAAAGGTAACTCAGAAACAGTTGCGAAGAAAGACTCTAGCGGGGCTTCCAGCGAGCCCCGGAGAGCAGACTCTTTTTCTTTCTCTTTCCCTCTTCCGTTCCTTCCTTTTTCCTTTCCTTCCCTTCCCTCCCCCTCTTTAGGGAAATATTCTGCTGGTCCGCCTCCCTCGCCCCTCCCTGGGCTCGATCTTATCACATCCAAGGCTTATAAATCACGGGAGCTTGTCTGGCGAGAGGTCACACCGCCTCCCTAAATCCAGGGCAAAGCCGGTGGAGACCGTACACAAGACAGCGGAAGAAGAAGAGGGGAATCCTTCATATTCCCGGCGACTTTCAAAGAAAGGGGCCGAGTGAACCCGTTGGCCTGCCCAACCCTCCCGGGGAAAGGGAGGAAGGGCGAATCGGAGGGTCCATCTTACTCTCCTCCCCCCCTCTTTATTCTTTCCTCGCGTGGGCTGCCTTTGAAGGCGAGGAGGAGGACGCCCATGACTTTCATTTCAAAGACACAGAAAGCCGCATCTCTCTGTCTGATGAAGGCTGGGGAGGGGAGAAGGGAGGGTGAGGGAACTCCGAACTCGGGAGGTTATCCTAAGGTTCTGGAACGATTTTTCAAAGCTACAGTCCGGAAGGACTGAACTTTAGGCACCTTTTTCCTTTGTGTAACTGCACAAAGCTACTATCTCATCCCAACTGTTAAAGTAGTAAGTTGCTTCTTGCCCGAAATCCTCCCTTCTTCCGATGCAAAATTTGTGAATGGTTCTCTCTACCTTGTGCATCGGGAGGCCACCATGTCACACACACACCGAACTTCGTCCCGAGGTCAATAAGAAACTGATTCTCACTCACAGCTATTTCTGATAGTAGCCAGGGTTTTATGCCCGAGACAAGCGTGAGGCATGGTTGCTTTTTGGGAAGACCCCACAAAGCCAGCAAACAGTCCCCGATGGCGCATCCATTACTTTGTGGCGTAACTCTTTGAGCCAATAATCCAACCCAACTTCTAGTTAGTTAGGATAGGCTGTTCCAAATGAGCATAGGACTTTTGTAACTGACCTTTAGGGGACTCTTACTGGCGCCTACAAAAACCTGACTCTTCCGATTGGAATAGTTCGGAATTTGGTACCCAACTCCGGGAAATGCTTATTCATTGATGTGCCGTTTAGAGGATCGTCGGGGACAGAAATGCTGGCATTGTTCGGGATTCTACAGTATATGGAGGAGCGTCACCTACTCAGTAGCTCTTTTACTCAAACCCCCGTCTGGACTGGGCAAATCGCGGCTAACGCAGAAGAAGCCACAGGCAAGAGGGGTGGTTTGTACGTATAACGCACATTTCTCTCCAAACGAATCTGGCTCCCATCTCGCCTTGATTTATTCAACACCAACAACAGCAATAATATCCTCAAGTGACTACAGTGGTGCGGGCTTGAAGATGCCTTGTCCTTTCCTACTTCAGGTTTAGAAAGGGGGGGGGGAGCTCTTATTTTAGCTGTCTCCAATATTTATCAAGAAGCGCCTGGAGCATCCGGAGTGCTGTAAAATGCCTAGCAAAATGCTCAGTGATTTCGAAGCCGTGGGAGAACTGGCCTACTGAACATTCTTACATCTTTTCTCCCAAGGTCCCACTTCCCGGGGCACGCACCCAGCAGCTATTGCCCCCCCCAACTCTCCTTATAAAAAAGGGAGGTTCTGATAAGGAAAAATACCACCAATATTTTACGAGTTTGTGATTTCTCTTATCCCTCGAGTTGCAAGAAAGATAAGAAGAACGAGGGGAGGAAGGAACAGCGATCCTGCAGTATCAGCACAAGAACCGGTTTCGGGCCAAAAGCCACACCAAAGCGAAACGTGTCTATTCTGCACACCATTCCGACGATCCTGGGAAACGGAGTGGGGGAAATTTAAGAACATAAGAGATTGATCGTGTAGGGGACTGGTTGAGCACCGTGGGAGATGCAAGAAGGAATAAAGAGGAGAAATGGTTGCAGCATCTCCCCCCCCCCCCGCGTATTTGTTTTCTGGAATGGAAGAATTAACAGCAGATAAAGGTTTAGATTGAAGAGCATTGTTTTCTTAACAACAAACCAATTTTAGTATTCTGGCCACACTTATGCACGAAGCAGGTTTGCTTAAAATAAACAGTAGGAGATTTTTAGTGTCTTAAAGATTAAAGATGCTGGGGTAGGGGTAGGGAGAGAGGAATAAAGGCTTTCCTAGGTTACAATGTTCATAATCAGTTCATTAGCCTTCAAGATGCTAGTTTGATTTTTTTAGTTAATCGCACTAAAATTGTTTTATCATCATCATCATCATCATCACCACCACCACCACCACCACCACCACTACCACCACTATCCCATTTCCAAAAGGGTTCACAATGTACATAGCTCCTTTCTCTGCAATTCCTTGCCACAGATCCACATAGACCCCATCCTTCTGCATTCACTTGAAATATTAAGCCGCCTAATATTTTGATGGAAAGGGCAAGATATCAGGCATCTCACTAGGTCTTTCGGTGGGTGGGATGCTCTCCTGGGAAATTGCCACCTCGCGGCTTAGTTGGCGCTACCTGAGCCCTCCTCGAGTGCGGAGGGCTTCTCCAGATCCCCAGAGCTCCTGCAGGCAGGCAGACGCGCGTTTCTGCGGAGTCAAGTTCTTTGGCCTGTCAATCTATTAAAGTTCGGCAAAGCTGCTCCTGACGGTAAAAAGGTTGCTCGAAAATAAGCTCAGAAACAAGGCTGCTGCACTTTGAAACAGGAGATGCTTTAGATTAGCATCCTACTCAGTCTTAAATTCATTTCGGATCTGCAGCCACAGACAGAAGCCACTAAAAGGACCGGCTTATTCCAGAAAATTTCAATCAGAATACAGTTGCAAAGGACCTTGGAGGTCTTCTAGTCCAACCCCACGCTCAAACAGAAGACCCTTTATCATTTCAGACAAGTGACTGTCCGGTCAGTTCTTAAAAACCTGCAGTGATGAATCCCCACAACTTCTGAAAGCAACTTCTGTCCCACTGGTTAATTGTCCTCACTGTTAGGAAGTTTCTCCTTAATTCCAGGTTGCTTCTCTCCTTGATTAGCTTCCATCGATTGTTTCTTGCCTTGCCTTCTGGTGCTTTGGAAAATAAGTTGACCCTCTCTTGTTTGTGGCAGCCCCTCAAATGCTGCAATACTGCTATCGGGTCACCCCTAGTCCTTTCGAATTTTTAGCAGCAGCAGCAACAGCAGCAGCTGTTTTCCACGCCGGCCTGGCAGCGCTCTCATTTTTTCTGGCTTCCCCAAGGCACTTTCTTCGAAGGCGCCCAGAGAAGTTTCCCGGGCTATTTCAGAGCGGCGCTGTTTTACCGGCTCAACCAACTTTGGAAAAATCTTGCGACAGTTCAGCGGCCGCCACTCTCATTGCCGCCCCTGCTCATCGGTCGCCTTTGACTTCCTCCTCCGGTATACCGGAGCCGTAGCTAAATTTTCGGGTCGACACGGCCTCGTTCGGGGCAGGGGAGGCGGGGGGGGGGGGCAGGACTCCTCTGGGCTGGGAAGAAGTCGGCCCGAAATGTGAGTCGGTTGCGGTCGACGAGGAACTCTTCCCAGCCGCTCCCCCTCCCCTTGGCCGGCTGTGGGCCGAGGCTTGGAGGAGGGGGGAGGGAAGGGGGCAGCAGGCTGGGTGGAGCCAGCGGAGGCTGCGCGCAGGGAGGGTTGCGCAAGAAGCCCCTGCTGCGCTTCAAGATATAAAAAGCGCCGTCGGGGCGCCTCCGTCGCGGCAGCCAGAGAGCAGGACGGCAGCCGGGCGGGCAGCAGCTGGGGCGAGCGCGGCTCCGTCGAGGATTATGGAATTCCTGAGCGACAAATTCGGCCTCAAGAGCCCCCCGGCGGCGGCGGGCAAAAGCGGCGATTTCTACTTGGCCCCCGGAGCCCCTTTGGAGCACGTCATGGAAGCGCTGGACGGCGGCGAAGCCTTCTACGCCAAAGGCGGAGGCAAATGCGCGGGTCAGGCTGCCTACGCTCCTCACGGCCGGCTGGAGAGGACTTCCCCGGCTAGGGACGGCTCCGGTAAGGGAGGCAAGGGGGGCGGGGACGGGACGGTTGAGGACGGCTGCCACGAAACCCGGGCCGGGGTCCTGTTTCGCGAAGAAAAGCCGCCTCAATGGAGCCCAGCTGGCCTTTGGGACGGGGAAACGGGAAGCGATTGAATGTGTGTGGGTGTGTGTGTGCGTGCGTGCGCGCGTGTGTGTGATCTTTGTCAATCCTTCTCCCTCCCCTAAGTACACAAACAGTCCGGCTCCGGGCAGTAATTTTAACTTCTGATTTACACACTGGGGTTTGCACAACACCCTGAACCGGAAATTATCAGGAGAGTTGAGAAAGCACAACAGACCAGACAAAAATGTTACAGTTGGCTAGTTTCTGATTGATGCTGTAATTGGCACTTTGGGGGCTCGATCCACCTAGAACTTTCCCGACGTCTTTAAATTCCGGGTTCCCTTTAGGAGCCGTCTTCTGATGGGGGGGGGGGAGGCGGATGCCTTGCAGGGGCCTTTTGACAGATTCGCATTATTAATGGGCGACGGCCTAAGGGGCAGAAAGAACCTCCAAAATTAATTGAAATCAACAGGCGTGACTTCGGGGAAAAGAAAAATATTTAGGACCGGCTGGTATAATTGTGAATGAAAGAAAATCCGCGCGCTTTAAAAATCGAGACAACATATCTCGTATTCCTCTCCGTCTGCCCTTTCATTTTATAGTGGTTGACAATTTCTAATCAATGCTTGCAAGTTACGTTCTGGACACCCTGGTTACACATACGCCTGCACACGCACACACAACGCACACCCAGTCTTCCCTCAGGCAGAAGCTTGCTCTGGAAACCGCCCGGGAATATTTGAACATCTCGACTGTTTCCAGACAAATTTCCAGATGCCTTTTGTTTAGGATCCTCTAGGAAGAACGTACGTTTAGGAAATCCTTCGAAAACGTGGAGACTGTTTTAAATTAAACATACACAAACATCCATATCTTGATCCCTACGCTCGAAATTCTGCCCTCGTAGGTTTTCCGGATTCCTCTACTCGTCGATCTTACACAGAGGAAAACCCACCGCTTTTATTTTGTAAACATCAACATCGCATCTTCCTCTTTCTTTCTCTTTTTCTTTTTTTTAGCAAAACGAAAGTGAATCCGCAAAGGCTCGCCAGGCAGAGTCCGGCATGCTAAACTTAAAATTATTGACCGGACGAGGGCGGGGTGCGTGGGAGGGGGGGAGGATGGCAGAAAACAGCAGTTGTTAGGGGTCAAGTGGCGCCCCGAAACTTCATTTTACTTTTGACCCGGGTGCAGCAGCAAATTTTCATTTTCATCCTCTGTTTCAGCTAACTGTTATGCCGCTGTGATCTGAATCGTACGTAAGTCAACTCGACTTTTACTTTGGAACATCTGAGCGGAGACCCCAGCCCATTATAAGAGCATAATTTTTTGTTTGTTTATATAGAGAGATAATAAGACTACTCAATGGATAACTTATATTAGGCAGAACGAAGCAACTGAAGGACCAGGCGACTTAATTATGATTTTAGGGAACATTGTTCTGCTATTGAGTTTCTTTTTGCATATGGTCAACTGGTCAGTGGCTCTGAATCTATTTTCTAAGCTTTCTTCCTCCCTCCCTTTTAACTACCGGTAACATATATAAAAGGCCTCACTCGGACCAACACTCCATTTATAGGTCCATCGGTCAACACGATTACATTGAATTATTTTTTCATTGATTTTTTAAAACCTTTGCTGCTTCACATATAGTTTTGTCTCCGTATTTCTATTCTACTTATTTTCTTTAGCAAATAGTTCTTTTACATTTTATTTTGTGCTCTGCTCCCTAAGATAAATTAAATGAAGGGGAAAATAAGCGATTGCGTAGTTAAGTAGTGGTCCTTCTACTTCCTTTCTTTCTCTCTCTCTCTCTCCCAAACCAGCAGCTGCCCTTTCGGTTAATTTCATGTTGCCTGGAACCGCTGCGTAGTTCGCCGCTCTGCCTATTTGCTGGAGGTTGAAGAAACACTCCAGCAAAATGAAATGTTGGAAACCAGAAACCTGCCAGGACTTACAACTATCAAAAGGGCCAGGTTCTTATTAATCTTTTCTCCCTCTTTCATCCAGGAGCAGTAGCGGCAGTAGTAGTAGCAAGCAGACTCTTGCAGAAATGAAGTCCTTGATTTGCCATTACATGCTCATACTTAGCAAGCAAAAAGTAAGAATTCAATGGGCTTTAATGGACTCCCCAAGCAACTGTGCATTGCACTGAGGCTTTCGTGGTAGCCAGGCACGCCTGTTAACACTTTTCCACCCTGGAAAGTCATTGGAACTTGGCGACTGCATGAATCATCTTGCCTTTGCGAAGCTTTGTTCTTACAAAAAAGAAAAAGAAAAAAATCATCCCAAAAGCCACACACACAGCCACACACTTCACCACTTCTAACTGATAAGGGTATGTTGGAATTAGCTTGTTTCGGAGATTTATAGGGAAGACGTCTTCCATTAATTCCAACTATTTCACGGGAGCTTCAGGGTCATCCAAAACTCCGTAACAAAAACAGGAGCAAAACATCCCTTACTCTTCCTAACTTGCAGATTTGCCTCCTAAACCTGGAAGCATTTCCCACTACTCTCTCACTTTCACCTCTTATCTACCTCAGTCTTAAAACCTGACAAACCAAGTCAAGAAAAAATGCTTTGTTATCAAGTCCTTCAGTTTAAGTGGATTGGATTTATCTTCAGTTGTGTAATTAGTACAAAAACTCATCACTTAACAAAACAAACAATTAGAGGCTGGCCTAAAACATCTAGTACCCGCCCCCCTTGCTTTCTGGGATTAGTTAGCATTTCTGTTCTTTAAATGCTACATTTATTTTCTTGTTTGCAATGTGTTCTTTGCCACATAATTCACAACAGAAAGATGATTTGCTCTCTAATTTTAGACTTAGTGAACTGGCTATAATTTTGACTTTAAAGCACTGTATTTGTAATTTTTAAAAAAGAATATAGAATGAAAAATGTGACCTTTTCATAGCTGAACAGATACAAATATCAAATTTCTAATGTATAATTTATTCTAAGCAAAGGAGTTTATAAAGAATTTGAATCTGTGGAAGGTGTCTTAGAAATTTTGCAATTAAAACAGCAAAGGGAGATATTTAATGCATTATGGTGAGAGACATTTACATACCAAACGTGTCAAATAAACGATCAATGATTGTTATGCTTTGGTAAGTTTAATTTTGAATCATAGTATAATTTCCCTTACTATTAGATTTAAGGAGTTATCCTTCCATTTGTAATGTTTTCAGTGTTCAGTGTGCCTAAGGAAAAAGTTCAAATGATTACAAAAGAATCACTTCCCAGCACACACTCACACATTCCCACATACATATGGAGAAATTCAGGGAATATCTAATGAACCTATCAATTTCATAAAAGTATTAATTAGTTTACTATTTGTTAATGCCTAATATTTGGCCAGTATTCATACATCTTTAGTTATTGTTTGCATTTATAGAAAATGGCATCCAGGTTTTACAGGAAAGGAACCAGGAAGTACATTGTTGGCAGAATTTAAATCATTTATCATCTTGCTTAAATTATTTAATTTTATATATAATTTTATTTATTATGTGTGTAGTTCACTCTCTGTTTGTGTGTCTGTGTGCCTGTGTGTGAGAGAGAGACAGACAAAAGAGCAACAATTTATAAGTAAATATATAGATATATTTGATCAGTAGAACTTTCCATTGAATTTGCTTGGAATCTCACCTAGAGGTAGGCACAGTAGTATAAATTGTAAGCCATGCATAGTTAAAATCATACCCAATGAGCAGACCAGTGTAGTGAAATTCCTGGGAGTGACAGAGAACACTAAAAACAATTTCAAAATAGCAAGTTAAATTCCTTTCATTGTAATGCTTACTGTTATGGGTAGATGGAATAACTTTTTCCTCCTATTACTGCGAGTGACAGAGAACACTAAAAACAATTTCAAAATAGCAAGTTAAATTCCTTCATTGTAATGCTCACTGTTATGGGTAGATGGAATAACTTTTTCCTCCTAAACTTGTGATTCCACCCCAACATGTAATATCAATTATCTTTAAAAAATGACATTTTTAGGAGGGGATGTGGAATCATGGGAATCTGTTAAGAAGCTAAGTGGGAGCGGGGGAATACTTTAAGCTTTATCTTGGACAGTGATTGTTTTTGAAAAGATAAATAGTTCTTGTAGGACCAGGGCAAAATATAGGAAATAACTAGTTTGACTGTGTTGTGATTTTAAATAGCACCCCCTCCCAGTTTGCAGTAATAAAGAAACTAATTGGAAGCAAAGCCACTTAACTAAGATCTAAGAACATTATTTTTTGGTGAAATATTTCCATTTCTTACTAACCTTGATTCAGTATGTTGCATTCTTTAATGAATCCTTGTAATACTTGCAATTTCATTATTAAATAATTTGCAAAATAAAATAACTGAAAATCATCCATCCAAAGGAAAGCATTTTAAAACTCTGATTTTTTTCCTCAAATAGAATGTGTTCAGATAGTTTCTCTGCATATTCTTTGTTCAGCAATAAGTTTCATTATCCCCAATTGATCTTACTCCTAAGTAAATTTGGTTATGATTATATCTGATAGTATTGCTTGCCTACCTGAAAATAAACCCCTTTGACTACATTGTAAATGAAAAGTAGCCATAGGCTTCACAGTACAGCTGACCCTTTAGAGATATTTCATGGAGAATAAGCCCTATTGAAGAAAATAAGGCTTGTTCTAAATGAATAGACTTAATATAAAGTTAACTCCCCATGAATACAACAAGATTTATTGCTAAGAAGCTATGTCTAGTACTGTGCCATATGTTTCTACTATTACATTGATCCAATTTTCCATTCTAAGTATGAATCAATTTATCTTTAGTAGAAAAAGAAATAGCACTGGTGGAAAAGTGCATCTTACTTTGAAAAAAAATCAGATCCTGATGAGTCTAAATTCAAAATTCACAATAATACCCTTATCTCATCCACTAATTTTTAGTTACTCACATAAAAAGAAATCTGGCATAACAAGTCTCATCTATGAGTAGACCGTGAACCTATAAACATTTCACACATTATTCATACAAGGAATCTATGGTTTTTCACATATTTTTTAAAAAATGATGGTAATGTTAACATGAATGCAGGCCAACTTCATTTATTTTCTTCGGCAGTGAATTTTGGGATTACGAAAGTTGAGAGTCAAGCACTGCACTCTGAGATGGGCAGACCCCTGGACACTTGCAGCAACCTCCGAATGTCTCCTGTGAAAGGGATTCCGGAGAAAAGAGAATTGGATGAACTTGGTGATAAGTGTGACAGCAATGTTTCCAGCAGTAAGAAGAGAAGACACCGGACCACTTTTACCAGTTTACAGCTGGAAGAACTGGAGAAAGTGTTCCAGAAGACACATTATCCCGATGTTTATGTCAGAGAGCAGTTGGCTCTGAGAACGGAACTTACCGAAGCTCGAGTTCAGGTAGGTGCCTCAGTTCCATCCGAAACAGAACAACATAATCGACTCAGTGTTTCTCAAACGTGGCAACTTTAAAATGTGTGACTTCATGCTCCCTGGGGAATTCTGGGAGTTGAAGTTCATAGATCTTAAAATTGCCAAGTTCGAGAAACACTGAATTACTGAATGACTAGAACAAGCAGTTGAAGCAGTAGGGTCCTGCAAAAACCAAATCAAAAGGTATAAATTATCAGTCGGACAAAATAAAATAGGTGATTTAGAACTTTACTATTTGCTAGCAAGGTATGCCATCTAGTTAACACTGAGTAACTTCCCTAGCTGCCACCACCACCCCAGTTCTTCATTTCATGATCTCAAGAGTTTGTCTAATGGTCTTGGTAAGGTAAGGCAAGATAGTTTTATATTCCCTTCAGGCAGAAATGGCAAAAGCATAGTGTCTTGCTTTAGGACATCTGATATCATACCGAATTAGGAACTGAGGACTTTTGGGGTTTAACTGGAACTGTGACACTGCTCACAGCAGTCATGAAAAAATGAGGAAAAGTACATTATAATATCACTCTCAAGGTTCTGACTAATGAACCCAACTGATTGAACACTCCAAAACTTGCAACTTTCTCAAAAAACTATTTTATTGAGTACATCATTTTGGCATGGATGAAAAAAGTTCTTCGAGAAAGTTGCAAGTCTCCGAGTGCTGAATTGGTTGGGTTCATTCGTCGGAACCCGGACAATCACAACTTGATCCCTTTTTCTGTGCTTGCATCTCCGCATTGTAAGCCATGTGGGTTGCATTATGATGTCACAACACACATTTTGTCATATGCTCTGCTTTCCCTGGAACCCCTATCTGTGGCAGCAAATGGTTCTATTGGACAGCTTTAACCATGCTTCATTAAGGTGCCTTTGTACCACCCTTGCATGAGCTGCATTTTGGAGCTAAATTTTGTTAATGAGGGACATAGAACAGAAGAAGCCATGTTTTCAATAACAATAATTACATAGTCCAATTCCTATGTAATTTATTCACATTAGGGACTCTGGAAATATAAAGCTGATGTAAACATGGTAAAATTATTTTAACGTAATGATTAAGGAATGCCAAGTTGTGTAGGTAGTTAAAGGAATGTTATCTGCATTCTGAAATTGGGAATATCTATCCTTCTGTTCAGGAAAATGATAATTTGCTTAAACAATAATAATAATAAAATAATAATAAAACAACTCTGTAGTGAATTGATTCAATTCGTTATAGAAAGTCATTGTATTTTTTTATTATTGTTGATTCTGAAATGTTTTTAGAAAGTAGAATAAAGAAACAACATATTATATTGAACAGTGTCAAGCATTTTAACCTTTGGCATACTCATAGCGGTTGAGGTCTTTTGAGTACCATTATCATCACCCAACTGGCTCCTCCTTAGCTGAGAAATCTTGGACTTGGCCCTGAAGTTTATACATGACTCTTCTACCATCTGGAAATCTATATAATTCCACGAACTTTAGTTGGCTTTCTATTGAAGTGTGATGCCAACATTTTATTGCACACTTAATGAGTTGATAGCATCATCAGTGACTGATTTTGAAAAGTACAGAGTTCTGGATCTTTCACTAAAAGCATTGGAATTCTGTTCATAGGATCTGCTGCATTAAACTGTCAAGATTAATGTAGTAAATGGTCAAGTAACAACATTCTGCTAATCAGTATTCTTGTGCTTCTTCAAATGCAAGTGTAAGCTATCAGTTAAGCCTGCTTCAGATTATTGTATATATACATATCCTCCTTTTCATTATTACAAGCATGATTTTTATGATGTGTTAAGCATATACTTAAACATATATATGGTGAACAGCAAATGTATGGCATGCTTATATTTGTAAGTGTATATATCTTACATAGAACTACTAATGCAGGTTGGGAGCTCATATCCCTGGCAAAGCTGGCAGTATCAGGTTGAACATTATATACCGTAGTTTGCAAAATATTATATTGGTAATTTGCTGCAATACTAGTTAAAACTACCACATCCAGTTCCCATTCCTGGCAGCTATTCCCACTGAAATTAGTGAAGGCACAGTAATACTTGAGCCACTAGAAGCTTGAAAACTTCCTACATGTTGTGATGGTATAGAAGAAATTAGGTTGTGTTTTGGAATTATTTCATTATATATATATTCTGTCCCAAATAGGACTTTATTTTTCTTCAGTTGATATCTTCCAGATGTCAGACTACAATTATTATTGCCATCCACCAGACTAGAGATTATGGGATTTATAATCTAATACGTCTGAAAGGGTTGTTGCATTAGTTGAGGCTGCATTAATTCATGTATTCTGTCAAATCATGTAACGCTTATGGGGTGCTAACAGAGACTTGTTGGATGCAGGTATTAATATACGCAGTCCTTGATATACAACGGTTTGTCTAGTGACTGTTCAAAGTTACCACTATGCCCCAAAAATGATTTATGACCGTATTTCACACTTACGACTATTGCAGCATCTTCATGGTCACATCAAAATTCAAATGCTAGGCAATTGACTCATATTTAGGATGGCTGCAGTGTCCTGGGATCATGTGAGTTTATGCTTTTTTGTGACTTTATGATAAGCAAAGTCAATGGGGAATCCACATTCACTTAACAACCATGTTCCTACCTTAACAACTGCAGTGATTCACTTAACAACTGTGACAAAAAGGTTGTAAAATGGGAGAAAGCTCACTTAACAACTGCCTCACTTAGGAACAGAAATTTTGAGCTCAATTGTGGTAATAAATCAAGGACTATGTATTTTCTTATCAATTAAATATCTCCGGGACAAACTTATAAAAAATCTCGCTAAGTAAAGCAAATGCCATTGAATACAATAGGTTTCAGATAATAGTAAGTACACTTGGAAATAGCTGATAATGAATATATCAACAAATCCAAAAATATACCTTAAACTGTAGAGAACTATAAAGAAATATGGTATCTTGGATCCAGACTTAATCACGCTTTTTTAAAAAAACTACTGAGTTTAATCCTTCCGGTTTTAATAAAACTAAACAAAAATTCACATAAATCTGGAATATTGGAGTAATTGCATCAATCTGAATTAATCTATTCTAAATAGAATTAAGACCATATCTTCTGCAGTGATTGGAGAGGGATGGGTATTTGTCTTTTATAGAATGCCTCTTATTATTTATTTAGTCTGTTTATTTTTATCCTGCCTTTGTTAATTTTATAAATAATGCAAGGGAGTGAACATAACACAATACTTCCGCCCTCTCCTATTCTCCCTACAACAACCCTGTGAGGTGGGTTGGGTTGAGAGAGGGTAACTGGCACAAAGTCACTCAGATGGCTTTTATTCCTTAGGTAGGTTTAACATTCACAGCTTCCTGGTGGTATAATTAAATACAGTCTTATTTAAGCAAGGTAAAACTATACTTTTTAAATCTCATTAAATCCAGAATATTTAGTAGTTATTTAACACCCAAAGCATCCTGTTTCTCAAATATTAAAAAAATAGTATCAATAATCAATATTTTTGTAAACTGTGTATCTAAGTCAAAATTTGCTGGACACAATTATCAGAATTACAGATTATGGTTTTGTTTTTGCATTCAAAGAATGCTGTTCATGCTAACATCACCTCTTACTATTTGAAGGAATAGCAAGATTTGGTCTAATTCAGAAGGCAGCTGCTTAGGTTTTGCTAAGGCTTCTCAAGTCATTATGGACAGATAAAAGAGTGGCAGAGCCAGAGAGAGAGGGATGTTATGGCTTGTATATATTATATTCTCTCTTTGGAACAAAATTGCTGGTTTCATTTTTTTTCTCTGAGAATGTTTACTCTACTCTTTGTGTACATAGAGATTTCCGTGCTATTGAAGTAAATGCCCTAGATTTTTGCATCTCTGATCAGTCTACTGAAAAAGGCCAATGTAAGAAAATGGGGATCATAATTCCACAGAGCGGCAACAGTATTCCATCATAATATTAAGCAATTTTCAAAGGCTTTACATCATTAGAGACCAGCATCTGGTTAGGCAGGGATAACAAGCAGCAGATTGTTGCTTCATTTTATATAGGCAATGGTTACTTTATCTTTGCCAAGAATCGGTTTTGAGTAAATCGATGTAAACAGAAACATTTTGGGGGAGTGTCCGGGTTAAAGAATGTGGGTTTCTTCCCCCATGAGTTCCTTCCTAAAATTCAAGCAAATTGTTTAATTTAAATTAACCAAACGATTGGCTGAATATATTCAGTGCATATCTCATTTTGCCAGTATTTCATCAAGATCCAATTTTAGTTTCATCCTGCTTACATGCCGAAAGAGCCTGCCTGAATCTAATTTATTGAAATGATTTTCTTTTTCTGTTGCATGTCAGAGGAGTAACTACACCCAGCCTAAGGAGATGGTCAAGACATTTACAGCAACAGGGCCCTAAATATTAAATATTATGAGTTATTTGCTCGCTGCAGACACAAAGGGGGGGGCAAAACAAAAACAAAAACAACCAACAACATTTCCCAGAGCCTTCATACAGCACAAATTTATTAACAACAACAAAAGTTTCCTGCAATTGATTATGCAGTTGGGTAAACTTTATTGACTAGTGGTTGCTATATATATGTTCATAATATATTTATTAGCTGTGTTTCTCCTTTTGATGGTTTGGGAGAACTTTTCAAAATTGTTCTATTAAATTTTCAAGAGATTCTGTGGAAAATTAATTCTCATTCTGGTGTTTCAGCATGGCAATCACTTTATGCAGTGAATGTAATTTCAAGTGGTTTAATTGTTTCTTAATTGGCTAATCTTTAACTGCCCTTAAGGAGTGTTCTATTTGCAGCAGATTTGTCATTATGTAATGCTAACTATGAATGTGGTGGGATAGTGGTAACACTAGAATATAGTCAGTCATTCAGTTGAAAAGGAACAAATATGAAATAAATTATTTGTGCAATTTGCCATGCTAACATACATCTTGCAACAATAACTTTGGAAGGTCACATGCAGCTACTAGCTTTCATGAAATTCCAGTCCTCTCATGACTTGGGTATAGCTGCTCAATAAAGCAACTATTCCAGCTTATATTTCTTTGAGAACTGCAGATAAGCCTTTGTACTGATACTGGAGAACACAAAAGTAGCAAACCTTAAGAACATGTTCCATCTGCTTCATATCAGCTAGTTACAATATGTTTGACGTGGTTAGACTGCCTTTGGAAACTTCAGTTGGTTCAAAAAAAATACTGTGCTTCTTTTATTTAGTGTAGCTGAATAATTGGCTGGATCAGCAAGTTTTTAGAATCAGCATGGAAGAAGGGAAAAATTGGGATTGCATAAAATATAGCAAAGACATTATATTCTGTCCAATTTGTTTTGCCAATTGTTTTTCTTCAAGATGATTTTTTATTTAAGTTTCCTATTTTTGTTTCCCAGCTTTTCTCTACTTCTTTAGCTGTTGATAGTCTTACTAATGTTGGGCTATTTTTATTTTTAAAAGTAAAAACAAAACAAAACAGAATTATACGAAAATGACCGAGGTGAGGATTGAATTGCAAAACACACCACCATTCTTTGGAAGCCAGTACCTAATTTCAGAAAGCTAACTAATTCAAACCAGAGACAAAAATTTGTCCAATATACTAAATAAAAGTAACAGTGGGGATTATGTCCCAGATGCAAAATTGCAGTTTGCCCCCCCACCTCCAAACAACATCAGAATACCCATGTCACAGTAAGTAAACTGAAAAATAGAGAAACACATATATTCAAAAATGCATAGAAAGATGCTCCATTTCAAAACTCATATACAATCAAAATGAAATCAATAAAAAGAAGGAAAGCAGCCTACATTGCATACATGACCCCCAGGTCAAAAATGTAAACATCATAAAAGAAACTATAGAAAATGTACATCTCTGTGAAAGAAAATAAATAGAAATGTCTTGGGCATGGACAAAGACTTCTCATTCCCTTGAGATTGCATGAATAAAGAAGATAGGATCAGGAATTTTTATCCGACAACTTGCCAATTTTCAATTACTATTGTGAGGGGGAGACAGGGGAGGGGGAAAGAAAGAGACTGAGCAAAAGAGATTTCTGCTGCCACTGGGGTGACTATAATCTACTTTTAGTAATTCCAATGTTATATTTCATTCAATGTTCATTTTAATATAAAATGTACACTTCAAACACCTTTTATAGCTTACTCTGAAGCAAAGAGGAGAGAGAAGGAGGGAGGGAGGTTGGGAGAGTGAGAGGGAGGGAGAGAGGGGGGAGAGAGAGAACGGACACAGAAAACCCCCACAGACGAGATTAAGTGACTTTCATCATGACTCCATCTGAGGTGCTCTGCTCTCTTAGCATTTTCCCTTCAAGGGATAGAATCTTCTCCTGTGTAACTTCATTTCTGGCTGCCTTTTAGTACACATGGAGTTTTACTGTAAAGTTTGCTTTTACAAATGCCTTCTACTTATGGAACTATATTTTAAATGATATATTTCCAAGCACAATGTTTTGATTGTGTTAATGTTGTAGACCAGGGGCAGACAATGCAGGGCCTTCTTCACCAGTGTGTTTATGGAGACTTGCTAGTGCCACTGGACTCCTTGACTTGCTTGACTTTATTTATTTTTAAAAAATATTTTAATTGTTTTAAAAATTGAATGCTGGATAGTGTAAAATAGTCTCTGGCATCATCTTTATTTTCAAGACTGCTTCTAGAGCCTTCAACTAGTCCACAAGCATTCTTAAAGATGGTGGTTGAAGACAGCTTTCACATCTGTTTGGAAATATGTCTTCCTTTTACTTTTGGGGTCTGAAAGAGTGACAAGGAATAACCTCACCAGTTTGTCTCTGGTAAACAGATATTTCAAAGCATGCCACTTATCCAAAAACATACCTCCTCTGTCCTTAGTGTAATCAGTCAGTGGTGGGATTCAGCCAGTTTGCATCTATTACGGAGAACCAGTTGTTAACTTTCTAAACAGTTCAGAGAACCGGTAGTTGGAAGAAATCTTATTTTGTTTTTTTCCACTTTACAGAGCTAATCCTGTAAGGAAGGCAGGAAGGAAACATTCTGGTGTTGTTTCTAGCCTAATCTTTACTGCCCTCCTTACAGAAACTGCCTCTCGGGTTAATCCTTATTACATTGTTACTGTAACAGCTAAGGAGAAGCGCCCATCGACCTGAGTGATGTTGCCATGCCCACATGGTCACATGACCACTGAGCCATGCCTACCCAGCTGGTCATTAGGGCAGAGAACCAGTTTTTAAATTATTTGAATCCCACCACTGTGATCACTGCTTCTCAAACTTGGCAATTTTAGGTTTTGTGGACTTATCTTAAAATGGTCATGTCTGAAAAATACTAGATTAAATGATAATTGGTACTTTTGATTTCCATGAATGAAGGCAAATATACATGTCCCAGGATAATGTTGCAGGATCAATCTGGGTGGGTCACCGAGACCAGAGGTTTAGTCTTCTGAGTTTTCATACTTGTGCTGGAGCCCATCCTCAGAGAACAGCTCTCTCTACCGGAATGTGAACTTTGGGCTGTTCTATTCACAGTATTTATGTGGTCCCTGGTTGGGTGTGGTTTCTTATTGGTTAATTGAGATGCTGATGGCCAGCTCTTAAGACATTAGTTATTATTTCTTTGTGCTGCCAAGTCCTCATAAATACTAATACAAAATAAATAAATAAATAAATAAATAAATACACACACACACACACACACACACACACACACACACACACACTATTCTATACATAGAATAGCCCAAAGCACACAATCCGGTGGAGAGATTTTCCTGAGGCTGGGCTCCAGAATGAGTCCCAAAGCTTGGAAGACTAAACCTTCTGATCCTGGTGACTGACCCAGATTGGATCCTGCATTTTTTTTATTTTGCTTGCCATATTTAGCATATTTAAAATAAAAATGATTGAAAATGTTAGCGATCCAGTTACAAATGATTGTGCAGAACAAAATATTCTCAGATATTGGAAGTCTATTGGTTGTAGGGTCATATCCTTAAGGGTATATTTGTATTTTGTATATTTGTATTTAATGAAAAGAAGGACTGGGGTGACGTGATAGCAGTGTTCCAATTATCTCAGGGGCTGCCACAAAGAAGAGGAAGTCAAGCTATTCTCCTAAGCACCTGAGGGCAGGACAAGAAGCAATGGGTGGAAATTAATCAAGGAGAGAAGCAACCTAGAACTAAGAAGAAATTTCCTGACAGTTAGAACAATTAATCAGTGGAACAACTGGCCTCCAGAAATTGTGAATGCTTCAACACCGGAACTTTTAAAGAAGAGGTTGGACAACCATTTGTTTGAAATGGTATAGGGTTTCCTGCCTAAGCAGGGGATTGGACTTGAAGACTGCCAAGGTCTCTCCCAACTCTGTTATTCTATTCTACTATTTCTATTTTGCCAAAGGCTATGAGAATTCTGCACTCCACTTCTCCAGAGAACATATTATGGGAATCTAATCATATAAGCATATCTTAAAAATATTATGGAGATTATCGCAATGAAGTGAATATTGAAAATAAAGTGAGTCACACATCTTTTTTTACTTTCCCATTTAATGTAAAAGTTATATATAGTATATATAATATATACTCCCTTGACAATTGAACTGGTAAAAGAGGAAGTAAAGAAGAAGAAAAAGTTGAAAGTACATACTATATTGTAGTCTATCAAGTGTGTAATAACACCATATCTAAAAAATCAGTGTGCACACTTTAATTAAAAACATTGTATTGCTAAAAATGCTAATCATCATTTGATTAATAATGATGAAAAAGTATGACATATTGTGAGAATTATGAAAAATGTGAGCTTGAGGATTTTCTTGCAGATGTTTCATTACCAAACTAGGTAATATCATCAGTGCATCAGAACAATGTGTCACAGAGATACAAAATGAGCAAATGCTATTAGAAAGATAGTGTCAATAGACTTGTTCGATGCAGCAGTTTCATTTTGTGAAAGCACTTTCAGTTTGTACAAAAAGCGGTATCTGTGAAATGCAACAAAGCAAATGTTCTAAAACATGAGTTCATCAGAATCATGGGATCGTAAGGTGATGATAAGTCCTTTAAATATCCTGTTGTATCAAGAATGCATGGTGGAAACACCATATGCTATTCCAGATAATGACACTTGAATTGAGGTATGAAGTAGGGAATGGTCATCTTAACATTTGCCCACATTCTATCAGAGTCAAGTGGATGATGTTTGTTATGGAAACCCTTCCTGTCTGAGCTCCAGCCTGATTATTTGAATAGGACTTTTGAAATTATCCTGAGGGTGGCATGATATTAAACTAAAAGTTGCACGAAACCCAAAAGCCATTGGGAGGGTCAAAACTGTGTTATTCTATAAAAAGGAGTTTTATGGATTTGGGCTTGGACCATAGTTTAGCCATCCTAGAGCCAAGGTGGCGCAGTGGTTAAATGCAGCACTGCAGGCTACTGCTAGATCAGCAGGTCAGCGGTTCAAATCTCACCGGCTCAGGGTTGACTCAGCCTTCCATCCTTCCAAGGTGGGTAAAATGAGGACCCAGATTGTTGGGGGCAATATGCTGACTCTCTGTAAACCGCTTAGAGAGGCCTGAAAGGCCTATGAAGCGGTATATAAGTCTACTGCTGCTATCCTTGTTCTTTCTTATTCTGTCTTCAGAAAAGATCTCCATTAAGAAGTCCTTTGTCTTTCTGCCAGTAACATATTTCACTGCATGTCTTAGGAATAGCTTATGATGGTATCTGTCAAGTTCAGAACATTGCTAGTTTCTAGAATTTCATTAAAATCCAGATCAGAGTAAAGAAGGGACGAAAGGATAATATCTTATCCACACAGTGCTGTAAATTTAAAGATGCTTGTTAAATCAGATGCCAAGAAGTAACTTTTGGCTGTCTTTCTCCTCAGTGCTTTGAACCAAGGGCTGCAATTTGTTCAATGAATGAAATGATGGAGATGTGTAGCAGTGCAAAAAAATAGGGAGGACCAGAAGAAAATATTTCTTTTAAACCAAATTGATTAAACATAGTTGATATGACTATACTCCAATGAATTTAATATGAGCCATTTGTCACATTAAGCATATTGAGTATTATGAATTACCATTTCATTGCTTGTAGCAAAAATAATAGATAAGCAATCACACAGGAATAAAACAATGCTTTATAAACAATAAAGACCAACATTTTTTTAAAAAGAGAAAGTATATATCCCACACATATAAAACATTTTAAAAAACAGCTCTTATCTGATTATAATCCTTATTTCAGAACACTTGCAGTCTTGCACAAAGAGAGAGCATATAACTTTCTTACTGAAACAGCAAACCGGACAATTTGATAATTGAAAAAGCCAGAATGTTGAGTTCCAACTGCTGTACTAAAATATTATACAGACTATTCTGGTCTGTTACACAGAGAAAATTAGAGTACAGTAAATAATGTAAAATATGTTTAACCAGAAGTGTATTTATTTTTATTGTATTTATTAAATTTCTATGTCACCCATCTCACCAACACAGCGGCTCTGGATAGCTTATCATATAATAAAAAGTCTAAAAGTGCTAAAAACAATTAAAACTAGGATTTAAAAAATTAAAAGTTAAAAACCAAGTTGGTGGGCAGCCTGGGGGTGAGTAATGTTTGTACACCATTAGCCGCTCCCAATATAGCAGGCCTTGGTCAGGACCCCAGGTTAGTGGCAGAACCAAGTTTTTAGGCCATTCTAGAAGGCCAGGAGTATGGGAGTAGATCTCACCTCAGATGGCAGAATATTCCAGAGGGTAGGAGTCACAGCTGAAAAGTATCTTTTCCTACACTCCACCAGCAAAAAAATATTTGATTAATGGAATCTGAAGAAGACTTTCCCACTGGAATGAGTAAAGTGGGTTAATTCCATCAGGGCAAGGTGGTTCCTTAGATTCCCATACAGGAGTTTTAAAGGTGATAAACCAATACTTGAATTGGATCTGGAAACCAAGTGGCAGTCAGTGGAGCTCACATAACAGCCCTGTCACATGCGCCACCCCAAGGGCTTCCAGAACTGTCGAAATTATGATTTCACAAATACATGAGTGTTTTAAAAATAATTTTAATCAATGATTGCTGAGGGCATTAACTGCAGTCCTAACACATGGAAAAATTAATTTATTTGTAAATGATTTTTATGATCACCCAATACGCAAATCAGTTAATTCCATTATGATTTTTAAAAGAGAAACATCATCTGCCTGAAAACAGTTGGTTATTTCTATGTCTGTATTAAGTTATAATTATAAAAATAAATCCACAGGTTGACTTTTACCTGTTAGTGATAGGGAAGAACCTACAGTATGTGAAATTGATACATATCTGCCAATTCTCACTTTGGAATTGCCAGTTGCTTCATTGCCATTCTGTACAAGTAGTCCTCAACGTATGACCATTCATTTAAAAACTGTTCACAGGTACAATAGTGTTAAAAAAGGTAACTTATAACTTACCCTCAAAGTTAGAATGTTGCATCAACCCTGAAGTCATGTGATTGCAATTTAAGCATTTGGCAATTGGCTTGTATTTATGACAGCTGAGTTGGCACAGTGGTTAGAGTGCAGTACTGCAGCCTACTTCAGCTGACTGCTAGCTTTAGTTCAGCAGTCCAAATCTCACTGGCTCAAGGTTGACTCAGCCTTCCATCCTTACAAGGTGGGTAAAATGAGGACCCAGATTTTTGGGGGCAATATGCTGACTCTGTAAACTGCTTAGAGAGGGCTCTAAAAGCACTATGAAGCAGTATATACTGTAAGTCTAAGTGCTATTGCTATGATGATTTCAGCAACTTATGGTCATGTGATCAGAATTTGCAACCTTTCCAAATGGCTTCCAACAAGCAAAATCAATGGGGAAGGCAGATTCATTCAATGATCATATGATTCACTCAACTACCATGAAATTCACCTTAGCTAAATGGGCAGCATATAAATTTAATCAATCAATCAATCAATCAATCAATCAATAATTCACTTAATGATTGTGATAAAAATAGTCCCAAAACTGGGTCTGATCACTTCATTGCTTGCTTAACAACTGCATTGCTTAGTGCCCTAAATTCTGGTTCTGGTGTACCTGTAGCAAATTCATATTTTTCACATTGTCAATCACTTAGAGAGGAATTTTTGTCTTGTCAATAAATGTCTATAAACCATTTATAGACTTGTCTCAAAGGTGCTTTTTCAAGAGGCAACTGGACTTTTTGGTTTCTCTTTCAAGACGGATGGATGAGGGGAACTAATCAAATTTGCAGATGACACCAAGCTGGCAGGAATAGCCAAGAGTCCAGAAGATAGGTTCAAGATACAGAAGGATCTTGACAAACTTGAACATTGGGCACTATCTAATAAAATGAAATTCAATGGTGAAAAGAGTAAGGTTCTACATTTAGGCAAGAAAAATGAAATGCATAGGTACAGTATAGGTGCTACCTTGTTCAATAGTAGTAACTGTGAAAGGGATCTTGGAGTCCTAGTGGACAACCATTTAAATATGAACCAGCAGTGTGCAGCAGCTGCCAAAAAGGCTAACACAGTTCTAGGCTGCATAAACAGAGGGATAGAATCAAGATCATGTGAAGTGTTAATACTACTTTATAATGCCTTGGTAAGGCCATACTTGGAATACTGCATTCAGTTTTGGTCTCCAAGATGTAGAAAAGATGTGGACTCTAGAAAGAGTGCAGAGAACAGCCACAAAGATGATTAGGGGACTGGAGACTAAGACATATGAAGAACAGTTGCAGGAACTGGGTATGTCGGTGTTAGTGGGGGGGCAGAGATCGTCCCCTAGGCCCCTAACATATGGGGTGCCTCAGGGCTCGGTCTTATCCCCCCTACTATTCAACATCTACATGAAACCGCTGGGAGAGATCATCCGCAGGCACGGGATCAGATACCATCAATATGCGGACGATACCCAGTTGTATCTGTCCGCCCCGTGCCAACTCAATGAAGCGGCAGACGTGATGAACCGAGGCCTTGAGGCCGTTATGGACTGGATGAGGGTTAACAAGCTTGTGCTCAACCCAGAAAAGACCGAGTGGCTGTTGTGCTTCCCTCCCAAAGATTCGACCAATATTCCATCACTCAGGCTGGGGGGTCAAATTTTATACCCCTCAGAGAGGGTTCGCAACTTGGGAGTCCTCCTGGATCCACAGCTATCGTTTGACCACCACCTGACGGCTGTGACCAGGGGGGCATTCGCCCAGGTTCGCCTGGTGCACCAGTTGCGACCCTACCTGAATCGGGAGGCTCTCACAACAGTCACTCGGGCCCTTGTGACCTCTAGGCTGGAATACTGCAATGTGCTCTACATGGGGCTGCCCTTGAAGAGCATCCGGCGACTTCAGCTAGTACAGAACGCGGCCGCGTGAGCGATTGTGGGTGCACCTCGGTTCACCCACATAACACCTATCCTCCGCGAGCTGCGCTGGCTACCTGTCGATCTCCGGATGCGCTTCAAGGTGCTATTAGTCACCCATAAAGCCCTGCATGGTAGTGGATCTGGATACTTGAGAGACCGCCTTCTGCCAATTACCTCCCTGCGACCAATTAGATCTCATAGATTGGGCCTCCTCTGTATTCCATCGGCCAGCCAGTGCCGGCTGGCAACTACAAGGAGGAGGGCCTTCTCAGTAGTAGCCCCGACCCTTTGGAACGAGCTCCCCATGGAGATTCGTACCCTCACCACCGTCCAGGCCTTCCGCACAGCCCTTAAGAACTGGCTAGCCCGTCAGGCCTGGGGACAAGGATAGCCGCCCCTCCCGAATGATGAATGTATGTTGCTTATTACTTTTATTATATGTGTCTACGTCATTGTTTGTATTCCCCCCTCCTGATTTTATGTGAGCCGCCCTGAGTCCCCTCAGGGAAAAGGGCGGCCTACAAATGTTAATAAACATCTAAACATCTAAACATCTATGTCTAGTTTAAGGGAAAGAAGGACTAGGGGAGACATGATAGCAGTGTTCCAATATCTCAGGGGTTGCCACAAAGAAGAGGGAGTCAAACTATTTTCCAAGGTACCTGATTGTAGAACAATGGGTGGAAACTAATCAAGGAGAGAAGCAACTTAGAACTGAGGAGAAATTTCCTGACAGTGAGAACAATTAATCAGTGGAACAACTTGCCTCCACAAGTTGTGAATGCCCCAACATAGGAAGTCTTTAAGAAGATGTTGGATAGCCATTTTTCTGAAATGGTATAGGGTTTCCTGCCTAGGCAGAGGGTTGGACTAGAAGACCTCCAAGGTCCCTTCCAACTCTGCTATTATATTGTAAGACATTTCACTTCTCATCCAAGAATCTTCTTGGATGAAAAGTGAAACATCTTCAAAGAAAAAGCAGAAAGTCCAATTGAAAAAGCACTTTTGGGACAACCATGACCTGGATGACTGAGAATCTCCATAGATATTTATAGACTTTTAAACTTATACCAAAACTCTGGCTTTGAATAGCTTGTTGTTGATTTCTTTTATTGGCAATACTCTTGAAAGTTTTCAGGTCTAACTTTATAAGAGGGGAAAACAAATCCTTTGCTCAAACAAGAACTAGAATTTTCTGATTTTATATTGTTAGTGAAAAAAATAAGCTAAGTTTTGATACAAAGATCTATGTGAAAAAACCCTGAATCAAAGTATATCCATTTTTAAACTTAATTTTTTATGTCCTTTGAGGGAGATCCACCTGGTTCCAATTTCATCCCAATTCAGTTGTCACATTGCAATTTTTGCACTTCGTTCAGCATTTTTTGGCAAGAACAATTTGGCTCTCATTGTTGCTCTATCCATTGGCTGAAATATGGATTAAAAATCATCCCTTTCAGTCTTTAGGTCTGTATAGAAAATACTGGTGATTCTTATATTAAGACTCTTCAAGGAGCATAGTTATAGCTTGTTGTTTCTGGGGAAAAATGCTTCTTCCTTTTTCCTTACTTATACATTTTATATTCAGTTTTAAATGCTGTATCTAATACAAGATATCATTTCATTTTTATTGCCTTTTAATGTGTTGGAACAATTGTACTCCATTTCCAGCCTGAAGGAGTAATAATGTTGACAGTATTTATATATGTAAATGACTGAACAAATACTGGAGTACACAATTCTGGTGCCAATTTAGAAATTTCTGGCAAAACCTATTTTCCTTTCAGTTTTATAAAACTGGAACTATAATTTGTTAAGCATTTGCTGGAATAATAAGAGACTATTCCAATAAGCTTTTTTTCCTATTAGACTATATGATTTTAGATTAGAATTAACTACTGAAAATGTTTGAAATTCTGTTTGGAGTGGCTTATTAAAACTGAATTTATTCACCTCTCAGCATTTCTACTTATTTTTCACAAGAAATCCCAAGACTGTTTCCCCAATATCGTGTATAGATTCAAGATTATTTCCATTAATCATAATTTGGTAGTATTTCTTTATTTTTTCTTTTTAATCTACCAAAAGAGTATTCAACTCATGAAAATATTGGTAAAGCTCAGTAGGACTTCCTTCAAGACTGAATATGATTTAAAGCTCCTAGAAATTACTGGAAGTGAAATATTTACTTTAACAATTGTGGGAGACTATTACTTTATTTCCAAGGCACAAAGAATGGAAGTAAAACTATGGTTGCTCTTGTCTTTGTATGAAGGTAAAGGTAAAGGTTCCCTGCGCACATATGTGCTAGTCATTCCCAACTCTAGGGGGCGGTGCTCATCGCAGTTTCAAAGTCGAAGAGCCAGCGCTATCCAAAGACGTCTCAGTGGACATGTGGCTGGCATGAACAATGCATGGAACACTGTTACCTTCCCACCAAAGGTGGTCCCTATTTTTCTACTTGCATTTTTACATGCTTTCAAACTGCTAGGTTGGCAGAAGCTGGGAAAAGTAATGGGAGCTCACTCTATTATGTAGCGCTAGGGATTCGAACCACCGAATTGCCGACCTTTCTGATCAACAAGTTCAGTGTCTTAGCCACTGAGCCACTATGTCCCTTGTCTTTGTATATTCATGTCCATATTTAAATGGCACTTACTTGTTATATGACTTTAAATCCTGGTATTTGTTTGAACAAAATAAGAAAAAACTCAATTTTAAATAATTTCTTGATGTCTTATTGCAATATCATAGTTGATTGCTCTATAGTTAGATACCAACCATGAGTGGTAATCAACACAGCTACTGACACACATGAAGTCTTTTTCTGTGGGTGGCCCTGAGTAGCCACTACCCCACCCCCATTGCTGCTTATTCCATTCATTTGTATTCTCCGACTGGGCCAGGTAAACGAAACAGAAATAGTATATTTCCAGTAGTTTCATTGGGGAACAAAGAGCTACAAATCTTTTGTACTAAATTAATAAGGGTCACATTTCAAAAAAGAATGTAAGAGGGAAAAGAGTACCCTAAGTCAGATAATTGCAGTTTATTTGACAGATTCAGCTTGATTAAAGTGTGCAGACATGCAAGACCTTTTCTTCCAACAGTAATCCTGTACAATACTTAATGGAAGTTGGCTGCACTGGTTTCTGCAGAATGTTTCATTACACATATAACATTAAAATGACTATTAAAGTGATACTACTTGAATTAGAGGGCCACGAATTAAGGTTTGGATGGCACAATTATTTATGGTATGATAAAGTTAAAGTTAATGTTGATTTTAATCTAGACATGCCATACTAAGAGTTTAGAATAAATATAAAACAAGATTCTCTATGAAGTTGCCTCTTTGGGTATCTCAGGAAGCTTTTTTTTAAAAGAAAAGAAATGGTGACGAAGCCAGACTGGTGGATATATGGTGAAATATTATCTTTCAACTCTGGTGACCCTACACTAAAGTCAAGGGAAGAACTTGAATCAGAAGGTTATGTTTGCCATTGGTTTATATATTAACAATTGAAAGAACGATTTAAATCAGATAAAAAGATTTATGGGTTTGGTTTTGCTAAAAATGAATTGGAA
This sequence comes from Thamnophis elegans, assembly GCF_009769535.1. Lineage (NCBI taxonomy): Eukaryota > Metazoa > Chordata > Lepidosauria > Squamata > Natricidae > Thamnophis > Thamnophis elegans. The sequence continues at coordinate 41,250,232 of NC_045547.1, read as the reverse complement.
ATTTTACTGTGTGTAGTGATGAGCATATTATTGGTAAGATTTATAAAATGTTATTGAAATTGAATTTGGAAAATGAACATGTAAAACATTGTATGATTCAGTGGGCAAGGAATTTTGGATACAATGTGATGCTTGAACAATGGGAAAATATATGGATGAATTTACACTAAATTATAATTTAAAATAGGGGGGCCAGTGGCTAAGATGCTGAGCTTGTTGATCAGAAAGGTCGGCAGTTTGGTGGTTCGAATCTCTAGCGCCATGTAATGGAGTGAGCTCCCGTTACTTGTCCCAGCTTCTGCCAATCTAGCAGTTTGAAAGCATGTAAAAATGCAAGTAGAAAAATAGGGACCATCTTTGGTGGGAAGGTAACAGCACTCCATGCACCTTTGGTGTTTAGTCATGCCAGCCACATGACCACAGAGACAGTGCTGGCTCTTTGGCTTTGAAATGGAGATGAGCACTCCCCCCTAGAGCCAGGAATAACTAGCACATATGTGCAAGGGGAATCTTTACCTTTACAATTTAAAATAAAATCTTTATAAGATGATTTATCGCTGGTATTTAACACTGGATACATTAGCTAGAATGTATAAAGGTATTTCAAATGAATGTTGGAAGTGTAAAAAGTAAAGAAGGAACTTTTTATCATTTGTGGTGGACATGTGATAAAGAAGAGAAATTTTAGAGTAAGGTTCGTATTTTAATACAAAGAATTCTTAAAACAAAAATAAAAATGAAACCAGAAATTTTTCTTTTGAGTTTAATGAAAAAAGATTTGGAGAAAAAATTGGAACTTTCATCTTATATATGTTGACAGCAGCATAAAATGGAAGGAATTTTGATTCGCACTATGGACGGATGGCTACAGAAGTAGTTGGAGTTGGTAGAAATGGCTAAATTGAATGTTTTGGTTAAAGGAAAGAATATGTAGCTTTGTTGCCACATGGAGACCACTTCCGAACTTTGTGCCTAAAGTGGAAAAAAAAATGAAACTTTGATTTTGGGTTTTATCGATTAGATTGACATGTTTTTATAGAAATGGCTAACTTATACTATTATAGAAAAACAAAAAGTTGTGGTTTCATGTTAATGCTTTATTTTACTGCAACAGAGGGAGTTGGAAGTCAATGTTTCTTCTTTTCTTTTCCCCAGTCTCTCCTCACCTTTTTCTCACTCTTCCCCCACCTCACTGTTCTTCCTATGTACTTTTATATTTTGTATTTTATCTTATAATCTAATAAGAAATGTTTAAACTAAAAGTGACTATGAAAGTTTTAATCTGTAAGAAGGAAAAGAAAAGAAAATGAAGTCAGTATCAGTAGCAAAGCCGGTCTTAATCTTTTCTTTGGAATTAATCACTTAATGTGACAAAGGACTTTTACTGTTTTTTTCCATACCCTTTCTGTTTTTGTTTCATTTTCCAGGATTCCCCTCTTTCTTTGTAGATCAACTTTTAGTATATTTTTTAATCACTAAATTACCCATGTGCAAGATTATTGTAGAAACATTCTATCTCCCATTCTGAATTTAGCATTTACAGAGAGCCAAAAGTTTACAGATAGTAATAATGAAATAAATATATTGGGATAAATTTTCCACTGCTGTTCAGTAATAGACATTGCAAGTCAGATTATACACAAGGTCTTTATCATTCTAGAGGAAAGTATCTTCTCGTGACATTTGTAAGGTGTGTTAAGACATGTATTTTCTTTGAAGAATCAGAAGAAGAAATCCTATGGCTATAATCACATTTTCCTGATAGAGTTCTATCTTACTTAAAGAAATTTCAAGCAAAACTCCTTCCAGGGCTCGCACTGACAACATGTGGGGCCCATGGTCCAGAAAGTAGTGGGTGAACTACGAAACACTATCTTTACATATTAAAATTTAACACACTTTTTTTGACTGAAATTAAAATGTAATGCAGTTCATATTACCATTTGATTTTAACAACTTTATATTACTATTTTGATTATAACACTTTATCTTTTTGCCAATTAATATTTATGATGTGGACATAATTTTTCCAGGTACCTGGGGGATGCATGCAGGATGTTCAGGGGTCAACTGCAATCCTGGGACTTAAGTAATTTATCACTGATCTATGGGCTGGCAAAACAATTAAGAAGGAGGGCAGCAGAAATGGTCTTTTAGACAATCTAACAATTTTCTTATTTGACATAGGTCTGGTTCCAAAACCGAAGAGCAAAATGGAGAAAGAGAGAACGTTATGGGCAAATCCAACAAGCAAAAAGTCATTTTGCTGCCACATATGATATATCTGTTTTACCACGGACTGATAGCTACCCCCAGGTATTAAACATTGAATGTTTATTGTTTTGTTTTTCTGGAAGACAAAAATGCATAATTTGTATTTATTTATCACACACACATACAAGTGGCACAATTACTGTGTAATTGCTATACAGTAAATTTATTTTTCCTACATTATTTTCATCTAAATTGGGGATTTTGTGTGCCACGTGGAACACTTATCTGGAACTATTTCATTCTGTGTGAAGAATCAAAGCTCTCAGTACAGCTGAGATGCAGGCAGCAGAGTTAACCAGGGAACCCTTACTCAAGGGAAAGATGGCAGTTCCTTCGGTTGTGAGATGTTTCAGCACCAGGATATCTGCTTCCCAGTAGATGTGGTTTAGCTATGATGCTTGGAAGACATTTTAAATAGAAATCAAGATTAAACCCATAAGCTCATAAAACCATAAAAAGTTTTGACCAAATTACTATAGATTTTGCTCTTTCAATCCAATGCAGTTGTTAATTATTAAAAGAAATCTGCCCTTGTATAGCATGATAGGACAATGCTTGGGGACTCTTTTTGGCAATCTATAACCTGCTCGAACAAGAATGTTTAAAAAACAGTAATGAAGCCAACCATCTGTTTTCTTTTTATTCCATTCTGTGAATTGTTAATTGTATAATTTTATTTTCCTTCAGACACATTTTGGAGAATTTTTTCTCCCCTTTGCCTTCCATAAATGTCGGAAAGCATTTGTAATCAGAACAACTGAAGTGTTTACAGAGATAAATAATTGGCTGTTGGAATATTGCATGAAAAGAGAGTCAGAGAAAACTTCTTTCAACTCTTTCCAAAGTCCCAAAGCTGGCTTGCTAGCAAAATGTCAGGCATTGACCTTTTGTCTGGAAATTCTACTTCTTTTTTCGGTTTGGACAATCTGGTGGAGTCTTGTAGATGATTTAGTATCATCTCACATATTATAAAACCAGCTGTAATTATGCTAATACAACAGCTTTTCTTTGTCAATATTGTTTCCTAATAAAACTAACATAGGTGCTTTAGTATCTCCACTTCTCTGAAAGAATGGAGATTCCAATGCAAAAAGGTAAAACAGTTGCCCCTATTGTTTTTATCATATCAAAGATTTATTTCTTGACTAGGTATGGTTAGAGATCAAATTGATTGATTTTATAACATCTTATGTCTCTTTGTCACAGTCTTCCTCACAATGGTGCCTACCAACTCTCTGGAGTGTATCACCTCTCATCATTGGTTATGGTGATTGGAGCATATGAAAGTTATAGCATGAAACCAGTGCTTGCATATTCTGAATTAGAAAGAAGAACTAGAAAATATGAGTGACTATACAGATAATTCATGCATATAAAACTCTTTCCTTCTTGTGATTTCAATAAACATATAGAGTGAAGTCTTCTATGGTTACATAGAGTAAAGACTATCTATGAGTCATGAGCCACTTTCAGTATTTTATTTATTTAGGCTAATAATCTACTTCATTCATGAATGACTTTAAACAGTGTACATTCCAATGGAATAGAAATGTTAAAGCAATAAATAATACAGTACAAAAGCAAACAACTAACAATAATGTTCACTTCCAATATATTATGTAATATCATTCTTGCCAACATTACAATTATAAAGGAGCATCTGAAATTTGAATGAGAGAAAAAAAGTCAAGATGGTACTCTGTGATTGATATCTGTTTAAAAGGACAGGGCTTTGATTGTGCACCCCCGCAGATACCCCTGCAGTCATTTAATGATGGAGGGGGAATCCCTAAAGGCTTTCTTAAATAGCCTGGACAGAGCTTTGCAGTGGAATTTAGTGGATTACTTCTTCAGGAGAAACATTTATTATTTATTTAGCATATGGCAAGTACATGGACTTTTAGTAGTTCACATGTTAACATCCAGTCCACCTAGCCATTCAAGGACAGGGTGGTCTATGGACTGATATAAGCTCTTAATGGACATTTGGACACAATGTTATGGATATTTTGTCAAGGAGCACCACAGTCACACTGAGGGATAGAGACAAGACCCCACTTAAAAAAATGAATCCTGGTAGACACCATGTTGGGTTGGATCATGTTCAGAGTTGACCAATGCTGGCGAGGAAGGTCAAAACTTGGCATCCTTTGTGTAGGGTCATCTATGTAACTGCCTGTATCTGGGCGTTCAGCAGCCCATTTAGCTTTCCACTGTGTGTTGATATCAAAGTTGTAAGACAACTATTGAATGAGTTGTAATTTTCTTGTACTCCTTTACTAAGGCTTCCTGCCTTCGTAAAGGGGGTGGTGCAATGTGGCTCAGGATGGGGAGCCATTTTGCTTATCTTTTGTCATGTATTTAGAGAGCCAGGAGTTCTACAAAGATGTCTGACTGTCAACTGTTGTTAGCTGCCAATTCGTCAATGTAGTTTGGCTGCCAATTGTTGCTAGTCATTTGGTTCACACTTCCATGCTATCCAGGGTGCACCACAAGGAGGCAAACTAGCATCGCACCCCAGGAGAGGCATTATTTGTATCTTTTGGATGTTAGGTGTTACATGTCTTTTTCTTTAGTTGAAATGTGTTTGAATATTAGTAGCTCAAGTTGGTAGCTAGGCTGTTGGTTTGAGCTTTGTTCTTGGCAATTTGGTTGCAAATGTTTTGTTAGTATTAGAGGAGACATCATCAGTGTGTTTTGAGTTGTTTTGAACTTTTCTTAATTTCATCACACTCAAGTTTTGGTTTATTGTAATGAATAAATAAAAAACAGCAACTTAAAATAATTGAGGTCAGTTGCTAATTTTTTTTAAAAAAATAGCTTAAATTCCCTTGCTGCTTGGGTTACTAAATTTGTGTTTTAAACTCTGATTCTTGGTTCCTATAAAATTGCAGGCTAGAAGTCAAGGAAAGTGAAACTAAATATAAAAATAATGAGCAGGGTTGTTGTCCAGAAAACATACAGTGGGGATGGATGAAGAAGACAGGAAGGCATAGAGGCAATGGTTGAAATGGGGTCAGTTGTGGATGTGGGGGTAATTGGGAGGGGAGATACAAGATTCTCTCTCTGGTAATGGTGACAGAGAAACAATAGAATGTAGCAAGGCACACAATTCTAAATTATCAGGTTGTTGCTCTGATCAAAAGTCTGTTTTTTAGTATTTTGAAAAAAACTTGAGGTAAAGATAGGTTTGTTTACACTGAGAGGAAAAAAAAATCACTTTATGAAAAAACAATGCACGTCCTCTCTCTTTTTGTACTTGTCTAGGGATTTTCACAAAGTGCAAATTTGAGATTCTGATTTTTTTCTAATCAAATTTTGTGTTAGATAGAGTGAATGGAGGAGACAGGCCTCAGGCTTCAGTGACAACAACAACTCTTTATTCAGCAACTATGTACAGATCCAACGCTGGTCGGTCTGACAGCCTGCTCTTATATAGGGAGCTGTCAGACGGCTCAGCCAATCAGCTTAATGTATTTTCCCGCCAGAATGGAGGACCTTGGTGAAGCCTATTGCTTCAGTCTCTGTATCTAATACTCTGCAAGAGAAACAGATTGATAGGAGGTATTTCTTAACCTTTGACTCTTAAAAGACGAGAATGCAAGTAAAGACATGGAGATATAATACATTCAGAATATTTTTTTTTAAATAACCCACTGCGGTGATCCTCCAAAGCAGAGATTTAAATAACTGCTGTTTTTGAAAAAGAAAACTGCTAAAGTCCTTCTTTCTTTAAAAAAATCTACAAACCTGTATACCGCACAGGTTGGCTATGTGTGGCATAGAATAAAAGATTCAGTATGGACAATAAGAACGCACCTGTGATTCTACAAACCAGCACTTCAAGTTTAATATCATGTAGTCTAGGGCAGTGGTCCCCAACCTTTTTATCGCCGCGGACCAGTCAGCCTTTGATAATTTTACCGTGGCCCGCTGAGCGCGCGCAGGGGTGGGGGTGGGGCGTTGTTTTAAATCCACCTTCCCAATTCAACACCTGAATCATATCCCACCTTCCATTTTGTATGTAGATTTTAAGGAATAAACAGCTGAATTAATCAAGGTCAAAGATAAAAAGAGCAAGGGCAAAATTAAATAAGCCAGAGGATAGCAATGTAAAAAGAATACAGTATTAAGGAGAGAAAGGAGAAGAAAAAACCTCGCTTCTGCTGAGGTCAGGGAAATGTTTGATACTGATCTGGCTGGGTAAGAGTCCAAGAGTCCATATCGCCAATAACTACACGTGGGGGGAAAGGAAATGTGTTTTGTGAGGAAGAGAAAGAGCGCGCTTCACCGATGCCCGTTGGCTAAATTTTGGAAGAGAGGCAAGAGACTTCAGGCACCGAGCCCCCACCCCTGGCTGCGGCAACTGGAGCGGGCGGGAGGCAGGGAAGGGGTGGGCAAGACCGCTGCTTTTCCACCGTGCGCTGCAATAGCGGCAGCGGCGGCCTGAATCTGGCGACTGCCCCTCACCACCTCAGGCGGCGCTCATACCCTCCCCTTTCCTGCGCTACCGTTAGACTCCTCTCAGCCCCCCACCCACGCCCGCGGAGGGCGCCCGCGCGCCAAAATCGCGCACCCCCCATCTCCCCTCAAAAGACCCCCCCGCCCTCGGCTGCCCGACGTTCTCTCTCTCTCTCTCTACCTCTCCCGCCGTTCCTTCTCACAAGCCAAGGCCGGGCGGGGAAGCGCCGTCTCCGTCCCGGGCGCGCCGCCCCTCCCTGGGCAACTCGGAGATGACTGAGCCGAGGAGGACAGCGAGAAAAAGAAGAGAGCGGCCAGCAACGACCACCGGGGAAGCCGCCAGGGCCTCCAAGGGCTCCGCTTCCAGCGCATGGTCCGCCCCCTCCTCGCCTCGCTTCCAGGCGAGCCGACTGAGGCGAGAAAGGAGAAAGAGGCGGAGGCGTTCACTGAGGGGACGGCTGACTCGGGGAGGGGGCGGAGGTGGTGTAGTAGTGGGGGATTCTTCCTCCTCGCCTCACTTGCTCCTGTGCTTCCGTGCAGCTCCCCCCCTCCGGCGACGGCGCTGCATGAGTGAAGAGTCGGCTGTTGCATGGCCCCCGGCCGCTGCGCGGCCCGGTGCCAGGTACTCCACGGCCCGGCACCGGTCCGCGGACCGGGGGTTGGGGATCACTGGTCTAGGGTGCCATGGCCAGATGGTTTACTCTCCTGACTCTTGAAATGGTTCAATATATGATTCTAGGAGGGGCCCATTTCTTAGATTTCTTTACATGGCAAGCGAGAGATAGGGAAGACAGAATGAATATACTGTGACATATAGTAATTATTTTAAGAAAACAAAGTGACCATGACCATGGAATTCATAGATCAGCTACTATCTTTCAGTGCAATCTAACTCACATGTTGAAAAAAGCCAAAATCATAATCACATTGTGAATAAAAAAAGGAGGACTGCCTCCTGCTCCTCATCCAAATATTGCTTTTGTTTGTGTATTATAGTTGCCCTGCCTGTCTTTTAGATGTGTTGTTACTGCATCTCCCAGAAATTCAAGTCATCCTGATTTGAAGTGATATTTCTAATCAGGGAAGTATGCGGAAAAGTAACTTTTTACTATAGCCTTTCTCTGATGCTTTGATCCTCTCACCTAATGTGAAGGAAGGCAGGAGGCCATCTCTTCATACCCCTTGGAATTACTAATAACTTTAGCACTAATGTTATAGAAGACATGGAGGCTTGTTTGCAGTGTGTATGCAGATGTGATATTTACTCTTCATGTATAAAATGGGGGATTTAGTTGACTGGTTGAAGTTAACTTAACTCCAAACAGGACTTGGTCTTTGAGGGATAACTAACTTGGATCAATTGGCCTTTTTTGATAGTTCCTGGAAATGCTAGTCCCCATTGGCCTAATTAAATTTGTTGTGGTGACTCCATTGAACTTTGCCCAACTGCCTGTGCTGATATTGCCCATGGAATTATTTGACTAGCACACAGTTTTAATTGCCATCATCTTTAAGTTTTGGCTTAAGTTCCAAGCTATGATACTTTAAGCCTGATACCTTTCTAACTTTTTTCATTATCCATATACAATGGTAATCAATTTGACTAAGGAGCAAATATTGACATGATTTATCAGTGATAAATTAGTGAAGTTTATTTTTAAGGTTAGGTTGTTTAAAATTATTTTACAATTTTTATAATCTAGCCAATGGACATCAAACATTAAATTATAAAATCACAAAATCACAAAATCACAAAATCACAAAATCACAAAATCACAAAATAAATAAATAAATAAATAAATAGAATCTACTAGTTCAGTGTACAGTTGACAACTAACCATTAGAACATTACATTAGATTGGATTGGGATGGTATTTGGACCATCCCAATCTAATGTAGTGTTGTGTGACACAATTTTGTGTATAGCATTTTATTTTCTATAAGACATCCAGATGGTTATTGTTCTTTTGATTTAGATTTTGATATCAGCTGGCATAATGTACCTTTTCTTACCCCTGTCATTTAATTTGAAGTTCTTGAAATGTCTATAATCTCATAGCTTGTAGGGCATCTATTACTTGTAGCTATATATTTCACTTTCCTTTTACTTGTTCTTCAAACTTACATTGCTGCATACTGATACAGCAAGAAAATTAAATAGTCCAGAAATTACTTGGAGGGCAGGGCTTGGTATTTCTATCTAGCAAATAGTGGGGGCTGCTATCTCAAAGGTGGTTTTTCAGAAGGCAACTTGACTGTTGGGTTTTTTTCCCTTGAGGAAGAAAATGTTTCATTTCTCATCCAAGAACTTTCATCAGTTGAGTTTTTTGGATGAGAAGCAAATCATTTCCTTCTTCTTCCTCAAGGAAAAAAATTAACCCCATCCAGTTGCCTTTTGAAAAAGCATCTTTGAGACAACTATGACCTGGACGACTGAGAATCTCCATAGACAGTGAGGCTGCTACTTAATTAAATAATATTTAAAACTGATTAATAATCCACATTTGCAATGGTTGTAACAAATGCATTTAAATACAAATGTGAATTTATATTTATTGGTATTTCTTTAAGATTGTAAAGGATTGACTTTAGTTTGATTTTTTTTTTGTAGTAGGGTAACATAGTAGAGCTAAAATAACTTCAAATTATAGAACTTCTGCCAGGTCCCATAGATTAAAGTTATCTTTACCTATTAATTGTCTAAAATTGTAGTTGATGTTCAAATTAGTTAAACTGTTAAAATCTTACAGACCCTATGTAACATACTCAGACATAAACACACAAATGCACAAACACACTAAAGGATACTTGGGTGATTACATGTTAACCACAAGAGAAAAACTTAAAATATTTGTGATGTAACAGAAACCAGAGGTGAGATCTATGTGTAGGCTTATTCAGAAACTCCCTGAATTACCTTTTTTATACTGCACGGATCACAGAAAATTTAAACAAGAATAATTATATTTACATTCAAGCACTGTTTTCTTTCCCTCCCATGTACCAGAGTTTTCTACTTATTGTAAAGAATTTTATTTATTTTGAATTCCAATATAAATTTAGGTTTAGAATTTTGTTTTATGATACTTACATTATATAACTCACAGATAAAACTCACAGTACAGTTTTAAGGTTCAACTAGATTCATGAGCCAAGCAGTAAGTGTTGTGTTGTGCTCGTATTATCCAATTTATATTCTCTCCACTAAGAAAATTTTTCACAGTTGTTTGCCAGCTTTATAAATTCTTAAAGTCTTTGTCTGACATAAAGTTTGTGGTTAAATTTTCAGGTTTCACAGCAAATTAAATGATCAGTTTGCAATAAAACATGGAAGACATTTACCACTTGCTCTTAAACCATGTGTTGTTAGAGGGATTACAGGCTCTGTATTTGTAACCTTTAAACAAGAAGATAAAAACTATGACAAATTAATACAATGTAAACAGGAATGAAGAAAAAGAAATAAAAGAAAAATCAAAAAGTGCAAAAGAAGAAAAAACCTGAAGAAAAATAGAAAAGAAATAAAAAAGGTATAAGTAGCAACCAATATTCTTGATGGTAGCTATACATACAAATATATTTTAGCCTCTCTCTCTAAAGTTACATCATAGCACCCTACTTTCTATAATCCTATGTAATCATCAAAACCATAACCACAAATTCATATTTTTCATTTTTATGCAAAAAGTCCATAAGAGCCAGTTATCAGTAAATATTTTTTAATCAAAGGAATTCATCAAAATCTAGTAGTTCCACCAACTATTCTTCCATAGTGGGAAGTATAAAATATTTTTATTTCTGTGCATATAATAATCTTGCAATAGTAATCATATATTGAAATAAACTTCCATGGCTTTTTTCTAACTGTGTTTCAAAGAGTTGAAATTTACATTGTGTTATTACAGGGGTTTCAAACTTGTGTCATCATGGCGTCATCACATGACATATTGTGACTCCCCCCCCTTCGCTAAGTGGCTGTGGCCAGCATGTGATGCATCTGGCCTGCGGGCAGTGAGTTTGACACCCCTGTGTTATCATCTCAAATGATAAATTTCTATATAAAATCATAGGCTTGTTTTTGTCATATAAATCAGCCATGAATTCAGTTTTGTCCATTTCCCATGTGTTTTTAACATCCCTTTAATGTTCTTTGGAAGTTCAGATACAAACCTTGATAAAATGTTAGATCAAATGGTAAATGGTAAAGCCAAAATCCATTAGATATTAAGAAAGTTTGGATGGCACTCGAAACTAAAATTTGCTACCGATGCTAATGCAAAAAGGAACTTAGTTATTTAGAGTTTGTTAGCCACTTATATGGAAATTGGTTTGCATGGTTTAACTGGGTGTTGCAAGCAAGATTCTTGCATTTTTTTTCTGTGCCAGTTTTTTGAAAAGGCTAACCCAAATTAGGGTTATACTGATATTAATAATCATTTCCTTAATGGAAGTCTAAGATAATTATTGATATAACGGTTGCCATGTGGAATGTTATATATTTATTTTGAACAAAATTAATTGAAACCTAATCATGGCCAAATGTTGTGTCTTTTTCCTCCCCAAAAGGATGAACAATTAGACTTTACTAGAATTTTTGAGCTATTGGAACCATAACTTTAAGAATGTAATTACTGTAAATATTATCAATGTCCTAAAATATATTAACAGCAGAAGTGTTTGTAGTTCTGCTTTGATTTAAATATGTCCAGCAAATAAGCACCACAATTGGCAGTATTTGAGCTTTGGGGATGTGTGGACAGATATGAGTGGGTCTGGGATGGGAATGCTGGTTTGTGTGACATCCAGAGGGCAAGTGGGGCAACATACCTTCATCCACATTAATATAATCCTAAATGTGGCCCAACCATGGGTTAGTAAGTGGTTTTCATGAGTTTATATGGTGATCTCTTAGCAACCATAAAAGTGGTACTTGCTAGACATAAGGAATGCCAGTATGACTTCTCTGACATTCCAGAAGTGCTCCATTGGATGTTGGAACATCTATACAAGAGGATTTTTGAGGAATGGAATATATGGAAAGAGGGAAGGATGCTAAGAATCATGTGAGTAAGGAGCACTTTGTATTCTCATTCTTGCCATTCAAATGTTGCTGTGAATCAATTAGAAAAGAGAACAGAAATATACCTCAGACATCAGCAAATGTACAACCACATGTATATCAGTGGTGGGTTTCAAATTTTTTGGGAACCTCTTCTGTAGGTGTGGCCTGCTTTCCTGGTCCACTGGTGGAACCTCTTCTAACCGGTTTGGTAGATTTGACGAACCGGTTCTACCGAATAGGTGCAAACTGGTAGGAACCCACCTCTGATGTATATGTACAATCACTTTTGTAGCCCTTGATGAAATTTTCTATTTATTCCTGCAGCTTCTGTGCATATACAGTTTTATATGTGCAGAAGACATTCTCAAATAGAATGTAATCCTGTTTCCAGTTTATTCATTTAGTCACCTGAGAATTTGATTAGGATGACAAAAAATGACTTTTCCTCAATTACTTTTCAATGAAAAATGAAACTAAAGGAAGAAAAAGATGTTTGAAATATACATTTAATTTTGTCTTGTTTATATGTTCCAGATTCAGAATAATTTGTGGGCAGGAAATGCAGCTAGCAGTTCGGTGACTTCCTGCATGCTTCCAAGGGATACTTCCTCTTGTATGACCCCTTATTCCCATTCGCCTCGGACAGATTCCGGGTACTCTGGCTTTTCAAACCATCAGAGCCAGTTCAGCCATGTTCCCCTTAATAACTTTTTTACTGACTCTTTACTTTCTGGAACTAATGGACATGCATTTGAAACCAAGCCAGAATTTGAACGGAGGTCTTCCAGTATTGCAGTTTTACGAATGAAAGCCAAGGAACATACTGCTAATATTTCCTGGGCTATGTAATATAACAGAATCTGTTTCCATTTCAAGGTCAGACATAAAAAAAGCTCTTCTCCTTCACCACCATTCTTGTTTTTATAATTAAAGGACTCAACAATAAGCTGCTGTGTGAAGAATTGCTAGTGATCAGGATGTACAAAGAAGCCTGCTTGAATAAATACCCAATATGCTATTTAGCATTTAAGCATCAATGTATATGAATGGAACCACCACATGCAAATCTCCAAAGGCCCTCTTAAAATAGCAAAATATGTTTTGTTGTACCAGTTGATGAAATATAATTGTAAAATCTGCAAAAAATAATAAACCTATTAAACAATTATGTGTGCTACATATTACTTGATGTCAGTGCAATATCAAGGTAAATGGCTTACTCATAAGCAGGGCTGACGAGAAAAATGCATTTGTTACAACAAATGTTTAGAAAGGTTTCCTTTCTAAAGGAAACTTTTAATAAGTGGTGTGTTGAATGAAATGTTTTCCCCTTTCTATTTAACAAACATAAGTTGTGCATTTATTTATTTGATAATGCATCCTTTGTAAAAACTATTTCCCATGAACATGATGAGTTTTTCTGGAACTTTAAAAGATATCTGCTTTACAATATATACAATTTCAGGGTTGTTGGCATATAGTACAAAAGTACCACTAGGGCAATTTCTTACTGTTTCTTCAAATTTGCCATCTTGCTCTTTCAAGTGAGCTAATTTTCTGCACCCCTGAACAGCTACAATTTATGTCAATTCCTTATATGTTATAAAAAGTCTATATTTGCTGCATGACATTAAGAAAGTTTGTGCAACACAACAGGTAAAAAAGATAGATCTGCAGGAAATGCTTCACATAAAACATATTTACATATAAAGGAAGTATATCAAACTACATTTGTAGGTATAATTTTGCATATGAACATAAAATATGCAGCAAAATGTTTCAGTAAGAGGAATATTGTATTTGAATGCCTTACCAGATGCCATGTTTTCTTATAGGCTAACTAGGTTGCTTCCTCTATCTAACAGCAAGGGCCCACCGTGGCATAAACTATGTCCTGCAAACTGTTTTTTATATGACTTGTCTTCATGATGCTGCTTTTGTCTCATCTCCACTAAACATATGAGTTATTTGCTGATTTGTAGGCCTTAATATGATCTACAATCAATCTCCTTGATTTTGATGATGACCCATTTAAGTGCCAGAATCTGCCTAGCTTCTATTGGCCATGCTGGTTACTGGTCCTGTATGACCAGTTGGTCTGGGCTGAGATGAAAAGGGAAATTGGCTTCCAAAGAGGCAGCTATATGCATGACACCTGATTAGGGCTTTCCAAAGTCCTTTCCAAATCATGAGCCTTAGGCACATAAATTTAGTGATTTTTTGAAAGAATATTACTTCAGTCTGTTTGTTTGTTTTCAAAAATATGGTTTCAGTGGACATTTGGAAGAACCCTAGACATGGGATTAAAAAAGCAGGACTTTCTTGACAGAATGCTAGTCCTGTGCTTCACAAAAGGCTGATTTAAAATCTGTAAAGAAGGTTGGTTCTGTCAGGCGGACGTTGCTGGTTCTGTCACCATTGATTGGTTTACATGTTTTTGACTGCTTCTGCCAAAAAGTACAGTGTGACTGTAATTTCTTATTATTATTTGGGGGAGGGGGGTTGTCAGGAGCTCCTTTCAGAAGCTGTTGACCATGGGGACTTGCTATCATTCTCTTGCTGTGGTAGATGTGAATAAAGCACACTCATCAGTTACTGCCTCCCGCTTCACCCTGCTCTGCTCCTCCATCTGTGGCTTGTCAGCCAGGCTATTTTTAGACACAGGTTTAGAGTTCTTTTAAAGGAATTTCTGAGCCTGTAATTTTTTTTAAAAAAAGAGCAGGCTAGTGCTGAGACATTGACCAGTTGACAGGTCACAGGCACAGAGTACCTCTGATTTTTTTTTTTGGGGCAAATTGGCATGGTGCTGAATGCACCACTCCAAGTCTCTATCTACACAAGTCCCAGTTAAGTTAGGAAGAGCAATTGGCTGTGGTTTCCTGCTGGCATATAATTTATAGTAGGAAAGAAACAAAGTCAAAGGAATGCATCGGTTGCTTCACTTACCTGGTCCACATTCAAATTTTAAGGCAGTATCTATGGCTGCTGTTGATGCTGGGTACATCTCAGGCAAATTTTATGTTGGTGTACTTTTTTTGCATACTGAGGAATAATGGATAGCATTTTAACACAACTGTCTCATCCTTCACACTTAAATCATTTGGCTGTTGAATTCCCCCTGTCACTCCTTGCAGTCCTCCCAATAAATTTTATTTTTGAATATTTTTTAAGATTGTGAATAGAAGACTCTACTTAAGTTACAAAAATATGCCCAGACAAAGTTATGATTAACAGTAAAAAAAAAGATATAGCTCAATTGAAGGAGCATCTCAGTAATGGCAAAGGGGAGACAACCACAGGAAAAAAGGAAGTGTTAGAGGCACGACAAATTGGTGCAGAAGCAAGATTGCATATTTACTGACTTTGCTATTTAAGTGTGAAGAGATAGATTGAGCAAAAAAAAGAAAGAAAAAGAATTAGATGTGTTTTAATACTGGAATTGCATTCTTCCCCATTGGTCCAAGTTACTGATCAAATTTATCAAATATTATTACTGATATGTTTATATTAAACATCTTGTGAGTAATGAGGAATTAAGAAGTGATAGTATATATGGCAAACTTATCTACAACATTTTTTTTTCTTAATAGGCCTTCTATATTGAACCTGTACTTCAACATATAAAGAAACAATGGATTTTTTAAAAATATAATTGAATCTACGTAGGTTCTGCTAATTTTAATGGTTATAGAAAGATAAAAATACAATTTTTATATAGTTATTTAATGACAATCAGGAGAGATTGATAGTCTAAAATGATATGCACATTCATAAGATGTTTGAGGGCAGTTGTATAAAGCACTATAATAATTCAGTTTTATGTTTTAATATAATATTTAGTAGCAATCAAAACCAGACATTTTTATTATAACAATCCATTCACTTGTAATGACAACTGAAAAATATGGTACATTTTGAAATAAACTTATAACTTATTTTGGTACAGGTAGTATGAAAATGCAAAGTCCAAATACTCATAGACACAAATAGTTTTTGACAAACTTTCTGTTAAGAGTGTAGACCAGGAATGTGAAACTCATTGCCTACAGGCCACATGTGTCACGTGCTGGCCATGCCCACTCGTTTAGCAAAAGGGAAAAAAGTCATGATACGTCACGTGATAACCACGTTTGACACCCCTGGTGTAGACAGAAAAATTGCTCTGATTTTCTTATAGGAATTTCCCCCCCCCCAATTATTTCTCAACAGTAGGATACCTCTATTAAAACACCAATATTAGTGTTCAAATTCTAGATATCACTTAGATATCACATAGAGCCGAGGTGGCGCAGTGGTTAAATGCAGCACTGCAGGCTACTTCAGCTGACTGCAGTTCTGCAGTTCGGCGGTTCAAATCTTACCGGCTCAGGGTTGACTCAGCCTTCCATCCTTCCGAGGTGGGTAAAATGAGGACCCGGATTGTTGTTGGGGGCAATATGCTGACTCTGTAAACCACTTAGAGAGGGCTGAAAGCCCTATGAAGCGGTATATAAGTCTAACTGCTATTGCTATTGCTATTTCCATTGATAGCTCTTCTGCAATTGTGGGACATGTTTTTTTTTAAAGAAAAGTTAGAAAAAGAGATTCTGTACCTTTTTTCAATGGGATCTTGAAAACAATAAATAAGTAGGGTCTCTTAAAGTTTTAATGTACTTTCAAAAATATTTAATGGATATTTATTTTGTTGTCAAGGATTGGATCTGTCCGGTTATTGGGATAAGATTATAAATTAGGAGAAAGAAAAAAATGAAATGATTAAATGATTCATGAATTTCTGCTTCCTACTTTCCTACTTTTGCCAACTATTACTCATTTCCCACTCTTTCCTCTTCTTTACACATTTATATCACTTCTAATTCAGTTTTGGTGGTTCCCACATTTTTAAAGCTTCTGGATTTTATACTGCACATAAAACACTATGAATACTCCCAGTATCTGTAGAAATTGTTTTTTTCCATCCACAATACATGTCCGTAGTAACTGAGTAAATATTTGATTTATCCCCTTTCACATTTTAAAGAGACCCATTCCCTCTCTCTCTTGTATTGAATCTAAATTCAAGGTAGTCTTTTTATGTGTGCTTCTACTCACAAAGAGTTTTGCAGGTCACAACCCATGAAAGACAGTGAAAGGCAAAAGAGTTTCATCCACTCTTTTATTCCCTGCAGCCTCCTATACCATGTCCAGACCATTGTTTTTATGGAGGGGGGAGAGGGACGGAGTCTATGTGAGTAAAATTCTGCTCAAAGACTCTCTCAATCCAGTTCATCATGTACTATTTACTAACCCTTGACTATATATTTCATGCTTGGGAGCCATTCTTCAATACTAAAGGCATCTTGATGAAATGACTCAAAACTCTCAGGAATCCCTTTTCTTCTGCATCCTAAGGTAAGGTAAGAAAATGCAGGAAATGTTGCCAATTCCAGACTTTTACTGAGCTGAAAAATGAGTTTGCAAAGTTGGAAGAAGATCTATAATAGTTCAAACTTGAGTTGACCTTTCAAACTGACTGCAGTCCATCTTAGTCAAGGTTTGTCTGTGTGGTATGTTGAGTTGCAGATGATTCAAGGCAAAACTCCCTCTGGCTTTTCATCAGGAGCAAGGCAAAACTGCTGCTCCTTTACAGGATGTCAGTGCCTCTGTTATATGAAGGAATTAAATTGTCAGCAAACATTCTGAAACTTCTGGTAGGAGAGAAAAAAACAAGGCTTGTGTGTTGGGATGAAGGGAGGGAAGATGGAAGAGGGAGGGGGCATTGAAGAAAAATACTTTACATCTGGTGAATTGCTATCTGCTTTGATTTACTTCTCCTCCCTTTCCCCTGTCACATTCCGGACTCCTTCAGATGAACGAAATATTCGCTTCTTTGAAAGAAACATTCTCCCAAGTTCAGAAAGGCAAATACAACTTAATTGAAATAAAGGAATACTTGAGATTGGGCCTTGAGTAGAACAGGATACAGGCCAGCCTTTGCTCATTCTTGCTTTTTTTCTCACAACCCCTGAACTTCAGACAGGAAGGGAAGACAATCTCTTTGCAGAAAGAAAATCTAGGCAATAAAATTACAAGAGGACAAGAGGAGACACTGCATCAAAGACTGCTGACTACCACATTATGGTACAGTAGTTCCTTCTACTATTAATATACTGTCAACCAAGCATTGGGTCTTTAAATTGCTATTTGCATGCTTCCTACTAAGAAGGCAAATATAGGCACATTGACTTTACCTATACGTTTATTTGGAAAATTGATATGATACCTACCGCTTATTAGTTCTGAGTGCTTTGAAAAAATACAGTTAAAACAGTCATAAAAACAACATTAAAAGCATGTTAGGTATAAAACACAAAGCTAAAATAATATTATTATTTAAAAAAATAGATTTGTTTTAACTCCAATGACACTTCATTTCATAAGATGAATATTTGAGGGCTTTTGAAAACAGATTATCAACAAGGTTGCACTTCCTCCTCCTCCCAATATACAATAATCTATTTCACAATATTTCCTTGCCAAAATCAAGAATGAACCAAGATTGGAAAGGATAAAAACAATGCATTTCATCTCAAAACTTCTGGAACTGCAAAACCATCACTTCTTTAACCGATTGCCAAACATGGACATAGGTTTAATGAACTGGGTTCAAAGTTGACCCTTTAACCATTGCATAACTTCTTTTAAGATGCTGAAAAAGATTGCCTGGAAAAAAAATGTGTGTGAATTATATTCTTTGGTAGGAAGAAATTCTTAGGGATCCTTGTAGGCCAAGTAGTAAAACAGCATCAACTATGCAAATATGGATGCAAACAAAGCCAAAAGCCTTATCTAACTTCCTCAAGAGAGAGGTAATATATATCTGATACAAATGAATATTATTAAATGAGGTGTTGCATAAACTAGGTATGGTACAGTACAGCCCAAATGACACAAAACCCACTTGAGCTTAAAATGTTTTGTCTGCAAATATCTGCCTAAACTGTTTGCAGTGAAGCTCAGTGATAGGAAAGTCTGGCTAGAATTATAGAGAGGCTAAATCATCTTCCACTCAAAAACTCTTTTGGATGGTTCTCCTGAATGCAGCCAATGCAGCCAATGAGGACACACACTATTTCTTCCTGATTGCCATGACATATCTCATAATGATGCCTTTACTGTCTTTGATTGGATATGGTACTGTATGTTCAAACTGACTGTCTTCATTTCTGGAAACTCTTGGTAAAAAGCACAGTGACCTCAACATGGGATTAACCTGAACTGGTGAGAGTGCTCTGCCATCTAACTGGCATTGGTATTACATTCTAGATTGCAATTTCCAAATTATCTCCAAAAGCTACCCCATGTAGACTGCATTGCGGTAGTGATCAAAGCATACATTATCGTTGCCAGAGAATCTTAACCACAACAGGCACAGAAACCAGAGACTGTTTAGCAAGAGTTGTGAAGTCAGCTCTGCCTCATGAACCAGATCTTTCAGGAGGAAATGTGTCCCCAGATAGTATATTTGTCAGAATCAATATTAGCACAATGTTTATTGCAAAATTCTGATCATGGTAGGATGTAATCTGAACTTGTTTCAACCCTTAACAGCTTCTGGATACTGATTCAGACTTTCCATAACCCTTGTAGTTTGGCCTGGAATGAGATTGTATAATTGTATATTGATATCTCATCCCAACTCCTAGCATATTATTAGCTTATCCAACAACTTCATAATGATGTTAAATAACAGGATAGAACTCTGAAATATTCCTGGACTGGAGCATCATCCAAGAATGTAAATGCTGCCTTTCAGTTGGTAATGGCAACTGGCAGATTTTTCTGTCTTTTTCCTGTGATTATTTATGAGTATGTTTGCTTGCGTGTAACTCAAATACTTTGGTCACCTAATGAAAAGGAAGGACTCACTGGAGAAGAGCCTAATACTGGGCATTATTGAGGACCAAAGAAGAAGGGGATGGCAGAGAATGAGGTGGCTGGATGGAGTCACTGAAGCAGTAGGCGTGAGCTTAAATGAATTCTAGAGGATTGTAGAGGACAGGAAGGCCTGGAGGAACATTGTCCACGGGGTCACGATGGGTCAGACATGACTTCACAACTAACAACAACATGTGTGCATATATACACATAAATTTACAGCTTGAACTTGTTGATGTTTTAATGCAATCTGAGACCACACCTTTCTCCAACTCAGACTTTGTTCTTTCCTCACTTCAACAGATCAGCTAGATGTGGCACTCTGAATCTATTTGATTTATTACATACTTTTACATCTCTTACATTACCTTCAACTCAAGGGAGCTTCCAATACCTTTGGATAGAAAATTCAAGAGAAAATGTAATTCAAAATTAGTATAACAAACCAATATCATCAGCACACACTGGTAAGAGCAGCAAGAAGGTTGCAGGGCAGGAATGCCGGCCAAAGCACTTAACTTACATCTTCAAGTATATACTAGGGCCACAGTTAAAAATGTAGTGAAAAATATTACTAGATTACATTAGTACCTAAATGTAATAAAATTCAATATAGCTAATTTGATTATTCAATCTCATGTCTATAATATTCTTCTTCTGTCACATTAAGGTTAATGACAACTTTTAAATGTGGGGGACATGCGGGGTCCTTGGGGTTCAAATCCTGCAGAGCTATCCTATAGTATAGTTGATTTGTTTGTTATATTTACTTCTTGCCTTCCCTCCAAATCCCGCTATTTCAATAATCAACCCCATGGGGCAACTGATATTGAAAAATGACAACTGACCAAAAGTCACTTATTATGTTTGAATGGGGGATGCCATATTAAATCTAGAAAAAGAGTTACATGTACTGAGTCATTACCATGATTACCCCCTTCTCTCCCCCCCCCCCCGACACATGCAGTAGCTATTGAATACAAAATAACTTTTGTTTTCAAGTTCTAATGGATGGATTGATAGATTTTCTCCATGATTACCTATTCTTAATCAGGTCTTTTAAGTCTTCCAATGGTGCACTCATCACCACTATAACTGAATCCATCCACCTGGTAGCTGGTTGTCTCCTTTCTTTCTGCCTTTCTCAACTTTACACCCTTTTCCAGAGAGCTGGAGTTATTTTGAGGATCTGTTAAACATATGCAAACTTATGAAAACAAATTCTCATTCATGTTATGTATGCTGATAACTAAACACAAACCTTGAGAATTCACTCACAGGAATTTAGACCCCAACATCCATGTACACTTCACAATATAATAACAATTTCTAGTGGATATATAAAAGTCCAAAACCCAGCCTGAAGTTGGTGAGTGAGACCTCACTGAAACGTTGCCAAGACAATCTCAATCTTACATGGGAAAAGACCCAAATACAACAAGACCAGCATACCTACACCCATGAAAATCTACGAACACACACACACACACAGACACACACACACACAAAGCTTGTGGCTTAGATGTTATTATAATTGCCTAACATGTGAAAACAGTCTAAGTTCAAATCTCAGTAAGGGTATGGCTAGCTGATGAGGGCTAAATAGCTTGAAATACATCTATACTAGTCTCCCTTCATTTATTTATCAGCAAAAAATCCAAAATAAAATGTTTCAGCCTGGAAGGCTCCTAGGATAGAGCTGAAAGGCAAAAGGGAAGCTCCCTCCCATATTTGGGGCATACCATATGCCTTGACAAAACATCTAATATATATCTAAAACAAAAACAGATAATAAACCAGGGGACTTGTTTTATTGAAGGATTTTTGTGGGGAGAAGCTCACTGCTTAGAGGGAAATTTGTTTTTCTAAAAGTAGAATAAACTATACAATTCACTATACCAAAAATCTAAAGAAAATATGCATGCTCATGGTGCAGATCTTAAATGTTAGAATAGTTCTTGTCTGAATTAAAATAATTAAACTTGAAGCATATTTGCTCATTTCTAAGGGGATGCGGTGGCTCAGTGACTAAGCCTCTGAGCTTGTTGATCAGAAAGGTCAGCAATTTGGTGGTTCGAATCCCTAGTGCTGTGTAATGGAGTGAGCTTACATTACTTGTCCAAGCTTCTGCCAACTGAGCAGTTCAAAAGCACATAAAAATGCAAGTAGAAAAATAGAAACCATCTTTGGTGGGAAGGTAACAGTGTTCTGTATGTCTTCAGCATTTAGTCATGCTGGCCACATGACCATGGAGATGCCTATGGACAGCTCTGGCTCTTTGGCTTTGAAACAGAGATGAGCACCACTCCCTAGAGTCGGGAACAACTAACACATATGTGCACATATGTGCAAGGGAAACCTTTACCTTAAGGTCTATCACTACCATGTTCAACACATTGAAATACTCTTTCCTGCCTATAGTTGGTTAAAAATTACAAAAATCTATGGAGTTATCTCAAAATAGCATGCTTAGGTAGAAATTGGTTAAGTTATATTAATTCTCATTCATGTTCTTGAAACAATCAGCCCAAGACGATAAACAATAAGGATAGTGCTTTGATGAATCAGTGATTGCAATGAACCTTATTTGTGCCCATTGGCTTGAAGAACTGAACATATGGTCAGATAAGAGAAATATAATATAGTATACTAGGGAAGAATATTGTTCAGAAACACACAAATTGTTTCAGATGGTAGATTTGCTTTGAAAATGGTTCATCCTCATTCATTGCAGTAATATATACATATATATGTTCTGTCTAAAGAATTACTGATTAGTCACCTTCTTCATCAAGAAAACTTGGAACTTTTTTTCTTTTAAAAACATTTAAAAGTAAAGTTAAAAATTACTTAATGATAATGCACTTTAAATGAGTTTTTACACAATCACTTATTTATCAGAAAAATGTATTGTTTTTGCTTGCAATTTTCAATTCAATATTGGCATTCTTTTTGAAAACATTTGCTAATTGCCATCTTATTTCTTCTAAAAGCATGTCTACAATTACTTTGAAAAAGGTGGGGTATGAAAAAAATCCTTCCAGATTAGTAGAAGATAAAATTACTTTAAAAAAATGTAAAGTAAAATGTCAGAATTTAGTAAAGTTTATGATGTTTTCATATTGCAAGGGAATAAATGATTATTATGAAGTGGTGCTACTGAGCTATAAATCCAAATATTTCTATGAATTTGTTGGTGAGAATTTTCTCCTGCATTGAGGAAGATAAGAAGAGAAAATACAAGCATTTTGCAATTAAGTAGCAAAACTCTTCTTGAAAATGTTTTTCTTTTGAAAATTTCCACAGAATCTTGTTCAAGGTATATTTTCAGATAATTTTTTCAATACTATTAACAGGATAGCAATATTTCTTTCCCAATGTCTCCAATGTTTTAAAGCCAGAATATCCTCTGATCATTCCCAGAAAATGTTACTTATTGTTAGTATTATTTACAATGATGAAGTACAAAGCAATCTTGATAAGTTCTAAACAGCAAAATTCCTACCAATAGACCGCAGTAGTGGAGTCTTTGTAGCCAATCAACCATTGTGTAAAATTACTTCAACTGAGGGGAAGAGGGTGTGGATGCAAATTTCCTGCCATTTCTAACTAATTGGAAAGACTGTGTTTAAATTAAACTTTCCCTCACTATGTTTATGGTTTTAAATTATTCTGGTTACATACTGCAGGCATACCCTGATGCAGTTAGACAAGCAGGTATTCACGATCTTGCTGGAGCAGAAGCGTGATGAGACACAGACACAGCTTTAAACTTGTCATGCCTCGGCACACAGCTCCGTAGCTGCAATGAATGAAAGTCTATCGAGGCAGCTTTCCACATGATGAATGGGGAACCAGATAACCCGTGTCGGTTTGAAGCCATTAGATTGCAGAGTTATGTTAGATTAGTCTTTATGACCTTAAAGAGTCATAAGACAAGAATCACATTTTTTGAATCAAATCACTGATACAATACGTGCTTGAGTGTCTTGTTCATTGATCTGAAAACTTAGATATTGAAAATGGGCCTCATTCAGGAATGGAAAATTTTTTATGTGGTTGAAGACTTGGGGAGATTTTGAGGACATGGTGAGCAAATTGTGTAAAATAACAGGGCTTTTTTCTGGTTTTCTTGGGGAAGACTTTCTTTATTTTATTCTGCTATGTGGAATATATTCTTGGGTTTATAGCCCTATTTTTGTGTTTCCCTTCCTTCAAAAAGCTTTTGAAAAAAGGGAAAAGATTATGGCCAGGAGAGCTCCAGGAACTGCAAAAAAAAAAAAAAAAAAAGGCTCAGAAGTTCCAGGCTGTCCAAGCCTGTTCCAAACCTCAAAATGGTCAATTCTTAACTATGGAATCATAGGTTGATCATTACCATGCAATCACTGAAGGGTTATTTCATGTGAATAGTTGCTTGTGTGATTCAGGCTACAAGATGCTTACATGCTCATTTTCTGTCAATTGCTAGTCTGCCTGTCATCTCAGATAGGAATGGAATAATGATGCTTGTTATAATGGTAAGGCCAAATTTGCACTGTTGGACTCTGTTTCAAAGTGCTTGTTACCAGGATACTGAATATAAGAAAGATATTTAAGCTATAGCAAAGCCCACTGGGAAACATTAAAGTTTCGTCAAAAGTTGACTGTTAATATAATGTAGAGCCCCATTGATAAAGGACTCTTCTGCTTTTTCAGGATGAGGATGATAATAAATCACACTATCATTGTGTAATCCTATTTAGATCTAAGCTATTTAGGTGTGTATAGATTTTCAGCCTGAAATAAAACCTTGTTTGTCCTGTTTCAAATATAAATCCTACCATTTCATTGGGTCTTACTTCCAGATAACCAGTGAAAACTTTGCACCCTTGATTTTTTTCTTTTTTCTCCTCCCATTATGGTGCCTGTATAATGATATGATTTAGATCAGTCAGGGGTGTCAAACTCATGACTTGCAGCACGGATTCGTCACTTGCTGGCCTTGCCCTCCCGCCAGTTTAGTGAAGAGGAAAAAATGTCACATGATGATGCAAGTTTTACATCCCTGGTTTAGATGTTCAACTAGGATCCAGGTGACTCAGATTCAAGTCTAAGCTTAGCCAGAGAGGATCCCTGAGTAACTTTGGGCCAGTCAGCATCGCTCATCCTAATCTACCTCACAGGCAGTTGCTAAGAGAAAACTGGAAAAGGGAACAACATTTATTCATTTTTCAAAATCTTTTGATTTCTGTGAATGAGGATAGGCAACTTATTTCCCAAAGCTAACATGGAGTTTCTGTAAAACCTAGTTTTAGTTTTCAAAGCACTCTAAAACAGGTTGCCAAAATTTAGCAATCAAATGGCTAAATTTTAGTAGCATATTTTTTTTTCATGTTTGTTTTACGGAAATAAATGGGATTGCAAAATCCATAAAAGATGGACTACCTTTATTTTCATTAACCCCCAAGAAAATAGAGCAAAATTATTCCCCTAAAATTTGGCTGAAAAACAACCCGGTTTTATCAGTCAGATGCTACACTTGCCTGACTGCAAAAACAGTGTTATTTTTTTTTCTCACAAGACCAACCTCATCTTGTTGGAATGTAATGATGACTATTTATATTTTAAAATAATGACAGCTGATGCATCTAGTGGCATTTTAACAAAACATATTTATTTAAAAAATATTTCACTCTTCAAAACAAATTTTCCATAAATCAGAATATAATGCAAGCAATACTAACAAATCTACCATGAGGTCCTTCAGTGATGACTTTTTTAAAAATACAGTAAAAAATGAGGATCTCATGATTTTTCACTAGAATCAATAACACAATTTCATCAATTTTGCAGTGCTAGCTTGTTCCAGGATATCTATTGAATGATGATTGTTGACTTGTAAAAATATGATTTTCTTCCATTGTTTTGATGCTAATGATGATAGAATTAAAATTGTCTGGAAGTCTCTGGATGGTTTGCAACATTTAGCTAAATATGTTTTGGCAAAAAATAGCAGTTTAAGACTTGTATTTTCCAGCAGAAAGCAAATGAGGTTGACTTTTAATGCATCATTAATACTGCATAATCCAGGATGCTACTTTCTATAAAGATACAATATTCTGATAACTGAAGCGGGTGAAGAATGTGAGCAGCATAGAGCTACACTGATGACAGTTTGGCCCACACATTTCTCATGAAAGCCATCACTTGGGGCCAGGAAAAATTAAATTGCAATGCCAAAATCCTGTTAGATTTGTAAAACAAGTATGCAGTTTGACCTTCCTTTCCTCCAATTTGCTCACACATAAAGCATATGTCTATATTGCTTTCACTGGCCTTTTAGGAGACATCGAGTATGTACTTTATGGGAGGAAAGCTGAGATGATAATGGAAATCCTTCCCTTTGACTTTGAAAAAGAAACACATAAAGTTTTGCCTTGATGAGGGACATTCTGTTCAACTATTTCTGCCTGTTAGGATAAAACTAATTACTCCTTGGAACCATATTGTCCTTTATATCTGCTGTATCCAGATGTTCCAGACTCCTGTAGAATTTTCCACTAGTAACTAAACTTCAAAATGTGGTTAGTCAGAACATGAGAAGTAACATTTCAACTGATCTATAATTTAGGAACAACACAAATTGAGACAAAGAGACTGGGATGGATGAAGAAGATTCTTGTATTTGTATCCTGCATTTCTCTAGAAGCTCAAGGGGCTGTATGTACTACAATTTGATGAGATATGTGAAATTTGGGCTCAGTTTCATAATAAAAAATTGATTGTTAATCATACTTTATTGAAAACTGCAGATAGCTGAGTGTACTCAATAGACTACATATTAAACTATAATTAAAAAATGATAATCCTGAATTCACACGATGTAGGAAGCTCAAACCAAACTACAATGATTGATAATGCACTTTGTGAACTAAGTCACAGACCGACCTTTGTTGCTGAGAATTTTGAATCTAGATTTTCTTGGTGCCTCTCTGGTTCACTGGATGTATCCTAACAGTGAAAAGTTAATTGGACACCCAATTAGAAACCTCATGTCTTTACACTGTCAGCATTTTCTTGATTCTCCAACCACCATGGTATTTTTTGTAGGTGATGATGCTATAAAATATACAGAACGTATTGCTCTGCAATCAATTATGTGATTGTTTTAGCAACTGTCATCTCAGAGGCTTGTAGTTTCAATTACTGTATTGCCTTTTATATATTCTATCTGTATAATGATATATGACTACTATCTCCTGTGTGGAAACGTAAGATCTTTGCAGATTGAATGCTGTTTTTTCCACTCATTCTCAACACAATTCATGGTGTAACAAGGACATTATTGAATAGGATATTTTCCCAATAGGATTTTTTTTAGGATTTATTTCATTTATATGCCGCCCTTTTCCCCGAAGGGGACTCAGGGCGGCTCACAATTCGGTCAGGGAAGGGGGTACAAACAAGGGATAAAAAGACGAACATAACAATACACAATTTAAAACACACAACAACCATACCATTCGAGGAGGGGGGCAAAAGCTCTTTAGCCCCAGGCCTGTCGGAACAGCCAGGTTTTAAGGGCTTTACGGAAGGCCTGGAGGGTGGTGAGGGTTCGAATCTCCATGGGGAGCTCATTCCAGAGGGTCGGAGCAGCCACAGAGAAGGCTCTCTGGGTAGTCGCCAGTCGGCATTGGCCGGTGGATGGAATTCGGAGGAGGCCTAATCTGTGGGATCTGATCGGTCTATTGGAGGCAATTGGATGCAGGCGGTCTCTCAAGTACCCAGGTCCAATACCATGAAGGGCTTTATAAGTGACGACTAGCGCCTTGAAGCGTATCCGAAGACCAATAGGCAGCCAGTGCAGCTCGCGGAGGATAGGTGTTACGTGGGTGAACCGAGGTGCACCCACAATCGCTCGCGCGGCTGCATTCTGGACAAGCTGAAGTCTCCGAATGCTCTTCAAGGGCTGCCCCATGTAGAACACGTTGCAGTAGTCCAGTCTAGAGGTCACAAGGGCACGAGTGACTGTTGTGAGGGCCTCCCGGTTCAGGTAGGGACGCAACTTGTGCACCAGGCGAACCTGGGCAAATGCCCCCCTGGTCACAGCTGACAGGTGGTGTTCGAAAGTCAGCTGTGGGTCCAGGAGGACTCCCAAATTGCAAACCCTGTCTGAGGGGCGTACTGTTTGACCCCCCAGCCTGAGAGATGGAAAACTTGGCCAATTAGTAGGAGGGAAACACACCAACCACTCGGTCTTATCCGGATTGAGTACAAGCTTGTTAACCTCCATCCAGGCCCTAACAGCCTCGAGGCACTGGCACATCATGTCAACCACTTCACTGAGTTGGCACGGGGTGGACAGATACAACTGTGTATCGTCCGCATACTGGTGGTATTTTATCCCGTGCCGTCGAATGATCTCACCCAGCGGCTTCATGTAGATATTAAACAGGAGGGGGGACAGGACCGAACCCTGCGGCACCCCATAATTCAGGGGCCTAGGGGTCGATCTCTGTCCTCCAACGAACCCCGACTGCGACCTGTCCGAGAGGTAAGAGGAGAACCACCGTAGAACAGTGCCTCCCACCCCCACCTCCCGCAGTCGTCGCAGAAGGATACCATGGTCGATGGTATCGAAGGCTGCTGAGAGGTCAAGGAGCACTAGGACGGAGGCATAACCTCCATCCCTGGCTCTCCAGAGATCATCGGTCAGCGCGACCAAAGCAGTTTCCGTGCTGTAGCCAGGCCTAAATCCTGACTGGAAGGGATCTACATAATCGGTTTCCTCCAAGGACCACCGGAGCTGAAAGGCCACCACTTTCTCAACAACCTTCCCCACGAAGGGGAGGTTGGAGACAGGATGATAGTTGTTTAAAACGGCTGTATCCAAAGATGGCTTCTTCAGAAGGGGTCTCACCACCGCCGCCTTTAAAGTGGGGGGAAAGAACCCCTCCCAAAGGGAGGCGGTAACAACTGCCTGGATCCAGCCCCGTGCCACCTCCCTGCTGTTAGCAACCAGCCAGGAGGGGCACGGGTCCAGCACACATGTGGAGGCACTTACGGCTCCCATGGCCTTGTCCACGTCCTCAGGGGTAACAGCTTGAAAATCAATCCAGTGATGTCCATCCAGATTCTCCCCTGGTGCCTCGGCTGGCTCTGCGCAGTTAGAGTCCAGGTCCGTCCGAAGCCGAGCAACTTTATCCGCGAGGAATTGGACGTAGTCCTCAGCTCTGCCTTGCAAAGGATCGCTCGTATCCCTCCTGTTTAGGAGGGAACGGGTTATCTTGAACAAGGCGGCTGGGCGCGACTCAGCGGAAGCTATCAGAGAGGCAATGTGTGTTCTTTTTGTCGTCCTGATTGCCCGAAGGTAGGCTCTGATGCTGGATGTTAAAAGCGCTCAATAGTTTTAATAAAGCAATAAAAATGATGTCCTGAAAATATGGACTCACAAAACCGGGCAAATAACAACTTTACAAATCAAAGTGCAGCATTGTATGAAATATAAATGTTATAGAGACAAGGCTTGGGTGAAAGCCTGATATAACACATTTAACAGTCATCGACAACATAGTATATATATTTTAGTATAGCAATCAAGTTATAATTCATTTGCTCTCATATAGTTCAATCATTTGATTGATAGTATATTTGCTATCAAATTAGTGACCACATGGATAGGTTTTTTTCATGACAATCTGTCCCTAACCTGGTCTTTCAGGTCTTCCAATGATACTCATCTCACCATTGTAACTAAGTCCATCCTGCTGCTAGTTGTCCTCTTCTCTTTCCTCCCACCTTTCCCAGTATTGCAGCATTCACCAGATTTGTAGGTCTTTGTATAATTTGTCCAAAGTAGGATAATTTGAGTCAGGTCATTTGTGCCTGGGTTGATTTGTTTGATGATACATCTGTTTATTTTCTTGGCTGTCCACAGGATTTCAGGAATCTTCATCAAAATCAAAGTTTAAAAGCATCAATATTGTTCCTCTCTTGCTTTTTCAAATTCTAATAGTTCAATCATATAGGTGTTGAATTAAATCTTGCAACGATAGAAATTTACAGCCATATTTTCTACTCCTGTTATTGATTATCAATTAGTATGCTTTTACTGCAGGTAGAATCTCCAAATTAAAAAAAAAAAAACTAAAAAACTATTCCAACAGAGAATATCAGTTTTTCAATTAATCAATTTCTATATCCCCTGAGTCTTTGGGTTGAAAGCCAACATGAAATATTATATACATTAATTGACCTAATTCTCCTCTGGACTGTCAGCAAAGGATATAACAAAGCTACTCAGAGAGCCACTTAAACCTCTGTATTTATCCACACTTCCTATTTATACTACTAAATGTTTAAAACAACACTGGTTCATTCATTTGCTCTTTCTTTCAAATTCCTTTGGCAGGGCTGTATGTTTTGAGGGTGTCACTGGGCCTCCTCTCAAATAAATAAGGGCTGTGAAGAAGAAGGAGAAGAAGGGAACAAAATCTGCAGTTACAAAGTAGTTTGGACTCATTAAATGCAGATGGCCCACGAGGGGAGGGGGGGTTAATTATAAGGGAGAGAACACACATCATGCTGAAATATAGCCCTGTTTTCTATCACTTGTTACCATTTGACTGTCTGTCCCAGGAAAGTGAATTTAATATATCTTCCTGGCCATCAGTTGCCCTTTTGGTTACTCCTTTTCCCTCTGATGTAGCTAGATTTTCTTATAGGACATACAGAGATGAATGAGCTCTTACAACACGTAGAAGTGAAAGAAAACATTTCTTTCTGCACCAGAACAGATGAGATTCATCATTAAAAGAATGGATTTGACCTTGTCAAGTGGACCAAAGCAATTTATAAATAAACTCTCTTTTTTTTGGGGGGGGGGCGGTTACTTTCCATCAATTACTAAGTTAGAAGAGAAATAGTAATGTCCGTAGCTACTTTGCAGTGGGTTGAATCCATCTGCTATTCTGTTTAGGGTAGGCCTGTTGAACTCAACAGTAGTAGTTACAATTAAATCCCACACATTTAAAATGGTTTATCCTTGTATCTTAGTTAATCATTATACAAGTAAATAACTGCTTGAAATACATAATATTAAATTGTTTTATTGCATTGTTAAAGAAGTATTCAGAATGACAAATTGCAAATATTTGGAATGCCAATAGGGGCATTGCAGGAATGATGAAGTGCATGGGACTTCTGGGCTAAATTTGAATGCTGCTACTATTCAATGCATCTTATTCCCAGCTAATGCCAGACATAATCTTTCATATTTATATATGTGTATATAAATGCTTATATAATTTTACTTATTGCTACAATGCTTTTACTTTACTAATAAGTAAATCCAAAGATTATGGTGTTCTCCCTCACCCCGTGTCCATAGCAGGAAAAGTAAAAATGGATTGAATTTTTAAGTTGCATGAAAATAACTCTATTTAAAGACAAGATACACAGGATCAAATGAATGCCAAATGATGACCAATGAGCAGCCAACAATGGTGTCCCTCAATAGAAGTGAAAATTTCATACCATGAGATGAAAACAATTGTAATATTATATCTGACATCATTTTCAAGCCAAGCTTTTAAACTTTACTCACTCGCCATTCCAAATAAAATAATTTTTTAGCAATGCAGATTAAAGTCAAACATGGCAGATAAGAACAATTAGAAAATGTTCAAGTAAAATGGAGTGTGGCAATGGAAGAGTTAAGGACATGATAGCTGGGGTGGAAGGGGGACAGTGAAATCCTTTATTTTCTTGATTCTCTAAGCATGTGTCTGTTTTTCTTAATGGTTAATCCAGGGGTGAGGAACTGTTATCCTAATTGAAGAATCTGCCAGTATTAATCTGCAATGACATTGATCTAGCATTTTGAATATACTTATTGCTTGATTATTTTACTTATATTTAATCTTAAACTAGTGAACTGTGGTTATTTTAAAATTAAGCCACAATATGTGAAATATAAGATCTTGGATGTAGGTTTTCTCTCTACAAAAGAAAACTAAAGTAGAATTCTAAAACAGGTAACATCATAATCATAACTACTTTATGAAGAATGAAAATTTTGCTGTACAGTGGAGTTTTATCTTCAGTTATTTCATAGGGATGTTATATGTTCATCGATTTTTAAAATACCAGGCTCAGTGTAGAGGGTAGGAGTAAAAAGAAGTGACCCTAATTTTTTGTTGCTGGTATGTTATAAATAAGCAGCCCACTCTAATGTCAAACTTCAGAAAAAAAATCTTGTGTATAGTAGACAATCTGTGAAGCCGGTGGAAAAGACAGACTATGAACTCTGCTGTGTGACCACAAAATGAGATTATTGACTCTCCGTCAACAATTAGAGCTGGAACATGACCAAAAGAGAATTTCTCAAGCAGTTATAAAAGGACCACACTGCAACTGTTTGTAGCTCTTCAGCAGATTTATATTTTAATTCATTAATGGGTCACATTATCAAGTGCAATCCCACTAAGACAAAAAGACTGTGGGGGAAAAATATCTGCTGCAGATCTACATTGCTGCATTATGACTCATAGATTTATAAGCTATACTTAGCAGTTTAAAGCAAAAAATATTCAGACTTTGCCGTTACAGCATTTGCCTTGTTAGATCAAAATAAAGTTGTACTTAATACAACACAATGTTTCCATCAGCAGCTAAACTAGATGCCAATAGAAGTAACAAGCTGAAGTGATGTCCTGTTATATCTACCACCTTCATGCCTCCCAAATAGCGTATCTTTGAGTATACCACTTTTGGACGTGAATATGCATTTAGTTATAATAATTAATAATAGTTCTAGCCTTCTTCATTCTGCTATACTTATATTGTCAAGCCTCTTAGAGACAATGACTACATTTTTATGAACTCACATACTATTGGAGTTAGAAAAAAGCATGAGACTCCCTAGGGCAACTCCTTGCTTAGTGTAAAACCTAACCTATACGATGCAATTTTAGTAACTTTACTGGATGCCTGTCTAGCTTACTCAACTTATCCAACAAAAAGTTTATCAAAAAGTTCCTGACCACTCAACCCAATACAGCACAACCAACACAAACCCTATAAAGAATTACAATGCCATGCATCAAGAATATCTCAGAAACCACCAACAGACTACTACAACCACATGGAATCAGCATAGCAGACAAGCCAACTAAAGCCCTTCAAAAAATCCTAAGCAAATCAAAAGACCCAGCAACCCCAGAAAAAAAACAGGAGTTGTCTATAAAATACAATGTGAAAACTGCAACAACCACAATGAAGGCCAATAGAGGAAGAAGGCTGGCAAAGTACCTCCACAAACACCAACTGACAGTCAAAAGACATGACAAAAATTATTTAATTTCACAACATATAGACAGATTTAACCATAGTTTCAATTGGGGAAACCTGATGATCATAGACCACGCCAGATCCAACAATGCCAGGGAATTTCTAGAAATCTGGTACTCTGACAAATCAGCCACCAATAGACACATAGACATTAACAACATCTATAGCTTATGCAAAAGAGACAATCAACCAGCTCAAAAGAGAACAAAACGATTCCTGCATCTCTCCACCAGTAATCAGCACCCAGATCAACACAGATTAACTCCAAGGTTAACTTCAGATCAACAATCAAGTAAGCAATATCCAAATCAAGAAACTTCCAAAGAGCCATCAGTAAACAAGCCAACCAAAGAATATCCAAGACTATCCCACTCATACAGACAGGTAAGACACCAGAACATAAACTGACAGCAAGCAGCACTCCTTAATAGCACTGATGGTGTTACCTAGTTAGGTAATGAAACATCTGCAAGAAAACAAGCAAGCTCAGAGAGCATCAAGGATCCTTCATTTCAACCCTGAGCTACAAATATTGTCCTTTGTTGAAACTTCTCTATATTTTCCTCTTTTTCAATTGGCAAGAAGTTCCTGGGTACCAATAATCAAAGACTGGTTTCCTTTGGGAGCAGAAGTCACTGAAGCATTTGCTTTTTAACGTATTTGCAAATATATAAATAAAACATTAGTTTCCAGCAAACAGTTTTTATATTCATAACAATGCACATTATATTGTGCTTTAAGGTTAGCAACTTGATCTGTGTTCCCCCCCTCTCTGTTTCAAAACTGCAAGAACTTGTGTTTCTTTCTGCTTTGGAGCTAGATATGCTTTACTAATCCTGCCATTCAACCAAAGGTTTGCTGCTAAAATTCTCCAGTCAGAACATTTCAAGCTAACTTCTAACTGCTTTGGATGGCTCGAAACATTAAGTGTTTATTTGCTTAAGGAAAGGTATATACAGACTCATAATCTTAATGGATGAATATGTACTGCTTGATTTTGCAGTTTAGGATTTAAATAAGGACTAAGTGTGACTTTCCCTATTTCATTCACACACACACAGAAACACAGACAAAAAATATCTTCAAACTAAAGCAAATTCATTCAATGCTATGATCCAGGAAATGGATATTTTGTAGTACTAGTAAAGAAAAATTATATCAAATAATTAGTAGCAGGAGTTGAAATAATTAGAGGCATAAAACTCCATCAGAATCATAGATTTCAACGTATCTTTGTTTGAAAATGAGAAGGGCTGGAATCTGGTTATCTCTACTTTAGTGGTCAAGAGTCAAAGAAAGAGCAGTACAGATCTAAATGAACATTTCAGAGTATAGGTCATTTGGCATGTGGAGGAGGAGGAGGCTTCCTTGCTTTTACTCCTTCCTTCATCTCCTCCCCAGAACTGTTTGCAGATGTTTTAATGAGTATTTTTATCCTTTTGTGTCATTGTATGATCCTCACTCCCAATAAAGCAATAAACTTCCTTCCTTCCTTCCTTCCTTCCTTCCTTCCTTCCTTCCTTCCTTCCTTCTTTCCTCCCTCCCCCCTCCCTCCCTTTTTCTTAGTCAAATCTGGCTTTTTTTCAGAACCGTTGATCTTTATTCCACATTGCTGTTACGTACCCCTGGAATATTCTAAGATGTTACCTTTCAGTTCTCCATCTCCTTCTGACTTTTGTTGCTGCAAAAGGTAGAGGAGAATGATTTCTATCCTCATGAGTATCAAATCTTAGATAACTGACATTGTAAGAGACAATATGATCAACAAAATAGAGCCAACTCTGAGCAGAGAAGGAGATGTGTGAATAGTTATCTAATGGATATGAAGGATACTTTGTAAACAGAAGCTTGTGTGAAAATGGCTACTTCGTTTCTAACGATGCATTCTGGGATGATTTTTTTAAAGTGATCCATATTCTGCATTTTTAGGAAATCTGAGCTATAAGCATGTTCAGCCCAAGGCTCCATACAAAAATTTAACATCCAATTTATTCTTTAATAAATCATATTTTGCATAAGCAGAATCCAAGTATGATTCAGGGCAACAGAAAAAGCTTGTTCACACATTTAAAAGTGATTTGCAACCTGTCTTCTTAATGAGCTATATTTATTTAGCATATTTTGGATGGTAGTTGTATTTTATCCTTTTCCACATTTGACTATTTGCACGATGGTATATGGGCAATGTTCTGCCTTAATATAGTGGCTAAAAGTCTAAACACACAGTGACTGAACTGGATATTGCATCCCTCATAGTCAAAAACTACAGAAGCAGCAATTAGATAACAACAGTTATTTTAAGAAATCACTGACAAAAGATATTGGACCCTGGATCCATATTTTGCAACTAAAGAAGGTTTTAAATAGAAATAAATGTGAGTACTTAAACAGATTGGCCATAGATAATAAGATACATGTTATACCACTACAAGAGATTCATTTGGTTAATAAGGAACTAATTAAAGCTGGAAGGAAGATCCTGGGATACAAAATTGTAGCTGACAATAAGTAAGGCATCTGGCAAGGCATTTGACAAGGTAGACCATAACCTACTACTAGATAAAGTAGAAGAATGTGGGTTAGACAGCATCACCACCAGATGGATTCGTAACTGGCTGACCAACCGCACTCAATGTGTAGTCCTCAATGGAACTGCATCTACATGGAGGGAAGTATGCAGTGGAGTACACCAAAGCTCTGTTTTAGGCCCAGTACTCTTCAATAACTTCTTCAATGATTTGGATGAGGGAATAAATGGGGAACTCATCAAATTTGCAGATGACACCAAGCTGGCAGGAATAGCCAACACTCCAGAAGATAGACTAAAGATATAGAAAGATCTTGACAAACTTGAACATTGGGCACTATCTAATAAAATGAAATTCAATGGTGAAAAGAGTAAGGTTCTACATTTAGGCAAGAAAAACGAAATGCACAGGTACAGTATTGCTCAATAGTAGTAACTGTTAGAGGGATCTTGGAATCCTAGTGGACAACCATTTAAATATGAGGCAGCAGTGTGCAGCAGCTGCCAAAAAAGCCAACACAGTTCTAGACTACATAAACAGAGGGATAGAATCAAGATCACGTGAAGTGTTAATACCACTTTATAATGCCTTGGTAAGGCCACACTTGGAATACTGCATTCAGTTTTGGTTGCCACGATGTAGAAAAGATGTGAAGACTCTAGAAAGAGTGCAGAGAAGAGCAACAAAAATTAGGGGACTGGAGACTAAAACACATGAAGAATGGTTGCAGGAACTGGGTATGTCTAGTTTAATGAGAAGAAGGACTAAGGGAGACATATTAGTAGTTTTCCTATATCTCAGCGGTTGCCACAAAGAAGAGGGACTCAAACTATTCTCCAGGGCACCTGAGTGTAGAACATGAAGCAATGGATGGAAACTAATCAAGGAGAGAAGCTACTTAGAACTGAGGAGAAATTTCCTGACAGTTAGAACAATTAATCAGTGGAACAGCTTGCCTCCAGAAGTTGTGAATGCCCCAACACTGGAAGTCTTTAAGAAGATGTTGGTTAGCCATTTGTCTGAAACAGTATAGGGTTTCTTGCCTAGGCAGGGGATTGGATTAGAAGACCTCCAAGGTCCCTTCCAACTCTGCTGTTGTATTGTATTACTAACAAATAATGTCCATGGCTCCTTAATATATCTTATTAAGCTTATGCAATATATATTAATTGATGCTAACATTTTCCTTCTGCCTACCAGCTAAGATACATTAGAAGGAAATGAAACTGGTTGGCAAAGTGGCTCCATGAGATTTCTTAACCGTGGTTATAAATATGATAACAGAATATTAAGAACATATATTATATGTTTTCATGAATATTAAACTGCTTTCTTATATTCGGTCTATTGCACTGTATTGGCCTACCTAATGACCTGCATTTACTAGGCAGATTAAAATTTAAAGCATTAATAGCAATTTAAAGATAAAGTAGAAGGGCTAAATGAACCCATATACTGTGAAAAAACCTTGTAAGTGCAGGAGGATTCAAGGCTTAAGAGAAGAGAAATGTAGCTCAGGTTTGAATTGTGGAGTCCTTGTCCTCTCTGAGCTTGGTGGTTTTCTTGCTATCTGACTCCACGATTCAAGGATTCATGACTCTACAACTCTATGATACAAGAATTCACTGAATTCATAATTTCTTACATTTCCCTAAAAAGGATGATAAAGGATACTGGATTTCACTCCTAGCATGAATTCAACTCTCCTTGTTGAAGTGATATAGAAGAATATTAATTTCAATTATTGAAAATGGCTCTTTTGATTACCCTTCCAATATCATCACAATTTCTAAGATTTTTTTAAGTAGATTCTCCTACTTTCTTTTACTAGATATTTGGAGAGTCCAATAGTTGCATTTTAAAATCTTTTATTTCTAAAAAATTTGACAGATATTTAATAAATATATCAGGCCAAATCTTCTTCAACCAGATCCTTCACATGTGTATATATGTATGTATGTATGCAGGTGTATATATATGTATGAAGGTGTATGTATGTAGGTATGTGTATGTATATATGCATGTATATATTGCTTTTAAATTTTTCTGTTTTCGTGGTGCGGGATGATTTTACTTTACAGATTAAAAAAAAAGAAACTAAAAGAATGCCCAAGACATTTCACAAAGATATCATTTCAAAAGTACTGACTCAGTCATTGTAGAAACAACTTTATATTTGTTCATCTAAAAGAACATCTAATGGAGGAAAAATGTCACACTGTCTCTCAATCTATTTATGTCCAAGTTTCTAGTTTTGTTATAATATATACAATGGCTTTTCATTCCCTGTGACACAGTTTAAATCTATGAGAAAGCCAGTTAACAGATTTGCTTAAAGGTTTGGTTTGTTTGTTTTTTTTTTTGTTTTTTTTTACTGTAATACATAATACCTTATCTGTCTGAATTTTTGTGCCGGCATCAGTGCAGCTATGGCTGAGAAACTAGCAGTTCTGTCTATTATCAGGTTGCATTTTTAATATGTATCATGTTGTAGCTGAACATGATAGATGAAGTGTGAGCTTATGAACAACTCTTTGAAAGCTACAGCGGCCT
Source organism: Thamnophis elegans (assembly GCF_009769535.1). NCBI lineage: Eukaryota > Metazoa > Chordata > Lepidosauria > Squamata > Natricidae > Thamnophis > Thamnophis elegans. The sequence continues at coordinate 41,212,108 of NC_045547.1, read as the reverse complement.
TCACAAAAAAGATGGAGAGCTATATTGTTTACCAGAGGCAATGTGAAATACAGTTTATAAAGGAAAATATTTTAAAGCCAATGCATGACATCACCCTCAACTAAAATCTCTCTATCTGTGTGTATGTATGTATGTGTAACAGCATTTAGTATTTGGCAACAGGGCAACAGGCAAAATGTGAGTCTATTTCATGAAAAAGAGATAGTGTTCTTCATTTAATATTATTTTTAAAAGTAACACAGATGACTAATGGTTACTGTCCATCTTCTGAAAAGCAATCCTTAGTTAATTCAGCCTGGATAATAAACCTTAAACTGATTTATTGATCAATGCATCTGATGATGATCCTGGAACATTTAATGATAAACCATTAATGATAAACCATTCCATTATCCATGCAAGATTCCTGGTACTTTACAGTAAGGAACTTATTTATTTTACAAGTTTTAATAGTGCCCCAATCTTTAGACATGTTCTGTCTACATTCTAAAACATATACATTTTGTCCAGTTAATGAACAAAAAGTATATTCTAAACAGTTTCACATAATGAAAGTCAATTTTAGCATTTATGGAGACTTACACTCCATAAGTTCTGATATAAAGAATGAAAAACAAATGTTAGTGTGTTGGGCTGCATAGTAATAATGCAATATTTAATGATAGGTATATCCAAAGTAAAGTTTTATTTTCTTCCAAGAAAATCTTGAATTAATGGCAAATTAAGATGATTTTCATTATGTGAATGTAAATATGTAGATCTGCAGTTAGAAAGTCTTACAATAATTTAATGGAAAATGCATGACATATTTTGTTTTAAAAGAAGATTGTGGCCAGGTGTTCTGTGTTCAATCTGCTATTCAGGTCCTGACTATTAATGGGCAATCTCAAGGATACCCAGTTCTCACTTAATATGATTGTTCATCTTATGAAGACCTGATAAAGAATCACATTAAGAACTTCATTTGGAACAGCTTGCCTCCTGGAATTGTGGGTGTTTCATCACTGGAGGTTCTCAAGAAAAGATTGGACAGTCATTTGTCCAGGTTAGTATAATAACTCCTGTCTTGGACAGACACAAGAGAATGAAAATGATTATGCAACTAGTTGTACCCATACAAGTAAGTTCTGATTAGCTTCAGTGCCCACCAAATATAAGGCTTGGAAACCTCCATGGATGAGGTCCTCAAGGTTATTCTGGCAAGATTACAACCGTCATCTTTATTTCCAAAAATACCAGCAGTTCCTAAATAGAGCCATATGGTGTTTCCTTAGAAATAAGAAGGATGCAAGTTTTACAATTATTATTATCACTAAAATTAAGTTCACCTGTTCCAAGAAAAACATAAGACAGCAAATGTAAGTAGAACTCCAGGGGTGGAGTAGTGTAATGTAATTAGTAACTCCAGGAATGGGCTAAAAGAGGTAAATTTTGCTAAGCCAATGCTTTGTAACTGTAAAATTTCTCATAGATTCCCCCCCCCCCTTTTGATCACAAATGCCAAACATGCCAATCAATTTGGTGCATCCCACCAAATTAGGATTTCTGGTTGAAATAATCTCAGGTATTATGATAAGCAAAAAGGAAGAAGGAACCCTCTAACAAAATTAGTAGAGACAATTGAATTTTTTGTTTATAAATTACTGTTTGACGATTCATATTTATTTGTAACTATATCCACTCAAAATAATTTGGAAAGTTGCACATTTCCCATTACCCAAAAAGAAAAGTCCAGATTTTATGGGCAAAAATATTATCCCAGCAGATGTCTAAGAATTCCCCCAGGAGTGTACTTTATAAGAAACCTGCAGCTTACAACAAACCAAATAATTGTCATGTTTGTAGGATTTATTTTATAGCAAACCATGTGATTGTTATATTTGTAAATAAAATATGGTCTAGGCAAAGCTTTATTTTATTCTTGCAGAAATGAATCAAGATCTGGTTCCCTGCAGCAATTATACACGAAGAGGGAGTGAATGTTTGCATTTCAGTTTCTTTGGCCAATGTAAGCTAGACAACAAGGCAGCTATTGATCTCCTAGGATTATCACAAAACAACTTTGCTTTGCCTTGGGGTTGCCATTTATCATTCCAGACAAAAACCGGATTGTGTTTTTTTTTTAATATTTGAAATTTGGAAGGGGAAGGGAAAAATGGAATGATATAATGGCAGCACTGAAGTTCCAAGATGGCTTCAGCCAGGCCAACTTCTGGGTTGACATTCCAATTTCCCACTTAAAACAGCAATAACAATTTGCTGCACATTTGTTTTCATGACTAGAAACAGAGAAATGGAAAAAGAAAGTTCTCTTGCTATTATTCCCTTTCTTTTGTTTATCTAAATTGGCCCACCTAATATGTTCTTCTTTACCGTATCTTACTTTCTGACCACATTAGAATGAAGATTTGCCCATCTCTTTTGGTCTTCTGAACTATTCCACAGAATGTTTGAAGATAAGCAGACTGTTGCCACCTTATCTTATTTTCAAATTAATTAATTAATTTGCTTCATATTTGTGATTGTATATTCAATAGTAATTTATTTACTCTGTTTCTCTGAAAACAAGACAGGATCTTATTTTCTTTTGACCCCCTAAATAAGCACTTAGCCTTATTTTTGGGGATGGAACCGGGAGGCTCTCAGAACAGTCACTCACGCCCTTGTGACCTCAAGACTGGACTACTGTAATGCACTCTACATGGGGCAGCCCTTGAAGAGCATTCAGAGATTTCATCTTATCCAGAATGCAGCCGCGCGAGCGATTGTGGGTACACCTCGGTACACCCACGTTACACCTATTCTCCGCGAGCTGCACTGGCTGCCTGTTGGACTCTGGACACGCTTCAAGGTGCTAGTCGTTACTTTTAAAGCCCTACATGGTATCGGACCTGGGTACTTGAGAGACTGCCTCCTGCCAATTACCTCCCTACGACCAATTAGATCCCCAGATTAGGCCTCCTCCAAATACTATCAGCTAGCCAATGTCGACTGTCGACCCCTTGGGGGAGGGCCTTCTCTGTGGATGCTCCGGCCCTCTGGAATGATCTCCCAGTGGAGATTTGGACCCTCACCACCCTTCAGGCTTTTCGCAAAGCCGTCAAGACCTGGCTGTTCCGGCAGGCCTGGGGCTGATGAGTTCCCAGCCCCACTTGAATTGCTGTGATTGTTGTGTTGCTTTTAATCTGTTTTGTGTATCTTGTTTTTGCCTTGTTTGTTTTTTGTATCTCCCCCTTCCCCACTTGCTTGTTAGCCACCCTGAGTCCCTCGGGAATAGGGTGGCATACAAGTATAATAAACATACAAACATACAAACATATATATTTGTTACTTCATTTTACTTGGAAAAGCAAGTTTATTTCTAGAGACTAACCTTTAGAAGAGTAGGCATTTTACAAATATAGATTAGTTCTGAAGAACAATTATATGAATTGACAATATTTTTCTTCCTTTTTTACTGTGGGAAAATAATGAAATATATGATACATAATTGTATATATGTATTTACCTGAAACTTTTTCTGTTATATTAGTTTTCGCTGTGTTATCTCTTTTCCTTTAAATAATATTTTTTAAAACCTGGAATTAAGGGTTTCAATGTTTTGCCATTTGGTGTGAATGCCAGAAAATATTACACAAAAAATATAATTGTCATTTGCTTGCTTTAAATAGTTTCATTAAATGCAAGAGGCTCCTCGTAACAAAGTAACTAGAAATCAGAGGAAATGCATGATCTCAAACATAAAGTAACACCCTTACCAACTTCCTTCCCTGTTCCTATCCTATTCAAATCAATAATGTGTGAGGAGCTGCAAATTCAGTATAAATAAGGAACAAAGTTCCAGTATACTGAGACGTTTCTTGATATGCTCACTAATTTTGCACAATAATCTGAATGAAATATATGATTATGTTCAGAGGAATATGGTTAATAATCTTAGCACTTTTACAATACATCCTTTTGTGACTACCTGAACCTGACCTACTTCAGATCTTCATGCTGAATATTTAAAGATATCATATGGGATGTTGTGAACAGAACTTGTTTGAGTCCCTTTCCTTCCTATGAAGTTTAATGTTTGTGTAATAATTGAATAGAGCATAACATTGCTATACATACCCCTCAAGGGAATTATTATGACAATTTTAATAACTACTTTATCGATGTATAAGTGATGCAAAACTATTTGATATCTTTCCAGTGCTAAAATTGGAAAATTCAGAAAAAAAGACAGCATTTGTGCCTTGTGAAAGTGAATGGAGTTTTAGTACAATATTTGTCAACGGTATGAGCTTTTATTTTAGATTATGGTAGAACAAGCTTTGCTATTGCATGAACATTATTGTGTTACTAATTTATACAACTAACAATAATATTATGAGTTTCTAGTCCAAAACCAAGGCTGATTTGTTGCAATCTACATTTTTAGTCATAGGCTGGGTCTACAAATTGTTAAACTATTTTTTTTTAAAAAGCACAACTTGAACAAACTTATTGATTCAGTTAAAAAAAAAAGGTAAACTGTTGTGGCCCGGCAGGTGCCGTTGGATTTGCCACCAGACTCCGACAGCAAGGGGTCTTATGAGTCGGCCTTGGAGGGGGTGGAGGACCCTGGACAAGGTGTTGACTCTGAGCAGGGCGAGGAGAGACTGGTTGGCCACCAGGTGGTGGCAGAGCATTGGATCGAAGGGAATGTTTCGGAAAACATTTGGGAATTGTTTCAGGATGCATGCAGGCGAAGGGCTACTTGACGGAAGAAACACTTGCTTAATTGTAGGAGATGATTGTGATTAGCTGATGCTGATTAAGATCCTCTCCTGAGTATAAAAGAGACTGTTTGTGCCACGCCCTGGTTGCAGGAGTCAATGTTCTCGTTTCGCGTTCACAAATCGAGAGAAGCCAACTTGGATAAGTGGCTTGATAAGAGAAGCCTGTTTGCAGTGTTGTCTGAGTTATAGGACTTTTGCCAGAGCAATTATCTTTGTTTCTTTTGGGCTTGCAGCCAGCAAGAGCCGGGACTGATTAAAACATTCTTTCGTACGTCTGTTTGGCTTTCGTTCCTGAATGGAGAAGGGGGGGGGGTCAGAACAGTAAGCCATGTTTCCAAACCACAATGGCAGCTTTACACATCTTGGTAAGCCAAAGTCAAACAAATTTCATTACACTTTACTATGATGTGTGCACCCCAACATTACATTGAAAGACCTTAAGCCAAGAGTAATTATTGGTTTAGGATAGAATATTCATTATAATAATCATTCAATACAGATTGGAACCCTACATGGAAAAAAAAAGATGCCAGATTTCAAGCTGGGTTTAGAAAATGCTGAGGAACATGAGACATTATTACTGATGGAAGCTATGGGATGTGCTCAGAAAAGTTGGAATCCCAGAAATTTAATTGTCCTCAGGAGAAACTTATATACAAGTCAGGAAGCCACAGTCCAGACAGTAAAACAGACTGGCTTCCAAATTGGTCAGAGAGTGAAACAAGATTATGTACTCTTACCATATTTATTCAGCTTATATGTGGAATATGTATTAAGAGAAGTTGGACTGGAAGAAGATGAGCATGGTTTTAAAATTGGACAAAGGAAGATCAGCAACCTGTATTATGCTGATGACACTATCCTGATAGCTGAGTATGCAAAGGATCTGTAGGCCCTAGAACTAAAAGTCAGAACACGGTGAATCAGCAGGACTAAAATGAAATATTAAAACAACCAAATTAATGACAACTGGTAGAACAATCAGCTTTAGAATTGACAATGATGACATCAAAGTGGTAGATATCTCTGCATTTTAGGACCTGCCTTGAAAAGGACTAAGCAGTCAAGAAATAGATCACAGATTAGCACTCAGTAGAGCAGCCATGAAGTCCTTGGAAAAGATATTAAAATGCCATGATAACCTACACATATTAGAATCATGCAAGCCATGGTATTACTTGTGATATTCTATGGAAGTGAAAGTTGGACTTTTAAGAAGCACAATAGGAATAGTATAAATGCTTATGAATTTTGGTGTGGGAGATGACTCTTGAGAATATCATGAATAGCCAAAAAAATAAACCAATGGGTTATCAAACAAATCAATCCAGAGTTCTCACTCAAGGCACAAATGACCAGGCTAAATTCATCCTATGAATTATATTATACGACACATTATATGAATACCAAACTCTTTGGAAAAGGCTCTAATGCTAGGAAAGGTAAAAGGAAAGGAAAGAAGAAGATGACCAGAAGTACAGTCGATGGACTCAGTTACAGATGCAATGAGTGGAGACATGAAAGAAGAGATTAGGAATAGATCGTCTTTGAGAAAATCAATTTGCGTGGACTTGATAGCACATAATCATTCAAAATGAGTGGTGAAATCAAAGCCTTCTCCCTAAACAGTAGCAATGTAAGTCTTTTCATGAACACATGATTGTAATATTCAACTAATCCCAGTCAATTTATGAGGATTATATGTAACTTCTCAGCTATTTCTTCTAGCTATTTCCTGTCAAATTATCTCTCAAGTACTAAACATTTTCCCTCAAGAGTAGACATTTGATTTTAGGGTCAAGGTATAATGATATACCAGAGAATATGAGAAAAGTAAAATTTAGTTTCCTGTATAAACATTATAAATTAAGATATATTATATACTTTGACATACATCTCCATCACAATATTCCTTTTCAGAATAAGCAATATTATGCAAAGTGCAGAAAGGAATTAAGAAATAGTAAAACAAAGTAATCAAGGGCATAGGTAAGAAAATAAAGAAAAACATTTCTAAACTAGGTATAAAACACTTTTTTTCCACCCTGGGCCATAGATAAGGTGACCAGATTTTCAGATTGGTAAAGAGGGACACCATTGACGGGGGGGCGCGGGCTTGATTAAAAATTTTATATTTTGTCAGAAGGTCACCCCAGGACACTGAAACCAGCATAAATACGAATCTGTTGCCAAACAAAATTTTGATCATGTGACCATGAGGATGCTGCAACGGTCGCTAAGTGTGAAAAATGGTCGCAACGGTCACTAAGTGTGAAAAATGGTCATCAGTCACTTTTTTCAATGCCATTGTAACTTTGGTCACTAAATGCTATATGTTATGTTGCTTAAGAATATATATACCTCAGAATCAGATACAACATCCACATCATTTCCAACTGAGTCAATAAAATCATATGCCATGCCAAAACTATTTTAAATAAAGATATCAAATTAATCAAGTATTGTATTTATTTTTCAAAATGAATGTACAATTTTTTTATTATTTAAGTTTTGTACCCCATCTTTTCATCTTCAAGGTATTCAAAGCAGCTAACAGATTTTTTTAAAATTGAAATCTACTTAAAAACTGGTGTTAATCTAATTCAAAAAGCCTGGCTAAAAAGGAAATTATCCTTTTCTAAAACCAAAAAAGAAAGAAGAACTGCTGCAGGATTGTATTCCATAGTATTTAATCAATGCATAGCTTTCAAATGTAATCCAAATTATATATCTAAACAACATTATAAATCATTTAAATATCAGAAGATTTGAGCATTGTTTTTTCTGATCTCTTGGCAGAAAGGATGTGTACTGGCATTTTATGGAATTTAAAATGATTAAGTCCATGACACAAATTGCACAATAGGAAATCCAGGCCAGAATGCATTTAACTCATTGTATCACCAGGGACCAGAATTTAGCAGGCCCAGGGAAAAAAAGTAGGTAAAGCCACTTTATAGCTAAATTTGATACCATTAAAAATTAAATAGGATTAAAATCTGTGGTTTATAATTTACCCAGTTGTGCCATGTAGTCCACCCCATTCCTTTCGCCGGCGTTAGCCCGCTGCACCAAGGGGGCATGTAAGAGGGAGGGAAAAAAAACAAGAGGAGATATGGCCACAGCTAAGCACGCAGCAACCTCGATGTCTAAGTGGGTGAGTCCACAGCATTCACGCCCGCACGTCCGAGACAGGGCATAAAAAGGGAAGAAAAGGCAGGGAGGAAGTGACTGGACCCAGCTCTGTTTGGGGCACCGGCTTGCACGCAAGCGCGTCCCCCAGTGCTGGGTGGGGAAAGGCTTTGTTGAAAGATCCGAAGCGCAGAGAATCAGGAAGTGCCACCCAGGTGCAGCTGCATAATAAATCACACCAATTCCGCCCAAACTTTTTAAAAAAAATGTTGTCAAGACCTGTTTAGCTGGAGGGGGTTTCGTTCACGATTCCACGGCCATTCTGCAGAGACACTGCGCACCTTAGAGGGAACAGTGCCCCTAATGCTTCCGGCTCTTCTAAAGAAGAGGGGGGGGGGCTTGTGCAGAAAGGAATCTCTCTTCTCCTCCCTGCACGCACCCCACTGGTGCCCGCATCAGAGCTCGGGCGTAATTCAGGCGAAGGAAAGGACTTTTCTTTCGCCATCATCAGAGCTCGGGCGAGCAAAAGCAAGTATTTTAATCAGTGGGCTGTGCACAGGGACGAATATATCCTCTCCCCCCTGCACGCACCCCACTGATAAAAGTGCTTTCTCTGGCCCGCCCGATCTCTGCTGCGGGCGAAAGGGAGCTGGGAGGACAGGAGATTCCTCCCTGCACGCATCCCACTGAAAGTGCTTTAGTCAGTGGGGTGCATGCTGGGAGGAATCTCTCTTCTCCCTGCACGCCCCCCACTGGTGCCCACATCAGAGCTCGGGCGTGATTCAGGCGAAGGAAAGGACTTTTCTTTCGCCGGCATCAGAGCTCGGGCGAGCAAAAGCAAGTATTTTAATCAGTGGGCTGCACGCAGGGACGAATATATCCTCTCCTCCCTGCACGCACCCCACTGATGAAAGTGCTTTCTCTGGCCCGCCCGATCTCTGCTGCGGGCGAAAGGGAGCTGGGAGGACAGGAGATTCCTCCCTGCACGCATCCCACTGAAAGTGCTTTAGTCAGTGGGGTGCATGCTGGGAGGAATCTCTCTTCTCCTCCCTGCACGCACCCCACTGGTGCCCGCATCAGAGCTCGGGCGTAATTCAGGCGAAGGAAAGGACTTTTCTTTCGCCATCATCAGAGCTCGGGCGAGCAAAAGCAAGTATTTTAATCAGTGGGCTGCGCGCAGGGACGAATATATCCTCTCCTCCCTGCACGCACCCCACTGATGAAAGTGCTTTCTCTGGCCCGCCCGATCTCTGCTGCGGGCGAAAGGGAGCTGGGAGGACAGGAGATTCCTCCCTGCACGCATCCCACTGAAAGTGCTTTAGTCAGTGGGGTGCATGCTGGGAGGAATCTCTCTTCTCCCTGCACGCACCCCACTGGTGCCCACATCAGAGCTCGGGCGTGATTCAGGCGAAGGAAAGGACTTTTCTTTCGCCGGCATCAGAGCTCGGGCGAGCAAAAGCAAGTATTTTAATCAGTGGGCTGCGCGCAGGGACGAATATATCCTCTCCTCCCTGCACGCACCCCACTGATGAAAGTGCTTTCTCTGGCCCGCCCGATCTCTGCTGCGGGCGAAAGGGAGCTGGGAGGACAGGAGATTCCTCCCTGCACGCATCCCACTGAAAGTGCTTTAGTCAGTGGGGTGCATGCTGGGAGGAATCTCTCTTCTCCCTGCACGCACCCCACTGGTGCCCACATCAGAGCTCGGGCGTGATTCAGGTGAAGGAAAGGACTTTTCTTTCACCAGCATCAGAGCTCGGCGACCCCTTTTCTTCCTACCTCCTTCCCTCTTTTCTCCCTCCCTTCTTCTTTTTCTTCCTTTCTTCTTCCATCTTCCTCCTTCTCCTTCCATTCTTTCTCCTTCCTTCCATCTTTTCTCCTTCCATCTTCTCCCCCCTCCCTTCTTCTTTTCCTTCCCCCCTCTCTCCTTCCTTCCTCTCCTTCCCACTCCTTGCAACTGCAATCGGAACCGCAGACAGGGAAGAAGAAGAGGAGGAAGCAGTGGCCGAGCCGAATCCTTTTGAGAGGGGACGGGCGCAACCTGGGAGACACAGGGAAACTCCGCAAAGGGGGAGAAGGAGAGGAGGGCCGTCTCCTCCCCTCAGCACCTCCCGATTCCCACCGGTACCGTTACTCACCAGTTAAGCTGCAGCAAGCAAAAGACGAAATGAAATGGAGACTCGCGCGGTAAGCTAAGCAGACTCCAGCCAATCAGTGAGCTGGCTGGGATGGAAAACTGCATGCTTAAAGTTTTCCATCCCAGCCAGCTCACTGATTGGCTGGAGTCCAGGCCAATCAGTGAGCGGCAGGCTGGGCTGGCTTAGATTTTTAGTGTAGATAGAACGGAACGAGCGAGCGAGCTAGCAGCTGATGGTTGGGGGAGCGAGGGAGCTGCGAGCGCCAAAATAAAGTGGGTTTTTTTAAGAACAGCCCGGGACGCGGGAAAAATTATGAAAAGGCGTGCCTGTCCCGCCAAATGCGGGACGTCTGGTCACCCTAGCCATAGATTACCTTTTCTTCTTAAAATGTCTTAACTTTCTTTTCCTTTTCAGGATTTCCAACAACATTTTTTTCAATCTTTCTGCTTACCTGTAAAATGTTTGCTGTTCTTCATATATCTGTTTGGCAATTTAATCCTCATTCATTCTGTGTATATGGTCAAATCACTTTTTTCATAGTCATTGCTCACTTTAGCATTTAATCCATATTTATTTAGCACCCATTCAGTCAGGACTATCTCTTTTTATTATGCTACCCATAGTTCTTAAATGCTCTCTTTCCATTACATGTATATTTTATGTTTCTTATGTTTCTTCAGAAGAAACATATTTTATGTTTATGTTTCTTCTGACATACAGTATCAAACTCTCTTTGCCATTAACAAAGAAAGAAACATCTTCTTATACCCAGATGTTTTCGCTTCTTTCAGCAAACATTCCTTCTTCACAACACACTATATAACTACCCCAATTCTATCAGCATTTGAATGTATTCAAACTTCTTTATCCATTTTCCATTTTAATACATATTTTATTGAGATATACAAATTCATGTTCTTTCTCTAGGTTTTTTTCTTGCTGTTTACATAATCTGCAATAATTCATTCCATTGATTTTACCAAATATGAATAGCTTTATCTTTGATAATAGCTTTTGCTAATTTTAAGCCCTTTCCTCCTTAGTGCAACATACACTTTGTTTAATATTCAGTGCAAAACATTTGGGTTCTTAGACAAAATTATGACATTATTTCCATACAGTTAACAATGAGAAGGGATTACAATAACAATGAGCAATCTCCTTAATTACGTAATGTATTTCTGGATAAATTCATATGGAATTCTTTTGGTGACAGATCTGCTGATCCTACCCTGAGGCAGAATGAAACAAGCACCTCAGGAAGAGGAGGGAGGAAAGGTGGTAAGGCCTCAGAGAAAAGAACTATATGTGCTAAAGGGCATTGTCTGTTTTTCTGAAATTGTCTTACAGCAGGCAGAATGTTGTCCCATGCTGAAAAGTTAATCGTAAGTCTAGTTTGCTGCTGTACATGAAACAGAAGATAGTATCTCTACTTGGCCACTTAATGGAAATGTCTTTGACTACCATTTTCCTCTCATCTTTTCCTTTCTCTTCTCTTTACAATACACTGTATTTGTTTCTATTTAAATAGAAGTTAGGGTAAAGAGTACCTGCAATTCCATTAGTTGTTGCCAATGACATCTAGTGGACAGACCATTGAGCTAGCACGTTCCGAAAACATTTCTGTGGTCATGTGGCCAGCATGATGTCATTATGTGGGCAGCAAGTGGTACCTATTTATCTATTTGCATTTCCATACTTTCGAACTGCTAGGTTGGCAAACATTGGAGAACTCACCCTGTTGTGTGGTGCTTGGGTCTCAAACCCAGGTTTGGGTTTGTACAAAAACGAAGTCTAGTAATCTTAATTGCTCAGCCACTGGTCTGCCCTAAACAAGAAGTTAGGGGATGATTAATTTATGCAAAACATATTCCCTCTTTTAAATGCAGCAAAGTAAGTTCAACAGTCCAATGGCTTGACAGCAAGTTGTTTCTGAAAGTGTGCTTACATTCAGAAGTGGTATTTTTAAATTAAATACAGAAAGAGCGACATAAATCTTTTGTTAATGTCTAGAGCAAAAATTGGAGAATCCAATGATTTATGCATTCCTCTTTGGCTTTGAAATTTTAATATTTGTGACTTATGGAACTGGGCAATCTGTTAGTTACTTCATGCATACTTTTGACTTTAAGTTGTACTTCCTATGTGCTGAAACACATTAAAATAGCTCAGTTAGGACTGACAGAAATTTACCAATGCTAAAAATAAAAATATATTATAATGGCTTCTAAGGAAGAAGGAACAAGAATGTATTAACTGTCCAATTATTGTATATAGATTTTTATATTATTTTTTGAAACCTCAGTGGGATTTGAAGGTCATCTATTTTAACTATTGTACAAAACAAAGTTATACATACTGAATATACAATATATATTGTCAGTCTTCAAATTGTGGTTGTCTTCCATTGCTATCTTCCCCTGTAATGTAAATGTTTACCTACAGTGCAACATGTGCATAATTCACATCCTGTGGCCATATGTCTGCTCTGTGGATGAAAGTACTTTATTTGGGGTCAAATTTTTTATTTGAAAACATACTTGATTTGAAGATTTGTCCAGTATAACATTGTATTAAAGCCATTTGAATGGAGAAAAGGTAGTATAGTAGCTGGCCATGAACAGTGAGAACTAGGGAGGTCTTAACATGAGCATTACTTTCTTTCTGCTTAAATATAATGTGTCTGAAATATGTGTGTGTTTGTGTGTGTGTGTGTATGTTTGCATCTATATATCTATATATAATACTATGCAAGTATATATCTGCTTTGATCTTTTCCCCTCCAATTTCCCCCCAAGGGAAAATAGAGAGTAAATCTTATGGTTTCTTTTGTTATAACATTTCAAATTATTTCTGCCAGTTCTAGATCCTTGAAGTGGGTAACAGAAATAAGATCAGTGTGGTCAACATGCCTTCATATGCTCCAACAAACTTTCTTTTCTGGCACTGGATTCTGATAAACAACTGTCCCCATTTTCTTTCAGAGACATACTTTTAAGGGAGAATTCTTTGCATGTGCCCAGTTCAATATGACAGCACTCATGGTTAACAGAAACCACAGTAAGAAAAGGACATCAAAAGGGAAGCTTACGTTTTTCAAAGCAGCAGGAGATGAAGTTGAAGAAACCTCAGACTCTCCACTCTGATAATATAGGAATCTGGCCAAATATATACAATGAGTTTCATGTCTCTCACACTTGTTATCAATTCTCTGTCATGACAATTTCTTTTGTATTTATGAGGAATTCCCCTCCCTCTAAGATTGATGATTTTATTTTCAATTACAATATTGTTATTCATATACTATTCTGGGCTCACTTGGGAAGAAGAGAAAGAAAAAGAAACAGCAGTAGTAATGTTATAATATATAAGCATTTTGAAGATAGCATTTTTTCCTAGAGCAAGAAAAGTTACAGTCCAAAATTCTTAATTGCTACAAGTGCTGTAATTAGATATTTTTTCCTCTTTAAATTTAACTGTTGGGGAAAATCCTAAAAGGCCTATTGAAACAGAGCAGCTAAAGCTTTAAAGAGCTATGATCATGGAAATGTTATTAAGAGTAGTCAAGATTGCATTATACTTGTCTCATGAAACAAGGTTTAGGGCACAGAGTGATTTTTCAAATGTTATTAATAGATAAAAAGTAATCCACAAGTAAATGATTCCAGACTGTAGCTACTGTGTGTATCTGGGCTAGACATATATATCTGTACGTATTGTTTTTCTAGTCTGACTAATTGTCTTTGTTTTTAATGACTCTCCTTTATATGTCTGTTTTATGTTTCACAAATATTTAACCATGGCATTCTTTGTCATCCAGAGTTCCATCCATTCTTGTGAGAGGCAGAAATTGGCAATCCTACTTCAAACAGAATATTGATCACACTCTGAACTAAATGAGAGTTTATACAGTTGTGTGAATTAATACATACATTGCCACTGTTTAAAAATAGCTCTGTAAAAAATACATAAAATGACATTAACACTCTTGTAGGGAGGATGAGTCAGAAGCCAGATATACTCCAGGAGCTTCTTTGAAGTCAGAGAATTGCAAACTGAAGCTTGGACTGGAATGTAGCTATATCCATCTTGCAATTTGGATTTGGGCCTGAAAAAATTGAGGACGTTCAAAACAAGCATAGTCTGTGACATTGCACATTTAGTACATCTGCCTATGGAGATTCTCAGGTCATGGTTGTCTCAAAGGTGCTTTATCCAAAAGGTAACTGGATCTTTTTTGTTTTTTGCTTTGAAAAAGTCATGTGAGGTGAGAGTACAGGTAGCCCTTGACTTACAATCACAATTCAAATTAAAATGCCTGCTAAGTGAGACAGTGAACTTTGCCCCATTTTATGACCTTTCCTGCCATCATTGTCAAGTGAATCAGTGCTATTGTTCCCCATTGACTTATCAGAAGATCACAAAAAGTGATCACATAACATGGGACAAGCAAGTATCATAAATATGAGTCAGTTGCCAAGAGTTTGAATTTTGATCAAATGACCATGGGGATGCTGCAATGGTCACAAGTGTGAAAAATGGTCATAAGTCACTTTTTTCATTGCTGTTGTAACTTTGAATGGTCACAATACTTTGAATGAAGTATTGTAAGTTGAGGACTGCCTGTACAGAGTGAAGAAAATTCCCTATGAGGAATGTCAATTTCAGAGAACAAGAGTGTCAGTTGGTCTTCTTCCTTCTCTTTTTCCATGTTTTGATCAACTCTTTTCTACAAGCATGTCATATAAGTGTACACAAAAGCTCAGATAACAAGTCCTTAACCTGAATAGTAATAGGGCTAATAAAAAATTATTTCCATCAACCAACTTTAAAATTAGGAATAGGCTGGCTAAATGCAAACGCATGTCCCAGAGCAACTTCCATAAGCCCTAGAGCAGTGTTTCTCAACCTTGGTGACTTTAAGTCCTGTGGACATCAACTCCCAGAATCCCCCAGCCATCTATGCTGGCTGGGGGATTCTGGGAGTTGATGTCCACAGGACTTAAAGTCACCAAGGTTGAGAAACACTGCCCTAGAGACTGTACTTCCTATGACTGCAGCATACCTTTACTTTTCCAGACCAATTGCTCATTCTGTTTCAGCTGACTACATATGAATCCAATGGTCTCAGATTCTTATTACAGATGGAATCTCTCATTATATTAACTACAGTGGTTCCTTTTCAGCTTAATGAATATATATTCATTATATATATGAAATTCCAGAAACAATTATGTTTTAAAATTTTATAGCATTTAGACTGACTCAAGCTATAGAAATATTTAGGGAACAGCTACAAGAATTTCAATGAAAAAAAATCATTTAGGCCTCTGAAAGTGTTTGGGAATGTGCCATGAGAATATAGAATTACTATTTTTTTTTCATTCTGTGATGTAAGTTTACATAACAACTTATTTTTTATCTCAATCATTTCCAAATATGTCTTGATAGGGACTATGTGGGAGCAGCTATGTAAAAAGGCCTTGGAAGATGGTATTGTTTTTTTTAAAAATCCTTTATAATTAAATATATATTAATTATACAGTGCAAAATATTTGGTTTCTATGTTCCTTTTGAGTCCTTTCCAACCTTATGATAATAGTTTTGTGCCATAACACACCAAAGGATGTAGTTCTATATTTTGAAGTACATTAGCATCTTTCCAGTTTAGTGGAAGTATCTGCCTAATTAATGATCATTCTGAAGACTAAGGAAATATGATGGCCTAACTTACTCAGGCATTTAGAATTTAGAATTATTAAACTTAAATGGGCTTTAAGAGCAGGTGGCTATAGGATATGAATCTATTTCTCTCATCTATGTATCTATAATCTACCTACCTACCTACCTACCTACCTACCTACCTACCTACATACATACATACATACATACATACATACATATCTATCAGACAAAGAAGATCAAATTCAATCCACTGAATTTAGATAATTTTAGTGGATTTATTCCAGATCCTGTGAGAGATACCTCTCTATATTATGCTATGTTATTGTTAGCATAGTATTAAAAGCTTAAATAAAGGAAGATATAAGTGGTGTAAGCCTAACACAAAACCATGGTTTGATTCAAAATTTGTTAAAACCAAGAAAAATTGGACAGTACTTTCCCCCACCATAAGTTTAATATAACTTCAACCTGCTATGCAGTTGATGCTAGTATATGGCAATGATAGGTTCATTGCATGGTTGTATATAGTTATCCATATTATATGTCTATGTTCAATATCTGGTGGATGAAATTCTATTTTAGTTTAATTACTAAACATAGTATGAATGTAAATATTAAAAACAGTAGGCTGTTATGTTTAAGGACCCTTGTAATAGAGACTACATCAGAACATGGCTTGCCACATTACATTTCCCCTTGATTGTTTTTCTCATAAATCTTATAAATAAGATGACAAATGTAATGCATTTAATGACCAATTGTTATGCTTCTAAGCTTTCTGCATAATTTTGATCTAGTATAAAAAACAATTTAATGCTTCATATCCATATGTGCAATGTAAAAGACATGACTTTGCTAACAGGTAGCATTGTTCAGTGAAAGATTCCAATCCTCCATGGCAATTGTGGAAGAATAATTGGTCTGTATTTTTCTGTACTATTTTTTCTTTAGAAAGATCTGTAATCACCCCAAAATCATCTTTGAATCATGTTCATGTTCCAGATGATTTTTTTTACCGAAACTATTTACTTCCAGATTAAAATTCCAAAATCATAAAGCATGTAGAAAAAAAATTCTGTACATAAAAACACAGCGTATAGGAATGTTTTCCTTTTTGTTATTACATACGGTCCTTTGTAAGGGTTTTATGTAATTTTATATAACACTCTGCATATTACTATTATTTGAAGGGTTGGAATAAAACTTTGATACTGTTATGACATGATAACACCGGTAGTTCTCATGTATTGACTTCCTTGTTTAACAACTGTTCAAAGTTAACAATGGTTGAAAAAAATAATTTTAGAACCAATCCTCACATTTATGGCCATTGCTGCATCCTATGGTCACTTGATCACCATTTGCAAGCTTCACAATTGGCTTCCAACAAGCAGAATTAACAGAGAATGTGGAAGTGAAGTCACAAATTGTGGTCACAAGGTTTCTCTGAAGAACTGTTGTGATATGCTGAATGATTGAAGGGCAAGTGGCATTGTAAGTCTGGTGTGATCATGTGATTCTTTTTGCTTAGCATTCACACTGCTTAGCCACAGAATTGCCAGGCTCAATTGTGATTAGTAAACAAGTAGTGCCTGCAAAATTAATTGAGTCTTAATAAAAAATGTGTGAGGAGAAAAATGTGATCTCTGATCTTATCAGTTTGATTGCAATGTTATATTTTTTTTCAAATTATTTTGTTGATAATGTTAAAAATAAATAATCCACCATCAGATCCAAGGTTAGCGTATGGAGGTATATAGATCTATGATTTATTTGGATTGACAAAGTTAACATTCTGAACCTATCAGAAGCATATGTTTATGCCAAGAACCACATAGTGCTTCTGTATAAGTGAAGGATTTAGATGCGAAAAAATGTTTTGAAGATAAACAATGATGCAGGTATTGGTTAAAATAATAATAAAATGTTGAGAGTTTATTTATTGGAAATTATGATCACTATATGGCAGAATGCCCACAGACCTGTGAAAAGTAACAATATGAAAACATTTTTTCGGTGTTTATAATTTGATAACATATCCTAACTCTACTTTACTAGGAGACAAATTAAACTGTTGGGCAATGTTTCCAAAAGTTTCTAAAATCGGAGGAATGAAAGTAGTGAAACACAGGGTCAGCTGTCGATCTTCCTTCAGGCTCTTGATTCTTAATTTTTTTTTATTTGTTTTAAAAATAGAATTTATGTAAATGAAAGTATTTTGTTTGATTAATTTACCTGTGCTGAATTTCTGATAGTCTGGATTTCGAAGCTGCTACTTTTATTCTTCTATCTGTAGATAAAATATTCATCCTCCTCAGTGAAGAATAGAAGAGAATATTTGTAGCCCAGGAATGAACTATGGAATCTTGGTACCCTCTAAGCTTCATTATTTCCTTGCAGATGTTTTATTACCCAACTAGGAACCCCACTCCATTCTAGCATTTATGGTGTTATCATACTGCTGAATTTATCATAGGATATTAAAAAAAATCCAACCTGTCTTCCCTAGAAACATCCTCATCCAAAATCATAAATTGCTGTAAATTACTAGCATCTGTACTGAAGAATTCCAAATAAAACCAATGATCTTAATTACATGGTTTCTGTTTAGTTATGATGTTGGATGTCAGAACACATGGAAAGTTCATCGCAGAGGGGAAGATGAAGCATCCTGGTCTCTTAGGCCTTGGTAACTCTCCAATTTTAACAGAACCCTGTGATCAATAAAAACTAATAATGTAAAGGAGATAGCAGGAAACTCTTCCTGATTTTTTTAAAAATGGGAAGTAGCATAAAATGTTTTAAATGTATCTATGCATGTATATTATATCTTTACTTCAAAAAATTAAGCCACCGAATCAGGAACCACTTTCTTAACAATTCAACACTTGAATTATGAAATAGTTGGCTATCCTAGTTTAACATGAACAAATAAGCTTTGGTTCTAGATGCATATTGAAAACCAGAAGATAAGATTTGGCTGTTCAAATATCCCAGCAGGATGCTGAAATACCAGAGATCTGGAAGGCATTGCTGAACTACAGAAAATGCAAAAAGTTTACAGGTGTGTGCATGTGTGTGTGATGTATGTTTGTGTTTCTCTATTCCTTACTATCAATTTCTATTGCTACAAGTTACAGATATATTTTTTACTAGTATAAATTATTATAACATAATACAAGAAATTATCATAGTGTTATGAATTCTCAGAAACTGAGACTTGAATATGCTATCAAAGTTTCATTTCTTTGGCCATCAGCTGATGACACTGAATCTTCACCATATTTTTATTTTTGACAAATCAGTTTGATATAGATAATCTTTAGAAAGAAAAAAAAGATGTTTGACTTAAAATGTGTTATCTAAATAAACATAAAATAATTAAAATCTGGTCAGTGAAAGAATACTGGTTGTTTTTCATTGAGAATTTAGCCCATTCACATATTGATGTAAGAAAAAAAATTGATTTATTCACTGAACTGTAATCTACGTCCCACTGATTTAATAAGAACTTGTTTGACATCTAAATTTGATGGAAACTACACAAGTTGGTCCACATTCTCTAATTACTTTTGCATTTGAAGATTCATATAGATGTAATGTGGATGTGTAATTATAACTGTCATTGTTATTTTACTTTTTCTCAAAGGACTTCTCCATAATTAATAGGAGTTCCAAAGATTAGGCCTATTATAAAAAGCCGATACTTATACTGCAATTGGAACAGTACACAAGTAATATTTGCAGTCATCATGGTAATCTGTGTTGTATGCAGAGAAAATATCAAAGAATCTTCTGGTGTCTTACAACACTGAGAATACTTTTGCAGAATATGCTTTGAGAATCTATAATTATGATTAAGTAGGACTCTTAGAGGTTTATACTAATACATACATTAGTTTTTATTTTGTTTCTTTGTAGTTCTTGTTGTAACATGGCTGCTCTGGAAAGTATTCTGCTACAAACCAACTGTCATATCTGATTTTAATCCAGAATATTCTATTGCATAGCTATATTGAAAGCAGAAAAGGGTGGAGGACAACTCTTACATGCTGTGATCAATATAATTTGAGTTTGAGCAATTGGAAGCATACTCCCAAATTCATAAGCTATAGTAACTGAAAAAGAATGGACATTTTTATAATAATTTTTTTTGCAGATGTGCAGGCATCTGTCTCCTCATCTTATCTTAATATTTGTAAGAACATTTCTCATACTTGTTAGCTGAGTAAATCTTAACTGTACTTGAGAAAAAAAAATAGAACTGTATAACTAGAACCACTTTCTTTGTTTTGTTTTGGCTGAAAGTAATTAGAAGTCCGGTATTAGTGTTTTCCTAGTGAATTAAGAGCAATGATAGTTCTTCCCTGTAACTAATCCTAATGGAAATCCAAAGAAGAATATTAAGGCCAGCTGAGCTCAGGTGGTCATCCAGCAAATATTTGGATACGTTCCCGGATGACCACGGAGCACTCAGCATGGCTTCCCACTTGAGAAAAGAGGTGCTAATGCTTTTAAATCAGTTTATAATTCTTGTTAGCATTATTGGCAGTTGATCTCTTGAAACAACAGGGACTCAGCAACAACATCAATTTAATTCTACTCTTAAACAAGGGATCCAGTTCAAAGATTATCTAATAGCTAATTTAGAAGTTGCACACATGTTAAAAATGGCAAATTAGCAGTTGAGGCAAGTTCTTCCAATAACAAAATATGGTATAAAAGAGACATTGCAAGTATGGAACCTTATTAAATGAAGTAATCTTTTCAGATAAAATTATGGATCGACTCCATCCTTAAGTAATCAAATAAAACTAATTTTATCTTAATTTCAGTGAATCTATTCTTAATTGGATAACTAAATGAATCCTTATGCACAAACTCCACGAAGAGACCTTCTAGTTCATATAGGAGATCCAGTATTATAATTAAACAAATCCAGTAACAGTGACACTATAGAAAAAAATGTATCCAAAAATTTGAATTGGCATATTTGCTTGGCTGCAGAATCTCTACTCTTGTGGTATTGAAATTATACTGAAATAAAGAACATTTTTCTCAGTTTTTCTAAGCTTCATGAGGAACTTCTCTAATGACTATTGCTTTTGTATTATACCAAATAATACCAAATAATACCCATACAAAATTAATGCAGCTTTTCTTTTAATTAGTTATCAAATTTAATTGTTACACATTATTTTGTATTTTAGCTCTTATTTATTGCATGGGGAAGAAAAGGAGCTTTAAAAAAAACAAGCTAGTCATTATGTAAAAACAGTACATTTTGTATGTCAATTTTTAAAAAAATAAAATTTATTATTGCATTGAAAAATATGAATAATACATTATAGAATGCTTACAGTAATTAAATACAGAAGTATTTATAATAGAAACACGTAACTGTGATGATTAAAATGTATTAAACTTGTAAAGATAAAAAAGTGTCAATCTTAAATTTGATTTCCAAATGTTATTTGATCATATAGTTCATGGATGTCAAACTCGTGGTATCATATTGCCATCACGTGATGTATTGTGACATGTTTTTCTCTTCGTGGATCTGGGGTTGGCATAGCCTGCATTGTGATGCATCTGGCCCAAGGGCAGCCAGTTTGACACCCTAAAATATTTGCAGATTTTATTGCTAAATTTTTCCAGCCACTTCAATTTGCTTGACTGAAATGTCATACACTTGTAATAAACAAATAGGTGAAAGTATGTAGGACTGAATGCAGTCATTTAGTCCCCGCGAACCATCCCCGGTCCCCGCGAACCGGTTGGTCGGCGAACCCGGAAGTAAGTAACTTCTGGGAACGGCGAAGGGCCCACCCGCCTGCCCGCGTTCCTTACCCGGTTTTGACGAGTTCTGCACTTCCACGCATGCGCAGGACGCATACAGCGCCTGCACGATCCTCCAGGAGCAGCTGGAGCATCGCACAGACGCTAGTACGCATGCGTGCGCTGTGCGCGTGCACGAGGACACCGCTGGCCCCGTTCCACCGAACAGGTTGGAACGGGGCGTGAAACCCACCCCTGACTGAATGCTATAAGAACAAATAAAGTTTGCTTTTATAATCCAGTGATAATAGATCAGAGGTGGGTTCCTACCAGTTCGGCCCAGTTTGGCCAAACTGATAGTGATATAGCAGCTTGGGTTGCTGGAACCAGCAGCAACCCAGGCCTGTGAAATCTCTGAACCGGTTCCCCGGTCTTCGCCATTGCTGCTGCCATCTTGTTTTTGACTGAACTGTGCAGGCACATGCAAAGTGCATGCATGAGTGAACCGGCAGTAAAGCTGGCCAGAACCCACCCGTGTAATAGATGTATCAATAAGAAACCTACAAGTGAGAATAAAGGTGCCAGCATCAAACTATCCTGATGCAAAAGAAAGACATGTTTGAACAGTATCTATTCTGGCACAAAATGTAATAATAATCCTGGGTTAGATTTTCTATATGCCCATTTGTGGATACATACATATACATATATCTCAACATTCCACAGAAATGCACAGAATCTGACATTGGCTGAAGAAATCTTTCTAACTATTCTCACTTTTAATACTTACAAAAATATACTTAAAATTATCAAGTCAGCAAAACTGCTGAATCAAATTTTCTTATTTAAAGAATGAAAGCTCCAGTACTTTTGGCCAAACTAGTAGTTTCATGGAATGCATTCATGCATTCCATATATCTGTCTTTAATATTTAAAGTGAACTAGTGAAGAAATCTGATTGAGTTCATAAAGATTGGTTTAATCTTTCCTCCCACACTGTTATACTAATGTCAACCCCAGCTAAATATGTTTGTGAATTGCATGTATAGATAGTTCATCTTCAAGTGTAATAGCAATAGAGTACTCAGATACCCTATGCACATATTTCATCAACACTTCAGTAGCTGAATGCCTAGCTAAAAACCAAAGTTTTAACAGGCTTTATAAGGGAGATGCTTATCTTATTTGGTGGGTAATTTATCCTACATGGGGGAATTCTGGCAGATAATGCTTACCTCTGAATACTCTCCCATCTTCCTGCTTAGGGAGAGGGCTCTCAATATTCACTCCCTACCAACACTCCATGGGTGGGCAAATTCTACTTGGAGTAATCAGTCTCGCAAACAAGATTTTATGAGCACTTTACTATTTTTTTGTTATGTTCTTTTACGTTTGCAGAATTATTCTTGTGAAAGAGATGACAGAAGTTGAAATGCACCATGTGAAGCAATCAAAGACCAGCTGCTTATAGGAGAAGCGTGAAATCATTTGTATTAGTTTTGCTGACTTGCCTCTTTATAAAACTTAATTTATGGTTTTTCCAAAGACAGATGTTTTACTCTGCTGGATTAAATGCTTTGGCTTTCAAATAGGATTTGCCAATTTATAGGGTGCAGGTAGAAAAAAAACCTCAGTAACTGGTGCTAAAATGTTTTTAGTGGAAGCAGTGGTGGAAGAAAACAACAACAACAAAGCCATATTTGGACTTGGTAAACAAACTGCAGATTGTTTAAGAATCATGGTTCTCTTTATCTGTGAAAATGGAGAAGAGCACTAAACTCAAAAAGACAGCAATCATTGCTGAAAAATTGGAAATATACACTTTTGCCATCTGCCATAAATAAAGTTAAGCAGTATGGCTCTTTAAAGGATTTTTTTATTTGCAATTTTTACCACTGTGTCCAAGCGTTTGTGTTTTTGGCTTGAATATGGATGTAGAAAAAAAATCTGTTTTAGCTCTTCTTCAATAAACAGTAGTGTATAATTGCAAATTCTCGAGAATTTAAAGGGCACTCATATTTAGAAGAATTGATACTGACTTATTAATCGCATATGTGAAGAGATTACAGAATGCAATTTTACACAGTTGTACTAAAGTGTTTGAAGATGACATCTGGATAATTTTGGTGGAGATGTAGATATGTAGTTGTGTCACAGCAGGTCAATCATGAGTCAATTGTTGACACATCAAATCACAAGAATATGCTTCATATATTCAACATATTAGACATTTGGAAGCTGTATTGTAAGTAGCTGATATTCAATGATGTAATGTCACATCTCTAAGCTTTGTAGAACATTATGACAGTGTGATTGTGCTTTGACCAACCTTTAGTCTGTTGAGGCAACTGCTTATAACAAAGGACCGGATGGGTGGATATTCATGGTTTTATGTCAAAAGTATATATTGCTTGGAGTTTCAATGAAACAAATCACCTATCTAAACCCCAGGTACCTTTATACATAAATCTTTTGGAATACGCAGAGTCGAAATTGGCACAACTTTTGAAATCCTCTACCATAAATTCTCAATGGATTGAGAAATGATAGAAATAATTTCTCTGAATATCAAGAAGAAATTGCTCAAAGGTAGGATTCTATCACAGTGAGGGCTGTATTGAAAAGTCAACTGGGAGGAATTTAATTCCTTGAATAAGAATTAAAGCATGGAAAGCTGGGGAAGCTACTGGAGACACTATTGTACAAAGAAAGACCAGACATTTACATATACTGTATACAAACTTAAGGACAGTCAGAAAGGCCATATTCAATGCATGAGACTTTCACCTACAGTCTCTTCTGGGAGAATTTTTAAAGCAAATAATCTTTTGTCAAACTAAACATAGATAAGAAAAAGTGTAGAGTTTATCTGTGGGTCTAGAACAAATTAATGCTAAATGAGCCACCCAGATAGGAATATTTTGTTGGTTGAGTGAAGGAAAGGAGGTAAATTTCTAATGCATGCTGACAATAGTACATTGTGCTCCACTTATTACAACTAAGAGCATACCATTTGGAACATCTAGCTGGGTCTTTTCTTTATTCCCCAGCACTGCATGCCTAAAGTACCCTATTAGTTTGCCTATGGCAGAGTCTGTTCTAAAGTTTGTTTCCTAACAAGCACACTTGGAGTTGCAGTTATTTAGAAGATATATAAATCATTATCAATCCATCCAGAATGGATGCCTGCCCCTTTACCCAGAGAGCCGTTTCTTATTAGATAAAACTACTGAACAGGAGACAGTAAGAATATTTAATGCAGTTCTTTCCAACCATTTTTTCTAACAAAAGCAAACAGAAAATACAAATTAGAAGACCCTCTTGAAGGAGCTAAGTGTCTTCCACTTATGTTTCAAGTCATTTCTCTACATTACATTGGTGAACTCAGTTTAATAGGATTGCAGAGGGAAAAATGATAACAAAGAAGAAATGCAATATATTAATTTATAACTCCAACTGATGTGATTTCTGTTCACCTAGGTGCAGAATTTTCAGTGTATATCACCTTCACTATTAGCCTGAACCAAATTTCACATCAGACTGGAAATAAATACTCATATATTTCTATTTCTGGGCCATAAGTAATTCTTTGCAGGAAAAGGGATGATATAAATATTCAAAAAATTCTTAGACTGCACCCTATGTCTCTGGGGATGTATCTTCAGACTGCTGCAGGATATGTGTGATCATTCTTCAGAAGGTGAATCCTGACCAATAAATCTTCATCCAAAAATTCTGCAACTTTTTTTTTCTGAAGGGGAGAGAGAGAAAGAAAAAAAGAGAGAAAGCGCTATCCTACGTAAATGCTTAGAAAATACCAGTTGAGGTGCTGGGTCTATTCTCAGTGACAATGATTTACACTTTCCTTAGATCCCATGCTTTCTCTCAGACCAGAGCAGATATATCGTCCTGTCTCCAACCTTCCTTTTTTGGGGAAGGTTGTTGAGAAGGTGGTGGCGCTTCAACTCCGACGGACCTTGAATGAAGCGGATTATCTGGATTCCTTTCAATCTGGTTTCAGGCCTGGGTACAGCACAGAAACCGCTTTGATCACACTGATCGATGATCTCTGGAGGGCCAGGGCATTCCTCTATCCTGGTGCTTCTCGACCTCTCAGCGGCTTTCGATACCATCGACCATGGTATCCTTCTGCGACGTCTGGAGGAGGTGGGAGTGGGAGGCACTGTTTTACGGTGGTTCTCCTCTTACCTCTCCGGTAGGTCGCAGTCGGTGTTGGTCGGGGGACAGAGTTCGACCCCTAGGCCCCTCAAGTGCTGCAGGGTTCGGTCCTGTCCCCCCTCCTATTTAACATCTACATGAAACCGCTGGGTGAGATCATATGATGGCACGGGATAAAGTACCATCAATATGCAGATGATATGCAATTGTATCTATCTGCCCCGTGCCAGCTCCGTGTAGCGGCGGACGTGATGTGCCAATGCCTGGAAGCTGTCAGGATCTAGATGGGGATGAACAAATTGGTGCTCAATCCCGATAAGACCGAGTGACTATGGATGTTACCCCCGAAGGACAGTTCAGACAATCCGTCCTTGATCCCGGGGGGTGAAGACTTACACCCCTCAGAGAGGGCTCACAATTTGGGGGTCCTCCTGGATTCACAGCTGACACTGGAACACCATCTGTCGGCTGTGACCATGGGGGCCTTTGCCCAGGTTCGCCTGGTATATCAATTACGGCCCTACTTGGACCGGGGAGGCACTTCAAATGGTCACTCACACCCTTGTCACCTCAAGGCTGGATTATTGCAATGCGCTCTACATGGGGTTACCCTTGAAAAGCGTTTGGAGACTACAGCTAGTCCAGAATGCAGCCGCACGAGCGATTTTGGGTGTACCGAGATACACCCATATTACACCTGTCCTCCACGAGCTGCACTGGCTGCAAATTGGTCTCCGGATGCAATTCAAGGTGTTGGTTTTTACCTTTAAAGACCTACATGGCTCAGGACCAGCGTATCTGCGAGACCGCCTACTGCCACACACCTCCCAACGGCCGATAAGATCCCACAGGGAGGGCCTCCTTCGGATGCCGTCAGCCGGACAATGTCGGCTGGTGGGCCCCCGGAGGAGAGCCTTCTCTGTGGCTGCTCCGACCCTGTGGAACCAGCTACCCCCAGAGGTCCGGACCTTATCCACTCTCATGGCCTTCAGAAAAGCTGTTAAAACCTGGCTGTTCCAGCAGGCCTGGGGCTGTTGACCTTATTGTTAAGGTCCAGCCCCGATTAGAAATGTATGCGTGTTGGGAATTTTTAAATTATTCTTTTATTTTGCTTTTCTTTTTTTCTTTCTTTGTAAGCCGCCTGGAGTCCTCCGGGATTGGGCGGCCTAGAAATTTAACAAATAAATAAATAAATAAAATATGCTATTCCAAAAATGGGTATAGAATAAATTATTTCTAATTAAATTTAGTAGGAGTGAAGGTGCTTTAAAAGGGGTGAAAAAAGAGAAAATGTTGTTGCTCCTTCTATCTACTTTAGTTTCACAAACCAAATAGAGCAGGGGTGTCAAACTCATGGAGTTGTCACATGATATATTGGGGCTTTCCCCCCTTCACTAAACCGGGTGTGGGCATGGCCAGTGTGTGTGATGCATCCGGCCCATGGACTGGGAGTTTGGCAGCCCTGAAGTAGAGCAATGAATAAGCAATGAAGACCCTTACCCTACTTTGTTTCCAATGCAACATTGGATCCTTGCATGTGTTTTTCTCCTGCTTCCACAATTTCTCTTCTGTTATCTCCCCCCTCCCCAGCTATCCACTGCCATCTATCCAGACAAGCTTTCCTGAGTTGCTGCAAGCCTCACTTCCATAATATGGAATGTATGCAGATGATGCCCATAATTTACTTGCCAACTACATGGATGTTTCTCTATTCTGAAGCTAGGTCATGAAGTGAACTTTCTTAATTTCCATTACTTTTTGTTACTTTTTAATACTTTATGTTGACTTTCCTTTATTTTCTTAAACAGCATTGGAGAAAAAGGTGGGTCTGAAATGCTGTTTATAAAGACTTAAAACTACAAAACAGTGTATGCCATTTATTCCTTGAGTATGATTAATGATGCATAGGTTTTGAAATACACTATTAAAATCAGAAGCCTTCTTTTTAAAAAAAATGATATCGAGCTTGGGGTCAGTGCTATTACTTTTATTTATTTATTTTGCAAGATTAAACTAAAATAAAACAATTTCATTTTATGGTTTTACATGCTGATAAAAAATAGGATACACATGTTTTCAATATGGTTTCATCTCATTGACAATTTTATGCTTAGAAATGATAGAGCCATCTGGAAAATACCCAAAGTGAAATTTATCACTGGTTTTATAAGCATGCACATGGTTATTACATTACACAGCATCACTTGAATACATAGTTTGCGGAAATTAGGAATTGTATATTTATTGTCTCAGTTTTCTTGTAAAGTAGAATTCCACATAACACCAGATTCTGATAGCCTTACTTTTTTATTAAAACTGGAGATTCTTTAAACAACAAAGAAACAAAAGCAATGAAGAAAGTTTTCATAGATTTGGAACACAGAGTAGAGGTACAATATTTTCATATTTTGTAAATGTGCACCATATACACTTTCAGGTTAATATGAGAAATAATGCAGGCAGCTCAGTTACAAAACTGTATGTTGTAGCTCAGGCCTACAGAATTTGCAAATGCATTGTTTATATAATAATTTGTTCTTGGTAGCAACACAATGTTGGAAGATGACATGTAGTTAACTAAAAAACATCCCAGATGACTTTTTCATAAGATTAAAATGTCTCATTTTTATGATTTGTATTATTAGTAGGTAAAAAGGTAACAAAGCCATTTTTAACAGGATTCATTCATCTGGTATATTTATGAGATCTTGACTTGTCATACAAGTTAATAAAATCAGAATGCAGATTAGTTTCTTGAGTTTTTACACCAAGCAATATAATCACATATTATATATCAGTCCAAAGTCATGTATTGATACTCTTTGGCTGTTTCTAGTCAGTTTTCTGGCATATGCAGTTTGCATTTGATTGGTTGGTTCAATAGATATTCAGTACATTGGTTACTGAAAAGAAATAACTGTCCAATTGCAAAGCTTTAGCATGAATAGACAATACTTGATTCATCAGATGCTGAACTCCAATTCTTGTCAAGCCTACTCATATGGCTAATAGTGAGAAATGTTGGAAACTGTTGTCCAACAATACTTGATAGGCCACTCTAAAGTTTCCTGGCCACAAATGTGTGTGTGCACACACACAAAAATATATTTTCAGTTTGGCTATTGAAACTATGCTGACTTTTTGGCTACATAGTTGGTAAGATGGACATTAGCCTTTGTTACCAAGTAAGCAGATACAGGTGATTGACAGGGCTTCCTAGTGTGTTGATATATTGTCTATTTGTCTTTAACTGATAGCTAGTGAAATGTAACTCCAACTCTGTAGGGTTTTTTATTTTATTTTCAAGAATGTTTGTTGTGTAAACAGAAGGCACAAGTCACAGACTTGCTTTGTATGTTTGAGTTGTGTGTCTGTGTTTCCACTTAATTTGAATTCTTAATTTGTCCCGTCTTCCTTAGAAACAATTTCTGTTTCCAATTACCAAGTTCTTTAAAAAATGCTTGGTTTTCCCTTCCTCTTTCATTCTCCTGAAGAATGAAAGAAAGAAGAATGAAGAAAAGAGAAAAAGAAGGGTTTTTTTCTGCAGAGTGGGGGAAAAAATTAAACAATGGGGGAAAATAATGATTACAGCTACACTGTTATCATGTTTTCCTGGAAGTAAATCTCATTGATTATGATGGGATCTTTTTCCCAAGTAACTACTACAATTCTGTAAATCATCTGTCATTTTGAATTGTTTTTGTTATGTTCATAATAATGGAACATTAGGAGAATCAAGACAATGTGTGAAGCATTTATATGCTCTATTGTTAACATGCTAGTTACACATGTGGATGTGTACAAATAAAGAAATAAAATTTAAAAATTATATTAGTTTTAGATAAGAAACTATTAGTGTATCATTCTAGATGAAAATGGTTTACTATTGTGATTTAATTTTGTATTCAATTTCCTAATAGTGTGGAGCTGAAAAATTATCAGTCATCAATGCTATTTTGCATATACATGCATTTGAGCAGAGTTGTGACTTGCAGCTCCCCTCAACCCATGCTTGTGGTCTGGTTTGGTAGGCTGTGCTGTCAACATTTATATACTACTGAATTAAAATTAGAATGTTTGTGTGTGTTCAAACAGTATGTATTAAGTAATTTATTTTTTTCATTTTAACTGTTGTTCAAAAAGAAAAAAAAAGTGGGATTATGAAGTCCACCATGCCTTTGGTGATGTCATTCCATTGGTGGTCCCTCCTGCACATAGCTATTAGAGATGGGGGGGGGGGAATAGTTTAAAAAATATTCTCTCTGGATCCCAAAAGTATTCCAATCCTTGTGCTAGAATTACAATCTGGTTCTTTATCTTTATCTATAAAAAGAACAAGTTTTCTTCTGTAATATTCTATCGTGAGGAATATTGTGTATGAATAAGGGCACTTTTTTATTCACTCATTTTTATTCCTTTCTGTTTAACGCAACTTTCCTTTGAGTTCTATTCTTTGGACATAATACTTTTCTGTGGCTACACTGACCCTTTGGTACAGTCTTCCCATAAGATTCAGAGGGCCCCCACCCATTTAGTTTTCCAAAATCTAGGCATTGGACTAGAATAGAAATAAAACCAGGAGATGCAAATGTAAATGTAGAGTTTTGTTAGCGTGCTGTGATTGGGACATATGGCGTAGACATGGTCTGAAGTCAGTTTCATTTATTCTGTTTTTATTGAATATTATTATGAATCATATATAATATCATTTATAAAATAGATGACATATTCATTTCTAAATAAATAAAATATATAAGTAAAATCATAATTGGAAGATTTGGTCTCAAGTTACAAGAATGATATTTATATACATGATCTTTGTAAATCAATAAGCAAATGAATAAATTATGTTCTGTGGAAAAGATTCTTGTACCATCGAAGATAAGCAAATGCAGATACGCTATCATTTTGCAGGATGACTAGCTTCTGACATATAATATGCTCCTGAATATTTTAGGGGCACTGCAACTAATTTCAGAATTAATTTAAACCTCTATTCATGCAGATGCTTGACCTTTAGAATCTACATTTTGTCTGAAATAACTTTAATCTTGTTACTCAGATCCTTCCCAAATATCTTCTTGACAGACATTCAGGATTTCCATGATCTTCAATTACAGAAGTGTTTGAGAAAAGTCAGTTATTTGCATATTGATGTCATCTTAAACCTCACCTCTGCATCAGCGTTTTTCAACCTTGGCAAGGAGGTTCAACTCCCAGAATTCTCCAACTAGCATGCAACATTTGCATGTAAAAGCATAATCTAAT
Organism: Thamnophis elegans; assembly: GCF_009769535.1. Classification (NCBI taxonomy): domain Eukaryota; kingdom Metazoa; phylum Chordata; class Lepidosauria; order Squamata; family Natricidae; genus Thamnophis; species Thamnophis elegans. The sequence continues at coordinate 41,181,162 of NC_045547.1, read as the reverse complement.
ACATTATTAACATTTTGATAATACTAAATAGATAAGCAGAGAAGCAACCTAGAACTAAGGAGAAATTTTCTGACAGGGAGAATAATTAACCAGTGGAATGTGTTACCTTCAAAAGTTGTTGGTGCTCTGTCACTGGAGATAAGAAAAAGTTGGACAGCCATTTGTCCAGAATGGTATAGGGTTCCTGCTTGTACAGGGGGTTGAAGTAGAAGACCTCCAAGGTCTTTTCCAACTCTTGTTATTCTAGTACACACTGTTAGTACATGCTGGCTCTGAACCACTAACCCCAACTCTTTTGTATTTGTAATCTGAGAGTGATATTTATGGTACCCAGGTCATTTGGGTTGTGAACTAGCCTTTTCTATTAAAAGTTTGGATGGTTTTTTTTTAGGTTTCCTGATGATTGAATATCCTTCATCAATAAATAAATAAACAAATAAAATCCTACTTCTTCCAACTTCCTGAAGTCGCCCATCTACAACTTCTGATATACATATACACATATATACATACACACAGACACATGCCCAAAACCCAGCCTGAAGATGGCAGGTGGGACCTCGCCAAAACGTTGCCAACACAATCTCAATGTTATAGAACAAGAGCAGCATATATGTGTGTGTGTGTGTGTGTGTACGTACGTACATACATACATACATACATACATACATACATACATACATACATATATATATATATAATTTGTGCTTTAACAAAGGCAACAGTAAAAATATTGGGTTTCTGTCGTGATGGACTCTTGTGATGAGCCGATTGACAGAGAATGGAAGCAGTTAGCTTCCTCCCATAATTGGGGCATACCAGGGGTTGTGACTTTTTATATATATATAAATAAATAAAGGGAGACTAGTATAGATCTATTTCAAGCTATTTAGCTCTCATCAGCTAGCCATACCCTTACTGGGACTTTAAATACACACACACAGACACACACACATATATATACACGGGGTGTGTGTGTGTGTGTGTGTGTTTGTGTATGCTGGTCTTGTTCTATTCAGGTCTTTTCCCATATAACATTGAGATTGTGTTGGCAACGTTTTGGCGAGGTCTCACTTGCCATCTTCAGGCTGGGTTTTGGGCATGTGTGTGCGTGTGTGTGTGTGTAAATATGTGTATGTATATATATATATATATACTTAAAGTCACAACCCCTGGTATGCCCAAGTATGGGAGGAAGGTCACACTTCCACTCTCTGTCATTAGGCTCGTCAAAAACTTGGGTATGGCTAGCTGATGAGAGCTAAATAGCTTGAAATAGATCTATACTAGTCTCCCTTTATTTATTTATCAGCATAAATATAACATATATATATATATATATATATATATATATATATATATATATATATATATATATATATATATATATATATATATTAGTGTCACAACCCCTGGTAAGCCCCAATTATGGGAGGAAGCTAACTGCTTCCAACATCTGTCAATCGGCTCGTCACAAGAGTCCATCACGACAGAAACCCAATATTTTTACTGTTGCCTTTTTTGTTATATTTGTGTTTTTATTTGTGCTGATAAATGGCTTGTGGCCTGTGGCTTGATGGCTAAGACGTCTGCCTAAGATGCAATACAGCACAGGTTTGAATCCCAGTAAGGGTATGGCTAGCTGATGAGAGCTAAATAGCTTGAAATAGATCTATACTAGTCTCCCTTTATTTATTTATCAGCACAAATAAAAACACACACACACACACACACACACACACACACACACACACATATATATATATATATTATATTTATGCTGATAAATACTGATAAATAAATAAAGGGAGACTAGTATAGATCTATTTCAAGCTATTTAGCTCTCATCAGCTAGCCACACCCTTACTGGGAATCGAACCTGTGCTCTATTGCCTCTAAGGCAGATGTGTTAACCATTGAGCTACAGGGCTCGACTCCTTATCAGCGAGGCCAGGGTGAAAGGTATATATTTAAAGTCACAACCCCTGGTATGCCCAAATATGGGAGGAAGGTCACACTTCCACTCTCTGTCTTCGGCTCGTCACAAGAGACCATCCAGACAGAAACCCAATATTTTTTACTGTTGCCTTTTTGTTATATTTGTTATATTTATGCTGATAAAGTGTTGTGACTTTAAATATATACCTTTCACCCTGGCCTCGCTGATAAGGAGTCGAGCCCTGTAGCTCAATGGTTAACACATCTGCCTTAGAGGCAATAGAGCACAGGTTCGATTCCCAGTAAGGGTGTGGCTAGCTGATGAGAGCTAAATAGCTTGAAATAGATCTATACTAGTCTCCCTTTATTTATTTATCAGCATAAATATAACAAATGTAACAAAAAAGGCAACAGTAAAAAATATTGGGTTTCTGTCTGGATGGTCTCTTGTGACGAGCCTAATGACAGAGAGTGGAAGTGTGACCTTCCTCCCATACTTGGGCATACCAGGGGTTGTGACTTTAAGTATATATATATATATATATATATATATATATATATATATATATATATATATATATATATATATATATATATATATATATATATATATATGGGACTTTTGCATACCATACCATTCTTGCTCCTCAGGACTTCTTGTCTCCAAGTTCTCTTTTCAGGCTATAGCCCTGGAACATTTTATCTTTTAATGCAAATGAAATGAAACAAGCCTGGTCCCTGGATTTTCCTTGAGCTTGCTTAATTAGCAGGTAAAAACAATATATTTTGGATCTGGACAAATGATTTAAAGCTTAGTCAACTGATGAGTTAATCTCCCTCTCATACACAAGCATGGAAACCAATAACTCTAATGGAAAACCGGCTTTCTGAAAGACAGGCTGCTCTAAATTTCCTTGGCAGACAAGATGGTACTGTGCAACATTACATGTGGTTAATGTTAGTCACATCCTTGATGTAACATAACACAAAGTCACAAAAGTAATGGGATGTGACATATGACAGCATGGCAAATCAGTCTGGCAAGTTTCTTCTGGAATGTATATGAAATGTAGGCTTATTTCTACAGTGTTTACTATGGTAACTGTTCCCTGCTATAGCTATTAGCTGCTAACTGGAGTTCTGTGCTGCAATGGTTTAGAAATAGGGGAAATGCTCATTTGGAATGTCTAGTTTGGTCCAGATGGCAAGATCAGACAGAGCTGTATTTGACAAGAAGGATAGAATGGATTTTGATAAAGTCTGCATTTTTACATTGCCTTTCGCTGAAAGGATGGGACATAGAAGAAATGATCTTGGTTTGGAATTTCATAGGCAAACAAGACATACAAAGTCAAGTTACAGTTGTAGGCAGTTGTATAGAGAAACCCTGATGACAACATGCGTGTAACATGAATAATACTTAAACAAATATATTTATTTATTTTTAATGTAGAATGCAGGTCCTCTCAATATGCATATTATTAAGATCTCATAAAATTTGATGGATTCTGGATGATTCTTATAATAAAATGTGGTATGGATGGTAGAAATGTAATATCACATCCAGCTATGCTAATCCTCCTTGCTACCTCATCGAATATGTTTTCCTTCTTTATGGATGGGGGCTTTGGAGGGGAAATTTTTAGTACCATTCATTCATAAGTAATGATTGTAACCATTTTTCTCAGCTTCCTTCCTAGGACACACATCTCCTGGGAATTACTAATTAAAAAATCAGGATTGGTAGAGATATGTAAACTTATGTTTCTGGAAAAAGTTGAAATAAAAGTAAAATAAAATTTACATACTATGGCTCTGTGTCAACTTAAGCAGGAAATAAATTCTGCTTATTTTGAAATACTGAAAGAATCAACATAAATCTACTTGTACTGCATTGGGGACAAGCTAATGCTTGTATTGCACAATTGAAGGGAATCATTGGAGTTTCCAGGGTGCTCAAATGCTGATATACAATTAACAAAAGAGCCAGTGTGTTTTATACTGTACTTAACAGATTTTTTTCTTTTTAAACAAATCTCTATATTCGATTATGAAAATAAATGTTTGACAGCTGTCATATATTGACACACAAATATAATAAGAATTTGGGTCTATGATCCATAATATAAAATTCAGTTTAATTTTGATACCCTTCATCTCAGATTTGCTTCAATGTAGAGATGTGCATTTTAACTTTCAGCTTTCCACTCATAATCAAAAGGATGTTGATAATTTTATATAATTAAGATCCAGTAGTAAAAATTTATAAGTTCTATGGAACATGATTAATTTTGAGAACTTTTGGTTTAGTCTATTAAGGTTAAGTTGTGGGGACAGAGTTGTGCGCTCTTCAGGCTTATGGTTTTGTATCTCTTATTTTCCTTCAAACAATTACTGTAGAAAAAAAGCACCATATTAATTAGCTAAGATTATGGTAACTGAGGCAAACTGATTTTTGTTTTTGAGTTACCTTTTTCTTTCTGGGGAAATTATTGTCTTAAATTTGAGATAAATATGTGAAATAAATAATAGAGTAGCTCGGGATGCTTATGCCCTTGTATTAGTTGATTTATTTTTGAAATATTCTACAAATAATCGAGAATTATATTTCATCCATGATTATGATTCCAACTGTGGAAGAAGAGTAATGCTGCCAACATAGAACAGCAATTAAGAGGAGGACTGGGATTGGGGGTCCCTGACAGAGGTGGTATTCAGCAGATTCTGACCAGTTCTGGAGAACTGTTAGCAGAAATTTTGAGTAGTTTGGAGAAGCAGTAAATACCATCACTGACTGGTCCCGGCCCCATCTATTTTCTGCCTCCCAAGTCCTAGCTGGGATCAGGAGGGAATTTGAATTTTGCAGTAACCTTCCCCTGGAGTCGGGAGGGAATGGAGATTTTACAGTATGCTTTCCCCTGCCACACCCATCAAGCCATGCCCACAGAACCAGTAGTAAAAAAAAATGAATTTCACCATTGCTAAAGGCCCCTTTACTGTCTTCATACCTCAGCTTGACTGAACTTTAATAACATTTGTCTAAGTTATTGAATATTCCACCACTGGTCCCTGATTCAGGTCTATCCTCATTCATGAAGGTTCACTGAATGACTTCAGTGCCATCACTCTCTCTCAGTCCAACTTAATTTCATAGAGATAACATTGTGGAGAAAAATGAAGAGAAAGTACATTTCCTTGAGCTCTTTTTAAAAAAAAGGCAGGACATGATTGTAAAAAATAAAGAAAGAATAATTTATTTTCATTACCAGGACAGAGCAATAGAGCCAATTATTTTTCAAAGTTATGGAGGAATTCATCAAACATAGCACATGTGGAAGAGGCCTAGATTCTCTTGAAGTCTTTCTTTTGGTTAGGAATTTCATGATCAGAACATAACATGGAAGTTAATTGTTTGTTCCAAAATCCTCTTACAAGTAGAGCTCAAATATCTGCTGCTGTCAATTTAGGTATAAAATTTCCTGGAGAGCAGCCTCTGGAGAGTTTCTGTCTTTGGCAGGTGTTATAGCTTCTGTCTTCATTGATTCCAGATACCCTCCTTCAGTCTCTAGCCTAGGTAATGTTGTTGGTTTTCTTGCTCATGTTTGTCACAGCCTGGCTGCACGCTTTTACACAATCCTGGATTCTGTATCTCAATCACTGACCAATAATCTTCTATTCTTTAGGAACCATTGACCTATAACTATGAGCCAATGGCAATCAATAAAGCATTTATTAAATGGCTTATCAAAACTTGATCATGTTGATTCTTCAGGGCAGTGGTGGGTTGCAGGAGGTACGCCCTGGTACGGGCATACAGGATCCTGCCTGGAGCACCGGATATTGATATATTTAGAACTTTTAAGTATTCAGCTTTCATTTTAAATTCACAACAATATTATATTCTATATCCTGTTTTAACATTCACCTAAAGTGTAAATAATACATTCTCCATTAGTGGCACGATTGCTATATTTTTATGAGACTGTCTTCTTTGAAGCAAGTATTCCAGAGTGGCTATCCTCAGAGCAATTTCATTATAGTATTTGAAACTTAGGCTGATGAATATACAGGTGAAGCTCAAAAAATTAGAATATCGTGCAAAAGTAATGCAACTTAAAAGGTGAAACTAATATATGAGATAGACTCGTTACATGAAAAGTAAGATAGTTCAAGCCGTGATTTGTCATAATTGTGATGATTATGGCTTACAGCTCATGAAAACCCAATCAAGCACAGTAATCCCACGGTCATTGAACCAGGTTTAGGTGCTTTTGGCAATGTGGGCAGGTGCCAAGTCCTGCTGGACAATGAAGTCAGCATCCCCATAAAGCTCATTTGCGGAAGGAAGCAAGAAATGCTCCAAAATCTCCTGGTAGATGGCTGCGTTGACCCTGGACTTAATGAAGCACAGTGGACCAACATCAACAGATGACATCGCTCCCCAAATCAACACAGACTGTGGAAACTTCACACTGGACTTCAAGCATCTTGCAGTGTGTGTCTCTCCATTCTGCCTCCATACTCTGGGTCCTTGGTTTCCAAATTAGATGCAAAAGCTGTTCTCATCAGAAAAGAGGACTTTGGACCACTGAGCAACAGACCAGGTCTGTTTTTCTTTAGCCCAGGTAAGACGCTTCTGATGTTTGTTGTTCAGGAGCGGATTGACAAGAGGAATATGATATTTGAAGCCCATGTCCAGAGTCCATCTGTGTGTGGTGGCTCTTGATGCACTGACTCCAGCCTCAGTCCACTCCTTGTGAAAGTCACCAACACTTTTGAATGGCCTTTTCCTGACAATCCTCTCCAGGCTGCGGTCATCCCTGCTGCTTGTGCACCTTTTTCTTCCACACTTTTCCCTTCCACATAACTTTCTATTAATGTGCTTTGATACAGCACTCTGGGAACATCCAACGTCTTTTGCAATTACCTTTTGAGGCTTTCTCTTCTTATGGAGGGTGTCAATGATGGCTTTCTGCACAACTGTCAGGTCAGCAGTCTTTCCCATGATTGTGATTCCTACTGAACCAGACTGAGAGACCATTTAAAAGCTCAGGAACCCTTTGCAGGTGTTATGGCTTAATTAGCTGATTAGAGTGTGACACTTTGAGCCTAGAATATTGTACCTTTTCACAATATTCTAATTTTCTGAGATTGTGGGTTTGGGGTTTTCATGTGCTGTAAGCCATAATCATCACAATTATGACAAATCACGGCTTCAAATATCTTGCTTTGCATGTAACGAGTCTATCTCATATATTAGTTTCACCTTTTAAGTTGCATTACTGAAATAAATGAACTTTTGCATGATATTCTAATTTTTCGAGTTTCACCTGTATCTTTGGATGTCTAATGAAAACTCATCTCTTTCTATGAACCTGCCTTTTATGTATGCTGTGTCCCTGACTTTGGTTTCATTTCTGCTTTTTCTACTCCCCAATTTTTTAAACTGAACATATAATTTTTATACTGGTTTAATCTATCAGTATATTTGGTCCATTGATTGCAAACTGATTCAATGTTTATTAAAATAGTAAATGATATGTAAAAACAGAACATCAAACAATTCAATAGTTTATTTCAGGTTTCCTGATTCCTTCTTGCTACTTGAATTTTTAAGTATAAAGATAGTTTAACACTAGAAAAACTCTTTGTGGATTTCTTGAGGATGTCTTACAATCTACTATAGAAATATAGCTCTATAGTAGATCAAAAAATTGGCTTTGTAAAAGTTGAGGATAATTTGTTTAAACAAATAAGAGATCAAAGCTCAATGCATATAAAGAGGATATATAATGTATTAGTACAGATGGATTCTGAAACGGAACTGATTAAGGATTGTATGATAAAATGGGCTCAGAATATCGAGGAACCAATAATGCTTGAAACATGGGAAAGAATCTGGGTAAGAAATGTGAAATTTACACAAGCACAAAACTTGAGAGAAAATTTTTATAAGATGTTTTATAGATGGCACCTGGATCCTAAAAAGCTTGCCTCTATGTATCCAAATGTTCAACCTAAATGTTGGAGATGTGGTTCTTGTGATGCTACATATTTTCATATATGGTGGACATGTCGTAATGTCAAGGCATTTTGGATAAAAATATGGTGGATCCTGCAAAACATCTTTAAAAGAAGGATAAAATTTACCCCCCAGTTGTTTTTACTGGGTATATGTATTGATTTTACAGCAGCAGAGACTAATTTGATTCTGTATTTAATAACGGCAGCAAGACTCTTGGTGGCGCAGTATTGGAAGAAGAAAGATTTACCTACAATTCAAGAATGGACTTTGAAAGTTATGAACTTAGCCGAAATGGCCAAAATCTCAGCATATCTCAAAGAACATTCAAACGAGAGATATAAACGAGACTGGAAAAAGTGGATTGATTACATAAAAAGTAAATATGGGACTAAGAAACTCCAGATAGCTTATGCTTAGTATCAGTAATAATTTAAATTGTTTAAAATTTGGGTAACAGTAAGAAGCTGAGTTCAATGTAGAGATATTTTAGACTGTGATTGTTCAAAAATTATACCACGTATGGTCTTTGGGAAGTCGGGGGGAGGGAAGGGAGGTGGGGATTTAGGGGGAGGGGGGGAGGGGGGAAATACAATATGTGTTAAATTCCATGATTGTATTTGTATACTGTGGCTTTTCAATGTTAGTGCGAAAATAGAACAAACCGAATATACTGGAAGGTAATAGATACCGAAGGAAAGAGTCGAGTGAAAGAAGAAGGAGGGTGGAGAGGGTGAGAGAGAGGAGGAGGAGAAGGGAGGGAGGGAATGGAGAGGGAGTGATAGGGTTAAGGTTAGAAAGAAGGGGAGGGGAAGTAGGCGTAGAGGGGTGTGTGAGAAGGAAGAATGAAAGTTGGAGGGGGTTGAAAGAGGGTGTATGGCAGGCCAAGGTGGTATACTGGGTTTGTATTGTAGAGGGCATTTTCTATATAAGTGAGGGCCGTGTTTATTATTCAATGTTATATGCCCTGATTAAGCACAGTGAATATGTGATTGTATAGAATGAAAACATAATAAAATATATATAAACATAAAAAATAAAAAAAATAAAAATAAAATAATAATAATAAAAAAAAGAAATATAGCTCTATACACAGTATCCAGTTTGGTCTAGTGGTCAAGGCACCAGGCTAGAAAGTAGAAGACCGTGAGTTCAAGTCCTGTATTAGCCATGAAAGTAAGCTGGCCAGTCACTCTCAGCCCTGGGGAAAATAGGAACAGGAAGGTATGTTGGATATGTTCTCCTCCTTGGGTTAATTATAAAAATAATAAAGATGGAATAAATAAAATAATTAAAAAACAATAGTATTCAGGTAGTTTAGGAATGGATAATGGATAGTTAATGTTTTATTATATAACCCATCAGCAATAAAACTGCTTTACCAATTCCAATAGGATGTAAATAAAGAGGTTATAGTGCTATATTTATGAAAAGGATGCCGGAATTTCTCATGTCAAGACAAATATGTATTCCAGTTCAATTCTTAATAGAATCATGAAATTCTATTATATTTTAGAAATGAATTATCCATGCTATTTTACTCTGTCTTATTCAGTTTGCAATCATAAGAATTATTTCCAGTCTGGAAATAATAGAAGCAGAAAAACCATTGTAAGAATAGAAATAAGATGGTTTGTATCACCTGCTTAACTTACTTTATTTTCTGCCTTCAGGCTTTAAAAACAATTTCCATTTTTTTCTTTTAAAATAATGTACATAAGTTTAATTTATTCCAGGTCTTGACAGAAGGATCTGATTTTAAGAATTTAATGTTGTATTTTGCACTATGGGGATGTTTTTAAAAATGGTACAGTGTTGGTAAAACAACTTTAAATTCACCTTTTACTCAGAAAAATTGAACTGTTGAACACCTTACCTATAGTATATTTCAAAACTACCAAAGCTACCTAGCCCATGTAATGTCATCAGCATGTAATTTTATTGATGCTTAATGGAAAATTTTGTATTGTTCAAAGAAATATTTATATAAATATTACAACATAATTTTAAAAGGTAAATGAAATAGAAAAAAGAGAGAGAGAGAGAACAGTTCCAGGACCACATAGCCTTCTTTTAAGTAAACTTTTGCCCCTTAATTAAATAATGATACATTTTCAGATTCTCTTGGGATTTGAATGGCCTTAATTGACTTTACAATTACAATGACATATTTTGAAGATTGATTTATTTGCTACTTTCTTGCTACTATAAATAACAGTACTTGTAACTTTTATTTTCTTTCACTTTTGAAACAATAATAATTATTTGGTTCCAGAAATTGCAGCTGCAAATTTAAAATGTACTATATTTGGGCTGGGGAAAAAATTGTAGTAAAGAGCTAAGCCTGTATTTGCTGTCTTCTAATAATGATCTGGATTTTTAGAACTCCAAATAGAAGGGTTTTTATTTATTCATAGTCACCTCTGTGACCAATGGAACATTTCCAATGACAAAACAGAGGAGGAACAGATTCTTTTGCAATTGGAGTTTTCGTACTGACATCTTATTCAAGTCATTGGCAGCTTTGCTTAACATAACTGAATAACAGAATTGGAAGGAACATTGGAATACTTCTAGTCGCTCAAGCAATAAACCCTATACCATTTCAGACAAATCATTATCCAATTTCTTCTTTAAAAACTCTAGTGTTGGAGCATTCACAAGTTCTGGAGGAAAGTCATACTACTGATTAGTTGTTGTAATTATTAGGAAATTTCTCCTTAGTTCTAAGTTGGTTCTCTCCTTGATTAGTTTCCACTCATTGCTTCTTGTCCTGCCATCAAGTGCTTTGGAGAATAACTTAATTCCCTCTTTGTGGCAGCCCCTTAGATATTAAAACATTGCTATCATGTCACCCCCTAGTCCTTCTTTTCTTTAAACTAAACATACTCAATTTCTGTAACTGTTCCTTTTATGTTTTAGTCCCCATTCCCCACATTCATCTTTGTTGCTCTTCTTGGCACTCTTTCTAGGGTTTCAACATCTTTTTTATATTCTGGCTACCAAAATAGAATGCAATATTCCAAGTGAAGTCTTACTAAGGCTTTAGAACTTGACCAACTACCTCCAGCACAGTGGAAGTGGTTGATCGAGTAACAACAGATCCCACCTCATCCCACCCCTTCCCTCCCCACATGTCCTTAGCTTTTAATGTTTGATTTTAATTTATTTAGACTTTAATGTATATGTATAGACATATTTCCATGACTGTAAGCCAGTGTTTTTCAACCACTGTGCCGCGGCACACTAGTGTGCCGTGACATAGTGTAAGGTATGCCGTGGGAAAAACAGCCGCCGGGTGTTTTTGCCTCAGGACATCTCCACTGTTCCCTCTAAGGTGTGCGGCTGCGTGGCCGCGCACGTGGCAAGAAAACACCGCGCAGCCGTTTCAAACTGTGCGCAGTGATTTCTGCCACAGGCTCCCGAAGCTGAGGGGAATAGCTGCTGCTACCTCCTTCTCCTCCAACAGCACTGCCAGATTTGCCGCCAACGCTGAGGCCAGCTCAGGTGCTCTGCATGGAGGCTAAGTCAAGGACTGGCTGTATTGCAGAGGAGCTGGGAGCCACCCAAGGATTTCACGGTGCTATGAGGAGGAGAGCGAGCCTCTGAGCAGCTGCGGGGAGCCTGCCTGGCCAGGAGCGACCTTCGGCTGGACGGAGGGGCGAGGGCTGCCTGGAGAAACAGCGAGGGCCCTTTTGAGCTAGTGAGCAAGATCGTTTGTGGAGCACACCGGTTGTGTGTGGAGGCTCCACGCAGCGCACCTGAGCTGGCCCCCGTGTTATCCCTCCCCCTTCCTCCTCCGCCGTGCTTTTGAGGAGCCATTTGGCCACGGGAGCTAGTAAGAAGGCAGCAGAGGGGGGAGCAGGGAAAAAGGCCTCATGGCTTCTGAAAAACTGTGGAGGTGGAGGCGGCGGCAGGGGTAACCCAGAGCCCAGCTGAGGTGCTCCGAGTGGAGGGGGAGGCACCGCCGCCACTGCCATGGGTGGGGGCGCCTGCGGGAGCTTTGGAGGCTTCACCTCGGCTGCAGCGCTGGGCAGCAAATATGTTGGTGCTGTTGGAACAGGAGGAGGAGGAGGCGGCAGCAGCTATTCTAGTGGCGGCGGGGGCTCGTTGGCATCTTCAGCGGCAGCCCTGCCTCCTGTGAAAAAAACCGAAGATGGAGCAGATCCACGCAGATGACGTTGCTGCAACATGACTGGAGGAGGAATTCTGGGAGTTGAAGTCCACAAGGCTTAAAGCTGTCAGGTTTGAAGACCCCTGGGTTTTTTTTCCCTAAAGGGTTAGGGGTGAAAAGGTCTTGTAACTTGACAGCTTTAAGACTTGCATGCTTCAATGCCAGAGTTTCTGAGCCAACATTTTGGTGGCTAAGCAGGACCGTTGTTAAGTGATACTGATATTATATAACACTTTTAATTAAGCGGGTACCTTGAATAAACATAACTGAGTTTCAAATAATACTGATTTCGTTGTTGTCTTAGGTGACATCTGTGAAAAAAATTCAGGTGCTCAGGCATGAAAATATGCCGCTCAAACACTATACTTTTCTGCTCACACTGAAAAAAAATTAGAGGGAACATTGGACATCTCTGTGTCCTGAAAGTTGCTTTCGGGACACAGGGATGCCTCTATTAAGTCCCTGCGGCCCCGCGTTTACTTTAAAAACGCAGGGACCGCCGGGAGGTAGCGCACGCAGGGACGCCACTGTCAACTTGGTAAGTGTTACCAGCGGCGCGTCTCCTTCGGTGTTCGGTGGTTGGATACTGCAAAGGAGTTCCCCGTTCTGGCAAACAAAGCTATTTTGATATTGCTCCCATTTTCCACTACATATCTGTGTGAGATGAGCTTTTCAAGCCTGACTGCTATAAAAACTAAAGACAGAGAGAGACTGAGAGCTGTTGATGAAGAGCTACGTGTGTGTCTTTCTTCGATTCCTGCCAGAATATCAGCTTTGTGTTCAGAAAAACAGGCCCAGGTTTCGCACTGAGTAAGTAAACAGAAATATGAACAATTATAAAATAATTTCTTTTTGTTTATTTGATTCCTATTCAAGAGAATTACTTTATATATAGTCAATATAGGCACAGAGTTAATTTTTTAAACATTTTCTAATGGTGGTGTGCCTCGTGATTTTTTTTCATGAAAAAAGTGTGCCTTTGCACAAAAAAGATTGAAAAACACTGCTGTAAGCTACCCAGAGTTACCCTATGGTAAGTTGGGTGGCCAATAAATGTTATAAATAAATAAATAAACAAACAAACAAACAACAACAACAATAAAGTAGCATTAACACTTCACATGATGTTGATTCTATCCCTCTGTTAATAAAGCCTAGAACTGTGTTGGCTTTTTCGCAGCTGCAACACACTGCTGATTCATATTTAAGTGATTGTTCCAAGATCTCTTTCACAGTTACTACTATTGAGCCAGGTACCACCTATTCTATACCAATGCATTTGGTTTTTCTTGTCTAAGTTACATCCTTTTCTCACCATTGAATTTCATTTTGTTAGATAGGGCCCAGTGTCCAAATCTGTCAAGATCGTTTTGTATCTTGAACCTATCTCCTGAAGTGTTGGCTATTCCTGCCAGCTTGATTTCATCTGCAAATTTGATGAGTTCCCCTTCTCTCCCCTTGTCTAAGTCATTGATTAAGATATTGTATTGAGCCTAAGACAGTGTCTTGGGATACCCCACTGCATACTTCCCTTTATGTAAATGCAGTTCCGTTAAAGACTACAGTATGGTTGATCAGCCAGTTATGAATCCATCTGGTGATGATTCTATCTAACTTACATTTTCCCACCCTATCAAGTACTAGATTGTGGTCCACTTTATCAAATGCCTTGCTGAAGTTCAAGTAAATTATATCCATGTAAATGCCATGCTATAGATACGTATGTGGTTATTCATGAACATGTGAAAATCATCATGAGATGTACCAGATACTAAATGGTATTCTAGCTCATGGGTCAGCCTCCTACCTCAGTGTTCTGTTATTTTCAAAATGAGTGACCAGATTTTTTTTAAAGAAAACCATACCACTTTAATTGTTTTCAAAAATGATTGTGTAGTCTGCCATATTTTCCCCTCAAAAAAGTAATTTTAATTTTTGCAAACATAGTTTCTGAACTCAAATACATTAGAAGCCCATACCTTTACCAGTCACATACATGTATCTCTTAAACCAGAATTTATATATGAAATTAGGAACACTTTCTTTGACATTCCAGAAATGCATTTTGCCATTTTGAGATATAGAGATATGTGTCAAAAAAAGTTTGTTCTCTTCCATTTCCCTGTTCACCCTTGGCATCACAAATCCTTTCTTCAAAGTTGCCAAGGAGAGGCCAAGAAGTTAGTGGACATGGAAAATGAGTTGTCTTGAGTCCCAAAAGTTGTTCTGTCTGAGTCAAAGGTCTGATGCGTTAGTAAGGTACTGTGAAATGATGAAATGAAATGATGTCAGTGCCGTAGTGATGGCATCCTATAGACCTCATGCACCAGATATCTCTAAACATTACTACATTTCTCTTCTTACTCCTGATGTCTGTCTGTCTGTCTGTCTCTCTATGTGTGTGTCTTCATATGTGAAAAGAGCAGAGAAAGGATCTTACCTGACTCTGAAAAGAATGATAGCTTACTGTATGTCAGAGGAAACCTCTCTGTTATATTGTCTTCTTGTTGGAAGGTATATGGAATGTAAAAATCCAAGCTCCTTTTAACAAAGCATGGTCAAAAATAAGCTGGATACATGATACTGACCCTGCTCTTGTGCTACCCATTTAAGTTACGTATCAAGTCTAAATTTAATCAAGGCCACATTTTATTTATACATTTCATGCATTAAACTCATTTAAAGTTCTAGTCAGATTTCATTAGAGGAAATACTACCGTGCACATCATGCGGTAGTAAAGCTAATGTGCTTCAGGAATTTGAAAGGATTTAGAGATCGGAGTGTCTGATTTCAAAAAAAAAATTTTTTTTCTTTAACTTTGTGCTTCTAGCCAGTCTGTGTGCTGTGCCCGATTTGTTTCCTAGGACACTAATACAGTCAGCATGCGCTCTACAAATGTGTAAACACAGACATTCCCTCTAATCAGTGAGTTTGGTGTTTTAAGGCAAGATTATGTTTTTTTAGGAAATGCAATTTATGTTTAGGATTAAATTTCTCCTGCCGACTGATAATGTCTGAGGTTGAGTGAGATGATAAGTATTGTGTCTTGGTTTCTTGTCATAACTGTTAAACCTTCAACCACCAGGCTATTATTTTATGTGGGTTTATTTTAGTGATGGAAGTGATGAGTTAGCCATCAGAGTTATACATATATAAATGAAGTTTTCCTTGGGGAAATAAGAGAGACAATGCCAAAGGATTGTTCTGGAAAATATGTACATATCTTAAATATTTCTAAACCACATCGAGGAATCACAGAATTGTGCTTTCAAATAACAAAAGATAGAAACAATAAAAATCAATCAAATATTTGGAAGCAATTGCTGGTGGAGGATGGATAAGAGAATCCACTAGTATTACTTGCAGCACCAGAAGTGGTAGCCAACAGTAACTCTTGCTATCATTCCTTCCTTGGCCATCTTTGTCAGCCTTTCCTTGGTCATCTTCACCAGCCATAGAGAATTGATTATCAATAGTTATGAGTATTTCAGTTTTCCAGAAAAACAAACTCTTTATACAGTATAAAAATGAACATCAATAGTATGGAGTCATTTTACAAGATATATTACATCATGCATTGGTTGAAAATTTTGAAAGAAATCTAGGAGAGGGAGAGGAAGTAACCTGTGTTTCTTTTCCTTTGATTTCTTAACATACTCAGAAGTCAGACGATAACATCTATGCTGCCAACTCTGTCTGTAAACAACTTACCATCTGCAAGCAGAGAAGTAATAACTTTGATAGAGGTGCGAAGAAATCTAATGATAAACACATGGATTTACAGCTTTTGATTAGGATTCTTATAGAGGCCCTGTAGATGTAAGGACTTAAATTCTTGGAATTCTTAGCAATGTCCATCCTAGTTGAAAATTCTTTCCAGGCAGGGAAAGGTTGCCTTATACATTATAACTCAATCTTTCTGGAGATCCTGCTGTGCAGTTTGGATTTAGCTTGGACTATTTTGAAGACTACTTAATTCAGCTAGCAGATAGCTAGAGAGAAATGTTGGGGAATCAGAAAACACGATGCTTAAATAGTTGGTGCTGACCTTGTAAATGTATTTCCCTTGTTTTAAAATACACATAAAACTACATTTTGTCCTCCCTTCCTTATCCTGATTATCCCCCCCCCCCCGGCAATCGCTATCTCCCCTTATTTTTGAAAAGCAATATTTTGGAAACCATTCAATGAACCTGTTACAAATTTAGGACTGATAATTAAACTTGGTGTTATGGAAGCTTCTGTATTTCATAAATTTAGTATATTATTTTGATTTAGCAATAGTGAACATTTATGTGTTAAAGGTATTCTCCCGCTAGGTGTCAGCATAAGGTAATAATATTGAAGTTCTTCGAAAAGTAAAAGATAATGTTTTAATTAAGTTCAAAAAAAGACATGCAAAACTTTCATTCTTTTAGTTTCAAACCATTATAAAAAATAGTTCCACTTTCAAGGCATGTTTACAATTGATATAAGAATAGAAAGTAGACACCAGGAATGTAAAAAGCCTTGGATTAATAGGCAAATGAGCATCTGGTCATTGCATAAAAATTCTATAAATTCTAGACGTGAAGATATTTACGTAGCTATAATGTGTGATGTTGACCTTTTAACTGAAATAAGATGTAAATATTATAGTTTATAAGAGCTAGACAATGTGTGCTAACTGGTCACTGGAAGGATATTTAACAATTACTGAAGTTCCTGATCTTTGCTGAAATCTTTTTTTTTTAAATTTTAGCTTTAGCTTTATTCAGCCCCAGTACCATCAGAAATGACTGGAAATGTAAACCAATCATTCCAAAGCTGGTTGTTCTAGGATCTAGGTTGAGTTGGAATTATTCTGAAAAATCAGAGTGAGAATCCTGATAAAATTTTATCTGAGACAACAAATCAACAAATACGGAATTCATCCCAGATTCAAGATAGAGTTTGAAAAAAAAAACCTTGATGTTTTAATTGGATGGTTTCCAATTGATTTTTTAAAATTTTCTCAACATTATAGCAAGAAATAATTTGATTTTTGTTCTAAACTTTATGGGGAATGTGTTCATTCATAAAGAAAGTCAAAACACAAAAGAAAGACAACCTTGGGGGAAAAGAGAGCCCACTTTATATTAAATCTTTTTGTGTGTCACCTACTATATGTTTGTCATGAATGGATGTTATAATCCATCATAGCATGGAACTTGCCATTTACAATATTGAAATTAAAGTAGATAAATACTACCACCTATACTGCAGGAAAGTATATGAGTAAAATTATGGGTAGAGGAATTGTTTTATTCCATTGAAAGCATCCAATATGAGACATGCTGATTTGGTTCAACTCAATAAGCCATAGTGGTGATTTTATCTGCTATAGTACACTCAGCTTAATAAAACTTGCTTACGTTTTATTAGGAAATAAGCACATGCTTAAGTACATTATGAAATGTATTTGTGGTTCAGAAATACTACAACAAAAAAAAGTTAAAACCATAGTAGTGCATAGGAATCAGAAAAAATATTTTGGCATAAGAAAGGATGTGTTCATGCTGTCAAATATATCCTATGGTGTGATTTCCCAATGAAGGGAAATTGTTTGATTTGGATGTTTTGTTATAATATTAAAGCATATTTTTCCAGCTCATTCAAAGAAGTTATTTTACAATAACTACTCTTTGGTTTTTGCTACAACCTACTGTAGCAATCTATTAGCTTGTCTCTGCAACTTGATGTTAAACTATAGTAGGTTTTTCAGTGACCAAAGTTATATAGTGATGCTACTAAGATTAAGGGGCCTTTGGGCAAAATGCCCCTTTCCATCTCCTCCCAAGAATTTAAGCCCTCAGTTTGTTTATCTTCCAGTTTTCTGTCCCAATTACTTACTCAGATATGTTTTCTTTTTAATACCTCTAATTTTCAGAGTGTGAGTGCCTGAAGAGCAAAGCTGAAGTTGTACACAATCCCCATGTTTCTGTAGGTAATGTCTGTGAGAGAAAACAAGGACAATGTTCAACCGGCCTTTTATAGATATTTTAAAGGGGGGAAAAGGTCCCGTGTTGAATTGAGGAGCTCTGAGAAGAATGGTCTCTGGGCCTATGCCTGGTGGGCCTAGTTGGAGAGATGCCATAGTAATTTCATCTCACCCCAAGCTAACATTTAGTCAAGAGGCTAAAATATTAACCCATATCTTTGACAACTGACTAGAATTTTGGGACAATTATTCCCCCCCTCACAGTAGTCTATTTAAAACACTTTATAAATAGGGGCTTAATATATCTCCATTATTAGTCCCTTACTGAAATCACATGTCCATTATATACATCATTTGAGTCAGATCATCCAAGGCTAATTTTAAGCCCCTCTGCAGCAATTATAACCCTATAATTGGCTGCCATTCGTATTTGAGGTGAATGAACTTCGTAAGGTTCACATTATGAAGGTAACATAATCTTATCCCCAAAGGTCCATTCATGAGGACTGACAGAGAACTAGGCTCAGCTGCTTTGCTTTAACATCTGCATAACTGCAGAGGCAAAATGCTATGAGAAATCTAATACGTCTGCCAAAGGTCTTCAACTTGACCCTGGCCTCCAGTCTCTTAAATCATAGTATTCTTCCATATATGCTTGCTGTTGAATATGTTACCAGGAAAGAAGAGTCAGGCTACAAGATGTTGGTGGTCTTTCTTATGCAATGTAGTTCGAAATAGAAACTTTATCTTAAGCCAGCGAGCTGATATTTCCCAAATAGCTTGGAAATATACCAGCCGGAGGTTTGTTGGTTCATTGCCATTATTGTTTGTATTTTTATTGCAGTAGAATAAAGAAAAATGCCTTTTTGGGTGAGACTTAACTTTAGAGATATGATATTACCATCCATTAAGTAATGTAAATAATTTTAGTTTCTATTAAACATTATGGCTTTTAAAAGTTTTTTATTAGATAAAAATTAAAAACATTCATCATAACGCAGCATTTTTGGTATAAATGTTTTCATATAGTGATTGGATCTTACAGTGATTACATTTTATATCCATTACATAGGTATGTGTAGTCAGTCAGATTACCTGTCCATTGATCCTTTCTTTTATATAATTACTAATCACACAAACACATATCCAATTCCTACCTATCACACCTTCTTAATACCATATTTTCCAATTCTTAACTTGTCAGTGTTTTTCTGTCCCAGCCTTTTTCCTTCATTTCTAACCATTGGTACCATTTGTCCCAGATTTCGTGATATTCCGTTTCACCCCTGTCTCGGAGTTCTAGCGTCAGTCTGCCCATTTCTGCACATGTCAATATCTTATTTATTATTTCTTGTTCTGAGTTTTCTATTTTTGTGCAAAAACCAGTCTTGGTGCCATTAAAATATGCAACCTTAAATATAGTCTATCTTTGCTATTTTTTGTGTGTGATCCCTAATAAAAATGATTCTGGCCTCAACTCCATCCTTTGATTTAGCAGCTCTGCCAAATACTTTCTTACCTGGTGCCAAAAAGCCCTAGCTTTCATGGACTTCTACCACATATGGTAGAAGGTCCTTAGTGCAGCATTACATTTCCAACATCATGGTGATACGTTTTGTTAATTTTAGCTAATCTTGTGGGTGGGATGTGCCACCTATAGAACATCTAGTATAAGTTTTCCTTATACGAGGTGGTTAAAGTTAACTTTCTGTTTCTTTCTCATAGCTCTTGCCAATTGCCCAAATCTATGCTGTAACCAATGTATTAAACATGTTAAATTAAGATCCAGTTTTCCATATTTTTTTCATTTCTTTATTTCTATACTCTGCTTCACAATAGACTTGTATACTTCAATAAAACATTATGTCAGGCCTTCAATTATATTCTTTTTAGAATTTTGGCCTGCCACACTTTCTCTTATTTCATTATGCTGTTTCAATAGTATAGTTGATGGGAGGGGGGAATATAGAAGGAGTAGGATTGTGGAATGTATTGTTTTCATTCTTTTCTAGAAGCTCAAGGTCATTTTTTGTCTCTGTACTTTCACACCTGACCGGAAGCAGCTGGGTGTGGATGCCAGCGTGGAAGAAGAAGATTGGACCATGTGATGGATTGTGGGTGTGGGGACAAGATCATGAACTTTTAACTGGGTGGAATTCTGATGTCATTTCCAGTATTGGGATTCCGTAGTACAATGCCAAGATTTCTGATTTATTAAATTGGAACTTTAAGGATCATTTTGCCTTGGACTCTGATTTAATTCTACATGATACTTGGAACACTGACACATTATTTGTTTCACTAAAGACACTGCATGCAAAAGATGGCCGATGTAGCCATCTTTTGCTCTGCCCTGAAGGAAGTGAGCAAATGAGTGCATGAGGGAGAGAAGGGGTATTCCTCATTACTTGCAGGACAAGATGAGCTCCTGCCTACCTACTCTGAAGTCCAGTTGGAAACTTACAGGAGGCTTAGCCAGAGACTGGCAGCTGGGGCCATTGAGGAACTGAGCCAAAATTGCCAGCAGCACCCACAATAAGAGAAGGTAAAGAAGAATGCTCAGTTGGAGTTTGGCTGCCTCTGTTGTTGCCAAGGAATTGAGCTTTATTGTTGCCAAGGAATTCAGCCAGTGAGAGAAATGGCGGAAACCAGGGTGGAGAGCTGGTTTGGAGTTGATAGCCAAACTGGTCCCACTGCAGCTCTCCAGCCAACACATAATCCCCCCCCCTGCCATGATACACCTTTGATCAAAGATTGGAGGGGAAAATTGCTGAGGCCAGTGGCGGAACAGCAGAGGCAGGAAGCCAACAAGAAGTAGAGAGCCAGTCAAGAATTGGAGTCCTAGTGCATTAGTAGAATAGAACAAAGGATGGCCTGGAGCTGAAGCTAAGCTGGACGGATGATTTACATAGACTGATATCCAGAGCCAGCTCAGAAATTCAATGGCAGCAGCCTCTGGCAGTGAGATAGAAGGCTGGATGTCAGAATTCACAGCCTAAAGACAAGAGGCTCCAGAGAAGCAAACTGAATCTAGAAGTGATAAAGGGCCAGATGGAGCTGGAAGTCAGGTCCACGGGTGGATATGGAATCCAGAGGGCATTAGGAGGGAGAAGACTGACTTTAATTCCTCTAAAGAAAAACATTGGGAAGGACTGGTCTCTACTGGAACTGATGAGGAATGACTGAAGGGTGTTTTGGGGCTTCATGAGAGCTCAGTTTCCCCCCACCTCCCTGAGATGATAGGGGAAAGGCCCGAGTCTGATTAGAATGCTTTGTATCCTCCTCTCTGAGTAAGAGATTAGGTAGGGGGTATGTATGCATGGGGTCCTCCCCCAACTGGTCAGTGGACTAGTTACTGGGGGGAGGTTACATTGAATGAATGAGGGGTGAAGAGAGTGAAGGATCTGGCTGGTACTGAGAGTTAGTGCTTAAATGCTGCTGGAGTTTCCCCCTTTTCACTTATCCCTTGACAAATGGGATCGCTAGGAGAATGGCAGGCCACTGGCCCAGATGGCAAGAGGCGAAGGTAGGAGGCAGAGGATCCCCTCTTGAGGTTTGGGAGGGATGACAGATTCAAGTGGTAGCAGGCATGGCATGAGATCAGAAGGTCATTGAGGGGGAAGACACCCCTAATACTTGACCCTATGGGAGTTTAATCTGCTATCCCTGGGTTTGGCCTCAAAGGTGACCCAGGGGTTCATGGCCATCACCCCTTATTTGTGATTAAATAAAGATCAGAATGATTAAATAGTATATTAAACCAACTGATATGAAACAAACAAAACAAAAACACTCCAAGTGTAGCATAAAAATTTATTAACAATTTATTAAATTTCTATGCTGCGCTCAGTGTTTTTATTGTGTTTGTTTTTAAAATAAATTGATTTAACATACCATTTAATCATTAATATTTATTTAATTAACCATTTATTAATAATTCTATTATTATTATTATTATTATTATTATTATTATTATTATTATTATTATTATACAATTGTATCACAGCGGCCAGTTGTTTTGCTGGATTTGGCATTGGTTACTAGTAATTATTATTATTATACTAGTAATTATTATTATTATTATTATTATTATTATTATTATTATTATTTATTGCACAGTCAGCAAGATGTCTAGATTTGATCTAGTACTTTATCTAACTGCTGAGTGGATAATAAGGACTTGGAATAAGCAATACTGTTGCTTGGTGGTATTGTTGTATCATTGTATTGTATTGTATTCTTGCAGGATGTAAGCCGTTCCAAGTAAAAATGCCTTTTGCAACTGACTGATGGTGATTCTGTCAATACTGATAGCAATAGCAATAGCAGTTAGACTTATATACCGCTTCATAGGGCTTTCAGCCCTCTCTAAGCGGTTTACAGAGTCAGCATAACACCCCCACAGTCTGGGTCCTCATTTCACCCACCTCGGAAGGATGGAAGGCTGAGTCAACCTTGAGCCGGTGAGATTAGAACCGCCGAACTGCAGATAACAGTCAGCTGAAGTGGCCTGCAGTACTGCACCCTAACCACTGTGCCACCTCGGCTCTTGCTGATGGTATTTAAGTGGTGGCCCAGATGTTTTTGCACCCAAGGCAATATTTTTGCCTAAAGACTAGAACCCCATGTCTTTTAATTATTCTCCAAATATTCAATTCATCTAGCAGTTTCTATGTGAGCACCATATCAAACTAGTTCTCATGAATCACCATAGTAAAATATTATCTATATATGAGGCTATAGTAGGCATGTTCTCTAATGTCAGAGAAATATCTTGGACTTTTCTTTGTGTGTGTGTTGAGAGGGTGCAATTCAACCCAAAGGTTAACTATCATGCATCTGGATAGATAAACTATTTATTATATGACTATATCCTATTCCTCTTTTTTGGACTGAATTTCAGGGCAATCTAGTTATTATAGTTTAAGCAAACACTGATTTAGGCAATTATTCTGTCTCTCCTGGATCTCATGAAAAGGTGTGATGGAGATTATGAGAGACACAGTAAGTTGCTGGTGCTTGTTTTAAATTTTTGAATAGCAATAGCAATAGCACTTAGCCTTATATACCTCTTCATAGTGAGTGCTTTTTCAGCCCTCTCTAAGTGGTTTACAGAGTCAGCCTATTTTCCTCAACAATCTGGATCCTCATTTTACCCACCTCGGAAGGATGGGAGGCTGAGTCAACCTTGAGCCGAATGATCTCACTCACTCATATTCTTATAAATATTACACAGT
Source organism: Thamnophis elegans (assembly GCF_009769535.1). NCBI lineage: Eukaryota > Metazoa > Chordata > Lepidosauria > Squamata > Natricidae > Thamnophis > Thamnophis elegans. The sequence goes on along the minus strand of NC_045547.1, from coordinate 41,157,831 downwards.
AATTAAAATTGAGTTTTGTGTAACGCCATAGTATATAAACACCTTGAGGTCAAATAGAAATTCCCTATAATTACTTTGGGAGATGTTCAACCAGGCATGAATAGCACTTGTAAATCGTCTCCAAAAGAACTGATGGTCTATGATATTGAAAGCTGTTGAAAGTGCCAGGATAATCAGTAGGATTGCACTTCCTTGCCTTGCTCCTGCCAAGATCATCAACAAAGTTAGTTTTTAGTGCAAAAAACAGCCCTAAAAATCAACTGAAATGCAAGAGTATCTGGCTCTAATCAGCCACCAGATGCTTTAGTATCTTGTCCATGAGATGGAAGTTGGCCACTGGCCTAGAATTACTTAGATCTTCTGGTCCAATGCTGTTTTTTTAGGAGTAGTCTCCAATCAAATCTTAATTTTAAACTTTAAACAACTTTGATTAAGTGTATATAGAGAGTAGTAAATTGTCAATTCTTTCAGTACCTTTTTAATGTTAAAATCTGAACAGGAATATGTTAGGATGTTAGGGATTCAGCCACAGGAGGGCAGCAAGAGACTTCTGACTCAGGTTGACCAATAATTTATCTTCACTGATAAAAAAAAAATCAATGGAAAAGGAAATACAAGATATTGTGTGTGTAATTTTATAGTAACATTAAAATAAATATTATGTACCCGTGTAATTAAGTACAAGTTAATGTACTAATTTCAAATTACTTCATTTTTTGTTCTGTTCACCAATGTATTAGTTCAGGAATGTTTTTAAAAATCAACAAATAATAATATGTATATTTTGATTTTAACATTGCAGCCTATTTTTTTTCTGCCAATGATTGCCATCATTATAATTGATTTTAGTATTGGTATTTTAAGAATTTTTCCCCTTAAATCTGCATATTTCTGTTTAAAAAAGTAGCACAGGGAATAATGCTGAAAGGCAAACATAATCAGCACAGTTTTAACATTTCTAAGAACACCTGCAGTTTTGTTACAAATACCTGTGTGCATTTTAGTTGGAAACATCATTATTATATTTAGAATGTTTCCATTTGTGGATGGATGGATTTAAGAAAAAAAACATGTTATGGAAAAGTTCACAATAACATAACGCTAATTTCTGTCTCATTATTAGACATACTACTTTTTACATTTTCTATCCACATTACTGATTTGCAAAATTAAGCCTCAACATACCTCAAGAACCAACTCTCTTTATTGGCCTTAAAGATGTGTGACCATTTGAAGATGTGTGAACTTCAACTCCAGAATTCCCTAGGCAGCATTTGGAGTGGAGGAGAAACAACGTCATAGATTATCATCAAAGGTATTGAAGACATTTGGAAAAAGATTGATAGCAATTTTGTAGGCTGTCAAAACCTGCAACTTTTTTCTTTTTAAAAAAATTGAGTCAGTATATCCTTCGATAAAGAATTACAAATTTACCTAACATTTGTTCTTATTTTACTCTGGATATTGTTTTGTTTTTAAGCTAATCTGGTCTCTCTCTCTCCCTCTCTCCCTCTCTCTGTCTCTGTCTCTCCCTCCCTCCCTCCCTCCCCCCCTCTCTCTAATTTGTTTTTTTTTATAGAACCCATCCCACTAATTAATCTTGAAACTTGATAAAGGTAACTGTTGGTTTATGTCTGCTTGCAATCTGCTATGACTACAAGGCAGTGTTTAAGCCATTGTAATCGACAGCTTCTCAGTTCAAGAGCATTTGGTTTACATTGTAATTGGTCTCTTTCCTACAGAGAATTGATACTGGTTGCAATCCAAAGGGGCTATTTATATAAAGAAATAGTCTGTACAATTGGGGCTTTCTTTGCAAATTTCCATTACATCAGCAGTAAGCAAGTCAAACGGCTTTTTTAGATTATGACCACTGTCTGGTTCTGTAGTCAGAAAAGACCATTGATTATAGTAATGTAGGGATTAATGTCAGATTATTTGTTTGAATGGATGTATGAAATGGCTTTACATTTGTGGTCCAGTGTTTTTTAACTGAAGTACTCTACATAAGATAATGTGTGGTCTCTCCTTTTCAGAATTCTTTAAATCTCCAGACCAGTTTCAGTCTGTCTAAACCAATCCAACTGGATTTCCTTAGATTAAAACTGTCTTTCTGTTGACAGAAGAAGCATCCAGGCTTCAGGAAAAAGGGAGGTGCAAAAGGAAATTTGTATTTGTTCTCTGTACCAACCAGATAATATTGTAATAATGAAGCTAAAATGAATAATTCCTCAGAAACAAATTATTCCTGGCTGATGCTTGGTAACTCAAGGACCCAGAATAACAAACTACAGGGAAGTTTCTACCAAAAAATAATAACTGAGGAGAGAAATCAGAACCCAAGTTATGATTTGATACTTAACCAGTATAATAAAACAGATCAAAGTGCATGTTATGATTTCAAATAATAAAAATGTAAGATGAACATTAAGGAGGACTCATTTGGTAAATCCATCACACAGTATGTATATTCTTCTAAAGGCCTTCCACTTAGAATATGTTTTGATGCTAAATAAAGCCAATTCTCTGAAACTTATTAGAACTGTATAGGTTGAACCACATGTGATACACTAACTGCCTCCTCATAAAATCTCAATTCTATGGAAAATAGGGCAGTTTTCACACACATCCCACACAAACCTCTAAGCCAAGAATATTTTGTTGCTTTTGGCTCATGCTGTTCAGATCTCTATTTTCTCTTTACTAATGGGAAAATAACAGATTTATATACCTGAAAGGTGGAAAAGTAAATGTAATGAGAGCAGGAAATAGCTCAGGACTAAATGGCACAAAATCCTCCATATACAAAGTATCAATAACCTTTTACCCTCCCAAATTAAAACCATTATCTTTGATTAAAAAAAAAAGATGAACCAGCTTGACAGATACTCTGACTAAGTTACAGGCTTGCCACAGCAAACTAGGGCCATGATAAAGCCCTTGAATAGTAAAGGTAGGTTGCAAATTGGAATATTTGACCAAAAGTTAATGTCTTTAAGAAATTTTAGAACTTCCTTTTATCTGCCAAAGCTTCAATGAGCAAATAACACGCTAGAGTTGACAGTCCCCACATCTCAGAACTCATATTGCTTTGCATGTAAGAGAAGAGCACCATCTAGTGGCAGCGAACAGTTTTTAATGCTGAAAATAGGAAAACAAAAGGAACAAGTCAATATTTGTGCCAATTGTTTACTGTGATTGGGGAACGACAGGATTGAGGTATAGGCAATAAAACTGGAGTAGTGTCTTTAAAAGTTAAAAAAAAGTTTGACTGTACATTGGGGAATGTAGTATCTTAAAAAATTCTTTTGCCCCTGTTGCACTGATTTTATATAAGTCTATTTTTGGACTGTGTAGACATCCAGCAAGATATGCTTGCTTTAGAGTTTTCTGATTACATTTGCACTTTAATTTTTTTCCAGGGAAATACTTTTTTAATTCACTTTATGTGTATGTGTTTTTCTTTCTAGTTTTAGGCAGTTCACACTCACCTTCCTTTTCCTCTTCACCATAGCCCTGAGAACAGCTGAAGAGGAAAAAAAGATTTGCCAAACCCAGCTTCACAAATGGTTGCTGAGCTGAGCTGAGATTTCAATCTAGCTCTGCCCAACTTAAATCCAGTCATTTGGAAGAGCTTTTCTAATCTGTTTGTTTTCCAGCACAATAATAATAAACACAGCCTCAGCAATTCTTGCTGGCCTTTTCTGACTAGACATTTGGCCAATTTATCTTTCAAATACTTTCTGCACCCTCTGGAGGCATCAGGATCTGGTGAACAATGAATCGGTAAAGTTGTCATCACCCTCTGCCTCATTTTGCTGCTATTGCTTAATTTTTATTGCCAAGAAAATCAAATGTTTGTTAGGTCTTCTTTAATTTCTATCAAATCCCTGTATCATATAAAAGCTTTGTAAGAGTCCCCAACTCTCAAAACATAGCAGGCAAAGTTTTTCTGAGAAAAGAAAATTAGCACAAGACTATCTGACTGTCAAAACTGAACACACTCTTGGTTCTTTTTCCTGCCTTGAACAGGCTAGCAAGCCACATCTATAACTTAGGCTTTATGATTCCACATCGTGTATCCACATCAGAAAAGGTTTGCCCACAGAAAGCAAAAAAAATATATGTCAGAAATGAAAGTGATCAGTATTCAGGAGCCAAAGATAGAGCTGGCTTTCCACTGGCCTTAAAAAGGTTTTATTTTAAATGGAGCCATTTCTTCCACAGTTCCAGTTCAAACTGTCTGCAACATCACATATTTCATGTTTCATGAAAGTTTGGTAACAACTGTGTACTGTAGAGACCTTACTTGGCATTACACAATAGTTAAAGAAAAGGAGTTCTTAGTTTTTTCAGCATGTCACAAAATGACAAAGATGGAATGTGAAGAAAATAATGAGAAAAGACCTATGATTGTGATAGCTCATATATACTGTTATGAAAAATGTCTCTGTTAAAAGACTTACTATTCTTGTTATAAGTCGGGCGGGGATGCAGAGGCCAATGGCAATACTTGCAGAAATTGAGGAAATCAAATAATTGTTTAGTGCTTTAAACTAAACTGGGAAAGAATTCTTGATGAGGGGTCTTTGGTGCTGTCTGAGTTTGGTTGTTTTCTTGCAGACATTTCATCAGTACTGATAATCAGCACTTATGTTATCAAGTTTGGGTAATGAAATGTTTGAAGAAAACAAGCACGGAAAGCATCAAGTGCCTCTCATTTCAACCCTGAGTTAAAAATAAGAATAATTCATGTTTGTATAACATGGAAGCCAAATGCATAATTTCACTGCTCCTTATGGGATGTTCATGAGCTTAAGGTATGGATATTACTCTTCCTCGTCCTGACTGCCTGATAGATGAACATCATTCTGTGTTTTCTGATTGCAATCTACTGGTATTCCTATTGCTATGCTATCTAATTGGAATATTCCTATTGTGAGCTATTTGTTTTTTTCCTATTGCACAGAACTTATTAAAATGATTACTTACCCCAGAGTTGGTTTCCAGGTATCTGTATAAGATGGGGATATTCAAGAGACTCCCTTTAAGAAATGCACACATAAGGTATGACATTTAAAGCAGGAATACCATGTTCCACTGTCCTTCCCCCAAAACCAGGTTTGCCCAGAAATCTGAGTAGAGTTGGGCTATGTCAGTAACAAAAGAAGTCCTGTGCTCACACAATGTCCAAAATTTATTTTTAAGTTGAAGATGATGAACATGCAAAATTAAAAATAATCTAGAATCTTACTCAATCTTATTTTCATATAAGATTAATAAATTAAACTGTTTTTATTCACTTTTACTTTTATTTAGACTGTTGAGACTTATTTTAATTATCAGCTAGCATTGTCCAAAGATATTTTCTGTATCATGTGGCCAATGTGGCCACCAAAGTTGCATGGAATGCTGTTACCTTTCCACCAAAGTGGTACCTATTAATCCACTTGTATTTGCATGCTTTTGAATGGCTAGGTGGGCTGGAGCTGAGTGAAGGAATGGGAGCTCACTCTATTGCATGACACTCTGGTCTTTGAATCCGTGCTATCAGCTTTCCAGCTGACAAGCTCATTGTCTTTAACTGCTAAGCCATCACGCTCCTGAATAGATAGATTTTACTATTTGGCAAGGATTAAAACTCATTAAAAAAAAAAAAACAGAGCTACAATCAGGAAATGGTACTCATGCATGTTTGAACTAGCCCTATAATGTCCAATTCTTGCAAACGTTATCCCTTTTTTAAATAAAAAGAAGAATCTGATCTGTCTCTCATTTATTGTAACATCTGTTTTGTTCTGTTTTATCTTCCTGGCATTCTGTTTTCTGATAAGATTATCAGTGAAGAAGTGCATTATTGTTATTTTGAATCCAGATTAATAAACTCAGAATAGAAGTTAACAATCAAGGAAGAAATAATCAAGGAACAAATTACTGTATTAGAGGTATCTTCAATCCCACTTTATTATTCATGTAGATTGAATCAGTTTAGCAAAGTAGTTTGACACTCAAATGAGCAATGAAAGCAATGAAAGCAATGAAAGCAATGAAAGCAAAGAAGTCATTGTTTTAAATGACTAATAATAAAATACCTATTAAATATGAGTATGTGCATAAGTTTCTTTTACTTCAAATAACATTTTCTAGAATAAAAAACCTTGAAATAAAGAGTAAGTTTTGTAGCATATTTCTGGAAAAAAACTTCTCTCCTTCATCCTATTTGAATAGGCTGCATACCATTGCTTTTAATGCATATACAAATCTGTAAATATGAGATTTTTATTCTGGCATTCTAACTTTAAAATGGAAAAAATAGCTAATATACACAAATATTGATTTGGAAAGAAACCTTGTCTCCAAAGAATTCTCCAGCCGCTGTATATTTTTTGGAATTCAAAATACCTATGCAAACAGTGCCAGGACTAAATTACTGGGCACAAACTTAATAATATGCAGATGTACTTTGGTTGGAAACCCGGAGGTGGGCTCAAATGTTGCCAAAATCAAAAGAGGTTTTTGTTTGTTCATTTTTCACTTGAATAGGGTAATGATAAATGATAAAGGTGATCCAAGCTTTCAGCTAACCTCAATCACATTGGTTCATAGCAACCTCATCTACAAACCATTCAAGGTTGACTTTGTGGATTTAAAGCCAATCCAGCCTCAGCAAAGCAAATGAAACTAAACCTGGGCTCAAATTAGTGTTGAATTGTTTTAAAACATACATGAAGGAGCTTTATAGAGACATAGGAAAATTAGAGATTAAAGTATATCTTGCATATTTTATAATGTCCTCTCTGTCCCAACGAAGATGAATGCTTCAGGATTGATTATTCTACCACATACAAGGAGGGCTTTATTTTTCCTATGTGAAGGCAGGGGGAAAAAAACCAAGACATGCCAGGGACATCTTTTAAATGGGTATGTTACAGTTCAGCTCTAAATGGATAGTTATTTTAAAAAATTAAGCAATCACATTTCCTTTCCTTGGATTCTTCTTTTTCCTACTGTAATTAATGCTATGCTTGCTGTAATATTAAGTGACTAGCTGATTTTAAAAAAATACAAAATAACTATAATTATTTGAAAGGAAGATGATCCTGAGATTAAGTCCCTCTCCAAAAGGGAAGATCAAGCAGAAAAAGAAAACATATACTTCCCTTATTACATTTTCAGTATTTATAAGATGACTCTGCAGTCTTAATTTTTTAAGATTTCTTTTCAGATAAATGTAGGATGTAATTTATTTATTTATTTAATTGGTTTGTATGCCGCCCACTCTCAAGAGACTCAGGGCGGCTTACAGGTAAAAAAGGAAGGGGGGACATACAAAAAATAAAAAAAAAAACATTAAAAATCCCACAACATTCATAACTTAGGATGGGGCTGGATAAATCAACAGCCCCAGGCCTGCCGGAACAGCCAGGTCTTGGTCGCTTTGCGGAAGGCTGGAAGGGTAATAAGGGTCCGGATCTCAACGGGGAGATCGTTCCATAGGGCAATAATTGCTTGGCATGTTGATAACTATTAAAGCTACGCAGATCTTCAATGGTGCATCTTGTTTTGATAAGGTTCAAGCATATTTAGGAGGGCAACACTTCATTTAATCATCATTAAAATAATCTAAGTTTATGTAGAGGTATAATCATCATTTTACTGTAGATTAAATCACTCCAGTGGTGGGTTTCAAATTTTTTTAGAACCTCTTCTGTAGGTGTGGCCTGCTTTGTGGGAGTGGCTTGCCAGCCATATGACCAGGTGGGAATGGCTTGCCAGCCATGTGACCAAGTGTGAGTGGCTTGGCAGTCATGTGACTGGGTGGATGTGGCCAACTTGTAAAATGTGGTGAAACTTACTTAACAAAGCTCTTGCTTAGCAACCAAAATGTTGGCTCAAAAACTCTGGCATTTGAAGCATGCAAGTCTTAAAGCTGTTAAGTTACAAGACCCTTGCACTCCTAACTCTTTAGAAAAAAACCCCCAGGGATGTTCAAACCTGACAGCTTTAAGACTTGTGGACTTCAACTCCCAGAATTCCTCCTCTCGCTCTTCATCTTGATGATGTGCAGACGGGTGGGGGGAGGGAGCTGGAACCGGTGCTAAATGGCACTGTAGATTTGTGGAACCTCTTCTATAGACACAGTTTAAAATATTAAATCAGGACTGCCTGTTTATATACATTTTCACCCCACCATCCGTTGTGAAATATATGAACTTCTGCAGTGGAAATAAATTTAATTTCTTCATGTCATAATCCCACCAAATTAATTTTGTAGAAAATCCCAGTATATTATACCCTTATAGTTATTCCCTAATACAGTGGTCCCCAATGTTTGCAGCTTGGCGGCCTGGCAGTGGGGAAGGAGAACTGGGCCACGTGAGCAGTGGGTCGGTGCGCACATCTGCTGATCTGCCACTCACATGACCCACTGCAAATAGGCCACTGCACAGTAGTGGGCTGTGGCTTGGGGATTCAGGATCCCTGCCCTAATAGATAGAAGCCAAGGACTTGGGTCACAGGTCTTTATAACTGAAGTAATTGTAGTGAAACCTATTTATTTCACACCAATGAATCTATAATCAATAGTTCAGCTTTTATTGGAAAGGATGTGACTTGAATTTAAGAAATTTATATATAATTCAATGAAATGTTTTCATTAGATAACTTTGAGAAAAATGATTCCTAAGGAACAATGCAAAACTGTGTTATAACCAGGTAATGATTTAACAAATATATTATTTTATTATAGAACATTTCTGTTCATTGATTGCAGTGCCACCAAATCAAGGAGATACAGTAGTTTCATGTTGATTTGTGTTGAGATATTGCACAGATCACAAGGAGGGCTGAGAAGACATCTACAGACCCATCACACCCTGAATATAAATTATTTCAAGTCCTCTCCTTAAGACAGTGCTACAGGGCATTGCATGCCAAAGCAACTAGATACAGGGACAGGTTTTCCCTTATGCCATCAATCTGAACACCTAATTGTCACAGTGCTGTCTAATGTCTATGTATATTTACTTCTGTAGTATGGTTGTAGTGTTATCACTTATCATTATCTTCTTTACTTCTTGCTCTTATTGGTATTACTATTATGATAATTATTATTATGTTGCTTTGCATAGACCTGAGACAAATTTCTTGTCTTGTCAATTAAGAATTCCATTCCATTCCATAAGGAAGGAAGAACCAAGTCCAGAGTTAGACCACAAAGTAGGGGCTCTGGACTGGACCTCCCCCCCCCCAACTAATACCAACTGGAATCAGCTCCAGAGGAAGCAGAACAAACACACCACAGTGCCATCTCCTGCAGCTGGTCCGAAAGAATAATATGATTGATGGCATTGATAATTGCTGAGAAGTCAAGAAGAGCTACATTGGATGCCTACCCCTATTCTGCTCCTGCCAGAGGTCATACAAGCATGTGATCAATGCTGTCTCCATTCCCTACATCAGGCTGAATCCTGTCCAACTGATCATGTCCAAATATATAAATATGATGTTATTTCCATGACATATTAGTTTAAGAAAAAGAAAAGACTCTGGAAAATACATAAAATTAAATTATTCACAATTTTTTGTATTTAATAAAAGCAAAAGAACAACAGCAAAACAATATTTGAAACAATAAAGAATCAAGATGTGAAAAATACTTTGATACCTCTGTTGGAAACACCAGATATATTACAGGTGAGCCATTGTAATTCTGCCGTATTTATGAAGTTGAGATATGTTATTTACTTTACTATCTACTTCAGATACCCCTGATCAAAAATACCTTCATAGATATTTTCATTTTTATAATTGCCTCCTGCTGACAGTTGCTATCCAGAAAAACACTGGGTTTTTTCAATTTTGCATTGTAAAATACATTTCAATCATCTCCAAATCGCAGTGGAGAATTTATTTTGCAGGAGGTCATTAACATTAGTATATTGCCTATGCTAGTATTGAAACATATTTCTGAACTTTACTGGGAAAGGACATTTTGTTGTTAGTTGCTTTGTCTGACACATCACGACCCCATGGACAATGTTCCTCCAGGCCTTCCTGTCCTCTACCATCCTCTGGAATCCATTCAAGCTCACGCCTACTGCTTTGATGACTCCATCCAGCCACCGCATTCTCTGTCGTCCCCTTCTTCTTTTGCCCTGAATCATTCCCAGGATTAGGCTCTTCTCCAGTGAGCCCTTCCTTCTCATTAGATGGCCAAAGTATTTGAGTTTCACCTTCAGGATCTAGCCTTCTAAAAATATGACAAGGCAGTAATCCATGAAGGGGAAGGAGATTTTAGAGTTAGCAATAAATGAATTGACTGAAATTGAGACATCATTCTCAAGGGTAATTATTCAAGAACAACATTGAGTAAAAAATGGAATTGAACAAATTGATGACTTTACACAAAAACTATCATTCTATTCAAGTCAACATAGATGTAGCGCTGCAAAGTCCCAGATTAGCTTAGTTTATGTATAGCTGATGATTCATATGTATGCAGGGCGTGTTTTGGAAATGCTAGTGTGACAGGGAGACTTACTTGTAAATGAAAAGAATCCAGATTTTCATCTAAGAAACACTAACTGGCCCTCTTTTCACGTTGTTATACATTAGAGCTGATTACGCTTAAATTCAGTGGAACTGTATATTTTTGTTTCTTTGTTTTCTAATTTCTTCATTGGTTCAATCTGATTTTTTTCTAATCTGATGCTGCAAATAGATCACATTACTTATTTCCAAATTAGTTCTTTGTTGGCTTTTATGACTGTCTTTCACTTGATTGAATTTATTGTATTAAGTTTCCTCCTTTTCTGTTCTCAGCTTTCCCTCACAGTAGTTTTCTCTCTTCACCATGGTTTCCAGCATCTCTAATCTGGTATTATTTGCAAATCTAATTGGTATTTTGTTTTCTCTCTTCAAATAATTAATGAGGATGCTAGATTAATTTTGATTTCATATCCTTTCATGTTTTTTCCTAAAACCATTACACAATATTTGTAGATTATTACTTTATGAATACAATTTATTTGTTAAAAGTAAACTTTTTGTTTTGCCTCAGAATAATTAAAAGGTAAAGGTTCCCCTCGCACATATCTGCTAATCGTTCCCAATTCTAGGGGGCGGTACTCATCTCCGTTACAAAGCCAAAGAGCCAGCACTGTCTGAAGATATCTCTGTGGTCATGTGGCCAGCATGACTAAAAGCTGAAGGCACATGGAACCCTGTTACCTTCCCACCAAAGGTGATCCCTATTTTTCTACTTGCATTTTTACATGCTTTCAAACTGCTAGGTTGGCAGAATCTGGGACAAGTAATGAGAGCTCACTAGGGATTTGAACCGCTCAACTGCCAACCTTTTTTTTTTTTTTATGAGTAATATTTTTATTTTTTTCATTTTCATTTTCATACACTCACATGTATACTGTGCATAGCCAACACCATACAGTATTAAACAATAATTGCAGCAATTCCTCTTGTCAACAATACCCCAGAAAATAGAAACCCAATATACTTCTTCCACTCTCCATACACCTCTTTCTTCCACCACCCTCCAACTTTCTATCTCCCTCCATCATCCCCCTCTACCCTACTTCCCCACCCACTCTACCACTCCTCTCTCCAGATCCACTCTCCCCTTCCTTCTCCCCTTCCCTCCCACCTTCTCTCCCATCCCTCTCTGCCCATCTTTCTTCTTTCCCACTCCTCCTCCCCTTGGTGTATTTCCACTATTTGTCAATGTACTTGGCTTATCCTATTTTTAAAGAGAGATTAAAGAAAAACAGTATACATGTGAAGTCACATTACATTGAGATCTAACACATTGTGTCTAACCTAATATATATCCCTCCTTCCCCCAACCCTCCCCCCCAACTCCCCACCTCCTCCCCCCCCCCCGACTTCCCAGAACCCATACACGGTATAGATTTTTAACAAACACAGTCTAAAATATATTGAGAAAAAAAAAGAAATAAAAAAAAGTTAATAACATCTCTACATTGATCTTAGCTTCTTCTTGCTAAGCTAACTTTGAACAATTTAAATCATTCCTGATCTTAAGCATAGGCTATCTGGAATTTCTTAGTCCTGTATTTGTTTTGTATATAATCAATCCATTTTTTCCAGTCTTGTTTATATCTCTCATTTGAGTGATCTTTAAGATATGCCGATATTTTAGCCATCTCGGCTAAATTTGTAACTTTCAATGTCCATTCTTGAGTTGTAGGCAAGTCTTCCTTCTTCCAGTATTGTGCCACCAACAGTCTTGCTGCCGTTATTAAGTGCAGAATCAAGTTAGTCTCTACCACTGTAAAGTCAGTACTTATACCTAGCAAAAATAACTGAGGAGTAAACTTTATCCTTGTTTTAAAGATATTTTGCATAATCCACCATATTTTTATCCAAAATGCCTTAACCTTTCGGCAAGTCCACCATATATGAAAATATGTAGCATCGAGAGAACCACATCGCCAACATTTAGGCTGTAAATTCGGATACATAGAAGCCAGCTTTTTAGGATCTAAATGCCATCTATAGAACATCTTATAAAAATTTTCTCTCAGGTTTTGAGCTTGTGTAAATTTCACGTTTCTTACCCAAATTCTTTCCCATGTATCCAACATTATGGGTTCTTCAATATTTTGAGCCCATTTTACCATACAATCTTTAACTAGTTCTGTTTCCGAATCCATATGTATTAATACATTATATATCCTCTTTATATGCATTAAACTTTGGTCTCTTATTTGTTTAAATAGATTATCCTCCACTTGGATAAAACCAATTTTTTTTTTTTTTAATTTAAGATTTTATTGGTAAAAAGAAAATACAACATCCATAACTTGTAACAAACAATACAACTACATTTCGAGATATTCCCATACTATCAAATCATTATAAACATCAAAGGTTAGGTATCTTTCCCTCCCTCTTTTCTTCCCTCCCCCCTTACTTCCTTCTCCCCTGCCTTCCCTCCTTTCTTTTCTCCTTTTCTCCTTTCCTTCCCCCTCCTTTCCCTCCCTCGCTCCCCCCCCTCCTTCACACATACCTTCCCTCCTTCCCTGCCTCTTTCCCTCCTCCTTCCTTTTCTCTTAATCTCCCTCCTTTCCTCCCTCCTTCCCTCCTTCCTTTCAACTCTCCTTCTCTCTTTCTTTCCCTCCCTCTTTCCCTCTTTACTACCCTCTCTTCTTCCCTCCCTCCTTCCTCCCCCAGTTTCTTCTCTTTCTTCTCTCCTTCTTTCTTCCCACCTTCTTTCCCTTCTCTTCTTTCTCTTCCTCCTCTTTCTTCCCCCCTTCTTCTGCCTTTCCTATTCCTCCCCTTTCTCCTCTCCATCCTGACTTCCCTACTATCCTCCTTCCCTCCCTTCTAACCTTTGTTACATTTGCATATTTTCCTCTGCTGAGGACAATTTGGTTCTCTTTCCCTTTCCTTGCTTGAAGAGGCAAGGATTATACGTCTTCTCGTCTCATCTAAAATGAAGTTTGATCACTAATTTCATGCAGGTAATTATAGCGAATTTCCTATCAGCTTTTTAAAGTTTTCCCAGCATTGTAGCGTGACAAAATTGCTCGACGGTGGGTTCTCGCCCCTGATACATTTCTCCTTTCGTTTATCTCTCAGTTGTTGTATATTGTTCATTTGAGTTATTGGTTTAATCGTGATAGGTTAGTTAGCTATCTCTTTTTATGTCTAGGTCTTCACTGACTCATCAAGCCATTTGTATAGCTTCTCCCAGACTGTATAAAAGTCTGTGTCTTCTTTGTCATTAATTCGCATCGTCAGTCTGTTCATTTCTGCTAGTTCTAAAATTTTATTCATCACCATAGTGATGGTGGGGGCATTTTCACTCTTCCAGCATTGTGCGTAAACAATCCTTGACGCTGTCAGAATATGGACTAGGAGGTATTGGTCAGATTTGCAAATTTTTTGATCTATTATTCCTAATAAGAAAGTTTCCGGCTTAAAGCATAGTTTAATTGACAGGATTCCATTCAGCCATCCTAGTATTTGCTTCCAATATGCTTTGGCTACCGGACACGTCCACCACATATGGTAGTACGTGCCCAGCACCGTTTTACATTTCCAGCATATGGCTGAAACTTTTGAAGACATTTTCGCCAGTCTTGTCGGTGGAAGATGCCAGCGGTAGAACATTTTATATATATTTTCTTTATAGGCCGTCGACTTTGTCAATTTTAGATTCCATTCCCAGACTCTTTCCCAGTCGTCTAGATCTAAAACCAATTTTTTAATCTGTTTTCCACCTGGCCTGTAATTGCCCATATTGGAACCATGTTTGAACTGCCTTCTCCTCTTTCAGTACCTCTAAGGGTTTTAGTTGTAGTGCCCCCCTTTCCAAGATGAGGAGCTGTCTGTAGGTAGTTCTATCCTGTTTTTGTGCTATATTCATATTTTCAATTGCATGTCTAGGAATTGCCCACATGGGTATCTTGTTGTTTAGTTTGTGTTGATATTTTTTCCAGACTCTCAGTAAAGCATTTCTTAAAATATGACTTTTAAAATTCTTGTCCAGTTTTTTGTTGAATAACAGGTAGCTGTGCCAACCATATACCAGATCATATCCCTCAATATTCAATATCCTATCATTAGTTAAATGAATCCAATCACTAATTAAAGATAGCACCACTGCATCATAATATAGTTTTAGGTTGGGTAGTTTCAAGCCTCCTCTCTCGTGTGCATCTTGCATTATTTTCAGCTTTACCCTGGGCTTCTTTCCTGCCCATACAAATTTATTGATACCCTTCTGCCATTCTAAAAGATTCGCATCTTTTTTGAGTATCGGTAACATTCGGAAAAGAACTGCCAACCTTTCTGATCGACAAGCTCAGTGTCTTAGCCACTGAGCCACTACGTCCCTTTTCAGAATTAATTACATGTAATCTAATATTCAAGAAGAAAAGATTCCTCAATATAAAATATAGACTAAAGTAATTTATTGTTAATTAATGAAATAACAGTGTTATAGACTTGAAGGTAATCTTTGAAAGTTCACAGTGGTTTCTGATGAAGAAAGCAAAACAATGGTTTAAAGACATTATCAGTTGTGTAAGTAATATTTACTTATGTTGGGTTATTGGATCAAGGAAATACCGAGTTTTCCCCAAAATAAGACAGGGTCTTATTTTCTTTTTACCCTCAAAATATGGGTGAAAAGCGAGACATGCCTCTTACCTTTCCAGCTCCATCCCATTCCTTGCCATTGTGTCCAAGGAAGTCGCTGGTAAAAAAAAACCCCTTCTCGCGAATTCAATCAAATTTCTTGAACTTGTAAAAAAGGGGTTATTTTTTACCAGGGGCTTCCTGGACACAATAGCGAGGAACGCGATGGAGTTGGAAAGGTAAGAGGCGTGCCTCGCAGCCCAACACCTCCCACCCCACTCCCAATGGTAAAGGCAGCCTGCCTGGTTCCCTTCCCCGCTGTCCCTTTAGCAAGGGGTGGTAGGTTGGGGGGGGGGTGAGGAGCAAGACATGAGTTCAACTTGTGAGGTTTGTTTTACAAGGTGCTTCCCCGGATGAAACAGCAAGAAACGCAGCGGAGCTATCAGTCTCTGGTAGCACTAGGATGTGCGCCTCGCATTCACCCCCAACCTGCCACAATCCTCTACATCGGTAAAAGTTGCTAGAAATGAGTCTTCGTGAGACTCCAAACAAATGAGAGAATGGGGGGAGGGAAACGAAGGCAGAGGAAAGAGAGAGAAATTATGGGCCGGCTGCCGACAGAGTGTACAACCATAGAGCGTATACCCAGAGCGGCCACTGCCGGAAGATTCAGCAGCCGACTTCCGCAGAAAAAGCCATGCTGGGATGTGACGGTGGGGGCGGGTAGTGGCAGCGGAGGTGCCCTGGCTCAGCTCTCCCTGTAGAGCTAGGGCATCATGAGGCTGGGAGGCACATGATCGGGGAGTGGAACAGCCACGCGGCAAACCCCCTCTCCAACTGGGCACAATGCCACTCACCAACCTAGTGGTATCCTGTACGCGCCAAACAATGCGAGTGATTTTGCCCCCTGGTTCCTATGGCTTGGCACCAGAGGGGGCTGTCCAGGGGGCTTATTTTCAGGGGGGCTTATATTTTTGCCCACCTGAAAAATGTGGCATGGCCTTAGTTTCAGGACATGTCATATTTTCGGGGAAACACGGTAAGAGACCAGATCAAAAATGCATATCTATTATTTCATCTATTATTAACATATAACTAACTGGAAGTATAGCATTTCTTGAAAATATTGTACCCCATGACAAATGAAGGGGTCATCTGATAGCTCTTTATATTTTGAAGCAACCATACATGTCTAATTCAAATTTTTGCATATGATGAATGAAGTTAAATATTACATGTTTTGCAAATGTTGCTATGTATCTTAATATAATATTACACCTACCAGTATATTACATGATTAAACATATATAATAACAGTATTATCTCTATAATCTTTTGGACACTGCTCAGATTCATTCAAGTGGCATGGAAAAGATTTGTAATAAATATTTTTGTGGATCTTGTTAACTCTGGAAGTTTTCTCTTATTAGGAAGCTCTTCTGAATTCATGTGCATATGTCTGCTTCTTTTGACGTAGCCTATTTCTTTAATATAAGTGAAAGGGTTTTAGGGAACAGTTTATTTATTCTGCTTAGTGAACAATAAGGATCTTCTTCTGCAGGGAAAAGATGAATCCAGAATTTAATATTCCCAGTATCAAATCAATCAAGTCATTAACCTTGACTTGATTAAACTCTGGACTAATCACAGCTTTCAAACTCTCTTGTTATCAACATGTCACTAATGCATAGTTTCTAATTACAGACTGTACATAATAAATGTAATACAGCAGGAATGGTGAATTGTAGTTTCTTGCTGCTCTATTTAAAATATATTTTCACATAGGGAGAAAATAATTGGATGAAACTGGATAAAAATATCAATTTGTATTATGTTGCATTATGTTTGCATTTTATTTTTTGATAAGCATTGAAATGAAGACACAAGTGAATTATTTGTAATTAACAGATTATAAATTTCAGTCTACCTTCTTTATCCCAGACTATGATGTAATAGCTCCCAGTTCTGTGAGCAAATAGCATGATTTAAAAATATATAAAATTATTCCACTAGATGGTGCTAGATCTCTGAAAGTGATGCGTACACACACAAACACACACATACATACACAAAGAAATAAAAACAAAAACGAGAGAGAGAGGGAGGGAGGGAGGGAGGGAGGGAGAGAGGGAGAGAGAGAGAGAGATTTCTTCTTGGTAGTCAGCAGCAAATGTCTACTGGGAAAATAAAACTTTCCCATAATATTTGTTTAAATTATAATGAAAGCAAGAGTTCTTTAAAGCTGGAATGCATTTTTATTCACTGAGTTTTAATTTAATTTCATGTAATTATTTCTGCAAGTGTGAATATAGCTTGGTTACATTTATATATTATGCATACATGATATTGATTTTTTAATGTTTAAATTTTTAGCAAATAATTCCTCTGTAACTTTATTTGTATTAGTATATTGTGATATACATATATATAAAACACTATATTTAGTGTACACGCACGCGCGCACACACACACAGAGACACAGACACATACACACACATACACACACAGACACACAAACATATATATATATATATATACATATATATATACATACATACATACATACATACATACATACATACATACATACATACATATATATATATATATATATATATTCATTGTGAAGAGTATGGCACTTCAGCTCTTAACTGTCTTCTTTTGACTAACTATCCCCAGTCCAAGATTGAATTACAACACCAATTCACCTTATAAGTTTAAGTAACTTTGATTTAGAAATCAGATTAATAACAGAATATGTGGATGTGGTTTCAGCTTTGAGAAAATACATGTGACTGTGGAGCCTCAGATTATGCACCTTTGATGTATGTGAGTATTCTCCTGGATTCAGAGAAGAATTTTTCCCAGACTTATCTGGATCTTAGAACTGAATCCAAGATGCCCCATCCCATCATACCACATGAAGTTCATAACAACATTGGGAGTGGTCCCAGAAGCCTCTTGAAATAGTTATTGAACTTTATTTTCCACCTTCTCTTCACGTACTTTCACAAATACTAATAGATGGTTTTGTTATGTTGTATTTAATTTTAGGGTTTTTTTTTTGAAGGTTGGGTGGGTTCCGCTTATTTCTGATTATACATCCTACAAGTGTTTAAGTAAAGCAAAAAAAATGTGAATAAATTAAACAACACTTATATATCACCAATCTTCTCCAAATTCAATGACTGCTATATAGATGTCAACAGGCCAACACCAAAGGGGCAAAAAAAATGTGCCTCTAACCACACAGTGAAGTTCCATGGAACACAAAGTAATGTTCTCCCTCAGGGCTGCATATGGAAGGTGGCCAGCAAAGATATCTGAAAGCCTCACTCAACACGATGGATCCAAGGAAACATTTTGTGAATATAGTTTAAGGAGTGTCAGGAAATTACAAAGCCTGGAAACATCACATTTTATTTTGGTTGGAATACTGTAGATATTGCTTTATATCCAGCTTCCCTAGCCAATATATTTACCTTATAGGCATGATCTTTAAAATACCTAGTGCATAGGTGGAAAACTATGGTTCTTTTGCGAATTGTGAACTCCCAGAATTCCTGAGAAAGATTGTAAAAGGGCCATAGTTTCCTACCCCTGATCTAGTGGTATATTAAAAATTAACACACTGATCATGGTTTACAGTGTGCCAGGAATATGAAAGTGTACATGAAGAAAAAGCCTGCAAAAGTTAATGAGAGGACATTAAATCTTGGTAACCATGGCAGAGATGGGTTGCTGCCGGTTTGGCCCAGATCGGCCAAAACAGTAGTAGCGGCAGTGGGAGGCTCCACCCATTCACCCAGATGCTCCTGTGCATGCGCAGAAGTGTCGCATGCACATACCTGAACCAGTAGTAAAAGAATTGGCAACCCACCTCTGGACCATGCAATATTTTAGTCATTTTAAACAAATATTTAATTGAGAAAGACTACAAATTAGATAACTCAATGTAGAGAACAGTAGGTAGTTTTATAGCCGTTTCAGTTGCTAAAGTCTAAATAATGAAATACAAATATCCAATATTGGGCTTGTTTCTTTGAATCCTTTTTACTGAATGTGGAGCTCAGCAGAGAATTGAGATATTTTATCCATTTAGTCTTTTGCATTTGGGTGGTATGGGCTGAGCTATGAAAATGGGAATATGGCATTGCCAGTGCTCCAGAAACATTACTGATATTTAAATATATATATATTGATATGAATACTATTGATGCATTTCAATATATAAATATAGAAACATATTGATTTTCAAGATAAAAGATATATCACCTATAAGGGATTCATTACATGGTTTCCTCAAATGCAAATTTCCATTGCAAATGATGCCAGAATTGTTATCCCTTGGAAGCCAACCTCCTCATTGTGTACATATATAGTGTTATCTCTGCTATCAAAACATGGGTTCCTTTTATAAAAATAATTTTGTTCTCCAGAACCCAGAAAAAACAATTTCCTATGCTGTAATCATTGACTGCATATTCTGTTCGGGATGGAGGGCTGGATGGTTCATGTTAGAACTCAGAAGTAACATGATTATCTCATTGCTTAATCACAAATCTCTGATCTATGCTGTTTTTGTTATTATGGCTAAAATGGATTTTCAGTCCTGTTTAAATGCATATAAGGATTGCAGTAGTTCTTGAGATGCCTTGCCTTGTCTCTCCTCTCCTTTCCCTCCTCCCCCTCCCCTCCCCTCTTTCTGTACATGGTTTATACAGAAAAGCAAATTATCACAATACAATTATCATACATTGTATCACACATTATCACAATGTAATTATCATACACTGCCCTGGATTTGCGTATAGATAACAATTACTGTTAGAAAGGAAATATAATGCAATCTTTTCTCATAGGAAATGTCAATTATGTCAATTATGACTGAAGATACTATATCTTCTTTTTGAAACTGTCCTAATGGACAGTTTATGTACTGCATTATCTAGGTGAGAGAGCAGAAGATACATCACATTATTCCCGTATGCATTTATGCTTTAACACAGCATTTTGACTTCACAAATTTCAGGGATGGTTAGTATTATGAGTTGAAAATCTTTGATCTCAATGCAGATCTAAATGTGTCTTATAAAAATGGAAGCAGAGAAAGCAAAAGAAGGATTTTTTCTTCCTCATGGCTCACACAATTTTCATAAAATTTGGGTAGACATTTTATCTACATTTCCAAACTACAATGTGCCTGCTTGTTTATTTTTATTTAATGTAATATTGGTATGTTTTACATTTACATTTGAAGAATTCAAAGCAGGGTGATGCCATGTCCTAATCAGGTTCTAATTATTATGAGAAAGGGAGAATTTGGCAAAAGCCATTGCTTTATGATTCATTTGTTTTCCTGTACTTATACATTTTAGTTCCACATTTTCACAGTTAAAACAATTCCAAATCTACTAAAAAGATCTAAGAATACTTACCACTTCTTGAATAGTTACATCCCTTCATTTTCTTTCTAGATTTTTCTAAATTTAGACCTAAGGTCTAAAGTATTTATTTCATATAGGTTTGCCTAAAGAATCCCAATATGAGTTAAGGTCAATGCCTGATGTCACAAGTAAATCAACATTTTACAAAAAGAAGAACATAAGATGAAGAAAGTATCATATGAGAAAAAAAATAACAGTATTCTTTTCTGAGATAATTATCTTTAATTGAGACACATGTTTTGAAAAAAGAAAAAAGTTAATTAATTCAGATTTGTTTCATCTGTCTTTTAACACATCCCACTGGAACAGATGGCCAAATTTAAATTGCAGTACTTCCTTGTCAAAATTCAGCTTGACACTAAATATTTATCTGGTATCTACATTTTACATTTATGTAAAATCTCCTTCAGCCTTAATGGACATTTTTTTATTAAATTTGAATAAATTAATGCTATTTACTTTATGGAACAGAAGGACCTAATTGGATGAAAATAATACATAATAATCTGTACTAAATTCTGAAGATTTTGGAGAGTGTAAAGTTTTACCTTGTTAAATGCATGGTACTTAAGAATAATTAATTGATTGCATATTTATTAATAAATTAAAAATGTATAATGGTTTGTTAAATATGATGTTCATAGCCAGAACAGAAGAAGATATGAAGTTGTATCTAATTTAAGCCTTTGATCCATTAAACCAAAATCTGATAATATTGATTGTTGATAGCTCTCTGGGATTTCAGATATGACTAACAGGAGGTGATATTGACTGAATCTGGAACATGTTTCAAACAAACCTCTGCTATCCCTGGCAGCAGACTAGCCATCATACTTTTGACCAAAATCCTCCTCTTTGACTTCCCTCTGCATATCAAAGTATAGAAAGGACTGATTCTCAGAAGGGTCATTTTAAATGATGCAAAGATTGCAATAAGGAGTTAGAAAGGAAAATGTTTGTATACAAGCTTCTGTAGAGCTCCACTTCTCTTGATCAAAATCAATTTGAATTTAATAATGAGAGAAAACCTTAAGGTGGTGTTACAGCTTGCTGCTATCCATGAGTTACTAGAATTTATTTCTACACAGTGGCTACACAGTTCAAATACTGCAGCATGATTCTGTAAAATGGACTTTCTCTTACTTTCTTTAACAGTAGCTAATGAATTCCTAATTCCTAATTAATGGAGCCAATTGGGTTTTCTCCAACACACTATATAACTAATCAAAAACCTCTGGTTTTTATTTTTAAAATAACCACTTTCCTTTGTTCCAGTTAAATGTAATATATATATAGAGGTGGAATCAATGGATCAGTGCACTGCACTTTCAACTGTTCTAATCTGCCCTGAAAAATAATTTACAAATTTCAGTAATATATTCAGTAACATAAACAGATGCCAGCACCTAGCCAAACATATCTGGGCTCAGATATTAAGCAGGTTTGGGCCAGATTAATACTTTGTTGAAAATCCTCAGGAACTAGGAGATATATAGATTAGATTGGGAGATAGAGAAAAACAATCCAGGAGAAGATAATGGCAAATCATTTCCACACAGCTGCTTGGAAAAAACATTGATGCCCTACAAAGTCACCAAAAGTCAAACTTCAGTTTAAGTTAATTTTGCTCATGGGCTGAATAAATAAGTAAGAAAAGTACAGAGCATGTCTTTCCAACCTCTTAATAGTCTGGATTATGCAGCCAGAGTAGAGAAAGTTTAGCAATGAAACAATCAGATGTAGTCTGATTCTCGACTCCATAGAAATCACAGGAGAATATTTTACTGATTTTTTGTTTGTTTGTTTGTTTCTGAAATCCCTGGGCAGTTCTGATCTACTTTTGAAGCTATATGTAAAGATAAAAGCCTACTCACCTCCAAGAAATGTGACAGTACAAATACGGTAAAACACTCAAAGCACACCATCTAAGACATACACTTTCAGGATCTAGTGCAATGTAGTGGTTAAGAACTTAGGCCAGGAAAAAAAGGAATGACTTAATTTTATATACTTACTGGTTTATTACTGGGCAGTTATTCTACCTTTGGTTACTGGCTAGAATAAGGAAATTCAGAATTTAGCTCTTTAGTTTAGAAATAGATTTAAATATATTTTGGAGATAAAACTTGGCTTTGAGATCAACTCAGTTCTAACAAAATCAGTTCAAAAACTTACAGAATTAAAAAAAAATAAGTTTAAAACACCTTATGCTTCTTAGCAGTTTATTCAGTTTAAACACTTCTTATTCAGTCTGTTTGATGCTGCTGTTTCTGAAGTTCCGCAGCAGTTGAATTTTCAGAAGAATTAACTGTGACCTCTAAATCTGTATCTAAAAAAGCTGATAAAACGAATATTTGTTATTTATGCAACCTTTGGAAAAGAACTCAGATGTCTCCTTGGTAAATCAATTTGGAGTCTCTTTAAACAGTGTGAAATTTGTTTTATATGATCTTAAGATTAAGGTAATGCAAAAACAAAAAATGCTTTGTGTGTATTGGAAATGTCAGAGAACAATTATCTTGCTATGGGAACTGCAACTAGGAGTTAGAACATATCTCATAGTGCTGCATATTATTATGATTGATTGATGTTTATAAAAGTGCATATATTCTTGGCTGTATTCCCAATACTGTATTTGAAACCTATGAAGACATCAGGAACTGGATTTGTTTTTTTTTGGGGGGGGGGGTGATGTTCGCTAAAAAAATATTCATACAACATTGGAAGGAGAAATCTGCAGCTATGTGTACCATTGGTTTCAAGCAATGCAATATTCTTTTTTTCCACGTTGTTACATTTATGACAGTTTTTGACTCCTTCATTTTCATTTTGTCTCTTTTATTTTCATAGCTATTAGACATACGATATCATTAATAGTGAGGTATGCTTGTATTATGTTAATTCAATTAGAAGAAGAAAATTAATTATGCAATATATTTGGTTATATTAACAATATGTATACATTCTTTATTCTAAAACAGGTATTTATACCTTTCTAATCAAGAAAAACAAACTTTTTTTATTAGTGCTGAAGAATTTAAAGAAAAATACTAGATCAGATTTTTAAATTTTGTTTTCTATTTATGTGAATATACTTTCAAAATGGAGGTGTGATGACTCAGTGATTAAAGATGCTGAGTTTGTCAGCTGGAAAGCTAACAACCTATTCTAAGACCTGACCACTGTGCAACGGGATGAGCTCCCATTCCTTGCCTCAGCTCCTGCTAGCAGGAACCTAGCAGTTTGAAAGCATGCAAATGCAAGTAGATTAATAGGAACCACTTCAGTAGGAAGTTAACAGTGTTCCTTATACCTTTGACATATAGCCATGCTGGCCACATGACCATGGAAAATGTCCTTGGACAACGCTCCCTGGCTCCCTGGGCTAAGAAATGTATCATGCTTATTAATTTAAGTTTAGAATTGCACTGTTTTATATAACAGTTGGCATTTAGCATGGAGAATTACTTTTTGAAACAAAACAGGGAAACCATTATTAGTATCTGTAATGTATCTTACATCATCTTGAAAACAATAAAAAGTAGCAAAAGGCACTAGAATATGCTAGAAGAAGAACATAATTCATGCTGGTTCCATAATTTGGTTATAGATTTTCAAAACATATTAAATCCTTTATTTAGAAGAGCAAATATCCTCACCACAAGTATCACTTAAATACCTATATTACTGAGACATTGGAACATAAAGCCTGCTTTCTTGCATCGAACATAGACTTCAAAGTTAATATAATTGGTGACCAAATCACAATCTGTCCCAATGTTTGTATAATAACAACAACAGCAGCAACAACAACAATAATGGTTCATTGCACAATCAGTCAGATGTTCAGACTGGGTTTGGTATTTTTGTCTACCTATCAAGTCCTTTCCAAGGACCCAGGTTAGGGCAGGTCTGGATGTTTGATGGTACAATATTGTTGTAGGATGTAAGCTGTTCCAAGTAAAGCCGCCTTTTGTGAATTTGTCAATGCCGATGATGTTCAAGTGGCACCCAGTTGTTTTGGGATTGCACTCAAGGTGCTTATTACTATTGGTATTACCTTTGCTTGCTTTTGCTACAGTCATTCTATTTCTACTTGTAGGTCTTTGTATTTTGTTATCTTCTCCAGTTCTTCCTCTTCTATTCTCCTGTCTCCAGGTACTGTCACATCTACTATCAAGACTTTTTTGTCTTTGTTATTGACATTTGTTAAGACTGGGGTTTTATGTGATAGATGCTTGATGATGATGATGATTAAATCTCCTTGACATCCATCGCACCGTGATTTTACTACCTTCAGTTTTTTCATATTTAATTGACTATCTAAACTTCCCACTTTTCTCTCATGTTTTTAAGTATAATTTATCTTACCTTAACAAGAGAAAAATAATCTCATCTGCTTTTAATATTGCTGACTGTTATTACTGATAAATAAGGTATCTGGGCTAGATATTGGGTCAATGTAATTTTGATGTTATGATTGCTTGTTTCATAAGATGGTACTTCAGTCATTATGTTACATAATTTCACTGGACTTCTTTTTAACTAATTTTCTCATCCTATTCTATATGCTGGGGGAATATATCTGGATAAGAAAACTTCTTTTCAAAATCACGCAGATGACATCATCAAAGGAATTCTCTCTCTTTTTCATTAATTTCTAATGGTTATTCTTAATTTGTCTTTAGGTGATTGAGAAATGAATACATAAAAGAAAGAAATTATCTTTTCTAGATGGCTGTTTCCCAACCTTATTGGTGTTTAACCTGCTCTAAAGAGTTTTATTCTTTGCAAAAGAATGAAAAATAATCATAGACCAGCAATATTTTTTCTATCTTAACATCCAGTGTATCAGTTAATACTAGAGGACACACTATTTCTAGCTTCTCTGAAGAAAAAAACCAGAAGAGCTCTATCATGAAGAAGAAAAAAAGGCTGTCTTGGGATGTATCCATGAAAGTCAAGAATTATGACTCTGATGAAATTTTACAGAGATATTCCATCTGGCATCAACCAATTGGATCTGAAGAAGTGATTTATTTTTGTTAAACAAATTTATTTTTGTTAAGGAAGTTCCATTGATACAGTTTAGCCTTTGATGCAGTTTGTTTACTACCATCTTTCAAAACAGATGCACTTATCTTGCAATTTTGACCCTCTGAGGAAAGAATATCTAATTAGTTTTGCTCTAGATAAAAATATAATCACATTTAAAGATTAATACACCTTTAGTATTTCTGGAAAAGCTATCTCATTCACACAAATACAACCATGGATAAAGCAGTGGATTAATGTTAGTGGTTTGTTCTGTTAGATATATGCAATGAGCTTTCCTGACAAAATCTGAGCAACATCTTTGAAAAGTACCATGAAGATCTGTATTTTGAATAGCTTAATATTTGGTTTTGTCTTAAACAAAAAGAAATTCAGAATACACAAACTAATGCAGGTAGAAGATAAGACAGCAGTGTCTACTTGTGACCTAGATGGAAGAAAGCTTTTGACTTCCAAACAGAATTCAAGGTACTGGTAAAAGATTTAAAAGAAAAATGATTATGTGCAAAGTCTCTTTAATGTACTGTATATTATTTTTCCTAAATTTAATTGGACTTTAGAGATAAACAGGTCTCTTCCATGTATTTTTAAATGCAACCCGGTAAGTTGAAAGAGAGTTGAAGAAGTCAAAGAAGAATGAAAAAAAACCTGTTAAATTAAAATAAAATAGTGGGCATGTTAGAAAGAGAGAAAGATTAAGTTTGGGGCTAAACAAAGAGTTACGTCATAGACATATGAAAGACCTCAAGTCAGGATGTGGCACTCGAGAGAGAGAGAGAGAGACAGAGAGAGAGAGAGACAGAGAGAGAGAAAAGAAAGGAAGGATACTTTTAAAATGGACAGGCAGGGAACCTCTTTCCATCTGCTAGCAAAAAGATTATTTGTGACAAAGCAAAAGATAAAGGTAAAAGTCATGACACTTTCCTTGGGACCAACTTGCCTATCTGAGATTATACCTCTTGAATCTTTGGGCTTGGGAAAGATCCAAGAGTTTCAAGTTCCTTCCTGGATAAAAGGAGATTATCAAGTTTGAGCCATGATGGCACAGTGGTTAGAATGCAGTACTGCAGGTTACTTCTGCTAACTGCAATTTGGCAGTTCAAATCTCACCAGGCTCAGGGTTGACTAAGCCTTCTGATTCTTATGGATTCTTATGACTGATAACACCTTATAAAGGTAATTTTTATTGTTCTATGTGCCTCTTACATACTCCTACCTAGGTCAATAATGCATACTGTGCTCTATTTTTACTTGCCTATTAAATGTAAAAATCAATGTATCCAGCCTTATTAACCTTAATTGCTTCACCATTATCTCCCTTTAATGTCACAAATCATTAAGTGTATATTCCCATGGTTGTAACCTTTGTAACATAAATAAATGGACTTTGATTTACAAGAGAGAGAGAGAAAAAGAAATTAGTGATTCCTCAAGCCTCCTTTATTTAGTTAAGAAATCTCTCTTTATAAAAAAAGATTGAACCATGATTTTTCTCCTAATGCACGACTCATTCAAATACCACATGGAGAATTGAACTTAGAAATATTTGCTCCATATCTCTATTGTTGTCTCTCATGGCCTTTGCATAAACTGGAACCTAGAGTACATAGGAAACCATTTCTTAAAAAATGGTTCCTGCGATGCAGTAAAATGTCTCTGATTCTCAGCTTTGGAAAAAATATAGTCTTTATTCTTGTGGGTTAACCATACCCAAGATAGATATATCGATTTTATTATGAATGCACATTATATTTTCTTTTGCCTATTAACAGGATAAAGGCTTCTGATAGTATTACCCAGAGAATCCTACAGATTTCCTATGACTATTTGTTATTAAGTTTTGTATACAATTGCTTTATTTAGGTAATTATACACACATAAAATGCAATTTTCATAGCTTATCATATACTACTCCTATATATATTGGTGAAGTTTATCCCAATATTTTGGTTAAAATAAAAAATTCAGCTGACAATTTTCTACCCTCCAGAGAATACATATATACACACCCCTCTGCTTTGGCAGGTTTTATCATATTGCACAATAAATAAAAAGGAAACACAATACCACACAAGAGGTTTTCATGCATAAAAATTCCAGTTGATTTGTTAATATGTACTATAGGAAAATGCCAGCAACCTACCAAAGAATCTCAACAAAATAATAGTGACCAAGTTACAAACTAAGGAGACATACAATTCAAAATTCCAGCTACTAGTTATTAATTGTATCAAATGTACTGTTAAATTATTGTTTTCCTTCTTATCACAACGTAATTCTATTGGACAATTTAGATCATACAGTGAAGGAGTGCTGGGATGATATGAATGGATCTCGTCTCCAATTGCCTGATGGTAGATCTGACTGTTATCTTCTTTCCAGTCACTGGACAATTGGCATGCATAACCATTTTTATTATGGCTGCAAAACTACGTATCTACACAGCCTATTTTTTTTCTTTTGGGGATGGGAGGTTGGACATAGGAATCTCAATAGTATGGAAAATAAAATGCAGTTTTTTTTCAGAAGATCAATACTACATTCTGTTTGGGTAAACAAAAGAAAACAAAGAAAGTATTCACCCCTTCAAAGACAACGGCAGACTTGTATCATGGGTAAATACTTAGTTTCAATGAAGCATTTCTCAAAGGGTAGGATTTTGGGAATGTTGAACTATTCCATGAGAGTGACTTGCACTTTATAGAAACCACCACACAGTTTTTGATTAAAAGCATTTTGGTTTGTGAATTGGGGGAAGCACCATATATTATTGAACATTTTAATGAAAGATGGCTTACTATGGTAATAATTACATTGGGCCTTGAAAACCAGTGGTTACTAAATGGGCTTTTATGATCCAGATCTCTAAAAATGTAATTAATAACCAAGCAACCACATTTATTAAATCATTGATTTATTTTGGTTATTAAGCATACAAGTTGATAAATACACTTTGAAGAGCTGGAATTAATAGTTCATAAGCTAGCACAGACATTTTAAAGAGTGAACAATCTCAAAGCTAATACAAGGATTTTGAGAATTTATCAGCATAAAGATAATGCAGATATTGAACAATTAGAAGTTTAAAGAGATCTTCAAACAGGTTCGATTATTATCTTTCAAGTCAAAATGTTGTCTTCCCTCCAATAGCTAATAATAGAACTCCCAAAAAGCACCTGTATAAACAACCTGTGCTCTTCCTACTATCACTCTCAGTAAACAAAGTGAAAGAACCTTGAATCTCAAGTGATCAAAGAGGAAGAAGAAAAAACAATGTATCCAGCCTCCAGCCTCTAAGTGGCAGTATAACTGCTTTTCCTGCTGTTGTTACAACCCTCTTTATAATCCTTCTTATTATCTTCTTTATATTCCAAGCTTAAGAAAGAAAAAAACCCTTAAATGGAGATCAAAAACAATCCAATCAATCCAATCAAGCATTATAAAAAAAGAAGGAAAATTTTAATCCATAGGTGTAAGCAAAAGTGGAAAAAGAAGAAGAAAAAATTAATCCATTCATTTTAAAAAATAGGGAGCCTTTGCAAAAATTACATCCATGAAAAAAAATTAGAAACAGGATAACACATTAAGTTTAATGTAGATTAATTTCTACATTAGAAATAGAAGGCTTGCAGTCTTCTATCTTCAATTTTAATTTAACTTAATTTTTTGGGGGTAGTCTCTTTTTTAAATAATAAAATTTCCTCACCAATTCGACACACTTTCCCTTTTTGCTTTCTTCCCACACCAGAGCTGTCCCAAATTCAGCAGCTTCATTAGCTGTGTTTCTGTTGCTGGAAAAAAAGGCTATTCCTGGATCTTTCAGGGACTTTGTGGTGTCCCTGAGATCAGCAGGAGGTGCCCTTCTCAATCACTGTCTCTGCAGGACGGTTTAGATCCAGCAGCAGAAATATCGACTGCGATCTCGGAGCACCAAGATCGCATATCGTGTCATCGCAACGTCAATCCCTTTCTCCTACTCCTGAAAATTTGTTGGAAAATTTCTCCTTTCTCTGGCAAAATTAAGAAAATTCCCCCACCAGGTCTAATTTACTGAGCAGTAAACTTACACACACCAATCCTAAGTAGGAATATTTCTGTTAACCTGCTCAATGCACAGTTTGTTCATCTCAGTGAATGAAGCCCAATTTGTGATGTCAAAGTCAAACTGACCAAATAGTACAGATATAGAAAGAGATCTTTTGGTTATGTTTGAGGGACACAGGGACTTATTGTTTTTCCGTTTAGATTTTCTTGCTACTTGTTATTGCTTACTAATACAGAGATCATCTCCATGCATATTTTGCCTGAGGAAAAAACAATCAGAAAGCATAATATTTAGTAGCAACCCACTGGTTGCTAAGAAAAAGGCAGGATAAAAGGCAAAGTAAACTTGTTGACATTAATATAGTGTAAACTCATTGACATTAATATTCTTTACACAATTTTATTACCATTCAAAATAATCTAACTTCTTTTCATAGACATAAGATTTAGATACAGTAGCTTGTTTCAACAACATTCTACTCATTCAAATATGTACCTGTTGCTGTACTTAATTAAAATTGCTGTGATATTGTGCCAATGATAAATATATATTGGAATAGACAGGGGGAACAAATGAATTATTCTGAATGGTGAACAGTTTCCAGAGTTTTAACATTTTTCTTAGATTTTCATAGATATTTTTGTAATGTATAGTAAAGTTTACAGGCTGATCACAACCTTTATACTCCAAGAAATTATGTTACTATAAGTTACTTAGGGAAACTTATAGTAACATAAGATTAATAGCAGAGAGCAAAATTATGTATTTTTCCCCCCCTTGGGTCTAATTCCAGTGGAAACTAACTTCCTAACCCACACACATTCAACCCTAGTTAAAATGTATGGAAAATATGAATAATATATCCTAATATCTATGCTTCTTAAATTATCCTAGTCCCACTAAAACCCATCATCAGGATGACAGAATGTTATTATAGACAATCTTCATTAGCACTCACAGTTGGGACCAACATTTCATTGTTAAGTGAAGCAGTCTATAGTGAAACTGCAACTGTGCTTATGATCTTATTCTAGCTCCCCTTTGCTATTCAGATCTGCAAAAGTTGTAAATGGAATGACTGGTCATAAAGTTACTTTTTCATTACTTTCTTAATTGCAAATAGTGGGTGTATGAGATGGTTGCTAAACAAGGAGTTCCTGTAAGTACCAATTATTTTTGTCAATTGTAAGAAGAGACAACTGTTTCAGAGTTAGTTCTTTACATGTCATAGCAATAATTACAGACATGGAAGTTATTAACCAACCCCCTATCCAATGGAAGACAATAAAAATATTACAGTCTTTAATACATAATAAAGTAGCTTCCATTATTCTGGAAACACATTTAATCCCAAAGAAAAAAAAATTATGAAAAGGATTCATCATGGATATTTTGATAGGTGTACAATACATGATATGCAAAATGCCTACCTTGATATTTTTCTGCAACACATATATGAACAGGAGAAGGAACATGTCATGTGAATGCAAGCCCTTGTGTTAATGCATGTGTGCACGCGCGCACACACACACAAACAAACCATACATGTACATATATTGTACATACACATGTACGTACATATATACATACATGCATACACCTATGTTGATCACTGCATTTTAATGCATTTGCAAACTTTTTCTGAATGTGTTCCTGTCAAATATTGATGTTCATATCAAATTCAGAAAATCTGTCTTATCTACAACTTCTAGCCACATGGTATTCCATTAAAATATTTTTTAAAAAATTTAATAGCTGTTTTAATAAAAGTAATGCTGCACCCAAATAATGGGAAATTTTTATTATGTCCTTGCATTTTCTTTTTAAAAAATATATATTTTATTATTATTTTCCTTCTACAACACCTTACAGTCATTATATCAACATTATGTCATCATACCTGTACATGTAAATATTATTTTGCTTCTATGTTTATAAACTTTTATACACACAGAGACAGACAGACAGACTTTGGCTTAATTAATTTTATTCTTGTTTTGCAGCCATTTGTACCAATTGTTCCAAATTTTATAATATTCCGACTCTTCTTTATGTTTTAATTTCAGTGTTAATTTGTCCATCTCTGCACAATCCAAAGTTTTTTTTTTTATCACTGATTCGTCTGAGGGGGTATTATTTTGTTTCCAGCATTGGGCAAATGCTATTCTAGCTGTAGTTAGCAGATGTATTAATAAGTACTTAATTTTCTTTGTATATTTCCCTTTGATTATGCCCAGCAGAAAGAGTTCAGGTTTGTATTTTATTTGTTCTCCTGTAATTTCTTGCACCCATTTCCAAATTTTTGTCCAATATTTTTGAGTTTCTGGGCAGGTCAACCATATGTGATAGAAAGTCCCTTGTATTGTGGTAAATGACAACGATAAAACATTTTATACATATTTTCTTTGAGTGCTACTGATCATGTTAGTTTATAATTTGTGTTCCAAATTCTTTCCCAATCCACTAGATGTGGGTTCCTACCAGTTCACACCAGTTCAGTAGAACCGGTTCGTCAAATCTACTGAACCAGTTAGAAGAGGTTCCACCAGTGGACCCGGAAAGCAGGCCATACCTACAGAAGAGGTTCCAAATTTTTTTGAAACCTACCACTGCACTAGATCTATATTGTGTCCAAAGTTTTTGGTCCACGCTATCATGCAACCTTTAACTTTTTCTTCTTCTAATGTTACTTCTAATAAATATTTGTACATTTTTGTTATGAATTTATTTTCTGGGCCAATTAACATTTTATCTGTTTGTTGCAATTCTGTATATATTCCATATTCTTTTACTTCTTTTTTGTATCTCGATTGTAGTTGAAGGTATGGCCACCAGTTTATATTTATATTTTGCTCCTTTAATTCCTGATTTGTTTTCAAATTTCCTTGTATGTCTAAAATTTTACTATATCTAACTATTTTCGATAGATCTAGTGTATTGGGATGTGTCATGGCTTCCATAGTGGAAAGCTATGTCAGTATTTTCATGTAGTATTTTTCTCTAATTTTATTCCAGATCTGTATCAGTGCATCTCTAATATAGTGTCTATTAAAGTATTTTTGTTTTAAAGTATTTTTGTTTCTTTTTATCCTCTTCACATAGGAAAAAGTGCCACCCCATTTGCAAATTGTGGCCCTCTAATGTTAGTATTCTTTTATTTTTAAAATTTATCCAATCCCTAATCCATGTTAATGCTGCTGTTGGACTTCTGGGTGGTGACATTGGGATGAGTGTGGGGAAGAAATCAGGGCTCTGACTTCTTATCTCAATCTACACATTTGGAAGACCCCTGCAGGGGTACGCTAATCTTGGAGAGAGATGCGGATCAGTAGGGAAACCCTAGGACTAATGAGGCGGAGCCTGCTACAATGTGGGGATACCCTTTTAATCCAGTGTGCAAGCGTCTGCTTTGTTTCAATGGTGGAGTTGACATTGTGCAAGCATTTGCCTTGTTTCAATGGTGGACAAACTATCTAAAAGGGGAAGGAAGAATTTAATCAACCTGTTGTGTCATCGAGTGGATTAGTGGATTGGCTTGCGAGTGGAAACAGTGGTGAGTGTGGGCAGAAAAGGAAGATCATAGAGAAGAACGGGCAAAGCAGTGAGTCTCTAGAGATTGGGTGAGAGCCCTATAACTGAGCGGCCACCTGTAGGAATGAGAGTAGCAGATTTTTAGAGGCAAAGACCGGCCCAAAAGAACTAATTGGTGTAGGTGAGTGATCAGAGGGTAGACAATAAGAAAAAGCACGAACTGACTCTAAAACATACAGACTCAAGTGATGGAAAAGAATCCAAGAAAGAAAGAGGACTTGAAGAATGGTGGTGTGCTTGGGGACAGTGGCTGACAGATAGCAGTTAGGAAAAAGAAGAGGACAATGAAATGGAAGGGGAAGGCTGATGCAACAGCTGTGCTGAAATTATCTAGAACTATTTAGAACAGAAGAGTGTGGACAATTTTGCAAAGACTGGAAAGAAAAGTCATTCAACCTAGAACTAAAAAAAAGTAAAAGAAAAGGTGTTGAATGAATTGACTGCATTAATAGTTTAGTGAAATAAGTTACAATTATATATAATATTTATATATAATATTTATAATACCTATAAACAAGTACTCAAATCTGTATTTATATTTATAAACAAGTAAGTGGAAAGCTTGTGGATAGCCTTATATATATGTCTATGGTTATAAATATTTATTTGAATTAATTGCAGTAATTACACTAAGGATATAATGAAATAATTGCATTCTTAAGATATAGCATTGTTGGTATAAATGAGTACTGAGTACTGAGGCTTCCTCTCTCTGTCATTCTCTCTCTCTGTTTGCTTTTTCCTTATTATTACTGGTTGTTATTGAATAATTTGGAGCTATATATAGACCTTACTTAAGTTGCTTATACTGCTTTAGGACTACTGTTTGTGGATTATTATAGATAGAACAAGCTTAAGTTAAGGAATTATTTAAAAAAAAATTAACATCAAAGCATAAATATTATATTATCAGTAATATCTATTGTAACAGTGTATAGCCTATTAGTAGCAAATTTAGGATTGTGATTAAAGAAGGGGGTAGAATATTGAAAGAAAAAAAGATAAGTTGAAATAAAAATAACAGTCAAGATATCAGATGCTAATTTGGGACAACATCTATAATATATTAAAAGAACAAGATAAAATTTTAAAAGAGATGGCGAATATCACAATAACATCACTGAAAGCCGGGAAAAAGACAACTGTAAATCCAGTGACAAAGGTATTGACTGTTTCTCCAGCATCCCAAAGGTCAGCAGAAGGAATGGCTACAATAGAAAATCCAGTTTCCGGATCGAATATCGAAAATGTGCAGGCAGCATTGCTAACCATCCAAGAAACTATGACCAAGCTTCAAGAGGAAGTAGCTAAAAACCACAGTGAATTGAAAATGGATATGAATGAAATGAAAATAGAGATGAGTGAAATGAAAAATGAAGTTAAAAATGACATACAGAAATTAGATGATAAAATGGGAATAATACAACAAACACTGGAAAAAAATGAACAGTCAATAAAAGCGGTAGAAAAAAGAACAGAACAAACAGAGAAGAAACTAGACTTAATTGAACAGCAGATGAAAACGTCAACCAAAAATTTAGAAGACTACCTCATCCACCCGGAAATGGATTGTGCAGCATTTTATCTCCGATTCCAGAATGTGACAGAGACAAAAGATTTACAAATGATAATGTCGGAATTAATAGCAGAGATGTTACAAAGAGACAAGCATGAGGTCCTAAATGAATTGGACGATATATACAGGGTAAGCACTAATTATGCCAGAAGACACCGATTGCCTAGAGAAGTACACATTAGATTCGCAAGGAAAAAAGTGAGAGATATAATTTATAGAATAACAAGAGACAAGCCGATGGTGTACAAAGGGAAAGAGATATAAACCCTGAAACAAATCCCGTGAAGAGTGAGGGAGCAACGGAGAGACTATCAATTTCTGGCGACACAACTGATTAAACAAGATATACTATTTAGGTGGTTGGTACCTGAAGGGATGCTGGTAACTTGGCAGGAAAAAGGGATTAAAGTTGACAATCTGGAGAGGGCACAGGACTAGCAGGCCTGGAAGAGAAACAGAGCAGTAAGGAGGACTTGGAATATAGAAGCCAAGAAGAACAAAAACAGAGAACAATGGAAGGAGAACAAGCAGAAAGTAGTAGGAAGGAGAAAGCAACAGAGAGAGGAGGAAGTGAGACCAAAAACAAGGAGCCGAAAAAGAAACTAGAGTTAATAAAAAATAAAGACAGGCAGATAATTAGGAGGATGGAAGAAGAAATTCAATTATTGTCAGTAAATATTAACGGTTTAAATTCGCCAACAAAAAGAAAGCATATCTGGGCAAAATTAACAAAACAAAAGGCAGATATAATATGCTTACAGGAAACACACATTAAAAAAACAAGATATAAAATACCTGGAATGTCCTAAATTAGGAAAATTATATGCAGCATCAGCAGAAGAAAAGAGAAAAGGGATAGTGATATATGTTAAAGATGGGATAAAGACAACTTTAATTTATGCAGACTCAAAGGGAAGAATATTAACGATAGAGATAGGGATAAACCAAAAATCAGTACTACTGGTAGCAATATATGCTCCAAACGAAAATCAGAAGGACTTTTATAAAAAAAACTTTATAAAAAAACACACGAAAAAATTAGAGAAATTGGATTGAGGAATATTTGTATAATAGGAGATTATAATGCCATAGTGGATAGTAAAAAAGATTACGTAAGTGACAAAAAAACTAAAAATAAAAAAGTATTACCAACAACTTGCTTTGAGATGATGGAGGAGCTAAATTTAATAGATATTTGAAGAAAAATAGAACCAGAGAAAAAAACAATTTACTTTTACTCCAATCCACATCAATCCTGGTCACGGATTGATATGGCATGGATGAATGGGGAAATTGGGGCAGAAATACATACAATTGAAATATTACCAAATACATGGTTGGATCACAACCCCATTAAAATAATATGGAAGAAAAAAAACTAGACAAAGATGGATGTTAAATTTGCAAATATTTAAAGAAAAAGAATTTATTCAAAAATGTAGAAACGAATTGGAGTTATTCCTTAAGAAAAACTCAAAAGAACAGACATCTATACAAAATCTATGGGACACCATGAAAGCTTATTCCCACGGAATTATTATAGTGTATTCAGCAAAAAGAAACAAAGAGAAATGGGCACAACAGAAGATATTAGAGGAGGAAATTAAAAATTTAGAAATAGAATTACAAAATAAGCCACAGAATGACAAAATGAGAAAGGATTGGATGTTAGCAAAACATACATTAAATATATCAGACCAGGAAGAAATGGTAAAGGGCCTAAAACTAACAAAACAAAACTTCTTTGAGCAATCAAATAAACTGGGGAGGTGGTTGTCATACAGGTTGAGAAAAGAGAGAGGAAAAAGATTAATATATCAACTTCAAGAGGAAACTGGTGAATTACAACATACAATGGAAGGGAAGAAAAAGATTGCATTCAAGTACTTTGAGAATCTGTATAAAGGGGAACAAGTAGATGAAAAAGAAATAAAAGAATATCTGAACAGAGAAGAAACACCATCAATAACAGAAGACATGAAAGAAATGTCAAAAAAATTGAAACTAGAATTGAAACAGAAGATCCAAAAACAGAAAAATAATAAAATGCCAGGCCCAGATGGATTTCCAGCAGAATGGTATAAAATAATAGATGAATTGAATGAATTGATAGAACCCTTGATGTTAGAGATGTATAATGAGGCACTGATGAAAGCAAAAATACCGGATTCATGGAGGGAAGCACATATTACATTAATATTTAAAGAAGGTGCAGATAAAAAACAGATTCAAAACTATAGGCCAATCTCATTGTTAAATGCCGACTATAAAATATTCACAACAATAATAGCGGAGAGATTAAAAAAAACCTATTAAATGACTATATACATCGAGACAAAAATGGATTTCTCCCAACAAGACAAATTAGGAATAATATCAGAATAGTAGCAAATATTTTAGAGTACTGTTGTGACCCGGCAGGAGCTGTTGGAGCTGCCACCAGACTCCGACAGCGAGGGGCCCTATGAGTCGGCCCTGGAGGATGTGGACAGGGTTCTGACTCCGAGCAGGGCGCAGAGAGACTGGTTGGCCACCAGGTGGCGCCTGAACCTTGGATCAGTGGGGAGAAGACAAGAAAGAGTGATCCAGAAACCACCTGTCAGTTGTTCCGGGATGCACGCCATCGAAGAGCTACTCGGTGTCAAGAACAACTACATAATTACAGGAGGTAATTACGCTCAGCTGATGGTCATTAAGCTCCTCTCCCAGACTATAAAAGAGACTGCTTGTGCCACGCCCTTCTTGCAGAAGTCAACGTTTGACTAAAGAGGAACAAACTTGGCAGGTTGGATTGCTGCCAGAGTTTGTTTGCATTGCTGCCAAGGTTTCTCAGACTTGCTGCCAAAATCCTTATCGGTTTGTTTATTTGGCTTTCAGCCACCGAGAGTCTGGACTTGCTAATTAAAGGACATTTCATTTTACGCTTGTCGGCTTTTGTTACTGAACGGAGGAGGGGGTCAGAACAGAGTACTATGAAGTGCATTCAGAGAAACAAGTGTCACTTGTTTTTCTGGATGCACAGAAGGCATTTGACAATTTAAATTGGGAATTCATGAAGCAACAAATTAAGAATATGAAATTAGGGGACCAATTTGAAAGATTAATAGAAATGATATACTTTACCCAACGGGCAAATACATTATTAAATGGAGAAAGTACGGAGACCTTTAAAATAATGAAAGGAGTAAAACAGGGTTTCCCATTATCACTTCTGCTCTTTATCCTGACGCTTGAAAGTCTGCTAATAAGAATTAGACAAAATTCAGAGACAAGAGAAACTAAAATTAAAAGAGAGGAGTATAAAATTCTGGCCTTTGCAGATGATTTGCAGATGATTTGGTATTCATTATAGAAGATCCTCTAAAACAGGAAATAGTTTAATGCGAGAATTAGAAAAATATGGAGATGTAGCAGGGTTAAAGATTAATAGAGAAAAGACTAAAATGATAACTAAAAATGTGAAGTACGAACAAAATAAAAAATTAGAAAGAATAATAAGACTGCAAGTGACAAAGAAAGTTAAATATCTTGGAATATGGCTAACTGCAAAGTGCTCAACTATAAAAGAAAATAATTATACAAAATTAGTGCAACAAATAAAAAAAGATCTAGAATAATGTGGGAAACTACAACTATCATTATTAGGGAAAATAGCAGCGATAAAAATGAATGTATCACTGAGACTATTATACTTATTTCAAACAATCCCCATATAATTAGAATTTTTTTTTATTGAATTGAGCAAGATTATATTAAAATTTATATGGCAAGGGAAGAAAGCCAGGATAAAGTTGAAAGCTCTACAGGATGACAGAAACAGAGGTGGTATGGGACTCCCTGACTGGGAGCTTTATTACAAAGCAGCAGCCTTGCATTTTCTTATAATATGCTTGGTTATTTTTTTTCTTTGAGGATAATTAAGAAAAAGCATATTAACTTAGGAAGACAGTCAGTCAGACAGGATATGATAGGATAAATCTATAATTTTTCTCCTTGCTTTTCAATGAACATTTCTAGACAGACACCCTCTGTGTGCTGAAAAGATAGAAAGATAAATGCTGGAAATAAAGTAATTTTGTTGATTCCTGTGCAGGGAACAGCATGTACAACAGAATGCTGAACATATAGTGCTGTTGGATGTCAAAATGCAACTTAATTGTTGAAAGCATTCAGACTTAGAAAAGGGGAAAAAAGGAAAATCTCTGAATCAAGCTTAATTCCTGAAGATTCCATAGAAATGTCCATGTTGCTGCTGCTGCTGCTGTTGTTGTTATTGTTGTTGTTTTTGTTGTTGTTGTTATTATTATTATTATTATTATTATTTGTGGTTAATCATTGGTGAGATTGACAGCCTTTGGGGCTGGTTGGTAGCTCAACAGCTCGAGTCCTAACCAAGGACCTAGGAACTGTTAAGGTAACATCAGAGGATATAAGCTGTTCCAAGTAGGGTGGTTTTTTGTAAAATCAGAATGCAAGGTAGCCCTTTAGATATTGCTCCAAGGGCTCCAATTACAATTGGGACAACACACAATTTCTTTTTCCACAGTCGCTCAACTTCAATTTGCAAGTCCTGGTACTTTGTGATTTTTTCTTGCTATTTATCTTCAATTCGTGCATCTCAGGTATTGCAGTGTCAATGAACCATACTTTTTTCTTTTCAACTATTGTTATGTCAGGTGTGTTATGGGCCAAGTGTCTGTCAGTCTGAATACTGAAGTCCCACAAGATCTGGATTTTCTCATTCTCTAAAACCTTCTGAACCTGATGTTCTCAGTGGTTTTTGCTGTGCTCAAATTCAAACTTTCCAGTGAATGATCTTAGCAACACGGTCATGGCATTGTAAGTAGTCAGTTTGTGAAATTTTGCTGCACCCACTGATCAAGTGGTCGACTGTCTCGTCTTTCTCATTACAGAGGCGACATTTGCTGTTGGTGGTAACATGTTGAATTTTTGCCTTCATGCAGTTTGTGGCTAAGGCTTGTTCTTGAGCTGCCAAAATAAAGCCTTCTGTTTCTTTTTTTCAGTGCTCCTGATCTTAACCAGTTCCAAGTTAGCTTTTGGTCAGCTTTGCCTTCAATACTTTTCAAGTATTGGCTGTGCATAGCTTTGTTTTTCCAATTTTCAGCTTGCTTCTCAATTACTTCTTTCTTATATTCAGCTTTTGACATAGTTTTCTTTAAAAGGGTTCCTTTATTTACTTCCTTAATCATTGGTTCTTCACTTTTCTGGATGTAATCATTCAAGCTGTGTTTTTCTTCTTCCACAGTCTGTTTTATTGTAGGAGTCCTCAACCACCCTCTGCTCTTGGTAGATATAATCGGTCAACATCACTTTTAGGGTGCAAAGCATGATTCATTGTCATAAGCCTTTGTTAATGCAATCCCTCTAATGCCTGTTAATGATTGTTAATGCAAACAATAAGACTGCAAATTGCACAGTGAAAAATAACAAACATAACAAACATAACAAACATAACAAACATAACAAACATAACAAACATAGCAAACATAGCAAACATAACAAACATAACAAACATAACAAACATAACAAACATAACAAACATAACAAACATAACAAACATAACAAACATAACAAACAACAACAAAAACATAATAATAATAATAATAATAATAATAATAATAACAACAACAACAACAACAACAACAACTCTGCCATTGCCGGTCCCAAGCCTGGATGAGAAAGGAGGAGGCCTCATAAAAAAAACCCGCCAACCCATACAACATGGTGAAAGAAACGAATCAAAATTCTATACCGCATCGGTCATCGCGCGGGTTAACAAGGGCCGCGGCGGATGTTGGGGTCCCTGGACATCCGTCGACAAGTGGGCTACAAGTGGACCAGCCAACAAAACGACAAAAATATAGTGCAGATGAAAACCGTGCCATAATGGACTGTTACTACAACTCAGAGCCAGAAAAAAGAGGCTATTTAAAGCGAATGTATGAATTATGGAAACAACAATATCCAGATTCAAATGTTAGTGAACAACGACTAGCAGATCAAAGGCGATTTATTATACGGAATAAAGTGTTTAGTGAAGTTGAACATGAGGAAATTCAGGCAAATTTCAAAACCCAAAAAACAATATCACAAGCGGAAATAACTGATATTCAAGAAACAACTAAAGACATTATAGTAGAACTCCCAGAAGAAGCTCTCGGGGAGGAAATAACATCACCACCACTAGAACCAGTTATCACTGAACCAACTGATGAACTAACTCAAAAACAAAAAGAATTGAAAGATAAGATCATGGAGCATTTTCTGCTTAATGAGGAAAGGCAACGTTTACCATCACTAAAAACTGTGCCTAAGAAAACTTTGGCCCCTATCATGAAAATGGTTAATGCAGTATTTTCAACAATTGAATCGGGATCCATCCTGGAAATGAATCAGTTAATGTACAGTACAGCTGTAGTAGTCACTAATGAACTAGGCATTAAAATCAAAGCACCTAGTCACAAAATGGAAAAAGCATCAAAGCCAAAGTGGAAAATCCGATAACAACAAAAAGTCAAAAAATTAAGGGCAGATGCTAGCAACTTAAAGAACATGCAAGAGCAATGGCTTAAAAATAGCAAAATTATAGATCAGCTAATCAGAAGATATAGATTGGATACAAGAAACATCAATGAAGCTGTAGAGATTGTAAAACAGCAGATAACAGCAACAGCTAGAAAAATTGAAAGATATGAGGCACGAATCATCCAATATAAACAAAATCAGCAATTTCGATCAGACCAGCGGCGTTTTTATCAAAGTCTTAATGTGAATCGTGACACCAAAAGTGAAAAACCAGAAAAGCAGGCCACAGTTGAATTCTGGAAAGAATTGTGGGAAAATGCAAAGGACTACAATAAGGAAGCAAAGTGGATACATGACTTTGAGAAAAGCATTGGCAACAAACAAATGCAAGTATTAGAAATAACACCCGAGATGGTCAAAAATCGAGTAAAAAAAGTAAAGGACCAATTACATGGTTTCTGGCTCAAATATCTGACCAGTTTACATGCAATATTGGCCAGGCAACTGAATGAAATTTTACAAAATGGTCAAATTGATGAGTGGTTGACAACTGGAAAAACATACTTGATTCAGAAGGATGCAACTATGTATGTATGTTTGTATGTTTATTATACTTGTATGCCGCCCTATTCCCGAAGGACTCGGGGTGGCTAACAAACAAGTGGGGAAGGGGGAGGTCCAAAAAAGAAACAAGACAAAAGCAAGATATAAAAAACATCGTTCCAGAGGGCCGGAGCAGCCACAGAGAAGGCCCTCCCCCGAGGGGTCGACAGTTGACATTGGCTAGCTGATGGTATTCGGAGGAGGCCTAATCTGTGGGATCTAATTGGTCGTAGGGAGGTAATAGGCAGGAGGCGGTCTCTCAAGTACCCAGGTCTGATACCATGTAGGGCTTTAAAAGTAATGACTAGTACCTTGAAGCACGTCCGGAGTCCAACAGGCAGCCAGTGCAGCTCGCGGAGGATAGGTATAACGTGGGTGTACCGAGGTCCACCCACAATCGCTCGCGCGGCTGCATTCTGGACAAGCTGAAGTCTCTGAATGCTCTTCAAGGGCTGCCCCATGTAGAGCAAACAATACTAAACTAAAGGAACAATACCTGAAAACTACAGACCAATAACATGCTTGCCAACAACCTTCAAATTACTCACAGGCATTATTGCAGATAACATTATGGATTATTTGGAAACTAACAACATCTTGCCAGTAGAACAAAAAGGCAACAAAAGAAGGAGCAAGAGCACAAAAGATCAGCTCCTAATTGATAAAATGATATTAGAAAATTGTAAGAACAGAAAAACGAACTTGAATATGGTCTGGATTGATTACAATAAGGCATCTGACTCATTGCCACATAGTTGGATCATAAAATGCTTAGAAACAACTGGCATTAGCAAAAATATTACATCCTTTATTGAGAAGGAGAACTGAGTTGGCAGTAGGGAATGAGATCTACGGAATGGTGAATATCAAGCGAGGAATTTTCCAGGGTGATTCACTTTCACCTCTTCTCTTCATCATCACAATGATCCCACTATCAGTAATCTTAAAAAAAAAATGAAATTAGGCTACCAAACAGCCAAAGAAGCTGAAAAAATTTCGCATTTACTATATATGGATGATTTGAAACTCTATGAAAAGTCAGAAATAGAAATCCAATCATTGACAAACACAGTCCGAGTATTCAGCACTGATATTTCAATGCAGTTTGGCATGGAAAAATGCGCCACTGTATCCATAAAAAGGGGCAAAATCACTGCATGTGAGGGAATTAAAATGCCCAATGGCCAACTAATTAAATGCAACGAAAATGAAGCCTACAAATACTTAGGCATTCTGCAGTTGGATAACATCACACATGGAGAAGTAAAAACTATTGTCAGGAGAGAGTACACCAACAGAGTTAGGAAAATTTTGAAATCTAAATTGAATGGTGGAAATACAATCAAGGCCATAAATACCTGGGCAATACCAGTTATAAGATTCACAGCTGGTATAGTTAACTGGACACAAGCTGATTTGGACATTTTGGACCGAAAAACCAGGAAACTAATGACAATGCACTACAGTTTACATCCACGTGGTGATACTGATAGACTTTATCTGCCCCGAAAATCAGGTGGCAGAGGATTATTACAAGTGAAGCAAATAGTTGAAGAAGAAAAACATATTTAAAAGAAAGTCAAGAACATCTATTAATCGTAGTAAAGAACAAAAATCTACTGAAGGCCCAACAGACGAAACAAGAATACAGAAAAGATGTGATAAAATCAAGAATGCACTGCACGGCCAATTTCTGGAAAAAATAAAAGATAAAGTGGACAGTGAACAAACTTGGTTATGGTTAACAACAGGTACATTAAAGAAAGAAACAGAGTTGCGGCTTTTTCACGCTTCTGATGGGCCGCTTATGCTTGTAGCCGAATGAGAAGAAAGACACCGGACAAATCCTTCTTGTGATAAGCTTTGGCCCCGAGCAATGCCCAGGAGGCTTTTTTATTAGTCCCAAACAAAGAGAAGGTGTATACAAATTACATCAAAAGGCACATGACTAAATAATCCAATAATAATAATGCAGCGTGGCAAAAGGCTTCGTCTCTGGGCAAAAGAGGAGAGGTGGATGAAAAGGGGGGCTGCTTCGTCCCTGGGCAGGAGAAGAGAGATAAGGAATAAGGAGGGGGGAGTGGAGGAAAGTGAGCAGCTCGCATTCCTGCCTTTGAAATGCTAACTGCTAGATAGAAGCTGGTACAGAGAGGCGCGCTAATTAATAGGAAGACTTACGTATTGC
Source organism: Thamnophis elegans (assembly GCF_009769535.1). Lineage (NCBI taxonomy): Eukaryota > Metazoa > Chordata > Lepidosauria > Squamata > Natricidae > Thamnophis > Thamnophis elegans. The sequence goes on along the minus strand of NC_045547.1, from coordinate 41,113,660 downwards.
TAACAAGAATGTTTTTGTTAGCATCCATCTCTGGGCCTGTGTTTTCCAGACAGCCTTAGCCGCCCTATACACAGAACTGGTAATGGATCTCAACATCTCCTCATTTTTGTTTTAAAATGAGAAGGAGGAAAGCAAACATATCAAAATGCAGATTCTTCATCATCACTGGTTATAGCAAACACCTTTACAAACAAATTGTTGTCCAACTCATGGTTGTCCTCAGCGTCCAGAAGGGACTTAGTTTCGTGGATAAGTGCGTTCTTCCTAGCTGAGGAAAAAAGGCCTTTGAATAGCTGAAAAAGGGAGGGTAGGCATTGAACGCAGCAGCAAAGTGACACAAGCACTACTATAATACATATAATGGAGGAAAAAATGCTTCTTAACCAGGAGCCATCCGGTAGCCAGGACCACAGACCATCCCACCAGGCCGGCAGGACGTCTTCTCGAATCTGGGAAGCCAACTCCTTTAAGGAACTGATCTGATGCTTAACCAATTGAGAGGTGTCTGACAGGTTAAAACAACACATGTTTTTGACAGATTCACAGCCTAGATGATGTACCAGTAACAGAAAATCAATGGCAGCACGATTGTCTAAGACAGCATGTCTGATCTCTGCCTGTTCCTGATTCAAGGCAGCTATGGCTGCTGATGTGATGTTTATAGTTTTTGCAAGGGAACAGGCAATGCGATGGGCTGTCCTGTGATTATGCATTGCTAATGCCGGAACACCAACTATAGAGATAGCAAGGGAAAGATATTCAGCCTCGTTAAAAAGATTAATTGAGCTGTCACATGTTTCATCAAGGACTACCGACGACCTCCGTGGTCGTGGAGTGAGGTCCTGTTTGGTTGGTAGAACCGCAGTAAGACGACTCAGACAGCAACGTGTATCTGATAGATTAGCAGGTATGTAATTAAAAGTTTTTTGACCACATGTGAAAAATCAACCAGCAGGAAGCAGAACGTGAGCCCAGTTGTAGGAAATGTTCTCGTAGGTGGAACAGTTGGCAGGAAAGATTCCCGTGGGCATACAGGATTGTGTGAGAGAAGCAGTACAATTTTGAATGCGTGCACATGTAACGTTGGGTCCACTAGCTACAAAGGGTGTGGTGAGAGACATGGCATCAGCTGGGAGCCGTCTTGTGACAGGGCCCCACACTATAGAGTCACCGTAATTAACTTCCAGCTGGATGTCTTTTAAAATAACAGAAAGAGGCGTGCAAACTGGTATTAAACAATTCCCTAATAACATGTTCAGGTCCACAGCTTCGCTTAGGCAAAAATTGGATACGTTTGCCTGTTCTGCCAAACGCATCCACAGGTTGTATGTCATTCGAGTGTGCAGACCGTGAGAAGCAGCTGACCTTTTCACCCTGTGTGTGAGAGATCTAGTAGGCACATGTAATGGTTCCTGTAACTTGTAAGAGGCACGATGGGAAATTTCACAGCGTATTAAAAATGCAAGCAATACTAAAACTATGCCACACAATGAAAAAATAACATAATGATATGAGAAAGTTCTAAAACTGAAGGGTTTCATACCCTCCTGCCACCGCGACAGGGGATAACCTGGAGGTCTTCTTCGAAATAAGGGACATCCTTCTGGTGGCGAATACGGTGGAGGGTGTCCTTCCCCGTTTTCCTGGTCGGGGCAGGAAACAGCCTCTGTGGTCTCATATGGTGGAGGGTGTCCAGGCCTGTTGTCCAGGTCAGGCCAGGAGGCAACCTCCACAAGCTGTACCTCATTTGGGGACTGACGGACGATCGCCATCCCTGGAAGTGTGTGGTGGTGATTTAGGAAGAAAAGGTCTTATGTGTCTTCCCAGCACCCAGAGCACCTTGTCTTTTAGTTGGATTGCAGCGTAGCCTCTTCCCCAGGTGATCAGGTCAGCAGGTCCTCGCCACGTCAGGTCAGGCAGGCAGTGATAGTAGACAGGTGGACAGGGGGTGTCTGCAGTAGGTGGAGCTGCAAAATGACGAGTCGCTGCTGAGGATGGTGGGCTGCCGGTAAGATTTAAGAAATTCAGGGTATAAAGGCAGAGGTTAAGCGTGTCTTGCACTGCTGCGAGGCCAGGGGACATTTTTCCCCTATTGCCAATATATCTGTCCAGGGCATGTTTTAATGTCTGGTTGGCGCGCTCAGCCAACGCCTGACCCTGGCTGTTATAAGGAATGCCAAATTTATGTACAATGCCCCATTGGTTACAAAAGGCAGCAAAGGCTGCACTTGTGTAAGCAGGGCCATTGTCTGTTTTTAATTCTTTTGGGCATCCCAGCGATGCAAAGGTCCGAATACAATGATTAATAACATGTTTTGTGGCTTCACCCCTTTGGGGGGATGCCATAATGTAGCCTGAATACGTGTCAATGGAAACATGTAAATATTTCCAAGGGGCAAATGGAGGATATTGGGTAACATCCATTTGCCAAATCTGGCAACACTCTGTCCTCCTGGGGTTTACCCCCATAGGGAGAGAGTTTGCATGCTGGCTACAGGAAGGGCACTGCTGAATAATAGCAGAAGCCTCATTTGCAGTAATGCCAAATTGTTTCATGAGCGCTTTCTTGTTCTGATGAAAGTAAGAATGACTCTCCCATGGCGTGGGGGCTGTCAAAGTTAAAAGAAAAGAAAAGTTGGCAGCAGCCGCTGCTGCAGTGTCGGCCACATCATTGCCTTCCTGGAGAGGCCCAGGGAAGGGCTGATGGCTTCGAATGTGGGAAACATGAAAAAAGTGGGTGCGGGCAGAAATTAACTTCTGCAAAGATAAAAAGAGCGAGAGTAATTGTGGTTCCAATGAGGGAGAAAGATAGGCCTCATAAATTGATTTCACAATCTGAGTTACATAGAGGCTATCCAAAATCAAGTTAAAGGGTGTATTTGGAAAAGTTGAAAAAGCCAAAATAGAGGCAGCAAGCTCTGCACGCTGAGCAGAAGTCTGTGGGGGGGGGGTAATTTTTGTGCACCACCGACCATTCTCCTGCCAGGCACAAGCACCATAGGTTTTGCTTCCGTCAGCAAAAAGAGTCATGGCCTGAGGAAGCGGGAGGGGGGAATATGGAGTGTGCCATTGCAGGGGAACAGTTTTCAAAAGAGCCAATCTAGGGTCGGGAGGTGCATGGCAAGAAATCTCACCTGGCCAGTCAGCAAGTGCAAATTGAAGGTTTTCCGAATTAGCAAATAAGGTCTCCCAAGTTGATAAAGAACAAGGGACAAAAATCGTGGAAGGTTCAATTCCGGCCAACAGCTTTGTTCTGACACGGGCTTTTGTAATTAGAGCTGCAAAAAGTGCAGGTTTCTGAGAAATTGTGGATTTTGGGGTGTGAGACAAATGTACCCATTCAATAATTAATAATTTTGAGGTTTTTTGCACCACGGCTCCTGTTGGGAGCCCAAGAGTGTTACATATAATGAAAGCTAAGGGAGTGTTGTCCTGAAAACGATCCACCCAAATTTGAGCGAGGGCCTCATTTACCTCTTTTAAAACTTGCTGATGTGTTTCATCTAATTTAATAACATCTGCAGGGTTTTTGCCCATTGTTAATGCAGAAAACAACGGAGCCAATTGAGGGGTTGTGAGCCCCATATATGGGCGTGCCCAATTAATGGAGCCCAAATATTGCTGTAACTGTACTAATGTGGGAGTGTGTGGCAAGTCCAATTTTGGCATTGCAGGTGCAGCATGAGAGGCCAAAAGCTTATGACCCAGGTACGAAAAAGGTTGTGCTGTTTGAACCTTTTCTGGAGCTATGTGCAGGCCATTTTTATGGAGAAGATTAGTCAAAAAAGGTAATGTTGCTAAAACCATGCCTGAGGGCCCACATGCTGCTACCAAGATGTCATCCATATAGTGGTAAATTAAAAAGTGAGGATGTGCCGTCCGATATGGCTGCAAAGTTTTATCTACAAAATATTGACACATGGTGGGGCTGTTGAGCATTCCCTGAGGCAGGACTGTCCATTGAAAGCGAGAAGCAGGTTTGGAGTTGTTAAATTCTGGGACAGTAAAAGCAAACAGTTTGCGATCTTTTTCATGGAGTGGTATAGAAAAAAAGGCATCTTTTAAATCAATGATCATGAGATCCCACCCTTGGGGAATCAAATTTGGATTGGGGAGGCCACATTGCAGTGCTCCCATGGGCTGGAGAATTTTATTAACAGCCCGCAAATCATGCAAAAAACGCCATTTACCAGATTTCTTTTTTATGACAAACACAGGAGTGTTATAGGGGCTGTGGGATATCTCTTTCCTCTTTCTCTCTTTCTGTCACTTTCACTCTTTTATCTTTCTTCCTCTCTCCCACTCTTTTATCACTTTCTCTTCACTCTCTACTGCCCAACCTGTCCCCATAATTTACCTAAATAGGCGCAATTCCCTTACTGGAGCCTTCGTTCCCTCAAACGCACACACACACACACACACACACACACACACACACACACACTCATGCATGCACAAAAGCATTTTTCTCCATTGCAATTCAGATCCTATAAATCAATTGCTCTGTGAAACATCTGTGAAAAAAATTCAGGTGCTCAGGCAGGAAAATGTCATCAAAGCAACAGAAAAGAAATCAGAAGAGTCAGTAAGAAAGGGAGTAGCAAGAACTCCTTGAGACATGAAGTCACGATGAGGAAAGACTAAGAGAGGCATCGTAGGGAGTAATGGAATAGAGGTAGCCAGGATCACTGGAAGGAAATAGGAAGAGCCAGGCATTGGAGCATCTATAGGTTCACTTGCCAAGAGATTGAAATAAGAAGGAAGATAAGAAGCAGCCTTTTGTGTGGGGCTGGCTGAATGCCCCAGGATTAGTTTCCCGACTGTGAGTCAGGTTGGAAAGCAGGCAGAAGCATCCTCTAAAGGGATGTAATGCTGAGGAGCTTCAGAGGCTGAGGGTGACAGAGGCATGCATACAAGGGAAGAAGAAGCCTTGGATTCAAAGTGTGAATTTAGTGAAGAGGTTTCCAAATATGGCGGGGGGGGTGTCCGGTCCCCCCATCATGGACTTTTCATAAACTTTTAAGCATTCCATGATGATCTGCCAAGTGGAGAGTATTTTCGCTGGTGCCCTTGGAGGCTGGTGAAAATACTTCCCTAATTTTTCCCAAATGGCTGTTCGAATTGAGCCTTTTTCAGGGTATGAGGGACAATGTTTATAGATGTATTTGAGAAGGTCAGTAAGGTCTTTTTTCGAAGGGATGGGGAGAAAGTTCCCATTGTTTTTTAAGATTAATATTGAGGATTTGGACAATTCTCTAAGTTCGAAAAGGTGTGCAACCTGAGGCTTAGAGAATCCTGCCCCCATTACTCACGAGTCTGGGAGGATGCTCCATCTGCGACGGCCGGTCCTGGTATGCAAGAGGCGTTCCTTCGCCGGTGAGCAAGAGAACTCCAAATGGGACGGATGCAGCGACGTGCTTGATCAGCAAGATCATGTCGGGGTCACCAGTTGCGGCTTTTTCACGCTTCTGATGGGCCGCTTATGCTTGTAGCCGAATGAGAAGAAAGACACCGGACAAATCCTTCTTGTGATAAGCTTTGGCCCCAAGCAATGCCCAGGAGGCTTTTTTATTAGTCCCAAACAAAGAGAAGGTGTATACAAATTACATCAAAAGGCACATGACTAAATAATCCAATAATAATGCAGCGTGGCAAAAGGCTTCGTCTCTGGGCAAAAGAGGAGAGGTGGATGAAAAGGGGGGCTGCTTCGTCCCTGGGCAGGAGAAGAGAGATAAGGAATAAGGAGGGGGGAGTGGAGGAAAGTGAGCAGCTCACATTCCTGCCTTTGAAATGCTAACTGCTAGATAGAAGCTGGTACAGAAAGGCGCGCTAATTAATAGGAAGACTTACGTATTGCTAACAAGAATGTTTTTGTTAGCATCCATCTCTGGGCCTGTGTTTTCCAGACAGCCTTAGCCGCCCTATACACAGAACTGGTAATGGATCTCAACACAGAGTCACTAATCTTGGCTGCGCAAGAACAAGTTATCCACACAAATGCCATTAAGGGCAAAATTGAAAAATCCTCTGATGATGCCAAATGCAGACTTTGCAAAGAAGCTGATGAAACTGTTGATCACATACTCAGCTGCTGTAAAAAAATCACGCAGACTGATTATAAATTGCAGCACAATTCAGTAGCACATATGATCCATTGGAATTTGTGCAAAAATTATAATATTAAAACAGCAACAAATTGGTGGGAACATCAGCCTGAGAAAGTCACCGAAAATCAGATGGTCAAGATCTTGTGGGATTTTCGCATACAAACAGACAAAATACTGGCGCATAATACACCAGACATCACACTGGTTGAGAAAAATAAGGTCACAATCATAGACATCGCAATACCAGGTGATAGCAGGGTAGCTGAGAAGGAACATGAAAAAAATCGCAAAATACCAGGACTTAAAAATTGAAATTCAACGACTATGGCACAAACCAGCAGTGGTAATTCCAGTGCAATCAAAGGCTCGGATCGGAAGGCAGCAGGGGAAGTGGGGTATGGCAGAGGAGCTGCTTTCAAGCCATTGGAAAATATATCCCATCCAACTTCTGTGTTTGTGTTTGTTTGAGAGAGAGTGAGTGAGAGAGGGATCCAACTTCTCTATGTGCATGTGTCTGTTTGAGAGCGGGGGGAGGGAGGGAGAGAGGAAGGAAGGAGTGGGAGGGAGAAGAAAAAGAATGAAGGAAAACTTATTTCGCAAGGGAGAAAAATGCCATCATTTGAAATCGGAACTGAGCATGCCTGGCTGTGGAATTCTGGGAGTTGAAGTCTACAAGTCTAAAAAAATTTGAAACCCTTGTGTCAGTGCCTCACCAGCTATAAACCTCACCACACGTCACTGCTTATGGGGCACTATGGTGTCAGTGATCCTTTCTTTTTGAGCCTTATATTTCAGTCTTTAACTTTCGTCCTCTCCAATCCCAACTAAGAAAAACTGTAGTTTATGGAGACATGGCAGCTTTCACTGACAATTACACAAAGAGCCATTTACCACCTCATAATAATGTAGTATCTGAACCTTTCAGGAGGAAAATTGGTTCTCAGTTGGTGGCTGCTGATATGAGCTCTGTAAGTTCTAAAAAGCTAAAAAGAACACACACACACACACACAAAATTGTGGAAAGAATTTCAAGAAAGAATTGTGCAGCTTCACTAATGACAATTTCCTGGTCTCATTACATTTGTTCCTTTTCTTTAAATTATCAATAATTTCCTTCCCCAAATCTGCCATTTCTGTATTGTGTGGAAAAACCTGGCTAAGAAGCCTAAAGGCTAAAATCCCAACTCATCCAGACAGTAGAAAAATATTAAAATCAAATGACTGTCCCACCGTGTATAGCAGAATTTTGTTTGTCTGTATAGGTCTGTGATTTTTTTTTTGACATTGCTAGTTAAACTCCAGTACTTGCTTAAATATTTATCTGAGTACACTGACTATCTTACGCAGGTATCAAGATACCAGTAATTTCTTCCAAAATTTACATTCCAGTCATTCCATTTAGGACTTTCCTCCTTTTCGCCACCAGTTTAATAATTACCATCTAAATAGCTAAATTATCGTTATGTGCTTGCTTAATGTTTTATCTTAGTTTTATTTTATAGTACATAGGCTGAAAACTGATTCCTTAAAATTGCCTGTGGCAAAGTCAAGTGAGATTTATTCAAAGCTCTGATAACTAATAATGCAATTATTGTTTTGTTTTATTTGGTCCAGTTTGTCTTCCCTGAAACTTTATTTTCATAAAAAAAGTGTCTAGGAATTACATAAGTGTATAATTAAACATTGACTAAAGTAGGGAATAAGATAACCATCTCTTCCTACTCTCCCCCAAAAAAGAATAGAACGGGCAAAAAAGGATACAAATTTATATTAAAGGTTCTGTTATAATTTGTACAGACAAACATTTATAAACCATTGCTTAATTTAAATGGAGATACAAACAGTTAGCATGGAAAGCTGTGATAAATTGAGTTTGGTTAATTTGTCTTTCCATGTGTTTAAAATTTGAGGACTTCAGGTCCTATGGGCTTTTTCTCTCTACATTTTTTGAGCTAAATCGTGAATGGTAGCCTTTCAGATTAAACAATACTTATCAAAGTGATAAGCCAAAGTAATATAGACACATATGCATACACATACATACAAATATTCCATGATATTAATTGTTTTCTATAGATTGTGTTTTATTATCCCATGGCATTTTATTTGATTATTTCATTTTGGTATCAATCTCTGTAGTGAAATGCCAGCTAGCTAGCTAACTAACTAACTAAAAAAACAACAACTAGGTGTTCAATAAAGAGAGGCAACCTGATGTATGTTAATATGTTGAACTACAAGGGAAAACCCAAATTCTGGTCTTCCTTTAGGGAAGGAAGCCAAATGGGCAACCTTACCCCATCTCAGTCCTAAATGAGCCTCAGAATCTGCTACAAACCAACTGCAAAAAGAACCCTCATTGCATCGTACATTTATAGTTTCACTTATGAATTACAGGCAAAGTGCAAACAAGCAAACCCCCAACAAGGAAGATAAGTGCTAAGAATAACAACAGCAACAACGTTAGTATTCAGTCAAATGATCCAATATAAAAGCACTTATCCTAAAAGACAATTAAAAAAGCTATTGAAATGAACTTAAATCTTTTTTTTTTTTAAAAAGGCCATAAAGTCCCAGGGTAGTGGTTACCTACAAATACTTGGTTGAACAGGCAAAAGGAATACTTTCTTTTCTATAGAGTTTCATTATTGGGGCATTCTCCCTGTAAAAAATTCTGTTCCTGTACAGCACCTATGAGTCAAAGTCATTGGTAGGATCTGAAACCACACTTCTGCAGTTTGTTTTAGGGCATTTGTTGAGTAGAATGAAGGGAACATTTTTATTAATGGCTGGGATTTTCAGCAAATTAGGTCATATTAGAATCGTATATGCTCTCGATTTTCTCAATAAGATTGGGAGCAGTCTTTCAGTCTGCTTCAAAGCTTTTCCTTTGTCATATAAAATCTGCTGCCAGACTGAACTTTACAAAAAAAAAAACCTTAATTGGTAATGCAGCAGCTGGATATAGCATTTCCTCCCCACCCTGCCCCAAGTACTAAGAAAAAAGGAACTGTCTCACTCTGGACATCAGGAAAAAATGATTAATAGATTTTTTTCCCCATCTTAGCCTACCAAACCATTATGTTCAGGCCTAACAAAGTATTTGTTCTCTAATCAGTCATAACAGTCCAAACAAGAGCTCAGGGGAAATAAAAGTGTTAAGTTTTAAGTTTACCAAGTTGTGAGAAGAAGCAAATGCTGCTTTCTGGTTTTCAGAAGCACCACATCAAATAAAGTCAGCCGGGCAGGTTTGAAGTAGATGTGCCTTTAAGATAGTTATGTTACATTAAACTTGGATTTCTTAAATATTCCTTGCCAATTTTAAAAAGTACCACGTAGTGCTGAATCTGTACAGCTGGAAGGAGCTGTTCAAAAAAGAATCTGTTCCTATTAGAAAATGTAATGTTGGAACTGCTTCCTTTCTCTCCTGAATATGGTTAGATAATGTAAGATTTGAAGCCTTTATGTTATACCCTGCTAACATATTTTGGTTCTATGAGGTCACTTTGTGCGCTTGCTTATCAAACGTCACTCAGATGCTGTGCTTGTATGCCCATTTTGTTTTCTTTTTAAAAAGGCATAGCAAAGTATTGGTCCCAAAACCATTTCCAAACCTTCTAAAAGATTATGCAAGTATTTCAACTTACTTCCCCTAATCACTAATGTTCAGATTTATAAAGCACAGCTTGACATCAAAGCTAAGTATTCAAGATATATAGGAAGACTTGGAAAACAATTAAGTAAAGGTAAAGGTTCCCCTCGCATATATGTGCTAATTGTTCACACCTCTAGCGGGTGGTGCTCATCTCCATTTCAAAGCCCAAGAGCCAGTTCTGTCCAAAGACATCTCCATGGTCATGTGGCAGGCATGACTAAACGCCAAAGGTGCACGGAATACCTTCCCACCAAAGGTGGTCCCTATTTTTCTACTTGCATTTTTACTTGCTTTTGAACTGCTAGGTTGGCAGAAGCTGGGGCAAGTAACAGGAGCTCACTCCATTACACGATGCTAGGGATTTGAACCACTGAGTTGCTGACCTTCTGATCAACAAGCACAGCATCTTAGCCACTGAGCCACCGTGTCCCTTGGAAAACAATTAATCAGAAATATAAATTATTTCAATTTAACCTGTAGCTATTACAATTTGAAATCCTCAAATAATTTTAAGAAGAACACTTCATTTAATCTGCAGGCCTACTGGGAGCCACAGTGACATAATAACAATAGCATTAGACTTATATACCACTTCAAAGTGCTTTACTGCCCTCTCTAGGCGGTTTACAGAGTCAGCATATTGCCCCCAACAATCTAGGACCAGATTTTACCAACCTCAAAGATAGAAGCAGTGGTGGGTTCTGGATCCCATTGCAACTGGTATGCTGCGACGGGACCAAGAGTCCACCATGTGCACATGTGCTGCGTATGCATGGACACCACTGCCTTGCAATGCTTCAGCTGCTCAGCAGAGCATTGTGCAGGCGCTGTACGCTGTGTGTCCATGCGCAAATGTCCTGGTCAGCTCAAATAGAGGTAAGGAGAATGAGCGGGTGGGTGGGACCTCTGCAGCACTGTACCAGAATGATGCCTTTGGCTCCCAGCAGGCACCAGTATGTCTGTACCGGGGCATACCAGCCGGAACCCATCACTGGATGGAAGGCTTTGAGCCAGTGAGACTTGAACTGTCAAACTGCTGGCAGCTGGTAGAGGTAGTTTACAGTACTTTTAACCAGTACACAAAAATAATTTTAATAATCCTGAAATTATAGGAATTGTAGAAATAAATTTTACATATGAATACACTCTTCCACACTCCTTCTACTGACTGGCAAAGTATCTTGGAAGGATACAATCTGATGAACCACATTACACTTAGTCCTTGACTTAGGACCACAATTGGGACCAGAATTCTTGTTGCTAAGCAAATCAGCTTTTAAGTGATTCATGCCTGATTTTATGAACTTTTTTTTGCCGTGGTTGTAAAGTGAACTATTGCAGGTGTTAAGTAAATAATGCAGTCATTAAGAGAATCAAGTTTCCCCCATTGGCTTTGCTTGTTGAAAGCTAGTTGGGAAGGTCACAAATGGCAATCACAGGACCCTGGAATGTTGCAACTGTTGTAACTTTATGCCAGTTGCCATGTACCTGAATTCTGATCATGTGATTATGGGCTGTTGCAATGATCATAGGTATGAGAATCAGTCGTAACTCACTTTTTCCAATGAGAATGTAACTTTGAATGGTCATTAAACAAGTGACTGTGTAGCAAAGACAATCTACACAAAATGCTTTCCTTATGCCATTTCATTTTTGGGAGTAGTTAGAGATCTTAGTACATTTTAATTAAGCTCACCTTTGTTTTTGTATTACATACAAATATTTATCCAAATTTCCTGAAGTATTTTAGATGATTCTATTGGTTGCGATGATTATAGGAAAAATATAAATTGTTAAATAATGATTAACGGTATAATCTGTATCCCTTGAAAAAGACATAAATTAAACCAGATTAGATAACTATGCAAATGTAGATTCTTAAAATGTAATGCCAACTTCCGTATTTATGTAAGTCTAGATATAATGCAAGATGGTCTTCAGCATTCATTTAAAAGTTAATTAGTACTCATACTAATTATGCTTGCTTACTTTAAGCAGCCACTTGTCATTTATATAATCTCAGTAGCACAATTATTTTTCCAACCTGAAAATTCTCTATTATTAATATAGAGCAAGTGGTGGTTGCAGCTAGGAGACTCTTTGTACAACTTTATTTTATGAGCCAGTTGCAGCCTTTCCTGGATCAGGAGTCCCTGCACTCAGTCACTCAAATTCTAGTCATCTCATGTTTGGACTATTGCAATGCACTCTACATGGGGCCACCCTTGAAGAGCATCTGGAAGCTACAGAACGGCACAGAATGCAGCAGTGCAGGCAGTTCTTGGGGCCCCAAGGGTGGTCTATATAATAGCACTGTTCCACAAGCTGCACTGGTTATTGGTCTGCTTTTGGCTGCAATTCAAGGTGTTGGCCATCAGTTTTAAAGTCTTACATGGCCTGGATCCAGTCTACCTGAGGAACTATTTCTTCCCAATAGGACTGGCCCACCCCGCCCATGTTGACAGAGGGAGGATACTGTAGACTCCATCAGCCAAGGAGTTTTATCTGGCAGGATTCAGAAGAAGAGCCTTATGCTCTGAAGTGAGATTGGCTCCCATCCTCCTGATAGTTCATAAATGCTTTAAGTCTAAGACCTGGCTTTGCCAGATGGCTTGGGAACCCAATGGGGGCCTTCCAACCAACCACCATAGTGGATGTGGTTGACTAATTCAAGCCTAACCCCACCTTCCTCGCCTCATTTGTCTGGCTCTCTTCTTTGCCATCTTATGTCCTGCGGGATTGGGTGGCCTATAAATTTAATAAATAAAGAAAGAAAGAAATGTCCATGATTTTATCTGTTAATGTTTATTCAGTCAATGATATCTATTACATTAGCCAATTCAGGAAGCCTATTACATATTGGAAGAAATTGTGAGTAAGCTATGGAATTTTGGAGATGCAATAAGCCTTGTGCAGTTTCATTAGGGAAAATTTCATCAGGGGTGTCTCTATTAAAGGAATAGGAACTTGTTCCAGTCGAATGGCTGCCTTTTCACATGACTTCTCCACCCCCAAACTGAACTTAAAGATCAATGCCAAGTATGAATACAGAGACGCTTACTCTAAGTCCATCACACTATAAGCTTGTGAACAAACATTTACAAAACATAAAACACAGACATTACAATCTGATTTTAAGATAGATTTTAAATACATGATTCTATATTGAAAATTATCTAATATTCTCATCTGAAACAAAAACATGTTTTAAGTATGGCTTCTGAATGAATATTATATTACTTTTATAGAATAAGTACATGTGAAAATAGATAATGAGGAAGCATGATGGACAAGCTATTGTTTATGTTATTGATAGAAAGATGATAGTCCCCTACAATTACAAATAACTCTTGTAATTAATCTGAGTGGTTAAACCAGTGTTTCTCAACCTTGGCAACTTGAAGATGTCCGGACTTCAACTCCCAGAATTCCCCAGCCAGGATTCGCTGGCTGGGGAATTCTGGGAGTTGAAGTCCGGACATCTTCAAGTTGCCAAGGTTGAGAAACACTCGGTTAAAGGGTACTTGTTTTTGTTTTCTGTTTTTGTAGCATATGAGAGAAAGAAAAGTCAGAATACATACTTTTGTATGTAGACTGATGAGTGAGTTATTGGTGAAATTTAGTCTGTCAGGTAGCCAGCTTACATTTGAAATGGATGCTGGTTCAGCTTTTGACAACCTAGTGAGTACACTGTAGCAAGACTTCATTCTTTGTTATTCTCCAAGTATTTTGTTTCTTTATACAGAAGTCATCAAAGGAAAAGAAATTAAATCCCCACTGCTGTTGTTTCACTGAATGCATTTTGAGTCCTGCAGCATTTTGGTATTTAGAATTAATAATCTTTTGTTTCAATTGGTTGACAGCTGGCTAACAAGGAGCAGATGGGTTGTTTTTAATATCAAACAGAAAGTTGGAGAAAAGTAGCTAAAGCAACAACAGTAAAGAAAATGTTCATATGTTAAATGCCACAAGGAATATGTTCACATTTCAGGGATCACAAAGATAAATTGGTGACTTCATTGAGAATTACTTAATATATGACAAGGCCATTACCTAGACTGAGACGATGATGAAGTCCTCATGTTTTCAGTCCCTTCATATATTAACAGCATTTTAAAATGCAGAAATAGCTGAATCAGAAGCTATTTTCTCATGTAGAAAAAATAAATCAGAGAAAATATGTTTCTAATATATTAGTCTATACATTCGCCTGCTAGGAGCAGAATTGACTCTGTATTAGAGTTTCCTCAGACAACATATATTGGAGATAGCAATGAAAAGCTTAAGTACCAAGCTATGTGTGCCACGTGGCAGCATCTTGCCACCTTAAGCTGGAATAGCTCTGCTTCAATGGGAGATTGGCATATATATAAAAGAGTTTACATGCTGCTATCAGTTCTGTTGTCTCATAATTTCACTTACATTCTAAGAGAATATAATTTGGGAATTTCATCACAAATAATGATGCTTGTCTATGAAGGAATAATAGCAATAGCGATAGCACTTATATACTGCTTCAAAGTACATTACAGCCTTTTCTAAGCAGTTTTACAGAGTCAGCATATTGCCTCCAACAATCTGAGTCCTCATTTTACTGACCTTGGAAGGATGGAAGGCTGAATCAACCTACAAGATCAGCCCTCATCATAGACCCAGAGCTTTTGAATCAATTATAGGCAGCTGCAGAATCAAGCATAATCTTGTGGCTTCTGTTTTAAGTTATTTTATCTTGCTTTCTGTTTCAATCCCAGACCTCAAAATGGTTTTTGATTCTATTCTTCTGCAAAGACCCAAGGGATCTCTAATACATTAATACATTTCATTGTAGTAAACTTTTGAACAGCAGATATATGTAATGTTCTTTGTTCGTCCTCCATACCACTCGAGTAAGGTAGCATTGATAAAACCCACTATCTGAAGTAGCTATGTTTTTATCATAGGTACCTGGCAGTGGGAGAAATATGTTAGGAATTTACCTAGTAAATTATTAACTAGATAAATGTGTGAGCATTCAGCTTCAAGTTCTTATGTACAATGATATGGTGGGGCAGTACAAATCATGGAATATAAAAATATTCTTAAAATCAGTATAATTTTAGATAATAATTTTAATGGTGTTAATTATGTTACCTATACAACCACCAATGGACTTTACATAAGTACCAAGATGGGGGGGGGACAGAGATAATGATAAAAGCTTCCAAATAATCCAAAAGCAAATGTTACAAAACTAGAAATATAGATTTCATTGAAAGGCCTCCTGATTTACTCTCGAGTTCAACTTGTCCATAAAAGGAAGAAAATATATGTTTGAATGTATGTTTGAATGTATGAATGTTTATTTCATTTATATGCTGCCCTTTTCCCCCGAAGGGGGACTCAGGGCGGCTCACAACTCAAACCAGGGAAGGGGGGATACAGAGAAATTAACAACAACACAAAAACAATACATGATTTAAAAACACACAACAATCATACCATTCGAGGCGGGGGCAACGGTTCTTTAGCCCCAGGCCTGTCGGAACAGCCAGGTTTTAAGGGCTTTGCGGAAGGCCTGGAGGGTGGTGAGGGTGCAAATCTCCACGGGGAGTTCGTTCCAGAGGGTCGGAGCAGCCACAGAGAAGGGTCTCCTCCGGGTGAGGAGACACTGGCCGGCGGATGGAATTCGGAGGAGGCCTAGTCTGTGGGATCTAATCGGTCTGGTGGAGGTAATTGGCAGCAGGCGGTCTCTCAAGTACCCAGGTCTAATACCATGAAGGGCTTTATAAGTGACGACTAGCGCCTTGAAGCGTATCCGGAGACCAATAGGCAGCCAGTGCAGCTCGCGGAGGATAGGTGTTACGTGGGTGAACCGAGGTGCACACACGATCGCTTGCGCGGCTGCATTCTGGACAAGCTGGAGTCGCCGAATGCTCTTCAAGGGCTGCCCCATGTAGAGCACGTTGCAGTAGTCTAGTCTAGAGGTCACAAGGGCGCGAATGACTGTTGTGAGGGCCTCCCGGTTCAGGTAGGGACGCAACTGGTGCACCAGGCGAACCTGGGCAAATGCCCCCCTGGTCACAGCTGACAAGTGGTGTTCAAAAGTCAGCTGTGGGTCCAGGAGGACTCCCAAATTGTGGACCCTGTCTGAGGGGGCGTACTGTTTGACCCCCCAGCCTGAGAGATGGAACACTTGGCCAATTAGTAGGAGGGAAACACACCAGCCACTCAGTCTTATCTGGATTGAGTACAAGCTTGTTAACCCCCATCCAGTCCCTAACAGCCTCGAGGCCCTGGCACATCACGTGAACCGCTTCATTGAGTTGGCACGGGGCGGACAGATACAGCTGTGTATCGTCCGCATACTGGTGGTATTTTATCCCGTGCCGTCGAATGATCTCACCCAGCGGTTTCATGTAGATATTAAATAGGAGGGGGGACAGGACTGAACCCTGCGGTACCACATAAGTCAGGGGCCTAGGGGTCGATCTCTGCCCTCCGACCAACACTGACTGCGACCTGTCCGAGAGGTAAGAGGAGAACCACCGTAGAACAGTGCCTCCCACCCCCACCTCCCGCAGTCGTCGCAGAAGGATACCATGGTCGATGGTATCGAAAGCCGCTGAGAGGTCAAGGAGCACTAGGACAGAGGCATAACCTCCATCCCTGGCTCTCCAGAGATCATCGATCAATGCGACCAAAGCGGTTTCCGTGCTGTAGCCAGGCCTAAATCCCGACTGGAAGGGATCTAGATAATCGGTTTCTTCCAAGGACCGCCGGAGCTGAAAGGCTACCACCTTCTCAACAACCTTCCCCACAAAGGGGAGGTTGGAGACTGGACGATAGTTGTTTAAGATGGCTGGATCCAAAGATGACTTCTTCAGAAGGGGTCTCACCACCGCCGCCTTTAGAGCGGGGGGAAAGAACCCCTCCCGAAGGGAGGCGGTAACAACCACCTGGATCCAGCCCCGTGTCACCTCCCTGCTGTTAGCGACCAGCCAGGAGGGGCATGGGTCCAGTACACATGTGGAGGTACTTACAGCTCCCATGGCCTTGTCCATGTCCTCAGGGGTAACAGTTTGAAAATCAATCCAGTGATGTCCTGCCAGATTCTCCCCTGGTGCCTCAGCTGGCTCTGCGCAATTGGAGTCCAGGTCCGCTCGAAGCCGAGCAACTTTATCCGCGAGGAATTGGATGTAATCCTCAGCTCTGCCTTGCAAAGGATCGCTCGTATCCCTCCTATTTAGGAGGGAACGGGTTATCCTGAACAAGGCGGCTGGGCGCGACTCAGCAGAAGCAATCAGAGAGGCAATGTGTGTTCTTTTAGTCATCCTGATTGCCCGGAGGTAAGCTCTGATGCTGGATGTTAAAAGTGCTCGGTCTGACTCGGACTTACTGGATCTCCATCGTTGCTCTAGGCGTCTCTTTCGGCGCTTCATCTCCCGGAGTTCCTCAGTAAACCAAGGGGCCCTCCTGGATCCACTGCCTCGGATCGGCCGTAAAGGCGCAATCCGGTTAAGAGCCCCTGCTGCTGCTGAATTCCAAGCAGCAACCAGAGTCTCCGCCGGACTGCGGGCGAGGGTATCAGGAACAACGCCAAGCTCCGTCTGAAAGCCCAAAGGGTCCATAAGGTGCCTGGGGTGGAACCACCTAATCGGTTCCTCCTCCCTACAGTGGGGGTTTGGTCTCCGAAAGTCAAGCCTCAGTAAGTGGTCCGACCATGACAGGGGTAAGATCTCGCTACCCCTCAAAATATAACATTCTGGTCCAGCTTTCTTTCATTTATAGATGTCCAGAAGTTGAACTAACAATGGAAACTTGTTTGTTGACCAAAAACTGGAGGTAATCAGCCTTTCCATATGATGGAAATATAATAGCTGGAAATATGGTATCTTGGTAAAAGAATGTTTCAAAGTCACTAGTCGGGGACTGGTCAACTTTCAGCTAACTGCAGCTGCACTTAATGATTTGAGAGTAAGGAGGCAAAGTTTTCAGGAATGGTTTTTATTTGGGAATGAATTTAATTTTATATTTTCTTCTTATAAACCTGTGATAAGCCTATTCTGTAGAGCTCCAAATGTTTAGAATATTAGAGAAGTGTTTGGAATGCTTCTTTGGAATGATTTTTGAAGAAAGACCTTTTAGAATAGTTGGATGATTTCTAGTTTTATTTGCAGCATTGTTTTAATGCAGGTGTTCTGATTTTGGAAGAAAAGAAAAAGGCCTTAAGTGACTGTCCCTGTGGTCACATGTGTCCAAAAAACCCAATAAATTGTAGCCCCTATTGTTACCAAGCAGCAATTGTTGAAATTTAATAAGATTTTATTATCTTATTTCAAATATATTATGAGAGATATTTCTTGATTTTGTCTTATTGTTTGAAATTGCCAGAGTTTGAACCATTTGATGCGTTTTCTAATTTTGCTTCTCAGAATCTAATGGTAAGAATTGCAAAATAATTGTATCCTTAGTGAGTTAGGTTATTAAATTTGAGTTCATACAAAATCCTTCTTGAGCTGCTACTATGCAGCTAATGAGAAACTATTGTGCAAAATGAAGCAATTTGCTTCTAGCTATACCTAATGTGTACAATGAAAAGTTTGTTGGGAGCAGATAGGTTTGTTAGCATCGACTTCATTATCCAAAATGCAGGCAGCCAAAATATTTGCAAATATAAGCAAGATATATTAAATATTACTCTCACTTTTCTAAGAGTAGTCATATTCATACTGATTGAACTGTGTGTGTGTGTGTTTCTGTATGATGTCTGGCAGGGGCTATGCACAGTTTTTAAAATTATATGTGAGTGTAAATAAAGTGTAAGCTATTCGCTCATACATTTGATTGGCTACTATTGGTCTTTCAAACAAAGGGCAAGAGGAAACATTTGATCCACAATTACTCAAGAATGTATCTGCATACCTATAAAAGTTAACATTTTTATTTGAATATTGAAAACATAAACATAACAGGAACAGGTGGCATATGAATTTAATAAATAAAAATAAATAAAAACTATATAGACAGGGACTTGGTTGGCACTAACAATTTTCTATCTTTGAAGAAAAATTATGTTCACTAAATAGGATCTGGGGAAATCTTGAGCAGTAGTACTTGGAAAGTGTTATTTCTAAAGCAAGATACCACAATACATTTCTTAGTTATCCACTGGGTCTTTTGTAATAACAGGGAGTTCTGTTATAGTTCTGGTCGATGGCATAATATTAATCCTCATTAATGATTTTTCCTTTGGGAAGTCTTTAAAAGCTTATGGAAATTGAAGATCCATCATTTCAACTCTAATAAATTGACTGAAATACTTTGTGATAATGAATATTAAATAAGTGTTTACTGTAGTATATAAAGAAAATATTTTTATTTATTTATATCCCTCTTCATTATTCTCAAGAACTCAAGGTGGCAAACATATCCAACACATCTTTCTCCTATTTTTCCCACAACACAACCCCATGAGGTGGGTTGGGCTGAGAGACAGTGACTGGCCCCAGGTCGCCTAACTGGCTTTCACAGCTAAGGCGAGACTAGAATTCTCTTGGTCTCTTGCTTTCTAACCCAGTGCTTTAACCATTAGAAGAACTATAAAGCAATAAAACTACATATTAGAATGTGGCTTATTTAGATATTTCCACTACAGACTCAGCATGCTAGAAAAATAAACAATCTGGGTATTTGGTATAAGGATTCCTTTTTTATCAGTTTTGACTGATCTGATACACCATGTTTTACACAGTCTCAAAAAGTACATTTCAAAGTTCTTTAAAATTTATAATAAAGGCTTTCTTTAATCTGATTTACCAGACACTTGAATCCTGAGATCAGACAACTGACAGAGTACCTGAGTTTGCTCCTAACTGTGTTTTAACAAAAACATATTTGGATATTTATTTTTTTAGACAAAGCTTGCATTGTCTATCTCTGTATGCTCTCACTGATTGATTTTGTTTTATCACAAGCTGAAATCAATATTTTATTAAATTCAAAAGGCATGTCAGCTTAGTTTCTGATTTCCCTTTGCCTCTCTAGTGACCTATATGCATGCGTAACAATTTGCATTTCAGAGTGCATTTGAATGAGCAGCAGTTATCACCTGCAAGCAAAGATGGTAGAGCAGTACACGTAAATAGATTCTTATTGTGTTGATGAGTTATAGCAATAAGAAGTACATAGACAATTCTTTTATACATGTCAGACCATTAGTCTACATTCTTTGATATGTTTACACTGCTTGCAGCAGCTTTCCAGTTTCAAAACTTTTCAAGTTCAAGTGAAGAAACTGGATTCGGTACAGTACAAATTAAGAATAAAATCTAGGATAGTGATGGTGAACCTTTTTTGGCTCGCGTGCCAAAAGTGGGGGGAGTGCAGGTGGGTTGTGCGTGGGCATGCTCATAATGCTATGCGTGCATGATCGTACAACCAGAGCTCCCCCCATTTTTGGCATGCTTTTTTCACCTTCCAAGAGCTCCAGAGGCTTTATAGGAGCATGGGGAGGGTGAAAACAGCCTCCCATGCCCCCCTGGAGGCCCTCCAGATGCTTCAGGAGCTTCCCCGCAGTCTCTGGAATGCAAAAAACTGGCCCTATGGGCAAATCAGAACTTCAGGAATGGACTTCCGGTTTGCTCATAGGGCTGGGTTTAACCCTCCAGACCTCCAGGGGCCTTCAAGAGGCTTCCCTGAAGGCTCAGGAGGGCGAAAAACAACCTTACAACCAAACTGGAAGTGACTTCTGGTTTGTCTGCAGGGCCATTTTTCATCCTCTGGAATGTTCAGGGGCCTTCAGGAGGCTTCCCTGAAGGCTTCGGAGGGCAAAAAACCCGACCCTACGAGCAAACTGGAAGTATATTCCCGAACTTCCGGTTGTCCATAGGGCTGGTTTTTCGTAGTCCGGAGGCTACAAGGAAGCCTCAAGAGGGTGAAAAATGGCCTCAAAAGAAGGCCAAAGTCAACTGACCAGCACACGAACATGCGCTGGCCAGCTGATAGGGCAATCCCTCGCGTGTCTTGATAAATGGTGCTGTGTGCCACCTGTGGCACGTGTGTCATAGGTTCGCCATCACAGATCTAGGAAATAAAGAAAGAACAGTCTTGGTATGGAAACAAAATCATTCTATTAATTCAGAGTTGATTAAGAGTAATTGAACAACCATAGCAATACTTAGAAAATACTAGTGAAAGATGTTCTAGATCAGGGAAACTCGCAGCCCACGGGCTGGATGCATCACATGTTGGCACACCCATGCTCAGTTTAGCAAAGGGGGGGGAGTTGTGATAAGTCACATGACACTGCCGTGATGATGCAAATTTGACACCCCTGTTCTAGATTAATTTTTGTGGAATTATATTTCTCCCCACCCAAAAACAATCTGAATAACTCCCACCCTCCTGGTATTCTAAGACTCTGTAGTCAGACCTTTGGAGAGGACAATTGATGCTTTTTTTTCTTCCTTTCTATAGAGATTTAATGATATTAATAGATTTTATGCCAGATTTTATTATTTCAAAGAGCATAGGGAAATCTGTAACTAAAGGGGAAAGTAAAAAGGTCTTAGATGCTACAAAATCAGAATGAAAAATCCTAATATAAAGCTCTGAATATGTATATATGCCTCATCAGTTTTGTTTGGGACATTAGAGAAAAGAAATACTTCTTTGTCTAGTTGTACATGTATAAAAATGTGTGCTTACAGGATTACTAAGTTTATGTTCTGAATATTGTCTGACTTTTTTCTATACTTCCTAATGCAATAGAAATAATTATTCCAGTTTAATAAGGAGCATCTGTTGCTCACCATCATCTTCCTCATCATCCCACAATGAGGGATTACTATCCTCACCTTAGATGTGAATGGGGGAGAGTGATCTCTGTCTCTCGCTCTTTCTCTCTGAAAAGCTATTAAACACAGATTGTAGGAAATAACTGCAGTGAGTTTATGTATGGAAAAATATAGAGATACTCAGAGAATTGTGAAGATGACAGAATCTGCAGTAATGGTTAAATTGACTTGGTTGATTAGGGAAGATACAACAACTACTTTTAGAAAAGACTGGAAACCATTTGTGAGATTTTTGCTGAAAATGTATAAAAACTGGTGTTTATATATTTACTGATTAAAAAGGAAGAATGGAACTATGTCATAATTTTGGAGGAGGAAAACAGTATTGTTTGCATCTGTTGTATAGAAGAGCAGAAGTTGTTTCTTTAAATCTCTCTCTCTGTCTCTCTCTGTCTCTCTCTCTGTCTCTCTGTCTCTCTCTCATTACTTTTATCTTTCTATCTTTCCTATTTTGTTCTCAGTACTTTTTTCTCTTTTCTTATATATTTGTTTGTGTTTAGCTTTATAAAAATCATTTTCATAAAGTTAAAAGCTAAACATAAATAAATATACAAGAAAGCAGCAGTTTTTAATGGCATCAGAAAAACTTCACAAGCCAAAGACTAGCAATGCTATAGGAAATAAGAAAACTAAATCCAGTCTTCCTTGTACAGTTTCTATGTACAGTACTACATCACTGTACATCCATATGTCAGCTCAGTTGAATACGGTAAGTAGTCAGGTAAATAACCTAATCTTATCATTCCAGTGCCGCCTGAGTTAGTGCAAGTAAATATTCTCAAATGTTACTTAAAATAGGACTTCTATATTTGCTAAATGCTTATTTTCTTAGAACATAATGCTGTGAAATAATGATTGCCCAGAAAGGGGAAGTTAAGTAAATAGTATCACATGGTTTCTACACTATTAAAGGCCAGTTAAAAGTTTATTATATGAATATGCAGGAGAATAACCCTCATTACTGAGGCCATTTTATTGAGGCTATGTTACATTTAAACAAATGTAAACTCATTTACAAAGCCATCAAGGCAATAAGATGGAAGCAAAATTTATAAATATATGGTAACAGGAAGCATGTCCAGGACAGAATTACCAGTTACAAGTCAGTTAAACATAAAAGTGCATGGCTTTTGATGAATATATACACTATTCTTTGTTGACTTTACAATGAAGAGGTTTAAAGAAAGAAGTATTCTAGCCACCAATTTGTCTTTGGAAACTCCCTTGTCAGTCCCACCCAGTTAACTTTTTCAAGCTACTTTTTAAATTATAATTAAAAAGAAGAGAAATTGGTATGCTGTTGAGAAAGCTAACTTCCAAATTCTTTAATTACAAGAGTGTCCTGAATCTCGCAAGGATCCCCTGTGTATTCTTTAAAATAGACTTTCAGGTGAACCTTTGAAGAAAGTAAGACTGTGCTTGCTTCATAAATGATCCAGAGAAACAATAAGGACACAACACAGTTCTACTGGTCTTTACAATATATAACCGATCCTCAAACTATAGCTCGTGGGCCAGATACGGCCCACCAATGCAAACTATAGCAATAGCAATAGCAATAGCAGTGGACTTATATACCGCTTCATAGGCCTTTCAGGCCTCTCTAAGCGGTTTACAGAGAGTCAGCATATTGCCCCCAACAATCTGGGTCCTCATTTTACCCACCTCGGAAGGATGGAAGGCTGAGTCAACCCTGAGCCGGTGAGATTTGAACCGCTGACCTGCTGATCTAGCAGTAGCCTGCAGTGCTGCATTTAACCACTGCGCCACCTTGGCTCTTATAAACTATCTGCTCTGTGGAGTGGTGGGATTAGCCCCACCCCTCACCCTGCCCCTCACCATCAACCTTATCTTCCAGCAAGCATCCACTCTACATCACTACTGCTCCTTTAAGGAATCAGTTCATTAGTATTAATGAAACACATTCACCTACAAAATTAATCAAACAAAGAAATAAGTGTACCAAGGGCCGGATTTTCCTATAGGCTAACTAGGCTTCAGCCTAGGGCCTCAAGATCAAGAGGGGCCTACATTCAAATTGTTAGCAAAATTAAAATTACACTATTCTAAAAACAGTGAACACTAAAACACTGAACTGAAAATAAGGAGAAATTATATGCATATGACTAATAAACAAAAATAAAAATGTATTGGTTAAGATCGTTCCAGCGCCGCGGCAGTTGGGGAGCCCGCCCACGTTCCCGGAACCGGCGGTCGGGCGAGAGGCGCGGCCGCTCCCAGTAGCCGCCCCGTTGACGCGGAGCCCACCAGCGGCCAGGCAGGTCAGGGCGAGGGGGCCGAGCCAGGCAGCTGAGCGCAGCAGGGGAGGCGGCTGGCCTCACTGCCTTTGCCGCAGAGCAGAGCTGCCCTCCGTCAGGAGGCTAGCTATATATATTGATATATATTGATATATATCACAGTAATGATGTATTTTATTGTCTCTCATGTAATTTACAAACTTAAAAATGGGAGGTGAAAGGGCCTCATAAGTGGAATAGCCTAAGGTCTCTTTTCATCTAAATCCGGCCCTGAGTGTATCATCTTTTGAAGCCATGGTGATCACTTTCTGGTATAGAGAAGAGACAATGGCATGTCAAAGAGATATAGTGACCAATGGGCTGGGTAATTTGGGAGATCCAGGTTGCAATCCATGGTTAGTCATGAAGTTTTGTTATATACTGCAACAATACATTTAACACCACTAAACAACAACATCTGTCTAACTCAGGTCTGCAGGAAGGACCCAATAGATGGATAAAAATGCAAAATCCACTAATAATACAATTGCATTAGAAAGTGATTGAGCCTAGAATAGAACTGATACAGTGGGAAATATGCAAAAATGGAAATATCCAAAGTGAATCTGAAGCACAAAATGAATGCAAATAAATCCAAAAGAAATCAAAAGATTATAGCAACAGAGTTAAAGTGTCAAGAAAGTGGCAGGCATTAATGATATATGGTGAAACACAGGTATAAGGAACATAAGAGAGCTGAGGATTGATGAAAACAAGCCTTAGGAATTCTTATAAGAGTAAACCTTTCAGGAGTTGTTGAAAGTATAGTTTGTGAAAGCAAGCAGAGAGTATGATCATCAAATGACAAAACTGAGAAGTAAGGGGTAATTTGAAATTCATAAAAGGATAGTCAAAGAGACGACTTCCAACCAATTCAGAATGAGTTTGCTAAAGGACAAATATCCAGAGCACTATGAGAGGTAATGGTGACATACCCTGTCGTTAATACAGTGTACGTCATGAACAACACAGTATTAACTATAGAGTGTTGCTGTAATTGTATAGTAGTGTACAAAGAAGGGCAACATGAAGTAAAAACTAAATAGGTACAAGAAGTCACAAGAGTCTTTTAAAAGGAAGGTAATGACCTGTAATGGAATATGTGGATGACTTTGAGGAACAAGGGGAAAAGATGCTGCCTAGGAGACAATCAGACAAGAGAGACAGGAGCCCTTGGTGGCTTAGCAGCCTGAGAAAGAGATTTAGGAAGGACCCACCTTAATGGATCAAGCAGTTAAAAGTGGCAGCAGGAAGTTTGTACCTTCAGACTTGCATGATTTTGTTAATATAGCCTTACAATAAAGTAGAATTAGTTTATCTGTCATGCTTCCTGTCTGGTTTACCTGGGAGAGGTGACAGTTCAAAAAACCCCAAAGAAAATGTGTTAAAAAAAATAACAAGGGTTCATATTTTTTTTAAGTTTTTATTTTACACACATAAACACATCAACAAGAACAAACACATGACTTAAGACAACATAGGAACAAGAAGTTCCATCATATATCATACAGCAGTTCCGTATCGGTTTCTTTGCAGTTAGTGTTTTCCCTTTCTATACCTTTCTATCTTACATTCATGGTCTCTTTATTCGTTATCCATTTTTATGTATAATTCTATATTTATTTATACTTAGCTATTTATAACCAAATATTGTGTATCTATAATCTTACTATCTTACATAAAATTCTAGGTATACATTCACATGGTTATTCTTTTTCTTTGCCAATCTTATACTATTGTTATTCCATTTAAGAGATTATAGAGTACAGTTTGGATTGTATTGTTTACCATCCCAAGCGTTTGTTATGACACCACCTTATTTTCTTTCTTTTCTTTTCTCTCTCCCTTCCTTCTCTACTTACTTACTTCCTCCTCTCCTTCCCCTTCTTTCTTCCCTTACCTCTCCCTTACTCTTACCCTCTCTCTTACCCTTCCTATCCTCTCTCTTTCTCTTTTTCTCCCTCCCTCCCCCTCTCCTTCTCTTTCTCCCTTCTTCCCACCTTTCCTTATGTCTTTCTTTCCCTAACCTCTCCTCTCCTCCACTCTTACTCTTCCTTTTCTACTATTTCTCCTTCTCTTTCTCTCCCTTCCATCCTCCTCTCCTTTCCCTTCCTTCTTCCCTCCTTTCTCTCCTTCCTTCCTCCTCTCCTCTCCTTCCTTCTTCCCTCCCTTTTTTTTCTAGTGTTATAGGTGTCTCTTTCAAATCTCAATTTATGTTTTCTTGGGGATGGTATTTCCACAAACCCATATAATTTCATATTATTTCCTTTTTTCTCTTTCGTTCTATAGTCTATATGCCAGCTATCGTCCTGAATTGATTTCACCATTCTTAACCTTCTTATTTTATTAAACATCTGGGCTCCTTTTTTGTGTGTGTGTATTCAGTCCATTCAAATTTATTGAGATAATTGTTGTTTCTTGATCCATCTTTAACTGGGGTTGTTTTTTTTAACTTCTGTTTTGTATCTGACTTTTCCCTCTCGCGCGTTCCTTCTCTGCTCTCTCTCTTTCTTGCCTCTGTTCTTCTCTCCTGTTTCTTTCGTTATGTTCTGATGTTTCTTCCTCTTGACTTCCACTTTCCAATTCCTCCTTGCTTCCTTGTTCTATTTCCCTCTTGCGGAATTCTTTATAGGATTTCTGTGCATCTTTTATATTTTCTATCTTATATCTTTTTCCTTGCCAAGATACTAGAAAAGGGTTCATATTTTGATGAAAGTGCATAAATAAGAAAAAGAAGCTCTGTTTTTTATCAGTTGGAATAGAAATAGAAATTGTCTAGAAATATTCTTTTTTTAAAAAATAAAGATGTCTGTAGGCAAATGGATGGAGAAAAATAAGCTATTCCCGAGGAACCACTGAACTATCTATTTTGTGCCCAGAAATGCTGGTTCACTTTATGGACCCACATTCTGTCCCGTCATTGCAGCTCTTCCCTTTGAGATACCCTTATAACTCCAAGAGCTGCATGACAATTGTTCTCTATCTTGCCTTGAATCAAAGCACACTTTTGACAATTGCTTAACAAATGTATAAAGTGACTGCTTTAAGGCTCCAGTAGATGTTAGGCATTTCTTTGTTTTGTAAAATGACTTCAAAAAGGTGCTTCTGCTTTGATAACTTGGAAAGTATTTCCTCTGTGACTGTGAATTTATTTACTTGTTTGTATATACACTGTTCTTAAGCATGATCTATTGTTCTGCCTAATAATCTATAAAACCTCTGTTTTTCAGGCTATGGGCAAAATGCAACTGTAGTTGAAAATCGATACAACGGAATATACATAAAAGAAAACAAAAAATAATGGATAGCAGCATAAAATACCCCATATGTTGAAAGTTTTGGGGAATTGATGAGATTGTGTCTTGGTGCTGAAAGTGTTTTTAAAGTGTATCATCCCTTTGGAAACTCAGGAAGAGGTTTTTCAAATGTGTACTGCAATGGCTTCAAAGAGGCAGATTTTCAGTAGACTAGGAAGTACAGGAAAGAGCCACATGGGATAGGTACAATACTCAGGCTGGTTTGTGTGAAATTGGAGAAAGTCCATATTTAAAGATATTGAACATGAATTTGCTATCATAATGTATGCTTTACATCCTAGCCCGAAGTTAACTTGGATAATTTTTTGATACTATTTTCCAAGTAATGGAAAAATATTTGAAAAAAACCTAGAAATGCAGAAACAGCAACTTTTTATTTGGGGGTGGAGGTTGGTAGGGTGGACTAAAGGCTTTGCTAGTGGAGGGTGAAGCTCATTTAAAGTATAGCTCAGTATTTAAAATTTTCTGATGGCTCTGTGCTTTGTATTAAAGCACTAAAACTAATTAGTTAAAATCTAGTTTCATGAGCTATTTTAGTACTTTTGGTTTTCACACATCTTGACTTGCCTGGAAAAAATAACAAGAATTATTTTAACATAGGACGCAATGAGAACATTGTTTGTGTGTGTGTGTGTTTATGTGTGTGTGTGTGTGTTTGTAAGTTCAAACATTTTGCCTTTGGACTTTTTACCATCTTAAAAAGGCTTTGATTGCTCACCTCTAGTACATGAGTTTTTCATTCTATTCATGGGGACCCTTCAAAACTGCTCTGGAAGAGGAAGGAAGGAAGGAAGGAGGGAGGGAGGGAAGGAAGGAAGGAGGGAAGGAAAGAAAGTTGGTTTACAAATAGATATTTTAAATACATGGCTCAGACAAATTGGCATCAACAGGCAAAACTCTTTCTGGTTGTAGGATTGTTATGATACATGATACTTGATTAACTAAGAAATCTTCTCTTGCTCAGATTAATATCTGAGATGAAATGAAATTCAAGAGCTTCTAATTTTTGCAAATATTACTGAATTCTGACTATACACATGCTCTCTCTCATGTGCACATGTGGTCATGCTCACACACATGCACACATTTTGTTTATTTATGCAATTAATCATAACAAAGAACTAAAAAGAAGAGAACAAAAAACAAGTATAAATCTAAGGGCTTCTCATATATGCATATATCTATGTAAAGTTCAGAGGGATGTGGTGGCTCAGTGGATAAGATGCTGAGCTTGTCAATCAGAAAGGTCGGCAGTTTGGCAGTTCGAATCCCTAGCATTGCATAACGGAGTGAGCTCCCGTTACTTGTCCCAGCTTCTGCCAACCTAGCAGTTTGAAAGCATGTAAAAATGCAAGTAGAACGATAGGGACCACCTTTGATGGGAAGATAACAGCATTCTGTGTGCCTTCAGTATTTAATCATGCCGGCCACATGATCACAGACATGTCTTCAGACAGTGCTGGCTCTTCGGCTTTGAAACGGAGATGAGCATCGCCCTCTAGAGTCGGGAATGACTACAACAAATGTGCGAGGGGAACCTCTACCTTATATAAAGTTTAAGTACAGTAAAGGATGGCTGAATTCATTGTAACTGCTAGTAGATAATGTATATCAGAAGCAATTTGTTCATAAGACATTAACTATCAGATCTTCAATGCACTCAATAATTAACCATACATTTACTTTTCCAATTCTGAAGTTCTAGTCTTTTAAAAGTAAGAATAGGAAGGTATTTCATTTCTATTGTCCAGCCATCAATTTCAATTTCAATAGAAATGTGGTATGAAAGACTGTGGATCTCTGAAAATATTAAATCCTCTTTCAAAGTGAAGTTAATGTCTCCATTTTTTTTCTTTTCAGAACATAACCAGTTTACATCATTACAGAAAAATACCTACAATGTTTAGTTGCTCTTTTCTTTTCTCTACAAATTCTTCCTTAACACAGAAGCAGGAGAACTTTGTTGGACACCTCTAGTAATGCCATAAAACAGATTTAACTGATGAATTAATGGCATTTTTATCATAGACGTTTATAGCTCCATTAGAGATTCAGAGCTGTTGCTAAGCTACCTTTCTGTTCTACCATGTATCAACATAATCTGAACAGGGAAAAATTGTTCTATGGTTGAACCTGACTTTAAATTTTCACTCTGCTTTTCCATTAATACTGTGATACACACTTCCTTGATATGAAGAGATTATATCTAGGCCCTCCCAATTTGTGCCCTTATTCTGATGTCATTTTCCATACAATGTATTGGGAATAGCATGGAAATTTTTACCCACATCTTTGCTATGATTCCAGGGACCTCATTCATCTTGATCAAGGGCTGTCATTTAATCCTTGTTATCTGATCATTTTGGCTTGGCTTTGTTTTTGCTGCCATTGTTCTGAAGGTGAAGGAAGCAGAGGTCACTTTGTCCTGACTCTGCAGGCAGCTGTTCAGAATGTTCTTTGCTAAAGAGAGCTGCTACATAATAGCAAGAAAGCAAAAAAAGAATTTCCTGCAACCACTGAAAGACCTGCTGTTTCCAAAAAAGCAAAGGAACGAAAGGAGGAGGGGACATTAAAACAAAGCAAAACAAAACAAAAGCCCTGTGCTTGAAGGTTAAAAAATCATCTGACTATTTTGTCCTCAAAATCTTCACAGCAAATTACAGACTAAGAAGCATATTTAGAGAAGGAATATTCTTGTTGGGTGATTTTTCCCCTTCTCCAAGTCACGAATTCGCCTGAGAGGGAAACCTTCATACACTGAAAAAGATATCCTCATGTTGTGCTTGCACAGACAGAGCACCTAATTCTTCACGAATGTGTTCAGTTCCTTTTTAAAGCCATCTAAATTGGTATTCATCATCACACCAGAATGCAAGCTTTAAGATTACAGCCAGGGCACAGCTGAAAAGATTGAGAAATAGCATTGGACAAAGCAGAGAGATTAGCGGTCCAACTCACTATGAAATAACTTTTTCTGACCTTCTCCTTTTCTGCAAAAATCAATACAAATAGGAATTAAAGCATTAGTTTTATCAATCTGCTCTCTATATGTTTTTCTGAAACTATTTCCATAGTAATAAAATGAGTATAAACAGACATCACTGCTGAGGTACAATAAGTCTTCAGGCAGATTCTTTTATATTCCACAACCTTGACACATGTATATGTATGCTCTGTCTGTCTGTATGACTGTCTGTCCTGTCCGTCCATCCATCCATCCATCCATCCATCCATCCATCCCTCCATCAATCATCATATGCTTCCTCAATCACAGAGTCATTCTAAGCAAATTACAGAATAAACTTTAAAAAGGTGAAATATGAGTAAAATAAAAAAGCACAAGATCAACAGTAAAATACTTCATGCATACTAGGGATTGTTTGTAACTAAATATTCACAATCCTAGCCAACCACCATCAGGGAGCCAACTGATATACCCTACCCATTAATTGAACTCAATAGCTACTTTTAATAACTTTATTTAAGCACAAAATATACATAAGGAATTTACTTTTAATATGAGTATCTCTAGAAGCTGTTTCAGGTTTAAATTTGTCTCTTGTCTCAGTTTAAAATAAAACCTCTTGAGCAATCAATGAATGACCCAGGCTTTTTTTTAACCACACAATGATGATGTGTCTACTTATAAGTGAAGATACAAGTCCATACATGCTCCATTTGAGCTTTCAATGCCTAAAGCAATCTTACTGAAATTGCATAATCAACCATCTATTATAGTGTGTGAGACTTGTATGTCACCAAGAGCTGATTATACATTCATGAATTCCAATCAATGCCATAAAGAAATTGCTGGTTGAATTAGGTTAAAGGTTCTTCCAGCAAATTTCAAATGATAAAGGGTTTTTACTGTCTATGAATGAGGTTTTACATATACCAAGTTAAAACTGAAAATGTAATGCCAAATCTTAATAATTTATCCTCACTCTTTCATTTGCATATATACATACACACACACACAAACATACATACATACATACATAAATACATACATACATACATACATACATACACATGTACGTATATATATATATATATATATATATATATATATGTGTGTGTGTGTGTGTGTGTGTGTGTGTGTGTGTGTGTGTATGTGCATGTGTATGTATAAATGTATGTGCAGGTCTTGGCATATTCGGGTCTTTTCCCATGTAAGATTGAGAGTATCTTGGTGACATTTTGATGAGATCGCACTTTCCATCTTTGGGCTGGTGCCTTCGGCTTTGCGCTTGTGCGAGCAAAGTGTGATCGGAGCTGCAGTCTTTCTATAAATATTGGTGGAGAGGTGTGGAGTGCTGGCTTTGTTGCTGTAAGTGAGTTGGTTGGCTGTCTTGATTAGTTAACGGAGTTGATGTATGCAAATTAGTCAGCTGTTTCATAACATCCTGTGTGGCTGAGGTACTGGCTGTGTGCCTATTCTTTTGTATTGTAACGACCTGGGTAATGGGTTGTGTGATGACATCCTGAGCTCTATTGTAGTGATATCCTGAGTCCTGTGCTGCAACCTCCTGGGAGGTTGGCTGCATTGTAACATCCTGAGCCTTTGCGTTGTAACCTCTTGAGTTCTGTGATGTAATGTCCTGAGCAAATGGCTGTGGTGTAACATCCCAGGTTTTGGTTTGGCTCCGAGTTTGCGGTCTGGCCATGTGTTCATGGCAGGTGTCAGTTTGCTTTGTGTGGGGGGTCGGAGGGGGGTGCAGCAGTTGGTGATGCCACCGTGGTTTGGCTTCTGGATGGTGGTTGCATTTGGTCTAAGGGATGGGTATGGGTTTGAGTCTGATGAGGATGTTTGGTGGTTGTTCTGGGTCCTGTGTGGCTGGGATTCGTTTGTTGACTAGGGCTAGTTTCCAGATGTCTGGTAGGCGGGAGGTATCGTCATGTTTATTCATGTTGTGTGGGTGTTTCTCTATTTTGATGGCTTCCATAATTATTCTCTTGTTGAAGTGTTCAGTTTTGGAGATTAATTTGGTTCTTTCAAAATCCATTTCATGTCCTGTTCCTTTAAGGTGCTGGAAGAGGGAGGAAGTTTTTTCTTCTTTTCTGACTGCGTTCTTGTGTTCTGCGATGCATGCATTTATCCTCCTATTAGTTTGTCCAATGTATGTGGCTGGGCAGATTTTTCATTGTCTTTCATAGACTCCTTGGTTTTCTAGCTGGATCTTGTCTTTGGGGTTTCTTAAGATGTTGGCTATTTTTTGGTCACTGCTGAAGGCTGTCTTGAGTCTTTGGAAGAGATTAAAAATATATAATTGGAAATGCTACTCAAGAGAATAGAATTCAGAATTGAATGAAGTAAATAACAGACAAATGGTGTTAAAATACTGATCACATATTAACTCCAAGGAAAAAATAATGTGCTATCAAGATAAGGACTGCAATTAGCTCTGATTAAATCATTTTTTATTCTGTATCTTTTAAGAAAGAAATTAATGCCCAAATGGTGTAAAAGGAAAAAGAAACCCCAAAGTCTTTGTCAATCCTAAGTACTTTATTAGCCTAATAGTACTAGTGAATGCTTCTCATTTTGAATTATAGTCATGAAATTTCATTAAAGGTACATTATGGATGTTCTTTTTGTTTTATTGTTATTGATTTACTATGAACTAACCATAAAATTAGAATAATACTGGAGCTTTAAAAAGTTTTAACTTCGTGAAATTTTACTCCCCCTTCTCACTCCATAAAAAACCCAAACTGTTGCAAGTTAAAAATGTTATAGGGCTAAAACACCTAATTAGTTAGAAAAACTCAAATAATAAAGATGAAAGATGAAAGCCAAATTAAACTCTCTTTTAAGTGTAGTCCCAAACACAGTGTTTATATAAACATAGCTAATTAAAGTCCCTGTGCTTTGCTGAAGATATATTTATAGCTCTGGAAATTATAGCATTGCTATAGTGCATAATTTATTTGGATCTCTTTAATCTTTATTAAACAACAATGTTAAATTGCACAATGTTTACAAAGTATTCAGATCCTAAAACAGAAGCATTTGGATTAATTATTTAAATTATAAGAACAAATCAGTCAATGAAAGAGTAGCCTGACAATGTGTATTGTATAATAACTGGATATTTATGGTAGCTACCATAAATATCCGGAAGAAGAGCATGAGATAGTGTGGTCTAAGTTGGTTGTACATAAAGGAAGGAACTTGCTTCTCTGCATTTTCTTTTCTGTAATCCACCTTAGTTCTGATGTTTGACCATAGGGCCATAGGTGCAAGAGAGTAGACATGGAAATGTAGTGTTGGTTGTTTGCTTGCTAGTTTGTTTTTTTAAATACCTGTAGGCAGGTAAGCATAATGACTAAGGATAATTGCTGTGACAGGAATGGAAATAAATCTACCACAGATTTCTGTGAGAGTAGATCTGAAAGTTTTATTATATTGTAATAGAACATTGTAGTAGGTCTAAGGTAGCCCAAATTCAAAAGGAGCACGGTAGCACCTTTTCAGACTAACAAGTTTTATTTAAAGACTGCAGCTTACTTCACCAAATTCATGAAGTGGCTAATCTAATTATGCTTTTAAGTTGGAATGAGCTAAGCCAGGTGTGTCAAACGCACAAAGTCACAGCGGCATCACATGACATATTGCAACTTTTCCTCCCTTCACTAAACTGGGTGTGGGCATGGCCAACATATGACGCATCCACCCCAGCCCTGAGCTAGGCAGAGAAGAAGAGAAGGAAAGACTAGGTGGTTATGCAGATCTAGGTTACATATGAGACAAATTACAAATACCTTATCAGTTAGCAATGAAGATATGTTCAAAAATTCATTGTATTTGTTTTGATATGAGATGGCCTGAAACTTTTGATTTATGTATATTCATTAATCTCTCGCTTGACTTTGCAGTTCCAAACTAACGTCTTAGAAATCTGTTGGGAGTGTTACATTCTCAGATATGACTTTCTCCTTGCTCTGAGTCCTAATGTCAAAGAAGGTACAGATGTCCTTGTTGTTACAGTTTTGCAGAAATATAGATCAGTTCAAAGTTCTCTGATGAATACCATATTTATAATCTTTAGTGAACAATGTACTTACATAAACGATACCTTTATATGACTTGGAGAAGCAAGAAAAAGTATGCTAATTCTGAGGTACTCTTGTCACTGGCATTGCACCGTCAGCAGTATTCCTATGGTCTCATATAAGGTTTACCATAGCTCTTGGTAAACCTCAAGGTGTGGCAGATTGTATGAATATCTCTATAATCCTGTAATTATAAAGGAGCAGAGATATTCCAGCTAGCATGGCAAGAAAAACAATGTTAAAAATCCCTTCCATACAGGTGCAAAAAAACCCCAAAACAATCCAGACACAAAAGAAACACCTTAGCAAAGCTGATATTTTCACCCCTGAATGAACTAGGTTACAGAATGCAGATAAACCATAGTTTCTTCATTGACTTTTTCCTCCCAATGTCTGATTATGTATTATTGATTGACCGTAGATTGCAAAATATCCAAAAGTAGACTTGGCCTTGATTTGTGCTGTGATTGTGATCCTGCTATATATTTACCTAGTTGGAGCCAAAGTGTTGTGGCCCACCAGTGGCCAGTGGAGCTGGTCACAGACTTGGACAGTGAGGAGGTTGGGGAGGAACATGGGCCAGTCCTGGAGTCTGGAGAAGGCTCTGATGAGTGCTCTGCATCGGATGCAGAAATGGGGCCAGGGCCATCCAACAAGGAGCCAACCGACAGGGCCATCCGACAGGAGAAGGGAACAATTAAGGAACAGAGCTCAACTCAGGAATAAAGGCACAAGGAGACACTGACTGTCCCCTCCCATAGGAGATAAATAGGAGCAAAAGGGGAGTGGTGTTTGCTGGAGACAATTAGTTCATTAGTGTGAAGATTTGCTTATCTGAGAGACTCCTTGCCAAGTATTTCATTGTACAATGTTGCATCTGAAAGCTATCGGCCTGGCAACTATCCAAGGACTGATAAGGTCTGTATTTGCAATTCACCCTTGAAAGACTGTTTGCCAGGACTTTGCTGCACGTGAATGCTAGGAATTCACATTAGCCAAATAAAAAGGGGTTTTTTTGGGACAAGGGGTCTGTTTCATGATTTGGTGAAGTTTAGGTCAGAACACAAAGTGTGCTAAAACTGTCAGGTAAAATGCTTCAGCAGAAAATCTTGTATTGGGCATGGGTGTAAGTAAGGCTGGTAAATGAGTCTACACCCTTTCCATTTTACTAAAAAAGCATTAAAGGAAAGCTTACTGCCATACATATATGGTGATGGTGGTAGATTTTATAAGGAGGTGCAATTTCTGGAAGAGGATTATTCTATTCACAAAATGTTACAAATGTTTTATATCAGTGGTGGGTTTCAAATTTTTTTAGAACCTATTCTGTGGGTGTGGCCTGTTTTGTGGGAGTGGTTTGGCAGTCATGTGACTGGGTGGGAGTGGCCAACTTGATGTCACTCACCAGGAGATGTCATGGATTGGGTAAAATGTGGTGAAGCTCACTTAACAACGCTTTTACTTAGGAACCAAAATTGTGGGCTCAATTGTAGTCATAAGTCAAGGACTATCTCTGCCTTCCTCTGCATGGCAGCCTTGTCCTAGTAAACTATTTCTCCTTTCTGGCAATTTTCCTCCCTGTTAGAGGCACCAAAACAATCCATACAATGTAAGGTTTCCTGCTGCAGCAGGGGGTTGGACTAGATGACCTCCTAGTAGCCTTCTAGCCCTAAATTGCTGTGCTGTTTTTCTTTCTTTCTGCTAAGAAAGAAACCTGCCTGAGGTTCATTCCACATGCCTGCCAGATAGAGAAAATGAGATAATGACCCTAGAGAAAGTTTGGCTCCATTCACAAGCCTTTTAGAAACACAATGCTCATATTGCAAAACCCCAAAACTTCAAAAACATAAAACCATATAACATTTACCATATAATCAATTTGTTCTTTCCTGCACCTTTTCAATTTAAAATTATTAAGACTTGTGAACTTCAACTCCCAGAAGTCCACAGCCAAGCATGCTCAGTTCCAATTTAAAGTGACAGCATTTATTTTTCTCCTTTGCGAAATAAGTTTCCTTTTTTTCCTTTTTCTTCTCCCTTTCCCTCCTTCCTCCCTCTTTCCCTCCCTCCCCCCTCTCTCAAACACACACACACACACACACACACACACACACACACACACACACACAGAAGTTGGATTGGACTATCTCTCCTATCCCCTTCCTTCTCTCACTCACTCTCTCTCAAACACACACACACACACAAAGACAAGTTGGATTGGATAACTTTTCCAATGGCTTGAAAGCAGCTCCTCTGCCATTCTCCCCATTCCCCTGCTGCCTTCCCCAAACACCTCCCCCATTGCAAATGCAGCCTGCTGTCTGGGTGGGAAATACCTGGAACACAATAAAGCCCATCCATTCACCTCCTGCTGGCAGACTAGGGTGAGAAGAGAGGCAGAGAAGCTGGAGGGGAGCTGATCCCAGCCTTCCAAAAGAAAGAAGCTGGGGGAAAGTGTGTGTGCTACAGCATAGCTCTTTGCCTGGCTTCCTGCCTCCTCCTGTGGTCTCCTCATGTTCGCTTGTGCTCTCCCTCCCCAAGTGAAGTTTGATTGCGGGTGGAGCCACGTTGCCTTTTCAAACTTGTAATCAGTGAAGCTGTGCTGGATTTTTATATAGTTTTATCCAGCTGTGTGTGTGAGAGAGAGAAAGAAATGGATGGGGGCCTGGGGAGGAAGTCACTACATTTGGGGAGAGAGAGCACGAGCTAACACTAAGGAGACCACAGGAGGAGGCAGGAAGCCAGGCAAAGAGCCATGCTGCAGCACACACACATTTTTCCCCAGTCCCAGAAGGCTCGTATCCACTATGTAAAAATCCAGCCCAGCTTCACTGATTACAGGTTTGAAAAGGCAACGTGGCTCTGCCCGCATTCAAACTACACTTGGGGAGGGAGAGCACAAGCAAGCCAGGGTCCTTCCCTCCAGCCTTTGCCCAAAGCCCCGCACAGCACAAGGAGGATGAAGTTTGAATTCCTTCCCCTCCCTACGACCCACACATACCTTTTCCAGCTGCTTCAGAGAGGACTTCAACTCTGCTTTTGCCTCGGGTCCTCTGAAGAAGCTCCGCCCTCGCTTCCTTCTCTTTGAGAAGCGCCTTGCAAATGAGCTGCAGGGCAGGGAAGCGTACCGGTATGGGGGTGTGGCCACGCCTCCGTGGAACGGGTACGCAAAAGTACAGCAAATTTCTGGAACTGGTACACTCGAAGAGGTGCGAAGCAGCAGGAACCCACCTCTGCTTTATATCCACGTTAAAGTTCCCAGCCTTGTTTTCTCTAAATAATTTTATGCATTGCATAGCTCATCAGACTTTACTTCTACCTATTGCATTTTCACTACAGATCTGTCTTTTACATTCAGTTGTTTTACAGCTTTACCTTAATATAGTTAGGGTTGATGTTGAAGGCTACTACCTTGGACCTGTTTGTTAACCCCTTTGCTAGAACTCCAGGTTCCTTCAACAAGTGTCAGTGCTTAACCCTTCTCCAAATGCCAGCATTGAGCAACTTGCCAGTGCTCTGGACTTTATAACTGTATGGAGGATTCAGAGTACACTCAGAAAAATCTCAGTACAATCTCTTGCCTATGTTCTGAAGTCACTGCAACCGATTAGCAGAATACACTAATTATACCAAAAAGGTGGCTAAATTACTACTGACAATATAAAGATTTGAAAAGGATTAGAGGCACCTCTTTGAATGATAGGGACTTTTGAAGAATTTGGAAATTTGGGCTAACAAGATGGGTACAGCCAATTAGAAATTGCCCATTTTTTGTAAAACACATAACTTACCACTCCCCCATCCTCTAGAGTAGCATGCCCCAATCTTTCTGGGATGGCAGCCTGTCATGGGGGAAACGGGATTGTTTTGTGTGCGGATGGTTTTGTGTGAGGAGCAGGTGCATGAGTGGGGCTGTGAGCGCCTGCCCCTCACATGGCCCAATTGCAAATAGACCACGGCCTGGTAGTTGGCCATGCCCCACAGGTTGGGGATCCCTGCTCCAGAGCTTAGGAGCTGCTTCCTTTGTAGACTGAAAAGAAAGTACAATATCTACAGAGGCTTTTGTGAGTTCAGAAACTTTTCTTTAAAGTAAAGATGATGTTTAGGTTTTTGCTAGTTTTTTTTAAGCAGCATAGGAAAGGAAGTACAAACTAGGCTTTGAAGTTGCTGCTTCTCATTTAACTCTGAAAAAGAAAACAAATTTGAGTGGAGAAGAAATATTTATGGGAGAAAATATTAGTAGGTATGAATTCAGAAAATAAATACATGGTAGTCATAATGCCTTTGTAAACACTTGAGTTTTGTTAACATATCCCATTATCCTTTTAACATGTAGTTATTACCATCTTCTGAACAAAAAACCCTACCGGGGTTGGGGGGTATAAATTAACTTGGCAACGTAACTGGAGTTGTTCTGCATGGCCCAGTTTGTTGTAGATACCTTAGAAACTCATTTGTTTTTATCCAAACAATATGCTGACATTTCAATGTGTTAGGCGGAGATTCAGTGCAGTTAACTCATGAATTTAAAAGGAAAGGAAGAGAACCTGCTGTAATAGGAGGCTATAAATCAACTGGGTGGTTAGAACATTAAATAAAGCTATGCATCCAATTGAAGTTCCCCTGATTTTTTTAAATATTGGCAATGCAACGCATTTTCCGTGGATGTCTGCACAAGTTATTTTAACAGCGTCACTCTTACATAAACATGAAAAATTTAACCTCTCATCAGGCTCATTTTATGTGACTGCATAGCACTTTGAATATAATCTCATAGTAGAAAACAAGCCCCAAGAAATCATCATGAAAACAGTGATACCTTGAATATTGTCGATGTCCAACTTTTTCCTAAAACGAATGTTTAGCTATATTAGCAGAGTCATGTTTGTTTGTTTTACTGTTCTTGGATATTTCTGAGCATTGGTGTTAGGGCATGCTATGTGGTATCTGTATAATAAGCTCTCCACGACAGACTCAAACAATTGTCAGGAGACTTGGTGGAGACGAAACAGCATATAGGAGGAGGTTCAAAAACTATCCATGTGGTGCTTAAAAAACAACCTGCACCTAAACATCAACAAGAACAAGGAGATGGTGTTGGACTTTGGGAGGAAGAGAGAGGAACCTGCCCCACTTTACATCGAGTGGGGGTTGTGTAGACAGAGTCTCCTTTAAATTCCTGGGAGCCCATCTCACCTGGAAGACCTCACTTGGAAAAACAACACGATCCAGGTGGCCAGGAAGGCCCAACAGAGACTCCATTTCCTTAGGGTCTTGTATAAAAACAGGGTGGAAAACAACTGATGACCTCCTTTTACCAGTCCACAATAGAAAGTGTCCTCACATATTGCATCATGATATGGCATGCCAGTTTGACAACTGCGGATAGAAAAACATTACAGAGGGTGGTGAGCACAGCACAAAACATTTTGGGTTCCCCCCTGATACCACTAGATGAGATCGCTATGGCTCACTGCCTTAGAAGAGTGAGGAAAATCCTCAGGGACAACTCACACTCTGGATGGCCCTTCTTTACCCTCCTACAATCAGGAAGGAGATATAGAAGCATAGCCAGCCGCCCAACAGACTGAAGAACAGTTTTTGTCTGTGGGCCGTCAGACTCCTGAATGCGAAATAACATCATAACTAAGTAGTGCGATAGACTTGCAGGGGCGGCGCAATGTGTAACCTGATCACACTGGTGTAATGGTTTCTTAATATGATTTATTGGGGTAGGGATTTTTTTTTTGTCTTCACTGTGAGTTGTATTGTGTTGGGGAGATGCACTGAGGGAGCTCAACCAATCTCATTGTACATATGTTGTGCACTGACAATAAAGAATTATTATTATTATGTGGTTAATCTTTGGTGAGATTCACAGCCTTTGGGGCTGGTTGGTAGCTCAACAGCTCGAGTCCTAACCAAGGACCTAGGAACTGTTAAAGTAACGTCGGAGGATATAAGCTGTTCCAAGTAGGGTTGTTTTTTGTAGAATTAGAATGTTCAAGTCTGATAAATTTAAAATTTCCAAATAGCGAGGTAGCCCTTTAGGTATTTCTCCAAAGGCTCCAATTACAATTGGAACAAGACACGATTTCTTTTTCCAGTCGCTCAACTTCAATTTGCAAGTCCCGGTACTTTGTGATTTTTTTCTTGCTGTTTATCTTCAATTTGTGCATCTCAGGTACTGCAATGTCAATGAACCATACTTTTTTCTTTTCAACTATTGTTATGTTAGGTGTGTTGTGGGCCAAGTGCCTGTCAGTCTGAATTTTGAAGTCCCACAAGATGATATTATTATTATTATTATACAATTGTATCACAGCGGCCAGTTGTTTCACCAGATTTGGTATTGGTTACTAGTCGGGCCCCACCCAGGGGCCCAGGACATCATAACGTATTTTTGTAATATACGTACAGATCCAAGCAGTGCGGCTTTTTGCATTTGACTGATGGTGATTTTGTCAATTTTTAACTGTTTTAAATGTAATTCCACTGCTTTTGGAATAGCACCCAGTGTGCCAATTACCGTATATACTCAAGTATAAGCCGAGTTTTTCAGCCCACTTTTTGGGCTGAAAAAAGCCGCCTCGGCTTATACTCGAGTCAGTGAAAAATTTGCCCGAAATGGAGGAGAAAAAGGGGTGGGGCCATGCCGCTGGGTGACGCTCGTGAATGGCCCGGCGCCCCTGTGAGTGTCCCCTCCCTCTGTCAGTTTGCCGCTCAGCGTGCACCGCACCATCCCCCCTCTTCACGTTCTAATGTAATGCAGGGCTGTCTTACGATTCCCCTTCCTCCCCCTCCTGCCACTCTGCAACGATGTCCCACCTCCTCCTTGTTATGGCAAGCAGCCACATAGCGATGTCCCACCTCCTCTGGTACAGTGATCCAATGATAGGAATCACTGTGCCGTGTGTCATAGGAATACAATAGCAGTAGACTTATATACCGCTTCATAGGGCTTTCAGCCCTCTCTAAGCGGTTTACAGAGAGTCAGCATATTGCCCCCAACAATCTGGGTCCTCATTTTACCCACCTCGGAAGGATGGAAGGCTGAGTCAACCCTGAGCCGGTGAGATTTGAACCGCTGAACTGCTGATCTAGCAGTAGCCTGCAGTGCTGCATTTAACCACTGCGCCACCTTGGCTCTTAGGAGGCGGGACATCGCTCCCGCGGCTGCACGGGACATCATCATCACAGCGGGACATCAGCATCATGAGGTGAGTGAAGTATTTCATTGAATACACCGGTAAAAAAATCTATTTTTATTTTTGAAATTTACCGGTAGCTGCTGCATTTCCCACCCTAGGCTTATACTCGAGTCAATAACTTTTCCAGTTTTTTGTGGTAAAATTAGGTGCCTCGGCTTATATTTGGGCCGGCCTATACTCGAGTATATACGGTACCACTGGAATTACCACTGCTGGTTTGTGCCATAGTCGTTGAATTTCGATTTTTAAGTCCTGGTATATTGCGATTTTTTCATGTTCCTTCTCGGCGACCCTGCTATCACCTGGTATTGCGATGTCTATGATTGTGATCTTATTTTTATCAACCAGTGTGATGTCTGGTGTATTATGCACCAGTATTTTGTCCATTTGTATACCGAAATCCCACAAGATCTTGACTATCTGATTTTCGGTGACTTTTTCAGGCTGATGTTCCCACCAGTTTGTTGCTGTTTTAATATTATAATTTTTGCACAAATTCCAATGGATCATTTGTGCTACTGAACTGTGCCGCAATTTATAATCAGTCTGCGTGATTTTTTTACAGCAGCTGAGTATGTGATCAACAGTTTCATCAGCTTCTTTGCAAAGTCTGCATTTGGCATCATCAGAGGATTTTTCGATTTTGGCCTTAATGGCATTTGTGCGGATAGCTTGTTCTTGCGCAGCCAGGATTAGTGACTCTGTTTCTTTCTTTAATGTACCTGTTGTTAACCATAACCAAGTTTGTTCGCTGTCCACTTTATCTTTTATTTTTTCCAGAAATTGGCCATGCAGTGCTTTGTTCTGCCAACTCCCCATTCTTGATTTTATCACATCTTTTCTGTATTCTTGTTTCGTCTGTTGGGCCTTCAGTAGATTTTTGTTCTTTACTTCGATTAATAGATGTCCTTGACTTTCTTTTAAATAATCAGCCAGTGCATGTTTTTCTTCTTCAACTGTTTGCTTCACTTGTAATAATCCTCTGCCACCTGATTTTCAGGGCAGATATAGTCTATCAGTATCACCACGTGGATGTAGACTATAGTGCATTGTCATTAGTTTCCTGGTTTTTCGGTCCAAAATGTTCAAATCAGCTTGTGTCCAGTTAACTATACCAGCTGTGTATCTTATAACTGGTATTGCCCAGGTATTTATGGCCTTGATTGTATTTCCACCATTCAATTTAGATTTCAAAATTTTCCTAACTCTGTTGGTGTACTCTCGCCTGACAATAGTTTTTACTTCTCCATGCTTGATATTATCCAACTGCAGAATGCCAAAGTATTTGTAGGCTTCATTTTTGTTGCATTTAATTAGTTTAATTTATTATTATTATTATACAATTGTATCACAGCGGCCAGTTGTTTCGCCGGATTTGGCATTGGTTACTAGTCGGGCCCCACCCAGGGGCCTAGGACGTCGTAACGTATTTTCGTAATATGCGTGCAGATCCAAGCAGTGCGGCTTTTTGCATTTGACTGATGGTGATTTTGTCAATTTTTAACTGTTTTAAATGTAATTCCAGTGCTTTTGGAATAGCACCCAGTGTGCCAATTACCACTGGAATTACCACTAATTATTATTATTATTATTATTATTATTATTATTATTATTATGTGGTTTATTATTATTATTTTTCACTGTGTGATTTGCAGTCTTATTGTTTGCATTAACAATCATTAACAGGCATTACAGGGATTGTGTTAACAAAGGCAGGAATAGCTACTGCAATCTTTAAAATGATTTATCAGGCAAGCAGTATATCCGTATGCTTCCCTATGTTTCTACTCTTAAATTAAGTGTGTTGTTGAATACCACTATATTATTCTATTTGTCTTTGTTGACAAACAAAAATAATTAATTATTAACATAATAATAAAATTAGAAACAATATAGCCATTTAAAACACCTTTTTTATCTAGATCAATGCCTCTCTATTAGCATTTTGCCATAATATATTGATTCTTGGTAATTCACCCAAAAGATTAGTACAGTTTTATATATTTATGAATTAAAAACATAAAAAATCTGCTAGAAGAGATCAGTGACCCATAGAGTTCAATTTTCTGTGTCACACAATAGCCAACCACTTCTATTCCATAAGCTGAGATATAGAAATGGTAGTAGCTTCATGCTAGGTGGTATTTAAGGCACTTCAATTCTTCAATAAAAAAGTGCTGCATCCCCAAAGTCTCCAGAAAGAACATAGCTTGTGCAGAACCAGTTTCAAGTAGCCTACTCAAAATCAAAAACAAAAATTCTCAAAAAGTGGTTATAAACTTATTCATTTCTTTGGAATGACCCCAAAGAATGAACATGGACTGACCTTGTGGAGAGATGTAATTCTGCTGTCTTTAATCAGTGCATTTGTGGTGATGTGAAGAAGGATGGAAAGTTGGGTGACTGGTTTGCCCTTTTGGGAAGTTTCACTGGCCAAAACTTGGCCATTTCTGAGCAGGATTAAGAAGAATGACCATTGACTACTGTAGATTGACTAAGAAGAATGATCATTATTATGTATGGACCACTGATGTAATCTTGCTGCCTAACTACTTGGGAAGCTTGGTTGTGCTTAAAAGGACTGATTATCATTAGCAAATCATGCCAGAGAAGGTGGTATTCATTGACTTGTTATCCTGTGTTCTTAAAATAATGTTTGGGGTTGTATTAGGAAGCTTTAGCTGGATACCCATGCAATAGTTCTAAAGAGATATAAGTTAGCTCCAAGTCATGCTGAGTTTTAAAATATAGTTAACCTAATATTATGTGCCCAATTGACAAGCCTTGAACGTAGAATCAGAAGGCTAACAGATGAACTGAATAGCATTTATGTTGGCAAAATCAACATAAAAGTGGGATCTATGATTAGCACAAGAGAAAGCCAAGTTTAATACTTTTGACTGGCCACTTTAAACAAAGTGAATCAGATCTAACACAATTTTGCACCCAAAAGCGTTATAAATTGATTGATTTGTGCAGTCAGCCATATCAGAAAACTAGTTAGAGCTTTGAATTCTCTCAATCCCCTTTGTTTTATAATTAAAACTGCAGGTTATATATTGTCTTGAATAACTCTAAAAGCAACTGGGGAGGAAGGTGAATTGAACAAAAGGCTTCAAAGCACTTTGCAGCTATTTGGTTCTATGATTGCTTCAAAGA
Organism: Thamnophis elegans; assembly: GCF_009769535.1. Lineage (NCBI taxonomy): Eukaryota > Metazoa > Chordata > Lepidosauria > Squamata > Natricidae > Thamnophis > Thamnophis elegans. The sequence continues at coordinate 41,069,024 of NC_045547.1, read as the reverse complement.
AATTCCTTGCTTTAGTGAGAAACTATGTTATATGTTCCAGTTTCCAAATGTAATTGAGTCAAATGATACTTTAATGCTGTACAAAATCTACTCTGACCATTTTACCTAGAGAAAAATTAAATAAATAAATCTGTGATTTCCCATGTTTTCCTCCACAGACCACTTAAAATGTATTTTGTGATTTCCCGACAACAGTAAGGATTTTTTCATGAGTTTTTTGTTATTGTAGTGGCTCAAAACTATCACAGGTTTATTGTACTGAGAATTGGTATGCATCCTAATGTTAAGAGTTCAGTTGCAGATTCTCTTCTGATTTGTACATTGTAATTGACCTTACATGTTAGCACTGAATATGTAAGATTCACATCCCCTACGTGGGATCCATATAGTATCTTCCATACACTGAGTCAAATTCTGCTTTGCAAAACAGCATAGAGTTTTGTTTACTCAAAAAAAAATAACATAAAAAGTGAATTCTTCTGGATCATATCTAGGTATTTCAAACTTTTCTTTCCTTCAGAGGCCAGATGGTAAATATACATTAAAAACATAGATATTAGCTACTATTATTCTCAATTTTATTCCAATACCATGCAATACAAGCATCACACCACACCATTCCAGAAAATACATATATCAGCATTGATTGATTATGCTAACAATTGTTGAAAAATCTAGCTAATCCTGTCCTTTTACATTCTATTTCATATTTGTCCTACTCTATATTGTTCACGTAGAAGCTGCAGTGGATAACAATCTCCATTGTGTAAATATTCCATTTTTTATTTCCTAAGGAACTTTTCATGTATGGAACTGAAGTTATTTGTTTATCATTTAATTTTCTATAGGAAGTATGTGAAACTTTTCCTTTTTTCTTTAAACCCTTTTTATAAAATACTGTCTCATTATTCTTACAGAAATAAGGCAGCTCCAAATAACAACCATTGTTTTATCATACACCTGCAAGAAATAATTTCCTCTGTAACAGAGACATTGGGTATTCTTGTAATATTATATAATATATATATATATATATATATATATATATATATATATATATATGTGTGTGTGTGTGTGTGTGTGTGTGTGTGTGTGTGTGTGTGTGTGTGTTTTATTTGTGCTGATAACAAAGGCAACAGTAAAAATATTGGGTTTCTGTCGTGATGGACTCTTGTGACGAGCCGATAGACAGATGATGGAAGCAGTTAGCTTCCTCCCATAATTGGGGCTTACCAGGGGTTGTAAAAAATCATATATATATATATATATATATATATATATATATATATATATATATATATATATATATATATATATATATATGTATATGTATGTATGTATGTATGTATGTATGTATGTATGTATGTATGTTTTCTGAGGTTTTTGCGGGTGTTAGTATGTAGGTCTCTAGTTATTCGGGTTTTCTCTCGTGTAAAATTGGAGATGTCTTGGTGACGTTTTGACAAAGTCTCATTCGTCATCTTCAGGCTACTTCAGGCTTGGTGCTTCCAGGAGCAATGTGAGATCTCGGCTGTTTCTTCCTTTTAACTGCCAGTGGGGGTTTGAATGATTGGGTGGGAGCTTGGCTGTGTCCTGATTGGGTGGAGGTGTGTCCTGATTGAGTGGAGGTGTGTTCTGATTTTTGGGGGGTTTGTGTTTCATGTAAGGATAGGAGGGGTTTAAAGAGGCTAATTGTGCATTTGCAGTCTGGCTTCTGGTCCTCGGTCGTGCCTCCTCATCAGTTTGTGTTTTTGTCTGTTTTCTTTGTGGATGTTTGGTGGTGATATTCTGTGTTCTCTTGTGAGTGTGGGCCTGGTGTCATTCATCATGTTCGGGACTCGTTTATCAATAAGGGCAGGCTTCCAAATGGCTGGCAGGCGGGAGGTATCATCCCGCCTGTTCATGCTGTGTGGGCGTTTTTCTATTTCAATGGCTTCTCTGATTATTCGGTTGTTGAAATTATTACAATGTGAGAATGAAGACAGAGGCTCTTATTCGGTAACACTGTAACCAATTTAATGTAGCAGTAACTTGAATATAGTGTAACAGTAACTTGTAACAAAGTAACGCTAGTAGACCGGGCTGGACGCGCGGTAAAGATAAATGTACCAAGAAGTAGACTGGGTAGTCTGCAGAGAAGAGGCAGCAAAGCAGTTCCGAGTAGACCGGTATGTTCAGCTGCTCTGGGGTAGATTGGATGGCGGTTGGAAAGAGTCTGCCTTTTATATTCCAGCAGACTCGCGCCTGACAGCTCAGCAACTGACAGGCGCGTCTGATTGGCTAAGACGCGCCTGGCTGCTACCGAGCTGTCATTCGTAACAGCGAGGACTACCTTTTGCTATACAACAGAAATGTTCAGCCTTGGTGATAGTTTTAGTCTTATTAAAATCAATTTTATGTCCTGTCCCAACCAATCCCAGAATAAATACCCACAATTTAATATGAAATCATTCATATATACATACATACATACATACATACATACATACATACATACATACATACATATATATATATATATATATATATATATATATATATATATATATATATATATATCAGTTCATTTAGGCTTGTGACAAACTTTGCTCTTCTCTTCTGTATCTTCTACATATTCTTGCAAAAGCACTAAATGTATACACTATTTTTTTGGGGGGGGGTCTAATCTCTTTGCTAGCTTTGGAGAAGTTGTATTTGATATTTGTTGAGATGGAACCTCAGGCTGGTTCAATGTATTATTGATGAAGAATCTGGAGTACTCCAGAACCAATATTGTCTGGAGATACTGGATTAGGGTGAAGTCCAGCAACATCTAAAATTCTTTCCTGTTCCTGCAATATACCTGTAATATTTCAAGGTGATTGCACTTTCTAACTATCACAACATTATTGTTTAGAAAGTAAATCTTGGATATTTATCATACTTTCTTTGCTTTCATGATGATTCTGTTCTCTATTCTCTCATGAACAATCTTTTTTGTACAGCAGAAGGAGAAGAAATAGTAGGAGAATAGAATGAGAGAAGGAGAAGTAGTAACTGGCCTACCAAGTTATTAAAATATTACAATTCTTTTAAAACTCTATATGATACACTAATTCCTTAGTGAACTTTATGATTAACTATGGGGACGAGTAATAATCAAATAAATAAAAAGGAATTCAATCATCCCACACTTAGTCACTTTCATACAGTAGTTGCTTTTCCAACAAGCTACCAAGCAATACAATTCAGAATTTTATTGTTACACCAAAAGCCATCAAATAAGCTCTTACAAACAGCAAAGAAAGAGTGAGCTATTGCATTACCAGTGCAGAGTAAAGAATGCAAATGGGTAGGAATTACATTATTCTCAAATGTCATTCACCAGTTGATATAAAAGCTAATCAAGGAAATGTATAATATAGGTAGTCCTCAACAATCAACAGTTCATTTAGTGATTGTTTGAAGTTACAACAGCACTGAAAAAAGGGACATAGGACCATTTTTCATACTTACAACTGTTGCAACATCCCCATAATCATCTGATCAAAATTTGGATGCTAGATAACTGACTCATATTTATGACAGTTGCAGTGTCTCACCTATTGTGTCCTTTTGAGAAGCAAAGACAATAGGGAAGCAGAGTCACTTAACAACTCTGTGAAGAAAGGTTGCAAAATGGAGCAAATTCCCTTAATAATTGCCTCGTTTAGCAAATGAAATTTTGGGCTCCATTGTGGTTGTATGTCAAGGACTATCTGTACAGTAATAAGGGCATAATGTTTCCAATCCACAGCATTGATATAATATAAAAAGAAAAATCTATGATAGACCTTAAATCTATAGTGACAACTTTATTGTCTAATTTTCTTCACATTTCCCAATATATACTTCTAATATTATTGGTGCTTTACTGATTGTGGAAAAAAACCCAACTAAATTTAGCTGCTAGACTGCTTTTCTTAAACACTGTAGCCAAATCCAATTAAAGATTCTGCTGACATATAGCAAAAGCACTTGTGTTGGTGTCAATATTCAAATGCTGGCTCCATTTCAGTTTTGAAAAGAAAAACCCCAATAATCCCAAGTGTTGATGGGATTCTGAATTGACAATTTATTGAATATGAAAGAGGAACATGCAGCAACAGAATATTTATCTCTCTATGACAAGCAGGAACACCAATAGACCCAATTTGCATACACAAGTTTTTAGAATTATCACTAAGATTCAGATAGTGAAAGATCTTTTTAAAAAGCTTGCTCATAATGAACACACTAAATGTAATTGGGGAATTATTGTTTCTTTTTGTTATCATTTAGAAAGCAACTCCCCCACTTACTAATTTTCTACAACCACATAATTCTCTCTCCCCCCCACCCTCATGTGCTATTCTCTCCAGCTTTAGTTCCTACTCATCTAACTGTCGAGAATCAATTCAAAGTAGAAAGTATTATTTTTAGATTCAGTTTCTTTTCCCAGGGAAATATAACACCAGGTACAAGGAGAGCTTTGTTAGTCTTGGAACTTTGTTCTTTTGGACAAGTAATTGTTAGAAAGATGCCTCGTGGAAAAAAAAGCATAGAAGACATCTGTAATTTAGACTGAAACTTTATGCTATTCCTTTTCTGAAAAGCAGTAAATGATCAGGCTGAGCAAGATATTGATTTATATCCTGAAACTGCTGCTGTGAAAATTTGATCTGCAGCTTTAGGTACAAGCAAGTTTGAAGTTCAGATGATTCAATGAATAAATATAAAGATATCACCACATTGATGACACAGAGTTTAATATATTTGCAGCAAAACATAGGCCCTGCTTTCAAACTTTCTTACCAATTCAATTAAAAAATTAGCACGTGTTTATAAAATGAAAATATTGGTAAATGTTCTTACATCTCAGAATCTAAACATCTCAGCTATGTTACCATAGATATACATAATAATAATAAAAAAAAACCATACACACATATACAGCATATTTCTCCAATTCACTTAAATGCTACGAAAAAGACATTTATAATTTGGCCAGAGTTTCTTACACATAATATGCAAATGCTAAAAATTGTAAAATGATATGTTTTTTCTATGAAATCAACCATCAAAATTTCATGGTAGTTTTTAAATGGAAAGCAACAGTGAGAAATTCACAATTGTTTCTTTGTTTACAATTGTTTCTTGTAGCACACTTTTGTGCTGAGAATAAAATATTCTCATTGTGTTAAGATATGGTTTCTGCAACTCTGATATAAAGACGCTTCTTAGAGTAACTAAAAATAAATCATGTATATCAGTTTATTTGTGATAAAAGTGGTATTCGTCGGTGTCATGGAAATTTTAAAATGATTTCCTTCTCCAATAGATTAAAACATGTCAGCGTAACTTCTTATTTACTGTCACTAATGTTAATGTTAGAAGACCAGATGTATATTATTGTTAGAAGAGCAGACATATACTACTGAAAAGAAATAAAAATTCAAACACACATTTAGATCATTCCGAATGAATATAAAAATAGGGAAGGAATAAAATATTTTTCACATATTAGGACAACTTGCTAAATAAATGCTTTTCAAACCTGTTTTAACTCCATTATTTCTGAATGTTATATATGAGTTGATAATTCAGTCTATTAAACAAGCACATTTTAGGAGAAAATCTACACAAAATGGCATACCATTTTACCCAGTTAATGGCAATAACAATGGGAGTTTTAGTAGTATATAGTTTTTTTCCCCATTTTATGACATTTCTACAAACTGTTCTGAGCAGGTACGACTGCTATATAAATACTCTAAATTAATAACAATAGAGACATTCAGATTTCACTTTTACATACATACATACATACATACATACATACATACATACATACATACATACATACATATATATATATATATATATATATATATATATATATATATATATATATATTATATCGGTGTATCAGTTTTCAGAAAACTTCTGCTTAAGTAACTGCATAGCCTTCAGTTGTAATTAGAAAGATGGGGGTGGGTAGGAGTACATTAGGTGCACTTTGTTGCCATGGCATGAAATTCATTTGCTGCAAAGTATATATTTGCTAATTTTATCTAAAACCCAGACAACTTTCTGTTTAGGCTGCTATTGTGGTCAAATGCAAAGATGTAATTGCCTATTTTGATTTTATTAGCAGCATCAGTCTCTAAGGATCTCTAAATATCAGCGGTGCTTAACTACAATGGTCTCCTGGGATTAAAACAGACAGATGTCACTGAACATGGATAACTATAATTTAAACAAACACACAATCTGCTGTTAAAGAAGTACAGTAGCTACATCATTTCCAGTTTGTCTGACTGCATGTTTATGGGGCATAAATGGGGTTATCTGGGCCCAACCAAAAACCATTATAGGATCAGACCTTGAGCTCTCTTGGCTGAAGTGTCTGAAGATAAAAGAGAAAAAAGGAAGAGGGGAATCACATACATGCTATTCCCAGGACAGTATGTATGTATGTATGTACGTACGTACGTACGTACGTACGTACGTATATACATACATACATACATACATACATACATACATACATATAGTAGGTTTGAGCTTTGAAAGGTTTCCCTCTATCCAAAATATGATTTTCTCTTCTTCAACCTTCTGCACTCATGTTCCTTCCCACAAAGTCTCCCCCACCACTTTCAAGATGGCTGCCTGAAACACTTTCTCCATATGGTCTTATGCTTATGTCCAACTATGATATACAAATGCCTAACTAAACATTTTTGCAGCCCATAATTTCATAACATCACCTTAATGTCAACCTCAGCTGTGACAGTCTAAAAATTGTCTTTGGATATGCAAATATTGAAAAAGTGATTGCTTCCTTTCTTCTGACAGATACATACAACCTATGACATCTTGATGGTGATTTTGGAGTTGAGTTGGCTCCAACTACAGTTGGCTGCTTTAGATTGAATAGATATTGTTTTAGGCTGCTGGAAACATTGGCCTGTAAGTGTAGCTGACTGTGTAGTGGGTTACAAGGCAATACATGAGCTCTTTATATATATAGGACTTTATATATATGGGGCTTATTTAGGGAAGAGAGCTAGATGTACTTTTAAGCACATTCAGAGTGAGAGTCTTTATAATCAAAAAGTGGGTGTTTTAGTCCCTCTAAATCAAGAAAAAAAACCAGGTTCTCTCAGGAATATGTTATTGTTTCTAACTCTAACAAACACAATATAGCAGGGGTGTCAAACTGGCCACCCAAAGTCTGGATGCGTCACGTGCAGGCCATGTCCACCCCAATTCCGTGAAGGGAAAAAACATTGCAAAACGTCACATGATGGCAACATGATGCTGCGAGTTTGACACCCGTGTAATACAGACATCAGATTTCTTTCAGATAACACTAGAATCAGAAGCCTTGATGGTGAAAATTTAAGGGCACCACTTTTTGGTTAAGTTTTCTAAAAGAACAAGAAAAGGACCAAAGAAGAAACGTAGCAACCACCAATTATAAAAGATCAATCTATTTGCTTCTGACCTTGCCAGATCAAACCTTTATAACAGGTTTCCTTCTGTTGACAAGGGGTTTTGCTTGGCAGCACTTTTCACTGTTTTTACTCTTTTAATGGGAAGGAGTAGATGGGATAGTTTTCATATTCCAAGAGTTATGCCCAGGTGTTGCCAGCATTGTCTTTCCCTGAAGCATGTTTTCCATAGAGATATGTGGGTGATGAAGTTGATAAAAGTTCTATTGATTTCCCTTTTTAGACCCAGCGGCATGTTGCTGGCATGGTAGAAAAGCATGGGACAATGGGGTGGACAGATGGAAAGGAAATAGAAGTGGTGCTCAGAATTTTTCCAATACACTGGTGACTTGTCAACTAGGCTATTTCTGGAAAAGAACTGATGACCATCCAGAACATTGGTCAACCTATATCCAAAAATCTGTCTTACCGGTTAGTTGATAGAGACAATGAAGAGACACTGCCCAGTGGTCTGGAAGACATTGATCCCATTTCATTCAGCATCCCTACTCTCTTCTATTTTTGAAAAGTCAATGTTTTTGAGAACATTATTAGGCCATGTCCAACTTGAGTTACAAGCCACCAACATAGAGAATTTCACATTACTGATATAGTGGTACTCAGGCTATTTAAAAGCTAGCTAGAACCCAAACATCAAGTTCCTGCCCTCAATTACCAAAACCCACCACATCCTACATTAAGAACAGTGTTTTTCTACCATTAGGTGATATTGGACAGGAGGAGAAATAGAGGAATTTATGACTGACTGACACCAATTATATATCACATTAAAAGGTCGGTACTCATCACAGACAAAATAAAACTCTGCCTTTTGATAAACTATACACCAGAGATCTCAGACTGGTGGCCTGTGGGTCAGATGCATCATATCTAGGCCATCCTACCCCCCGCTCTGAGAAGGCCAAAAAAACCATGATACGTCACAATATGTCACATGACGCGATTCAGTTTGACACCCATGCTATACACCATCAAGCCATTTTTTATTCCTACATAGATTTTTCCCTCCACATCACACTGTCCCTAATCGTGTCTTATTTGCAATAGTTCACTCATTGCCACTGTAAATGAGTCTCTCCACCTTACTGGTCTTCTGCTTTTTCTTCTCCTATTTCTTTCCCAAATTATTTTAGCATACTTTTCTGCCATTAAAGTTGGGAGGAAAGGATGCTAATGCGACTATGGAGAATAGCTCTACTTATACCAACCTGGGCTGCAAAGCTGCAGACACTTGAATTTCCTGACTTTCTAGTGACTATATTTTTGCAGTCCAGACCTGTTATGCTCACTCTTTCTCCCCCTCTTCCTTCACAAGAAAGGAGGAAAAAAACCAAGCCAAAAAAGAGAGTGGCCATCGTGAAAGCTTCCAGGCCCTGCAAATCTCTTTTTCAAGGAGTTATGCTGCTGCTAGCTATTGTGGTGATTGCTCACTAGAGAGCAGCATCTGAGGAAGAGGTGATAACAGAAGAAGGAATGATAAAATTTCTTCCTTCAGTTTTTCCCCTTGAAAAGGTCTTCACAGAGCATGGGAAAGAGAATAGAATTTGCAAAATGTTACCAGTTTCAAGTATCTGCACAGTTCTCCTTTATTTTCCCTTGCTTACAAATAAAAACAGTTTCTCAGCATCTTCAAAAGTATTTTTGCTAATCAATATTTTTATTTGAAAAGCTATAGTGCAATATAGTTTTGTTTTATCCTTATAGAATATCAATATAAATGGTAATTAAAAAAAATAGAGAAAATAACAATTGCAAATCAAACTACTAGATTTCTTGCCATAATAACATTGTCTAGATTTTCTCTTATTTTGGCTCATATTGATTTAGCAACTTGTGTTAAAGTAGTATAAGACACAGTATAATAGACAGGCTAATTTATTATAGTGGGATTTCCGTTTCCTTTTATTGCTCTATGTTCACTGAAATCCTTCTTTTAGATTGGAGAGTAAAACAACATCTTCTGGAGGGCAGTGGAGGATGGGGAAGCCTCACAGCCTATGTGATGTTGTGCTAGCAAAAAACACCTATTGAGCATATGGCAATGATGTTTCAGCAGTAGTGAAAAGATGAGGGCATTTCACTGAGTTGCAAAATTCAGGCACAGCTACCTAGGTTTGTTGTTGATGGTAGTGGTGATGGTGAACCTTACTGCATTTTTAGGCAAATATTATTTCACAAATCCTTCCTCTTCAATATGATTGTTCTCCAAACATGTTGATTTTAAAGAGATGGTCTCACAGTTGACAAAGTAGCAATGGAAACCTTATATTTATAAAGGTTAATGGTTAGCAGCCTAAAAGATTATGTTACAAAATTGGCAACAAAACAGTGAAGTTTAAGATTTTCTTTTCGAAACTTGCAGCAATGATTTTAAGCAAATAAAAATGTATTTTTGTTAAAGTAAATAGGCACAAATAGGCAATTTAGCATGAAGGTCAGTGGTGGGTTTCAAATTTTTTTAGAACCTCTTCTCTAGGTGTGGCCTGCTTTGTGGGAGTGGCTTGCCGGCCATGTGACCTGGTGGGAGTGGCTTGGCAGTCATGTGACTGGGTGGGCGTGGCCAACTTGTAAAATGTGGTGAAACTCACTTAACAACACTCTTGCTTAGCAACCAAAATGTTGGCTCTCAACCTTCCCAATGCCATGACCCTTCAATACAGTTCCTCATGTTGTGGTGACCCCCAACCATAAAATTGGTGTCTCGGTTCCTAAGACCATCGAAAATAAGCATTTTCTGATGGTCTTAGGCAACCCCTGAGAAAGGATTGTTCAACTCCCAAAGGGGTCCCAACCCACAGGTTGAGAACCACTGCTCTAAGTGTATTTTAAATAGGTGGGCTTCATTGTAAAAAAAAAAATCTGAAAGTTGGTTTATGTGTGTACATTAGTAATGCAACATTTCAAAGCAAATTCACTTTCAATATCTGTAAAGTTTATAAATAAAGAATAAGGTTAAAACATATGAGCTGAAGTCTATGTATGGAACATTAATGAAACAAGAAAGCTGTATCTATTTTAAAAGTTGATAATAAGCAAGCTATTATAAGATGTTTTTTTTTCATTAATACATTATGTCATTATCCATTGCCAAAATAGATATTGCATCTTCAAAAAAATTACTGACAATATATTAACCAGGTCAGATCATTTTTTTCAAATCAGGTGGCAATGTCACAAAACTGTGGAAGTTATTTGTCATAGACTAAAGCATATTTTAATAGTTATTTAAAATATTTTTAAAATAAATTTCCATTCTTGTCAAGTGTTTTTAGAACAGACAGCAAAAGAAGAGACTTAATGGCTATTCTGAACAGGGAGCAAAATTGAAGACTAATTGGTATCCCAAAAATTATATTAATCGGTTTTGTCCCAAAGGTGCTTTTTCAGGAGGAAACTGGTCTTTCTTGTTTTTCTTTTGAAGACATTTCCCTTCTCATCCAAGAAACTTCTTCAGCTCTGACAGGATAGTGGGGAATTGAAGGATTCTGAATCTTGTCAGAACTGAAGAAGCTTCTTGGTTGAGAAGCGAAATGTCTTCAAAACAGGGACATGCAGTCAGGGGAGGCAGGGGAGGCGGGGTCTCACCAGTCTCATGAGGAAAAGAAAAGAATTTTTTAAATAATTAAAAAGACCAAGGTAGTTGCTGCCAGACTCCAAGTCACAGTGACTCTGAGTCTGCTTAGTGCTAACTGTAGAGGGAGGCGAGAGAACTATGGGCTTCCTTTGCATAAGGAATTTTTCACCTTTTAACCATTGCTCAGAGTTAACCAAGGGTTAAAAGGCGAAAAATTCCTTACGCAAAGGAGGCACATGATTCTCTCGCCTCCTCCTGCAGAGGGCACTTTGTTTAGAGGCTTTTTTTAAACAGTTAAGCAGAGTCATTCACGTGGTGACTCTAGCAGCAACTATCCCAGCCTGCCTGGCTAGATCAAAATCTTGCATTTTTGACGCAGCTGGAAGGTATGTGGGTCAGAGGGAGGGGCAGGGGGGGAGGAATTCAAAATTATTTGTAATGTAAGTAATTGTAATTTGTTTTTATTGTGTGTGTGTGTGTGTGTTTTACCTGCCTCTGCTGGCGCGCGGGCTGTTGAGCGCCAGTCAGCTTCCAGCGCCCAGCCCGGCTAAAGGTGCAGCTACAGCCCACAGCTGGAGACTGACATGCTTGGCCCGGAGGGTGGCAGTTCTCTCCTCTCTTCTCTCCCTTCTGTCAGCAATTGGTTCACGAAGGCTGGGTGAGCTGTAGAAGGGAGGACCCGGTCCCACTCTATGGCGGACAGCGCCGGGACTTTAAAGCCCTGCCACCAGGGCCCTGCCACCACGGAGACTCGGCTGCCCCTTGTCCCTCAGGCTGGCTCTGCCGGTGCAGCAGCGCTGCTGAGCCTGCCCACCCATTGCCTCCAGTCCTCCCTCGCCCTCTCCGCCTGTCGGGATGGAGCTGGAAGCCTCGCTGGAGCAATCGGTGCCTGAGGGCATGACTTTAAAGTGGCGGCAGGGCCCCGGTGGCAGGACTTTAAAGTCCCCAGCGCCATCCGCCATAGGGCAGGTCCAGGTCCCGCTCTATGGCGGATGCGGTGCCGGAGCTTCAGCGGGGCTTTCGTGCTTGCCTCACCAGCCATGAAGCTCACCGCACGTCACTGCTTCAAAAGAAAAACAAGAAAGTTCAGTTGCCTCCTGACAAACACTTTGAGACAACCATGACCTGGATGACTGAGAATCTCTACAGAGTAATTGGTTTTGAGTTTTGGTACCCACAATGAATCCATATTTGTAGCTTGGGTTCCATTACAATGTCAGACTCTGCTTACTGAATCTATTCATTCATAGTGAAAGAGTCCTTCCATAGTCTGCATTTTTTTCTTATTCATTATGTTTGCTCATAAACCACAGCTCTCTATGGAATAAGTCCATTTCATAAGCACTTTGTGGGCATGAAAAGTGGCATGTGACAAATGCTTTCATTCATATGAAAGGATTGGGGGTCTTTTTCTTCAAAAGTAAGCCACAAATAAACTGTTGCTTTTAATATTTTTCTCATTCTGTCTCAGTTTGGTGGCAACTTCTACAAGCTGCTGCATTTATTGCTTTTGGAGAAGGCATGTTGTCTTGTGGGCACCTCACTCAATTAAAATATAGCGGATTCTGCTTATATCTTCACTAATATATCATTTATCCAGCTAGGTTTCTCATGCTATTCCATTTGCTAAGAATTAAAAGCCCCATATACTTTATTTTTTATTTTTAAACCCCAAAATATGATTTTCCAGCCACATTCCTTCTGCTTCTACTTTTACTGGAAGCATTTTCATTTAAATGGTGTCGCAAAGGTATTTTTCAAAAGGCAACTGGATTTTATTAGTTCTGGCAGAACTGAAGTCAGAACTGGAGTCAAAACTGGAGAAGTTTCCTGGATGAGAAGTGAAATGTCTTCAGTGAAAAAAAAACAAAGAAAGTTCAGTTGCCTTTTGAAAAACACCTTTGGGACAATCATGACTGGTTGAATGAGAATTTCTATTGACATTTAAATGATGGGAAATCATCTTGGATGGAATATATAGAATAAAAAGACAGAGTGTGCTTTCAGTGCAAAATAAAAGAAAGGTTTGTTTGGCCTACTCTACTGCTATCTGAACTTAATTAAATTGCCAAAAAGACCTATTAGTATCATTAAAACAATAATTAAATACAATTCATGCTAATTGATTCTCTGAGGAATAATGCATTCAACTGCTATTTATTAAAATGAAAATGCATTGTTAAAGTAATAACAGTTGTATGATCATTAATTTATTATCCACACAAGTTGACATGATTGAATGCTTCCACATTACTTTCTTTACTGAAAAATAACTTTTTCCAAGGCATTTTTAATGTTTTTGCAATTTTTTCGATACATTAATATTTTCAATGGAAATGCTTTAATTTAGCCCACATGCTATTACTAACATCCCACCTTAAACCCCATCTATCCAACTGATACCAGCTGTGTTTTGGGCTGAGTTTTACAAACACATTTACAAACATACAGATGCTACTGTCTAAACTGATACTGTAAGCAAAAAAAAGCCTGTTGTTATATAAAACAATAATCTGAACACATGTGTTATATTTATCAAGTGTACCCTTTTAAAAAAAATAATAATTCTAGCTTTGCTTTTTCCAGATGGGATGTGTGCAGAAAGTGGAAAAAGAAGCATGCTTTGCAAATATCTAATCTGGCAAATGTAGTTCAAGTCAGCAGGGCAGAAGGCACCTGACAATTAGCATGAATAAGTGCAAGGTAAATGCCTAACAATCAGATCTAGTTTTTTTTTTAAACTGAATATTCAAATGCAGTGTAGCATATGTTCTTACAGGGACTAGTTAAGAAAAAACATATAACACATTATTATTATCGCAACAACAGAATTGTATCACAGCGGCCAGTTGTTTTGCTGGATTTGGCATTGATTACTAGTTGGGTCCCACCCAGGGGCCTAGGTCGTTGTAACGTATTTTCGTAATATGCGTGCAGATCCAAGCAGTGCGGCTTTTTGCATTTGACTGATGGTGATTTTGTCAATTTTTAATTGTTTTAAATGTAATTCCAGTGCTTTTGGAATAGCACCCAGTGTGCCGATCACCACTGGAATTACCACTGCTGGTTTGTGCCATAGTCGTTGAATTTCAATTTTTAAGTCCTGGTATTTCGTGATTTTTTCATATTCCTTCTCGTCGACCCTGCTATCACCTGTATTGCGATGTCTATGATTGTGACCTTATTTTTCTCAACCAGTGTGATGTCTGGTGTATTATGCGCCAGTATTTTGACCGTTTGTATACAGAAATCCCACAAGATCTTGACCATTTGATTTTCGGTGACTTTTTCAGGCTGATGTTCCCACCAGTTTGTTGCTGTTTTAATATTATAATTTTTGCACAAATTCCAGTGGATCATTTGTTCTACTGAATTGTGCCACAATTTATAATCAGTCTGGGCAATTTTTTTACAGCAGCTGAGTATGTGATCAACAGTTTCATCAGCTTCTTTGCAAAGTCTGCATTTGGCATCATCAGAGGATTTTTCGATTTTGGCCTTAATGGCATTTGTGTGGATAGCTTGTTCTTGTGCATCCAGGATTAGTGACTCTGTTTCTTTCTTTAATGTACCTGTTGTTAACCATAACCAAGTTTGTTCACTGTCCACTTTATCTTTTATTTTTTCCAGAATTGGCCATGCCATGCTTTGTTCTGCCAACTCTCCATTCTTGATTTTATCACATGTTTTCTGTATTCTTGTTTCGTCTGTTGGGCCTTCAGTAGATTTTTGTTCTTTACTTCGATTAATAGATGTTCTTGACTTTCTTTTAAATAATCAGCCAGTGCATGTTTTTCTTCTTCAACTGTTTGCTTCACTTGTAATAATCCTCTGCCACCTGATTTTCGGGGCAGGTATAATCTATAAGTATCACCACGTGGATGTAAACTGTAGTGCATTGTCATTAGTTTCCTGGTTTTTCGGTCCAAAATGTCCAAATCAGCTTGTGTCCAGTTAACTATACCAGCTGTGTATCTTATAACTGGTATTGCCCAAGTATTTATGGCCTTGATTGTATTTCCACCATTCAATTTAGATTTCAAAATTTTCCTAACTCTGTTGGTGTACTCTCACCTGACCATAGTTTTTACTTCTCCATGCTTGATGTTATCCAACTGCAGAATGCCTAAGTATTTGTAGGCTTCATTTTCTTTGCATTTAATTAGTTGGCCATTGGGCATTTCAATTCCCTCACATGCAGTGATTTTGCCTCTTTTTATGGATACAGTGGCGCATTTTTCCATGCCAAACTGCATTGAAATATCGGTGCTGAATACTTGGACTGTGTTTGTCAATCATTGGATTTCTATTTCTGACTTTCCATAGAGTTTCAAATCATCCATATATAGTAAATGCGAAATTTTTTCAGCTTCTTTGGCTGTTTGGTAGCCTAATTTCATTTTTTTTAAGATTACTGATAGTGGGATCATTGCGATGATGCAGAGAACTTCCACGCGCTTCAGGGGCTTCTGCCAGGCGATGGGAGCCCCGGAAGTGTGTGGAAGTTGTTTGCGGGCGGCAGCGGCTGCGCCCACGCTCTCGGAGGCGGCGATCCCATTGACGAAGAGGCAGGAGGAGAGGTGGGCGCAGCGGCTCCTGCTTCTGCCAGGCGATGGGAGCCCGTGAAGCGCGTGGAAGTTGTTTGCGGGCGGCAGCTGCTGCGCCCACGCTCTCGGAGGCGGTGATCCCATTGACGAAGAGGCAGGAGGAGAGGTGGGCGCAGCGGCTCCCGCTTCTGCCAGGCGACGGGAGCCCCGGAAGCGTGTGGAAGTTATTTGCGGGCGGCAGCCGCTGCGCCCACGCTCTCGGAGGCGGTGATCCCATTGACGAAGAGGCAGGTGGAGAGGTGGGTGCAGCGGCTGCCGCCCGCAAAGAACTTCCACGCGCTTCAGGGGCTTCTGCCAGGCGACGGGGAGCCGCGGAAGCGCGTGGAAGTTATTTGCGGGCGGCAGCCGCTGCGCCCACGCTCTCGGAGGCGGTGATCCCATTGACGAAGAGGCAGGAGGAGAGGTGGGCGCAGCGGCTCCTGCTTCTGCCAGGCGATGGGAGCCCGTGAAGCGCGTGGAAGTTGTTTGCGGGCGGCAGCTGCTGCGCCCACGCTCTCGGAGGCGGTGATCCCATTGACGAAGAGGCAGGAGGAGAGGTGGGCGCAGCGGCTCCTGCTTCTGCCAGGTGGCAGGAGCCCCGGAAGCGTGTGGAAGTTATTTGCGGGCAGCAGCCGCTGCGCACACGCTCTCGGAGGCAGCGATCCCATTGACGAAGAGGCAGGAGGAGAGGTGGGCGCAGCGGCTCCCGCTTCTGCCAGGCGGCGGGAGCCTCGGAAGCGCCTGGAAGTTGTCTGCGGGCGGCAGCCGCTGCGCCCACGCTCTCGGACGCGGTGATCCCATTGATGAAGAGGCAGGAGGAGAGGTGGGCGCAGCGGCTCCCGCTTCTGCCAGGCGACGGGAGCCCCGGAAGCGCGTGGAAGTTGTTTGCGGGCGGCAGCCGCTGCGCCCACGCTCTCGGAGGCGGCGATCCCATTGACGAAGAGGCAGGCGGAGAGGTGGGCGCAGTGGCTGCCGCCCGCAGAGAACTTCCACGCGCTTCAGGGGCTTCTGCCAGGCGACGGGGAGCCCCGGAAGCGTGTGGAAGTTATTTGCGGGCGGCAGCCGCTGCGCGCACGCTCTCGGAGGCAGCGATCCCATTGACGAAGAGGCAGGCGGAGAGGTGGGCGCAGTGGCTGCCGCCTGCAGAGAACTTCCACGCGCTTCAGGGGCTTCTGCCAGGCGACGGGGAGCCCCGGAAGCGCGTGAAAGTTATTTGCGGGCGGCAGCCGCTGCGCCCACGCTCTCGGAGGCGGCGATCCCATTGACGAAGAGGCAGGAGGAGAGGTGGGCACAGCGGCTCCTGCTTCTGCCAGGCGGCAGGAGCCCTGGAAGCGTGTGGAAGTTATTTGCGGGCGGCAGCCGCTGCGCCCACGCTCTCGGAGGCGGCGATCCCATTGACGAAGAGGCAGGAGGAGAGGTGGGCGCAGCGGCTCCC
The DNA here is from genome assembly GCF_009769535.1 of Thamnophis elegans. NCBI lineage: Eukaryota > Metazoa > Chordata > Lepidosauria > Squamata > Natricidae > Thamnophis > Thamnophis elegans. Next base: position 41,051,915 of record NC_045547.1, on the reverse strand, counting down.
GCTTCTGCCAGGCGGCGGGAGCCCCGGAAGTGCGTGGAAGTTGTCTGCGGGCGGCAGCCGCTGCGCCCACGCTCTCGGAGGCGGCGATCCCATTGACAAAGAGGCAGGAGGAGAGGTGGGCGCAGCGGCTGCCGCCCACAGAGAACTTCCACGCGCTTCAGGGGCTTCTGCCGGGCGGCGGGAGCCCCGGAAGTGAGAGGACGTTCTCTGCGGGCGGCTGCCAGCTCCCCCACCCTCTTTTCCTGCCGCGGCGAGCGGAAAATTCTCTGATTAGATTAGATTACTCACCAACAAGCGCAGCTGCAACCCCAAAAGACGAAAGGAAAATGGAGACTCGTGCAGGCGTCCTCAGGCTAAGGAGTCCAGCCAATCAGTGAGCTGGTTGGGATGGAAAATTTTCCATCCCAGCCAGCTCACTGATTGGCTGGAGTCCTGGCCAATTAAATCAGTGAGCGGCAGGCTGGGCTGGCTTAAATTTGTAGGTAGCAGATAGAACAGAACGATGAGCCAGCCCAGCAAGCTAGCAGCTGATGGGCGGGAGCTGCGAGCGCCAAAAAAAGCGTGCTTTTTAAAAAAGCGTGCGGGACGCGGGAAAATGCATTAAAAAGCGGGGGTGTCCCACCAAAAGCGGGACGTCTGGTCACCTTACTTTAGCATTCTCTTTATTTTGCAGATTGCAGTTGCAAGAAAAGCAGAAAGATATTGATTGACACAGTGTCATCCTTAAAGGGAAGGAAAGGAGAGTAAAGCAGTATTTCTCAAACTTGGCAACTTTAAGATGTGTGGACTTTAAATCCCAGAATTTCCCAGAAAGCTAAAGTTGCCGACCTTGAAAAACACTGGAGTAGACTAATGCAAGTGGATTTCAGCACAGCATTGGAAAACATTGTTATTTTCTATGTGTATCACCACATCAGACACAAATTCCCCAAAGGTGCAGGGCTTCATAATGATGCTTTTATTACTCTGACTCCTTTTGCCTCTACTATGGACTGTGACCACCCTATGGGAAAAGACTATATTGGCCTAACTTCTAAAGCTACTATTTGTTCAGATAATAAAATAAGGAAAGGGGGAAGTCTGTTGTGCTCTGTGTTTTTATTATGACAAAAAGAGACAGCAAATTTCAGTTGGAAAATGGTGCAAAAGAAATAAATAAACTTTGTTCTAATGATGAGGCCAAGCAGATTCATAAATACAGATATGGACAGGATGGGAAGCTTCACTTAAAATATATTACCCAAAATATCAAGTTGGCTATGTTCCATTGGAACAAAACTTAAGACTTCTGAAGGATTTTGTGGTAACATCAAGAAAGAAAGAAAGAAAGAAAGAAAGAAAGAAAGAAAGAAAGAAAGAAAGAAAGAAAGAAAGAAAGAAAAAAAGAAAAAAAGAAAAAAAGAAAGAAAGAAAGAGAAAATAAATATAATTCTTGGAATGTAAACATTTTATTTCAGAACTGAGGTTAAAAGGACTTGTTTCAAGATTATTATTTTTAATTTGACTTTTAAAAACAAACAAGCTTTGAAAACACAAAACTGAACACTTGAAACATAACGGTTTTATTTAATGCTCAGAATGTTAAGAATGTTTTTCATGTTCCTGCATGGTAAATATTCCTTCTAATCATTCCCCAACTTTTCCTTTTATTATTTTGAAAACAGGAAAACCATATTTCCTACAAAGCTTACCACAAATATAAACAGTACATGTCCCAAGCAGGCATTTTAAACAGATATTGAGATGGCACAGTTAATTTAGTAGCACATGGTATACTTTAATGTTAACCACAGAAGAACAGTGATTAGGTTTTTCAAATCTTGCTTCTTTGGTATAAATCCCTATTATTTGAAAAATACAGAATAACAGAGTTGGAGGTCTTCTACTCCCTGTTCAAACAGGAAATTTTATATCATTCCAGATAAATGGGTGTCTAATCTCTTCTTAAAAACCTCCAGTGATAGAGCACTCACAACTTCTGGAGGCAAGTTGTTCTACTGATTAATTGTTCTAACCTTCCAGAGATTTCTCCTTAGTGCTAGATTGGATCTCTCCTTAGAAAGTTTCCATCCATTACTTCTTGCCCTGCTTTCAAGTGCTTTGGAGAATAGGTTGATCTCGAAAATTGGAAGATGCTATTATGTCACTGTTAGTCCTTCTCTTCACTAGACTAGGCATACCCAGTTCCTGCAACCATTCATCATATAGTTTATCATCTAGTCCCTAAATCATTGTTGCTCTTCTTTGCACTCATTCTAGAATCTCAACATCTCTTTTATATTATGGTGACCAAAACTGGCATGTTTCATGGTCATGTATTTTTCATTCTGATTCCATTGATTCAATTTGAGTTCTTTAATACAATCTTTTATGCACTTGACAGAAATTAGATTTCCTTCCTTTTCTAATTTTTTTTCTATGGATGAAGTTTTAATGTTATAGCTGTGAATCTCAGGGAACACATAGGCTTTTTAGGGTGCTTCAAGCACCCTTTTTGGGATTTATTTTTAAGAAAGACCATTAACCCTAACCCTGACCAATAACCTACAACTGAGAAACAAATTAAACCAATATAAATACCTCCACTAATCATTCAAAAATATTCTGCATATTCAAGTCAGCTTTATTTTTTCTTTTATACCACAACATAATTATTTCCCAAGGAAAGCTAATGTGGTTTGTTTCCAAATAATAATATAAATATTACCTATCTATCCTTTAAGTAGGCCACAGCTATATTTGTGGGTTTGTTCCCAGGTATATTACTATATGACCTTACTTCATGTTCCTCCCCATATTTTCTGAGAAAAACATGTTTTGAGGACTCTGCTTTTGAGGATAATGACTGCAACTTTGCATTGCATTGCATTACAATTGTACATGTTGAAATAAGAAAACTGCACATGCTGGTAACATAGAGAAGAAATGATGGAGAAAGAGAAGGAAAGAAATGATTGATAATACATTGTGGGATCCATCAGAGAACATTTTCTCCAGGATCCCATCAATCCTAGTAGTATCATTGCTACACTGCATTGCTTTTGATCTGCAAAAATATACACAAAGCATATTAATCTCCACATCTTACAGGGATAACAGTGGGACCAATATATATCATGTTTTCAGCATGGGTTTTACTGCAAATATTGAATTAAGAATCTCTTGTCATACTGTTCCTTCATTTTAGTAATTTATTTTGTATTCCTAACACTGTTCCTTGTACTTCCGTTGTTTTATCTTCTACTATCAGAAAGGGAACAGATCGTTTTAAGTTTGCAGACCTGTTCAGTTATGTATCTATACTATCTGCTTCAACAATTTAAAACAGAATATATGTAGCTTTTATGCTCTAACAATAAATGGAATTAAATAGAACATAGCTTAGATTTTGATTTAGTTTAAGTCTATGTTGTCCTAATATTGCAGGTTGCTTGACTATTATTTATTTGTAGGAGAAGTACAGGTTCCAATTTATGTTTGACATTTTAGAAGTTTATAAAATCCAGTACTGGCATGTAAATTACATCAGATCCTATTTATAATTTAATCAAGCTTAAATTGTCTTAATAAAGCTAAGACAGTAAATGTTCCTTATCCTAAAACAAAGAACAGAATATGAAAGTCATATTGGAGGAAAAATAGAACTCTCTCCTGAATTATTTTTGCTATGCTTATGTACTATTCTTCAAATATCCGTACTACAAAAACATGTCTTGTGAAATTTCAAGAGATAATTAAAATGTGGCCAAGTATAACTCTTCACACAATTGAAGAGGTTTTTCAAGCGCTACAAACAATGCCACAAAGATCTATACTTGTTTTCAGCCAATAATGAGTACAATTCCCCTTCAGATCTTTCTGTTAAATGCTGGAAGGTCAGACATCTGAGAGGATGGTAAAAACACCTTTCATGGGTATGAAGGTTAAGGTTAATGTCCTGCCCCTCCTAACATCACATTTTATCCTTCAGTACATGAATGCCAGAAATCAAAGGAACTGTCTGAAGATTTAAGCCAGAGAAAGATAATCACTTACTTGAATCAGATTATATTCTGGCTAGAACTGTGTAGGATTGCATTACATTATTTAGCGTAAAGAATGTGAAATTGTCCTAACCTTGTCCTTCCCTAATGAACACATTAAAGCTTCTCTACCATTGCTTCAAAGGGTAGCTAAGTTGCTCTCAGCAACCCAGCACATTCGTCTTATGGTGGAGCAGGATTGTCCCATGACACAAGTACAGTTGATGCTAATAGGTTCATCCCTAACACCCTTTTTATCCCATAATCCCTGAACACCTCCAAAATGCCTTATTCTAAATTTGCCGCCTTCAAATGGATGTAGAAATTATTACCAAAGAAGGATAGCCAGAGGTTTCAGCTAGTCCTCTATATTATTCAACACACACACTCACACAAACTCCTCTGCATTTATAATACACATTGTTTTCCCAATGCTGATAAAGCCACTGTTCTGAATGTGATTTTTCATTCATGCTAAAAAAAAAAAGCTACAGATCTTTGTAGTTAACAAAAATGAAGGTGAACTGCTCGCTTAAGTCTGTTCCATAAAAAATATCATGACACCTTTCATAGGAGTTTGACATGTTTTAGGAACATTTACATTTAGATTTATATAAATAAATTAGTATTAGTGGTAAGGTCTACCAAGTAGGATGAGATTTAATTGAAATATAATTTTAATTATGCTTTAAATACAATGATAATTAAATACATATTTAATTTAATTGAAATATTACCAAATTTATTTTATTCATAGTTTTAAGCAGATTGATTTGATTTGTAATTTTAAGAGTGCTCTTGATTTTCTAAATTGTTTTATTTAGTTTAATAAAATATATATTCTCATCCTATAGGTGGTATGCCTTTTACTCAATCTTGGGTCCTCTGTCAGAGGTCTGTGAGTTTGAGGCTTCTGCATATTATATCCTAACTGTTCCTAACACTGTACTTTTCTGGACAAAGAGCTCTGATGTTGTTCCTGGTATCTCTTGGAGTCATTTCCCAGCTTGGAGTCATTTCTAAATTCCTACCACCACTGGGATCATTTTGGTCTTTACTTTAAGCATCGTTTCTACTTCCTACTTCAGACCCTGATACTTCAGCTTCCCATACTTTTTCTTCCTGATGTTACTATCACTTGGCACTACTATATCTGTTACTACTGCTGCTGTGTTTCACCGAAAACAAGACAGGGTCTTATTTTATTTTGACTCCCGAAATAACTTGGCCTTATTTTTGGGGAGGTCTTAGTATTTTTGAGGTGCAGGAGACCCCTTAACCTTGGTCCACAGCCTACAGATCAACTGATCCAGAGAGGACTGGAAGTTCTGTCTCTGTTTCTGGCACACTCTTGCCAGCTCTAGCATTGCTGGGCTTGCTGCTCTTTTTGTGGCTGCCACTAAGAGAAGGGGCAGGGTTTGTGGGAGCGGCCTCCACAAGGCCGCTCCACATGGATGGCAGGTGCATCTGGGGCATGTCGCCCCCTCCACCAAGAAATGATGGGGATCAGCTGTACCTGTATTTAAATATTTTATGGGAAGGCTTACTTTGGATGAAGGCCTATTTTAGCACATGCACTCAAAATCCCGATTGGGCTTATTATCCGGGAGGTCTTATTTTTGGGAAAACAGGGTATCTTACTATCTTTTTAGCAAGACTCTTAAATTAGTCATTGCAAGGAAAACAGCTATTGTAGCCTCATGGAAGTGAGCTATATGTTATATAAAAATATGTCTAGTCTAAGGAGAGATCAGCCTAAAATTGTTTATATTAGAAAAAATATTTGTTTGAAAATATTTTTTCTTTAGTATATACAAAAAGTATGTTAGTAATTATGAGTCTATGACTAAACATATTCAAGGCATACTGGATATGGACTGTCCTGTACACTCTGATTTGACTGATCTAGTTATTACTATATTAATATCAGAGCAGCATAATGCCTCTAGGCAAAATGCTCAAACTGGAATATAGAACATTCTTAATAAGTTTACAAAATAAAATATATGAATCCTGTTAATCATATATAAAATTTGCAATTTATTACAGTGTCATTATAAAATTTATTAGTTATTCATTCTTCAAAACTTGATGCAGACATTTAAGTGGAATTCAGTTAAACTTCAGTTTTATTAAAGCACAGTACACAGTATAAATAAAAGATGCCCAATTAAATCTTGCTACGTGCAGTCTTATAACATATGAACATTTTGATTCGTAACTTCAACAGATAGTTATTACCATAGCAACCTACTGGATCATAACTTGCCAAAGTTGCCTGAATGCAAGATAATCATATTAAGGCTGAAATTATACATTGCGAATAATACGTCTTCTCTGAAATTGCTTTGCAGCCTTCAAGCGAGATCTCCACATTCATTTAATTCAGAGCACCAATAACCTCCTGCCCAACCTCTTGCCTTGCACAAGCAAATATCCTTTCATATTGACATGACTATAAGCACCTTACTGCAGTATTTATATATTGAACCACTTATCAACTAAAGGAAATAGTGTACTTATAAGAACAGGGGTAAAACAACTATATTGTATGTATGGAGAATTATTTATTTATCCAGTTTATATGACTTCTCATCTATCTAAATATGTTTGGTGATGAACTCTAACCTGAACCTGGTCTCATACTATGTAGGGTTTTAAAGGTGATAAATAGCAACTTGAATTGCATTCAGAAGTCTACTGGAGCCAGAGCAGCTTACGCAGGAGTGGTGTTATATGGGCATATCATAGTGCATCTAAAGTTTCATGTTTTGCTGCATTCTGCATCAAGGTTCTAGAATGCTGTTCAAGGGCGGTCCTGTGTAAAGTGTGTAGCAATAGTCCAATAGTGAGGTGACTTGGCCCTGAGTCATCCTGAGTATTGCTTCTCCATCCAGAGAATATGAGCAGCTGGCATACAAAATACATTTCTGTAAAAACTCTCATGGCCATGATTCTCACTGGCTTTTTACTTGATTGTTACTCAGGAGCCATGAGTCCAAGTCAATCCTCGCATTGTGCACCAATTCTGAGAAGGGGATGTAAGCTTATTCAGGTTTAACAATAGAAAATCATAAAATCCAAGGAGACTTAAAAGTCATAGCAACTAGGACTTGTCAGGGTTGAGTTGAATACAGTTTCCCCCCCATCCGATTCTACACAGCCTCCTGTGATTGGGAAAGTACCCCAGTAAGATTACCTGGCCAGTCATGGCCCAAGATGTACCACTGAGTATCATCAGCATTCTTAACCCTGCGCCAATGGATGATCTTATCCAAAGATTTCATGTAGATGATAAAGAGGAGTGGAGAGAGAGTTCAGCCCTGTCACACTCCACAAAAGATCGGGTCTCATTATAGCCACCTCAGCATTGTCTGAGAGGAAGAAGCTGCTCTGGGTACACCAATTGAAACCATTCCTCAAAGGGAGCCTAGCATCTGAAGCTGACACAGTTGGAAACATTCAAATCAGCAGGTGTCAGCCTTCAAAATAGATCAATCTAGGAATCCAATGTCATGTAGTTCAGTACTTATTTCATAGTAAATCTGACATGGTTAGGTTAAGTTAGGTTTATTAAACTTGTATGCCGCCCTATTCCCAGAGGGACTCAGGGCGGCTAACAAACCAAAGGGAAGGGCACAAGGCAAAAACAAACAGAACAGGAACAAAATTACAGAGAACAAATTAAAAACTCACAGCAGCCATAACAATTCAAGTGGGGCTGGGAACTCATCAGCCCCAGGCCTGCTGGAACAGCCAGGTCTTAACGGCTTTGTGGAAAGCCTGAAGGGTGGTGAGGGTCCGGATCTCCACGGGGAGATCGTTCCAAAGGGCCGGAGCAGCCACAGAGAAGGCTCTCCTCCGAGTAGTCAACAGTCAACATTGGCCGGCGGGTGGAATTCGGAGGAGGCCTAGTCTGTGGGATCTAATAGGTCTTTGGGAGGTGATTGGCAGGAGGCGGTCTCTCAAGTACCCAGGTCCAATACCATGTAGGGCTTTATAAGTGATGACTAGCACCTTGAAGCGTATCCAGAGACCAATTGGCAGCCAGTGCAGCTCGCGGAGGATAGGTGTAACGTGGGTGAACCGGGGTGTACCCACAATTGCTCGAGCGGCTGCATTCTGGAAAAGCTGAAGTCTCCGAATGCTCTTCAAGGGCTGCCCCATGTAGAGCGCATTACAGTAGTCCAGTCTTGAGGTCACAAGGGCGTGAGTGACTGTTCTGAGAGCCTCCCGGTTCAGGTAGGGACGCAATTGGTGCACCAGGCGAACCTGGGCAAATGTCCCCCTGGTCACAGCCGACAAATGGTGTTCTAAAGTCAGCTGTGGATCCAGGAGGACTCCCAAATTGTGAATCCTGTCTGAGGGGCGTATAATTTCACCCCCCAGGCTGAGAGTTGGAAAATAAGGCCAATTTGTGGGAGGGAAAAACACAAGCCACTCGGTCTTGTCGGGATTGAGTGCAAGTTTGTTTACACCCATCCAGACCCTAACAGCCTCCAGGCACTGGGACATCGCGTCCACCGCTTCACTGATTTGACACGGGGCGGACAGATACCACTGTGTATCGTCCGCATATTGGTGGTATTTTATCCCGTGCCGCCGAATGATCTCACCCAGTGGCTTCATGTAGATGATGAACAGGAGGGGGGACAGGACCGAACCCTGCAGCACCCCATACTTAAGGGGCCTAGGGGCCGACCTCTGCCTGCCAACCAACACTGACTGTGACCTGTCCGAGAGGTAGGAGGAGAACCACCGAAGAATGGTGCCTCCCACCCCCACCTCTCGTAACCGTCGCAGAAGGATACCATGGTTGATGGTATCGAAGGCTGCTGAGAGGTCAAGGAGCACTAGGACGGAGGCATGACCCCCGTCCCTGGCTCGACAGAGATCATCAGTCAGTGCGACCAAAGCGGTTTCCGTGCTGTAGCCAGGCCTGAAGCCAGACTGAAAGGAGTCTAGATAATCATCCAAGGACCGCCGGAGCTGAGAGGCCACCACTTTCTCAACAACCTTCCCAACAAAGGGAAGGTTGGAGACTGGACAATAATTACTTAGAATGGCTAGATCCAAAGACGGCTTCTTCAGGAGGGGTCTCACCACCGCCGCCTTTAGGGGGGGTGAGAGTAACTATCGTCTGGATCCAGCCCCGTGTCACCTCCCTGTTGTTCGCGACCAGCCAGGAGGGACACGGGTCCAGCACACAAGTGGAGGCACTCACTGCTCCCATGGCCTTGTCCACGTCCTCAGGTGTAACAAGTTGAAAATCAATCCATAAATTCTGCTCAAGACCCTCCCCTGGTACCTCGGCTGGCTCTGAGCAATTGGAGTCCAGGTCTGCCCGAAGCCAAGCAAATTTATCCGCAAGAAATTGGACAAACTCCTCAGCTCTACCTTGTAAAGGGTTACCCACATCCCTCCCTTTCAGGAGGGAGCGGGTTATTCTGAACAAGGCGGCTGGGCGCGACTCAGCGAATGCAATCAGAGTGGCAAAATATGCGGGGTTTTTTTTGTTTTTTTTAAATATATTTTATTCATTTTCACATTCCATTTTACAATCACTTATATACAGGGTATTTGCTATAAGAAAAAAAAAGAAAGATAAAAAAATAAAAAAAATAAAAAAGAAAACACAACTCATCATTCACAACCCCACCTGGCACTTCCATCCTCCATACACCCCATCTACCCCCTCCAACTTTCCTTTCCTCCCTCTAACACTCCCCTCCTACTTCCCTTTCCCCTCAAACCTTCCTTCTCCCCTTACTCCCAGCACGCCCTCCTTACATTCCCCTTACTCCTTCCTTACTCCTCCCTCTTCTTTCCCTCTACCTCCCTCCTTGGTGTATGCCTTTATTCAAGTGTTGTTTAATCTGATAAAAAGTAAAATAAACCAAGGAAAAAAAATATAAAGAAAGAAAAGAGAAAAAAAAGGGAAAAAAAAACAACCGTATATAAGTGCATTCTTGTTCTTATTGAGACTATGTTAACACCCACCCACCCACCCCCCATAAATCCCCATCCCTAATCCTCCCGACTTCCCAGGGCCCACACCTGGCACTGCCTTCTATCTAAAGTATCTTGTGTTCGTATGGATTAAAAATAAAAGTAATATATTAAAGGAAAGAAAAACAAGAAAAAAGAAAGAAAAGAAAAAAGAAAAAAGAAAAAAAAGGAAAAAAAAGAAAAAGAACTCTTTGTGTTAAGCTCAGCCCCCCATCTTTATCTATGCTTAAATAGTGTAAGTTATTCTATCTATATTTTATTCTCGTCTCTTGCTTCTTTGTTATTTACCCCAACCTCCTGTAGACTCTCCCGTTCCTCTTCCTTAACCTTGTATTCAGATAAACATTTATACAAATTTGTATAGGCATCAATATACAGTCTAACTCAAAAGTAATCCCTACCAGTAAAATTTAAGCAGCGTGGATCATTCCACATATTCAAATATTACTTTACAGAAAAATAATCAAACTTTCCCTTCTAATAGGATTTAAACAGCGTAAATAATCTTTCTTAACCATATTTTCAAACAGTAATTCAAAATAATCTAACCAAACCTTCCCTTCTTAGTAAAATTTAAGCAGCGTGGATCAAGTATTACTTTACACAAAAATCAGTTTACATTCTATCTTAAGATGATCCCGACCGGCTTTCCCTTCTAATAGGATTTAAACAACATAAATCATTCCGCATGCATTTTACCCTCATCCCTTGCTTGTCTGATATTTACCACTATCAAATTTATGCAGACATTAGTTTAAGATCTAGCTCAAAATAATTTCACCAAACTTTCCCTTCTAATAAGAATTAAATAGCATGGATCATTCCACATATTCAAATAATACTTTCAACAAGAATCAGTTAACCTTCTGTTTTAAAAAAATAATCTCGTCCAGCTTTCCCTTCTAACAGAATTTAAACAACATAAATCATTTTGCATCCTTTTACATATATACATTCAATATCACCCCACCAATATATGTAAATCATTCCGCATGCATTTTACCCTCATCCCTTGCTTCTCTGATATTTACCACTATCAAATTTATGCAGACATTAATTTAAAATCTAACTCAAAATAATTTCACCAAGCTTTCCCTTCTAATAAAAAATAAATAGCATGGATCATTCCACATATTCAAATAATACTTTCAACAAGAATCAGTTTACCTTCTGTTTTAAAGTAATCCCTTCTAACAGAATTTACACAACATAGATCATTCCGCATTCATTTTACATATATACAATCAGTATCACCCCACCAATAAGTTCCGCTTTTTCTACCGGAGAGAGGTCGCAAACCCCCATTCAGTCCACAACTTTGGCAAATATTTTAAAATGTCTAAATCCTTGATCTCCGCTTTTCTGCTTCTCCGAGGGAGGAAAGGCTACCCCCTCCATCTTGCAGCCATGTGGTCTGTTGCTTGCCTTCTCCTTCAGCTTGTCTCTCCTCTTTCCCAAGTGAATCAGGAAGTCCCGCCTTCAAAGTCTTGTAATAGAAATCTCGAGCCTCCGAAACAGAATTGAGACGAAGTCTTTGGTTCTCAAATGTGACCGTAATGCCGGCTGGGGCCTCCCATCTATATTGAATCTGTTGATTTCTAAGCTCTTTTGTTAAAAATGCATAGTCTCTTCTTGCTCTCAACATCTGGAAAGGTATTTCTTTGAAGACAATCAAGTCCTGGTCATCAACTCGCAGACTGTTATTATGAAACTTTTGCATAATCGCGTTTCTGGATTCTTTTGTGGAAAAATATATAATTATGTCCCTCGGGAGCTGTCGCTGTTCCGCTACCAACGAGTTCTGGTGATAGATTTTCCGAATCTGCCAATCAAAGTTAAGTCCTGGGCTTCCCACCGCATGGCTGAAGGCTTCAACAAAGGTCTGTTTCAGATTCTCTCGCTCCTTTTCGCGGAATCCTCTGACTCTTATTGCGAATGCCTTCTTATTAAAATTTATCATCACGAGCTGTTCTTGAGTGTCTCTAATTTTTTGTTGTAATATTTGAATATTAGTAGTCAAATTAAAATTCGCCTCCTCCAAGCTTTCCAATTTATTCTCTATTTCAGCAGAATAATCTGACAGGGCAGACACGGCTGCAAACGTATTCGTCTTCATTTGGTCAATTTTAGACTTTAAATCATCATATAGCTCCAATACAAATTCCTTAATGTCTTGTTTAAAATCATTAAGCATTTGAAAGAAAAATTCCTGTGTTAAAAATTCTCCAGTAGAGGGCGTAGGAGACAAGGGCTGCGATTCCAGTATAGATTCTTTAGATTCTTTAGGCACATTTGCAGAGAGACGCTTCGATTTTGACCTGGGTGCCATTATAAATAAACAAATAAACAGCGCTTTCGCTCCCCTCTGTTTCCCAAAAAAAAAAATTTATTTTGTTAAGGAGCGGTCTGCAGGAAGGTAAAACCGGCTAAGTACATCCCCTATCAGTCACCAACGGAGAGAAATCGCCATTTTGAAGTTCGTTTAAACAAAGAAGGCTCTAAGACAAATGGTGCTGGTATTTAAGATAGTAATAAAAGCATAAATCTCACAGGAGTGGGACCCGCCCGTATTAATCCTAGCTTCAAACAACTTTGCTTTGTCCTGGGGGGGGGGGGCTCGCCTGTCTGGGGCTGCAAAAAAGGCAGCTGAGAAGAACTGGCTGGAGATAAAAGCTCCGCTCACGCTGGATCTAATCTCTGTCCACAGCCAAAAAAAAAGAGAAAGGCTGTGGATTACGAATAGACCCTAGCACACAGAGCTACTCCCTGCCCCTTTCTTAGCCAAAAAGGGGTGATATCTATGATCTTATTTAGATATACAGACCAGATCTCTGAGAGGAGCTCGGTTGAGCCCTCCTCGGCAACAGGCTCCGCCCCCCCGGCTCCGCAAAATATGCGTTTTTTGAAGTCCGAATTGCCAGAAGGTAGGCTCTGATGCAAGCTTTCAATAGTGCTTGGTCTGACTCGGACTTACTGGACCTCCAGCGGCGCTCTAGGCATCTCTTTTGGCATTTCATCTCCCGGAGTTCCTCAGTGAACCAAGGAGCCCCCTGGATCCACTACCTCGGAGAGGCCGTAAAGGCGCAATCCGGTTAAGAGCCTCCGCCGCCGCTGAGTTCCAAGCAGCGACTAAGGTCTCCACCGGACTGTGGATGAGAGTATCAGGTATAACACCAAGCGCCGTCTGAAAGCCCGGAGGGTCCATAAGGCACCTGGGGTGGAACCACCTAATCGGTTCCTCCTCCCTACAGTGGGGGATTGGCCTCCAAAAATCAAGCCTCAGTAGGCAGTGGTCCGACCATGATAGGGGCAAGATCTCAATACCCCTCAAACCATCTTGCAATGATTCTGAATGCACCCCCCCTTTCATCCTCTTATCTTTGTGAGAACTAGGGAGGGTTTTGTCAGAGACATTTACTCAAATTACATAGAAGTCATAGAATAATAGAGTTGGAAGGGACCTAGGACGTCTTCTATTCCACCCTCTGCTTGAGCAGGAGATCCTGTAGCATGCCATACAAATGACTGTCCAATCTTTTTTTGAAAGCCAGCAGGGATGGAATCACTCTCAACTTCTGAAGGCAAGCTATTCCATTGGTTGATTGCTCTTACTCTTAGGAAATTTCTCAGTTCTTGGCTGCTTCTCTTCTTGGTTAGGAATCGTCTTGAGTGTCTCGCCTGTATGAAATTTTCAAATGCCATAAGAAGATATTATTACTTTTGGTAAATAAGTAGGCAAATCTATATCCTAATTTAGCATTCTTTTATTCAATTGTCAAAGCGTTTAAATTTGTGAGCAAAGAGTATAGGGCTGAAAGGTTGCAGTGAACTTTCAAGTTTTTAAATGGGAGGAGCAAAGGGAGGAGAAAAGGTTTATACCTTAAACAAAAAATAAAGATATTTAAATAAATTTTAAAACAAATTTTGCACTTGTGTCAGTTTATGAGTCCATTAGTGTTCACGTTTGTAGACTGTTTTTGAGATTACATAGCCATAATCTTTGAACAGAATAAAAGGACATAATTTCCTTTTTTAAGGTTCAAGCTGTTGTGGAGAATATTTGCTCAATTTTATAAAACATAAATTTTAGTTAAGTATTAGTTAGCTTTCATGATTTTATTCTGATTTTAGCATTGTTCTCTGTAAACATAATTAAGAGTGTAGGAGATGATCAGGCTGAGCCCAATTGTGCAATCAAATGCATCATTGGTTTGGAATTGCTCTGTTCCCACAAGAGATCTTGTCAAGCCCATCTTGAATTCCACTCTTATCTAGCATCAATTTGCTTTGACCATAAGTAGATGAGATTCTTGTATATAGCTGGCATGAAATAAATTTATAGTACTTTTGAACTAGATCCCGGGTCCTGATTTCTTGTTTCTGACAAAATGCTTTCAGAAGTATCTTTTTTGAATAACATACATTTCATTGTGCACTGTATCTAGAATCTGTAGTATAATCAGATAATTCATTAGGGTGTTGAAAATGGCCTTTTGCCATGAAGAGATTATAATCTCTTTCCTGAATCAGCATCCTTACATGTTTATATTCTGACATTTGATGCAAGGATTAAATCACTTTTTTCGTTATTACATCATGCCTTTAATCACTTGCCTCTTCTTGTGAACATCTGTCAGGAACTATTTTAGTTGTGTGTTGCTGCTTTACATTGCTGGATTTTATTACTTAGCAGTTTAGAATAAATTAGCAGTTTTGGATGTTAAAATTAAATGTAAATAGACAACATGTGAATGGTGTTTTGCTTCCTTCGTTTGCACTGGTAAGTAGCATCCAAAGCAATGCATTATGGAATATGTCACAAATTGAGTTTATACCCAATTAAGGAACTACCAATTCAAACAAACAAGTTGTAAGCAACAGTCTTAATCTATCAAGGACAAAATCACACCCCCACCAATACTGAAAGGACAAATTATTGTCTGTACATAGAGAACAAACCCCACTTCCTTTTAGCAATGTAGATGTTACCTAGTCAGCTAACAAAATATCTGCAAGCAAATAACCAAACTCAAAATGCATCAGTTCAACCTTATACTGCATATATTCACTTCTAAGTACTACCTGTATACATAGTAAGCAACCTACTTTCAATTTCAGCAATTCCTTACCAGGAGTTGTTAAAGATTATTTATCACTAGAAAAAGTAAGAAAAACTTTGTTTCCTCCTCCTCTTCCCCCCTCTTCAGTAGTTTGTTTATGCAGTAACTGCATGACTTTTTAAACAAATGTGTAAAGACTATTTGTGCCTGAGAGAAGAATGCCCTATATAAAAGGAAAGGTTGCAAGGGGAAGTATGAAAATTACAAGGGGAATAATTTGGTAAGTATGCCTGGAAAGGCATTTGGCAGAATCCTCATGAAAAGGTATGAGAATCATGCTGAGCAAAATTTGGAAAGGGCACAATGACTTTAAGTTGGCATTGATAGACAATATACATACAGCATATTTGTTTTTTCAATGAGTCATTGAAAAATGTGGGTGTGAGATAGTTTATTCAATGTTTGTATATGTAGAGAAAAGCATGTAACGCAGTATATAAGCATGGAATTTGAACATTCCACACAATGTTGAAATCATGATGGATAGTCGCTTTATTCAAAAAAAGAATTTATTGGAAAACAGAATACTTAAAAGGTGGCTCAATTTTGAGCTGGGATAAGAAAGGAAGTACAATCTATTCTTATCCTTTAATGTATAGATGAATAAAACCATACATTATATTGGAAATCTATTTTAACGTGAAAAATGAAATAATGCTAATTAGACCTGACTATAGAGAAACTGGAAAGTTATGTCCTGAAGCTTGTGGTTATTCTCTTCAATCAATCAACTTTACTCATGGCCAGAAGATTCAAAAGCAGTTACAAGTGAATAAAATATTTTAATAAATAAATTATTAAATAAATATTAATTAATGGATTTTAAATCCCAACTCATTCAGCAAATTCTAGAGCTAATAGATATGTGCATTTATCAGGACTCATAAAACTGTAGTTATCATTGTCTTACATTAGCACTTTTTTTCTCATAAACATTTTCTTTTCCTGCCATTGTTAGCATTTATGTCAGAGATTCAGAAGAAAGATTATCCCAACTAAAAGTAACAAGCAATTATTGTAGTAGGTCCAGAACAGTGGTGTGATTCAATTTTTTTTACTACCGGTTCTGTGGGTGTGGCATGGCTTGGTAGGTGTGGCAGGGGAAGGCTACTGTAAAATCTCCATTCTCATCTCGCTCCACGGGAAGGTTATTGCAAAATCCCCATTTCATCCAGATCAGCTGGGACTCAGGAAGCAGATAATAGATGGGGGCTGGGCCAATCAGAGATGGTATTTACTGGTTCTCTGAACTACTCAAAATTTCTGCTATCAGAACTGGTCTCCAGAACTGGTCAGAACCTGCTGAATACCACCTCTGGTCCAGAGCAATCTTCAGGCAAAGCTAGCATTCAACAACATGTCAGGTGTGAACAAGCAGGTCCGCATGTGAAGAGTTAAATGAATTGTTTTATTGCTCAAGTCAATACACAGCAATCTTCTTGGACTGACAATTTGCAGCTAGGTGAGACTAGATAAGGTTCAAAGGCATTCAAGGGGGTGGGAGTCAAACTTCACTCTCTTATGCCCATGTAGGGATTGCAGGTTAATTTCCCATTTGGCTCAGCCAATCTCTTCAACACAACAAGGTCAAAAAAAGACCCTTGAGACTGTGAAAAAAGCTGAATAGGAAAGCCAAATGAATCATGTGGCATGTGTGGGACAACTTCATCTATTACCAATAAAGCAATCCAGTCCAAACAAGAAAAATGTAGCTGTTCTAAGAAATTGTGTGGATCAAAACAGATTCATCTTAGCCAAGTTAGACGGCAGAGTAAATACTTTGTTCAGATGTCCTAACTTTATCTTAAACTAACAAACCTTTATGAACACCCACAAACCAGTCTGCTAATTTACACATTTCTAAAATAACTCCTGTCCCTGCCAATAGATACATGAAAATGTTTACTCATGTACTACAGAATAGTCTCTATTTTTTCTAGTACTTTTATATTTTGGAATTGTAAATGAAATTTCCTCTATCAAGAGTCACCTGTATAAGCAAATGTTTTGGAGATATTAGAGGATGGGGGTTAGAGATTAAATACATCCATACTTTTGACATACAAAGTATTTTGTTGTTGCAGAATGCTTGGCAGAAAATACTAGATAGTTTTTACAAGGAAGAGCTCAAGTAGTATGGGTGTATTGAAATTTGTTAATTTATAAAGAAGGAATGAGAATTAAATTGCAAAACAAATATAGGCAGGAAGGGTGAATTGATAGACAAGAAAAAAAATGAGAAAGTTGTGATTGGATGGAGATAATGAGAAGAGAGAGGAAAGGTTTAAAGAACAACCACAACATGTAAAATAGTTTATGGATGTGATAGTCACAAGGAGGAAACATGATTCTCTGGTTCTTATACCAGGAAAAGCCACAGTAAAGAAAGGACAGGTGGCAGCTTCCAGGTCATAAAAGGAACAAACAAAGAAAAAAATGTTGATTCAAAAAGGTGCCAAAAAAGATTCAAGATTTGAAAACCTGGGATCAGTGGCTTGGTGGATAGAGAGATGATAGATGAATGATAGACAGATGAATGATAGATGAATCTTGACCCTGGTGAGATTGTATCTGCCAAACTGCTGGCAGCTGGTGATCAGCAGAAGTAGCCTGCAGTAATGCACTCTAACCACTGTACCATCAGGACTCATTAATAGCTCCGATTTTTGCAATAAATCATGATACTCATTTGAACCGCCTGATTCTATTGATTTTCCTGGCTTTTTGGATTCCATCTCTATTTTATACATAACCAGGACATAACTTAAGGAAAAGCATGAACTGCATAAGCAAATAAAATTTATTGTAGTGCTTTATACATTTAGGATAATTTCCAAAAGCCTTTGAAATTTTTAGTTATTATATACTGACTAAAAGCTTTCTTTCACTCTCCTTTTCGAGAGCTTTGCAAGTAACAGAAAGAGACAATAGGAAATGTAGCAATTTTCTCTGGTGGCATTTTGAACCTATACTGATTTCAACATAAGATGCTCAGTGCATTAAGTAAAATATGGTTACCTTTTTGCTTTTTAACAACCTGACAAAATTTTGTACTTTTCTTTATGACTACTTGCTGTGTAGTTGAGAAGTGGCTGGACAAAAATTTCAGGGACCTGTGGGAAGTGAGCAAAAATGCATTATGACAATAAACCCCATTCTCTAAGCTTTAAAGGAGATTGCATGGAACTAAAGTTCTGATGGTAATAATAGTCTTTCCCTGGGTCTTTAGTTCTCCAGAATTTGTACACACCCTTTCATGTTGTAACTTGAGAGCAGAAGCAAATGTTACTGAGAAAATTCTGAATTAAATACTTACTCATAATAATGCCTTTTATTATCAGATGCCTGACTCATAATTTTCAGGATATCTGCTGCGCAAAAGGTATAACTAATTAATACTTGTGGTTCAACAAGTGTTTTTCATCTCTTGCCCATCTCCTTATATTTCTCCAAATCGTATTTTACAGACATGATTCTCCAATTATCTATCATTATGAATGTTGACATCCGCCGACTAATTTTCCATGAACCCATTTTAGGGTTTGTGTTATTTATTTTTCTTTACTTGTGATACATAAACTGTGTGAAGTATAGTCAGAAATTAAATTATATAGAAATAATGTGAGACTGGAAGATTGCATAAAGAAAAATCCAAGTGATGAAATTTGTTCTTCCTACATTTCCATGTTGAAAAAACAGTGAATACCCAGTTAAATATGCTTACATGTTGTCTGTAAATAGAGTGAAAGAAAAATAATTAGTTGGTGCTTTAAAAAAAAATACATTAAAGTGAAAATTTAAAGCAATACTTTCCATTCAAACATAATTATTTAACATTATTGAGTTAAATTTTGCTCCTCATTTTGTCTTTTATGGAGAATTGCTTTGCTAAGTAAAACCCTCTTGAATCCCCAAATGCTTTTTTTTATTGGAAAATTATGTGGTGGATTCTGCCAATCACCACTTTCCTTACAGAACCAAAACACAGAGTAGGATAATTGCTTCCCAAAAGAAGAAGTGGGGACCCAAAGTTTCTTCTTTGATCCCCATGAAATGCCTTTTCTCCTGGCAAGAAAAAAGAGCTGAGGGTTAGGACAGATGAGAAAATGAAGATGGTTCTACAAATCTTGCGTGGAATTTGTCTATTATTACACACCACAGCAACATTTTAATGATTATTTATTTCAAGCCCTCAGTTTTTTCCTTGATAGTTTATTTTCCTTGACAGTTAATATTAGTACTAATTAATGCTTCATCAATATTAGCAATATGCCAGATTCCTCAAAATTAAAAAGAACATGAAGCACTTTCCAATCATCTATCCTACTGATAATTGACTATTCTAACTCATTCCTATTTTGGAGTCACTCTTTAAATGATTGCTATTGGATTAATGATATTTAGGAAATGTAAGCTATTTTCACCTAACACACAAAATGCAATGGTAAGAGGATCTTTTTTTTTGAATTAGTAATATAATCCAATTGTTTGATAATGATAGATCACATAAAACCATAATCCTGCAACTAATTTAATATCCCAAACCATTGCTTGAAATGTTTATAATATAGGGTATTGAAGCTCTTAAACCCCAATTACTTTTTCAGTGAGAAAACAATAAATCTATTCCTATTTAGAACATTATGAAGGTCAGAAACCAAGACTGCAACATTTTGTAATGTTAATTAACATTAGATCTTAAGTTATCCCATTTTTTTAAACTAGCAGGGTTGTCCTGTTCAAGTCTTTGATAGATGAAGCTGAAACTTACTATTTCTACAAAGCAGAGGTTAGACAAGAAATCTGTATATACAATAGCTCCCAGCCTGTACAATTTGGTATGTAAAATGCTGCGTGGATGCTTTTACTGTATATCCTCATATTTTGTACGTGCTGATTAAAAGAAAAATACATGCAATCTTGAACTATACAAACTAATTATACTCTTTCTAGCAACATCTGCTGTTTCTTTCTTCAAGGGATCTTAGATAAAATTCCAGTTTCTAGGTTTGTAGGTGAGCCTGCTAAAGAACATTTGAACCACAGTACATTTTTTTTTCCTATAGCCAATCATCTGGCAGAATTTATGCTGCCTTTTCCAAATACCATGTTTTAGCACTTTTTCACACATTTTATATACAAAACAGACTGCACATATTGATAAAGCATTGTTTAAAAATAAAATAAAACACAATGATCAAATTTTCACGAAATTCTATTCCTTCTTTTTTTTTCCAGCATGTATTGCAGCTCTTTCCAAGATGAAGAAAAGCTCCTGGATGAAACAGAATAAATTCTGATCAAAAGAAGTGACCATCCTTATTTATTATTATCCAGGAGTTGCTATGAAGCTGGGCAGCCTTGAAATTAAAATAATAGTTAAAGTTTATGGGAAGGCAAGTCAAGCAATTACAAATAGTAATTACAGGTAGTTCTTGATTTTTTTACCACAATTGAGTCCAAAAATTATGTTGCCAAGTGAAACATTTGTTAAGTTAATTTGCCTCATTTTATGACTTTTCTTTCAACAATTGTTAAATGAATCACTGCAATTATTAAGTTAATAATACTGTTGTTAAGTGAATCAGGCTTCTCTATTGACTTTGTTTGTCAAAAGGTCGTAAAAGATGATTACATGACCCCAGGACACTGCAACCATCATAAATATGAATCAGTTGCCATGCATCTGAATTTTGATCTCATAACTTCAGCAATGCTGCAACAGTTGTGTGAAAAACAGGTTTTTAAAATGTTCAAATAAGGACATATTTCATGAAGGAGCCGAGGTGGTGCAGTGGTTAGGGTGCAGTACTGCAGGCCACTTCAGCTGACTGTTATCTGCAGTTCAGCGGTTCTAATCTCACCGGCTCAAGGTTGACTCAGCCTTCCATCCTTCTGAGGTGGGTGAAATGAGGACCCAGACTGTGGGGGCAATATGCTGACTCTGTAAACTGCTTAGAGAGGGCTGAAAGCCCTATGAAGCGGTATATAAGTCCAACTGCTATTGCTATTGCTATTGCTATGAAATGCATCACTTCCTATTCTTAAATCTCAAGAACTTCCAAAGAGGCCCTCCTGCCCTTGCAATCATTTATTGTTTTGTTTTGATTAATAGGAAAAAAGGGTGGGAAGTCAGCCAAAATATAAGCCTTTTTGAGTGCTTTAATTAACTACTAGTTATAGAAGTGCTGAAATGATTGGAAGTTCACAGCATTCAATTATGGCTGGATTATGCCTCATAAACTGTATGAAAAATACTTTTTTATTTCACACAACCTTCTCTTATTGATGTCATTTCCTTGCTGTTACATGTGAGTTTGAAGAGTGCGTCTAACAGGTGTGAATCCCATTTCTTTGTTTAACATTACAGTTAATCATAATAGTAACAGCTATTTAGGTAAGATAGAAGAGGTCAAGCATGTGTTTATGTCTGCTGACACTGCTCTAGTTATAAATTATCCAATCTGAACTAGCTGAACATTTCTTAGTTCAGATGACTTTGTGTGCACATCAGTGTATTCTGTACCATGAAAATGCAAATGACACATACTAGGAAGATTCCCACCAAAATAAGTGTGCTTTGTGTCTCACTAACTCTTACTCTTGATTTTATACACTATTACTTAGAATTAATGTCTTTTTTTCTTAGGGATTCTTAAGAAACTCATAATGGTTATTGTCAGCTATCATTTTCTCTCTAATTTTCACTTCTTGGAGAAGATTGTTGAGAGAGTAGAATCAAAATAAAATAAAAATAACCTCTGAAAGATATTGATCAACCACATTCATGGCAGTCTGTATTTAAGTCTGGATACAAGATGGAAACTGCATTGGATATCCTCGCTGATGGCATTTTGTGCAACCTGAATGGTGGAAGAAGGGCAGTTCAGGTTTTGATGACCTCTCAATGATCCTCAATATGAAGAATGGGAGCTGAGCTGTTGTATGGTAGCATTTTCATTCATTAGTGAATCTAGTCAGTGTTGGCAAGCAGGAATGAATTGGGGTCTCCCAGAAATTCTCCTATGGAGAGCTTTATTTGTTGGCTGCCTGGGGAATTCTAAGATCCATCCATCTTAAAGTTGCCGAGTTTGAGAAACACTGCTTTACTATATGTGCAGTGTATTTTTTTCCTGCTTGCAAGGAGAACCCAGCAGCCATATAACCATCCTTTTCCTCACATGCTTATTTAATTTAGCTAGCCACAGAAAACTAGCACTGTTATTTTGGAAATGGCTACTCTGAATCAGAAATTCTTCCAGCAGTTAAATGTAACTTGATTGCATCTACAATAGGACCTACAAGCAAAGGAACATAATCCTAATTTACACCAATTACTTAGCCATCTGATTTTTTTTTCAAGACAGGAGGAAGATAGTTACACCACATTATATTTGAATAAAATAATTTGCATTTCCCTGAAAGCTCTTTAAAAGATTTTTGGGTCAAAGTAATAGCTATATCAAAGGCAAGGAAATAATTATACTGTCACTAGTAATATCATTGGAAGATTTTGATTTATGTTTTTATTACAATAATTTAAAATCTCTGTCCATTCTTTTCTTTTACCTAGAAATATTTTAAAAAGTTTTCACATTTCACTCTTCTAAGTGTTTTCCCCCCTTGTGCAATCAGGTACAGTTAAATGATCAGTATATGAAAGGAGATAAATAGGATCTGATCCCTCCATAGATTCTTCAATTGGCTGGATGACAGAATTGAGAATGAGATCTATTTTGGATTTTTTTTTTCAGAAAAAATATTGCTTTTCCATTCTCAGCAACTCCCTGAGATCCAAAGATGTTCTCAACTGTGAACAAGATTTTTTGAATCATTGTGAAATAGTGTCCTCAGGGAACAGATTTACCTACTCCAATGGTAGAAGACAGAACAGATCATTTCAAAACATAAACATTTTCAATACCTTAAAACTCAGCAATGCCTGGTTTTGATAATCACAAAAAAAGAGAGAAGTCAGTTGTCAACAATTTATTTATAGGGTACTTACAAATCAGTGGTGGGATTCAAATTTTTTTTACTACCGGTTCTGTGGGCGTGGCTTAGTAGGCGTTGCAGGGGAAGGACACTGTAAAATCTCCATTCCCTCCCCACTCCAAGGAAAGGTTACTGCAAAATCCCCATTTCCTCCCGATCAGGTGGGACTCAGGATGCAGAGAATAGATGAAAGCAGTGCCAGTCAGAGGTGGTATTTACCAATTCTCTGAACTACTCAAAATTTCTGCTACCGGTTCTCCAGAACTCGTCACAACCTGCTGAATACTCACCTCTGTTACAAATACTGACTTTTAGATTTGTTTTTTAAGTATCTAATCATCTGAATGGGTTTTTTTTTCTAGCATCCAATATTTTGGCTACTGGAATCTCCTCCTATAAATATTAGGGAGAAATACAATCAGGTTATACTGTACAAATACTCCTAAAGTAGACTTCCCCATCCCCAGAGGACAAGGAACAGCTTGTTTCTGTTGTACTTTGGGGATTATGTTCTATTCACTGAAAAACAGACAATACTTTGAGAATTTCAAAACAAACATTAACAGTTGATTTATTATTCATGTCTCACTTTAACAATGGCCAAAACACCATATAGTAAAAAATGAAATCTTATTATCTATCAAGTTTGCATTTTGACTCCTGGCAGCTTACTACATTTATGGTAATAAAACGAAACACCAAAACATTAATTTGCAATATGATGTTAATAGGCCTTAAATCTCACTGACTTCATTGGGAATTAAGTAGAACTTACCTTGGCGCCAAGTATTACTTCATTAAAACAATAACATCTCAAAATAGAAATAGATTTAGACAGGGACGTGCAGTCAGGGGAGGCAGGGGAGGCAGGGCCTCACCACTGTCATCATGAAAAGAAAAAAATGTAAAGGGAAAAAGGCTGAGCTAGTTGCTGCCAGACTCACCATGGATGACTCTGCTTAGTGCTTAACTGTTTAAAAAAGCCTCTAAAAAAGTGTCCTCTACAGGAGGAGGCGGGAGAACCACGTGCCTCATTTAGTCTGACTTTATGATCACTCGAGAAGAGCTAAGCAAGGGTTAAAAGCTGAAAAAATCCTGATGCAGATGAGGCACGTTGTTCTCCTACCTCCTGTAGCCTCTTTTTTAAGAGGCTTTTTAGAGGCTCTGGCAGCAACTAGCTCAGCCTGGCCTCAGCTCATGCCTTTTTCCTTTTACATTGTTTTTTCTTTTCATGATGGCAGGAAAGAGCAGAGTTGAAATCCTCTCTGAAACAGCTGGAAAAGGTATGTGTGGGTCAGAGGGAGGGGGAGGAATTCAAAAAGTTTGATTGCATGCAGAGCCACGTTGCCTTTTCAAACACACACACACACACACACACACACACACACACACAGACAGCCGGATAAAAGTATATAAGCCCAGCTTCACTGATTACAAGTTTGAAAAGGCAAGTGGTATGCAGAGGAGCTGCTTTCAAGCTATTGGAAAATACATCCAATCCAACTTTTGTGTTTGTGTTTGTTTGAGAGTGAGTGAGTGAGAGAGAGATCCAACTTCTCTGTGTCCGTGTGTCTGTTTGAGAGAAGGGGGAGGGAGGGAGAGAGGGAGGTAGGAGGGGGAGGGAGAAGAAAAAGAATGAAGTAAAACTTTTTCGCAAAGGAGAAAAACAAATGCTGCCGCTTTAAATCGGAACTGAGCATGCCTGGCTGTAGAATTCTGGGAGTTGAAGTCCACAAGTCTAAAAAAAATTGAAACCCCTGTGTCAGTGCCTCACCAGCCATAAACCTCACTGCACGTCACTGGATTTAGACAAGTTTCTATTGAGGAGTTCCAAATGACATTGTTGCTGTTGAAAATTAATTGAGGAAACCATGGATCTAATTTCACTAGGAGATGTTTAGGTATATATAAGCACATTTTATCACTTCCAGATTAACTTGGAAATAATATGGATAGAGCTGGAATTAATGTGAAATTAATTGAATATTCTTCCTGACAGCATACAGGAAGGTTTTTCCCAATTGTCCTGCTGAATTTGAACTTTTCTCAGGTACCATGTTTTGGATAAAACAAAAATATTGTTATTATTGTTTGTGTGGCAAACAGTGCTTTGGGGTTGATTTCATTAGGTCGCAAAATAACTTCACCTGGCTTTGTGAGCATTAGGTAAATGGTTTTATCAAGCATCAGTTTCATTCTGCAATACATTTTCAGGTAGTGACGTATAATGTCCTTCTCTATATAATGGAATAGGTCACGTTTTCAAGATTTCTTGAAATTTTTGTATTCCTATCCCTTCATTTTAACCAGTACCCAATTCCACTAGTGTTCAGCTTGCTTCCTGTATATTTTATGGACAATCCCACAGTATTGCAATCAGAAATGTATCACTTATTTTATATAAAAAAATAAAGGGACAACTGATTAGAAAACTCTTTCTCCCTCCCTCACTCCAATTTTGGGCAATATAAATAAAACCAAATCTGCTTTATACTTATATTTATTATTGACATTCTGATTCTTGCCAAACCCACACCAGTCACTAAAACAATATATATTGCTTTACAGCCCTCTCTAAGTGGTTTACAGGCAGCATATTGCATCCAACAATCTAGCTCCTCATTTTACCCACCTCAGAAGGATCGAAGGCTGAGTCAACCTTGAGCCTGTGGTGAGATTCGATCTGCCAAACTGCCGGCAGCCGAAGTAGTCTGCAGTACTGTACTCTAACCACTACTCCACCGTGGCTCATCTTTTCCCATTTTAATGAGAAAATAGCAAGGCAGCGTCAAAGGATGGCACAAGTGAATAAGTGTGATGGATGAATCCATTGGAATGAAGCTTTATCAATTAATAGCCATTAAAACATCTTGGTGGGGTTGTACAAATCTATTAAAGTTGAACTAATCAAACACTGTGTTTTTTTTAACATTGAAGTTTCTTTTTGCCAGCCATACTGATCAAACAAGTACATATTGTACTCTCAATACATATAGGCGGACATTACTTATAGCAATAGCAATAGCACTTAGATTTATATACTAATTCACAGTGCCTTACAGCACTCTCTGAATGGTCTAGAAAGTCAGCATATTGCTCCCAACAATCTGGGTCTTCATTTTACCAAACTCAGATGGATAGAAAGCTGAGTCAGACTGTGGGTAGAATACAATACTGCATTCTAAACACTGTGCCACAATGGCTACTTATGTGAGGGGAATTATGTTGCTGAGACAATAAACTCTTCAGATATAAACAATGTTTTGTTTAATGTTTTGATATGAACACTAGGAGTGGAGTCAGGTAAAGCAAGCTAACTAAATGGAGCCTATATTTAATTAAGATTTAATTTAAACTAATGTTATATTGCGTATCTCTTCATACTTCCAATATCAAGAGAAGCAAAGCAAGATCTCCACTCTCAATTTTCCCTATCCTAATACACTCCTTACATGTCTACTTATAGTCTTGTTTTCTGTTCTTGACAATGATTTCATGGTAGGAAGGAAAGCCATTTTAGGTACACTACTCAGAAGTCAAAGACAAGTATGTTTTCTAGAATCTTGACATCTATTAGCTGTTAATGTAATGAATGAAATCTAATAAGTATCCAGAAAACCTTAATAAAAAAAAGGAATGGTCTGATTGTGGAAGCAAAAAGAGGATGATGTTTGGTTCAGGACAGAACTAATTATAAGCTTAGTTTAACTTTTAGCAATCTTTGAACTTGGTTCATAATTAGCTTTCCAGTTTATTCTTCCCAGCTGTCTAACTCTAAATTTAGCCTAACTGATTACATTCTATGACTCCTGTATCATCAAGTATTTTAGTATATCATCCTAGAGATTAAATGGGACAGGAGGTATAACTGTGACCCTAAATTTGTAAATAAGTAGTTATAAATGCTTTGGACCACATAAACTTTATACCACATAACATATAACAGCAGACGTATTCTGGGCGTGTCCAAGCTATAGCTAAGGCATGTCTTGTGCTTTCCACTTAAAAACTTTCCAATTTATATGCAGAAAATTTCATGTTGAAACGTGATGGACAGATTAAGTTCCAGAGAAAGGCTTAGCATTTGAAAGTAAAAGTGACATGAAGATATAGGTCCATGGATTCAGGCTATAATTGAAAGGAATTTGTATCCAATGGAATATTTTTCAATTATGCCAATAAAGTATGAAAGGAACTGAGAGACCTGCATATCTGTGATGGAATCTTGTCTGTGATTTTAATAGTGCCAAGTGTTTAAATTATATTATATATGATGCACTCATTAT
This sequence comes from Thamnophis elegans, assembly GCF_009769535.1. Classification (NCBI taxonomy): domain Eukaryota; kingdom Metazoa; phylum Chordata; class Lepidosauria; order Squamata; family Natricidae; genus Thamnophis; species Thamnophis elegans. Next base: position 41,024,483 of record NC_045547.1, on the reverse strand, counting down.
GAAATAAGGTAGGTGATAACAGCTTCCCTATTCCATGTGCAGAAGCTGGCCAGTATGTAGGTTGGATTTTACTTCAGTTCTGGAGATTTGATGGTCTTTGTTGTATTTTATAAAACTAGTCTATTTTAGAGTTGTTGGAAAGATTTTGTGGTATACGCCCACTGTGGTCTCCAGTTTCTGACCTCTGTCTGTTGTCTGTTTGCTTGCCTGTTCAAACAAAAGCTTACATGCTGGAATAGTGGCACAAATGTGCCTCATGTGAGCAGAGTAACACATGATGGAGTGCATCTGTGGTGTTGTTGTTGTTTTTTGGCTGAATGCTGGAGGTAGATGCCTTTTTGAAATAGAAAGGAGGAAATTGCCTTCTTCAAACAAACACCTACCCAGGATGCTAATTCAGGAGTATGCAAATAGTTGGTAGGACTGAGGCTGCAAATATTACTAGAGGTGGCTGTCATAGTTAAAAACAGATCCAAAACCATAATCTGCCTATCTACTACCTATCAAAAATATTTTACATAATATTAGATCTGATTGGCTAAGACGCGCCTGGCTGCTGCCGAGCTGTCATTCGTTAGTGCGAGGACCTATGTAACACATAATTCCTTGTTGCAAAGCAGTTTTATCATAAAACATTTTAAACAATAACATAGTAACACCCAGAATACAATCAATCAACTGAAGAAGAAAACAGAGACATGTTTCTTATGGCAGCAGTGAGCTTGTGGTCCTGATGTAGTATACTACAACTATGGGAATATCTAGCTAAACATGTTTTAGGCTGCCTGACATAGCTGCAATTTTGAGAAGATGACAAGGGTGCTATTACCAAATGACTGCTGCATGAAGGCCTTTTGGGGACTTAGAAAAATTTAATGAAAGAAGACGTTGCTGCTGTAGGCTCATGGTTTAGTTTGCAGCTCAGCAGAATTCTGCCATATAATCTTATAATAGGCACTGTCTTGATTCTGCTGAAATCATTATAAGCCTCATCTTAATCCTTATATTTATCTTTGTAAAGTTACTGAGGAACATATATTTAATATTCTGTTACTAGAATAGTATGATAAATTTTTCAAGGACAAGTTTGCAAATATATTTAATGGGGTTTTTAAAAAAATTATATATGATACCAACTTTCTGAGGCTAAAACTATACAATATATGGCAAACCACTCTACATATGTCTATGCAAGTTAATGAAACATTGGACAAGAAAGAGATATGTGGTTGTACCCTGTTTCCCCTAAAATAAGACCTCCCCTGATAATAAGCCCAATTTGGCTTTGAGCGCATGTGCTAAAATAAGCCTCCCCAAAAATAAGCCCTCCCCAAAAATAAGCCCTCCCTGAAAATATTGCAACACAGCAGCAGCCATAAGGTGACCACACTCGCCACCTCCTAAACCTCAAAATAAGACCTCCCCAAAAAATAAGGCCAAGTGCTTACTTTGGGGGTCAAAAGAAAATAAGACCCTGTCTTATTTTGGGGAAAATATGGTGTCAATTTCAGTGGTGGGATTCAGCCAGTTCGCACCACTTTGAGAGAATCGCTTGTTAACTTTCTGAGTAGTTTGATGAATTGGGTGTTGGAAGAAACAATTAGGGCAGAGAACCTGTTGTTAAATTATTTGAATCCCACCACTGGTCAACTTGTAAAGCATTCCCATGACTACTATTAAGTCGACATAAAAAGGGAGGAGAATTCCATGCATACGTTTGACCAGAGTCAGGTCTCATATTCCTACAGCTGGTGTGTGAAATGTGCATGTTCATAGCCTGTAGTAGCACCTTTTTGGTGAATGTGATTTATGACACAGACAGAGAGGAGGGGATACAGGGGTAAAGTTCAAACACAATTAAGCTCCACACTTTCGGCTCCACAGAAGAACATGCCAAAATGTTGATGGATAGCAGTTATGGATAGCAGTTAGACTTATATACCGCTTCATAGGGCTTTCAGCCCTGTCTAAGCGGTTTACAGAGTCAGCATATTGCCCCCAACAACAATCCGGGTCCTAATAAATGAATGGATTTCTTTTGAACTTTGTTTTGAGGCTTGTAAATTAATTAGGTCATACTTTGGAAACTTCACAGAGAGCCGAAACTGACTTTAAAATCTATCAAGATTTTCGGGTTTCTTGAATCCTGGGCTCTCCAAGCACTCCCCCAATATTTGGGGTGCTTGGAGGGAAAATCAGGCAACCATGGATAGAGAGAGAGAGACTGATTGCAGCTGGAGGTATGTGGCTAGTTCCAGACATCAAAGCTCCAGACAGCCAAGCAGTGATGCCTTTCCCAGCAGCAGAAGCAAGAAAGGATGAGTACTGGTGGAAATTAGCCCCTAAGGCAGCTGAAGTAGAGTTCCCTTACCCTAGTCCCCAGATATACGGAAAGGGTCTCAAGCAAGCTGGCAAGGGTGGACTGGAGGTGGGACTGGGCACAAGCCAGGCTCCCAAAGCCCCAGATGGATTCCCTGAAAGTGCAATAGAGCAACAGAGGGAGGATTTTGACCTTGCTGATAGGGGCCATCATGCCACCCAAAAGAGAGAGGAGGGACATCTGATCCTGTTGAGGGGAGAAGATGCAGACTGGAGCACAGCCTCTCTCCTCCACCCAATAGAAGGAGAAGGAGCCCAAAACTGCAACCAGTGCCTCTCCACACAGCAGGCAGGCTGCCCAGGGCAGGCAAACCCCTCCTTCCCTCCAAACTAGAGGTGAGCAAGACAGCCAGCCATATCAGGCACAAACATACAGAGGCTGACAGGAGGTTGGAAAAGTAGGGCTGAATGACCCACCCCAATTCAGGGAAAGTTTGGCAGGGACTCAGACCAGCTGGCTCTATTCCTTGATTCAGCTGATGTCCACCTAGAACACTATGGGCACTTCTACCCATCCCCCAGAGCCATCGTGAATACCATAGCGAGGGGCTAGAGGGAGAAGCAAGGGAATGGTTAGCAGCCCTCCACAAGAAGAGATCCCCCCAACTACAAGACATAGATGACTTCCTACAACTGCTAGAGGCCACATTTGAGGAGGTGGAGGAGGACCCACAGGCAGAAGAGGAACTCAGCAACCTAAAGCAGAGGGGCCACCCCATCAACAGCACATCCGTGAATTTAGGAGGGTCATAGGAAGGCTACCCCCTTTACCAGAGTGGCTGCTGGTGCATTTTTTCAGAACAAGTCTGGACAAGCAAATTGCCCAGGTAACCACATACTGCGACATCCCAAATCAACTCTCTGGGTGGTTCCAAGTAGCAACAAAAGTCGACAGTGGGCTGTGCACCAATGACATGAGAAAGCAACCGGACACAAAAGAGAGAAGTCAACCTGACCTGAAAATCACCCCAGCCGACAGGGAACCACAGCACCACAGCAGGCCCTGAGACCATCCCTCCCTTGAAGTCCACTGAAATGCTCCAGATGCAGGGGGATGGGCCACATGGCTGCTGCATGCCCAACCCCAGCCCCAAAACCAAGGCAAGATCCACTGCCCAGAGCACGACCAGAACGAGGCCCCAAACGGACCACCAACACTTCCAGGAAAGCCCTCCAGGCTGCAGAGGCTCCTTCCCCCTCAGGCGAAAGTGGTGGAACTCTAGGTAATGACAACCAGTCGCTCAAATCATATGACAGCAAGGACGAGGGAGAAAATGACCCAATGGTGTGTGAACCAATTCACTCTTTCCTTTTTCCAATACGCCTCACAGCCCCAAGCCCTAATAGACTCAGGCTGCACAAGGTGCTTGCTCAACCTAACCACAGTCCTGAACCTGGGATCAGAGCAAAAAGCCTGGCCCACCTGATCCAGGTTTGAACAGATCATAGGTCCTTAATGGGAGGAACCTATGCCATCCGCCTGACTGAACCAGTGAGCTAGAGCTAGCAGATCACTGGGAAGTAATTCGATTCATAATAGCCCCCCAAATGAAAGGCGCAGTCCTACTGGGACTTTCCTGGCTAGACAAGTGGGGACCGACCACCAGCTCACAGACACAGAGAGACGATGGGCCACGTGGGAAAACAAGACTTTTGCAGTGAGTTGGGCACTGCTAACCTGGACACCTGTTGGAAGGGGGACAGAAACCATTCCTGGTGGAAATGTTTATTAGGCTATTGGACATCACAATGCTTATGAAGTCCTACATAACAAAACATGGTTTGGGGATTTTTTTCTGGAAATTTGCACATTCCAAGTAGCTGGCCTACTTCACTTAAATATATCATTATACCTTGGATCTATTTTTTTTGTGTGTGTGTGTGCGCGCATGCGCACGCACGCAATGCACGCACACCTTAAAGTCAGTATTGACTGCTAGAGACTGCCTTGATTAGTTACTGTGGTTTTCTTGGCAATATTTTGGATGTGGTTTGCCATGGCTTCCTTCCTAGGACTGTGAGAGACTTGTCCAATGTCATCCAGCTGACTTTCTGCCTAGGGCAGGACTAGAGCTCATGGTTTCTAGCCTTGGGCCTTAAACACTACATCAAACTTGCTCATTGTGCTATATCTTGCAAAAAAAGAAGAAAACTAAACACTGGCTGCTATTATTGTGCTTGTCATTTTAGGAACTATTACTAATAGTTCAACACTGTTGAGAAATTTTTACAAATCATAAAAGAAGGCAAGTTATGCAGCATGTCTGTATTTTGGCCAGTAAAATTACATAGACACATCTACAAAAACATCAGAGTCAAGCTCAAGTCAAACTCCTGTTGAAGGAAACTTGTTTTTTACATCTTCAAAAAATTAGCAAACTGTTATCTGTAATCAAAATTAGAATATCTAATTGTGAAAATTGTTCCTTCCCTATTAGCCTCCCCTCTATCAATTTATTCAATGAAGACATTTATATTGCCTTATCTGATAATATTGCACATAGCAGCAAATAGTAGCACAATGGATGTCCAATACTGTGGGAAAGGGCATTAACCATTCTAAACAGTGATTATACAATCAAAAAGGATTGCCTCGTACTAGAAGTAACTTTGGGAAGTAGTTTAAAGTATCAGCAGTGAGGTTTGCTTGGTGAATTTTGGCTGGTATGGTCAGTTCAACCTCTTTCCTAGAGTTTTTATGAAATAAAATTTAGGGCAGGTGGAACAACCATAAAAACATAAAAAGGAGACATAAATGCAGTAAAGATAGAATGCACTTTGATTGCTCACATTGCATTTTTGCGTGACTCGGGGTTTAGGGTTAGGGTTAGGGTTAGGGTTAGGGTTAGGGTTAGGGTTAGGGTTAGGGTTAGGGTTAGGGTTAGGGTTAGGGTTAGGGTTAGGGTTTAAGGTAAGCGTTAGGATTAGGGTTAGGGTTAGGTTTAGGGTTAGGTTTAGGGTTAGGTTTAAGGTTAGGTTTAGGTTTAGGTTTAGGTTTAGGTTTAGGTTTAGGGTTAGGGTTAGGGTTAGGGTTAGGGTTAGGGTTAGGTTAGGGTTAGGGTTAGGGTTAGGGTTAGGTTTAGGGTTAGGTTTAGGGTTAGGTTTAGGGTTAGGGTTAGAGCGTGCTTCTGTCGGCGCGCTGTTGTCGGCGCGCTTCTGCGCTCATTCATCGGCGCGATTTCAAACTCGCAGTTTTTTTCCCAGCGGTTTATCGCCGTGCTTTTGTCGAGCGCACATTTGTCAAGCGCACATTTGTCAAGAGCGCATTTGTCGATGAACCACATTTTTGATTGCAATTAATGCAATCTTAATAATTTACTGTAAATCACAGTAGATTTTAGTATTTCACACATCTGTTCCTCCTTCTAGCCAATTGTTTCTACCATACATGATTGAAAAAGGTCCTTTGTATGGTCCTATTTCTAGATATTTTTAAGGGGGTTACTTCATTTAACTTTCTTTTGCAGTCCATTAACTGCAAGTTATCCATTATCAGGTACTTTCCCCACCTGAGTTCTGTCTTGCCAAAGTAAAATGACTACATTTATATACTATAATAGCGATTTTGAAATATATATATTTTTTTCTGAGATCTTTATCCATATGATTATATCTCATTCATCACCTTCTATTCCTTTTCATTGATAATTTCAATAGAATAGTTAATTGTTCACAGTGATGTGAACCATTGTGAAAGTGAAACCATTATATAATCTTTCTCCTTTCTAAGGTATAAAAGCTTTCTAATGTTCAAGTAAATGATATAATTTGGCTTATTTCTTATGATAAACATGAGTCCAGATTGCTGTGCAGAGCAAAGACAATCTGTGATGAAATCTTAGCAGTTAGCCTTACCTGAGACTTCCACATTTCTGTATAGCATTGGTAGAGAGAGAAATAAAAAGAGGCGCAAGAACAATTCCCTTAATAATATTGCACAGTTATTCCAGAATCTCTTCTAGCTTATTTTCTCATGAATGAGAAGCGAGGTTTGTATGAACCTGTTCCACGTATTTTGCCCTAATGATGTGAAGTAGATGCTTATGAGGGAGAAACCTTTCTGTGATGGCACTGCCAACGTGGAATGGCCTTTCATGGATCCATGCTCTGCTGCTGTTTGCCACTTGTTATTTGTGATACTTTTAGTGCTAGAAGATCTTTTTATTCCCCCAGACTTTGATCCTTGAGTTTGATGGTGATGTATGCCATGAACAGAAGAGTTTGATATGAATGTCAAGATGGATTATTTTCCTTCTTCCAAGATGGGAAAAAAGTGGGGAGATTCTCAATGGGGATACATTACCTTAATTACAGAGATTACAAAAGGGTTGAATATGTGTAAGTGGCCTATCTTTCTCTATACAATTATGTCTCCAATTATTTGTTATCCCCCTTTATTCACATTCTCTAAATAAATCTCAAAAGGGGAAATGATCCCATGACACACTTTTTAGATGTGGGAATTATGGGCATTCAGGCAAAGCACAGAGTGTTGAAGAGATGTGTACCCAAGTAAAACAACCAAGCAAAACAATAGACATTCAGTCAATTCACAACATTAAAACAAGTTGTAAATAATGCCAGAAGAAATGTATAAAACATGAGCCGAGGTGGCCGCAGTGGGTAAATGCAGCACTGCAGGCCACTTCAGCTGACTGCAGTTCTGCAGTTCGCTGTTCAAATCTCACCGGCTCAGGGTTGACTCAGCCCTTCCATCCTTCCGAGGTGGGTAAAATGAGGACCCAGATTGTTGTTGGGGGTCAATATGCTGACTCTGTAAACCGCTTAGAGAGGGCTGAAAGCCCTATGAAGCAGTATATAAGTCTAACTGCTATTGCTAATATGAACAACACACACTTTTTCCCTTGGAACAAAAATCAAAGAGATAAGCCCATTTATGCATCTGTAAGGAATGGGGGAAAATTATTACTTCATATTTAGTTCCTGTCTTTTTACAGCATATGAACATTTCAGAAAGTCACACACAAGGTCCACTGTTTGTCTCTTAGAAGTATTTATTCCACAACTTATGCAAGTATCAGAAAAACACAGGTTTAAGTACTATGATAAGCACACCCAATTAAGATTTAGTAACACAGTTCAATAGGGAATATCAATAATGATTAAAAAGAAAAAAAAGGAAAAGAGATTGACACCAAGACAAATATTTTAATCTAATCAAATTAAAAGGGGCTACAATCTTGTATTAGAAATTATTTCTCAAAACAATACTATTATCCAAGATGTACAGAAGTTGTGAATGCTCCAACGCTGGAAGTTTTTAAGATGATGTTGGATAATCATTGTCTGAGGTGGTGTAGGGTTTCCTGCATAAGCAGGGGTTGGACTAGAAGACCTCCAAGGTCCCTTCCACCTCTGTTATTCTATATTCTACACAGATACTATTTCTGGAATTCTGAAATAAGCAAAAGTTTTATGTGATTTATTGGAAATATCCATGGCATGACATACTTTACTGTTTTGCTGGTGCTTGTTCCCAAATGGGGCTATTTGGTAGCTAGCTGACAGTTTATCAGCCAGACAAAAAAAGAATAAATGAATAGAATGGTTAGTAAATCTTTTAATGGAAGCTCAGATAAATGAGTGGTTTAAATATTATAGCATGAAAGGTGTTTGAACAGTAAAATGCACTTATTGTTTGGTGTTTAGTTTTCAGATTTAGGATAGATAGTGGCCATAGAAGGGAAAACATTATGAAAAAAAAAAATATTTTATAAATGAAGATGAATGAAAGTAGTCCACTATCTATGCTCCTATGTTTTGTTGGTTCATTATTTGTAGTACTAAAAATGGGCAGCTACATGGCACTTATTACATTTAGTAGCATACCCAACTTCTAAAAATGAACCCTTCATTACTATTCAAAGTATTGGCAGTATTTGATTTTTTTAAATGAGTTGGATATTGATATAGAGTCTTCATCCAATAAATACTTTGTCTCTACAAGCATCGTATTTTAGGCACTACTAACATAAGTTTACCTTTTTTATAGCACTAGCTTATTCATGCATTTAGCAGCCAAGCAAGAAAGATATGAATGTCTATGTATTATTTTTTAAGTCCATTCTGCCATATTCAAAAGTTAACTGTCAGGATTCCAAATAACATCCAAAATTAAATCAGAGTCTAAGGCAAAGTATTTTTTTCCAAAGATTCTTTTATTACATTTTCATTTTCCTTTATACAATCACTTAAATACTGTGCAGTTAAAAAAAAAGAAGAATAAACAACTCATAACACTTCTATCCTACATACACCCTTCCTTCTACCCCTCCAACTTTCATTTCTCCCTTCCAACATCCCCTCTTCTACTTCCCCTCCCCCTCAGCCATTCCTTCTTCCCCTTCCACCATCTCACCCTCCTTACATTCCCTTCTCACTCCCTCTTAATTCCCCCCTCTTCTTTCCCTCTACACCTCGCTTCGGTGTATTTCTAGTATTCATTGTCTATTGTTTTGTACTAAAACAAAGACAAAATAAAAGGAAAAGAAAGAAGAAAAAGAAAAAAAGAAAAAGAAAAGGCAACAGTATCCAAGTGCATTCATTGTTACTTCGACCTCCCTGACCCCCTTCCGACTTCCCAGGTCCCATTCCCGGCATCGTTCTTTATCAAGCAAAGTCTGGAGTATATTGAAACCAAATAGATTAGAAGTTACAAAATAATAAAAAATAATAAAAAATAAAGAACAAAAAAGAAAAGAATAATAAAAAGAAAAAAAAAGGGGGAACCCCCCCAAGAAAGAGAAGTCAATATACTCTCTAACATTAACTCAGCTTCTCATTATTTTAAAATTTTAAACAATGTCTTTACCTGCTTCCGCATATAAATTCTATACCTCCCATCCTGCCTTTACCCGTGTCCGCATATATATTTTATCCTCATCCATTGCTCCTCTCATATTTACTCCACCCTCGTGTAGACTCTCCAGATAATCTTTCTTAACCTTGTATTCAAATAACAATTTATACAAAAATCAGCTTACATTCTGGATCAGGATAATCTAATTGAACTTTCACTACCCTTCCATCTACCCCACGCACCCGACTCCATTCATCCCAAACCACAATCCAAGAAAACTATGATCTCCCGCTCTCCTCGCCCCAAAGAATAGATCATGCGCAGTTTAAATTAAGATTCAACAAGTCTTAGATAGTCCCATATAATATATGTCCAAATTCAGCACCGCTTCTTTCAGTCTCAATATCTCTTCATCGGTATACAGCTTTGTCATTTTATACCAGACAGGAGTCCTGAAATTTTATTCAAATTATAAAATTTAAGAAGTATTTTAAAGGCATAGCTGGATCTTTATTCTTTACTCTTCTGCCCTTCCGGAAAGGGAAAGCAACACCCACCACCTTGTAGCCACGTGTCCCGTTGCTTATCTTCTCCTTCTCCTTGTCTTTCTCCAAGTCCGGATGAATCAGGAAGTCCCGCCTTCAGGGTTTTGTAGTAAAAATCTCGGGCTTCGCAAACAGAATTGAGACGATATTTTTGGTTCTCAAATGTGACTGTGATACCAGATGGCACTTCCCATTTATATTGTATCTGAGAATCTCTGAGTTTTTCAGTTAAGAAAGTGTAGTCTCTCCTTGCTCTTAATATTTGAGATGGTATTTCTTTAAAAACAATCAAGTCCTGTCCATCGATTTGCAGCCTGTTATTGTAAAACTTCTGTATTATCGCATTTCTGGATTCTCTTGTGGTGAATATATAATTATGTCCCTCGGAAGCTGTCGTTGTTTTGCTACACACGAGTTTCTGGCGATAAATTTTTTGAATCTGCCAATCAAAGTTAAATCCCGGACTTCCCACCGAACGTCTGAAAGCTTCAAAAAAGGTCTGTTTCAAATTCTCCTGTTCCTTTTCACGCAATCCTCTGACTCTATTGCAAACGCAGTCTTATTGTAATTTATCATAACGAGTTGTTTTTGAGCATTTTCAACTTCCTGTTGTAACGTTTGAATTTTAGATGTCAAATTAGAATTAGTTTTTTCCAAAAGTTTCCAATTTGTCCTCCATTTCAGAAACATAGCCTGTCATAACAGTCATAACTCTGATCGTATCTTCCCTTGTTTGAGCAATCTTGGCGTCCATTTATCATATAAGTCCGATAAAAGTTGTTTAATTTCCTGTCTGAACTCTTTAAGGGCTTCAAAAAGAAATTCTGCGGTTAAGAGATCTCCAGTGGAGGGCGTGGGAGGCAAGGGCAGCGATTTTGTAACAATTTCTTGAGATGTATTATTAAGGAACGCTTAGACTGCTTCGATTTGGGAGCCATTATAAAAAACGCACAAACAAACAAAGTCTCTGCTCCCTCGGTTTTAAATGGGGTACTATTTATAGATTTTTAACAGTTAATAAGGAGAAGTCTTCAGGAGAATAGAGCTGATTGAGTGTGTCATATATCAAACGCAGAAGCTATAAAATCGCCATCTTGTAACGCAGCTGGATAAGAAGCCTTTTACAAAATTGAAGCTGGTATTTTGAATAGTAATAAGAAAAAAAAATTTACAACTTCAAGTTAATATTTGGTTTTAAAGCCATTTCAAAATTTATCTGCCTGCAGTTAATAAAACTCTATTGCCTGAATATGCAGCTTTAAGTGAAGAGGCTGAATTCCCCTTTTATTTTGAAGTTAAGGCTTGGCAAAACTTTCAGTGAGTAAACATTGTAACAAGACCGTTCAGCAGATTCATCACCATTTAACTTCCAGATAAGCAAAGTTAATGAAGGAATAACATTCTTGTAGAAATAAAGCTAATTAAAAAGCTTCTGCTGGCCTATTGTGAAACCAAAAACATGTGATAAGCAATCTCTTTTGTTTTGGATTCTTGTGAATTCTTGTGAGGATTAACAAAAAGTGTTCATTATTACCGGAGGAAACCAGCCTGCTTCGGCGCCATTTTAAAAGCCTCTAAGTAAATAATTTTCGGAGGGAGAAAAAGAAAAGAAGCTAAAATGTTGATAAACATTATTGTGCACGGAAATGGATCAGCTCGTGATAAGATTAAATCAAACAAAACTTTGAGCAGAGTGGGGGAGTCTTACTTGTCCTGCACAAGGCAGTTTGAAGTTCCCAGCACGGACAGCGTTCTGCCTTGGGCTAGCCCCCCTTTCCTTGCAAGCACAAAAGCTGCAAAAATCGAAGAGCATTTGCCAGCAAAACAGTTTCTTCTTTCCTTCTTGCCTGAAGGATAAGAAAACCTGATAAGACGTCAGATGGAAGATCCTCTAAACAGGTACGTAGCCAGGAATTCGGAGGCAGCTGATTTTTTGCTGCCACCACCAGCAAGCTCCTCCCAGGAAGCCCTAAGGCAAAGTATTTTGACAACATCACATTCTACTCCTTACTATTCCCCACTAATGAAACAGCATAGTAGAATAGAATATTAGTGTGGCAGGCCAAAGATCCCAAAGGAAACAGCTGCAGGCCTGACATTAACATTTTTTTCCAGTTTCTGTGAATGCTAACTGCTTCATTCACATTATTGCACATCTTTCTATAGCAATTCAACCAAGGTATATGTTTATTTATTCACCAATAATAAATTGATTCTAGTAAAGAATTTACTTAGGGCTCATCAATATTCATTTTCCATATGCAAGTAATATCTTTTTCCTTATCAAAGAAATCTGTAATTCTTCAATTATAGGATACAATCTGTGCATGGGAACTGGTGATTAGCAATGCCGCTGCCTAAGAGTTACCTTAAGGCAAAATTAAGCTTAAATCCCAACCAGAGAAGCTCTGAATAAAATTGCTTAGATAAAATGTTGATATAAAGTAGTATTGACAATGGAATATATTTTGTTCAATACTTTATAACCTTTCAGGAAAAAAAAATGTGGAATTCTTTTCTAATTTAATAAACAGATAATACTAAGGATTTCTTGCTTCCTAAATGCCTAGTTAATGGATGATAAAATGGATCCTTCCATTTGAATAAAATGTGCATTTTATTACAATGATATTTGGTAAAGAAATCTTTTTACATTTTCTCTATGCTTGCAGAGAATTAGACACAAAAGACATAAACTGAAGTTGTGCAAACCAAACTTACATAAAATAATTACCTTTATATTGCTCTCTCCTCTAGACCAACAGGGTTACATTTTTATTTTATTTGAAGCAACGACCACACAGCTTGAGTATTTAAGGCCTTATTCCAAGACAGTATAAGAAAATAACTTGGCAGTATTTACAAGGTAAAATATAACAACACTGAGTAGTGAAAAAAGACTTTACAGCCTTTGTGGGAACTCTTAGGGCTTCCAAAAAGATGACAGTGAGCAGACCCCTTCAAAACTGGCAACTACACAGCATTTTCCAGGCTTGCTCTGCATCAAAATCCCATCACAAGGAGTTTCTGACAAGCTTATATAGACTCCAAACTATAATCAATTACATCTGTTTCCAATTGCCTCTTCTCACATGATTCCCAAAACTAGGGAGGATAAATTTATTGCATTTATCCTTGGAAAACTTTGCCGCTCCTGCCAAGGATGAAACCATCTCAATGTAAGCAGTCTTTGTTTAGACCAGGTGGTTTGTACTGAAGATGAGAATGATCACCCCACTCTGGACAGGTGTTTCACACCAAAGACAGGACCAAACAGATTATAAACCTTTAAAACAATTGCTTACTTTGGTATTACACACGTAACAGTCACATGGCAATGTAAATTTCTATGGGTCTTTGCACCTAATGTAAAGAGGTATACATGGTTATCCAATTCCTATTGGTCAATCTCCTAGTGAAACCGCCAACCCAACAATGTCACAAAAGTGTAATCTACATGATTTGACCACAGTTCTGAAAATGTAGTTGCTCTAATTTATTTACTCCATCTTTTCCTGATGATTGAGAATATTGCTTGATTTTCTGCTATCTCTGTGTGATAATTACTAATCCCATTTCTGCTTTTTGAAATTACTATTTTGAGATATGGTATCATCTGTTGCTAAGCTTCTTAGGTCTTCAAGCTTCATTTCTTTCTCTAAGGTCAAGTTGAAGACCTGGAGATTTGTATGCTGTGCAAATACAGTATTGTTTTGTCTAGTAAATGACAAAAGATTACGCTTTCATTGTATCTATTCTCAAATATCAAAAAGGGCAGATATTAGCTATCCCTGAAAGCTAAAAATGGTCTTTGCAAGTTACCAAAGCTCTTTATTACTATGGAGCAGATGTAAGCATTTTGGTTCTGACAGCTCCAAGTAATGATTTGATAAAGCTTGTTGGATCAGTCTGTAGAAACTATGATAGTTGCTTTGTCCCTTTATGTAACATTGGTATCAGCAAGAGCTGGGCCTGCTGCTACATTGTGAAGATGCAGCGCTTATAAGCTTCTGGCTTATCTTCTATTCCCAGATATCACAGTGGCACAACTATGTTGTCTTTTATACTGCTCACTACCCTGGCTAGAGACTAATGCTGCTGTATTTATCACCGCTTCCTCCCTAATCATCTCTTTATTTTGACACAATGCTACTAAATCATATCTTGAAATCTAATTTAGATTAAAGTAATCCAAAAGATTGTCATAATAAACTGGGAAAGCAAGCCAAATGCCAAGCATAAAAGATACAAGATTTTTTTCCATTTTCTTAGAGGAAAAGGGAAGAATATCTGCACTTATTGTAATATTACACTTCGGTAAAGAAAGCTCTGTGATGAACATTCAAGGGAAAAAAAACCTCTCACATTTCAAATGTCTTATTTGGAATTGACAATGTTTAGGCAATTGTTCTCTTTTCATCTGGAGATTCCATGTGCTAAAACATCTTTGCTATAGTTGTAGTTTAGGTATTCAGTTCAAAGACTCCAATGTGCAAGCAGAACAAAAATATGGAAAAGGGGATTGAGAAAACAGCAGTAATAAAAAAGACAAAACAGATCATTGGGCTATAGGATGCCCAAATCTTCTCAAATACTATATAATATTATAATTTAAGATTATACAAGATATTAAGATTTATTATTCCACTTAATATTTATTCAAAGCTTTTGAATATGTATAATGAATATATATATCAGCATGTACTATATTGAGATAAATAATATTGTGGCTTTGAATCCAAGCTTCTTTATTTGTAGAGGTATTGTATATTCTTTAATTCTTTATTGCTATAATAAGGGTACTATTAGACATGCCATAAGTCTCCAGATGATGAATATTTACAATATGTAAACAAATTGCAGTATGCAAAACAGATATTGGTGAGTATTTGATCAACATCATGTAGTGTCAAATGCAAGTAGAATAAAAATGCTTTTATATTGTTCCAAGATATTCTATTTTGTTCCATCAATATTTCTCTTGATTCCACACCCTAAATGGAATTCTGCAAAACTGTGAGAATTTAGAACTATATTTATTTACCATTTTGGGGAAATTGATTTTGGAGCAAAAAAAAAAGTTTAAAGTAGTAGTTTTCTATTTCAATATTACAAATTTCACTTTTGCCATATATTGGGTATGGATTCACTGCCAAATTATTTTTCTTTTAGTTTCTTCAGTTTGCTCTTGGGAAATGAATTACATGTTACATTCGCTATCACAGCCTTTTTGTGATGGACAGCTCTTCTTCTATAGTGGTTGATGATACTGCTGTAGAATACTGCTGGCTGTTTGAGTTTCTACACAGACACTCAAGCAACTCTTTGTGCTAGTTAATTGATAAAAGAAGCTGAGATTATGGAGTAGTTTACTTTACCACAGGACAAAGTTCTCATAAGACAAGGAAGGGTATTGTTCTGGCACCACAGGTAGTCTTAAAAGTTAGGATAGGATAAAAATGGTTTATATAGTGTTATATTGCTGAAGCTTGAGGGGAGGGTTGGGGGGGAGGGGGAATGGTGGAAAATGTTGGAAGAGGATATGGAAAAATGTGCTGAAGAATAGGAGGAAAATTGGAAATGAGAAAAGTCTCATGTCCTCAGATACCCAGCAACATGTGAGATAAGAAATTTTGCTAGCAAGAGATATAAAACATTTTGCACATGTTTTGTGGGCAAGATGAAAAGCCCAGGTCCAAACATGCTTGTATAGGTGGATCACATACAAAACAAAATAGTAAAATAATTTGCATTAATTATTTTAAGTATCTAGTCACTTTAATTTGTTCCTACTGCCAAGAAACCAGGAAGACTTATATCTACAGTTCAAACAGTTGGTAACTGGCTTTCAACCAATTTCCGCTTCACTAGTCATGGCAAAAATGTGGCTCTCATGTTAGCCACATCCTGGCATCTGCTTAACCTTGAGTATAGTACACTATAGTAACAGTTAAGCAGAATTCAGTCTCTGGTGCAACTCCATGTATGTCTACAATTGACAGAAATTGCCAGCTAGTAACTTTGTTTCATTCTACTTACTATTCGAAGCATTTAGAAATAAAGAGGGGTACACATATTGAGTGAATCTTAGCTTAAACATATTTACAGAAAGTTAGGTTGCACTGCTTAGTAAATGAGTGGGAAGGACAATTACATTTACCATAAAAATGGACAGAAAAAGACAGGAGAGCCCATGTGTATGCATTCGAGACAGTCTTCTGGTAATTGCCTAGTACCTACAGTTCACTTGACAGCATTTTCAGACGTGATTTGCCATTGCCATTTTCTAGGGCTGATGGTCAGTGCTTTGATGGATAGAATATGTCCCGGTAGACCTAAAAGATGAGATATAAGATCTTTATTGAAAAGCCTTTCTTTATCTAGAAGATTTTTCTAATCTCTGTTCAATCTCAACACTTCATTGCTGAGTCAGGTGATTTAAAAAAGTCTCAGAACTTCAGATGCATCTGGAAGAAACCCATTATCTGGACCCATTTCAACCAGAGTTTCACCCAGAAAAAGCCACTGAGGCTACTTGGGTTACTTTGGTGTAAAAACTTATAGGAGGAGTGCCACCCTGCTAGTTCTACTGGACTCTTTACATTCTTCAGAACCATTAATCATGGTATCTGTCATCTGGTATGGTTTGCACGCTTGCACAGTTAAAACTACCGGTAATTGGTACAGCTATGGCATGTGTGATCCTTCCCAAACTGGTCAGACTTGAAAACTGTTAACCATGTCTTGTCCAATTCATCTTAATTATTGTAGTATGCTAATATTGTAGTATTCATCTATACAGCTGAACTGTCCCAAAATTTCAATTCAAGTAACAGGTTGTGTCTGGTATAAACTATAGAGATTACTTGATGCCTGAACTGAAATATCTGCAATTCCTGCAGACACAATTAAAATATAGTACTAAATTTTTAAAGTCCTAAACTTGTCTACCTGACAGAAAGGATTTCAAATTCACTGAGAAACAGACCCAAATTATAGTGACTAATTTTATTTCAATCATTTGAATTGTGCTCCAAGCAGATAGCAAAGGTTCCCATATTACAAGATACTGGTGGAGAAGATCCTGTGATGTTCCTAGTGCTCTCTGAGCTTGGTTATTGCTTGAAGATATCTCATTAGCCGAACGAGATAACATCTCAGTGCTGTTGAGTGTCGAGTTTGCTCTTGTTACATACAATGGCTTACCCTGTCAATATTGATGGGGGTGTGGTTTTCTCCTTGGTAGTTCCTTGATTATTATTTCTGCATGATTGTTTGTCCTGTTGTTAATCCCTGCTTATGTGGGTTGTTGGCTGCTGTAAAGGATTTTTGTTTCCTAAACTTTTATTGTCTCTTTTGAATGATATGTAAATATGCTTTTTCTCTATGTCTGTATGGATAACTGATTTGTCTGAATGTTTATTTCCAGGAATTCCTAGGGTTGAGTCTGTCCAAGTGTGGTGAAATTAACTTATGACTGCTAGTTGGTGTTCATGTACCCTGCTACTCTTCTCCCCATCTGTCCTGCTTAGTGACTGTTGCAGTCATTACACTGTATTATAGATGACATTTATTTTTCTTGGCTTACTTGGTCTTTGGTTTAGTTAAGCATATTTTAGAGGCCTTTAGTTAGTTTGTGCGCTACAATGATTGTTTTAATATCTGTTGATTGTTTCTGAGATGTTTAGGATGTTTGGTAGCATTATCTGTTGGTTGTGCTGTAGGGTTGAGTGATCATATACTTTTTGATAAAGTTGTGTAGGTATTCATTTTGTTGGAAGATATTGAACAGACAATCTTTTTCCTTTTCTAGTTTTCTAGTCTAGCCTAGTGTATGGTCTGCTTGCAGTATATTTCTGTTCATTTGAATAATATTCTCTTGTTGGAGGTTTAGCTGTTAATTTGGCTAACAGAAGAAACTAGAAGAAGATATAGATGCTAACTATGTGATCTTGAGAACTGAAGCTCTGGGACCAGTTGTTTTACTGGCTTCTTACTGCAAATGTTTTGAAGATGAGCTCTTACAGCCTTTACAAAATATAATGAATATGTTTTACAGAGAGAGGGGGAAAGATGTTGGACTGCTGAAAAGAGGCTAAAGTTGCATTAATACTAAAGAAATATAGAATTTGACTTTAGCAAGAAAATACCAACGCAATATCATTACTGAATAATGACTATAAGTTGTTAAAAATCAATTTTGCAAAAATTTATTCATGAAGGTCAATTTGAATTTTATCTAAAAGTTAGTTAACGGTAGTATTAGAACTCTGTTGGACATTTTGAAATATTTGGAACAACATAATGAAAAACAAGCTGCACTAATTTTCTTATATGCAGCCAAAGTCTTTGATGGATTTGAACTGAACTATCTTGTTTCAAAGTTTGGAAGTTGTAACATTTGGAGATTTTTAATAAATGTGTGAGATCAATTATACCTCATAGCAAAATAATTATTAATGGAGAACTAACAGAACTTTGTGAGATACTGAAAGTAACCAATCATGTTTGCTATCTCCTTACCTATTTATTTTAGTTCTTGAAACACTGATAAAAGGCAGGATAACGAGAATTGGCAGGAGTAGATAATCAAAAGGGAAATTTAAAGTTTGGGGGCTTTTGCTGATGGTGTTGTTTTTGGTTTGGAAGATTTATTAAAGGGAATAGAAATATTAATAGAAAATTAAAGAAATTTATTATGCCAGGTTTCAAGATAATAATATAGTATATGTAGTAATATTATATCTGCATAAAAAAGAGAAACTGAGCCTCTGAAAATTAAGAACCTAGCAAAATCTCATAGAGCTTCATGAAATCTCATGCATTTGTATCATTGATGCAGGGGAAATATGTTGGAGATCTAAGAATTCTTGCTAAAAGGAACTTTCTCAACTGCAGCTTATATTTAGAATAACAATAAAAGCTCAATTTGTATTCATGATACTTTTCACTCTGTCATGAGTTTAAATCCAGACTTTAAACAAAGGAGGAGTGGGGAACACATTTGGTGCTTTCAGCATACAAGGTGGGGGAGTTTGTGGACTGAATAAGGAATATGTTCTTGAAAAGAATTAAGAATCTCCATCCCTGCTGACATTGATTTCTTTTTAGCAGCAGGACCAGCAAAACAATCAATATCTTACAAGCTAAAAAGGACTGTATCAATATTAACCTCCATGGAATCCTTTATTGGGGCTTTTGACATTTGTTCTAAGTACACTGAAATGAACTTTTCTGTCAATTACCCAACAAATATTGTACCTTGTCACAATTAAACATTAGCTAGGTTCCTTTTGTGTCCTTTTAAAGGGAAGTAGATATAATTGAGATGTAGTATATGTGGGTGTAATAATTCATCTGCTAGTACTACTATACTGGTAGCATTGGGTCTGGTTCGAAATATTTGATTCAAGTTCAAGGCAAATGCCATACTTAAGCAAAAAATAGCAAAGCATTGCAGTTGTCACAATTGTATCCAATTTATCACTTAAAATAAATTTCCTTGTTAATCTTGATTTGTTAACAAATCCCAATTGATTGAATTCTTATATTAGACCATAACCACAAAAAAAAAAAAAACCCAACCTTTATTTCTGTATATTGCAATAGGTTTAGGTACTGGAGATTACCAGATAGGAAAGTATTCCTCTGGCTAACATGACAGATTTCAGCAAGTACATTTCTAGGTCAAGATGATAAAACCAGAGGAAGCTGTGAACATTCTGGCTTCTGATATTCCTATAAGTAAATTGAGGAAAGGAACAAATTAAAGAAGCAACAATAAAGCAAAGACAGTTGAATGGAACATATTTGGTGCCTCAAAGATTCATTTTTGATGGGGACAACAAAATCTGGGAGGAGTGGAAGTGGAGTGGAATATCTGAATGAGGGCATAGCTAGAAGGTGAAGAGGTGCAGTCACACAGTTGCATGGGTTTGTGTATTCACTTGTCAGAATAATATAACACAGAAAGAACCTTAATTTGATTGAGTTGGTTTATTTGGAAAACACAGAGAACAATTCTAAATTTTGCCCAGGGGTCATTTCTATACAAATTAATATTAATTAAATTCTGCAACCGTATTCTTGATAGAAGTAACAATGGTTTGTTAGTTAATTTGTCAGTTATAAATAGTTTTAAATTTGAACATTACTTTTTAATCTGGAAAAATATGATACTCATAAGGAATGTTTTCATAAATACTACAATACAATATCAAATAATGATTTATGACCAGGATTCAGGCCATTGGCCTTAACCCAATGAAAATTACTTGGTAATTACACTAAAATTAATAGGAAATTTATTAATGGGTAAACCCCTATTGAGTTCAATGGGACATAACAACAATTAGAATTAGATGGTTAAAGCTGAGATTTAGTGAAATACTACACTAAATCATTTTTTCTAACTCTACCCCTCAGAGCAAGAAGATCTTCCAAATTATTTTTTGCAAACAAAATGAATTTGGTTTGGAAACTTTCAAATAAATTGTACACTTAATCCTAAACAGTTTGGAATTTCATTCATCCATTATAATTTAGAATATTAAAATGTATTCAAGAAAATGGAAATAGAATAATATAGTAGTAAATCTAAAATGTCAGTTGACGTTTCACATGTTTTAGAAGGGTGCAATACAGTTTGGATTTCCACCCTAATTAGGTTAATTCTGATGAATTAATTCTTAATTCCTCTTGTCATGCTTTGTTTGGAACATTGTGTGTAATTTTCTTCTGACCAAGAATTTTAAAAAAACATGGCTCCATAGTTACATACAGATGCTAATAATGTAATATCAAATGAGTGGATAGAATAAAATTTTCAGCACATTCCTGAGAGGCTACAAGTGGAATGGGTGTCTTAAGTCTTGTAAGGCACAATTTTTCCCTTTGAAATATTAAAACCAAAGTACAACATTTTGAAACTATAATGTTGTGAAAGGGATGCTGGGTCAGAGCTTCTTTAAAACAACCATAATGTAGTGCAAAATGAATCTACAGGGAAGTCAATGGTTACAAGGTCCACTGACATGAAAATACAGTTACATCAGGAGTAAACCTTGAATATATTTCACAGTACTTAATTTAAAATAATATATAAAGGATTGGGCTAGGTCTTTTGTTTATCTTAATGGACTGTGGTTATAACTGAAGCCACTTTATGCAGAAGTAAGGAAAGAAACTTGAATCACACATTTCCTACACAATATCTTCCTCAACCTTTAGATTTTTGATATCTATTAGTTATGCTGAATCTTATGCTTGTCCCACTTCCACTTTGAAAAAAACCTAGATGCAATAGTGGCAAAGGACACACACACACAGACACAAACACAGCCATCATACTCCACTATTGCTATTCCAGGAAAATTCAAAGCAAATATAATGGTTACTGATTTCAAATAAGGTACTGTAAGGTAGGTAGGTCTTGGTTTACTTGATTACTTTTCACCCCAACATTTATAATTTAATAAAAAAGGAACATATGAATAGCCATATGGGCTATAGAATGTAATGCAACTACTTATTTTGTAAAAAAAATTCATAAGAAAAGGAAATTTGATAAATATTGCATGGTTAGACTTTAACTCAACTATGGACTATCCAAGAAAATAATTAATACACGAATAGGAGCTGTGGAGCAATGGTGGGTTTCCAAATTTTTTACTATCAGTTCACTTGCGCATGCGTGCGATGCTTCTGTGCATGGTACAGAAGAGTCTGGGCTGGTGGGCAGAGTCTCCCACTGCTGCTACTACCAGTTCACCCGATCCAGGATGAACCAGGAGCAACCCACCTCTGCCATGGCGGTACACCTACACTTCAGTCAATCCTACAGCTTTAGAAGGGGTGTGTACAGGAATAAATCCTAAATGCTTGCATCCCATAAATTAGTAAACCTTGAATATACAATAAACAGAGACTTTTTGTCCACAGACACTTGAATATACACATTGAAGTGATGAATGGAAGGCAAAAGGTAAAACTTAATTGAGTCTGAAGGGAATACTGAAGCCCATTCAACATAAATTTAATTCTGATTCATAACATAATGGCATTTAAAAGAATTAAGCAAACTGTTTTGCAACATTGTCAAAGATATGAATAATTATAATTATCTTTTTATATCACATTATATATATTTTCAACATTTGAAAATTACAGTTTGTGTGTATGTATACATATGGTATCCTCGACTTATGCTCACAATTGGGACCAGAATTTTATTGCTAAGCAAGGCAGTTCTTAAGTGAATCATGCCCAATTTTACTATTTTTCTGCAATGATTGTTAAGCAAATCACTGCAATTGTTAATTGAATCATGCAGTCATTAAGTGAATCTGTTTCCCCTATTGGCTTTGCTTGTTAGAAGCCAGCTGGGATGGTCACAAATAGTGCCAACACCTCAATTTTGACCACGTGACTATGGGGGGTGCTGAGGGTTCATAAGTGCGAGGACCAGTCATAAGTCACTTTTTTCTGTGCCATTTTAACTTTGATCACTTAATGAATGGCTGTAAGTCAGGGACTATCTGTATATATTTATCATATTAATAAATTATTATAAAACTATGATAACATAACCGCTAATATCTATGTTTCCAGTAGGAACAAGATCCAGGTACAGAACTCAAAAATATTCCCATTCAGCATAATACCAAATGATTCAGCCATGTGTATATATCACATATTGTATATATTTATTTTAGGGGAAATTTCTTCATAATGTCCAGAGGTTAATAGGGGTGGGAATCCAAAGAAGATAATTTTCGCAGTCATTAAAAATAACAATAGGGTAGATGATGTTTGCAAAAACTAAAACATCAAGTCAGAATGAAAAAAAACATAGAAATAATGCTTTCATTGTCTATTCTAGAAAGTGGCCTTTTATTGATGGCCTTTCTCACTGTAACTCTATATTAGTCCAAGGTAAATAGCATTCATATGCTGTAATCTGGGCATATCCATAGGCCTCATCTATAATACATCGAGCACTGTCCTCACTTGTTCTTGCTTAACTAGCATATGCTGCTTAAAGAGTTATCAGATTCATATTTATATTATGGCACTGTAAAATTTATTTACTTCATTATCTTACATTTATATTTAGGAAAACAACTGATCTTTTAAATCTGCACCTTATTTAGAGATATGCAACATGATAAATGAACTATTGAAAATTTGATAAAACATTGCTTATATGCAACTGTAGAACTTGGACTGGAATAGCAATTTGTAAACTTTGTTTTATGATTTAATAAAAGGCAGCACAAGAAATCTGCTGTACTAATGCTGTACATTTTCCACAAATATCACAGACATTCAAAGATTAGACTTTCCATCGCAAAATACCCACATTATTTGCATTGAATTGGCAGTGAATCAGTATAAAAACAAAAGACAATATTCTCCATAGAATTCTATGGACTGATAATACATACAAAGGAGAACTTGTATTGGTATATGGACTTATACCTATGTCTATCTCACCCAAGTCTGGTTAGTCTGTATCTACATGATTAACAGTTGAATTTGCTACATTATTTGAAAAAAGGGAATATAATTTTACTGTATATTCCTTTCTGTTTATAAGATTTGGCTCCATGATTTGCCTGATTTATTTCTATGATAAATATTCAGGGAAACGTATCCCATTAGAACTTGATTCAAATTTAAAAGGTGCCACATTTCCTATTTGATTTTTAAAGGGTGAAAATATTACATTTGCCTCAGTTCAAATAAGTGTTTTCAATTATGTGGACAAAGCAATGTATCTCCTACAGCTGTCTCTGAGTCTTGGCTGTGAGTAGAACTGATTCCAGTGTCAGAGTCTGTATCATTTAGGTCCAAATTTGTCATTTTTGAAGAAAGTCTGTTCCTGGAAAGTTTTTTGTACAGGTTCCAGTTTCATTGTCCTTCATTTCCTCTTCACTGGTTGGATACCTGAATACATTTTTATCTTTAGCATGCAAACCACTAAGCTCTTCTACAAGTAGTTCATATTCTTTTTCCTTCCTTTGAAGCATCAAGTCCCGATATTTTAGTTCCTGCTCTATGCAATTCAACTGAGAATGAATCCTCAGAGCATCTTTCATACTTCTCTCCAGCTCATTCTTAACACTTTCTAGATCAGTGTTTTCCCCTTCACCTTTAGGTGCTTCTTCTGTGCGTATGTCTCCATTTTTTTCACTTTCCTTAACCTCTTGTTCAATTTCAGCAGAGAGCTTTTCAATCATCAACTTGTGGTGCCTTAGTCCTTCCCACTTGTAAAATCCCATCATATTTGTTTGAACTTTCCGGCTGATGGTGGTGAGGCATTTCCACTAGCTGTTCAGAACTGCTACAAGAAGACATTAAATAAGACTCTTGGACATAATTTTCCCCATCACTTTCAAGCTGGAATTTGGCTTCACACTCTTCAATTTCCATATCTAGTTCCTTCATTCTATTAATCTGTTGGTGAATAGTATGGTCTTGAGAAAGGATGAGATGGATTAGTGTCTCTATATTGTCCCTCTCCTGCAGAACTCCTTCCTGTTTAAGTTTGGCCAGTTTCTTAAAGGTTTTTCTAAGAATTTTCTTTTGTTTGTCCACTGACAACATCTTCATATAATTTGCTGGACTCAGATCCAAGTGCATTTCTAGGTTGGAACTATCTTGGCTTCAGATGTCCTCCACAAAGGCAAGGGAAGGAAAGCATCTGCCTTGACCAAGACAAAGTGCAAATTAGGTTGCTCTTCTCCCCACGCTTTCCAGAGTCTGAGCATTTTTGTGAGAGGTGGAAGAACCCGCTCAGAACCTCTCCATTTTTCTATAATGCAATAATCTTTACATTCTCCAAAGAGAAATCTCTTCTCTGCCAATGTTGTTTGATTCTTCCAGCAAAGCTTCAATTACTTCCATGCAAGTTGTATGTTTAGTCAGTCCACTGACAATCTTCTCTTCCTGGCAAACCCAGACTATGATTTCTTGTTCACTGGATTCCATTTCTTTCACAGACGATCTGAATTTAAAGAAACAAAAACATTTTATAAGCCAAATTGTAGCTTTGGGTAAACTCTAGATTATATAAAATATGGTCATCATGCATTGAAACTATCATGTAAATATTTGCACACAAACACATACACTCACACATTCACTCATAGACAAATCTTTGAGAAGTGTTTCACAAATGCAAAATGTGTTTGTGTGTTGCTCCTTTGCCTTTGTTTTTCCTTTAAACAATATTTTTGTTCTGTTCTGTTCAATGATAAAATATGCCAGGGGGACATGGTGGCTCACATTGTAAGACTCTGGGCTTGTGCATCGCTGAGGTCAGTGGCTTGATTCCCGTGAGCAAATAAACCACGTAGGGACAAGAAAGGCACTTCCCCGATTACCTACTGACATTCAGGCATAACTTGGTTATGGTTAACAACAGGTACATTAAAGAAAGAAACAGAGTCACTAATCCTGGCTGCTCAAGAACAAGCTATCTGCACAAATGCCATTAAGACCAAAATCGAAAAATCCTCTGATAATGCCAAATGCAGACTTTGCAAAGAAGCTGATGAAACTGTTGATCACATACTCAGCTGCTGTAAAAAATCATGCAGACTGATTATAAATTGCGGCACAATTCAGTAGCACAAATGATCCATTGGAATTTGTGCAAAAATTATAATATTAAAACAGCAACAAACTGGTGGGAACATCAGCCTGAAAAAGTCACCGAAAATCAGATGGTCAAGATCTTGTGGGATTTCCGTATACAAACGGACAAAATACTGGTGCATAATACACCAGACATCACACTGGTTGAGAAAAATAAGGTCACAGTCATAGACATCGCAATACCAGGTGATAGCAGGGTCGCCGAGAAGGAACATGAAAAAATTGCAAAATACCAGGACTTAAAAATTGAAATTCAACGACTATGGCACAAACCAGCAGTGGTAATTCCAGTGGTAATTGGCACACTGGGTGCTATTCCAAAGCACTGGAATTACATTTAAAACAGTTAAAAATTGACAAAATCACCATCAGTCAAATGCAAAAAGCCGCACTGCACGCATATTATGAAAATACGTTACGACGTCCTAGGCCCCTGGGTGGGGCCCGACTAGTAACCAATGCCAAATCCGGCGAAACAACTGGCCGCTGTGATACAATTGTATAATAATAATGTAAAATATGCCTCCTGCAAACCTTCAAAACCATGGATAGGCATTGGAATCTTAAATAACTTGGAAGATTATGTAGAAAAGGTGGTCAAAAATCTCAGGAGCAAATTAATTTATCTACATTTTTTAATATAGATAAAAACTGTGATAAAAGCTATGCATGCTCAATCTTTAATCATATGCCTTATACATTACAATAATTCTCATGGAACTTAGAGAGATATGTTTTTGCATATACTTGTACAGGACAGTATTGCAAGTTTAATTTCATTTCACTAAAGCTTACAAATACTGAATAGTACCCTGTACCAATTACACAGAATATAACACAGAGCAGCTTAAGGAATTGATTATGATTATTGGAGTTGGCCTGAATAAACCCAGGTTTAAGTCTCTGCAGAATTCACCAAGTGACTTTTCCCTCCCTCCCCCTCAACCCATTTCACCATATTTTGGAAGAAAATGAGATGCTGGAAGAGCACCAACATGTAAACTGCCCTGAGCTGATTGAAAAAATACAATATATAAATGAAATAAATCAATCAATCAACGAATGAATTGGTGAATCAGTAAATCAATGAAGCAAGCAAGCAAGGAAATAAATATGGGCAGTTTCCCATTGGGTGAAGTGTAAATACTTTACATAAATTTATCAGAAGGAGAAAATGCAATGAATCTTTACTTTTGAGTTACATTTCATTTGTTATGTTTTGCACTGTGTGTTTTGTGTTTTCGTCTATGCATACAGTATATTTTTTTTATTTGTTTGCTTTGAAATAGGCTTTTTTTCCCTATTTACATACTATGTGGACTCCTTCATAGAAACTCTGAACTATTTAGAAAATATCTTTGCTGAAATATACAGAAAATGAAGGGCATTCATAAGACAGGAATGTATAGACAGAAGTTAGACATGGTTGTTTGACAGATGTCTACTTAGAGATGAAAGGCAAAACAGGGAAGTCAGGAAAAGCAAGGAAATGCATTTGTAGAAAATGAGTAATCATGTAGTAAAAAGCAAACTCATTAAGGTGACATTGTATAGAAAACCTTAGATCATTAGGAAGGCTTATTTCAGCTACCTACTTCCCCCTCTGCATGATATATTAATTAAACGAGAATATGGGATCAAGCAGTCTGCTTGAATTAGTTGCAGTATTTGCAGCCATATGTCATGTCAAAATTGGCTCTTGCACAGGCACGTCTTTCTAGGTTTTACCCAGTAATTGCATTTGCCAAAGATACCCTGCCATCACAGCCATTTTTAGTGGATAAATAAAGTTTATGTGAGAGGTGAGCACTCACAGATCTATAGAAAGGACAACTCAGTGAGAACTGAACATGTTCAGTGTATATACTGGCATCCTGGCTGCTGAAGGGAAAAAAAATAGAACACTAAAGGGGATTGGAATGGAATACAGTTTCTTGAAAAATAGCATGATCAAACACATCTAATGTTCAACAGGAATGTTCCAGACTGCGAATTTGGTCAGAAACTTCCCAGTCCACAATGAATGTTTGAATCTTAATTAAAATCACTGGCATGGGATCTCTTTTCAGTCAAAGCATATGTGTGAAAGGAAGGTTGTGTGAAGCTTGTAATGTAGAATATGGTTTTCTTTTCTTTTTGTCCTTTCTCCACTAGCATGGAAAGCACCATTTAAAGATTAATATAAGTCATCTTGAGAGGCTGCCTGAAAAAACTCAATCTTACATGGTTGGCAAGTTCCAGGTTCTTTGAATAAGCAGTGTCATCTATGAGACTTTGGAAGTGTGTTTCCTCTGTAGCAGTGCTTGCCCTCTGGAATGAGGTTCTCCCAGTGATCCAGATGTCCCCCACTCTGTTGGTATTCAGAAGAGCTATGAAGAGCCTGATTTTCATTGGTGTGGGAACGTGAGACTCCTCACTTCATTTCATTTGATCTACTGTACTTGCCATCTTTTATCAATTTTATTGCAGTATTTTGTTTGATTATTGTGAGCCATCCAGAGGTTTTAGAAGGCAGGTGGCAGAGAAATTGGTATTATTATTATTATTTTCTGTTCACAACAATGTGAAGTTACAACTGTCAGTTCTTTAGCTGCCGTTGCTTTCATGCACATCAGATTCTTCCCAATAACCTATGATGTTGTAATGTATTGGTATTAGTGTATGTGTGGATCCAAGCAGTGTGATCTTTTGCAATTGACAGATGCAAAGTTTGTCAAAGGCATATTTTCTAAGTGCTGTCCAAGAGTTTTTGGTATAGAACCCAGCATGCTGATACCCATTAGCACCACTATAGCAAGTTTATGCCATTATCTCTCAACTTTGATTTATAAATCTTCCCCAATATTCTGTCTTCTATTCTCTCCTGGTATTGACATATCAGTTATCCATACTTTCTTGTTTTTAACCACAGTTGTATCAGGTGTGTAAGCCAAGACTTGATAGCAGTGTCCCAATATCTAATGGGCTGCCACAAAGAAGAGGGAATCAACCTATTCTCCAAGGCACATGAAGGCAGGACAAGAAGGAAAGGATGGAAACTAATCAAGGAGAGATTCCAACCTAGAATTAAAAAGAAATTTCCTGACAGTTAGAACAATAAACCAGTAGGACTACTTCCCTCCAGAAGTTGTGGATGCTCAAACACTGGAGGTTTTTAAGAAGAGATTGGACAATCATTTGTCTGAAATGGTATAAGGTTTCCTGCTTGAGCAAGGGAATGAACTAGAAAACCTCCAAGTTCTCTTCCAACTTTGTTTTTCTGTTATCTGACTTTATCAGTCTGTATTTGGAAATTCCACAATATTTTAACTTGTTCATTTTCAACTACTTTTTTCCAACTCTCTTCAACATCCCTCAGGCTTTCTAGAATTTTAAGAAGTAACAACATTACCCATTTCATAAATATGTTGCTGGTGCTTCCATTGAAATAGAATTTTAAAATATAAGTTATACAAATGTAAGCACTTTGTGACACTTCACAGATGTTCTGGATAGTTTGAAGCCTCTTACTATCTGAGGCTATCTCTGACTGAGAGAGAGGTAATAATGAGGTGATATTAAAATGATTATGGTTTTCAATTATAAATTGAATTATGCAGTCTGGTGGAAACTAGGGATAAGGATATTAGTTAATAAATTCTGACATTCTAAGAAAGAGATTGGTTGTTTTAATCTCTGAACTTGTCAAAGTAAAAAATTACACCAGCATAATGGAAGAAATAGATAAGTATCTAAAGGAGAGAAAGCAACCTTATGGATATCTAGATTTAAGAATTATAATGTGGAATAATTAGATTTCCACCTTAATGACTACCTAGGCAGGATTTTTTTTCTTTTTGGAAAAAAAAACCCTAATTAATCCATAATGGGCTAAGAGATGAAGACTGGGGAAATGATATGGACCGGAAATAATGTTTCATATACAGCCTCTGTATACACATATTATCTCTCACCTAAGAAGATAGAATTGACTAATTTGAATAGAAGTCTAATTTGAATAGAAGGCAAAAGCAATAACCATTAACAAATTCTGAGGAGATAGAAGGAGAGAGTAAGAAGTAAAGTTGGCTTTTATCATTTCTTGATAGTTATACATGCTTTATAATTAACATTGATAATACCTGTGCCAATGTTTTAAGATTCATAACAATAATTACTAATCAAGGAGAGAAGCAACCCAGAACTAAGGAGGAATTATCTGACAGTGAGAACAATTAATCAGTGGAACAACTTGCTTCAAGAAGCTGTTGGTGCTCCAACACAGGAGGTTTTTATGAAGAAATTGTACAACTAGTTGTCTGAAGTGGTTGGAATACCGTAGAAGACCTCCAAGGTCCCTTCCATGCCTGTTATTCTGTTTATTAATTTCAAATGTAATTGGTAGAGAATATGGGGATTTATACATTTGGCTTGAATTCAAACATTAATTCTAAATGGTGAATCCTGATAATTGTCCTCATTTTATCTTGTAAATTTTGTAGCACAATCTCTCTGCTCTAGTTTAGTGGGTGAGCAGGGCGTTAATGCAGTAGAATTGCTATGATTAACCAACAATAGTCAATAGCATAGCTATCTGGCATGAAGGTGATATAACTGCAGATATTCATAACTATTGAAAACCCCTTCATCTTTATAGCTGAGAAACTCTGCAATCCTGAATAACATGCAGCTTAGAAGAAATCCATCTGTTCTGTTCACTAGACTGTTCATACTGGGAAGAGCAGGAGAAAAGGTGAGACTGCTAAAAAGCAGAACAACCATTGAACTCACAGTTTACAAAATGTAGATGCCTCCGTTGACTAACTAACCTGCCTTAGAAGCAAACATACAAAAACTGCATGATGGGAGTCTGTATTATAGATTGCCAAATGATCTCCGCTGCCTATCCTAATATGACCCAAATATGTATTAGAACTGAGAGTCCTGCACTGAGTCATAACTCAGAGAAAGTAAAAGGGGATTTAGAAATTATTTTATTCAACCACTGAGTTATAGACAATGGTACTAATCAGTAAGTACTTTTAGCTAAATTTACTATTTCCTTCATCTCTAGACAGTTAATACCAAATGTATCAAGCCGTATTATAAAACTGCAAAATCTAAGTATCTGTTCTTTGTCAACTCATATTTCATAAGGTTAAATCAATAAGATCTACTCATATATGGTCCTCTCTGGCAAATATATCATAATTCTTTAATTATAGATAATCCTGGTAATACTCAGCAAAGATACTCTGACTTCTGCTTGTAAGTAACAATTTCACATCATAAATATTTTTGCTCTACCACTCAGAAGTTGATAAAATTAATATTTATTGTCAAGGAAATACTTCATGGCATATGTTCTTATGAAGAAATAAACTGTTTCCATTACCATCTGACACTGTTCTACTGATTCTTTTATCAAGAAAGGGCTTATTACATCTCTCTGCCTCTATCCTAACCATAGAGAGATCTTTCTACATTTAAGGCAGGCTAACAATATTGTAAAATTTATTTATTTATGCTATCAATTTATTTTGCCGTCGTGATGCAAATAAATAAAGTGTGTTCTGAAATCAGGTACAATCAACTTATATTGTTCCTGGATTGTAAACGTCTATATAATATTTTTATAGCTAGAAAGCTGCTGTATATCACCAAAGAAAATATTTTTTCTCCTTCCAGGATTTCTGTCCAGAAAAGAGAGGCCAAATGGGAAGAAGAATTCAATTGATCAGTTTCAGGTCTGGGACATACTGGTCATGAACCAAATTCACTCTAGAATGCTCTATATGCCCATGTTTCGGGTTTTCTGATCCCTCTTCCCACTATGGTTTAATTTTCTGGTATTTT
Source organism: Thamnophis elegans (assembly GCF_009769535.1). Lineage (NCBI taxonomy): Eukaryota > Metazoa > Chordata > Lepidosauria > Squamata > Natricidae > Thamnophis > Thamnophis elegans. Next base: position 40,993,244 of record NC_045547.1, on the reverse strand, counting down.
CTCTTTCCAATCTTTCCTTCTCCCCTTGTTTCCTCTTACCTAGAAGGAGGAAAATGTGCTTGCTTTATTTTTACAAATGTGGAATTCAATTTGGAAATTTTCAATTTGCAGAAAAGAGCAACGAAGATGATTAGGGGACTGAAGGCTAAAACATATGATGAATGGTTGTAGGAACTGGTCATGGCTAGTTTGGTGAACAGAAGGACCAGAAAGACATGATAGCAGGGTTCCAATATTTGAGGGGCTGCCACAGAGAGGAGGGGATCAACCTATTTTCCAAAGCATCTGAAGGCCAGACAAGGAATAATGGATGGAAACTGAACAAAGAGAGATTCAACCTGGAAATAAGGAGAAATTTTCTGACAGTAAGAGCAATCAATCAGTGGAACACTTTGCCTTCAGAAGTTGTGGGAGCTTCATCACTGGAAGCTTTCAAGAAGAGATTGGACTGCCATCTGTCAGAAATGTTGTAGGGCAGGGATGTCAAACTCGATTTCATTGAGGGCCATATCAGGGTTGAGTTTGACCTCGGGGAGCCAGAGTTGTATAGCCAGGATGGGCATGGCCAACTTGACGTCACTCGTGTCGGGGATGTCTGTGGTGGCCTGAGTGCTCTGCCAGTGAAAATGGGCTCTTGCCTCCTGCAACCCTCTGCTAGCAAAACCAGCCACGGCCCTCCCAAGCTCCATTTTTGCTGGCACAGGCACCACGGGTCGGTCTTTTGCTGTTTCCAGAGCAACCCTGTGGGTCAGATCTAAGCACCCTGTAGGATGGATATGGCTCCTGGGCCTTGAATTTGACACCCCTAGTGTAGGATCTTCTGCTTGGGCAGGGGGCTGCACTAGATGACCTACCAGGTCCCTTCCACATCTGTTAATCTGTTAAATCTTTTATTTGGCAGAGAAAGAGAGAGGGAGGGAGGGTGGGAGGGGGAGAGAGAGAGAGAGAAGAAAAGAAGGCATGTTTGCTAAGTATCTATAGAGAGTCTAGCTTCAATGCTTTCCTACTGTAATCCTTAATCAGACATTACACTTGCTACAATTTAAAACCAAATTTCCAAGAACAGATTTCTATAATTTCTGCAAAAATCAAAAGAGTATTCATGCCAGGTTTTCATTTAGAGTTTTCTCATTTTTAGCATATCTTAAGCAGTAAACAAATAAGTATTTGTTAAAGCTTTCATGGTAGGAGTATTCAAGTTACAACTGCATTTCATTTGAAATTCAAAGCTTTCCATGTTCTGTGCTCATGGAACACTGAATCCTAGGTATGCTAGTTATTCCTTTTGTAATCTTTCAAAAACTCTTTCACGGTAGAAGTAAAATAGAACAATTGATAGATCTAATGAAACTGTATGTAAACTTATATATAAATTTATTATAGACACACACATATATACACACACACAGACACACAATATATATATATATATTATATTTATTTATTTATTCTTTTTGGCTTATAGCATTCAATCATTATATTCTATTGAGATATTGCTCTCTCTCTCTCTCTCTCTCTCTCTCTCACACACACACACACACACACACACACACTTCAAGATTCCTTATGTGGAAATGTTGGCTAAATGAATCAGTAGTTTAGTTTAGTTTAGTTTAGTTTATTATTTATAGGCCGCCCTTTTCCCTGAGGGACTCAGGGCGGCTTACAATTTATAGGGGGGGATACAAGACAATGAAACAATAAACATGAAAACAGTGCAAGTAAAAATAAAACACAACATTCATCATTCGGGTGGGGGCAGATTACGATCTTTATCCCCAGTACATCTTCTATGGCTATTTGGATCCAGCACAAGGCACATAATCTGTAGTTTTCTATGTTTGACTATGCCATGATGAATGTTCAACCCGAGACATATTTAAGAAGGAAGAACACCTGACTAAACTAAAACACAGGAAACTGATATTCGCACTATAATCATTTCTCCATCTAGTCCAGAATTCTTCCCATTGACTGTTAGCAACCCCACCACTATAATCAAGATATCAGATAGGAATTTTACAATTGTGTCTGCAATCCTGTACTTGCAAATAAAATTATTTGTTTCTTTGTTTGTTTGTATTGTGCCTTTGTTATTTTTGTAAATAACTCCAGGCAGTGAACTTACTGTACTCCTTCCTTCTTCTATTTTCCCCACAACAACAATCCTGTGAGATGAGTTGGACTGAGGGAGTGTGACTGGCCCAAAATTACCCAGCTGGCTTTCATGGCTAAGGGGGACTAGAACTCAGGATTTCCTGCTTTCTAGCCTGTGGCTTAATGACTAGATCAAACTGGCTCTATCCAAGTATCAGCCTATCCACAGGAATAACATAGTGTAATTGAACCAAATCTGAAGTGGGGGACAACAATAACAAAAAAAAGATAATATCAAGCCAATCCACCTTTATTATACATTTATTCATGATGCCACACTCATGGGAATACGTTTTCTGAAAACCAAGAACTAAAAGCATTCTTAGCAATTTACCCCTGACACTTTTCATCAGAACACTCTACCATCATCATCATCATCATCATCAACATCATCATCATCATCATACAAATTAGCTTTTCTTTAAATTAAGTTGCTTTACTCTGCTTCTCTGTTATTTCTTAGTACTTTTGATGTACTTCATAGGTCTCTTCTGTTCACTGTTGCTAGTGAACCCTCTATTGTCATCACATTCTCAAATAACCAAATGACAACACAACAAGCAATTGAAGAAACCTGTGGTATAAAGTGGCCTTATTTATCATTATCTATTGGAACTCTATGACAACCAAGTAATGAACAAATAAGAAGCACAGTGCACAACAGAATCAGGTTTCTGTCACCTGAGCTCACAAGATGCAGTTAGAGTCGCTTTACAATGAGCTTGGACTAAAGCCTGAATAAATAGCCCTTGTGGAAACAGCAAGTTTGAACAAACACTGACATTTCATGAGATATGTTTCATTTTAGTTTCATCATCTGGATAGTCAACTTAAGAATTTCACATGCTTGTATTTTACCATTTCAGTATGTGTTATCTTGAACCAGGTTCATTTAAGAACACACACACAAAGCTTGTATCTGTGGAGTTGGTCCAAGTATTCAATCAACCTGATATCATGGAATATTCTAAAGTGCAGTTTAGAAATTGATAGGGGAGTTGCAAGCAAGAGAAAGGGAATCCATTACCTAGAGTGAAATGCATTATGGATCCCTGTGAACAAGCAAGATGATGTTAAGAAATGTCAAGTTGAAATGATATTTAGGGTAACTAAGCAGTGACAATACTGCATAATTTGCATGGGAGAAATCACTTTCAATTTATATAGCTCCAAAGTCTAGCATGAAGTAAACCTACTCCAATGGAAGGGGCCATAACATAAAGGAATCATACTGGATCCCTCTTTGTTAAAAATCTCAAGGAGAGACGCCTTGGACTTGCCTGTTCTGTTAGTTCTTAATAGATAAGCAGATTTACACAGAACAGGTAGTCTTATAAATACCAAGCACCATAGGACTTTATGTATAACAACCAGCATTTCGAATTGCACCCAGAAAATGGTCATCTGGTGAAAGAGCAAATTAGGCAGCATGCATTACAACACAAATGCTAGCTTTTTCATACTTGCAGACTTTTTTGGATGGTAATTAAACTGTCAATAAAAGGGAACGTATGTTGCTCAGGGTTGAACTATAATGTCCTTGGTGTTCTTGGAGCTTGGTTGTTTTTGAAGATGTTCCATTACTCGACTAGGATGTTACCTAGCTCAGAGAATACCAAATACTCCACAGTTATCATTGTTTTCTTCTCAGGCATTTTCAAAGTGCCCTTCACTGTTTTCCTACCTCTGTTTGTTTCCTCCAGCAACCTACTCTGATGCCTTTCGATTGTGCAGGGATTTTTTTAAAGAAACCTCTAATAGCTAAAATTCTCCAGAAAGTTTAAAATAAAACAATAAAATACATTATTTGAATAAAAATATGTTGAGTGAAATAAACTAAAACGCAAAATGAATCTCCACATACTGCAAACATGTTCCATTTGAGACTGGTGTATTGGTGCAATATTCTTATTGATTTATCAAAGAATTTTATTTATTTTATGTATGGCATCTACAGAGGATCAACATGCCTTATGATAGGAAGATAGTACTAATTGAGCCTATTAGTTAAGAAGTTGCTCTGAGGAAAAGAATCTGATAGCACCTTAAAAATAAATCATGCTCATTCAAGCGAAAGCCCTGGTAAATTTGGTTAGTCTGAAAAATACTATCAGACTCAAGGCAGGGGAAAAAAAAAGAACACAGGTATATATTATAAAAAAAAATCAGCTGGTTACAACATGTTTTGGTGCATCTCTTCCATTAATTCATATTAATTCAAATATCTTAACTCAAGTGTTTACCATATTGACATCATCATACCTCCACTTTTAGTTGACTACAGTTATTTAAACATCCTTCAACCTTAACTATGCCAAGGATTTAATCCATAACCACATGCTGACATTTCATTTACTTATTTGTAAAATCCTCTATTAACATCAAATCCTCATATCCTGTATTAGCTGAACATCCATAATATTTAATACCAAGAATTCCATCTTCCATGCAATGTAGTGTATTATCATTCTCCTTCTTTAAGTAATTATATCGTATATCGTAACATTTTCCCCCTATTAGTTAACATTTAACTATATATATTTATTTTATTTTTTAATAGTGATAATTATTGTGATTAATAACCTTTGTATGTGGTCCAAAATATTTCTAACCTTCCCTTCTCATATCCAATTATTATTTATCATATCAACTCCACATTATACATTACTATCAATATCAATTATTATTCAGCTATATCTATTACAAATAAAAATAATTAGATTTAGCTAATTTTAAATTGTATTCTTCCATCTATCAGCCTGTGTCTCTCCAATAACAAAACCTTCTCAATCCTATTGCCATTCATTGAATAGATTTACCAAATGTTTTTATAAGCAAGTCCAAACAGGGATATCTTCACACCTTTTTGCTCAGGATGTCTCTGATGAGATAATAATGTTGTCCCAGGCTTGTTAAACTTTTCAGATTGACTTTAATTCTCAAGGGTGGAATTAAAAAATCTGCCAATGATGTTTCATAAAGTGTAGATTCTTTAATACTTCTCATTTCTCCTACGCTCTGTCTCTTAAAATGAATCTTCTGTATAGCTGCCCTTTCCAGCATTGCATTTCTTTCTTCCTCCGAGATAAACCAGACATCATTTCTCACATTTTCATTTGTATTTCAGGAACATTCAAACATTCAACGTTCTCACCTTTTTCTTCATATTTTAATGTCAAATAATCCAATTTTTTTTCAAATCTTTGATATGAATCAAACAACTTTTGAAATGCAGAAAAAAGTATTTGAAACGAGCCTTTGGAAATATATTCGACGCCATGTTGTGACCAGTTAGAGGCTCTAAAATATTTGCGAGTAAAACACGCTGGGAGCTGTGCGATCTTACCTGATCTTAGACCAACACAGCCAAGCAACCCACTTAGAAAGAGTCAGAGGGGAATGTTGAAGAATTCCTTGAAGCATTTAAGAAATAGGTAACCACCGGCCATAAATCCATTAAAAAAAACCAATTCGCCGCTAGATTCTTCTGTTCTTTGGTTTCAATTAGCTTAGATTTTAGTGCGGACCGTCTCTCTTTGAGTAATAAAATCAGCTTACCAGTTGAAATCACTTCTATCATTCTTAGGGGCTATCTGCAGTTTTGGTTAGCATACAGCTAATCCAGAAGGGTTGGCAAAAGGGGTTGAATTCCGAGCCCCCCCGAGACCTGCGAACGTCTCTGAGGTCACTGGATCTCCCCAAACCTTCACTGTCTCTTCGGGACAGCTAGGATCGAAAACGACCCGTCCAATTTCTCTGGAATAGGGGAATTTCAGGAATGGCCTGAAACTCCGTCTTCTCACTGCTAAGCCCCGCCTTCTTCCCCTTGTTCTTTTTGTCTTTTTTTTTCTTTTCCCACTGGTGTGGGCAGATTAAGATTATATTATTAATAATATTTTTAAATAATAATTACAGTCAAATGAAAATGGATATATGATGATGGTGATATGTATGAATTTGAGTTAAAATGCTCGAGTTAACATGAGTTATGTTTGTTGACTGTGGAGGAGATGCACGAAAGTTTATTGTGACCGACTGATACACTTTCTATAGCATGTAAAGAAAGATGTTGTACTTGTTTTAAATTAAAAATTTTAAAAAAATACTATCAGACTCCATATCCTGAAAAGATCCCCTGTAAAATGTGCATGCAAAAATGTAAATTAATTTTTGGTTTTTTAAATAGTTATGATAACTTTTATTCTACATATCTATTTGTTTAAATCCATTTTTCTTTAGTTTACACATTTAACAATAAAGCTTATACTTGCAGTTTATCTTGTAGTAGTGGTGAGATTCAAATAATTCAACAACCGGTTCTCTACCTACCCTAATGACCAGCTGGGTAGGCATGGCTTGGTGATCATGTGACTGGGTGGGCATGGCCAACTCAACGTCACTCACGTCGATGGGCGCTTCACCATAGCTGTTATAATGTAATAAGGGTTAACCATAGAAGGTGTGCATAAGCGCACCAGTGCCTACCGTCCCTGCTTATTCATTTATTTGTGCCATTTTTTCATGTTTTCATACTTGTTTCCTTGTACTTGTTGACAAATAAACAAACAAACAAACCAGAGAAACAATTTCTGTAATCAGGGCAATAAAGGTTAGACTAGAAACAACACCAGATTGTTTCCTTCCAGCCCGCCTTACAGGATTAGCCCTGTAAAGTGGGAAAAAAAACAAAATGAGATTTCTTCCAACAACCGTTCTCCGAACTGCTTAGAAAGTTAGCAACCAGTTCTCCCGGATAGGTGCGAACTGGCTGAATCCCACCACTGTCTTGTAGTGACTGTCAGGCACAACATAATTAACGGATGTGCGTACTAGTGTCTCTAATGTCAGGGATAAAACAATAAATACTTCCATAAAGAGTGAAAAGTCCATATGGACTTTTTTGCAAAAATGTAAAAATGTGCTGATTAAAAAGGGATAAGATGGGAAGAAATGAACCCTGTAGTAAAAACCTAAAAAGGGATAATTTCTGTGGATTAAACTTAAATCTGATAGTGCCTCTAAGGTTAAACAGTGATGGTACAGTACTTAAAAGGAAAAGTTTTATTTTATTTCACGTTATATGTTCACTATATGTATTCAACAATTCATCAATACAAAACTGTCGATATCAAACTTCACAGCTATTTTGTGAATATAATTGTCTGTACATTCATTGTGACCTACCTCCTACATTTCATTTTATTCCCACTTTTCCTACAAATGTCTATATCTGTTGTTCTCTTAACATAATATTCCATGCATCTCATGAATCAGATTAAGTTTCAGATTTAGTTTAGCTGTTAATAAGCATAAGGAGTCCATTCTTGATACTGGAGCTCTTACACCTACACACTTACATTTTTATGCCATTATGTTCTTAGTTACATACCTACAATGCAGAATGGTTAGGTATCCAGACCTTGTTAAGTACTTAATATGATTGCTCTTTGGTTTTAATTCCCCTAACAGGAGTAACCATAAATTTCTAACCACCAGAAACTCTTGATTCAAGATTCTAATCACAAAAAATGATTGTTAGACATGACACAAACTTATGTGGAAGAGTTGATTAACATATACACTGTGCATAAGTAATGAAATAAAAACCAGCATATTAACATAATCATAGAAGAGAACAATTGGAGGTGGTCTAACAAAAATACTGCAGCTGGAAACATAGGAAATGTTGGGCTTGAGGACTGTTTGCAATCTTCTGAAAAGAAATACTTCCTTTTAGGCAGTTCCAATTCTACCCATCAAATGGCAATGTGAGCTAGAAATATATTTCCTTTTCATTGATTTACCAATTAGTGAATCAGAAACTGTTCTACCCCACTCACACGCACCCCAAAAAATCCTGTCTTATGAAGCTTCTTTTGAGCAAGTATCCTTAAAAGATGGAGAACCAGTTTGGTGTAGTAATTAAGGTCCTGTCCTAGAAGCCAAGAAGACTGTTCTAGCACTGCCTTAGGCACAAAAGCCAGCTGGGTGACTTTGGACTAGTCACTTCTCTCAGTCCAACTCACCTCACAGGATTGTTGTGAGGAAAATAGGAGGAGGAAGGAGTATTAGACATGTTTGCCAACCTGAGTTACTTACAAAGTAAGAAAGGAGGTATAAAAATCTAATAAATAAATGTTTGGATATTCATTGACATATACTTTCCAATATTGTAATGAAGACTCATTTACATTACAGGTTTTTAGAGTGGGTCCTAAACTATCAGTCCTGCTGAAATCATTACCTGCAATCATGTGTAACTTCTTTTCACACCCAGTGAATCATTAAACATCAGGGGATGGCTATTTACATCTCTTGAACTATTACAGCACTAGGCAATTAGGCCTAACCAGTTATTATGTTAAGACTACCAGACTGGGATCTGCTGAGATGAAGACTGTCTCCAAAATCTTGCCTGATTACTGAAAACTCAATTATTTTAGGCACTATAACATACAATCTTGTGGATGGTATTTTTTTTCATACCTCAAGGCATCTTATTACTTGACTTGGTTCCCCCACCCCCACCCCAAGTCTTACATTCTTTCTTGGGGTTTTTTTTTGGCAACTATCCTGTAATCTGCTTTTAGTTTTTTCATCAAGGTAACCTCAGAGTAGCTACTGTATTCCATTCAGGTTTTCTTGGAATTAAATCCCATTGAGTTGGAAGATGCATTTTTAACATTTCAGTAATGATTTCAAAGAGGAATTGTATTACCTTCCAACAGCCTTATAGTGATTCCAAAAAAAAAAAAAAAAGATTGACCAGGGAAACTGTTTTCCATCCTTGTAGAAAATTCCTAATGTGTAATTATCATAAGCATAGGAGAAAAAGAGATGTGGCTTACCATCAAGAAACATAATGATAAATAATAATTAACAGTGCATTATTTTCAGAATTATGTCGCTTGTTTGAAATGCTATATGAATTGTCTTCTTAAAAAACTACCATGTTGATTTGTGGGAAAATGTTCAAGGCTGACAACTTCTTTCTTATATACAACTTTAAAGCCTGTCTATGAATTTTAAAGTATACAAGAAACATCTGACAGTGCAAGTAAGTGTGAATCAGACAGCAACCAAGTACTTTTTAAAATATACACCACTTACCTTCTCTATAACTATGGGGAAAAAGAATCACTTCTTAGTGCTCACAGGCATTTAAGGGATTGCTGTTCAACTTAATATAGTTGGCATCTAATTAAGCAGACACAGTAAAGCAACAGATACTGTATATACTCGAGTATAAGCCTAGTTTTTCAGCCCACTTTTTGGGCTGAAAAAAGCCGCCTCGGCTTATACTCGAGTCAGTGAAAAATTTGCCCGAAATGGAGGAGAAAAAGGGGCAGGGCCATGCCGCTGGGTGACACTCGTGAATGGCCCAGTGCCCCTGTGAGTTTCCCCTCCCTCTGGTGTCAGTTTGCCGCGCAGCGCGCACCACACCATCCCCCCTCCTCACGTTCTAATGTAATGCAGGGCTGTCTTACGATTCCCCTTCCTCCCCCTCCTGCCGCTCTGCAACGATGTCCCACCTCCTCCTTGTTATGGCAAGCAGCCACATAGCGATGTCCCACCTCCTCTGGTACAGTGATCCAATGATAGGAATCACTGTGCCGTGTGTCATAGGAGGCGGGACATCGCTCCCGCGGCTGCACGGGACATCATCATCACAGCGGGACATCAGCATCATGAGGTGAGTGAAGTATTTCATTGAATACACCGCTAGTTTACTGTTTTTCTTTGAAATAAATATTCAAAAACATTATTGGTATCTTTTTACTTTTGAAATTTACCGGTAGCTGCTGCATTTCCCACCCTAGGCTTATACTCGAGTCAATAACTTTTCCAGTTTTTTGTGGTAAAATTAGGTGCCTCGGCTTATATTCGGGTCGGCCTATACTCGAGTATATACGGTAACTCTAGTTTGATTTGTGGTAAGCAAATCTGAATTTATCTCACTTGAACAATCATGGAATAACTGCATAGGATTGACATAACTGGAAAAGATTTTGGCTTTGGCAACATCAGCAAAACGGAACAAAGATAGCAAGAGGTGAAACACAGCTCTAATATTCCACTAATATGAAAGATATTAGCATATCAGTTATGCCAACACATTCATTAGTGCAAAACTGCCACAATAGACACAATCTCATAGACACATAGACACAATCTCATACTGAAGATCTTTCTGGATAATATCTTACACCTTATATCCATCTGTGTGGAAAAAGATGCTCCTATCTTTCTTATACAGAGAAAGTGATGTTTTTCTATCAAATCATTTTGATGAATTTGTTAATTAGATTTATATATTATCTTTTGTCATGTTTCCCAGATCTTTTAATATCAGACATTCAGTCATGTATTGATCAATTCCCTCATTTAATACGGCAAATCTTCTGCATTATACTTTGAAGTTAATTTGTCTGTTTTACATCTTGCTTTATGTAAACTTCATAAAATAATAAATCCTATTCCTTCATGCTTTTTGTTATTACTTGTAAAACACCCCATTTATGCATCTTCTAAGCTTTGTACAAGTAAGAAAAATACTTGAAAACAACATAACATAAAGAGATCTATGGTTCATACCTTAATAATGTTTAGATAAAGATAAAGATTCCCTTCGCACATGCGTGCTAGTCGTTCAGAAGCTGGGACAAGTAACAGGAGCTGACTCGGTTATGCGGCACTAGGGATTCGAACTGCCGATCTTTCTGATCGACAAGCTCAGCGTAGATTAGAACCTTAGCCACTGAGCCACCACATCCCTCTTAATAATGTTTAGGAAGATATTAAAAGCCTGGATACATTTCCAGGCTTTGAGACAGGATGGGGGTTGAACCTGTGTCAGATGTGTATCTTGCTTATTATATGAGTGTTTGACCTACCTTTGATTTTACAGTTTGTACGTTTCATATTTTTCTTACTTTTTAAATTGCAAACTATTTGGAGTCTCTGGGAGTTGGACTATCTGCAAATTGTAGAAATAAGTTGTAGAAATAATAAAAAGCTAATAGCATTGACAGCTATTATTGGTTGCAGCTATTACAGTGAATATGTGAAAAGCTTTAAGGAAATTATACATTGTTCATAAAATTGTGGGTTATACAGGTATGGTTACAAAATCCCAGCAACAAAAATGTCTCAGTAATGTTCTTGAAAGGAAAATGTCATTTACAAAGTTTATCAACTTTTAAACTTTCCCCAATCTAAAAATAGTTCCTGAACCTAATCATAACACTCTGGATGAGTCCTCCACCCTTTAACCTAAGTCCCTCTGAGGCAACAGTGCCAAAGGTGTCTTAGTTCTTCCAGGAACCACAAACAATTGGACCTGATACAAGAACCTATCAAGTCCTGAGATCACAAAGGTATAAAATTCAAAGCTAGAAGACTAAAAGGTAACTGGGAAACTCAACTGCAAGAGAAAACCTAAGGTTCCTAAGTCAATTTAAAATAAATCCCTGTGCAGTCCTTCTGATCAGTTTTTGTTCAGAACGGAATTGGATCAATGTCCACTTCAGCTGAGATTCATCTCTTTTTTTATCCTGGATTACCCAGCTCCTGTCCCTTTGTCAGCTTTCCTTTTATATCTGGTATAAAACACAACTAGTTGAGCTAAATCTACTTCATTGTAAAGCTACACCAGGGGTGGGTTCCTGCCTGTTCTAACCTCTTCTATAGAAGAGGTTCCACAAATCTACAGTGCCATTTAGAACCGGTTCCAGCTCCCTCCCCCTGCCCATCCACACATCATCAAGATGAAGAGTGAGAGGAGGAATTCTGGGAGTTGAAGTCCACAAGTCTTAAAGCTGTCAAGTTTGAACACCCTTGGGTTTTTTTTTCTAAAGGTTAGGGGTGCAGGGTCTTGTAACTTGACGCTTTAAGACTTGCACACTTCAATGCCAGAATTCCTGAGCCAACATTAGAGCTGAGGTGGCGCAGTGGTTAAAGGCAGCACTGCAGGCTACTTCAGCCGACTGCAGTTCTGCAGTTCGGCTGTTCAAATCTCACCGGCTCAGGGTTGACTCAGCCTTCCATCTTTCCGAGGTGGGTAAAATGAGGACCTGGATTGTTGTTGGGGGCAATATGCTGACTCTGTAAACCGCTTAGAGAGGGCTGAAAGCCTATGAAGTGGTATATAAGTCTAACTGGAAAAAAAAACATGACTGGAGGAGGAATTCTGGGAGTTGAAGTCCAAAAGTCTTAAAGCTGTCAAGTTTGAACACCCCTGGGGTTTTTAAAGGGTTAGGGGTGCAAGGGTCATGTAACTTGACAGCTTTAAGACTTGCGTGCTTCAACTGCCAGAGTTTCTGAGCCAACATTTTAGTTGCTAAGCAAGAGTGTTGTTAAGTGAGTTTCACACATTTTACAAGTTGGCCATGCCCACCCAGTCACATGACTGCCAAGCCACTCCCACTTGGTCACATGGCTGGCAAGCCACTCCCACCCAGTCACATGGCCAGCAAGCCACTTCCACCCAGTCACGTGGCTGGCAAGCCACTCCCACAAAGCAGGACACACCTACAGAAGAGGTTCTAAAAAAATTTGAAACCCAACACTGAGCTACACTAATTTTATTGTAAAACTACTTAACAGAATACACTACTGAAAATTTCCTGCCATTCACCTTTAACTGTGTGGTCCATTAGGATAGGTCCTTCCTTTGTTTTGTTTTTTCTCTGACCATTAGGTGACTGCAGGCCCCACTTGGCTGATTATTTCCTAATCAGCATCTCTTCTCCTATTTCCTAAAAGTCACCCATACATTCCAGTATGTATTCCACCTTCTTCAGACTCATCCTTCCCTCCCGAGTTCTCAGGAAAATAGGTTGTGGGCTATGAAAAACAAAAAGTAGTTCTATCCCTTTCCTCCAAGCAACTCTTTTTAAGCCCACAAAGTGTCTATAAATCAGGTGGCAGCCAACCCTTCCTTGGGAATCTTCTGATTCTCCTCTCTCATATTTTGTATGCTTGATGTGGAAAAAGCTGAATCATTTCCCTCTAGTTATTCTCTTCATACATACAATGTACACAGGAGCAGTTGCTTTCCCTTGCCCTGTTCACCTGTGTACTCTTTTAGGAAATATAGAAAAATCCAAAAGAAAAGATATAGACACATTTTAATGTGTGATCAATATAAATACTTTATTGGCCAAGTGTGACACACAAGAATTTGTCTCACATGCATAAGCTCTCAGTATACATGCAAAATAATAATACTTTGATATATTAGAATTATTGATAATAATGTCAAGCATGGAAAATTTGAACTACTAATGGTCAAAGCAAATAGGTGGTAGATAAAAGAGTCAATGGAGTTCAAGGTGGGCTGAATTTAGATCTCTTGTGGATGTGAAGGGACTTGAGACTGATGACACCCTTGATTCTTCCCTCAAGCTCAGCCTGGTCATTTCCTACATAACTTGTAACCATTAAGAGCCCATTCCTATTTCTTTGCTATAAGGTCACGAGAAGAAAGTTATAAGCATTAACAAAATCAAGTTCTTTGTCAAGGTATAAAAGTGGTCAGGTGTTTGTATCTCCCCGTTATCTACTGAGGATCTCTTTGAATTAAAGAGGTAACTTTTTCCAGAACAAACTATATTCACAGAATTGCAATAGCAACAGCACTTAGACTCATATACCAGTTCACAGTGCTTTACAGCCCTTTCTAAACAGTTGACAGACTCAGCATATTGCCCTCAACAGTCTGGGTCCTCATTTTACCGACCTTGGAAGGATGGAAGGCTGTCACCCTTTAGCCTGGTGAGATTCAAACTGCCAAATTGCAGTCAGCCGGCAGTCAGCAGAAGTAGCCTGCAGTACTGCATTCTAACCACTGTGCCACTGCAGCTCTTGTCTGTCTTCCTGCATCCAACCTTTATAACATATGAGCTGGGAACAATTGCCCTACCTGGCAAGCTCTGAAAGTTTCAGTACAAGTCAATTTATCAAGTGCTGTAAATGGCTGTTTGATTATTTAAAAACCCAGCTCTTAACATATCCACTCCCCATGATGTATCTCTGTACCACATCAGATATCCTCCATGAAACAGTCAATTAAATTTAGTTAATATTTTTTTTCAAGAATGAAGAGTAATGTCTTAAATATTTATTCCGACACCATAATTAGACTCTTAGACTGGAAATACAATCTGCATCCAAGATAGTTTATCTAGCAACAAAACACTGTGAACCAGGAAGCCCTGAATCTAAATTTGAATCCTAGCTGAATAGAATACACTGACTTGTTTGTTTCCTATTTATAATTCCCATGTCTATGGCTGTCCACTGGTACATAATTTTGTTCAACACTTTGGTTTCCAACTATTTCTTTAAACATTTCATAAATCCTGGTGAAGTAATGTATGGCCAATGAACACAGAATTCCATCCTTGGTGTCCTATCTACATGAAACAGCCTTAAAAGGTAACCTGAAATTAATTGATGGTTGCCTCTCTAATTCATAAGGAAACAGTGGGAATTGATGTTTGCATGATGTTTGTAATTACAGTGTTTGCACATTATGATGGTTAAGATAATGTCTGTAAAATATACCTTTAAGTATTTATTATTCTTACGTGTTCATGGAACTTTTGTCCCTTATGATGTGAGTAAATAATAATTTTCTGAATATATTTAGCTACTTAATGCCTAAAGGAGCTGCTGTCTTTTAACCTGTGATCCCATGTTTAAAAACTAGGACAGGTTCACACAGATGTCTGATTTGCTACTGATTCAGTTTTTCAATATTCACCCTGTAGTACAGAGAATCACTCACATACAGGTGAATGTTTTTCACATACCTCACAAATAGTCTCTTAGTGACCATTCAAGGTTATGAGGGACTCCCCCAAAGCTACTTACAACCTGATTTTAAAGTTTCAATGGCCACACCTCCCTACATGGTCATACAGTAGCATATTGGGTACTTGGCAACTGGCTCACCTTTATGATCATTTACAGCCACCTGCAGTCATGTGACCACTTTTGCCAGTTTTGTCCGTTTGACATTTTTGCCAGTTTTCAGCATTTATTTAGTTTCCAACAACAACAACAAAATCAATTGGACAAGACAGATTTCCTTAATGACCACTATGTTCACTGAATGACCATCTCGTTTGCTTAACAACCACCACAAAATAAGTTATAAAATTGGGTGCAGTTACATGGGGACCCGCTTAACTACCACAATGAATGACTAAATAATTCTGGGATCAATTATAGCCATCAGCCAAGGATACCTATTATCTCCTCTTAATGTGGAAGTTTAATGTTTAATTAAACTCTAATGGCAGAAAGTGAAGAGGAACTAAAGAGCCTCTTGATGCAGGTGAAGGAGGAGAGTGCAAAAGTTGGCTTGAAATGCAACATTAAGAAAACTAAGATCATGGCCTCTCAATTCCTGGCAAATAGGTGGGGAAGAAATAGAGGTAGTGACAGATTTTATTTTCCTGGGTTTCGAGATCACCGCACACAGTGACTACAGCCAAGAAATTAAAAGACGCTTGCTCCTAGGGAGGAAAGCCATGGCAAATCTAAACATACTAAAAAGCAGAGACATCACCCTGCCAACAAAAGTGCATATAGTCAAGGCTATGGTTTTCCCAGTTGCAATGTACTGCTGTGAAAGTTGGACTATAAGGAAGGCTGAGCACCAAGAATTGAAGCCTTTGAACTATGGTGCTGGAGAAGATTCCTGCAAGTCCCTTGGACTGCAAGGTGATCAAACTGATCAGTCCTAGAAGAGATCAACCCTGACTGCTCTTTAAAAGGCCAGATCCTGAATATGAAACACAATGAGACCTAATGAGAAGGAAGGACTCACTGGAGAAGAGCCTAATGCTGGAAACAATAGGAGGAAAAGAAGAAGGGAACAAAGAGAATGAGGTGGTTCAATGAAGTCACTGAAGCAGTAGGCATGAGCTCAAATTGACTTTAGAGGGTGGTAGAGGACAGGAAGGCCTGGAGGAACATTATCCATGGGGTCACAATGGGTCAGACATGACTTTGCAATTAAATTTCAATAGGCAATATCTTACACTAATAATTTTCTTATCTTTTTCATTTGATTTCTTCTAATAAAGCTTAAACAGAATCTAAAAACAGGTATTAATATTAGCTCTTATTTTGCCATATCAGTTCATTTCTGGGATCCTTATAAAATTACTAGAAATGCTGCCCAAAACAGCTAGCTTCAGCTGATATACAAATTGATATTTGTTTTGTTTTTACAGTATAATACTGCAGAATCACATAAATCAAGCGACTTGCAGACATCAAAGGGGACCAAAACCAGAACACCTGACTATTTAAAAGCAATGCACAATATATATTTAAGTATTACTTGTTGACTGTCAAAATAAAGTACTTTTGTACCAACAGAAATAAACTCCAACAAAGATGGTTATGTGGTCCTAAATTGAGGACCTCATTTGCAGTCCATTGAATAGTTCATCACTATAAAAGATTTTTCTGATTCACTACAATGAGGTTTTTTTTGTATGGCACTGAGTTTATCATTCTCCTTCTCACATATCCAATCAATACTGAAGTTATGAATAGGATTTACGAACCCAAACATTTGGGAGATATATCCTCTTTTAACTTAGTCCCAGCTACACCATAATCTAATTTATTTAAATGTGCACCTAAAACTGGATCTGGAGTTCATATTAATCATAATTAACAGTTGGATAAAAAAAATCTGTTCATTTCGTGATGGGATACCACTTAGCATAGTATTATGTTATTTAATAGCTGCACTAAATTTCAATCTATTTCATAAAAAAACAAATAGAAGTTCTTGCAATTCCTATTAATTATGCTTAATGGACAAACATTCCTGATTATTTCATAAAGGAAATGGAAACTTAGAAGGAATTCATCAGTGACCTTCTAGTCAAAAATTGAACTCACATTTTGGCCATTATACAAGCAATATTTTTCCAGGTCATTGTGACAATGTAAGGCATTTACACTGATTTCTACAATTTAATATATATTGAACTGATATAATTTGTAAAGAAAGACATTAACATAGGACTTCCCTTTGATGAAAAACAAAAAATGTGTGATTCAATAAAATTTATCTTGTTTTACTGATTGCATTCGTAACAAAGTGTTCCAGTCAATTTATCACTCTTTTAAAAAATCTACAGTAGTTGAACTGTTCACAGGCCTTTCTAACACATAACATTTAAAAATAAAAATTTCTTGATCTGTGTAGTTTCCCTAATACATAATTTTTAAAGAGTTAACAACAAAAGCAAAAACACTTTTTGGATCTTTGTTCTATGTATCCCCAAAAATGCACTATTAGCTCTTTTTATGGAAATACATTCGCTTGGGTTACATTATTCACAAATGAATTTAATTTGTTTTATGAACAATCAAAGCCAAGTAAATTCTGCCTACAGTTTCAGTGATCTCCAATTTTAGAGAGTACAGCATTTTGAAATAAGGGAGTCTTAATTGACTTATCTTACACTTCTAAGAGAAACATTCATGTTTCTCTATAGAAGACATATGTACTGCTTCCTCACTTAAAACTTTGAAATGACTTTTCCATTTGTGATCAGCCTTTTTAAATTATTATTAAGTATTTATCTCTGATTATATTGCCTGTAAAAGGTGTAAACATTTTCATTTAGGGCCTATTTTTGGTACCACGGGTATAAGAAAATAAATGCTGTTTCACAGTTTGATTCATTTATATATAAGTATTTTATTCGTGAATCATTAAGATGATTCTTATTCTTTCTCTGGATTATATGAGCTTATCCACAAGTCCATATAATTTTCTCTACTGTAATGAAATCATTTCCTATCTTCTTCAAATAATAGATAATTAAAGCTATGCAGCAAAATATCTTCCTGAAGGTTAAATTAGTTCACTTCCAGATATTACAAAGAATGCTTGCCAGTCTCATCCTCAGGAATCAGTCAAACTAAGATTTAGCTAATGGGAAAACATTTTAAAAATTGCTCATTTCTTTGAGTGCCATTTTTATATTAAAAACAATGTGTAAGAGAAAAGATCAAAATTCTCTGTCTGCTCTATCTCTCTACTCAGATAATTTTTCCTGTCATCTCTCAGCCCAGCTCTAATACTTGGATTTGCATATTCATAAGCAAGAAGCAGACTCATCTCCCCCCCCCCCCCAGTGGAGTGTTCCAATTCAGGGTTCTAGTCAGTCAGTCATGCTCCATTTTGAGATCCATTCTGGATCCCACCCCACAGCATTTTTTAAATTCTTTTCCACCACAGGCATTCAGTACTCAATGGCTATTGAGCAAGCACAGACCTTCATTTGGCAGCATCAGAAGGATTGTTCCTTAGATTTCAGCAGAAAATGAGAAGTTGATTTATTTCTGTACATCATGTGTTTCTATGATGTACATGTTCAAACTTAACTATTTTTTTTTATCCTGGCCCTCCTATAACTTACATGTATGTCAGAATTCAGTGGTTGAGCATGCTAATAGAGGGAGTGATATGGCATTCATGCTAAGACAAGTCATATATTTCATGTTTGTTTTAAACTTATCTCTTTTTCCTCAAGTGCCTGTTGAAAACAAACACAACTAACTACAGTGATTGCTCGCATTACATTTCATCTCCTACATGATTTGCTTCCCTTATCTGAAACAAGCTTTACTGTTGTAGCACGAGAGTCAGATAAGCATAACTTTCAACTTCAAGTCCCTCAGTAAGGCATCCTTCTCAAAAATCCAACCTTCTTAATAAATCAGTCCAGTAAAAAGAAACTATAATCTATGAATAACTCTAAATTATTGCACGTCCCATAGAGCCAGCAATAAGCATCACATTCAAGATAAGGGATATTTTTTTCAAAAACATGATGGCTATGCCGCATACTTCTGGAGAAAGTGAACTGTGAAAACATAATATTCTGTTTGATGCAATGGATCATGATCATGATAGGTTTCAACATTTGATTACACAATTTATGGGACACCTTAACATTCTTCAGATAGTGATACAAAGGCATGACTGGGGATTTTTTGGAAAGCAACATTATCACTTGCCAGAAAACAAGTAAGTGGTAATGTTGCTTTTCCAAAAACATCTCCATTCAGGATATATTTAAAATTATTAATATGAAAGATGTTTATTGGAATGTACTTATTAATACCATCAATATTAATTGATTTTGCTGAAATACACCATCTATGTTAAGTGGAGAGAGTGGAATGAGAGAGAGAGAAAAGGAGGAAGAGAGGGGTTAGGAGAGAGGGAAGCAGAAGGGAGGAAAAGAGTAGGAAAGAGAGGAGGAGTGGAAAAGAAAGAAGAGAAGGAGAGAGGAATGGGAAGTTGAGAAGAGAGGGATGGTAGAGGGAAGAAAGGAGGTAGGGAGGAGGAGAGAGGGAGAGGAGGCAGGATGGAGGTAGAAAGGGCATAATATGGTATATGGAAAGCAGAAGAGCAAATGGTAGTTGTTGTGGGTTGATGGTAAGAGGAACTGACATAATATTGGATAATACAAAATAGTGCTGATTAAGATGTAATGGTATACCTGTGGTTACTTCTATGAAAATAAAATAAAAAACTTTTCCAAAAGAACCCCATCTCCATTCATGCCTTCATATCTTCACAAACTATCTAAAGAATGCTAAGGTATCCCATAAATTGTGTGGTCAAAATGTGAAAATCCACAATTGTTTTAGAACCAGACTGATCTCCACTGCTAAAATCACTCAATTTAAAATAAAAATAAAAATGCCTGGATCAGTATTTAGTTTTCATTCCTCATATGTCCTCAAGTGCCAGTTATTACCATAAAACAAACATAACAGTCTAGCCATACTTATATAATGCAAATTCTAAAACATGTCACCAAAAAAATAAAAGTGATTCTGTAAATGAGCATGCCATGACACTAGGGCTCAGCATTTTTAATATCGCAACTGTTTATATAATCCTTGATAATTAAATTTAATATTCATGATAATCCAATAAATCCCACTGCTCAATATATGACAAGGGAAAGGTACCCCCTTTCTATGTTGCGCAGAAATATTTAGCTATTGAGTACTGAATCCTCCAGAATGGATGCGGACAACTTTCTGAACTGATCTAGGAGGCTTCTGCTTACGTTGATATAATCTCAGACGTGTGTTGAAGTCAATTAGAAAGTACAGATGCTTTGACTTCACTGGAGGCATCTGGAAAAAAGGAATCTCTACACCAACCTGTTGCAGTAGGATGATTTGTAAACAAGAATCAAAGATTTGACTAAAGCATTGCTTCCTAGATACTTTAAAAAAATGATATATTGATATATCAATAATTGATATAGCATTTCAAATTTATGTTTAAGACAGTTTCACAAATGTTATTCTGAATTCATGAACGTTTGCTGAGCTCCTCCCTCTTAGAAACACAATCATAGGATTCTCAGTTTCCAAAAAAATCCATCTGTAATGTTACAGATGTAGCACTGTCCAGGAATCATTTGTGTCAAAGCCCTAGAACTACCATGCATCAGGAAATCCAAAAGCTCCATTTCAGGGTGATACTCTACATTCCAACAACAATGAATTGGTAAATCCTACTCATAGCCAAATTAAGTTACAATGCAGCAAAAGTAAGATAATGATGATCTCATTACCATTCCAGCTTTAAAATAACCAATTTTCCATCTCTCTTGGCAGTTCTTGAATGGCGAGAAATAGATTTGTAGCAGGAGCAGACTCTTGCCAAATTTGTTACAATATGGTGGCTCACGGTACTTCATGCCCTTCATTACTGTGCTGGTTTAAAGGACTAAAAGTGATCATGGAGAATAAGTTAAACCAAGGCCAGATTCAATGGGCTTTAATAACAATTCCTTTCCCAGGAAAACCAGGGTTAAGGTTAGTCCCAGTCACATTTCAAATAACCAAAAATAATTGTAGCCAAGTATAAGTCTTTGAACCCTGCTGTAATTACTTCTCAGAAGTAACTTCCAGTGTGCACAACAGTTATGTGGATTCATGCTTGTGTATTTTTTAATATAATTATAACCTAAATCAATTATTATTGACAGTATAAGGTTCAAAATAAAGCAGAAAACATGTCTCAAAATATTGTTTGGTCTACAGCTCTTGGTATCATTGGAATATACATATCTAGCAATATCATTTTACCATTTACGAACGCCAGCACAATGCTGAAGATACACACCAGTACTGAGAAAGATCAGAATACATTAACTAAGGAAAACAGGAAAGTTTTCATTATGAAGGATACTTTTCAACACAATCAAAACAGAAAAGATACTCTAATTGGGATTACAAAAACCACAAGAACACAGAGATCTCCAAATTAACCTCACCCTCCCCTTTTGCCAGTGTTAGGGTTGAATCACTCTCAATTGCACAGGATGGTATTCCTTCCAACACACCAGCATACCAGCAGTTAAAAATAATTATAAAATTCCACAATATGCAATTTTGAGGGGGGGGTGTTGAGGGGGGAGACGGGTAGAAAGAAGCACGATGGGACAGCGGAGGATGGGAGAGTAAAATTATGAGAAGCTCCCTGAAATATGAGGGCACCAGTATCGGTTCTCCTTTCCCATATATCACCCCAATGTCATACAGCCTAGGCATCTTAAACTTTAACTGCTCTTTGGCAAACGACTCCTCCTCCCGGGAGCGCTCAGGAAAACTTTGGGAAAAGTTTAGGTAGCCAGCAAGTGTTGTTGTTTTTTTTTTAATCCTAATGTTACGAGTCTTCGCCGTTTGCAGCGGGACCAACAGTCACCCCATTCCCTTCCCCGCCCTATTTTAAAATAACAGCGATTCTTTGAGGTTTGTTGTGAACTTTCGTTCCAACCTGGGATATTCGGCAATCATCCATTCATCCAAGACGACATTTTAGAAGTAATCATCTCTTCCAAGGCTCAGTTCGCAGACTAGGTTAATAAGGCGATTGGGCTGCTAGATACATAGACAGATTTTATACTCTGCTTTTTTCCCCCCCGGCTTTATTTCCCTTTTGAAAAACGCAAGCGTAGGAGGAGAGAAACTTTGGAAAGTTTTGAAATTCCTTTGGGAGAAACTCACTTCTACCAGGCAATGGCGGAGCAGAGGTAAAGTGGGGGAGCGGAAGGTATACGCCCCCCTCCCATCACAACCACTTCAGGGGCATCTGTTTCCAAAAAAAACCGTATGTGAACCTTTGGAATACGCGGGCGTTTGGGATAAAACTGGGCAAGCTGACACTTGGCTGAAAAAGAGACGAGCAGATCCACGGACGAAAACAAACCCGCGCGCTCGGACCCGGAGCTGAGTTTCAGTTCTCGCCTTACCTATTTTTGTGGCGGGTCTTTAAGAGATTCCTTCCAAAGGGAGACATGATGAGTCCAAAAGGCAGCAGGAGAACATCAAACTCGGGGACTCGGCTGGAGGCAGTGGATGAGCAGTCTCCCTGCGCGTTTTCTGTTGCTGCTGCCGTCGCAGCCGCCGATCCAGCTTGTTAATAGTCACCCGGCGTAGAAGTTGTGCAATCCGTTGCTAACTTTGAACTCCTGCCTCTTGTTGTTGCTGCTGCTCTTTTGGAGCCCTGCCCAGCTGCGAGCTAGAAGGAGGCATTTAGGACAGGGAGAAGGGAATGAAAGCAAGAACAAAGGGAGGGGGAGGGAAGAAGTGGGTGGATGGGGGGACTTTAATTAGATGCTCTTTCCGACTTCACTAATGAAAGCACCCATAGCTTGGCAAAGACTCAAGACTTGCAGTGGGCAGAAAAGAACTTCCCTGCGAATGTACAGCGAGGTCATGGAAAACTTAACCAGAAGACAGACCCTAGGGTGTATCCCTTCTGAGCCAAGGATGACCTTGCCTCTCATAGTACAGATGGTGTTCCTCTTGTCCAGATGAACTTATTGAAAATCCAACCCGATTAGAAAACTTTTGAGATTCACCAAATTCTCCATCAGAAAAAGAGAGGAAAGGGAAAATAGATGGGGAAGAGGAAAAGGGGTGAAATGTCATCAGACTCAAACATGATTCCTGTATTCTATTGCTAGTGTGCAATATGGTTTAAGTTTACACACCACAGTGACTTGTTTCACTGAGGTTTGTTTGGGTAAAGCAAATCGCTGATGTATAAACTCTGGTTTATGACTTAGTATGCGTGTGAACACAGTCATTGTGGTATATTAAAAAAAAGTGATGGGGAAGTAATTCATGGCATATCACAGCATGCTAGACCAATCAAAAAGGTCCTAATAGAGGAAAAAAAAACTGCTTGTCCTTAAATTAGCAGAATTATCAATGAATTTTATTTCAAAGCCAGGTAATATTGCAGAGTATACTTTCCCATTAAACCACATTTATAATAATAATAATTCTTTATTGTCAGTGCACAACATATGTACAATGAGATTGGTTGAGCTCCCTCAGTGCATCCCCCAACACAATACAACTCAGAGTGAAGACAAAAATGAAGGAAAAAATATCCCTAACCCAATAAATCATATTAACAAACACTCAGTCCCATTACACCAGTGTGCACATGTTGCACATTGTGCCGGACCTGAACGTCCATCGTACTACTTAGTTATGATGTTATTTTGCATTCAGGAGACTGACAGCTCACAGATGAAAACTGTTCTTCAGCCTGTTTGTGCAGCTGGCTATGCTTTTAGAAGAATGACTGAGGGGACTATGAAAAGTTGGGATAATGACCAGAGAAATATCATTCCTTGCTCTAGTGATTTGGACTTTTATGTAATATCATATTTTTTCCCACTAACCAACTAGAGGATATGAGATCACAGGTTTTCCACTGCTCATGTCGGTATAATTCCCCCCCCCCCCCCAGGGACTGTGCTGTACAGCAGGAAAAAGTGGCTGGACCTTCCTGACAGTTTCATGGATCATAATTTTGCAAACAACATCTAGAAGAGTGTTAGCATGTTATTGTATGATTATTCATAATTTATTTTCTTCAGTTGGGTACTTTTGATCTTGTTTTCACAGGATGAGAGAGAAAGAGAGAGAGAGAGAGAGAGAGAGAGAGAGAGAGAGAGATTATGGATGATAGATAGATAAATGGATGGATGGATGATAGATGCACACATTCTTCATGTCATTGTTGACTCCCAGTGACTTCCTGGTGCCTAAGTTTTCTTGGCAAAGTGGTTTGCCATTGCCTGCTTTTTCCTAGGCTGAAAGAAAGACTGGCCTAAGGTCACCTAGCTGGCTTTGGACCTTAGTAGGACTAGAAGTCAGAGTCTCTTAGTTTCTAGCCTGGTGGCTTAACCACTGTACCAAATTGGTTCTAAGGTACTCACATGAGTTGTTATGGTGTAATAAATACATATGGTTGGGAAGTTATTTTGTGTACTACAATTTACACGATGCTGATCAATGAAATAAAAAACCAGCAGGCAATTTCTTTCCATCTATTGTTCAAACGCATAGATATAGAATGAGGGATATCCAACATGGTAATGATGTAAAAAATTGTTTGGGGTAATAGTTAATGCAAAGTGAAACAACAGTGTCATACAGTTTTTTTTAAAAGCAAATGAAATTTTAGGTAATAACAAAAGAAACATAATTCTTCAGTCATTGGCAGTTGTTCCATTTTTGTCTGATTTGCTCACCTAAAGTACTGAAAAGCAAGAAGGTAATTAGGGACCTAGAAGTTGAATTCTATAAAGAGACACTGAAGGAAGTTGGAACGTTCATAGTAAGAAAAGACATATGATGAGGTTTGATAGGATAGGACCTTCCAAACAATTCAGGGGAAAGGAAACTACGCAGAGTAATTTCAAGACCTGACTCTCTTGCTTTGAATAAAAAAGTAAAGGTCCTCTTCGCACATATGTGTTACTCATTCCTAACTCTAGGGGGCACTGTCCAAACACATCTCCATGGTCATGTGGCTGGTATGACTAAATGCCAAAGGTGCATAGAACACTGTTATATATACTTTGAATATTTGATGCCAAATAATTAATCTAACTGGAAGGTCAATTCCAACTGAATGTTAAATTCTGTAACAGTTAAGAACAGCTTGACAATAGGAACATTTACCTAGACAGCTAGAGGCTTCATTGGATGTGCTTACACACAAGCTAGATAGTCTCCTATCTTGGATGCTTTAATTTGGATTCCTGGAACCAGGAGAGCAATGGAATGAAGGACCCAAACGTTCACTTCCAAGATGGCGACTGAAACATTTTAGCACTTTGTGAGACAGAAAGAAAGAGCACATCCTGTAGCAATATAAATCTTTCAATTTGGAAAACATCTGTGGTGCTTTGCATACTCACTAATTAAGAGATACACTTCAGGACTCAATGGACATAGTAGGATCATGGACATTATATTTAATGCAGGAAGTATGAATGGGAACACGTGCTTGTTGTTTAAGAGGTTACAGATCAGGTAGACCCTCTGGGAAAGGTGTAGAAGAAGTCTTGACTTTGAAAGTTAATTATATACATGACTCAACAAATCACAAGTTATTTACCCTTCCTGTGATTATTTACCCATATGATTAGAGTCCAAAGCTGCTTTTAGGGCTCATTCCATTGGCAGAATGCCATGAGAGCATAACTCAGTAGGAGTCTTTACATTCTGTTCCACCAATGGGGTATACTTAAAGTGAGAGCATATCCAGGCTGCTTGGTGATACCATACTATCTTCCTGTAGTACTGAAGGTATTTTTTCTTCTTTTTTAAATGTTGATATATTTTCCAGTTTGGGTACATGGATTTCAACTTGTAATCCTTCTGCCTCATTATAAATTATTATGCTATCCACAAGCTTTAAATATAAACTTTTAAATTTATTATCTGTCAAATAACTTGAGTACATTGAGTATCGTGTTTCTTTTGACCCCCGAAATAAGCACTTGGCCTTATTTTTGGGGAGATCTTATTTTTAAGGTGCAGGAGGTGGCGAGTGTGGTCACCTCATGGCTGCTGCTGTATTACAATATTTCCAGGGAGGGCTTATTTTTGGGGAGGGCTTATTTTAGCGCATGCGCTCAAAAGTCCGATTGGCTTATTATCCTGGGAGGTCTTATTTTCAGGGAAACAGGGTACATCCAATGCTTTGAAGCATAATTTCTAAGCCTTCCTGCATGTAGAATAGCAATAGCATTTAGAGTTATATACTGTACTACTTCGTAGTGCATTATAAGACTCTCTAAGTACTTTACAAGTCAGCATCTTGCCCCCAACAATGTAGGGCCCCATTTTTCTGATCTTGGAAGGATGGAAGGCTGAGTCAACCTTGAACTAGTCAGGATCAAACTCTTGGCAGTAGGCAGAGTTAGCCTGCAAAACTGAATTCTAACCACTTGCTACCATTACTTAATCCTCAATTACTTCCAGCAATTAAGCACTTTTCATAAGAAGCAAAATAGTTAACTGAAAAGGGGGAACGTATAAACTTTTTAAATTCTCAGTTATCTCAGTTCAGGAAAATCACTCTATCCCTCAGAATAAAATGGAAGGAAGCCCCACACAACTCTTCTCTTCTCTCCAGTGGCACTGCAAACTATCTATTCAGTTGGGGTTCTAGATTTCCCATCCTGCTGCCAATTCATCCAGAAATTATAAATAAGAATTATACTTAGCAAATGGAACCATTCTTAACCACTGTGCCACCACAGTTCCTTCCCTGAGAATGCTCCTTTTACTGTTGCTGCTGCTTCCCATTCCAGGAATCCCACCACCAACCATACTACTGTTTTGGCATGCCAGTTACAGAGAAGAATGCAAACAGATCTCTCAGTTCTCACCACATAATTTCTGGATGAATTGGCAGCAGGATGGGAAATCTAGAACCCCAACTGAATAGATAGTTTGCAGTGCCACTGGAGAGAAGAGAAGAGTTGTGTGGGGCTTCCTTCCATTTTCTTCTGAGGGATAGAGTGATTTTCCTGAACTGAGATAACTGAGAATTTAAAAAGTTTATACGTTCCCCCTTTTCAGTTAACTATTTTGCTTCTTATGAAAATGGTTCCATTTGCTAAGTATAATTCTTATTTGAATCATCAGGAGCTTGTTATCCTAATTCCTCTGATGATGTTCTTGTAATGGAGAGTTTAGGATTTTCTTTATTTTAGTAGCACAGTCATGGAAAACCTCCCTGGGGAAAATTGGCAGGATTTTTTAAACAATGAAAATCTTCATGATTTTCATGAAATCACTTCAATGAAAAAAAGGGTTTTTTTATATATAAATCAGGGCAAAGAACTGTGAGGTACAGCAGAAAAATAGAAGGAAACAGAAGAATCTCTTTATTTTCTGATGTGCTGAATATGTAGAATTATCCCATTTTACCTTTTCTGCTGAAATTAATTTAATATAAATAAAAGCAAAAAGAAAATAGGGGCTTGGCAGTTTAAATGTAGATGCTGTTGCCTCCTGAGCCATTTGATCATACGTTTGTTTATTTTTAAAGTAACCCCTTTGAGCTGCATGGGATGATGTTAACATCTACTCCATGGATCACCTATTAGTACCAGAAATACCCTGCATACTTCAAGTTAACTTATTTCAAATTAATGTCATCTCACTAAAGTACTTGAGCTGCAGCTATATGAAGAAAGAGCAGAGCAGGGTAATGAAACTGAAAAAAAAAAGAGCAAGGAGAAAAAGCAGCAGCAACTAAATCCTATAAACTTGGCAACTGATCAGGTGGTCCAAATTTATATACCCACAGAAGGTTTTCTATTGAAACAGCTAAGCTGGAGCTGAGTTCAATCATGGGGAATTTCCTCACTATTCAATAGTGACAAATATTTCCTAACCACCTGAAATGTTTGCCAGTGTTTCTTGGCAGAGAAACTTCATTCCAAAGCTGGGAATTTTTCCAATACACATTAACTCCCCTCTTCTCCACCCAACCTTCCTTTTTCTTTGTCTGACTTTAAATATTATGGTCAGATTGTTTCAACAGGCAGTTTTTCAATTTGACACTTTCTCTTATTACAAAGATAAATAATAATATAAAGGTTCAAAGTATCAGCTGTTGTTGTTAATTGTGAAGTCGTGTCCTACGCATTGCAACCCCATGGACAATGTTCCTTCAGGCCTTCCTGTCCTCTACCATTCTCTGGAGTTCATTTAAGCTCATGCCGACTCCTTCAATGACTCCATCCAGCCACCTCATTCTCTGTCGTCCTATTCTTCTTTCGCCCTCAATCTTTCCCAGCATTAGGCTCTTCTCCAGTGAGTTGTCAATGGATCTCCCACTTATCTGATAAAAAAAATCCATGATATAGAGCAAATTATATCAGAATTATCTCAATATATGGTCAGAGCAGCAAGATTTGCAAAGATGAAAAGATTTAATGCTACCCACTATGGAGGAATGGTAATGGGAAACTTGCAGTTTTGTCCTTTTTAGAACCAACATGTAAATTTACTGTATTTTCTTCCAACAATTGATTCAAATTGTGCAAGATTGTTGTGTGCCCAACTTAGGCTTTCTCTACTCCGTGCTTTCTTTGCTTTTTAAGAGAATGTGGGAACATAATATCCATATCATCATCATCTTCCTAGTATTATTCCTGCATCTTGGATCAACAAACACCATTGTGCATGATCAAACACAGCATCCAGTTCATTGTCTTTATTTTGATGGAGATGGCTATAGATTGATTGGTTGCTACCAAAACAAAAAACTGATCACCTGATCTTGAATTGTTTTGGTCTATGTTTGGCTCAACATACCCTGGTAAGTGGCCAGAATCCAGCATCACTACTAGCAAGAGCAGACATCGCAGCTAATATACCATATTTTTTGGAGTGTAAGACACACTGGAGTATAAGACCCACCAAAATTTTGAAGAGGCACTTTTTTAAAAAAAAAGTTTTTGCACTCTGCAGACCTTTTTTGTGAAAATGGGCCCATTTTTGTAAAAAAAAAAAAAAAAAGGCATGCATAGCCTTTAGGAGGCTTGTAGAGTGCTCCTGGGGGCACCCCCCCCAAAATGAGCAAAAATGGCTTGTTTTTCATAAAAAAAGACATGCATAGCCTTCAGGAGGCTTGTATAGTATTCCCGGGGGCTGGGGGGGGGACAAACACCCAGCCCATTTTTCGCTCACTTTTGCCCTCTCCAGCCCCCAGGAGCACTCTGGAAGCCCCCTAAGAGTTCTGCATGGCCATTTTTGTAAAGGGGGCAGGGTTTAAAGAGGCAAAAACTGCTGTATTCAGTGTATAAGATGCACCCAGATTTACACCTTCTTTTTTGAGGGAAAAAGGTGCGTCTTACACTCAGAAAAATACAGTAATATGCATATATACAATAATATATAAGCTTCACCTGTACATGTCAAATATGACAGTAACATGAAATAGGAGAGTGATGCCAGCTCAGACATTGCCCTGATTAACAAGGTCCACATAGGATGTTGGGAAACCAGAACAATCTGATGATAAGTAGCTACTGGAGCAAACTGTACATGGATGAGACAAGAGAATCTGTAATTGATGGTACACATACAAGTCTAGAATCAAAATCCAGATATATGCAGACATAAAGAACTCAATTCTTTCTCTAATGCATTCTGACAGGTACTGTACCTCCCTATGACATTTCCTGCAACAAACGGAAGCATTGCAGATGATAGAACTGGAAAAAGTGTTCTTCAAAAGTGGATTTGCCCAGGGGCTACTTCTAAGATGAATGGGACATGACAGAAGATGAAATTGTCTGACTTGTCCATTTTGGTAATAAGGCAACTGGGCAGCTGAGATAAGTAGTGTTCAGGTTTAGCATGAGCCAAGGAAAATTCAATTGTTGGTTGCAAAGAGAAAAAATAATATAGTCATAGAGCTAACCTGAATTGCTACAAAAGGCTACAGAATGATGTGGCTGAAAGAATGTCACAGGCTATTCAGGAAAGAGATGATAGATAGATAGATAGATAGATAGATAGATAGATAGATAGATAGATAGATAGATAGATAGATAGATAGATAGAAAAAGCGAGCTAGACAGACTGACTGTTAGAGGCAGGAACTCATTTCTAGTGTCCTGAAACAAGTATGGACGCTGTGCATGAAATAGATCATCCCCCTGCATATGATAGTTAAGCCTATGATTTCTCAGAGACCTTTTGCAAATAATATATAATTACATGGTAGAGAAACCCCAAGTACAGAAAATTAGGAGTTAGCATAATTAATGGCCAGAGAAGGCTGACTGTAAGAGGTAAAAATGGAATCTGGATAGAAAAGAGAAGACCTGTTCCACTATGTGTTGGGTGGTGAATGCAGCATCTCTTTAAAGCAGATGTATCTTTTTCTGGTTCCTTTGATAAGAGCTGACGCTGTGTTCATATTGCTGCCCATTCTACAGGAAACCTGCATAATCCTGATTGGGTATCACTGATATCATTTAAGCATTGTGTTACATCTGCTTATTGACTGTTTCATTTATGAGATATCAGTAACTTTTAAAACATGGAATGTTGTCAGTGGTACTTATCAATTTTCAAACATGAATAGAATTATTTTTTTCCTTATTTCTATTTTTATAAGTGATCATATTCATTATCATCTTCAAACAAGTTCAGCTGCACAATGCTTCCGAAATAACTTTTTTCTATTCAGTCCACTACAAACACCAAGTCTTCCTCAGAACAAAAACTCAAGTAAACAGATTAGAAAAAAACTTCATTTTTTTTAAAAAAATACGATGCTATAGGGCATTGCACATCAGAACAACTAGACACAAGGACAGTTTTTTCCCAAATGCTATTATTCTGTTAAACAACTAATCCGCACAACACTGTCAAGTTATCTACTGACTGTATTACTATTATTCTTCTCTTCCTTCCTAGTACCTATCTCTTTCCTAGTATCTATCTCTTCCCACTTATGACTATAACCATGTTGCTTGTATCTTTAAAATTTATATTGTTTTGTTTCCTAGTATAATCTCATTGCTTATTAGTAACCTATGACTATCACTAAGTTTTGTATCTTATGATTCTTGATGAATGTATTCTGTTTTATTTTTCTTTATGTACACTGAGACCAGTGCACCAAAGACAAATTCCTTGTGCATCCAATCACACTTGGCTAATAAGGGAATTCTATTATATTCTATTTTTAAATGAATATTTAGAATGGTACTGCATGAAACAGCAGCAAAAAGTTTTGATTCAAAGCAAAATGTAATTCAGTCATCATTGATTTTGGGTGAAACAGAAGCATTCCACTTGTTTATTAACTAGCTGCACATGTCACTTCCTCACTTAAATGGTGTTTATGTACTTTTAATAGGCATATTTCAGGAAAATGTTCACCAGGTGTATATCTAGAACCAGCTGCACATGTTGCTTTCATTAAATTTTTAAAGGTATAGAGCAATGTTTAAGGCCAGGTGTTAGCAGTCCTCACTAACAATTATGACTGACCTCCATTTGAAAGATGTAATATTTTCTGGACATGAAGTTTTATTCCAGATGGTTTACAAAATTAAAACCATAGTACAATTAAGATAAAAATATAGTCATATGCATTTAATAGCCAACAATGATAACCAGAGCACATTCCCGGATGCTTAAATCATGGGAGGAATGGAAGAAATTGTGCCTGTTGCCTAAAACATTGGTACAATGGAAACTCTATTAGATTAGGGTTCATAATTGAAGATGCTTTTTATTTCACCTCTAACAAGAAGGGAACAGAGCCTAAACCATCCTGGCTAATGGCAAGAGGCTGAGAGCTATAATTTCTAACCAGATTATTTAACCCAGCAAGTTTATGTGAGTTGAATTTTGTGAATTCAGTAGGATTTCACTTTCACATATAGGATGGTAGTCCCAAAACAGGATCTATCTAATCCCACAATGCCTGCTCACTATGTCAATAATTGTGATCATAGACTCTTTTAAATCCTTGTCAAAAATATATAGATCTATGGCATTTGCAGTCTGGATTAGGGGTGAAATTCAGCAGGTTCTGACAAGTTCTGGAGAACCAGTAGCAGAAATTTTGAGTAGTTCAGAGAACCAGCAAATATCACTTCTGGCTGGCCCAAGACTGGGGTGGGAATGGAGACTTTGCAATATCCTTCCCCTGCCACACTCACCAAGCCACACCCACAGAACCAGTAGTTTAAAAAAATTGAATTTCTCCACTGGTCTGGATGTTAAAAATATATTACCCTCTCACATAAAGTTTTCAGTTAAATTTGGAAGGGAAATTCCATGTTGGAAATGCATGAATGTATTTGTATATATTGTGGCTGGCCAATACATTTTGTATATGTTGTCTACTAAAAGTGGACTTTTGATTTTATCTACCGCTTCCTGTTATTATATTCCTTTTAGGTCATGAAAATATGAATATTCTTCAATGTAGTCCATTACTAATTGTAATGAAGTATGCAATGGGGCAAGAGTTATGAAAGATCCATTTTAAGACAATTTTTTTTTATTTACCTCTTTCTCTTGTCCCATCTATAACTTTGATTTAATTGATTTTATATTCACTGAATCAATCAAAGTCATTCTGTGAAGAGACAAAATTAACTGGAAATGAAATCTTGGCAAGAGTGCAATTTAGTGTGTTTTGTTTACCTGAAAGATCTAATGTTTGGGTGAATAAAAATGAAATCTTTGCCTGAAGACCAGTTGGTTTTGCACAGATGATACAGCAAGGATTCTGTTGAGGACTTGGCACTGTGCTCTACAGCTCCACAGTAATTATTTTATAACCAGCAAAAAATGTCATATGTTTTAACCTATGCCTACATTTTTTTAATGAAAAGTATATCCTGAATTAAAAGGGAAAGATTTAGTTTTATGATGGTTATGATGTTTTTTTAATAATTTGCTATTATGTGATACAGTAATCAGTATTTGAAGGATATACATTTTCCCAAGTCTGGTTGAGATAGGTTATTTCAATCAAGGTACAAGAAATTCAATAATACTGATACATTTAGTTACAATTATTTTATTTTAAGGCAAATATTCTATACATACTAATCTAGACCTAAGTCTCAATGAACCTATTGGGCCATCCTTCTAAATAAACATAGCATTACATTGTACATGCTAACAATTACAGTTAATAGATCTAATCAAGAATGTTCAAGAAGTGACATGTGGATTCTATGACTAATCACTCTTCTTGACTGCAAGTAATGAAATAATAAATCACAATTTTATAAAAACATTACTGAACGAACAAGCCTTGATTTCAGCAACTTATAAACAAGTATTATCAATTACTGGATGATTCACTTGGGATTTGCATGAAGTTTAAAAAATTAACTCATGAAATTAATACTCTGATCTTCACACTGTCCTGCCAAAGCAAATCTTACTCATTGTAGGCAGTGCCAAGTATTTTGGATCCCCAGGCAAAGGTACTTTGGGTGCTCCAGTTTCATCACCTCTACCAGGTATTTCATATATTTCATACTTTCTACCAAATAACTGTGAGATGCACAGATACTTGATTCCAGGACTGTTGCTTGTACTTAATAGTTGTGCCATACATTTGTTTTTACAGGTTGCTCTGTTTTTATTCAAATGATATTGAATCAGTAATGGGTGTAGAAATAGTTCCAAGACTTGGCTTTCCTCCATCTACAACTTCACAATGATGATTCATTTTTATTCTTTAGCATGTTTACTTGGAAATACATTCATTGGTTTCAGTGGTGATTATTTGTTGTTTGGACTTGTACTGTTAATCATTTATTTTTTCCTCTACAACCCTATTCTTCAAAAATTTACACTGGGCATTTTTAAATAGTTGGGTCAGCTTTCAGGTAAAGCATCTTCAGATGTTGCAAATAATTCCATTTTATATTACATAAAAATAACTAATCACATTTCAACATTAATGTATAGTGTTTTCACTTTCATTGCTTAGCAAAAATGGAAATGAATAGAAGTATTGCAAGGCAGCATACTGATTGCCTTGATTTTGTGTTAAATTTGTTCATTTGCATTGATCTTTCAAGAGTCCCATTGAAGTCCCTTATTAAATGGACTCTGTAGATTTGGATTATATCTCACAACCCAGCCTACAATAGGAGAATATGGGAACGGAATGTTTTAGGCTGCCTTGAGGAGGAAAAGTGCTTATAACTCTAATAAATCTCAGTTTCTTGGTCTCTATGCCAGAATACAGGATGGAATGGAACATAATGTAATATTTGGACTGAAGAAAGTTGCATATTTGTATTTTGTCTAAACTTCAACTGTGAATGCCCTAACATCAGGGGTGGGTTCCTGCCAGTTCTAACCTCTTCCATAGAAGAGGTTCCACAAATCTACAGTGCCATTTAGAACTGGTTCCAGCTCCTCCCCCCCGCCCGTCCACACATCATCAAGATGAAGAGCGAGAGGAGGAATTCTGGGAGTTGAAGTCCACAAGTCTTAAAGCTGTGAAGTTTGGGGGGGGTTCTAAAGTGTTAGGGGTGCAAGGGTCTTATAACTTGATAGTGTGCTTCAAATGCCAGAGTTTCTGAGTCAATATTTGGGTGCTAAGCAAGAGCATTGTTAAGTGAGTTTTACCACATTTTACAAGTTGGCCATGCCTACCCAGTCACATGGCCAGCAAGCCATTCCCACAAAGCAGGCCATACCTACATAAGAAATTCTAAAAAAAATTGAAACCCACCACTGCCTAACATGTATTAGAGCAGAGGGGGAAAGCTTTTAAAATGGTATAATTATAAGTGTGTAAATTATATTATCACATGATATGAAAAATGTCACAGTAAGTTACATCTTTTGATACATGTATTTCCATCCATAATATCACTAGTGTCCTATATATAGGATCTTATGTAAAATAATAAATAAAATGATTCACAAAATAACCATCTCACCAAATTACCACATTATTCCTTGCTTGGTTTATTTTGTTGAAATAAATTCTGTCATTCATTCTTGTTTAATTCTTAAATAAACATGTTTCACACTTCAGAACTTCCATCTTCTTTTAATTTTTAAAATATCTAACATGCTTAAAGTGGTACCTGATTCTTTGAAAAGTAAAGAATTCATTCTGTCAATTTTGAAAATACCATGTGACACCTGCTCAAATGACTATTACAGGAAGCACAAACAAACAAAAACAAACAAAAAAGCTTTGCTTGGTAAAGATTATAGAATATGGATTTTGTCTCAGAACACATGAGATATTATCTCAGGGTGGTGGGACTTAATATCTATCCTTCTCATGTTCAGATTATTCTCTGTTTGCTATGGATCTTGACAGTCACAGCAGCTTTTACAGGGACGATCACCTATTTAGTCAATGTGCCCAAGAAATCTAATGGCTCCATTTGATATCCAAGGCCCTGGTGGGCATCTCAACCAAGGCTTTGATCTGTCCCTGGAATACAATATCTCACTAAAATAGCACTGATTCAGCCTTAGTTTACTGAAGAGCTATTCAAGCTGAAAAAAGAACAATCTTTGTAAAAAATAAGTAAATCCAATTTAACTCAAGCAGGAACTCAGTGACAGTAGGAGCATCAAAACAGCATTTTTTTCTATTTTTATTACATTTGGGAATTGCTGCTTGGTGCGTCTTTTCAAACTACTCTTTTAGTTAGGGATGGGTCAGAAGAGAATTTGTTCTGTAAGAGGTTTATTTGGCATTTGGAAGATCAAATCATTCATTTACTCAGAATTGGATGCCAGGTGTACACGTTTGATAGAAGTAAGAGAGCCTACTACACATTTTGAGATTATATGGGATGACTTTCATCTTGTTGATCCTGAGGAACTAGACTACTGTCAGCCTTATGAGGTAGTCCAGACAGGAAGCATGACTGATGAGCTACTTTATTGTAAGGCTACGTTACCTTGAAGGTCTCCTCCCTGTCACCTTTACAGCCCAAGAAACCTAGGGAGGGTCCCTTCTGATACATTTACCATGATCATATTCCTTTTGCAAGCTGAGCTGCCTCATGTCTGACTATTCTCTTGACTCGCTGTAGCTTTCCACCCAACTCCTGAGGTCATTCTTGTATAGTGTCACAGCAACTTCCTTGGCGATATCTGTTTTTACTATCTGTGAATTTGATTCTTTCGCTTAGCATGTGGTTGTGGACAGAGCAGTCTTAACAAAATTATGTACCCTGGGCAAAGCAGTGTACTGGGGCCTCTATGACAACTACTCACAGGAATAAAAATGTAAATGCTCAAGAAAATTAACATATATTTGCATGTTGGTATTAATTAAAAAGGGATGCAGTGGTTCAGTGGCTAAGACACTGAGCTTGTCGATCAGAAAGGTTGGCAGTTTGGCAGTTCCAATCCCTAGCGCTGCATAACAGAGTGAGATCCTGTTACTTGTCCCAGCTTCTGCCAACCTAGCAGTTCAAAAGCACGTAAAAATGCAAGTAGAAAAATAGGAAGCACTTTTGGTGGGAAGGTAACAGTGTTCCGTGCACCTTTGGCATTTAATCATGCCAGCCACATGACCACGGAGACGTCTTCGGACAGCACTGACTCTTTGGCTTTGAAATGGAGATGAGCACCACCCCCTAGAGTCAAGAACAACTAGCACATATGTGCAAGGGGAACCTTTACCTTTACCTATTAATTTAAAAATGCAGTAAAATGTAATGAATGTGTCACTCTATTTATGTGATACAAGGTGCATTGAAGGGTTAACATACACAGTTTAGTATGGGGCCCCTATGCTCATGGGGCCCATGGCCAAGTGTGCATCAGGCTCACTCATGCATTAAGACAGCCCTGGTTGTGGGTTCAGAAACCAAGTGAAATAGGTATTCTCCATTTTTTGTTTGGGATAAATCATGAACAACCATCATGCTGAACCAATGAATAATCTCAGGCAGCTGTAGTTAGAGAAATGGGGCTTTTATATAGCTCCATCTTGTATGAATTTTTTTAAAAAAATCTTTTTCTAATCACTTTGTTCTTGGTCATCACTCATGACTATTTCAGGGCCTTTTACTTGGAGCTGCTCATGAAAACCTCATGAAAGCTACAGCAATAAGTAGTTACATATTTGCTAAGGTGGTATGATACCATTTCTTGTAATTACATTTGATTGTTAGCTATTCTTCTCCCAAATAAGGGCACTTTTAGCCCTTATTATCTCTTTAACATGTCATCAGAGCAATAGAATTTCTCGATGAGGCTTTTATGCAGCAATCACCTTATCTATTTTATTTGACAAGAACAAGAACAGGAAGTTTATAGACCATTGATGGGTGACACCACGAGCCTCCCCTTATGGATGCAATCTTATTTTTTTTCTCATTGGCCTTCTCGCATGCATGCAACTTTCTAAGCATGTGATCGTTTTCATGTGAACATGAAGATGCCATCCCACCCTTTAGAGCAGTGTTTCTCAACCTTGGCAACTTGAAGATGTCTGGACTTCAAGTCCCAGAATTCCCCATCCAGCGCTGGCTGGGGAATTCTGGGACTTGAAGTCCAGACATCTTCAAGTTGGCTGGGGAATTCTGGGACTTGAAGTCCAGACATCTTCAAGTTGCCAAGGTTGAGAAACACTGCTTTAGAGGAAAAAACAAACAGACCACAGTATGGCAACCTATGGCTCAAGAGATGTATTCTCCCAGCACCACAACTGCATCTCTAAAACAGTGGTGGGTTTCAAAAAAAATTAGTACCGATTCTGTTGGAGTGGCTTGGTGGGCGTGGCAGGGGAAGGATACTGCAAAATCCCCACTCCACTAACCTACTTTCCAGCTCCATTCTTCTGTTCAGGACAACAAAAGAAGATCAGCTGGGAGGCAGTGGAGGCAGGGTCAGCCTATTTGCCGGTTATCTGTACTACTCAAAATTTCTGCTACCAGTTCTCCAGAACCTGTCAGAACTGGCTGAATACCACCTCTGCTCTGAAACATTCCCAACAGCATGTCAACAAAACATGGTGACAAAATACCATTCTGGTAGAGAGAGGTTCCCTGAGGATGGGCTCCAACATGAGTCCAAAAGCTTGGAAGACTAAACTTCTGGTTCGAGTGACTGACCCAGATTAGATCCTGCAATATTATCCTAGGACACTTTTGTCTTCATTCATGACAAAATACCATGTTTTCTACAGGGTATTGTGTTCAGAGCTGTTTAACAATGGTAATGGGAACACAAGGCTTCCATACTGCCATTCCCACCTTTAACCCCAGATTCAAAATCAAAGGAACATTTGCCAGATTTCGCCCCATCCCTTTTGGCAATATAGTATCCCTGAAGGCTTCTTGCAGCTCACAGAACATAAATTGCAATTCCTAATCCAACAGAAGTTGTCTGCAGTGGTTTTGATATCTTGTATCACTACCTCCCTTTTCTTTATGCCTTTTGTAGAAATAATATTATCTTCAAAGGATAATCAGATTCTTTTCCTGCTTTAAGATTAGCCGGATCTTCTTGAAGATAATCTCTAACATAATGTGATTCTCTATAATACCTTTACAACACAATCCATCCTTACATATCTATTCAGAGATAAAGTCCACTGAGTTCAAAAACCTTTAATCACTGTTCTGTCTCCAGATTCTTTGAGGTGGGGAGGTAAGGAAATTCTATTACAAAGTATCATTCTATTTAATCTTAATGAATCGTATTTTCTGGTCATTTTGTTTCCTGAAGTTTAAATCATGAATGTTTCTCATGTATCACTTATATATGAATGCTGCGTGGAATTTAAAAAAATATAAGCTATCAGAAATATAGAAATAGAAATGAAAAACTTTTCATCAGTACATGTTACAGAAAAAAATGAAGTATCATAAACTGAAGTCATTGCTTCTTGTTTCCCATGTAGGTACAACTATTTCTAGTGAAGAAACTGATACTCTTCTCATACTGTCATTCTGCCCCCTACTGGAAGAAAAATAGAAAATGAAGAAACTTTATTTAAAAGTAAGGAAACATTTTTTTATTATAGTATCTGTCTACCAAAGGTATGTTTAGTTACCATTGCAGGCTACCAACTATTAATCAACTATTAAGTTCTTTTTTTTTAATGAAGCTGTTTGGATTTTATGAATTTCTTCTTACTTCACTAAGAAGAACACATATAAAGTTCTTTATTGTTTGTTTCGCAGACCAAATTTTAAATCTTATTAAAAACATACAGAAATTTCAGTCCTTGCCTGAGGACTATCCCATTAAATGCTGTACAAAGACGTGCACAGGGGCTATATTTAAAATGGGACAGCATATATTCTCTCCCCATCAAATAATTTAAACAGCACAGTTCTTAAAACCAATCTATATGGTTATGCATTTTGGGGCACCAAAAACCTCCAACTTTCAATAGTTATGCCATTTCTGAGAGAAAACTACTGATTGTATTCTTTGTGTGATTATTCAGCTTTGCCATGTATGGCAAATCTATATCCAAAGGAAGACCTAAAAGTGTTTTGAATAATGAATGTATATAAATGTATATGCGTGTTGGAAGAAATGTCCTTCTGGGTTCGGCTCCAAGTGGGGAAAAAGACACGGGAGACATGGAGGCTGCTTGGAAATATGGTTTTAATGTGGGACAGGACCACATGGCTTGAGTCCTGAACAGAAAAGGTGATCACATGCTTCAATGTTGGTGGAGAAGAGAAGAAAAGGGAAGGCAAGGGAGGAAGAGAAGCTGAGTCCCTGGTTTTATCCCCCTCTGGCCTTTGATCTTGAGCTTGTGTTCTAATTAGTTGTCAGACTCCCATGGGGCCATGCAGCGGCAAGTCTCTAGGCTGCGTTTTGAATCCAGGTTTCATTGAGTTCTCAGATGCCATGTGGTGAGTTGGGTAATACCTTAATCCCATCACTCTGGAGCTGAAGGGGAGAACTCTTTATTATGTAAAGTGGACTAGCTCAGGCTTTAATGGCTCATTGACAAAGGGGGATGGGCAGGAAGCTGCAGGCAGCTATTCTGCCTTTTAAAACATGTTTCTTACTTTTCACATCCAGAGAAATATTCTGCCTTTTCAATATTTCCTAGGATATTTCATTTTTTTTTTAATATACATTTTATTTATTTCATTTTCAATTTTCATTTTATACAATCACTTATATACTGTGCATAAAAAAAAAAGGAAAAAAAAACCCAACACAACACTTCATTCCCCCATACACCCTCTCTTCTCCCCCTCCAACTTTCCTTTCACCCCTCCAGCATTCCCCTCTTCTACTTCCCTACCCCCTCAGACATCTCCCCCTCCCTCCATCTCACCCTCCTTACATTCCCTCTCACTCCCTCTTTACTTCTCCCTTCTCTTTCCCTCTTCTCCTCACTTTGGTGTATCTATACAATTCAGTTTGTTTTTAAAATAAAAGTAGAAAAAGAAAAAAAGAAAAAAAAGAAAAATGTACAATATATGTCCACAATCAGCAACGCTTCTTTCAGTCTCCATGTCTCATCATCGATATGCCACTTTTCCATTTTATCCCAGACG
Source organism: Thamnophis elegans (assembly GCF_009769535.1). Taxonomy (NCBI): domain Eukaryota; kingdom Metazoa; phylum Chordata; class Lepidosauria; order Squamata; family Natricidae; genus Thamnophis; species Thamnophis elegans. The sequence continues at coordinate 40,952,670 of NC_045547.1, read as the reverse complement.
GAAATCATAAAGCTTTAAAAACATCGCTTAGTCTTTATTCTTTAGTCTTCTGCCCTTCCGGAAGAGAAAAGCAACACCCTCCGCCTTGTAGCCACGTGTCTCGCTGTTTGTCTTCTCCTTCTCCTTGTCTCTCTCCAGATCCGGATGAATCAGGAAGTCCCGCCTTCAAGGTCTCGTAGTAAAATTTTCGGGCTTCACAGACAGAATTAATGCGGTGTTTTTGGTTGCCAAATGTAACTGTAATACCAGCTGGGACTTCCCATTTGTATGGAATCTGAGAGTTTCTGAGTTCTTCGGTTAAGAAAGCGTACTGTCTCCTTGTTCTTAATATTTGAAATGGTATCTCTTTAAAAACAATCAAGTCCTCCCCATCAATTCTCAACCTCTTTCCGTAAAGCCTCTGTATTATCTCATTTCTAGATTCCCTTGTAGTAAAGTATATTATTATGTCCCTCGGAAGCTGTCGCTGTTTTGCTACCCAGGAATTCTGGCGGTAAATTCTTTGAATCTGCCAATCAAAGTTAAGTCCCGGACTTCCCACCAAGCGGCTGAAAGCCTCAAAGAAGGTGTGTTTCAAATTCTCCTGTTGGTTTTCACGCAGTCCTCTAACTCTTATAGCAAAGGCAGTCTTATCATAATTTATCATGACAAGTTCTTTTTGAGCAGTTTCAATTTCCTGTTGCAACGTTTGAATTTTTGATATCAGATTAAGGTTAGTTTCTTCCAAAAGTTCCAATTTGTCCTCCGTTTCAGCAATATAATCTGTCATGACTGTCATTACTCCGATCATATCCTGCTTTGCCTGAGCAATTTTAGCATCAAATTGATCACATAAATCCGATATCAGTTGATTAATCTCCTGTCTGAAATCATTAAGCGTTTTGAGAAGAAATTCTTGTGTTAGCAAATCTCCCGTGGAGGGTGTAGGAGACAAGGGTAGCGATTTCATAGCAGTTTTTGGAGGTATGTTATTAAGGAAGCGCTTCTGTTTAGATTTGGGAGCCATTCCAGAATAAAAATAAAAGACAAGCAATCAAGCGAGCCAAAAATCAAAGTCTCTGCTCCCCTCAGTTAATCTTTTAGCAATTAGTACGGAGAAGCCTTCAGGAGGGTAGGGTTAACTAAGTACGTCACATCAAACACAAAAGCTACGAGATCGCCATCTTGTGACGCAGCTAAAAAAGAAAGGGAGCCTTTTGCGAAATTGAAGCTGGTATTTTAAATAGTAATGGAAGAAATTCCTCGGGAATGGTCCCCGCCCGGATTGACTTTTAAATAGCTTGGCTTTGTCCTGGGGGGGGAGGCAATCTGCCTAGGCTGCAAAAAAGGCAGCGCGGAAAACTGGCCGGAGTAAAGGCTCAGCTACTGTTGAACCTCTTCTCCATTCACAGCAAAAAGAAAAGCTATGAATTACAAAGAGATCCTAACGACTGACCTTCTCCCTGCCCCTTTCTGCCAGAAAGGGAAGATATCTATAGATCTTATAAGATATACGAACCAGAGTCCTGGCAGGAGCTTTGTTGAGCTCCCGACGGCGGCAGCTCCTCCCCCCGAAGCCCCGGATATTTCATTTTTTCTGGGAGAGGGCTAGGTGATAACTTCCTACATGCGTATACGTAAAGTGTGTAAGTAAAGTGTGCTTCTCTCTTCAACAAATTATTGTTTCATTAATCAACTAGATTTTTTAACCCATCAAATATCCAAAGGAACTTCCAATCTAAAATCAAGTATAAACAATTAAAAGCTGATTTAAAACAAATAAAGTATTAGCAAAGAATCTAAGCATGAAGAGGAAGATAAATTTCTGTTCAGAAAACAGAGTGGGAGTTGAACTCATCCTGCATTATTGACTTGGAGCATCTACGTAATACATTCAGGACATGGAGCTGCATCTTCAAAGATACACATTTGAGCTTTAGCTACCTTTCCACAAATAATCTGAATTATTAAATCCTGTGTTTGGTGCACACAGAGTTTAGGATGACTTTAGTCAATGCTTTCTGGAATGAAGCCTTGGAAAATAAAAAATAAGTTATATCTGTAAGTAGCAACCAGCAAAATATTGTTGGGAATCTAGGGACAAAAATGAGGAGGCAGAGGAAGAAGAGGAAGATCATTTTCACTGTGCCAAGTTTATCCTCCCTAATCTGATTTTTTTCCAAATGTATAGGAACCTCATGGTCTCTGGCTGTGAATTCTTAAGAATTGCAGTCCCAGCATTTCTTCTGAATACTATTTTGGTCTGGTCTCTTGCATAAGTTGAAATAAGTAAAGAAAGAATGACATAACAGTACATTGCAAAATATTTATTTTAGTTAAACAAATACTATATTTTTCATGGTTTTGTTAAATTCTTTTCTGATTTATATGACCCACAGAAACAGCTAAGTGACTTATACAGGTGACCTATGACGGGCACGCAAATACAAAGGTGACATTTAACTTACTCTCATTAGATACTTTATACTAGCTTTTTTCCAGCCACACATCCGTCAATTGTGCTGGACCGCAACTTCCATCACTAAGCTATACTGCCTGCTATATAGCGTTGTGTGGCTGCAGGCAAGGAGGTGTGTGTGGGGGGGTAATAACAAATCCTGCATTCCCATTTGGAGGCAAAGGTTTTAAAACCGGGCGCAACTGATAAGACTGTCCTTTTGGCGCCGTCTGTCTCACAGTCCCTTGCCCCTTTCTTTCTGCTTCAGGAAATGTGAAGCGCAGCGCAACTAATGGAGGAATCGCGTCAGTTTCGCTCCGAAGAAGAGGAGGGGACGGAGCAGGCGGGAGGATGCTTGGTTAAGAGAGCGGCTGCTGCGCTTTCGTGACATCACCCCTCCCCGCTTGCTTATATACTTAGGGGACATCTGGAGCTCCCTTTAGGGTCCAGTTCTTTAAAAACCAGCTGAAGGCAGCAGCTCTTTTTTCTGCACGACTCGCTCTCATTCAGATAGCTTGCCTTTTTGTATATGGACTTCACTGTATAGAGAGAAAAGGGAGAGAGTGGATGGCAAGAATGGTGAAGATGCAGTTGGTGTGCGCGATGCTGCTGGCGTCCGCTTCCTGGAGCCTGGGCTCAGGTAAGGTCCGAGGTGCGCTCTCTCGCTCTCTCTTTTTGGCACGGCTTCCCTTCCGATTGGGAGAAGGATTTGGGCTAATCCGGCGGTGCTGCTACTATGGGAGGAGTTTGTGTTGTCCAATGCAGGGTGGCTAATGTCTGGTCAATTTCAGAAAGTTAGCTTCCAATATGAAATATAAACCAGCTCTTCTAGGATAAGTGCTTGGAGAGAGAATCTGGTGAATTAAAATGTGAGGGACAAATGCGAGTTTCTGAAAAGTGCTTCCACCTGTTCCTGTATCAGTCTGAACCCTAAAAATAGGTGAATTGTATCTCAGCAACTAGGTATTCTCTTTCTGAAGAAGTTCTTTGAGGCAGATCATCCTGGGACAGGGGCCACATTTACAGACTTATTGAAATGCACCTGTAAATTAGCACAGGGAAGAGGAAATTCCATGCTTCCAGTCTCCAGGTTTTTGGATTCTGTAATGGACCGTAGAAACAATCTTGAAGAGCAGGAGGAAGACAACCATCACATAAAAAGAGGCAGAAATGTAATTTGAGAAAGTATCTCAGACTTGACCGCCCCCCCCCCCTTAGTTTTATTCAAAATAAAGGAAAGGGAGACATTCAGACTTGCAGATGAATTAAATGTCACAAGTGTTTAAACTGAGCTTTGTAGGGTTAATATTGTTGTAAATCAAAACTCCAAGGTATGCCATTTGTATCAGTAATAAATTAGCAGAAGAAAGAAATGGAGTGAATATTGCCCCCTGTGTAATACAAACCTATTGTAGATCTAGAATTTTGATACAAAGGAACAAGAGTTGTGCCAAGGCAATCAATCTTTATATTTTCAGGTTTGAAAACATGCATACAATTTTGTGCAACGTTTAGGGGAAAAACATGTATTTTTTATTTCCTACTAATAAAATAGTTATGACAGTGATATTTACAGAGATAATCATGATAATCAATAGAATATAACTGCAAAGATTTTTTTTTTAAAAAAGTAGGGATGTTTTACCAGAAAAAAACCCTACCCCACCCACCCCAAATTGCTGCTCTTCCATATATTTATTGCAGAATCTTGAAATCCAGCAATAATAATGTTAAAAATCAAAAAGGCTTGAACTGTTATTCTGACTGTAAATGAATAACTTTAGGTTTGGTTAAAGTAGGAGATATTTCTATATAATGATATATGAGCAAATATTTATTGCAATGTAACTAAGCTCATTCATCCTTAAAGTTGTTCTTTGTACACCAATAATTATCAGACTGTTTATTCCCTTTTAAATAAATTATTTTTTATTTATACCAAAAATTGGTATAAATAAAAAATGGTATGCACCCATATCTCCCCCACAAGCTATATACTTTCACATACATGCATCAAGGGAATAGAATAGAATAGAATAGAACAGAACAAAGCTCTTTATTGGCCAAGTGTAACTGCACACACAAGAAATTTGTGTCTGGTGCATAAGCTGTCAATGTACAATATATGCAAACAACAAAGTGATAAGTTATAGATTGTAAATCATAAGATACAACCATAATCATAAGATAAAATCAAGTGATAAATCATAAGATATCAAAAGGAGTGTGTAGTAGGAAAGATAAGAAGGTGAGAAAGTTGAGAAGATGACCAGGATATTAGAAATACAGCCTATTACATGGGTAAATATCAAAAAAAGATTGTTCGCTTTATAATCTGTTTCAAAAATCATTAAAAGTAAAATCATTAACCCTAAGGATTAATGTACTTATATAAAGGATAAATATATGACCACAATTATGATAAAAGGAGCTATGTTCTTCGTTGTTTGCAAATTGTGAAATGATTATTAGTATAAATCAATGAAACGTTACAGAATATCGTGATTCCTTGAATTGGATCACAATAGACACAATCCAGGAATAAATTCTTTCAAAATGTATTGATCCAAAGGGTCAGATTAAATGAAAATCAATGAAATGTTTCAGGAAAATTAATGGCAGTCTTAGTGTTAACAACTTTGCTGTGATCCCTGAATATTGGAGGAGCAATAATCTCACTGAGCTTCTGAGAAGTCCTGATTTTGATGACGTTTATAATAAGAATTAGTCAATGTGTGAACTGTAAAACAGTCTGATGAATATGTTTAGCTTTTTCTTAGTAATATTACCATTATGTGTGTATTTTTCATTTCACTCTGATGAAATATAATTCCATAATATCATTTCTGGATCCTGTCCAGATAACTTCCCCTAATCCCCATGTCCTATTTCCTGAGCTCTTGAGTTCTGAATTCTTTGTCATTAAAATTTGAAGGATTTGTTTTACTATAAGGACTATAAGGTTATTTGGATTCAAAAGGGGGAAATATGTTTCACAGCATGCATGGAAAACACGTTGCACCTGTTGGTGACTCCTTAAAGAGCTCTTTCTTTTTCTGGGCTCATGCATGATCCTTGCGGGGAGGGTGATACAATTGATTTAAGGCAGTGTCTATTGGTTCAGCATGTGCATGCTCATATATTCCATATCATAGTTTCTTCTTCAAATCTGGATCACTGCAAAACCCTGAAAAGTAGACCCATAAAGCATATTATTTCTCATTCATCTTCCACCCTTATAGATACTTATTAAAATGCCAACACCTACCGGTACTTCTTGATTTATTTCTTTTATTTTTCTGGTTCCCTACTATCTTGGCAACATTTTATTTTTTAATAAAATATAACTTTTTATACTTTTTGTGGGCCATTTGTACTATAGTGCATTTAAAGTGCATTGATATTTTTTTAAAGAGACAGTGTTTATAACATTGTTTTACTTTAAGTACTGTATTGAGGATGTAAACTTGAGAAGCAAGATAAAAGCAATATATTAGTCATATTGTATACATTTATGAGCTAGTACCATTTGCTGTTTTTCAATCAGGAATATACTGTTCATTACTTTAGTTGGAGCCCATCCAAATAAAGTTACTAATGACCGGTCGATTGAATTATATGGAACAGCAGCAGCAGCAAATAACAAGAGTTCAGCTATTTGTATCAATTGGACTTATTTTCAATCTGCCTATTTTATTTTATCACTCACAATTACACTCAACTATAGAGTTTAGATGATGATGACAATGATGATGATGATTAGATAAAAACAGTTTCCCCTTTAACATCTTTTATAAGACATTCTTCAAGTCCTTCTATCACTGAACATGACGATGACCAGGAAATTCAATTAAACTCACTGAAACTTTAAATCTCTTTTTGTGCTACATATACAGTATCCTTATTAATAATATATCAGTGTAAACAGTGATGGGATTCAGCCAGTTTGCACCACTTTGGGAGAACCGGTTGTTACGTTTCTGAGTAGTTTGGTGAACTGGTTGTTGGAAGAAATCATTAGAGCAGAGAACTGGTTGTTAAATTATTTGAGCCTCACCACTGAGTGTAAATGTATATGAATATGACTTACATATTCTCCATAGAAGGTAACTGTTAACTGGCTTCCATTGAAAGGATGTTTGAAATTATTCAATTTATAAAAAAATAAAAAATAAGAGCTTCTTTTAACTATATAAAGTACATGCTGTCATTGCAGAAGTATGTTAATTTAGAAATTAAGTCTAATTTCATATCCCATACTTTCACTATTGGTGATCAGATGTTTAAATGTTTCAGTTGACCAATAATAAGCTGTTTTAATTACTAAACATATTTTTCCAATGAAATGGCATAAATTAACAAGCAATTATTAAAGAAAGGAGCACTTGCCAAACATTTATTTTAGTCAGTGCTTAACCCTAAATTGTTTTTAAGGGATATTTCTAAATTCTATATGTGAAGTACAAATGCTAGTGATTTATAATGCAATAGTAAACATATGTTTCTCTTTAACTTGCAGATTCAGAAGAGGAAATGAAAGCCCTAGAAGCTGATTTATTGACCAATATCTATACATCAAAGGTAACACTTTTTTGTGCATCCCCCCTTTTAGGATTCAGGAATACTCATATCAAACATCTATGTTTAAATGTATAATAATACTACACTTAAAGGTTGAGTATAAGAAATAAGAAAAGGGGTCCTTAAATCAAATACAATAAATAAGAACAAGCATTGGTAAAGAGACAATGCCAAATAATATTATATTCTTTGTATTATGGATACACAGCTTAACTAGCTAGCACATTCCCACCAGCGGGCAATTATGGGATAATGTCAAGTTATTGGCTGAAGTTTTATTTCTAGACATAATTTTGCTTGATAAAAGCGATGTTAACCTCAAGTCACATAGCAATATTAGCTTTTCTTGTAATACCAACTAAGCCCATCGAAACAACCAAACTATTACAAGGCATTATTAAGTGGGATACCCCAAGGTTCTATCTTATCTACAGATAGTCCTTGACTTACAACAGTTCATTAAGTGACCATTCAAAACTACAATGGTATTGAAAAAAGTGATTATGACCATTTTTCACATGACCATTGTAGCATCCCCATGGTCATGTGATCAAAATTCAGACGCTTGCCAGATGGCTTGTACTTATGACGGTTGCAGTGTCCCCAGCGTCAATGATTACCTTTTGCAATCTCCTGACAAACAATCGAGAAACCAGATTCGCTTAACCATGTTACTAACTTAACAACTGCGGTGATTCACTTAACAACGGTGGCAAGAAAGGTCATAAAATGGGGTAAATTTAATTAACCACTGTCTCACTTAACAACATAAATTTTGGGCTCAGTTGTGGTCATAGGTTGAGGACTACCTGTAACACTTCAACATCTTCAGAAACAATTTAGATGAGGGGATAGAAGGGGAAATCACCAGATTTGCAAATGACACTGACTGGAGGGAATAGCCAACATTTTAGAAGATAGAGTCAAGATAAAGAAGAATCTTAACAGATTTGAACACAAGGTCCCTTCCAACAAAATGCAATTCAGTGGTGAGAAAAGACTGAATGCACAAGTATAGAATAGGTGATACCTGGCTCAATGGCAGAAAGTGTAAGAAGGATCTAGGAGTCCTAATAGACAACCACTAAAATATCAGCCAACAAAGTGCTACAGCTGCCAAAAGAGCCAATGCAGTTCTAGGCTGCATCAACAGAGGGATATTATCAAGATCACATGAAATATTAATACAACTTTATTCTGCTTGGTAAGATCACACTTGAAATGCGGCATCTAGTTTTGATCACCACAATACAAAAAAAGATGTTGAGAGTCTAGAAAGCATGCTAAGAAGAGCAACAAAGATGATTGGGAAGCTGGAAGGCTAAAACATATGATGAATGGTTGCAGGAACTGGGTATGACTAGTCTAACGAAGAGAAGGACTAATGGTAAAATGATAGCAGTCTTCTAATATTTCAGGGGCTGCTAGAAAGAAGAGAGGGTCACTTGTAATCAAGGAGAGATCTAACCTAGAATTAAGGGGAAATTTCATGACAGTGAGAACAATTATCAGTGGAATGGCTTGGCTCCAGAAGTTGTGGTACTTCATCACTGGAGATTTTAAAGAAGAAATTGGACATCCATTTGTCTGGAATGGTGTAGGGTCTTCTGCTTGAGCCTTCAAAATCCCTTCCAAGTCTGTTATTCTGTTAACACAGAATAGACTTGTGTGCAATGGAATTTTGATGTTCTCATATTTGATGAAATTATCTCAGGACCTCATAGATTCAAAAAGTAGAATATATGCTTTGATAGGCATATATTTCCCAAATCCCCTAAATACACTTTAACGTATGAGTTCAGAATGTAAGCAAATTTTCAATATTTTGCTGTAAAAAATGTAATTGCATAAACATGAAATCCTGTTATGCAGCTGGTTATGTTTCCCATGAATAAAAAAGAAAGAAGAGGATGTTATTTCTTCTAAATATTGTTAAGCTGCAGCCAATATTATTATTATTTTAGGTTCATTGCTGAAATTTTGGATGACCATTATTTATAACCTTTTAGTTCATTGCATATTTCTGTAATATCATAGTCTGCATCCAGTAATGGCACTAGTTATATTAGAATTTACTATTACTCCTCTTATTCTAAATTGAATAAATGCCATCTCTTTCTGTCTAAGCTTATTACAAAATAAGACTTTTTTTTCTGGAAAGCATAAAGCATTCACTAAATTAGTAAGAAATATAATCTCAGTTTCAAACCTATAATACTGAAATCCAGATAATGGGCAGGGCAATTGATAAATCAATCAAGTTCTTCTGTTACAAACCATCAACTAAAAATCAAATTACCCCCCTCTGTCTTCATAGTTTCATATTAACACAATATTATAGACTAGGAAATTGCATACTTTCATGTAAGAAATGTGAACAGAAGCTCTAAGAAAAAAATGTGATATGTGGTTATTTTTTATATTATATATTATACAAAATTTAAAACAAAGAAACAACAACAAAAATCTTAAACCTATAGAAAATGACCATACACAGGGACCCTATGTTTTGAAGGGCAACAAAGGCCCCCAAAAGATAGCAAGAATTCATCTTTCAAAGTAGGAAAGTTGATCCAGCTGATCTTTTTTAAAGATTTCACAATCTATGTTCTCAGGCACTTAATAAGTATTTTGGAGAGCTCTGCCATTATATAAAAGACTGCATGGTAAATTGGGTATTTAAGTAATATGTGAGCCATCTGTACGGAATTGATTTAAATTTCACATTATTGAAATACATATTTTGCAATTAAGAACATAAGAAATAATTAAATGAAAGCCCAGGTTCCTGGATTCTACATAAATTCATAAACCTGAACTCTGTACATTTTCAGAGCCTCCAATAGTTAGAATGATACTCACACAGTAATGCATACATATAGAAATAGGAACTAAACAAATACTTGAACAGATTCTTCTCTTCAGTGAGAATTTATGTAAAGCAACATTATGAAGCTGATCCACAAATGACATCTCCTTTCCCAGTTCTAAATAACAGAGCAGAGTGACCACATTGCTTCATTGGAGACAAGAGAAGAAAACAAACTGCATTGTAGAGAACAACCCAAGGTTGAATTGTATTCTTTGAACTTAGTTTTTCATTTTTGTTCTCTGTCTAGGCAATATCTTCAAGTGCTATGATCTTGGAGAAAATTGATTCTCCAATCAATTTCTAACTTCTCCCAGATCACAGCACTGAAGATTTTGCCTAGGCAGGCAATAATCTATCTGAAAATGTAAGTGATCTGCTGTAAGAGCTATTTTATAAAGAGAAGCTTATTGCTTTCATGATTTGATGAGTTGGAGCACTCATCCCATCAAACAGCCTTTATGTACAATAAAACGCAGCTATAAGGACTCCAGCATTTTATTTCACATATTAACAAGTCAACTTTTGGGTTTATATAATAAATAGAATGTGTAAGGTTTTTTTTGGGGGGGGGGTTGCATTTTGTTCAGACGTTCAACTTCTCCATCTGCCAAGAATCACATTAATAAACACATCTTCTGAAAATGAGTAATTGTCATTCAATAGTTTATATGAAACTGACATGGAAATTTCAATTTCATGAAAGAAACAGATATGTGTGTGTGTATGTGTGTAAAATCTGAAGAGGTCAAATAATCATTAGAAAACTGTAATTGTTTTTAAACAAAATCTGTAACTTTGAATTGTTACTAAATGAACTGTTGTAAGTCGAAGACTACGTCTTCCAAAATATTCAAGACATGATTTTTGAGTTTGTATTTATCTGTATTTTCCTTTCTATTTATGTGGCCTGAGAGAAATATAAAAACAGGTTCTTTTTTTCTAGTTATTCTCTTCTTGTGGAAGATCAAGCGCTATGTATATCATGCAGTTTGCCTGGACCCATTAAACACATCTGCTACCTTCTATTGCTTGCTTTGAAGTTAGTTTTAACTGTTATGGTTGCCCAGCATGTGGTCTTCCAGATATTGTTGAACTAAAATATACAGCAAACCCAGCAGAGTGGCCAACACAATGGTCTTCTCCATGCCAAATTTTAAAAGTAAAATCTTGTTTATTTAAACAAAATAAAAATTTTCCTCATGCCCAAGTTCTTAATCAGAAAGAAAGTCTTTCTCATTCAGATAAAATATTGATTGTTAGCATATCAAACCCAGTTAATGGCATTATGAAGTAACTGTTTTATGTTGGCATATATATTTCCTTAGGGAGACTGAATTTTTTGAGTCAGCTACCAAGTACTGCAATTTTCTGAAGCTGAACATCATAAAGTGCCAAATTCTATTATACTTTGTCTGAAAATAACAACATGGCAGATACACTGTGTGAGAGAGAAAAAAAGTATCAAAGTAAAGCATGGAAAAAGAACATTTTCAATCTAGTCAAACAATTCAGTTTGGAACAGTTACATATTTTAAGAAATTAAATATGATTTCTGGCAGGATGATTAGGTTAAAAAAAGTAGGCATTTTAATTTAAGAGAGAGAAGTTTGAGGTTGGAAAAAAATGGAAAATTTCTATGAAAAGTGAGTACTTGTATGCTATTTTTAAAAAATTCCACTATAGTATTAAATGTTTCCTATTAAACATAATGGTTATCACCAAAAAGAAATTCCAAGGTGTTTTGATGTTGTGCTAAAAAGTAGAAAGTAACCAACTGTTGGATGGTAGTGTATGGAGGATTATAACCAACTAAACCAAAAAAACTTATGTTTCTGTCTTTACCTTGGACATTTTGCATACATAATAATCAAAGAAAATGGAAGTGGGGAGAGGAATCAAAGTTCCTACATACCTGCATAAATTTTTTCAGCAGTTTACCACAAGACCCTTTGAACCATAATATCTCTCAGCCTTTGGGTGATCTGAGCCTGTGTGCTTAACTTTTAATCATATCTGTACTGTTTGTATTTTGGCTGATCCTCATTAAAATGTAACTGAATCATTTTATCTCTGTACTTCCTTGGGCATTATTTGTGAATCCATTGTTTGAAAAAAGAGACAAGTTTAGGGGAAAAAAATGAGTGTAAAAATTATGTGGAAGCATTTTATCTGAAGAGCTTCTAAGCAAAGAGGAAGGTGATCATAATTCAATCAGTAACTTATGCAGTTACAAACAGCTAATATTCCACTTGGAATAAAAGAGTCCTGATTTTAAGGTTTTCATTAGTGTCATCTCTCACCTTTGAAATCTGGTCAGTCTCTCACATTAATTCCTAAACTAATATCAGTGGTAATCAAGGATTGTTCCTTCCACTCATATTTAAAATTATAATTTGATGTAAATTTTGAGGAATCACATTCAAAGTTTTGAAAGTTACCTACCTATGTACTTTGAATTAGTCTTTTTCATAAATATTAGATCCTATCAGCTGATCAGCTTGGGATGTCAATCCAGGATATCAAGCAACCTTACCAAGAAAAATAGAAGAATATTTAACACTCCATAATGTTGATTGTCATGTTTGAAACATCCAATTATAGCCTCCCATTATAAGGCAGAATCTACTTTTAGACCTTAGTTTTATTTATGCAACATTCAGCATTTGTATAGTAATGACGAAGCAATGGTAAATATATGAAACATAAATTTCCCATAGTCCCCTTTGCTGTAGCTCTCTGACATCTGCTAAAGCTCTTCTGTAAAAGGAAGGGAAGATTGAAAAAGATGAAGCAAGATGAATAGGGTTGGGGTGGCCAAGAGAAACCTTGCAAAATCAGGCTTGCATTTAAGATCCCCAAAAGAAAAATTCTGACCTCTCCTGCAGTTCTAATGAGAGATGCATTAGTAGTCTCAATGTTTCAGCCAACAAGCAATAACCACTGAGTTTCAAGAGCAGCTTAAAGGGCATTTAGTGCAGAAATGGAAGTCCAAAGAAACATTAGAAATGGAGGAAAATAGCAGTGGGTACAAACTGCCACAGGCATAACAAGTGATTGCAGATTGACTTCGTTCTGTTTTAAAATATTCTTGCTAAATTGATCTGTGCTGAGTGCCAGACTTTGCCAGACTTTTTGTATATAATGTCCCTTTCTCCTATTCCTCCCCCTCACAAATAACCTGGCCCAGAGATAAGTGAGCATCTGTGACTGAGGATTTGCAAGAACCTGGGTCCCTGTGCTCTATTAGAGCACCTTAAGAGCCATGGTGCAGTATTGTAAACTAATTCTGCTCACTGCCAGGAATTTGATCCGGACTAGCTGGAGGTTGACTCAGCCTTCCATCATTTCAAGGTCAGTAAATGAGGACCCAGATTGTTGAGGGCAATATGCTGACATTAGTAAACTGCTCAGAGTTCTCTAAAGCCTTGTGGAGTGGTATCAGTGGTGGGTTGCAGGCGGTACGCCCTGGTACGCGTGTACCGGAGCCAGCCTGGAGCACCAGATACCGTTCCAGTACAGTGCTCCGGAGGGCCCACCCACCCGCCCTTATTCCTTACCAAAGTTTAAAGTCTTTTGTGCTTCCGTGCAGGCACATGGTGCATACAGCACCTGCATGACGCTCCACAGAGCAGCTGGAGCATCACGGAGGTGTTTGAGCACATGCATGTGCTGCACATGTGTGTGCACGCACTGCACGCATCCATGAGGATGCTGCCGGCCCCGTTCCAAACGTACCGGTTGGAACGGGATTTGCAACCCACCACTGAGTGGTATATACTGTAAGTCTAACTACTGTTGCTCTTGCTTAAGCACCACAGCTGCAGTTGAAGCGAGGGGACTTTGAGTTCCCAACATTTTTTTTTGCATCATGGCTTTTTGATGCAAATGACTCTAGACAGAGGACATTGCTGTGAAATTTTCCTTTCAATAATTGATTGTGTCATTGGATTCAGGGGTAAAGAGATGGTAATGGTGGTGATGGGAACTAAAACTGAATCACTTATGTGAGAATAGCTTAAATTGGAGGTGAGAGCTTGTGGAAGATATTAAAAAGTTCATTTTCCCAGCCATTTCCTGAAGCTCTTGCAATAAATAATGATACATTGAAAAGACCTCACACTTCTGAGGTTTGATTGTGGCAAAGGAATTATACTGCTGCCAATTACCTCCCAAAGACCCATTAGATCACACAGGGCAGGCCTCCTCTGGGTTCCATCTACCAGCCAATGTCATCTGGCTACTACCCGGGGGAGGGCCTTCTCTGTGGCAGCTCCGGCCCTTTGGAACGAACTCCCTGCAGAGATTCGGACCCTCACCTCTCTCCAGGCCTTCCGAAAAGCCGTTAAAACCTGGCTGTGTCGGCAGGCCTGGAGTTGATGAGTTCCCTTCCCCTCTTGAATCGTGTGGCTGTTGGTTGTTTTTAAATGCCTTGTATTTGTAGTTTTTGTGTTTCCCTTTCCCTCCTTGGGTTTGTGCGCCGCCCTGAGTCCCGCAGAGAATAGGGCGGCATATAAATAAAATGAAACTTAAACTTAAACTTAAACATACTATTAAATGCAGTCTAAACTTATCCATTTATTATTTGCAAACATTATAAATTACTTCAGTCATTATTATAATGCCTGGATTATAATTGTTCATTCTTTTTTTTTGGGGGGGGGAAACAACACCTAAAAGACAATGAACAAAAGAATTTACAAAGCTATTGAAAAGCTTACTGCTATAGAGAGCTAAAATGCATTTTGCTCATCTTTTCCATATTGGAAAGGTATCTCTTCATAATGTAGTAATAAATAGGACACTAGGCAGAACTGTCATACCTCATTCAGAATATAAGGGAGAAGCAAGAAAGAATATAGAACAATGGCTTCTAGATGTGTCTAAAAGATGGAAGCTTCAAGAAGAAAACTCATCAATGGGTCATCTTATAGATTATAATTAAAACATGACAATAATATTTCATAATTAGACAAATGTGTTATTCTATGTTTTTGAATGGAAAATAAGAATATGGTGGTGAAGGTTGTTTGCTGCGTCTGTTGGGTAGTTTTAAATTGTCTCTGTTTTCTGTTTTTGTCTTGTATGTTTTGTATGGCCCCTTCCCCATGTGTTTGTTCGCCGCCCTGAGTCCCTCTGGGAATAGGGCGGCATACAAGTTCAATAAATTGAATTGAACTGAATTCTCCAAGTTTGTGAGTTGGTTTCCAAACATTTCATTACCAGGCTAGGTAACATCTTCAGTATAATTTAGTAAACCATTCAAAAACCAACCCACATGCTTGAAGAATGAACCCTCACCTTTATCCTACACCTGAGCTATGGATATTCACCACTATTGCACATTAGGATATTTCAGCCATTTCAAATTTATTTTATTTTAAATGTTTTATTTGCTTTTTAAAAAAAGTATTTTTACATATAGTTTTTAATTGGGAGGGCCCTTATTATATTCCACACAATCTCACAACAGTTCCTCCCTCTGAAAAGGTTTCTACAATAGACGAGCTTAATTTTAAGGCCTCATTATTGATGTAATATATGTCTGTAACTTTAGCATTTTAATGTATATTAAAATGACTGACAATTCAAAATATTGTTAATTCAATATTGGTCTTTCCCTAGTCTATAATTAATAATCTTGTCAATTTGACTTGCAGCCTGATTCATAAGAAGCTTGCCACAGAGAACATGCATGTAGATGCCAATCTGGAAGAAATTAGGTGTATCCCGATAAAGTTTTACTAGTCAATTCCATCTAAGGACTCTCTGAGTTACATTCCAATGAAATAATACTGCATTTTAATGTGGGACCTTCTCTCGGTTTTACATTGGGCACTTGTAAAATTATGAGATTTACAAAATGACCATGCTGGGGAGAGTCACATGTTCACATATGCCCTTTATTCATGATCTGAATGCTGCAAAAGACAAAATAAAACATAATGTACTATTGTGATTAAACTAATACATTTATTATATACCATAGGTTCAAAGAGAGAGACCAAGAAAGAGGGAGATATGGCATTAAAAAAGAGTGAAATACTCTTAGAAACTTTTTTTTTTTTTCAGACAAATGACTAATATAACTGCTTAGTGCCAATATTTCTCCAGAAAAAAAATCTGGCTCATCACCTTTTCACAATAAAGTGTTGGAACATAGTTGATCATGCCAATAGACAAGAATACACCTGCTGAATAATTAAAATGTTCAAATTAATCATAATCAGTGCATATTTCCCACATTGTATCAACAGCAGTCCTATTTTATTATGGAAAAAATGGTATCTAGGGTGTTTTTTTATCATCAGAAATATTTAATTATTTAAGGTCCTGTTTTGAAATTAAAGGAGAGACATATTCAAATTCTCTGCCATGTTGTGCCAATTTTCTATCATCAAGGAAGACATTTCAAAACATTGTTATGCAAATTTGTCCCTGCCTAGCAGGCTAGTTGACACCATGATTAAATTATGTACTGCAATAACAGACAAATCCAAGAAACAACTCAAAATAGAAACAAAGTTCTAACCTAAAATTAAGTTTTGGATTCACTGTGTATTCACTCTGGAAAGCATATATATTGGCACGTAGATAATCTGATTTATATAGATGCCTTCAATTTCTAAATTTATCTCAGGTAACAAGAGAGTTTTCCAGAATGATGGTTTAGAGCTGGTTTAGAGCTGAGCAGCTATGAGGATCAGCTTTTTACGTGACTGCTTATTACTGAGTTGGAAAGACAAGACAATATGATTGTTAATGCCATACCATAGCATGAACACCAGTTATTTAAAGCTAGGATCATTTTGAATATTAAAAAAACCATACTTAAGTAGAAATATGGCTGAGTTTATTTTTTCTATCATGTGCAGAAGTCTCCCCTTGCACTGGGGAGGGTGTGGAAGAAAATATATTAGCTAGGGAGGGAAGAAACCTGCTAGTTTTCTTTCATAATTAATTCATCTTTCTGAGTTACAGCATTATTCATTATTAATAATCTGAAGACTTAATTAATTGCGCATAGGACTTGGTTCTAACTGCATCATCGGAAAGCCAGAATTTATAGTTATTGAAGCTTAAATATGATTGTTAGAATCAAGGAAAACAGTTTTTATATACCACAGAAAACTTGAACAATAGTTTCAGTTACGTTCCTACTCATATTCTGGAGTTTGTGGAAATGTACCATATTTTTTGGAGTATAAGACACAGCTTTTTCTCCAAAAAAAGAGGGTGAAAATCTGGGTGCTTTTTATACATTGAATACAACACTTTTGGCCACCTGAAATCCCACCCCCTTCATAAAAATGGACATACAGAGAGTTTGGGAGGCTTGCAAAGTGTTCCTGGGGGCTGGGGAGGTCAAAACAAGCAAAAGCCAAGGTGGCGCAGTGGTTAAATGCAGCGCTGCAGGCTACTTCAGCTGACTGCAGTTCTGCAGTTCGGCTGTTCAAATCTCACCGGCTCAGGGTTGACTCAGCCTTCCATCCTTCCGAGGTGGGTAAAATGAGGACCCGGATTGTTGTGGGGGCGATATGCTGACTCTGTAAACCGCTTAGAGAGGGCTGAAAGCCCTATGAAGCGGTATATAAGTCTAACTGCTATTGCTATTGCTAAAAATGGGCCATTTTTTTTTGCTCATTTTTGCCTCCCCCCCCCCAACCCCCAGGAGCACTCTACAAGCCTCCCAAAGGCAATGAATGTCCTTTTTGGGGGCAAAAAACAGGCCGTTTTTTGCTAGTTTTTGCCCCCCCTCCCCCCCGGAGCACATTGCAGGCCTCTCAAACTCTCTGCATGCCCCATTTTTCACAAACAATGAGGCATGCAGAGGGTTTGGGAGGTTTTCAGAGTGCAATTTTTTTTTTTAATTTACCTTTTTAAAATCTTGGTGCGTCATGCTCCAGTGCATCTTATACCCTGAAAAATAGGGTATTTCATTTAGTTCTGTCAAATATTGTATACATTTTTCTATCAATTTTCATTCAGTTTGAATGGATGCAAATTCTTTTAAAGAAGAAGATAATTTCAGTGCATAGAGTACTTGAATTAGTTTATTGCCTAGGGTGTCTGTAGGCTGATCATCCTGGTGGTCTGCATCTTATTCTCTCAAGTTTCATTCAAATCCCAGGGGAAAATATCATAAAAGAACACCTTCCATAGAAGTTTTCAGTGTGGAAACTGTTAATTCCAGGGTGACACCAGAAAAAATGGAAAAATGTTTGAGAGAGGGAGAAATGGAGGGATGGATGGATGGATGAACGGACAGACAGATGATAGATAGATAGATAGATAGATAGATAGATAGATAGATAGATAGATAGATAGATACCTATTGTAGTATAGTGTTTAAGGTGCTGTACTAGAGCTGTAATGTAGAAACATGTCCATAACTTTCTATTCAGAGGTCTTCATTCTGCTGTAGAGTGATGTGGCTAAAAATATACACATAGGCATAAACGTAATATTAGCAGTAGTAACAGAAAGAGAGAGAGAGAGGAGAGAGAGAGGGAGGGAGGGAGGGAGAGAGATTTTGAATTGTTAACTGCCATACTAGTAAGGAGGGAATCTATAATAATCTGAGCAGGCAAAGACAGCCTTACAAAAAATATATGTAATGTAGCCTGACTCTTATATCCTTCTGCTGATTAGAAGGATAAATAATTTACACACCGGATCTTGCCTTTTTCAGATAAACAAAGCAAAATCACCCCAGTGGAAACTAATACTTTGGAATATTTGTGACTTCATAAGCAACCTGAACAATCCAGAAGAAGAAACAGGTGACCCTGAGGAAGATTTTATGATGAGAAGACAATTTGCTTCTACTTCTGAGAGCTTCACTTTGGAAGCAATGTTGACACTGTATCAGCTTCAAAAAGTCTGTCATACCAGAAACTTTCAGCAGTGGGAGGTAATATTAACAATTAACTTCTTATTATTTTGTATTATCTTGTTTATATTACAGTAATTTTTGACTCATACTGTCCATGTAGTTAATTATTTTCTTTTAGATAAAGACTTGGAACCATACTTAGCAAGTTACTAGTGAAATCTATCATTTTAGCACGCACAGGCAGTTTGATATTTTTATTCTTAGAGCATATTCATAGTTTTACTGCTAAATTGTTAAGACAAATTAACAGGACTTCAGTTTAACATAAAGTTTCAGGACCTATTTAGACCACTAGAGTACAATTATCCATTTGTGAAGCAAGGCATCAGAAAATCTGCTATTAAGAATGTGCCAAAGTATTTTATTTGTATGGAAATATGTATTTCCATATTTCTAGCACCAATATGCTACCCATTACAATTGAAAACATATTGCAAAGCATATATTCAGTATTAATAATGAAAAAGTAAAAGTACAGAGGCACAAATGAATGAAAAAGCAACTTTTTAGGAAAACAGGGTTTTTTACATCTTCCCTCTTTCCCTCCCTCCCTCTGACCCTCCCTTCTTTTCCTTTAGAATACAGTGACTGTCTAAAATTAGCTTAATTCTCCAGGTCATCATACTGAAAGATGATTCTTCCTATTTATAAGCTTTGCTCATTGTGTTCTTGTTTTTTTTCTTCAAATTATATTGCTATATTCATCCTTATTTCTGCTAAGTAGCAGAATTCAGGACAATTTGGATAATATTCCTCACAGCAAAATTGTTTCAGGTGAAATAATGATTCCGTATTTTCTCCTTATTGCCAGCAGTTGCTCCAACAAGATATTTACGATCCAGAGAATGCAAGTCAAGATAAAGATCTGATGAAGAGAAAAACTCCATACATTCTGAAACGACAATTACATGCTAACAAAGCCCGACGGCCATACATCTTGAAGAGGAGTTCATATTACTGACTCAGCCTTTGAAATAATGTACATGTAGTTTATAACTAACTATGCTTTATGTCTCCCTTATTTCAACCTCAAATCTTATGTGTGGAAATATATTATGGAACGCAATCAAGATGATAACATAATTGTGTATTTTTTGCTATTGTTGTTAGTGGATTGTGATGTTTTTCCTACTTAAAATTAACTGGACAAATACATTTACAAATAAATCTAGTTTCTAAGCATTATGTATTGTATGCCATTGATAATATTAAAGAATTGGCAATGCTATTTATTCTATACTGCATACCTGTTTCTACAAACCACAGTTTTATGAAAGCATAGGTCTATGAAAATTGTCCATTTTATCATGTGCTATGTGTTATACTATACAGTCCTCATAAGCAAACAGATGATTACTTAAAGCATTTTAAAATATCAGCAATGAGTATTCACATTGAATAATATAGAATCAATAAAATAATAACATCCCACCCAAATTCAGCATAAATTGATGGAACAATGAACCTTGTTCAGAGTAAGTTAAGCACATTTAAATAATTGACACATCAGATATTTATTGATCAACATAATTCATGGGTATCAAAGATCCATTCTGTTCAATGGTACTGACTTCCATATATATAGTTTGACAAGGATAATTCTTAAAATATATTAAATTAAATGCTAAGACCTTATCTTGTATGTATTTATGTCTATTGGGCATTTGTTAGATGGAAGAGTTTAAGGTGTTCAAACTGGAATATAAAATTTGGAGACTATTAGTGGCATATTGGTTAAACATCAGATTTTCCCCTCCTACAGCTGGTAGGAAAAACTCTAACCAAATATATTATTGTAGCAGTTAAAGCAAGATAATAACACCAAACATAACCTGACAATTCTTTTTGTTTCATTTTTTAAACTCTTTAATTTTTATCTGCTTGTATTTATTGCTTGTGGATAAAGAATTTGACATTTGAATTAGAAATATGATTCCCTGTTACCAAAATATAAGCAGATTTGAAAAGAGAAGGAGAAAATGCCCTAAATGTTTGTGGTATAGAAAAAGATAGATATTATATAGTTATAGATACACATACATATGCTAACAATTGAGGAATCTTCTTGCTCCTTCTTTGGGGCTCCTATTATAAAATTGCATCAAGATGAGCCTCAGCTAACAATGTTGTTGTGTCAGTTCAGTACCAAAGTCTGAGGCCATATCTTTTAAATGTGACATTTCCCTCTCTGTTTTTCATCTGTTTTTATAACTAATCCTATGATTAGTTATAAAAACTATAAAAGTGGCATGCCTTATTCATAAAGTCTAATGCATGGATTTTCATTTCTGGCCTATATTACCCACTCAGGACTTGTTCCAAAGATTTTGAGTTCTGAACCAGCTTAAATGAATCCCTAATTTACTATGCAGTTTGTACAAGGCAAAAGACAGTTGCATAATTAGGAACAAGCTATTACACTAGGAATGGGCTACTGATGGCTTGCAAGCTATCCATGTGAGTCCTTCTGAAGCTTCATTAGGGCTTCACAGATCCCCTCCAACATCCTGATATTGAGCCACTAAAGTTTGGTGGCAGATAAAAGTTACATTTTCTCCCCAGCATAACAAAAGAGGCAAAAGACCTCCAGAAAACAAAATGCTTTCTTTGTAGTTTTATTCCCACCTCCCCCAAATAAGACAGCAAAAACCTGCATTAAAATTTTAGACATTTTTGCTACTGAGGGGAAGATGGTTAAAGATGAGTATAGAAGAGATTTGCTTCCCAAGGGCCTTCTGCTTCCATTCTCTCTCTTTGCTCTCCATATGTGAAAAAATAAATAACTATAATTACAGCTCTACTTTAGGATTCCAAAAAGTTGGGAGGCAGATCTATGGCCTCCCTCTCTTCACACATTGTTCTTTGCCATCTTATGCATACTGTATCTCTACTAATCTTTTCCAGATGCTAAAGGCCAGGGGTGAAATTCAGCAGGTTCTGACAGTTTCTGGAGAACTGGTAGTGGAAATTTTGAGTAGTTCGGAGAACCAGCAAATACCATCTCTGAATTTCACCATTGCTAAAGGCCCCTTTTTACACTTCCTACTGTCTTCATACCGCAACTTGACTGAACTTTAATATCATTTGTCTAAGTTATTGAATATTCTTCCTCTACAGTTTTGTATTTGTTCTTTGCATATTCCATTTATAAAACATATGTTGGGTTACCAAATTAGATGGCATAAGTAGCACTTCTGCATAGATCAATGATCTAATGTCTCTGCCAGGAATACTTCTTTTTTAAAGTACAAAGAAAACCACCTGTACTTTTATATGCCAGGAATTCTGGTGTATGCAAATATCCAATATTGATAGGCATATTTACATGACAGGTAGAATTCTTTTGATTTTTTTTGTTATAAACATTGCATTGCCAAATAAATTGCTTTCCTCTTTTTCATAATTTTTATAGTGCAGACATTTTGGACATGTTCCAACAATGATTCTCAACCATGTCTGCAAAAGTGTGGCAAGGGAGGGAAATAACACAACATATCATGGATCTGCAACTTTCACACTTTGCTTTTGCATGCAACTTCATAACGTAAATATGCCACAGAAGAACATTCACTACAATGTCACAATATATTTTAATTATCTTAGTATCATCTTAGATTGCTCCATAAACTTATGTACTCCTTCCTCCCTCCCTCCCCCTCCCTCCCTGCTCCCCTCCCTCCCTCCCTCCCTCCCTCCCTTCCTTCGTCCCTCCCTCCCTTCCTTCCTCATCAAAAATCCTCAGGATAAAAACAGAAAGACTAGTTTTTCAAATGTGCATATTACATGTTAGCAGTTTTACTAAATTTGTCAGTTAAGGTAATATTTTAAGGAGATAAATATTACAACATTATTCTTGGTAAGATTTTTTATTGCTTAAACTGTAAAATAACAAGTAAAACCTAAATTGAGCTGAAACAATGTTTATTATGGGAAGAGTCTTCATGAGGGAGGGAGGGAGGGAGGGAGGGAGCTTTCTAGCACTTTATATTATATTATTTTATTTTAGCTGATAAACTCAGGCCTTTCAGAATCTGCTTCAGTTCCTGTCTGCAAGGAAGACTTTCCAGAAGTGCTCCGTTCTGTTTTGGAACTGGATATTCTGGATATTCTACTGGAGATTTACTACTTTGTCCTCCACCTCTGTTCTTCTATTCTTCTCTCATGTGTCCTTTTATAATTTGGTTGTGGAGTTGAGTGACCATTAGTGATATATGTTCTTCTGGTTAAGAAACATGGTCTAATGCACTCTACTCAAAGAATATTTATGTTTGCTAACTAGAAAACTCATGATTCTGCAAAACTCATAACTTCAGCAATCTAGAACTATTTGAACAGAAACAAATCTGGACATATTAAATAAAAATAGAATCTCTGATACTTCCTTAAGAAGTTGCCAACAATTACTTTCAGAGAATACTTTGGCTTTGACATAATAATACCCATCCCAATTGGAATCACTAATGCCCAGCTCTAAGCAATAAGGAAGGTGGTGATGAAATAATTGGAAAGGACTTAAAATAAGAGTTGATTACATTCCTTTTAATCACACATTCTATTTTTTATCACACACATGCACACAAGTTTTGTTATAAAATATAATAAGCTTAAACTAAATCTTGAAATATCAACATACAGTACATTCTTTCCCTTTTCTTCTCTCCTGTCTTCACATTGCTCTTGCCCAGCTGCTGCTGCTGTTATGATTGGTAAGTAAAATAATGGGAAAAGGTGTCAAAATCAGCTTCTATTATTCTGGATCTTCTTGAAAGGATCTCTATGGACTAAGAGTCATCTGCATACTATCCTTTTCATGCCTTTGATAGCCATTCTTCAGTGGTATCATCACTGCTACTTATTTTGGGCTCTAATGGGCATCTCTCTATAAGATTTGTGGAACAGAGGTGGTTTGGTTAGGGTTGTTACTTTGGCAGCTTGCCTTTGGCACAATAAAGCAGCAATTCCAGGCAAGAGATCAGAAGCACAATGAATGGCGTTTGGCTGCAATTCACTATTCATCCCAAGTCACCAAGTCAAATAGCTGCTTTACTTTTTGTCATGGGAGGGCTGAATAGATTTATTCAATTCTGTTTAACTGACAATGCTGCCCAATTGCCATGTGACTCTATTTAGGAGAATCAGCTACAAATGCAAGTAATAAAACGAAGAAACATAAAATAAAGCATGATGGAATTGAGGGCCAGACCCATATATAGTTACAACTGACTCATATAGCACCTGTTGTAAGAACAAGGCCTTCAGAGTCTTTTTAAAGGTTGGCAGTATGAAGATAAACCACATTATTTGGGTGAGAGGCGGTACCATAAGATAAGCCGTTTGACAGAGAAGATACTTTTTCTGGACCACATAATGTTACACTGTTTAATTGATGGGATCCAAAGCATCCAACTCTCTTGGGTGCAATAAGATAAGCAGAGATAATTGGAGGCAGAAGGTATATATATATCCTATGTTTGTTTTGTAGAATGGCATAGGGAACCACTGGCACTTCGAATTTTACCCAGAGGCCCCTTGGTAAAAAGTATAGCTCACACAGTATTTGTTTTACATGGGTAAGCCAAGATAGGCTAATAATTTCTTGGACCCCCACATCCTGGATTAATTGCAGCTTTTGGATGGTCTTCATGGATAGCCCATGAAAAGCATGCTGCAATAAGCTGGAGGAGACAGCTGCAATTTTGATAAGTTAACAATTCATCACAAAAATTGCTTACCCTTCAAATATTCATTTGATAGTAGCAGATAACAAATGTTGATCAATTTATTCAATCTGATTTTTTTTCTTTTCTGAGAAAGAGAAAGGAAAGGAAGAAAAGAATGCCTCTATTTTTTCTACATTATGTATAATTTGCAAAAAGTAGAAGAAAAATGTAGTATTTTGGAGATTGAACTGGGCAAGTTTTATTTTCATTATGTAAACATTCCAGTTCCTTAGATGTGAATTTAATTTCATTTATGAATAAATGTTGTTTACATTTTTTTGTCTGTTGTGGAGCTGCCAAATACTTCTTTATATTTTCTAGATGAATAATTCAACACTTAAGAATACTTTGTTCAAAACTGTCTTGTTTTACATTTGTTTAATCATCTCCCTTCTTGTCTAGTTTTATCCAGACCATATTGGCTAAACGTCACATTCTTCCAGTTCTGAATGGATTTATTCTTTTTGCAATTTAAATTGAGTTTTTCTGCCACTTGGCATTGATTCTTACTAGAGTAAGCTTTCTGCTTTTCATGATTTGCTGTTCAAAGATTTCAACTCCAATCAGACAGGATTAGAAGCCAAGAGAGCAGGCAAGCCCCCATTAGGATACATGTACATTGGCCTCTATGGACCCAAGAGCTTTTGGTACCAGAGCTTTTCTTTTTTTCTGTCTGTAGTTATACGGTACAGTTTTATAACACCACACTCTACAAAGGCTCATCGTGAATACGATGAAAGCAATAATAAAAGTTAAGGTTGAGTCTGTTTGAAATCCTATGCTTTGCGAGCTCTGCTTTCCTGTCACTCTTTATAAACCATCAAAAGGGAGAATTTCGTGAACTGAAGCTTTAGATGGCAACTTTGGGCAAAAATCAATGAGAATGTTACTTTGTACAACCTTAGAATCTATTATTCAGTATTCAGCTAGAGGGATTGTTATGTGTTGGGGTTTTTATAATGCACATTTTTCTTTTTTAATTGTTTTGTGTGTCTTAGTTTTCCTTTTTTTTCCTTTTGGATTCTTTTTTTGTGGAGAAAGTTCTGTATTTTGTATTTTAATCTTTTTTCAAACAAAATAAAAATACTGTACATTTTAAAAAAAGAATGCTCATTTTTAAAAAAAAATATTTCCCCCCAAACATCTTCATAAATAGGGCAGAAATAATTATTAAAACTAGAATATGGGAGAAATCAAGATAGATAAGACAATCTATCAATCCAGATAATATAGCCTGTTATTGTTATTATTATTATTATAATTTGTATATTATATTTTAATGCAGCTCAGTCTTATACACTGGGGGTGGATGAAAGAAAGAAAGAGAGAGAGGGAGGGAGGGAGGGAGGGAGGGAGAGAGGGAGGAAGAGAGAGAGAGAGACTCTCCCTAATGTTAAAGTCATAACAGCTGCCACTAAAGAGGCAGAATAAGAGAGAGAAGGCAACACTATTGATTGCTTTCATTTTAGTATTAATTTTAATGGCTTAATTAATTTTCCTGTTATGCTTTTAACTATAAACCACCATGACAGACTGGAACTAGTAAAGAGAATAAAATTAATGAATTAGATTAGTGATTTTTTTTTTATGATGATGAGTATCAACACTTTTTTTCCTGAAATATTTCTTATTTCTCTGGCAATTTTTTTGTCCAACTCTCACTTACATCTACTTGGCTCTCAATAGTACATGTTTCTTCAAATTGAATACACAGTTTACAAATTCAGAAAACAAAGCTACTTCAGGGAGAATTTGATGTTCAGATCTTTTCAGGTTTATATAAAATGTGTTGATCACAAATAGTAACTGTTAACAATTGTATTACTATTATGTAATTTTATGTTGAAATTGAAACTAGTCATTTTGCATAGGCAGCAAGAATTAAATCAGTGTCTGGAGGAATACATTCAATGGCTCAATGCAGTCTATAAGGCACATGTCATTTTTCTTTCCCATCAATCTATTCTTTCTAAGAAACTCCATTCTTGAAATATGACACTTTTTGGGTTTGCTATTTGTGATCAACATATTATTTTTGACTCCGTATCATGGAGATATTCTGCCAGCTTCTGCTCACCTAAGGATTCATTGAAACACACAGTTTGACAGGAGATGTCAAAATGTTTGCATGAAACTGTATAAACATATCCAGTGATTGACCTGGATATATTTAATGATATACCATAATGGTATTATTGAGATCAATTGATATCAATATTATGTTCTCAGACTTTGCAGTATTTGAATGGTAATGTATGAATTGAAGTGAAAAGGAATATAGTGGTCAATATGAACAAAAATTTAAGCTGATATCAATCTAAGCAGAGATTGTTTCACCTTTAAACATTTGCAACAATTGTGTATATAGTAAATATTGCACAAGAGAATAAATTTTGTGATTTAAAGCCTAGAGATCTCTAAACATTATATATAGCAGTGGTTCCCAAACTTGGCAACTTTAAGACTTGTGGACTTCAACTCCCAGAATTCTCCAGCCAGCTCTGAATTCTCTGCTGGCTGGAGAATTCTGGGAGTTGAAGTCCACAAGTCTTAAAGTTGCCAACTTTGGGAACCACTGATATATAGGACTCTCTAATCACTGCAGCATTATTAAATTCCAATAAAATACAATGCTCACTTGATGATGTTGATGACGATGACGATGACGATGACGATGACGATGACGATGACGATGATGATGATGATGATGATGATGAACTAAAACAATGTGCAATAGCAACAGCAAGGAAAATTGAAAGATACGAAGGACAAATAAAACAATATCATGAAAATGTCCAGTTCAGGAGAAACCAACACCTCTTCTACCGGTCCTTTGATGAAAATCGAATCCAAACTAATATTCACCCATGTAAAGAAAAAACTTTGAACTTTTGGAAAGAACCAAAGTATAGAAAAATTTCTGCAGGCTGTGAAAACGGAGAACAGCATAAAAACAACAGAAACAAAGGCAGAATATAAGGAAAAACAGCTGGGTGACAGATTAAATAGATGGAAAACCAAAGCTTTGCATGGACAACACTTGAAAAAGATTAAAGGAAAATGTGATGACAACCTTACATGGGCACGGCTTAAGATGGGAACCATCAAAAAAGAAACAGATGGTTTAATACTGGCTGTTCAACAACAAGCACTACAACTAATGCCATGAAAATGAAGATACAAAAATCCACTGACAACCCAAACTGCCGACTTTGCAATAACAAAGTTGAAACTGTTTCACATTTAATATGTGAATGCAGCAAAATCGCACAAACTGATTACAAACCTAGACATGACCGAGTTTCTAAATTAGTCCACTGGTCATTATGTAAAAAATATGATTTACCTTTATCCAGAAAGTCATGGGGACATAAAGTGGAAAATGCTATCGAAAATGAGAAGGTGAAGATTTTGTGGGACTTTTGAATATAAACGGATCATCATTTGGTGCACAACACGCCAGATATCATGGTTGTTCAGGGCCAAAGTGTACAGTTTATTGATATCGCTGGTCCTGGAGATGCCAGAGTCGAAGAAAAAGAACTAGAAAAAATAATGAAATATCGCGACCTGGCTATCAAAACTACACGGCTATGAATGAAGCATGTAACAGTGATACTCATTGTCATCGGGGCACTTCGCACCATGTCCAAGAATTTTACAAGATACATCAACAACTTGCAGCTTCCTGCAATAACACCAGCGGAACTGCAAAAAACTGCACTACTCAGAACATCTTATATTTTAAGAAGGTACTTGGTTGATACCTAGGACGCTGGTAGCAAATCATATCAACCATTAGCATCAGTCACTGATATTTGTAATGCATTTTTGAATGTTCAATTGGCTGAGTTTCATGTTTAATGAATAAAGTATATAATAATAATAATAATAACAACAATAACAACAGCAACAATAATAATACATGATTGATGTTATAGCCCAGCAACAGCCTGTGCTGCGTTCTAATTGGTCGGGCGAAGCACAGCCTGTGATTGGAGGTTCTAATGACAGTTGGTGACCTGAGGGTATAAATACTGGACAGTTGTAACGGATTTCTGAATCGCTTGTCATCTTGTCATCTGGTACTAATAAACATCATTACTCTCATGATCCATGGCTCCTGCGTTCCTTTCACCCCCAATCTTTAAAACTGGCGACGAGGATGGGATATGCGATTCCCGCAGAGCCTGGAATAAGAATAAACTAAACAATAAGCCAGTCGCAACGCAACCAAGCAAACGCGAACAGAAAATTCTTTGAAGACCTGTCAGAGCTGCAACAGCAGTTGCCTCGCCTCAGGTTTCGCCTCCGATCACGCCAACCTGAGCAGATCCACAGGTGTGGCCTCCATCAGTCACAGGGACGGGCCACCACGCTTAACCTTGGCTGGAGCCGCTGCCTCTGCTCAGGGACGAGCTACAAATCGTGTTGGCTCAACCATGGCTGAAGCTGCCTGTCTGCCTGCCTCTCTGCTGTGAAGATCTACCAGACACAACTCTAGAGTCTATCCGGTCTACTGTTAGCTACTGTTACAAACGTTCGTGTTGCAATAAACGGTTACTGTTGCCTAAGAAGCCTCTGATTCTAGCATACAGCTTTCCAGCCTGCTCTACTGCCTCCCGAGAAGCCATAGACATAGACGCTGCAGTCTTTCTTCCTCCAGAGCCAACCGCTGCTCCACCTGGGTTTTCCACAGCTGCCAGCCTTCCAAGTCCATTTGCATTACAAAGCTGCCTGCCTCCCAAGGAGCAACTCTGGCCACTCAAAAGCCTGCCTGCTGCCTTCCAAACGATCTCCGCTCTCTAACAGAAGCCTCCACAGCCATTTCAGAAGCCTACCATTCTCTGCAGCAAAAGTCAGCAGAAATCCTGTCAGCTAAATCCTTCCAGCAACAGGGAACCTGCCTGCATGCCGATCGAGCAAAGCCAATCCACAAAGCGGATAATCTCTTCATACACAAACTTACAAGTTATACTGCCTCCCTGCCGCTGCTGGCCGCTGTTAGATTCAGGAGCGAGCCAAAAAGACTTGATTGAAGGTCCTGAACCAGTTAACTGGGGGGGGGGGAGAATGCAAATGTGTATATGTAAATGGTGTATATGCAAATAGGAATATGAGGATGGAGTGTCTGGTTAACTGGGGGGAAGGAGAGAACACAAATTTGTAGGTGTTGAACATAAACACAAGAACACAAAAATGCAAATAAATTGTAAATGTTAAACATGAACACAAGAACACAAAAATGCAAATAAATTGTAAATGTTGAACATGATACAAAAAAAATGCAATTAAATTGTAAATGCAATAAATAAATAGAGAAAAAAATGCAAACAAATAACACGCTAATTGACACGTATGTAAATAACTGGGGGGAAGGAGTGTTATAGCCCAGCAACAGCCTGTGCTACGTTCTAATTGGTCGGGCGAAGCACAGCCTGTGATTGGAGGTTCTAATGACAGTTGGTGACCTGAGGGTATAAATACCGGACAGTTGTAACGGATTTCTGAATCGCTTGTCATCTTGTTATCTGGTACTAATAAACATCATTACTCTCATGATCCATGGCTCCTGCGTTCCTTTCACCCCCAATCTTTAATTGTAATGCATTTTTGAATGTTCAATTGGCTGAGTTTCATGTTTAATGAATAAAGTATATAATAATAATAATAATAATAATAACAACAATAACAACAGCAACAATAATAATACATGATTGAGTTGCTAAATTAGTCCACAAGTTGTTATGTAAAAAATGCACCCTATCGTAATCCGAAAAGTCATGGAAACATAAAGTGGAAAAAGTAACTGAAAATGAGATGGTGAAGAACTTGTGGGACTTTCAAATGCAGACTGATCATCATTTGGAACACAATGCTCCTGATATCACAGTTGTCAAGGACCAAAGAATACAGTTTATTGATATCGCTGTACCAGGAGATGTCAGATTTGAAGAAAAAGAATTGGAAAAAATCACAAAATATCATGACCTGGCCATCGAAACTACACGGCTATAGGTGAAACATGTAACAGTGATACCCATTGTCATTGGGGCACTTGGTACTATGTCTAAGAATTTTACAAAACACATCAAGAAATTGCAGTTTCTTGCATAACACCAGCGGAACTACAAAAATCTGCACTACTAGGAACATCATATATTTTAAGATACTTGGTTGATTCCTAGGAGGCTGGCAGGAACCCGTATCAACCATTAGCACTAGTCAATGGTATTTGTGACACATCTTTAAATGTTCAGTTGACCGAACTTCATGTTTAATGAATAAAATGAATAATAATAATAATAGTAATTGGCACACTGGGTGCTATTCCAAAAGCACTGGAATTACATTTAAAACAGTTAAAAATTGACAAAATCACCATCAGTCAAATGCAAAAAGCCGCACTGCTTGGATCTGCACGCATATTACGAAAATACGTTACGACGTCCTAGGCCCCTGGGTGGGGCCCGACTAGTAACCAATGCCAAATCCGGCGAAACAACTGGCCGCTGTGATACAATTGTACAATAATAATAATAATAATTCTTGTTTTGTCAAGAAAACAAGACAAAACAAGAATACAGAAAAGATGTGATAAAATCAAGAATGGAGAGTTGGCAGAACAAAGCACTGCATGGTCAATTTCTGGAAAAAATAAAAGATAAAGTGGACAGGGAACAAACTTGGTTATGGTTAAAAACAGGTACATTAAAGAAAGAAACAGAGTCACTAATCCTGGCTGCGCAAGAACAAGCTATCCGCACAAATGCCATTAAGGCCAAAATCGAAAAATCCTCTGATGATGCCAAATGCAGACTTTGCAAAGAAGCTGACGAAACTGTTGATCACATACTCAGCTGCTGTAAAAAAATCGCACAGACTGATTATAAATTGCAGCACAATTCAGTAGCACAAATGATCCATTGGAATTTGTGCAAAAATTATAATATTAAAACAGCAACAAACTGGTGGGAACATCAGCCTGAAAAAGTCACCGAAAATCAGATGGTCAAGATCTTGTGGGATTTCCGTATACAAACCGACAAAATACTGGCGCATAATACACCAGACATCACACTGGTTGAGAAAAATAAGGTCACAATCATAGACATCGCAATACCAGGTGATAGCAGGGTCGCCGAGAAGGAACATGAAAAAATCGCAAAATACCAGGACTTAAAAATCGAAATTCAACGACTATGGCACAAACCAGCAGTGGTAATTCCAGTGGTAATTGGCACACTGGGTGCTATTCCAAAAGCACTGGAATTACATTTAAAACAGTTAAAAATTGACAAAATCACCATCAGTCAAATGCAAAAAGCTGCACTGCTTGGATCTGCACGCATATTACGAAAATACGTTACGACGTCCTAGGCCCCTGGGTGGGGCCCGACTAGTAACCAATGCCAAATCCGGCGAAACAACTGGCCGCTGTGATACAATTGTATAATAATAATAATAATGACTATGGCACAAACCAGCAGTGATAATTCCAGTGGTAATTGGCACACTGGGTGCTATACCAAAAGCACTGGAATTACATTTAAAACAGTTAAAAATTGACAAAATCACCATCAGTCAAATGCAAAAAGCCGCACTGCTTGGAACTGCACGCATATTACGAAAATACGTTACGACGTCCTAGGCCCCTGGGTGGGGCCCGACTAGTAACCAATGCCAAATCCGGCGAAACAACTGGCCGCTGTGATACAATTGTATAATAATAATAAACAAAAACCCTAAGTAAAAGCCACCATTCTGATAACAAAGAACATAAGGAAGGTAGCCTTTCGGCCTTTCTACATGAGGGTTCTGAACCAGTTGGAAAGCAGCTTTACACATCTGAGTTTCTGTAAGTTCCACTCTAGTAGAAAGTTGACAGGAATTATTTTCCACTCAGGTGTAACGTGGCTTATTTTACTGCACAGTTTGTTGTAGTGGTGGTTGTGAAAGACATTCTGCAGTTGTTTGACTTTTGGCAGCAACTTCCTCCTCCCCTCCCTGTCTTCCTGGTTCATAAACTATAGATGCTCTCCACAGATATAGCTTAGTGGTTTGCAGTTGCTTCTGGGGAAAATCAGCAAGAGTTTGTTAATTATTGATTTTCTTCAACAACCGCAAGTGGACTCCAAATCGCTAGGCAACTGAAAGGTTTTCCCTTTCTTTTTCATTGGAGTGGAGATGAAAGAATTGTTAATGCTGAATAAACTGAGCACAATGATTTCCAGAATGACAAACAAGCAGAGAGGAAAATCACACTTGATCTTTAGGCACATGATATATGGGAAGTAAAATAATTGCACCTTTTTGTTTTTCGAGAGCCTTTTCAGAAGCCAGTTGAAACTATCTAGAAGGAATCAATGCTACATTCAATATTAGACCACCATCTGGTGGACGTTATTAGAATTACTATACAAGAAAAAACAACTAGAAGTTTGCAAGAAAGAAAATTGAAGCCAACAGGCTGCAATGGGTGTTTTTTGTGTGGGTGCATGATAAGACAAATTTGTTTAATGACTCCACTCAATGCTAAAGAATGCATGTTTACTATTTTAATGTAGGGTTTTTTTTGATACATCACATCCAACAAATCACTGGCAATATGCAAACACCAACACCTAAGAAATTGGAAGTCAGACCTGCAATTATTGCATTAAAATGCTACACAAAGATTCTCACTTTAAATGAGAGCTATAATGATTTCATTTGTCCATATTGCTACTGTAGTTTCCTGCAAATGCTGTGAATTTTTCTGAATCAAGAAAGTAAATGGCCTTTGGTCTTGACCCCATTTAAATTACAGATGTTATATGTTAATTGGAATTTCAACCATTAATGGTATGACCAAACATAGGAAGAAACACCTTTTTACTTTAAAATAATGCCTGCTTTTTGCAATACACTTAACTTGCAAAAGTACTTGAAAAATAAATCCAAAACTTTTAGAAATTTCTCAAAATAAAATTTGAATGGACATCATAAATATTTTATTGGATATTATCCCAGACAATATAAAAGAAAGGCATCATTTATTAAGATATTATGTTGACAGAGGCAAGAATCTGATACAACATTGGAAAAAAGAAATCTTGTCATCAGACTGGGAGACAATTCAAGCAGGAATGGTTCATTTATATACTATATATTTACTTAATGTTTGGTATAAGTCAGTGATACTGAAGTTTTTGAATACTTACTTTTGATGTCATCTCTGTATGTTGGCTAGGAAGCATCAGCTGGCAGGGACCAGAAGTTTTCTTCTATTGTGGCACCTTTTTTTTGGAATATCTTCCCCCTCCGATTAGAATGACCCTGTCCCTGTTAGCCTTTTGTAAAACTTGAAAACTTGGCTTTGTTCTCAAGTCTGGGTCCCACATATGCGACAGAGCCTGTCACCTGGCTTTGTGGATGATTGGTTAGATGATGCCCAGCTGCTATGTGCCTCCACCTGTATACTGGACCCGTGTCCCTCCTGGCTGGTTGCCAACAGCAGTGAGGTGACACGAGGCTGGATCCAGGCGGTTGTTACCACCTCTCTTCGGGAGGGGTATCTCCCCACCGCGCTGAAGGCGGCGGTGGTGAGACCCCTCCTGAAGAAACCGTCCTTGGATCCAGCAATTCTTAACAACTACCGTCCAGTCTCCAACCTCCCCTTTGTGGGGAAGGTTGTTGAGAAGGTGGTGGCCTTCCAGCTTCAGCGTACCTTGGAGGAAGCTAACTATCTTGACCCTTTCCAGTCTGGCTTCAGGCCCGGTTACAGCACAGAAACCGCTTTGGTCGCATTGACCGATGATCTCTGGAGAGCCAGAGATGGAGGCCATGCGTCCATCCTGGTTCTCCTTGACCTCTCAGCGGCTTTCGATACCATCGACCATGGTATCCTTCTGCGACGACTGCGGGAGGTGGGGGTGGGCGGCACTGTTTTGCAGTGGTTCTCCTCCTACCTCTCGGACAGGTCGCAGTCGGTGTTGGTGGGGGGGCAGAGATCGTCCCCGAGGCCCCTTACTTGTGGGGTGCCGCAGGGTTCGGTCTTATCCCCCCTACTATTTAACATATACATGAAACCGCTGGGCGAGATCATTCGGAGGCACGGGATAAAATACCATCAGTATGCGGACGATACACAGTTGTATCTGTCCGCCCCGTGCCAACTCAATGAAGCGGTGGAAGTGATGAACTGGGGCCTTGAGGCTGTCAAAGACTGGATGAGAGCTAACAAACTGGTGCTCAATCCGGAAAAGACCGAGTGGCTGTTGTGTTTTCCTCCCAATAATTTGGCTAATGTTCCATCAATCAGGCTGGGGGGACAAAATTTATACCCCTCAGACAGGGTCCGCAACTTGGGAGTCCTCCTGGACCCACAGCTGAGTTTTGACCATCATTTGTCAGCTGTGACCAGGGGGGCATTTGCTCAGGTTCGCCTGATGTGCCAGTTGCGGCCCTACCTGAACCGGGAGGCCCTCACAACAGTCACTCGAGCCCTTGTGATCTCCAGGCTGGAATACTGCAACGTGCTCTACATGGGGCTGCCCTTGAAGAGCATCCGGCGACTTCAGCTAGTCCAGAATGCGGCCGCGCGAGTGATCGTGGGCGCACCACGGTTCGCCCACATAACACAGATCCTCCGTGAGCTGCGCTGGCTACCTGTTGATCTCTGGGTGCACTTCAAGGTCCTACTTACCACTCACAAAGCGCTCCATGGTAGTGGATCTGGCTATTTGAGAGACCGCCTTCTGCCAATTACCTCCCTGCGTCCCATCAGATCGCACAGGGTAGGCCTCCTCCGAATTCCATCCGCCAGTCAGTGCCGACTGGCGACTACGCGGAGGAGAGCCTTCTCAGTTGCAGCTCCGACGCTATGGAACAATCTCCCCGTGGAGATCCGCACCCTCACCACCGCCCAGGCCTTCCGCACAGCCCTTAAGATCTGGCTATCCCGTCAGGCCTGGGGATAAAAAATCTTAGTTCGTCCCCTCCCGAATGATGAATGAATGTTGTGCTCTATTTTTAATATTATGTATTGTCTTATGTTTTTTTGTCTTTGTACCCCCTTCCCCGTGTTTTGTAAGCCGCCCTGAGTCCCCTCAGGGAAAAGGGCGGCCTATAAATTATAATAAACATTCCAAACATTCCAAACATCTCTGTGTCTGTGTGTTTGTGTGTGTGTGTGTGTGTGTGTGTTTTATATCATTTTACTAGTAAGATGTTGAAGTCATGTAAAAGAGAATGGGTGGCTATACAAATTGAACCAACCTAATCAATATTACAAAGCAAAAATATCTGCTTTATGAAGAAACCATCAGGCAAAAAAGGAAGTATCTGCTTAAGCTCCAACTAACTCTTACCAACTGGGGAGTTTCACACAGATACTGGTTTCATCTCCTCAAACCTTCTGCAACATTTTTACACCACCACAGGATGGTTTTCATTGTTTCTCTCCTTCCTCTCCCCATCCTCCCTTTATGTATGCCAGTTAGGGAAAAGCACTAATTGTCTTTAAGCAGGGAGAAATGTGAAAGAACTGGTGAAGTAGGCTGGGATGGGGGTTCCCAACAAGTCTAAACTACTTATTTAGCAACTGCAGAGGAAACACTGACAAACTATCTTTGTAGTATTTTCTCAGGAGCGGCAACTGAGTTAAAAATTAATTGGCTCAGCTTGTAAAGACCTACACAAGGCTCTCTGCACCTTGTGGATGTGGGCATGGCACTTTAAATTAGTACCCCCTTTGGCCACGGAAGGGACATAATTCTGATGGCATGTTTAGCTGATTCTTGTATTGTGTCCCTATTTCTAATTCTGAAATAATGCAAGTATGCTATGCTACATATTAATAGGAGAAAAAGTAATTGAAATAATTCAGAATGTCTATTATGGATTCTCATTTATTAATTTTGCATATAAAGTAATAAAAAATAAAGTCTTAATTATGCTATATCAAATTTCTATGAAAGGCAAACAAGCAAAGCAAAACTTCTGAATTCTTTCTGTAGTAAGCAAGGCTTTCAGTGGCCACTAGATGCTACTCTAACTCTAAACTTCATATGGGAAAGCAAAATGGAAAATTCTCAGACAACATTCAAATGTAAAAAACTTATTTCAATTGTTATGAACTAAGTTTACAACAATACATGATTTATTAAAGGAGCTGCATTAAATCTATTTTTCCCCATAGTTCCAGGTAGCCTTGTGATCTGGCTACTTCCCAAAATTTGCAAGATTTTTGTATACTAATGTGAATGCTCATCAGAGGTGGGTTGCTGCTTGTTCGGCCGAACCAGTAGTGGAATTCAGGCCTGAGTTGCCGAACTGGCAGCGACCAGGCCTGACACGCCCCCAAACAAGTTCCGTCGTTTCCGCTTGGGTGTCGCCATTTTGAATTTTAATGACTGCACCTGCGCAGTTCACTGTAAATGGTTCTGCACATGTGCCCAGAACAATTTACATTGAACAGTGCGCATGCACATAGGTTGCGAATTGGCAATAATGCCGGCAGCAACCCACCCCTGATGCTCATGAAGTTCTTTGGCATGAGTGTTGCTTCTTAAAGTGTAATGGTATGTGTGAATAATCTTGGGAGCAGGGGAAAGAGTTGCTGCCTAGGGCAGTGTTTCTCAACCTTGGCAACTTGAAGATGTCTGGACTTCAACTCCCAGAATTTCCCAGCCAGCATTCTGGGAGTTGAAGTCCGGACATCTTCAAGTTGCCAAGGTTGAGAAACACTGGCCTAGGGAATGATCAAAGAGGAGGGGCCATAGCCTGCTTCTGCATAATAGTTAATTCTGAGAAAGAAACTTAGAAAGAAATGTCCATAAACTTCTCATACAGTAAAACAGATGGCAAGAGGGTTGTACTTTCAGACTTGCAAGATTTTGTTAAAGTAGCCTTACAATAAAGTCGAAATACTCACCAGGTCATTTTTCTTCTCTGGAGTATTTGAGAGGGCTGACATAAGGTTAGTTGATGTTACTGCTGGCAGTTTACCATTTTGTTGGGTAACTGTACATTTGAAGCTGAATGTTCACTGAATGTTCAAGCCAAAAATGAGAGTGACCAATTTTTGTTTAATAAATGTGACTTGCTGAATCACTCATTTTGGAATTTAATTTTCATTATTACTTTGATGTTTAAGAATGGAGGAAATGACATTTAAAGGCAACTGGCATGAGAATAAAAATACTTTAAAAAGAGATCAGAGTCCCATCCCATCTCTGCATTTGCCATAGTGCAAATCAATTAGAATAGAGTGGGAAACAGTGGTGAGATTCATCCAGTTTGCACCTATTCGGGAGAACTGGTTGGTAACTTTCCAAGTAGTTCAGAGAACCGATTGTTGGAAGAAATCTCCTTTTGTTTTTTTCCACTTTACAGGGCTAATCCTGTAAGGAAGGCAGGAAGGAAACGTTCTGATTTTGTTTCTAGTCTAATCTTTATTGACCTGCTTACAGAAACTGCATCTCCGGTTAACCCTTATTACAATGTAACAGCTAAGGCGAAGCACCCTCGACCCGAGTGACCTTGAGTTGGCCATGCCCACCCAGTCACATGACCACCGAGCCCCACCTACCCAGATGGTCATTAGGGCAGAGAACCAGTTGTTAAATTATTTGAATCCCACCACTAGTCGTAACGGACCTTGGAGGTCTTCTAGTCCAGCCCCCTGCTCAAGCAGGAGACTTTATATCTTTTCAGACAACTCTCTTCTTAAAAGAGTCCAGTCTCTTCTTCAAAAAACATCCAGTGATGAAGCATCCATAACAGTGATGAACCACCCACAACAACTGACCACCCACAATTCTAAAGAATGTTGTACTAATTCAATTGGCACATTTAGGAAAGAAGCTGAAATGAGGAAAAGCCAGAAGTGTAATTTTTTTTGCCTCAACAAACTTTTTAGACTTTTCCACACATCTACACGCCCTTTCTACCTGTACGGCACTCCTGCACATCCCCATGTCCTATTCCTGACTTGTACCGCTGCCTCCCTCCCTCTCACACTAACTCAGCAGTAGCCACTCACCTGCCTGCTGGTTTTAGACCTGCAACGTCTTGCTGGTTTCCCTATGACTTTCTCTCTGCAAGCTTCCCATAAGGAAAATAAAAGAGGAAGCTGACAGGAGCTTGAGGGAGGGAGGGAGGGAAGGAGGAAGGGAGGAAGGAAGGAGGAAGGAAAATTTTTAATGCTCCTGCCAGATTCCCAAAAGGAAACTCAACAGGGAAGCTCACATGAAGTCAGAAGTCAGCCCTGTTCCCACTCCTTTTCTGTCTACCCATGGTCATTCTGTTTCTTTGTTTTAGGCAAATAACTGACTGAAATGATGACCCAATGCAGCACAGGCTGTCTACTATCCAAATATAAATAAACTGTAGTTAGCGTTGTAAGAATAAATACAGAAGATGCATAATTGGAGAAGTATGATGTTTGCATAGCTGCATAAAAACAGTTGATTTGAATTGTTGATGTATCCCAGCTAATAGTATAATAAAATTGTCAATTCAGTTCAATGACGTTTGGTTCAATTATTTCATTTCACTTTCCTATTTGGAAAATCTACTGAATAGAATTCCAAAAGGAAGGCTTGCACAACTCAGCTCAAGGTACAGTATGGACAACTGCAATCAAGCAGTTTAGGTCCTGCTTAGTCTGTTGTCCATATGCTAAAAGCAGGATAATTTTAAATCCCCTGCTTTTCTCTCTTACATGTTCTTTTCTCTTTAAACCAGTTTTTAGCTCTTCCAACAGAGTAGGAGTTTACCATTGGTATCAAACCTCTCTTTGTTCTCTGCAGGTAACTTTTATAGATGTGCCAAGTGACATTGTCACATCTCCAGAATGAATGGGACTAGATACAAATAGTCCTTGATTTACAACACAGCTGGCACCAGAATTTTCATTGCGAAGTGAGTCACAGTGAATTGTGCCCAATTTTACAACCTTTTTGCCATGGTTGTTAAATGAATCACTGCAGTTGTTTAGTGAATCATGGGCTTATTAATCAAATCCAGCTTTTC
The DNA here is from genome assembly GCF_009769535.1 of Thamnophis elegans. Taxonomy (NCBI): domain Eukaryota; kingdom Metazoa; phylum Chordata; class Lepidosauria; order Squamata; family Natricidae; genus Thamnophis; species Thamnophis elegans. The sequence continues at coordinate 40,913,149 of NC_045547.1, read as the reverse complement.
CCATTGGCTTTGCTTGTTGGAAAGCAGCTGGGAAAGATGCATATGGTGATCACATGATGCCAGGATGCTTTGTAAATATATACCAGTTGCCAAGTGTCCAAATTTTGTTCACATGACCAAAAGGATGCTGCACTAGGCTTAAAGTTATAAGCCACTTTTTTCAATGCTGTTGTAATTTCAAATGGTCGCTGAATGATAGGTTGTAAGTTGAAGACTACCTGTACCCAGCCTTTAACCTTTAACTGAGGGAGTTCTAGGAAACAGACTCCCAAACATCAAAAACCCAATTCTGAAATAGAAAATAGTAACCTAGATCTTTGGGAAAGTTGTTGCTTATCTTTCAAAGTCACAGTGTAACCTGTGACATTAGAAAATCCTGATAAGGCCTTATTTTATAGGGAGGAAGCTATACAGTTTTTGTGGTGCAAATATTGAGCCCTTGGTTGCAAAATACGTTACGGTGAAAAGCAAATAGTAGGGCAGCTAGTTTTCAAGCTTGGTTCAATTGAAGTTGGAATCATCCAGCAGAGCTTATGAAAATATGATCCAATGGTCTTTATTTCTGGACATATGGGACTAAAGGTTATTTGCTTCCTTATTGTTCTTTGATACTTACAAGCTTTTAGACATTAAAAAAACACAGCATATGAGCAATTAAAGGAGGTGGGGATAGGAAAAGACAGTTCAATCACACCAGATCTGCTGGCCCAGTGATTGTTATTTAATATCAACTTAAACTGGTGCAAAGGAATCTGATGCCCAGTAGTGTATTAACCATTACTAAGCATGTGCTTAGGACACCAGGCCCAAAGAGGGAACCACAAAGTTGAGAAAGAAAAAAAATCCAATGAAGATTTGTACAGTATGTACAAATGAGGGGCACCAAGATTTGTCAGTGCTTAGGGCACCAGTGAGCCTTAATCCGCCACTGCTTGTGCCCCTGGGTAACATTGACTGATGTTGGCCTTTCCCACTGATGCAAGGATTTTTGTGTTTCAAATTATTTGGAAGTATGGGCAACATTGTACTCTCTAAGCTTTAGTGCCTATTTAGCCATAGACTAAACCTAGCCCTCCTCCTGAATATATGAGAACTTAGAAGCTTGTTAAAAACCAATTCTCAAATTCATTGTAAGATCTATCAGGGGCTATGTGGAGACATGTATTTGCATTCAAGCCAGAATATATTAGCTATATTTTAGATCTCCAAGATAAATGTGTGAAAGTCAGATGGAGGAGATGGGGCTGCATACATGGCCTTTCTTTCATTTGTGTTCAACCCCTCTCCCCCCTTTGTTCATTGAAGCATCTGAAAAGGCAAATATTGCCGGGCAAGAATAAAATGGGCAAATTCCATTTGTGCACAGTTTGTAAGCATGATCATTATTCTCATCCATCTGTTTTCCTCCACAGTTTGCCAATGTACAAAGACATCAATAATTTGTCTGAAAGACTCCACTTGCCCACAGCAAGAGTCTATAAAACTAAACAAATTATTGGAATTGATGCCAGAAGCAATGCTAAAGAGGATGCTGTGAGGGAAGTCACCCAGTTATTGAATGTAGAAAAAGGCTAATAGATACTGTGACCAGAAGAAATATCAAGTAGTTGTGCCTTAACTAAAAGACAGAAAACTTTGACTTCAGCTTTTTAAAGAATATATTGCTATTAGGGTTCTGCAAGCCACAAAACACTTTTGCAGGAGAATTTGAGACTATCTGCAAGTGGTTTGCATAGCCTTAATTGTTTAATCTAGTAATTTAATAACAAAGAAGTGTTTTTTTACTCATGGCTATATATTAATAATACATAGTATACTGCCAATAACAACAACAACAACAACAACAACAACAACTCCGCCGTTGCCGGTCCCAAGCCCAGATGAGAAAGGAGGAGGGTTGAGGTCAGGTTGGCAACCTGGCCCCATAAAAAAAAAACACCTGCCAACCCATACAATATGGTGAAAGAAACGAATAAAAATTTTATACCGCATCAGTCGTCACGTGAGTTAACAAGGGCGCGGCAGATGTTGGGGTCCCTGGACATCCATTGACAAGTGGGCTACAAGCGGACCAGCCAACAAAACGACAAAAATATAGTGCAGATGAAAACCATGCCATAATGGCCTGTTACTACAACTCAGAGCCAGAAAAAAGAGGTTATATAAAGCGAATGAATGAATTATGGAAAGAACAATATCCAGATTCAAATGTTAGTGAACAATGACTAGCAGATCAAAGGCGATTTATTATACGGAATAAAGTGTTTAGTGAAGTTGAACTTGAGGAAATTCAGGCAAATTGCTAAACCAAAAAAACAATATCACAAGCGGAAATAATTAATATTCAAGACACAACTAAAGACATTATAGTAGAACTCCCAGAAGAAGCTCTCGGGGAGGAAATAACATCACCACCACTAGAACCAGTTATCACTGAACCAACTGATGAACTAACTCAAAAACAAAAAGAATTGAAGGATAAGATCATGGAGCATTTTCTGCTTAATGAGGAAAGGCAACGTTTACCATCACTAAAAACTGTGCCTAAGAAAATTTTGGCCCCTATCATGAAAATGGTTAATGCAGTGTTTTCAACAATTGAATCGGGATCCATCTTGGAAACGAACCAGTTAATGTACAGCGCAGCTGTAATAGTCACTAATGAACTAGGCATTAAAATCAAAGTACCTAGTCACACAACAGAAAAAGCATCAAAGCCAAAGTGGAAAATCCGATTAGAACAAAAAATCAAAAAATTAAGGGCAGATGCTAGTAACTTAAAGAACATGCATGAGCAATGGCTTAAAAACAACAAAATCATAGATCGGATAATCAGAAGATTTAGATTGGATACAAGAAACATCAATGAAGCTGCAGAGATTGTAAAACAGCGGATAACAGCAACAGCTAGAAAAATTGAAAGATATGAGGCACAAATCATCCAATATAAACAAAATCAGCAATTTTGATCAGACCAATGGCATTTTTATCAAAGTCTTAATGTGAATGGTGACACCAAAAGTGAAAAACCAGAAAAGCAGGCCACAGTTGAATTCTGGAGAGAATTGTGGGAAAATGCAAAGGACTACAATAAGGAAGCAAAGTGGATACATGACTTTGAGAAAAGCATTGGCAACAAACAAATGCAAGTATTAGAAATAACAACTGAGATGGTCAAAAATCGAGTAAAAAAGAATTGAACATCACCTGGAAAGGACCAATTACATGGTTTCTGGCTCAAATATCCGACCAGTTTACATGCAATATTGGCCAGGCAACTGAATGAAATTTTACAAAAGGGCCAAATTGATGAATGGTTGACAACTGGAAAAACATACTTGATTCAGAAAGATGCAACTAAAGGAACAACACCTGAAAACTACGGACCAATAACATGCTTGCCAACAACCTTCAAATTACTCACAGGCATTATTGCAGATAACATGATGGATTATTTGGAAACAAACAACATCTTGCCAGTAGAGCAAAAAGGCAACAAAAGAAGGAGCAGGGGCACAAAAGATCAGCTCCTAATTGATAAAATGATATTAAAAAATTGTAAGAACAGAAAAACAAACTTGAATATGGTCTGGATTGATTACAAAAGGCATTTGACTCACTGCCACATAGTTGGATCATAAAATGCTTAGAAACAACTGGCATTAGCAAAAATATTACATCTTTTACTGAAAAGGCGATGAAACAATGGAGAACTGAGTTGGAAGTAGGGAATGAGATCTACGGAATGGTTAATATCAAGGAGGAATTTTCCAGGGTGATTCACTTTCACCTCTTCTCTTCATCATCGAAATGATCCGACTATCAGTAATCTTAAAAAAATGAAATTAGGCTACCAAACAGCCAAAGAAGCTGAAAAAATTTCGCATTTACTATATATGGATGATTTGAAACTCTATGGAAAGTCAGAAATAGAAATCCAATCATTGACACACACAGTCCGAGTATTCAGCACCGATATTTCAATGCAGTTTGGCATGGAAAAATGCGCCACTGTATCCATAAAAAGAGGCAAAATCACTGCATGTGAGGGAATTGAAATGCCCAATGGCCAACTAATTAAATGCAACAAAAATGAAGCCTACAAATACTTAGGCATTCTGCAGTTGGATAATATCAAGCATGGAGAAGTAAAAACTATTGTCAGGTGAGAGTACACCAACAGAGTTAGGAAAATTTTGAAATCTAAATTGAATGGTGGAAATACATTCAAGGCCATAAATACCTGGGCAATACCAGTTATAAGATACACAGCTGGTATAGTTAACTGGACACAAGCTGATTTGGACATTTTGGACCAAAAACCTAGGAAACTAATGACAATGCACTACAGTTTACATCCACGTGGTGATACTGATAGACTATACCTGCCCCGAAAATCAGGTGGAGAGGATTATTACAAGTGAAGCAAACAGTTGAAGAAGAAAAACATGCACTGACTGATTATTTAAAGGAAAGTCAAGAACATCTATTAATTGAAGTAAAGAACAAAAAACTACTGAAGGCCCAACAGACGAAACAAGAATACAGAAAAGATGTCATAAAATCAAGAATGGAGAGTTGGCAGAAAAAAGCACTGCATGGCCAATTTCTGGAAAAAATAAAAGATAAAGTGGACAGTGAACAAACTTGGTTATGGTTAACAACAGGTACATTAAAGAAAGAAACAGAGTCACTAATCCTAGCTGCGCAAGAACAAGCTATCCACACAAATGCCATTAAGGCCAAAATCGAAAAATCCTCTGATGATGCCAAATGCAGACTTTGCAAAGAAGCTGATGAAACTGTTGATCACATACTCAGCTGCTGTAAAAAAATTGCGCAGACTGATTATAAATTGCGGCACAATTCAGTAGCACAAATGATCCATTGGAATTTGTGCAAAAATTATAATATTAAAACAGCAACAAACTGGTGGGAACATCAGCCTGAAAAAGTCACCGAAAATCAGATGGTCAAGATCTTGTGGGATTTCCGTATACAAACCAACAAAATACTGGCGCATAATACACCAGACATCACACTGGTTGAGAAAAATAAGGTCACAATCATAGACATCGCAATACCAGGTGATAGCAGGGTTGCCGAGAAGGAACATGAAAAAATCGCAAGATACCAGGACTTAAAAATCGAAATTCAATGACTATGGCACAAACCAGCAGTGATAATTCCAGTGGTAATTGGCACACTGGGTGCTATTCCAAAAGCACTGGAATTACATTTAAAACAGTTAAAAATTGACAATATCACCATCAGTCAAATGCAAAAAGCCGCACTGCTTGGATCTGCACGCATATTACGAAAATACGTTACAACGTCCTAGGCCCCTGGGTGGGGCCCGACTAGTAACCAATGCCAAATCCGGCGAAACAACTGGCCGCTGTGATACAATTGTACAACAACAACAATAATAATAATAATGGATGTGATGGCTCAGTGGCTAAGACAGCTTGTCAATCAGGAAGGTTGGCAGTTCGATGGTTCAAATCCCTAGTGCTGCGTATCGGAGTGGGCTCCTGTTACTTGTCCCAGCTTCTGCCAACCTAGCGGTTTGAAAACATGTAAAAATGTAAGTAGAAAAAATATGAACCACCTTTGGTGTTAATGTAACTAACAGTGTTCCGTACTCCTTTGGCATTTAGTCATGCCGGCCACATGATCATGGAGACATCTTTGGACAGTGTTGGCTCTTTGGCTTTGAAATAGAAATGAGCACTGCCCCCTAGAGTCAGGAATGACTAGCACATATGTGTGAGGGGAACTTTTACCTTTACTTTATGTATTAATAGCTGAATGGCCTTTTTTAAAAAAAAGATTTCTTAGATTTCAGCTCAATCCAACAATAAACATACAGCACACGGAGACAGATAATAAGACACAGAGAAATAGAGAAAGATATCAACGTACACTGGAGAATTTGGAGTAACAGCCCACATATATCATGAAATGCAAAATGGAAGTTAAGTTCTCCATTTAGACATTGGTGAACAGGCTTTATATTTAATCTAATTTCATGTACCCCACAATCTAACTTTAAAAGCAATTTACAAGAGGTCATATCATTTTTTGAATAAAAAGTGTTCTTTTTTTACAGTTTTCAACCAAAGGCGAGAAGAAGAAGTGCTGGAGGCACTTAAAGTAAAGTAAAAGAAACACGGGGAGGTCTGAAAAAAGTGTGAAATGATGTTTCTAACCACTTTTGTCCAAACTTGTTTTAGTCTCATCCACCTAATCGTAAACCAGACATATCCAACCCAAAGTTTACAGACCATATGTGGCCCTGGACAGTTAGTAATGTGATAAGAACATGAACTTTTAACATTATTATGTGATTTATATACATTAACTATATTATGTAGTTAATAAAAATAACCCTAGGATATTTAGATATGTTTATATGTGGCCCAAGACAATTCCTCTTACTCAATGTGACCCAGGCAAGCAAAAGGTTGGACATCCATACCTTAAACTATAGATTACATATAACAATTGACCAACTTTCAACCCAAATTGTCCAATTGCTACTTGAGTCTTTGACATGGCCTGATTATTAAAATATGACAATTAATTGCAATTAATCATACATGGAACATGAGGGATCTGAAATATCAGTTAAACTTGCAACAATGAAGATCAAAATTGCTTGGATTCCAAAGTACAGTAGAATAAATAGTTCTGTGAACCCTGTAGTACTTTATGCTTGCTTCTTTCACTCAGTTATTTCCATTCAGGATAATGAGATATTTTGGTGCAAACATTGCAAATACATAAAATAGAAAAATAACTTCACTTCTTATAAAGAAATCTATTTATTTTTAGAACAGCTAATGAGGTTTTTTATGTATTCATCATAATAGTGTTGCAGCTTATATGGATTTGAAATATATTTTAAATACAATAAGATTTTGATTTTATTATCTTTTAAAAATCCTAGACAATGACCAACATGAAGGGTATTAATAATGTTTGATGATTATTCACAGATTGTGACCATTAATAGTAGTCTTTTCTTCATTCATGCTGAGTAATGTCCTTGGTTTAGAACTATCAATTAGTTTCAACAATAGTTTCAGAAAAGGAATGTATTAAATCAGTAATTGCAATATACTGTTTATTAACATTCGAATAAAAATAACCGTAGAATATTTAGATAGATTCAATAAGGAAAGTAACTCCTTATATCTGTGCTACTGTGCAATATTTAGAAATAAATTTTGTTTAGCTTCACTTGGTGAAAGGAAATTGCTTCTTGTAATTACAAAGAAAAATACCAGCATCCTCTGGTCTGATTGCTTATGTACAAAAATTCTGATATGGCTCTAAATATATGCAAAAACAGAAGAGAACAAGCAGAGATGTGGATCCTTCATTGAAATGAAAGAAAAAGCTAGATGCTGACACATGCTGGGCTTCAGATTTGTACTAGATGAATAAATGGTAAATTTTAAAACATTAGTGTAGAACAGTGGTTCCCAAACTTGGCAACTTTAAGACTTGTGGACTTCAACTCCCAGAATTCTCCAGCCAGCAGACCAGAGTTGGCTGGAGAATTCTGGGAGTTGAAGTCCACAAGTCTTAAAGTTGCCAAGTTTGGGAACCACTGGTGTAGAAGATGACCAGGTTGTGGGAGGGGTCCTGTATACCTATAACTACATATCTTATTATGTCTTTAAAAACTTGGGCAGCTACATTCTCTTGTTTGTATAGTACTATTGAAAACATGAATGATAAATATTTTGGGAAGGGGAATTTTGGGGAAAATATTTTTTTGGGAAATAATCAAGCATATTAAATAGGGGGGGAATCAAAAAAACCTTTTAGTATTTGTTACTTTGTGTGTGTATGTCTGTGGGTTAAATTTGAAAAAGTTTTAAAATAAATAACAACAAATATAAAATAAATATACAAAATCCACATTCCTAATTCCATAGGAATCTGATGGAAGGATCTGATGAATGAAAGTGGTACTTCTTGTTCCTACATTTTACTTCCAGATAAATAAATGTGCTCAACTAACCATACTTTCAGCATTCAAAATTTGAAGTGGCCATTTTGAGAATGTTGTTGCTCCCCCCAGACACACACTCACAATTGAAATATGGAGACTACAATAGCAGCTGGTTTTACTTGTGCTGCCTTTATTTGGATCTAATTTAGAGTTGGAGAGGTGGGGCAGAGGAAAAGTCAAATAACAAACATCTCTCTGTGTTACATGGGTTTTATGCTGCTTCTTTTTTTACAGGCAGGGGGCCAAATGTGAATGGTAGACATGCATTAAGTTAGAGTTGATCTGCTGTCAAGCTTTGCAAAAATGATGTCCTTTGTTTATTGAGACTGTAAACAGGTTGCTAACTGTGAAATATATGCACATTATAAATAACCAATAAGCTATTGAGAATGTAGGTTGCCAAATAGACAACCTCCCCTGGTTTGTTACTTATTGAGTTCTACAAGCAGGGTCAAAGAGTGCAAGCATGTGCATTAAGGACTTCAGGCCAATTACCAAAGAAATATATACTTGCTGTTATTATATTATTTATGGACCATGCTGTTCAAGTAAATCAATTGTTGTTGCTTTTTTGTTCCACCTACTTCAGGGTCCCTTTGTGAAGGCAGGTAGCAAATTGCTTCCACAATTTATTACAGAAATGGCAAAAATGTTCTTGATTTTTTTTAAAAAAAATCTACAGTCATTTTTTTTATATAGTTTGATGATAAATAGCATTTGGAATGGACTAGCAATCATCTGTTTTTGAGGTCTAAGAGGACAAATTAAACAGCAAGGAACTTATTTTGCTTTCCCATTATTCCATTTAAGTTGTTCTGTCAGAACTGGTAGATACATCATTTCTGTCTAAAAATGTTTTGCTTCATGATGCAGAACAGAGGAGGGATCAGCCAATGTCATCTTTCCATCTCTAGTCTGCATTTGTTATTTATATAAAAGGGTTAAAACTAGATGGCTCAAGGTGATCCTTTTGCCACAGCATTTATCAGCCCTACTAATCCGGTCAGAGAAAGAACAATGTTGGAACTACATTAATTGTAACAGCAAGAATAACAGAAACTTTGCAAGTCTGAATGTGCTTTCTACACTGGATCTGAAATAATATCCATTTATTCATTTAACTGTCATATTCATATGACCTCTCATCTCACAGAATGTGACTGTGAATGGCATACAATAAAACCATAAATAACAATATTAAAATAGAATGCAATATAAAAATATTGATGCCATTGTTTTTAAAAAGGCTAGGCAAGAGCATTGGCTGTTATGAAGAATAGAACTACTTCAGCAGAGAATCAGTCCCTGAGACCCCAGGCACCAGGTGAAACAGCCAAGGATGGCAGGGAATGAATGGGCAGCAGCCAAGTGTTCAGAGGTGGGGGGACCACAGAGTGGGTGAGTGAGTGACTGAGAAAAAGACCCATCTTCTGGTCCCACCAAATGTAACTCCTTAGTTGATGGGAGTCACAGCATAGTTCTTCTACTAGATCTGATGAGATGGGCAGATGTCAGTGGGAAGAGGCAGTTCCTCAATAACCTGAACCCATGCTATGATGGTCCACGTCAGCACCTGGAATTGGACCCAGAAGCAAACTGGCAGCAAATGCAGCTCTTGGAGTGGAAGTGTAATGTATTCTATTCTAGAGGCACACGTATCTGCCTGCACTGCCACGTTCTCCATCAACAGAAACTTCCTGATAGTCTTCAGGGGAAGACTTGACCAAGTGAACAAGACATGAGAGACAGTGAGCAATTATCTCCTTTTGAAGATAGAACTGAGAATGCAGGTTGTCCTTTGCCTTTTTGTCTCTCTGGTCCTTGCCAGTTGTCTCTTCCCTGCTTTTGCTGACTTTCTATTTGTTTTGCCAGTTAACTATTTTTGACATTAGCTAATATTAACAAATAAACTTCAAACTCCATTTTTGCTAGCTGAACTGACTGGCAGTTGTGTTTACTCTCATGTGGATCATTGACTGGGAGTGTGCTGGATACAAACTAAACTTGTCATTAGCCACAATAATTTAAAAACAACAACCAAACTAACCCCAACACCAGCCAAATCAGAACATTCTAAAGGAATATCCAATTGGGGCAATTTATTCCAAGTTTAGGGCAAAGTTTCTTGCTTTCTTTTGTGCATACTATTGATTAACACAAGTTAATATATTAAAACTTTTTAACAATAATGTTAAATAACCCCTTTCAATTTTTGCAATACTTTGTGACAACTGATATAAATCAATATTTCTAAGAGTGATGAATTATTTCTGTCAATATTTTGCATCAAGTTCAGTTCCTAATTATGTCATTGACACCAACTCCTTAAATATGAAATCTGCTTCTATTCTTTACTAGCTGTAAAGCATAACAAGTTACAGTGAAGTACCAAAAATTATACAGTATATTATTTCCAGCAGTGAACAAATAAATTACTGACATAGATGATATAAAGACAGTGACAAAATTGTTGCAAGAATAGAACATACAGTTCACAACAAGGTCTCTAAATCACACATGCCTTTGATTAAACTGATACCTTAAATCTTGAAATGTTGCATGAACTATTTGTGCTGATTCAGACTGTGCTTGGCATATATAGACATTCAACGCAACCTAGGTCAGTTTTCAACACCTTCTTCTCATTTTCTAACTGTTGTTAGGGATCAGACTCTTTATCACTAATATTTAACATTGAGAGGAATAAAAATGAAGAAATGTATCCTTAAGACATGTCTTCCTTCATAGGAGAATTATAAAACAGAACTTGGGAAAGAAATATATATTTTAAAGTATATGTTGATACGTTCTTAAAGGGTGTTTTAATTGGCACAAATTACACCAGCATTTGAAACTGAGCTTCAGAAGGTACTTCACATATCCTGTTTTCCTAGGGATTAGTGACATGGATGGTTGCTAAGGAAATAGAGGAAATTTAAACAAAGGTGCTTCTCTTCGAGAAGTAGAAACTTTTGTGCATTTTCCAGGGCTGTTTGTTGGATTGTTTATTTTGTGGAACTTTGTGCTTTAAATAGCCTTTTTTTTTTTTTGCCAAACCACATCTAAAGTTAGTTTGATTTATGAGTCAAGAAAGCTATTGGCCTACTACTTCTTGCAGCCATGTGAATAATCTGTCCTTTTGAAAGAACCTTATTGGCATATGCGATGCAGAATTTGACTTCTTTTCCTGTTGGCATGTCTATACAGACATTCCTTCATCGTGAGTTTTAATCAACGCAATGAAAATGGCACCAATTTTTGCAGTTATGGGTGGCCACTGCATTCCTAAGAGGACCAGTACAAGAATTTATTGTGCTACCTTTCATGAGTAGACTATTGGGAAACTAATCATACCCCGAGGAGAGAGGAACACACCAATCTCTCAGCTTGGAAATCCTTTAGGAAGATTTTTTTTCTAATGCACACAGAGCTCATTTAGATATTATGTTCATGTTTTTAAACCACAAATTTCACAAGAAGCACATAATATGCTAACATTTAAATCTTAAAATCTTATTAAACATTTGTACAGGTAGTCTTCGACTTACGATCACAATTGAGCCTAAAATTTATGTTGCTAAGTGTTAAGTGGATTTTGCCCCATTTTACAACTTTTCCTGCTGCATTTGTTAAGTAAATCACTGCAATTGGTAAATTGGTAACTTGGTTGTTAAGTGAATCTGGTTTCTCTATTGAAAGGTGATCACATGACCGGTCAAAACTATGAGTCAGTTGCTAAACACCGGAATTTTGATCCCATGACCAAGGAGATGCTGCAATGTTTGTAAGTGTGAAAAATGATCATAAGTCACTTCTTTCAGTGCTGCTGTAACTTTGAATGATCGTTAAATGAACTATTGTAAATCAAAGATTACCTTTATGTCTCTGAAATATGAAATGCCTTGCAAGACTTCCTAAAAAGAAATTTGTCCATTTTTTTTTATCTTACCAGGAAATGTGCAGCTGCATAAAAATTGCAGCTACTTGTCATAGGGCTACTGAATTGAGATAATGTAGATAATATATATTATATAATGTGGTATAATATCTAATGGCCCATCCTTTTTTTTTTTGACAAAAATATATTTTGAAAGCCTAACATTTCAGTCTCAGTTCCTATCATCTTGATACAGATCTAGGAAATATTCATCTCTTAAACCCTAGAGAGATATTGCCAATCAGCATAGGTGGTATCAATTTAATGGATCAATATGTTAAACTCTGATAAGATAATTTCTGTGTTTCTAAAGTAGTTAAATTATGATCTGTAGCCTGTGAAATCATGCTGTTTCATTGTTGAAGGCATAATGCAGTTCATAAATCTGACTCAGTTCTGGAATCAATACAGAAGTAAATCACATTAAAGCAATGGGCAGATGTCAAGTTTTATGCTGAATACTCTGGATAGTTTTGCTCTGTCCACCTCTACCCTCTGTCATAGTCACCTTTGTTAATAGCTTTGTCTAGTGCAGGGGTGTCAAACTGGTGGCCCATGGGCCAGATGCGTCACACGCAAGTCACACCCACCCCAGCTCCATGAAGGAGAAAAATATTGCAATATGGCGCGTGACCCCGTGAGCTTGACACCCATTGTTGAGTGTAATTTTTCATCTGACAGACCTAGACTGCAAACATATTACTGGCTGATACAGATAGTCCTTGGCTTATGACTACAGTTGAGCCCAAAATTTCTGTTGCTAAGTGAAACACTTGTTAAGTGAGTTTTGCTTCATTTTACAACCTTTCTTGCCACAGTTGTTAAGTGAATTACTGCAGTTGTTAAGTTAGTAACATGGTTGTTCAGTGAATCTGGCTTCCCCATTGACTTTGCTTATGAGAAGGTTACAAAAGATGATCCCATGACTCCTGGACACTGCAACCGTCATAAATATGAGCCAGTTGCCAAGAGTCTTAATTTTGATCACATAACCATGGGATGCATCAATGATTATAAGTGTGAAAAATGGTCATAAGTAACTTTTTTTAGTGCTGTGGTAACTTCAAATGGTCACTAAGTGAACTGTTTAAGTTGAGGACTACCTATAGATAACGTCACAAATTAAAGATCTTTTTGCTGCCATTTTCAGTCATCTATATTTTAATTATCCAAACTCAGTAGCTGTACATGGGTCCTGGCAGCCAGTGGGATGAAACTGGGGGACAGTAACATTTCAGCGAGGCTCATCCAAATACCATGTGCTTTTATGTATTTAAAAAAAAAGGGAGAGGGGAAGAGAAAATAAAGAAAAGTTCTTATGCGTGTGAAAGAAAGGTGCAAGGGTGGACAGGCTGTATAATTGTAGAATTTTTTAAAATCTGGTGGTGCATTTAGTTGTAAAAACAATCACAAATCATCATAGTTCTCTTTTAATTTGTCATGTCTTCCTTTCTTAGATTACCTTACTGGCCAATTGGTTAATAAAAAATAATCCTCTCATTGATGCTCCAATGGTTGATGTGCACAATAATGAAGTAGTGATGCTCCTGGGAAACAGTTGAAGATATCTGAATAGGCAATAGTCTATTCCTCACTAGTACACCAGTTGTTATTTTGTTAAAAAAAATTCACCCCCAAAATGCTCAATATCATTGGTTACATTCTAATATCAGCTGTACCCTAAGGGTCAACCCATGTATATCAGCAGGAAGAAATAGGAACAGGCTCCTACTTGGCCTAGGCTACTGGCCAACTGCATCCCCAATCTTCTCATCATCTTCCCTTTCTCGTTTTGATGACTTCTTTAGCAACCCTTACCAGTCTCCTTGACTTTTCCCCATTCTTAACACTCCACAACACTTTTGCTGAAAACAATGTTTCACTCTGTATCTGCATCTTCATTTCAATGTATATGCAGACCAAATGACCTCTGGGTGCAGAGAATGCAAAGCCAATATTCTTTGTATAGAATACTTCACATGCGGAAGATTTGTAGTATTGCTTACTGCTAACATATAAACATGTTTATCCTGTGTTCCATATTTGGGTATTTTTAGAAGAAAAACAAATAAGGAGTGACACTAAGCAAAAGACTGGTCTTCAGAGGGTAGGACTCAAATGCACAAAAATAGAAGAAAAAAAATTCTAATATTGATTAGGGGAAGTGGGGTAGGACAGGAACAATTGTTCCTATTCCATGCCTGAATGGTGCTCCATTGAAAGTATGGTTAAGAATTTGAAGTAATCAGGTATATATTTCATTCAAGAGAGTAATTGTCTGACTGTCTGTCTGTCATCTTTTTGTTTCTATCATATATCTGTCATCTACTATCTATCTATCTATCTATCTATCTATCTATCTATCTATCTATCTATCTATCATCTATCATCTTGTAATTATTTCAAACTTGGTCTCTCTCTCTCTCTCTCTCTCTCTCTCTCTCTCTCTCTCTCTGCAATTGGCTTCTATGAGAGCAACAATGAAGTAGGAAAAAAGACTCTGTGAAGATCAAATATACACATAACATGGTTACCTGTCATGCTAAGTTAAGGCAAGGGTAGAACCTACCACTACCATGAGATCTCCAAACCCTGTCAGTTGATTGAGAATATGGAACTTTGAAAAATATTTTATTCCTTTCTGATAAAGAGGGATAGAGTTTTTTCCTTAGGTATATTCAAATATGATATGTACACCTGGGCATATAGCTTCACTTGTTGAAATGCTGAACATTTTTTTCTCTTTGTAGAGTAGCATAAACTAAAAAGACTTAAATTTCAAATGAAGACTACTTTCCATTTGTCAGCTAGATCAATATGAGAATGGGAATTCTTTACAATTGTTTCCATAGTGACTTATCACTGCTACTGTCACAATTGACAATTTGTTAATGTTATCACAATGAACATCACCTCCAACATAAGGCTTCAGAAATGCCAATTTCACAGTCTGTGCACAATGACAACTACTTCTAGCTTAGTAGTATAAAATATCACTACAGTTTATGTATGCATTTTGGGAGTGGGAGGTTTAAAGAAAGATGTTAATCTTATATATGAAAGATAACTCAAAAAGATTTGGGGAGAGATATATGGATTACTCTAGCAATTCCATACTATAAAATCAAGAGTCTCCTATTTTTTTTCTTATTCAAAACTTGTTGGAAATTCTTTCAAAGAATGGAAATTTTCTACCTGATCTGATAGCCATAGCGTTTTCCCCCTGTGCAATGGGAATGCATATGTAGAGCAATGAAATATGTCACATGAAAAATCACAAAAAACACAGAAAACAAAAAAGTTAGGGCATCAGACAAACAGGGAAATATTACAATAAAAATGTCAATCAATATAAGGACAAACAAATAGCCTTAAGGCACATCATGAAAGTGTGATTAAAGAATCACAAGTTTCCTTGTAGCAGAGATATACAGATGGTCACTGTGTACAAAGAATTAGTTCACAGATGCAAAGTAAATTATACATTCCATGAATTAAACATGGGGGGGGGGGAGGAATTCTGAAGATACAAATAATCCTTGCTTTGTGGAAGTTGGGCAATGCCAAAAAATCTATTAAAAAGAAGACATGGAGTTGGATGGCTAAGTGCAGGGCTGTCGAACTCCCAGTCAGTGGACTGGATGCATCACACACTGGCCACATCCTGGCCCGGTTTAGTGAAGGGGAAAAAAGTCCCAATTATATCATGTGATGCCACTATGATGACATGAGTTTGACACCCCTGGCTAAGTGGATCAGGAGAAATATTTTGTGTAAGATAGTATAATGAATAAATGCAATCACCCATACATTTTCCTATTAATTGTTTGCAAGAAAGGTAAAGGGCATAAAATATTATAAGACATATTGAAATGGAATGAAGCTATGCAATAGCACTATTGCGTATTTGTAATAATGCAAAAATTGGCAGGAATTCATTGTAAGTAGGTTGCTTATTTGATCAAACCCCACTCCCAATACATGAGATTGTAGATTGGTGTTCTGGGACTCCATGATAACAAATTTTATAGAGAGGAGTTATAGTTCAGCACCATAGCATATTTTGTGTGTGTGTGGGGGGGGGGACCTTTCTAACATTATTCTATAATATTTCCAGTTTTAAAGCAGTTTGACTACAGTGACTGGTGACAACCTTGGCCAAAATGATTGGCAATAAAAACTGGAGCATGGCTTCACAGACATCACATAGTATTGTTGAACCTGAGCAGGTCAAGGCTGGAATAGAACTGGGGATCTTAAGTTCTGCAGTTACAGAAAAGTGATGATTGAAATATTATAATAAAATAAAATAAAAAAGTGGAGTGTAGTCAATATAAGACAGATTTTTAAATTCATATACTTTATCATGCTAACCTGTGTTTAATTTTTGTGAGTATTTTGTTATATTTCTTATATTGTTTCATAATATTTGTATGGCAGGTCCCATATTTCTATGGCAGCTCCAAAGAGCTTTAGTTTATATTCCTGGGAATACATCTGCATAACAAATAATTGGTAGAATTCATTGTGACCTCACATAATACATAATTCTTAATATTCTTGCAGGTCTATATTCAGCTTATTAAAACCATTTGCATTCTACAGAAATGCAAAAATCATAGTTTTGCGTAAAACCTTGAATAATATTTCACATAAAGGTATCAATATGGTTTGAACAATGAAAAGTGGAAATTAAAGATAGATGAAATGCAGTTACCCCATCAATTCTAGGTGATAAATCTGACTAGAACAAGTAATTTTTCAAGAGAATTCAAGAATAGTGGATACACTTACTGCAGTTTACAGGATAAGTACAGATTTATAACCAATTGTGTAATTTCAAATGTAATTTCAACATATCTTTTTTACAATGCTCACAGTAGAGAACATCAGCTGTATTAACAGGACTTCTTTATCAAAATTATCTCAAAACAAGCCACCAACCACTGTACAATTACAAACCACCACCACATTTTTAATTTGTACATGAACATGAGGGAGTTAAATTCCTTTGACAATCAATAGGCATGAGCCCACAAAATCCATAAATTGTACGATGTCAAAAACACAACCAGTCCTTCCCTCCCGAAAGGAGAAAAGAGAAGAAAACAACAAAGAAGTGGATCTGTGTTTGAGTGATGGACAGAACTTGTTTACATGTTCTATAAAATTCAGAAATTCCAACAAAGTAGTACTTGAATATTGCCTCACTGAACTAGTAAAAACTAGATTGCTTTTATTTGTTTTATAATCTCCCAGATTGCCAGTATCTGTAGCAAAAAGATTGGAAAAAAAAGTCATTTCATGGCACTATTTCATTGGGTTTAGGCAATGGTATATTCTGCTGCTGTTGATTTTCCTTATTGACTTGGTAGCTGTGAAATCCATATGCTAATACTTCTAATGATCAACCATTCCTTTTGACTTTTGGTAACAAGTATTCTCATGCAGTTAATATCAAAAAGAACTTTGTGCTCCACATCTGTGATTTCCAAATTTCCATTTTTAAATTCTCCTAGTCTCAAGAAGGTAGTACATTGCCTTTCCTTTTTGCCCCCAACAGTTTTTTCTCCAACTTCCAGAGCACCATGATGCAAAACATCATTTTGTCGGTCTTCAGTACCGGTGACAACTTTGATTTTGTTAATTTTAAGAGGCCTATCAAAGACAACGACGTAAAAATCTCCAGTTGAGGGTGCTTTTGCCCAGAAGTATTCATCCACACTACTATATGCCTTGCTCGCCTCATAATTCTCAAATACGTTCATATTGGTATGCAAGTTGGCAGGAGGGTTATCTGGAAGGTCAAACGAATCCTCTTCAAAGTCATCATCTTTTAATTTATTTTCAGCTCCTTTATAAGATGAGTAATATCCCATGTGCTGAAAAAGGGATGGTTTGAAACGTATGACATCCTTTTGAGCCAACAGCCCACGGAAATGTATCAGCAACCAATCACAAGGCATTTCCTGGTAGAACATCAATAAAAAATGAGCCAGACGAGGGAGATCATGGGAATGATACAATTTCCCAATGTAACCCAACTTGGAAAATTCTAAAGTTACCCAGTAGGTTCCCTCTCGTGAAGTTATGACTTTCTTAATAACAGTCAAGAAGTTTTTTGCACATCTAACATCATCTTCTAACATTACATAATAATCAGAAAGGTTAGCACAAAAGTTAAGCAAGAATGCATAATCAACATTTTGCTTGGAGCGAAATTTCACCCGGTCTTCTGGATCATTGTAATTTCTCTTAAGTCCATTCAAAACTGGATAATATTCCTCTGGTGTATGGATTACCATTAATCTGCCAGCAATTACATGATGGGCAAATTTCTGTGAAATATCTTGAACCATGTTATCACACCAGGTGGAGTCAAATTCTGCCAGATGTACGACCACAGCAATTTCTTTCAGCTCTTCATAACTTGACTGTTCAAATATAGACTTGATTGTCTCCAGCAAATAATTCCCTTTTTTCCTTTTGACTGAAGATAGTCCAATGGTAAGATATCCTGAATAATAATGATGAAAATAAAAAGAATATTTAAGTTCTATAGAACTGAGCAATAAAAGCAAATTTACTTGTTATTCATAACAAATGATTGGGAACATAAAAACATAATCAACAAATATGTGTGTATATCCATCAGAATG
This sequence comes from Thamnophis elegans, assembly GCF_009769535.1. Classification (NCBI taxonomy): domain Eukaryota; kingdom Metazoa; phylum Chordata; class Lepidosauria; order Squamata; family Natricidae; genus Thamnophis; species Thamnophis elegans. The sequence continues at coordinate 40,894,527 of NC_045547.1, read as the reverse complement.
TTTCCCTTCTTGCTTTGGCTGCTTTTGAAACAATTCTTCTTGCATATATCTCTTAGCAAACATTTTGCCTTGTCTGTCCATCCGTCCATCCATCCATCCATCCATCCATCCATCTGTTCACCCATCCATCCATTTCCCTAGCTCAATAAAGAAAGGGCCTCTTACCATTCAAGTAATAGACTTTTAGACTGTATGCATTAAAGTGGATGAACTAAATTATGCTAAAATGTCTTCCATTGAAAGTGGTGGGATTTTAACCGTACTTAAGTCTATCTGGGTTCATGTAAGAATATGTTTTGAATTAGCCTTTCAAAATTGCTTGGGAGACATGATTTTGGCACTTTGAATTCAAAGATAATAATATCTTCTCTATTGCACCCTAGTATGTTTGCCTTATCATTTTAGGAGAAATGAGACCACATCTCTAACAAGCAGAGAAAGCAATTGCTGTTGTATCAAAATTACCATGTGGTAAATGTGGATACAGAACTTTGGGGATGGTTCCTTATGCTCTTCCAAACTAACAGAGACATATTTTTAGGAGCCTGGAAACAAAGAATTAAGAATTTCCTTATTTCTGCAAAGTTTTGGCTATTTATAAGCTATAGCTATCATTATTAAAATACAGCGTAGTTACACAATTTGCTTGTCTGTGTTTCTTGGGAGATCTGTAGATGTAGTTTGGATTTATCAGGAGAAATTTGATCCTAAATTCTTGTGAAGAGTCCTCTGCTGATGGTATATTATAAAATATTTTGCATTGCATCTAATAAATAACTTTACTGTATATGATATGAGCCCATCAACCTCAACTGTATGTTTGCATCATCACAGGTTTTTGATGACACTAAACCTTTTTAGAATGCCAACTGTTTTCTTAAATATGGTTATCATTCTATCTTTAGTTAAACAGAGAGCCTTAGTAGAAAAGTGCATCTCTCATGTAATCCATAAATGAAAATGATATAGTGTGAAGTTGAACTATTTGTGGTGTTCCCCAACAGCTACCTAATTCCAAGAGCAGACAAAGATTTTTGAACTCTGAAAGTTCAATGAAAGACAGCAGCAAAACGTCTTCATGGAAATCTGTGTTAACAATGAATTCTTCCCAAACAAGTTCTTTGAAGAAGCCAGAACTAACAACGGTTTTTGTAATCCTTTGTTCATGCCAGGAGAAAAGACATAAAAGAACTCAGCTGGCAAAACCAATCATTTCCTGATCTTCTTTTAATTTCTATCATTTTTCTTTCTTCCATTTTTCTTAGGTAGCCACTAACTGTGCCTCAGGATAGAAATCCATGAAAGAAAGATAAGGTTATGTCCATGTATGGTGTAGGTTGCCTAGCACTGATAAAAAGGTAACCTCCCTCTCTCGTTCTCTTTTTATTCTCCCTCATCAACTAGAGAGACCCTTACACACTTTTTTGCCTTGAAAGCAAGCTCTCATTTTTATTCTCAGATTCCAGGTTAAGCTGTGATGTTCAACATGCTCAAATATTCCCTGCTTAGCAACTAGATATGTTTGTGTGGTGTTAATGCAAAGCTACAACTTTTAAATCTTTACTCTTTCTTTTTGCTGTGGCAAGAAATTTAAGACTGCATCTGTATATTTCTTTCTTTGCTATAACGATAAGCTTTGGGATTTTTCTCCTTCACTGCTGTAGCAAGAAACTACATCTTTTTATATATGTCTTTGCTTGCTTGCTTTTACTTACTCAGTCTATGGCTTAAATTCTCTGTATGTTCCATTAAAGAAGATCACTTCTCAAATCCCCCTACTTCCTATCTTTGAAACTTGCATTTTTTTTCTCTCTCTCGTTGAATAGAATGAAATTTCATTCCCCATAGATCAGGGGTCTCCAACCTTGTCAACTTTAAGCCTGGCAGACTTCAACTCCCAGAATTCTGGAAGTTGAAGTCCGCCAGGCTTAAAGTTGACAAGGTTGGAGACCCCTGCCATAGATGGTTAATTGCTCAAGTTCTCTGGCTTAGCATTTGGGCTGTAATTGTTTAAGAATGCTGTCTGAAACTGTTATTTGATTGCATTATATATCTTTTGGATCAAATATTTCTCAATACAATGTACTAATGGATTATTAATTATAGCTTCATTTTAGACTTCCAGATTGCATTAACCCATTTATAAGTCTCTGGATGCTAGAGAGAAACAGTATGACATGGTAGGTCCCCCTCTTCCCATTTTTTCCCCAACCTGGGCCAAAATATGATTTGTTTGCTTTTGCTTTAGAATTTTGTATACATCTACGTATGATGGTATGGAAACATAATTATGCATTAGGATATTCTAGCAAGTTGAGGTTGATTCAATTATTTTTGGTTAAAAAAAATTAATTCTTGCAATGTGTAAACTAGCTTTTCTCCCCTAATTTATCTGTATGATCAGGCAGTTCGTGGGAGCAACATATGAGCAAAATTGCTGTTGGCTGTTTAAGGAGAATATGAGATATTAAAAATGATTCTCAGACCTATGAAAAATAACTACTAAAAGTAGAGCTACTCTATTTGTTTGATATCCCACTTTTGAAAGGGAAATGCCTGAGCTCTCTTATATCTAAACTTCAACAGAGACAGAGAACATCTGGCTCACCTTTTCTGGATTTAGAAGTTGAGCAAGTTTAATCCTGGTTAGTAGTTGAATTAACCAACGAACCCCAGAGAAATAAATTAGGCAGGGAAAGTAAAAAGAAAAAAGAAAAAAGAAAGAAACATGCTTCTGGAAGAGAGCAATGACAAATTACTTCAATACAGCTAGCAAGCATGTCCAAGGGTCCCCCAGGAGTTGAGCTGATCTTGAGGACATGTTTACTTTTATACCATGCAAAGGTAAAATTCTAGAAGGATCAGAAGGATGTTCCCCAGTTCAGCGAGATTACAAAACCCTGCCTCTTCTTCTGAGTTGCACATAAGCTTTTTATGTTCTGTGAAAAAGGAGCTTATTAATATAATGGCAACTTAAAGCTTCTTTCATTGCCCTCTAAAAAGCTGATGAACTTACATCTGCCACATTTTCTTTGTGACATTTAGAATAGATAAAAACACTATTTGTTGTTAAGAAAATGGAAAAATTCTGTTCCTTACTTTTTCTTAGTAAAGGTGTGCCAGCCAGATAGCGATAGGAAACATTTATTGATCCTGAGAAGTTGGACAGATCTTTAAAACTGTGAACATACCGCTCGGAATTTAATTGATGTGTTGCCGTATCTCTGATTAACTGCTTATCTCCATTCTAGAAGTTGGAAGAGAGAAGAAAAACAAAATAAAAGACACATAGCATAATTATTGTAAGAAGTGGAAGGAAGCAATACAAACAATATTTTGTATTATTTATCTGCTTCAATCTTACTTTATATCCAGTCCAGGTACAGGCATGTTTAATATATATATATATATATATATATATATATATATATATATATATATATATATATATATATATATATATAAATAAAGTTTCCTATGTTTTCCAGCACCAAGACAGGACATATCATGTTATGTCAGATATGTTCAGATCTATATACAGTATAGACTCTTATAGATAGTTCTCAGGTGTAGAACTATCAAATGCTCTTAAGGAGAAAGCCAGTAGTGTTAAATAGTCCAAAATGTAATTGACTAGAATCCAATCTCTTTTGTTTGGGAAGAATGGTCTCTATTGTTTTCCTTTGGTAACAGATTGAACTGTCCGTTTGGAATTATACCAGCTCTCACATTTATTAACTCTGATCCCTTTGAATCAATGACAGGTAATCATAGGAGTCAATAATACTCCCTCTATAAAACCAGCAAGACTGCCAGAAGTCACAATTTAGTTTATCTATCTATCTAGCTAAGCATTAACCGGATATATCTCAATCTAGCAACCTAGTGCTTTTTTCCAGCAGTTGCACCCAAAATTATAGGAAAGAGGTTAGTGGGTGTTGCATATTATTAGTAGAGAAAAATTGAAAGTTTTAGTGGATTTATGAAAGTGACCAAGTTTATATAACAAGGGAACATCAAGGGTTGTATAGGGGTTCTAAAACCAATAGGTTTCTGATTTCTAGGATTAAATTAGGCTAAAGGATAAAGTCTTATCTGCTATAAAGCTCTGAGTTCAGAAGATAGGCAAGATAAGAACCCTATAAATGGGAAAATTGATTGGCTCCAAATCACATGGAACTCCAGTGTTTTAGACTTGAAAATAAAAGTTTAAAAATTCTTCTTATGACACAGATGATACAGAAGGAATTTTCCCAATACGCCATGCTAAAACAACATGAATGTCTTCATGTGGATGTCCCATGAGTTCACTCCAGTTTGATGTGGTCATCGTTTCTCTTTCAAGACCATCTCTCTCTAGACCATCTAGAGTTAAGAATGATAGTCGATATTTCATTATTTAGCTAAATAATCATAAATCAAAATGTTGCTTTGTGATATAGTTATTGTTGTTATTCTACTATGTGTGGATATTTTGAATATTAATTAATATTTCATTTAACTAAGTCAGATATTATGCTCAATGTACTCTTGGCTTTTTACTGGAGATTAATAAAAATAATAATATACTTTTATTGTATAATCTCCTTTCCCCTCCTCCTGGAAATAAGGCTAGAAGCCAGGATCTCAGATTTTCTTTGAAATAATCACTGAATGTTATTTCACTAATACAAAATTTGGCAGTCTGAACAATGCTTTCTTGTGATTCTTTCTTCTTTAATGCATCTTTAAGTTAGGCTTCCTCTACTTGTATTCCTTTCTACTTCTCAGAGGATATTCATGCAAAAACTACTTTGTTGCATTGCATTGAAATAGAGATTTTTTTGTCCCTTTTTTCATGGCAGCTTAATGTGGCTAATGCTGGTAAGCAGCTTTAGTCATAGCACATGTCTAGAAACCTGGAAAGGAAATTTGCATAACTGTTGAAAATCCAAAGAAGTCAATTTCCTTGCATGCTGTCTGCATCTTTTGAGAAGTCTCAGCAGTAATGCAATCTATTTCCAGCTTCTGACAGCTGTGTGACTCCTCACCTTCCTCCTCTGTCCCTTGGCTCCCTGTGCCAATTAATTTCCCCCCATACCTTACCCAAGAGAAGATGACAAAGCAAACTGAACTTCTTTCTTGTCCTCTCTTCTCTCCGAATCAGTCTGAAAAAGGTGACTAGGTATTCACCAAAGAAGGGGGTGAAGCAGAAGATTTGATAGCGGAAGACAGGAGGGTTAGCTAGACATTTTTCACCTATGTTCTAACTTCTAACATCAAGTATCTATATTCACTTTTCCTTGACATTGCCTCTCTGTTTATAAACTGCTCATTCTCTGAAGGATTATAGGTTATATTAATTAATTAAGACAAAACAATAGGACTAAATGCAAAACATAATGAACTAAAGTGAAAGATATACTACATATGTGTCTCACTGATAGAGAAGCAGTGAAGGGATAAAGGCATGCTTAGAAAAAAGGATCATGTGCCCTAGGTGAATGATTAAAACCAGGTCTTCATCTGGTACAAAAGGCAAATATTATTAACACTACTCTGGCCTCCAAAGGAAGGTCATTCTAACTTGTGTTGTACTTTTATTATCACTGCCTCAATCACTTTCACATGTTCATTCAGGGTCCTGAGGACTACACATCTAAGTACACCTGGAGAGTTTTAAAATGCTTGTTGTTTCCTATGCTTTTGGATTTTAAATACAAAAGCTTTCAAAAAAACATAACAAAACCATTAATCTTCTTCATTAATCAGAACACAAACAATATAATGGAGAAATCAGAAATGATGAGAGCTCTGCCCATAAAGAGAAAAAAAAGTAAAACAAAGAAATAAGTAAAGAAATCAAAACCTTCATAAAGGTCAACAACATCCAACATTACAAATGAAAATAAAATCATGAATTGTTTTAACCAGGGCTTGTTGAATAAGCTAAAAACAAGGCAGATGAACAGGGTAATCATTTGGCCAATTCCTGATTTGTTGCATATTCTTCCTAATGCAATCTTGCCTTGAACCTCTGTGGATTGGTTACAGATTTGATGCAGCACAAAACTAACCCATCAATAAGCTATGAATTCTTGTTCATCTGGTACATTAAACTAGAAATAGGAAAAATACACTGTTTACTGGGAGCTGTAACTGAGCCAACACATATTTAGCTTAACATTTTAGTAATGCTTTGCAGAAACAATGACAATGATGTCATAATATCATTGATTCATAATGTCTCACAGCTGCATGTGGCTGATCTTGAAGAAACATTGCAGAGAAATATTTGGTAAAGGTAGGACAGTTTCTTCTTTTTCTAAAAAAAATGTCTGTAAAATTGGTAGGAAACAATGTCTCTGTATTTTGATATTTGAATTGTGATGGGTTGGTAGCTTTATGGAAGCTATAAAAAGCTGATCTGCTTAATCCTAAAGGTACTTTGCTGTTAGATGTGAATTCAAAGTCAATCAAAAATTATTTATGAAATTGAGTTTTGAGGTGATGAAAAACATCAAAGCAAAATAGAAATTCTCAATTTTTATCTGCTTGTTGCCTGCTTAACCTATAATTTGTGTTCTCACCTATAAGTCAGCAGAAACTTGACTTCATAATATATCTAAATGTATCCACCAAATGGGCCTTAAAAAAGTCAAGAGCATTAGACAAGCAAAGCTGAGACTTGGCAATTAAATGTATCAGTTTTGTTTTGAAAGAAACAATGAGGGACAAACCTTTTTATTATTAAAAAAAGACAAATTAAGTGTAAGACATCATGCCATCTGGGAAGTTCACATAAAGATCTGAAAACAAGCAAAACAGAAATAGCATAAACTGCAACAAATAGAAAGCAACAGGATGCACCTAGAGGATCTTGAGTAATTAGCAAACCAAAGTAAGTATCAATGAATGTGACAAAAACATAGTGTAAACCAGATAAAATTCCATCACAAGTGAGGGGATATGAATAAATAAAATCCTACAAAATGCTTTAATGGAAACAGTGCCAGTAGAAGAAGCCACATTTCAAAAGCCTAGTGGAGTAAAAATGGCTAAAAAGGGAGTTTTCTTACTTCTAAAAAACAATGTGATTGAAACTGGAATATTCATCCACAAAAGCAAATTTTATCAGTGGTAAAATGTGTGTCGAATCAAACATGAATCATATAGTCAGTTGGAAAAGGTATTTTGATTAAGTGAAACCGTCCTAAAGATCCAGATTCTCTAGAAGTCTCCCATGCAAGAAGCAATGACAGAAGTCATTTTTGACTGTATGGATGTGAACATCAAATTATTACCCATCAATTCAATTTCTTTGGGGCTTCCTGGGAGGAGCTTACTGGTGGAAGCAGCAAAAAATCAGCTGCCTCCGAATTCCTGGCTACGTACCTGATTAGAGGATCTTCCATCTGACGTCTTATCAGGTTTTCTTATCCTTCAGGCAAGAGGGAAAGAAGAAACTGTTTTGCTGGCAAATGCTCTTCGATTTTTGCAGCTTTTGTGCTTGCAAGGAAAGGGGGGCTAGCCCAAGGCAGAACGGCTGTCCGTGCTGGGAACTTCAAACTGCCTTGTGCAGGACAAAGTAGGTCTCTCCCACTCTGCTCTAAGTTTTGTTTGATTTAATCTTATCACGAGCTGAATCCGTTTACTGCGAGGACAATAATTGCTTATCAACATTTTAGCTTCTTCTCTTTTTCTCCTCCGAAAAATTATTTACTCAGAGGCTTTTAAAATGGCGCCGAGCAGGCTGGTTTCTCCGGTAATAACGAACACTTTTTGCTAATTCTCACAAGACTTCAAAAGAATTCAAAACAAAAGAGATAGCTTATCACATGTTTTGGTTTCACAATAGAAGAATTTTACTCCTTCATTAACTTTGCTTATTTGGAAGTTAAATGGTGATGAATCTGTTGAACGGTCTTGTTACAATGTTTACTCACTGAAACTTTTGCCAAGCCTTAAACTTCAAAATAAAAGCCTCTTTACTTAAAGCTGCATATTTTGGCAATAGAGTTTTATTAACTGCAGGCAGACAAATTTTGAAATGGCCTCAAAACCAAATATTAACTTGAAGTCGTCACCCTCTACTTCCAGGGGCACATCCTCAGTGCCTGGTACAAAGCTGCAGCCTCCGCTTCCTACGCCCCCTGCTGGGGATGTGTTAACGAAAGAATTTTTTCTGAGTAATCTAAGCGAGGCTCTTAATGCACAGACAATTAAAATGGAAGATAAATTTAGAGATAATAGAGAGGAGAGAAAAGAGGAAATAAAAGAAATGAAAGAAGAAATTAAAAGTGAAATTAAAAGTGAAATAAAAGGACTTAAACAGGAGTTGTATGAGAAATTTGAGGCTAAGGTTGATAAAATTAGAGACGACATGCTGAGTCTTGTAACTGTATTAACAGAACATATTTCTGGAGTGGAAGATACTCTAGAGGTTCTTAATGATGCCAATGCTAACTTGACATTGAAAACAGAGGTGGTGGAACAAAAAGTGGAAAATGCTGAAAAAGAAATTATTATGATACAGTACCGACAAATGGAGTTCGCATTAAGAGTAAGGGGGCTGCGTGAGGAGAAACAGGAGAACCTGAAACAGATCCTATCGGAAGCTTTTGACCGCCTGATGGGAAGACCAGGGACCAACCAAGGCTGGCAAATTGACAAAGCTTACCGCGTTAACTCCTGGCTGGCAAAGCAGAAGCAGCTTCCTCGAGACATCGTTATATATTTTACTACAAGAGAGTTCAGAAATATGGTACTGCAAGCGTCTTATAACACTAAGCTTCAAATTGGCGGTCAAGACCTGGCTGTTTTGAAAGAGATACCACCTCAAATGTTAAGAGCCAGAAGAGACTACGCTTTTTTGGTTGAAGAACTCAGAAATCGTCAGATACAGTATAGATGGGATGCACCATTTGGCATCATATTTACATTTGATAAGCAAAGGTACCGCCTCAACTCTGTATGGAAAGCCCGAGATTTTTATTATAATATATTGAAGGCCGTACACCCTGCACCATCTGGACCTAGAGAAAGACCACAAGAAGGACAGGATAGACAGCAAACTACACAACCACCAGACAAGATGGAGCATCTCTCTTCTCTAGAAGTGCAAGGTGCTATGGAACCAAGACCTAGCCGCATGACTACTAGACGTATGGAGAAACAAGCTAAGAGGCAACAGCATCAACAATCATCGGCCATCGATCAAGGAACTACAACAACAAATCTGGAAGCAGTGGGAGGAGCTAGACCTAAGGTTAAACAGGCCATGCAGGAAGCTCTAAAAATGCTTCAACCAACCAAAGATGACAACTAAGATTTTAACATGGAATGTCAACGGACTGAACTCTCCACAGAAGAGGAAGAAAATATTTCATTATCTTAAACAGTTTAAGAACGATGTAATTTGTTTGCAAGAAACTCATATCAAGTCAACTGATCAAAAATATTTGATCAACTCAAAACTTGGTCAACATTTTGCAGCTTCTGCTATGGAAAAGAAGAATGGTATAGTTGTATACTTAAGAAAAGATATGAAAGCTGAATTAATAGAAGCAGATCCCTTCGGAAGATATATTGCTTTAGACTTAATCTTAGAAGGGAAAAAGACATTACTTTTGGGAATTTATGCTCCCAATCAACAGCAAGATAGATTCTATAGAAATCTTCATGCTAAATTAGTACAGTGGGACTATAGTTCCTGTATACTATTGGGTGACTGGAATGGAGTGATAGACACTAAGAGAGATAAGAAGATTTCCCGCCTAAATACCAAGATGCGAGCAAAGTTACCCAAATCTTTCTTTGACATTATGGATGATTTTGAATTGAGAGATATCTGGCGAGAAAGAAATGCAGAGGAATATGACTTCACTTTCTTCTCGGACAGGCATCAATCCCTTTCAAGGATTGATTTTATTCTAACCACTAATGATTTGCTTTCTAGGGTCAAGAAAACAAAGATTGCAGCTAGAGTCCTTTCGGACCATAACCCAGTTTGGATGGAGTTGGGAAGGGTAGTGCAGGCAAGAAGGTTTTGGAGACTGAATGAAAATTTATTTAGATATGAAAACTATATTAATGACTGTAAAAAATTACTATCTGAATATTTTGTTTTGAATATGAATAAGGGTACATCTATGGAATTTGTATGGGATGCAAGCAAAGCGTATATGAGAGGAGTTTTGATGAATATAAATAAAACACATAGAAATAAGCAAGGGCTAAAACGAACAGAACTGGAAGAGGAAATTAAGAGAAAAGAGCTGGAGTTAACAAGGAAACCAGACGATACAAAGGTTAAGGAAGCTATTAACATATTAAAATCTCAATTTGACATGTTGATCTCTGACCAGGTAGCTACTAATTTATTATATGCAAAACACAATACTTTTTGTAATGCAAACAAACCTGGCAGATGGTTAGCTTATCAGATTAGGAAAAAAAGGAAAACTCGAAATATATCTAAACTGATTTACAGAGGGAAGGAGGTGTTCCAACAGGAAGAGATTCAAAAGGCTTTCTGGGAATTTTTTACAGAACTGTATAAAGGGGATAAAATTAATGGTTTAGACATAGACAAATATTTAGACAAGGAGAAAATACCTTCAGTTAGAGAAGAACACAGGCAAAAATTGAATCAACCAATAACCTCGGGGGAAATCCTGCAGGTAATTAAGCAATTAAAGCCAGGGAAAGCACCAGGTACAGATGGCTTGACAGCGGTTTACTACAAAAACTTACAGTTAGAAATGGTAGAACCTCTTAGAGAATTATTTAATATGATTCAAACGGAAGGTAAAGTCCCTCAATCTTGGAAGACAGCGTTTATATCTTTGATACCCAAAGAAGATCAAGATACTACTCAACCCAAAAATTATAGACCCATTTCATTACTGAATGTAGATTATAAAATTTTTACTAAAATATTAGCAAATAGGTTAATGTTGGTCATTCAACAATTGATACATACGGACCAAACAGGTTTTATACAAGGGAGACAGATGAAAAGTAATGTCAGATTAATTATTAATGCATTAGAATATTTGGGAAAGAACAACCAGATCCCTGCTGCGTTTATATTTTTGGATGCTGAGAAGGCCTTTGATCGAGTTAACTGGCAATTTCTGCTGAAGATATTGCAAAAAATGCAGATAGGAGATAATTTTTTACAGTCAATTAAAGCAATATACCAACAGCAAACAGCACAAATCATAGTCAATGGAAGTTTAACAGACTCTTTTCAAATTGGAAAAGGTACAAGACAGGGTTGTCCTTTGTCCCCATTATTGTTTATTATAACTTTGGAAGTATTGTTGAATAAAATACGGGGCTTGGATGGTTTAAAAGGGATCAAGATTAGGCAGCAAGAATATAGAGTCCGCGCTTTTGCGGATGATTTGGTCATAATATTGGAACAACCGCAGGAATCCAGTATGGTTTTAATGAATACGATTAATCAATATGGTCAAGTGTCTGGCTTTAAAATAAACTTAGGAAAAACCAAAATATTAGCTATAAATATGAATATTAAACAAAAGGAAGAATTAGGAGTGATGCTAGGATGTGAGGTAGTTAAAAAAGTCAAATATCTTGGAGTTAACATTTTAACTTCAAATGGGAAATTATATAAGCATAATTATGAACCACTTTGGCATAGCATACAGACAGAGATGAAAAAATGGGAGAAATTGCACTTATCTTTGCTGGGCAGGATAGCGGCAGTGAAAATGAACATTTTACCAAAATTTTTATTTCTTTTCCAAATGTTACCTATACTTAAAAAAGATGCGAACCTTTTAGAATGGCAGAAGGGTATCAATAAATTTGTGTGGGCAGGAAAGAAGCCGAGGGTAAAGATGAAAATAATGCAAGATGTACGCGAGAGAGGAGGATTGAAACTACCTAATTTAAAACTATATTATGATGCAGTGGCATTATCTGTAATTAGTGATTGGATTCATTTAACCAATGATAGAATATTGAACATTGAGGGACACGATCTGGTATTTGGTTGGCATGCTTACCTGTTATTCAACAAAAAATTGGATAAGAACTTTAAAAGTCATATTTTGAGAAATGCTTTATTGCGGGTTTGGAAGAAATACCAATATAAATTAAATGACAAGATACCCATGTGGGCAATTCCTAGACATGCAATTGAAAATATGAATACAGCACAAAAACAGGACAGATTTACTTACAGACAGCTTCTTACCTCGGAAAGGGGGGTATTACAATTAAAATCTTTAGAGGTATTAAAAGAGGAGAAGGTAGTTCAAACATGGTTCCAGTATGGGCAATTACAGGCTAGGTGGAAAATAGATCAAAAAATTGGCTTTATTCAAGTTGAGGATAATCTGTTTAAACAAATAAGAGATCAGAGCTTAATGCATATAAAGAGGATATATAATGTATTAATACAGATGGATTCGGAAACAGAATTAGTTAAAGATTGTATGATAAAATGGGCTCAAAATATTGAGGAACCAATAATGTTGGATACATGGGAAAGAATTTGGGTAAGAAATGTGAAATTTACACAAGCTCAAAATCTGAGAGAAAATTTTTACAAGATGTTTTATAGATGGCATTTAGATCCTAAAAAGTTGGCTTCTATGTATCCGAATGTACAGCCTAAATGTTGGAGGTGTGGTTCTCTCGATGCTACATATTATCATATATGGTGGACCTGCCAAAAGGTTAAGGCATTTTGGATAAAAATATGGTGGGTCATGCAAAATGTTTTTAAAAAAAGGATAAAGTTTATTCCTCAGTTATTTTTACTAGGTATATGTACTGATTTTACAGTGGTAGAGACCAATTTGATTCTGCACCTGATAACTGCAGCAAGACTGTTGGTGGCGCAATATTGGAAGAAGGAAGACTTGCCTACAATCCAAGAATGGACATTGAAAGTAACAAACTCAGCTGAAATGGCTAAAATATCGGCATATCTCAAAGATCATTCAAATGAGAGATATAAACGAGACTGGAAAAAATGGATTGACTATATACAAAATAAATACGGGACTAAGAAATTCCAGTTAGCCTATGCTTAAGATCAGAAATGATTTAAACTGTTAAAAGTTAGTTCAGTAAGAAGAAGCTAAGTTCAATCTAGAATGTCATTAATTTCTTTATTTCTTTTTTTCTCAATAGATTTTAGACTGTGTTAGTTAAAAATCCATACCGTGTACGGGTTCTGGGAAGTCGGGGGGGGGAAGGAGGAGGGGGGATGGGGGGGTGGAGGGAGGGGTACACACAACAAAAAAAATTGTATTTCAATGTCTTAATGATTGACAAATGATGACATATTTGTGTTTGTTTTTTTTTAAAGAAAAAAAAATAAAAATAAAAATAAAAAAAAATTCAATTTCTTTGGCTCACAGAGAAATCTAGCTAGATGCTGTGGAAAATAGTACGGTAGTATAGACAAACTTTTGACCTAAGCCTGCAAGCTATTTATATGTTCCTTGCCTTGATATTTCTTACTGAGGCTGAAGTTTTTTGAAGGAATTCAGTTTCTGAGAAAGAAGAGCATATTTACAACATAATGTGGAATTCTATTTCCACAGTGCTACAGTAACTATCATTGAATTGAACATGGGTTCTTAGGGTGATACTAGACAACCCCTGACTTGCTGAGCAATCTTTTCAGAGATGCTTCCTTACCTAAACAGAGAAAGAGAATGACCACAGGGGAGCAAAAAAGGAGCTGGCTTCCACATTGAAATTTCTTCTAGGAAGCTGGAAGGGAGGATTAGAAACCTTCCCTTTTCCCTTCCCTTTCCCTTTCCTTCCCAGCTAAGTGACTGCTGCTGTATATGGGAGGGGGGGTATAGGATTGTAACAGTGGCTGGAAACTGGGAAATACAATGGAATATTCAAAATGAGCATCATACCAGCAACCTCAAAGCAGACACAATTTCCCAAAATTTCATTCCTTTGGGTCCTGGATTTTAGGTACACATCTAAGTTAGCTTATTTGCAGGTAGCTTGGTTCAAAAATTGTTGCCCTGTGATGCATTGTTTCATGCATATTAGGTTATGGGAATGAGAGTTTTAGCACTATATACTATAGATTTGCTGTTCCATATGTACTCAACAAATCATGCAGGAATAAGATTCTAACGGGCTGTTGCGTTTGCCTTTTTGTCAATATACCCTTTCTCCGCTTAGTGACTGTAATCTGTTCCAGTGACTTTGTTGCTAAGCAGAATGGTTGCTAAGTTAACATGTGACCAGGGGGAAGAGAGAGGAGGAAGGGAGACTGTGAAGATTGCTAGTTGCTATTGTCTAATTCAGGCGAAACTCTCTCATGTAGCTATGCCAGCATTACTGTGACTCCAGTGTGCACTGTTGCCAAGCATAGAAATTTGGTTATTTAGTTGTTTTTTTTTTAGTATTTTATTAGGATTTATAGGCCGCCCTTTTCCCTGAGGGGACAACATGCAGGTTATATGTTGGATAGAAAATGATTTTTGTTTTACTATAGTTTATTACTGGTTTATTTTCAAATAGTTACTAAGCGAGGTACTGTAGTTCAGAGATGGGTTGCAAAATCTGATACTACTGGTTTGCTTGTGCTTGCGCACATGCACGATGCTTCTGCATATGCACAGAAGTGTCTGGGTGGGTGGGCGGAGCCTCCCGCCGCTGCCACTACTGGTTTGCCCAATCTTGGCTAAACCGGGAACAACCTACCTCTGTTGTAGTTATTAAACAAGGAGTTGGTATAAATGATTTTTTCCCCCTTACTAGCATTGCACAGAGATTTGATTTGAAGTTTTGATCAAATTTCTGAAGGGAATTGCCTTTCCAAAATGGATTAACAATTTGAATCAAACCATTGAATTAGATGCCTCCAAATTAATTCAGTGATTTGGAAGGGCTTTGCTGGAGTGGTGCGGTGGCCTAGAGATGGAGCTCCCACCTCATAATCAGGAGGCTGTGAGTTCGATCCTAGGTAGAGCCAGATATTTCTCTCTCTGGGCACAATGAGAATATATCTGCTGAACAAAACTCCACATTGGCGACAGGAAGGGCATCTGGCCATTAAACACTCTGCTAGCTCCATTCAGTTGCCCAGACTCCACCCCACAAGGGATTATGGAGTCATTAAAAGATGATGATATTTAGAAGGGCTTTACTAACAGTATTCAAAAATCCAGATCAAACTAATTGGAATTAGAATCCGAGCATCAACTGAAAATTGAACCCAAATTTTACATGACCCCCCAAAATTCATTTTTTCATTTGGACTATTACACTTTATCTGCTTTTGTTTAGACAGCCTGCTTGTTTTTGTTATCCTGTGCTATTAAAAAACAGTTAATTCTATACAATATCCAACTTACCAAGACATAGCTATCTTCAATGTATAAGTTCAAGAACAACAAGCAAATGACAAGGACTCCAAGAAAGGATACAGCGGATCTCTTTCGCAGGCACCTCATTTTGTCCCAGAGTTTCAATGTGCATCTCACATGGAGACACAGCACCTCCTAAGAGAGAAAAACAGTAAAATTTGTTTGGGGCATTGCTGGAAATTTGCTTTTTTTGGTTACATTTTTGAACAAAAAAAAATATTGAATTCATTTCCAGGTTGTCATTATCCCATAATACTCACAATTTTGAAATGGCTTGGTAGGAGTTTTTGTTTTAATCTGTTTCTTTTTAAAATGTGTTTATATCCATTTTAACTGACCTTTAATTTTTTTAAGCTAAAATTGATGTGTCAGTTACATTTTCTATCTTGGAGAAAATAAGCAATACACTAAGAAACACAGTATGCCAGTTAGGGAAATAATTCACTGGAATTTCTACACTATCATCATGAAAACTAATCTAAAACAATTTGTTCACTTTTTTTCAAGAAGACTAGGTGGGGGTAGATTAAATGTTACATAGAATTTAAACATTTAAAGACTGGTATTAATGCTTGTCTGTTTAAATGGAAAACGACCTTTACTACCTGCTGGTTTGACACACCAAACAATTAGATAATTTAGTCAAATTACATAGGAAGGAAACAATATGTAAATTAAAGGAAATTATCAAGAAAGTGAATAAAATAATTGACATATTTTGATTTTTCTTCAATTAAGTTAAGTTAATAAAGTTGTAAGTTAATAATATATAATAATAATATAAATTAAGTTAATAGCAATAGCACTTAGACTCATATACTGCTTCAGAATGCCCTACAGCCCTCTCTATGCAGTTTGCAGAGTCGTCATATTGCCCCCAATTTGAGTCCTCATTTTACCCACCTCAGAAGGATGGAAGGCTGAGTCAACCTCGAGCCTGCTGATATTTGAATTGCCAAATTGCAGTCAGTCAGCAATCAGCAGAAGTAATCTGCAATACTGTATTCTAACCACTGCGCCACTGCGCCTCAATAACCTTTCTTTTTACTAAAAATAACATTTTAGTAACTTTACTAATACTTTAAAATTCTTGTTAGGGCCCAAATAATCAACTTGGATGGTTGATGCTTTGAAATAAATGCTGTATAATACATATAATATTGGGATAACTTTTTAAAGCATTAAAAACAGGAGCCTGATAAAAATATATCACTGTTTTAATGACTTAAGCAAAAGTGCTTTGAATCTGCTCTCGTGCATTGCGAATAATTTCAAAGCAGAAGTAAAGTTCTACAACTCAATAATACTCTTAAGAGATTTTGCTGCAATTAAGACATCATGCTTTACCAAATTATTAATGAGTGGTGCAAACTAAAGTGGATTGCATTAGCTGCATCACAAGTCCAATTCATATTTCAAAGTTGAAAGTGCACTAATTGGATCATTGCCATTTTGTTCCTCATGCTTTAGAGGAAAAATAAAATAAAAAATAAAAATATCCATAAATCCTATGGATATATATGGAAATGGCAAATAAATTCACATATTTATGTATAATATGATACATTAAGTACAATGTCTGAAAGAAAATAATACCAAAATGCAGATTTAAAAATAAATAAAAAATAAGATGTTTGTTATATCTTGAATGGTAATACCACAGTGTTCAGAAAAAAATCCTAACTATTAATTGTTCTAAAATCACTAGATGGCAGTATGGACTTATAGTTGTTGTTTCTGCATTTATTTTACCTCTTTACAATTAGGTTACAAAAATGCATCATTTCAGCTTTTTTCCCCCCGTTAACACATTTTGGACCAAATCTGATTTAACATTTTTCCTCTCAAAAGAAACTTACAGTATATTAAAAAGGTTACATCAGAATTCAAAACTGATGTGGATTTTTCCCCTCTGGGTGAGGAAAAAATGTAAGGCAAAGAGAAAAGCTGTCTGCTCACTAAAAAAGCTGTTTCCAAAATTCGTTAACTACATGGCTCCATATGTCACAGAAATAGAACAGTGAAAATAATTTATTTGAAATTGTGTATTGTATTTTAAAGAGATTAATTACACATACTTTACAAGAAAACAGTGAAAACAAATAAAGAAAATAAATCAGGAGGAATGAAAAGATAAGCAGTATTGTAAAATATAAATATTATTTCATCTACCAATCTGTGAAAAAAGATGCAAAAGGCTGAATAAGAGATACAGTTTTATTAATTAATTTGGAGATTCTTTAGGGTAGATATGTTCATTCATTCATTTATTCATTCATTCGTTTGTTCATTTGTTTGTTCATTATTTATTCATTCTATTTCTACACTACCAATCAGAATTAAAATAACCTACTTCTTTCTTTTCACTCGTTCTGCAGAGGTCCATACTAGTGTAAGTTAAGGATGGGGAATATCTCCTCACCTTTCTAAGTTCCTCCTGCTTGATTCAAAGTATCAAATCTATTATTAAAAGTTATCTTTATGTCCTACTGTTGATTTACCTTAAAATATGTCTAAAACTTCTGGTCACAGTAATTCTTCTCATTAAGGAAATTGTCACAAAGGGTGATCCAACTGTTGGGTCGCCACAAGACAATGAGATAAATGTAAAAAATGTATATACATCAGAATTCTGCTACAAGGGATCAAAGACTTATCTGGTCCACCAATCTGTTCCCACAACTAGATATTTAGAGGATATTCAAAAGTAGGATATTAACTGCACCGTTTTTATTTATTTATTAATTAATCATTTTTAAAATAAAAAGAGAGAACCAGCAAGCAAAAGGTGAAAGCAAAAAAATATGTCTATATTTTGTATTATTCGTGTGTGTGTGTTTGTGTGTTTGTGTGTGTTTGTGTGTGTGTGTGTGTGTGTGTGTGTGTGTGTGTGTGTGTGTGCATGCAGTGGTGGCACAGTGGTTAGAATGCAGTATTGCAGGCTACTTCTCCTGACTGCTGGCTGCCAGCAGTTTGGCAGTTCGAGTCCCAAGTGTAAAATGGGGACCCAAATTGTTGGGGGCAATATGCTGACTCTGTAAACCGCTTAGAGAGGGCTGTAAAACACTTTGAAGTGGTATGTAAGTCTAAGTGCTATTGTTATTGCTATACAAATATTATCTACAAGTAAATAAAGGAATTCCCAAAGTTGTACAATTGGAACAACACAACACAATTAATCATAAAAAACAGAGAATGCAAAAAGAAAGAAAAAAGAGAATAAGGCAAAGAAAATTACTAAAAATCCTGTAGATAAATATCACTTTCCAACTTCTGACTAATGTACAATATTTGTAGACTTTAATTATATCAATTGATATTCTAAGGTACTATTCCCAATACTAAAAATTACTGAAGCGCTTACCCTCCATAACTTTCAAATCTGAACAACTAATATCCATCTATGGAATTCCTTTCAATCAGATTAATGGAGGAAACAGCCACTGTTTCTTAATTCAAGCGGGACAGAGATATGTGAACTGTAACAATTGCATCAGTTCATTCCTGGTTGTGCTGTGATCTTTTTAGGGTGGCTTCTTTTCTAGAACCAAATGGAAGCTTTGTGACAAGCTATTTGGGGAGCATTCAAATAAAATGCATGGCATTAAAATGTGTGTGAGCTCATGTGTATGAGCTTTTCTATAATGCTAAAGTAATTGCAAGCTAATCTTAGCTCTAAAACAATATGCACATTAAACACATTTGCTAATATTCTTAACTTTTTAAAAAGTAATGACTTACAGTATAAAGTTAAAACTAAAAAAAAATACCCCAAGAATACTGGATACTAACAATATGCAGTATTTGCTTCCTTGGTGTCACTGAGTATATATCTTTATGCTTTATAGCTCAGTGTCATGCTCTGCTTAGCTGAGGTCATCATCTATAGGAGCTGATGCAAGCATACCTTCCCCATCATTCATATACAAGGACACATTTTCTTCTCATTCGAATAGGAGGGTAGCGTTCAGCTCTAGCATGTTACAGCATCTTCTCCTATGCCACTATTCAGCAAAGTTGTTTGTCACATCTGTGAAGTCATCAAATTGCACTGTCTATCTTGCATTAAAATGCTATTTAGAAAATATGGATGGTGCAAAAGAAATGCAAAGTTCTGTCTCTTTTCACAGCGTGCCTTTGTCAGCGTTCCAAATATCATGCAGAATTAAATCAGAGTCCAATGCAAAACAATCCTTTTGGTTCCAATTTAATAAAGCAGACATCTTAGGCACATCTGTGTTATGGAATCCCAATACTGGAAATGACATCAGAATTCCACCCAGTTAAAAGTTCATGATCTTGTCCCCACACCCACAATCCATCACATGGTCCAATCTTCTTCCACGCTGGCATCCACACCCAGCTGCTTCCGGTCAGGTGTACTGGTGCGGAGACAAAGGATAACCTTGGCTTCTAGTAAAGAATGAAAACAATACATTCCACAATCTATTCCCCCCTCCCATCAACTATACTAAGGAAACAGCATAATGAAATAAGAGAAAGTATGGCAGGCCAAAATTCTAAAAGGAATATAAATGCAGGCCTGACAGGCTTGTTGAGCACTCTAATATCCCAATAAAGGCTTTTCAATTTTATTGTATAGGACGCATTGGTTGTTAATGAGTTTATTATCAGATAATCTGACTAATTATGAAGAATATGCACTTTTTAAAAATTTATAATCTGTGGGGTCCTTGGTGCTGGGTTTGTTGTCCTGCAGACATTTCATTATCCAACTGGTACATCATAGGTGCTAAAAGGAAATGGGGTTTGCTTTTTGTTTATATACAAGTGGCTTGCCCTGTCAGTGTTGGTGAAAATATTCTTAGTACCGTAGTTCCTTGACTGTGAAGCTATTATTTACTGTTTGATTGTTGATCTGGAAGTAATCCTGGTTTTAATCTCTGCTTGTTGTTGATTGCTTCATATGTCTACTCCAATTCCTTTTTCATTATGACAAAGGTGCCATTTGCATACTGTATTTATATCAGGTTTGTATCTATGGGAGTGCTATACTTTCTAGACATTGCATTACAGACTCTGCTATGAATCCTGAAAGTGGTGATTTGTTGGTATACTTGTCAAACTGAAAGTAGACAGTATGGCAAAGGTTAATGAGGTCCATGATTCTGGTTTTAGTATTTTACTATTTGTTTATATCAGATGTGTTGTGTAGTAGTGCTGCCATGGATTCTTTCACTAATTCTGGGTCTATGGATCAATTATCTGATTCTTTTGAGGCAGAGTGAGGAGTTGGAAGAATATTGCTTCCTCTGTAAGTTATCCAATCTTATTTAGCTATGCTGTAGGTTGAGGTCCCCAATAATGATAGAATTGCAAAGAAAGGTATGTCAGGCCAAAGGAACTTGGAGGCATTCATAGAAGTGTGGGAGAATGGACCCACTGCTTTTCATCTACCACTATTCTTCTTTTGTGATTTTATCTTTCTTCATAAGATCACTAAGGGATCCCTTGATCCAGTGGTCTAGTTTCTGTATTGGATTCATTTTAACTGGGGTGTAGGTTATCTTCTAATAATTCTTTGGCTTTTTATATATACTATATATTGTAATCTGTCCATCATAACAATGGTTTGGCCTTTGTCTACAGATAGGATGATGATGGTTTGTCTGAAACAGAACAGAAACAGAACCAACTCAAAGCAGAAGACAAAGCAGTCCTCAAAAACCTAACAAACCAAGCCACCATCATCCTACCAGCAGTTATATCAGACTGACATAGTTTGATACATTATTGTAAAACAATGCATCAAAATTTAACCACCAGAGAAGCTTAAAATATGTATGCCCAATTAATATTTGGCTGATATTATAATCATTTAGTTAATTTTATCTTATCTTCATTATTTTTATAAATAACTCAAAGCAGTGAACATACCTAATATTCCTTCATCCTCTTATTTTCCTCATAACAATTATCCTGTAAGGTGGGTTGGGCTGAGAAAGAGTGACTGGCCCAATGTCATCCAGTCAGCTTTCATGCCCAAGGTGAGACTAGAACTCACAATCTTCCAGTTTCTAGCCTGGTGCCTTACCACTAGATCAAACTGGCTCCTACTTCTATATTTCTTGAACATATTACTTCATATTTGGTTTTTTCCTGATATAGTTGCAACATATGATCACTTACCTTCAAGCATGTTCTATTTTATCTTTCTATTCTTCTGCCTTAAATGCTGTCTTTAAAAGCCATTAATGATGCCCCTAGGCTTATATATTATTGCCTTCATCAAACTTCAGAAGTGATATTTCAAAACCCTATCAAAATAACAGCATGTCTCCCATGGATAATATTAAATTAAATTAAATAGGACACATAATTTCAAAGTTATTAAACAGATTTGTGGGATTTCTTGCTAATGAAGTGAAAAACAGTGCAGGCAAAAACATATATTGAAGATCAAAATAGAAGCTGTGATTTATAATAAAGGTTTATTGTCCCAAAAAAAATATGGCAGTTCTCCTCAAATTGTATATTTATTATGAATCAGAAAAGAGAAGGAAAATATCAAAAGGGAACAGGAGGGGAGAGATGAGTGGGTCCGAGACAGGATTGGCATAGGGGGAGTGGCAGTTGGGGAAAAATTCCCTCCCTCTCTCCTGATGTTTACTTCATTTAAAAAGTGGCTTAATTTAAAAAGCAAAGAAGTTTAAAAAAAAGAAAAAAAACCCTCCTGTATTTTTCAAAGAGCTAATAGTCTCTTAGGGCAGAGTCATGCTGTTCTATCATATCATTCTCATAATCCTGCAGGAACTGCAGTGAGCCTGTCCTCAGACAATGCAATGTCAAAAACAGCCTTTATCTACAAGCCATGTAGGGCTTAAAAAGAAGTTCAAAAAGCAAAGTCAAATGAAAAACCTATTTCCAAATAGTAGTTTCCACTTTGAAAATGGCACCTATTTTCACAGGGGAAGAAAGTTTTAAGTAAATTGAAAGAAGAATGTGCATCAAAAGATTCGGAGGGGGCACATAGTGAGAAGACACCAGTAAATGTAATTGCTACGGATGATTCTGACTTCTATTTCCATCAGAGTCTGTTTTGAAACACATTTTGGCAAGGATTGCAAAGGAAAGATGTTGGGGATTGCCCATGTCCCAACACCTTGCCTGTAAACAAATGCCTTGTTTTTTAAGTAAATGTGATGTTTGCTTTCCTGTCACCCTGCTTCATGCAAGAAAAGAATCTAGAACAGTTTATCACAACCTTGGGAATATAAAATGCATGGATTTCAATTCCCAGAATTCCCCAATCAGCATGTTGGCTGTGGAATTCAGGGATTTTTAAGTTCCCAAAGTTAGAACTTTAAGCATCTTAAAGTTCCAAAGGTTGAAAACAATGGTGTAGCATAATGCCATTGGTGGCTCTATACTTTCTCTTCTGATATGCATCCTAGTTCAAATTATGTAAAAGAAATAAAAGGCTAGCATCCAAGATAGAACTGTTGACATCCTTTCTGCAGCCAAGAAGGAAATCTTCCCAAAATAATGAACCCTCACATAATAAATATTTTCCTTTTAAAATAATAGTTAACATATTACAAAGCGGTCTGGAAAAAAGAAAAACCACAGTGAACAATTAGTTTGGAGTAGATATAGCAATGGTCTGCAAATATTTGGAGAATAGAACTCATATTTCTTCACCTCAGCAAGCTTAAAATGTTGCTCTATCTTAATACAAATATTGAAAATTAGTTGAAGAGACATTAATGAATTTAGAGTCATATAATACTATATAAATCATTTTGGAAGTGCTGATTCTATTTCAAACACAATAAATTCTGTATCTATAGGTCTTCAAAATTCTATTTTCATTGGTATGTTGCAGCTATGTCTATGATTCTCATTACATAAATGTAATAATCAGGGTCTTCCACAAAAAAGAGGGAGTCAAGCTATTCTCCAAAGCACCTGAGGGTAGGACAAGAAGCAATGGGTAAAAACTAATCAAGGAGAGAACCAACCAAGGTAAGAATAAATTTCCTGACAATTAATTCTTTGGAACAATTAATCAGTGGGACAACTTGCCTTCAGCAGTTGTGAATGCTCCAACACTGGAAGTTTTAAAGAAAAGTTTGGATAACCATTTGTCTGAAGTAGGGTAGGGTATCCTGCCTAAGCAGGGGGTTGGACTAAAAGACCTCCAATGTCCCCTTCCAACTCTGTTATTCTATTCTAATAATGAATAACTGCTTGACAGCAGAACTTCGAACCTACCTGTTTTTCCCAAGTGCACAAATATTTTCCAAGCACCCAAACAAACAGATAAAACACTTGCAAAGAGTAATATTTTGCTTTGTAGTATAATACAACTTTTTCTGTTTCCAACTTCCCCCTCAAAGAAAAACAGGATAGAATGAATATGGATGATCCATTAGGAAATGCTCTACAACAACCTTCTCTAATTTAAAATTCTCCAGATGTGTTGAACTACAATTTTGCAGAATTCCCATGTAGCATGCCTTAGGAATCTTAGAATATCTGGAGAGGACCAGAATTAAAAATGCTTGTGTGTATATGTATATATTCCAAATAATTCCAACATATCAAAACAATTATTAGAATGACCTTTGCTTTGAAAGCTGATTGTGCTTTAAAATTGAATTATATACAGAGATAAATTCTTCAACCCACAACTAATAAACCTCATTCTCTTGTTATGTAGTTTTTTAATCCAAAGTATCATTTCCCAGCTACTCTGCACTGCATGGAGCTTTCCATATATCATCAGTTCATAAGCTCATCAGGGATAAATGAAAAGCATGATCAAGATGTTTTAATTTGTACATAGCAGAACAGACTGGGATTTTGTTTGCATCTGTGTAATTAAGATCATACTCTATTCCAATAGGACTGAATATTAGATTTTCTTTTGCCTGTCATCCTTTCATTTATAGATTCCACTTTGCTGCTTTGTAACACATGGAACAATTCAGCACCCCACTCAATATGAGTAAAAACAATGTCACCAAAACACTCTCCTAGAAAGGAGGAAGGGAAGGGAAGGGAGAGAGGGAGGGAGGGAGGGAGGGATAATTCTGTACCACAGCCTAAATAGCTCTTGGCTATTTCTTAAGCAGACTTCAGAAAATGCAGTGTAGTTTGCAGTAGGATAGCCAAGGAGCTGGGCTGGTGCTCAGCTGGACTATAGCTACTGCAAGATGATTGCTCATTTCCCCCTTCTTGCCCTTTCTATGAGTATCTGTCTTTTCTTCCTAATTCCATCTCCTTGGTTTTCCAATCTCTGAACACTTTACTGTTCAATTTTAGTGACTTGGATGTGCTACGTTGCAATATTAAATGTAAAACATATTGGTTT
Organism: Thamnophis elegans; assembly: GCF_009769535.1. NCBI lineage: Eukaryota > Metazoa > Chordata > Lepidosauria > Squamata > Natricidae > Thamnophis > Thamnophis elegans. The sequence goes on along the minus strand of NC_045547.1, from coordinate 40,869,828 downwards.
TGTTAGTAGCATTAACTTACATAGTTATCAGAGTTAATTATTGGTTGTCGGTATTTATATTTACCCATTTATCATTGGATAAGCTACATATAGTAGTGCTTGTGATTTTTATGAAGCCATTTATTGGTAGGTTGTCTACTACAGATGATTCCAAAATATATTAGCATTTATAATTGCAGACAATGTTTTCAAAAACTTCTCTGTTGAGATTCAAAACTAATCCTGGAAGCCTTGTGGTCTGTTAGCATTTGCAAATGAGAAGCATGACAACACTCAACTGAGTTATCCACATGGACCTATGTGGTGTCTTCTTCAGTTTTATCTTAATCAAGTTAATATAAAATTGTGAACTTCTATTTATTTTATGGTTTTCTGCCCAAAGCACCGGACTATTTTTTGAAAGCTTCATGTTTCAATATGTAGCACAAATATTTTTGGATATGAATATTTCTAGTGATGCAGCATCCATATTTATAAACCCCTCTTATTATGGTTGTTCAAAGAAAACCATATTAACTTTGAGCTTGTTTGGAGGACTTTGAACTAGCAGAGAAGCATAGCTATTGTAAACTTTTGACTGAAGATAGTACACTCCTTTTATATGACATAGCCATCCTTTTCCACTGTGCACACAGCTTTCGAAGGGATACATAGGGAATAGTGAGTAAAGGAGATCTCTCCTTATCCAGCCAATCCAATGGTGTGACATATTGCACCCAGCTTGTCATCACATCTAAAGCCATATAAATTGATACACATCACACCATAGCTCAAATTATTTACAAAAAGAAAAGTATCTAAGATTTTTTTTAAAAAGTGCATCCATTTGCTAATGTTAAGCCACATTATGATTTATTCTACATTGATAGTGGTTTATCTTAGACCAAAGGTATGTCAGAGAAAAAGGAATGGAAGGAAATGGCCAAGCTGCAAATAAAATCATCCATCTCTAGAATGAGTCTATTCAAGAATGCTTATTATGCATAAGTGTTTTGTGATTTCCAAAAATGTCCTTGGATTTCCACAGAGGTCAATAACTGAATGGTTGTAATTTTCATATCTAAATCTTCATGTACAAAAGTAGGCTACAAAGAAGATAGTCATTTTGAAAAATAAAAAATATAAAGCCAGACTTTCAAATAATTCTCACAGCCTTCATCATTATTTTATGGTTGCACTGATGTGTCATAAAGTAGAAGCAAAATTAAAACAAAAGATCTTTCATTTAAGCACACATAATAAATTAGGGACGCGGGGACTCAGTGGCTAAGATGCTGAGCTTGTTGATCAGAAAGGTCGGTAGTTTGACTCCCTAGAGCCGTGTAATGGAGTGAGCTCCCGTTACTTGTCCCAGCTTCTGCCAACTGAGCAATTCAATAGAATGTAAAAATGCAAGTAGAAAAATAGGGACCACTTTGGGGGAAAGGCAACAGCGTTCTGTGTACCTTTGGCATTTAGTCATGCTGAAGGCACATGACCATGGATAGCGCTGGCTCTTTGATTTTGAAACGGAAATGAGCATCACCCCCTAGAGTCAGGAACAACTAGCACATATCTGTGAGGGGAACCTTTACCTTTAATAAATAGATTTCATACAGAGATGGAGGAAAGGGAACAGAGGAACCAAGATGTCAGGAGCAAGTAATGTGTTCATTTTCCTTCATTCTTATTTATAACAGGAATGTCAAGTCTCTCCTCAAGCCCTGACCAAAGAGAAGTTCCTAAATGATCATCTAAAAGTCAAATGGACTGAAATCTGACGAATGCAAATATTATGATTTATTACATCACAGTTTATTATTTTATTTTTCAGTGCTTTCCACAAATGAATGCAAATATTAACATCTTCATTCGGGAGACACTTTTTCACATTTTCCTAAAAACATGTGAGAAAAAGTCTTCACCTCTCAAGATTATTCCAAGAGTGAGTAGTTTTTTCTTGAAGACAAACAGCACTCCGAAAACTTCTGTCCTTTAGTGACATAGAAAGAGAATCCAGGATAAGGGTTAACAAAATTCAAATTACGTTAGAATTGAACTTCCTAGAATGAAAGCTTAGGAATGACTTTTTTGTATTTTATTCATATATCAAGGACAAATGATTTTTATTTGTCATTGCTTTCACTAAGAGGTAACATATCTAAAGGCATCTCTACATGGGATCTTCAGACAAAAATCAGTCCCAGGGCTATATATTCCCAAATTATTGGAGGCCAGTTCTAGGACTACCTATTACTTTTTGTGTGGTCTGATAGATAGAGAAGAAATGTTTGTTCTTCCAAGATGTTTGTATTCCCACCCCACAAACAACCTCCAGCATCTTCATGATGCCTATTTATAGGTATTATTTAGAACCAATCTCCCATGTAACCCATTAGTCATACGCAGCAATGGACAAAAAAGCAACTGCTCACCAATTGCGAATGCAGCCCTCTCACTATCACAATTAGCAAGAAGCTGTTTCATGCAAAGTAGGAATGGCTGTTTATGATTTTTTTTGAGGCATAATAATTTTTTTTAAAAAGTTACTTGGAAACAAACACAGAGACAATAGACTCTGTAAGTGTATTTTACTTTATGTTTTATTTTATTTTAGTTTGGAAGTAAGAAGTGACAATTTTTTGTTGCTTGGGGTAGGGTAGTGCTGCTAGACATAGTTTTTGCCCTTTCACATTTAGCAGGAAAGATATCATTGTCTGGAACATTAGGTATCCCAATTATTTTATTTGCTTTTCTAATTCTTTGGGGGTGGAAGAGATGGTGCCATATAAAAATGCCATAAGTCACTGTCAAGATTCTGGAATTCAGAGAGATATAATTCTTTATTAGCCAAGTATGATTGGACACATGAATTTGTCTTTGGTACATAAATTCTCAGTGTACATAAAAAGAAAAAAAACATACATCAAGAATCGTAAGATACAACACTTAGTGACAGTCATAGATTACTAAATAAGCAATCAAATCAAACTAGGAAACAAATAAAACAATAGAAGTACAAGCAACATGGTTATAGTCATAAGTGGGAGGAGATAAGTAATAGGAAAGAGGAGAAGAAGAATAGTAATACAGTCTTGGTAAATAATTTGACAGTGTTGTGGAAATTAGATGTTTAAGAGAGTGATGGCATTCGGGGAAAAACTGTCCTTGTGTCTACAGTGGTGGCCAAAATTGTGGAAGCCTTTTGGGAAAAGTGTATTTTTGTGGTTTGATGGCTAATAACACCACTTTTTTTGGGGGGGGAGTAGTACCATAAAAGTATATATCAATGGAAAGATAATTTAATTAAGAATGTAATGCAACAAAGTTTGTTCAATTATCTGCATTCTATGAAACGTTATAGCCAAATGCAGCTAGCAGTTAATAGAAGCAATCATTCAATCTTGGTTTCACATAACAGCTGCAGAACTAAAAGACTCCATGGGAAGACTTTGTAAGGCCTTATTTCATGCTAAAGATTACCTAACTAAGTATTAACTAACATGGTAATATTTATTTATTATTTATTATTTATTAATTAGACTTATATACCACTTCATAGGGCTTTCAGCCCTCTCTAAGTGGTTTACAGATTTTTAGCAAATTGAGTCAGCAAATTGCCCCCACAGTCTGGGTCCTCATTTCACCCACCTCGGAAGGATGGAAGGCTGAATCAACCTTGAGCCGGTGAGATTAGAACCACTGAACTGCAGATAACAGTCAGCTGAAGTGGCCTGCAGTACTGCACCCTAACCACTGCGCTACCTTGGCTCCTAAAAATGAGATATATTTTTTGTATCTCATTTTTCCTATGGTGATAATTTTTGTATATCTCATTTTTTTCTTCTTATAACTGCTATTCTAATATAAAATCCTTCATAAAAGTTATTGCATTACATTCTTTATTAAATTATCTTTCCATGTATATATAATTTTATGGTACTACTCCAAAAAAAGTGGTGTTATTAGCCAACAAACCTCAAAAATACTGTACAATTTTCCCAAAAGGTTTCCACAATTTTGGCCACTACTGCAGTTGTTCTGGTGTTCAATGCCCTATAATGTTGTTTTGAGGGTAGAAGTTGAAACAATTTATAACCAGTATGTGAGGGGTCTGTAGATATTTTCACAGCTCTCTTTTTGACTCATGCAATATACAGATCCTCAATGGAAGGCAGGTTGGTAGCAATTGTTTTTTCTGCAGTTCTAATTATCTGTTGAAGTTTGTGTCTCTCTTGTTTGGTTGCAGAGCCAAACCAGACAGTTATAGAGGTGAAAATGACAGACTCAATAATTGGCTCTGTAGAACTGAATCAGCAGCTCCTTGGGCAGTTTGAGATTTCTGATTTGGCACAGAAAGAACATTATTGTGCTTTTGTGATGACATTTTTTATGTTAACTGTCCGTTTTAAGTCTTGAGATATGATAGAACCTATAAACTTGAAGGTCTCTACTGTTGATACTGTGTTGTCTAGTATTGTAAGAGGCAGTAGTATAGGAGGGTTTCTTCTAAAATCTACCACCATTTCTATGGTTTTTAGTGTATTTGGTTCAAGATTGTTACGGTTGCACCACAAGTTCAACCTCCCGTTTGTATGCAGATTCATTGTTGTTTTGAATGACAAACTTCAATAGTTTAACAGATGGATCATTTGAGATGCAGTCATTGGTATATAAAGAGAAGTGGAGAGAGCACACAGCCCTGGGGGGCTCCTGTGCTAATTGTACAGGTATCTGATGTGATTTTGCCTAACTTCACCTGCTGCTTCTTGTCTGTTAAGAAGCTTGTGACCCACTTACAAGTGTGTTCAGGTACCGCTAGCTGATTTAGTTTAGTTAGAAGAATGTCTGGTATGATGGTATTGAATGCTGAACTAAAGTCTACAAAGAGGACCATTATGTAGGTGTTTGGAGATTCATGATGTTGTAGGATGTAGTGCAGAGTCATATGAACAGCATCATCTGTCGATCTATTTGCTCAGTAGGCAAATTGTAAGGGGTCTAATGGCAGATCTGTAATGGTTTTCAGATGGGCCAGCACTAGCTTTTCAAAGGTTTTCATATCTACAGATATTAGAGCAACCGGTTTGAAGTCATTCAGTTCCTTGATGGAGGGTTTCTTTGGCACTGAGATGATAGTAGAGCGTTTGAAGCAAGAAGGAACATAGCACATTTCTAGTGATCTATTAAAGATGCAGGTGAAGATGGGGGCCAGTTGGTCAGTACAAGCTTTTAAGTAAGAAGGAGTTATCTTGTCTGGGCCTGATGCTTTTCCTGGCTTTTGTCTGTGAAATAGACCTTTAATTTTCTGTAATCATCAGAGGTGGTGGGCCCAATGGGATGGCATCAGTTGTAGGAGGCTCAGCTGTTGTTGGTGTGTCTGAGATGGGTATAGTGGAGATAGGTGGCAGTAGTTTTCTTTCAAACCTACAGCAAAACACATTTGGGTCATCTACCAGTTGTTGATTTCCTTCAGCATGGGAAGGTGATTTGCTGTAACTAGTGATGTTTTTAAGAGTTTTACACACGTTTGCTGGTTCATTTGTTGAGAACTGATTCCTTAGCTTTTCAGAACAGCTTTTTTTTTTTTTTTGCTGCTCTGATCTCCCGTTAATACGTTTCTGGCCTGATTGTACATCATTCCGTTGTACACCTTTTCTGTAGGCTTCCTCTTTGGTACGACATTGCTGATTAAGTTTAACTGTGAACCAAGGTTTATTGTTACTGTATATTACTGTTTCTGATTGGCACAAATAGGTCTTCACAAAAACTGACACATGACGTTACAGTATCAGTGCATTCATCCAAGTCTGTAGAGGTATCTTTGAAAACATTCCAAACAGTGCAGTCAAGACAAGCCTGTAGCTTTAGCTTTGCCTCCTCAGTCCAAGTCCTCCCTGATTTAATTGTTGGTTTCATGGTTTTAAGTCTTTGTCTGTAAACAGATACAAGGTGAATCATGCAATGATCAGTGTGTCCCACAGCTGCTTGTGGTAAAGACTGATAATCATCTTTTAATGTGTAACAATGATTTAAAGTATTCTTGCCTCTTGTGAGACAATTGACATGCTGAAAATATTTTGGTAGCTCTTTTCTTAAGTTAGCTTTGTTAAAATCTGGGTATTTAACTTCGGCCCACATAATCTGGTCAGCTAGAGTTCATAATGCATTGTTTATACAAGCTTGTGGAGAAACATACACAACAATTAGGAGAAATGAGGAGAACTCTCGTGGAGAATAAATTAGTTTGCAATTGATAATTAATGTCTCATATCTGCCTTCAAAACAAATTGATAAGATTTTGAGAGTAAAGATGGTGCCATTTAAAAATGCCACAAGTCACTGGCAAGACTCTGGAATTCATAGAAAGCTTTTCTAGTCTACCTTATCTATCCTTGTTCCCATACAAGAAGTTTATATATTCTTTCAGTTTACAAAAAAGGGTGTAAGAAAGTATTTGTGTGGAGGAAAAGCACTAGTACATGAATGAAAGGGAAGGAGATTTCAAAGATGAAGACAGATCATTTATTGCTCAATACATTTCAAGTATTATATATCCTCAGGGATGACTTTGGGTCAATTCTTTCAAAGCAAAACCATCTTTGTTATAGATGGTTTGCTATACTACCTTAGAACTCCAGTTATATTACTTGAAATATGATAGGTAATAAGTCACTTCTGTACATTTGTGTGCAAACAGTATGTTGATTAGACTAATTTTGATTGATAAATGATCAGCTGCATTAGGTACCATTTTAAACTATATTGAGCATTTTTTGGAATTCAAATGTATTCTTTCATGTTTTCCATTCATTTAAGATATAACAACCAATATAAATGAAATAATATTGATATTTGCATTGAGCTTCAGCAGAACTGTCAGGCATTTACTTGAAAAGAAGTAACATGCAATAACCTTTTCTTCTGAGAAATTGTCCTTGAAATGATGAAACAAAGCAATCTATGTAACAGAAGAAATTAACATACTGGAAAAAGTCTCAGTTAATAGGTGGTGCTTGGAAAATACCCTTTGTATACCCAATTAAAATTTAATTGCTGCAAACATATCTATTAATTCACTTGTGTGTGAAGGGTATTTCTTTCTCAAAGTTGTCTAAAATAATATTAAGTGTTTTCAACATGGTTAAATATACCTAACAATGAGACTCTTGCTATAGACGTTAAGACAATAACATTGTCTAGACCAAGGGTGTCAAAATCACGTCATCACGTTGTTACGTGACTTTTTCCCCCTTTGCTAAACCAGGGTGGGGGTGGCCAGGGTGTGAGGCATCCAGTCCACAGGCCATGAGTTTGACACGCCTGCTCTAGACAATATAAAAAAGTCTAACTGTTTATTCCACAATTAGGAGATTTTCAATATGTTAATTTCCTTCAATTCCACTAGGTGATTTAAAAAACCCATATTTTAATAATGTATATGTGAATATACACACACTCTCTGGGCATGTGTATTCTTAAAAGGCAAATAACTCTACCCTTAAACGTCAGAAGACACACAAAGAAAGAAGAAATTTTGCTAACCTCTGTTTCGATTGTTTAAAAGTGAGGAGAAAATCTATATTCTGAAAAAATGATCCAGCAAGTCATAATTTATTTGGAAATTATTGAGATTGTGACATTTATTATTAAGTGGTAAAATAATATATAATTAATGTGTAAATTAAACAAAAGAGCATAAAAAGAATGTAGGTGGTTCTCACAGTTTTCAAAAGCCAAATGAACGTACTGCCTTAAAGTGTAAATTGAATTTCAATCAACTTTTGAAACTAGAATGTAGAAGTGAAATATGTGAAAGAAATAGTGGAGTACTTTGACAGTTATGTACCATCTTTCGAAATCTGATAATTGGGCTTCTTAACAAGTAACCAATTAATTGTAGCCAATTAACTGTTAAAGTAGGAAAGGTTCCTTATCTTTTATACACTTCCAATATCCAAACAAGGGCAAATATAGCCAGTAGAAGATTTGACTTCCTGTGTTAGGAACTCCATAGTATAAATTCTATTGTTCTGACCTCTCTCTGGCATCTAAGCTCATTAAGACTTGACTATCTCCTCTCAGTTGGAATGGTTTCTTCATATTCAGAGTCACTTGTTCCCTTTATCCTCTAAAAGTGGCCTGCCTAAAGAGATACTCTTGATAAGAACTATAGAATATTGAATTTCAAAAGCATAATTTAGGCCATTTAATCCAATCTCTTCTCAGTACAAAAATTCAATTTAAAGCATTGCTGAAATATGAACATGGCCAATGAAGGAAACCCACCACCTTTCTAGGTTCTGTTGTTGAACTGATATTCTGCTGTTCAGTTAGAATTTTTTTTCCTGAAATTTAACGCCTTACCTCTGAAATGATAGAGAAAAAGCCTAGGCCTTCTTTTCTATGATTCCCTTTAAGATGCTTTAAAAGTGCTTTTGTATCCCACTTTAATCTTCTCTTCTTAAGGCTAAACATTTTCAGGTCATTTCTCCCCCGGTGACTTATTGTATCTTCCTAGCATTACCAACTATCTCTGAAGATGCATAAAACATGGCCTCATTATTCTTATTTCTTCATAATGGTTGAGTGCAATACCTAGACACTATTAGGGGTGAAAACTGTGCAATGGTCAAAGCTTCTTTACTTTGTCTTTGTAGGCCATATATTCTGATCCCTTATTATCCCTCACTGCCCTTTTTGAAACCTGTTCTAGCAATAGCACTTAGACTTATGTACTGCTTCACAGCCCTCTCTAGGCGGTTTACAGACTCAGCATATTGCCCCCAACAATTTGCGTCCTCATTTTACCCACCTCAGAAGGATGGAAGGCTGAGTCATCCTTGAGTCTGGTGAGATTTGAACTGCCAACTTTCAGTCAGCTGGCAGTCAGCAGTAGCAGCCTGCACTCTAACCACTGCACCACTGTGACTCAAGGCTCTAACCATGACATACCATGGTTCTAACTTGACATACTATAACCACACATGTTTTAAAAATCATATTACTGTTGCTACAAGCTAAAATTACAATTTCTCTTCTACTGAAAATGTGGAGGAGAGGGAGAAGGGCAGAAATCTAAGTCAGTACTTCCAAATGGAAGAAAAAGTATGTCTGGGAAAGGTAGATGTCACACATAAAACTTGGTTTAACACATCCTTTGATGATGATGTAACCATATAATATCCATCCACAAACATGGCTTCAGAATACTTTCCACCCTGAGGCCATTAAATATGCCAACCCCATCACAGCATTATCTCTCCAGAAGATATGTGTTCAGTTCTGCAAACAAGAACAAAAAAAAAAAAACAACAACAGGAAATATGTGCATACCCACAGAGACACAGACACCCACAGTATAAACAAAAAAATAAAACATGTTCTGAAGATTTAGTATGTTATATTAATCCAAAAATTGATAGCTAAAAAAATGCATTACAACTCTGCAAGAATGTCTAATGCAGGGGTGTCAAACTGGATTTTTTCAAGGGCCAGATCAGCATGATAGTTCTCCATGGACTGGCTGGGGACGAGACAGGATAGATGCCTCCTGTTGGCCAAACTAGTGTGTGGGGAGTGCACGTGCCCCCCATGCCCCATTTTGGCTGTCAGAGGAACCATGGGCCAGTCCTTTGCTATCTTCAGGCTGGCCCTATGGGCCAGATTTAAGCATCTTGTGGACCATATCCAGCCTGCAGGCCTTGAGTTTGACACCCCTGGTCTAATGCAATGAGATTATATCCTGTATTATTGGCAAATGAGTGAACAAATGTCGCTTTGATTTAAGACAAGGCTTGAGAACCTGTCTTTATGGTTTATGGAACGTATCTAGCTGCAAAGAAGAATATGTTTCCTTGGCATCTCAAGGAATTACAAACTTATATTCTGGAAGCTTTAAAGAATCACAAGATATTCTACAGTCATGTTTAGTTTTGTTTTTAATTATTGACTGCAGATCTGTGCAATACAGATGTTGAAATGAAGATGTTCAAAGTTAATGGCATTTCCAAAACTCCAAAGTATTTCACCAACTTTAATCTGAACTAGTTGACATTTCTGCTCCCTCTTGCAAATTTTGAAACAGATGTAGTGTTGGTGGCAAATATTATGACTGGTTCCAAAGATCACATTATATATGAAATCTGTGTTGTTGTTATTATTGCTGAGTCCATTGTATCAGTCTGAGAGAATTGGCATTTCATTTGAGTTAGTCCTATAAAAGGAACTTGGGCAAAAGGCAAGAAAGATTAAAATTCTAAGCTAAATAACTAGATTGCAGAACACAAAAGACAAGACATTCTAAAAATGTAGACAGTGACGTGCGGTGAGGTTTATACCTGGTGAGGCTCAGCTGGGCATCCTTTTGCGAAGCAGCCCAGCAAGGCAGCGGTCGGCCTCGGCAGGGGGGGGGGAATTTGCATCGCGGGAGCAGCCAAGCGCCCGGGTCTGCAGCAAAGGCGCTTGGTGGCTCCCGCCGCTTGTCTCGCAGCTGGGGACGCTCCAGGCCGCCGGCCGCTGGCACGTGCTCCTGCAAGAGCCTCTGCGCAGCGCCAGAAGGCCGCGGAGAAGCTTCGCTCCACTTCTCACCCAGCCTTCTCCCAGAGGCGATCCGGGACTTCCAGCGGCGGAGCCTGGAGAAGCAGGCCAGGGCAGCGGGTGGGCGGCAGCATCGGGGGTGGCGGGGCACTTTGCATCACAGGAGCCGCCAAGCGCCCAGGTCTGCAGCAAAGAGCGAGCCTCCTCCTTCTCCCCCACTCCTCTCTCCTGTGAAGCCTGCCCTCCGAAATAACCCGCCCAATGTAAGCATGCTCAAGAAGACATGATTCGCTGCTTCCAGATCAGGAGGCGGGAGAATTAGTGCCTCTTTTGCATCTGAACTTTTATGCCTTTTAACTCTTTCTTAACTTTTAGAAGGTGAAAAATTCCTTATGGAAAGGAGGCCCCGAGTTCTCTCGCCTCCTGCTTTGGTTAACACTGAGCAGACACCAAGCCACTGTGACCTGGAATCTGGTAGCAACTATCTTGGCTTTAATTATTTAAAAAAATATTTAAATTTCTTTCTTTTTCCTGAGGAGACTGGTGAGGCTCCGCCTCCCTTGCCTCTAGTGACTGCACGTCCCTGAATGTAGGTAATACATTTAGAGAAAAGATGGGAAGATTTTTCTGTGACATATGCTGATGCCATCCTTAAAACTCAGGAAATGGGAGGAGTGGAGGCAACAAAGTTGATTTGGGAAGCCGAATAGGGACAAAGCAAATTCAACAATTTTGATATGAATGCATGTTATAAAGGCTGAGAATCTGCTTTGCAAATGTCTCAAGGATTTCAGGTATCAAGCTCAAAACTAACTCAGTATTATAACTAGGCAATTGTATGTGCAATTCAGAAAAGTATGGCAGAAAAAAAGCATAAACTTAGCAGAATCCAGAAAACTAAAGTGAAAAGAGAATGCAAGATAAAAACCATTTTAGCTTGGACAAAGTAACATGGAGAGAAAACAACATCAACTTGTGTCTAACAATAAGAGTATTCTACAATACACATTTCTGTAAGTTGTGGATACAATCAACCAAGAGAAGCATATTACTACTTGTTGAAGAATACTGAGTTACATATTACAATAGGGGGGAGTAGTTAATATTTACATACTCAAAACTTCAGTGACATTCTTTATAACATGGTTGTCCAACCATGTGACTTCCCTGCGCCCCATAGAGTGAAGAGTGTCTTGAGCTACATACAAAACATATAATATAGTTATTGTATATAAATAACAAACTTCCTTTATTTTTTAATATTTTTATTATCTTGTGGGGCCATATTAACTAGCCGTCCAGAGCTGCATGCGGCTCACAGCCCACAGGTTGGGAAATACCTGCTCTATCATCTTCATGTGCTCTTTTAATATCCAAGAATGCAAAAATTTTAGAAAATGCCTCACTTATTTGCAAATAGTCTACAACAGCATCTTGGGAGCTGTTAGAAAATTATATCAACACTGATTTGATGTATTTCTGTGAAAATACTTATGAAATGATATGCAAAACACACACTATGTGCAAGAACATAAATGCTTTGAGCTTAACCACAAAGAAGAAAAAAAGGTTAAAGATCTGAAATATCTGTGGTTGGGCTGTTTGATCTGGTGATTGAGGCACCAGGCTAGAAAGTGGGAGACTGTGACTTTTAATTCTGCCTCAGCCATTAAAGCCACTTTGGTGACCTTGGATCAGTCACTGCTCTCAGCCCAACTCAGCTCACAGGGTTGTTTTTCTGGAAAAAGGAGGGAAGGAAGATCCGTTGGATATTTTTTGCTGCCTTGAGTTATTTGTATAATAATAATAATAATAATAATAACAACAACAACAACAACAACAACAACAACAACTCCGCCGTTGCCGGTCCCAAGCCCGGATGAGAAAGGAGGAGGGTTGGGGTCAGGTTGGCATCTGGTCCCGTAAAAACAAACCCGCCAACCCATACAATATGGTGAAAAAAACAAATAAGAATTCCATACCGCATCGGTCGTCGCGCGGGTTAACAAGGGCCGCGGTGGATGTTGGGGTCCCTGGACATCCGTCAACAAGTGGGCTACAAGTGGACCAGCCAACAAAACGACAAAAATATAGTGCAGATGAAAACCGTGCCATAATGGCCTGTTACTACAACTCAGAGCCAGAAAAAAGAGGTTATTTAAAACGAATGTATGAATTATGGAAAGAACAATATCCAGATTCAAATGTTAGTGAACAACGACTAGCAGATCAAAGGCGATTTATTATACGGAATAAAGTGTTTAGTGAAGTTGAACATGAGGAAATTCAGGCAAATTGCAAAACCCAAAAAACAATATCACAAGCGGAAATAACTGATATTCAAGACACAACTAAAGACATTATAGTAGAACTCCCAGAAGAAGCTCTCGGGGAGGAAATAACATCACCACCACTAGAACCAGTTATCACTGAACCAACTGATGAACTAACTCAAAAACAAAAAGAATTGAAGGATAAGATCATGGAGCATTTTCTGCTTAATGAGGAAAGGCAACGTTTACCATCACTAAAAACTGTGCCTAAGAAAATTTTGGCCCCTATCATGAAAATGGTTAATGCAGTGTTTTCAACAATTGAACCGGGATCCATCTTGGAAACAAACCAGTTAATGTACAGCGCAGCTGTAATAGTCACTAATGAACTAGGCATTAAAATTAAAGTACCTAGTCACACAACAGAAAAAGCATCAAAGCCAAAGTGGAAAATCCGTTTAGAACAAAAAATCAAAAAATTAAGGGCAGATGCTAGTAACTTAAAGAACATGCATGAGCAACGGCTTAAAAACAACAAAATCATAGATCGGCTAATCAGAAGATATAGATTGGATACAAGAAACATCAATGAAGCTGTAGAGAATGTAAAACAGCAGATAACAGCAACAGCTAGAAAAATTGAAAGATATGAGGCACGAATCATCCAATATAAACAAAATCAGCAATTTCGATCAGACCAATGGCGTTTTTATCAAAGTCTTAATGTGAACGGTGACACCAAAAGTGAAAAACCAGAAAAGCAGGCCACAGTTGAATTCTGGAAAGAATTGTGGGAAAATGCAAAGGATTACAACAAGAAAGCAAAGTGGATACATGACTTTGAGAAAAACATTGGCAACAAACAAATGCAAGTATTAGAAATAACAACTGAGATGGTCAAAAATCGAGTTAAAAAGGTAAAGAATTGGACATCACCTGGAAAGGACCAATTACATGGTTTCTGGCTCAAATATCTGACCAGTTTACATGCAATATTGGCCAGGCAACTGAATGAAATTTTACAAAAGGGCCAAATTGATGAATGGTTGACAACTGGAAAAACATACTTGATTCAGAAAGATGCACTAAAGGAACAACACCTGAAAACTACAGACCAATAACATGCTTGCCAACAACCTTCAAATTACTCACAGGCATTATTGCAGATAACATGATGGATTATTTGGAAACAAACAACATCTTGCCAGTAGAGCAAAAAGGCAACAAAAGAAGGAGCAGGGGCACAAAAGATCAGCTTCTAATTGATAAAATGATATTAGAAAATTGTAAGAACAGAAAAACGAACTTGAATGTGGTCTGGATTGATTACAAAAAAGCATTTGACTCACTGCCACATAGTTGGATCATAAAATGCTTAGAAACATCTGGCATTAGCAAAAATATAACATCCTTTACTGAAAAGGCGATGAAACAATGGAGAACTGAGTTGGCAGTAGGGAATGAGATCTACGGAATGGTTAATATCAAGGAGGAATTTTCCAGGGTGATTCACTTTCACCTCTTCTCTTCATCATCGAAATGATCCGACTATCAGTAATCTTAAAAAAATGAAATTAGGCTACCAAACAGCCAAAGAAGCTGAAAAAATTTCGCATTTACTATATATGGATGATTTGAAACTCTATGGAAAGTCAGAAATAGAAATCCAATCATTGACACACACAGTCCGAGTATTCAGCACCGATATTTCAATGCAGTTTGGCATGGAAAAATGTGCCACTGTATCCATAAAAAGGGGCAAAATCACTGCATGTGAGGGAATTGAAATGCCCAATGGCCAATTAATTAAATGCAAAGAAAATGAAGCCTACAAATACTTAGGCATTCTGCAGTTGGATAACATCAAGCATGGAGAAGTAAAAACTATTGTCAGGCGAGAGTACACCAACAGAGTTAGGAAAATTTTGAAATCTAAATTGAATGGTGGAAATACAATCAAGGCCATAAATACCTGGGCAATACCAGTTATAAGATACACAGCTGGTATAGTTAACTGGACACAAGCTGATTTGGACCTTTTGGACTGAAAAACCAGGAAACTAATGACAATGCACTACAGTTTACATCCACGTGGTGATACTGATAGACTTTATCTGCCCCGAAAATCAGGTGGCAGAGGATTATTACAAGTGAAGCAAACAGTTGAAGAAGAAAAACATGCACTGGCTGATTATTTAAAAGAAAGTCAAGAACATCTATTAATCGAAGTAAAGAACAAAAATCTACTGAAGGCCCAACAGACGAAACAAGAATACAGAAAAGATGTGATAAAATCAAGAATGGAGAGTTGGCAGAACAAAGCACTGCATGGCCAATTTCTGGAAAAAATAAAAGATAAAGTGGACAGTGAACAAACTTGGTTATGGTTAACAACAGGTACATTAAAGAAAGAAATAGAGTCACTAATCCTGGCTGCGCAAGAACAAGCTATCCACACAAATGCCATTAAGGCCAAAATCGAAAAATCCTCTGATGATGCCAAATGCAGACTTTGCAAAGAAGCTGATGAAACTGTTGATCACATACTCAGCTGCTGTAAAAAAATCGCGCAGACTGATTATAAATTGTGGCACAATTCAGTAGCACAAATGATCCATTGGAATTTGTGCAAACAAACTGGTGGGAACATAAGGCTGAAAAAGTCACCGAAAATCAGATGGTCAAGATCTTGTGGGATTTTCGCATACAAACGGACAAAATACTGGCGCATAATACACCAGACATCACACTGGTTGAGAAAAATAAGGTTACAATCATAGACATCGCAATACCAGGTGATAGCAGGGTTGACGAGAAGGAACACAAAAAAACCAACAAAATATCAGGATTTAAAAATCAAAATTCAACGATTATGGCACAAACCAGCAGTGGTAATTCTAGTGTTAATTGTCACACTGGGTGCTATTCCAAAAGCACTGGAATTACATTTAAAAAAGTTAAAAGTTGAAAAAATCACCATCGGTCAAATGCAAAAAGCTGCACTGCTTGGATCTGCACCCATATTACGAAAATACATTACGACGTCCTAGGCCTCTGGGTGGGGCCCGACTAGTAATCAATGCCAAATCCGGCGAAACAACTGGCCACTGTGATACAATTGTATAATAATAGCAAGGTACAATAAATACATATTTTAAAAATGCAACAAAAACACTGTTATTAATTTTTATAGACTATTTAGGAAGTAAACAGTTACAACTTAGTGCAAAGAATTAAATTATTTTAGCCTTTTATTTTATATGTAGCCATAATAAAGCAATAATGGAAATCAGTGATGAGGGATACTGGGAATGTTAGCTATTTCTCCACCATCATTGCCACAGTAATAGTAGTAAAAAGTCTTCTAAGAACACAGCTCTACTGCTTTAATATAATTAGACCACTATTGCTAATCTTAGCATGAACTGCTTCAGAGCTGTCTTACTTGTCTTAGTTTTGCTCAACATATAGATATTGCCATAAAAGTTTTCTTCTTCACTAAGGTTTAAGAAATTAGAGGATAAAGAACAATCACTTTTTGACTATCCATTCTTTAGAGGAAATGTGATCTAATGCCTATTATGTTCCATTAGGAGCAAGAAGACCAAGGTCGTCCTCTGCCAGCCACAGAAGCTAGATCAGTTATTCTTTCTCAGCCCAACTTAGCTTTTGCCTTTGTGATGCCAAATGGTGACATACTATAACACATTCATTCATGGTTTCCTATTCATTCCTTTTGCTATTAAGAGATTAGAAGTTAATTTAGTTTCCAATAAGACAAAAGAGTCTCATAGATTATCAACTGGCATCAGAAGTGGAGTTTTGAAATGCAAAGGGAATTCCTTTAAAAAGAATCAGGGAAGAGATTGTAACTGGGAGTGTGTATTCCGGCAAGTAAGATAAACTAAATAGTTTTGCCTATTGAAGATTGACAACTAGTTTTATGAAAGCAAATGGCTGGATGGTCATCCTGAAATGGATTTGACATTACTATAGTATTGAAACTCCAGGGCCAACTCCTGAGGTGTTAGTTCAAGAGGAGTTTGAAGCATCCTAAAGTGGAACAGGCCATAGCCCAGAGAAGGATGCTGAAAAGAAGTATAAAATAGCATAAATCTACCATGTATAAATGATTACTAAGAGATAAAACAATGGAAGGTAAGAGGTTTTACCAGGCCAGAAAAGTCATTTCCAAACCTGAAATGTTTGGGAAATTGTTGGCCAGAATCTTTAACATCTTTCTTAATTCTATTCTAAATAGTAGTAGTTAAAACCATTTAGAAACCCAGAGAAGGTAAGACAAACAAAACTAAAAGTACCTCTTGAAAATACAGTATTCATGTGGTTAGAGAAGCTTTAGACTGCATAATTAATATTAAGATACACACAATCCATTTACCATGTATTTTAGATCTCAGGTTGAGCCTTCACCCTCTTTTCTAGTTGTTAATAGAAAAAGAGGGTAAAAGAATCTGAGGTAATACATTGGGTTATGTAGCAGTATATTACTCTGCTTAGGGATATGCCTAAAATGAAATTAGATACTGCTTGTTTAATAACAGAAGAAAAGAGGTTTCCCCACAGAAATGTATTTATTTGATTTGTTAAGTTTGCCCAACTCAAAAGACACTGTTTCAAACACAAATTACTGTTGTGTGGAAAATTAGACGGAGTGCTGTTTACAGCACCTTGAGCTTCTGAATGAAAGACTAGAGATAAATCTTTTCTTTTTTGAGGAAAGGAGTGAATTTTTGAAATCTGAGTCCAATTATTTGATTCTTTAATACTTCATGACTTACTGATCATAAAGGGATAAGTATGGACAAAGAGTTAAAGATCTCTTCTTGGTTTAATTTTCTGCTTCCTCTTTGTCTAAAACAATGATAATCTAAATTAGTTGCCATCTGCTTTTCTTCCAGACACTTTTAAATTATTCCTAGTAGAAGAAATCCAGCTAATTTTAAACTGTATTGTATAGCTCTATAATTTGTTCATCTCTATAATCTCTAATTATAGTTTAAATACATTTACCATTAAATACAATTACATTAAATGCAACACTCTTGCAAGTTTAAATAAAATTGTAACCTGCTTAATTAATTGTTGCCCAGATTAGATTTGGAGGCACCTTCATATGTGCACACCCAGAATAGTGGCAAAGTAGAAATTAAATTATTGTGCCAAATAAAGAGCTGAATGTTACTAAAGAATGCTGGAAGAAGATCAATATTCTGGTATTTTCCATTGGCAATTCATTCTTGAAGTCACTCTTAGGTCGAGCTAAAATACCACTATTGAGGGTAAACAATATTTGCCATTTTACAAAGCCATTTATGTCTGCAAAAAGAAAGTGGCATTGAGAAATTAGCATTAAATTCTTGCTGCCATGTTAAATTGATCATAAAATATGTGAGAATAGAATTCTTTTTATTACAACATTATTTTCATTAAAGAAAAATATGACATCTGCAATTCAACAGAAATTAAAAGAATAAAGGCTTCCTTTAAAGCATATGTTCTCTCTGTTTTCAGTGATAATTGCTTTATGAGAGAAATGTGGCATGAAATGTACCACAATGAGAGTTTTGATGAAAAATATTCTCCTGAAACAAATGACGTGAGAAGAGCGTAGGAAATGGACCAGAACACAAAGCCTGAATACATAATTGTCCAAACTTCTTTTCAAGTACACTGTGATGGATAGCTAACTATTTTTCTTCACAGTCAGTTGATATATTAGCATAACGACAAGAATCCCCAGGATATTTTGCTCCTTTTCTTAACATTAATGTAATTAAGGGGGGGGGAACCTACTTCAGAGAGAAAGGAAAAGAGAAACAGTAAGGAGCTACTAAACAGAGGGGGAAAAAACAATCTATAGCATTATTAATCAATTGTTTCTAGCACTGCAGTGGAAGATAATGCATTTTGAAAAAGTAGTGAACTATGTCCAACTACGCGTCTCTGAAAAACCATATGGAGCCCTTTTCCTCTTCTTGCTTTGAAGGGTTGAAGCAGAAGATCATGCTGGGAGACTTCCTTAATCTTGAGCCATCCCTTGGTAGTGTAGGAAGCTGTTAGACACTGGTGCCATGAATCAATAGAATGGAGAATTCATATTTCTCCAAAAGGCTTTTTCGAATATTTCAAAATGTGCCCAAAGTTCTGTAGCTAGAGGGCAAAAGTCTGTATAGGAGAGATACCTTGATGCAGAAACCCTAGGTTGTTCTTGAAACATGAAAACTTACACATTCTTTTGTGCCTGTTTAATAAACTAATATAGCCATGGCTGCTTTTTATGTCCCTAGAAAATTAGATTTTAAATTCTGTGGAGAATATTCAAGCATTCTACACTGGGGGCAATTTGTGTGTACCAGTTGTGCTCAACATCAATACACCTCTGGAAATAACTTTGTATCTGACATAAACTTGAGGAAGCCTTTAATTTTTTTTTAAAGGAGCTGAATTGTAAAGTATAAAGTTTATCTTAGTGTAAAGGATTGGAATGAGAATGCCGAGACCCATGTTTATATTTTTTTGTTGGCTGTGGAACTTGCAATCACTCTCAAATCAATCTACCTCATGGAGAGTGCTCTTATATTAAAATATGTTTCAGCATGTTTTTTTAAAAAAACTCTCCTCCCCAAATGCTTTAAAAAAAAACAACAGATGTAATTACTGCATTTCTACAAACTAATTGAATCAGTTTTCTTCTATGCATTGGACATGCTTATTTTGCACACCAATGTATAATATTTCATTTTAATGCTATCCATCTTGGCTAATTAGAACTAATATAAATAATACTAACAATATTAATAATCTAATGCTTTGATTATAATTAAGAAGGTCACATTCTGGAGAGCCATCTTTTCATATATTAGAAGGCTTCCTGCTCCACAGAACAGACCATAGGAAGCGAAACAGCTCCTCACTGACAACTTTTTCACTGTAGTGGCTGTAACTATACAGGTTAATGTTATATCAGAAAATTAGCATCCAGATCTTCATTTGGAGAAGCAGCAATGTGTGTGAGAGTTTGTGTGGTGTTCTGCATTGCATTTGCTTTGATGCCATGCAAAGAGTCGCATCCCCAGTTGCCCACGCCCTCTCCAAAGAGGCTGGATGTGGAAGTATGAAAACAAGTATTCATGCATATGCAAGGCAGGGAATCCACAGTAATTTTCAAGTCATAAACTCATAAAATTGCATCATGATATTTATCTTTAAAAATGAAATTTAAAAGGTTGGGTGAAAAAAGGAGCTTTCAATAGTGTTAAATTGCCAAAAGATATTTCCAGGTGCTTTTTCTTTTTCTTTCTGAACTTAGATATGGAAAAAAACAACCCTTTTGTCAAAAATTGAAAAAAAAACACGATTCATGGAAATTATGTATAATTTTACAAATTCTTCATGTACCCAAGAATCCTCTCTCTGATTCAAAGTTTTTTTTAAGCAGGTGTTTCTTCAAGTAATTGAATGCTAAATAATGGACTGCTTCTCTAAAATTGTTCATTGGAATTAACTGAGAAATGAAAGAATTATTATTTCAATTGAAATATTCATTTCAAAAGAGATAATACTTGGTATTGTTTGAAATAAATATTGCTGCTTCCATCATATTGATCAATATTAAATGCAATAATAATTTCTACCCTACAGTTAAAAGCATTGAATATTGCTAAGCTACAATTTAAAAAGAAATAGCTAAACATCTTTGTAGCACCCAGGGCTGATGAAACTTTTAGCCCTACAGTTGGAGGGAATCAGGCTGGTGAAGGATGGGAGCTGCACCTCTAATTTGCTTCTTTGTTTGAACGTGGAAGATTTATCAACACAGCACAGAAGTGGAGAGGCTCAATACAATGCTCTGAAAAAAATTCAGAAATAAGAAACAGTATACTTAGAGTTTTTTAATGTTCCAATTTCATGTGAGAGAAAAACAGCTAATTGAGAACTCTGAAAAAAACAAAATCAGCACCAAGCAAAAGTGTTTTGCAAGTTTGCTGGCATTCTGAAGGAAATTCACTCACCCAAAGAGACAAGTAGCACTGCATAACTTTTTCTTTCCTGTAAAAGAAATGTGTTCACTTATGTGCGAATGTTCCAAGCAAATCATTTTCTTTTTCTTGTTGCATTTCTCCCCTTACAAAAAAAATCCCCTCAGTGGCTGATCATAATTATTTTGAAATGTTACCTCATTATTATATCAAAATGCAAAATGCAAAAAAAAAAAAAAAAAAAACCACCCAAAACCCATCCTTCAGTTTGATTGGAAGCAGGAGACAAATGCAGCCCAGACAACTCTCCCACAATGGACAACCTAACCCTGAGCAAACCGGTTGTTAAATTACCCCCTGTCTCCCACTATCAAAGTGGATCCTGGATGCTGCGCTGCAATGGAGAAATGGAAAATGGAGGGGCCAGCATGAGGGAAGAAAGAGGAACAGGAAGAAGAAAGAGGGAAAGCAGCCTTCTCCTTCCCTCACACCAGCTGCTCCATTGTCCATTTCTCCACTGCAGCACAGCAGCACAGTCCAGGGTCCACTTTGATTGTGTGTGTGTGGGGGGGGGGGTGTAATTTAACAACGGTTCACCTGAACCAGTGCTAACCAGCTAAATCTCCCCACTGGTCTAGCCTTTTCCAATTAGAATCAAGTAACTTAACTTGCCCCATCCTCAGCTCTATACAGCAAGGTTGTTGGATTTTTCTAGCTTTACTTTTATGTATGCACTCACAAGCAGGTGTGACAATTACATTCAAATCCAGATGTAGCTCATCCACATTGCATTCATAGGTGAACTATGTACTAGGATAGGAGTGTACAACTTGGCCTTTGAGTCATATACAAGGTTCAGCATTGAGGTGCGGTCTCAACAAACATAGACAGTGATACTTACTCTAAACTAAATTAATTATAGATGACATGGTTATGCAATCATTTCTTATTGCTAGCATGTTGAAATTGGTAGCAACTTTAGGAGTACTTCTGAGATTGCATTTAAAGTTTTTATGTTTTGCATTTGGCTCTGAGAATTCAAATTTTGAACCTCCAAATTAGAATATTAATACAAATGAAAGCATGACTATATATGTGCCTAGTTGATCAACTACATATGAAGATCAGGCTAAGGGAGTACTGGCAAATAAAGAACAGTTTCAGAAACATATACAACGAGTTGCCAAAATGGTATGAGTCTGTATAAGTTGGATATACAACTCCCACCTGGTTGTACAATACAAAGAAATGAATCAGTTCTGAGTTTAAGACCTGTTGGAAAAGGAAGGACATTGAAATGACATTGAAAATGAATGGAGTAAACTTCTATCAATCTGACTATTAACTTCTAAGGTGGTAAAGAAGGCAAAGGAACAGCAAATTAAAACAATCTCTACCATGTTTTCCAGAGCTTAATAATGTCATCTTAGGGTGAGAAAAACAATCCAGTAAGAGACAAGTCTTGAAGAACTCCTGAATACCTAAAAAGACAGAAAATCAATACAGGCCATAACTATCGGCACAGACATGTAATGAAGTGTAAAACTTTGGTGTAACAACAAATTAAAATACCATTAATGTCTAGGTTAATGAGGGAACATAAAATGAATTTTTAACATATACGTGTTCTTTGCTTTCCTCTTTATTAAAGGGGCTGTGAAGCATTCCACTGTGAATGTCAATGAAGAGTTAGGACTGAGAATAATCCATTAAAAGCCACCCCTTCTCAAAATTTTAAAGCCAGTGCCATAGTTTAAATGAGTAACAAGCTTTGCAGGGAAAAAATTACACGAAGATTGCAACAGGCAGGTTAATTGGGTTCATGTCTTGAAATGTCTTCTGAATTGATTATCATCCATTTTTCCCATTGATACAGCTCCAACTTCTGACAAGAGGAGAAAAGCATTCTCACTGCAGACTGACAGTAGTAGGGGCTGAGCTATTTCAGAAAAGAGAAGTCAAATGTTTATAAAGAGAGAACTGATGACTGATAGATAGATAGATAGATAGATAGATAGATAGATAGATAGATAGATAGATAGACAGACAGACAGACAGACAGACAGACAGACAGACAGATGATAGATAGATAGATGTAAATAGGCAATAGAGATAGATAAATCTGTCATTTCTTCTACTTCCCTTTTGTCTACAAATGCAATACAATTTACTTCTTTTAGTATGTACATGTCTGGGAGTCCTTTTGTCATTTATTGTCATTTTGCTTCATACATAAATTGACCATTGTCATTGTTTGTCCTAGCAGTACTACTATACATAGTTGTATTTCCAGTTTCTCCCCCCCCCAAAAAAATTTCTCTTATAAAAAAAAGTGTCTGTTCGGACAGATGGTGGCCTGCTGGATTATAGAGACTGATGACCTCCAAAGTGAGAGATAGATGACAACATGCTCAGTTTATTTAGAGCAGGGGTGTCAAATTCCTGGCCCGTGGGCCAGATGCATCATGTGCAGATCATGCCCACATCTGGTTTAGTGAATGGGGAAAAAAGTGCTAATATGTCATGTTGCACTGCCATGATGACGTGTTTAACACCCCTGATTTAGAGCCTCAAATCTGGAAGCATCTTGTGAAATGCATCATAGGTAAAAGCAAATTGGTTCCTATCAGGGACGTGCAGTCAGGGGAGGCAGGGGAGGCAGAGCCTCACCACTGTCATCATGAAAAGAAAAAAAAATGTAAAAGGAAAAAGGCAAGAGCTGAGGTCAGGCTGAGCTAGTTGCTGCCAGAGTCACCATGGATGACTCTGCTTAGTGCTTAACTGTTTAAAAAAGCCTCTTAAAAAGTGCCCTCTACAGGAGGTGGCGGGAGAACAATGTGCCTTATCTAGTCTGGCATTTTATGATCACTCGAGCAGAGTTAAGCAAGGGTTAAAAGCCGAAAAATTCCTGACACAGATGAGGCATGTCATTCTCTTGCCTCCTCCTGTAGACGGTGCTTTTTTAGAGGCTTTTTTAAACAGTTAAGCACTAAGCAGAGTCATCCATGGTGACTCTGGCAGCAACTAGCTCAGCCTGACCTCAGCTCTTGCCTTTTTCCTTTTGCATTTTTTTTTCTTTTCATAATGGCAGGCAAGAGCAGAGTTGAAATCTTCTCTGAAACAGCTGGAAAAGGTACGTGTGGCTCAGTGGGAGGGGGAGGAATTCAAACTTCATCCTCCAGGTGCAACTGTGTGTGTGTATGTGTGTGTTTGAGAGAGGGGGGAGGGAGCATATTGAGACAGTTCTTTAGTTTATGTGCTATGTAGCACTCTAATACTATGCCTTTGGGTCTTCTGAAATTTTAATTATCCCATCATAAGCAAAAACAATGTTTTCAGTAGAATGAATTTCCACTTCTACTTACACCTGCCAGCCAAAATGCTGCTAGTGGTATTGCTAACATGAGCTGAGGAGGAAAACCTAAATTTTCTGAATCCTGGTGAACTTTGTGTGTGTGTGTGTGTGTTTGAGAGAGGGGGGAGGGAGGGAGGGGGGAGAAAGGAGGGAAAGGGAGAAGAAAAAGAAAAAAGGAAACTTATTTAGCAAAGGAGAAAAACAAATGCTGTTGCTTTAAATCGGAACTGAGCATGCCTAGCTGTGGAATTCTGGGAGTTGAAGTCCACAAGTCTAAAAAAATTGCTGCGTCACCAGCCATAAACCTCATTGCACGTCACTGGTTCCTATTCAATTTAGCACTATGGCAATAGTTACAGTAACATTTTTTCCAGTAATTATGATATGGAGAAAATGTCTAAATCATATAGTTACTTTCTGTAGCATTATTAACCGAAAAACAATATAATGATTCAAGCCTTCATCATGTTGTTCTTTCCATCCCTAGCTTTGATGTGGTTTAAAGCAATATTAGGTGACATTTTGGGAAGGCTGAATAGCTGAATGGTAGAGCACAATCTTTGCATGCAAAAAGCCCAGGTTCAAGCCACATAATCCCCACAAAGGGCTTGGAAAATATTTTTTGTCTCAAATATTGAATACTCATTGGCAATTAGCAAATATATCAGTATCAGGAATTGTGCTATGTTGCTTTAATGTTCAATGAAGACCTCTAGAGATCTACTTAAATATAAAGTCCAAGAGACTTTCATCAAAAATCATAAGAACCTAAGGAATCCAAATCATGCATCAAGAGTTACATTTCCAAAAACCCATTTATATTTTAACATTGTAATCCTGTATAGGTGCTTGACCAAACTTTATAACATTTTTCCTATTATTTCTTGCCATTTTTCTTCAACAATGTCTTAATGCAACCTTCTCCACCCATGACCCTGTTGACAATTCTGGAAGTTAAGTAACACCAATATAAGAAGTACTCAGATTTGCCAGATAGAGTAAAAACTACCTTCAAAATTCTTCTTCCCTTTAACTATTTGAGTCATATTTTCCCTCATAGAAGATATCACATTGTTGAGACTACTTTCTTAAGATTGTCTCCAAGAGAACTAACCCAGATGCTTTGGTAATGTGATCAAGGGACAAGCTCATATGTCAAATTTGACTTTCTATGTGTTAACCAGTAGAATATAAGAGAAAAAAGAACAGAAGTGTGGCCTTGTGCCTTCCCATCCAACTTTCCCCAGTTTTATATAATTGGTATGAAACCACAAATGCACCATTCAGGAATTTTCATGGCTGAGATTGAGCCAAAATCATGGATACAGACTGACCTGGGAACATTGCTTTAAGCATTGCTTTAAAGGCAGCAACTAGATTAAGGTGACCAGACATCCCACTTTTGAACAATTTTTCCCGCGTCCCGGGTTTTTTTAAAAAAAGTCCCGATTTTTTTTAAGTTACGAAAAAGCCTCCAGCCGCCGAGGCTCTCCTAGCAACTGGGAGCGTATATTCTTCTTCAAGACGAGCGCATTCCCGCCTGCGCGTCCCTGGGAGCTGTTGCCAATGGCTGAGGGAGGAGAAGACTTACTCCATGTGGAGACCGCGGACTTCCCTCACGGATTTTTTCTTCTTCTGTTGCTTTGAGCAGCCCCTCCCTCCCCCCACTCTCTTTCTCTCTCTCTCTCTCTCTCTCTCTCTCTCTCTCTCTCTCGGAGCTAGCAGCTGCCTCCGAGGCTGTCCAAGCTCAGCCCCTCCCCCGCCCCCTCCCCCTCCTCGGACTGCTGCTTCTCCTCAGCTGCTCGGGCTTCTAAATTGGCATTGCGTGTTGCTTGAGGAGAGGATTACTGTGCCATAGAAACACAGCGTATGTCTCACGTGGCTGATAACCTGGTCTCTACAGAAGAGGTAATTTTAAAAACTTCGGAGCGAATCCAGAAAGAGGGGAGAAAGAGGCTGAAGGAGTGTGTGAGGAGAGGGGATTTTCTAAATGACTCATTGAATCCAGAGGAGGGGAGAGAGAGAGAGAGAGAAAGAGGGAGTGTGTGAGGAGAGGGGATTTTCTAAACGTCCCATTGAATCCAGAGGAGGGGAGAGAGAGAGAGAGAGAAAGAGGGAGTGTGTGCACAGGAGGGGGGATTTTCTAAACGTCCCATTGAAACCAGAGGAGGTGTGTGTGTGTGTGTGTGTTTGTGTGTGTGTTTGTGTGTGTGTGTGTGTGTGAGAGAGAGAGAGAGAGAGAGAGAGAGAGACTATGACTAAGTGTTGTAGCTTATGATTCTTGATGAATGTATTCTTTTTTTTTTTTTATGTACACCGAAGACAAATTCCTTGTGTGTCCAATCACACTTGGCTAATAAACTACTCTACTCTACTCTACTCTACTCTACTCTACTCTACTCTACTCTACTCTACTCTACTCTACTCTACTCTACTCTACTCATTTCTATTTCAATTCTAATAAGGAGTTTAGCTTCTCTCTCTTGAAAATGTAAGCTAGCATAAGACATTATAATGCAAGCTAGCTTTGGCTTTCAAACAGTTCATTTAGTGACCAAAGTTACAATGGCATTGAAAAAAGTGACTGATGACCATTTTTCACACTTAGCAACCATTTTTCACACTTAGTGACCGTTGCAGCATCCTCATGGTCACGTGATCAAAATTTTGATGTTTGGCAACAGATTCGTATTTATGATTGTTTCAGTGTCCTGGGGTCATGTAATCGCCTTATGTGACCTTTTGACAAAATATAAAAATTTTAATCAAGCCCCCCTCCCCCCCGGTCAATGGTGTCCCTCTTTACCAATCTGAAAATCTGGTCACCTTAAACTAGATGTATGTAGTATAGAAAACATTACACAAGTGTGAGATTTTGATACTGATGAAAGACAGTGCTACTAAGAGAAAACAAAGTAACCAGTATCCAAAACATACTGAAATCAATACATGTATTCCTATTTAATTTAATTTGGATCAAGCTAATTTTATGCTGATTCCTTTCTAAGATGAAACAACTATATAGATAATTGGTACACTCTTCGTTCCTCTGAATCAATGCCAGAACAATTACAGGTTATACTTGGTTTATGTGTGTCCTATCTTGTGATTTTGAGTATATATCTTGGCAACATGAATCTGAGCATGAATGGGGAAAGAGAGAGAGAGAGAGAGACAGAGACAGAGAGAGAAAGAAAGAAAGAAAGAAAGAGACAAATATGTTTTTAAACATATCAGAACCAACACAATGCCTTATGAAAGCAGTAGTTCCTGAAACCAAGACTGCTAAAGAAGAACTATTTCAAACCTTAATGAACTGTTTCATCATTTTTTTAAAAATTGGAGGACATGTATGATCCCCAGATCAATATTTCCAGCAGAGTTTGAGATACTGGATAAAAAGGGGGAAACTGGGGAGATGAGCCTAATAGATTTATTGATGATTCAGTTCTTGATGTTATCTCAGCAACCAAGGTCAGGAAACATCAGAAATCCAGCAATTCAAATATACAAATAGTATCTATGCAGGAATGTGATAAATTAAAAATTGACATATCAAAGGTGGATAAAATAGTTGAAAATCTAGAATGTACAGTACTATCTAGAAAAAAATATGTAGCCAGGACTTTGGCTCCATATTGTTGAATTTCAACATAACAAATGCTATTAAAAACCACCACAAGGTATCCAAGAATACATAAAGATCAATTTGTCTTAATATAAATTCCAGACAAATTATTGCTGGAAAAAAATCAATTTTTCCCAAAGGAAATACTAATTTCATTAACCTTGGAATTCTATGATAATTTTTTTGAACAAACGTAACTATAGAAATGTACGGTAGATTTGGACTTCCAATTATTTATTCAAATTCTTACCAAATAGTTTTCAGTAAATATAGCACTTATAGTAGTTTATTAAGAAGTCATTGATTAAAATTAGGAAGTAAATTATAAATATAATTAAAGTTTCTTAACTTGGTGAATCAGAATCAGAATTGGAAACTCTGCTATTTCATTTTTCATAACTAGCTGGAGACACACATGAACAAGGAAGAGTCTACAATTTACTGAAGATGTCAAATTAATCAAGTCCATTAGTGAAGAAACATCAAAACCCCTCATGATTTTCAGTATAAAGGAAAGTTGGATAGGGGGGATAAATTCAATTCATGTACTAGTAAGGACTGCACTGATTTGAGTCTTATCAGAAACCAGGTATATTGGATTGTTCAATTAAAAAGTGCAATAATTGCAAAAGCTTTGGAAAAAGCAAATACGATATTTCCAGTTATTAAGAAAGTGCTCTCATTCAGTTTGACAATATTGACAATTGACAATACAATTAAAAGGTCTCTGTGATTTTATTCAAAGGCAATTCAGTTATGTTGCTTCTTGAATCAAATTGCTTCATAACTTTATATCTGAAGTATTCAATCAGATACTTTTGCATTGCTTTAAGAAATGTGATGGTGGTTTCATTGAGTTTCTAGTACTTCATTACTATGCTTCAAGCATAATTAATATTTTCTTTCTAGTTACACACAGAGCTAATAAGAACTAGAGATATATAATGTGTTCTCTGATATCATTCTGAGTAGCTATCCAATAAGTCTGATCACTTGTGTAAACCCTTTCAGAGTGTTTGGGAGAATGTCACCCTTCTATCTACATCTGCTTTTGTGCTGGAATTTGTTTACAAAGGGTCACTAGGAGAAAAATAAAGAAATTAAGATTTATTCTGTTACTCTTTAACAAAAAGAAAACCTATCATTTGTTTGTTTCTGCTACTTGTCTGTCTTGGATTCACTACAAAGTGGGCCTCCTGTGGTTAACTGTTAGCACTATTCAATATGTATGCTATAAAATTTGTTATAATTTATTACATATACAATCATGAAAACACATTTATCAAACTTTTTTAAAAAAATAGGGCCATACATAACCTTTTTCCATTTAAAAGTGAAGACTTTTGTACAATTTAATATATTTATTTTTATGTGTTTGTGTGTGTGTGTATGTGTGTGTAATCTTTCTCACACTTGCACATATGTTTTTTATAGTGATCAGCCCAAAGCCATCTCACAAAGGGTTTTTTCATCAGTTTCCTGAAGTGAATATTTGGAGGCAAACTACCTTCAGTTCAGATCAGTGGTAGGTTCTGGATCCCGTTGCAACCGGTATGGTGCAGTGGGGCTGGGCGTCCACCACATGAATGCGTGCAGCACGTGCATGCGTACTTACCACCCGTGATGCTCCGCAATGCCTCCACGCCGCCGCAATGCTCCAGCTGCTCGGTGCAGGCGCTGTACGCTCCATGCGCATGCGCAGAAGCCCCGAAAAATTCAAATACCAGTAAGGAGCATGGGCGGATGGGTGGGCACCCCAGAGCACCGTACCGGAATGGTACCTGGTGCTCCCAGCAGGCACCAGTATGCCTGTACAGGTATGCTAAGTTCAGATATTGTGCATTTTATATATCCATGTGAGAAGATAGTTTCAATCCAAATGGTATTTAGCATGTATTTCAATGACATTTTATGTGTGAAGGAAAACCTTCTTGTAGAATTCTCAAGAAAAAAAAATGTATATTGAATAGAAACTATTTCATAATTGTACCTCCTTTTACTAATCTTTTATAAGTCTCCAAATATGTGCCTGTACCTATTATCAAAATATCATCTTATGAATTTCTCTATCTCAAGTTACTTGATATGCTAATTTTGACCTACAGTTTAAAAAATCTACACATTTTATTTATATTTAAACACTCTGATTTCTCAATGTTCTAAAGACAACCAAATAAAACTTTTTTCTTAGATGTATCAAAATCAAACATGCCACCAAACTGCCCTTTTATTTAATTTAGTATAAACCAGGGATGTCAAACTCGATTTCATTGAGGGCCGCATCAGGGTTGTGTTTGACCTCGTGGGCCTGGGTGGGTGTGGCCAGCTCAAGTCACTCATGTTGGGGCTGCCTGTGATGGTCTGAGTGCGCTGCCAGCGAACACAAGCTCCAAAGTTTCATTTTGGCTACGACGGCCTCCTGCAACCCTTTGCCAGCAAAAACAGAACTTGGGAGGACAACTCCCGAGCTCAGTTTTTACTGACAGAGGCACCACGGATTGGTCCATTGAGTTTCCAGGGCAGCCCCATGGGCCAGTTATAAGCACCCCATGGGCCAGATCTTGGCCTTGAGTTTGACACCCGTGGTATAGAGGTTACTAAATGCATTTTTGTTTAGTAAATAACTTCATTGCTTTGTTTAAGTTAGTTGCATAAAGGAGCTAATTTGTATAATTCAGCATGACTGTCCATAAGGATAAAATGATGAGGATTCCAAGGAAGTGAATATTCAAGGCTAGTCTAAGATATTTTGCTTTCCAAAAGGAAACAACTGATGCCTATCACTCAAAAAGCATAGCATCATAACAAATGGTTCCCCCAAATCATCATCTCTTTGATGCTCTGGAAATTATAGCAATGTTTAAAAATGATAGAGCTAGTTGCAGAAAAATTATAAATAACAAAATGCAAATTTTCTATTTTTTTCAATGTCAAACATTTTCAAACTTTTTCACTGTACACAAGACATGACTATTTAAAACAATACGAAACTTCTGTAATGATAATGTTTTGACTATAATGATTTACTTAAATGTATCTTATTAAGTTAATCTTTATAAAGTCAAATATAATCATTTTCTTTGACATTCAAGTTTTCTCAAGGAATTGCCAAAATCCTCTTGAAATTGGTTCAGTTCATATTTGCAATGGGAACTATTGAACAGTTCACCATGAGATAAAATTATATGCAGATTTATTGAGATGGATTTAGCGTATATATAATTTCTATGTGTCTGCATATGTTTGTTCTGTATATCAAGTCATTTTTGATTCCTGGTGGCTACCTGCATTAGTTGCTGTTTTCTTGGCAAGATTTCAGCAGCAGTTGCCATTAGTTCAGTAGTAGTTGCTAGGGCTGAGAGACAGAATGATGGTCTCAAGGTTACTCATCTGACCTTATGCCTAAACTGGTACTTGAATTCTAATTTCCTATCATGATTCCTTCACTATACCAAACAGGCTCTCACATATACATACAGTAGAACATAATTATTGAAAACAATGGAAGGAGAATTAACAACCCATGAAATCCTGGGTCTATTTCTATTAAAGACTTAAAAAGGATGAATGGATGGGAGGGAGGGCGGGAGGGAGGAAGGAAGGAAGGAAGGAAGGAAGGAAGGAAGGAAGGAAGGAAGGAAGGAAGGAAGGAAGGAAAATCTCACTGTAACAGCATTGCCAAAAAAGCATTAAGAGTTGTTAACCTAATCTTGCATAGCTTTTTTTCTGGTAATATTGAAATGCAAACTAGGGCATACAAATTTTTTGCTAGACCAGTTCTTGAATACAGCTCATCTGGAACCCACACTGCATATCAGACATAAATACAATCGAATGAGTCCAGAGATATTTCACAAGAAGAATCCTCCACTCCTCTGCTCTCAACAGAATATTTTATGCCATCAAACCAGAGGTGGGTTCTTCCCGGTACAGTACAGTACACCAGAAGAGGTAGTAAAAATCTGGTGTACTGGATAGGACTGGTAGTAATGGTGGCTTGGCCACGCCCCCGGACTTCATCAGAAGCTTTTTTTAAAAGTTTTTTCCCCCTGCCGGTTCAGGCAAGGGAAAAAAAGCTTTAAAAATAATAAAAAGAGAGAGGGGGAGGGAGGGAGGAAGGGAGGAAGGAAGGGAAGGGAAGGGAGAAAGAAAGAAAGAAAGAAAGAGAAAGAACTTACTTTGCAGCCGGGAGATTAAGCAAAGGAGAAAAACAAATGCTGTCACTTTAAATCGGAACTGACCATGCCTGGCTATGGAATTCTGGGAGTTGAAGTCCACAAGTCTTAATGCTGCAAACTTTAAATTGAAACTTGCTTTAAATTGAAAAGCTGCTCAGAAGGAGGTTTACAAAATGACATTCAGCAGTTTGTTTCTGGGTCAGCTAAACAACAAACTGGATAAAAGGTAGGATTCTTATATGGTTCTATGTTTTTGAAGTTTTGGGGTTTGTGCAATAGGGGCTTTGTGTTTCTAAAAGGGTTTGGATGATTCCCTGCTTGTGAATGGAGCCAAACTTTCTATAGGCTCATTATCTCTATCGGGCAGGAATGTAGAATGAGCCTTTCTGGGAGTAATATTTTATTGGGGGGTGTGTGTTTGGTTGCTTCCCACAGAGGGAAGGGAAAAAAGAAAGAAAGAAAGAAAGAAAGAAAGAAAGAAAGAAAGAAAGAACCAGCACAGCAATTTAGGGCTAGAAGACTACTCAGAGGTCATCTAGTCCTCCCCCCTGCTGCTGCAGGAAATCTTACATTGTCTGGATTATTTTGGTGCATCTAACAGAGAGGAAAATTGCTAGAAAGGAGAAGGAGTTTACTAGGACAAGGCTGTCATGCAGAGGAAGAAAGAGATAGTCCTTGACTTATGACTACAATTGAGCTCAAAATTTTGATTGCTAAGCAAGAGCTAAGAGCTTGTTAACTGAGCGTCACCCACATTTTACCCAATCCATGACATCTCCTGGTGAGTAACATCAAGTTGGCCATGCCCACCCAGTAATATGACAGCCAAGCCATGTCCACAAAATAGGCCACAGCCACAGAATAGGTAATAAAAAAAACTTGAAACCCGCCCCTGCACCAGACTTGAAATTTTGGGTTTAGACAATTTAGAACTTCACTGTCTTCGATCTGAACTAAGCATAGTACATAAAACTATCTGCTACAATGTCCTACCTGTCAATGAATACTCCAGATTCAACCACAACAATGCAGAAGCTCACAATAGATACAAACTTATGGTAAACTGCTCCAAACTTGATTGCAGAAAATACAATTTAAGTAACAGAGTGGTCAATGCCTGGAATGCATTACCTGACATTGTGGTTTCTTTCTCAAACACCCAAAACTTTAACCTTAGACTGTCTACTGTCGACATCATCCCATTCCTAAAAGGTTTTTAAGGGGCATGCATAAGTGCACCAGCGTGTCTACCGTCCCTGTCCTAATATTCTCTTGTATTCGTATTCATTTCATATATTCATAATCATGTCTATACTTATATCTGTTATCTAATTCATACTTGACAAAATAAAATAATAAATAAATAAATAAATAAATAAATAAATAAATAAAAACTCTGTATTTATCTAACTCAAAATCATTCAGGAATTATGCCAAAGGTTTACTGTTTAATTGATGCTATGAAAACAATTCAGCATCATTTACTGACAATTGTAAAGATTTGGATATTCATAAAATTCTATCTCTCCCTCCCCCCCTCCCCCCCTCCATGCACTGGCTCTTAATATACAAATCTTTGTTCTTTTGTTTAGCATTAAAAAAAATACATCTTTCTATACTGTTTATTTCCTTAATTCCTCCTGTGAATGAAATGGGCATACACACATGTAACATTATGATAATTAATTTAATGTTTCATGCTATATTTGTATTCATAAATGTTCCATAAAGGAAACATGTAAATAATGTAAGAGGGGGCATGTAAAGAAACTAGCAAAAATAACAAATGATTTTGTTCAAACCTTTTATAAGTGTTTTATTGAATCCTCAGGGTAAATTATTGAAAATAGAAAAAAAGAGTTTTGCATCTACAGAAATCATTACCATAACACTCAGTGTAGTACAAAATTATTTTAAATAATAAAGAATCATAGTTGCTACGTATAAAAAAAGAGACAATTTTCCTTAAAAATAATCACATTTTTAAAATAGATGGCAATTTAAAAATTAAAATTATTGTAAAGAACAGAAGAGTTACATGTTCCAAGATTTAAAATACCAGAAAATCTATAGTAGGATTATAATATGGTAATTGCTATACTGTTAACTAGATACAAAATTATGTTAGTTGCACACTGGCAGCCAAAGAATATTAAGCAGATGTGTTTGCATAGATGGCATGAGAACAAACTGAAAGAACAAAAAATGCATGCTACAAGAAACAGAGATGTGACAGACCATCCCTGAATGCCACAGTCTGCCCTAATATGAGAGAATTCGAACATCATTTTCAGAATATTTGAATTATGAAAGTAGGCTGCAATCACAAGAGCTACTACTGTCCCCAATGTGTGTATCATCTGAATAGCAATCACTTGTTAAGTTAAACAGTTAACTGTTTAGAAACTCTATTACTGAAAGATTCAACTCAAGAACAACAATAAAATCAAGAACTTTATTATTTTAGAAAAAGATATCTGAAATGACGTTAATGCAGGGGGGAGGAAATCAAACAAGAAACTCTTTAGTTGCCTATATATTGCAATATTGCTGGGTTGGATTTAAACTGTGTTTCACAAGAACTAAATCAGGACCAAAGTTTCTGTCTACAGATCATTCTCCCTCCCTCCCTCCCAACATTACTTCAGAGGTGAGTTGCTCTCGGTTTGGACTGGTCTGGGCGAACCGGTAGTGGAAATTGGGCCTGGGTCGCTGAACCAGTAGTGATGGCTGGGCACGCCCCTGAACCAGCCCCCTTGGATGCTCACCCTGCCTTGCCTTTGCCACAGAACTGCCTCCTCTTGCCTACATACAGGTAAGCAGCATTCATGCTAGCCTAGCCCCCCCTCTCTGCCAGCTGCAACCCAGGCCCCTCCTGGTCAAATGGGCAGTTGGCCTGTAAAGCAGCGAATGAGCAGGAGGGCGGATGAGACCAACTTGGCTTGCAATGCTCCATCCAGCAGGAGCAGCAGCACTGAGTGGTAAGGAAAGTGAGCCCCAGGCCGGCATCCCTTCCTCTTTCCTCCAAGAGCTGGTTTGGGGGAGGGCCAGCCTCCCCCACCACTGCGTCCTCACTGTTCTTGCCAGATGAAGCATTGGAGGCCAGGATGGTCCCAGCTGCCCACCTACTCACTCACTGCTTTCCCTGACCAGACAGGGCTGGATTGCAGCCAATGGGGAGGGGGCGCATGTGGAGTGAATGGGAGGCACACCCTCCCCACCTGCTGCAGCCGGGGCCCTGCCTGGGCAGCTGGGCAGCTGGCCAGGAAAGCAGTGGGCAAGCAAGCAAACAGGCGGCTGGGACTGGCCTGCCTCCAACATAAGAAAAGTGAGTCCCAGGCCAGCATCCCCGCCTTCTTCCTCCGAGAGCTGCAGTGGTGGGGAAAGTGAGGCTTCTTTGCCAGCCTCCCAGCTGGCAAAATAGAAATTTTTGCTAGTTCTGTGGGCATGGCTAGGTGGGAGGGCACACTGATATTAAGAGAAAGAGAAATTAAATTGGTTGAATGTGTAAGTATGAATTATATTTAGTCACTGCATGCTTTATTTCAGGTGAGTAAAACATAATTCTAAGATTTAACTTTCTGAAAGGTTACAATTAAGTCTATTAAAATATTT
The DNA here is from genome assembly GCF_009769535.1 of Thamnophis elegans. Classification (NCBI taxonomy): domain Eukaryota; kingdom Metazoa; phylum Chordata; class Lepidosauria; order Squamata; family Natricidae; genus Thamnophis; species Thamnophis elegans. The sequence goes on along the minus strand of NC_045547.1, from coordinate 40,834,261 downwards.
TAGGGACATTTAACTGTCCAATAAATGTTAGCTTTTTTCTGCTAAGTGTTTCTGAAGACATCGCGATTCCTTAATGATCCTTTTGAGCTTCCCTGTGATTTTTGCTTTCACACCCATTTTAAAAATGGAATCTTATTTCTTTTTGTTCCGTTTGTCAGGAAAAATTTGGAAAGAAAGAAGGATGAAGGAGGGAGTTGGAGGAGGGAGGAAGGGGAAAGAGGAAAGAGAGGAGGAGGAGGAGGAGGAGAAGAAGAAGATGATGATGAAGAAGAATTTTGCTTCTCTGCACTAAGCAAATTTAAATGTTATACCTGTTAAGTTGATGCTTAACATAACATAAAAAGTTACCCAAAATCAGTTTCAGAAAAATAGCTAAAATATTAGTATTCAATTCAAGATTTTAAAACAAGTGTTCAATACTTGTCAAGAGATAAAAGATAAATCCCAAAATATTGCTGAAACAATCCAGAGAAATCAAGCCGGACAGCATCCCAAAATTTTAACTTCCAAAGAAATCTTGATAAGAAAACTCAAATCTTGTCATTTATTAAGTATTCAACTGAGTCATGACAAAACATATTCATCATTATCACATGTTATACTTTTTGTCTCAGTTTCTTCTCAACGTGCATTCCTAATTTTACATGAGCTGAATGTGGAGATTCTACACACACACATATGTACATGTGGGCAATCTGAGTTTGGAAAACCTAATGTGATTGCATTGTTAATAAGTACATCTGGATAAGATACAGCTGGAATGAACTAGTCAATTAATCTTCACTAAAGCTGGTTGAATAGAAATCTTCAATAATCCAGTCTATTAAATTTGCAATTATTGTCTGAGATGAGTACATATATTTTCAATAATGAATCTGGACTCACAAAGAAAGCATAAAATAACATTTTAGATTCTGGGCAATTTTTCATGGAGATAAAAAAGAAATGCTTCTAAAATGTCTTTTGAGTATTATGGCTAAGATGCCCTTTGAACATCTTTTTTTCTTTCAAAAGGTGACATCATTTCAAATTGCTTTTTAGACCTCACTTTCTCCTTTGCAATTATTATGTTGCTTAAGTATCATGCAACCAATTTTTGTATATTCATATGGCTGAGCCAAATAGGACCTTAGCTTATAACTGTAAACTCTTCATTATTAGAACTCATACAAAATTGAAGATCTCCTCATTATAACTTTTCCCATTTCATTCATACATTTCATGGTAGGAGAAAGAAGAAGAAAAAAGAATTTAATACAGGCAGTAGCTTCTATTTTACAAATGTAAAATCTAAACTGGAATTTATCATTAGCCCTATATTTTGTAATTAAATAAAATATAATAAGAGGTGATTTTATTTATCAAAATGTTGTGTATCTCATCCATTCTTTCTGCAGGCTTTGTAATACCCTTATTAAGGGGTTAAGCTGTAACAGAAAATCCAAGTCAGTGCATCAACCGATCTGTACTCAGGCAATAACAGATTTATGAGAGAGTCACTGTACTATTAACTCTTGCAAAAAATATTTCCATTTGACTTTGTGTGACTCCCCCCTGTGGCTATGGTGAGTCTTTAAATTTCATTTCATTTTTCAATGAACAAGTCTGGCAGGGCTTAAAATGTATGTTACTCATTCCTGTGGGGAAAAATGATACATGAACTAAAATACAATAAAAGGAATTTGTGTGGCTGAGAAGATAAACAGCAGATCATTCTAGGCATCAAATTCAGTTCTCAGTTTTTCATGAGTTGACTCAAAGCTACAATCATATGTGATATACACAAATTGTCTCTCTGCAGACTTCTTTTATCTCAGGTATCAGTCCACCGTCCTGTTGGCTGGTAGTTGACCAAGCATTGAGAGCATAACTACATCCTTGTGGATATAGGCAAATGCAATTTTTGAAGTGCATCCTGTTGCTGCTACTCAATAAATGTATTAGTGGTTGAAGGGCAGGGAACTGATATTAAACCTGACAATTCCTGGCCTTTGTTGCTTCCCAAGAATAGGTGGTGGAGTCATTGCTTATGTTTGCTTTTACTTTACTTCTTATTCAGAGTTAGTAATTGAAATCATTTTAAATTATTTCTTGAGCTGCAAATAGATTTTGCAGATTTTATTCTGCTAGTCATTGCTGACTATAAGGGTAGAGCTCATCTCCATTTCAAGATCATTGAGTCAGCATGGAATGTCTGAAGACATTTTCACTGTCATGTGGCTAGCAGGACATCATGGAACACTGTTACCTTCCCACTGAAGTGGTACCTAATAATCTACTCGCATTTTCATGCTTTTGAACTGCTAGGTTGGTAGAAGCTGGGGCAAGGACGGGAGCTCACCCCATCGTATGACCCTTGGCTCTTGAAGCTGGGGTGCTGATTTCCCAGCCGGTAAGCCCAGGGTCTTAACCTCTGAGCTGCAAATGCGATCTAGTAATGCTCGACATTTGCAGACAGAAAAAAAGGACAAATCTGCCCAATCCAAATCTCTAAGACGAAAGAGGAATATATATTAGGCCGGGATAACCTTGAACTACGCCATTTACATTCCAACCTGAGCTTAGTACACAAGATAACCCACCATAACATCCTACCTGTTAATGACTACTTTTACTTCAACTGCAATAACACAAGGGTTATCAATAGATACAAACTAAATGTAATCTGTTCTAATCTTGATTGCAGGAAAAAAGATTTCAGCAATAGAGTAGTAAATGTGTGGAGCAGACTACCTGATCCTGTTGTTAGTTCCTCTAACCCCCATACCTTTTACCTTAAACTGTCTACCATGGACCTTCCGCATTTCTTAGGAGGTCCTTAAGGGGACACGGGTAAGTGCACCAGCGTGCCTACTGTCCCTGTCCTACTGTCCCATTTATATTTTTATGTGTTTATGGCTATGCTTTGCTTATTTATATCCATTTATTTGTGCCATGTTTTCATGTGTTTTCATACTTATTTCCTTGTACTTGTTGACAAATAATAAATAAATAAATAAAAATATTGAATGTTTTAGACAGTGGAGACCCCAATTACAGCTTCTAGCCTATCTACCAATTTCCATCATAAAATGGGCAAATAAAAAGGAGAAGAATATTTAGATATATTCCCTTTGTATTTTAGCCATTTATTAATGGATTAATATAAATTCAGTAGATAATAACAATAATAGTAAAATGTATATATGATAATAAACAGTAATGCATGGTCAAAATAATATTTCAAACAAAGAGTCATAGTGACTGTCATGTTATTTATTAATAGTGTCTATTCAGAGCAATTTTCTTATACACCTACATAAAATTGTTCAATAGAAGCAATATGAGCTTTGCATTTTTTCCTTAGTTACAGTAGAATATAACATTAATGAATATTTTCCTTTTACAAAAGTCCTAATGAACCACACCTTTGCACTTTTTCCTATATTTCAAGGTATACCCTTCATGTTCATTTTATTTCTCTCTTTGCGCTTTCTAATTCTGAGAACATATTTTCATGTCTAGCTTACAATTAGAACACAAACTTTTACCATCCATTCTTTCAGATGAAATTTTTTAAAACTTTTCTTTATAAGGCTATTATTCCACCAGCTTTAGGTGAATAAATAATCATTTCAATAATCATGAATATATAAATTATAAGTCATATAGAATAAACATTCCCAGCTTATCCTCATAATTATTGGACAAAACCAAACTATATACTGTACATTATATATGCTGTCACACTTCTCCGTACCTTCAACAGAAACTTTAACTGGTATATATACAATTTAAATGGGCTTCTTTTTCAAGTATGTATCTGTTATATTTATTTGTTTGCTTGTTAAAGGTACAACTCTTTTATTAAGACATTCAAACTTTATGTACTTACCTAACCAAATAACTATAAAATAATAGATATGCTGGTGAAATAGAAATACAATTGGGATTGTATTATCATAGACTTGATTGAGCTTAAAAAGCTAACTAACGTGTATTTTAGATGGGAGATGAACAGGGAAGAGGTAAATTGGGGAAAAAATATTCCAGAATGTTCCAGAAGGCAACAATATTAAACTAGGTCCATACCTAACAAAAAAAGGAACAACTTGATGTGTGTCTGTGGCCCTGACATGAAAGATATTTATATTTTACTGTATATTATTTTTAAAGGAGAGACAGAGTGATCTATCACTACAGTGAATTACTAAAACAGAAAAGGAAGGACTTGCAATAAATTCCTCAATTAGTTAGATGCCATTCAGGAGTTCCCTATTTAATAATAAATCATAGTTCTTAGAAGTTTCTTGGAAGTAAGATCATTACCTTCCTTATTAAATGTAATAAAAGAGATGGCAACATAATTTCTGTCAAGTCTCAAGATCAAGGAAGCAAGAACTACAGAGGTCTGCAAGGTATCTTTAATGCTAGTCTTTGAATAAATAGCAGTATTTTGGAAACTGTAAGAAGAATTTCCTACCTTCATTTGTAGTGAGTTCATTAAGGAAGAACCTCTTTTGAAAAATTTGAAAGGTTTCTTTGCAGGTTTCTTGCCATACGGGCTGAGTTCCTCTTTATAAGTAAACTAACAAAGGATTTATCTTCTATCCCTTTAATATTCTATTTTTTTAAAAAAAAACTTTGCTACCACTTTCCTAACCTTCTTACAATCTTTCACAATACCGCTACATCGATTATCCCTCTCAAATATCAGTTGCCATTAGAAATGAGAAAAGATAATGGACAATATCAGGACAATATATATATTTCTTCACTGCATCTTTTAGCGAGAGATTATTTTCATCATATCAATATAATGTTTAGGAGTGATAGAGGATGAATGGGAAAATACAAAATGCCTACTGGGTGAGCTTGAGACACTTACCATCTCTTACTATCTCTCATCTTAACTCACCTGTCATCAAGATGAAACAGAGCCATGGATGCTGCCTTAAGTTTCCTGGAAGAAAGACGATACAAAATGGTGATTGAAATGCTGATACAGAATGGTAATATAAAACTAAAACATAGAATTGTTGTGTGTTTTTTTAAAATACCAAAACCCTGGTATCTTCTTCAGTCTGACAAACTCATTGTCAGCATGTGTCATTTGGATTACTTTCAGCTAGTTTTTGTATGAATGGTATCTGTCAACTTATACAACAAATGCCCTGATTTGTTATCCAAAGACTGGGCATCTCTTTCCTTTTGTATTTCACAGAGCTTCTAGCAAATTAATTAAGGAAATAGAACAGGTGTTATTTTGTTTAGTAACATTCAGCATCCTCATTATTTTTGTAACAATATGAAGAAGGAAGAAAACAGAGACAAAGAAGCAAATAACCTTGGAACACTGTAACACACTGTATATCAAACTTTAACACGATCGAGCAAGTTCAGAGGTATTTCACGAGAAGAGTATTCCACTCCTCTACTCACAATAGCCTATGCCACCAGGCTTGAAATTTTGGGTTGGTCAATCTGGAACTGCGCTGCTTGAGGTTCCATCTAAGAATAGTTCGATCTAAGCGTAACATCTTGCCTGTCAACAACTTCTTCAGCTTCAACCACAATAATACATGGGCAAACAATCGATACAAACTCAAGGTAAACCGCTTCAAACTCAATTACAGAAAATACGACTTCAGTAACACTGTGGTCAATGCCTGGAATGCTCTACCTGACTCAATTGTTACAGCCTTGAACCCTCACAGCTTCAATCACAAATTGCCTACCGTGGACCTCACCCCATTCTTAAGAGGTCCATAAAGGGGTTATGCATAAGTGCACCAGTGTGCCTACCATCCCTGTCTTACTGTCCCCATTTATCTGTATTTACTTCCTTAATTCATGTATATGTTGTCCATATCTATACTTGTTATCTTGTACATGTTTGACAAGCATGCAAGCAAGCAAACAAACAAGCAAACCAATAATACTGCCATTTGATTATTACTGATTATTACTGAAATGCCAGCTTTGCCAGCACTCTGAGATGCTACCTCAACTACAAGTTTTGCAGAACCCTGAGGATTCATAACTAGGAAACAGGCCTTAGAGTCCATTGTTTTGAATTTCAGGCTTGGTAACAATTTCAGCTCAGATGTTACCCCTATAAATGAGGTTAATTTAATTTTTAATTCCCTAAGTGTCAAAAGAAAGTGGCTTAATGGATTTGGAGCTATTTCCTATTGATCACACATAGTTCAATCTCTGGTGTTATCACAGTTTATTTCTGTGATGAAGGAAATAGGATGAGATTAAAGAAATCTTTTAAATGGTCCACAGAGGAAGGATTCAAGGCAGTCTGTAAGAGAAATACCAGAGTGTGTTTTATTAGAGAAGCTTCCGTCTTTCTATGGTATGAAGCCAAATTCAGATAAATTGAAAATTAAAATAGTTAAGGTATAATTAAACTCAGTTGAATTATCTCTCTTATGTATGACATCACATGGGTTCACAAAACTGTTTATTCTGAGGTTTGCACAGATTGCTGGCTCAGTGGTCACAAATATGTGTGAACCCAATGTGCATTTTCATACATACCACATCCATAGGCCCATTTATCTTTTCTGGTGACACACTTTGCCCAATGTATTTACAGTAACATGTTCATGTCAAATCCCAAATATCCTTTAAGAAATCTAGGTCTTTATAGCTTTTCCAAAACTTAATAAGGTTGGAAGTAGTCTAATTTTTGGAGGAAAGTTGTTCCAGCAAAACCTTTCCACCTTGATTCTAACTTAAGTGCTCCTTAAGAATGGGAATCTGGATAAAGTTTTCTCCCCTACAGTAAATGTTACTAGGCCGGCGGATATTAATTAAATAATCTTAAAGATACCAAATGAGCCATTTCAATGAGAACCAACAGCCTGAATTGCACTCTAATCACAGTAGAGAAGCAAGATGGACAAATTTCATGGCAGATGTGTTAGATGGACAAACCATATTAAATGTATGCTACTTTTGGACAAGTTCAAAGCTTCAAATGGTCTTCATGGGAAGTTTCACACATAGCAAATTTCAATCACAAGGTAATCCTTCAGCCCATGGTAACTTTGGTCTATAAGCCCCCAAGTACAATGGTGAACTAAAGGTCCTAGTGTTTATTCAATTTCTATTCTCTGTCAAGGTAAAATTATCGATTTATCAAAAAAGATTCAAAATACTCAACTTTCTATGAAAAATGAAATCATAATAAACATAAGTAAAGTCAGTCCCCATTCACAGTAAATATATTGATTCACCTTGGCATTTTACACTTCATGTTGGAGTTCTTAAGCTATTCCTGGCTTCTTGAAATTCACATATGTGGAAAATCAGATATACATTGTGTATAGAATGCCTTATTTATGTTTATATTAATTAGGGTACTTTATAAAATATATTGTAAGTTACACCCTCCTTGGAGATGGATAACCACTATATAAATATATAATTATTTAAGTGTAGTAATATTTATTAAAACATTGATTTGAAATATTAAAATTTGCATATTATTTAATGATATTTCAAATCACTCTCTAATGAAAGAATTAATAGTAACCATTTACACTTGTTTCTATGCTGCCCCCCATTAAGATGACTTTTAGTACTCACATAGAAAAAATACTGTCAAAATTTTAAAAAACACCACCCGTGGAGGCATGCCATATTAATATTTTTATATGAAACCTATTTAACATATTGTTCAGAAAGAGCAAATCCTCACAGAGAATACAATTTCGGACCTGTAAGTAAGAGAATAGATGCCTCCTTATAAACTAGGATAAAATTCAGAGTCTTAACAGTGGACAATTCTCATTTTGATTTCTATTGTTTCTTTTGTCAGAACTCAGGGGAAGAAAATGATAGCAATAGCAATAGCAGTAGACTTATATACCGCTTCATAGGGCTTTCAGCCCTCTCTAAGCGGTTTACAGGGAGTCAGCATATTGCCCCCAACAATCTGGGTACTCATTTTACCCACCTCGGAAGGATGGAAGGCTGAGTCAACCCTGAGCCGGTGAGATTTGAACCGCTGAACTGCTGATCTAGCAGTAGCCTGCAGTGCTGCATTTAACCACTGCGCCACCTTGGCTCTTGTCTGTCATCACTAGTTTTCTGGTTTAATTAGTGTTTATAAATTCAGCTGAAAGCTGATAACAGATTATAGGACAAAGCAGACACTTCTACTGTGCTGCAAAAATGAAAGCTATTGTTCATTTCCTCCTATTTCACCTACATTAATGAAACCAGTAATCGTTCTGGACCTCATGGCCTTCTGTCATGTAGTTACAGCTTGTCCTTTCACAAAAGAAAATGAGAAAACTGCTGAGTATTAGAGATATTAACGGTTGCTAGAACAGTATAATAAAAAGGCTCTTTTTCAAAAGCTTTGCCAAGTTCATGTCATTATTCATGAATGAGTAATGGATTCACAAGGAGAAGAAACCTGCTCTCTCGGTGATGTGGAGCAGCGAGAAAGAAGAACAAAAACAAACAAACAAATAATGTAAAACATGCCCATCTGGGCACATGGAAGAACAGTTTTAGCCTGAAGTGATAATAAAGTCCACTTACAAGAAATGAAGGTTTCTTTGCATTCTGAGGAGGCATTGCTTAACATTCATCAAACTACAGAGGTAAGCAAACATTTTCAGGAGGGAAAAAAAAGTCACTCAGCCCTGGAGGCTTTCCATAGAACTGTTCGCTTCACTAGTCCATTCAAATTAAAAGTTTAACAATGCAAGATCAAACCTGAGTATATCTTGAATGAGGGTGTGCCAAGCCACACTTGACCTTTGCAGAGGGAGATGAGATCCATGTAACAAAAGTTAGAAATAAGACCCATTTGTATCAGCTTTTCTACACCCCTTATAAGGAAGTATTGATTTTGGGCATGAAATAGATGGTTTGTTGTGATTTATTTCAGTGGAAAATATTCAGCAAATGTGCAGCCTAATTATATGGAAAACCAGACTGTGAATTCAACAAGGCGTATTCTCATGTAAGGATTAGAATAAGTAATAAATGTTCTATTTGTGATGGAATTGTATACAATTCAATTTTTAGTTCAATGAATATGCAATTTTCCTATTTTTCCCCCGATTGGATCACAATCACATAACTCTTCTAAACAATAAACATTTTGTATAAGGAAAAGGAATCACCTACGTTTAATATGAGTATGATTTTTTTTCAAGGAGTAAAAATATACCATTTGAAATGAATATGCCACAAATGTTAGGTCTTATCAGCCTACAATGATTTTAAGTAATTTGTATGATAGAAATATGTTACAGAGGAATCAAAAAAGTCTAGATGGTAGTCACAATCATGCAATCAAAGCCTTGCCATCTTTAAATGTATGTTTTGATGCACATAGAAAAGGGTGAAGCTTTGATCGCATGGTTGTGACTGCCATCTTGACTTTTTCGCCTTCTATCCTCCCCTCCTTGCCCCGCCCCTGTAGACATCCCTGCTATGATGTTGCTTACAGGATTGTTTTTAAAGATGTTACATGTTAGGCAAAATGCAATGCCCAATCTGTTGTCAAAATAAGAATAACAAATATAACATTAAGTTTATTAAAACCACTTCATTCCCTTATATTATTGTCCTCTGGTTACAATATTTTAAACCCTGCTCACATTGTTTTCCTGCCAAGATTTAGAAGTCCAGTGTTTCAAGACTGCTGGGATATTTCAGAGTTTTGCACTTAAAATTAAAGTCCTAACTTTGAAATGTTTTCCTTCCCGGAGTCACAAGAAGGAATTAGTCATTTAACTGACTCTGGGAGATGACATTGAGCCTCACGTAGTTTCCCAGATTATTTGGTAGAAGGTAGGAAAGGCAGGGGTGTCATAATACTATTATAGACAGCTTGAGGTATACTAAAATAAATAATTCCTCCTTTTTCATCTTCTCAGAAGATATTACATGTTAGAGAAAAATAGGCTGACAGCTATAATTAATGGCAGGGAAAGTGGCATGCAATATTCTTTTGGGCAGCTATAAATTGTATGCTACCTTGATCATAAAGAAGTTTCAAGCTCTCATAACTAGGATACATAAAAATGAGATGTAAAATGATGAGATTTAGGGCCTTCCAAAAGATTTTTTATTGTCACCTAACTTCTGTCAACCACAGTGGAGAAGATAATGATAACATGTATATTTGCAATACAGCATGTGAATTATTTTCTTTAATCAAGGAGTGAAAGCAGAAATTCTCAAGAAATTATTCACAAACAGGCTGATGCAGGCTGAACTTCAGATTCTCTGCCAACTTCAGTATATTAATTTCACTATATTAAACCAAGAAGCATTGCATTATTATTATTAATCAGTGAACGTACTTGCTCTCCCAATGGGGAGCTTACCTAACAGTGTCAACTTATGCCCCAAATGAAATTAGGATGGCTATGTATTACAGACCCCAAGAAGACTGTCATTTGGATGATGTACAGTAGAATACTAAGAGCTGCTCTTTTGGTGAAGTATTAGACCTCATGTCATCACAGCAATGATATATTTCACCATAGAATAAGGATCAATGTGAAAATAGATCATTGGAGTAATACATAAGGGAAAAAATATATCCCCTCAGCAAGGGCAATCTACCCAATGTTGGATGATAGCTTGCACAGTGTATATATTTCCCATATTCATAGCATAAACAATTGTTGGGGCTTGTTTCCATATTGCTGTTATGATATTTGTATATGTCATAAATTGGAACCTGAGGTTTCATACAGCTGCAGAATGTTTAAGAAAAAACAAAAAAGTTAGATAATTGTATTTCTGTTTCCATGTGGCTTAACATTACTGGCTTAGTTGCTTCCTACAGTGCAGTAACACATTAGCAGGGAAGTTAAGCAGTCACTTTGAAAAGCATGAGTGCCACGGATAGTAGGTGTAGCATTTCCTAATGGATAAATACTGCTGCCTTTGTCAATTCTGTAACAATGACAATAGTGGGCAGCTTTTGAAATGTTGATAGCTTATTGCTCCTCTACAATCTAAACATTCAGTGGTTTAATTCTCTTAAATGAAGAGAAAATGACTTGGGATTGCAGAACTGAAATGTCTAAAACCTGAATGTCTTTTTTTATTATTATTCTTTTGGAACACATACACTACCTCCTTAAGTAAGAACTACTTTATCTGTAGCACATCAATACTTAGTTTCTCTCCTACTGCAATCACTACCTATGAGAAATGGCTGCTAGAAGAAGAAGAAAGGCATTATTGCTTCCAATAGCAGAAAGGTATTTACTTATTGTTCCCAGACCAGCAGTCTAGATTATCTGTCTTGAGTTTAAGAAATGTATTTAAGACTGTACAGGTAGAAATTAGGAAAGAGGGGTAAAATCTTTTCATTTTAGTTATTTCAGGCTCCTTATAATGACTAGAAAGGTTGGAAACTGGGTCTAATTTTGGAAGAGAACTTAATAGCACTTACAGTACTTATTGCCCAGTTGCCAGAACATCACAACAATTTTTAGAGGGCAGAAATAGAAGTTGCTCTTTACTCACCTCCATCACAATTAACAACCTCTCCATGTGTTTTCTTACTACAGTCTTTTCCCCATATGTCTCCTTGAAAATTCTAAATCTATTTTGGCTTTTATTCTTATTCCTTTGCACCTAATCCAAGCAGTTTAGTGGATTTTTCATGGAGGAAAGAATAACCCTTCACCTCATCTGCAAAAAGTTTCTTCAAGAAATGTTTTCTGTTTCTCTGTGGTATCACAGAACACTTATTTTACTAATAGAATACCCCTAGTTTGAAACTCAGCAGAATTTTTGGGGTTTTCTAATCACTATTTTCCCCCTGACTTCTCTATTTCCCATTTTTGTGTGGTTTTAGTAAGTCTAGGGCTACATTCATTTGTGTAAGCATTCTTTTAAATGCTTCTAGAAACAGGTTTGTCCCCACTGCCTAACTGGCTTAACCATCATGAGTATAGGATAAAAACAGCTTATGGGAGCGCAGTGCAAAAATGCTTGTAAGAACCCTTCTCTCTGCCAGCTCTGACAATTGTTTTTATCACAGGATTCTCATTGTGTTCAGATTGATTTCATGCAATTAATCAGATATTTAGATGAGCTTTGACTGGTAATTTGCTGGGGATTTTTTCTTCCATATATTCAGTTCTAATTCAGCAAGCACATTTAAAAGCCATTGATACACTTACTATCTCTGGGCTTGTTCTATCCTTAGCTTTCCATTAATTAAACCTGAGAGAGAATTTCCACTGAAGTATATAAGGAACTTTTTTTTTGGGGGGGGGGGGACAAATGTTTTGCTTTACAATACCTGTGCTGTGATACAAAAAAGTAAAAAGTAAAGTAAAAAATGACAATGTTAGCAAAATAATAAACATTAAATCAACATCATTAAAATTGCACTGTAAAATGTAGTGATATAGCAGTCATATTTAGCATATACTATAGGCACTCATATTATTTAACTTAATGGTATCTGTATGAGGAAGACAAACTCAATGGCTTGAAACTGTAATGAGGTAAATTTCAAGTCTGATCTATTTGCATGGAAATGAATTCATATGAGTGCTTATATTTGCATTCTGATAAGACCATGAAAAATATGGCAATTTTCTTTACAATTTCTATCATTTCTATATTTTTATGCACGCACACACATGCCTCTAGAAAGTCTTTTCATTCCAATACGTGTTTTTCTCTGAAGCTCTTAGTTTGATTATAGACTTCCACTATAAAGTATTAAACAATTATTTTAAGCAGTTTATATTTATTTGAAACCTGATTAAATATTTTTGACTTAAACTGTAAACATGCATTTCAAAAAAATAATGAAATGTCAAGTCCTCATATTTTCATGAAAAATGCATCAACAACTTTAATTACATTTTTAACCTAGCCAATCCTTTTAAAGTCTTTTAAATACTGAGATGTTCCAGCCCAAGTTTTGCTACACAGATTTTACATTTTTACTTAGAAAAGTGTCACAAATGATCAAAAGTGCATTAAAATGGTGTAGCATGTGGACATTTCAGTTTGGTTCTACTTAGTTTATTGATCAACTTGAATATAGTCTAGAAGGCACGTATAACAGTTAAGCTTCTTGGATGGGAAAAAAAAGGTTTCCAGAGATGTGAAAAAATAAAATCCAATTGCCTTTTGGAAAAAGCACCTATGGGACAGTTACAGTGACTATATTTTCTTGCTAGATTCTGCACAGCAGCATTGAGGATTCATTGGCAAGAATGATTAATCCACCATAGCTATTTTACACAACTAATACAGCAAACCCTTTTGCATTATTAGTATTTTGCATTTTAGTATTTAATGACTATTGGCCTTACAGTTTAAGGATTATTATGATAGTATAATTAAGCCATGCTGTGTTTTGCTCATGGGTAACTTACATATTGGATGCCAAATTGTGATTTTAATATAGATTTTATCTGTTATTTATTCTTTTATTCTATACTTTTTAACTGTATAATCCTTGAGTGTTTTTAACTTGTTTTGGCCTCTGGTCTTTGACTGTAATAAACTTATTTGATTTGATAAAAAATCAAGTAAATTTATTTTTATTTATAATTTTGCTTTGCCAAAGAGAATTTGAAGCCAAGAAAACAAGGAATTAAATACATCTAAATGAGATTTTTCTGAAATAAAGGCCTATACTTTATAATAAGGGATATATGGTCACTGCTAGTGTAGTTCAGTACATTAATGGAATTCAACCCACAAAATACCAAACTACTATCTTGATTACTATGTTCTAGAAATATTCTAATGATTTTTTTTTAAAGAAATGTTGGATTGCATACAATTAATATATTTAAAAAGAAGATGCTGAATTCCATTAATGCAATAGAACTATACCTCATTCTTTTACTCCTCTGACCCAAACCAAGTACTCTTATTTGTTGCAGATGTGTGTGAAGTGGGATTGTATATGTCTTTGGGCTTGGAAGATTGTCTGAATGTATATTGGGTATGGTACATCAATATTGGTGTGCAAAGATTTAATATTACATTATTTCCTTGTTTAATAAATTTTATTTATATTGTATATTTCTACTTTGGTAAGCATTCAAAGTGCCTTAGAAAGTTGAAAAGCCAAAAGAAAATATAGAACATCAATACAGGTTAAGACTAACAATAACCTATATACTAAAATGAGAACCAATTTGATATGGTCTTAAGGTAGTAAGCAAGAAATCAAGGAATTAAATTCTAGTCCTGCCTTAGGTATGAAGATACCTGGGTGACCTTTGGTGAGCCACTCTCTCAGCTATAGAAAAAAGACAATAACAAACCACGTTTGAAATCTTGATGAGCAGGTGCTAGGAATCAACACTGATTCAAAAGTACACACACACATGCACATAAGTATTAAATAGCTGATAATTAATGGTCTGAGAAAAATAGATGTCTATAGATTTTCCAAATATTGTGAGAGTAGAGAACAAATGCAAGTCTTAAGAGAAATCATATAATCTCCATCTTTTGTGTTAGAAAGACAGTGCACCCTCTCCTGCTGATCTTAACTGGACAGGCTTGCAAGACATTGATGTGAACTCTCTCCAAAGCTTGATTTCAATGCTATATTCTTCACCCCCACCCTCTCCCTCTCTTCCCTCTGTCTCCATCTCTCTCCATCTCATCATCTCCATCTCTGTCTCACCATCTCTATCTCTATCTTGCTCTATCTCTCTCTTGTCTCTCTATCTTCTGTCTCTCTATCATCCCCATCTCTATCATCCTCACCCCATCTCTATTATCCCTATCGCTATCTCATTGTACCTCTATTATCTTTCCTCTCTCTCTCTCTCTTTTTACACAAAAATATACACAAATGCATACACATGCAAAGCACCATTTTAAAATGGTTGAATGTATATATTGTAATAAATTCAATGATTGTTACATTAAAATCAACATGAGGCATAAGAAGGAACAAGGAAAATTATGAATTATTTATTGACTGGTTCATGAGAAAGCTTTCAGCTAATAGTTCAAAGTAAATAATTCAGAACACCTCTATATACCCATAACGAATCAGAATTAATAACATGTCAAGGAAATGCAAAAAGAAGGATATGTTGATTTAGCTGTTTTAACTATGCTGAGAGATCACTTTTACCAATCTCAAGAGACAGGAAAAGAAGCGGATAAAACTAGCATACATAACAAGTGATATACATAAAAATGAAGATTTACTGCATGTCAGCAGAAATAAAACATACTGAAAAATCCAAATAAGAAAACAGAAGAACACTGGGTTAGTTTCTTGATTAATCCAATTTTAAAATCATACTAGTTAGCCAATACTATTATTTATCTGAACATTCATACACATTTATTATGTATTATTTTCAAGACAAATTTATATTGTATTAAATTATGCAATATATAATAGGATAAAATTTCAACAAATGTTAGCCCTTCATTGTTTATAGTTCTTGATGTGTCATGAGAAAATTGAAAAGAATATTCTATTGCCACTGCTATTTCCCTGTATTTCAAAGCTCTTCCCCAAAAATTTTTCACCAAAGAAATTTGGAAAAAAAAAAAAAGACAAGAAAACATTTCTTTCTGCTCTTATGAACTGAACTTGGGCTCATGAAGTAGATTATGGTAAGAAATTTAGCTTTAAGATAGATTGAGGGAAGGAAGCTCTTCTAAATAGCAATAGCACTTAGACCTATACACCACTTCACAGTGCTTTACAGCCCTCTCTAAGCAGTTTATAGAGTCAGCATATTTTCCCCAACAATCTGGGTCCTCATCTTGGAAGGATGGAAGGCTGAGTCAACCAGGAGCCTGGGGAGATTCGAACTGCCAAACAACCAGCAGTCAGCAGAAGTAGCTGGAGTACTGCATTCTAACCACTACTCTACCACTAAAAAAATCGCTGAGTGAAAATATGGAATTTTAAGATGAAAAATAATTGTAGCCAGTTTGAAAAGTAAGAGTTATCAAGAGCTGTAATTGTTCGAAACATGTAGTAGTATATTCATATTGCTTATTTTTTTTAAAAAAACTAAAGTACAGCTGAACATAGTGGTTAAAAAAAATCCAAACTTCCATATGAAAATGAATATACTGCTATTACAAGTTTAATATAGAATCCATTACAAAAACTCTTCTTATCACCTTGGTACTCATAGCCATTCAAATCCTAAAAACCTATATTAATATAATATAATAGCTTTAGATGGTTGAATTCTAGCAGGAGGTCTTGTACACTGAAAATGCAGATAATGCAGAGGTGTGAAAATTTGATCTTCTGGGATGTAATAAAAAACAATGGATGGAGAAATAAATAGAAACCTTAACTGTCTTAGCAATAATTTTCACCAATCTTCACAGACATCCATAAATGAATAACTCCATCAATTATTATATAATCATGCCATAATCTGACATTGTTAGGAAAAAATAGTGTACAAAATGAATAGAGCCATATATATAGTGTATAGTGTGCTATGAGGAAATTATCATTAGGGTTCCTCTCCTTTTCAAGAACATAATTTTCCAAATACTTCATTTGATGAAGAACTTCTTTCTACTTATGGAATGTCTATGTAGAGGCTTCTTGGATGAAAGTAAAACACCTTCAAGAAAAACCAGAAAGTCCAATTGCCTCTTGAAGAAATACCTTCGGGACTACCTTATGGAATCTTTCTTAATTATATAATCCATATGTATACAAACACGTTACAACCAGTGGCGGGATTCAGCCATTTCGCACCACTTCGGGAGAACCGATTGTTAACTTTCTGAACAGTTTGGCAAACTGGTCGTTGGAAGAAATCATTAGGACAGAGAACCGGTTGTTAAATTTCTTGAATCCCACCACTGGTTACAACGGCCCCACCACTTCAATGCCAGATGAGCTAAATTTTAGTACCTCCATTTATTTTATCTTGTGTTTAAATTCATTTCAGTAATTTAGCAGTGCCAATAGTTTAAAAATATACATTCAACATTTACTCGTCTTTTTTCTCCTATTTATTTTCTTTGAAAAATAGATTATAAATTTAATGGTATTAGCAGTTTGCTGTAATTCTCCTTTTCTGCAGTTTAACACATAATAAAATCAGTTATGTACTATGAAAACTGGTAACACACTATTCAAGTGAGCAGTACTAGCTATAAAGATATATAGCTATAAAGACTGAGTGTTAAATAAATACATTCACAATGGGCCTTATTATATCTGTAAATCCTTAATTCAAGCTTTTAGTACCCTGATAGCATTGTACAATATATATTGTAAGCCTATGTCAACTATTAGAATACATATGGTTTACCAACATTTTCCTACAATTGCAGTATGTATAGATGGGGGAAGGAAAAAACAAAGAATTCACAGGGAATCTTACTACTGCTCAGCATAACTTGCCCAATAATCATAAAAGCTTTTTTAATAATACAGTACAATATTACCTACCATGGAGCACTCATGAGGAGAGTCTCCATTGGAAGAAGTCCTTCTAACAAATCCACCTATCTCAGCAAAAGGACATATGGCAAAGGGTAGAAGTAGTTTCCCAGCTATCAGTGCACTTTTTCAAAGATAGTAATATAAAGAAGCTTTGAGAAGTATTTATTCTGATCCACAACTGATTCAAGAAATCCAGAGTTAGAGCAGCTTTATCAAAATCCTATTAGTTTATTCTTATAGTTGTATTCAAGTGAAACGTACCTCTTTCAAAATGTACTTGTTTATTATAACAGTCTCAAGACTTTAGCTATTTGAAGAGCATTATCATGTCTCCTGATGCTGTTGCTAGTATCCTTAATAGAATTCAAAGTAAGAGAGAGAGAGAGAGAGAGAGAGAGAGAGAGAGAGAGAGAGAGAGAGATGTGTTCAGCTCATTTTTAACTCTTATAAAGAGATACTCCAGAAATCTCTATCCATGCAATCTAAATGTCTCCTTAAAACATATTGTAATATATTCCTTTAACAGAAAGAGAGGGGAGACTTTTTCCACTACTGTATATGTTCTTCCAAGGGAAACAGATAACAGCTGTCCAACATA
The DNA here is from genome assembly GCF_009769535.1 of Thamnophis elegans. NCBI lineage: Eukaryota > Metazoa > Chordata > Lepidosauria > Squamata > Natricidae > Thamnophis > Thamnophis elegans. The sequence goes on along the minus strand of NC_045547.1, from coordinate 40,816,247 downwards.
ATCCACAAAGGATAATATTCCAGTATATTTTCATTCCGGATATTAATGATTTAGGAAATATAAACTCAATAATATTTTTAAATTGTATAAGTAACAATCAATCTGAATGAAATATTTGTTTCTTATATTTTTATAGCCACCCAACTCACACAAATGATTTGGGATAGTTTACAGAATTTTAAAAAAAGCACAGGAATACCTCTAAGGCCATAAATGAAGTCCTGTTCCATTCATGTCAGAGGCACAGTTTAGGTGCTTCCAAGTTGAAAGGATTAAGCCTGTGACATTGCTGTTGTCTGTTGACTTTCATGTCCCCATCAAGGAGCTGGAGCGAATGACGGGAGCTTTCCGTCATTGCGCAGCAGCACTCAGATCTCAAATATAGGGTTGCTAGCCTCCAACCTCGCATCCTAACCAAATGAACCACCACACTGCTATAAATGAAGTGAGGAACATTCATTTTAATTGATTTTATCCCACAATATTAAGGGGATTTTACATCTAATTCAATCTTTTGTAAATGTTTCAGCATACTTACTTTCACATATTTAGAAATGTTTTAGAAACATAAACTCCCAGATATTTAACATAATAATTGGAAAAAAAGACTCTATACTTAACTGTGTTGATATGTTCACATCTAAAGAAAAGAAGCAAGATTTAATCTTATAGACATATTACTTTCCAAAACTCTGTGCCAGTACCTTTGCAAAATTAAGCAGATTTACACTCCACCAAATTAATATTCTCAATTTCAAAGATTGCCTTACAGTAGTAGCCAAAATTTCAAGCATCAAATTCAATAGCAAGGGTAAAGGCTTATCAAATGGTACATTATAACTCAAAAGAGTAAATAATTTGATTTGTTACAATTACGATGCAGAGTTGTATATAATAAATCTCAGTTCATTGAACACAATTCCTTGGAAAGTATGTATAATCATTACTTGCCTTAAAAATGTAATAAAACCAAATCAAAGATTTTATTGCATCTGAAGGTATAACTCCAGCAGGATTCACCCTATCTTTAGCTACAATGTATCAATTGATCAACATAAATTGTCTGATGCTTTATGGCATTGTGAGATGTGAATTATATTTGATAAAACCTTCTGCAGCAATCTTGCCAATAAAGTGTCCCAATTCTGAATAGCCATAACAAAACAGGCTATAACTTTAGGACTTCAGATCTTTATCTGGTTTTAAAATCAACCCTGCATATTCCATAGTAGCCATTTAGTACCTTAAAAGATTCCTTACATATCTTCAAAAGTATATAGTCCAGAAAATCCTCAAATGCTTTGTACTATTGCACTGAAAAGTCACATTGGCCAGGAGCTTTACTATTTTACAACAATTACATAGAATTAAATAGTTAATGAAATGACGGAAGAGTTTTCAGAATAGCAGTTAAACAATAAGAATTGACTATCGACCTGACTAAAAAAATCATCAGCTTCATATGGTTGTCCTTATAATCAAAACTATATGTTAATTTACAGAAATAAAACCTTAATAAATTCTGAATCAGTCTGGTCCTCCTCAATATCTATTGCAAAAATTAAATTTGTTGAATAAAATGCTGTGCCAACAACTTATTGGCTTTGTCAATGGACTCCCAATAATTCAATTGACTCAATGAGAATTCTACCTTGTCAGCAGAACATTCCACCAAGTGTAGCTTGGATAATACAAACGCATGATTAGGCCTGGCCTATTTTGCATAATCTAACAATCTATCTAACTAAAGTGTCTAGCTATTGATGCAGAAGACATTTTTCTCATTTTGTCTTATGAGCAAAAATGACTTATAAACATCCCATTCGTTCTGTGAAATGGAATTAATTTCAAAAGATGGCAAAGTTAATTGTCTAATATAAAGTCTCTTTTGCAAATAAAGAATTAAAATGCCACTTTCCATAAGCTTACATTTTTGCAATTGAAGAGTTAAATGATAGGGGCATGATCAGCTGTAACAATAAGAAAGATATAAAATTTTAAAACAAATTCCAATAAGAAAGAGGAAATAAAAAAATAATCTGATCTAGATTACTTTGGATGTCTATGAGCATAGGAAATAAATATACAGTTCCTAACCTGTGGCTTATAGTTTATTTAGGAGTCAGTTTTACATGAATCAGCCGCTCAGTAAGATATTCAGGTCATTAAATACTTTGCTTATGAAAAAGCAGATGTTATCCCCTGTAGATCATTGAACTGTACAATGAAATATTCATGAAAAGAAAGGTGTTGTTTATTATTAATAAACCTGCTACTTGCTATGGAAATAAGAGACTACATTTCATTATAGCAATCTGGATGGCTTAACAACTTCCAAGCCATCTTTTGCTTGAAACTTTATTTAAGTTTTTAATAAATAATTTGGCGTCAAAAATATATATTGTACAATATGGTGTGATGCATCTTATAACAGAAGTTTTTACATTCTAAAAGGCACATTTGGGTTAAAATTAAGCAATAGAGGAGGAAATACTGCAAGAACAGAACCAGAAAAGATAAAGACTTGAACAGCACAGCTAAGCTTGCTACTTCAAAACTCCCTTATGGCCTGGCTGCATGAATTACTAAGTAAATATCTGATTTAAAATGGAGCTTTATACAGCTGCCATTTTTAACCATGTATTTTTATCACAAGTTAAATACTTTATGTCCATTCACTAACCACTAAAATTGCAGTCAACAGTTTACATTCAGCTCAGTGTATCAATTTATAGAATTGTCCATAAGATGCATTATATCCCTTTAAGTATGAAAGATACTTATTTATAGAGAATCTCTAATATAGAATAAGAAGAAAGCCTGGGCACTGAGTGATATCAGAAAGGAAAGAAATAAACAGAACTTGGATATAATTGAGAAGAGAACAAAGATTAAGATTGATTTCAAGCCATATTCCTATAATGACCTTTTCCTGTGGAATGTCTCTTATTGAGAACATCATGTTATCCTTCTTTGTTGACCTATAGCAAAAATTTAAAGTATCTTTTTACTAAAAAAAAAAAAAAGTTACTCTAGGTGTAGCAGCAGAGATCAATTCAGTCAAAATGTCTATTGCAATGTACAATAGGAGCAGAGGTGGTATTCAGCAGGTTCTGACCAGTTCTGGAGAACCGGTAGCAGAAATTTTGAGTAGTTCAGAGAACCAGTAAACACCACCTCTAACTGGCGGCACCCCCATTTATTCTCTGCTTCCCGAGTCCCAGCTGATTGGGAGGAAATGGAGATTTTGCAGTAACCTTCCCCGGGAGTGGGAGGGAATGGAGATTTTACAGTATCTTTCTCCTGCCATGCCCACCAAGTCATGCCCACCAAGCCATGGCCACAGACCTGGTAGTAAAAAAAAATTAATTCCCACCACTGATTAGGAGATAATGTAGTGTTTCAGAGATTGTGAGAATGCTTGTATATAATGAGAGGAATGTTAGACATAAGTAACAAGAAATAAGAATCCATTCAAAATTTGTCTCTTAAATGGCAACTAAATGCAGGAAGAGGCATCTGGAATGGAAGTAATTGACATAAATGTTGCATACATGACTGTTGTGACTCAGCAATTCTGCTGAGAGTTTTTTCGGGATACAAAATTCAGTATGCAGCTGGGGCTTGTGGGAGGAGGTTTGGAGATAAAAGGACAGAAGCTGCCACGCCCCAGTCGCTGGAGTCAACGTTCCTTCGTGTTTTCCGTGTTTGGTTTGTACAACATTGTTTGATCATCAGTCGTGGTTTATGTAAGATTCACTTGGATAAGTGCTCTGTATGTCTGTAACTCTGATTGAGAGAGACTTTGGAAGAAATGTTTTGCTTTCGTTTTGTTCAAATTGAGTTGCCGTAAGAAAGATTTGTTTTCATTACATTATCTGGTCAAAGACTGTATTTCTGTTATTTTCTGGGCTCAAAGCCAGTTTGAACTGAAAACTGATAAAGTAAAGTCCTTTTAAGTTTGTCTGCCTGCGTCTGTTAACGAGCCGTCAAGGGGGGGTCAGAACAGATTGACTCCAGCCATATAAGCCTCCATTTCATTAACTATGGAGCAACTGCATGCTGCCCAGATGCAGCTCGCACAGCAGATGGCTCTCCTGTCGGACCAAATTCAGCAGTTGCAGAGAGCTGTACCCCCCCCCCCCAGCCAAGGAGGAAATGCCCAGTGGCCATGCCAGATAAATATGATGGGAGTTTGGCCATGTTTGCAGATTTCTTGGGACAATGCCAGCTGTTTATTAGCCTGAGAGCGGAGGACTTTCTCACTGACCGGACGAAGGTGGGATTCATGATCAGTTTGCTCTCAGGCACAGCTGCCCGGTGGGCTACCCCCTTGTTAGTCCAGCAGAGCCCTTTGTTGGACTTCCAGGGCTTCTGCCAATATTTCAGACAGATGTTTGAAGATCCAATCAAAGGGGAAACAGCTGCCAGAAGTTGGAAATCACTGCAGCAGGGGACTGGGTCATTGCAGGATTATGTGTCTGAATTCAGGCTACGTAGCCAAGATTCCACATGGAATGAACCTGCTTTAATGGACACGTTCCAAGATGGATTGTCTGAGGCCTTGCAGGATGAACTGACGAGGGTGGACAGGCCACCGATGTTGGACACGTTGGTCCACCTGTGCCTCCAGATAGACGCCCGGCTGCAAAGGTGAAGGCCTTGCCGGGTATTCCAGGAAATCACCAGCATGCCAGTTCAGCAAGAGACTGCAGTGGACTGGGAGGAGCCCATGGAGTTGGGTGCTGTCCGACTTCGGGTGTCACGGACAGAGATGGACAGAAGACATGCAGAGGGATTGTGTTTTTACTGTGGGGATCTTGGACACCTGGCAGGGAGCTGCCCCAAGAAGAACCGAAGGGTTGCACAGACTGCAACCATCCCTCAGCAAGGCACGATCAAGTCGGACAACCAGCACGTTGGTGCGGCCATGTTACCCCGTTCGCACAGGATAGCTTGCGTTCGGGGTGTGTGGAGTCCCAGGGCGGAGGCCCTGCCGAGTCAAGTAAAGAACTCCGACCCTGCGAACTCGCTTCCACCTCGGACTGTTCTGCCCGTTGCAACCTGCACTGCCGTTTGTCATCCCAGGAGCATGCAGTCTCTGGTACGGGATGCGCAGCGGAGTGGCGACTGGGTGGAGCGACAAAAGGCGGAAGTGAGGCTGGCATCCCCATGGACTTTGGAAGGGGATCTTTTGAAGTGTCGGGGCCGGCTCTATGTTCCCGCAGGGCACATCCGTCAACGGGTGCTCGCGCAGATTAATTGCACGTCTACGTCACGACATTGGGGGTTTGTTCGGACATTGCGCCTGGCCTCCCATCAATTTTGGTGGCCCCATCTGAAAGATGATGTATGGAGGTGCGTGCAGTCATGTGCCCAGTGTCATTGGGCCAGGTCTACCAGAACTCTGCCGAGATTCCAGTCTTTGTGGACTCTGGTCCCAGCAATACTGGACTTTGTCTCTTGGTTCTCAGTGGGGTGCCGGGGTCTTGAACCGTGTTCTGGGGAGGCCATCACCAACCCTTTTGGGCCATACCCCGATCATCGAAGCCGGGGGAAAGGCTCTGCGGGAGGGGATTGCGTGGTGGCTGATGGTCGGTCTTGCAGAAGGTGGAGGACCCTGGACAGGGTGTTAAGGCTCGGCCGAAGTCGGTCGAGCTGCCGTCAACCTCCAACGGAAAGGGGATTGGTGGGTCAGCCGTGCAGGGGGTGGAGGACCCTGGACAGGGAGCTAAGGCTCGGCCAAAGTCGGTAGAGCTGCCGTCAACCTCCAATGGAAAGGGGGTTGGTGGGTCGGCCTTGCAGAGGGTGGAGGACCCTGGACAGGGAGTTAAGGCTCGGCCGAAGTCGGTAGAGCTGCCGTCAACCTCCGACAGAAAGGGGGTTGGTGGATTGGCCTTGCAGAGGGTGGAAGACCCTAAACAGGAGTTAAGGCTCAGCCGAAGTCGGTAGAGCTGCCGTCAACCTCCGATGGAAAGGGGGTTGGTGGGTCGGCCTTGCAGAGGGTGGAAGACCCTAGACAGGGAGTGAAGGCTCGGCCAAAGTCGGTAGAGCTGCCGTCAACCTCTGACAGAAAGGGGATTGGTGGATTGGCCTTGCAGAGGGTGGAGGACCCCAGACAGGGAGTGAAAGCTTGGCCACAGTCGGTAGAGCTGCCATCAACCTCCGATGGTAGGAGGGGTGGTGAGTCGGTCTTGTGGAGGGTGGATGTCCCTGGATGGGGTGTCGACGCCGGGAAGGGCGGAAGGAAACATGGTGGCCACCTTATACCGAAAGAGTTCCGATTCAAGGGGGCTATGCCTCCAGAGGTTTGGGATTCATGAAAAAGGCACCAAGGGAAATGGGTGCGGGTCATCTTGGGGACACGTCATCCTGACCATCGGACCCCGGGGAAACGGCCCTGCGGTGGGGGATAGTGTTGTGACTCAGCAGTTCTGCTGAGAGGGTTTTTTTTCGGGATACAAAATTCAGTGTTGTAACTCAGCAGTTCTCCTGAGAGTTTTGTCGGGATACAAAATTCAGTATGCAGCTGGGGCTTGTGGGAGGAGGTTTGGAGATAAAAGGACAGATGCTGCCATGCCCCAGTCGCTGGAGTCAACATTCCTTTGTGTGTTCCGTGTTTGGTTTATACAACATTGTTTGATCATCAGTCGTAGTTTATGTAAGATTCACTTGGATAAGTGCTCTGTATGTCTGTAACCCTGATTGAGAGAGACTTTGGAAGAAATGTTTTGCTTTTGTTTTGTTCAAATTGAGTTGCCGTAAGAAAGATTTGTTTTCATTACGTTATCTGGTCAAAGACTGTATTTCTGTTATTTTCTGGGCTCGAAGCAAGTTTGAACTCAAAACTGATAAAGGAAAGTCCTTTTAAGTTTGTCTGCCTGCATTTGTTAACGAGCCGTCAAGGGGGGGGGTCAGAACACATGACTAGTTGATAGAAACCCTTTGAATATGTAGGCGGTACATATTAACAAAGGGTAAGGCTTAGATCGCCCAAGGGCATCTGCCAGTGTGATGTCACAGATCTCCATCCTACAAACACTACTGAGTAAAGGTGTCAAGAATCCTAGAGATAAATATTTCAGAACATTCTAAGAGTTTCCATCTTAATGAACTTAATTCTAGTGTTAAAGACATCTTACTGAAGTCTATGTAATTCTTCTTTCATTGATTTTCCCCAAGCTCTGTGGGGCTTGGGGTCACATCCTTTTGCACATCTGGCAATAAAGGCAATAAATGGATAGAACGCTTTTTCTGCGACTATATACTAAGTTTCTTCCTGCCACCATATGTATCTGAAAGTTAAAATTAATATTCCTTGCATGAATGCAAAAAATTGCTTATTTAATGATGAAATATAATAACATAGCAACGGGATAAGTAGTAGATCTCAAGCACCCAAAGATCAAGAGCATCTATCAATTTCCATGACTTGAAAATTAACACCTTGGAAAGCATTTTGAAAGGAGGGGGGGGACACAAATTCAATCCTAAATGAGGTTAGCACTTGAATTATTCGACTCCCGGAACAAATTAATTGCTTTGTGAAGCCCTGCAACAATATCATTAAAAGTTTGTTTGTCAAAGGAAAAAAAGATAGTGTGCACGACCTCACTTTGCAAAAACTAGACTTATTAAAGAATATTAAAAGAATATCAGTGGATTTGTTGTGTTCAAAATTCCATGCTTCAGTCCTGAAGTATTTCAGTATGGTACATATACATATTAGGTAAAGGTAATACTTCCCCTAACACATATGTTCTAGTCATCTCTGGTGCTCATCTCCGTTTAAAAGCTGAAGAGCCAGCACTGTCCGTAGCCCTCTTCATGGTCATGTGGCCAGCATGACTAAATGCCAAGGCGCATGGAACACTGTTACATTCCCACCAAAGATGGTTCCTATTTTTCTACTTGTATTTTTTTTTAATGTGCTTTTGAACTGCTAGGTTGGCAGAAGCTGAGACAAGTAACAGGAGCTCACCCCATTACGTGGTGCTAGGGATTTGAACTGCTGAACTGCTGACTATTCTGATAACAAGCTCAGTGTCTTAGCCACTGAGCCACCACGTCCCTCTTATATACATATTATTTCTTTTTTAAAAAAGGGAACGAATTGCTTTCACACTGGAAATGATCCTTTGTTTTCTGTAAGCGTATGTTCCAAAACAAGAAATGTTTTTCAGCATTCTGGATGATTAAGAGAAAACTAGAATATATGTACCTTCATTTAGTGATCACAATTGGGACCAACTTGGTCGTTAAGCGAAGCAATCACTATTTAAAATCATCACTATGTGTATATTACTATAGCTTTCCCTTGCTTTACAGATGTGCAAAAATAATAAAAGTAGGCATTACTCACAAAGTTACTTTTTCATATAATTATGAATGGTTGTTAAATAAGGCAGTCACTAAATGAAGCCTCTGTCTTTCATAATACTGAGTATTGCACATCCTTACAATAAAACTGTTTGGTCAGACATTTTTTATAGTCAAATCTGTATTTAAAGAAATGTTTTCCTAAACACCTGTTATTTGTAATATATCCATAATATCCAAACTTTTTTGAGCATCTTATGAGAAATCAACTTTGAAAACAATATCGAAATTTTAGCCTGTGCCCCAAAAAATTGAAGTAAGATGGATATTTCTCCCACCATTTCAACAATTAATTAGGATATATTTCAGGCCCCCCGTTGAAAGTACTGGCTTTAGAATTTACAATAAGCCTAAGATAGTTCAAGGTCAATTGGTCTGTCTGTAAGAAATCAAGAAGTTCTTTGCCAATTTATATCATTCAGGTCTCAGGATTACAGAATGTTAAGATATAACCATATATTTACTAAAGAGATTTTCCTTGGTAGCTCAGTCCTTTGACTCCACCTTTCACTCACTCCACCATCCTTTCCATTGGAGCCTGCTTTACAAACTAGATTATATGCATAATTCAAAAACTGGACATAATAATTCTTTGTTTTGTGAAATACTGTGTTTTGATTTGTGTATGGTAGGAACAGTTTAAAATTATTTACCTGAAAATAGGTTCAAAAATAAATGTGCAGTAGTGTGAATTTAATATCTACTGTGTTTCCCTGAAAATAAGACAGGGTCCTTTTTTTTTGACTCCCAAAATATGGTCTTGGCCTTATCATCGGGGGAGGGTGGGTGGTATTATTTTGGGGATGCAGGAGGCGGCAAGCATGGGACTGCATGTCCCGTCTCCTCCATTGCCTCCCCTCCCTGTTCTTTGCGCCAGCTGAGCGGCTGGCCGGCGCTGCCCTGATGTGTCCCGCCACCACCCTGCATTAGGTTCGGCTTTCTTTGTGAGGGGGACAATCTGGGGAGCAAGAGATTTAGGAAGCCTGGGCTGGTGTGGGGCAGTGAAGCTTCTGATTCATCCCCAGTGTGAGCCTTTCGCCCTTTGCCATCTCTCTGTTCTGGCTTGGAAGCTGCATGCCCGGTGAAGTGGGGTGAGAAGATATGGTAAGATGAGCCATGTCTTCCTCCATGCCTCTCACTTCTTCCCCACCCCACATGCCATACCTCTCACTAAAGAGACGGTGAGGAAGGGAAGCATCCAGGATTCTGTTAGCATTGGGGCGGGGTGGGAGGTGTTGGGCCATGAGACATGTGTCCTACCCGACACTTGCAGCTCCATTGTGTTCCTCACTGTTTTGTCCAGGGAAGTTGAACTCGCAAGGTTTTTTTACAAGGTGATTCCTGGGACAAAACAGCGAGGAATGCAACACAATGCAAGTCTTGGGTAGGAAGCGCATCTCATGGCCCAACACCTCCTGGGGATGAATCAGATGTTTCACTGGAGAAACCACCCCACGCCAGCCCAGGCTTCCTAAATCTCTCACTCCCCAGATTGTCCGTCTCGCAAAGAAAGCCCAACCCAATGCAAATGCCGCCTCCAGCCATCTCTTCATCCTGGTGAAACTACTCTTTGAAAGGATGATCTGCAGGTGGGGGAAGAAGATTTCCTGCATATTAGAGGTGGTGACTCCTCATCGGGCTTCTCCCGATGTCCCAGGTGTGAAGCAACATCCCATAAAGAAAGGCATGGAAATCCATACAACTGGGATGTCGGAAGAAGCTCTGTGAGAAGATGCTGCTGCCAATGTGCAGGAAATCTCCCCCACTCCACCTTCAGATAGTCTTTTTTTTAATATACTTTTTTATTTTCCACTTTCATAACATATAATCACATGTATACTATTACATAGCCAATATCCTATTGTATTAAGTAGTAATTACATCAGTTCCTCTTCTCATCAACGCCCAGAAAGATAAAAAACCCTTATTAGCTCTTCTGCTCTCCATACACCTTCAGATAGTCTTGTGGGCTAGCTGGAGAGGGAGCATCTTCAATGAACTTCATTCTTTGTCTGTGTCTCTGCAGGCAGCAGCGTCTGTAGCGTCTCCTCGCAGGGCTCCTTCCTCCTTCTCTCTGGTCTGATTCTCAAATATTTTCAAGCAAAACACTGCCAAGAGAGGGAAGGATCTCTTCCCCCTCCCTCACCAAACTTTGCATGTAGGCATTATGTTTCACAAAGCTCCTTAATCCGTGGCTGCTGGCTCCCTCGCTTTTTGATTTTTATATACAAACCAACACACCCATCCTACCTGGGAATGCTGCTTCCCCCTCCCATGATTCCATTTCCAAGGAAAGAAGAGCACTGGGGCAGCACTGGACTTTTCCCTCATCCTGGCTCTTCTCAACCTCAACTTTGCCCCTGAAACCCTGTGGGCCACTTCTCGGTTTGAGCTCTGCCAGAACTTAGTTCTGGGAGAGAGACCCTTGGAGAGCTGAAGGGGGGACTGAGGGAAAGGGGTGAGATGAAGCTGATCACTTCCTTTTGCCTTCTCTCCCAAAAGTGCTCCTTGGGCACAGTCACTTCAGCAGCAGGAGATTCAAGACGACCTTCCAAAGGGTACTGTAGCAGCAGCTATCCACATTTTTTTTACCCTTATTTTGTCCCATTCCACATGGCTCACTTGGCTATGTGGGTCCAGATGAAACAATGATAAAAAAATTTGTGGATAGCTGCTGCTACAATACCCGTCGGAAGGCCAGTGCGAGGCACATGGGGTGCATCGCTTGGCCTCCTGCTGCTTTTGTAGCCACAATCAATGGCAAAATCAGCCACACTTGCTGGAGGCTGTGGCCTGAGCAGCCCCTGCAAATCAGCTGTTTTGTGAATGGCAGCCAGAGCGGCTCAGCTGACCCGATTAAGGAGCCGAGAAACGCTGAGGTAACCAGGGAAGGGAAGGGCTTCCTGCTGTCTGGCCACACCATCCTTTCACTAGGACTTATTTTCGGGGAAGGGCATAGATTTACACTCACCCCAAAAATCAGGCCTGGCCCTATTATCAGGACATGTCATATTTTCGGGAAAACGTGGTACCTACTTGTTCATTTATACTTACGATATTTTAACCATAAATTTAATATGTACATTTTGGCTATATTCCTAGTTATGTTAATGAATCTGCATCTCATCCTAATTATTTTTTTAAAATTATCTATTATAATTACTTACATTCCAATGTCACTAAATGATAATTAACACATGGAAGATAGTTGTAGAGATTTAAATTCATTAAATTGAAAGAGCAAAATATAGAAATATTTGTAATCCAAACTTATCATGCTATATGTTCCTTCTTTTCTGATGAAACCAGTACTCTATTATTTAGAAAAACAATAAACTAACATATAGTAGATAAACTTATGTATATAAAGAACAGAACCTTGTTTCAGAATGCAATTATTTTTGGAACAAGAGAACAACAAAAAAATAATCTTGTTATATTTTCTCTCTTTGATTTTGTTGTCTGCAGATACTGCCATGTACATTATCCAGATCTTTTTGTTTCTCTTATTGACAATTTTTAAGTCTGGATTGTTAATGTGACAAGTGCTTGTCTGTTTTAATTCTAAAATTCTAGAGCATTTTAACATCTTTATTACTATTACTTTGGTTTCTCTTCGGATTGTATAAATCGTATTGTCAGGGTTCCAAGTAATAATCCCATAGTAAACAAAACTCTGAGTCTGGTAGATACCTCAAATAATTTATTTCGATACTAGCTGAATACCTATGCTCAACTCTGAAACTATGTGATTGGGCTTGATAAATCGACACTTACAGCTTGAAAATTAATGAGTCTCTCTTCTCCCCTTCTCTCCCTCAGGCTTCCCCACAGAGACCTCTCCTATCTTATCTCCTTCTCTCCTTCACAGTGGCTCCATTGATCCTCTCCAAACTCCCACCCGCAGGCTGGATGAGTCACACGCTGGCCATCCCCAAGTGGCAGTTGGAACAGAGATCTTTTCAGGTGGGGAGGGGGGAGTAGAACATCTAACTCCTTAGCATTAGATCGTGTTAATAATAATATAAGAAATACTAATGATCTGATGGTCATTTTGAAAACTTCTTTCTTAGTGAGCACCTAGAAGCCAAGAGGAATGTAAATGCCAAATGTCAAGTTTGCAGGCTTTTTCACTTTTAAATATATAGATATCATTTTGACACAGCTTTGGTGAAAACCAACCCTGAAGGTTCCTGCAGTTTCCACCTAATTAAAAGTTTAAAAAAATCCCTTCCCCAAAAGATCAGTCATATGGTCCAATCAGGTTGCCGTTCAATTGTAATGAGGAGTAATGTCACTCCTCCTCTCTCTGACCAGGTATGATAATGTCCTTGGTTCCTGAGAGAAAGTATTTTGTTTTGGCTATAAAACCCCAGCCATCTCTATTCCCTCCCTCCCTATCTCTCAGCACCAGTATGGCAACATTGAAGCTTCAAAATGGCTTAGGTCAGATCAGCTTCAGGATTGACATGTACTTTATAAAACCATCTATTTTTGATATCATCATCATCATCATCATCGTCGTTGTTGTTGTTTCTTTTATTCATTAAACATGAAACTCAGTCAACTGAACATTCAAAAATGCATCACAAATGCAATTGACTGGTGCTAATGGTTAATACGGGTTGCTGCCAATATCCTAGGTATCAACCAAGTACCTTCTTAAAATGTATGATGTTCTGAGTAGTGCAGGTTTTTTTGCAGTTCCCCTGGTGTTATTGCAGGCAGTTGCAATTTCTTTATGTGTTTTGTAAAATTCGTGGACATGGTACCAAGTGCTCCGATGACAAGGGTATCATTGTTACATGTTTCATCCACAGCCATATAGTTTTGATGGCCAGGTCACAATATTTCGTGATTTTTTTTCCCGGTTCTTTTTCTTCAACTCTGCCATCTCCTGGTACAGCAATATCAATAAACTGTACGCTTCGGCCTTTACAACTGTGATATCTGGCATGTTGTGTTCCAAATGATGATCCATTTGTATTCAAAAGTCCCACAAGATCTTCACCTTCTCATTTTTGGTTACTTTTTCCACTTTGTGCTCCCATGACTTTTTGGATACAAATAAGTGATATTTTTTACATAATGACCAGTGGATTAATTTAGCAACTCGGTTGTGTCTAGATTTGTAATCAGTTTGTGCAATTTTGCTGCATTCACATATTAAATGTGAAACAGTTTTGATTTTGTTGTTGCAAAGTCGGCAGTTTGGATTGTCATGGCATTAATGTGTAGTGCTTGTTCTTTATATATATATATATATATATATATATATATATATATATATATATATATATATATATATATATATATATATATATATATATATATATATTATGTTTTCATTCTATACAATCACATATTTACTGTGCTTGATCAGGGCATATAACATTGAGTAATAACACGGCCTTCACTTATATAGAAAATGCCCTCTACAATACAAACCCAATATACCACCTTGGCCCACCATACACCCTCTTTCAACCCCCTCCAACTTTCATTCTTCCTTCTCACACACCCCTCTACGCCTACTTCCCCTCCCCTTCTTTCTAACCCTAACCCTGTCACTCCCTCTAATCCATTCCCTCCCTCCCTTCTCCTCCTCCTCTCTCTCACCCTCTCCACCCTCCTTCTTCTTTCACTCGACTCTTTCCTTCGGTATATTTCTATTATCTTCCAGTATATTCGGTTTGTTCTATTTTCGCACTAACATTGAAAAGCCACAGTATACAAATGCAATCATGGAATTTAACACATATTGTATTTCCCCCCTCCCCCCTCCCCCTAAATCCCCACCTCCCTTCCCTCCCCCCGACTTCCCAAAGACCATACGTGGTATAACTTTTGGACAATCACAGTCTAAAATATCTCTACATTGAACTCAGCTCCTTACTGTTACCCAAATTTTAAACAATTTAAATTGTTACTGATACTAAGCATAAGCTATCTGGAGTTTCTTAGTCCCATATTTACTTTTTATGTAATCAGTCCATTTTTTCCAGTCTCGTTTATATCTCTCGTTTGAATGTTCTTTGAGATATGCTGAAATTTTGGCCATTTCGGCTAAGTTCATAACTTTCAAAGTCCATTCTTGAATTGTAGGTAAATCTTTCTTCTTCCAATACTGCGCCACCAAGAGTCTTGCTGCCGTTATTAAGTACAGAACCAAATTAGTCTCTGCTGCTGTAAAGTCAATACATATACCCAGTAAGAACAACTGTGGGGTGAATTTTATCCTTCTTTTGAGGATGTTTTGCAGGATCCACCATATTTTTATCCAAAATGCCTTGACATTACGACATGTCCACCATATATGAAAATATGTAGCATCACAGAAACCACATCTCCAACATTTAGGTTGAACATTTGGATACATAGAGGCAAGCTTTTTAGGATCTAGGTGCCATCTATAAAACATCTTATAAAAATTTTCTCTCAAGCTTTGTGCTTGTGTAAATTTCACATTTCTTATCCAGATTCTTTCCCATGTTTCAAGCATTATTGGTTCCTCGATATTCTGAGCCCATTTTATCATGCAATCCTTAATCAGTTCCGTTTCAGAATCCATCTGTATTAGTACATTATATATCCTCTTTATATGCATTGAGCTTTGATCTCTTATTTGTTTAAACAAATTATCCTCAACTTTTACAAAGCCAATTTTTTGATCTGTTTTCCACCTAGCCTGTAGTTGACCATACTGAAACCACGTTTGAACTACCTTCTCTTCTTTAAGTACCTCTAAAGATTTTAGTTGCATCACCCCTCTTTCTGAGATAAGAAGTTGTCTATAGGTGGTTCTATCGTGTTTTTGTTCTACATTCATATTTTCAATTGCATGTCTAGGAATTGCCCACATGGGCACTTTATCATTTAGTTTATATTGATATTTTTTCCAAACCCGCAATAAAGCATTTCTTAAGATATGATTTTTAAATTTCTTATCCATTTTTTTGTTAAATAACAGGTAAGCATGCCAACCATATAACAAATCATATCCCTCGATATTCAAAATTCTATCATTAGTTAGATGAATCCAGTCACTAATTGCAGATAATGCCACTGCATCATAGTATAATTTTAAGTTAGGTAATTTCAATCCTCCTCTTTCACGTGCATCTTGCATTATTTTCATCTTTACCCTCGGCTTCTTTCCTGCCCACACAAATTTGTTAATACCCTTCTGCCATTCTGAAAGGTTCGCATCTCTTTTAAGTATTGGTAACATTTGAAAAAGAAATAAAAATTTTGGTAAAATGTTCATTTTTACTGCCGCTATTCTACCCAGCAAGGACAAATGCAGTTTTTCCCATCTTTTCAACTCCAACTGTATACTATGCCAAAGTGGTTCATAATTATGCTTATATAATTTCCCATTTGAGATTAAAATATTAACTCCAAGATATTTAACTTTTTTAACTACCTCACATCTTAGCATCGCCCCCAGTTCTTCCTTCTGTTTGATAGTCATATTTATAGCTAATATTTTGGTTTTTCCTAGATTTATTTTAAATCCCGAGACTTGACCATATTGATTGATCGTGTTCAATAATACTTGTTCTTGAACAGGAAGTATTAAACCATCTGTTTCTTTCTTGATGGTTCCCATCTTAAGCCGTGCCCATGTAAGGTTGTCATCACATTTTCCTTTAATCTTTTTCAAGTGTTGTCCATGCAAAGCTTTGGTTTTCCATCTATTTAATCTGTTATCCAGCTGTTTTTCCTTATATTCTACCTTTGTTTCTGTTGTTTTTATAATGTTCTTCATTTTCACAGTCTGCAGCAATTTTTCTGTACTTTGGTTCACATAATCATTCAAACTTCATTTTTCTTCTTCTATAGTTTGATGGATTTGCAATAGCCCCCTGCCCCCTATGTTTTTGGCAGGTACAATCTGTCAATATCATTTCATGGATGTAAAGTATGGTACATATTCAAAAGTTTGCGTGTTTTCCAGTCCAGGTTTTCCAGTTAAGTCAAAGTCCAGGTGATGATTCCAGCTGAGTAGCATATCACTGGAACTGCCCATGTATTAATGGTTTTAATTATGTTTCCAGCATTCAGCTTTGATTTTAATATTTTGCAGACCTCCTGATGTATTCCTTTTGTGTTCACTCTTTGACTTTTCCATTCAAGGTATTATCTGCTTTCATTATGCCTAGGTACGTATAAATCATCCTTTGTTAATGCTT
This sequence comes from Thamnophis elegans, assembly GCF_009769535.1. Classification (NCBI taxonomy): domain Eukaryota; kingdom Metazoa; phylum Chordata; class Lepidosauria; order Squamata; family Natricidae; genus Thamnophis; species Thamnophis elegans. The sequence continues at coordinate 40,799,673 of NC_045547.1, read as the reverse complement.
TCACTATATTTCCCAGTTCCATTCCTTCTGTTTTTTTTTTGTTTTGTTTTTTGCCGCATAGATAATATAGCATTTTTTTCAAGTCCAAAGTTCATTTTGATGTCACTGCTGAACAATTGAACTGTGTTGAGTATTGATTTAAGTGGGCTTTTTGCATACATTTTTAAATCATCTATGTATAGTAGATGGTTTATCTTGCTATGTTGACTTGAGATTTGGTAACCCAGTTTTGTGTTTCGTAGGATTATTGTCAGTGGAATTAATGAGATGTTGAACAGCAGTGGTGAAAGTGAGTCCCCCTGGAAGATTCCATATCTGATGTTTACTTCACTAATCTTCTCCCCACTTGCTGTTAAAACTGTTTTCCATTTTTGCATATTTGACTTCAAAGATGTACAAATATTTTTGCTGATTCCTAAGTTTTCCAGATAGTTGTTAATCCAGCTGTGGGGTAATGAGTAAAATGCCTTCTTGTAATCAATCCGCACCATATTTAAATTTGTTTTTCTTTGTTTTGCATTTTTAGGTCCATCTTGTCAATGAGCAGCTGATCTTTTGTTCCTCTTGATTTTTTATAATTTCCTTTTTGTTCTACTGGATACAAACTGTTTTCCACCAGATGATTGAATACTGAGTTTGCCAGTGTTCTTGGGCAATAGTTGCTTGGTTCTGTGTCCTTTTCTGGATCTTTCATTATCAAGTATGTTTGACCAGTTGTTAACCATTCTTCGCTTGTTGCATTTTCAAGCATTTGATCAAATTGAGTGGCCAAGTGATGATAGAGGCTACTCAAGTATTTTAGTCAGTATCCATGCAGGCCAGGTGCACTCCATTTCTTGACCTTCTGTGCTTGTTTTGCAACTATGCCAGTTTTTATTAAAATATTTTCCATTTGGTTTCATGTTGTTTGTTGTTGAAAATCTTTTATCCAGGAGGCAGTTTTGTTGTGTTCCACTGGGTTTTCCCACAGTTCTTTCCAAAAATTCAAACTTTTTTCTTTACATGGGTGAACATTAGTTTGGACTCAATTTTCATCAAGGACCGGTAGAAGAGGTGTTGGTTTCTTCTGAACTGGACATTTTCACGATATTGTTTTATTTGTCCTTCGTATCTTTCAATTTACATTGCTGTTACTATTACACATTGTTTTAGTTCTTCCATGAACTTATCATTATCATTATTATTATTCGGTTAATCTTTGGTGAGATTCACAGCCTTTGGGACTGGTTGGTAGCTCAATAGCTCAAGTCCTAACCAAGGACCTAGGAACTGTTAAGGTAACATCGGAGGATATAAGCTGTTCCAAGTAGGGTGGTTTTTTGTAGAATCAGAATGTTCAAGTCTGATAAATTTAAAATTTCCAAATAGCAAGGTAGCCCTTTAGGTATTGCTCCAAGGGCTCCAATTACAATTGGGACAACACATGATTTCTTTTTCCACAGTTGCTCAACTTCAATTTGCAAGTCCCGGTACTTTGGGATTTTTTCTTGCTGTTTATCTTCAATTCGTGCATCTCCAGGTATTGCAATGTCAATGAACCATACTTTTTTCTTTTCAACTATTGTTATGTCAGGTATGTTGTGGGCCAAGTGCCTGTCAGTCTGAATTCTGAAGTCCCACAGGATCTTGACTTTCTCATTCTCTAAAACCTTCTGAACCTGATGTTCTCAGTGGTTTTTGCTGTACTCAAATCCAAACTTTTGGCAAAATTTCCAGTGAATGATCTTTGCAATGCGGTCATGGCATTGTAGGTAGTAAGTTTGTGAAATTTTGCTGCATCCACTTATCAAGTGGTCGACTGTCTCATCTTTCTCATTAAAGAGGCGACATTTGCTGTTGATGGTAACATGTTGAATTTTTGCCTTCATGCAGTTTGTAGCTAAGGCTTGTTCTTGAGCTGCCAAAATAAAGCCTCCTGTTTCTTTTTTCATTGCTCCTGATCTTAACCAGTTCCAAGTTAGCTTTTGGTCAGCTTTGCCTTCAATACTTTTCAAGTATTGGCTATGCATAGCTTTGTTTTTTCCAATTTTCAGCTTGCTTCTCAATTACTTCTTTCTTATATTCAGCTTTTGACTTAGTTGTCTTTAAAAGGCCTCCTTTATTTACTTCCTTAATCATTGGTTCTTCACTTTTTGGATGTAATCATTCAAGCTGTGTTTTTCTTCTTCCGCAGTCTGTTTTACTTGTAGGAGTCCTCAACCACCCTCTGCTCTTGGTAGATACAATTGGTCAACATCACTTTTAGGGTGCAAAGCATGATTCATTGTCATAAGCTTCCTTGTTTTTCTGTCCAAATTGTCCAACTCCATCTGGGTCCAGTCAATTATTCCTGCAGAGTATTGAATCACAGGTACAGCCCAGGTATTTATGGCTTTTATGATGTTTCCTCCATTCAATTTGGACTTTAATATCTTGTGAATTCGTCGAATGTATTGGCTGAAGTTAATTCCTTGACTTTATTATGCATTAAGTCAGAGGCCTCTAAAATCCACAAGTACTTGTAACCTTCTTCTGGTTTTACTGCCTTTATAATTTCCTCATTCTCAAGTTCTATTCCATCATCTTCTATGACCTTGTCTGCTTTGGTTGCCATTGTTGCACATTTGTCAATTCCAAACTGCATACCAATGTCTTGGCTAAATTCTTTTGTGCTTTCAATTAATAAATTTAGTTCAGCTTTTGTTTTACCAAACAGCTTCAAATCATCCATGTACACCAAGTGCAAAATTTTGAGTCCTTTATTATTATTATTATTATTACTGTTGTTGTTGTACAATTGTATCACAGCGGCCAGTTGTTTCGCCGGATTTGGCATTGGTTACTAGTCGGGCCCCACCCAGGGGCCTAGGACGTCGTAACGTATTTTCGTAATATGCGTGCAGATCCAAGCAGTGCGGCTTTTTGCATTTGACTGATGGTGATTTTGTCAATTTTTAACTGTTTTAAATGTAATTCCAGTGCTTTTGGAATAGCACCCAGTGTGCCAATTACCACTGGAATTACCACTGCTGGTTTGTGCCATAGTCGTTGAATTTCGATTTTTAAGTCCTGGTATCTTGCGATTTTTTCATGTTCCTTCTCGGCGACCCTGCTATCACCTGGTATTGCGATGTCTATGATTGTGACCTTATTTTTCTCAACCAGTGTGATGTCTGGTGTATTATGCGCCAGTATTTTGTCGGTTTGTATACGGAAATCCCACAAGATCTTGACCATCTGATTTTCGGTGACTTTTTCAGGCTGATGTTCCCACCAGTTTGTTGCTGTTTTAATATAATAATTTTTGCACAAATTCCAATGGATCATTTGTGCTACTGAATTGTGCCGCAATTTATAATCAGTCTGCGCGATTTTTTTACAGCAGCTGAGTATGTGATCAACAGTTTCATCAGCTTCTTTGCAAAGTCTGCATTTGGCATCATCAGAGGATTTTTCGATTTTGGCCTTAATGGCATTTGTGCGGATAGCTTGTTCTTGCGCAGCCAGGATTAGTGACTCTGTTTCTTTCTTTAATGTACCTGTTTTTAACCATAACCAAGTTTGTTCACTGTCCACTTTATCTTTTATTTTTTCCAGAAATTGACCATGCAGTGCTTTGTTCTGCCAACTCTCCATTCTTGATTTTATCACATCTTTTCTGTATTCTTGTTTTGTCTGTTGGGCCTTCAGTAGATTTTTGTTCTTTACTTCGATTAATAGATGTTCTTGAGTGTCTTTTAAATAATCAGCCAGTGCATGTTTTTCTTCTTCAACTGTTTGCTTCACTTGTAATAATCCTCTGCCACCTGATTTTCGGGGCAGATATAGTCTATCAGTATCACCACGTGGGTGTAAACTGTAGTGCATTGTCATTAGTTTCCTGGTTTTTCGGTCCAAAAGGTCCAAATCAGCTTGTGTCCAGTTAACTATGCCTGCTGTGTATCTTATAACTGGTATTGCCCAGGTATTTATGGCCTTGATTGTATTTCCACCATTCAATTTAGATTTCAAAATTTTCCTAACTCTGTTGGTGTACTCTCGCCTGACAATAGTTTTTACTTCTCCATGCTTGATGTTATCCAACTGCAGAATGCCTAAGTATTTGTAGGCTTCATTTTCTTTGCATTTAATTAGTTGGCCATTATTATTATTATTATTATTATTATTATTATTATTATTATTATTATTATTTAATTGTATCACAGTGGCCAGTTGCTTCGCCGGATTTGGCATTGGTTACTAGTCGGGCCCCACCCAGGGGCCTAGGACGTCATAATGTATTTTCGTAATATGCGTGCAGATCCAAGCAGTGCGGCTTTTTGCATTTGACTGATGGTGATTTTGTCAATTTTTAACTGTTTTAAATTTAATTCCAGTGCTTTTGGAATAGCACCCAGTGTGCCAATTACCACTGGAATTATCAATGCTGGTTTGTGCCATAGTCGTTGAATTTCGATTTTTAAGTCCTGGTATCTTGCGATTTTTTCATGTTCCTTCTCGGCGACACTGCTATCACCTGGTATTGCGATGTCTATGATTGTGACCTTATTTTTCTCAACCAGTGTGATGTCTGGTGTATTATGTGCCAGTATTTTGTCCATTTGTATATGGAAATCCCACAAGATCTTGACCATCTGATTTTCTGTGACTTTTTCAGGCTGATGTTCCCATCAGTTTGTTGCTGTTTTAATATTATAATTTTTGCACAAATTCCAATGGATCATTTGTGCTACTGAATTGTGCCGCAATTTACAATCATTCTGCGCAATTTTTTTACAGCAGCTGAGTATGTGATCAACAGTTTCATCAGCTTCTTTGCAAAGTCTGCATTTGGCATCATCAGAGGATTTTTCAATTTTGGCCTTAATGGCATTTGTGCGGATAGCTTGTTCTTGCGCAGCCAGGATTAGTGACTCTATTTCTTTCTTTAATGTACCTGCTGTTAACCATAACCAAGTAACCTGATGGATCCGGAATAACCTGATGGATCCAGAAGGATTCCAGAAGGAGCTTGGAGGGATACCTGACTCCCTTGCCCACAACCCGACAGAGGCCTTAGTCGCAGCGTGGAATATTGCAGCGGCTGAGGCTCTGGATCGGATTGCGCCTTTGTGGCCTCTCCACGGCAGTGGATCCAGGAGGGCACCTTGGTTCACCGAGGAACTCCGGGAGATGAAGCGTCAAAAGAGACGCCTAGAGCGATGCTGGAGGGCTAGTAACTCCGAATCTGACCGAACACTGTTAAGAGCCTTTATTAGGACTTATTTAGTGGCGATACGGGCAGCAAAATGCACATATTTTTCCACTCTTATTGCATCCGCGGAATCCCACCCAGCAGCGGATGCAATAAGAGCGGACCCGCTCCCTCCTAAAAGGTGAGGAAGCAGGGGAAGAGCTGAGGAGTTTGTCCAGTTTCTGTTGGATAAAATCACTCAGATTCGGGTGGACCTTGCATCTACTTAGGCAGCACCAGCTGAGATGCCAAGGGAGGCTCTTAGTCAGATTTGCTGGGATGAGTTCGAGTTTGTCACCCCTGAGGAAGTGGACCAGGCCATGGGAGCGATGACTTCCTCCACCTGTTTATTGGACCCATGCCCCTCCTGGCTGGTTTCGACCAGCAGGGAGGTAACACGAGGCTGACTCCAGAGGATTACGAACGCTTCTTTACAGGAGGGGTCTTTCCCGCAGCCACTTAAGGAAGCGGTGGTAAGACCCCTCCTTAAGAAGCCTTCTCTGGACCCAGCTATTCTTAAGAACTATCATCCTGTCTCCAACCTTCCTTTTTGGGGAAAGATTGTTGAGAAGGTGGTGGCGCTTCAACTCCGACAGACCTTGAATGAAGCAGATTATCTAGACTCCTTTCAGTCTGGCTTCAGGCCTGGATACAGCACAGAAACGGCTTTGGTCACACTGACCGATGATCTCTGGCGGTTTCTGTGCTGTTTCTGTGCTCTATCCTGGTGCTTGTTGACCTCTCAGCGGCTTTCGATACCATCGACCATGGTATCCTTCTGCGACGGTTAGAGGAGGTGAGGGTGGGAGGCACCGTTCTACAGTGGTTCTCCTCTTACCTCTCTGACAGGTAGCAGTCAGTCGGGCGACAAAGGTTGACCCCTAGGTCCCTTAAATGTGGGGTGCCGCAGGGTTCAGTCTTGTCCCCCCTCCTATTTACATGAAGCCACTGGGTGAGAACATTCGACAGCACGGGGTTAAGTATCATCAGTACGCTGATGATACACAATTATATCTCTCTGCCCGGTGCCAGCTCAGTGTAGTGGCGGATGTGATGTGCCGGTGCCTGGAGGCTGTTAGGATCTGGATGGGGGTAAACAAACTCATGCTCAATCCTGACAAGACTGAGTGGCTATGGATGTTCCCCCCGAAGGACAGCTCAGATAGTCCATCCTTGATCCTGGGGGGTGAAAACTTACACCCCTCAGAGAGGGCACGCATCTTGGTCCTCCTGGATTCAAGCTGACACTGGAACATCATCTGTTGGCTGTGACCAGGGGAGCCTTTGCCCAGGTTCGCCTGGTGCACCAATAGGGGCCCTACTTGGATCGGGAGGCACATCCAAACTGTGCCCTAGTCACCTCAAGGCTGGATTACTGCAACGCACTCTACATGGGGCTACCCTTGAAAAGCGTTCGGAGACTGCAATTAGTCTAGAATGCAGTCGCGCGAGCGATATTGGGTGTACCTAGGTACACCCATGTTACACCTATCCTCCACGAGCTGCACTGGCTACCCATTGGTCTCCGGACGCAATTCAAGGTGTTGGTTATTACCTTTAAAGCCCTATATGGCTTAGGACCAGCATACCTGCCAGACTGCCTACTGCCACACTCCTCCCAGTGGCCGATAAGATCCCACAGGGTTGGCCTCCTTCGGATGCCATCAGCCAGACAATGTCGGCTGGCGGCTCCCCAGAGGAGAGCCTTCTCTGTGGCTGCCCCAACCCTTTGGAACGAAATACCCCCAGAAATCCGGACCTCACCCACTCTCATGGCCTTCAGAAAAGCTGTCAAGACCTGGCTTTTCCGGTAGGCTTGGGGCTGTTGACCTCATTGTTGATGTCCAGCCCCGACTGAAATGAATGTATTTGTGTCGTTTTAACTTGTCTTATTTTATTTTTACTTTTTTTCCCTTTCTCTTCCCTTCTGTAAGTCGCCCAGAGTCCTTCGGGATTGGGTGGCCTATAAATAAAATTAAACTTACAAACTTACAAACTTACAAGTTTTTTCACTGTCCACTTTATCTTTTATTTTTTTCAGAAATTGGCCATGCAATGCTTTGTTCTGCCAACTCTCCATTCTTGATTTTATCACATCTTTTCTGTACTCTTGTTTCATCTATTATTATTATTATTATTATTATTATTATTATTACTGCTGTTGTCATTGTAATAAGTTATTATTATTATATACACTATGGTGAAATCAGAGCTGCCTGTTCTTTAGTTGATATTGGCCTTCATATGCATTGAGTTCTTTCTAAGAATTCATAGGATTTTGTAACATATTGGCATAGTATATATGCAGATCCAAGCAGTGTGTATTTTTGTAATGATGAAAAATTTGTCAATGCATAGATTTCCAAAGTGCTACTTCAGAGTTTTGTTTTATTTGTTGATATAGAACCCAGCGAGCTAATATTATTATTATAGTTCATTGTGCAGTCTGGCAGTTGTTCAGATTGGGTTTTGCATTTTGTCTACCTATCAAGTCCTTTCCAAAGACCTGGGATAGATAGATTTGGATGTTTGATGGTGTTAAAGATTCTACTTCTACTTCTCCCTTTGGGTATTGCTCCCAGGACTGCTATTACTATTGGTACAACCTTTGATTTATTCCTCCACAATTGCTTCAATGTGCAAATCACAATATTTTGTTATTTTTTTCTAGCTGTTTCTCTTCCATTCATGCATCCTGGTATATATCAACGAACCAGACTTTTTCCACAATAGTAAAGTCAGGTGTGTTGTGGGCCAGATGTTTGATTGTTTGGATGCAAACGTTCCACAGGATCTTGACCTGTTCATTTTCAAGAACTTTGTCAACTTGATGTTCCCAGTGATTTTTACTGCATTCAAACCCTAAATTCTGGCAAAGCTTCCAATGTATGATTTTGGCAACTCGATCATGACATTGTAGATCATCAGTCTGTAAAATGTTGCTGCAGCCACCGACAAGATGGTGCACTGTTTCATCCAGGGACGTGCAGTCACTAGAGGCAAGGGAGGCGGAGCCTCACCACTCTCCTCAGGAAAAGAAAAGAAATTTAAATATTTTTTTTAAATAATTAAAGCCAAGATAGTTGCTACCAGATTCCAGGTCACAGTGGCTTGGTGTCTGCTTAGTGTTAACCAAAGCAGGAGGCGAGAGAACTCGGGGCCTCTTTTCCATAAGGAATTTTTCGCCTTCTAAAAGTTAAGAAAGAGTTAAAAGGCACAGAAGTTCAGATGGAAAAGAGGCACTAATTTTCCCGCCTCCTGATCTGGAAGCAGCCAATCATGTCTTCTTGAGCACGCTTACGTTGGGCGGGTTATTTCGGAGGGCGCGCTTCAGAGGAGAGAGGAGTGGGGGAGAAGGAGGAGGCTCACTCTTCACTCCTCCCCAACCTTCCCAGGGTCCAGATTCCCTTCGCTGCAAGCCTTGCTGTCTCTTGCATCCCAAAGGTGGGTGGGTGTGGGAGCTTTGGTGGCCCCAATTCTTCTCTGGGGGGCGGGGGGTGTCTCCTGGGCCTGCTGGCTAGATAGACTCCCGAGGAGCGACTCCTTCCCTCCTAGTCCCCCTATGGATGGCTGGAAATGTCCGCGCATTTCAGCCAGCCACAAAACGCTTAGCTGGGGGTTTCCTTACAAGAGCCAGGCAGGAGAAGCCCTCGCTTCTTTCTTGTGGAGACGGGCACTTTGCATCGCGGGAGCTGCCAAGCGCCTTTACTGCAGACCTGGGCGCTTGGCGGCTCCCACGATGCAAAGTGCCCCACCGCCCACCCGCTGACCCGGCCTGCGGCCGCTGCTTCTCCAAGCTCCGCCGCTGGAAGTCTCGGATCGCCTCTGTGGGAAGGCTGAGTGAGAAGCGGAGCGAAGCTTCTCCGTGGCCTCCCGGCGCTGCGCAGAGGCTCTTGTAGGAGCGCGTGCGGGGCCGCTCCGGGCCGCTGGCACGCGCTCCTGCAAGAGCCTCTGCGCAGCGCCGGGAGGCCACGGAGAAGCTTCGCTCCGCTTCTCACTCAGCTTTCCCCCAGAGGCGATCCGAGACTTCCAGCGGTGGAGCTTGGAGAAGCAGCGGCCGCAGGCCGGGTCAGCGGGTGGGCGGCGGCATCGGGGGGGTGGGGCACTTTGCATCGTGGGAGCTGCCAAGCGCCTTTGCTGCAGACCCGGGCGCTTGGCAGCTCCCGCGATGCAAATTCTCCCCCCCCACCGCCGAGGCCGAACGCTGCCCTGCTTCGCAAAAGGATGCCCAGCTGAGCCTCACTAGGCATAAACCACACCGCACGTCACTGGTTTCATCTTTCTCATTGCATAAGCAACATTTGCTGTTATTAGTGATATACTGTATTTTTTATTTCATGGAATTACTCTGAAAGGCTTGTTCTTGAACAGCCAAAAAGAAGCCTTCAGTTTCTTTCTTCAGCACCCTTGCTCTCAACCAGCTGCTTGTTAGCTTTGTATCTGCCTTTCCTTCAATGTTCTTCAGTTATTGACTGTGCATAGGCTTCTTTTTCCAGTTAGATGCTCAATAGTTTCCTTTTGATATTCTGCTTTCATTCTTGTTGTTTTTCAAGAGGTTTCTCTTGTTCACCTCCTTCAGCAGAGACTACTTTGCTTTTCTAATGTAGCCATTTCAGCCATGTTTTTCATCTTCCACAGTTTGTTTCACCTGTAAGAATCTTGTGATACCCTGATATCTTGACAAGTACAATCAATTAATATCATGTTGTGTGTGCAGAACATGGTGCATTGTCATTAAGGTTTTTTGGCTCTCAGTCCAAATTATCAAATTCTAGCTCTAAGTCCAATAAATTATTTCAGCTAAGTATCATATTACAGGCACTGCCCAGGTGTTAATTGTTCCCTCTGCTCAGCTTTGATATCAAGATTTTCTGGACTTTATGTATTTTTTGTTGAAGTAGCTTGTTTGACTTGGTTGTTCAACAATTAGTATTATAATTACTGTAATAGTAAGACAATAGTTAGACAAGATTTGACATTTTTGTCCATCTACGTAAGTACTATAATTATTGTTATTGTTTGTTTACCTCATGTTAAGATCTGAAAAGCTCACCTTAGTATCTGAAAAAATTCACTGAAGGATCAAATAAAGGACTGGTCATCATGAAGAAAATGTACCTATGTAGTTACTATAAGTCAGCACTAACTTCATAACTATCAGCCTATGTTTTGCAGAATTAAGTACTCTTAATTCTGCAAAATGGAGTTGAGTGGTTTCTTTCTTGGTTATTAAATGAAGTAGCCCTGACATGAAGCTGGATCTGAGCAAAAGAGCCTCGAGAAAAACCACAAGTGCTGTCTCTTTCTGAGTGGAGTGACCAACTCCAAGAGATGTGGCCCTTGGCATACCGAGCATTGAATGAAGCTCATTGGGCACATAAGAGACAAGCAGATAAAAAGAGAATGAAACCGAGGGATTATAAAGTTGGTAATCATGTATATTTATCCACCAAGTTTCTCCAGACTTCACAAAAGTCTAAAAAATTGGGTCCCAGGTATGTTGGCCCATTCCCAATTGTCAAAGTCATAAAACCTGTGTCTGTACGTCTGGAGTTGCCTAAATATCTCAATCGTGTGTATCCAGTGTTTCATGTCAATCTTCTGAAGCTGGAACGTACTTCTGCATTGCGCGGCCCTTTGACAGCTCCACCGGCCGCTCATCGGAATTAAGGAAGAGCAGCATTTTGAGGTTAAATAAATTTTGGACTCTAGGAGACATAGAAACCACGTTCAGTATCTTGTTTCATGGAAACACTTTCCTCCCTCGCATGCTGAATGTGTCAATAGGTCCCATTTGCGGGCTCCTCGACTCCTAGGTATAAGGTGGGCTAAAAGGCCCAATTATGAACCATAGTTCTGCAGGCCATGTTTAATATCAAATACTCTGATTAAAGCTGAGGTTTTGCACCATTAAGCAGAAAACAATTGCTGACAGTTGCTGAAGGAGCAATACATATTTTTACACATCTGGGAACAAGTCGACCCAGACGGGAAGTTTCCTGTTGTCTTGCAAGATGTGCCCTGTTTATGTCACGCATGATCTATAAGGTGCTGACCAAGTATATTTTAGGAATAGTAACAGTTGGCCATCTGGCATAGACAGTTTTGGTTCCTCTCATGACCTTATATGTTTAAAGACTGCCTCTATAGATGATGACGTAATTTGCACTATAAATGTATGGCTTTCAGAACCCTTCGGGGTTCAAACTCTTGATGCTTATTTTGGCATGTTTGAACCTGCGCATTCAATAAACTTTTCCTATATTGCATCGCTTGGCTTCATTGTCTCCTGATTCTACTACATTTTCTGGCACCCTTCAGATGGGACAGAGAAGCTAAGGCAATATTTTGCTGAGGGCCGCTTTGCCCCGTTGGGGTGTGGGGCTGCTGGTCCTTGCCTTCCAGGCGCCACGGGCCTTCTTTTGCCCCGGGAGCTGGTAACAGCAGCCCGACTACACCAAGGGGGACACACATTGTGAGTCCAAGAACCCTGCAAACTTAGGAAAAGAGCTGTGGTGTTTCCTGGCCAGGATCCGTGGGGAGAAGACGTCTCAGGCGAGTATCTTGATAATTGTGTTGTACCTATCTCGTTTGAAGATAGAAGAGGGGGCCCGATCACCCCCCTGGACTCGGGACGGCGTTCCTAATGAAGTCCGTATAGGTTGTGTGGGTGGTTAAACCAGCGCAGTTCCTGCAGGTGGCCATTGAGTTCCGGCTTCTGGGGCCTCAGGTCGCTGGTAGTGTGTTAGGAATGGGTGGGGGTAGCAGCATACCCAGCACACCGCTGGATTGCATGATTAAAGGCTTTAATTCATATTTCAATCACACTGAATATAGAGTCCCGTACCCAAAATTGACCAAGGATAGGCTTATCTACTTGTGTCAGAACCAGTGGCCACAGATGGGGGTAGGATGGCCGATGGGAGGAACGTTTCAAAACCAAATTATAGATGATTTAACTTCGTTAATCGCTGCAAACGAAGAACGCTATCCTAATCAGTTTCCATATATAGATCAGTGGGGAGACGCTGTAGCAGAACAGGCTGATGAATTATTACAGTGTCAAGCTGAAATGGTTCGCCTGTGTGTGGCTAGACCGAAGGAAAAGGGGAAGTTGAGGTCAGCCCCCAGATGCACCATAAAAATAGCAGCTTCAGAGAAAAAGGAGTCAGAGAAGAAAAAGATTTTTGCCCAAGATGAGGAGGAACTCTTCAGACCTCCCCCTCCCTATGCATCGGCACCTGTAGGCATTGTGGTGCCCCAGGCTATGGGTGTTGCTGTTGCGGGCAGTGGAGATAAGGAAAGTGTTGTGGGGGCAGGAGATCATCAGGCAACAGGAGGGGCAGTGAGAAGGAGGGAGCCCAAGGATGGTGGTTCAGGGGCTACAGGAATTAGAAGAGAAGGGCCGGTAACTAGACGAATGGAGGCAGAGAGGGCGAAGGCCGAGAAAGAGGAAAGTACATTGTTAGAGGAAAAGGAAGGACTCTTTCCGTTAAGAGTAACAGAACAACAGGTGGCCATCAACGCCCAAGGAGATCTTGAATACCGCCCTTGTTTTCAATATATCCCTTTTTCAACTACGGATTTATTGAATTGGCGGAAGCATTTTGGTCCATTGTCCGTGAAGCCCACGGAAATGACAGATTTGTTTCAAACCATTATGCATAGTCATAACCCCAATTGGCGAGATATACAACAGCTGTTAACTACGTTGCTAACAGCAGAGGAGAGAGAGAAATGCAAAGCAGGAATGCGAGAGGTTTTCAGAGAACGTTATCATACAGAAGCAGATAGGGCTCAGAAACTTTTGGAAGAGGCACCGGAACGGGATCCGGGATGGGATCCTAAGGTAGCAGGTGACATGGCAAAGATACAAACGTATCAAACTTTGATAGTGGCAGCTCTCAAGAAGGCAGGGAAACCCCCTGTGAACTTGTCTAAACCCTCATTGGTTATGCAGGGAGCGGATGAGAGTCCGGAGGCGTTCCTGCAAAGGTTGATTGAGGCTTATGAGTTGTATACTCAAATGGACCCGAGGGCTCCAGAGAATGTGAGGATGTTGAATGAGAGGTTTATTGCACAAAGTGCGTTGGATATCCGTAAGAAATTGCAAAAGTTAGAGGGAGCGTTGGGAAAGAATACGACAGAATTGGTAGAAGTGGCTAGAAAGGTGTATGTGAATAGGGATAGGGTTGAGAAGAAGGACAAAGATGATCGTATGCATAAGAAGACGGAGTTGTTGGCGTTGGCCTTACAGGGAGGCAGAACAGGATTGGGGCCAAATCAATGTGCCCATTGCGGATCTGAAGGTCATTGGCAGAGAGAATGTCCGAAAAGGTTGACTATTAGGGGACGTGGAGTGTTCAGGGGCCCGCCCGGGCGACGCCCGTGGGGCCAGAATATGGGAGGTCGTGGAATGCCTGGGCGAGGGATGATGAGCCGAGGAGGGCCACCCCGACATCCAGGGCGCGGATGGGGGTCGCAACCGGCACAGGGTCAAGGAGGAAGAGGTGTGAATACTCAACTAAATGCAGGAGTAGAGGGTATTGGATTGGCCGGAATCGGTTGGTCAGATTGATGGGGACCTGGCTTGGAGCAGACTCCCCCCGAGCCAATGGTTACGTTGAATATTGGGGGTCAACAGACTACCTTTTTAGTAGACACAGGGGCTGGACGATCGGTAATAAATAACCCAATAACCACCCCTGGCCCATACCAAATTCAAGTACAAGGAGTGTCTGGACAAATTGTAGGACGTCAAGTCTTGAAACCAGTCACCTGTACTTTCAAGGGCTCTGAAATTCAACATGAGTTCCTGTATATACCCGAATGTCCGGTCCCGTTGTTGGGTAGGGATCTGTTAAGTAAGTTAGGAGCAACTATTTCCTTTGATGAGGGAAAGCAGTATCTCACTGTTAGCCACCGTCCTGATGAAATGTGGAGGTTGATGGTAGTCAGGACATCTGAGGAGGAATGTACGGACATATGGAGGGAATTTGATGTGCCAGGATTATGGGCTGAGGATAACCCTCCGGGGTTTGCAGCACATCACCCCCCTATTATTGTGGAATTGAAGCCCCTGGCAACTCCTGTTCACATTGGGCAGCAACGACCCTATTGGAGGGAAGCCATCCTAGCTATATACGACTGTATCCTAACATACTTAGATGCTGGAGTATTGGTCCCTATCCAATCCCCATGGAACACCCCAATTCTGCCTATCCTAAAATCAGACGGGTCTTTCAGACCAGTGCAAGATTTGCGCGTGGTTAATGAAAGGACAGTCACAATTCACCCATCTGTGTCTAATCCATATACTCTACTCAGTCTCATCCCACCTAATGCTACATGGTTTTCAGTGATTGATTTAAAGGATGCCTTCTTTACTATACCTATCCATCCTGTTAGCCAGCCATTGTTTGCTTTTGAATGGGAAAATCCGTATACTGGAACCAGGAGCCAATATACCTGGACAAGGTTACCTCAGGGGTTCAAAAATTCCCCAACTCTCTTCGGAACCGCGTTGGCCAAGGATTTACAATATTTTATCCCCTTCCAACAAGGAGATTCGGTTTTACAATATGTGGATGATGTGCTGGTTACTGGACAGTCACGGGATGGTTGTTGGGAAAATACAAGACGTATGTTGTGTTTACTGTTAGATTGTGGATATCGGGCATCCAGAAGTAAGGCTCAGTTAGTCCAACAAAAAGTCCGCTATTTAGGCTATGATATAACGCAAGGGCAAAGAGCACTAGGCCCGGAGAGAAAGCAAGCGTTGCTTAATCTGGCAAGGCCAACCGATAGGAGACAATTGAGAGGTTTTCTAGGCTTGGCAGGTTTTTGTAGGATTTGGATTCCAAATTACGCCCTAATGGCAGCTCCACTGTATTCGTCTACCAAGGGAAGTAAAACGGACCCCTTTATTTGGACGAAGGAGCAGGATCAAGCCTTTGATGCAATCAAAGAAGCTCTGTTAAGAGCTCCAGCCTTAGCCCTGCCAAATCTGAGTAAGCCCTTCAATTTGTATGTAGATACACGTAAGAATGTTGCTTTAGGAGTATTGACTCAGCAGCTCGGCCAGTGGCAACAACCAGTTGCATATCTGTCAAAACAGCTAGATGCTGTGGCGCAAGGGTGGCCGCATTGTTTGAAAGCTTTGGCTGCCATTGCGGAATTGCTGCAAGATTGTAATAAGCTCACTTTTTCCTGTCCAATTAAGGTCCACACCCCACACTCTGTTCAAGCAATTCTTGATCAGAAGGGCCATTTGTGGATTAGTAACCAACGAATCATCAAATACCAGGCCATGATGATTGAAAACCCCCAGGTTCATCTAGTGGTATCTACCTCATTAAATCCTGCTACTCTCTTGCCTACAGAGACAGAGGTGGAACATGATTGTGTACAGGTATTGGAAACCGTGTACTCCACACGACCTGATTTAACTGACATACCTTTGCCTCAGGTGGATTATAACTGGTATACCGATGGGTCGAGTTACATCCACCAAGGAATGAGAGTTGCAGGCTATGCCATTGTTGATGATAAGGGGGTAATTGAAAGTGGGCCGTTAGGGGCCGGAAAAAGTGCACAGGTGGCAGAATTATGGGCCCTCATTCGGGCATTGGAACGAGCTGAAGGTGAACGCTTGAATGTATGGACAGATAGTAAATATGCCTTTTTGACTTTGCATGCTCATGGGGCGGTGTACAAGGAAAGGGGCTTTAGGGATTCAGCTGGCAAATATATACAACATAGCCATTTAATTCAGAGATTGATAGATGCAGTTCAAAAACCAAAAAGGGTGGCAGTTATGCATTGTAGAGGTCATCAACGGGGTGATGATAGAATTGTTGTAGGGAACAGGACAGCAGACGCTGAAGCACGAGCTGCAGCATTGCGTCATGAGCCTCTACCAGACATGTATATTAATGTTGCCTTGGATTTAGGGGTTATACCAGTAGACATCCAACCCTCCTATTCTTTATCTGAATGTGAGAAGGCAGTCAACGATTTGATGGCGGTCATCGATAAAGGCTGGTATATTCTTCCGGATGGAAGAATATATGTGCCTTCTACAGTGGCATGGCAATTGGTTCGTTCCACTCATGAAACCACTCATATGGGGAAAACGGCTTTAGAATCTGCTCTTATGAGGGATTACTATATAGATGGGTTAGCAGGGATGGCAGTAAAAGTAGCATCTTCCTGTGAAACGTGTGCGAGAGTCAATCCTAGGCAAGGTCCTTCCCTTCCACCAGGAACTATACCTATTGCCTATTATCCTATGGACACAGTCATGATAGATTTTACTGATATGCCACGGAGTGGATTTTATAGGGCTATGTTAGTTATTGTGGATTTATATACGGGATGGCCAGAGGCGTTCCCTACTAGAACGAAAAAGGCTCAGGAAGTAGCAAAGGTTTTACTCAAGGAGATCATTCCTCGATTTGGCAACCCCTCCTTTATTTCATCAGACAATGGCCCGGAGTTTGTCCATCATATTAATCGGGCCATTGCACAAGCTATAGGGGTGAAATGGCGCTTCCATTCTTCCTTCCACCCACAATCTGGTTCTCCAGTGGAAAGGATGAATAGAACTTTAAAGGAAAAGATAACCAAAATTTGTGCGGAAACACACTTAAAGTGGCCCGATGCTTTGCCCCTTGCATTGTATGCGATTAGGAGTGCTCCCAGACGACAACATAGACTCTCCCCATATGAGTTAATGTTTGGTCGGCCTCCAACGTTATTACGGCGTAATTTGGCTGGATGGCCTGATTTGGGGCATAAGGGGGGAGTTTGGGCCATGGAAATGGTGCAGGAACTAAATAAGCAGGTTGAAAAGCTGAGGGATTATGTGTTGGAGCAGACCCCTCCCAGGTTGGTAACTAAGTGTCATTCTTTTAAGCCAGGGGACCGGGTATGGGTAAAACATTGGAAAAAGGAACAATTAGAAGGGAGGTGGAAGGGACCTTATGAGGTAATTATGACATCTCCACTTGCTGTTAAGATTGCGGAATCTAAAACCTGGATACATTGGACTCGTGTAAAGAAGGCCGCTGACAAACAATGGACCACACATCCCAGCGACCAACCGTTGAAGTTGAAATTGATTCGTCGATAAAGTCCAATTATATCCTTTGTTGTATTGCTATAGGTATTGTGTCTCTTGCTTTCATTGTGTGCATTATTTGTATTGTGAAGTACGCCAACCCGACGGTCCAACAATCAATTGACGGAACTGTGAGAGCGGTTGACTGGTGGCCATTTGCTGGCATCCCATTCGCTAACGGACAGTTGCATACAAGCAATCTAAGGGAAGTCCAAGCAGATCCCGCACCTGGAAGGGAAGACGGAGGGCCAGCGCAGCCTTCCCCCCGGCGAATTCTCCAGAGGTCGGCAGTGGAGAACCCTTGCTAAGTCACTCCGGAAGCTGACTCTCTACGCACGGGTGAAGAATCGTGGACCAGCATACTAACCTTTGATTATTTTCATCTTTTATCATCTTTGCTAACCATATGTGCTGGTTTTGTACCTGTGAATGTGGATGTTGCTGCTGTGCCCACTGTATTGATTGTGTCCAGCACAGCTATTGTAATATTAAGTGTGATATAGTGCTTATAGAAGACGCGTTGGAACCCTATCTAATCACTGGATCTGGCCCGGCATACTACACACTTAAAGTAACCCCTACAGTTCAGCTTGCATTGCAGGATCGGAGAGATCACGACGTGTGTGAACAGGATGCACGAAGGTATACCGCTCGTTTGGTCTATTACGCTATCAGTGATATGGTTATACGGTGTTGGGAGCAAATGCAATCTTGTTGATGTGGGCAACTTAGGATTATGGAGCAACCCAGAGGAAAGACCCCATATTATACGATCTTATAATGTTGGATCCAGGAAAGGAGAGGGGACAACCCCCATTATGTTTTCTCCAAATTGTTGGAATGGAGTGCTACCACACCCTTGCAAGCTCCCAGACCTATTTGATAAGATTGCCAGACTTGCCTGTCAGTCTCGAGGTTTTTCCAACCCAGAAGTATGCCCGTATGTGGGATATCTAATGCGAAAGGGAATGTGTATAAAAGCCCACCAAAAGGGGGGAGAACCACCTCTAGTTTTGGATTGTGGAGTCCCCCATTATTGGGGTTGGACCCGTGTTACTTCCCCATCACAATTGAAATCGGGATGGCAAGGGGCATGTATGGTACAAATGCGTTCCATTAAATTTGGAGTAACTATACGAGGAAAACCTAAGAGACGTAGAAATAAGAGAGAAGTAAGCCTACACCCAAATAGACCACCCCTAAGCACCATTTGTATCAAGGGAGGAGGATTTCAAGAAGGGGAATTCCAATATTGGAGAACAGCACATAAGGGATGTGATCTTACAATAGAGGTAACACCCAGGTACTCCAGGAAAGGATTGGCGTGGTCATGTAATAATCATAATGATAAATGGAGAAAAGGGATTTACGACCTATGTAAGGAAGCAACTAAGAGTAGTTGGGATCAGGGGGACCCAAGGTGTCTTTGGATTGATAAAACCCTATGGTCTAGTTGCTGTATGACTGCAGAAGGAAGCCCTGAAGACATACTATTTCTTTGTAATAAAAGTAAGAGTCAAAACATACCATTAGGATGGAGTGGGTTATGCCAAGTATTGTGGGAACCCTCCAGGGACATCAAACCCTATTGGAATGATGATAGTCCCACTAGAACTAAACGGGTACCCGCTACAGTAACCAAAGGTGGGTCAGAAGAAGATTGTGCACCCTGTATTACAAAAGCTAAAATCGGAGCTCAAACTGTCAATACCTTGGTGTATCATACGCAGTCACCCCAAGGGTGTAAGCCTACTAAAATGAATTGCCTTCATAACAAGACTATGTATAGTTTGTGCACCCTACAAGGAAAAACTGTATGTTATAATCCCAACACTCCAGTACGCCTCAATGTAACCCTATGGACAGGCCTGCCCAAGGTGGGTGCTAGGAATAGCCCAGAGGGAGAAGGCAAGCTGTATTTCCCTAATTATACTGTACAACTGCAACAGGGTAAACAACCCCTAATTGTGATGTTTGATGCATGCACTGCCCTGAGCAGAGGCTTTGGGTTGTCTTGTGGAGGTCAGACTTGGGTTGATGCTTATAAAGCTAATCATAAATACTTATGTGAAACCACGATTAATTGGGCTCACGGTAATCCTAACCAATGGTTACCATGTGGAGGCACTATAAAATGTAGTGGTTGGGAATGTGTTTGCGACTATACCGGAGGCGGTTATAAGGGATGTTCTTATGTAACTTCATTCCGTAGAGATGTTGGGAATATGATACGTATGGAAGTATCCCGTAACATCCCATCCATAATGACATACGGCTTTGGAATTGATGGCCAAGGGCGAGACCCAAAGACATACCTAACTATTAAGGTTGAAAAGGTAAAAGATGGAGAAGTAAAATCCCTCGGATGGTCTGTGTATGATACCTTGCAAAAGCTAGAAAACCCCCTACCAATAAGTACTAAGGCAAACAATTTATTCATAGAAATGGCTGAGCAGGTGGCTAAAACCTTGACTGTTAAAAATTGCTTTGTTTGTGGAGGAACTAACATGGGGAGCAGTGGCCATGGGAAGCCATGGAAGCTGATCCTGTAATATATAACAATCTTTCCTATGCTGGTAATATTACAACAAGGAAACAGTTTACTGGGATTGTATGGACCTTGTCCACTAACCTGGTAGGAAGAAATTGCTTTGTAAGAAATGGATCAGTTCATGTCGGAGATTTAATTTGTCTGGGATCCTGGAATCCGGACTATAGCATCTGGTCTTCACCAGCTAACATTACCCAGCCTCCACGTTTTGATATGACCTATTTGAATTACTTGGATTCTTCTTCTATAAATGACCTATGGAAAGCCCCAGAAGCTATGTACTGGATTTGTGGAAAGCTAGCCTATGAAATTTTGCCTAGAGACTGGTCTGGGTCATGTATCTTAGGATGGATTAAGCCCTCATTCTTTTTATTACCCATGAAAGCCCGCCAAGTGTTAGGTGTCCCACTGTATGAGAAGGTTGGTCTCCAGACTAGAAGGAAACGAGAACTGGATACAGTTTTTACCAATTTCCTTTGTAAGGATTGGGCCGCCTTTGAGGACAGTGATGTTTGGGGCTCAGAAAGAATTGTGTGTACATATGGCAGGGCTACGTGGGCAGAAGATGGGTCCTACGGGTATCGCACGCCCATTTATATGCTAAATAGAATTATTCGCCTTCAAGCAGTATTAGATTTAGCGGGCCAACGTATTGATAAGGCCCTTAATATAATATCCGAAGCTACAGATAAAATAAGAACCGCAGTGTATCAGAATCGCTTAGCTTTAGATTACTTGCTGGCTAAGGAAGGGGGCGTGTGTGGTAAATTTAATCTTTCTAATTGTTGCCTGCAAATAGATGAAACTGGAACTGTTGTTAAACAATTGACTACAGAGATGCGTCAATTGACTCACAATCCTGACCAGGTGTGGCGAGGATTCAACTTTAAGGAAATCTTTGGTTCCTGGTTTCCTAAATTGCCAGGCTTACAAGCTATAGTTGCTCTAATAGGCTTAATTGCTGCAGGATGTGTATTAATCCCTTGTGTTTTACCTATTTTTGTACGCACTATTTCTAATAGCTTATCCTTAATAGCAGAGCGAAAAGCAACAGCACAGGTAATGGCCTTGTGGGAATATGAGAAAATGCGTCCGGTGGAAGAACCATCCAATGAACCTGAGTATGTGACTCTTCTGGAAATGTCAGACGAGTCACAAAGGGGGGACTAAGGTGGGCTAAAAGGCCCAATTATGAACCATAGTTCTGCAGGCCATGTTTAATATCAAATACTCTGATTAAAGCTGAGGTTTTGCACCATTAAGCAGAAAACAATTGCTGACAGTTGCTGAAGGAGCAATACATATTTTTACACATCTGGGAACAAGTCGACCCAGACGGGAAGTTTCCTGTTGTCTTGCAAGATGTGCCCTGTTTATGTCACGCATGATCTATAAGGTGCTGACCAAGTATATTTTAGGAATAGTAACAGTTGGCCATCTGGCATAGACAGTTTTGGTTCCTCTCATGACCTTATATGTTTAAAGACTGCCTCTATAGATGATGACGTAATTTGCACTATAAATGTATGGCTTTCAGAACCCTTCGGGGTTCAAACTCTTGATGCTTATTTTGGCATGTTTGAACCTGCGCATTCAATAAACTTTTCCTATATTGCATCGCTTGGCTTCATTGTCTCCTGATTCTACTACAGGTAAATTCTACTCTACCTACCCCGACAAGCCTTGACCTTGCTGGTTTCTCCTTTTCCCTTCCCTCTTCTTTTATGTTATGTTGTTTGTCTGTTTGTGTTCTTTCGTTTCTGCAGGGATGATGTCCTTTTTCCTGGAGGAGGGCCGGATGTCAACCTCTGTTTTGCTGCTTGCTTTTTGGCTGTCATTGAAATGGGGAGGGAGGGCATGGTATTTGGGTGTGGGAAATAATCTGTACAGGAGGACTGTTAATTGGGAGTTGTTCTCCCAGGCAGGCCTGGGGCTGTTGATTATATCCAGCCCCACTTAGACTGAATGGATGTTGTATTATTTTAATAATTGTATCTTTTCTTAAATTTTTTAAATGCTTTTATCTTGCTTGTGAGCCGCCCAGAGTCCCAATGGGAGTGGGCGGCATACAAATTTTATTAAACTAAACTAAACTCACCATCTACTGCGCATGTGGCCAGGAGGGGAGTTTCCCGCTAAGGCCAACTGTCCGGCATACCAACCTGATGATGCTTTTTGAAGATGTCTCCCACCTGACAGCTGTGGAGATATTGGATTGGACTATGGACTGGGGTTACCAAGGGGTGGGGAATGGGTCATGTATTGATATCTAATGCTTTTGTGCGCTTTTGCTCAGATCCAGCTTTGCTTAGCTTCTAATTAGCTTCTAATTAGCTTCTTAGCTTCTAAGCCAAGGTGGCGCAGTGGTTAAATGCAGCACTGCAGGCTACTGCTAGATCAGCAGGTCAGCGGTTCAAATCTCACCGGCTCAGGGTTGACTCAGCCTTCCATCCTTCTGAGGTGGGTAAAATGAGGACCCAGATTGTTGGGGGCAATATGCTGACTCTCTGTAAACCGCTTAGAGAGGCCTGAAAGGCCTATGAAGCGGTATATAAGTCTACTGCTATTGCTATTGCTAATTACTTATAATCAGTAAAAGTACTCTTAATTCTGCAAAATGGAGTTGAGTGGTTTCTTTCTTGGTTATTAAGTGAAGTAGCCCTGACATTAACACTTAGTTAATCCATCCATCCATCCATCCATCCATCCATCCATCCATCCACCTTTCAAATCAATCAGCAGATTTTTAGAAAAGCAAATCACGACAAAGCCAGTTCTCGAACATGGTAATGCCAATTAAAATTATGAAAGTTAAATGCCCAGTGTATTTTAAGTCAGTCGTTTGGTGAAGCTTCTTTTAAATTAAATTAAGAGAACCTTACTAATACCAAACTATCTGTATCATATCTCTGAAGAACAAATGTTTGCCATCTGTAATTCCTCAGTATTGTGCTTTTATAGTGAAAAGACAGACTTTTGATTTTATACGTATCACAATCTTTGCTACATTGAGAAAATACCACAAAAAAGTACCACTTGAAAATTTGCACAGAAAATAAATAAATAAATAATTGGACAGGAAATACATTCTTATTTGCTCAGACTTTCTAAATTCAGGACAGCATATGACCATGGAGTTATAGCTGAAACAGTTTCCTCACCAGCCATGAAAATGATAGTTAATAGATGTCAAAGACATTGAAAGGTCTGAAAGAATCCATAAAAAAATCAGAGAAGAGGGGAAAGGGAACAGCCTGTAGTTCTATAAATAAGAATTACCACTTTATTCAAGTAGCACTAAGAAAAATATGAGTTTGATTTTTTTTTAAAAAATGAAGTGCAGTATTTCTATTGATTTAAATCGACATAGGACAAAGTTTAAGGGATGTGGTGGCTCAGGGGCAAAAACACTGAGCTTGTCGATCAGAAGATTTAAACCAACATTTAATTATGCCCCTGAACATTTTAACAAGACCCAAATGCATGATGTTCTGCATTATTTTGTTAACAGTTATAAAAGCAACTTCTTAAACAAAGTAACAAAAGAAAATTGTTCCTAGCATCTTCTAATCTACAACGTCCCAGTATTATTTAATAATTCACAAATTGCAATATGTCCTAGTTCCATCTGTCTGATTTCATTTATGTCTGATTGGTGATTGTCACTTCCATAGACTCTCATTTTCCACTTGAAATATCATCCTGTGTTTGTAATTGCAATGCAGTCTTCCAAATTTACAAAAGAGCATTTGAAATAAATACACCCAGAATTTTATAAGGTCACTTCACTTCTAAGTGTAAGGGCTGAGAGAAATCTTTTCCCACAGCACTGGAAAGAAACCCTTTAACAAATGCCCGCAATATGGCTAAAGTGGTTAGCTTGGAAACCTCTCAGCATGTTTTAAGGTTTTCAAGGTTGGGTAGCTTTAGCAATCCTGTCTGCCTGGAATATGTTGTACTGCAGAGAAGGTGGTATTTTTCCCTTTTGGTGAGTACTATTCAGGATCCACCCCTCACTTCCTTGAGACAGCTTGTCAAAAACTTTCTGCATCTAAAGTTTTTCAGACTGGACAGTTCTGTCATGCAATGTGTGCTTAGCATATAATAGTCTGGAGTCCTCTTGGTCTCCTAGGCTATATTAAATGTCAATTGGATCAAGTAGTGTTGATACATGCTGTGGGCCATCATAAAACTATTCAACCTGAAGACCTTTGGTCACTTGAAAAGAAGTCCAACAGCTGCACTAACTTCTTTTTCTGAAATGGTATAGGATTTCCTGTCTAAGCAGGAGGTTGGACTAGAAGACCTCCAAGGTCCCTTCCAACTCTGTTGTTCTGTTCTGTTCTACTCTACTCTACTCTGTCATCCCTTTGACAATATAATTGAACAAGGTTCTTGAATGAAGTCCTTCACCTGATCCTTTGTCAAAGTGAAGTATTCTTATAAAGTCCTGCATAGCCAGTAGCAAAACAATAACAACTTCTGTGTTTTTTTTTCATTTCAAATCAATTTATAATAGCTTACTGATAAAATTCATGAAATCAAATTTCTACAGATACTGGAGAACTTTGAGAAAAAAAAGTACAAAACTAAGCTATTTACACATACTATTTAATTTGTTAAAGACAAACTTGACAATTTCTTTTATTTTATATAATTCCCCCAAAGTCACTGAGAAATATATGTTTCTTTTCCCCACTAGTTTAGAGTAAACATCTACAGGCAACAATGATGTTTTCCCAATTAATATCCTGTTTTTGCCTCTGTGATAAAAGACATCACTTGAATGCAAATAAGCAACAATAAATTGTCAACATTCAGAGTGGAAAAATGCAATAAGGTCTAGCAGGATTTCTGTCATCTCTAGAATTAAAAAATCCCTGGAAACTATGAAATACCACATACACAATTATAGTAGGTGAGTCTTCAAGCATTTCTTGTATTTGTTTCAGGAGTTAAGAATACAGACTTTTATCTATCAAAATGCACACATGCATTTCTTCTTTGCATTTCTCTATGGCATTATGACAATATAAGGAAAGCACATCTATACAAATGGAAACCACTGAAAAAAAGGATGGTGTGAAGTGATTGCAAATTCTAATCATCTGTGGGACTAAAGTTTATGCAGCTCATTCAAGCATAGAGATAGCTCTATGGAAAAAGAAAATCAGAAGTGAAAATGGGATATATTGTGTTGCCTTAGTAGCATTTAAATTGCTAGCTAATGTGTTTAAAGTTATATTTAGGAATTTATCTGATGTAGCCACCAATATTTTTCTTGAATGACACAATTCTTAATATGAAAAAGAAAAGAAACATTTGTAAATTAAAGTTGAGTTTATTTAGTGTCTGTTTTAACATGTTCACAAAACATACCTACACAGTTAATTAAGATGCACTTCAAACTAAAGCCACATCATTACCAATTTCATTCCATTCTCAAAATTTTAGAAATATTTTATAAGCATATATTAATACATTAGCCACTAATTGAGATTATGTTTGTACTTTGCTACAGGAAGAGGTTGTGCTAAAAATGAGTAAACTAGAACAAAAGCAGTTCAAATTAGCATTCTTCCTTTTTTTCTGAATTAAATATTAAACTTATATTAAGGAAGAAAAAGACGGTAAATGAAGATGTGCTACTTGAGACTGGCAAACAGATCAGCCAAGTCTCAAAACCTCAAAACCTCAATTATGCTCACTCTTATATCTTTGTTCTGTTAATTCTCATTTATAACCTATTTAAAAGACAATAAATTCCAGAGCATAGATTTTTGTAGGACAATTTACTTGCTTTAGCTAAAACCTGTCACTTATTATAATTAGAATATATATCACAAAAATGTTTGTTTAAATGACTGTGTTTAGAAGGAAGATATGTTTTTTTAATTGTGAGGTGAGTCCTTTAAACCAAATTTAGCAATTAGCAAATGGAGTTCTAGCTCTAAAAAAATGTTTCAAGATGCTTTGCAAAATATGATGTTAGAATTGACCAGGGGAAGGCAATTTTGTATGGCTTTGGTGTGACATTTTGTATCAGAGAGATGATACAGTTATCTTCATTAAGGTGAAATATGGTGAAATTTGCCTTGATAAGTCCTTTCTTAACATCTTTATTTCAGTCAACCCCTAAAGTCTTTTCTATCAGTTTCAAAGATTTAATGGGCCTGAGGTTGACGAGTTCCCGTCCCCGCTCGAACTGTGTGGTTGTTGATGGTTTTTAAATTCTTTTGTAGTTGCTTGTTTGTTGTTTCCCCTTGTCTGTATTCCCTCCCTTGATTTGTGAGCCGCCCTGAGTCCCTCTGGGAATAGGGCAGCATATAAATGCAATAACTCCAAATCCAAATCCAAATCCAATGAGGCACTCAAAGCAGGCAAAGTGAGGCATTAGAAATGAGGGGTGCCATGTTGCTTTATGGAGTAGTTTAGTGGGGATGGTTTGCTGAAGATTTCTCAGAACAAAGCATCTTTTTTCAAAAATAAGCATGGCCTACTCTAATGTGATATAGTTCTTAAAATATTTTTCTTATGTTTATTTTTAATTATTTAGTTTTGGAAGTTTTCAGTTTTCAGCAAAAACCATGTTGATTCTATGTAGCTGGAACACTTCCCCAGGGAGTATTCTGTGTACTGTATATAGTTCAAATCCTTACTGCCTTTGCAATAAACCTTGGATTCTTTTTTTTTTCTGTTGCAATATGTTCTGCTCTAATTAGGGTTCTGAATTAGGTTTTACACTGATTACATTCTTCTTCATCTTAGTTTTGATGTATTCTTAACCAAAGTACATATTTGCATGTTTAAATTGTTATTTCTTTTAATGTTATAATTGCAGTATAAATGTCTGAATTGTTGGTTTTACTGAATGTTATTTTCCCACAATTATTTTTAGATTATGTCTTACTACTTATGCTAAAAGCTGATTTTTAAAAGGCCTTGTCTTGAAAAAATAGGATTTAAAGGATAGAGAGTATATTGAAAATTAACCTATATTTGAATGATGGGACTTCTCCTTAACTAACTTGTAGGTCTTATGATCCTCTGAAAGGTTATCCAACAACTTAGTTAAGAGCCACATTGACTACAGATTTGTTCTTCTGCCAAACAACAAATATCATTGGAAATAATTCAAACACTTAAATTAAAATCAATTATTATTGTCTTTGTGTTTCTTTGTGCTAATATTCTATACTCAAGGAGAAGGATGACATTAAAGGATGTAATATGTGAAGGATATGTGATTTTGTTTTTAACTCTGCAGGGTAGACAATGGAGGCAGGTTCATTTTGTAGTGGAATTTCCACCATGATCATTGCAGCACATGACTATATAGTGATGGGCAGATAACAGTTTCTGAGGGATACCAAAAGTTAATTTACTTTCTAATGAAATCAGGAAGCATTCATCTGTGGCATGCCTCAAATACAGACTGACAGTATTGGAGATGTTTGTAGCTGTTGATTTGAATTGTGTAACTTCTGAGTTAGATAAAAAAAGGAAAACAAAGAATGCAACTGAAACATTGAGATAACTCGGGAGTTTTCAATAGACAGCTGGAGAATTAGTTTCTCAATTTAAATATGTACTTATATTTAGCAAAATGATCACTCAGTAAATAAAACCTGATAGATATTATTGTTAATATGTACCCTGAATCTAACAGTAGACATTGGTTATTGGTGGGCAATTAGGAGATAAAAATTAGGGTATGCAAAATGGTATTCTGTCTTGATCAGGTGCTTTGTGCTGCACAGGAAACTTGGTTCACTTCAAAGCGTCAACATATTTTCACTCCAAGAATGATGGCTTGTGTATGAATACTTGTTTTGGTTGAATAAAGAGGCATAGTCTTGTACAACCCTATCAAGGACAGGAAAAGCAAAGGGAAATGCTCTGGTAAAGACATAAATTTAAAATTTAAAATGTTTTTTTCACTAAATATGACTTGATACAGTTCTTATGACTGGAATCAAGTTTCCCCAAAAAACTTTAATTTGCACTAGAGGTGATAAATGTAAGCAGACTTGCAATGTATTTTTTTTAATGCAACTAATACAGCAAAATTATTAAATATTGCTGCTGAGCTTCAGTTGCTAGAAAACATGGTTATACAGGAGTTGAATGATATTATTCTCAGTTGCAGTTTGATGCTTACTGAGGGCGACCCATTCAATAGCTGGAGCTCCATTCACAAAATTCTCTTGCTCGTCTTACTAACCTACTTTATTTAATTTTAAAATTGTTGTAATCTATAGGAACTCAAAGCTATTAGTTACAAATGCCAGTATTTTAATTTACCTTTCCCTCTAGTCTGAAAGCTACATTGACAAGAAATATCATTCAATATTCTTTACACTTAAGAAAAGGAAATATTGGAAGACAGCCACGCTGTTCCTCTCTTAATAGGAGCAAGATGCAGATAACCCTGCCCTGAGTTCTTTTGGGTAATGATATATCTGTATTGGTAAAGTGAGCCAGATACTCCAAGAAAGAAGGATGTGGTTAGTTTTCAAAGAGTTCTATAAACAGTCTTTCAGAAAAAATAAATAAAAGAAAGATGTTCAATTTACACATTAGTGAAAAGTGACTCTGCCTGGACTGGCATGCCTCCGGGGATTCTGTGCCATCCCTTTTTTTCTCCCTAGATAATAGCTGAACTAACACTTGCTATTTGTGCCAGCTATCAAGATAAATTGGTGGCTGGAGGTTATTTTTCTCATTTACTAGATATTTCCTGATAGCCTTGCCCTTCTAGCATGTAGCATTACTGATCTAAATTGACAGATCAATTAGGCTACAGCAACATCCTCTCCTATAGGCCTAGCTAGCAAGAGAACTGAGTCTTCTGTTGTTCCCAGTTTGTGAACACTGCCTTCTATGGCTTAAGTCACACTCAATAGAGTAGGATTGGTCCTTGCATGGTGAATAAAGAGGCTGATCCAGAGGACTCTGATATGCAGAATTTCAGACTCATAAAAGTGAGGTAATATAGGTCATGTAGCCTTTTTAAAAAAAATCCAATTAAATGAGAAGTGCTACTGTAAATACAAGTGGGTAGTTATCACACTGATGCTATTTCATGTAATAGTTTTTTTCCCCTGTGATAGAGGATTAGAAAAAAATGCACAAAACAAATTTCCTTTTGAAAAACTGAATATAGCTTATATCTTGTATTATATGGTTCAGATCACATTATGTTTAAACATATATAAATTAGGGGCATTGACTGCTATGAATGTGATATTTTGGAATCTAGACTTTGTCTTCTTTAGAAGAGTAAAGAAATAAAAACTTCAACAGTTGTAGCTGCATTAAATTATATTATTTTTAGTAGGTGTACTCTCTCTATATTTTGGGGGCTTCTGAACCTAGCCCAGTCTGCCTCTTACTCATATTTGGATCTGGATTATGAGGTGGGAAAATGGAGCTTACTGGGAGGCTTCTCCTTATAGTAGGGAAAAAAACACTGCTCCAGAAATTGTGGGTTATTATTCTATCTATATTTTCACTGAGCGACCAG
The DNA here is from genome assembly GCF_009769535.1 of Thamnophis elegans. Classification (NCBI taxonomy): domain Eukaryota; kingdom Metazoa; phylum Chordata; class Lepidosauria; order Squamata; family Natricidae; genus Thamnophis; species Thamnophis elegans. The sequence goes on along the minus strand of NC_045547.1, from coordinate 40,770,263 downwards.
TCATCTTAACCACATGATATCTAGAGAGAGAAGTGGAATATGATGGAAGGAATAAAGGTTAACATTGCCTTTTCTAAATCCTGTATTGATGTTATCACAACAAATACTTTAGCAACAGCAACTCTAGTGTTTCCCTAGCTACATTATAGTCCTTAGTCTGAGTCCCCCCCTCCTCACAAAAAAGATCTAAACTAAGGTTTCACATTGGATTTTTGCTTTAGAAACTATACTTGCTGATGCTAGTTTCTAATGGCAAGTGAATTGCCCTTTAGAATTATAGCAACAAATCTAGTAAAGATTATCAAAATATATAATCAGTATTTTAAAATAATTATCCATATGAATGTTACATATTAAAAATGAATAAAGAAATGTCCCTTATGTTGATGTTTAATGTCTATGGAGATTCTCAGTCATCAAGGTCATGGTTGTCCGCAACTACCGTAGACTTTCTGACGTTTCTTGGATAGAAGTTTTGCTTCTATCCAAGAAACGTTTTCAGCTCTGACTGGATGGTGGGGATTGGGAAGATTTATATTCCTTGCAGACAGCTGGACATTTGCATTCTTTTAATCAGTCATTAAGGTCATCTGGAGATTTATCTGTGGCAGCAAATGGGTCTGGAGCCTTCTTGGAACTGTTGAAACGACTGTTTTGTACATTGGAGATAGATGATGTCATACCCCCCCCACCTCTGTTGAGAGGGCTGTTCAATTTTGGCATAGATGGCCTCTTTGACACCTCTTTCAACCAGCTGTCTTCTCTGTCCAAAATGTGGACTTTGCTGTCTTCAAATGAGTGACCTGTGTCCTTTAAATGCAGATGGAGCACTGAATCTAGTCCTGATGATGTGTTTGTTCTCCTATGTTGTGCCATGTGCTTCTGAAGAGGTTGTTTGTTTCTCCAATGTACAGATCTGCACAGGGCTCGCTACATTGTTCTGCATATCACATTGATCAGTTTATGTCTAGGTGTTTTATCTTTGAGGTGGATAATCTTTGCCTTAGTGTATTTATGGGTTTGAAGTGGGCATACATGTAATGTTGGCTGAAGATTCTCCTGAGCTTTTCAGATATGCCTGCAACATACAGAATGACAATGTTGCTTCATTTATTGTTTTCTTCATTATCTGTTGTGGAGGAGTTCCTACAGGGTCTTTTTTGAGATTTGATGAAGGCCCACTTGGGATAGACACATGTTCTGAGGGCTTCTTTGATGTGTTTTTTGTTCTTTTTCTTTCCCATATTTGCAGGCCTTCAGCTCGGTGGTGCAGGGTTCTGATGACTCCCATTTTGTGCTTCAGTGGGTGGTGGGAATCAAAATGTAAATATTGATCTCTCTAGGTGGCTTTTTTATAAACTTCATTGTTAAGGCTTCTGTCTTCCTATGTACCACACAGTTCAGGAAGTCTAGACTATTTTTCTTAACATCTTCCCATGTTAATTTGATGTATCTGTCCACAGAGTTGATATGTTTGGTGAATGTTTCCAATTCCTGTGTTTTGATTTTGACCCTTTGTTCTTGGTATAGATATGTGGATGATACTTGGTTCAAGATCAAAACACAGGAAAGAAAAATGCATAAATGTCTATTTCATGGCCATCTTTAATCAGAAACATATATTATGTCCCAATGTGAGAACATTAAAGACATTTTTCAAATTATTAATTGATAATTTGTTCACATATAAAAGAATACAGTAATGAAGCTCTGTATTGTGTATAGCTATTATGCTCTACCAAACTGTATCATGAAATATCTCTCTGTTAGTATATTAGTATCACTAAATCTCATCTCCTTTAAAATTCAGAACTATGACATTTATATATAAAAAAATCATACTTGCCAAAAGATAGCAATCTGTGCATGTCTATTCAGTGTCACAAGTTAATTATATTTCCCAAAATGAATGAGCAGAAGATAATAACTGCAATCCCATAGACATTTATGAGGCCATAAATGCCATTGTTCACTGTAGTTGACATCTGAGTATGCAGATATACTGATATTCTGCTTATTTCTAGCACTTACAATTTAAAGTCAGTTTTTATATGTGCTAAATAAGCATTCATTATGACAATCTAAAATAAAATTCGGCATCAATGCAAATCAGTTGAGCTGCAAATTTTATGAGCTACATCCTTCAAGTATTATACAAGTCTTTCTCATTCTCATCTGTTGGGATAGAGCCAACCATTATTCCCCAACATAATAAATAATCAGTGGATTACATTTATTTGATATAAAGTTAATAGTTAAAATTATTTATAATTATTATTTATAATTATTTATAAAATTATTTATAAAAAATATAAATAAAATTATTTATAATTCATGTACAGTACATGTATATAATGTTACCCGGGAAAAGACCTGAATACAACAAGACCAGCAAGCAAGCAAGCAAGCAAGCAAGCAAGCAAGCAAGCATACATAAATACATACATACATACATACATACATACATACATACATACATACATACATACATATTGCTGGTCTTGTTGTATTTGGGTCTTTTCCTGTATAATATTGAGATTGTCACCATCTTCAGGCTGGTGTTTTGGGCTTAAAGCGTGATCGGAGCTGCCAGCTGCTGTCCCTCTACAAACCTTGGTGGGAGGGTGTGGAGTGCTGGCCCCATTTCAACAAGTGGATTGATTGGATGTGTGGCTGTATCATGATTGGTAGATTGGTACTGATTGGTGCTGGCTGTGGGTCCATCATTGTTTTGTGTTGTAATGGCCTGGGTGGTGCGTGGGGCTCATTTGTTTACCAGGGCTGGTTTCCAGATGTTTGGTAGGTGGGAGGTATCATCATGTTTATTCATGTTGTGGGGGTGTTTCTCTATTTCGATAGCTTCCATAATTATTCTCTTGTTGAAGTGTTCAGTTTTGGAGATTAACCTGGTTCCTTCAAAATTAATTTCATGTCCTGTAGCTTTAAGGTGCTGGAAAAGGGAGGAAGTTTTTTTCTTTTTTTCTTACTGCGTTCTTGTGTTCTGCGATGTGTGCATTTATTCTCCTGTTCGTTTGTCCTATGTATGTTGCAGGGCAGATTTTGCATGGTATTTTGTAGACTCCTTGGTTTTCCAGTTGGATTTTGTCTTTGAGGTTTCTTAAAATGTTGGCTATTTTTTGGTCAGGGTTGAAGGCTGTCTTGATATTGTGTTTGTGTAGAATTTTGCTGATTTTATCTGTGGTGCCTATGATGTAAGGGAGGAGGGTGATGCTGTTGTCCTGTTCTATGTCTCAGTTTTTTGGGGGGTCTCCCTTTGGATTAGGTTGGTAATTGTTTTTCTTTGGAATCCGTTGGAGAATAATACATTTGTGAGAGTGTGTAATTCAGTTTTCAGGTGGTCTTTGTTGGCTAGGTGTTTGTTTCTGGAGATGGTGGTCTTGGCTACAAAGTTGATCTGTGCAGTGTGGTGAAGGGATTGTGCATTTAAGTAGCGGTTGGTGTAGGTTTTTTTCTGGTTGATGGTGTGTCCTAGGGAGCTATTAGGTTTTTTGTAGATTAGGACATCCAGAAAGGAAAGTTGGTTGTTTGCTTCTATTTCCATAGTGAATTATATTTTGGGGTGTAGGCTGTTGAGATGTGTGAAAAGCCGAGGTGGCGCAGTGGTTAGGGTGCAGTACTGCAGGCCACTTCAGCTGACTGTGATCTGCAGTTCAGCGGTTCAAATCTCACCAGCTCAAGGTTGATTCAGCCTTCCATCCTTCCGAGGTGGGTGAAATGAGGACCCAGACTGTGGGGGCAATATGCTGACTCTGTAAACCGCTTAGAGAGGGCTGAAAGCCCTATGTAGCGGTATATAAGTCTCACTGCTATTGCTAGCTGTCCAGTTTTTCTTTCCCGTGTGGCCAAATCAGGAAAGTGTCATCTACATATCTAAGCCAGAGTTTGGGTTTGTGTTCAGATTTATCTAAGGCGTTGGTTTCAAAATGTTCCATGTAGTTCTGGGGGCGGAGCCTGTCGCCGAAGGGGGCTCAACGGAGCTCCTCTCAGAGATCTGGTCTGTATATCTAAATAAGATCAAAGATATCACCCCTTTTGGGCTAGAAAGGGGCAGGGAGAAGCTCAGTGGCTAGGGTCTATTCGTAGTTCACAGCCTTTTTCTTTTTTTTTGGCTGTGGACGGAGATTAGACCCAGCGTTAGCTGAGCTCTTATCTCCAGCCAGTTCTTCTCAGCTGCCTTTTTTGCAGCTCTAGACAGGGGACTCCCCTCTCAGGACAAAGCAAAGTTGTTTGATTTATTATTAATACGAGCGGGTCCCACCCCTGAGAGGCTTTATTTTTATTACTATCTTAAACACCAGCCTCGTTTGTCTTAGAGGCTTCTTTGTTCAAACGCATTACAAAATGGCGATTTTTCTCCGTTGGTGACTGATAGGAGATGTACTTAGCCGGCTCTACCTTCTTGGAGACTATTCCTCATTAACTACCCAAAACTTATAAACAATTTTTTCTTTTTGGAAAGCAAGGGAAGCGAGAACGCTGTTTATTTGTTTATCTTTAGCTCTTATTTATAATGGCTCCCAGCTCAAAGCCGAAGCGTCTTTCTACGAATGTGCTTAAAGATTCTGCTACAAAATCGCTGCCCTTGTCTCCTGCGCCCTCTACTGGAGATTTTTTAACACAGGAATTTCTTTTTCAAATGCTTAATGACTTTAAACAGGAAATTAAAGAATTTGTATTGGAGTTATATGTCAATTTAGAGATTAAGATTGCCCAACTGAAGGCGACTATGTTTAAAGGCATGTCTGTTCTGACAGATTACACCGCTGAAATGGAGAATAAACTGGAAAGTTTGGAGGAAGCTAACTCTAATTTAAATACTAACATTCAAGCACTACAACAAAAAATTAGAGATACTCAAGAACAGCTCGTTATGATAAATTTTAACAGGAAGGCATTTGCAATAAGAGTCAGAGGATTGCGCGAAAAGGAGCGAGAGAATTTGAAACAGACTTTTGTTGAGGCCTTCAGCCATGCGGTGGGAAGCCCGGGATTTAATTTTGATTGGCAGATTCGGAAAATCTATCGCCAGAATTCGTTGGTAGCAGAACAGCGACAGCTCCCGAGGGACATAATTATATATTTCTCCACAAAAGAATCCAGAAATGCGATCATACAAAAGTTTTACAATAATAGGTTGCGAGTTGATGGTCAGGATTTGATTGTTTTCAAAGAAATACCATCCCAGATGTTAAAAGCAAGAAGAGACTACACTTTCCTAACTGAAGAGCTTAGAAACCACCAGATACGGTATAAATGGGAAGCGCCAGCTGGCATCACGGTCACATTTGAGAATCAAAGACTTCGTCTTAATTCCGTTTCGGAGGCTCGAGATTTCTACTATAAGACCTTGAAGGCGGGACTTCCTGACTCACTCGGAAAAGAGGAAAGACAAGGCGAAGGGGAAAGCAAGCAGCAGACCACATGGTTGCAAGACGGAGGGTGTAGCTCTCCCCCTCCCGGAGAAGCAGAAGAGCGGAGATCGAGGATTTAGCCATGGAGTGGATGCTGAACATATATTTCATGGCACTTATATGTCTGAACTTTAATTTAAATTGTCCAGGAGAACTTTGGTTTGGGAGGAAGGGAGCCAGGTAACGCGAGGTAGGTGGAGGGGTAGCGAAAGCCTGATTAGATTATTTGGGGTTAAAAGGCAAACTGACTTTTGTGTAAATTACTATTCGAAAATAAGGTTAAGAAAGATCATTTGGAGTGACTACAGGAAGTAGTGGTAAATATCAGAGAAGTAAGGGACGAGGGTAAAATTTATGCGGAATGATTTACGTTGCTTAAACTCTATTAGAAGGGAAAGCTTGGTGAGATTATTTTGAGACAGAATGTAAACTGATTCTTGCGTAAATTATTATATGAATATGTGGAATTCCACACTGTTTAAATCCTACTAGAAGGGAAAGTTTGATGAGATTATTTTGAGCCAGATTGCATACTGATTTTTGTATAAATTTTTATTTGAATATAAGGTTAAGGAAGATGAACTGGAGAGTCTACAGGAAGTTGGGGTAAATAACAAAGAAGCAAGAGACGAGAATAAAATATATATAGAATGATTTATACTGTTTAAACATTAATAAAGATGGGGGGCTGAGCTTAATACAAAGAGGTTTTTTTTTCTTTCTTTCTTTTTTCTTTTTTCTTTTTTTTTTCCTTTTTATAATTTGTATTCATAGGATCACAAGATACTTTAGAAGGGGTTTGACAGAGGGCAGTGCCAGGTGTGGGCCCTGGGAAGTCGGGGGGGACTAGGGAAGGGGACTTATAGGGGGCGGGTGGGTGGGTGGTAATATAGTTTCAATAAGAAGAAGAATGCACTTGTATATGGTTGTCTTTTCTTTTTTTTTTTCTTTCTTTATATTTTTTTTCCTTGGGTTTTTTTTTTATTATATTTTGTTTCCTATTTTCTATTTTTATAGCTCAATATTAATAAATAAGAGTTGAATAAAGGAATACACCAAGGGGAGAGGTAGAGGGAAAGAAGAGGGAGGAGCAAGGAGGGAGTGAGAGGGGAATGTAAGGAGGGCATAAGGGGGATGCTAGGAGGAAGGGGAGAAAGGAAGGTTTGAGGGGAAGGGAATGTAGGAAAGGGGAGTGTTAGAGGGAGGAAAGGAAAGTTGGAGGGGGAAGATGGGGTGTATGGAGGATGGAAGTGCCAGGTGGGGTTTTGTTTTATGTTGAATGATGATGAGTTGTGTTTTATTTTATTTTATTTCTTTTCTTATAGCAAATATCCAGTATATTAGTGATTGTAAAATTGAATGTGAAAATGAATAAAATATATTTGAAATAAAATGTTCCATGTATAAGTTTGCAATGACGAGTGAGAGGGGTGATCCCATGGGTGTTCCTTCTATCTGTTTGTATCTTTGTCCATTATGGATGAAGTATGTGTTGGTTAGGCAATGGTTGGTCAGGTCCAGGATGTGTTTAGGGGGGTTGTGTTTGTTCTGGATAGCTGTCAAGGCTTATTTTATAGGCACTTGGGTGAAGAGAGATATGACATCGAAGCTCATGAGTAGGTTGCTGGGTTGTAGGTTTTGTTTCTTTATTGTTTCTATGAAATAGAGTGAGTTTTGTACGTGTGAGGTGATGGATTCTGTGTCGGGCTGAAGTTGTTTGGCGAGGAATTTGGCAAGATTCTGTAGAGATGAGCCTATGGAGCTGACTATGGGTCTGAGTGGTGTTCCTTCTTTGTGTATCTTGGGGAGGCCATGGAGTTTGGGGCATCTGGAAGTTTTCTCTCTGGGGATGATTCTTTGCTGGATCTTTTCACTGATGGGAGAGGCTTTTATTTTGGATTTGGTGATTTTTTCCCGGTAGGTGGTGGGGTCTGTGTTCAGAGGTTTGTAAGTAGGGTCTTGGAGTAGGTTGGATAGTTTGGCTTTGTAGTCAGACGTGTTCATCACCACTGTGGTGTTACCTTTGTCTGCTGGGAGGATTATTATGTTGTTGTCTTTCCTCAAGTTGGTGAGTGCTATTTCTTTTTCTTGTTGTAAGTTGCTTCTGGGTGGATTACATACATACATACATACATACATACATACATACATACATACATACATCATTCAGTTTTGGTTGCCATTATGTAAAAAAGATGTTGAGAGTCTAGAAAGAGTGAAGAGAAGGGCAACAAAAATGATTAGGGGACTGGAGGCTAAAACGGTTCCGGGAAATGGGTATGTCTAGTTTAATGAAAATAAGGACTAGGGGAGACATGACAGCAGTGTTCCAATATCTCAGGGGCTGCCACAAAGAAGAGGGTGTCAAACTATTCTCCAAAGAACCTGAGGGCAGGACAAAAAGCAATGGTGGAAACTAATGAAGGAGAGAAGCAACTTAAAACTAAGGAGAAATTTCCTGACAGTTAGAACAATTAATCCGTGGAACAACTTGCATCCAGAAGTTGTGAATGCTCCAACACTGGATGTTTTTAAGAAGCTGTTGGATAAACATTTGTCTGACGTGGTGTAGGGTTTCCTGCCTAAGCAGGGGGTTGGAGTAGAAGACCTCCAAGGTCCCTTCCAATTATGTTATTCTATTCTGTTCTCTTCTGTTCGTATATGTTTATGTAAGTTGCTTTATATATGAATCATCATAAATTATCATGGTTTATATGTATATAAGAGAGAACAATCATCACCTGAATATTGAACTGCTGCATAAGAACAATTAACCTGATACATTATTTCATCATGTGATTCCCCAATGAAGAAACATAATTTCTAAATTAATATGAATTTATCTCTTCAGATTTCAACATGCTGCATTAAAATCAGGGAAAGTGCTCTAATATAACTCACTCCTAATTTAAAATCTAATTAAAGGAAAAGCATGTCTGCAGGTTATTTGTCTGCTGCCAATGCAAGATAATCATTCCTTTCCTGAATTATTTGTGCTATCTGTAGAAGGTTTGATTTTAATGATACCTTTGAAAAACCTATATACGTAGAACTGTAAAATTAAATGGGAGCATCATATCCTTCTGATTATACTCTTCACATGTTATAGGTTTTTGTTATTTGAAGACCAATTTATCCTTAGTATTCCACTACATGTGATTTGTCCTTAATATTTTTGATTCTGTTATAACTGATATCCAGGTTTTTTTTCTTTCATTCTTAGAAGGACATTTTGACACCTATTCTAAATAGAAGGAGGGCTTGGGGTTTTTTCCCCCCAAAATGTCCTCAGCAACAGAAGCTGATTCCTTAGCATACAAATGGGAATGAAACGGCAACAGTTGAAAACATCATTCCAAAAATGTAATATTTTTAACTGCTGTGCAGTATGAAGAAATGGAGTTGATATAAGTGAACTGATTTACATACACCATTATCTAATCCATGCATGGTTCTATATGTGTGCTTTTCCAGGTAGGACTTTCTTTGTCATTTCTTCTCCCAGTTTAGAGCAACTTACTACTCACTTTAAGGGCACATTCTGAGTTGGAAAAACCACAGGTTTTAACATTTTGAAATGATATGTAGATACATACATACATACATACATACATACATACATACATACATTCTGATTTATGAATGAGTTGAAATGAATTTATAAATGCATATATAATTTAAGCAAAACTTGGATTGATCTCTCCATCTTTTAATTCCAGGAATTTGATGCAATTGTTTAAAAGAGAACAAACCTAAAGCACACCGATGAACCCTGTAATGCAGAAAGTGTTTCATGGATGAATCATTTTGATTCTAAAGCTTTCCCTTCCAATATTAGTTGAAGACTGTTCCATTTTTGGGAGGACTATGACCAAATGTTTTGCTATTTCTAGGAAGGGAGACAATTTGTTCATATTACACAAAGCTTACTAGCATCATGTTTTAAATTTATTTAGTCCTATTAAATTCCATGATGCAAGGATGTAAACATGGACTAAATTAGTCTAAGCAATCCTAAGGAAGTTTAGGAGGGCAGAAGAAAAGTTCAATGGCTATAACCTGTGTTCCACCCCAAAATAAATAAATAAAACATAACAGTAGAAGAATAAATGTAAAAGCAAAAGAATTAGCCCTGACCTGTTAAAACTATGTCGATCAATGAAAGAAGGTATGAGGATAGAAAAGCAATAAGATAATTATGCAAACAGAATGATGAGGTTTCTGTTTCAATTTGGAATCCCAAACATGAGAACTTTTATTAAGTGTTGAGGACATTCTCATTTTCTTTCAGCTCTCTAGATGGGACTTAAGGCATAATAAATATACTAAGTAAAATAAATGTTAAGGAAAAACCATTCACATAATAAAGCGAAATCCACCTGTCTGCAGGAGAAAGCATCTGGGTACTTGAGAGACCGCCTCCTGCCAATTACCTCCTCGCGACCCATCAGATCACACAGATTAGGCCTCCTCCGAGTTCCATCCGCCAGTCAGTGTCGACTGGCAACTACACGGAGGAGGGCCTTTTCAGTAGTAGCTCCGACCCTTTGGAACGATCTCCCCATAGAGATTCGTACCCTCACCACCCTCCAGACCTTCCGCACAGCCCTCAAGATCTGGCTATCCCGTCAGGCCTGGGGTTAAAGATTGTAATCTGTCCCCTCCCGAATGGTGAATGTTGTTTCTATTTTTAATTATGTATTGTTTTTATATGTCATTGTTTGTATCCCCTTCCTCATAAGTTGTAAGCCGCCCTGAGTCCCCCCAGGGAAAAGGGCGGCCTATAAATAAATTTTCCATTCCATTCCATTCCATCAAAATAATGTCTTCACAGAAGGAATCTCAATATGATGGAACTCAAAAGTTAGCCATACAACTAAAACATCAGACCATTCTTTGTTATTCCCATGGAGCTGTCATTTTTAAACTGCCTTTTCTTAGAGGAAAAAGACTGGCCTAGTAGAGAAAGTCAAGTCATCCATCAGCCCACTACATGAAATAAAAAGGTACATGGTAATTGCTTGTACCAGATCTGTCACGAAGATGTTTCTGAAAGTTTGACCTTTATCCGATACTTGCCTTATGCAGGCATGTTTCTATTGAGTTTTTACTTAATTTACATGTGAAATGGAGAAAGGCACAGCTACTGGATTATGAACTGATCCTCCTCCTCTGTTCAGTGCTAACAGACATATTATTCTGGGATCAAAATAATCAGAGATTGGAATAGATTAATCATTAACATATCATTGCTGGTATACTATACAAAATGACAAAATTCTCCAATAATGCTATGTTTCCTATAGAAAGACCAAGTTAAAACCCAAAGGCAAACTGTCTTATTGTGACCTAACATTGGCCTCCAAAACTCAGTGCAACTTTTCAGATCAGTAGTGCAAATCAGATGTCATTAAATATTTTCAAAAAGAATCTTTCTCACCTTTCAGGCCTTTTTCTGGTCTTTTACAGGCGCAGGAAGGATATGGTTAAATAAGTCAAGCATATGGCCACAATAAATTAATCAAAGCTGCAGGTATTTTTTAAATATACAACATACCATCTTGACTTTTCTTTTTCTTTTTTAGCACACTCTGTGGACATCCATGTCCCTTTCATTTCAGTTGAGTTTTTGGGTTGGGAGATGCCTATTACACACTATAACACAAGTAACTCTTTTGAGACCTAGGTTGCGTGTTCTCATTTATCAAAGCGGAGGAACAATTGGTCCCAATCTCCAAGGGCTATAACACGTGTGGTTGAAAGCACAGTTGAATTAGAACAGTAGTAAACAAATTATCTGTTTGTTTTCTTATATTTTCCAGCTTTAAAACTGCTCTCTTTTTTTAAATGAAGAAAGAACTACTGTATATTAGAAGGAAAAAAAATAAAGAAGGTGACCAGAACTAAGCTCTGCTGAATTATGAACTGAACTGATAGTTGGCTAGTGACATGCAGTAGATTTTATAGATATATGCATTTTAGAAACTTTTCTGGCTATCATATTCATCATGATCAACAAATTAAAGAAAGAGATATTTTGTAAAATACCCTGTATCCCAAAGCAATTGGCAACATTTTTAATGCCACCTTGAACTTCTACACACTATTTTGAGAACTAGTTCAATTCTAATGCCTTATAAAATACTGATAAAAATACTGGTGAACAATGTGATACCTTCCACAGTGGATGCATAGGAATTTTCTTTAGTCATTTGAAAGTGTGGAAGAATGGGAGAAGGACTGACTTCCTCCAACACATACAAACATACTTTGAGATTGCCTGCCTCCTTGAAGATAGTGTGATGGAATGCTTATCAGATTTTGGGGAGACAGCTGAGGCAATTAAAGTAGGAAACTGGGCTCTTAAAGAAGAAATTCTAAAGTTCAGGAAAAGGGAGGAAGTGTCAGGAATATATTCAAAGTAACTCCTCCATAATTAAATTAGGCATAAGTGGTGCAGGAGAATTGCTTTGATGGGCTTGCAAGATTCTGCTACATTCACAATAAAGGTCTTTTCAAAATCCAAGCAGTTGTTTCCTGAACTCCCCAGTCTTGCAAGGCTTGACAGATAGGAGCATAGCTAACTAGCCTCAAAACATACAGGGATGTTTGAAGCATCGTATTGTTTTAAATATGTACATAAAATATGTTTATACTGTCATTCATGCAGACAATAGCAACCGTCCTTGCCCTGTTTCTAGATTATTGCTCAGATAGTCTGAACTTCATGAAAGTGGGATAGACAAGTGACTTCTAGCTTTCAATGTCTTCTCTTTTGTCTGCTTGTTGACAGTTAATAAACAGTCTATCTGATTTAGTCTCTTGCATATCATTTGCAGTTTATTAAAATCAAATAAAGATTATGATATTCATTTAATTTTCAAAAACCTCCTCCTCACACTTTTTCTTTTTTTCTTTCTCTCAAAATAGACATTTAGGCTAGCAAAATCACAAACTTTTTTCAAAAGTGCATGATGCCTTCATGTAATTTTACATAAGCTTAAAATCCACCATAAAATATTCTTCTAAAAGAGATATACTATTTTGTGAAGTTTATGGATCAAGTTTTAAAGTATGCCATATAATGAATGCAGCTGAATCATTGGTTTAGTAAAGTTAGATATAATTTAGGCAGACAGTGATTTCCATCTAATCTTGTCCATGAAAATAGAATTTTCATCCATGGAACAGTGGCATTTATCATAATAACCTAAGTTATTTTCAGAACCAAAAATGGAATTTTAATGTGCTAATATAAAATAACACTTTATCATTATCTACAAGCAGACTGACTATCTGAAATTCTAACATCATTTTGTATTGGTGGGAAAAAAAGATTCCCCTTGCTTCATGGTTGAAAGATAGATTTTCTTCTAATCATAGTTATTTTAATGTCTGGACTAGAAGAATGTGATATGACAAAACCTCAGTGTTGAAAACACACACATACTTTATTATTTATCCTAAGAATATCCTGAAATACATGATACAATTAGGATAGTGATGCAGATTTATTTTTAGAAATACCTGGCATAGAAAATTATTACTTTTATATGAAAGTTCAAGAAAGTAAATAGGTTATTCAATAACATCTGTTCCAAAAGCAGACCTCCTACAAATTACTGTACAGGACATGCAATGATGTATGAAATCTGATGCAGCTGCAATTTTTCTTGTAATGATACCACAGAATATTGAAAGTATAGCTGAATACCTTGGCAAGAGCCAAGGTGGCGCAGTGGTTAAATGCAGCACTGCAGGCTACTGCTAGATCAGCAGTTCAGCGGTTCAAATCTCACCGGCTCAGGGTTGACTCAGCCTTCCATCCTTCTGAGGTGGGTAAAATGAGGACCCAGATTGTTGGGGGCAATATGCTGACTCTCTGTAAACCGCTTAGAGAGGCCTGAAAGGCCTATGAAGCGGTATATAAGTCTACTGCTATTGCTATTGCTATTGCTATTGGCAATGCTCTGATAGATACTACTATCTTTGGATAGAGCAGATAGCCTATATTGCAGACTTATAAAGTCATTTTAGTTTTTGGCTGATTTACACTGCCACTCTGTAGATGAGAGATAAGGAAGTTGTAGCCTTCTAAATGTTCATTAAATTAAATATATCCCTCATCATGGGTGACGCTGGAAGTGTTTGAAAGTATAATTCAGTTTCATTTGGACAGTTACCATTTTGCTATTCCTGACTGAGACAGAAAGACAGTCTGTTTGACAGGTTATATGACACTTCCACATGGTTAAAATGTTTTCACACCACAGTACTCAAAAGCAGCTTGAAAGTGTCTTTCTTTTTGCCAGTTCAAAAATGTTGAGAACAAAAAACACAGATCATGGCTACACCATGAGTAGCTTCTGTAGCAAAAGAAACAAACCAACAACAACTCTTCAATGCCACTTTGTGCTAAAGAGAAGGAGAATACATTCTTTCCCACTTTCTATCCCATCAAACCATATCCTTTCTGTTATGGTAATTTTTTTTTACTGATTCAATAATGTTAGTAGTTTCCATGCAGAAGACCTGAAAAGCTGTCAAGCAAAACACAGTTAAGTGTTTTGTCAAAGCACCTGGTATGCCCAAATATGGGAGGGAGCATACTGCTTCCCTTTTGCCTTTCTGTCCCATCCAGGAGCAATGTTCCCTCTATTTTTTTTTCAGTGTGTGCAAAAAAATATAGTGTTTGAGCGGCACATTTTCATGCCGGAGCACCTGAATTTTTTTCACAGATGTTTCACAGAGCAATTGATTTATAGGATCCGAATTGGAATGGAGAAAAATGGTTTGTTCATGCATGAGTACGTGTGTGTGTGTGTGTGTGTGTGTGTGTGTGTGTTTGAGTGTGTGTTTGAGTGAGCGAGGGAGCCAGTAAGGGAACTGCGCCTATTTAGAAAAGGTAAATTATTGCAAACATGATCAGTATGGGGACAGGTTGGGTGGTAGAGAGAAAGTGATAAAAGAGTGGGAGAGAGAAAGAGAGGAAGAAAAAAGAGGGAAGAGAGACAGAAAGAGACAGAGAAGGAGAGAGAAAGTGACAGAAGAGTGGAAAGAAGGAGAGAGAAAGAGAAAGAGGGTGAGAGAGACAGAAAGAGACAAAGAGGAGAGATAAGGGAGAAGGAGAAAGAAAGTGAAGGAAGAATAGAAAAGAAGGAGAAAGAAAAGAGAGACAAAGAGAAAGAGGATGAGAGAGACAGAGAGAGAAGAGAGGAAGAGGAAAGAGTAAGAGAGAACATTTCATTTCAACCCTGAGGTGCAAATATTCTTTTTGGTAATTTTATTTGTCCATTTACTATCCAATACTCTCATTTCTCCTTAAGTTCATCAAGAATTCTCTTCTTTTTATTGAAGTTATCACAATACCTTGAGAACAACTTTTTCAGCATAGCTTTACAGCTATTTAAAATATATAGTAATTTAGGTCAGGTTTTCAGAACATTAGTCTATTTATAAGTCACTAAGTGCAAAGAAACAGTATTCAGAAAGTTGGCTTGCCTATTGTCTGCTTAATTTTCTACCTACATTTTTGATAACTGATATTCACTGTTGACCCAAGAAGCCCATCGTAGAAAGAAACCCTGCCTATGAACTTTGTTGGGTTTGCATGGAATGAAGTTTGATCTTTTTCTCAACCATACAATAGCATATTCTTTTTAAATAGGATATAATCAAGATAGTCCATAATTGTCTATCAATCTAACAGTATGGTGATTGACAAACGCTTTATATTGCAATTCTAACTCTTTCAGTCTTAAAGGTTTGGTGAGGAGAAATCCAAAAATTCTTTTAAAGAGGAAAAAATGCTTGCACAATTGCATCCATGGAGACATGTATATATACACAACACAGAGAGAAACAAACTTAACAAAGTGCTAAGTCTGCCCACCAACTAACTAACTAACTAACTAACTAACTAACTAACTAACTAACTAACTAACTAACTCTCTCTCTCCCTCCCTCCCTCCCTCCCTATCTCTCTCTCTCAATGAAAGAGAGAGAGAGAGAGAGAGAGAGAGAGAGAGAGAGAGAGGGAGAGAGGGAGAGAGGGAGAGGGAGAGAGAGAGGGAGTATCCCTCCTTCCTTCAGCCCAACACTCTCGCTGGCATCCCGGACAGATGAGAGGGACTGCAGAGGGTCTCCCCGAGTGTAGGGCAGCGAGTCATTCGAAGGGAAACTTGCTTCTTGGAAGGAATGACCCAGCTTGGCTCCCGCTTTTGATCTGCCACCCAACGACCGAACGGAGAAGCGAAGAGGCAGGAGAGACGAAGTGGGAGCCAAGGTACGTCATTCCTTCCAAGAGGCAAGTTTCCCATCAAATGACTCGCTGCCCTAGACTCAAGGAGACCCTCTGCAGTCCCTCTCGTCTAGCCGGGATGCCAGCGAGAGTGTTGGGCTGAAGGAAGAAGGGATACACATGCTTGCGCTCCCTCCCTTTCTGTCTGTCTGTCTGTCTGTCTGTCTGTCTGTCTGTCTCTCTCTCTCTCTCTCTCTCTCTCTCTCGCAAATGGCAAATCTGAGCAGCCGCTGCTGGGAGCCCGTCCCATGCCTTCTCCCAATCCCCACACCCCTTTTCTCAGCTAATTTCTGCCTTGTGGACCTAGAACTGATTGCTGTCTCCAGGCTGGCTCTCCTCTCCTATTATCGTGGAAGGCGTCTCACAAAAACCACTGCACGGCAGTTGGAAACTGCTGTGCGGTGTTTTGTTGGCACGTGTGCAGCCGCGCACCCACGCAGCTTAGAGGGAACATTGTCCAGGAACCTTCCAGGCCCCCTCCCCAAAAAAACATTTTGTGTTGCATTTTTGCTGATAAATAAATGAAGGGAGACTAGTATAGATCTATTTCAAGCTATTTAGCTCTCATCAGCTAGCCATACTCTTACTGGGATTTGAACCTGGGCTGTTTTTATATATTAGGCAGTTATATTAACCTGTTAGCCACAAGCTCTCCTCCCTTATCAGCTGAGCCACAAAAAAAACCCCACCACAAAATGGTGGGGCTGAAAGGCAAAAGGAAAGCAGTATGCTCCCTCCCATATTTGGGCATACCAGTGCTTTGACAAAACACTTAATTATTCCCCTGGCTCAGCTGAAAATGGAGGAGAGCTTGTAGCTTTTATATAGCGCTGCCATGAAACTGCTAAAAGGTTCCCCTCGCGCATATGTGGTAGTCATTCCCAACTCTAGGGGGCAGTGCTCATCTCCATTTCAAAGGCAAAGAGCCAGCACTCTCCGAAGACATCTCCATGGTCATGTGGCCAGCATGACTAAATGCCGAAGGTGCATGGAACACTTCCCACCAAAGTGGTCTCTATTTTTCTACTTGCATTTTTACATCCTTTGTATGTTGGCAGAAGCTGGGACAAGTAACCGGAGCTCACTCTGTTACGTGGCGCCAGGGATTCAAATTGCTGAAATGCTGACCTTTCTGATCAATAAGTTGTCTCTTAGTCACTGAGCCACTGAAGTTGCTATATAAAGATAAATTTTATCTGTAAAGTGTAAAGGAAATTAATAAAGGAAATAAAATGAAATATAATCTTAATTTTGGGGCCACATATTCTTTCATGTCTTGTTGTTTTGCTCCTGGCACTCCACTCAAGTGCAGCCTTCAGATAAAAAAAAAAATCTGCAT
This sequence comes from Thamnophis elegans, assembly GCF_009769535.1. Lineage (NCBI taxonomy): Eukaryota > Metazoa > Chordata > Lepidosauria > Squamata > Natricidae > Thamnophis > Thamnophis elegans. Next base: position 40,753,192 of record NC_045547.1, on the reverse strand, counting down.
CCCAATTTAAATGGTAATGGGAAACAGGAGATGCAACATGTACCTTATAAAGGTTATAAAGATTAAGCAGATTTATCTGATCAATCTTTCCATTTGATTGACAAAAGATTGTTAACCCACATCGTAAGCATAAAATCCTTTAATATCTTTCTGTTACAATTCACTAGTTCTCAGCATATATAGGAAATAGAATCACAGAAGCAGCAGTAGCTCTTTAGTCACCAACCACTTTGTCAATTGAAGATTTACTCCTGTACATATGCAAGATATCCAATGCCCAATGTATTCAGAAAAATCTACCTGATTGTTTAACCTGTATATTAGATTCAAGATGATGAAACAAGGACCCACAGTGTCCTTTTTACTCATTGAACAGCGTATCTGTTGTGAACAAGTTATTAAGGTATCCCAACTTTCTTGGAAATAGGACTGTCAATTACCGTAGCTGAAATGTAAAGTTGGATAGAAGTTCTAAGTCAAGATTTTAATTGGATATTCCTCCAAAATCATTCTTCACTTTCTCCTAGACTGAGATAATGCTGGAAATGAATATAGAATGTTTTACAAAACAATATGATTACACTGTCTCGGATACAGATAATTAAAAAAAATCCACAAATGAAGCCAATATTGAAATAGCCAAATACAATGTCTTCTCTGAGAAACATCTTTACTCTCATCACCATTAGAAATGACTGCAGAAGGGTTTGCAGAGCAAAGTTTTGCCTCCATACCACATAGTCCCGGGTCTCCCCATTTATCAGTCAATCATGGAGAAGTAGAAAAAGACAAGGGGAATTTCCTGTTTGTTGTTGTATTTATCAATGTCCCCATTCTAACCCTTTATGAAATATGCTTTTATTAGAAAAACACTGAGAAAAGACACGGCACATGTTTGGCCCAAATAGCAGAAATTAAATATTTAAAGTTTCATATTGGTAAAGAGGGACACCATTGACCGGGGGGGGGGGGGGGCTTGATTAAAAATTTTATATTTTGTCAAAAGGTCACACAAGGCGATTATATGACCCCAGGACATGAAAGCATCATAAATATGAATCTGTTGCCAAACATCAAAATTTTGATCACGTGACCATGAGGATGCTTCAACGGTCGCTAAGTGTGAAAAATGGTCGCTAAGTGTGAAAAATGGTCGCTAAGTGTGAAAAATGGTCATCAGTCACTTTTTTCAATGCCGTTGTAACTTTGGTCACTAAATGAACTGTTTGAAAGCTAAAGCTAGCTTGCATTATGCTAGCTTACATTTTCAAGAAAGAGAAGCTAAACTCCTTATTAGAATTGAAATAGAAATGAGTAGAGTAGAGTAGAGTAGAGTAGAGTAGAGTAGAGTAGAGTAGAGTAGAGTAGAGTAGAGTAGAGTAGAGTAGAGTAGTTTATTAGCCAAGTGTGATTGGACACACAAGGAATTTGTCTTCGGTGTACATAAAAAAAATAAAATACAATACATTCATCAAGAATCATAAGCTACAACACTTAGTGATAGTCTCTCTCTCTCTCTCTCTCTCTCTCTCTCTCTCTCACACACACACACACACACACACACACACACACAAACACACATACACTCCTCCTCTGGATTCAATGGGGTTTAGGAAATCCCCCATCCTCACACACTCTCTCTTTCTTTCTCTCTTCCCTCCTCTGGATTCAATGGGGTTTAGGAAATCTCCCCTCCTCACACACTCCCTCTTTCTTTCTCTCTTCCCTCCTCTGGATTCAATGGGGTTTAGGAAATCCCCCCACCTCACACACTCCCTCTTTCTTTCTCTCTCCCCTCCTCTGGATTCAATGGGACTTTTAGAAAATCCCCACTCCTGTGCACACACTCCCTCTCTCTCTTTCTCTCGCTCTCCCCTCCTCTGGATTCAATGGGACTTTTAGAAAATCCCCACTCCTGTGCACACACTCCCTCTTTCTCTCTCTCTCTCTCCCCTCCTCTGGATTCAATGGGACTTTTAGAAAATCCCACTCCTGTGCACACACTCCCTCTTTCTCTCTCTCTCTCTCTCTCCCTCCCTCCCTCTCCCTCTCTCTTTCCTTAAATTCTGAAGCCTGAAGAGGGAAGAGGCTGAAAATAGTAAAGATCCTCAAGGATAAATTCTTCTGCTTTTGATTTGCATTAGTACTACAGCACGTTTCTACTAAGTTCCTGTAAATCTATGCTTTTGATACACATACTGCTGCATAGCATTCACTAAAGGATTCCATGTGTTATCATTTTTCCTATCTGGGTCTTTGGTGCAATAAGTAAAAGAATTTACAAGCATGTAGGTATGACATATGGCGAGCTCATGTAACTTGAGGCTGCCACTTGTTCCTCTGAAGCCACAGCCATTTCTTCCTCTGAAATCTCTTCTCTTCAAATCAAAGTCCTTTAAACATTATGCCAAGCAAATTGGAGTTCTAGAATTCAGATCCTGTTTCAACCATGATAATTGGCAACTTTTTTTTTTTACTACAACATGCCCTGCATATTTCATTATCTGGAACATCATTGGAGGGATCAGGATGGGTCTTCAGCATTTTAAAAACAGGGATGCTGGAGCTAAAAACCTCAGTGTAAAATACTTAGAGCAAGAAAGAGTTGGAGAGATCCGTGCTCTTTGAGAGCTTGGAAAGCGGGGGATTACGCTGTCTTGGCCAGCCAATCCCCACCCACCCACCCCACCCCCATCCTCTTTTCTCCGCCGGAACCCGGGCGGGGGGACTCGGCGGCGACCACCTCCATCCCCGCGCCTCAAACCCTCTTCCTCCCCTCCATTCCAAAACTCCTCGGGGCAGACGGCGAAAGAGGGGTGGAGGTAGAAGCGTTCAGTTTTTTAAAAAAAGACTGGGGAAAAAAGAATTGAATTGAAAACAGTAACGAGAGAGACGAAAATCAGAGTATCCAAAAAAACCCCAACCCAACACTTTTTTTGTGTTGTTCTCCGGGCTTCGCTCCAGGATGCAGATGAGGAAGGCTACGGCCGTTCCCAAAACTTTTTTCCTCTCCCTCTTTCTCTCTCTTTTCCCCCACAAAAAGCAGGACGTAATAGAGCTGTTTCGAGTCCCGATCATTTGGATCCATTCAGAATCCTCTCGCTGCCAAACTCTTAAAGCTTTATCAACTCTACAACAAACCCCTTTTTCTCCCCTCTTCTCCCCTCCTTCGCTTGGTCACTCCCCCGAAGTTGAAACCTGAGCGGGGCAGCGATTCCCCTACGTGCTTCAGACACGTTGGAGAGAAGTGGGGTTCACCTCTCGCTTTCTCCCCGCAACTTTAAAGGAGTGTGCGCCCGCGCGCCGTGGGGAAAACGCCTCCAAGCGGCCCCGCAGAAACAACCGTGGGAGAGAAAAAGACCTTTTCTTCTCTTTTTTTCCTTTCTTTTCCTTTCTTTCCTTTCCCTTTCTTTTCTTTTCTTTCTCCCGCAGACACACGCCCCAAATTTTTGCCGATTCTTAACCGCTATTGGGGGGAGTGGAGAAAGTGGAAAAGGCAATATTCTATCCTATCTGGAATAACACGGGGGATTCTCAGTCATCCTGGAGCTCCCTGGACATCGCAGCAGCCCCAAGTGTGCGGGATCTCGGCGTTTTTCGCATCGGGGCGTGCTGCAAGAAGAGGGAGTGAGCTTAACATCTCAGCTTTGCTGCCCAGCGCTGGCAGAGGGGGCGGTTCCCCCTCTGCTCGGAGCACCTGAGTTGGGCACCGCGTTACCCCTGCCCTGCCTACTCAGACCAGCTGAGCCTCCCTGGACATCGCAGCAGCCCCAAGTGTGCGGGATCTCGGCGTTTTTCGCATTGGGGCGTGCTGCAAGAAGAGGGAGTGAGCTTAACATCTCAGCTTTGCTGCCAAGCGCTGGCAGAGGGGGCGGCTCCCCCCCTGCTTGGAGCACCTGAGTTGGGCACCGCGTTACCCCTGCCCTGCCTACTCAGACCAGCTGAGCCTCCCTGGACATCGCAGCAGCCCCAAGTGTGCGGGATCTCGGCGTTTTTCGCATCAGGGCATGCTGCAAGAAGAGGGAGTGAGCTTAACATCTCAGCTTTGTTGCCCAGCGCTGGCAGAGGGGGCGGCTCCCCCTCTGCTCGGAGCACCTAAGCTGGGCACCGCATTACCTCTGCCCTGCCCCCTCCTCCTCCACCGTGCTTTTGAGGAGCCATCGGGCCTTTTTTCCTGCTCCCGCCCCTCCGCCGCCTTCCTACTGGCTCCCGTGGCCTCAAGGCTCCTCAAAAGCACGGAAGGAGCTTTGCCGGCTTCATCTCAGCCACAGCGCCAGGCAGCAAATCCGACGGTGCTGTTAGAGGAGGAGGAGGCAGCAGCAGTTAGTCCGGTGGTGGCGGGGGCTTACCGTGAGTCCAGTTGCCCTGTGCTAATCAAAACAAATCACTGCGGCTGCGCGGGAGTTGAAAAGTACTGCGCGGTGTTGTGAGCGGCAGCGGATGGGTGGGGGAGCGAGCGATCAAAGAAGGCGCCAAAATTAAAGCGGGATCTTTTGACAACGGCCCGGGACGCGGGAAAAATTATGAAGAAGCGTGGTCACCCTAATTTAAAGGCTTGTTGATTTCAGCGCAAGAATTCAATGTGAGTTGTCTATTGGTTAAGGCACTAGGCTAGAAACTGGGAGACCATAAATTCTAATCCTGCCTTAGCCATGAAAGGTAGCTGGGTGTCCTTGGCCCTGTCACTTTTTCTCAGCCCAACTCTTTTCACAAGGTTATTGTTCTGAGGAACATAGGAGGTGAAAGGAGTATTGGATATGTTAACCACCTTGACTTGTTTATATAAATAATAAAAGCAGGATTAAACAAACAAACAATTCTTGCTATACTTACCCAGAAACAAAACCCAATGGAGATTATTTCAGAATAGACATGCATAAAACAACTATGATATAAATCTCTTCCATTAAAATCAATATAATTCAAACACACTCAGTTTGAAATGTCCTCTAGAGAACCAAGTACCAAAAGATGTTGACAGGAATCAGCTTAGCAGGGACCTTTACTCTAAACGTTTACCTTTCCATTGAACTGGCTCTCCTCAAATCACTCCATGTGTTGCAGGTGATAAATAGTAATAGCAATAGCAATAGCAGTTAGACTTATATACCACTTCATAGGGCTTTCAGCCCTCTCTAAGTGGTTTACAGAGTCAGCATATTGCCCCCACAGTCTGGGTCTTCATTTTACCCACCTTGGAAGGATGGAAGGCTGAGTCAACCTTGAGCCGGTGAGATTTGAACCGCCGAACTGCAGCTAGCAGTCAGCTGAAGTGGCTGCAGTACTGCACTCTAACCACTGCGCCACCTCGGCTCTAGATAGGTTGCCATAGCTAATCACATGCATCTGACTTATGGTTTACCAAAATACAGCCAATGGCACTCCAGAGTGTTCATTCCTTGATTTGAAAAAGGATCTTCCTCATAGTAAATGTTTTTAAAAGCACTTAATAGTTATATGTAGTAGACTTTGGAAGTTTAAGATATATCACCAACACATTGAAATTATAGTTAATACTAAGCACATTTCAAGGAGAGAGGATATCTGATGTGGCATGGGAGGAGGGTTGCTATTTGGCAAATCTGTGAATACCTCTTAGAGTGCTGGTCCATCTTTTTTACCTAAATCTAGTATTTCCTAGTTGTTCCATTTATCTAAATGCTAAAATGAATTTAAGATTCAATTAAGCTCTGTGCTCAGTTATATTATTAAACACAGTTTTCAAAGCTTGAATCAATCCTTTTCAATTCAGACTTCTGATTCAGTATTAATATTAATTGATCTGCCACTGATTCCCAGAACTTTGAGCATAAATAATGAATTTTTTATCTTATCCCATGTCATTTATCTATCTTCTTTTTTGCAATAACCAGCATAAAGTGTAATCAAGGGACTGAAACCAGAATGTGAAATTTAATGTACTGGCCCCCTTGACTGAAGCCTTGGGTTTAATTCTTCTCTTTTCTAGTTATAGTGGATATTTTTTCCCCACCAAGGACCAAATAACATATTATGAATAAAAATCAACACTTTGTCCCTATTGTTTATAAAGACGTAAATGCTAGTCGATTGAGAAATGTAGAATATACAACACATAAATCCTTATGGTAAAGTTTTTAATTGTAAAGGGACTGAGATTTGCCAATTTGAAAAAGGAAACTCTGTAATAATAATAGTAATAAAAACCTCAGTCATTCCTCTATTTAATCAAATAGTTCTTTGGACAAGAAATATATGAGGGTAAATGTAAAGATACTTGAAAATACTTGGATCAGTCAAACTGTTGTTAAAGTAGTTTAGTATTAGCTACACTAAAAGGATTGCCTTTGTTATTTGTAAATGCCAGACAGCAAACTCGAATGTTTGTATTCAAGCAGGACTGTGTAGATTAGTTTAGTTGGGTGTGTTGCTTTAAGAAAGCAAGTCATTTTATCTTGAGGCATAAGTTTGCACTTCTTGAAGTTTCTAACTGAATCTAGACAACCTGTGTCCCACTGAGTGGTCCTTTCAGAGATATTTCCTTACCAGATTCTGCAGTGCCTTCAACAATGACAGAACTTCTAATGTACTGCCTTCACTGGAAAAACTGAGATGCAATCAGAGATGCATTGAAAGATTATAGTATAGTCAAACATCAGCACAGGAAATGTTTTGTGACATTTTGTATTATGTCATAAACTGTTCAGCCCATTTTGACCTATATAGCATAGTCAAACATCAACCCAGGAAATGTTTTATGGCATTTTTGAATTACAATATGTTATATAATTTTAGGATAATTTTGACATCACGAAATGTTTTATACAATTTGTCAAATTTCAGTTCCACAGCAGTCAGGGAGTGCCCAATTTTGGACACATTCTATAAGTTAACCCATCCACTTGGTACAAAACGTTTTGCCCTATCGGATCCTGTTTCAGCCACCTATGGTTACTGGAATCAGAGTTTTAATAGTACATAGATACCAAGTTGGGACTGATTTAACTTATTCAGCCACTGCACTGTTTTATTGTAAACCGTGCAGAGAGCTTCAGCTGTTGTGTGATTTAATTATGTTTAATAAATAAAAAATATACATAAAATATGTCCTACCAATCTGTTACCAACCACATCAAAGTGAAGCAGCAAGGCATTATGTTAATTCTATTCGTCATTTTGAAATAGGGCAACTATTTTACTGTTACATGTAGAATTGAGGTGACATTTTCACTTTCCTTTGAAGCAGTGGTTCATTTGAAGCTCCACCAAAGCAAAACAGCCCTTCACATCCCTAAGGTGGATTATGTGTTCCACCATTATGCTACAGCTCTTCCCCTTGTATGCAATGTAATAAATATTCACTTTAATTTAGAATAAATGTTCCTAAAATATGAGTAGCCAATCTCCATCTTCCAAACTGTCAATATATCACTATGTCTGTCTGTCTGTCTGTCTGTCTGTCATCTATTATCTATCTTGAAATGTAGATTTAGATGAGGGAATAGAAGAGAAACTCATCAAATTTGCAAACAACAATAAACTAGCAGAAATAGCCAACACTCCAGAATATAGGTTCAAGATCCAGATGTATCTTGACAAGCTTGAACATTGGGCACTATCTAACAAAATGAAATTAAATGTAGAGAAAAGTAAGGTTTTACACAGGCAAGAGAAATCAAATGTATAGTTACAGATTCAGTGAAACCTGATTTAATAGCAGTAACTGTGAGAAGGATCTTGGAGTCCTAGTTTACAAACACTATTGAGCCAGCAATAGCCAAAAAAGCCAACACAATTATATGTTGCGTTAACAGAGGGATAGAATCAAGATCATATGAAGTATTAGCATCACTTTGTAAAGCCTTAGTTAGACCTCTCTTAGAATAGTGCATCCAATTTTGGTTAACTGTTCTGTTCTGATATAAATACAGGCAGAGGAAACTCAGAAAGCTCCCAAGGTAATCTTGAAAATCCAAAAAATTTCAAATTAATACAGCATGATGCTCAGATTATGAGAGGAAAGCTTAAGAAAATAAGTAGGTTTCATCAGACTTAAATCAACATTATCAACAACTTTGAAAATGTAATGAAGGTGGACAACCTTCTCTTATCTCATCATTATACCTTAGGGGATCCCCTTTCATCATGTTTTGGAGTTTTCAAATTTTGTTTTTTACAAATTAAATTATATACAGTATATTTTAAAAAGTCTAGTAGAAGGGATGCAATTTGAAATCTTGTTTGAGATATCTAATACTTGTTGCTATTGCTTTGGTTAAACAATTTGTAATTAGAACTCTACTGCAAATCAAAGAACTGCATTGGTATATTCTACAGGTACTCCTCGACTTACAACAGTTCCTTTAGTGACAGCTCTAAGTTATAACAGCATTGAAAAAAGTGGCTTATGACCTTTTTTCACACTTACAACCATTGCAGCATCCCCATGGTCGGGATATCAAAATTCAGACACCTGGCAACTGACTTATATTTATGACGGTTGCAGTGTCCCAGGATTATGTTTTGCAACCTTCTCAAAGCTAAAATCAATGGGGGAAGCAGATTCACTTAACTGTGCTACTAACTTAACAGTTGCAATGATTCATTTAACAGCTGTGACAAGAAAGGTTGTAAAATTCACTTAACAAACATCTCGCTTAGCTATAGTAATTTTGGGCTCCATTATGGTGGTAGGTTGAGGACAGTGGTGGGATTCAGCCAGTTTGCACCTATTCGGGAGAACCGGTTGGTAACTTTCTAAGCAGTTCGGAGAACTGGTTGTTGGAAGAAATCTTGTTTTTTTCCACTTTACGGGGCTAATCCTGTAAGGAAGGCAGGAAGGAAACATTCTGGTGTTGTTTCTAACCTAATCTTTATTGCCCTGCTTACAGAAACTGCCTCTCCGGTTAACCCTTATTACCATTTTAACAACTAAGGCAAAGTGCCCATCGACCTGAGTGACATTGACTTGGCCATGCCCACATGATCACATAACCATCGAACCCCGCCTACCCAGCTGGTCATTAGGGCAGAACACTGGTTGGTAAATTATTTGAAACCCACCACTGGTTGAGGACTACCTGTATTTAGTTCCCCACATTCCCCTCTCACATTCTCATGCTTATGATTAGTTTGTCAAAAATAATAGGAAGGAAGGAAACATTCTTAACCTCATTGACACTTATTTTGCAAGATTTTTCTGTTATTTCTACACCAGTGACAAAATAAGTAAGTACATAAAATTTAGCTACTTAAATTGAAACTTTAACAACATTTCATTAATGCAGAACAACAATCTCTGAGCATGATGAATGCAAGCAAATATACATTAAGTTTCAACTCGTGCACCATAGCAGAATATCTTCTTGAATAGGAATGGATTTAAAACTGTGAGAGGAATGAATGTGGATTTGTTCAATTTCCATTTTAATGGGAACTTAAACAATTTCCCCATTGATTTAATCAGATAAATTATACATCCATATAAGCACTTTCCAGAATTAATAATAAACTAAAAAAAATTGTGTATTAAAATATGTAGAGTGGATAAAAGCATGCACATAACATGTATATCATGAAAAAGTACACACTAATTGCATTACATTAGGGAGAATTGCCAAGGCAACCAGGTGACACCCTCAACCTTTTCATATTTTGCTAAGCAGATAGTTTCATTCTCCTGTTTAACAAGGAATACATCTCTATGTTTTATTTCTCTGGTTCTTGCTGTTAGCCAGAGGTGGTATTCAGCCAGTTATGACAGGTTCTGGAGAACCGGTAGCGGAACTTTTGAGTAGTTCAGAGAAACGGCACATAGGCTGGCCCCACCTCTGGTGCCTCCCAGCTGATCTTCTTTTGTTGCCCTGAACAGGAGAATGGAGCTGGAAAGCAGGTTAATGTGGTGGGGAGGGAGTGGGGATTTTGCAGTATCCTTCCTCTGTTATGCCCACAAAGCAACACCACGCCCACAAAGCCACACCCACAGAACTGGTAGTAAAAAGATTTGAATCCCACCACTGGTGTCAGCTCTCAGAAGAAGACTGGTTTGATGGTTTTGTTCCCCTTCTGAGTCTTATCTTCTAGTTTTCTCTTTCTTTATGACATCTTTTTAATTATTGGAGTATAGAGGTTAACTTAGTGTTTTGTAGTCATCCACACTTGATTATTTGATTATGATTCTGGCCACCCCTGGTACAAACATGCCTTACCCAACTCTCCTTTTTTTCAGTCATCATATTTCCCTTAGCTCATGAGAAATCAGGCTATGTCAATGTAAGGTGTTCCAGGTTTAACAATGTTTTCCTCTTAAAGGAAACAGCAACTAAGGGCAGATGTGAAAAATCTGATATATTTCTTCAACTACTCCAATGGGGATGTTGATAGTATGAGGCCTATTGGCCACTTGAGGCTGACATAAAGATACCCTCACCTAAGATTTCAAAACTCTTCTCTGTTACTCTCCTTCTCCTTTCTCTCCTCCCCTTCTTAACTACTGTCATTGATCATGTCATTCCCTCAATTCTAAATCTTTTTTCCTTATTATTTATAGATAAAACAGAAGAAAGAAAAAATATTTTACTTTTAGGAACCCAGCAATAGAAAGCTATTTTTCTACACTTCTGAAAGATTATTTGCAAATCAAATTATTAAAGGAAATTATTTAAAATATAGTTCTAGTTAATTTATTATAAAACACAGTACAGTTAGTTTTCAACTTATATTAGTTTGTTTAGTGTCCATTCAATGTTAAAATTGCACTGAAAAAAGTCTACATGAAGAAAATTCAGATGCATGGCAACTGACTCCTATTTATGACAGTTGAAAGGTCCTGGAGTCATGTGATCACTTTTTGTAATCTTCTGACAAGCAAAGTAAGTCGGGAAGCCAGAATCAGTTTAGAACAATGTTACTAATTTAACAATTGCAGTGATTCACTTAGCAACTGTGGCAAGAAAGTTTGTAAAATGGGGAAATATTCACTTAACAATTGTCTTGCTCGGCAACATAAATTTTGGGCTCAATAGAAGTGATTCTATTCTATTCTACTCTACTCTCTACCTGTATTAGTAATGTATTTAGTTTAAAACTTCGGGTTACTGGATAATAGCATGTTCTTCATTTTGAAATCTATATTACTGAACCACCATTTGAATTTCAAAGCCTGTCCTTTGGAACCTCTGAAATGCTACACTTACCAATATTTCAATGACATAAGAAGACACAAATGTGAGACAGATTGAGATTTTTACTTGGAATGTCTCCAAAGCAATGATTATTTAATAATGCAAGAGCTTATCTTTTTTCATATGATTAATGTGAGTTAGGGATCTCTTAGTAGCTATAGAAAACAATCAGTTCTATTTCCATGACAGATTGATTGCTCACCTTACTTGCCGAAATAAAATTTTGGGAAATAAGGCAGTCAGTAAATCACTCATTAACTGAAGATTACTTTAAGAAGCATTGCTGTATCATTAAAGAGAAAGTTTTAAAGAAGTTAAGTGTAAATTGGTGCAGATCTATAATAGATAAATTAAGTACTGTAATAACAGTGTCAGTTAAATTTCATTCACATTTACTCAAAAGTAAGTCTTGTTGCATTCAATGGTCTTACTCCAAGGATGCATGACATGTGGGGAAAAAAACCTGATTGAGTATATCTCTCACCATCTTTATAAATTATGCTATTAAAATGCATAAGAGACACTACAGATGGAGTCTTGGACAAACGGATAAAAGATACTACAAATGGAATCTTGAGACTCTTCATATAGACGTAGAGGGTAAAAATAAATAAAGCATCAGTCTATTTTAAACAGGAGCCAATACGTATGACCTTGACTGGCAGATATATTGAAATACTAAGAAAATGAAGGGTTTTTTTGCTTATCCTGAAACTTTGGAACATCTGCTTAAATGAAGCTTTCAGGCTGAGATAGCAGCCCTAGAATTGGAATGAATGGATCATATTACATAATAATATATAAATTAATTTATGTCTAAAGTTATAAAAAGGAAAGGAAGAGGAAAGAGAAAAGGGCCCTTACTCAATTCCCATCTTTCTATCTTCTTTTAGTAGATTGGATTGAATTGTTCCAAAATATTCATTTTGAATGTTGTATAAAAAGTTCAACAGAACCTCTCCATTGATGGGCAGAAGCCTGATTGTCAGTAGTAATACTTGAAGAAAGATTCTCATTATTTATTAAACTTGTAGGCCACCCATCTCACTATGCATAAAAACTGCAAAGTGAAATCTAAAGTTTTTCATGCTTCTAAATATACCACACTTCAATCTAGAATTGTCTTAAGAATTTTCAGCTCTGAGAGAGGATAGAGAGAGAAAGTATAATACAATCTACACTTAATTGTGTCCAATTTCTTGCTATTCCATGGACCATAGCATGCCAGCTGCCCGTTTTCCACTGTCTCCCAGAGTTTGCCCAAATTCATGTTCATTTTGTCAATGACACAATCTAACCATCTTATCTTCTAATGTCCCCTTCTCCTTTTGCCTTCAACCTTTCCCTATATCCGGGTCTTTTCCAATAAGTCCTGTGTACTCATTAAGTGGCCAAAGTATTTGAGATTCAGCTTCATATCTGTCCTTCCAAAGAACAGTCAGGGTTGATTTCCTTTAAGAACTCGCACACATGTATATATGCTGGTATAAATAATTTCTCAAATTGCCCATGTGTGCTCCAGGCAGATGCTCCACAGAGGAGACTGCAATTTGTTTGAATGGTGGAAGACAAAGCAACTGCAGTGGAGTGTTTTAAAGGGCACTAAGTTTGCAAGCCTCATTTTCTAATCATTTTCAGAAATTGCCTATTAACCATTTTAAGCTATTAGATGCCTTCATAAAGCAAGTTTGAAAAGTTGTGAGATGAGTTTAATTTCACTACTGAACAAATAATAATAATAATTACAAGAACTTTAGGAATTTGAAATAAACAGTAAAAAGCTAAACAAGATTTTGATCTAAGAAAATTATAAATGGATTAAGGATCAAATTATACTTGGAACATTGACTTTTACTATAAGATATGGGAATTGACTATAAAAAATAAATAATTTCTCATGGGAATGAGAACTATTTTGGCTATCTTGGTCCATAAGAAGTATAAATAATTTTACGATTTTAGAAAGTGGACACTAGAGAAGACTAAAGATTCTAAGCGGAAGGAAGAAAAAATACAAGGCAGCTTTTGGTATTGGTTAACTACAAAATGTCAGAAAAAGTTGTAACATAATATTAACAATCTTTTCAGAGTGAACCCAGAAATCAGTAGCTATAATATCAACAATGCTCAGAATGATGTCTGCTTCTATAGGCAAATTATATCCAAAAGATATCAATGAGGAAATGACAAAATGTGGAATAATTTTTGCCTGACAAGACAGGGAGAGGACCAAAAGTGAAACTACAATTGATAGGCTCCACATGGGGCTATCCTTGAAGAGCATTCGGAAGCTTAAAATGGTGCAGAGTTTGGCAGTGCAGGCAGTTTTTAGGAGCTTTTAGAGTGGCCCATGTTACATTGCTGCTCCACGAGCTTCACTGGCTGTTGGCTTGTTTCCAGATGCAACTCAAGGTGTTGATTCTTACCTATAAAGCCATGTATGGCATGAGTCTAAGTTACTTGAGGAACCCTATGGGACAGGCCCATCCCACCCATGCTGGCAGAGGAGGCATACTGATCAGTCAAAACTTTTGACTGGCAAGGTTCAGGAGAAGAGCCTTCTCTGCCATGACCCCAGCCCTTTGGACCTTTGCTATGAATTTGGCTCCCTCTCTCCTGACTTTCCACAAGAACCTGAGGATCTGGTTCTCCCAGTTGGTTTGGGGCACTAATAAAGGAATACCACATTGGAGGTAGTTGATTGAACAATAACAGCTCCCATTCCCCCCCCCCAAAAAAAAAAATTCTGCTGCTTTCCTTTCCACATTTTAGTTTTTATAATCTGTATTTTCATTGTGATTTATTGTAATTTAATACATTGATATATATATATATATATATATATATATATATATATATATATATACATACACACACACATACATACATACATACATACATATACATACACACACATATACATACACACACATATACATACACACACATATACATACATACATACATACATACATACATACATACATATTGTAAGCTCCCAGAGTCACCTTGCAGTGAGATAGGAGACAAACAAATTTAATAAACAAAGAGTGGGTAAATTACCCCACTGTTAAAATCAATTGGGAATGCAAGTATGTTGATATATGATGATAGGAGAGTGAAAGAGAGAGGGGGGGGAGAGAGAGAGAGACAGACAGACAGACAGATTTTTAAAGCTGTTAACTGCCATATAAGCTCTATCCATAGCAAAACAAAGAGAAGATAGACAGCGATGTATGTATACATACAAGCACAGAGACAAATGTAACACAGACAGACAGACAGACAGACAGACAGACACAGAGAAAGAGAGACAGAGAGGGAAAAAGAGAAATATTATCAAACTGGCAAAAGTGTTGTATAGGTCAGTTTTTGTCCACCTTGCACTGTTCAGATATGCAAATTTCCAAAATTTGAAAGTATCATGGAGAACCCAAAGGTGCTTTTCAAAAGGAAAAGTTTTTTTTTTTCTTTAAAGAAAAAAAAACCCCAAAAGTCCAGTTGACTTTTGAAAAGCATCTTTGGGACAATCATGACCTGGATGATTGAAAATCTTCATAGACATTCAGCATGGGCAAAAGTTTAGAAATCTGGGAGTTGCAGTGTGGAGGCCTCACATTTCAGAATGTCTGAACTAGGAGCTACTGCCTCAGCTCCAATGGTGGGTTGCAGGAGGTATGCCCCGGTGCAGGTGTACCGGTGCCTGACGGGAGCACTATGTACCGTTCTGGTAGGGTTCTCATGAGGGCCCACTCGTCCGCCATCCTTACCTGTATTTGAACTCTTTGGCGCTTCCGCACATGAAGCATACAGCACCTGCACGATGCTCCACCGAGCAGCTGGAGCATCATGGAGGCATCACAGAGCATCGCAGGAGGTAAGGACTCATGCACATGCTGTGCATGTGTGCTGCGCATGTTCATGTGGTGGATGCTGGGCCCCGTTGCACCGTACCAGTTGCAACGGGATCCGGAACCCAACACTGCTCAGCTCCAATTCCTAAAACCTATCACCTAAAGTTAAGACACCAAATTGTGGAACATAGCTTGGGGTGACTAGAATGGGATCAACATATCAAGGGAAGTATTTGGCCATCAACCAAAGAAAAGTATTCTAAGTCTCATGATAGTTAGATTTAATTTAAATTAAAAAAAAAATTAAAAAATTCAGGCCTCCTTTTTTTCCTCTACTCTGTATTTAGTAGGTAAAGAAGTATGGTCCGTGACAGTTGAACCTTGGTGCTTTGTTATATTTGTGTTTGTATGAGAGAAAGAGAATAGAGATGCAATGAAATTTTGGTACAAATATAAAAGATTTAATAGCTGGTGACTTTATGGAATACCTTTTTAAGAATTAATAATGAAGCAGGTTTGTATATCACATTTCAGAATCTAAAAGCAAATGTATGCCCACTATAGAAGAAGGAATGAGATTTGCATTATGATAAACAAAAGTTAGCATTGGGATTTTTAAAATATACAGTTGTATTATTAAGCACATTATTATGACCAAACTTTTTGTTTTAAAAAATCCCCAAATCTTTTGGTATTTTTATTATTTTTTTCAATATGTTTTAGTACATAGTACTATTTAAATGTTCCAATTACATACATAAATAACACCAAGGAAAATAGAATATGGACCATCAAATAAAGGTAAATCATTTGAATAAATAAGGCCACTTTGTAATCCTGAATTTACTAAATGCTCTTACAGTTTGTGCCATTTGTGAGGAAGGGATTGGAATAAGAGGCAATATATTACTTCTTTCTTTTCTTCTGAAGTATTCACAGAAGATTCACAGAAGATTGACAAGATGAAGAGTCTTTAACTTCATTCAGAACTGAGAGACATCAATAAATTGAACCTTGAGAATGTAAGACTAAGTACAATATTGCAATGCTATCACACAGAATAAAATCAAAATCATTCCAGATTTTGAAAGAATGCAGGATTTGGAGCAATTGTCAAAGAAGAAAAATATATATTCTGCTTGAATATTAAGCAAAACAGTAAGAGTTCTTTGATGATTATCATCAAGTAATGCACTCATCTTTATTGAATATGCTTAAACAGAAACTAGACTATCATTTGTTATCAATATTTTAGTTACAATTTTTTCACTGAGCAGAGGGTGGAACACGATGTTTCTATGATTCAATGAACGTGTGGTAGACTTAGCATTAGGGATGGAAGTTTCCACAGTAGCAGCTCCATAATAAATCAGACTTGCTTCTTTATAGAAACATAAAATGAGGCTAAGACCCCATTTGCAAACCATTATGAGAAAATTAGTTGAATGTTTCTTAAAATTATTTGGCTCCCAACTTACTTATGAGTTTTAAAAGTAAATTCAAAAAACCTGAACTGGATGCAGATACAAATGAGCAGTCATGAAGACTAAACATATAATTTAGTTTTAATGGTATCAGTACTCTTAAACATTGGTTTGTAGTATGTTCTAATCTTTATAATACTTAGCTCTTGTTATTTGTTCACCCTTTAGAACTTAATCCTTTCTGGATTTACCACAAATCCTGATCTCTCCAAGGCAAAATCACCCCATAAATATAAGAAGAGATGCATAAATGCTGAAAAATCCCAAATGCACAATGTAACTTTACTAGTATATCTCCCAACACGGGAGAATTACAATAAGAATTTACCTTTTTAAAGACTTAGTGGAAACATGAATGGAAATAGATGCCAAAGCATGACTCAGCTGTTTTAATTCCCATTTACTATGAAAATGTTTCATATTCAAAAGGACACAAAAACCAACTTCTATTTATATTTATTCCATATATAAATAAAAATAAATGTACTTGTAATATCTTTTGTACATCTTCTGAAAAATATAATATTTATTCAGGATATTTAATATCACATATTTTTCCAAATACTTCTTTTAAGTATTGTAGAAAATAGCATCTGTTATAAAATCCTTATGATAGATAGGAAATAATAATAATAATAATAATAATAATAATAATAATAATAATAATAATAATAATAATGTTAGGGAACAACGACTAGCAGATCAAAGGCGATTTATTATACGGAATAAATTGTTTAGTGAAGTTGAACATGAGGAAATTCAGACAAATTGCAAAACCCAAAAAACAATATCACAAGCGGAAATAACTGATATTCAAGACACAACTAAAGACATTATAGTAGAACTCCCAGAAGAAGCTCTTGGGGAGGAAATAACATCACCACCACTAGAACCAGTTATCACTGAACCAACTGATGAACTAACTCAAAAACAAAAAGAATTGAAGGATAAGATCATGGAGCATTTTCTGCTTAATGAGGAAAGGCAACGTTTAGAAACACTAAAAACTGTGCCTAAGAAAATTTTGGCCCTTATCATGAAAATGGTTAATGCAGTGTTTTCAACAATTGAACCGGGATCCATCTTGGAAACAAACCAGTTAATGTACAGCGCAGCTGTAATAGTCACTAATGAACTAGGCATTAAAATTAAAGTACCTAGTCACACAACAGAAAAAGCATCAAAGCCAAAGTGGAAAATCCGTTTAGAACAAAAAATAAAAAAATTAAGGGCAGATGCTAGTAACTTAAAGAACATGCATGAGCAACGGCTTAAAAACAACAAAATCATAGATCGCCTAATCAGAAGATATAGATTGGATACAAGAAACATCAATGAAACTGTAGAGATTGTAAAACAGCACATAACAGCAACAGCTAGAAAAAATTGAAAGATATGAGGCACGAATCATCCAATATAAACAAAATCAGCAATTTCGATCAGACCAACGGCGTTTTTATCAAAGTCTTAATGTGAATGGTGACACCAAAAGTGAAAAACCAGAAAAGCAGGCCACAGTTGAATTCTGGAAAGAATTGTGGGAAAATGCAAAGGACTACAACAAGGAAGCAAAGTGGATACATGACTTTGAGAAAAGCATTGGCAACAAACAAATTCAAGTATTAGAAATAACACTTGAGATGGTCAAAAATTGAGTTAAAAAGGTAAAGAATTGGACATCACCTGGAAAGGATCAATTACATGGTTTCTGGCTCAAATATCTGACCAGTTTACATGCAATATTGGCCAGACAACTGAATGAAATTTTACAAAAGGGCCAAATTGATGAATGGTTGACAACTGGAAAAACATACTTGATTCAGAAAGATGCAACTAAAGGAACAACACCTGAAAACTACAGACCAATAACATGCTTGCCAACAACCTTCAAATTACTCACAGGCATTATTGCAGATAACATGATGGATTATTTGGAAACAAACAACATCTTGCCAGTAGAGCAAAAAGGCAACAAAAGAAGGAGCAGGGGCACAAAAGATCAGCTTCTAATTGATAAAATAATATTAGAAAATTGTAAGAACAGAAAAACGAACTTGAATATGGTCTGGATTGATTACAAAAAGGCATTTGACTCACTGCCACATAGTTGGATCATAAAATGCTTAGAAACAACTGGCATTAGCAAAAATATTACATCCTTTACTGAAAAGGCGATGAAACAATGGAGAACTGAGTTGGCAGTAGGGAATGAGATCTACGGAATGGTTAATATCAAGCGAGGAATTTTCCAGGGTGATTCACTTTCACCTCTTCTCTTCATCATCGCAATGATCCCACTATCAGTAATCTTAAAAAAAATGAAATTAGGCTACCAAACAGCCAAAGAAGCTGAAAAAATTTCGCATTTACTATATATGGATGATTTGAAACTCTATGGAAAGTCAGAAATAGAAATCCAATCATTGACAAACACACTCCGAGTATTCAGCACCGATATTTCAATGCAGTTTGGCATGGAAAAATGCGCCACTGTATCCATAAAAAGGGGCAAAATCACTGCATGTGAGGGAATTGAAATCCCCAATGGCCAATTAATTAAATGCAAAGAAAATGAAGCCTACAAATACTTAGGCATTCTGCAGTTGGATAACATCAACCATGGAGAAGTAAAAACTATTGTCAGGCGAGAGTACACCAACAGAGTTAGGAAAATTTTGAAATCTAAATTGAATGGTGGAAATACAATCAAGGCCATAAATACCTGGGCAATACCAGTTATAAGATACACAGCTGGTATAGTTAACTGGACACAAGCTGATTTGGACATTTTGGACCGAAAAACCAGGAAACTAATGACAATGCACTACAGTTTACATCCACGTGATGATACTGATAGACTTTATCTGCCCCGAAAATCAGGTGGCAGAGGATTATTACAAGTGAAGCAAACAGTTGAAGAAGAAAAACCTGCACTGGCTGATTATTTAAAAGAAAGTCAAGAAAATCTATTAATCGAAGTAAAGAACAAAAATCTACTGAAGGCCCAACAGACGAAACAAGAATACAGAAAAGATGTGATAAAATCAAGAATGGAGAGTTGGCAGAACAAAGCACTGCATTGCCAATTTCTGGAAAAAACAAAAGATAAAGTGGACAGTGAACAAACTTGGTTATGGTTAACAACAGGTACATTAAAGAAAGAAACAGAATCACTAATCCTGGCTGCGCAAGAACAAGCTATCCGCACAAATGCCATTAAGGCCAAAATCGAAAAATCCTCTGATGATGCCAAATGCAGACTTTGCAAAGAAGCTGATGAAACTGTTGATCACATACTCAGCTGCTGTAAAAAAATCGTGCAGACTGATTATAAATTGTGGCACAATTCAGTAGCACAAATGATCCATTGGAATTTGTGCAAAAATTATAATATTAAAACAGCAACAAACTGGTGGGAACATCAGCCTGAAAAAGTCACCAAAAATCAGATGGTCAAGATCTTGTGGGATTTCCATATACAAACCGACAAAATACTGGCGCATAATACACCAGACATCACACTGGTTGAGAAAAATAAGGTCACAATCATAGACATCGCAATACCAGGTGATAGCAGGGTCGCCGAGAAGAAACATGAAAAAATCGCAAGATACCAGGACTTAAAAATCGAAATTCAACGACTATGGCACAAACCAGCAGTGATAATTCCAGTGGTAATTGGCACACTGGGTGCTATTCCAAAAGCACTGAAATTACATTTAAAACAGTTAAAAATTGACAAAATCACCATCAGTCAAATGCAAAAAGCCGCACTGCTTGGATCTGCGCGCATATTACGAAAATACGTTACGACGTCCTAGGCCCCTGGGTGGGGCCCGACTAGTAACCAATGCCAAATCCGGCGAAACAACTGGCCGTTGTGATACAATTGTATAATAATAATAATAATAATAATAATAATAATAATAATAATAATAATAATAATAAAAATAATGCCAAATCTGGCAAAACAACTGGCCGCTGTGATACAATTCTGTTGTTGTGAATAGTAATAATAACAATAATAATAATAACAACAACAATAATAATACTTGGAACAACTTATATCCTCCAACGTTACCTTAACAGTTCCTAGGTCCTTGGTTAGGACTCGAGCTATTGAGCTACCAACCAGCCCCAAAGGCTGTGAATCTCACCAAAGATTAACCACATAATAATATACAATCATAATGTGGTATTTCTTTTACATAAATTATTACATATTTTTAAGATGTGTAATTTCTATAAATATGTTTTGCAGTCTTATCTTATGCAGATTTGTTCAGAAGCATAGGTAAGCATAGTAGAACTTATTCCTAAATCAAGTAATGGCTGCCCAACTGGGCAATGTTAAAATGGAATTATAAAACAATTGAGAATAAAATTGCCAGTGATTTCTAATCACATAAGCTATATATTACACATTTATGCAAATAGGGAACCCAACGTCAAATTATAAATCCTTCATCATTGGCCGTGTTAGCTGGGATTGCATATTTTTTTTCAGAATATCTGGAGATTATTCCAAACTTCTGAAATATTACATTTGAGAAACTAGACTTTCCCATGAAATCTTGCTAGTGATATATGGTTTGTTATTAATAATTTTATTATTACTCTTTATATTGCTTAATTTTCACCTTGGGGCACCATACATAATTGATTCTCAAACTTGTGAGATTTTAGAATAAGCAACAACCTGAGTCATTGAGTAAGTGTCATGGGGTGAGCTCAATCTATCTAGTATTATTCTATCACTCTAACAGCAATACATTCTGTTTTCTCATACTTAAAAGCAATATCATCATCCACAACAATTAATCTCATTTCTAATGGAAGTGAATTTTGATGAGCTTAATAAAGCATCCTGATGCAGAATAGGGGTGAGATCCTTTTATTTCTGCAGAAAAAGCACAGTGACTTTAATTTGCTCTAATATATTAGCAGTAGAAGTAGAGTGCTATTTGGGAGTTTCTTTTTTGGTTTAAAATGCTTAAGATCTTGACTATAAATCCAGTATATGAAATCTGACTCAGAGAGACATTATGGTTATGTTGGGGGTGAAATGATGTATGGATATATCTGTTTCTCCTTCGGTGGGCTAATACTGCAATGCTATACATTTCTACTCGAAAGGAAATCCCACTGAGTAAGTGGATAGAGGATTACAGCCTGAGGGTTCTAAATGGAGTAGCTCTATTTCTTGCTCAATAAACATCATAGTCATGAGAAGCTAGCAAGCAGGTCCTAAATTATTGCTCCAATAGTTTCATCCTAATAGCCATTTGGGTCATAAAGCAAAAGTAATGTTTTCATTGTAAAATGAATATTTCTGATGTTGTTGCATCACCTTCTTCTTAAAAGAAACTGGGATCATTCATAACACAAAACAGAAACAAACAAACAAACTGCCTAAGCAGAAAAACAATTAAGGAAGAAATAAGGTGATTACAGAAGATAGTCCAGAGATGAGGGAAGTTTGGGGGATTCAGAATGATTCCACTTTAATTATCCTATAAGTTGTGTGGTAGAATTACTTGGGAGGCTTTCAAAATTAATGTCAAGCCCTGCAAATTTAGGAAACAAGGACCACTTGGACTATGGGAAGCATCTTCATTGCTAATAGGTAATGTAACAGAATCTTGAATACCTTCCAAAGCAAATCTCCTGCACAAGTTTTATCTAATGTAATTAAGATGGAGTCTCCTTCCTCCCTTGGACTCAAGAATCTCTTCTGTAAAAGCCCTGTTTATTCCTGAATTGTCTTGCTGCCTCCTTAGGTGTTTCCAAAATCTATTAAGCACAACTGCTAACCAAAGCTTTTAAAAGTAAAAGTTAATTATAGTGTTACAAATAAATAACATTCCATACATAAATATATACTTGTAAGTAAACAGCAGAGAAAAAAGAAGATAGATTCAGAGATGTTATATGGTTCATGGTTGCATGAAGGAGGACTGTCTTCAGATCCTCATGCCTGTTTGAAGAAAAATGGCATTATAGGTTTTCCTTACCATCTCCAGATGTTTGGGCTGTGAAGTGGGGAAATATCCATTCACACTGAAAATCTGGGATCTGGAAATGTAATGAGATAGTTATGTGATCTCATCTCCATAAGTTTAGATTCCATCTACATTGTCACTCGTCATGCAAAGTCATTGTTCTATGAGTCTCCTTGCTGAAACCATTAGCCAGGATGCCACTCACTGATTATTATTTTCATGATAGGAAGAGGGAAAATCAATAATTGAAGTCTTGTTATAATCTGATATTACCAGTTTATTCCACTGAGCATATCATTTTGGACATGTATGTACCAAAACAGTTAAATCAGGTGTGGTAAATAATATAAACTGCTGTGAAAACACTTCTGAGACAAAGAAAAATGAGTAATCAAACAATCGTTTTAATAACAATCTTTTTTTTTCAATTTAGTATAACTCCTAGAGCATTAATATCTCAACATTTCATAGCTATAGATTAGTAGTAATGGAATTATAATTGGCATTCCCTCATAAAAGTTCCATTAATTAGAAAACAACTTTTACTGTAGTTTCTCAGATTAGTTTAAAAAATGCACCCAGAAGCTAAGTGGTAAATATTCAATATAATCAAACCTTTCCTATATAAATAGAAATTCAAACTTCTAAATTAACTGTGGTCTGCTGTTTAGTTCTTATTATTCACACTATTTGATTATTTAAACTGGTTATTGGATTGTTCAGACAGTAGCCTTCAACTCCCTCAGTCAATTAAACATTTATTGTATCTGATTTGTCAGAGTCAGTGTCACAGCTAATCTCTTAAATCCACATCAGTTCAGGAGCTTTACATGTGTTTACTCTCTTGCAAATCGAGGTGGGTGCATATAAGTAGATTCATAAAGAACAACCACAGATAATCACCATTGCTTTACTTTGCACATGATAGAATAGCAATTTTTAATCTCACATACAGACAAAACACACACATATTTCCATATACGCCTATATAGAGAACTGACATTTCACAACTGCTCTCAGGTTGTATATTCTACATGTTGATCATAAGGAATACACAACCAGTATACCTTCTCATAAAGAAGAGAGGCAAACAACGTATTTGGTAATCATGACTATCACAGTCATATCACTGATACAAAACTACTTCAGAGCATTTTTAAAAAAAGTTTATGTAAAATTATTCTTCTATGCACAAAAGCTTTTCCATACATTCCACTGAAGTGATTAAAGTCCATACAAAGAGCAGGCAGGAAACTACAGCAAATAACTGATCAGAATTACAGATTTACCCAGAGAGTGCCAAATATTTAGAGAAATATGCATAGGCTTGTCACGCTGTTGGAATTTCACTCTGGCAGTCAGGCAGACAAGCAGGCAGGCAAGCAGGCACACGTGTTTTTCTTTCTCTTTAAAAATTAACCTTTTCATAACAAAGGCCATATTTAAACATAACAGCAGGAGCTCCGGGATTCTAAACCAAGCTCCTTTTTCTTAGGCATCGACAGATATCCATCATCACCTTCATTTTGAAAAGGAAGATAAAAGCAGAATACTCTCTTACCACCGGAGTAGAAAAAGCAATTTGTTCAGCTGCATCCAACTGAGGCTTTGTGAATGAGGCTTTGTGCAGGCAGGCAACACAAGTGATTCTCGGGCCTCACACAAAAGCAAAATAATTGGCTCTCAATGAAGAGATGTAAACATCCATCATAATAGCACTGGAACTGAAGCTGAAAGCTACCTCAGCTGTTCTATGTACTCTGACTGTAGGATGATGTCACAAACATCAAATGGGTGTACTCTCATTGGTTTCTGTTACCTGGATTCATATCTTAACCCTAAGCTGGCAGCTGCAAATTTGAAGGGGATTGCTGTTCATTTGGGGATGGGGCAAGATGCTCAGAGATCCTCCAATCTGAGAAAGGAGAGTAACAGGTGTTTATTGATTAAAGAGAGAAAACAAGATGCTGGTGGGGGGAGGAAGCAGTTAATCCCTCTAATTTGCTTATATAATTAAAGCTTTGGTAATTGCATTCCTACACTCTGCTTACTAAATGACAGTAATAATCACTATCTCATAGAGAATGGATATTAAAGGAAAGATAATACATTACATACCATTGCATTTAGAGAGTTGTCTGTTCTTTTGGCATAAGCTTGCTGACAAAAACATGCTTAAAAAGAAATAGTGGAATAAGCATAGTTTGCAAATAATTTGTAAGCATGGTTATAATTACAGTTGTTGAAGCAAGAACTGGACTTCTATAGAATACTTTTTGTCAATGTAATCAATGCTAAGATAAAAAGTTCTCATCTGTATATGAAATTGGAGTTCAAATATTTTATAATCAAATTAATTGAAAAGATAAAGTTCAAATTGCAATTCTATGATCATAGAATTGATCAAAATCACCAACCAAAGTCAGTCACAAGATTCTACCTTCCCAGAAGTGAATTCAATATCATATGTATTGTTGAGTCTCTCAATTGTGTTTCTGGATGTACTATATGTTACATTGCCATCAGTCTAGTTGTTATCTAAACATCTTCCTTCCTCTTACGATCAACACACACACACACACACACACACATACACCTAAAACTATCATTATCATTACCGGGATAAAACAGTGCATTATAGACCACTAATTTTTGAACTAAGATGCTCAAATGAGCTAAATTACAGGTGTCCAAAAGCCAAGATTCCTGACTCCCAAGGGAATGAAATTTGGGAAGGTGTGACTGATTCAGTACTACTGATTACTCCAGTGATGTGTGGCTGCTACTGCAATTACATGATCTTCATTTTCAACATTCTGTGACAGTTTACCAGCCAGTCTCACAATCCCTTACTCAGTTTTCCACCTAACAGTAGTGAGTTGACTAATCATATGGCTCTTAAAGAAGCAACAATGTTAAGTTGCATGAAGAAAGTCCTAAATATTTTTACTGCTTTATTTTCTCTTCTCTGGCATACAAACATGCACATCAATCCCATCATTGTTCAGCCACATACATAATAGTCCATGCATGACTCACACAATGTAATATTTCTACTGATGTTGATGCTATGGCCAAAGCTCTCACTGTCATCCATTTGTATTCCTGGAGAAACCATCAATTAATGTTGTATAAAGGGAAAAGTCAGGATAGTTCAATTTGCAATCTCTATCTAATGAGTGTCTCATTTTATCGGGTAATTGTGGACCTACTGCAAACAGGTTCAGGAAGAACATCAGACAATACAACTGTATCTTTCAAACAGTATTCTTTTTTTTAAATAAAGTTTTTTGTTTTGTTCTCTATATACATTCACATAATTATTATTCTTTTTTTTAACATTCATAATTCTAATACATTTGTCATTCCATTTATAAAATTGTAATATTCCATTTGGGTTGTTTTGTTTACCATCCCTCACCTATTTTGACACCACCTTCTTCTCCTTTCCTTTTCTCCCTCCCTCCCTTCTCTACTTCCTTCCTTCCTCCTTTTCCCTTCCTTCTTCTCTTAACTATCCCCTCCCCCTCTCTTCCTTTTCCCCTTCCTACCCTCTCTCTTTCTCTCCTTCTCTCTTTCTCCCTTCCATCTTCCACTCTTCCTCTCTATCTTCCTTCCCTCCTCTTTCTCTCCTCTCTTCCTTTCTCTCCTCCCTCCCTTTTCTACTTTCTTCTTTCCTCCTCTCCTTTCCCTTCTTTCTTCCCTTACTGCTTCCCTACTTCTCTCTACCTCTTCCCCTTCTTACCCTCTCTCCTTCTCATCTTCCATCTTCCCTCTTTCTCTCCTCACCTTCTCTCTTCCTTCTCTCCTTTTCCTCTCATTTCCTCTCTTCCTCTCTTCCTTCCTTCCTTTCTTTTTTTTTTTGCTGCAGGTGTCTCTTCCAGCTCCTAATTTCTATTTTCTTGGGGTGGTATTTCCGCAAACCCAAAAATCTTTGTATATCATTTCTTGTTTTTTTTTTTTAAAGAATATTTTTCTTTTTTGGTCAGACAAAGACAGACAATACATAACACATAGAACCTTCTTCAATCACGTACAGCATGTCGTTTGGTTATAAAGTTTTTGTGCATCACTTCCATAGTCCTCACTTTCAAATGTATGTAAAATCACAAATTATCAACTCATTTCAAACAAATTCTCATATCATCAATCCAGTATATTATATAAAAATTATTATAATTATTAAACATTCATTTGACTATAAATTGCTTTTACATCCTTTTGTATGAAATATCCTAAATTTGAAGTAAAACCTATATAATAGCATTCCATTCCTCCTAAAATCATCCAGTAACATTTCATCTTTCTAACATATTCTAAATAAAAACTGATTATATTTAATAAGAAATACTTTTAAATCTCCTCTCATAGTCCTCATTTGTAGTTTGTATATAATTTCATATCCTCAAACTAGTACCTATATATGTATTATTATCATTATTACTCATTTATATGGCTACATATAATACTATAAATTTAACTAAGTTTGACTTAATTTTTATTGTAAACTTTCACTACATCAACCTGTATCTTTCCAGTAGTAGTGCAGTTTTATATCTCGTGTCACTTGTGGAATTCATTAATATTCTGGTTGTTTTCTTAGTAGGTCTTTTATGGACTTCTTTTTGCAGTTTGTTGCTCATCTTTTTTTTCTTCTTCTGTATTTTGAGGTCTGAGGTAGAGTTCCAGTCCACCTATCTCCCCTTTCCATTGTCCACTCTTACTATTTCCAACCACACTCAGTATGCTGTCAGTATCAATAATTTTCTTATTTCTTTGATCCTTTTTTCCTTCAATTTTTGGAACTCTGTCCTCAACTTTCTTCCTTGGATAAATGTCATTGATTTTTTCATCTCTTTTTGCTGTTCTTTGTTCTGCATCATCCATTCTCATCTCAATTTTCTCTGAAATTACTAATATTTTATAAATTTTAAACATAATCATTTGCAATATTAATGTTTCTTTTTCATGATGCGCCATCCTTCCAACTTATAAACACTGCCACTATAGCATTCAAGGCTTTTATTGTATTCCAAATGAATTCATTATAGTCTTTCATGTCAAAGCTTTATCTTCACTGCAGTCCAGCTACTAATAGAAACTCCAAAAGAGCACCTGTGTAAACAATCCATGCTGTTTCCACATGCTCTTTCCACTATCACTCTCATAAACAAACTGAAAGGCTTTGAAGTGTAACTCCAAAGATCAAAGAGAGGAAAGAAAAAACAATGTTTCTAAGGCTCCAGCCTTAAAGTGGCAGTGTTACTTTTTTCCCTCTGCTGTTACAGCCCTCTTTAAATAGCAGACTTACAGAGAAAAATTCTTAATAAAAAAAAACAATCCAATCAAACTTTGAAAAAAAAACAACAAAAAAATATAAATTTTCAATCCACCAGTATATTTAGAAAAAATAAAGAAGAAAAAGTAGAAGAAGAAAAACTGAGCCTTCCAATTTAAAAAATAGGAAACATTTGTAGAACTTCAATTAATAAAAAGAGAAATTAAAAAAAGGATAACACATTAAGTCTAATGTAGCTTAATTTCTCTGCTTGTTTTCTTTTGTCAATTTTAATTTAGTTTTAATTTTCTTTGGGTAATCTCTTTTCTAATAATAAAATTTCCTCACCAATCCGACACACTTTCTCTTTCATTTTCTTTGCATTCCAGAACTGTCCCAACTTCAGCAGCTTCAGGGGTGGGTTTCTGTCATTGGAAAAAAGAGCTTCTCCTGGATCAATCAGGGACTTTGCGGTGTCCCTGAGATCAGCAGGACGTACTCTTCTGTATCACCATCTCTTCAGGACAATTTAGGTCCAAAAGGACCATCCAGTGGCAGAAATATCGACTGTGATCTTGGAGCTCCAAGATTGCACGTCGTATTGTCACGACGTCAGCTCAAACTTCTCCAAATGGTATTCTTGGTGCCAAAAATGTTCTTCCAATGAGGAAAGGATGGAACCTTTCTGTGACTTTTCAAGAGCAAATTTGACATTACATCAGACATTATAATTCTGGATCCTAATCAACAAGCCAAATGTATTCATCCTCAAGAGAATGTAGAATTGAGAATGGTTTACTCCACAATGATGGAATTCATCATTGAGATTGTTTGTTGAGATTGTTGAATTATTGGAGAAACTACTACAACAAAGAAACTTGTACACTGCATCTCTTTCACTTGCAAAAGAACAAATTTGAGGAAGACAGAAGCTTTCATTGTCATCAATCAAGACTGGAGATCACCACTTGAACTGGGGAGATGATTTAATGCACAAATTGACAACAAAGTCACCATCATTGTACCAGACAACAGCCTGAATTAATAAAGGCACATTATGTTGAAATACCAAGAAGATTGTTAGACTCTCATTCAAGCTCTTATGACAGATTTCAATGCGTACTTTTCTTTCCTCTTGGAGCTGATGGCTGGAACCATCCACCCCACATGTTGTACAACAATAAATGAATTATTATGCACATTGAATAATGAACCAGGAAAATGAAATTAGTAACCTTCTAAGTATGAGAATGAGATTAATAACCTTGTAATAACCTTCTATTCCAACAGTATGTGGTTGCTATGTCTGCTAAGATTGAAGGTGAGAAACTAAGTTACATCCAAATGAATCAAGCAATCTGGAGATCAACAACATATAAGAGACCTGTCTAATGTATTGAATGATGATGATGATTTTAAAAGCAACTCGAAAGTGCATCATCCTCTCTTTAACATTTGTTGGTAAACCAAGATAAATGAGGGAAAGGTGGAAGTATGCTGTGATGCCATGATGTACAGTATATATAGAGTATGGCAGTACTTAATTTTTCACATTGACATGCAATCCAAACAGGCCAGAAATACAACAGCATCTTTTTTTGAGACAGCAGCCAAATAATCAGCCAGATTTAATCACAAAAAAGTATTCATCTTGAAGAGAAAATTGTTCCTGAAGTACCTCACTGGAATACACGACCTCTTCTGTTGATGTGTTGCTTACATGTCAAGTGGGGTCTACCTCATATGCACTGTCTGCTGGGCTTGGTGAAGCATCCAAGCCAAGATCACAAGATTATGATACATTTGTGCAAGCTGAAATATCAACCCCCCCACAAGTCCAGAGCCACATAAAGTTCTATTGAAGCAGATGATTCATGCTCCACATTTCAGCAAAATCTCAATGTGTTGGAAAAATGGTACGTGCAATGAATAATTGTACCAAAGATAAACACTTGTGCATTCAAAAATGACATTGTCATGATTCTAAGAACTATGCTAAATTTACGAGAAGGTGACGGTATATAGATGTATAAATGGGTGCTCTCACTATACATAAAACACAAGAACAAACCATGGAGAATGTGCTAATGTAGTTGAAGAAACTGGTATTTCAGTAGCTTCAGCTGTATGTTACCTGAAGCCCAATCAATGATGGGTTTCAATTTTTTTTACTACCAGTTCTGTGGATGTGGCTTATTTTGTGGGTGTGGCTTGGCAGTCATATGACTGGGTGGGAGTGGTTTGGAGGTCATGTGACTGGGTGGGCATGGCCAATTTAGTCATCCATTTTGCCAATTTAGCAGTCCATTAAGCAATACAAAGCAGCCCCCTTTTCTATTCTTTTTAATACTGCAAGAAGTTTTTGCCGAAGGCTTTTTTTTACTAGGGGAGAGAGGTTTGTATTGCCTGGGGATTTCTGGGAATTTCTCATCTGTGTTAGAGGCACTAAAATAACCAAGATGATATAAGGTCTCCTGCTGCAGCAGGGGGTTGGACTAGATGACCTCTGAGGTAACTTCCAGCCCTGGATTGCTGTGCTGTTTCAAAGCATCCTCTGAAGCTGCATCTAGTGCAAGGTTTGTGGTCCTTCCTTCCATTCCTTTTTCTCTCTCCCCCTTCCTTCCTCCCTCTATCAATCCATCCAGCCATGTCACATTCACTTTCCTTTCTCTTTTTCTCCCTTCCCTCCCTTCCACTATTGATTAGTTTAGCCTAAGGAGGGATAGCATTTTCAATAAGCTCTCAACTCCATGCCAGTGGTCTGCAAACTTGGCAACTGTTAATACTTGTGGACTTCAACTCCCAGAATTCTCCAGCCAGCAGAGCTGAATTCTGAAAGTCCACAAGTCTTAAAGTTGCCAAGTTTGCAGACCTCTGCTCCATGCACTTGGGGATCAACAAACGGTGAAGATTTATTTCTTTCTTTCTCTCTTGAAGCCCCCCCCCCACACACTTTTGCTCCCAGGGGGCTTCAGGGAGGCTTGCTAGCCCCCCCATGCCCTATTTTGGGCCTAGTAGGCCTCACTGAAGCCTTCTAGGAGCCAAAATTTGTGTGCTCCCCGCCCCCTCCACTCTATTTTGGGCCTTGCTGGCCTCTCTAAAGCCTGCTGGGAGCCAAAATGGGGCTGGTGGGGATCCTGGAAGGGGTGGGGGAAGGGAAGGTTGTGAGCCCAGTGGGGATGGGGGGGATGCAGCAAGCTTGGGCGGGGGCTAGAGAGACTTACCTATAGGCAGGAGGAGGTGGCAGCTCAGTTGGGGCGCAGGGCAGGCACCATGTGGCAGCTTAGGCAGGGAAGCTACTCAGGAGGTGAGGAGTGACTGCGTGGGGCAGGTGGGCAGGGCATCTGCACTTAAAATGGTCTGTGCATGTGCACAACAGTAAAAGGAAAAAATTACATTTTTCCATGAAGATTGTTCTGCGCATGTGCAGAACAGAAAACAAGATGGCGCTGCTGCTGAGGATAGAACTGGTATGGTCACGTGTCTGCTGAAGTTACTACGTATTCGCCCGGATTGGACCAGACTGTTGAAGCCACAGAAAGGGAGGTAAATGTTAGAGTATTTTAAAGAATGGCAGATTAACCACAAATGTTATCATAAAAACATTCTTTGATAAACAAAAACTTACTATATATATTTCTTCTTTAATAAAATGATGTTTCCTTTTTTAATTTTAAAACCAAAACAATAACAATCTGCCCATGGTCATTCTGTTTCTCTGTTTAGGTAAGGAAATAACCCTGAAAGGATGACACAACAGGACATGAGTTGTCTAGTGCAATTTTGGGGCCATGGCCCACTATCGGGCCACAATCTATTCGCAACCAGGCTGCTTGAACAATGGGCTGGTGCGCATATGCTCACACAGCTGAACTCACACAAGCTGCTGGCTGGCGCACACATAGCTCAACTTGCGCAAGTGTGAGTACCTACACAGACACACACTAGACCAGCAGTCCCCAATCTTTGCAACTTGGTGGGTTTGTCCCCCTCTCCTCCTCAACCGGGCTGCCAAGCTGCAAAGATTGGGGACCACTGATTTGGGGGGGGGTTCAAATACACACAAATATACATACAGTCTGTGGGACCTGGGATAGGCAGATGATGCTGTTTGATCATGTTAAAGGTACTGTCACAGGATATAAGCTGTTCCAAGGAAAGCCATTTTTTTTTCAATTGATTGATGGTGGTCTTGTCAATGCCGATGGTGTTCAAGTGGTATTCCAGATGCCTTGGGATTGCACCCAAGATGCCTATTACAATTGGTACTATTTTTGATTCTTTTTTGGGGGGGCATTATCATTCTACTTCTATTTGCAGCTCTTTGTATTTTGTGGTTTTGCCCCACCTCTTCTATTCTGCTATCTCCAGGTTCTTGCAGCAGACCTAATCCAGAATTGTCTTTCTTAATGATAATTGTTAAGTCTAGGGTGTTGCATGACAGGTGATTGCCTGTTTGAACTTTATAAATATTGTTATTCCAAATTAGGCCAACTTAATGGCTAGATCAGTTTTGGGCTGAGAAAATCACAGATCAACTCCTCCGCACCCTGTCTGTGATATGCCCTATTTTGGTGCCACAATGTTCTCTAGCAGCTTTTTAATTACTTTTCTCCTTGCACTGTTTTGAGCCTAGCAGTGCTGAGAGGCTGTTGCTGCTTTACTAAGAATGTCTAAAAAATTGGGATTGCAGCACTGTGACACAGCTATTGCCATCCTGACCTCCTGTCTACCCTATGGACTCTTTGCTATTTGAACCACTTTGCCTATCAACACTGCAGGATGGTGTTCTTCACTGCAAAAACAATGTCCTAGTATTCATACACACTAAATATTCTAAAATGGGTTTCTTTTGTTATAAAGATAATAAATTATACTATGAAAACCTGTTTTATATAAACATTGGATGAATAACTTGAGCATAATATATGCAAAACTGAACCAGACAGAATACAGCACTGCCAATTTCTATCTTTCTTTAAGTCAAGTTTGATTCCTGTTATCAACTATATAGTTCTTTGATTTGGTATTGCTTTTTTCAAGAAATTATTTTTATTTCCCCGTATAATCTGCAGCTCTGGTATTTTCTTAGGAATCTCATCTAAGTACTAACCAGCTCAGAATTGCTTTGCTTTTCCAGATCAGACAAGGTCAACTATATGAACCACTCTCGCTGAGCTATTTCTTCCATTCTCAGGATCTCTATTTGGTTAAACCTGAGGTTTGAGGAAATACTGCAAACACATTTAATTCTGAATCCAGGTTATCCCTTCATTTTTGTTTTGCTTTGCTTTGAAGCTGAGCATTCTCATCCTCTACAAAGAAAACACAGCTAAGTGAAAAATACAAAAAAATAGACATAAATTCAATAAATCACTCCATCGTTGGCATGTGATTTTTTAACAGTTGTACAAATTCAGGATTTGAAATTCAGGAGACTTAATAAATAGCTTTTCTGTGGAGAGTCCAATGCAAGATATTTGCTAAAATGTACTTTTAACAAATGGGTAAAAATGTGGATTTTGAGATGGAAATATATAGAGAGAACAAGATTCATTGCCATGCAAAATGATATATTAGTGAGCAAAGAGATTAATTTGGACAATGAGGATGCAAACTTTGGAGGTTTCTAATGATTAATGATAAAAATAAAACACAGTAGTTGTTAAGGTAATATGAGCCATGATTAAAAGAATTATTTATGAAATAAAATATGTTTAGGCATATCACATGTATAAATTATATTCCTCTGAAAATTTACTACTATAAATAGTCAAGGTCAAGGAGAGACACTCTCAATAGAAATCAGTGTGTGGTTGGTTCACAGCTACAGCTTCTTTTTTTCAACCGAGAAGTTCAGAAGCCCACATATTCTGTTTTTTTTAATGACATGTTTCAATTTAATACCTTCCTCAACCAAACTACACTATTCCTTGGGAAAAAATCTAGTTCCAATACATTAATAAGGTTTGATGCATAAAATAGCCGGTCTGTAATTCCTAGCCCTATAAATAAATAAGCACAATTCAACCATTTTGTTTTGTTTTCCATTTAGTCAGTTGCCAGTAATGATAGAGGAACATCATTCATAAAGTGTTAGTTTGGTTTTCTTCTATGTACATTTCCATCAGTGCATATTACCTGAATAGATTGCTCATCTTGAGTTCTTGCCAAAAGCATTTTTCCAGCTTTGCCCAGTCTAGTTCCCTTCAGTTGCATGGAGACTGTAACTTGCCTTGGAACAGATGTTTAAAGATCTGAATGTGGATAGCATAAAATCTAGCTCTTTCCCATGATCTGATCATTTCCCTGTCACAATAAGATTGGCTGCTTCCTCTGACCTCATGTCCATTCATGTGGCCAGCTCCAGATGCCTTTTATGGATTCTTGTGGACTCTTGAGCATCTTTCTGATAATTCAATGGGGCAGCTCTGTCAGCTGCCACTGGCAACAGGAGGTGATCCATGCTCTTGATTGGTCTTCAGTGACCTCTCTTGGTTCACAGTTTGTTTTCCCCTTGTTTTGCTGAAGAGTGCCAGGAGATAGAAGTGATAGAAGTTGTTCCAGATAGAAGTGATAGATGTTATTCCAGGAGTAACAGTGGAGAAATAACAGAAATGAATTTGATCTACAATGGGTTTCAGCTCACATCTAAGCCTACACTAAACCAATAAGAGAGCCTTTACTTCCCCTCCATTATTTCATTGGGGAGGATGCCTTGTTTAGGGTGTCAAATTCCCTTTGTGTTGGGGAACATCTTGCAGCAGTTATGGCTATTAAATGGAAGAAACCTCAGAATACCTTAAAAATATGATTATTTAGACAATTTTCAACTGTAATTCAGACCTATCATGGAATAGAAGCAATATTGGTTACACTTGATATAGCCTAGATAAGAAAGTTCATATCTTCTGATTCTATTAGTTCTCCAAGAGTCTTCAATACCATCCACAATGGTCTCCTTCTAGGATATTTCTGGGGACTGAGATTGGAGTACTAGGGTCCAGTGGATCTACCCATTTCCAAAGGGCAGTTTTAGCTGGTGGTTGTAAGTGGGGAGAATTTAACAAAATGGCGTCTTACATGTAGCGTGCCATGGGATCTGGTTTTTTCATAATTTTTAACATCTGTATGAAGCCAGTGGAAGAGGTCATCTGTCCATTTGAAATAATAACAGCATGTTGCTGATATACAACTTGGACCATTTCAGTGACTCCACTAAAGTCTTGCACTTGGCTGTTGAGATCTGAATAGGAAGAAAGAGACTGAACCAAGCAAGCTACATCCCAGTAAGGTAAGTTGCTATTTATTCAGATGATTTTCTGTTCAATCTAATGGTGTCTCCAAAAGATAGCACCATTCCTATGTATGTGTCTTGGAGTCCACCTGGACTCACATCTTCTGCTGTATGGGTGGTAAGATTATGGTTGGAAGGTCTTTGCTCATTTAGCACAAAGTTTCATTTAGTGCACCAGAAGCCTATCATGAACAAGAGTTGAATTAAGTTGCAACATTAATTCATGCTCTTATTGTCACCAGTTAGATTAGACAATGTGCTCTACATATGGCTGCCTTTATATACTGTACCATCAAAAAAACTGAAGTTGATTCAAAATATAGTGGATCATGTATTAACCAATACTAAATGCTAAGAGCACATTACACCTGTGTTTATGAAATTGTTTTCTTGGTACATTTTTAAGTGCTAGTTTTACCTATAAGCTTTATATGGTCTTATAAAACTATAACGAATATGGCTTGTTTCCAAATATTGGAAAAACTGTCACTTCAGATAGAACCAACCTTTCTAGGAAGAATGTAAAAAACAGGGGTTTTTTTTGTGTCGCCACAAAGTGAAGTTAGAAGAGTTGATGCCAGGATGAGAAGTGTCTTAATGGTCTCTTTATTATGGAACACTGCCCCTTGACAAACCTCAACATTATTGTCCTTTAGGAAACAAGCTAAAATGAAGATCTTTCAGGAAGATTTTTATTTATTGAGTGAATGACACATATCTGTCTAGACTGTGATAATAGGAAATAAATATATTTTAGTGTTATACATGTTAGAGTTGGTGTATTGTGTTGTAAGAATTTTTCAAGTTAGGTTTTGGTAATAAATGTTTCATTACCATACTAGCTAATGGTGCAGGAGATGCGGCAAACTGCAATTTGTTGACTAGTGAATGTTATGCAAAGAAATTGTTGGGGCTGCATCTTGTGATACATCCATGAACATGATTAAATATGTACTAATTGCTAACTATTGGCGTGTCATGTGTCTAAATATTGAATTAAGTTATTTTATTTCACTTCACTTGTATGCTGCATGTTCCTGAAGCTCTGGACAGATAAGTAGATCAACCTAAAATAATGATCAAAATAATAAATCTACCCATAATATAAACAAAGTTGGCAATATCAAATAATAAACATAAAAAATCATGTGCCTGCCAGATTCATGTTTACACAAAATTCAAAATAAACAACAAAAAGCTAAGAAGGAAATAAAGACCAGAACACATACCCTTCAGCCAATATCCAGAAAAGCAGGCATTAACAACAGACAAGCAATCAAGCAAGCAGAAAACAATACTTAAATCAAGGAACTACCAAAAATGAAAACATATCCCCACCAACACTGGCAGGGCAAGCTGCTGGGGAAAAAAGGAATAAATCCCACACTCATTAATATTGACAATGTTACCCTGTTTCCCTGAAAATAAGGCCTCCCTGGATAATAAGCCCAATCGGACTTTTGAGCATATGCGCTAAAAAAAGCTCTCCCCCAAAAATAAGCCCTCTCCAAAAATATTGCAACACAACAACAGCCATGAGGTGACCACACTTGCCACCTCCTGCACACCAAAAATAATAAGACCTCCCCCAAAATAAAGCCAATTGCTTATTTCGGGGGTCAAAGAAAATAAGACCTTATTTTTGGGGAAAAATGATACCTATTTGGGTAACAATTGTCTGCAAGCAAACAAGCATCAGATAATATCCACAGTTCAACCTTGAGCTACACTTATTCTCTTCTATTGGAATATCCACGTATTGACTGCTTTCCTGAAACTCAGAGAGGAAAGGAAAATCCATGAGAAGAAAATTTCAACCAATGGGAAGTGGCAATAAGAAATGTCTGCTTCCAAAGTCCTGTCAGATGGCAATTGTATATAATCAGGAGGGGAGTTGACCCTATTCATTTTGATTAGAGAGGTTAATGCAGAAGAAGGCAGTCCCTCCCTCTGTTTACAACCAGCTGACAAGCAGCCCCTTCAACTGGCAACCAAATTTCTTGCATTTTTCAACACAGCATGTTCTAAAATTTCCACCAATTCTCAGTTGAAATTACATTTTAGATTGTCTGTATGAAAGGAGGTTAGAGGTACAGTATACCATCATGTGTTTTGCCTTCTAGTTGATCTTTGCAGATACGTTTTACTAATCTCTGTCTGTATATAGTGGTGTTTTTAGCCTTTATTTACATATAATTCCTATTTTGTTTTTATTTAGTATTATGTATTTGGATTTGCACATAATGGTTTCTGTGCTATAGTTATTCAGAATACTTAGAGTAACTTATTGGACTAGAATATCTAGATGTATGGGAGGGTTATCCTTTTAATGGCTATTTATTTGGTAAATAAATACACTTTTGTGATATTACTGTTATGGCAGTTGGATGGCTGTGTCTTTTTGGTTGAAGTTGTCTGAAGATAGGTTGAGCTGGACAGTGTCTTATAGATAATTTGTTTCTGTGTTTTATGATTTGATGTGCTATAGTGGATTATGGCTGATTTCTTCATCTGTATGAAGAGTTTTCAACTGCAGATAAGGGTAGCTGCAGAAAGGAAAAGAAAAAAAGGAAGGAAGGAAGGAAAGAAGGAAGGAAGGAAGGAAAGGAGAAAGGAAGAGGCGGAGGAAGAAGGGGAAGGGGAGGGATGCAGCCTATTTGCAGAATTAATATTAGCAGTACAATATCAAATTACAAGAGTACATACTGAATCTTTATAAGAACAAATCAACCCAAACCAACATAAAATCTTTAAGAAGAGCAAATGTATCTCTTGGAAGATTTAAGGTAATACATAGACTTAATTAACCAATAAAAATAACTTTTACACAATCCCAACATATTAGCATTACTTGTGTGAAGTGCATCCTTTGCATTACTTGTCAGGAAATATACTACAAGAATACACACTGGCAATCCACCACATGAACTTTGACTTTCCCATGGGGGAGAAAAGACAAAAAGTAATTTAATAGGCAAGCTGTCATATAGCAGCTATGAAAAGTCTTCTCTCTGGCCATGTGTTTAACTGCTTCTGTCCTCCTGATACTTCTCAGACTCATCACTCCATTCATTCAAAACTAAAAATAGAAAGAGCATGACTGGTTACTGTTGTTCTATTGGTTAGGCTTCAAGTTCTATTGGCTTTGTACACACACACAAAAAAGTCTCAGTCATAAGCCACAAGACAGCAATTCAATTTCAGTGTTTAACATAGCTGTAATATTCCAAAGATGTGATTCAGAGGTGGGTTGCTGCCAGTTCGGCCAAACCAGTAGTGGAATTCAGGCCTGGGTCGCAGAACTGGCAGTGACTCAGGCCTGCCACTCCCCCAAACTGGTTCCCTCGCTGCTGCTTGGCAGCCACCATTTTGGATTTTAGTGATTCCACATGCACACTTCACTGTAAATTGTTCTGTGCATGTGTGCAGAACAATTTACATTGAAGAGCGTGTGCACAAGAACGTTGCACGTATGTTCCAAACCGGCAGGAACATCAGCAGCAACCCACCCCTGTGGTGATTGTAGTAGTGGTCATGGTGATTATAGCAATTTCTTGAAACACTTATATTTTTGTTTCATGCTTGAATTACTCAAAACAGTGGTTATAAGATTAGAACATTTTAAAATTGGTTTGGTATATTTTGTCTAATTTTAGGTGAAGCCTAAATAATTGTAACAGGCATCCTGAATTTCTTTTAATGTACCTATTATTATCTACCATAGCATTGCTTGTCTCTGGATTTATCAACCAAAGCACAGCCTCCCTTTCCCTATGCCAATTTACTTATCAAGCTGTTGTATCCATGGGCAAACTTTATAGCCATTTATTACTGTGTTTCTCAAAACACAGAGATTTTTCCCCCCATTTGGTTATAAGCACAATTAAAAAGCTAATTCATCTGAAAAATTTTAAATTATAGATGAATGTGTTTCTTTCTTCCTGTGAATTATTACAGATTAATCCTGCTTTATGTCTGGTAACATAAATCATTTTATACTGCTTTGCCTAGTTTTGCTTCAGTACTGGCATCTTAAAGCAATGCATAGTAGAAAGCACATCCCCCCCCCAAAAAAAAAAACACTGCTACCCATAGCCAAAAACTATTATACAACTGAATGACAAAACCTTCTTGGCATTTAAAGAAATGGCAGTTTATATTCAAAATCATGGAAATATTAAGGGTTCACAAAGAAATGGGGAGAATAAAACTAAATGAAGCAAACAATAACAATCAACACGCTGAGGAATCTATGCTGCAAAATTTCATGACATATAAGAGATTTAGAAAGATTTCAGTTGTCTCAGCTGGGAGAATAGTATGTGTGTGTATACATACACACACATTGTAGACTACACATTTACTTGTTGACACATTATTCTGTGTACTACAAATGAATATTACATTGCAAAACCTCCTTCAGCTATTTTCAATGACAGATTGAGGAAAAATAAATAGTGGAAGACTTAGGTAGTTGAAATATTTTGCTTTATTATCCCAGTTCTTAATGTGACAAAAATCACAACGACTTGAGATCTATCTATCTATCATCTATCTATCTATCTATCTATCTATCTATCTATCTATCTATCTATCTATCTATCTATCTATCTATCTATCTATCTATCTATCTATCTATCTATCTATCTATCTATCATCAAGAGATACAGTATTAATATGGTATTCTAATGCATGAAAACCAAACATGTAATATGTAATGGTGCCTTCCACTGATTGAGCAGTATTAATCTTTGGTACAAGCTTCACTTCTCCCTTTATCACCTTTTGCATATTCTAATTTCGATTATATAGAAGGAAGAACTCAGGGGAGTTGCTTTAATACCCCAATCAATACAATACAATAGCAGAGTTGGAAGGGACCTTGGAGGTCTTCTAGTCCAACCCCCTCCCTAGGCAGGAAACCGTATACCATTTCAGACAGATGGCTATCCAACATCTTAAATTCTTCCAGTGTTGGGGCATTCGCAACTTCTGGAGGCAAGCTGTTCCACTGATTAATTGTTCTGTCAGGAAATTTCTCCTCAGTTCTAAGTTGCTTCTCTCCTTGATTAGTTTCCACCCATTGCTTCTTGTTCTACCCTCAGGTGCCTTGGAGAATAGTTTGACTCCCTCTTCTTTGTGGCAATCCCTGAGATATTGGAACACTGCTATCATGTCTCCCCTAGTCCTTCTTTTCATTAAACTAGACATACTCAGTTCCTGCAACTGTTCTTCATATGTTTTAGTCTCCAGTCCCCTAACCATCTTTGTTGCTCTTCTCTGCACTATTTCTAGAGTCTCCACATCTTTTCTACATCATGGTGACCAGAACTGAATGCAATATTCCTAGTGTGGCGTTATCAAGGCATTATAAACTGGTATTAACACTTCACATGAACTTGATTCTATCCCTCTGTTTATGTAGCCTAGAACTGTGCTGGCTTTTTTGGCAGCTGCTGCACACTGCTTGCTCATATTTAAATGGTTATCCACTAGGACTCCAAGATCCCTCTCACAGTTACTACTATTAGCAAGGTACCACCTATACTGTACCTGTGCATTTCGTTTTTGTTGCCTAAATGTAGAACCTTACTCTTTTCAACATTGAATTTCATTTTATTCAATCAAGAAGCAAACAATACCCCAATTAATGAACTCCAAACAAGCCAACAGCAAACAGCCCAACCAAAGAACCAAGACCAATCCCACCAACACTGACAAGGCAAGCGACCAGAATATAAAATTAGAGTAAGCCCCACTCCTATTAGCATGGATGATGTTACATAAATAAAGAACTGCATGAAAGCAATCAAGCTTAGAAAGTACCAAGGATTCTTCATTTCAGCTGTCAACTCTGCATTAACATATTCTCCTCTAGGTACCTATACAGAAAAGCTGGGTTCATACAAAATATTGGGCTAAAATAAAATTGG
This sequence comes from Thamnophis elegans, assembly GCF_009769535.1. Taxonomy (NCBI): domain Eukaryota; kingdom Metazoa; phylum Chordata; class Lepidosauria; order Squamata; family Natricidae; genus Thamnophis; species Thamnophis elegans. The sequence continues at coordinate 40,712,182 of NC_045547.1, read as the reverse complement.
ATTATCTAGGCTCTAGCATGTTAGATGAGCCAGACCAACATATTCAGCCATAATACATTTTAAAAATTTATTACAATGTAAGGTGAAAACAGCAAATGTATTTGTAGACTGAGCTTTAGGTTCAACATGTGGGAACTTAAGCAAAGAATTTGCATGAATCTGTGTCCTGTTTAATGAAGAATGGTTGTAAACACAGCTTCATCTTCAATTACTAATGTCTTGTTATATTGGAACTAGGATTTGAGAGACCTTGAGAGAGAAAGTGGGGTGTGGTGAGAAAAAACAAACAAACCAAAAATGAATACATTGGGAAAGATGGTATATGCAAGATAAAGCAAATATTTCTTTCTCCTAATTTTCCTGTATTTAAATTTTTCTGATATGATAATACTGCAAATGAGACATCATGTTCTGAATTTGAGATTGAACTATACTAAGTATTGGGTCTGGCATAAGAACCTCATGGTTTGCATCTAAATAAGAGCCTAGCCCTCAGGTTTTTTTATTTGTCACATTGAACCAAAGTGAAATACATTTTTGTCTTACCATTAAGCTAGCCACAATAATTGAATGTGCAGTAAAAATGTCCAGTTTACAACAATTAAATGAAAAGCCTGAGTGGTAGACAAGAACAATTATTAACATATTTATGATTTTGGTTTATTATCCATAAATTCACAATATCTATTTAAACAATCACTTTCAGCTCTAGTAATTGTAACATTCAATATCTTCTAACACATTTAAAAAATATATTTCCAATGTCAAAAGCAGCTATAAAACAATAAATCACTGAAGTGGGATCCATAACTATAGAATCTAGAAATGAATGAGTTAGTTTAGTCATGATTTAATTAATTCCTTTTGGTTTGCTTTTTAAAATTATATTGCTATAACATAGAGAAATAAATAGGAGGGGAAAAGATGCATTAAACAAAACAAAATTCAGTTAATTATAATAAGGAGAAGGAAATATAGCCCAGTCAAGCCTATAAGACTGATATCAGGCCTACAAGATGGACCAGACCAGGAAATTAATTCCACAAGGGTTAGGTTAAAACGACTTTGAGTTTTGCTATCGTAACAGGACTTCTGGGAAAGTAGTGTTGGACTAAGGATTACTTTAATGACCATAATGATAAGAACAAGTCCTGACTACAAGAGTGATTTTGAAAAATGTGCTATGGATTTGAAAATGGATTTTCAAAATTAAGCTATAAGAATAATATGGAAAGCGGTAATACAATTGATTTAACTTTGATACTGGCTCATGTCTTAATAACTAAAGAGGATATATGAATAATAAATCAAAAGAGTCACTGGAAAGCTTGAATATCTTAAATTTTCAAAGGGGACATGTTAAACCACTGAAGCTGTTCCTGAAAGGAAACAAAGAGAAAGTTATAAGAAATCAATTTGGAAACATTATTTAATGGGATTAATGATCTATGTTTAAAAAATTAAAGGGGAAATATAAAGTAAACTTATTTGACCAGTTAAATTTTTGTATTGTGATTTCTGGCAACTTCTAATGATGTTTTTTTTTAAAAAAAAAACTAGGACTGAATGGTGAGGTGTTAAAGATCTGTTTATAAATGGGAAGAAATTTATTTTCTTAGAGAAATTAACAAGTTGAAATATGAAATTGTTTTATTTGACTAACGTTAAAATGTGTATGCATTAGCTGATAGCTGGTAGCTTTTTAATAGGAATGAACGGTGAACTTTTATAATTTGATTATTGATAAGGAATGAGATATAGGAAGAAGATATTTTTTTAAACTAAAATATTAGAGAGGGTGTTAAGTTATTGAAATTGTTTATAGGTGTCTTGAGGAAAGGATGAGTCTTTATATACATTTTCTTTTTTTCTTTTTCTTTTTTTATAGCTCTTTACACTTCTTTTTTTCTTTTTTTATTTTGTATAGTTTTTTTCTTAGTTTGTATTAGTTTTTTAATCTTTAAATTTGTAACCTTTTACAGTTAGTCCCCAGCCCATGACCATAATGGAGCCTGTCCATTATGTTTACAGAAGTATTGACATTGTGAGACAGCTTTGCTTAACAATCCCGCTCCCTGCTTTCCCTAATGCTGCCATTATACAAACCTAAGGATTGTTAAGTGAGCATGGGGTACATCAGAGGTGGGTTGCTCCTGGTGTGGGCCAGATCGGGCGAACCGGTAGTGGTGGTGGCGGGAGGCTGCGCATGTGAGCATGCTAGCACCCATGAGCGAACCAGTAATAAAAAAAATGGAAACCATAGATACATCATGCATGGGGGAAGCCCTCAAAGGTTTGCCACCCACTGGGTCCCTGAAGGAGGCAGACAAGCAAAGCTTACCAATATTTTCCTGCCTGTCTAACTTTCAGATCCAGCTTCTGCTGCAACCATTTTCAGCATGTTTATGGTTTAACTGCTTTTTCTTTTGAGATAATTTTTTTCTTCAACTCCTCAATGCAAACAAGCTGTAGGGAAAAAAAAAATCTTTGCTTGTTTTCTTCCTTTCCTCTATTTCCAGCCTGGCAGTCACTCATCAAGGTAAATAACTTAGAGATTTTGTCACCCTTTTTCCCAGAGTGCAGTAAATTCAGTAAATGAGGTGGTTAAAAAGAGATTAGAAGCCAGAAGGTAAAGAATTCCATTTCAGCCTCTAATGCAGGGGGGGGGGGAATGAGGAGAGATCATCAAATCTATCCTTCCGAGATTTTTTGTTTTCTTTATTAAAGAAATGTGGGTTTTTTGGGAAGAGAAGGGGTTAAATAGGGGAAAGATTTTAGGAAACTCTTATTGAAGCTGCCTAGTAGCTGGCTTTCTCAAAGACTAGCAAAAGCCGGGAGAGGCTTGTAGTCTCCAGATGGCCAGGTGATTGGGGCAGAAAGCTCCAAAAGCAGCCTCCAATTCCAGAAGGAATTTTTGGAGCATTAAAAAAGGCAGCTGCTTCCAGGAGGCATGAGAAATAGGTCTAAGCACTGCAGAGACCAGTCAAGCGGGGTTGGCGGGGAGAGGACGGGCCACTGCAGTGTCCATGTGGTCAGTTTTAAGGGCAAATGACTGTGAGGGTGCTTCAGTCACATAACTTTGAAACTGGTCATATGTTGTAACTTTAAATGACCATTGAGCAACCTGTCATATCTTGAGGACTTCCTGTACTTACAAATTATTTTATTTTTTACAAACAGATTGGCTGTCACAGAATGTTGAAAGTCCAGCTATACTGTACATCCTCCTCCTCCTCCAAGTTCAATGAATATTCAATGGATTTCAGCCAGGGATGGGTTCCAGCAGGCACTACTGCCAGTTCGCTCATGTGCACGTAAAATTGTTCTGCACATGCCCAGAACTTACAAACAAGATGGCGACGCCTATGGTGCCACACCAGTTTGGGGACGTGGCAGGCCTAGGTCACTGCTGGTTCCAGCGTCCCAAGCCGCCAAACCACTACCAGTTCTCCCTAACGGGTCTGAACCGGTAGGAACCCATCACTGGTTTCAGCCACTTCTGAATGCCCGGATTTTAAAATTATTTAGCCCCTTATCTAGCCTAGGCAAGAGTTCCTGCATCATTCTGTCAGTCATCTTTCTTACTGCTTCCCTTGGCAGAGCTTCATTTGGAACCTTTCAAGAAATGTTTAATATTTGCTGTAGAAATGTTGGCTGAACTATCTCAATAGTGGCACAGAGTAATTGAGAGATTAATCTGATAAAGTAGAGTTTTGTAGTAATGTACTATGTGTTCGGGTCGAAGATGTTATGATGGCTTCAGATATCAAAATGTTTTCCACAGTGGACTTTGTGATTTTAACTTAGCCAACAGATGTTTCCTGAATATTTTAATATTTATATTTGTCCATTTATTTGTCCATTTGTGTTCATAGCTACTTAGAGAAAGCTAAAACTTTAGAGTTGGAGTAATTTATCAGTAGATTTTCCTCCTTGCATAATTTAATTAGGGATTAAAGTACTCTGGAAGTCTCAAAGTACTTTAGCATCTTATTTTTGATTATTTTATCTATGTTGTGATCTCCCATTCTTGTTTTGTAGGCAAATGATACTTCTTACAGATATTTCAATTCTGCTACTTTGTCATGAAGTTGTTTGCAATTAATGTGTGTGATCTTCTAGCAGCAGTTAAATGTCCACTGTTTCTTCAGCTTCTTTGCAGAGGCAGCATTTGCTATGTGTTGCTGTTTTCTCAATTCTGGCTTTGTAGGCATAATTACATACAAATATAGTACATGTGCATAATTATTATTTCAATCTGATCTTGAATTGGCCTTTCTTGATACCCATGAGAGATTCATAGAGGCTATTAGAGTCAATCTCTTGTAGGTTTGTAAAGTGGAAGCCAGTTTCATGAAGCAAAACAATCTTGTTGCCTTGGAAATATTGAGAAAAAGAAGAAAGATATACCAAAGGAAACTTTTCCTTCTGCAATGATCAATAGATTACTGCACTAAATGACAGGAGTGTTCTATGTAGTTTCTTTTAAAGCATGTAACATTTTAAGGCATTTTTTTTAAAGAACTTTCTCCTTCACGCTAACATTTTCTGCCCTTCTGCCCTTTTATTTTGACTCTGTAAACATTACACATAAATAATAAGTAGTTTTGTCAATTTCTGCTCATTTAGAAATTAGGAGTCATCAGTTGTTTAATAAATGAAATTTACTGGCACTGTTGCTTGGCAGTTCAATTTTCAGTAGCTTTCAGAATGGTTTTTAACACCACCTTTGTTAGTTGCTACAATATAAACTGAACTTTTCCAATACTGGCTGCTTCCATTCCTGTTTACAAACCATATATAGCACTTTCATTGTATCATCTTGTAAGCCTTTAAACAGTTTTTTCTGGTATGTCTTCCATTTCTGCAGAACAACTTTTTCTAAGGCCCATTTAATTTTCCCTTTCCAGAAAGTTTGGAGTCCCCATATCAAAACTTTATGAATAGTATTGATATGGACATCATCTTTATAATAACTCTTATACATATTCACACTGTTTTATACAATTTCTTCCTTTACTCATTGTTCTGCTTTTGGGATAGAAGGTTCTCTTTCTACAATTTTTTAAAAATAAATCTTATCATTTCTATTTTATTATTATTCTCTGAATACCTTCTGGTCCTTTCTTGCTGTTTTTTGCATTCAGCATTTAGTTGAGAAAATATATTTCTGTCTTCAGTGCTTTTAACTTTCTGCCTTTCTATGGATACATCAGCACATCAGCAAAGAATTATTTCTCCTTCTTTTGCTCTTTGTATTTCAGGATGTTTTTATTTGCTTCATCTTTAATGATGAAATGAACTTCAATCCATATCTTTTTTTAACTAACTATCCACATCTGATGGATTCAGAATCCAGTCATAGCAGGGTATCCAATATGTCTGTCAGCCTTCGCAGAGTTTATTGCTTTTTATATAGTTTTAACAAGCAGCAAAGAGTATATAGCAACAGCATTGTTATTGGTGTATTCTCCTTGGCAATCTTTAAGAACATCCCAGCCAAGGTAGAGTCTCACATATATTGATGGTTCCTGCTGATGTTTGATGGTGCTAATTAGGTGAGCTAATAGACATTTGAGGTAAACAGGTACTGAGGCATGGCAGTTTGCTGCATACAGCCTCTACGTAACCTTTATATGACCTCTATCTCTACACACATCATATAGTCTAATATATATATATATATATATATAATATAATAATATATATATTATTTATCAGCACAAATATAACAAATGTAACAAAAAGGCAACAGTAAAAAATATTGGGTTTCTGTCTGGATGGTCTCTTGTGACGAGCCGAAGGACAGAGAATGGAAGTGTGACCTTCCTCCCATGTTTGGGCATACCAGGGGTTGTGACTTTAAATATATACCTTTCACCCTGGCCTGGCTGATAAGGAGTCGAGCTCTGTAGCTCAATGGTCAACACATCTGCCTAAGAGGCAATAGAGCACAGGTTCGATTCCCAGCAAGGGTATGGCTAGCTGATGAGAGCTAAATAGCTTGAAATAGATCTATACTAGTCTCCCTTTATTTATTTATCAGCACAAATATAACAAATGTAACAAAAAGGCAACAGTAAAAAATATTGGGTTTCTGTCTGGATGGTCTCTTGTGACGAGCCGAAGGACAGAGAATGGAAGTGTGACCTTCCTCCCATGTTTGGGCATACCAGGGGTTGTGACTTTAAATATATATATATATATATATATATATATATATATATATATATATATATATATATATATATATATATATATATATATATATAGGAGGAAGATCACTACTTCCATTCTCTGTCCTTCGGCTCGTCACAAGAGACCATCCAGGCAGAAACCCAATATTTTTACTGTTGCCTTTTTGTTACATTTTGTTGTATTTGTGTTGATAAATGTGCTGATAAATATTATATATATATATATATATATATATATATATATATATATATATATATATATATATATTTATTTATTTGTGTGTGTGTACATATGTACATTGTGACAACAAAATAATCTGCATGTGCATGGATATGTCTATGTATTTTGTCAACAACAAAACAGATTAATTTTCTGAGGAAAAATTAGGTCAACTCAAAATGCATTGATACTAATAGATCCTGTTTTGTGTATCTTTCCCCACTGAAAACAAAGAGAAAACAACTGAAATGTTAAATAGCTCTGATTCTAAAAAAAGGAAAAGGAAAAGATCACCTTGAAATAATTAATAACGAAGACTGCAGAAAGTATCATGTGAACCTAGGATATCTTCAAATTAATCTTAGTTTATATTTCAAATGTGTTTTTTTTCTTCTATTTTACAAAAGCTGCTGTTGCATTCTGTTTGACCTTAATTAGTGTAATTGATAATAGCTTTAGAACTGCATGCTGTTTAATCATGTAGTTACATCTTTCCTGACAGAAGAAGAATGAAGGAACAGCTGGGAGTCATCTATTAATACTTAGGCAATGGAAAGCTCTTTTTTGTTGTTGTTGAAAGTGTGGGTCTCCCATGGGATAGCTAATGACAAAATAATATATTTTCAAGTGGATCACAATGATCTGTCCCAGAATATGAAGGACATAAAAAGAAAGATCAAAGCATAGTGGAAATCTGGCATATTAGACAAATCTAGGGCTAGCAAAAAATACACCTGCACAATAAGCAAACAACAAATAAGCTGGCTAGCAGATAATAAAATAATGAAGTTTGTTTCAGGTCTTTGCATAGGCAACTGCAAAGCTCAACCAACATATAATATTCGGAATCATATATTTGCTTCATTCAATGATATTTATGCTTAAGCCAGTAATTATCCAAAGCATATATTTTAGCAAGTTATTTTGGATAAAAACTATCAAATCCCTCAGAGAAAGAGTCTTCTATCAAAGATTCAGAAAAATGATGGCATTTGGCAGAAGAAAGAAAGTGAAGACCTTCAGAGCAGGGAAAACCAACAGAAACACAAATAGATTTTCAGTGCCTAGATTTTCTTTAAGCATTGTCTTCTTGAAGATCTTAAATGCTTTTCTCCCAAGGTTTCTTTTCATTTTATGGTAACAAAGGGAATTTCTTGCTTATCAGGTGGGTTTTGGTCATTCTCATCGCTCCATAAAAAAAAAAAATCACTACCATGGCCCTGAGAGAAGGAAGTGAGTATAATGGCTAATTATGATTGGAATATTGTGATTTACTATGTTTTCATATGGCAATATAAAAAAGCAGGTGCTATCTATTACTTTTAAAAAATTATTTGGGAGTACTATATCTTATATTGTGTTTTCATATAAACATTTTAATTTCTTGTTCTTTATTACTGCCATAATAATAATTTAAAAAAAAACAGCAACAGTTGCAAGGCAACATGGATCTAGATTTGCCAGATAATTCTGTTACTTCCCAAATTACCTCTGCTCTTACACATTTTAAAAACTAAGTATTTCCCTAATAAAATATCTCCAAGTATATTTTGCTTCATCATGGTTAATGTTGCTTAGTATATTGGGAAGCTGTGGCGTAACATTAATTTAATGTTTAATAATTACTTGTATTGTTAACTATTGTTCGATATTTTAAATCTTAGCATGATTCTTTGGGTGAAGATGAATAGAAAAGGAAAATCCATAGTTGGCCTTCGATAAGCTGCCTATAAATGACCTTTTTCACTTCAATTTCCTTTGAGCCTGAGCTTCAAGCACAAATTAATTAGTCAAATGAGTTAAATGACAACTAGGCCAAAGGAGAAACAAAGTTCCCCATACCTCTTCTGAAAGTCCTGGAAGTGTCATGTTGTAGCATAAAGAAATGAGCCTTCAAAATAATATGTTTTATCCTAAAATACACATATACTGTATAAAGTTAAGTTATAGCATAAATTCTAGGAAACTGTGAAATTAAAAAAAGGATGTTCTGCAATACTTTGTCCAGGAGATACAAAACAAGTTTATTCAGAAATCTAAGTGATGATTACTGCAACTTTCATTTTTACTTTCCCAAACTATACTTTTTAGTTCATTATCCCCCCTCCCATTCTCTTACTAGTTTGAACATAGTTTTATTTTATATTAACTAAGCTGTTGTTTTCAGCACATACCACATCCTGCCAATAGGTCTAGGTTTTCTCTGGCAATATTCTTCTAGACTCCCATCTTTGTTTAGGTAATCCATCCATCCCAGTGCTGGGTTTCCAAATGTTTTATTACCAGCGTGCTCACTCTCTGTCTCTCTCTTGCATGCGCAACACTTCTGTGCATGTGCAGAAGCGTCTGAGTGGGTGGGCGGAGCCTCCCACTTCTGCTACTACCAGTTCGCCTGATTGGGGCTGAACTGAAAGTAACCCACCTCTGATCTACCCTCTTTCAAGGAGTATAACTATATTTATCTTGTTCCTTGTCTATTTTTAAATAAGAATACTATGTGGCAGTGGGGAGCATCAGTCAGAAGTCTGTGGATGCAATAAATGTGGAGAATAATTTATTACCCTTATCATCACCATGAAGGTTTGAATGAAAACTCTTACTAATACTTATTTAATTTTTTTTCTAATTTTCCACATTTCCACCCTAGGCTCCTTTTCAGTCTCTTCATTTCTCTCCACAACTGAGTAAGAAAAGAAGTTTTTAAACTTCGGCTTTTAGATGAACATATTTATGCCTTTAGATGAGAATAAATGGGAGTTTACACAAAGGCAACATTTGTAATCTGCACCACTAAGTAAAACTAGGAAATAAATAAACATAGTGCATTGTTAACTTTATAAAGTACATTTTATTGGATTTATCAAGAGACAATCCTTACAAAAAAAGATTTAATATCTAAAGAAAAGGGGATAGGATGGCAGAAACAAAAGCCTTCTTAAGTGATAAATGTATTACCAAAATTGTAATTTAGTACTGTATCATTAGGAGAAGGAATATAACTGGTGTATGCATGAAAAGTATGCACTTAATCTGTCTATAGATATTGAAAATAATGCACTTTATCTATAGATATAAATAGATACCTATTATCTATGGTGGTGAATTTTAATTGTTAAGGAGAGCAAGGGAGATATCATGAATGTAGCTGTTATTTGTTATACATTATTCCATCCTCTGATTTTTTTTCCTACAGAATATTAATATTGAGTCCCATGCCACCTTAGTTCAAAATTCGGTTCTTTCAGCTCTCCCTCTCCCTCTCTCCCTCCCTCCCTGCCTCCCCCCCCTCTCTCTCATTCTTTCTCTGGGGTTTCTTAAGATGTTGGTTTTTGGGGTCAGTGCCAAGATCCAGCTAGAAAACCAAGGAGTCTACGAAATACCATGCAAAATCTGCCCTGCCACATACATTGGACAAACTAATAGGAGAATAAATGCACACATCACAGAACATAAGAACCCAGTCAAAAAAAAATACTTCCTCCCTTTTTCAGCACCTTAAAGCAACAGGACATGAAATTGATTTTGAAGGAACCAAATTAATCTCCAAAACTGAACACTTCAACAAGAGAATAATTATGGAAGCCATCGAAATAAAAAAACACCCCCACAACATGAATAAACGTGATGATACCTCCCGCCTACCAGACATCTGGAAACCAGCCCTAATCAACAAATGAGCCCCACCCACCACCCAGGTCGTTACAACATAAAAGAACAACAGATATACAGCCAGCACCTGAGCCACACATCATGATACGAAACAGCTGACCAATCTACAAACATCAACTCCATCTACCAATCAGGATGCAACTACACAGCCAATCAACCCACTTACAGCAACAAAGCCAGCACTCCACACACACACCCCACCAAGATTTATAGAGACAGCAGCTCCGACCATGCTTTACTCGCATAAGCCGAAAACACCAGCCTGAAGATGGCAAGTGGGACCTCGCTGAAATGTTGCCAAGACAATCTCAATCTTACATGGGAAAAGACCTGAATACAACAAGACCAGCATATGTATGTATGTATGTATGTATGTATGTATGTATGTATGTATGTATATATGTGTGTGTATGTATACACACACACACACACACACACACACAGAACAGGACAAGTGAAGGGCTCAAGAAAAATAGCTGTATTTTTAAAGAAGTAATGAAGTAAGGGGAGGGGAATGGAACCATGGCACCCAGCCTGATATTTTATCAATTATTTCATCATAATGTCGCTGAGTTGGTGTTGACACCTAACTATTGCCTGGACTAATCCCTGCAGTTTTCTTGGCAAGATGTTTTTGCTCCTGTCTTTTTCTATAGTTGAAAGAGATGACTGAATCATATTCACTCACTGGCTTCATGCTTAAGGTAGGCTTGTAGACTGGTGTTTTAACTACACCACACTGGCTCTCAGTTACAGCATAGAAAAGAAAAGTAACATTCTGTGAAGCTATTTTGACAGAACTGTGTTGAGTTCCCCAAGGTAGGATGAACTAGGCAGTAGCTCCCCACAGATTTGGACTAACACAGCTATGAACTAAATCTTGTTTACTGGAATTTCAGCCATAATACAAACTGACAATGAATAAGCAGTCAACATGGAACAGACAGGGAGAATTTATAGGCAATCACACTTCAAATTCTGTACATTGTTTAGACACTAATCCTATAGAATGGAATATTTGAATTCTTTTCCTTACACTGCTTTGTCCTGCTCATGGAAACTGTTGCATTTTACCCGCTCTGTCCACCGTGACTGCTCATCTGTCAAGATAATTCCTATAAATAAGCTGAAACTTGCTGTCAGAAAAGTAGCTCTGACAATTTTGATAAGCTCTTTAGACATAATTGAAGTGATTTGTGTCCAATGTCAAATGAATTAAAATTAAGGCACTGCTATTAATTGTAATAACATAAATATTTCATTTTTGTTTCAGAATCTCAGTGTTAATGTACTTGTGATATATTCATTAAAACATATGGCATATATTCTGATGTCAACATTCATGTCCCATTTCCCACTCCCACAAAAATATTCTAGCTTTTTGTAGAAATTTATTGTACTCAAAATATTTTCTTTTGGATCAATGCAAAGGACAAAAAAGGAACACACTAAAATGTTCACACTTGAGATGAAAAAGTAAAATCTAGTTCAATGTGTTTATGCCAAGACTATTGAATTCCATTTTAATTCCATTCCATTATATTTCTATATCAATATGCAATTTTAAAAAAGCAAAACTACAGAAGTGGCATTATTTTAAATATATTTTTCATAAAATCCACATTCATGTGTAATATTTAATTATTTTAAAATAAGCCAGCACAATCTATATTGTATTAGAAAGTAGAGTTATGTGAATATTTGACTGAGAATTTCAATTCAAACATTTTTCCAGTGTAATTATATATTTAATACATTCTGGTGAAGCAGGATTCATTGATTATAGACAGGGATGATTATCTAGAATTAACAATAAATCTTGGAGCTCCTATAATAACAGTGGTCATTTTTGTAGCTTTTCTCATTGGATGCAGAATTAGACTTCGATAAAAATTATTCAAATATCTATTCTTTCTTTCAATGTTGTCTTTTCATAAATATTAAAATGTCTATTTGGTTAAAAAAAAAGGTATTCGCTCCAATAATTGTGAGAGGATATTAAAAAAAAATCTATTTATGCCTTTTTAGTTGCAGAATGTGTAGGATAGGTATGTCTGATTTTTTTCATATCAATTGATAAGTATAGAATTTTTAACATGCATTTTAAGCAGAATAGTGATTGAATAAAAGTCATCAAGTAAAATAAAATAACTGTTTTAAATTGTGTGTTGATACAGCCGTGGTGGTCTGCAGGCGGTATGTGCCGGTACGGGCCTACCGGAGTCTGCCCAGAGCACCGGGTACCATTCTGGTACGGTGATCTGGAGCCCCTCCCCCTAGCTTCTTACCTTTGCTTTAAGACTTTGGCACTTCTGCAGTGTCACGGAGGCTTGCAGAAGCATCGTAGGCAAGTACGACACATGCGTGCACCACAGGCATTTTGCACATGCTGCACATGTCCATGTGGGTGATGCCGGGGCCGTTCCAACTGTACCGGTTGGAACGGAATCTGGAACCCACCACTGTGATATAGATATGTCTATATATATAATGGTTTGAAGCCACTTATAGATATACTAATTGATCTCAATTACAATCGTCAAACTTTGCTTTCTTTATACAATTCCTTTGATGCCCAAAGCAACAATATATTGGACTGAAAATTCCCATATATCTCAAATAATCAAACTGAATTTAAATATGTTGCTATCAGAAATAGCAATAAAAGTGGCTATGTGAGCTACAGTTAAATTGAATATTTGCCATAAAATTAGTGTTTTAAAAATGAATGTCTTCTGAACGATAAGTAGTAGTCTTATTTCACTTAAACCTTTTAAAACTTTTGCATGTGCTTGAATTCCCATAAGTTGCACTTCTTTTAGATTTTTTCAGCTAAAACCCCTTTTGCCAAGCAATGTTTAGCACTGAATATTTTCTCTATCAGTCACAGTAGGATAAGAGCTCTAAGTCACAACTCTGAATCACTGCTAGTTAAACTGCAGGGGCAAGAAAGAAAAGGGTAGGCATGGCATCCTACCTAGAAACAGATGTACATAGACCGACAAAAGAATAAATATAGAGAGATTAAGGGAGAGCTTAAAAATAGAACAGCCATGTGAAAGCGTCCCAGTATAACATGATGAACAACAGCATGTGATTTTCAATATTGTACTATTGATGGCATTACCTTCTTTCCGGGGTGGTTTTTTTTAAAAAAAAAATTGAACCAGAAATATTTAGTTGTTTCTCATACATTCAAGTTGGCATGCTTCTACTAATCATAGCAGATAATCAACAAATTGAGAAAACTGAGGAAAAAAAGCTTCACTGCTATTCTGAACTAAGCTACTAAACATGGGCAGTGGCCTCATATGTATGTGAAAATGTATCACTATGCATATGCATTTGTGTGCATGTATGTGTACACACACACACATGCAAGCATGTTTTTATGGGTGCACACTCAAACACAGATGGATAATACCCTAATCCTGAGGTTTAATTGGAGGCAGAATAGAGACTGGTAAAATTTCTTCAAAAGCCAGATAATTCTTTGTAAGGTAACTCAGCAGTATAAACTGATAAAAAAAATGTTGTTCTGATCTTTCTTTATTAGCTCATACCTAGTCAAAAGATGGAGAACACCTGAATCTTGGGAGACCTAAATAGCATTATCTTGAACCATACTTCTATACTACCTTCTATTGACTCCAGGTTCCTGGAATGCAAAGAAATTAAAGAGAACTATATATTGTTATGCAGATTATTTCATTATTGCTTAAGGGTCTTGTATGAATAAAAGATATAGTCAAAATGAATGAAGGATTGACCTTGAATTTATCTGGACTCTAAAACAAATATTGATCATTACTTTGCAAGCATTACTATGATCAAAATTCAAGACCAGTATATTCCTCTTTCTATATTATGCATTTTCACTACTATTTTCTGTGCCATTCTGTAAACTGCTCTCAGATTATCCAGATTATTCCAAGTAGTCTGTAAAATACACACCAACAAAAGTGCATTTAAGGCTTATTGACTAACACCCTATTTTTGGTGTGGCACTCCTGAAGAAGTCCAGCTTTACTTATGACAGCCGAACACAATTTCTTTTTACTGGGGCAAGAAAGATTCTGCCAGGGAGATTTTGCCCTGTCCATTTATAACATAGTCATTTAGTTTATTTTATTGTCATTGCAACTCGTACAATGAAATTAAATGCCATCTTCAGTGTACATTATAACTATAAAAATAAAACACAAACACATCCTTCACATTCTATACCATTGAACTGAAAACCCCTGATATTGCATTAATATTGCACTATACAGTAGAATTCAATATAGTTAACTGCTCTGGGATAGAAGCTGTTCTTCAGCCTATTTGTCCTTGTTTTTATTAGCCTGTACCGTCTGGCAGATGGTAATAGTTAAAAAAAAGGGTTCCCAGGATGAAATGGATCTTTAAGAATGTTTTGGACTTTCTTAAGGCATCAGGAGTTATAAAGCTCTTCCAAAGACCATATGTTGGTCAAAGGCATTTGTAATTAGTTAACCTCAATATTGGGACATGAATCTAGCATGTCTTAAGCTGCTTGCAACATATCATGTAACTGACTGTACAAATGATGAAAAGTATACACATATGAGACAAAGATAAATTATCTCACACAAAGCTGCTGACACTAGTTGATCTATACTCTGCATTACTACCAGAGACCTTGATCCCATCTAGATTCCCAATGGACCGTTATGTGAAAATTAAATGAAGAAAAGATACTTCTTGAACATGAAATAAGCCATTATTCAGAGATTGAAGATAATCAGATAATTAACTGCATATTGGATAATTTGCATTCTATCAGTTCAATTAATAAGCTAAATACACTGAATAGTTGTCAGCCTCCCCAGGTAACACAGGAAACCCTTTATAGTTGCTGAGTGTGAATATACTTAGTGAAGGTAGGAATGTCCTTCTAAGCCCCTGGTATTTCACCAAATGTAATATTTTTTTGGTCCCAGAGAATATACAAGTTGTAGTGTTGGATCCAGTATTACGGGGACTTGTAAAGGGAAATTTGTATTTGTATTTATTTGTCTTGTATGCCGCCCACTCCCGAAGGACTCCGGGCGGCTATTTAAATTTAAATAGGGTTGTAGTATCTTGATTGCCAAAACTGTGATTTGAAGAAAACTGTACATTCAGAAATTGGTTCTAAGAGCAAGGTTAACCCAGGTTACATGCTTCTGGCAAATTAATCCACCCTTTGAGGCTATGAATGGTTGTGGAAATGAGTGAAAGAAAACCTTAGCCCATTCATTAGGATGTTCCCAATTTCCTTCCTATCCTCAGAAGATAAATTGCCACCTTTCTTTTGTTACTAACGTTTTTAACTGTTTTAAAGTTTACTCAACAGACAACTATAACAAGCCTTCTGCAAATTGGGAATACCTGCACTCCTTGAAATGTACTGATGTAAGATGGTTATTTATTTTCCTTCTGAAATGAGCTTGCCACAATTCTCAGATTTCTATTTCTAAGTCTTATATTTAGATATAAACACTGTCTAAAATGTATGAGAGGGATAATGGGCAGTTATTTCATTTCATTTGTGCATCCAATCCTTACACCAAACCCAAGAACAGTAATTTTTAAGCTCATGAAACCATTGATAAAATGTTTTAAAGGGGTTTAGGAAGAGAATTTTTTTTCAACATAGACAAGACATATAAAAGTATCTTCCATTACATACAGTGTGTCGATTGGTCACAGAGTTTTTGTGCATCCTTTCCAGACATTACTACACTTTTAATTAGGTGGAAACCTATTAACTTTAGTCCATAGTATTGATGATAACGAACAGTTTCTTCCATAGTGAAAGTAACAATAACAATACCACATACTCATATTGAAATCTACTGGGCTGAGATCATTTTTCACTGCTCTACAGATTGGCAGGTTACTGTCTAATTTCTTATTTATCACACAGAGTTCTCCATGTGAAAATAATGAGCCTCCTGTTGATTTGTGCAGTCTGAGAGCTCAGAAACAAATAGGTGAATCTCTCCTAGTGTCAGAGATCACAAATATTTGCATCATGAAACTGGATGGGGTCACTTAGTTTAGCTACACAGAGGAAAAGCTTTCCAAGAGTTGGTGGATTTTAGCTTGGCCTCTCTATAAGCATCTCCCACCTCTGCACCTTAGAAAGATGGTACCATCTCAGTTTAATCAACATGTACTGTACATTTCAAGTAATATGCAGTATTTTATTTGAAATATTTGTTCCTCCTTCATCTCCTTTTTTCATTTCTTGTTATTCAGTTCTGTCTGCTGTTGGGTTTTGTTTTGTTTTTGGCTTTGATTAGTCCCGTTCTTTTTTTATAAATATAAATGTTTATATGTTCAAACACTGAATATATAAATAAAAAATCACTATAAATGTATTGTTACTCAAACAAATATGTTTAAAGGAATAACTTCAATAAGTTTCTCCCTGAATATAATATCTTTGTTGAATCAAATGCAGATATTAAGTGTCTGGAATAGGTCTAGGAGTAAGAAACTAGTTATCCCAGAGTGCTTTTACTCTATAGTTTTGATTCTAGTTTACCAGCCATTATTTGGTTAATTCAACCTCATATTAATTCAGTATTTATTTAAAAAGATTAAACTGTTTATTCTGAACCTTGTTCTATATCAATGTTGTGTAATGACCTATGGCTACACTTATAATAAACTGACATACATAATAAAATAAAAATATCAACATGGTGATCAAATCTTTTTACTCCATAGCAATCTCATCAGAACAAAACCATCTTCCTCCCCTTCTTTTAACTAAAGACAGGCACTTGGAAATGTGTGTTGAATTATATATAAATAGAAGAGGGGACCCGGCATTGGTGAAATCTTCTGGGTCTTCTGAACGCCTCTCTATACATATAGACCAAAATGCTCTGAGTGGACAATCTGGAAAAAAATATGATTTACCTTCTCTCAAATGGACACATTTCTGAAGCTAGTAAATAACTACATTTTTTCTGTTAGAGATCCTGTATTGGTTTGTAAAACTGTCACCGGTTATAGTTGGTTGATAGCATTGGGGAAATGACCACTCACAACACAACAAGAATGCAAATGAAATTGCTTTGACTATAGGTGCCTTGGGAGCTTGCTAAA
The DNA here is from genome assembly GCF_009769535.1 of Thamnophis elegans. Lineage (NCBI taxonomy): Eukaryota > Metazoa > Chordata > Lepidosauria > Squamata > Natricidae > Thamnophis > Thamnophis elegans. Next base: position 40,694,971 of record NC_045547.1, on the reverse strand, counting down.
CATTTTACACAGCAGCCACATCCTGTCACTTCTCAACAGCCAGAAAAACTTGCTCTGTTATATAGATCTCATGCTGTCCATTTTTCAGAGTCCTAATACTGGGTGTACTCAGGCAAAAATCTTCCTAAGGACAGGCAGCGGCTTTCCAATCCCTCTTCCTTATGCAGGATTATTTCACATTATTTTTGTTGCCTCAAAGGAAAAAAAGAAACAGATTTTAGGTGTGCAGAATATGCATGATTATGATCATGATGATCATCATGTTAAATAAAATAATGAGTTTTACCAGCCTTCAAGAATGGTTCAGAAGTGTGAACATGTAGAATAAATTAAGAGCAGATTTCTAAATCGTATAAAGTAGATATTCTTCTCTCCTAATGACATACTATATATGAAGGAAATGAGAATATAAATAACATGGTCGTCTACTACTACTACTACTACTACTACTACTACTACCACCACCACCACCACCACCACCACCACCACCACCACCATCACCACCTCCCCCCCTCTCTTTAACCAGATACTGTATTCCACCTTTCCAGAAGAGTAATGAAAACTATTTACAAATCAATCAATCAGATTAGAGCTGGAAGAGACCTTGAGGGGCTTCTAGTTCAATCCCTGCTCAAGTAGGAGACACTAAACCATTTCAGACAAGTGACTGTCCAGTTTCTTCTTTAAAAACTCCAGTGATGAAGAACCCACAACTTCTGAAGACAAGATGTTCCACTGGTTAATTGTCCTCACTGTTAGGAAGTTTCACGTCAATTCCAGGTCGCTTCTCTCCTTGATTAGTTTCCATCCATTGTTTCTTGTCCTGCCCTCTGGTCCTTTGGAAAATAAATTGGCCCCATCCTCTTTGTGGCAGCCTCTCAAATACTGAAATACTCCTATAATGTCCTCCCTAGTCCTTTTTTTCTCTAGACTAGCCAAAGCAAAATTATTCTTCATATGTTTTAGTCTCCAGGCCTTTACGCATGTTAGTTTCTCTTCTTTTCACTTTTTCCAAAATCTCAACATCTTTTTTGTAATGTAGTGACCAAAACAGGATGCAGTAGTCCAGTTGTGGCCTCACTAAGTCTTTATAAATTGGCACTAATATCAATATCAATATCACCAAAGTATCTGGTATCTCCTAGTTCTTTCATGTAGATATTGAGTAGGAAACAAAATAAAATTTTGTGTGAAATTACAGATAAATGATGTATTTATCTTCTTCACCATCTTCTACACACATTTTTCAGGAAACATAACAATCACCTGAAATGGAACACCCAAAATTTGTCAGCAAAGAAGTCTGAGAAAGGTTGTTACTGAAAATGTCTCTGAACTTGATGATATTATTATTATTATTATTATTATTATTATTATTATTATTATTATTATTATACAATTGTATCACAGCGGCCAGTTGTTTCGCCGGATTTGGCATTGGTTACTAGTCGGGCCCCACCCAGGGGCCTAGGACGTCGTAACGTATTTTTGTAATATGCGTGCAGATCCAAGCAGTGCGGCTTTTTGCATTTGACTGATGGTGATTTTGTCAATTTTTAACTGTTTTAAATGTAATTCCAGTGCTTTTGGAATAGTACCCAGTGTGCCAATTACCACTGGAATTATCACTGCTGGTTTGTGCCATAGTCGTTGAATTTTGATTTTTAAGTCCTGGTATCTTGCGATTTTTTCATGTTCCTTCTCGGCGACCCTGCTATCATCTGGTATTGCGATGTCTATGATTGTGACCTTATTTTTCTCAACCAGTGTGATCTCTGGTGTATTATGCGCCAGTATTTTGTCCGTTTGTATACGGAAATCCCACAAGATCTTGACCATCTGATTTTCGGTGACTTTTTCAGGCTGATGTTCCCACCAGTTTGTTGCTGTTTTAATATTATAATTTTTGCACAAATTCCAATGGATCATTTGTGCTACTGAATTGTGCCGCAATTTATAATCAGTCTGCGCTATTTTTTTACAGCAGCTGAGGATGTGATCAACAGTTTCATCAGCTTCTTTGCAAAGTCTGCATTTGGCATCATCAGAGGATTTTTCGATTTTGGCCTTAATGGCATTTGTGCAGATAGCTTGTTCTTGCGCAGCCAGGATTAGTGACTCTGTTTCTTTCTTTAATGTACCTGTTGTTAACCATAACCAAGTTTGTTCACTGTCCACTTTATCTTTTATTTTTTCCAGAAATTGGCCATGCAGTGCTTTGTTCTGCCAATTCTCCATTCTTGATTTTATCACATCTTTTCTGTATTCTTGTTTCGTCTATTGGGCCTTCAGTAGATTTTTGTTCTTTACTTTGATTAATAGATGTTCTTGACTTTCTTTTAAATAATCAGCCAGTGCATGTTTTTCTTCTTCAACTGTTTGCTTCACTTGTAATAATCCTCTGCCACCTGATTTTCGGGACAGATATAGTCTATCAGTATCACCACGTGGATGTAAACTGTAGTGCATTGTCATTAGTTTCCTGGTTTTTCGGTCCAAAAGGTCCAAATCAGCTTGTGTCCAGTTAACTATACCAGCTGTGTATCTTATAACTGGTATTGCCCAGGTATTTATGGCCTTGATTGTATTTCCACCATTCAATTTAGATTTCAAAATTTTCCTAACTCTGTTGGTGTACTCTCGCCTGACAATAGTTTTTACTTCTCCATGCTTGATGTTATCCAACTGCAGAATGCCAAAGTATTTGTAGGCTTCATTTTCTTTGCATTTAATTAATTGGCCATTGGGGATTTCAATTCCCTCACATGCAGTGATTTTGCCCCTTTTTATGGATACAGTGGCACATTTTTCCATGCCAAACTGCATTGAAATATCGGTGCTGAATACTCGGACTGTGTTTGTCAATGATTGGATTTCTATTTCTGACTTTCCATAGAGTTTCAAATCATCCATATATAGTAAATGCGAAATTTTTTCAGCTTCTTTGGCTGTTTGGTAGCCTAATTTCATTTTTTTTTTAAGATTACTGATAGTGGGATCATTGCGACAATGAAGAGAAGAGGTGAAAGTGAATCACCCTGGAAAATTCCTCGCTTGATATTAACCATTCCGTAGATCTCATTCCCTACTGCCAACTCAGTTCTCCATTGTTTCATCATCTTTTCAGTAAAGGATGTAATATTTTTGCTAATTCCAGTTGTTTCTAAGCATTTTATGATCCAACTATGTGGCAGTGAGTCAAATGCCTTTTTGTAACAATCCAGACCATATTCAAGTTCGTTTTTCTGTTCTTACAATTTTCTAATATCATTTTATCAATTAGAAGCTGATCTTTTGTGCCCCTGCTCCTTCTTTTGTTGCATTATTATTATTATTATTATTATTATTATTATTATTATTATTATTTTCATATTCTATGATGGTGGGTTTTAAAATGTGCAGGGAGCATGTTTTCTCTCAGAAAAGATTAAGGAATTACTTTCTACCTACATTTTGGAAAATAACAAATAAATATAGAGTAAAATCTAATATAACCCTAAAACTGTTATTTTGCCACTAAATACAATGGCATGAATCTAAGGAGCTCTGAAGATTTCAAGCAGGTAGCATTGGAACTGTCTGCATTCCACCAGCAGCCACATCTACTTTAGCCTGTAACACAGTCAGTGGTTATTTTTTTCCACAGATGTATCTCCCCACACAAAGATCACTAACTTTTTAAAATATATTAAATCTATTAATTAATGTTACATTATATTATAGCACAGTAGGTGTTAATGAGGGAGTAAAATAAATATTTGTGGAATGGAATGCAGTCAAAATATGGAAATGGATCAGTGCGTCAGAAAACTCAAAAATCAATTTTAAATGATCCATGAATTTTCTCTCCACTAAAGCTCTGTTCAGCAGTAAATTGAAACTGTAAATATACTGCGGTAGTCTCATTAACATTGCTTTGTCACTTGTTTTTATCTAAAACAAAGTCAGTCAAGTGATAAATATTGCTAATTCATTTCTCTTTGATTAGTGGACTGCATAAATAGAATGAAGTGATCAAAGACTAAATTAATTCTGGCAATATATTAACATTTGAACTCTCAAATAATATAGAGCAACTTTCCATATTGATCATAGATCACTTTGTTAGTTAATGCCTCATAATTAATTTGGATGAAACAGCCCAATCATTTGATGCCAAGTAGTCAATTTTATTACAAATCTGTGTGGCTAGAATTTTTCTGCAAAGCGGCTCATTTTGAATCTATGCTCAATAACTGTTTAGGTTATGGCATCAGCTATATTTCTTTATTTTTCTTGCGGTACCAATCTTTTTAAACTGATTCTTGTAAAAAGATTCAGTCCTTGTAAAATTTTTGCTAAATTCAGTTTGGAATTCTATGTCCAGACTCCTTTGCTTAAACTTTACCATGTCCTGTTCATTAATAAATATCCCCTGTAGTTCCAAGATAATATCCATAGTTTAATATTTTATTCTCCTTATGTACACTGAGAGCATATACACCAAAGACAAATTCCTTGTGTGTCCAATCACACTTGGCCAATAAAAAATTCTATTATATATCAATAATGTGTTAACACATTTATATAGTATATTATAATTTTTGACTGGACATCTTAAAGCTGTCAAGTTTGAACGCCCCGGAGGTTTTTTCCTAAAGGGTTAGGGGATGCAAGGGTCTTATAATTTGACAGCTTTAAGACTTGCATGCTTCAAATGCCAGTGTTTCTGAGCCAACATTATGGTTGCTAAGCAAGAGTGTTGTTAAGTGAGTTTCACCACATTTTACAAGTTGGCCATGCCCACCCAGTCACATGACTGTCAAGCCACTCCCATCCAGTCACATGGCCAGAAAGCCACTCCCACAAAGCAGGCCACACCTACAGAAGAGGTTCTAAAAAAAATTGAAACCCACCACTGAGCTGTCGATATATCCAATATGCCCTGACCTCCTCATTCCCATCAGATGAAAGACAGTACCCATTTTATATTGATGGAGAAGCTTATATATGCAAAGTGAAGTTTGGACATAGTTGACTACATTTTCAAGAAGGACAAGACAGATGACTCAATTTACTTTAATCCTGTCAGCCATTTACTAGCATGTTCTATGCCAGATATCTGTATTACAAATGACTAGTTTAGTTGAAAGAAGAGAACACAGGCAAGTAAATGAAATTTAGTCACATCATCCAAACTGACTCAAGATTTTCTTCTTTACCATCAATTGCCTAGGGCAGATTTGTATGCTTCATTTATAAAGTACAAGTATCTCTTGAATCAATATCTAGGAAAATCCTTTGCATAAATTCATACTCTCCTCATTGTATCATCACTTCTTTGCCCTCGTATACATTTTATATAAGAACCGCAGACTAACATTAAAGTGCCATCTGATATAAATAGGTAAACTAGAAAGAGGGTAGAATAAACTACCCTAATATCATTCAATTTTCACATCAATTTGATAAAGGGGCATTTAACCAAAGGAATACTTCAAAAGTTAATCCAGTAAGCCAAAGGCAATTTGATTATGTACCATCAAGCATTCTTTGAATCCTAGTGATCACATAGACTTTCCCCATGGACCTATCTCTGTTCTATTTTTGCAAGTCTTTCAACAGTGTATTTATTGTCATGATAACCTTATCAATCTACCTTGCTACTGATCATCTTCTTCTTCTCTTTCCTTTACTTTTCCCAAAATTATCACATGCTGTGTCTCCACATGTGATAATTTGAGTCTGGTTATTTGTTCCTTGAGAGAAAACTCTGAGGTGATTACTTCAATGATCCATTACTTTGTTTTCTTGGCTGTCCACACCTTTAGGTTCATCTGTATATAAATCACCATTAAGACTGAAAAGAGCAATGAAAACTGTGCCATACTTTTAAACAGATCACTTACTCTGTATCAGCTTTAACAAAATTAAGGCTTTAGACTTACTGGTGATAGTTGCTGTTTTAATGACCTGGTATAGTGATAGGCATGGCATAAAATAGATGACATGCTTCAAATATTTACGCTACTTATTCCAATGTACAGGGAAGTAAAATGTTCATCCTATTGATATCTAACTAAACATCTGAAGAATCTCATTCGTTAGTACTTATTTCTTACTAGGTATTATTTTCCAGCATTTCTAAAATTATTTGAAGGTATGGCTATTATGGCTACTTATAAGACCAAGTAAGCTCATGCATTGTGTTTGCTAAATAAATTGTTTCAAGTTGCTTTGTGCAATCCTAATAGGTACTCTGCATAAAAGCAGAGACTCATTAATCAGAGATGAGATTATAGATAAGAACTCACTCATTGGCTAAAAGAGCACTTCTACTACTAATATTAGACACTCCTACCTCTGTTTGGAAATTCAGATCCCAGCAAAAGTCCTAAAAGATCAGGACAACAGCTTGGGGTACATTGACAAATGATAAAGCTTTGTAGGCTGGTGGGGAGAGAGAGGGGAATCATTGATCTGAAAGGAGTGCTGTTAATAGAATTGCAGAAACAAACAGTGCGCCCACTCAATATTTTCCTTGGTAATTTTTTTAGTGCAATTGATAACTACTGGCAAGAGGATTTTTCTAAGGTTCTTAAATATTTCTGAGCCCTAGATGTTTATAGTTCTACTAATACTTAAAAAGAAAAACAACCTTTTTCATTTTTCCATGATTGACAGTAATCTTCTACTGCATCTTAGGTAGGCAAATACAGCAGCAGTGGACAACCAAGCACATAAAAATGCACTAGTGCAGGTCATCTCTTTCTATAACAATGATGAGTTCTACTATAAATCTGAGGCGTTATGCTATTCTACCCATCTGGGATTGTTGAGTAGGTCTGTCTGTTACCATGTGATAAGATTGTTTATCCTGGATTTTGTAAAGACAGCCCTGAAAAAACATCAATGTAGAGGCCAAATCAAAATAAAAAGAATAAAGCCTCATAGGACCAAATGCTTCATGCAATAAACTTCAATTTAGCAAACAAAAATATACACAACTAATGAGATTTGGCTTCAATACCCATTGCACTGAATTATAGTCAATATTATAGAACAAATTTCTTCTGCCATAACTCCATTTGTTTCATTGTTTATACATAAAGATTTCATAAGCTTGTTTTTAATGAATCTTCAACTGGCTGAATGAAAGCAATGTTCCAGCTGGATGAAAATCTGCAAATCTGTTTAACCAGAAACAAGCAATACAAAACAAAACCTCCAACCTACTGCCTTATTCAACAAGATTTTAGCATAAGAAAAGATAAATGCTCAGATTTTGAATGAAAGGAATATACCATAATGGAAGAGAGACTATGGTATTTAATGGAATTCAGAGGCTTCATGAGTTTCTTAAAAAAGAAAACAACATGTTAGTTATGTACATGGATACCAGAGGTGGGTTCTGGCTGGTACGAACTCTACGGGCGTACAGGTGCCAGAAATTTGCAGTACTTTTGCGTACCCATTCCATGGTGGTATGGTCACCCCCCAGACCAGTACGCTCCCCTGCCCTGCCCCCATTTATAAGGCGCTTCTCAAAGAGAAGGAAGTGAGGGTGAGGCTTCTTCAGAGGACCCGAGGCAAGAACAGCGTTGAAGCTCTCTCTGAAGCATCTGGAAAAGGTACGCATGGGTTGGAGGGGGGGGGGAGGAATTCAAACTTCACCCTCCTGGTGTGGTGCAGGGCTTTGGACAAAGGCTGGAGGGAAGGACCCTGGCTCGCTCGTCCTCTCCCTCCCCAAGTGTAGTTTGATTGCAGGCGGAGCCACATTGCCTTTCAAACCTGTAATCAGTGAAGCTGGGCTGGAGTTTTACATAGCTTTATTCAGCTGTTGGGGGAGGGGGAATCACTTCCTCCCCAGGCCCCCATCCATTTTTACCCCCTATACACACAGCTGGATATAGCTATGTAAAAATCCAGCCCAGCTTCACTGATTACACTGATTTGAAAAGGCAATGTGGCTCCACCTGCAATCAAACTATACTTGGGGAGGGAGAGCACCAGCGAGCACTGAGGAGACTACAGGAGGAGGCAGGAAGCCAGGGAAAGAGACATGCTGTATTATACACACTTTCCCCCAGCCCCGTTCTTTCGGAAGACTCAGATCTCAGATTGGCTCCCCTCTGGCTTCTCTGCCTCTCCCCTCACCCCAGCCTGCCAGCAGGAGGTGATTGGGTGGGCTTTATTGCATTCCAGGCATTTTCCACCTGGACAGCATGCTGCATTTGCAATGCAGGAGGTGTTTGGGGAAGGCAGCAGGGAAATGGGAAGGGGGGATGACAGAGGAACTGCTTTCAAGCCATTGGGAGAGATATCCAATCCAACTTTTGTGTTTGTGTGTATGTTTGAGAGAGAGAGGGAAGGGATTAGGAGAGATGATCCAATGCAACTTCTGTCTGTATGTGTGCTTTAGAGAGGGGGGAGGGAGGGAGAGAGGGAGGAAGGAGGGAAAGGGAGAAGAAAAAGAGAAAGAAGGAAACTTATTTCGCAAAGGAGAAAAACAAATGCTGTCACTTTAAATGGGAACTGAGATGCCTGGCTGTGGAATTCTGGGAGTTGAAGTCAACAAGTCTTAATGCTTATAACTTTAAATTGAAAAAAAGTTCAACAACAAATTGGTTATATATTATAGGGTTTTATGTTTTTGAAGTTTTGGGGTTTGTGCAATATGGGCTTTGTGTTTCCAAAAGGGTTTGGATGATTCCCTGCTTGTGAATGGAGCCAAACTTTCTCTAGGGTCATTATCTCATTATCTCTATCTGGCAGGAATGTGGAATGAGCCTCAGGCAGGTTTCTTTGTCAGCAGAAAGAAAGAAAAACAGCACAGCAATTTAGGGCTAGAAGGCTAGTGGGAGGTCATCTAGTCCAACCCCCTGCTGCAGCAGGAAACCTTACATTGTATGAATTATTTTGGTGTCTCTAACAGAGAGGAAAATTTCCAGAAGGAGAAGGAGTTTACTATGACATGGCTGCCATGCAGAGGAAGGCAGAGATAGTCCTTGACTTATGATTACAAGTGACCCAAAATTTTGGTTGCTAAGCAAGAACGTTGTTAAGTGAGCTTCACCACATTTTACCCAATCCATGACATCTCCTGGTGAGTGACATCAAGTTGGCCGCTCCCACCCGGTCACATGACTATCAAGCCACTCCAACCCGGTCACATGACTGCCAAGCCACTTCCACAAAACAGACCGCACCTATAAAATAGGTTCTAAAAAAAATTGAAATCCACTATTGATGGATACCTATAATTGCAAAATAATTCATTCAACTTCTTTACTCTTCCAGATTTTCCTTCTTTTGTCTTCCAATGACCTTAGTTTGCTGTCTGTTTGTAGGTTTTTATAAACCTTTTGCTTGTTTCCTTCCTCTCCTTTTCCAGAAAGATTTCAATTTTGTGATCTGGCTTCCCTTTTTTAATAGTTCCCAACACTGATTGTCTGTGAATGAATGTTAGCTCTGCTGCTATTATTGTGGTTTTAAAGGTCTTTCAGACTAGATAAATTTGACACTTTGCTTTCTTTTTCTGTTTCTTTTTTTCTAGTGCTGTTATTCTGAAGGTAAGTTTTTATTAGATTCTCCAGACAAAATTAATTTATTTATAAATTATATAGTGAGGTAGACACTGTTTCCAATCAGTACAATATCTCTAGCCTAGATGTTAGGTTTAGTTTGACATCCAGCTACCCTCTGGTCACAGTTCCAACTGTTCTTGGAAAAGGGTCTTTTTGAAAAAGATATTTTACACTGTGCTATCCAATTTATAGTAATGAGATTTGTAAAAGAATGGCATGCATCTTCCTTGTACCTATCTGAACCCATATTGCAATCTGACAATTATGAGCTAAGTGCCCTTTAATAACCAAACCATAATTCAAGGATTTTCATGTCCAATAAAGAGACAGCATATAATGAAAAATTATGTGTTTAAATGCACTAAATATTACATCCTGAGGTAAAACCAACAGCAGAGTTTGTATCAAAAAGAGTAGATAACAGTAAATATTGGGGTAGGTGCTCTTGTTGTTCGGGTGTTTAATCACTACCAACTTTCCGTAGTCCAATGGACATTAGTTTACCTGAATTGTCTCACAGTAGCTGCTTGTGTAAGTTTTCATAAGCTTTTGCTTGTGATGTTAGTAATAATAGCATCTGACCACTTTGTCTAGCAAGGTCTGAGATACTTCCTATGCCTATATGGCAAACATGTCTGATAACAGCTTCCAGTTTCTATTTTCTCATAAATACATTAGAGTCAGAGATGGGTTGCTCCCGGTTTGGCCCAGTTCAGCTGAACTGGTAGTGGAATTCAGACCTGGGTGGCAGAACCGGCAGCAGCCCAGGCCTGCCATGCCCCCGAACCTGTTCCCTCGCTGCTGCTGGGCTGCCACCATTTTGGATTTTAATGACTGCATGTGTGCAGTTCATTGTAAATTGTTCTGCGCATGCACGAAGAACAATTTACATTGAACAGTGCACGCATGCACAGTGCACTTCTGATGCATGCAGTAATCCACCCCTGATTAGAGCCTACAACAAAAATCTATGGTCTTTGAAGTTAAAACAATTAATCAGTGGAACTACTTGCCTTTAGAAGTTGTGAATGCTCCAACACTGGAAGAGACTGGACAACCATTTGTCTGAAATGGTATAGGCTAGCCGCCTGAACAAATTCTGTCCTATCCTATCCTATCTTTCCAAAGGCAACCCTGCACAATCCTAAGAAAATGTCACTGCTTTAAATAATCCTGTCATTGAAGTTAATGCAACTTTTAATGCAATTGTACTTTTAAAAAAAAGTATGAACAATTGTGGAAAAAAGGTTTATTGACTCACAGACAAGTGCTATACAGCTCTATGAATGTCTCAGCTGTGATAGGCATCTATATTATGATCAACAAGCTGAATATCCTTATGGATACCTGAAAGGGCATAGCAAAATGGCTGGGAGAAGAATATCATTATTGGCCATGTATGTATCGCACTATTAATGTAAATTGATTTTGTGAATTGGATGAATGCATGACATTTACCTATTATTGGGAAAGAGTTTCTTCTATTCCATTACAAAATGGCTTCCTCATTACCCAAACAATTAATGTAGGAATTAAAATGTATTAGAAGTTCATTTTATCCACACATTAGTGTAATGAAGGCTGCCTTCATTAGCTAAATTATTCCTCATGGCATTTTGGACTGTTAAACACTATGTCTACTGTTGACAATCTAGTAACTAATTTTAGTAATTCAGAGAGATATTTAAGTCCCTGGAAGAGAACACTACAGTATGGATAAAACTGAATAAGGTTGTTCTGAGGATGGAAGAATTTTCATCAGCAGAATTAAGATGGGGAAATATAATCTCTCCCCTTTCAGCTCCCATTTCTTAAGTGTTGCAATGAACATAAATTAGTATTTCAAAGCCAATCTTAAACTTCACTGGGGATTTAAGAACAGAAGAGAGAAAGAAATCCAAAGCATTTACTTTGCCCTAGGAAACAATATTAATGAGATAAAGCTTCACATTTGAAGTACTAAAAAGTAATATGTGGAATGATGTTTGCATGCAAAGGAATAACAGTGATTCTCTAGAACACTTTTTTGTACCTTTGTGCTCAGAAGTGATATATCAGATCCTGCCCACCTAGCAATTCAAAAGAATGCAGATGTGAGTAGATAAATAGGTACCACTTCAGTGGAAGGTAAATGTGTTCCATCTGCCTTTGAGGTATAGCTATGCTGGCCACATGACCATGGAGTGTATCTTTGGACAACGCTCTTCCCTCAATCAAGAAATAGATATGAGCACTGTGCCCTAGAGTTGGAGATGAGTGACAGGGAAACCGTTACCTTTACTTGTATCTCTCAAATAAATTAATTTAGATTTACCTTAATGAGACTTAGTTCTCTCTATGACCATACAATGCCTACCACATATAAAAGTGAATATTGACAAATGAGTTATACAGATTTTTAAAAATTTATTATTTATCATATTTACAAAGTGCCTCTAGGTGGTATATGGAAAAATGTTAAAACATAAAAACTGAATATAATAAAATTTAAAAAAGTAAAATAATAGCAAAGATGTTTAAAATGCAATATTAATTAAAGATTGAGGTGATGATTGAGGACACTAACCAGCTGCATGACTGCATGCGCCTCTACAAGCCCCAAATGAGGTGGCAGAGTTAGATCTTTAAATGTGCTCAAAAGTCCAGGAGAGTGGGAATCCACCTCAGCTCTTGGGGGGGGGGGGTGTTCCCAAGGGTGAGGGCAACAGCAGAGAAGACTCTCTTCTTGGACCCCTGCCCCTCGATTGGAATTCTTTAACTGATATCATCTACAACATATCATTCCTGCCTGATTAGGTGGGATGGGCTGATGTGAAGACAGAAGGCAGTTTCTTGAGTGAGCTGCATATAATATAAGGTATAATGCATTACATTGTTATATTATAGTGTAAATAAATGTGGAAAGCAAGATTACAATAAGATACAGTATATGTTAGATTGGGTAATGGATAGGCACATACAGGCTTAATGGTAACAACAGCCTCAGTTCTGCCCCAGGACCACTTCATGTTCTTAGCCAGGAGACTGTGTAAGGGCTCAGCAATGGTGGCTTTCTGTTTGAGAAAGACGCTGTAGAAATTAAGGAAGCCGAGGAACTCCTGCAGCTTGGTTTGATTGCGAGGTGTTGGGGCGTCCTGAATAGCTTTGATTTTTTGTGTAGCCGGGTGAATCCCAGAAACATCGATCAGGTATCCTAGGAATTCAACCCTTGGCACATTAATTTGGCATTTCTCTTTTTTGAGACGGAGGCCTTTGTCTCTAATTTGAGCCAAAACTGTTCATACGCATTTTAAAAGTTGTGCCTCATTTGCAGTCGATACCAAGATGTCGTCAAAATAGGGGATGACTCCTGGAATCCCCTGCAAAAGCCGTTCCATGACACTTTGGAACAGTCCAGGGGCGATACTAAAGCCAAATTGCAGGAGGTGACATTTGAATGCACCCCTGTGCATCACAATGGTTTGGGCCTCCGCCGTAGCGCCATCTACAGGCAATTGTTGGTATGCCTGCGCCACGTTCAATTTTGCGAAGATTTTTCCTGGGCCTAGTGAATGAAGTAGGTGCTGTACAATGGGTACAGGGTAGCCACTTTGTTGTAGCACTTTATTTATTGTGCACTTGTTGTCCATGCAGATGCGGACAGACCCGTCAGATTTGACAGGTGTCCCAATAGGGGTCTCCCAGCGTGCATGATCAACCGGTTCTAGGATTCCCTGGCTCATGAGCTTGTCAATTTCCCTGTCAATATTGGGCAGAGAAAAAAGGCACTCTCCTGGGTTTTAGCCTAATTGGGGCTATGTTGGGGTCCAAACTAAAGGAGATTGGAGTCCCCACATACTTACCCAGAATGGTGCCGAAGATGTCCTCGAACTCCTTAAAGATGGCCTCAGCGCCATTGTCCTTCAAGGCGGTGATACCGGTCACTTCTAGGCCCAGGGCTTGGAACCGTAGGAGGCTTTGCAAATTGCCGCTGACCACTGTCACAGGGAGTTTCCCACTGAATTGCTTGAAGTTTACCCGGAAGGTGCCTTGGCCCACGATGGGGACCCGGTTTCCCTGGTAATCACGTAGGCAGATGTCAGGGGTGTGTAGGTGCTGCTTCTGTAGGCTAGGGATAGCCTGCTTTAGGGTCGACCACGGTATGATGGTCAACGATGACCCAGTGTCAATCTCCATCTCACATGGAGAGTCCATGATCAGGACTGTGACCTTCAGCTTTTTGGGCCGCCTCAAGCGGACTTGTCCCATTGACGTATGGTAGGTGACTCTATTGTCACCCTCTGAGCACTGTGGTGGCTTCTGCTAGGCCCCTGGGTTGGGCCTCTGTTGGCGGCTTGGTGCACTTTTAGGCTGCCAGGTGGTGGCAGGGAATTCGCTCCGGCACACCTCGGTGATGTGCCCCTTCTGCTTGCAATGCTGACAGATTCTGTCACGGAAATGGCAAGACGATCTGGCATGTGTCTCCTCCGCAGCTAGCCCAAGTTGGGAGACACAAATTGAATTTGCGTGGCTACTGCAAATGCGGCAGCTGTCATCTTTCTCGCCTTCTGAGTTCTTGGGGTCTGCAGCCTCGTGATGTACGCATGTACTTTTTCATGCATCTTGTGGTATGCTTTGGCCCTGCAGAATCTCGGTCGATTTGGCAGCTGATTCAGACACCCTGGCCTTGTCCAATGCAATTTGCAGAGTGAGGTTAGATTTAGCGAGTAACCTCCTTTGCAGGGTAATGTCCCATACGGTGCAAATTATGCGGTCCAGAATCAGCTCGCCCAGGCTTTGGAATTCGTAGTATGCCTTGCGAAGCGCCACCACATACTCGTTAATTGACTCACCCTCCTTCTGCTTTCTGATGTTAAACTCATGCCAGTGAATGTGCTTGGATGACTTGGGCATATAGGGGTCTTTTTTTTTTTTCAAATATATTTTATTCATTTTCACATTCAATTTTACAATCACTTATATACTGGATATTTGCTATAAGAAAAGAAATAAAATAAAATAAAAAAAACACAACTCATCATCATTCAGCATAAAACAAAACCCCACCTGGCACTTCCATCCTCCATACACCCCATCTTTCCCCTCCAACTTTCCTTTCCTCCCTCTAACACTCCTCTTTCCTACATTCCCTTCCCCTCAAACCTTCCTTTCTCCCCTTCCTCCTAGCATCCCCCTTACGCCCTCCTTACATTCCCCTCTCACTCCCTCCTTGCTCCTCCCTCTTCTTTCCCTCTACCTCTCCCCTTGGTGTATTCCTTTATTCAACTCTTATTTATTAATATTGAGCTATAAAAATAGAAAATAGGAAACAAAATATAATAAGAAAAAAACCCAAGGAAAAAAAATATAAAGAAAGAAAAAAAAAAGAAGAGACAACCGTATACAAGTGCATTCTTCTTCTTATTGAAACTATATTACCACCCACCCACCCGCCCCCTATAAGTCCCCTTCCCTAGTCCCCCCCGACTTCCCAGGGCCCACACCTGGCACTGCCCTCTGTCAAACCCCTTCTAAAGTATCTTGTGATCCTATGAATACAAATTATAAAAAGGAAAAAAAAGGAGAAAAGAAAAAAGAAAAAAAAAGAAAAGAAAAAAAAACTCTTTGTATTAAGCTCAGCCCCCCATCTTTATTAATGTTTAAACAGTATAAATCATTCTATATATATTTTATTCTCGTCTCTTGCTTCTTTGTTATTTACCCCAACTTCCTGTAGACTCTCCAGTTCATCTTCCTTAACCTTATATTCAAATAAAAATTTATACAAATTTATACAAAAATCAGTATGCAAT
This sequence comes from Thamnophis elegans, assembly GCF_009769535.1. Lineage (NCBI taxonomy): Eukaryota > Metazoa > Chordata > Lepidosauria > Squamata > Natricidae > Thamnophis > Thamnophis elegans. The sequence goes on along the minus strand of NC_045547.1, from coordinate 40,679,613 downwards.
CTGGCTCAAAATAATCTCATCAAACTTTCCCTTCTAGTAGGATTTAAACAGTGTGGAATTCCACATATTCATATAATAATTTACGCAAGAATCAGTTTACATTCTGTCTCAAAATAATCTCACCAGGCTTTCCCTTCTAATAGAGTTTAAGCAACGTAAATCATTCTGCATAAATTTTACCCTCGTCCCTTACTTCTCTGATATTTACCACTACTTCCTGTAGTCACTCCAAATGGTCTTTCTTAACCTTATTTTCGAATAGTAATTTACACAAAAGTCAGTTTGCCTTTTAACTCAAAATAATCTAATCAGGCTTTCGCTACCCCTCCACCTACCCCGCGTTACCCGGCTCCCTTCCTCCCAAACCAAAGTTCTCCTGGACAATTTAAATTAAAGTTCAGACATATAAGTCCCATGAGATATATGTTCAGCATCCACTCCATGGCTAAATCCTCGATCTCCGCTCTTCTGCTTCTCCGGGAGGGGGAGAGCTACACCCTCCGTCTTACAACCATGTGGTCTGCTGCTTGCTTTCCCCTTCGCCTTGTCTTTCCTCTTTTCCGAGTGAGTCAGGAAGTCCCGCCTTCAAGGTCTTATAGTAGAAATCTCGAGCCTCCGAAACGGAATTAAGACGAAGTCTTTGATTCTCAAATGTGACCGTGATGCCAGCTGGCGCTTCCCATTTATACCGTATCTGGTGGTTTCTAAGCTCTTCAGTTAAGAAAGTATAGTCTCTTCTTGCTTTTAACATCTGGGATGGTATTTCTTTGAAAACAGTCAAATCCTGACCATCAACTCGCAACCTATTATTGTAAAACTTTTGTATGATCGCATTTCTGGATTCTTTTGTGGAGAAATATATAATTATGTCCCTCGGGAGCTGTCGCTGTTCTGCTACCAACGAATTCTGGCGATAGATTTTCCGAATCTGCCAATCAAAATTAAATCCCGGGCTTCCCACCGCATGGCTGAAGGCCTCAACAAAAGTCTGTTTCAAATTCTCTCGCTCCTTTTCGCGCAATCCTCTAACTCTTATTGCAAATGCCTTCCTGTTAAAATTTATCATAACGAGCTGTTCTTGAGTATCTCTAATTTTTTGTTGTAATGCTTGAATGTTAGTATTTAAATTAGAGTTAGCTTCCTCCAAACTTTCCAGTTTATTCTCCATTTCAGCGGTGTAATCTGTCAGAACAGACATGCCTTTAAACATAGTCGCCTTCAGTTGGGCAATCTTAATCTCTAAATTGTCATATAACTCCAATACAAATTCTTTAATTTCCTGTTTAAAGTCATTAAGCATTTGAAAAAGAAATTCCTGTGTTAAAAAATCTCCAGTAGAGGGCGCAGGAGACAAGGGCAGCGATTTTGTAGCAGAATCTTTAAGCACATTCGTAGAAAGACGCTTCGGCTTTGAGCTGGGAGCCATTATAAATAAGAGCTAAAGATAAACAAATAAACAGCGTTCTCGCTTCCCTTGCTTTCCAAAAAGAAAAAATTGTTTATAAGTTTTGGGTAGTTAATGAGGAATAGTCTCCAAGAAGGTAGAGCCGGCTAAGTACATCTCCTATCAGTCACCAACGGAGAAAAATCGCCATTTTGTAATGCGTTTGAACAAAGACGCCTCAAGGACAAACGAGGCTGGTGTTTAAGATAGTAATAAAAATAAAGCCTCACGGGTGGGACCCGCTCGTATTGATCATAAATCAAGCAGCTTTGCTTTGTCCTGAGAGGGGAGTCCCCTGTCTAGAGCTGCAATAAAAGGCAGCTGAGAAGAACTGGCTGGAGATAAGAGCTCAGCTAACGCTGGGTCTAATCTCCATCCACAGCCAAAAAAAAAGAAAAAGGCTGTGAACTACGAATAGACCCTAGCCACTGAGCTTCTCCCTGCCCCTTTCTAGCCCAAAAGGGGTGATATCTTTGATCTTATTTAGATATACAGACCAGATCTCTGAGAGGAGCTCCGTTGAGCCCCCTTCGGCGACAGGCTCCGCCCCCAGAAGTGGCATATAGGGGTCTTTAGCGTCTGATGTAACAAGGACCCGTGAACTGCTTGGAGCGGTGTCAGTTCAGAAAGGTTTTTCGCCGTCTCAAACACTTCTCGGCCACAGTATCCAAGGAACATGTTCTTCTTACGGCCTTCGGGAATGCCCATGAGGTCATTTGCCTTGAGGAAGCAGTCAAATTGTAGCATGTACGATTCCCAGTGCTCGCTGACTGAGTCATATGGAGTCAGTGGGGCGATTTAAGTTTGTCACTCAAAAATGGCTGCTTGATGCCATGCTGAGCTCTGAGCTGGATGTACTTGCTGGATTGCTATGCTCTTTTTGGTTTGCCTAATTGCCTTCCAATCCCACCTTCATCGCCAATGTTAGATTGGGTAATGGATAGGCACACACAGGCTTAACAGTAACAACAGCTCTTTATTGACTACAACAAGTGAAAACAATCCAGCAAAGGTTGAGTCTGACAGCAGCCCTTTTACAGGGAGCTGTCAGACCCTTTGACCAATAGGATTAAACCTCTGTTCCCACCAGAACAGAGGTCCTTGGTGGAAACCACTGTAGATACGGTGAATATCTAACAGTATATGCATCTTCTTAGTCAATAATGTCACGCTTTTCTAATACAGCCTTTAAAGTATTTGTTTTTACACTACTAGTCTTAAAAAGAAAGATCTATCAGTACAAAAAAGTTCTGCACTAAATTAAAATGCCAGAATTGGATACTATGACTAGAGAATCTATTTTGTAATCCAATAATTAGGTTCTTATCTGTAGTACATATAACATGTCTTATTTACATGTTGATCCATCCACATTATTGTTCTAATTGTGTGTGTGTGTGTGTGTGTGTGTGTGTGTGTGTGTGTGTGTGTGTGTGTATATATATATATATATATATATATATATATATATATATATATATATATATATATATATATATATATATATATATAGCCACAAGTGTGCATTTAGGACTATTATGTCAGGCCTGCAGTCATATTCCTTTTAGGATCTTTGGCCTGCCACACTCCATTTTACTACGATTTTTCATTAGTAGGGTGTTCTGTCCCCCCTTCCTCGCTCGTTAACAGACGACAGGCAGACAAATTTAAAAGGAGCTCACTTTATCAGTTCTCGGCTCAGACTGGCTGTGAGCCCAAAAATAAACATAAATAAAGTCTCCGACAAGATAACAGAATACCAAACAAAACTCTTACAAAGCAATGCACTTCGCCAAGTGTCTCCTTGAATCAGGGTTACAGAAAGCAAATCACTTCTCCAAGTGTCTCTCACAAATAAACCACGACCAATGATCAATGAATGTTGAATAAATGAATGAACGTTGACTCCTGCAACCAGGGCATGGCACCATCCGTTCTTTTATCACCAGAAGATGCCACTAACGAGCCCCAGCTGCATTGTTAATCTTGCATCCCAAAAAGACTCACAGGAGACTTCTGCTGAGTCACAACACTATCCCCCACCGCAGGGCCCTTTCCCCGCGTTCCGATGGTCTGGATGCGGTCGGAATGACTTGTCCACAAGATGGCCCGCACCCATTTCCTGTGGTGCCTTTTTCATGAGTCCCAAACCTCTGCAAGAATAGCCCCCTTGAGCCGGAACTCCCTAGGTATCCAGTGGCCACCATGTTTCCTTCCGCCCTTCATGGCGTCGACACCCCGTCCAGGGTCCTTCACCCTCTGCAAGGTCGAGCCACCAGCCTTCCTACCGTCGGAGGTTGACGGCAGCTCTACCAGCTTCGGCTGAGCCTTAACACCCTGTCCAGGGTCCTCCACCCTCTGCAAGGCCGACCTACTAGCCCCCGTACTGTCGGAGGTTGACGGCAGCTCTACCAGCTTCGGCCGAGCCTTAACACCCTGTCCAGGGTCCTCCACCCTCTCCATGGCCGACCCACCAGCCCCCATACTGTCGGAGACTGGCGGCCGCTCCAACAGCTCCGGTCAAGCCCTAACACCCTGTCCAGGGTTCTCCACCTCCTCCAAGGCCAGCCCACATGACCCCTCGTTGACTCCTGCCGAGCCACCACGCAATCCCCTCCTGCAAAGCCCTTCCCCCGGTTCCGACGATTGGGGTGTGGCCCAGAATGGTTGGTGACGGCCTCCACGGAACACGGTCCAAGACACTGGTACCCTGCCGGGAATCTAGAAACAAAGTCCAGTGCTGCAGGGACCGGAGTCAACAAAGGCTGGAATCTCGGTGGAGTTCTCCTTGCAGATCTGGCCCATTGGCACTGGGCACATGACTCCACACACCTCCGCACATCATTCTTCAGATAGGGCCACCAAAATTGACAGGAGGCCAGGCGCAACGTCTGAAAAAAACCCCAATGTCTTGATGCAGAAGCGCAATGAACTTGCGAGAGCACCCATCAACGGATGTGCCCTGCGGGAACATAGAGCCGGCCCCGACATTTCAAAAGATCCCTTTCCAAAGTCCATGGGGATGCCGGCCCCACTTCTGCCTTTCGTCACTCCACCCAGTCGTCACCCCGCTGCGCATCCCGCATCAAAGACTGCTTGCTCACGGAATGACAAATGGCAGCGCAGGATGCAACGGGTAGAACAGTCCGAGGTGGAAGCGAGTTCGCAGGGTCAGAGTTCTCTGCTTTACTCGGCAGGGCATCCGCCATGGGACTCCACACACCCCGAACGCACACTAACATGTGCGAACGGGGTATCACGGCCGCACCAATGTGCTGGTTGTCCGATATGATAGTGCGTTGCTGAGGGACGGCTGCAGTCCGCACAACCCTTCTGTTCTTCTTGGGGCAACTCCCTGCCAAGTGACCAAGATCCCCACAGTAGAAGCACAATCCCTCAGCACGTCGTCTGTCCATCTCTGTCCGTGACACTCGAGATCTGACAACACCCAACTCCATGGGCTCCTCCCAGTCCACTGCAGTCCCTTGCTGAACTGGCATGCTGGTGGTCTCCTGGAATGCATGGCGAGGCCTTCACCTCTGCAGCCGGGCGTCTATCCGGAGGCATAAGTGGACCAACGCGTTGAACGTTGGTGGCCTGTCCACCCTCACCAGTTCATCCTGCAAGGCCTCAGACAATCCATCCTGGAATGTGTCCATTAGACCTGGTTCATTCCATGTGGAATCCTGGCTACGCAACCTGAATTCAGTCACATAGTCCTGCAATGAACCACTCCCCTGCTGCAGTGACTTCAGACTTCTAGCTGATGTTTTCCCCTTGATAGGATCTTCAAACATCCGTTTGAAGTACTGACAAAAGCCCTGGAAGTCATCCAACAAAGGGCTCTGCTGAATTAACAAGAGGGTAGCCCAACGGGCAGCTGTGCCTGAGAGCAAACTGATAATGAATCCCACCTTCGTCCGGTCAGTGGAAAAGTCCTCCGCTCTCAAACTCAGGAACAGCTGGCATTGTCCCAGAAACGCGGCAAACATGGCCAGACTCCCATCATATTTATCTGGCATGGCTACTGGGCACTTCCTCCTTGGCGGGGGGGGGCGGGTTTGCAGCTCTCTGCAGCTGTTTAATTTGATCTGCCAAAATCGCGATTTGTTATGCCATTTGCCTATTTTCAGAAATTAATTGCTCCATAATTACTCCAATGGAGGCTTGTCAGGCAGGAGTCAAACTGTTCTGTCCTCGCTCATTAACAGACGACAGGCAGACAAACTTAAAAGGAACTCACTTTATCAGTTCTCGGCTCAGACTGGCTGTGAGCCCAAAAATAAACATAAATAAAGTCTCTGACGAGATAACAGAATACCAAACAAAACTCTTACAAAGCAATATACTTCTCCAAGTGTCTCCTTGAATCAGGGTTACAGAAAGCAAATCACTTCTCCAAGTGTCTCTCACATATAAACCATGACCAATGATCAATGAACATTGAATGAATGAATGAACATTGACTCCTGCAACCGGGGCGTGGCACCATCTGTTCTTTTATCACCAGAAGACGCCACTAATGAGCCCCAGCTGCATTGTTAATCTTGCATCCCAAAAAGACTCACAGGAGACTTCTGCTGAGTCACAACAGTAGGGTAATTGGGAGGGGGAATAGTAAGGAGTAGAATTGTAGAATGTGTTGTCAAAATAAAACATCCCTTTCTAGAAGCCCAAGGTCATCCTTTTTCTTTGCATCTCTGCACCTGACCAAAACTAGATAGGTGGAAATGCCAGCAGGGCAGAGGAAGATTGGACCATGTGATGGACTTGTGGGTGTGGAGCAAGATCATGAACTTTCAACAGGGTGGAAAATCCAGGAAGCTTTCAGATTCGGGTTTTCCACAGATGTACCAACGTGTCTCTCTTATGAAATTGGAACTTTGATGAAAGCTCTGCCTTGGATTTAATTCTGGATGATATTTGGAAGGCTGACATATTATGCATCACAAAATGCATGTTTTTAATGCACCACTTAAACACATTGGCATTGACACCAGTCAGCCAGTCAGATATGAAAACAGAACAATATACAAAGCATTTTCATGCTTCCAGGCCATTATGGATTAATTGCATTTCAACTGTACATAAGAGAGTATGTTAAACTTAAGATAACATATTGAAGGGTATTAATTAATATTCCATTTGTATTAATTTACTATGATTGTACCTTTGAAAATTGAAATCTCTTTTCACTACATAGCCTGATGTTGTAATGTTAGAGATGAATCTGGTTCAAATTTGCAACTGATGACTTTAAAAAAAACACACCAAAGCTGTTGTAGTGGTGAAGAAAACGTATCAAAAGTGATATTCCAATAAGCAACAGGCAGAATGCTAAGTCCATAAAAGCTCAATATATTTTTTTTCCAGTAGGCTTTGCTGTATTATTACACTTGTATGGTAAGGCACGTCCCTGATTTCAAACTTACAAGTCTGTTACCAATATGACTGATGATTAAAAAAAAATCCATAATGTGCATATTTCATCTACATCAAAGTATTTGCCTTTTATAACAGACCCTGGATAATAAACACAGCAGTTGCTTCAAAGTGAATATCAATTTGAGGTTTGTGGATGACAGAAACAGTTGGAATGTTTTTGAATTCAGCTAGCAGCACTTTTCTTCCTAGTTTCTGTACTGGTGTTCTAAAATGCCATTCCTAATATTATAGTCACTGCCTGCAGTGAATGCACCAATTCATATTAATTAGCCTAGAATATTAATATTTAACATAATACAAAGTTAACACGCTAAGCTATTAAAAGTATAGGCAAAACTAAGCTTGACTTGATTGACAAGTCAATCTACAAGATATTCGATTTGAACGAAAGCTTTTTTTTAAAAAAAAATGAACAATTATTTACTGATAGAATTCAAATTTTATTGTATTAGAAGTTATGAGTGCCAAGTTGACACTTCTATAGGAACAAGAATTTAAAAAGCATTCAAGGTGACAATTGAAAAGTTTCCACTGAGGATGCTATATTTGACATCTAAACTAGTTATTCATCTCTCAGCTGTAAAACTAGCATTCAAGCAGAAAATAAAATGTATTGGAAAAGAAACATATAACCTTGGTAAATCTTGAAACACAATCAGCCAACTTAGTCTTACTGGACTTCTTACTGAAAGCTTGATTTGGGAAAGTCAAATGCAAATATGACTGCTAGTGTTTATGGGATATTCAGATGTAAATAAGAAAAAAAATGAAGTTTTAAATGAGAAGAGTATTACAAAATATAGAGGAGGAGGGAAAGTTATTTTATATACACCAGTGGTGGGTTGCAGGCAGTACGCCCCGGTACAGGCGTACCGGAGCCTGCATAAAGCACCGGATACCATTCCGGTATGATGCTCTGGAGGGCCTGCCCACCCGCCCGAGCTCCTTACCAGTCTTTTAAGTCTTTTGTGCTTCTGCGCATGTGCATGGTGCGTACAGTGCCTGCACAATGCTCTGCTGAGCAGCTGGAACATCGTGGAGACTCTCGGAGGCTCTCGGAGGCACTGATGCATGTGACCGCTGTGCACATCCATGTGGACGCCGCCGGACCCGTTCCAACCATACCAGTTGAAAGGGGTCTGGAACCCACTACTGATACACACATATTTCAGGTCGGGACTTGGAGAAAGATAATTACTAAAGAATCTCTTGCTATGTTTTAAAATGGAAAAGTTACATATCTTGCTTTTATTTGGTAAAATTATTAATAACCTTGAGCTATTTGCTATTTGTTTTAAGGTTAATTGTTACCCAGAAAAATTTGAAAGAAAAAAAATCTGTTTTATTTAAACTAATAGCTGAATATTTGTATTTTCCTGATATATACAAAAGGCGGAGGGAATGAGCAGCATCTGAAACAAACATGACAACCTAGAAATGATGATGGGTATATGGTAACATTAAAATAAAGTGATTTTGTTATATACTGTACAAAGTTATATTCATAAGCCATGACATTTGATGCAAGTTCAGAACTCACACTGTTTCTGTGATGATGTCATCAAGTATGTATTGTTATTTGCCCTCTGTTGCTCTTTCGGTCTTTAGAACTAACATCTAAAGTTATATGATTTGATATCTATCAGGAGCAGCCAAGCTTTTTTCAGTACAAGGCCTCTAAATAATGTGCTAAGAAGGAAACACTTAAAAAAAAAAATCAGCCAAGCAGGACAAATAGTTTTTTTCACATTAAAAAGTACACTTCACTGGCAATTTCAGAGGACTCTGAGGATCTTATTCAAGGCTTTGGGAAATTGCATTCAACCCCAAGAGTATATGGGGTTGTATATAGAAAAATATATTTTTCAGAAAGCTTTTGTTAAAGTAGTTTATCAATTATTCACATGCTTTTGTACTGACTTTCCTGATTATGTAATACTTTTTGTTATGTTTGAATGCACACCAAAGCCAAACTTTTGCTTTGATGGAGTCCTGATGTATTTCTTTTACCTTAAAAAAACATGTTTTTACTTGCCACTTAAGCCTTCATTTAATAAGGATGGACACAGGGCAGCTATAATAATTCGGACCCGTATTATTGATGGTGATGAAAAAAATCGAGAAAATGCAGGATCTCTGATACTTCTAGTGCACCAAATCCAAATCTAATCATAAAATAGGAAGGCTTGAAAAATGTTAAAACATTGATATGATAGGCAACTATTCAGAGTTAATTAATTTAAGTAAAATTTGTATTTCAGTGGTATTTGGATGCTTCAATTCTTAAAAGTATAAGTGAAGTAGGGCCAAATTTCTTACTGTTAAATGAGGCATGTTCATATTGCTATAAAATATTGCTATTTTATTTACTTAATTATTTATTTATCACATTTCTACATTGTCCATCTCAGTTAAGTGAATCTGGATGGTTACCAGAAAAAAATGAGGAAACACACACACACACACACACACACAAACTCAATTGACACTTTTTAAACTTGAAGAAAAAATAAGAGAAACCAAGAAATGGGGATTAGGAAAAAGCCAGCCCAAGTGAGAAAATGTAAGCCACAGTCCACAAATAATAGACCATAGAACCATGAAGCACTCATTAAAGGGATTTCTATCCTAGTGCCATCTCAAACTTCTCTGCATCCCAAGGGAAGAAATCATGGGTTAGCATCTTTGATGGGTAGCCCACAGCCAAGATTGAAAAATTACTAATGTAAAATAAATGAAAGCCCACATTCTCTGTCATCACATGTTGTATTCTCTATATATTAAAATGACTGAAGAATGTGCTAAAATCTAAACAAACGAATCGAAATAAAATGTAAATCAACACAAAAAAGAAGAGTCGAAACAGTTTTTTTTTTCATAGAAGAAACTTTTCAGGAAACTGAAATATTGATTTGAGCATAAAAATCAAGTTCTTCAGGCTTAATATATCCCTTGTGCTGAATGTTTGCTTTATTTAGTATTTAAAATATCAGTACTCCAGGCTTCTACATGTTTCCATGAATACTGACATTTTGCATGCTATAATTTATCAATAATGTGGATAAACCCAAATGTTACATCTATACTATTGATAACATGCATATATGTATACAAAAAACTGGTCTCCCTTCCCTCACCTTTTTGATATATTGCTCATTTTTTGTTTTTCTTCAGTGGGTCTTGCCTGTCCTCAGTGATCACAGATAATTGCTAGTTGAGAAAAATACCCTAAGGCTATTTTCTTCCATTAAAACTGGCAGATATTGGTTTCTATTTACAAATCATACAAGTTCCTCATGCAGTGAATTTCAGGTCATTCTGCCTTGCTTGTTTCATCACTGAAGTTGGAATTTGGCAATCTAAAGTAGCAGCTTGCTTTCTACAAAAGAAATTTAAGTTTCTGTATGAATATGCATTAGTAAGAATATCAACCGCACGGGCTATTTAAATAAGAATTAACACAAGTGGTGTTTTCTTATGAGGTCATGGTATCCAATTATGTGGCAGTCTCAGTAGCTGCTGGATGTTCTATTCAAGTACATCTGCATCCTGATAAAGTGCTATATATTTAACATTATACTCCTTTCAGGTTATGAGCAATTCTAGAAGAAATGCTGTTTTATGATTTTAACAGGGCATAAATAAATGCTACTGTACGGTGGTCAGCAGCTGTAAGGGAAAATCATATAAGCAGCATAGCACTATTCAGAAACTCATTTTTTTTAAATTTTCAGGTAAAGAATAAAACTCCTATTTGAACCTCTGGAAAGTACTGTGGTAGGGTGTGTTAGGATTAAGATATGAGATTGAGAACAGTGAACACTTAATGGTTTTCACATTCCATTTAAATGATTTTATTCTCAAGAAGGAAAAAGGGGATCATATCTGCCCTGCAGGACCCTTTGAGAGAAATACATTCAAATGCAATATTGTAGATTAGCAGTTCGATTCTTACCGACTCAAGGTTGACTCAGTCTTCCATCCTTTCGAAGTCAGTAAAATGAGAACCCAGATTGTTGGGGGCAATGTGCTTAGAGGTGGTATTCAGCAGGTTCTGACCAGTTTGGAGAACCGGTAAATACCACCTTGACCTTGCCCCCATCTATTCTCTGCCTTCTGAGTCCCAGCTGATCAGGAGGAAATGGGGATTTTGCAGTAACTTTCCCCTGGAGTGGGAAGGGAATGTAGATTTTATAGTATTCTTCACCTGCCATGCCCACTAAGCCATGCCACACCCACCAAGCCACGCCATGCCAACCAAGCCTTGCCCACAGAATAGGTACTAAACATTTTTGAATCCCACCATTGAATATGCTGACTTTGTAAACCAATTAGAGAGGGCTGCAACGCACTGTGAAGCAGTATATATTGCTAATACCGATACCCAAATACAATAACTTTTATGCATTTATTTACTTATGCACATGTTGATATAACACATGTTCCAAAAGCTCTAGAGGGAGGGAGGGATATTTTTGTCTCATGGGTTGAACAGTCTCCAAGTATTTGTTTGCTTGCTTGTTTTTTTAATACTGTAGGTCATTTATGTATTTTTCCTGATGTTTGGGAGAAAAAGTCCTGTCCTTTATTGAATATTGAGAAGAGATCACACTCTCTCCTTATTGGTTGCTTGAACTGTCTAAATCAATTATTGTCATCATAAGTAGTTTGACACCTTGTCTCACTATACATCTGAGACCACCAGATGAATTGAATCAATTACAATGAGATGAATGCACCATTGGAGAACATGAAGGGCAAGATTAGGGACAGAATATTCTGGGGTTTTGGTCCCTAGGAAGGATCATTAACTTTAATGGCAATAATAATTTTTACTATATGTTTTCTCACAGCATTAGAGTTCTCTGTCTACAATTTTTCATCCATTTGAGTTATCTTGTCATCCATTGCCTTACAGTATTCATATGATCATTGACTCTTCTCCCCCAACAGATTTTTACTTTTATATTTGTCTCAGTCAGTCCACACATTAAATATAATTTGGTCTATTACAATAAAACTGATAACAAAAAATCAATATTATATTTCAAGTTGACAATTTCATAACCACACACATCATTTCTTTATAGTTCAAATCACTGTTTCTCAGATCCTGTATTTGTTGAAATTATCCATGCACATAGTTTAGAAAATGGAATAAACTCTGATTTGTTTCCTCTAAGTTTATATTTTACAGTAGAATGCAGCATTTAAAAGTGAAAGGCTTAGCTCCCCCCCCCCGTGAATATTCTTCTTCTGATGAATTCAATTTTTAAAAGAAGGATAAGATGGCTTCCCGTCTTGTCCATCAAGAGTAAAGAAGAGGGTAGTAGTTCCTTGTGACCATCTAAAAATAAATTTAATACACAGCTAAATCAGAAGTGTCTTTGCAGGCATTTCATGTGGTGGTTGAAAATTTGCTCTTCGGGGACTGTTTGGAGAGTTGAGGTAGAGCCACTCTGATGGTTTTTTCAAGAAGAATGTCTATAAGTCACAATCTCTTTGTCTCTTTCTGAACTTTAGGAAAAATACAGAGAGATAAACTTGTCACACTTGCCAATCACATTAGCAGGCACTCCAGCTGAGTTCATGCGAGATCAATACTGGTGATTTCAACCCCCTGCATTTTTTCCACATTAGGGAATCAGCCATATCTAACTTCATAGGCTTCTGGAAAGCTACACAAATAAACTATAGTCACATTCCTCTGGAATCAATGGCACATAGCTTTTATATTAAAATGTGCAGGGGCTCCACCACAGAACATCCCTGTTAATGTTCTGAAATACAGCTATATGCCAATCTCAAAGCACTGCTTTGCTATAATGTGCACTTCTAGAATTCCTCTTTCAAAAAGGTTATACCATTCATGTATTTCAGTTTAAGGGCAGATGACACTCTTCCAAAGGAATTACATTCACAAATCCTCTACTTTCATAAAATGAATGGAACAGCTGTCAGAAATTTAAGTAATGGAAATGGTGCTAATGTTGGTGATTGTTTTTGTTATTTGTTTTGCTTCATTCTTTGGATAAAAATCTTTGGTATTTTTTTCTAATCTGGCAGTCAGATAAATATAGAGAATTCTGAGAAATCTGTTAAATTGCAGGTGTGAACCTTAAGTGAATGCATGACCTGTGTTAATTTGATTCAGTTACTTCCATTTCAATTCAGCTTCCTTTTAAGGAGAAAATGATATTTAAAGCAAGCTCTCTCTCTTACGAAGTGTTATCTTTCCAATTAAACATTGTGAAATGTACTCATTGCATTTGGAGCCACTATTTATTAGACAACCTCACAAAGTTTTAAAGTCACTAACTAATTTACACATGACAAACTGTGAAGTACTTTTCTTTTAAATGTTGTGAATTCTAATGATTGGTCTTCTTTTTCCATTCTTTTTCTCTAGCCCCATCCCCACCTCCCAAATGGGGAACCTGTGGGCTGGAGAAAGATTGTTAATTCATCCTCTCTTCATTCTCTATAGAAATTTAAAATGTCTTTCAATTTTGTTTAATAGAACAAAGTTGTACCTTTGCTGTTGGCTTGGCATTATGCCAGCTTAGGATGCCTCATTGACTCAGTGTGGAAGGATGTCATAAAATAAGTTAAAATAAAAATCGTCATGCATTAGCTGAATCTAATTAATGTTTAGAATACTTCATTATGAGAAGAGTCATGACATGCCAAAGAGTGGAGTTTAACTAAATGCAAATGTTGGTGTCCATGTTGTAACTGATAAAAAAGAAATTATACATATGCTGAAGAATGGAGAAAAGTCTGAATATGAATGAAGTTAGCCTGGGCAGTTTGTTTAACATATGTGTAGAAATTAACTCCCATGCCTATCAATTGTGTAAGATTTTAAAGGTATACAATAGAGGCATACTTCCAAAGGGAAAGATAACAAGAGAGAATAAAGAAACTACAGGAGGATTTTATATTTTTGTATGTTTTGCTGTAAAGATATTTGGCAGAATTGAACAACAGTTTGAAAGTGCCGTATGGCTTTCTATCATGCAACGATGCACAGAGTCTATTTTTGCTCTCTAGCAGGTAATTTAGAAATGTTTGGAGAAAAAAAAGGTCTTCTACTTAAGTTGATTTAGAGAAAGCATGTTATGAAGTAAGAGGGTTGAATTATGGAATGTTTTGAATGAATATGCAATTGATGGTTGTTTGCTGAATGCAAGAAAAGCAACATATGATGGAAATAAACTTAGAGAATGGTTCAGCAATGAGCAAAGGTAAGACAAAGATCTGTGATATCGACTTGGTTATTTAAAGCATTTTGGAATGAATGTGCAATATTTGGTTGATTTGGTTGATTGAAGCCAAATTTACAGCACATGCTAGATAGATTGTATGATGTAAGAAGGACTAAAAATCTGAAAAATAATATTTGGAAGACCAAGGTAATTGAATTTGACAAGAAAAATTGAATGAATAACTGCAAGCTATGATGAAAATTTCAATGCAGCAGGACTTTGGGGCCCCATCTCTAACTTTAACTGATTATGTCAAGACAGGCTAGAGAAATAGATTTCTTGCAGTGGTAAGGTTTGGCTAGAAGGGCAGATATACGTACTAAATTTAAGACTGTAAACTCTGAACAACTTTGAGATGTTAATACTGAATCTTCATGCCTTTTTCAACATGTTAACTGTGATATATCACCAAAAGCTTAGTGGATATAACTAAAGAGAATTGCCACCATTTTACTCATTGTTAGTATTAGATCAGTTTCATAATTTATAGTTGCAATTTCATCATTCTAGAACATTCTATTAAACCTGAAAGTAGAAATCTCTACTTCCAATATAATTTTTAGAAGAGTCAGAAATACATTTATCTTCCAGCAGGAAGAGGTTACACTACATTTCCCCCTTTTGTCTTTATTTTGATATTCTAATACTTACTATGCAATTTAAATTCTAATAACTATCACCCAGGTAGTACTATGGGTAGCATACAGCCCATCAATCAAATTCTAGAAAATTCAAATAGAAACCATATTTCCATTTGGTAAAGTATATAATTTGTCATTACACACCATTAAAAAGGTGCAAATAAAAGATGGATATAATGTCTTTCATTTTTTTAAAAAAATCACTATACTTTTTGCTTTGCCACACATCACATAAATGGCATTGTACTCAATCTAAAAAATTGCTTCATGATAATCTCTATCATATTAAAATTTTATCAGTTTTTTCTGAAAAATTGAGGCAACATCATTTAATTAAATTTCCAAGGGATTCAGCTTCCAAAACTTCAAATCAAAACAACAGGTTTGAAACTGAGTATGCTCCCATCCAGCTTCATGACTTGTTTGTCCTAGTCCCTCATGTGAATGGTGGAAAATGATGTAATGTTTTGCTATATTAACTGAAGACACGTGCATACGGTGATACACACACACACACACACACCACTCAAATAAATTAGTGAATGTACTCTGAATTAGACTATTTGAGGCTTGCTTATAGGAGAGCTATCCAATTTTGCTCCCCCTTTACTTAAAAGTTATAGCCAAATGACAAACAGCTTCATCAGGATATTATCAAGCACCCCTTCTTCTCTGTGCACCAGCCAAGAATGCTTCCTATTATTTAGGAAAAAGTGACATCAAGAAAAAGCAAATTATATACTATCTGCCAGCAGGAAATTCATCAGAACATTAAGAAGCTTTGTGCCTTTGGGAATTTTTTCAAGGTTTTTGATGTTTTCCATTTCTACTTCCTGATAGCTCCAATACGTTAAGGTAGCAGTCAAGGTAAAGTTCAAGAATGTCACAGCAGGGCTTTACACCAAGGTACATTTGAAGGGAGGAGAGAGAAAGAAGAAGAAAACCTGTCAAACTTGAGCAAACATACCACAAAACAAAGTATGAAAGTTGGTGATTTCAACAACGTTATCTCTTTTATTGGAAAGTATTCCAAGCAGGTTGGTTGCTTTCCAATTAGCTGCATGAGAAAATCTTAGTACCAAATTTCTTGGAAAATTCTTACAGCCCTAACCAGATGCAAAGTCACTGGTATATTTTGATATAAAATTGAATTGTATAGCAGGAGGGGGGGAGATTGATGCATAATCATGTTAAAGGAAAATGGCCCTGAATTAAATGAACTCTCATCTGTTTTCATACCCATTTTAGCTCATCTAAGATTATACTCTCTTTTTAAATTTAAATTACTGGGGGAATGAATCTAATCTTCATGCCACAAAATATAAAATTACAACACTACAATATTGTAATATTAGAGCAGAAAATAATTTTAATAATATTGAAATAGGAGTCATTTCTAGGCCAACTACCCTGTAATTGACTACTGAACAAGGATCCATATAGTGCTGAAGAATGAACTAATGAACCACTAAAAACACATGTAATGTTTTTTGTTTAAATGAGGCTATAATTATGGGTTGCGCTGGGTGCCATTAATTATGAGACACTAGAGTTCTGCAATTGCTCAGGATAGGCCCTGGAGGATTCAAAAGATAGTAGGCACAAGGTTTTACATTCAGGTTTGGAACTGCCTCTAAAGAAATGTATGTGTTACATAGGAATAGAAGTCACCTCCCATGAGCAAATTGCCTTGGGAAAAAAGGCCCAGATGCATATTTCCACTTCTCTCTTCAAACATCTATATTTTATTTTGAATCTTCAAAATAATACTTCAAATTAATACATATTTACAATATATTTTTCTAGTGTTTAAACTACTTAAACACTAGAAAAAAAATAAAAACCACAAAACAAAACATGACCTACCTTTTACTCCTTTCACATTTAGTGCATATCCATCATGTTAAATGTGACTAGTAGAAATGATAACATTTACAATACCAGGTTCTGTAAATCCAAAACAAAACAGACATGTATCAGAAAAAGACAGAAACAAATATGTATCAGAAGACAGAAGACAAGTATTTGCAGCAAGCATATATTGTCAAACCAATATGAAAAGTAGATATGAAAATAAGGTTTAGTATTTTTTGTACATTCATCATCTTCAATCTGGTTTTCCCCTCTTGTTGTCCATTTGCTATTCTACGTTTCCCCTGAGTCTCATGTAGCCTACTTTCCCTTGACCTATGTCATTACTTTTCATTACAGCATTCCCAGCACTACTGACTCTTTTCCTTGACCCCAATATTCTACTACCCGAGGCATGAAATTAACATGAATGCCAAGAAATATACAAATATTTCTAGCACAATTTTAAACTTAGAGGTTTGTGACAGTCTTATACATATATTTGACAGTATACACCTGGGTTTCTCAACCTTGATAATTTCAAGCTGTGTAGACTTCAATTTCCAGAATTCTCTAGCACTGGCTAGGGAATTCTGGGTGGAAGTTGATATCCATGCATCTTAAAGTTGTCAAGGTTGAGAAGTATGGGTATACACAAAGGGTCTGCAAAGTTTCAAAGTTTGTTCTCTCAAAAGATGGATTAAAGCTCTCTTTCAAAATGCCTCAATAAAGAGGAGAAGCATTTTTCAAGGCACTTAGTTAACAGAGATATGGCAGACCCAAACAAAGTTTCCAGTAATTAGAAAAATAATATTTTAAGTTCAGTAATGACGTGGAAATACCATAGGTGAAAATATCTTTGTAAAGGAATTATTGAGCTAATGTTATGAAATATAAGATTCACTGAGCCATTATGGTTTAAATATTACACTTAGATTGAGGAGAAATGGATTAAAATCTATCTCCAGTCATGGAAATATTTACTGATTGGGAGCAAACTTATTATCTCAATCCAATTATCTTGCAAGTTTACCATGATGATTAAACAAAGGAAGGTTTTTATTCAAACCGACTTGAATGTTTGGCATATGGATGCAGTTTGCAGATGCAACAAATGAATACCATATTTTTAGAGTATAAGACGCATCTTTTTCCCTCAAAAGAAGGCTGAAAACCTGGGTGCATCTTATAAACTGAATACAGCATTTTTGGCCTCCCGAAACCCCGCCCACTTTGCAAAATGGCTGTGCATAGCCTTTAGGAAGCTTCCAGAGTGCTCCTGGGGGCTGGTGAAGGCAAAAATGAGTGAAAAATGGACCGGGTTTTGTCCCCCAGCCCCCAGGAGCACTTCATAAGCCTCCTAAAGGCTTTGCATGCCCTTTATTTTTTTGGACAAAAAATGGGCCCTTTTCGCAAAAAAACAGACCATTTTTGCTCATTTTTGCCTCCCTCCAGTCCCCATGAGCACACTACAAGCCTCATAAAAGCTATTAACACCCTTTTAAAAAAAAGGAAATGGGCCCATTTTCACACAACAAAGGTTATTTTTGGGAGGTCTGTAGAGTGCAAAACCTTTTTTAATTTTTTTTTAAATTTGCCTCTTCAAAATCTTGGTACATCTTATACTCCGGTGCATCTTATACTCCGAAAAATATGGTAAATGTTCTTTTTCTTATCAACTAACTACCATGCTAGATTTAAAAATATAATAACAATGCCAAGAAAAATGGCTCACTACAAGACAACTGTAGTAAGAAGAGTTCCTTTAATATAGTGGTCCCCAACCTTTGCAGTTTGGTGGCCCAGCTGGAGGGGGGGGGAGAAGGGAACTGGGCTGTGCAAGCAGTGGCCCAGTGTGTCCTTGCGCACACACAGCTTCTCTCACACAAGAGAAGAGAAGCCTTTGGGATGGGTATCATGCTTCTTCAGGCTTCTCCGTGCCAAAAGTTTTTGCAAAGCGATGAAAGGCCTGAAGCAGCATGCTATCGTTTCCCCAAAGCCTTTCATCCATTTGCAAAAGCGGGCTTGTACACATGCACGCATGCATGCACACCTCCACTCACACAAGAGACAAGATAAAACTTTGGGGCATGCACACCAGCCCACCTCTTACACAGTCCAGTTCTGAATAGGCCACAACCTGATAGTGAACCGCAGCCTGGAGGTTGGGGACCTCTGCTTTAATAAATGTTAATAAAAGCCTATCAGTCTATTTTCTATGAGTTCTAAGATATTTGGATGTGGCTATTCCGCAGGTAGAAGAATTCCAGTATTAGTTCAAGATACATGGGTGAAAGTAGTAACTGAACCTTTTCCAGGTTGATAGGAATTAACAATTTTGTTTACAGAATGCCAAAGAAAATTACTTACTGTCACAGTAAGTAAAGGTAAAGGTTCCCATAGCACATATGTGCTTGTTGTTCCTGACTCTAGGGGGCGGTGCTCATCTCCATTTCAAAGCTGAAGAGCCAGCGCTGCCCGAAGACGTTTCCGTGGTAATGTGACTGGCATGACTAAATGCCAAAGACACACAGAACTCTGTTACCTTCCCACCAAAGGTGGTTCCTATTTTTCTACTTGAATTTTTACATGCTTTCAAATTGCTAGGTTGGCAGAAGCTGGGACAAGTAATGGGAGCTCATTCCGTTATGCGGCGCTAGGGATTCGAACCGCTGAACTGCCGACCTTTCTGATCAACAAGTCTTAACCACTCAGCCATCCATTACTGTCATAGTATCTGGATGCTATTAGTGCTTTAAATTAAACCCTATGCAAGATCTTTGATGGATGGGCCGTAACCAGGGATTTTTCCATCCAGTTCTCAATAGGAATGCACATTACTACTAGAATTGTTACAGATTTGGGGGTCCTTCTGAATTCCAAACTTTGGATGGAAGACAAGTGACAGTTGTGGCTAAGAGGGATTTTGCAAGGATCCATTTCATTTCGTATTGAATTGCAACCTTTTCTTGAGCAGCAGACATTTCTCATAATCACTTGTGTGTTAGTCACCTTCTATTTAGACTAATGGAATGCTCTTCACCAGGGGATGCTTTTAAAACTACCCAGAAACTATAGGTGGTCCCTAATGCCTCTATGCAAGTAATGAGTATCAAGTACATCCATGTGACATCTCTACAACACATTTGCAATGCTTACCTGTTGGTCTCTGGATATTTATGGAACTGCCTTTCTCTTATAATTGTATTTGATTCCTCATCATTTTGTTTTATTTAATAATGTTTTAAGTCATAGTATACCATACTATGTATATATAGGTAGTATTAATATGTGTATGTGTGTGTATATATGTATGTATGTGTGTATATTTATTTATTTATTTATTTATCAGCACAAATACAAAAACAAATGTAACAAAGGGAACATTAAAAATAATGGCTTCCTGTCTGCATGGTCTCCTGGGGTGAGCCGATAGACAGAGAAAGGAAGCAGTATGCTTCCTCCCATATTTGGGCATACCAGGGGTTGTGACACAATACATACCTATTTCCCTGGCCTAACTGAGAGCCTGTGGCTTAGTGACTAACACAACTGCCTAATATGTAATACAGCACAGGTTCAAATCCCAGTAAGGGTATTGCTAGCTGATGAGAGCTAAATAGCTTGAAATAGATCTATACTAGTCTCCCTTTATTTATTTATCAGCACAAATGCAATACATACATAATACATACATACATACATACATACATACATACATACATATATAAATACATAATATATCTAGCTATCGATCGATAGATAGAGAGAGGGGGGCATACCTAATATGTATATAATGTGTTTTATGTACGGGTAGATATATACTTTTTTTGAGAACAGGCAAAAGAATTTCATTTTTAATGTGTAACAGTGGGGTGACAATAAAAAATGACAATTAAGGTTACCTTAATCTTAAATCTTAAGCTACTGAATCATTTTGTTAGGAAATCATATGAACACAATAAATACAACTTCAAACCATCATTGCTTCTACCACATCCATAAAGTACTTCACAAACTGCTTTTTATTTATCAAGTTTATCATCTTTCTATGAACATCTTGTCCAGACATCCCGCTTTTGGCGGGATAGTCACGCTTTTTCACAATTTTTCCCGCGTCCCGGGTTTTTTTTTAAAGTCCCGATTTTTTTTTAGAGTTACGAAAAAGCCTCCAGCTGCCGAGGCTCTCCTAGCAACTGGGAGCGTATATTCTTCGAGACGAGCTCATTCCCGCCTGCGTGTCCCTGGGAGCTGTTGCCAATGGCTGAGGGAGGAGAAGACTTACTCCATGTGGAGACCGTGGACTTCCCTCACGGATTTTTTCTTTTTCTGTTGCTTTGAGCAGCCCCTCCCTCCCCCTTCTCTCTTCCTCTCTCTCTCGGAGCTAGCTAGCAGCTGCCTCTGAGGCTGTCCAAGCTCAGCCCCGCCCCTGCCCTGGACTGCTGCTTCGCCTCGGCTGCTCGGGGCTTCTAAATTAGCATTGCGTGTTGTTTGAGGAGGGGATTACTGTGCCATAGAAACACAGGGTATGACTCACGTGGCTGATAACCTGGTCTCTACAGAAGAGGTAATTTTAAAAACTTCGGAGCGAATCCAGAAAGAGGGGAGAAAGAGGCTGAAGGAGTGTGTGAGGAGGGGGGATTTTCTAAACGTCCCATTGAATCCAGAGGAGGGGAGAGAGAGAGAGAGAAAGAGGGAGTGTGTGCACGGAGGGGGGATTTTCTAAACCCATTGAATCCAGAGGAGGGGAGAGAGAGAGAAAGAAAGAGGGAGTGTGTGCACGGAGGGGGGAAATGTCCCATTGAATCCAGAGGAGGGAGGAGAGAGAGAGAAAGAGAAAGAGGGAGTGTGTGCATGGAGGGGGAATTTTCTAAACCCCATTGAATCCAGAGGAAGGGAGAGAGAGAGAAAGAAAGAGGGAGTGTGTGCACAGAGGGGGGAAATGTCCCATTGAATCCAGAGGAGGGAGGAGAGAGAGAGAAAGAGAAAGAGGGAGTGTGTGCATGGAGGGGGAATTTTCTAAACCCCATTGAATCCAGAGGAGGGGAGAGAGAGAGAGAGAGAGAAAGAGGGAGTGTGTGCACGGATGGGAGATTTTTTAAACCCCATTGAATCCAGAGGAGGGGAGAGAGAGAGAGAAAGAGGGAGTGAGTGCACGGATGGGAGATTTTCTAAACCCCATTGAATCCAGAGGAGGAGGAGGAGGAGGAAGAGGAGGAGGAGGAGAGAGAGAGAGAGAGAGAGAGAGAGAATGTGTGCACAGAGGGGGGATTTTCTAAACGTCCCATTGAATCCAGAGGAGGGGGGAGAGAGAGAGAAAGAGGGAGTGTGTGCACAGGAGGGGGGATTTTCTAAAAGTCCCGTTGAATCCAGAGGAGGAGTGTGTGTGTGTGTGTGTGTGTGTGTGTGTGTGTGAGAGAGAGAGAGAGAGAGACTATCACTAAGTGTTGTAGCTTATGATTCTTGATGAATGTATTCTATTTTTTTTATGTACACCGAAGACAAATTCCTTGTGTGTCCAATCACACTTGGCTAATAAATTATTCTACTCTACTCTACTCTACTCTACTCTACTCTACTCTACTCTACTCTACTCTACTCTACTCATTTCTATTTCAATTCTAATAAGGAGTTTAGTTTCTCTCTCTTGAAAATGTAAGCTAGCATAAAGGCATTATAATGCAAGCTAGCTTTAGCTTTCAAACAGTTCATTTAGTGACCAAAGTTACAATGGCATTGAAAAAAGTGACTGATGACCATTTTTCACACTTAGCAACCATTTTTCACACTTAGCGACCGTTGCAGCATCCTCATGGTCACGTGATCAAAATTTTGATCTTTGGCAACAGATTCATATTTATGATGCTTTCAGTGTCCTGGGGTCATGTAATTGCCTTGTGTGACCTTTTGACAAAATATAAAATTTTTAATCAAGCCCCCACCCCCTCACCCCCGGTCAATGGTGTCCCTCTTTACCAATCTGAAAATCTGGTCACCTTAATCTTGTCAGCCAATCAGGCAATAACTCTCTTAGTTTTCCTCTTCTTCACACATTCTTGCTTCCTTCATATACGTATTTGTGCTACAATTGAATTCTGATTCTTTCTATATAAACAAATCATCTCAACATAGCTTTATAAAAAAGGGTCATTTTTATGTGCAATCTACATGTGTTCCATACCCATACATATGACCTTTTTTTAAACTGCACATATTTCTTTCAATATATTCTTTCTGAATTTTTCTACTCAGTTCTCATATGTATATATAAGTGAGTTGCCAAAGAACATTCCTATATATAGTACATAAATTTCACTTCTTTCAGCAAACTTTTATTACAAGTGACATTGTCCACTACTTTTATATCAGAATTTGTATTCAATAGAGGTTTGATAGGATATTTCCATCAGTCTTTTCTTGCACAGCTTTCTATTAAGCTTCTCAAATTCCTTTTGTTTTTCTAATTGATTATTATTATTGTATCAGTGTATAGCATACAATTATTTGTTACATTTTTCCTAATTAAGTAATTATTAATTATTTTGGCCTCCAGAAGTTGTGGATGCTCTGACACTGGATGTTTTCAAGAAGAGATTGGACAACTATTCGTCTGAAATGCTATAAGGTTTCCTGCCTGAGCAAGAGGTTGGGCTAGAAGGCCTCCAAGGCCCCTTCTAACTCTGCTATTCTGTTACATTCACTTTCAGATTAATATTCCTCATTTGCATCATACAACCTAATGTATCAATGATTTGATACAAATAATTCAATGGTATGGTCAACTATACAGCAACACCTGTATACAAAAATATATACATACTGATGGTGCCCAAGTAATACACTTTTCAAAAGTCACCAAAATATTTCTTATAAATTTGTCAATAATTATATTAAAGAACTAAGGGGACATCGGCCTATATTTTCTACGGACTAGCTAAAGAAAAGCATCTATTTCACCAAATACCTTTCCAACCAGAGTTAATGAATTAACTCCTCTCAAATTATTTATGTTCATTCATTCTTTCCCTTTGGGTACAGGATTAATAACTTCCTTCCACCAATCGATAAGTACTGATGCAGCCTTCACAAAAGCAAATAAATTGCATAAACATACTAGACGCAAAGTTTCTTCATACTTTAATGTTTTTTCAAGTTCACTTATAACACTTGGAGCCTTAATACTCTTCAATATTTCCTCAGTATATGTGGTTTCCTTTTCTTCATTGTTTTTTCTTGAACATTGATATTTATTCCAATTCCATTCTTCATATGTGAGACTTAAATTAATATCTAACTTTTCTCTGGCAGTAAGCAACAATTGCCCAGTTTTAAAGTCAAGATCATCATAATGAAAAGCCTATTACAGAGGTGAAAGGGAGGAGCACAAAGAGCAGGAAATTGTTTTATTGGCTTTTTTGCAATATGGAATTAAAATTCTTATCTAAATGAGTCTTCAGGGTCTTAAGCCAAGTTTGACCCTAGCACACAGTCAAGCCATGGAAAATGAAAGTTTCTTTCAAATTCTTGTCATCAATGTGGTAATTGTAAATCTCAAACAAATTTCTAAAAGATTCTTCCCAGAATTTCCTCACAACCCTTTCACTCCAAATTGTTTTATAATTTTAAAATTTAATTCCATTTGCCCTGCTGACAGATCCATTCTTATCCCTGCTCATCACTTCCAAAAGTTTAGGACTTCTTTGGAGGGGAAAATATTCATGCCTAAATCCTTGAATATTTATCTTTCTAAATAATAGAGTTAATTGGGTATTAGTTTCTAGAACTGTTCCTTCTTTTTTTTTTTACTATATATATTCATTGCAATTATTTTTCTTCTTTTTACATACATTATATACTTTCTTTTTCACAACCCTGTTTCCCCCCAACAATTATTCTTTTACACTTTTTTCCTCATCCATAGCCATTTTCACTTCATCTGTCTATCTTGTTTTAACACTTTTATCAGCATAATTTCACATACTTCTATGGGAATCTTTAATGTAATAATTTTTACTCTGATCCAAAAGCTTTCACGGAATCTTTTCTTAAATCCATTCCCATGGTTCTGTTCCAAGACTAATCTATTCAGCTCCTACAGGACTCATACTTTTCAATTGTGCAGTTATTCATTTTTATTCTTCTTTCTTTCAGCATTATCAAATATTGTGCATAATCTTCAATGATAAAGATTGTATAATATATTCAGAAGTCATAGGATTGCCATTTATATATCTCTACTTCTTAAAACTTCTACTTTACAATTCCTTGTACTGATATAAATTTTTCCTAATGCTTGAAATGTGAACAATAAAAAAAAATAGAATAAGTTTTTTTTCCATATTCTCCAAACATATCACAGGTCTGCAAAAAAAAAAAATTATGAGAGCTTTTTTGGTTATTCCATGTAATCTTTATGTTTTTTGGTGCACTGAATCCGAAATTGACCTCTGTTTTGTCATAGGACATCATGTTTCCTGACAATTTAGGTAACTATGTTAAATAAGGCAATACCTCAAAATAAATGGAAATAGACTTATAAAATTAAAGATTTATTACAATATTTTCATGAAAATCCTTTTTTGAACTGAAATGAACTCACCTACACACACTAAACTCAATTCTTCTTCCTTGTGTGGCTCCTCTTGGTGCATTTACGCTTGTGAGTAGCATTTGGAATGTCTCTCTGAAGCATCCAACAGTAGTCTGCCATCATTGTAATGCTCCATTTTCCCTGGTATCTCCTTTCCATCTCTTTAATGTCTTGGTGGAATCGTTCACCTTGTTTCTCACTCAGCTCCCAAATTTTCAGGAAAGTAGTCAAGGTGGGACTGGAGGAAATGCACTTTCAAACTCATCAGGCAACCTAAAGCTTGAAATGCTTTCAGCATTCTTCCGATGATCTTTTTGTAATGAGGATCTCTGTTATTGCCTAAAAATTTCTGTATGACTTCTTTAAATGCATGTGTGGCATGCAGGAGAGAGCAGCTCTGTGTCTGTACACGAGATGTCACAGTGTGGCCACGCTCCCTGCACTGACCAGAGATGCTGCTATCTGCCCTGTGTCTCCCTCCCACTGGATTCTTCAGGAAAGATTAACCCCTTCTACCATTAGAAGCACAGATTTAAAACATGCTTAGCTTATGTATATATTGCTGACCATCAGATTTACAGTGCTATATTTTTTTACATAACTCGAACAAACCCTTTAAGGGTTTTTTTGGCATTTTATATCTTAAATGCACTTATGTGCACTTATGTGAATTAATTAATAGTAATTTGGACTTTAAATTTGGTTAAAAACCCATAATATAAAAAATATACCAAAAATTAAAAAAAAATGAAGACAAAATTTGAAGACAATTTTGCATTTTGTGGCAAATCATGACGTCTAGGAGTTTTTTGAATATTTTATTTGTTTTCAGCACACCAAAATACATGGAAATTAGATGAAAATAATCAAACAGCTTCTTAGTCGCAGACCTGTGGAGAGTTTTAAATATATAACTTATTAACTTATTAATTTCAGGAAGAAATAACATCTCTCTAATTAAAGAACTATGTAAGCAAATTCCTAAATTCTTAGTTGGAAAACATATTGTATTTGGTATGCCTGGCTTCCATCAGGACATTGGTAATATTACATAGCTTTTTTTTATATTGAAGAGATAACTTTTGGCTACATGACAGGCAAAAGAATAGCAGAATAATAAGAGTTGGAAGGGACCTTGGAAGTCTTCTAGTCCAACCCCCTGCTCAAGCAGGAAATGTACCATGTCAGACAAATAATGGTCCAACATCTTCTTAAAGACTTGCAGTATTGGGGCATTCACAACCTTTCAGACCTCAAGGACTACTACATTCATAATTTTAAATCCAGTGGACAACTAACGTGTTAGTGGAGAGAAGCGTCCAGAGTCAACCCTAGGTTTGCTGTTCTCCATATGTTTTATCCTCCACTTCCCTAATCATCTTTGTTGCTCTTCTCTGCACTTTTTCTACAGTCTCAAAAGAATGAGATATTTTAATAAAAACTTCATTTTAATAGAATAAATTCAATTGCTATATTTTGCTAAACAATGTTACTGAAAAGATATTGCCAAAACTTGACTTCCATTTCAGTCTTGCTCAGAATATTATAATTCCATTTTCTTTGTAATCTTTATTTTGATTGAACTGTTTTTGACTTGAAATTCTGATGTGGATTTTTGTACATTCTTAATTTAATGTTAATATAAATTAATTTGTTGTCTTTTAATTCGCCCTTATTCTTTAACCTTTCACATTGAACAGAAGGATTTTTATTTTTAAAAATGGCTGTATCTTATGTTCTATAAATAATATTACAGTTTGTGAACAAAAGTTTGCCTGCTTCTGATGCCCTTTTGTTTTATGTTTGTGAAGATAGTATTTATCTACATTCAGAGTTATATTTTTCTGATTCTTACTGAACATCACTAAGGTCTATATCAAAGTTTAGACTAAGGAAAATTTTCTGGTCAGTCTTATATAAGTCTAGATGAACAAACCTTTCTGAAAACAATGAGGGCTCAGTTATTTGCAAGTTATATTATGGGTTGGGGAAAAACGTAAAGCCTATTCCATTCATCATCTTATGAAGTAAATCTGTTCAATAAGATTATTCCATGAAAGTGTAATTAGAATGAACCACTGGGGAAATCCTATGCATGCTTTCTTGTAGTAAGTTTCATTAAATACTTTGCGATTTATTTCTGGTCAAACATGCATAGGGCTGGTCTATAAAGCACAATCAAGTTTACCAAGGTGAATTCTTGATTCTTGGGAAACTCCAGAAGCTTGATCCAAACAACTAAGAAGCCGTGAAGTCATTTACATTTAATTGGAGAGGTTTGTGAAGTTTTTACACAACTCTTAGAAACTGAAGTTAATGGAATTTAAAAGTGCTTAACTTTGGCTGAGGAATACTTTCTTTCCTTAAGAAATCCATATAATGAGTGCACCATGGTATATTTCAGAAAGCTATGCTTTGCTAACACTGCCAGCATATATTGTACATTGGTGCCCTTACATAGTTTATTATTTCAATATGTAAATTTGTGGATTGAATCACTTTTTCTTCATGCTTTCTGTCATGATGCATTGGAATAACTAAGATTTCTTAGTGTACCATGCTGTAAATTATGTGCAAACATAAAAATATGAATTCTAAGTGGTTGTCGTAATCAGATTTCTTTCTCTTTCTGTATTGCTGTACCAAATGTTTTAAATTGCTATGTATGACTACCATTAAAACTGTTTCGGTATCATGGATAGACTATGATATCATTGTTATTCAGCATTATGATAATAAAAAAATATATTCTTAAACTTCAACAATCTCAGTGGGATAGATTTAAGTATTTGCACCTAATTCTGTGAGTTGGGGAAAATTCTGTGAACCTTTGTAAAAACAGTTGGTAAGACTTCAGAGATTATGTATATCTCTCTAACCCCTACACTCTTTTACCTTGGCCTCTTTATCATCTGACTCCAGAAATCAACAAGAATAATTGTTAGTTTATATCTAAATCATTGTCACATTTTTTCACATGGAAAAAGACCAAAAATTGCCCTACTTAGCATACTAATAAATATAGAAGTAAGGATGACAGAAACAAAAAATAAATTATGCAAATTAGGTAAATGTACTTGAACAAAACAAAATATAGGAAAAAATCCTCTGGTTATTCAATGTTTCTGTACACTCTAATAGTTAATGTTACAAAATATATATAAAGAATTGAGGAAAAAAATAGTCTGGCTGGGTAGATATTTAAGCAATAGGTCAATATTTTCCTCCCTAATTCACGCGGGATTTTACATCAATTTTTTCCACAAATATTGAAAATCTACCTTCTAATTTATTATACTCCTTACCTATAAGCACTATTTGAAACATCAATTTATTTCAGTTTACACAGTTGTTGTTTCCAACACCAACTTACTCACTGTTTACTTGGACATTTTCCCTTTGGATAAAGTATTTTCAGATCTCCTATTGTTGTTAATTTGCATTCATGAATATGTCCGAAATACCTTAGCTGATACATTCTGCCTAGAGCACTATCACCTACAGATGATTGACACTTGCACTAAATACTGTATCATATCTCTGTCTCCAGCAGGATGTGTGAAAAAGTATTTCTCGCTTATACACAACCTTTAACTCTATAAGCAGAAAGGGAATATTTTCAATGATTCCCATCATATTTCAAGATCATATATGCTTCTATTGGATTAGATTGAATATCATAGAACAAGTTATTCTCAGAATGTCATGTACATATAATTTCGAAAGGAACATACTAGAGTAGATTTAAACTGAAGCATAAATATTAACTTGCTTCATTTTTCATAAATAGAACATAGTTATATGTAGGGGATCAAATACTCTCTACCATCTCAACCTTTATAGTGGGCCCAAATATTTGATCATCTTACATCCACTCAAGAAACTCCTGCTATAATAAATAATGCCTTGTGTAATACTGTATCAATAACAAAAATATCAAATATGCCCTAGTCTTTCCCCATCTAGTATTTTTCAATATGTCTGTTTGAAGTCCAAACATGTTAACAGGTGGATTTTCAATTTAGTTGGAAGATGCCAGTTTGAGAGGGTGTGTGAAAGGGTCTATTTAATACCAAGTTTCAAGCTATATTTTAATATAATCAATTTAAGCATAAGGCTTAAGTAATAGAAATATTAATATCAATTCATAACTCAAGTTAAAACTAACACATACCTCAAATAAATATTCCAGGAATTAATATATGATTCTACCTAAAAAGGCTTATTGTTCAGAAAAATATAATTTCCAAAATATATATTTTAAAAAGGATGCACTGTTTAAAACAAGATTTTTGTGTACATGATGCTGTGATATTTGTGAGGCACAAACCTATATTTCATGCAATTTAAATGCATCATATAATAATTTGGGAAACAAATATACACTGCTCAGTCATTCTCTATTGAAAGGAATTCCTTTTATAATAATGTCATTGTTAGCATATTAATTTCATGCATGTGGCTTAGTTTGAGAATCATGCAAATGCAATTTACATTCATAGCCTTTTTCAACTATTGGGTAAGAAGATTAATTTTAGTTTATCAATACTGAGAAAATGGTTACATCTACATATAACCTTTGATGAAGGCCTTGATTATTTGAAAATGAGGGGTCAGAGCAATTTTAAAAATCTAAGATGATCTAAGTCCATGAAGAATATATTTCATTTTAACATGTACACTAGAAAAAGCAATAAAAGGCAAATATTTATCAGAACGAAGCAAATCATTATATTGTTCTCCAGTACATTATATAGGTAGTCCTTGACTTACAACAGTTCATGTAGGGCAAGTTCAAGTTAAAACCTGTGTTAGCAATAGTCTGTATGTATGTGTGTGTCTGTGTTTTGCAAAAACACTATCTTCACAACTCTTCATGACTCTTCAGGAAAAGATATATTTCAAACTTTTATAGAAAACAAACAAACAAACACACACACACACACACACACACACACACAATATAAATTATATTTATATATAATACAAATATAATATAATAATACAATATAATATAATAATGTATATAATAGTCAGTGATCTGCAATTATGCTATGAAACAAATGTAAATTATCAAAACCCCTAAAATTTTAATTAGTCAGAACTATAGATCAGTGAATTTTAAAAATTCAGTTGAACTTGCAACATCAGAAAAAGAAAATTACTGCTTAGTTTTAGCTAATGTAAATGGAAAAAAAAATATTAATCTTCTTTCACTTCAATGCTTAATTCACCATTCATTCATTCATTCATTCATTCATTCATTCATTCATTCATTCATTTGATTGTATAGATAGATACAAGATATCCTTCTAGCAAATTTCTTCCAAATTACATTTATAGCATTGACAGAGAAAACAACAGGAGAGGCAGATTTGAAAATTAAAAATATTACATCAGCATAACCTTTTTGTTTCCTGATCCTAACATCTAGAGAGTCAATCCAATGAGCTTCTGCTTCCGTCTTAATAAGATGTCAGCAATGAGCACATGATAAATACTTACAAATGCCAACCCCATATCCCCATTAGACACAATGTTATAATGTCATACTGTAATTAGAATTGCTACTGAGTTTGGAGAGGACTGAACTTTTTTCTCCCAGTGGATCTATAATATTTGTCAAGAAGCTCCCTGCTTCAGAAGTTTACTATCATTGAAATAGTGTAGCTGAAAGGACAGGAAAAGTTAGACTGCTTAGGCTGATTCCTTCCTCTGTATGGAAGGAGATTTAGAAAACCTCCACTAGGCTAGCAAGAAGCCAAGTCCCTAAATTTTTAAATACATCCATTTCATAAATGGAAACAATTTTGAAGATTAAAAGGATTAATAATAATTACAGTTTAATAGATTCAGATTAGGTGTCATTATTTATTAGTGTCTGTAACATATTGTCTCACTTTAAATGTTATGCTTCTAAACCTAAAGCAAGTACCAGCTTCTTAGTATTCTGTCATTTTAACATGTTGTCTATGTCCTAAATTTTACATCATTACTGCCTATCTCCCTTAGCAGCTGCTTGGCCAGTTTGATTTGGCAGATCTGGAGTGCTCCAGATCTTAGTGATTAAACAATGCCATCTTTTGGGACACCAGTAACACAGTTTCTCTATAGCAGCACCTGCCCTCCCTAAATGAGGTTCCCCTTGAAATTCAAATGCCTGGCCCTTGCAGTTTTGAAGGACCCTATACTGAGGACAGCTGATCTTCTCTTCTCTTGCAGGTTTGTTTTCTCTGCCATCTTTGTTTTCTGTTTCTTGTATTGTTAAAATGTTTTTAACATTTTTAAACTGCCCACAATCACTGAAAATTGGGTGGCATCATCATCATCCAATAACTATGATTTTCTCTAACTCTCTTGCACATTATTTTACCATTATCTTTTAGTATGGAACTTAGTTCAGTTATTTTCTAACACCCAGTATTGATAGTTACTCTTTATGTACATATTTATTCTGTGTAATACATTTATTTTTCCAAGTGAAATCTGGATGTTTTGCAGATGTTGCTGTATATGTTCTAGCATATCTAGGAAACAAGACCAAGGATGAGGGATGCTGACAATGGTATTTCTGTAGTACCATAGATTACCTGCTCATATTTAAGGCTAAAATTTATATAATCCCTAATTTAAATAGGTTTCTATTTGAATGGGTTTCTATTTTATATATTGGGTTCTTAGCTGCTGTAAAACTAGTAACTGTGTTAAACTCATATCCAAGGAATGTTAAAACCCAAAGTACTGAATAATCAAAATATTTTACCTGAAACATATTTAAACTAGTGTATATAATGTTACTCATAAAAATTCACTTCCAAATTTCCTTCAATTAAGGGATACATTTTTATAGACTTACTTTTACACATTTTTTGCATTTAATACAATGTTATTCTGATATCTCAAAGGCATCCTTAGGCAGAATATAGTCATATGTGTTCCTGCATTCGCCAAGATGTTAAAATTAAAGCTCTATAGAAACAAATTCTCAAAATGATTAAAAGCATTTGCAAGACATGAAACAAACTGATCAAACAAAAAGCACCATAAACCAAATCAGTGACGTGCGGTGAGCTTCATGGCCGGTGAGGCAAGTGCGAAAGCCCCGCCAAAGCGCCGGCGCTGCATCCGCCATAGAGCGGGAACCTCACCGGCCATGAAGCTCAACGCACGTCACTCGGCAATTCAAACTCTGCTCTGCAGCCCAAACTTTCTCCTCCCAGCAACTTGGCCTGTTGGACACAGTGGTGGCGGGGGAGGAATGGGCTGGCTGGCTGGGGAGGGGGGAGCCCTTTAAAGCCCTGCTGCCGCGTCTTCCCAGCAAGACTTCCTTTCGGCTCGCAGTTTCTTTCCCCTTGCCTGCCTTAACCAAAGCTTGGCACCCTGCCTCTGCTTTCGCGCTCTCCCTCCCTCAGCTGTGCAGCAGCGTCGGTGGTAGCTCTCAGCGTACGGTGGCAGCGTCACACAGGCTGTGGAAGGAGGAGGAGGAGAGAACCAAGAGAGGCTTTTACCGGGCGTGCGCCCCACAGCCAGGACCGTCATTGCGCCTCAAGCCGCGTTTCTTCCTGCAAAGCCCTTCGGTCATCAGGCGGAGCTCTCGGGTTGCCCGAAGGGCTTTGCAGGAAGAAACATGGCTTGAGGCGCAATGACGGTTCTGGCCATGGGGCGCACGCCTGGTAAAAGCCTCTCTTGGTTCTCTCCTCCTCCTCCTCCTCCTTCCACAGCCTGCGCGATGCTGCCGCCGTAGGCTGAGAGCTACCGCCGACGCTGCTGCACAGCTGAGGGAGGGAGAGCACGAAAGCAGAGGCAGGGCGCCAAGCTTTGGTTAAGGCAGGCAAGGGGAAAGAAACTGCGAGCCGAAAGGAAGTCTTGCTGGGAAGACGCGGCAGCAGGGCTTTAAAGGGCTCCCCCCTCCCCAGCCAGCCAGCCCACCCAGCCCATTCCTCCCCCCGCCACCACTGTGTCCAACAGGCCAGGCGTCTCGCGTTTATGGTGGACATAAACGCGAGACACCTGGCCTGTTGGGACACAGTGGCGAGAACGTCCCTGCCGCCTGTGCGCTCTGCCGCCTTGCCCCCCTGCCTCCTCCGACCCCACCGCTGTGAAGAAAGAAACACACACACACACACACCTCACAATAAAAAAATTACAAATTAAATTACAATAAATTTGAATCCCTCCCCTCCCTCCGTCCGATCCACCTTTTCCATGCAGTGGAAACTCTCTCAACTCTCCTCTTCTCCGCCCAACGTAAGCGTGCTCAGCGTAAGCGTGCTCATAAGGCAGTGCCTCTTTTGCATATGAAAGTTTTCGCTTATTAACTCCTCCTTAACTTTTAAAAGGCGAACAATTCCTTAGGCAAAAGAGGCCCCGAGTTCTCTGGCCTCCTCCCATAGTTAACACTGAGAGCAGACACCAAGCCACTGTGACTTTGAATCTGGTAGCAACTACCCTGGCTTTAATTGTTTAAAAAAAATTATTTAAAATTCTTCCTTTCCCTCAGGAGACTGGTGAGGCCCCGCCTCCCCTGCCTCTAGTGACTGCACGTCCCTGAACCAAATAGTCTACCAGTGACTAAAAAGCTGTTAAATGATCCAACTCTATTCATCTTTAAGCAGATATGATCTAGTTTTAAACTTTGCACTCTATACTGTATTTACTTCCTGTAAGGAAGTAAAGGTTTTAAAAATGGACACTGGACACCTCTCTTGCAATAATCACAAATTTTGTATGTAGAAAAATGCTGCAAATAAAGCCTTTTAGATCTGCTTGTGATGTTCGGTACTTTCTCCTGGTCAGGTTAGCATGATGTCTGAGGTATTTTTTCTTCTTCTTTAGTGCTTAGATTTCTATATGTTAAGGATTCCTTATCTCAAAATAATTTGGAACTATTTAAATGGTTAGAATTATGTGTATAGATTTTCTCATTATAAATGTTCCTGATAGTATACAGATTGAAGTATCAAAAGAATTATGATGGCTATGGATAGAGCTAAAGATGCAAATATGTAATCCCATTTAACATCCAAAAAATAACGCATTGAGGGTAGTAATATCTATTTAATCAGTGTACCTCAATAGTTCATTTTTTATTATGCATAAGGCTTTTCAGAGGAAAAAAGTATTCAACTTTTGTATCACTTTGAAGGTATTATTCTATTAGAAAGTGATTTGATCTGATTGGATTAGATTAGCTTATTAAATAAGTATTTGAGGTAGGAGTAGCTTTACAGATATTTAAGGCAATCCTGAGATTAATCATGAGCTGTCTGGAGAATCTCAAACACTCTTAAAAAGTTTTCGTCCCCATATGGTCAAAGATGTTTGTAACTTAAAATTTGTCTAGGTAAGTTTGTTTGGAATGAGAAGGCGAAATAAGATATTTATACTACTGATTTCCTCTGATATGTTGCTTTAATATATCAGACTTTACTTGAACCTTGCCATCGTTGAACTGAAAATGCAAATAAAATCTTCACTGATTGTGGCACATCTGTTACTAGCCCTTCTAGAGCTTCTGTTACTAATTCAGCAATTCTGGTATTTTCATCAACCAGGATTGAATTCTATCTGACCATGAGCCTAGTCAACATCTTGCAGGTTCATCTGGCTCAGAAGATTGCTTTTTGAGGATAAAATAACAGTTATTGCACCATATGTTCTAGCTTGGACTCAAAGAAGAAAAATGGATTTAAATATAATAAACAACCAAGCAAATATTGATTAACCTTTGGCATTGATGACTACATGTCCCATCTAGCTTACATTGATTCATATTGTGAAATCTAAAGTACACTTTAAAGTAACGTTTTGATTGAGGTTGCTAAGATTTGAACATCCATGTTCATCCTTCTATGATAACTGTTATCTGTCTTTCTGTTACTTCAGTTCTATAGATTTTGAGACTGAGTTAAAACTTATGATAGACTTAGTCAGAGAGGAATGAAACTCTAAAAAAAGCAACATCCATCATCTTCAGGAAGTAGAATGAATGAAAGAAAGAATGGTAGCCACCAGATTAGATATCAGTGAGCTGAACTACAGTAAATCCCTCTTGGAAGATAAGAATACGAAGATTATACATGCAGTAGAATGACTAGAAATATAATTATATCTCCATTCAATCAGTTTACTATAGAAAATGGGGGCAAAGATTACTTTTTAAGGACACAATTTCTCAGATTCTTACTATTTCACAGACGGTCTACATGGATAAAAGAAGAGCTTGAATTAAAATGCCACAAACATATTAAGCCACACAGAGTTACCTTTGGTAAGTTTGGCTGCCAATAAATAAATAATTATTAAGCATATCTTAGGTAAATATAAATGGTTAAAATTTAAACCTTGAATTTAGGAAAAAACATTTTTCTAATTAGTATTAAATTTGTGTTATTGAAGTGCAGTATTGTTAAATGGTTGTTGCTGACTAAAGAAGTGTGCATGCCCAAGATGGTGTCCTGTCGCGTTTGAGGAGAGCTTCGGGGAGATGATTGTCCTTCTCGGGGCTTGCAGGGGGTACTCTATCCCATCGTTGGTTCCAGGTCTAGCTATGAAAACTTCCTGGGACTTCGGGGATACCCTTGAGCTGCGATTTATTGCTTCGTAGCAATAGCAGTTAGACTTATATACCACTTCATAGGGCTTTCATCCCTCTCTAAGAGGTTTACAGAGTCAGCATATTGCCCCCACAGTCTGGGTCCTCATTTCACCCACCTCGGAAGGATGGAAGGCTGATTCAACCTTGAGCCGGTGAGATTTGAACTGCTGAACTGCAGATGTCAGCTGAAGTGGCCTGCAGTACTGCACTCTAACCACTGCACCACCTCGGCTCAGAGCCGGAACATTGTGAGTGAAACGGGGCGGTTGGCGGTGAAAGGAGAATGAAGAGCGTTGGCGGCTGCCGGTGTGGTCAGCGGCGGTGGTGGGTCGCCCGGCCTGGGGTCTCTACAGCCAGCGTGGGTATGGTCGTCGTCGTCGGGACGCCCGGCCTGGGATCTCTGAAGCCAGCGTGGGTGTGGTCAGCAGCAGTGGTGGCAGGCACCTGACTTGGGATCTCTGCAGCCAGCGTGGGTGTGGTCGGCAGCGGCGGTGGGACACCTGGCTTGGGATCCCTGCGGGTGCCGCTCCCTGCACCATGGTGTTATCCTGACTGCCCCTCCCCCTCCTCCTTGCTTATGGACATGATAATTTGGATCAGAGGGGAGTGGCTGAGGCAGCTGGCATGGATATTTATGCCAGCAGAAGATGGCTTTGGTGGTTGGCATGGGCATGGTTGGAGTGGGGGGGGGGTTCCTTCATTTTGGCCCCCTCCGATATCACCACCGTTGCCTGGGCCACCGTACTGTGTCATTTGGCCATTTGGCCACTACTCTTGTGACAATATGGACTGGGTTAACAGAGTGTGGCCCTGGCGATGGACTGGCCACTTCACCACCTTGCAATTCACCATCAGCTGCATTTTTGACATCTGGCCATTACTCTTACATATTGTCCTTAACACCGACCATTGTTATGATGGACATAAGCTTCCTGCTACCCCCCTTGAACACTGCTGGCTCCCCCTCCCCCATGGACATTTCATTTCCTCGTTCCATCTCCCCATGATGTCATCCCGTTTGGTTGATGTCACACTCTCCTCTATGTTACACTGCAACAGAACTTTATTCCCTTTGGGAACTCCCCCTTTCCTGGGGATGGCCTTCTTGCCTATCAAGACACTTCCTTAATGACGGATCTTGGGATCCGAGAAGTGGCATGTGAAGAAGAGACTTCTTAGGGGTTTTTTACAGGGGTTTTTTAATCAAATTTTAAGGGGTGGCGGGGGGTTGATACGGATGGCTCAGACAGGCTTGGGGGGAGTCTGCCAGGGCACAGGCCAGAGCTAACTAATAGGCGCGGGTCAGGAGTGCTGGGAAGGGTTGGGATTCTGGGGGAGACATTATCATGGGGGCACTTAGGTGCTCCCATGTTACACCCCTTTTAGGCGGCCTGCACTGGTTGCCGGTTGTATTCCAGGTGTGATTCAAGGTACTAATTATGACCTTTAAAACGCTCCATGGCTTAGGCCCAGGATACCTGCGAGACCACCTACTGCCACCGGTAGCCTCCCACCGTCCAGTGCGATCCCACAGGGTTGGCCTTCTCAGGGTGCTGTCAGCCAAACAGTGTCGGCCAACGACCCCCAGGGGGAGAGCCTTCTCTATGGGAGCGCCTTCCCTCTGGAATGAGCTGCCCCCGGAGCTTCGTATAATCCTTGACCTCCGGTCCTTCCAACGCGCCCTAAAAAATTGGCTTTTCCAGCAAGCCAGCCTGGCCTGAACAAAACAAAATAAATTATTGATTATTGTTAATTTTAATTGAATTTTCTTAAAAATATCATTGTTAATTCTAATTGGGTTTGTTTGGGATATTCTATTTAATTCTTTTTAATTTTTGTAATATGTGTTTTTTTTTAAGGTTGTACACTGCCTTGAGTCCTTGGGAGAAGGGCGGCATATAAATCTAATAAACCAAACCAAACCAAACCAAACCAATCCAAAATACTATTTTTGTACTATGGCATATCCTTACTAACTGAAAAATTACTATACAAGTTTATAGAAATAAGATGTCAGTGTCCAAAGTTAAGGATATAGTTCGCTAAATATTTTATTTATGACTATGTCATGATGTTATATAGATTTTAAGGCTTTAACTTTTGTTACCTATTTGTAGATTGTTTTATTAAGATTCAAACTTATATATAATATATTTGTGGGAGAATCTGTGCCCTTTATATTCGGATTCAGATCATTGGGTGGTCTCCCTATTTGTAGAAATACCGTATGCCTTGGGAATTATATTTTAGAAACAAGTAAAATGCCACGGGTGCATCAGAATGAGAGTGAGAAGAGGAAGCCATATAGATGAAGTAGAGATTGAAGAAATCAATAATATTCTTTTTATAAAGAAGGTTAAAAATTCATGCAGGGTAAATCACATACTATAGTAAAGGGTTTCATAGTTTGCTGTTTAGCAATAACTTCCTGAAATTTCAATCAAGGAATACCATGGCTCCTAGTACATTATAAAATGTATTTGATTTAAGTGGCTAAAGTTTAGAATGCTTTAGAAGAAAACATAATTCACTTTTTAATGTGAGTACAGACAGGTTAATAAATATACAGCATGAGCAAAAGGTGAGGTGGTGGGGTCTTGCCAGTGTTAATGATGCCACAAGCATAAGGTTGACAAGTAAGAGGGTCTCTCTTTTTTCAGA
Source organism: Thamnophis elegans (assembly GCF_009769535.1). Taxonomy (NCBI): domain Eukaryota; kingdom Metazoa; phylum Chordata; class Lepidosauria; order Squamata; family Natricidae; genus Thamnophis; species Thamnophis elegans. Next base: position 40,641,116 of record NC_045547.1, on the reverse strand, counting down.
GCAGTGTAATCAAGCATCAAATATATGGTAAGCAGATACCCAATGGTCACCAGAGACTTGACAGCTTGAATTACTTAGTTCTAATGAAGATAAATAGTGTTCCAGACATGGACATTTATTGCACCCTGAAGAAAAATTGACAATGAGCTTGTTGCTAGGCAACTCCTGTTCAGCATATATAAGACATACACCTCCTGTGATTTGATTGCTATCAATACTTAAAAGTAAGGAGGGGAAATATATATTTCTGTTTGCTTATGCTGCAAAAATGTGGTAATGCTAACTTAATGGAAAGCTACAATTTTATTTCCACAGCTACCCTCTCCCCCATGTACCACATCCTTGTTAAAGAGTCTTTGCAACAGATAGGAATTACTTGGCGGGAGTGGGGGTGTTATAGCATGGATCACTGAAACATGATTGGGGGATGATGGAGGGATTAGTTAATTTGCATGTGGCTGCAACAATGACAACTCTAAATTTGGAAAGGAAGAATTATCTGCAAGTGACTGGAAGTGAACATTTGAAGGGCTTTATGAACAAGCTGGTTACATTTGCACTGCCAATCAACTGCTGCCTAATAGTATGTCTCCCTGAACTTCTTCACCTGATCTCTGAGCTGATGGCTGATCCTTGCAGACTGAAAGTACCAGGGGAATTAATTTTCCATGCTCTCAGAACTGAATCTAGAGTGGCTCAGGATTCAGGCCTCCACACAAATAACCAGCATGTTCAAATTTATTACCAGCACAGATCACACAAGTCAATGGGAGTCTGCTAGAATAGTCGCTGTCTTCAAAATGGTGGTTATCACTGGGTGATCTGTTCCTTTATAACACATATCACACAAATTGGAGCCATATTAAAAGGGTAGTGATCATTGCTGTGCACATTTTTGCTGTTATCAATACAATTCTTTATAACAAGAGGTTCATGATCTGAAAATGAAGTACATTTCTGATAGTCCTTTATCATGGTCAAATCATATAATTGTCTCCCTGAACTCATGACAGCTCCTAACCTTTTGCAGGAAAAGAACCATTAATATGGTCCAGCCCCAAATGCCTTATGCCTAATTGATTCTGCATTTATATAGAGTTTGATTAATGACAACTTCATGGATACATCCATGTAGTTCTCTTGGCATATGTAGAAAAATCGCTCTCCATTGCTTTCTTAGGGGATATCTTTGCTACTTCTCATTCTAAAGGATTGCCCTGGGATTTCCTGTATAACTATCTGGGCTATATCCATATCTGCATCTTAGCTTGCAGGCCCAGAAACATTTGGTTAGACGCTCCTAGCTGTTCATGACACACATTTGATATCCTTTCAGTTCTATCATTAGAGTATCATCCACTCTAGCGAGGGAAAAGCCAGACATTGGTTGAAAGCTATATATCTAAGGTAAATGGGAAGAATGTTTTCACCCACAATATTTTTACAATATACCTTTTTAAAAAAAATTCTATAAAACTGATTATAAAAAGGTGCAGAATGTCCTAACCTAAGACAAAGCAAAATCCCTTGGTTATAATCAGTTATCCCAGAAATTTCAATTAGTGAAATAGTGAAATCAGCATCAGATAATTTCAATTAAACAGACTCTTCTAACAAGTTTACTGAGAAATAATTCTCTTTGAAGAGAATTATTTAAATGTGGTGTCCTAATTGCTTTGTCAGTGAAAAAAAATTGTCAAAGGTCTACTGAACAGAAGATATGCTAAGAATATGGATAAAATTCTACAACAAAGAAATAGCAATTGTAGATATGTGTGAATGTGCGAAGCTGCTGAATAGAAACATCTTGTATTAAATAAAGAATTCTACATAAATGTTGTTTTAATATTATGAATCACTTCAAACTCGACTTTCAAGAAAAACTCTATTCCCTTGAAAGACGTTTCACTTTCAGCTCACTGCTTCAATAAATATTACAGAAGTTTCCAGGGATCCAACTTTGTTTTGTTTGTTCAGGATGAAAGCCTCAGAAATCCTATTAAATTATATGTCCCAAATAGGATATAAGTCTGAAATTGCCAAGCACTGAAGGAAAAAAAGTTGGGGACAAACTGTACAACGTGCCAGAGAGTGAATCAGTTACTATTTTGCTCAACCATGATATTTTTATTTCAGCCCATTGGATCGATTCCCACATTATCCTTGTCTATCAGACATGATGATAGACTAGAATCTTTGAGTTCACAAGACACAGTAGGCTGACGTCAAACAAATTACCAAAGAAGGGAAGTTGGATATAACATTACTATTATTTTGTTAGCTTTTGCATACAATATTTGATGCAGCCATTAACAGAAGTAAGAGATTCAAGCAGAATCCATTATTGAAAGTTTGAATATGAGCTATTCTTTCATTTGAAAACTCACAAAATGTGCTTACAAATAGATCTCAGCTAAGAACCTTTGTGTCTTCCAAAATTCTGATCTGTAAATACTGATCTTGCTGAAAGTTTTAACAGAGTAACTAAACTTGGTACAGTTTCTCACCAATTAAAGGATAGGATCTGTTTCTCCTCAATATTTCCTGACAACCTTCCCACTTACCCACTCTTTGATTTGCATTGCAACATTTAGCTTAAATCTCTATTGAGTAATTACCCAACATTGTTCCACAGGAAATCAACTCATTCCCACAATTTTCCCAGGCTTCAGAATGCCAGCATTTTGGCTAGACTGTTCTTCTCCTCTGATTTAAGAATTAAATTCTGCTTACTTATTTTTGTCAGGTTTAATCAAATACTATAAATGGGAAGAGAAAGAAAGAAAGGAAGAGGCACACTCTCCCCCTCTGTTGTTTTGAAGCATAAGACTTTAAGGTCAATAACCCAAGGTACTAGTAAATTACTAGTGGCATAATGTTCTGAGTTAATTGCAGGTATGTTTCTCACCCAGGGAGTACAATATTAGACAATGGCTCCAAAATGTTGAATAACCATTATAGATCAAAGACCACAGACAGATATTTAGACAATATAACAATGTGCCAACAGTGCACAAAAAAGGCAACATTAAGAAAGTCAATGAACAACTTTAGTTGAAGTAGTTGAATACAACATTTTAAAATGTATAGTTTCTCAGAAGCATGCTATAATTCTTTACAAACTAAGTTTTTTGAGCACATGAAATGCATAAACGAATATATAATGTTGGCGGGGGGGGGGATCAACCTATTTTGGTGTATATGTGAAATACTCAAGAAAACAATGATACCTTGATCTTCAGCTGATGACTTGCCTTCAACTCTTCATCTTTCTCCTACACTGCACCATAGAATGAATAGATGGATGATAGCTTTCACAGTCTGACAATGGCCAGAAAGATTAGCAGTGTTGTGGACATTGACAAATTGGTTATATTAAACTTTTGCCACAGGGAGCCTGCAGTGGTGAATGAGACACCTTAAGCAAAATACCAGTTGCAAGTCTATTGGGGGGGGGGGGAGATGCTGGTATTATATAAGAATCTTTTCTAGAGGTATTTGCTTATAGGTAGAAGATAAATTAATTTGTGTAATTGTACTGAGATGTTGTTTGGAAGCCTCTCTTTTAATGATGGCCATCTGATTAATGCTTTTATACACATTTTACTTCTCCCAAAAAACTCCTTATCATACTGATAATAAATTAGATCAGAGGGGCAGCTCATTACTTAAAACATCCTATTAGAATATAACAGTCAGTACCTGTTGATTCCATTATAAACCTCAGTTTATGACAGTGCAATAAGATACTAGAAATCATGTTAGTTATACTAATACATACCTATAGGGATATATTTGTCAAGCTACATTAACATGTTATTTTAAATCTGCAAAGAGACTCAAAGTAGGAAAATATTTGTTTAGGAACTAGAATCACAAAATGAGATTTAATTTTTATCATATGTTAAACACCATTAAAATCAACAGCATGCCCGAAGTAATCCAAAAGCAGCACTGAAACCAGAAACTAAAAAGTCAGATATTGTTTGGTTTTATAGTAAATGTAAAAAAAATTGAAGCCTACATAGATTCAGAGTTCTTTAAGGAATATTCATGGGGATTAACACATAAAGTCATATGAATTATACTGATAAATAATAGTTCACCATTTATGGAGCCTGTCATAACTTTCTAGTATCAGATGAATTACAGTGTAAAGATGGCATATAGTCCCAGAATAAATTTCCCTCCTAGCCGCCACCTCCTCTTCCTCCTTCTCCTCCTCCTCCTCTTCTTCTTCTTACTCCAGGATAAAGGACTAGTGCAAAAAAAATAAATGACTATGCAGAAAATAAATATGGTTCCCATTATTACTGCTCTTAAAGCTGATAAAATAAGCAGGATAGCAATTTTGAATTAATATATGCATTGATTGATTATTTATAAATAAATATAATTGAAATTCTTAAAACTGTTGCTTAATATTTTCACTAGATGTCTCCCTTTGAAATATTTGTATTCAAGAAAATGACCAGTAGTGAGGCATTTAATTGTTTGCTCCAAATTAATAACTGCAAAAATATCAGATTTTTGAGATATAATGCATAATATGTCAAAAACCCATAGAAGATAGAGGTAATCATAACTAAAAAAAATCAATACAGTAATCTGGTTATTTCTTATTCTATCTAGTTGCCTTCTGTCTGAAGGAAAATTCAAGGTGATTTATGCAGCAGAAAGGCTTCTGCTTATCCCAAGTTGCTATATAATCTGTACCGTAGAAATTTCAATAAAAAAACATAACATATTTCAGTAATGTTGGAAATGATATTTTGGAAGAGCTTATAACAAATAAGACATGGTATCATTAATAAGTACCTGTATACAGATACGGGTGGGGGAGAAAATCCTTTCGCTTACATTGTCATATTAACAAATGTGCACTTACTTTAATAAATTAAGCAAAAAATGAAAAAAATTGTGGCTTTGGGGTTTTCTTCTTTCTTTCTTGAGTAGAGAATTAAATTGCTGCCATATTTACTGTATGGGAAAAGCAGAATAGATTCCATAGAATTATAGAGTTTGGAAGATATAAACTATGTCACTGAAACCAAGCCTCTTTTCCTTGTAGAAATCCATGGAAGAAGGCTATCTAGCCTTAAACAAATCCAGTGAATGAGAATCCACCACCACTCTGGTAATGGATTCTATTTATCAAATTGTTATTAGAATTTTTATGCTTTTTTTCCCTTTGATACTCAAATTAATATGTATACTGCATTCTGAGAAGCTAAAAACTTACTGGCTTTCTGAATGTACCCTTTCAACAATTCCAAGTGTGCTATCACAATCCATTTCTGGATGTACATGTGATATGAGTTTTAAAAATAGATTATAGCTGCCAAGTTGACTTTTTAACCTTCCCTGGGGATGACTGGGGATCTCCCCTGCTTCAGCCTTATATTTACAAAGATAAATCTCAATCTCACCTTCCAGTCCCTTCAATATTTGAGTGAAGGAAGACCGATGTCACAAGTTTTCCAAGGATAAGTGTCAAAGCATATTTCACAATATTCATAAAATCAGAGAAAATTGCTTTTTACATGCAGAATTGTTTTAATTCCCATCAGTGTCAGAACTTTTAGCAATGAATGATTCCCCTTGCTGGCAAGAATGAGAAACTGCTTTTAGAATTAACTCCCCCCCCCCCCCAATTCTATCAAGATTTGTAACACATATTAGGATGCAAACACATATCTGGTGCAGAGGGAACAGAGTCTATTCAGAGCATTTAAATGACTGGGTATTCCTGACCTAAGGAAACCTGAACAAAACTAACATGCTAACCACACAATGCTGGACAAATGCTTTGTTGTAGATTTTTCTAGGCATTTCTGGATGGCTGTTTTATAGAACTGGTTGAAGGAGCTGATGCTTTCATCAAAATAACAAAATGAGGATATTGCATATATAAAGGAGAAGAGAGCTTGAATCACAATGGCGTGGAAAGAATGAAATTTATTTCATTTGTCCTTCACTACTTACAATGACTCTTGACATTTGCTTGCACTAAGGCGTGAAACAGAATGTTAAACTAAATGGAATTTTTACTGGATTTATAAGTTGGTTTCTATGTATAATTATCTTAAGAGTTTATGTAAGGTAATGAACAAAGAAAAATATTAACTAAATCTGCTTCTGGATGATGATTATCTGAGAGAACAATTTCTCATGACTCCAAATCTTTTATAATTATGTAAAGCTATTAATAACCAGGAAATTAGAATCGGTTTAAGAGTTAAGTACATCTATAAGATGTTCTTATAATACTTTCCACACATGCAGGGAAGTTTTGATTTAATTTTGACTCAGTATAAAAACAGTTGTTTAACATATCCATATTATTTATTTGTATCTATCCTCCATCATCCATCATTGATTATCTATCTATCATCTATCTACCTATCTATCTATCTATCTATGTATCTATCTATCTATCTATCTATCTATCTATCTATCTATCTATCAATTTTTTATCTAAGCTTTGGAGAATAGTCATAAGGTTGCTTAAAATGTTGTGAAAGGGAGAATGCTTCCCCAAAAGAAGAAATGAATTTAGGTGTTACCTATCTACAAATAATCCTCAACTTGTAACAGTCTATTTAATAACTGTTCAAAGTTACAATGTCACTTAAAAAAGGTCACTTATGACCGTTTTTGACCCTTATGAGTATTGCAGCATCCCCATGGTCCCTTGATCAAAATTTGAACGTGTGGCAGCTGGTTCATATTTATGATGGTTGCAGTGTCCTGGGATCATATGATCATCTTTTGTGACCTTGTGACAGGCAAAGTAAATGGGGAAGTGAGAGTCTCTTAATAATGTGTTACTAATTTAACAATTGCTGTGATTCACTTAACAACTGTCTCACTTAGCAACATAAATTTTGTGCTCAATTGTGTTTGCAGGTAAAAGGACTACCTGTATTGGAATCATATAATGCACAAAAAGTATTTCTTAGAGGACAAACAACAGATAGTAAGAAATTATTAGCATTTCAAGACCTATTAATACAGGAGACTGGAGAATTCAAAATGGTGCCAAAAAAACAATTGTCTGCAGAAAGATATAGTTTTCATATATTCAGTTACAAGAAAGGTTTAAAATGGCTAAAAAGACAATTGTAACTTAAAAACACAAAATGGAATTTATTTATGTACAGGGCAAAATGCATAATTTATTGTTAAGATTTGAAACAGAAGATGGAGATATAAAAGATTTCATGATACAATTGGCTGTTAATTTTGGATACAGTATACACATTGACACTTGGAAGAGAATGTGGGTAGCTGTATCAAATTTACAATGTATCATTATTTGAAAGACAACTGGATTGTTAATGTGCTGTATATAGTCATCAACTAAAGTGCAATGATCCATTAGTTCAATTCCCATATCAAAATTTCAGGAAATACTATTTACATTTGATTATTTCCATATGACCTCCTGGGGTTCAATGTGTGTAATACTCATGAGCACAGGACCTTTTTACTAGCATCGGTTGCTACCAGGATTGTGCTACAGAGGCCAAAATATACAATAGCTTTATCACAGCTGACATGCGGAGTGTATATGAATGAAACCCATGTAAACAACTATGTGTAAGATTGGAATTTGGGTCTGAAGAAGAAAAATGTTTCTCAGAGAAAATATTTCTGTGTCTTGCTGCACATTCTATACCTTTGGTGCATGTGATACTATTAAGTATGAAGAGGTGGGTGACTTGCATCACAATGTTACAACACTTTCTTGTCAGCCTCCATCTTCCCCCCTGCACCACTACTATCACAATGGTATACTATGTAGTCATCATCACCACAATCTAAGCATTTAAAAAAAAATATTTGGAAGAAAATAGCCGTTTGTGCTCTTCAAAGATCAAGCTTTTTTTATGTTTTACTTGCCTTAAACTTGTTAATTTGTTAGTGAATTATGCATTTTTTAAAATCTCTGATTAGAGGACAAAATTATTTTTTGCTAATTCTTCCATGTAAAAATGTGGGTCACCCTCAGGAAAATATAGCTATCTTTATATTCTGAACACTTAAATTGCTTTCAATCATAGTTAGGGAAATTTTTGCCTGGGCTTCAAAAGAAAAGAAAATAGTATGTTAATTTATTCTCCTACAGAGACCTCTGGATGGAGTTTTCAGGTTCCGGAGGCTGTAGCTGGTGATGAAGCTGTCAGAAAATGCTATACTTTCCTCACCCCTTGAAAGATATATGATATCAGTGAAATCAAAAACTTATGGCTGCTACTGAAACATTATTAAAAGAACAAAGAGTTCATAGATTTTTTTTCCTTATTGCAGTAAGATACATATTTTAAAACATCAATTAAGCTACTAAAAGTAACAAATTAAGATGCTGCAATTCTGCATTTATTCATTTTAATAATAAAATAGTCTCAGTCTTGTCTTTGAGAACATATCTGAAAGGATAACACAATTTTTAAAAGCAAATTGAAAATACAAACAAACCAAAAGAGTATTAAAAGATGAAAAGCTAGCAAAATTAACTGAAACTGAATGCTTTGTATTCTTCATAAATCCAGGGTTCTTCTAAAGAAAGCATGAATAAAAGTATGAAAGAATATATAAAAGAAAGAGTATAGTTTATATCCTCCCAATATATTCTCATAAAATTGTTGTGACTATAGAGAAAACCTTGTCCAGATAATCTTTAAGCATAATTCAAGTAATGGGATACATAGAACTAGCCCCCCCAATAAATATTGTTGGGCAGGTAAGTGGCTAAATTATTCTGAATCCATACTGGTTTATAAAAGACATTGTATTTAGTTTAAATTCACTCAATAGAAAGCCATCATTGTGATAAAATTGATATCATATAGCTTATCAAAATTAATACTATTCTGGATTATTATAATTGCAAATCCAAATAGAATGCATTAGAGTAGTCTATCTTCAATTATGTTTTACTATCTGAACATCAAAATAAAGGCTTTCTATATATAGGCTTTTTCCCAATGTAAACCACATCTCAATATCATGTACATTAATTATCCATTTTTTATCAACTGCAGTAGACTGCGGTTGAGTTAATATATGTCTAAACAAACATTAAATTCAGTAGATTAGGAACAGAAAATATGTTAATTTAATAGCCAATTATAGTTTGAACAGAACAGATATTCCAGGATTTCTGTTTTTAGCTGTAGGAATAATTGACTAAAGATAAAATTAATTGTTGTATTACTTTTGTTTGTCTGGATGAATTTGGGTGTGTTTGTATTTGTCTAGGTGTATGAGATTGAGTTTATCTGGAAAGCTAATGTGACACAAATATTGGAAGACTCCTGAAATATACTGTAAAATAATAAGAAAAAGCACTGAAAGCATCTGAAAACTTTGAAAGCTCCCAAACAGCTTTGAACTGATTAGTTAATATAGCTAAAATATGAAGTAACAGAGTTTTTTTTGTTGCTGCTGCTGTTGTTCCTCCAATACTACCTACAATGTCAGTTCTGGATAAAGAGAAAAAAGACTGACAGAAAGAAAGTGAATTCAAAATCTTTCACTTTCTCCCTTAAATGGAACATTTGTCTAAGCTACTGTTATTGTTTTCTCCCAGGGGGATTAATTTTCACCTCAGAATACTCTCATACCAGGGAATAGACTTCTTAACCAAATTTGCTTCCAACCAAGCTATTTAAAGATAGAGGAATGTTAATGCTATCTTTGAACTGGTCCTTTAAGAATAAAGGAGAATAGCTCATTACCATAAGTTTTGCAGGGAGAGGTTGCTCAAAGTTACCATAACTGTTTATGTAAGACACAAATATTGAGAGAGAGAAAACTAAAATAAATGAAAACTATAAAAGCATTTTCCATCTCAAAGGAACTAAGCTTCAAGATATAGTGGCAAAAGTAAACAGCCTTTGCAAATAAATCAGATTTCATTCCACATAATTTGAAATGTGCTTAAAAAGAATCCATGATCTTTATGGGAGAGCTATAATAAACTAACAGTCTCTGTTCCTTCACTATCAGGATTTATATGATGATTCTGAGGATCTAACATTTTGTAGTTTGTAGTTTTCTGAGGTAGCTGCCCAGTAAAAATAACGTCTAAAATGTGGATAGCAAGAGAAAATGTATGCAAAATTGCATAAATATGAATGAACAATATGCAAAAACAGGTTAGACTGAAATAATTCTTTTTTAAGGTGTACTTTAGGGACTTCTAACAAAATATACTGAGGCAGAAGCAGGAAGAAACACACTTAAGGTTAAGTGACAATAAAATTGTCAATTCCTTTTCTGAAAATCGTGCTGGAAAATCACATTTTAGTGCCAGAGACATTTATCTGCATTAAATGCAGCACTGCATTCTCACATACATCTGTATTTAAATCATCTATATCTTTCTTTTTTATAGCTGTAATAGGAAAGTCTGTTCCTTTGAATTTAGAATTAGGATAACAGATGGTAAAAAGCTTAGTTTAAAACCAATATGGACTTTAAAATATAACCACATTTCCCACATTCTCCAATGTAACAGACATTTAGTTTGGTATAAAAAACAGTTTTTGCTATAGTGGAATGCATCAGCAGATGTCTATGCCTTAGCAAGTATGTGCAACAACATTACAACATTCACTCTCTCACACACACCTATTTCCTCTTTCTTATCAAGTGAATGGATCCAAACACTGAAGAAAATCCAGGGTGTCTTATAAAAAACATAATGCAATCTAAATGGAAGAAAAGCATTAGGCTCTGGACATTAATGTTCAATAACAACATGAAAAAATACATATTTTTTGAACTTGCAACATGTTTCTGAAAAGATGTTCAGCTATTGCAGTTATGGGCAGATTAAAAACCATGGTTAACTGAGAGAGTTCTTGGAGGCAAGTTGACAGGACATGTATCCAACATTTCAAAGCAACAGTATAGATGTGATATAAAGAGTCTACAATACTATCCCTACATAAACCTAAAACCACTGTCACGACAAATGTTTTTAGGAAAACCAATATTTTATCACCTGTGTTTTGTGCAATTACTAAATGAATGATCAATGCGGCTTTGAACATAACAGTTGGTATAACTATTGTTATAAAGTTTTGGGAGAGGAAGTACTGATGCAATACAGTCAATTGCTAAAAAAGCAACATAGGCACAAAATATGAAAAGGAGAGTCAAAGGAGTTATCCTGCAGATCTGTCATGGCTGGTGAGCCATGTGAAAGCTGGTTTTAGGAAAAGTGCTGTAGAATGCCATGGCAGATAATATAGATACAACATCATTGATTCATTAAAACTGATTAGCCCCATCTATTGTTTCACTTTTTTCTCTTTCACATTCTAGCACAAATCTTATACTCCCACATTCCCTCCCCTTCCCACCTCTACAATTATTTCTCAATTCACTGGAGAGTAGGTGGCAATAATTAAATCTGTTTCTTTGTTAAATGGAAATAGGACAGGGAGATGCAGCTGTCCCCCTATTGGTTAGAATTAATTAAGTATCTAAGTTTACAGATACACACATCTATCTGGGAGGCTAAATTGATTTCCTACTAGACTAAAAGACAAAGGCAGGCACAGAGGATGAATTGATTGATTGCTCAGATTAGGTCATGTAGAAGCTTATTGGTAGATATTAAAGTAAATTTTTAGTACGAAGCTCCTTGAGACAGGGAAAACAGGAAATAAATTCTCTAAGTTTGCATACTTGGTCATTTGTACTTCAGATGACAACATAAACTTCCCTAAGTAACTAAGATCATCACTATTATCAGCCACTTACTTTAAACACTAATTACTAGCTTTGCATATTGAACTTCCAAAGTTAAGAATCAAACTTGCAGCCCTGAGGTGGCATGTGTTTCTTTCTATTAAACAATAGATGCTTATATATAATAGTAATAATAGCACTTAGACTTATATACTGCTTTACAGACTCTCAAAGCAGTTTACAGAATCAGGATATTTTCCCCAACAATCTGGGACCTCATTTTACTGACCTCGGAAGGATGGAAGGCTGAGTCAATCTAAGAGAGGGATAGTAAAATAATCAAATCAAAATCTAAGCAAGGAGACAAAAGAATAATTAAATTATTTTAAGATTACTTGTTCTATTTTACATTGCTTATGAAAATGTATTGATACATTTTTTTGTCTTGTTTTATTAAGAAATAGATGGACAATCTTTTATAAACTTTTTAAAAAGAATTTGAGATCTCTCAAATTATTCCATTAAAAGTTCTACTCTTCAAACAGCAAGTTACAAAAATGCAGGGCCCTTCTCTGAATGTTACTGCTATTGCTGTTGAGAATGAAAGTTGATAATCTTCCTCATGAAAGAGTGGAGGAGGTTATTTGAGAAATATATCAAAACCGGTTTCATTTACTAAAATATTTTTTCAGAAGCGCAACAACAACAAAAATTATTCTGTCCTGAAAATATTCACTGCAGGAAGAAATATCTTGTTTCCAAAACCATGATATTCACCAATGAGGTTTTTTTGTGCTAAGCATCACTTGGCTTTAGTGATGAAATAACCTCAGACTGCATGCAGGTAATTTGGAAGAGTAAAGATATAATACTGTAAAAATTGCTTTGGACCTCATGTGAATATGGTATCTCTCCACTATTCATTAAAGTAACTCACCAAGTCTGAATAAAAGAGGTGGTTGCTTAAGTAAACCCCTCATAACATTACAGTTAATGTAATTCTTGAGGCAAACACATTTTTCTTCAAATCTCATAGGAAACTTGAGAGGGAGGTAGTTTCGCTAATTTACTAAATTGCCGAATGATCCTATCCTGGGACAATCCAAATAATGTCTTCCTAATTATTTCATAGGTATACACTTCTAATAAATAGAATCTAAAAATGATTCAGGATTTTGTTAATACTAAACTCATCTTTTTGTAGCACTAGAATTTTCTGAATGTTATGTTTTTATGGTTTGCTAAGCGATCATCCAGATATTCAGACTGGATTTTGGATTTTTGCCCACTTATTTGTCCTTCCCAAGGAACAAGGATATGATGATGATAATGATGATGATTATGATTATCCAATCATCTTGCAGTATGAGACAACCTTGAATGATTTCTCCACAATATTAAAGAGCCTACCACAGTGTCAATTCTGTCAGGACCTTAACTGGAAATACAGTAAACAAACATACTGAAAGTTCCAGAATTAAAGTGTAATTAATAAAAACCACCCAGTTCATTAAATAATCTTTGAAGTTAATAATATAAGAAAACAAACAAAAACAGTTTCTTGTTTACCTCAGTCAATATTTTAGAGGAGAATACAAGACAGTTAAACAGCACTTCATAATCTGTGAGTTTACAGAGTAACATATTCTATTCACAAGATAAAGCAGAAAGTTGGAGAAGAAATGGAAAAAGTGTATGGTATCAATTCACTTTATGCAATATTCATCCTTAGAAGGAGTATTCAGAAAACAATAAAGACTTCTGCACCATAGAAAAAGGTAGAATTCTGAAAGTTTCCTGCCGTAGATGGAGAGGCATTTACAAAAAGCATCATTTTGTACATCCAAACATTAAGGGGAAGGAAAATGAGATTTGCTAAGAAGGAATATATTTTGCCTAGACATCACACTGCTTGGGAATGGAAAATAAAACTTAGTGTTTCTGGACTGAAGAGGAGAAATTGGAATTGTCTTTCCTTTTCATTACTGGACTACCTGTGTACATAGTTCTTGTTGTCAAACTCTTGGAGAAGGAAGATAAGGAGTTTCATCAATGGCTACTTATTTTGCTGTTTAGCTGAATTGTTCAGTGTGTTCTTTGACTTTCTGAAGCTGGGATTATCTGAGAGCTAGGAGCTGAGATTACACCAAATGGTGGACATTGATATATTGTTTCTTTATTTGGTTCTGGAACCAACAGACCACATGAAGCTGGTTTATCTTTCAAAGCAGGTCTGTTTCAGGGACCTAGAGTTAGTGATTTTGAAATTTAAGATGGGAAGACTATGGTTCGGCTCCTGTAATGTTAAGCAATCTCTATTAGACTGTACTGCATGTTTAATCTGATGGAATAGATTTCTGCACTTTTGGATGTCACATTGGCTAGGCTCAAATCCAGAAGCTCAAAATTTTTTCTTCTGGGATAAGTAAAATTATGGATAGTGGTGGAAAGCTCAGGAATGGTTTACCTTTTTTAAAGTTCTTCAGACTGACTTTGGATTTTAAAAAAAGAAAGGACCAAGGTAATGCTTTCCTTCTTTTATAGGATATTTATGTCCATGATAAAATTATTGCTAGTTTAAATAATGATATCTGTGACAGATACTAGAAAAAAAAGAAGCCCAGGATAACAAAAAAGGAGTAAAATGGAGACAAGGGGGAAATATTGGGTCAGGTGCAGTGGTGGAATTCAAAATTTTTTACTACCAGTTCTATGGGTGTGACTTGGTAGGCGTGACATGGCTTCATGGGTGTGGCTTGGCAGCTGGGACTCGGGAGGCAGAGAATAGATGGGGGTGGGGCCAGTCGGAGGTGGTATTCTTCGAACTACTCAAAATTTCTGATACCGGGTCTCCAGAACTGGTCAGAACGTGCTGAATACCACCTCTGGTCAGGTGACTACCTTAGGTTAACTATTTTCTTCCTACCTGACAAAAATGTGGTAGTTCTGAAAAGGTTTTCTAGACATCTTTTGATTAACCAAGAACCTTCTGAGGAAGGGATAATCAGTCCCTGAAAAGTCTATGTAATTGCACTGAATAGCAAATGCCTAGGTATAGTTTATGGTTCTGACAACATTATTGTATGCAGATATAATTTTGTTACATCTGCCATTATTTTATCATCACCCATCAATCAGCAATGTAATGGGAAGAGCTGAGGCAGATGCTTACCCATTCTTACTTTGGAAATATTATCCTTAACTCATTTTAATATCTTAGCCCCAATTGTTACTAGAATTTATGTACACAAGGTAATAAAAGATTACCAAAGGCTTACCACATTTCTTGAAATGGGGATAATTTTTGTAATTGATAGGCCATCCATATTCCTTCAGGGCACCAGTTTTAGTGCAAAAGGAAATTGTTATCTGCAGTCACAGGTTTGATATGTTTGCTTGACTACATTTTTAAGATTGCCCAAATATTAAGCCAAATAAGACGCACAGTTTAGGTAGAGCCAAATCAGATAGCAATACCATAGAAACCAATAGGTGGAAATGAAGACAACCACTAATTTCAACAATATCCTAAAAAAATTTTTTTGCAAAGATTTCACAATTGAAATTATAGGTAACTGATTTCATTTTCATATATTCATGCCAAAGTTGAGGTATCTAGAATCTGAAATGGATTCAGGAATTCTGATGGAAACTTGATAGAATTGTATACCAAAACATAATATACAAAGATCATCTAACTCTTTATTTTTCATGTAAAATTTGTAATAGAAAAACAGAGGCAATTGGAAATAAATTATTGGGGGAATAAAATATGTTTATTTTAAATACAGATTTTATGCATTAATGTCTTTCTGATAATATAGTCAAGTGGGATAAAACTTAAGGAGTTTATAAAGTATTTTTTTAAAAAAAAAAGATTTAATTTACAAGCAGAATAAAATGAAAACATAAGAGAATTACAGGAAAATGTGATATTTCTGCACTAAAGTTTAATATGCCAGCCGGGAAAGAAAGCAGACAATTAACAAGTGTTATTCCCAGATCTACAGTAATAGTACTGAAGTTGGTATACTAAGTGCTAAATGATACAGAAAACTATTGACTAAGTAACATGGGAGTCAATGAAGGAAATCTTTATATTCACTGGGCTATGTGTTATTAGCCACAGTGAGTTTTACCTTGCTTTCATTAAGTATCTGATTAAAATTTTGTATAGGAAAATGTATCTTCAAAAATAAAAAAAGAAGATTGAATACTATGGATGTAAATACAGATTCAGGAGAAAATAAGTCTTACCTGTGTAAATTCCTAAGGTGGATGCTTCCCAGAGGAAATAATCTGATTAAAAGGAATATATTTATATCTAACATTAGAAATTGTGCTGGAGCAAGGAAATGACTGCCAAAGGCCTTTTGTTAATATTGAAAAGCATCCTGCCTTTGATATTAAAGATAATGTATCATGAGTAGTAGACACCAAATAGCCTTATTATCCATGGATTTGCATAGAACAGTCAACTATTGGATTGCCAAGGTGCAGTCAGAAGTGTCATAGTGTCATTGGTGGCCCTCCATTTCATATACTGCATAGATTAAACTAAATGAACAACTTGTAGTAAATGTCATATTCTTTTTTTTTCTTGAAATAGAGCTCTTACCACAGTAAAGTTCACATTTGCTTTTGAAAGGTATCTTTAAGGGGGTGGAGAAAGAAGAAAGGTACTTTTCTGTGATAATAAGACAAATATACTTTGTCAGGATGATGATAATTCACCTTTCCAACATCATTCTTTCTTCTGCTTTATAGTTGAAGTATGATAATTAATACTTCAACAGAAACCTGAAAACCTTTGCTTTTCTCAGCACTCTTTTTTTAGAAGCAGAATCTCCCATTATGTATTGAGATACAGTATAGTGAATAAATGCTGAGGAATTTCTTTATAAAGAACTACTTAAGAACCCCTTTTCAAAAGGCAAAGATGTATGTTTGGAATTCAGATTCCCAAATCCTGGCCACAGCAATCATTCTGAAGTAAAACACCTATAGATCTAGTTCATGTTGGCTAGTTTCTTGCTGAACTTGGATCTCAGTGAACTTTTATAATTTAAGCTAGTTAAGTTGTCTCTTGTGATTTTTCATTCTGTGGTCATCATCACATTCCTCTAAACCTGGCATGAATGTTGACTGATTTTATATGGTTGACTGATTTTTATATAAAATCAGTCAACATTCAGCAGTTCAACAGTTCATATTAGTCATAATAATCCCAAAGTATTTTGCTCTATTCTTAGTCTGAAACCCCATTTTGCAATAAATTCTTTTCAATTTCAGAACCTTCACATATTAATTTTCTCATTAATTTTAAATCCAGTTAACACATCAAATTCCTTTAATTTTACCATTCATATATCTATTTCTCCCATAGGATTTTCAAAAATAAAACCCAAATCATCTGCAAGTGCCATTAATTTACTATGATTTCCAATGGAAAACATGATATTCTTTCTGGATTGCTTTGACTAAGAATCAGCCTACATGATGATGATGATGATGATGATGATGATGATGATGATGATAGGATGAAACATTTAACAATGATACCCATTGTCACTTGGTACCAAGTCCAAGAATTTTATAAGATAGATAAAAAAATCGCAGCTTCCTGCAATAACACCAGCGGAACTGCAAAAAATTGTGCTACTCAGAATATTGTATAATTTAATAAAGTACTTGGTTGATACCTAGGATACTGGCAGCAACCCATATCAACTATTAGCACCAGTAAATGGTATTTGTGATGCATTTTCAAATGTTCAGTTGACTGAGTTTCATGTTTAATGAATAAAGTTAATAATAATAGTAATAGTACCTGCCATGAAAAATAGGGGGCAGAGGACTATTGCAAATCCATCAAACTGTAGAAGAAGAAAAACTAAGTTTGAATGATTATATTAACCAAAGTACAGAAAAATTGCTATAGGCTGTGAAAATGGAGAACAGCATAAAAACAATACAAACAAAGGCTGAATATAAAGAAAAAGAGCTAGATGACAGATTAAATAGATGGAAAACCAAAACTTTGCATGGACAGCACTTGAAAAACATTGAAGGAAAATGTGATAACAACTTGACATGGACATGGCTTAAGAGGGGAACCATCAAGAAAGAAACAGAAGGTTTAATGCGCTGCTCAAGAACAAGTACTACAAACTAATGCCATGAAAGGGAAGGTACAAAAATCCAAACAATTCAAACTGCCAACTTTGCAACAACAAAGTTGAAACTGTTTCACATTTACTATGTGTATGCAGCAAAATCGCACAAACTGATTACAAAGCTAGACATGACCGAGTTGCTAAATTAATCCACTGGTCATTATGTAAAAAATATGATTTACCTGTATCCAGAAAGTCATGGGAACATAAAGTGGAAAAAGTTGTTGAAAATGAGAAGGTGAAGATCTTGTAGGACTTTTGAATACAAAGGGATCATCATTTGGAGCACAACTTGCCAGATATCATGGTTGTAGAGGGCCGCAGTGTACATGGATATTGCTGTTCCTGGAGATGCCAGAGTTGAGGAAAAAGAACTAGAAAAAATAATGAAGTATTGTGACCTGGCCATTGAAACTACATGGCTATGGATGAAGCATGTAACAGTGATACCCATTGTCATCGGGGCACTTGGCACCATGTCCAAGAATTTTACAAGATACATCAACAACTTGCAGCTTCCTGCAATAACACCAGCGGAACAGCAAAAAACTGTGCTACTCGGAACATTTTATATTTTAAGAAGGTACTTGGTTGATACCTAGGAGGCTGGCAGCAAACCGTATGAACCTTTAGCACCACTCACTGATATTTGTAATGCATTTTTGAATGTTCAGTTGGCTGAGTTTCATGTTTAATGAATAAAGTATATAAGAATAATAAGAATAATAAGAATAATAAGAATAATAAGAATAATAAGAATAATAAGAATAATAAGAATAATAAGAATAATAAGAATAATAAGAATAATAAGAATAATAAGAATAATAAAAATAATAAGGGCATGGACGAGGGCATGGACAGGATTATGGGGAGACTAAGTGCTGCCACTTGTGTGCTGGACTCGTGTCCCTCTTGGTTAATTTCGGCTTCCCGGGAGGTGACACAAGGCTGGCTCCAAGCGATTACCAATGCTTCATTGAGAGAGGGGTTCTTTCCCACCACCTTGAAGGAGGTGGTGGTGAGGCCCCTCCTTAAGAAGCCTTCTCTGGACCCAGCCTCTTTAGCCAACTATCATCCGGTCTCCAACCTTCGCTTTGTAGTGAAGGTTGTCGAGAGTGTGGTAGCATGTCAGCTTCCCCAGTACCTGGATGAAGCTGCCTATTTGGATCCATTTCAGTTGGGTTTCAGGCCTGGGTACAGCATGGAGACTGCATTGGTCGTGTTGGTTGATGATCTCTGGCAGGCCCGGGACATGGGCTGCTCCTCTGTCCTGGTCCTATTAGATCTCTTGGCGGCTTTTGATACCATCGACAATGGTATCTTACTGTGATGACTTGGGGGGTTGAGAGTGAAGGGCACCTTTTTGTGGTGGTTCTCCTACCTGTCAGATCGGTCGCAGTTTGTGTTGATGGGAGGATAGAGATCAACCCCGAGGCATGTCACTTTTGGGGTGCCCCAGGGGTCAGTTCTCTCACCCCTCCTGTTCAACATATATATGAAACTGCTGGGCGAGATCATCCATGGTTTTGGGGTATGGTATCATCAATATGCTGATGATACTCAACTGTTCATCTCTACCCCAAACCACCCAAACGATGCCCTCGATGTGATGTCCCGATGCCTGGAGGCTGTGCAGATCTGGATGGGAAGGAACAGGCTCAAGCTCAATCCCTCCAAGACTGAGTGGCTGTGGTTTCCGTCATCGCAATTTGTGCATCTTGTTCCATCTTTGATGATAGGGGGAGAAACTTTACCCCTCTCAAAGAGGGCCCACAATCTGGGAGTCCTCCTGGATATGTGGCTTAGTTTAGAAGAACACCTGATGGCCATGACCAGGGAGGCCTTTTACCAGGTTCACCTGATACATCAGTTGCACCCCTTTCTGGATCGGGATGCTCTGTGCACAGTCACCCATGCCCTCATCCTTTTTCACCTGGACTACTGTAATGCTCTCTACATGGGACTGCCCTTTTTTAAAAAAATAGTTTTTATTAAACATTAAGCATCGGTACAGGACCACCAAATATGGTAGAATGTGCCATCCTTTCTTCCACATTTCCAACACAATGGAGATAACCCAGGGAACATCTTGGCTAACCTCGTTGGGGGGAAGTGCCACCTATAAACCATCTTGTATATGTTTTCTTTGAATGCTGTAGATATTGTAAGTTTAATGGTCTTACTCCATAGATCCCACCATTTGCCCATTTCAATTTCATAGCCAAAGTTTCTCTCCCATGCTATTAGAAGGCTTTTGTCCATCTCTTCATTAGCATCTTGGCAAGTCAAAAATTGGCAAATCTTCGATAACATTTTCTTGTCTCCACCAAACAAAATCTTATCTAGTCCCTGAGGGTTTGGGTAGATCCCAAAACGTACCTTATCACTTTTTCTAACCTGTAAATATTCCCACCATTCCAGATTCCTGTCCTGCTGCTCTAATTCCATCTTTGTTTTCATGTTGCCATCTTCTGTCATGATGTCTTTATATGTTATGTTTCTTGTCCAATTAAATACACTGGGATGCGTTAAGGCCTCTAATGGTGCCAACCAGCATGGAACCATAAGATAGTATTTTTTCCTCATCTTTTCCCATCAAAATCTTCCGAATATAATGGACTGCCCTTGAAGAGCACCGGGAGGCTTCAACTGGTCCAGAATGCGGCTGCGCAGGTTATCATGGGGGTACCTAGGTGCTCACATGTTGCACCCCTTTTAGGTGGCCTGCACTGGTTGCCAGTTGTCTTCTTGGTGCGATTCAAGGTACTAATTATGATCTTTAAAACGCTCCATGGCTTAGGCCCAGGATACCTGCGAGACCACCTACTGCCACCAGTAGCATCCCACTGTCCAGGCGATCCCACAGAGTTGGCCTCCTCAGGGTGCCGTCGGCCAGACAGTGTCGGCTAGCAATCCCCAGGGGGAGAGCCTTCTCTGTGGGAGTGCCTTCCCTCTGGAATGAGCTGCCCCTGGAGCTTCGCATAATCCCTGACTTGCGGTCCTTCCGATGCACCCTAAAAAGTTGGCTTTTCCAGCAAGCCGGCCTAGCCTGAATAGAATAAAATATAGGATTAATTTGGTTGTTAATTTTAATTACTTTTTTATTTTTTATTGTAAATATCAATTGGGGTTTTCTTTTGGATACTTTATTTAATGTCCCCATTAATTTTTGTAATATGTGTTTTCTTTTATGTTGTATGCCATCCTGAGTCCTTGGAAGAAGGGCGGCATATAAATCCAATAAACCTAAACCTAAATAATAATAATAATAATAATAATAATAATAATACCGCCTGAAAATCTTTGACATCAGCAGCAACATACAAAAATTCATGGAAACTTCAATGAACCTCTGGAAAATGAAGCTTATAGCTAATGGAGAAGAACTGGGTGAAGTTGAAATTAAATGAGGCGTTTTCCAGGGTGATTCCCTTTCAACCCTACTTTTTATACTCTCAATGCTACCACTGATAACCATTTTGAAGAAGGTGAACTGTGGATACCAACTTACAAAGGATTGAAAATTTCACACAGTGTACATGTATGATTTGAAGTTGTTTGGTAAAACAAAAGCTGAATTGAATTTATTAATTGAAAGCACAAAATAATTTAGCCAAGACATCGGTATGCAGTTTGGAATTGACAAATGTGCAACAATGGCAACCAAGGCAGGCAAGATCCTAGAAGATGATGGAATACAACTTGAGAATGAAGAAATGATAAAGGCAGTAAAACCAGAAGAAGGTTACAAGTACTTGGGGATTTTAGAGACCTCTGATTTAATGCATAATAAAGCCAAGGAATTAACCTCAGCCAAGTACATTCGATGAATTCGCAAGATATTAAAATCCAAACTGAGTGGAGGAAACATCATAAAAGTCATAAATACCTGGGCTGTACTGTAATTTGATACTCTGCAGGAATAATTGACTGGACCTAGATGGAGTTGGACAATTTGGACAGAAAAACAAGGAAGCTTATGACAATGAATCATTCTTTGCACCCTAAAAGTGATGTTGACCGATTGTATCTACCAAGAGGAGAGGGTGGTCGAGGACTCCTACAAGTAAAGCAGACTGTGGAAGAAGAAAGACACAGCTTGAATGATTACATCCAGAAAAGTGAAGAACCAATTATTAAGGAAGTAAATAAAGGAGGCATTTTGAAGACAACTAAGTTAAAAGCTGAATATAAGAAAGAAGTAATTGAGAAGCGAGCTGAAAATTGGAAAAGCAAAGCTATGCATGGCCAATAATTGAAACGTATTGAAGGCAAAGCTGACCAAAAGCTAACTTGGAACTGGTT
This sequence comes from Thamnophis elegans, assembly GCF_009769535.1. NCBI lineage: Eukaryota > Metazoa > Chordata > Lepidosauria > Squamata > Natricidae > Thamnophis > Thamnophis elegans. The sequence continues at coordinate 40,618,929 of NC_045547.1, read as the reverse complement.
AAGATCTGGAGCAATGAAAAAAGAAACAGAAGGCTTTATTTTGGCAGTTCAAGAACAAGCCTTAGCCACAAACTGCATGAAGGCAAAAGTTCAACATGTTACCACCAACAGCAAATGTCACCTCTGTAATGAGAAAGATGAGACAGCTGACCACTTGATCAGTGGATGCAGCAAAATTTCACAAACTGACTACCTACAATGCTATGACTGCCTTGCTAAGATTATTCACTGGAAATTGTGCCAAAGGTTTGGATTTGAGTACAGCAAAAACCACTGGGAATATCAGGTTCAGAAGGTTTTAGAGAATGAGAAAGTAAAGATCTTGTGGGACTTCAGAATCCAGACTGATAGACACTTGGCCTACAACACACCTGACATAATAATAATTGAAAAGAAAAAAAGTATGGTTCATTGACATTGTAATACCTGGTTATGCACAAATTTAAGATAAACATCAAGAAAAAATCACAAAATACTGGGACTTGCAAATTGAGGTTGAGCGACTGTGGAAAAAGAAATCATATGTTGTCCCAATTGTAATTGGAGCCCTTGGAGCAATACCTAAAGGGCTACTTCGCTATTTGGAAATTTTAAATTTATCAGACTTGAACATTCTGATTCTACAAAAAACCACACTACTTGGAACAGCTTATATCCTCCGATGTTACCTTAACAGTTCTTAGGTCCTTGGATAGGACTTGAGCTGTTGAGCTACCAACCAGCCCCAAAGGCTGTGAATCTCACCAAAGATTAACCACATATAATAACAGTAACAGTAACAATAACAATAACAATAACAATAACATTGCTGCTGATTGACAAGCTAATTCTAAAGAATTCAAGGAAAAGATGAACCAACTTGTTCAGGGCTTGGATAGACTATAAGAAAGCATTTGATTCAGTTCCCCGCAGCTTGATCAAGAAATGCCTGAAAATCTTTGGCATCAGCAGCAACATTCAAAAATTCATGTAAACTTCAATGAGCGTCTGGAAAACTAACCTTATTGCTAATGGAGAAGAAGTGGGTGAAGTTGAAATTAAATGAGGCATTTTCCAGGGTGACTCCCTTTCATCCGTACTTTTTATACTGTAAATACTGACAACCATTTTGAAGAAGGTGAACTATGGATACGAACTTGCAAAGAAAGGATTCAAAATTCAATGAAAAAGTCAAGATCTTGTGGGATTTCAGAATTCAGACTGACAGGCACTTGGCCCACAACATACCTGATATAACAATAGTTGAAATTTAAAAAGTTTGGTTCATTGACATGGCAATACATGGTGATACACGAATTGAAGATAAGCAGCAAGAAAAAAAGAACAAAGTACTGGGACTTGCAAATTGAAGTTGAGCAACTGTGGAAGAAGAAATTGTGTGCTGTCCCGATTGTAATTGGAGCCCTTGGAGCAATACCTAAAGGGCTACCTCGCTATTTGGAAATTCTAAATTTATCAGACTTGAACATTCTGATTCTATAAAAAACCACCCTACTTGGAACTGCTTATATCTTTACCTTAACAGTTCCTAGGTCCTTGGTTAGGACTCGAGCTGTTGAGCTACCAACCAGCCCCAAAAGGTGTGAATCTCACCAAAGATTAACCACACAATAATAATAAAACAACAACAACAACAACTTGTATCAACCATTAGCACCAGTCAATGGTATTTGTGACACATCTTTAAATGTTCACTTGGCTGAGTTTCATGTTTAATGAATAAAAGAAATAATAATAATAAGAAGGGTATATGTTGCCTGCCTCCAAGAAATGGAAGAGAAGTAATACTATTTAGATTCTAAAAGGATGATTTCCTTCCCTTCTTCCTATCTTGTAAGTTTGGAAAGGAATTATAATAAATGTACTACTGATAGTTCTTTTTTAGCAACCATAATCAGGACCAGCAACTTGATCATTAAACAAAGTAATTGCTAAATGAAACTGTGATGGTGTTTACAATCTTACTTGCGGTAACCTTTGCTTTATAGACCTGTGAAAATTTCAAATGCAAGGATAGATCCCAAAGTTATTTTTTTCATGACGATTGTGAATGCAGAGGGTCACTATATGGCGCAGATACTAAACAAGCTGTGTCTATTTCATATTAATTATTAAATGTCTAAGCTTGCTAGTCTTTATTGCTCTAAAATTTGAAAATATGGATCTGACCTTTTTTAAACACTGTGCTATGGCTCTTATTTTTAAAGTTAAACATTTTACTTTTCTTCCTTATTTGCATACTCATTCCCCTGCTACAATCACCATTTTATATATATATATATATTTAAAAAATCTGGAATAGATTAGAATTATGCATTTCTGATTTGCAAACCAAATATTCTTAGGCACCTATTCTAATGGCAAGAGATTTCAATGCAATGATTGGCATGATTATATGACCCTATATAACAGTGGTCCCCAACCTTTTTATCGCCGCGGACCAGTCAGCCTGTGATAATTTTACCGTGGCCCGCTGAGCGCACACAGGGGTGGGGGGGCGTTGTTCGCGACGACACATTGATTGTTTATATATCAGATTGTAAATATATGCCAAATAGATTGCAATCGCTTTCTGGACTTCCTCTAAATTTGCAGGTAAATGCTGCAATAGATATATAGCTCCCATCAGATTGATGATCACCCAAAAATGTTATTCATTGAATTCACTGTGAATCCTTTCTTAGTAAGTGCATTCAAGCCAGCCTACTACTAGCTGGTAGCCTCTCTGTCCATTCACCAAATTATCTGGGACAGGGGTGTCAGAGTGACATCGAAAATGTCAAGGTAATAGCCATGACTATGAAATTAAAAGCCTATTTATTCTTTTATTTGCATCACATAAAAACCAAGATGGTTCCCATCTTGAATTTTTCTAAATACATCCTACATACAACCATGATGCAGGAGTTTTCATTCAGCAAGAAAAAGGAACCGGTGACTTGAGCCAAGTCAACATCTGGAAATCTTATCCCAGTCATATCCAACCTAGCTTATTTTTTTGAGATCACCTCAAGGCGAGCTGGAGCGGGACGCACTGCGCCACGAGTTGGAGAGCTTGGAGAGGCTGAGCGCGCAACTTGGAGAGCTGCGTCTCCGCCGCCTGGAGCCCGAGCTGGCCCGGCGGCAGCAGCAGCTGGAGGGGCTGTGGGCCGACTGCGCCGCTCTGGAGGCGCTGCTGGAGCAGCTCCTGGCCGAGCACGAAGGGCTGCAGGAAGCGCGCAAGCAGCAGCCGGCCGCGCTGCTGTCTGCCCCGCGCGTCCTCCGGGCCGGGCGCTCCGAGAAGCGGCAGCTGGCCTCCGACTACACGCTGGTGCTGAGCTGGAGCTGCGCGCAGAGCCTGGAGCGATACGAGGCCGAGTTGCGGGCGCTGCAGGAGCTGGAAGGGGGCCGCCTGGGCCAACAGGACCTGCGCAAGCTGCGCGCGCAGAACCAGGAGAGCCGCCGGCGCCTCGAGGAGCTGTGGCGCCGCTGCCGGGAGCTTTGCGCGCTGGGCGAGTGGCTGGAAGAGGAGCGGCTGGCGCAGCAGGAGAGCCACGGCGCCCAGCTGCAGTGATCATGGCCCCCGGCCGCTGCGCGGCCCGGTGCCAGGTACTCCGCGGCCCGGCACCGGTCCGTGGACCGGGGGTTGGGGACCACTGCTATATAATATGTACCATCTTTTCACCTCTGCTATAGAGATAGTTCTATCATTTCTCATGCATCAAAAAGAAGATGTGGGAAAATTCCGAAGAATATGTTTGCTACATGTTTTTCAAAGCTGTATCTAACCTTGCTGAATGGTTCAATGCCTGCTGACTATTGAGCAAAATTCTCACAGTGGGCCAGCACAAAACCTTCCCTAATATATTATACTGGAGTTTCACAATGTAATACCCATCATTTAGAATTGTTCCATAGACAGCCATGCTGACAGTGATCATTTCCTAGAAATTCTGTCCTTGCAGATGTCTGACAAGTTGCTTCTTGACTTAAGCCTTGTAACTATAGGAAATGAATTCTTCCCTACTCAGGTTAAATAATCCTCACAACAGGAAAAAACATTTAATAAATTCCTGGGAACTGAGACAGCACATTAAATTTACAATGCAATAATTAATTGTTCAGATGAGTTAAATGTAAATCATTAGTCTAATCTAATTCAGTTACTATAACCTTTCTCACATCACCCTCTTCCCTAAAGACTATAAATCATAAACTTATATTTTAAAGATTGGTTTCATTTGGATTGCTTGGAAGCTAATAAACCCCTAATTTAGCTTTTTAATAAACATAAAGAAGATTTGCAGACATATTCTATTGTCAGTCTATTATGAAAAGAACATTGTGAAATAGACTGGCTCCATGTTGTCACAGAAGTAAGACTACATATTCTATCCTTATTTATTTAACCAATGTGCTGAGTTTATAATAAGGGAAGCTGGTTTGGAAGAAGATTAATATAGTTTTAAAATTAGAGCAACAAATATCAATAATCTATACTATGCTGAGGACACTAACCTAATAGCTGAAAATGAAGGATTTGCAAGGTCCAATAATAAAAATTAAGGAATGATAAGGTAGATCAAACTAATGACAATAAGTAGTACAACCAAGTTTAGAACTGCCAATGAAGAGGTCAAAGTGATGGATAGCTTCTTTATTTTAGATTGACCATAAACACTAAAAGAACAAAGTGTCAAAAACTATGCTGCAGACTAGCAATTGGTAGAGCATCCATGAAAAATTATTCAGCTGCCCTTGATGTGTCTATACTTACAAAAATCAGAATAGTGCCAGGAATGGTATTCACTGTGAGATTCTCTGGAAATGAGATGGATTTTGAAGAAGAGGATAAGAAGAATTTTGTCCTTTGATGAGAATACCATGGATATCCAAGAAAGCACAAAAATGGATTACTGAACAAATCAAACCAGCATTCCCACTAGAGGCACAAATTACAGGTTCAAATAATCTTACTTCAGACACATTATGCAGAGACCTAGTTCTTTGGAAACACCTCCAATGCTGAAAAAATGAAAGAAAGAAAAAAGTGGTAATGATCAGCAGCATGGTGGATGGACTCAGTTACAGTGAAAGTGGAAGTACTTTTGTAACCCCTGAAGAACCAGGGCAGAATATCAGGTAGGACATCTATCTATGTAGTCAATAAGAGTCAAGGGTGACTTGATGGCACATAAACAATCAATCAATTGAAGAGAAGACAACATAAGAAATAAAAAAAAATAGTTAACCGTTTTAAACTCAATGCTAGGTAATGATTATTTAACAGCAGAAATTATTCAAACAAGCAATAATAGAAAATCCTGGTCCTGGTCTTCTCATTGATCGGATTGCAATGTTTACCAAAGATTAGACCTCAGCAATAATGATCCCTATGGGAAAAAAAGATAAAGGAGACTTACCAGCTAATTATCATCAAATCAGTTCATTTATTAAGTATCAGCAAACTATATGCAAAACTTCTAAAAATTTGAAATTGGTGGAATGGCTGAAAGGAGAATCCATGCAGAGAAACAGACCAGCTTAAAGCTGACTTCTCACCCAGATCAACTTTTCATTCTACAATAAGCAGAGAAGTATGTGCTAGAGCAGGAGTCAAACTCACGGCCCATGGACTGGATGTGTCATGTATTGGCCACGCTCACCCCCATTTCAGCAAAGAGGGGGGAAAACATGATATGTCACGTGATGACAACATGACGCCGTGAGTTTGATACCCCTGGACTAGAGCAAGATCAGTTTTAGATGCTGTTTTTTTTTAAAATTTTAGATCAGCCCCCCCCCTTTTGGGGGGGGGGATATTGGTTAACCTTGGCACTGTTGGGTCATTGTTTCAGAGATATTTCTGAAAATGATGATATTAAAAAATCTGATATATAAACAGGGAAACAGAATGACAAAGATGAACATAAAAAAAACCCCAGTGAGAGCAGGAGTGACTTCCAATTTCCTTCCACATTCCGCATTGAATTTTCTTGTGATAATCTGGCAGGGAGCACTGGAAATCTCTCTTCCCTTCCCTTCCCTTTCCAGCAAGCAGATAAATGGCTGTTGCTAGGTGAGGGAAGGAGGGAGGGATTGTGAGAGTGACCAGAGAACTGACACAGAATGTTGAAATGAAGATCACATTACCTCAGCCATAGCCCAGCAGCCAAGCAGCAGCCAGTAGCACTGAAGCAGCCACAACTTTCCAAAATTTCATTTCCTCAAGAGTCATGGGTCCCAAATTTTGGACACATTCGGTAGGTTAGCACATTTGAGATACCTTGGTTCAAAAACTGTTGCCCTCTGATACATGATTTCATCCAATCAAAGGTCAGGACAATGAGTGTTTTAATAGTACATAGATCAAGAATTATGCTATGGGACAAACTTGATAATTCAGCATTTAAATACGTGTCTATTGCTTCTGATATATAGCCTTCACAAAATTTCTGAGTTAAAAATCTGTTTCATCTCAACAGGTTATTTAAGCAAAGCAATTCGATAAGTGGAATGGGACAAGGTTGCAAAATGGAACCATTGCGATTTAACTTCTAGACAACTTCTTGGTTGACCATCAGGACAATAATGTTTTTTTTTATTTCCAAATCTTGCTCACAGATATGTATCTATGTTTATGTACATTAAAGATGTTCTTTTAGTCCAGACCTTGTTTGAATTAAAATAACTTTAAGATCCTTGTCATTTATTGCAAGGATGAAGAATGGCAATAAATTATGAAAAAAATAAAAGTCCTCATATTTTCTAAATGACTTAGATCCCACAGGTGGCAGCTAAATGGAATATAATTGAGCAAACCAAGACTTTCAAATAGAATCAGTTTTCAGACTTCTGGCGGTAAAAGTTCTCATTTAGACTATGTAGTTCAGAATGCCACCTCTCCTCACAAAAAATAAGCTTTCGCAATTGGAACTTTCTATTGATCAATATGTATCTTCTTTATTCCTGCTGCCTTAAAGTTATTCTCTGCCAAAATATGCCTCAACCTCTTGCAGGGTATGCAGCTAGGTTTTAAGATAACTGTTTAAAATTGGAAAAGGTGTAATCTAAATTTCTACCCCACTATGCTTCAAATCTAATCCTCCATTGTGAAGCTGGTGTAATTAAAATCAGAACTAAGATTTGGATATCTTATTTCCATACTGGTTAAAGCTAACATTTTTATCGGTTGGCTTATTTTCCCCTTAACATTAGTGGATAATTTCAATGTTCAAATGGAGAAGATATTTATCAGAAAACTGCACTTTTGTGGATTCTCTGAAGAAGCTCCAATTTTTAAGGTATGAATAGGCCCAACAGGTATTAATACAGTGCATGATGGACTAGATAAACCTTAACTACCCTCACAGTTAACATTTAAATTTCTAAGCTGAAAAGAGCTTTAACATTAGCTCAGTTTAATGTACCACCTTTCACTGTTCTGGAAAGCAAATTTTGTATCTCACACACATACCATTCTGCATCCTATTTCTTATAACACAGGTGCTGTGGAATCTATCACTCAAATTTCATTATATTACAGTTTTACTTGAATTAAAACTTTGATTCATGTATACCCAATATATAGCAAAGTATCCTGGACTTATAGACTCCACTGATGGGATACAAAGAGCCCTCGGATAAGCCTCTTAACTATATATGATAGCTCCAAATTTAGAATTTCAATGAAATTAATAATGTTTCTCAGACTCCTGCCATTTAATTTTAGGGATTTAGCCTTTCAAACACTATAATATTATTCTTAGTTTTTAGGTTATTCTTAGTTCTAGGTATTTTTAGCTTACTATTAATAGTAGTATACTATATCTCCATACATGGAAAACTCATCAAAATGTTTGATCATTTCTAGTTTTGTTTTTAAATGCTTGCTTTGACTGAAATAAAGTTGAATGCAACCATGAAAATAAATATCATAGGTGTGTAAATTTTCTACTTTTGATTGGTATTCAGTTTTATAAACAGGAACGAAATCAATGCTATTCATGGTATTGGACCTGGGTACTTGAGAGACCGCCTGCTGCCAATTACCTCCACTAGACCAATTAGATCCCATAGACTAGGCCTCCTCCGAATTCCATCCGCCGGCCAGTGTCGACTGGCGACTACCCAGAGGAGAGCCTTCTCTGTGGCTGCTCCGACCCTCTGGAACGAACTCCCTGTGGAGATTCGTACCCTCACCACCCTCCAGGCTTTCCGCATAGCCCTTAAAACCTGGCTGTTCCGACAAGCCTGGGGCTAAAGATTCGCTGCCCCTATCTCGAATGGTATGATTGTTGCGCTTTTTTTTTTTAAAAAAAAATATATTTTATTCATTTTTCACATTCCATTTGCAATCACTTATATACAGGGTATTTACTATAAGAAAAGAAAAAAAGAAAAAGGGAATAAAACGAACAAATAAAAAGGAAACACAACTCATCATTCACAACCCCACCTAACCCTTCCATCCTCCATACACCCCATCTACCCCCTCCAACTTTCCTTTCTCCCTCTAACACTCCCCTCCTACTTCCCTTTCCCCACAAACCTTTCTCCCCTTACTCCCCAGACACCCTCCTTACATTCCCCTTACTCCTTCCTTACTCCTCCCTCTTCTTTCCCTCTACCTCCCTCCTTGGTGTATGCCTTTATTCGAGTGTTGTTTGATCTGATAAAAGTAAAATGAACCAAGGAAAAAAATAAAAAATAAAAAAATAAAAGAAAGAAAAAACCACCGTATATAAATACATTCTTATTCTTATTAAGACTATTTTAACACCCCCACCCCCCCCCCCCACAAATCCCCATCCCCGATCCTCCCGACTTCCCAGGGCCCACACCTGGCACTACCTTCTGTCTAAAATATCTTGTATACATATGGATTAAAAAATAAAAGTAATATGTCAAAAGAAAGAAAAACAGAAAAAAAAAGAAGACAGAAAAAAAAGAGAAAAGAAAAAAGAAGAAAAAAAGAAAAAGAAACCACTCTTTGTGTTGATCTCAGCCCCCCATCTTTATCTATGCTTAAATAGTATAAATCATTCTATCTATATTTTATTCTCGTCTCTTACTTCTTTGCTATTTACCCCAACCTTCTGTAGACTCTCCCGTTCCTCTTCCTAAACCTCATGATCCCTTCCGATAAGATTTAAGCAACGTGGTTCATGCCACATATTCAAATATGACTTTACAGAAGAGTAATCAAACTTTCCCTTCTAGTAAAATTTAAACAGCGTAAGTGATCTTTCTTAACCTCCTTTTCAAACAGTAATTCAAAATAATCTAGCCAAGCTTCCCCTTCTTAGTAAAATTAAGCAGCGTAGATCAAATATTACTTTACACAGAAATCAATTTCTATCTTAAGATAATTCCAACCGACTTTCTCTTCTGATAGGATTTAAATAACGTAGTTCATTCCACATGCATTTTACCCTCATCCCTTACTTGTCTAATATTTACCACTATCAAATTTATACTAGCATTTGTTTAAAATCTAACTCAAAGCAATTTCAACCAACTTTCCCTTCTAATAAAAGTTAAATAGCATGGATCATTCCACATATTCAAACAATACTTTCAGCAAGAGTCAGTTAACCTTCTGTTTTAAAATAGTCCCTTCTAACAAAGTTTAAACAACATAAATCATTCCGCATTCTTTTTACACTTATCTTAAGATAATCCCAACCGGCTTTCTGTTCTAATAAGCCTTAAACAATGTAAATCATTCCACATATATGTTACCCTCATCCCTTGCTTGTCTGATGTTTACCACTATCAAATTTATGCTAACGTTAATTTAAAATCTAGCTCAAAGTAGTTTCACCCAGCTTTCCCTTCTAATAAGAATTAGTCCGCTTTTTCTACCGGAGAGAGGTCTCAAACCCCCATTCAGTCCTCAACTTTGGCGAGTATTTTAAAATGTCTAAATTCTCGATCTCCGTTTTTCTGCTTCTCCGAGGGAGGAAGGGCTACCCCCTCCATCTTGCAACCACATGGCCTGCCGTTTGCCTTCTCCTTCCGCTTGTCTCTCCTCTCTTCCAAGCGAGTCAGGAAGTCCCGCCTTCAGAATCCTGCAATAGAAATCTTGAGCCTCCGAAACAGAGTTAAGACGAAATCTTTGATTCTCAAATGTAACCGTGATGCCGGCAGGGGCCTCCCAACTGTATCAAATCTGTTGACTCCTAAGCTCCTTAGTTAAAAAGGTGTAGTCCCTTCTTGCCTTTAACATCTGGAAAGGTATTTCTTTGAAGACAATCAAGTTCTGGCCATCAACTCGGAGACTGTTATTATAAAACTTTTGCACAATCGCATTTCTAGATTCTTTTGTAGAGAAATGTATAATTATGTCCCTCGGGAGCTGTCGCTGTTCCGCTATCAATGAGTTCTGGCGATAGATTTTCCGAATCTGCCAATCAAAGTTAAGTCCCGGGCTTCCCACCGCATAGCTGAAGGCTTCAGCAAAGGTCTGTTTCAAATTCTCTTGCTCCTTTTCACGGAATCCTCTGACTCTTATTGCAAATGCCTTCCTATTAAAATTTATCATCATGAGCTGTTCTTCATTGTCTCTAATTTTTTGTTGTAAAATTTGAATATTGGTAGTCAAATTAAAATTAGCCTTCTCCAAACTTTCCAATTTGTTCTCTATTTCAGCAGAGTAATCTGACAGGGCAGACACGACTGCAAATGTATTCGCCTTCATTTGATTAACTTTAGACTTTAAATCATCATATAGTTCCAATACAAATTCCTTAATTTCTTGTTTAAAGGCATTAAACATTTTAAAGAAATATTCCTGTGTTAGAAATTCTCCAGTAGAGGGCATAGGAGACAAAGGCTGTGGTTCCAGTAAAAATTCTTTAAATTCTTTAGACACATTTGTAGCAAGACGCTTCTTTGACCTGGGTGCCATAATAAATAAACAAGTAAGCAGCGCTTTGCTCCCCTCTATTTCCAAAGAAGAAGAGTTTATTTTGTTAAGGAGCGGTCTGCAGGAAGGTAAAACCGGCTAAGTACATCCACTATCAATCATCCACGGAGAGAAATCGCCATTTTGAAGTCCATTTAGACAAAGAAGTCTCTAAGACAAATGGTGCTGGTATTTAAGATAGTAATAAAAGCATAAATCTCACAGGGGTGGGACCTGCCCGTATCAATTCTAGCTTGAAAAAACTTTGTTTTGTCCTGGGGGGGGCTAGCCTGTCTGGGGCTGCCAAAAAAAAAAGGCAGCTGAGAAGAACTGGCTGGAGATAAAAGCTCTGCTCCGGCTGGATCTAATCTCTGTCCACAGCCAAAAAAAAGAAAAAGGCTGTGGCTTACGAATAGACCCTCGCCTACAGAGCTACTCCCTGCCCCTTTTTTTGCCAAAAAGGGGTGCTATCTATGATCTTATTTAGATATACAGACCAGATCTCTGAGGAGCTCGGTGGAGCCCTCCTCGGCAACAGGCCACGCCCCCAGGAAGTCCGCGCTTTTTTAACTATGTATTGTTTTGTATTGTGTTAAACTGTCTGTATCCCCCTTTCCCTTCTTTGAGTTGTGAGCCGCCCTGAGTCCCCTTAGGGAAAAGGGTGGCATATAAATGAAATAAAACTCAAACTCAAATATTCCCATGTCATAAATACAATTCATTCCAAAGCAGATTGGATGAAAGGTCACTATCAGATCTAAAGATTGGAATAGAGAACATATTCAAAATAGAAACAAGATGATACAGAATTGTTTGTGGATGCATACAATTGAAGAACAATATAAATTACCATTTTTGATTCTGTGTTTTGATTTTGATCAGAAAAATTAAACTTGCCACACATCTATCTATACTGCTGTTCTGAGCATGGTGGTCACAAGTTCGTCATTCTTAAAGAATTTAGTTGGTCTCACCCTTATGAATTTCATACTGCTGAAGGAAAAAAATAACTTTTGTACAGATGGTCACACATTCTATAAGTTTCAGTTAGTGTCATTCCAATTTAACCCACTATTTGCTATCTCTATTTGCAATTCCATTCATCCAGAGTCAGGAACTATCAATCAACATTTTCTTTTCTGGATTTATTCTTCAGTTTGTTAGCTCTCATCCAGTCCATCATAATAAAGCTTATCCAGTTTTCATGACTTTTCCTGTTTAAATTGTGTAACATATTGATTTGGGGTTTACTAAAAGTTAATTGTATGCTAACTATTGTTGTGGATTATATTGGAATAAAAAATCCTTCTTGAATTTCCCCCACTTGGACTGAATAATATGTAATAGTCAAATTTCCTAGGTACCTTCATACCTTCAAATTTTTCATTTAGTATAATAATTTGAAGTCAGTCTTAGTTTGAAATATAGTGTAGCGCATCTAACAGTGTGTGGGTACTGTTTTTTATGAGAAGATAGAAATAACTGTTCTGAAACACTTGAATCAATTAATTACTACTATTCAGAACTGTAAAGGCATACTTTTTTGCAATTGCTTTTAAATTATTTAATTCTGCTCATACATTATTTATCAGGCACAACACACAAACCCAGCCCCTACACTCAGGAAAAGAAAGGAATGTTGAAAAATAAACCCCATTGAAATCATTTTATTATTATTATATTATCCATACAGAAATATATAACATAAAGGTAATTCATATAGAATGCCAGGTGTCTCCAAAATAAAAATCTAATTTTGGAAACTGTCTTACAGTCAGTTTTTTTGTTTTGTTTTCTTGTCATCAGAAAGGCTGGCAGTTGACAACAGAAAAATAAGTCATGCTGAAGTCTGGCCAAAGAATGTGTTGAAAAGGGTCATCAAGAGGCATGTAGTATATACCAGCCAGCCTTGGAACTTAAATAGATTTATTTCTTCCTATCCTTCAAGGTCAAGGAAAACTAGGCAAAAGGAAATAGTAAACTCTTACAAAATGCTTCAGTTGGATGTCAATTTAGAACTTGATCAAACAAGCTCATAACTGCAAGGCTCCCTCTCCCTCTTAATTCACATACTAATTCTTACTACATTACTAGCATTTAAGAGTCTTTAAAAACATTAACTTCTAGGCTCTGATTTATCTGAGATCTACTCACAAACCTGGGTAAAAATAAAATAATTTTATTAGATTTCTAATTATCTTAGAACAGTTCAAAAATATTTGCATGTATCAGAAGCTAAGGAAGCAGAAATTTATTGTCAACGAATCAGTTCATAAAATATTGTAAGTAGTAATCATGAAGCAATAACCAAATGCCCCAACAAAAGGATAGGATGCTACCAATTTGTGGAAGAAAATCTTAGTGATAGCCATTCTAGCTAGGGAATTGTGAGAATTGGTGTACAAGACTGGAAGTTACCATGGTTGAGAAATACTCACTGTCATGCGTAGCATAAATCTGGTACTTAAACAAAACTATCTTATCTTATTATTGTCTTTCTTATTTTAACTTGTATTCCTATTCTGTCTTCTATAATATTGCTTTTGATAGATGGACTATTTTTTCCCATTGTATAAAATCAGATGCAAGGAAGGAATTAATCCTGTACTATTTTTTACAAAGTTGCTTTCCTCACTTCACAGGAAATTATTACCAGCTATGAATATTAATGATTGCATTAAAGTTTTTAAATTATATACAATACAAAAGCAACAATGCTTGCATCAGCAGTTATTATTGGTTAGGGTGAAACAGGAAAATCACCACCTGAATAACTAAGCAATGAATTAGAAATGGCCCCAATTAAAGGTGTGCAATATAGCAATTCAGGGGTTTATGCATGCATATGGCTAGAGAAAAACAGCTATGGAACATTGGTACATGCTGCTGCCATAGTAAATGAGAGGGGATGAACACTTTGATAGCAGTAATGTATGATCAAAAGCATTCATGTTTTATTTTCTCTCTTAGGCCCTTGTTTCCCCTTTTAATATCCTGGAACCAATTCAAGTCCTTATGGCATCCTGGAATTCTATGGGATTCTGTTTTACAGCCCCCCCTCCCCCCCCCAGCATAGGGCACAGATTCAGTTCTTGGACACCCAACTGCTGTCAATTTTACCCACTGCCTGCATTATTAGTATTGAAATCAAGGAAGTATATGATTCTCATTGACATGAGCTATTAGTGTAAATCTGTTTTGTCTGGGCTAGTACACCTGTCACCAGGTTGGGTTGACATTCTTGGCCTGAGCATACGGTCTTTTATGGGGAACATTACATATTCATAAATGTGATAGAAGGTTGCTCATTAGTGAAATACATCCAACCTAGTGTTATCCCGCCAGCCTTTAATTCCATGATAAATTATGCTTTGTTATTCAAAACAACAGCTTTGTTTCTATAAGAATTTTCTACTAAAATAAAAACTTATCCATATACTTCCACAATGCCTTTTCTAAAGGATTGCAAGCAGTCTACTAAATTCACAGATAATTTATAGACTAGATAGAGATTTGAGATTATTAGGATCAATAATCCTGTTGTTTTTTAACCCTAGAAGAAACATAGTCTTGTTTCTTTCTTTTTTTAGTTCTATATTATTACTAGGCAACCTGGGTACCATTGAGTCATTGTTTTAAACATATTTTCTTACCTAAATAGAGAAACAGAATGGTTAAGCATCTATGGAGATTCTCAATCATCCAGGTCATGGTTTTCCCAAAGGTGCTTTTTTCAAGAGGCAAGTGGACTTTCTGGTTTCCCTTTGAAGACATTTTGCTTCTCTTCAGAGCTGAAGAAGCTTCTTGGATGAGAAGTGAAACATCTTTAAAGAAAAACTAGAAAATCCAGCTTCCTCTTGAAAAAATCACCTTTGGGAGAATGATTAATCGTGGTCAAAAAGGGAGTGGAAGCAACTATGCCAACTTTCCCATTAAGTTTCCTTATGGGAAACTGGCTGGGGTCATTGGAAATATTTCTGTCCTGCCAGCTCTTCTGGCAAGTAAAGAAAAAGGGATTGCAAGACTGCCCAAAAACTGAAAAATGAACCATTGAAAATGTGAAAATGATCACATGACCACAGCAGCAGCCCAGAAGTGCAGTAACAATTTTGGACATATTCTGTAGGTTAGCACATTTTGGGCACTCTGGTTTAAACATTATTGCCCTATGATGCATCATTTTACCCAGCTAAAGGTCAAAATGAGGGTTTTAGTAATATATAGATTTTGGGTATCTCTCTGTGTGTGTTGATTTTAAAAACCCCAAACTTTTAAGCCAAATTAATAATTGGCAAAATTTCTTCTCAAGACCGTTAAACACCAGCTTACTCATACCTATATCAGTTCAGGGATTCAGAAAAAAGTAGTCCCAAGATTGTAATGATGAAGGGAGAGAAGACTAGCAATAAAAAACATGACCCTATGTGTAAGTTTTGGTAATAAGTAAATAGCATTTGAAAATAAACAGGCAATCTTCAATCCACTCCCCAAAGTCCCTTTTCCATCATTACCACCACCCCAGAAAGTCAGAGGCGGTAATGGTCAGCTAAATGATTGGCAACAAATGTTTCCCACCATGCTAGCCTATCATGGTGAAACAATAGGCTTTCCAATATGTTAGGGATAATTATTTATTTCAGTTAGCAGAAGAAATACCGAACAGATTTTCTCTCCAGCCATTTTCATATGCATGATCGAAAAATGGTTGTGGAACTTTAAATAGATCTGGATATAATTGACCTATTGAAAATCTCCACCAGATTTGTGGGCAAAAAATTAAAGGATGTGATTTATGAAGAACTTCTTCTTTAACACCTCTGTTTAAATAATTCCCTCAGGAAAAGTTCTTTCATAATGTCTTCTCTTGGGATTAACTTAAAACAAGGAAAGCCAATGAGGCTACAGAATAATAGAGAGATGATTGGGGAAAGCAGCAGAGCATATCATACAATAGCTTCTTTGCCGCCTTGTAGCTCAATACATACAAGAATATTACTATCCAGCAATTAAAATGTCTTCAAAATTATATTCTCCTTTAAAAATAATATCTAAGTAATTTTTGAATTCATTACATTAAGTAAAAACTCATAGAAAACACATCAAGAGTTTCATCTGAAGTCTATTTTTAAGACCTGATTTGTAGTAAGCATCCTCTGTGTCCTTCTTTGTCTGGAGACCAACCAGCTGGAAATGATTGCTAGAATTGAGGCATATAAATTGACAGCATAATCTGTAATACACCTCTTAAATGTGCACACTCATATAAAAACATTCAGATCTGTTAATGAAGATAAAGAAGTAGTATAATATCAAGTTATTAATCAATTGGAAACTTTTTATTGAAATTACTAATAAGGCATCGGGAAATTCAAATGCATATACAGTATAAACAAAGCACTGTATATATGCTGTTCTACTTTATTCTTTAAATGCAAAAATTATTTTATGGCATTAAAAAAATCCAGATGAATTTCAGAGAGCTGTTGGGCACAGCAAGATTTTTTTTTATTAGGCACTATTAGTTGTGTGGATGCATCATTTTATTTGATGGGCAAATGAGATGAGAGATTTTCATTATGTTTTTGTTTATTAGCCTCCAAATCATATATTCCAGCTGCGTAATGTACTGGTAATATCTCTAAAATTTAAGATGCAGCGTGATATTATTAAGTAATTTAAACTGGAATGATGTTAAGAAAGACACTGAGAAATAAAGAGCAGAAGGTCCTGGCATGATAGCAGGTATAATATTGGATCCATTAACACTGTGAATGTCCTTTGGGGAACTGACAGTCTGTCACTTTGGCAGGTGCAATCATTATTTAACAAAATGTCCTAACATTCCTTACATTGCCCAGATTTGTATTTTAGCACATTCATCCATCCACTTTCAGCAGAGTAGTCCCACTATAATAAAAAGGAACAATGCCAGAGTACATGATTCTTCTATACTACTGGCATTGCTTTTCTTGTGAGTTTTTATTACTCAACTGACACAAGTGTTAATTTTATTACTATGATTTAGTATCATGATTCCAAAATGTATGTCTTGAATGTGATGGAATAAGATGGGCCAACTATAAAAATGTTTTGAACTCAAAGACCTACTGTGAGAAATGAGAGCATCAATAAAAATAGAGATTTACAATCCCTCAATGCATTATTAATATGCATAGTGATACTCCTTAAATATGTGATAACATTTCAAAGTATAATTATGTTGGAAGAAAGATTGACTTAGGAGCAAGTGGATAATATATAAACAATGCCTCACCTCAACCTTTCTCTTATTTTTATTCTTTTAATTGCTGCAGAGTGCTGACCCAGTTCTAGACCGGGAGTCCTTAAGGATGGGAAGGATCATAATGCTAACCTCCATACAGATACACACTTTCTACATCCCTCCATCCCCCCTCCCTTTCTCTCTACATTTTTGTATATATTTGTGTGTGTGTGTTGTGTGTGTGTGTGTGTGATGCCCATTATGCAGTCATCAGAATATGATTTTTTTTTCATAACAGCAGTGAGTGTTTGTATCCCTTTCTTATGTTTTTCCTTTAGCCACTCAAGGAGTGAGTCATCTGATCCTGTGCTATGCTCCAGATATAAAAGGCAATGCCTTCCCTACCTGGAGCTGGATACAACAGGGATATATGTATCTGCATATGAGTTGGAGTGAAGGAAAAAACACAATACTCCAACAAAGCAAAGATGCCTGGGGCCTTCTTGAATGGCATGGAAGAGAAGCTGGAAGTGCTAAGGAACAGAGAACTGATTCAGAAGTACAGGTGGCCTTAAATAGTAGGAAGGGAAGCTGTGCCAAGCAGCCACACCATTTTTTGCAGCTGCACCAACAGCTAACCAGAATTGGTAACAAACTTGCCCCTTCTCTCCCAGAAGATGAAAAAAAATGCCAAAATCAGAAGGGCAGCTGAAACCAGAGCAAATGACACCTGGACAAAAAACATGGAAAATGCCAGATAGCAATCAAGGCAGTCAAACCGAGGGATTGAAAAATGGATACAATCAGGTTGAAAACTTTAGCTTTTGTACAGCCATAGCCAGGACAGGACTAAGGTTTTTTTTATTTAAGACATCTATGAGTAATTCAAGCGTCCTATAAAAGAGGAAGAAAAGTTAATAGAAACGCATAGAAACAATAGATGCAATCAAAGTAAACCTGAAGACTGCACAGTAAATTTTAGAAAAGAAATGAATATAACCTCAACTATACTTCACAATAAGGAATTATTTTTGAAGAATAAGTTCAATTGTTAGACAAGTCTGCGACTTTGTCAAGTTTCCTAGTCTGTGGCCTAAACTATTTCCCCAAAAGAACTTATTATAATGCCATTATGAATACAGCTGAATAGGTATGTCTTTCTGCTGATTCAGCTCCAATGTTCATGATGGATAGATGTATAGATAGTACAGGGATTTTTTTTTTAAAAAGCTTTGGAAGTTCAGGCTGCAAAGTTACCAAATTCAGGTTTGATAGAGAGTGAATGAATTTGTGATTATTGGTTTTTGCAGGATTGTGATCATTTGAATCTTTCTGGACTCTTTGGGATTCTGGTTATCTCATTATTGCCTCTGGGATCTTGACTTCCCCTTTACTTAAGATTTAAGATTGGGTAAGTAAGTTAATTCAGGTTCCTGGTTCATTTTATCTTGCACAGCAAGCCCGTTAACCCAATCAGAATACAGGTGGGAAGTAGCTACAATATGAACAAAAAAGATGGCATCTTCTAAGATCATTAAAAGGATATTATCAGACAAAACAAAGTTAATCAGATTGGACATATCAGAAGCAGCTTTTTAATATGTACTTAGACTCTACATCATGTGAGGTCATCAAATATGTATGTGCTTATTTGTCACCTGGTGGTACTCAACATTTTAACTGACTTCCTAGACATTCAACTGTGTTATAGCAATCCTAATAGGAAGCTACAAATGCATGGATCAATTTGGCCTGCGCATTTCAGTTCAGGAGAGGCTAAAATTAGCCATTGAATTTATGGTGAAAGATGCACTTATAACTACAGCAACTCAGACAATCCCTATTCCAAGTAATGGATTGCCTTTGAAAAATGCAATAAACAAGCTGAAATTAGAAAAGGACAATGATTTTATTTCCAGATAATTTATTTTCATGAATAAGTATTTAGGAGTTGAAACAGGTTTTTCTCCCTCATTACTATTTTTTAAAATTATTTTCCACCTGAAAATTCAATGCTTATTTCATGCACTCTCTCCTGGAGGGCTATTATGTTTTTGGGAGCCTGGAGGCTTTTTTTTCTTTCTTTCTTTGTAGGAAGAAATAAATATGTTTACAAGATGAATAAGTAAAGCAGGAGCATACTTAGAGAAGAATGGATTACTACAAGTATAGATTTGTCATTGCAGTGAGTAGTAAAAACCACTATATGAAAAATTACAGGAATGTATATGGAACTAAAAACTTATTAATTTTATTTTGCAGATCTATAAGAAATCTACAGAGTTGTTTAAGTAAAATGTTTTAATGACAGCAGTGCTAAATTTAAAATATACTTGGAAAATTAAAATTTCCAAATAAAGCAAAATAAAAAGGCTCCCCCCCCTCCAAGAATAGCAAGCAAACAAAACAATGTATTGGTCTATCTATCATAGACAAATGCACAAATGTTCTTCTCTTTAAGGAAGGTTTAATTTACATGTTCAAAAGCAAATTTATTTCTGCATCATTAAATGCATGAACATTTTGGTATAAATTTTCTTTACTCCATTTCACCCACAATTTTCCCCCAAGGCAGGCTTTTGTAGTAGCAGTTTGGGGAAGGGAAAAGACTGAATGGTTGCACTGCAATTACTTTTAATTTCAAGTGATTTCAATGGGAACAATTTAAGAAGGCTCTGCAAAATTTCAGTGGGGTGATTTAATTCATAGGTGAGTTAATCTAATCTAATCTAATCTAAAGAATATACTGACAGCATCAAAACAGTCATTTCAATTTATATCAGCTTTGTCTCTGATCCTGATGTGGATGTCTATACATGGATACTTGTCTACACCTGTATAGAAGCTACCAGCCTTAAAGTAAAGTTGAGGACTAAATGATGCTCATTGTGGTGTTTTCTGAAGCAGATAATATCACCTTTAGCACTTCAATTTGAGAACAAAGGGGGACGTGTCACTTCTGGTACTTGAAAGGAAAACAGATTCAACAAGACTGCCATTTAGGCAGATACTTAGCCACCTTCAGAACGACTTCATTTGGGCTAAAATATGCCTGCAATTATTGCATGGCATATTACTCTGTTAATGAACAAAAATCTTTATAGGCTTTGCTTGTGGAATTGAGTATTGCTTATTTACCTACCAAAATAAAGGTGGTTGACAGAATTTCACAAATGGTAATAAGCAGTAAGGTGCATCTGTTTAATTTACAGGCTTATTTTACTTTGAGATTTGATTAGTTTTTGTAGTAGATTACAAACTGATTTGCATTTCCTACTTGCCTCAACATAAAGTCAAACTACTTACCATTTGGGAAGGCCAAGAATGGATGATGTTCACCCCAATCCACTCCCAGCCTGCTAGAAAGGTAATTCACAGTTAATAATTTCTTCCAAAAGAGGCTAAGAATTTTTTAAAAAGAAAGATAATAAAGAAAGACATTTATAGATGGTTTGGAAGCCAGGATTGCAAAAATAGAAAGTGGGAAGTTTGCAAAGAAATAGTGGCAAAATTTAGTGAATACTAGAATACTAGTAGTTTGCAGTACACTGAAAATATTGCTTTAATGTGGTATTTCTTGCTCATTTTTTATACAAAAGCAGATAACAAGGAGAAGAGAGCTTTATATTCTGTATTGAAATTTGATTGATTATGTACCATCAAGCCCATATTGGGTTTTAGGAGCCATATAAATAGATTTTTTCCAGGATGGTCTGTCCCACCTGTTCCTTTAAGTCTTACAATAGTGTAAATATAATCACTAAACTGAGTCTGTCCAACTAGCTGTGTCTTCTTTTTTTCCTTTCTCCTACTTTTGCCAGCATTATAAACTTCTCAAAGGAGCAAAGACTTCACATCAAGTCCAAAAATGCCAGGGAATTTCTAGAAGCCTGGCAATGACAAATCAATAGACATACAGACATTAACAACATCTGTAGACTATGCAAAAGAAGCTATCACTCAGCCCAAAAAGGAACAAAAATACCCACTGCTCCAGCAGCAATCAACACTTAGATTAACTCCAAGATTAACATCAAATAAACATTACCCCAATCAATAAACTGCCAAAGAACCAACAGCAAACAGCCCAATCAAAGAATCTCTACCCCTCCCCCAGCAACACTGACAGGCAACCCACTAGAACAGTGGTCTCCAACCTTGGCAACTTTACGACCTGTGGACTTCAACTCCCAGAGTTGAAGTCCACAAGTCTTAAAGTTGCCAAGGTTGGAGACCACTGCACTAGAATATAAACTGACAGCAGACTGCACTGATGTTGTTACCTAGTTTGGATAATGAAACATCTGCAAGAAAACAAACAAGCTCAGAGAGCAACAAAGGCCCCTCACTTCATATAATGTGTGCAAAATATAATAATCTGAGACCGGTTATTTGCCCCTTGGATGAGATTCTGTCCTGTCAATAGCTTTTTGTTTTTGTTTTCAAAAATAACCCATTCCAAAAATATGTCTTGAGTTTTGGGCATCTGCAAAGGTGAGTCAGCAAATTTTACTTCAGTAAAAATTGCTGAACAAACAGCCAAGAATGAATAGGCATGACAGGAAATGAATGGGCCACTTCCATCAAACTTCCATCAAACGTTTATCCAGGCCTCTAACATGTTGTAGGACAGATTTAAATTCAAAGAAATGATATCCCAGGTTGATGTGGGCAGGGATAAGCCATAACAATGGACACTGTTTCCTGGCATTGGCATGGTGACAAGCCTTGACATATATTCATTGCCTATGTCACAGAGGTCTGGTGCATTGCCCCCAGAATCACAAAGAAAGAGTTGGACTGTTTAAAATGCTCAGGCATAACTCACTAAATACTACTGACCAAAGCTGCAACAAAGAGTTGTTCAACAAGATAACAATATGACTGGCAATTGTGGAAGATTTCTCCATAGTTTTCTCCATAGTTTTATCCATAGGATAAAAAAATGAAGGGTTTTCTTAAAGGTCATTTATCCAAACCTATACACATGGGTCCTGCTGATGCTGACTACAGATCAATTAGGTAAAGAAGACTCTCCCAGCCATCCCCAACAATCTCACTGGGTGAATTTTGTATTAGAAGACAGTTTTCTGAAAGGAAAGTGGACGATGGAAAGGGTCATAAGGTAAGAATGATTCTTACATAATAGTCTATTCTTCATCTATCTATCCCCACAGCAAACTTCCCATGGCATAGATTCCAGAAAGCTGGGAATAAGGCTAGAATGTTCACTGGGTTTCCATAGATGAGGGTGAACCTGAAGCTGAATCTTGCTAGCTGTCATCCAACTCTTCAAACTCACTCTCTTTACAATTAAAGAGTATATGGTTGTTAAACTGAAATATATTTGGGAATATATTTCCCAAATATTAAATTCAAATAACATCTACCTACCCCAATTAAAAGTAGCTCCGTTTAAAATTCAGCACACAGAACATGTATCATTTTTTTGTTAGCGTTTACATGTCAACAAGATTTATTTCTTAATACACATTTAGACAATAGATATTCCTTTGATTAATCGGGCTGCTAATTGAGTGCTGAATGTACATCTACAAATGCCCTCTAATATTTTTCTCAAGGATAATCACTAAATGTACAGTGTTTACAAATAACTAGTCTGCTTAAATAAGCTTTAAGCTCATAAATAATGATTTATTCTAACAATTATATTGGGAATCTACAGCTCTGATGTATAGATCTTATCAGTTAGTAAAGGATTGTGCACGTGCCATTATACACTATGCTCTGTTCTAAGAAACATATGACTGCCTTCCTGATTGACAGCACTCATCATCCATGGGAAGATGGAAGAAGATGCCTAGATCACATACACTTGCACAAGTGATCAGTGTTAGTAAAGCTACATCAATCATCTTTTTGGCAAGCATACACATGGTGCAAGAATACTTTTTTAATGTTTGGTGTAAGATTCTCCCCTCCCCCCATGATATCTATTTGCATATATAAAAGAAAATTGACAACAACACCTGTGCAAAAATTATCCCCTTTCTATTGCTGCTGTAAACATAAATTCCATTTAAATGTTTTCAGGATCAAGGGTTGGCAATATAGCCCCCAAATGTTCTATTTGATAGTGTGCCCTTAAGATTAAGGGCATTTTGTGGATTAACCTCACAGCAAGACAAATATTATGTGAAAGGCTTAGTAGAGAGTCTGGTGATTGCTACTGGTTTCAGTATAAAGATTGCTCCCTATCCTTGCAAAATATATTTAAGAATCAGTGTTCAGTTATAAGACAAAATGAATGTTTATTATTTCTGTGAGAATTTAACAAAAAGAATGAAAATTGCTAAAAGAAATGAGACAACACAGTGTCTTTGATAGCACATATATCAATCCCAAATCTTTAAATTCTACCTCTGATTCCACATCAATATGCATATTAGACTTGCCCAAGATGAGAACAATCATGTCATTTTGGGAAAAGTAACTGTATATTTCTATACCTCCTGCTGTTTGAGTGTGTCCCTCTTGGAATAAGTGCCTATGTATGAATTGTTCTTGTCTTCTGAATGTGATTGATATATGTTATTAGCAAGATATGCGTGCAGATATAGTAAGGGTTGGATGCCTTCAGGCAAGCTGTTTATCCCTAGCAGCTTCAGAACCATCTTTTGTTTTGGAGACTTTTATTTTAGGAGGCATATAGGATGACCTGGTTGTAAACAGGGGATCACCAGAGATTTTGTTTCTTCCGAGAATTGGTAACATGTTTACTTCAACCAATGGTTTACACATTCTCTTAATGTGCCTCTTGTCTGGCTTAGCTATGAAAAGCTAATCAATTGTCATTTTCTAATATGTATTATGACATGAAAAATATTTTTAACAGCAGTCATTGGAGTCAGCTAGGGAGCACACCCTCGGATAGCTATAGGCAAGGCAGTTTTGTTCTATTTTCCCCTTTCCCTGTCAGCCCTACTTCATATATCTTCTCACTCTGTCAGATTAAACCCAGTTCTTTTCCAGGTTGGATTTAGCTCTCAGTCCACTTTCCCTGGGCAACTCCCAAGTCTCAATTTTCCCTTACCAATATTTTATAGCCTTTTCCCAGCTCATTTTTCCTTTCCTTCTCCCTACCTGTCTTCCTTGAGGTCTGCTATCAAACTTGTCCTGACCAATGTCAGAATAGAAATCCCACATAGCTGCAGGAGAATTCAAAAAGACAAGATGGTAGATGCAGGTATATGTCTTAATGTAAGCCCCTTTGTACATTCTGCCAACTCTGTCAACACCGAGTGCAAGAGGTAGGGCTCTAATCACAATGCTGCAACTGCCATCTTGCCCGTTTTAAGCTCTCTTGCACTATTGCCCTATATTTCAGGATTCAGGGGTGGAGTGATAACTTCACACTTTGGGGAAGGAAAATGACTCAAACCTGGGTATTGTTATCATAGTGGACCAGTCTGATCTCAATCTATTTGCTTCTGGTACTGCCAGGTCTAGCCTTTATATCAATAGTGCTTTGAAACAAACCCCTTTTTTCTTGGACCACCAGTTATCTTTATTTTCCAAAAGTGTATACATGGTTCATCTGGGTAACTTGGTACATTGAGCCAAATGACAATGGCAAGCTGAGCATTCCATGAACATACAAAAAAGGTCCTCATCAATTGCATTCCTAACTTGCTACACTACCTGAAAAAACTAACACTGTAATATTTTTTTAAAAATCTACTGAACAAAAATGAAAAAAAAATACTGTTTCATAGACAGATCTCATTATTACATTACTTTGCAGTTATGCATCACATTAACTATATTATAGAATCTGTGCTTCCTTCCTTATACAGAATTCATAATACATTTATTTTTACACAAACTGTTTTGGACAATAAAGCATTGATTCTTCTTTCATGCCAGACCTCTACTGCTAATGTGAAATTTCATTTTCCTCTTGTTTGGTCCTTTATTACCTATTTCTAAATGGTGTGACTGTAGGAAAATGTCAGTTATTTTAAATTCTGCTATATCCCTGAGCTCGAGTTATAACCTTAAACAAGGCACTGAAAAACTCTAGGGAAAAATGAATGAAGAACCCAGTGGATTATGTACCTATCAGACCTCTGTTACAAATGTACATTTACAGGAAATAAGTTTACCATACGGCAGCATTCAGGCTATCAAAACATCAACAGAAAAGAGACTGAATGGAATATATGCAATGGGTTTTCTCAATAAGAAAGGTAATAAAAAAGGCTATTGCTGGCAGCCACCCATTTATAAGGTAATGTAGCTGCTTGAGAGCTGAGTGGTTTATTTTTCTCTCTTTGTGGAAGAAAGTTCCCTGCTGTTGAGTTACTGAAATTAATTACTCTGTGGTAACACTTCTGCTAATCTTAGACCCTTTTGAAACTGTATTCTATTGAGTTTTACATAGAATAAGCTGAACATTACACTTCAAAAGCTTTATATGAAATGGGGAGAATTTCTTTTATGTTTGTCTGCTTGAAAAGGAAAAATTATGAAGGGACTGTTCTGGTACTTATTTAGGTAAGGAATTGCCTTTTTATTGTTTATGCTTAATAGAGGTAGGGGGTATATATGGTATAACCATGTGCCTGCCCTGCTAGCATTATTGTTTCTAAACTGCCTCAAGAAATATTTTGATTTTTTTCTTTCCTTTTACATAAAAAGTCCATACGTAGAAATTCACTTTCTGTGATTGATCTCCTAGTGTACATATCTGGCATGCCTTGATGTAAATTAATAATTACCATCTATCTCTCATTTCATGCCTGTTTTCATAGTTATCTTATGACATCAAATCATATATTTGGTCTCTAATCGTTCTATGGTGGTTTTTTGTGTTCTTGCTTCTTCTTTGACTATTTTGCCAAAGCATAACCAGTCAAATGCCACTATCTCAAGGTTAGACATGTGATATCTCTTCAAATATCTGTTTGTAAGATTCATACATTTTGGTTTCTCTACTATCCTCCTCGCAACAATTATTCAGTCTAACAACTTTTATTTGTTCCTGTCAGAGCTTTTCAAGTTAATATTAATGAATGCCTTCCAAATATGTCTACCATAATCCAGAATGATTAATTCTATATTGCATAACAAGAATACTGAGGTTGAGAAAATGGTTACGATTTTTTTGTTTATTCATGAACAAATCCAATATTTCAACTTAAATACATGTAGTAACTGGAGCTGGCAACTTCCATGATCACTAAGCAGAAAATCATGTGACTACAGCAAGCTCACAATGTCACTTCCCATTTTGTCACTAAGTGAATCATTGCAGTTGTTAAGTGAAACACCATCTGACAACAACTTGCAATTTTTTTGGCTGACTCCTCCAATACTTCTGCTTGTCAGAAGCTAGTTTTGAAGCAAACAAATGGTGATCACATGGCCACAGAACATTGCAATGGTCACAAATACATACCAATTGCAAATTGCCAAATGAGAATCATGTGACAGGAGGATACTGTATGGTCATAAATATAAGGATTGTTGCAAAGCATGTTTTATACCATTGTATCTTTGAATCAGAGGTGGGTTGCTCCCAGTTCAGACGAATTGGTAGTGGAATTCAGCCTGGGTCGCAGAACCAGCAGTGACCCAGTCCTGCCACATCCCTGAACCGGTTCCCACGCTGCCACTGGGCCACCACCATTTTGGTTTTTAGTGACCTTGCGTGTGCTGTTCACTGTAAATTATTCTGTGCGAAGAACAATTTACATTGAACAGTGCACATGCACGCAGCGTTGCCCGTGGGTTGCGAACTGGTAGTAAAACGGGCAGCAACCCACTCCTGCTTTGAATGGTTGTTAAATGAAGCAATAGATCATTTTTTAAAAAATATTTTTTATTGAATAAACATGAAAAACATGTAAAAAAAAGCAATTGGTAAGTAAAGACCACTTGTAGGGTAACTGTAAATAACCAGCCATGAATCCACACTGGCAAAAGTCAGCATTAATCAAGTATCAGGATTCCAGATACAACCTTCTTCATTTCAAAAGAAGCAGAACTTGGAATATAAAAGCTGGAAGAGTTGCATATAGTCAAGCTATTTTGCCACTAATGACATCTAGCATCACCATACCATTACACCCCTTATTGTCAAAATGGTACAAAGCCTATCCTTGTCACTGTTATTTTAGCAAGATAGTTGGCTGACTATAGAATATAAGTTATTGTTGGGTAAATGACCTTAGCTGGCCTCCAAATTTTGATTTCATGTGTTGGAAGAAATGTCCATCTTGCTTCAGTTCCAAGTGTGGCGGGGGGGGGGAGACACTAGAAACATGGAGGCTGTTTGGAAACATGGTTTTAATGATGGACAGGGACCACATGGTTTGCGATCCTGAGGAAAAAGGGGATCACATGCCTTGAAGATCTTGAAGAAGAAAAAAAGGAAGAGATACTGAGAGAGCCTAAGTTTTATACCCTCTCTTAGGCCCCACCATGGAACTTCCTGTTCCTGTGTAAGAAATATATTCTGATTGGTTGTCAGACTCGCATGCTTGGTTGAATCTGCTAAATGATGTAATCTCCCCAGGTGCCATGTGATGAGTTTTGTTGCTAGATAGGTAGAGGGCTAATCCTATCATGTCCTGAGGGCCATGTCTTAATCCCATCACCCGGGAGCTGAAGGGAGCAGGGAGCTGCAGAAAGTTGCTTTGTCTTTAAAACATGTTTCTCCATTTCTCATCCAGGGAAATATAATATTCTGCCTTTTTAATATTTCCTAAAACATTTCATTCTTCTAGGAGAGGGGTGGGTGCTTACTTCCTTCATAGGATATCATCTTATAACTATACAAGGCCTGCATTGCTGTTCCAGTCTTTGTTACACTACAAATACTTTGCTGGGAAGCAAATCAGTGTATTCATGGAACCATTTCAATTCCCTGTCCCATACTATAAACTTTTACCAATAGCCAAGGCAGGAAAGATAGATTTCAGAAACCGGAATATATTTGTCACCAGCCTATTAGAAAATCTTAGGCTTCTACAAACAGAATTGTAAAACCTCTAAACAAAGCAACAAATGCTTAGCTTAGTGAATTATTTAGCAAAAATGTGTATCTTAGGAAATAACTTCTGAATCCAAATTAAATTTATTTTATAATATGAAATATTTCCACTTCACACCTGAAGCAGATGGAAGGCAACTACATCAGTAAATCAGACCTTTCAAATTACAGAGGTTTATGAAGCTCATCTACATTTTAATCAGTCATAAGGGGTTTATTTCAGGAAAACGTCAAGAATGCCAATTTTTGCCACCTGGATATACAGGGAAAGCTCATAGTAAATCAAATAAAATATGTTACCCATTTTCATTTTGCATATATTTCTCTCTTGAGCATATTGTATTGCACAGTTATGGATATCAACAGATTTTACTAGCAGTAATATAATACCGTCAAAACTAGACATGAAGCTTATTTTACAATCCTAGCCCATGTAATTGGAGTTAATACTATTTCAGTTTAAAAATATGTATGTGCATATTAACATTTTAAAAAATCTAACCAGCTTTTGTAGCATTACGTATAGTCTGAATTTGGGAGAGGCCGGTTTCATATACTCAGAATATATAATAGTTTTCCTCTTTTATGAATGTGAGTTATTGATTCTGGAAGGAATAGACCTTCATCTGCCATGCTGGTCTAATGTGGATTGGCAGATGTTATCACTGTGAGTCTGGGGTATCCACTGATACTATTCATATTGATATTATGGCAACTTATTTTTCAATTGGCAACCAGACTTTCTTATTGTATCAGCATTTCTGAGTACACATATATTTCAGTCCTATATACAAGGTAAATATTCTAACAAATTCAGTCAAATTAAATGAAGTTCCCTATCATACATAAGTTAATGTAAAATATAATATCTGTGAGCATCTATCAAAGAAAAAACTGGCAGCTTAAATTAAAAGTTTAAATTTCTACTATAACCACATGGATTTTCACTGACTTGACTCTTCCTGATTTTAGTGGCAAGAACACTTTTATTCATTTTTTCCCCATTGAAATGTATGAGTTTCAAAGAAATGTATTGTTTTAATTATTTTTCCCTTTTTTATGAAATGGTGATGCAAAATGGAACTTTTTATAGCACAAGAAACCACCTTGTAACATTTATTATATGAAACATTATACAGAAAAAAGTCATATTTGAGGATGTTATAAAAGCAATTGTGAAAACTGCATACAAATAGCATATATTTGGGTAAGCTATAAAGGAAAATGATGTTACATTTCAGGAGAAAAGACTAATAATTAAATAGCTTTATTATTAACATGCATTAAATATAGAATTATTTCTAACTTCTCATTTCCATGTAACTTTATAATCAATTATCAATATATTCCCTTTGCTTCCATATTTAAAGTCCATTCCCTGCATTGTGTTATTTCATTCTTATATTTTTAAATCCTCATTTTTGTGACTGTATAGGGACAATTCTAGGTGACCCATTCAGGAAAAGGTTTCCTCTTTTTTGTGAGTCCTCCTCAGGATGTGGAGAAGGCTGTGCAGGAGCATTGGTGTACAGCACATCCCCTGTGAACACAAGCATAAGGGCTTTTCTACATTTCAGGCTTCAGTTACTTGACTCTTGTGCTAGAAATGGAGAGAAAAGCCAACATCGCGACGGTACGGACGTGCGGTCTCGATGCCCTGAGACCGATGCTGATACTTTTGCCGCTGGGTGGTCCAATCGGACCTAAACTGTCCCAAAGAGATGGTGAACAGGAAGACTATGTCTTGCTGATCTCAGGGACCCTGAAAAGTCCCTGATTGATCCAAGAAAAGGTGTTCAAGTTGGCGACAAAAGGCAACCTAGGCTGATGAAGTTGGGACGGCTCTGGAACAGAAGGAAAACAGAAAGAGAAAGTGTGTCCATCTGGTGAGAACTTTTTCTGTTTTGAGAAAGATTGCCCCCAAAAATTTTTAAGATAATTAAATCCTTAAGTCAAAGAAATAAGCAGCGAAATTAACCTGCAGTGGATTGCCTTGGAAAGTGTTTCTATTTTTTGTAATTATATTTGAATTGGATTGAAGTGATCACAACCTTTTTTTTCCTCCTCTTTTTAAAGTGAACCTGTTTTCTTCTTCTATTTTTTGTTGCTTTACTTTTTAACCTAAGGACTAAATCTTCTTCTTTATTCTAACAAAGTTTCAACTACTTGTTACTAAATTTTATTCAAGAACTTTGTTTCCCTTAAGCCAAAGATAATATCAGAAAGTGAAAGGAAGCGAAACTGCCGCTCGGAGGCTAGAGGCTAGAGTTGTTTTTTTTTAAATTATGCACTTGCTCCTGTTTCCCCTTTGATCTTACTGATTCTGTACCTCAAAATGCTGTAGCCAAGGACACAGAGTGTTTACACAGATGTCCTTTGAGAGCTTTATCGGCACGAGAGGAAAAAAAAACAGAACCCTTTTCTTTTGAAGATTACAAACATATTTGCATGTGAGCTAACTTAAAAATAATAGCTTGGAAAGCTAGGGCAGCAGTAAACAATAATTTAGAAATATGGATCATTTCTCAGAAGAGGAAACTTTGATGTTGCAAAATATCTTGGCTGGAATTCAAAATTTACTGGAGGTAACTGAGAAGAAGATAGAAAAACTAGAGTTTTTACTAATAAAAAATAGTGGAGATGGAGCCGCAAAAATTGAAGAGAAAAATGAATACAAAGATAAGAAATCCGATGATTTTATTAGCAGAATTAATGTGGTTGAAAGTGAAAAAAAGGGAGTATGGAAAAGGGAATTTGATGGACTGAAGCTCTACCCCAAATTTCAAGGCACAGAAGAAGAAGAAAGGGGGAAAATGATGGCTTTAAGGAGAGAAATTTTACTAGGAGCATGATTGACAACCGAAGATACATTAATTAAAGCAATAAATGGAGGGCGCAGAGATTACCTGAGAGATGCAACAAGCAATAAAGTGCAGAGAGAATTCCATAAAATCTTTATTAAGGAAATAAACAGAAGACTAATTCCACAAATGGCAAAAGAAACAAGACTGCATGCCTATTGGAAGGACACAGGTTGATATATGAAAGTTGACTATAAAAAATTAGCTAAGCCTTGTGATTAGAAAGTAGTAACAGTAATTTTTAAATGGTTATGTTAAATAAATAATTGATAATGGCAACAAGGTAAATATTTGTGTGGGTTTGATGGGAGGAAGTTGGATATAAGTAAATGATTTTGCTAATAAATATTAATGATAATAATAATACTGAAATGATAAGAGATATAGTTAATGAAATATAATGTACTGGTTTAATAAAAGGAATTTGGATACAAACTGCAAACAGTATCTTGGAAAAAAGGCTTATAATTTTTTGCTAATTAACCCTTATTTTGAATGTGTTATAAAGGGGTAATGTTACTGGAGATATGAAAGTTGATAAAAAATTAATTAAGTTTTATAATTTATAAGTAATAATTTAGTAATTTTTAGATGGCTATGTTAAATAAATAATTGATAATGACAACAAGGTACATATATGTGTTGGCTTGATGAGAAGAAATTGGATATAAATAGTAAAGGATTTCCTGTTAACAAATATTAATAATGATGTAATAATGGATATTGTTAAGGATATGTATACGTACTGTCCTAACAAAAGGAATTTGGATACAAATTGTAAATAGTGACTTGGAAAAAAAGGCTTAGAAATTTTGCTAATTAATTCTTATTTAGAATATGTTATGAAGGATGATTTTTGTAATAATCCACAAAATGTCATTATGTGGTTGTGTTTTTAACTATGGACTATTTTAGGCAAAAGGACGTTAAAACAATTTTAGTCAAATAAGAATTGTGGTATGCTGAAAGTAAGATTCTTAAAAAAAATTTTGACTTACAACACATAACTGGTATGAATTATAAGTAATGACTGGAAGAAATGCACAAAAGTTATTTGTAACCAATTGACATACTTTCAACAAGATGTAATGTAAGATGATTCTTTTTTGTGTGTTGTTTGTTTAAATAAAATTTTAAAAAACCTCTCTTTTTAAAAAAAAAACAAGCTAGAAATGAAGCCATCTTAAGATTTTCCAGATTTTAACTCCTCCTACTGCTTTAGCTATGATTACGTCTAGTATATCTATCTGGATGATCCTTACTAAATATCCTGATTGGTAGAGTATCTCTGCTTCTTTAGCTCTGCCACACATGCTAGGAAAAGCGCCATCTATTCCTTTCCTTTGTACAGCCACAATGAAAATATTGGTCTTCACTGATAAATCTTCAATTTCAGAAACCGGAATATATTTGTCACCAGCCTATTAGAAAATCTTAGGCTTCTACACACAGTGCCTGAGTTCCTGAGCCAATATGACTGGAGGAGGAATTTTGGGAGTTGAAGTCCACAAGTCTTAAAGCTGTCAAGTTTGAACACCCCTGGGGATATTTTTCCCTGAAGGGTTAGGGGTGCAAGGGTCTTGTAACTTGACAGCTTTAAGACTTGTGTGCTTCAAATGCCAGAGTTTCTGAGCCAACATTTTGGTTGCTAAGCAAGAGCATTGTTAAGTGAGTTTCACCACATTTTACAAGTTGGCCATGCCCACCCAGTCACATGGCTGGCAAGCCACTCCCACCCGCTCACATGGCCAGCAAGCCACTTTCATCTGGTCACATGGCCAGCAAGCCAATCCCACAAAGCAGGCCACACCTACAGAAGAGGTTCTAAACAATTTTGAAACCCACCATTGCTTAGATCACTCTAAACTTCTTTAAAAGTTGCATTTTGGTGAATCTTTCAAAAATCTCATTTCTCTAATATACACAAGAGAGCAAGACTTCTATATCTCCATTCATTGGAGCACTTAGGCTAGACCAACAGCTTAGGGCTCTGCAGCACAATTTCTCTAAAGGGAAAGCACTCATGTGTATCACATGATTGCTTTAGAATTCCAATTAGAATGTCACACATACCAGATCAATCAAATGTCAGTAGTTCTATATCTGTTCTTTTCTGGGCTATTATTTTTTTATAACTAGAAGTTGAAAATATTCTCAAAGAATAGCTTAAGTCATAAACATTGGGCTCAGTTTAGTCTTCTGACAGATTGATCTACTAGTGTCAGACTTTAATACTTCTTCTGTTATTCTGAGAGTTAAGGCTATCGTATTAAAAATGAAATTCCATGTTATGCTAAGAATTATCCTTTTTTCCTCCTCCAGATTTGGAAAGGAAATGACATAAATTAAGAACACAATCATATTAAACTTTTATTCTGAATGAACCTATTTGAAGAATTTTGCAACATAAAAACAATAATTAAAAATTATTCTTTCTTACTACATTTCTACATAAAGTGGGACCCACAAAATTGCAAAAAACTTTGACCTATTTTTTCCAGCGCATGCAATATGTAAATTTTATTATCCATATGGATGAGATGGGTGAGCTAAGAGGGAATAAAATAAACATTAATAGCTTGAGAGGGAAATACACAGATGGACCCATGGATATGTTTATGCTTTGAATATATTATTTTTACTCTAGATAACTTACTCCATTTATTGTTTCCAGCTGGATTCACCAGAATGAATATGAATATATTCAGGAAACTATAGTCTGACTGATTTTCATCTGGCTATAGTTGCTTTAAGCAGCATTTGACAGTATGAAACTAATTGAAGTAAGCAATGCACAATAGGGGATCATTACAATTTTCTAAGGAATTATTCTGTAATATGGCTTGGAAGGTGATGTGGAAGTTTTCTGCCAGGCTGATCACTTGAATTTTTAGTTAAAAATACATAGTGATATACTATTATGTTATAAGGTCTATGAATTTATGTGTTGTTTATATGTTGCTTTTCCTTTAACATCCTGGGAAATGATGCCACCTTTTTATTATATTATGATTCATCATTTTGCATATTCCTAATATGTTGAGAGAATCATCAAGAAATTTGCTTATTGGAGAGATAATGCATATTGATTACCCAGTTCTATTATTAGCAGGACAAAATTAAGATTTCTCAAGCCTTATGTTACACAGAGCACTTCCTCAATTTTATACCTGGTTACAATATTCTCAAATAACTAGTGAAATGACTTTGGGATGCAACCAAGGCAATCATCAAATAGAAAGGAACTTAGCTTGCTGTAGGAATGTGGTTGGGGCAAGCAGCTCAGAAGGTTCCTCTCTAACCACATGGTTTATAAAGGGGACAGAGGGAGAAATGTACTTTCAAACTGTCAAGATTTTGTTAATGTAACCTTACAATAAAATAGAATGAACTTATTTGGCCATGTTTCTTGTCTAGTTCATTTTACAAGATTGACAAATAAGTAGCACGGCAACCAGATATTAAACAAACAAGGAGAAATATTGAGGGATTTGATTGAATTTCAAAATTGTGTCATGTAATCTGAATTTACTGGATTCAACATTTGATCTGCTACCGAAATATTATTTAAAACATAAACAAGTTCAAAGATTGCCTGATTAAGTTGATGCGAAATTTGAATATAGTTATAAAGATGTAACAGTGGGAACTTCAGTGGGAAAAAAATATTAACTTCACCTTGAATGCTATACTTAGAATTGGAATAAGTTGTTTCATCCTTAATCTATTACACCAAACATCATAACTAAACTTAATAGCTGCTTTTCCCAAAAATACTGAAAATGGAATGAGCAGAACAGTTCATCATATGTGGTAGCTGTTAGCGTTCCAAATTTCATTAAATCAGAGCGCAAGGTAGAGCTTTCCGCAAAGTTCCAATTTATTAATAGAGACATGTTGGTACATCTGTGAAAAACTCGAATCTGAAAGCGTCCTGGGTTTTCCCAACCAGTTGAAAGTTAATGATCTTTTCCCACACCCACAAGTCCATCACATGGTCCAATCTTCCACTGCCATGCTGGCAGTTCCACCCATCCAGTCCCGGTCAGGCTCAGAGGTGTAGAGACAAAGGATGACCTTGGGCTTCTAGGAAGGAATTTTTTATTTTGACAACAACACATTGTTCTCCTTACTATTCTTCCTCCCAATTCCCCACTAATGAAAAAGCACAGTAAAATACTAGAGAGTTTGGCAGGCCAAAGATCCTAAAAGGAACTGGCTGCAGGCCTGACAGTAGCAATGTTGCAAAGTTCAAAATATTGGAAATTAATTCATTGTAAAATGGAACAAATTTTAAAAGTGATAATTCCCTTTCAACATTAGATATTTTTATCAGCTTTTACCAACCCACACATAGTTTCAAAATATTTGTATGTTGACAGCTGCAACGACTTTACTGTTTGCATTTAAAAAACTGTTAGATATCCCCCCCCCCCCCCTGCTGACAGGCTGCAAGAGGTTTCCACCAAAGTCCTCTGTTCTGGTGGGAACAGAGATTGAATCTGATTGGCTAAGAGGTCTGACAGATCCCTTTAAAAGGGGATGCTGCCCAACCATTCCTCAGCCGGATGTCTACTTGACTTGCAATAAAGAGCTGTTGTTTACTGAAGCCTTTTGTGCCTCCTTTACCCAATCTAACAAAAACCACATTGGAAAAAGTGTCTGATGCCTTCTATGGAAGAATTGTAAAACTGTGAATATGCTTTATAGTATAGTATAACTTGAAATCTAAAAACTAAATCTGATATACAGTTCATTATTATTTAGAAATTATTTCTAGATTATATTTCTATACATGGTATTGTGCAACATCTAAACTTGGTGATCTGTAATTTATATTTTAATCTGAAATATAATTTACACATAATTTACACTATTTTTCAATGTATTGTTTTAATATGTATAGCTTTTTTCCCTTTATTGATTTCACTTGTGCTATTCAAATAATTTTTCAGTTCAGTAGAGACTTGTCTTGACAATAAATTGGGAATGAAATGTTTTATAGTAATCTATATTATAAATGGGTTATTTGAATATATTAACTCTAAGATACTAATTAGAACAGCTGGTTATTCAAGATTTCTTGATTATCCAAGTGTTCAATTATTATATTACTATATTTTCTTTATTATTTTAAATGTGTATCTTTTCATTTTATTATAATTACTTAAATTATAGTAACAATTATTTTTTTAAAAAAAATAGTAAGAAAGCTCACTAGATTATTTTCATGTGGTGAAGCGTCTCAGCAAGGGAAATAAAATATTAACTCGGTCATAGAGCTGAGAGTAGAAAT
Source organism: Thamnophis elegans (assembly GCF_009769535.1). Lineage (NCBI taxonomy): Eukaryota > Metazoa > Chordata > Lepidosauria > Squamata > Natricidae > Thamnophis > Thamnophis elegans. The sequence continues at coordinate 40,582,644 of NC_045547.1, read as the reverse complement.
GATGATTCTTGCTTTTCAGACAGATCTGTTCTAGACTTTCTCATCCTCTCTCCTCCCACTACACACATTGCTTCAGCCCCTTGAATGAAGGAATAAAGCATTATTCTTCACCTGCCTGGCTTCAGACCAACCTGCCCAATTTAGTGCTCAAAAATGTGGGTGACAGTCTGCTCACATTCAGAGAGAGTGAGGATGAACATACTAGACGACTCTTATGAATTGTTCCTAAGGATAGCAGAAAAGATTGGTTATTTAGCACAGAACCTTTTCTATTGGTATATGCTTCTCCCAGGTGACAACCTGAAGTTTACTGTTACCTAAAGCTATCATATCGGGAGTGCAAAATCAAGGTGCTTGGGAGAAGGAAGGCTAGAGAGTTTTCTGTTTTGTCTGACTTAATTGCCTTTCTTAATTTTTCTAGCTAAGATCTATTACACCATCTTCTAAATTTCTGAATAGTTTATTTTAATGGCATTTTTATTTTTGAACTGTTCTAAAACCACAAAGCATTAGCCATGCCATTGCTGCCAAAGTCTAGGACAGGCAACTTTCAGGCTAGGATGAAACATATTTTTTTCTGGACAGAATCAAATCTGCCATATTTTCTTAGATATGGGTAGGGTGTTTGGGGAAAGAAGTTCTTTATTTTTTAGGCAATGATTATTGCTACCAGGTCCCATAGACATTGCTGAGCAATGTAACTGATTGGACTCTTTTACTTTCTTTAGCTGCAGTTAATTAAACTGGAACATTCTATCTGGATCACAGATTAGGTGCTCTGAATTAATATACCCTGCAGACATCTTTGTTGTGCATTAAATTGGGATGTGTTCAGTAGCCTATTTGAAATCTCATGTGTTCTTATCAACCTAAATGTACTTTTGGCCTTACTTTCCAGGGATTGAAACCTTCTATAAGGTTTGATTAATATTAGCTCCTGTTGTTTTTTTATCTCTGGCTTTAGCTCAGACCATAAGAAAGGCCCTGCAGGTTTTCATTTTCAGAAAAGTTCAAATGCCAGCAAAGCCTTCTAACTTTAATGACACTTTGAGAGGAGAAACTGATTTAATACCTATGGAGCTTTGAGTGCACACAAGGGAACTCTCAGAAGTCTTTCATGTGGATTGATAGTGTGTTTTCAGAGGATTTAGAGTCAGCATTACGTCCTCTAAGGATTCTAAGATGTGTAAGTCCTCTTTACTATTTATTAATATCCTCAAAGAGGCAAGCCCTCTCATTTAGTACTTGTGCCTTAAGCCAAGAATAGATTGGAGATACATTTTGTTCAGTTGCCATACTTTTCTGATCTTTGTTGCTGAATTTTTAGCTGAAAGGAAAATGCATGCAATGCAGGCAAAAAGAAAAAAAGTGACCCTCAGGGAAAAAAATATGAACAACATAATTAGGAAAAATTATGTTTGCAAAATTTTGTCTCTAGAGAAGCCTTCGTGTTGTGAACATTATTGTCTATTGGGCATTAATGGCGTTTTTATTTCCTCAAGGCTTTCTAATGTAAATGAATGCATTTCCCCCTCTTTTGGTATAGTTATTTTGTTTGCATGTTCTATCTTGTTTTTAATGATAGAAGTTGTTGTATAAGTAACATATAACATGTGTGAGAGAGGGGGGAGAGGGGAGGGAGAGAGAGATGTATGTATTTTTAATTGTCTGTCTTGGCAGATTGGATTGAATTCATATTAATGGTAAATATGAAGGTGAGTCCACACATAGGGATAGTTGTGCACATAATGGACATATTTTAACCAAATACATTGAAAATACTCTATACCATTCATTAGAAGTTCACTGCAATACTTTTTTCATTCTAAAGCTTTCAAAAAGAAATTATTTTTCATTACATTTAATGACAATTTATAGTTGTTTAAAAGATGGTACCAAGGTTGGATTTGTTTTCTGGATAGTCTGAATTGGTTGAGGAATTTTGAATATTACAGAATGTACAAAATGTATGTAGAGATGAGGCATTTTCTGAAAGATCTTTCAAAGTTTCCCCATTTCAGGGAGACCAGGCAGGAGGGCCATACATCAATCAAGTTGTCTCACATCTAGTCTTTGGGTGATCAGAAAGCAGTCAGAAGTTGATTTTAAAATATAAATCCAAAGCAGATATTCATTGAAGGAAGTGGATGTGGAAGCCAAAGGGAAAACCAGCTAAAAAATGTTAGAATATGCTTCTGGAGGAAAATGTTCATTGACATTTGTTCATGACTAACAACTGATGCAGTAAAAACCCCATCATGATAATAAGAATGCTTTCTTATTTTTCCTTTCTCCATCTAATACATTTTATTTGCTTTGCTTTGTTGTTGTTTTTTTGATGAAAGGTTTGGGGGATAAACAATAGTATGTGACAAACAAAATCCCTCAGTCACAATTTATGCCACTGAAAAACAAAAGTTCCTTATATCGTTCCATTTAAAAAAAAAACTGGAGTAGAAAGATATTTTGCATTGCATTATCCTTGCCATTGTACTCCACTCATACCTTTGTGTTTTAAGCACTGAGCCACTGGGTGTCTGCCAAGCAAACATTATGTCTGTGCTTGTAATAATGATTTTTAATCTTTGATTTGGTTTGTGCAGCTGTCATTGATCAGCACTGTCTTGTCACCTATTTGCTTTGGCATTTGAATCCTGGTAACCATATTTGTTTAACTAGCTTAAGTGCTGCAGAAGCCCTGGAGGTTGTTTGCAATGTTTATCTGTTAACAGGGCTCAGTATAGATTTATGCATCAAGTTTCAAAGAAATGTCATCTATTTTCCCACAAACCCATTCTTCTATACTCTTTGTGCCTGCTGTTTATGTTATGATTAGAAAGGAAATACTCAGATAAAAAGTTGGCCTTCAGAATATGACTACACAAGGGACTTGTCAGGAAAGAGACATCATTATTTCATCAGAAAATAAATGTAACCAGTTTAGAAGAAAAAGGCAACGTGTTAATTAAAAAAACATTAGATTCATAGCACAAACTTTAAATTTGATTCCAGTAAAGAGAAATGATACAATTAGTCTGTCAAAATATTTGCAGTTCATTTAATATCAAAACATTTATGTATATTTCTTAGTGTATTGCAATAGAATTTAAACTCTAGAAATGATAGAGATAGTTGTAATAAGAAAGGACCCAGATGCTAGAGATCTCTAAAATGGAGTCCATTATATTGTACACCATCATCAATAGAGCAAAAAATTGTAGGTCTGAGGTCTTGAAACTGATAGTCCTAATTACGTTGATGTAAGAAGTTAGTATAAAGTTCTGTAGTACTCTGGATATGTCTAGTCATTAAAAATATACTTACCTGATGGAAAACTCACCTCCTATATTTATCATAATTCCAACCCACCCTCCAGTCAGCAGCCAACACAATCTCCAACTGTCAAGCTCCACATAGCTGAGCAAGACTGAGGAGGCAAGAATTACATCAATTTCAGTAAGGTGTCCTTAATGCTAATGTGAGGTAAAGACAAATATCTTACAAATGCAAAAAGAAATTTCCTAACCTAATTTATAGTGAACTTATTAAGGTAAGGTCTCTTTGCATGATTTGAAATGCTTCTCAGGTTCTTATATCTGGGCTAGGTTATGTTTCATTGTTTATATTCGCTCACCCTCCCATTCTTTACATGGACTCTAAGCAGTTTACAATATGAGAAAAAGATTTAAAAAGTTAATAGAAAATAATTAAAATTAAGAGAATTAAATAAAAAACTAAAAATCAAAATAATTGTTGACATAGAGGTGGAGATTTTCTCTTGACCACCTCAGATTCCCTTAACACAGCATGCCCCTATCAGGGATCATGCCAGGTTTTCAAGCACTTCTGGAAGGTCAGGAATGTCGAGGTGGACCACACCTCCAGCTAGAGAATAATCCAGAGAGTGGTCCCCCCACAAAAAAGGGCTCTTCTTCCAGACTCCACCAGCTGAAATTCTTTGGCAGACAGGATCTGAACTAGGCCTCTTCTTCTGGAAAGAGTAGGATGGACTATTCCCATTGGAGTGAGATGGCTCCTCAAGATATCCTCAGCCCATGTCATAAAGACGTTTAAAGGTAATGATCAACACCTTGAGTTGGACCTGGAAAAAACCCAGAAGTGCAGCTTGTGCAACAGCAGTGTTACATGTGCCATCTGAGGGGGACTCCAGAACAGGCTGCATCACTATGTTCTTGTTATGTTGGAAAGAGCACTTTGTTAAAGTTTTAATAATACCCCTTTGATTTATTTTATCTTTTTGTTTTAATTATGTCTGTGTGCCCTTCAATAAGCTCAAGTATAAAAAGGCATGACAATTCCAAATGATATGGGCTAAAAATATAATCAAGAAATTAATAGGGTACGTATATGTACTCATGTATACTATAACTTCTTTGAATCTAAGTGTAAAAACATGCTCAGTGCATGGTACAAAAATAAAATACATTTGCAATTCTTAAAAACCTCTTCCTAGGTCCTTGCATGCTTTGAAGTATTTTTTTAATCAAATCCATAAGGCTGATTAGCTCCAGCTTATAGTATTATCATAGCTGAACAAACAAATCTTAGAGAATGAAAAATAATCATGCTTTTTGCTTGGTTTAAAGAATTCAAGTGACTTATAAATGGAATTTCATTGTATATGGTAGTCAGTATGAGACGAAAAAGAAATCTGCTGCTTTATTTATGAGTGGCACATGGGAGTTCATTTCAATCACATTTGGTTTATTCACAGAGTTCCATTATGAAGGACTGAATTCATTCTGATCATTTTGTCAACGTCTGAGAAAATTGAACTCTAACATATTGTGATCCCCAAAGAAATTGCCTGGTGCTAAAGAGTTTCAAGTAATTGTTAAATTCCCATGTTCCTCGGGGGAGAAAACATATCCATGATTAGCAAAGCAAGCCAGAAAACATAATCGTAATAAAAAGACATTCTAATGTGGAAGACAGCACCCCAATAAGCCATTCTTATTAATTGATATTGATTCAGTTTGTAATTACTACTACAATTCTAGATATGGGATTTATAGTCCTCTGAATTGCTTTTTAAATGGTATAGATTTTCTTTACTTCAAAGAAATATGAGTTTGGTATGAAGGGGAAAAAATCAAAGAAAAAATATTCTCATTGCTCAAACGGTTATATAATCCAGGTAAGTGAAGAGAAAATTAGATATAATGACTTACCAACCAATATAATCTATAGCAAAAAATAATAATAATGAATGATACAGAACTGTTTAAATAGGTTTGATTCATCAAGTAGAACAAATTTTTGATTTGCAGATATATTTTTCTTATATATATTTTCTTATAAATATATTTATAATTTTTACACATATGCATTCATAAATGCATTCAGTCCATTTCTGTATAAATAACATTTTTAAATGTTATATATTTTATTTATTTATATATATATATATATATATATATATATATATATATATATATGTGTGTGTGTGTGTGTGTGTGTGTGTGTGTGTGTGTGTATGTATGTATGTATATATATATATATATATATATATATATATATATATATATATATATATATATATATATATATTGGAATTTATAAAGTGTAACTTCTGTTTTAAGCTAGCAAAATGTCTGTTTCATTTTTGTACAAAAAGTATCACAGTATGTGGAGAAATGCGAAAACCAAAAAAAGAATGATAGGAATCTAACAGTTATATTTGAGAAGTCAAATCAAGCTTTTCTGTTACTTAATAGACAAAGCACAAAACCTTGAATAAGTATTTTCATAATTTAATGCTTGATTTGAAAGCTAGAAAATTTAACATATTTTACGCCATACTCTTTATAGATGCAAAGTGTACATGAATTGAATTCAACTGCAGATACATGGGTGAAATAAGATGAGTATTTCATTAAAATTCATAGAAATTGTGGCTGGGATACATTATTTCAGATGAAAAAGAGGAAAGGAAAAAAAATTCTTTCTTCTTCGACTTGTATGCCCTCATTAAATAGATTATATGAACATAATTAGATAAAGTATCCTTCCCCAGTCAAATCTGTTCATGTACTGAACTTCGGCTCCACAACTCTTCAATCAGCGTGCCTGTTCGTTATGCTGTTAGTTTTTGGAGTTGAAACCCAAAACACTAGGAGGATCTAGACCGAGGAAAAATAGAACAATTTGTGTCTGTGTAAATTAATCAATGCTAAAGGTTGATGTACTCTTGCCAGTGCTACATGCCTGTTATGTAGTTGGCTTGAATCCTAATCTTGCAAAACTATTTGATGCTTAGAATCATTGCTCTGAGCTTTTCTACTCTTATTTATAGCAGGTGCTAATTAGCTCCTCTTTGAGGATTTCAAAAGCAAAAGTGTAAGCACACATGTGTAAGAGATGCTTTGAATGTTTTGGATTTTAGGTCACAAAACACTACTGTTAAAGGAATAAAGAAAATAGCTATCTAGAATCACAAAAACAAACATATTTAGCCCTTTGAATCCAATCTATTGTTCAATACAGGAATGCAAATTAAAGCATTTCAAATAGATGGGTGTCTAGCTTCAATTTGAACATGTTAATTAATTAATTTCAATTAGGAATTTGAGAGTTATGATAAAGGAGAATCCATAATCACTCTGAGCAATACATTCCACTGCCAAACTGACATTAAAGAATAATATTTAAAACTGTTAATTTACTGACATTTGTGAAATGTTGATAATCCTAAAGAATGTTTTTAGTGATATGAATATATTTGTGTGTGTATGAAAACCCTTCTTACCAAATTAATAGCAAATGATTAGTTACTTTATTCATACTAACAAAAAAGAAAAAAAGAAAGAAAACCAAGTCAATTTATCTTTCTATTAGTCATCATTTTTCTATCTTTCTTTCACCATTTCCAGATCTCTCAAGAGAGATATGTCTTCTGATAAAGTGCCACTTTGGCTATCACCTCATGAAGAACTACATAGAACCAAGATGGTATTGGAGTGTAAATGGATGACATATCAGGACTTAAACATATTTTAAAAAGATAAAGACAAAGACAGGAAAACAATTAGTAAGTGAAGGATTTGTTTGTTTATTTGTGATTAATTATTAGAGAATTTTGGAAAGATTTAAACTTGATTTTAAAATTTTTTGTTTTCATAGGAGTTAAATCTAAACTGGATGTCAGCTTATGTTCTGGAGATGACCACTTGACTGCTAAAGTACCATGTTTCCCTGAAAATAAGACAGGGTCTTATTTTCTTTTGACCCACAAAATATGGTTGGGCCTTATTATCAGGGGAAGGCTTATTGTTTTGGGGTTGCCAGGTGGCTACGAGCGGTCTCCCGAAGAGCCGGGTACAACCTCAGGGGCGAAGCAGCCATGAGTTGACCATGGTCACAAGCAGGTGCCCAGCAAACCCACTCTCCAGTTGGGCAGAGTGCCATTCACTGACCTAGGGGTTATTCCTAAGGCGCCAAGCCACATGAAGCTCTGCCTGCCCCCCAGCTCCTGAGGCTTGGCGCATTCGGGATACTCCCCTAGGTCAGTGCATGGAGCTCTGCCTGGCTGGAGAGGGTGGTTGTGTGATCTCTTGTTACGCCCCCAGGTCGCATGCCTCCCAGCCTCACCATGCCCTGGCCCAGTTCTCCCTGCAGGGGCAGGGCGCCGCTGCCACTGCCACACTCCAAGCGTAACTTCTTCTCTGGCTTCCAAACTCTGGAACTCGGCTTCCGATTCTTCCAGCAGTGGCTGCCCTAGGCGTGCACTCTATGGCTGTGAGCTCTATGGCAGCCGGCCCAGCTGGAGAGGGTGTTTGCCAGGGGGCTGCTTGTGAGCGTGGTCACCTCATGGCTGCTTCGCCCCTGAGGCTGTGCCCAGCTCTTTCGGAGCCTGCTCACAAGGGAGCTGCTGCCCAGCAACTCCACCCTTCAGTCAGGCAGAACGCCACTCCCCAACCTAGCAGTATCCCGAAGGCACCAAGCAACATGAGCACTTTCCCCCTAGCTCCTGCGGCTTGGCGCCTTCGGGATACCGCTAGGTCGGTGAGCAGTGGTCTGCCTGGCTGGAGGGGGGGGGGTTGTCCAGGACGCTTATTTTTAGGGAGGGCCTTATATTTTTGCCCACACGAAAAATGTGGCAAGGTTTCAAGACAGGTTGTATTTTCGGGGAAACTCAGTATATAAAATGTTATTCAAGATGAATATGTCAAAGATTGCATGATAAAATGGGTAAAAAACATTGAGTGTAACATATTGCTAGACAAATGGGGGAATATATTGACTAATGAACTAAAATTATATTGAATTATAACTTGAAAGAAAATTTTTACAAAGTGGTGTATCACTGATATTTAACTCCAGATAGACTAGCAAAAATGGATAGAGCTGGGGTGTCAAACTCATGGCAGTCGGGTTGCTTATATTTACCCGATGAGGCCGGCCTGGAAAATATCAAAGGACCAGTCCATGGGGCCTCTGTCAGCCAAAAACAGCTACACAGAGGCCCTGCAAGCCCCCTCATGGCCCGTTTTTGCCTCCCTGGCCTCCTGCACACTCTGCAGGCCAAGAACTACAATGCTGGTCCAGCCCACAAAGTTTGACACTCCTGGTATAGAGGGACTTCTAATGAGTATTGGAAATAGCAATAGCACTTAGACTTATATACCACTTTACAGTGCTTTACAGCCCTCTCTAAGTGATTTGCAGAATCAGCATATTGCCCTCAATAATCTGGGTCCTCATTTTACCAACCTCAGAAGGATGGAAGGCTGAGTCAAACTTGAGCTAGTGAGGCTCAAACTGCCAAACTGCAGGTAGCTGGCCATCAGCATAAGTAGCCTGCAGTACTCTGTTCTAATCACTGTGCCACCCTGGCTCACAACCAAAATTCAGGTATATTCTATCATAAGTGGTAGAATGCAAGTATGTGAAAACATACTGGATAAATATATTAATGATAGTGCAGAAAATATTTAAGACACAAATGAAACCTAAAGCTTTTCTTTTAGGTATTATGGATAAATCAATTGAAAAACAATTTGGAACACTAGTCCTTCACATGGTGATCACTGTATTTGCTAAGCACCAGAAAGGAAAATAAATGCTGACTGTTGAAGAATGAATTTTAAAATTGACTGAAGAGATAGAAAACTAACTGCTTTGATTAAAGACAATGGACTAGACGTCTTTATAAGAGACTGGAAACCGTTTGTGGGCTTTCTACTTGGTAAATACAATAACAGATTGTTAATGGAGGGTTTTGAGAACGATTGTAAAGTTGGGGTAACCTATTGACTTTTTCTTAAACTTTCACATATATATTCTGACTAGGTGTTTGGTTGATTTGATTATCGGATAGGGATCCTCTCACGTGGAATATTTGTTTATTTTATATACTATTCTTGTTAAATAAGGTTAGGGAAAGCTTACAACTATTTGTAGAGCCATTATATAAGGGAAGGAGAATTTATTGTTTCTTTTCCTTTTTATTTTTTTCAGCATCAAGCTGGGGTGGGTTCTTAATGTTTAATGTTAAATTTATTTGTTATTTGTGTCATTTCCCCCCCCTTTTAGTACACATTTTTCCTTTGTTGTTGTTGTTAGTATTGAATATATGTTTTTCTGTTTTGTTTTTCATTTTATAGTTGTTGATAAAACTGTGTGTATGTGTGTGTATGTGTCTGTGTCTGTGCGTAGGGAAGGGGAGAGAGCCTTTGTAAAATGTGTCCAAAATAAGATAATCTGAACATGATCATTTGTTCTCTAGATTCACTTGTTTTCTTTTCTTGACCATCCATGATAGTTTTAGAATTCTTCTCCAACATTAAATTTCAAAAATCTCATTTCATGTTTCATTTCCATAGATACAGGAAAAACTACTGTCTCTATGTTCTTTGTAGATATAAATACATCAAGGAAATCATTAAAGGTAGAATTCTGAACATTTGTAATAATTTATTAGAAAAAAGGACAAACTTATTGAATGAGTTAAAAGTAATATGAGAATCAAATTTAAAGCATCATATTTTATAGAATAAATAAATGACAGGGTCTGTTATAGTTGTTTGTAGCAAAACAGGTGGTAGCAAGATCTTGGAAGACATAAAAGCAAAATGTAGATATTCTTATGTAATTAAATTATCTTGAAGCTGGATTGTCATTATTCATTAAGAGTCATTATTCAAAACTTTTTCTATTTTCTTTGGTGTATTTTAAACAAAACAAAATGAAATGCAATAAATGGATTTTATTTAAACAAAATTAAATAAAAGTGATTAATACATCTTCTGGAATTGTTTTTTAAAAGGTGGATCAATTTCTTATTGATCAACAAATTTATTTTTGCTTACAAAATTTCCCAGGACTTGATGTTAGATGGCCTGACAGCTGGACCTTCCATTCCTTGAAGTTTGAGAAAGCATGAGGTCTCCTGCAATGATCTGGAATTTCATAATTTTTTTCAGATTTCAAAAAGGTAATATATAAATTCCAACCAGACTTACAGCCAATTCCATCACTGCCCTAGGCTGAAATTCACTCTTTCTGAAGATTTAAGTTCATTAAAAGCATGTGAAATCCTCATGGAAGACTTGTCGGCTGCAAAGCCATCAGCCCAGGTTCGAGACCTGAGCAACATGGGATGGAGTGAGCTCCCATCTTCCCCCTAACTCCTGCAGTTTAAAACATGCAAATACAGGTAGATAAATAGGTACCACCTTGGTGGGAAGGTAACAAGGCTCCATGAGGTCATACTGTTCACATGACCATGGAAATGTCTTCAGTCAATGCTGGCTTAGTGGCCTTGAAATTGAGATGAGCACTGCCCACAGTGACTAGCAGAGTAAAATCCACAGGGACTCCCTTTTTTAACAAAAACTAAGAATGGTAAGAAATGCAAGTAAAATACGTAAATTATTTATAAAATAAATATTCAAAAAATAAATATTAATGAAGTGCGTGCATGCCTAATATGGAATACAATAATTTTGAAATCACAAGGATTGTTTTATAAGAAAAAGAAAAGTGATTTCTTTTGAGAGCCAATTTGGTCTCTTGCTAGGACACTAGACTAGAAACCAGTTTTGCCTTAGGCATGAAAGCAAGCTGGAAGATTTTGGCCAGTCTCTCCCCCCCCTCTCCCTCCCTCCCTCCTTCCCTCCCTCCCTCCCCCCCTCTCTTTCTCCAATGCACCTCACAGATTACTGTGGTAGGGAAAATAGGAGGAACGAGTATTAGATATACTGTAGCTCACTGATTTGATTTATTTATCATAATAATAAAGATGGGATTAAAAACAAATAAATAAATAATTTAGAAGACCAGTGTTTGTAGAATTTCAGACTGAAATTTCAACAGACTTTGCTTAAAAGACAATAAAAAATTAATGAGCTTTGTGTGAAATCAGAGCAAAGATGTTTCTGCTAGCTAGGACAACATAAAGAGACAAATAGAAAAATAGGCAGGAAACACAATGGAATATAGTTCTACTTTGAAAAGTTAACTACATATTGATTTATGCACTGCTTAACCTTTGCTTTGTAAAGTTCCAGTAACATTTCCATTATAATTCCAACAAACCTCTTCCTACATAGGGTTACTAATAATAAAGAATGTCTTTACACCTGTCAATCACTCTTTTCATACACAGAGAACAGTGCGGGAAAGGTTATGATCTTGAAAATGGCTTTTTGCTGCCATTTAAGCTGTTACAGGTATATTGGCTTCAGTACAGCTTAGAGACTTCAATTAAAATAGCCTTATAGCATTTTGACATTCCACTTCTAGCACTTTTTGATGCTTAATGTTATATTTAACAGGTCTTAAAGACCTAGAAAAGTTATTTAAATTGCAATCTCAGGGGAAGAATAAAACTCATTTTGAAAATAACAGTCATCAAGGCTTTTCCCATTACAAAAGAAATGCCAAAAAACTGTTGAATGTTTAACATTGCAAATGCCACAATCCATGCACTTTCCATTCAAACAGATTTGAATGGAATCCACCTAATATATTTCATAAACAAAGGCTGCAAACCTAAATAAACGTGCTAGGCAGTCAATACTATGAATACATTACTGTGAAGCATGCCATGTAAGTTGTTTGTTCATTTTATGCCGTATTAACAAATGCTTTGTGCCTTGTACCATAAAAACAGAGGTGGACATTGGTGGAGCAATGCAATAGTGGACTTTTCTTTCATCTTTTTAATCAATCTTTTGATGTATCAATCAAATGGTAAAAAATCAGTTTAATAAATAATATTCTACATACCACTAGTGAAGTGATAAAACTGAAGAGTGAAATTGATACATTATCTGTCAATTCATCTTCCTGTGTAATCACTGAATAGTAATACTGTTTGCAGTTTTCTTTAAGACTGGCAAAGATTTAAATATTTGCATGTTCTAGTACTGGGCAGAAAATTAAACTAGACCTGTTGTTGGATTTATTTATCTGCTCACCAATATTTGGTTCTTTTTATAACCAAACATATTATATTTTTATCATCATTATTAGAATTCTATTTGTTATATTACACCTACAAGTCATCCAAAATGACTGCTGTGAGATTGGTGGCTATTGTTTTATTTAAACCTTTGCCTGCAAGACTGGGGAGACTTGTGGGAAAAGATAATAACTGCAGATAATAACCGCTCCCTGCAGATGGGCGCATCTCTCACACATGTGCCCTCCCCCGTGCATGTGCAGCAGAGACCTGAAAACCAGCTGGCCAGCAGGAGGTCTGGATGAATGCATGGTGGAGCTAAGCTGGGATGACAGCTCGTGTGCCCGCAGAGATGGCACTACATGCCACCTGTGGCATGCATGCCATAGGTTCGCCATTACAGGCCTATAGGATAGAACAGTCTGTATCCATGGGAAGTGAATATTCCATAGAATAGGGTCCACCATATCCCAGATACCTATAGTGGAGAACCCAGCATAGATAATCTCTTGTTGACAAAGTTGGATGGACAGATTCAATTCTTTTTGTTTGATATATCCCAATGTTGTATTATAAAAGGCTTTAATAGTAATATCAAGCATTTTGGACTCTACTATTACTAACCCATGCATGACTTCAGAATTAATATTAACTTGATAGAATTATCCTATCAGAAGTGTACTATCAATTTTTTTGAACCAGTTGTAATTTCCAGGTTATTTCCAAAGGTAGCCCCACATTGAGTACATTGCAGCAGTCTATATGAGTGATGATCATAATTGGTGCATCAAAGTTGGTGAAATTCTCCCTAACCTCTGTTTAAACAAGTGTGAAGAATCTACAAGAGCCCTCATATCACAAACTTGCTCATTCAACGGGTTTTTATTTATTTAGCATATGACAAATACATGGACTTATAGTGGTTCAAATGTTAATGTCCACCCAGCCATTCAAGGACAAGGTGGTATGTTAAGGTCTATGTTGGTGGTTTATGTTCAAGGGGTAGTGTACAGGGGTGAAATCTTCCCGGTTTGACCAAACCAGCAGGGACGATTTGCATTGGTTCTTCGAACCAGTAGCAAAAATCCCTGGTGGCCCTGCCCACACCCGCCTGGTCACCCTGTCACCACACACCTTTTCCGGCCGCTCAACCCACCCACTCAATCTGAATGTTTCTCCCTCCATTCATAGCAGAGCTATTGCAGCCTGTCTCTTTAAGGTAGACCCAGGGAGGGAGGAGGCGGGGGGCATAAAGGGAGCAGAAGCTCCACTGTGAATGGAGGGAGAAAAGTTTGGATTAACTCTGCCACAGAATTCAACATTAAATGCAGCAGAAAGAATCCAAATGTTTCTCCCTCTGTTCACAGCAGAGCTGCTGCAGCCTGTCTCTTTAAGATAGTCCCTGGGAGGGAGGGGGCCAGTGGGGGACCATAAAGGGAGCAGCCGCTCCACTGTGAATGGAAGGAGAAATGTTTGGATTTTCTCTGCCACAGCATTTACTATGAGCCCTTCTCATGCTCATATACACATTTTTTCCTACCGGCTTCTGGGGGCGTGGGTTGGTGGTGGTGGTGTCATATGACATTGAGTTGGCCATACCCACTCAGTCACAGGACCCCCCCCTCCCCATCCACAGAACTGGTAGGGGAAAAATTGAATGTAACCCCTGGTAGTGTAGCCTTATCTAGAATTACTTACAAGGGCATTATTATTAAATTTTCTATTGTGTGTTGATGCCAAGCAGCTTCTCAAAAGTTTTTTAATGTAGTTTTCAGATCTTTACACCCCTCAGATAGTAGTCTAGAACTGATCTCTACTATCACTCAAGAGTGCTGTACGACTGAGCATACTGATTACACTTCACTATGAACCACTAAATGCCCTCCCCAAATTGTTTCATGACATATTAAATAATACAACAAATAAAACATAGCGTTCCTGCTTCAAACAAGGATATGGTGGGCCCAGTTTTGGAGTTCAAGAATACAGTACAGTATAAATGTATACTTAAACTAGGCATTTAAGAGATTCAGTGCAAGTTATTTAATCTTTACATGCAACAACAATGTAGATCTAATTTACATTTTGCATTTAAACCCACCAAAAAGTAAGTAACAGCAGCTGTGGTTACTCACATAAAAAAAATAAAAATGAATGTAATGGGTAATAAACTTAAATAAAATGATCAGTACTACAATTTTAATGACTGCAGATACAGGTGTGTATAAAGTTATGGGCATTTCTACTCTATTCAGTATGCCTTCTCCAGTGTACATATGATGTGCTACAGATGACCTCAATGTACAAAATTATATTAAGCTAAGAGTTGCTTTGGAAATGTTCTTCCAAAGGAACAAGGATTCTTCATATTTCTGAACCCAGCTTGCGATTGTGTAAAAAATAATACAAAAAGGCTATTTCTTTACCATTTTATGGATGGATGGATGCTTTCCTCAATCTGACTCATATTTTAATAATGATAGCATTTTATTCACCTCTCACTGTGACAAATTCTCAAATTTTCCTTTAATCTTTTCCCATCAAGTATTTAAGATTCAATAAAACCAATAAAATTAGGATATCCTCACTTAATCAAAATAGTACAGAATTTGAAAGCAAATAGTACAGAAACTGAAATTAATATAAGTCTCTTCTGCATTTTTCCAACCTAATGTATCTAACCCTCATGTATTAAGTAATAGCTGCATGGTGCTAATCACCAATAGACCATTTTTAGCATCTTACTTTTGTTTTGATACTCAAATAATTCAGAATGGATCATTATAATTCTCACCAACTGATTATATTTTATCCTATCCTTCCATGCAAGAATAAAATGCAAATCGACTCTTCCCTCATTTATCTTCATAACAACCATGCTAAGCATTTTAACCTAGGAGATGATTGGCCCAAGGTGATCTTTATACTAAAAGAACTAGATATTTGAGTTCAGTTCAGTAATAATCTGATCTCCAGCAACTATGCTATATTGCCTTGGTCCATTAATATCTGATTGATTATTTTGACAGTGTGAAGGGAATATCTAGACAACAATGTCCCAAACTCTTGCTGTAATCAGATATTATAATAGAATTTGGACTATTGGGCAATAAGAATCACTTTCAGTTTTCCACCTCCATGGTTAATTATTGGTCATTTTTATCACATAAACTGCCCCTTGTCCAGGTAATTAAAAATGAGGTTCAAAACAAACCATCACTCAGGAGATTGTTGAAATTAGTTAAAGTTACAATGTCAAACGAATGATAACATTAAGAACCTTTTCCTTTCGTGTCAGGATTTCCCAAATCACAGAATAGGGTAATCTGATGATAATCACCAAACTGATTGGGACAGGGGCAGATCTGTCCATCAGAAATCCAACAGTTATCTTTCCTGGCTCATAATGGCATTTTGCAAAATTGAAATACAGTCTTCTTTTGAAGATATTGTACTGTGGAGCAATTCAAGAGTAACAAATCAGAACTAGATGTCCAACTCTGGAATAGAGATGCATCTATCTAGATTTGCGCTATTCTGGGGAAATGAAAATCTATCCCAATTTCTCTGTTATATCTCAGCTTCCAGGCTTTAGCCAACTCTGAAAGCTCAAATATATAAGATCTTATTTTTTATAATAAATATCACACAGATCACCTTCCTCTGCTCTACATCCAAGAGACACTGGCAAATACTTATTAGAAAAACTTTTTTCTACCCTTTAAAAAAATAAAACTGCTTAGTAAAGGAGATATCAAAACAAGATCAAACCAAGTAAAACAGTAAAGTGTGTTTCACCTCAGATACTTTTCTTACTGGAATAAAGCTCTAGAAGCCATAATTTTGAAATACATAGACCCAGACATTTTCAGTTATACACTCTAAAAAATTTAATAAGTAAAAAATAGAACATAAGTTTACAAATAAAATCAACTCACAAGGCCACTAAACAGAGGAATTTAATTAAAATGGATTCTTTTTGCTGGACTTAGAGATACTGAATTGATACTGATACCATCATTTGGAGCAAGCATAATGGGAAGAAAGAGTATTTGCTTATGAGTAAATAAAATGCATTATATATTCAACCAATATTTTAGAATAAGCACTTTAACAACTTAGAAATACAATATTTGACAATCATTTTATCCTGTGGGAAAGAACTTTGATATAACCATTTTTATTGTTTGCAGAATGTCTTAATGTTGGCTTTCTTACCTGATTATCATTTCCATATAAACAGAACATGGAGAGTATATACAAAAGTCCCTGTAATAATTGAAAGTTTTTGATCAATTGCCATCTAATTTTTGCTTTGCACCTGACAATATGTTCTACCAGCTGTCTGACATTTCTATTTAAAACAACTCCATCAAATTCATTAGAATAGAAAAGTCTTTATGAATTTACACCCCACTTCAATAAACACCTTCCTTGGAAAACAATTTCTTGTGAAGTATTTTTCAGAGAACACTTTTCATTCTTAATAAATTTATGTTTGTTCTTGTTTCATTGTTACTGATTATTTAAATGTGGAGGGAAAAAAGAAGCATATAAAAAGTTCAGAGATGGAATAAATATGAATATTTTGTTAAGATTAATACTAAGACTATGCAGAAACTATCTAATGCATTTTGAAGGCCAAATAAGATTCCAGAAATACTTGAACTAGGAACAGTCTTTTAAAACTTGTTTCTATTTATAACAGATTCTGTTCTTACATAACCAAAAAGAAAAACCCCTCTTTGGCGAGTATTGTTTTTTATGTTCTTTACTTTAAAAAGCAATTGGAGCCCAGCTGCACAGATTCAATTCAATTTTATATCATCCAGCCTGAGCAACCAACTATCCAAAATTCCTTAGAGAAAATCTACACAGATTCAAGCCAGAGGCTAAATAAACCCAAGTATTCCAAGTTTCTAGCAAGATGTAGATTGGCTATTTATATAAACAGGACAACAAAGAGTAACATCCTTTCTTCAAACTCTCATCTTGATGCTCTCCAGGTTACTAATTTTGTCTCCAGTGTGTTTTCTAAACCAATTGTAACTTTTACCTTGAGTCAACCAACCTCAAAAATGTGTCATATTTTTAATATATATAGCAACTATTTGCTAAAACTACTTCACAGTAAACCTGCCCATTTTTCTAAGCTGTGCTTCTTGAGAAGCCTTGTTTTCATTATCTCTTTAACTAGTTAAGTTGTTGTAACTGATGTAACAAAGGAAGTTTTGCCACAAAGATCGCTCTCAATAGAGAGCAGGTAATGATCACTAAATTCATACTAGAGTGCAACATTGATTCCCCCCCCAGACCTGTTTTAATGTTGGTTCTTTATACAATTTCATAGAAAATGTCAGATACTTTCTCAACACCAGCACAATAGTTTTATTTGTTCCTCTGGTAGACTACTAGTGCTCCTTTAGTTTAATAAAAGCTAGAATTTTAAGAACTGAGACTTTTTAAAAAGATAATATAATATAAAACCAATGTTTAAACATAATTTAGCTGTGCATGTCTTTATACCCATTAAATACTAAAATTGATATAAAATATAATATACAACTTTAATTCATTCTCAAATATGACATGACATTTAAATTCCTGTGAACTCTCTTTGGAAGAATAATGCTAATTATATAATTATCATTAAATTGCTATACTTCTTAGGTCAATTCCTATGCTAAGAATCATGATGGTACTAAATTGACACTAAGAAGTCTTTGTCAAATATGCATGTCAGATGCAATTTTCAATTGGCAATGTGAATGTTAAGCAACAAACCTTTGGAGCAGAAAGCATAGACCTTAGTCAACAGAAAAGGTTTAAAATATTTAGTCTATTATTTTAAAAAAAATATTGAAAAAGTAATGTTTGTTGATTAATGTTTACATAGATTTCCCAAGGACTGTGTTTTATGACTTTCAGCTGCATATGAATTAATTCAGAATACTTAGGGTCAGCAAGTTATAAATTTAAGATCATCATTCTGGTTAACTTGCAAGCCAGAATTGTTCTTAAAACTCATTGCTTTAATATAAAGAGGCCATAAACCTAGAACCTAACTTTTAGTCATACACTATATCTCCACCAAAACAAAGTAATAGATTCACAGACTTGGAGGAAGAAATCAATCTAACATTATTGTCATTAATCTCTAATATTTTTGATTTGGCCTATCAAACTCTTTATGTAATCTTTTTTCAATCATCAAGTCCAGAAATCACCATTTCACTTCCCACCCCGCTTTTCAGCAAAAAGCCCATGCATGGTTTCCAGTCTTTTATAAAAATACTCATTGATTAGTTCGGTTTTGCCAGCTCTGCTACTTCTGCCATCTTCACAATCCATTCCTTTATTATGGGTATTTGAGTAACTCTCCATCTTTATTATAAACTTTCTAGTTATTACAAACGTAATCAGTCCTCTATAAGTACTTTCTAACTGATTATCCATAAGTCCCAATAAAAAATATTTTTCCATCTCAATAAGAATCGTCAAAATTATTTGTATCATCATGTGTATTTGTTTCCCCTGCATGGCAAAATGTTCCTTCATGTGTTTTCATATTTCTAACATTGACTAGAATACATTTATACATATGTACATTTATATGTTCAACTTCTGTTTCAAATTGCAACAGATGTTTATACATCTTTGCAATCACCTGTTCATCATTTATACACAGTTCATTTTCAAATTCCATTTTATGTTGTTTAATCCCCATTAACTTTTTATTTTTTTCTTAATTGTGCATATGAAGACCATTGAAAACTAAATATCTCTGCAATTAATTCTTTCTTGGCTTTATTTTAAGCTCTCCATCATCCTGTATTAAGAAGTCTTGATATGTTAACCATTTGTCTTTGTCTGCTTTTTTTTTTACTATAAAATGTTTCTTATGCTGAGATCAATAAGGTATTTCTGGGTACAACCCGAGTTTATATTTATTCCAGATCCTTAATATGGCACTTGTCACATAATGATTGGATAGTCTGCCACTTTTTTATGTACATGGACATATGTGTCACATAAAAAAGGATCATGGCTTTGACCACATGATTATGCCCACTATAATGACCTTTTTTGACTCCTAAAGGATACCCTTGCAGAAAATGCACAGAAGTATTATACAATAATGTCTGTACTGCTCTGTAAACATACTGGCTTACCATGCTTCAATTCAATTCACTTCAAGGAAACTGAACTAGACATGAGGGCTGCAGAGCGATTAAATTATATGATACAGATAAAAAGATAAAAAAGAGTGGCAAAATAAATTCAGACTACCAAAAGAAATTATAAAATAACTGAAAAATTAAGTAGAAAAATACAAGGGAATAAAATGGTCAGAAATTGAGGAGCTAGCTTTCAGAAGAGAAGTCATTTCCACTCTGATGTCCAAGAGAATGTTGTCAAAATGTTTATTGGTTGCAACTCTCATTATTAATACAGGAATGCCAATAGTTTTATAAGTGCAATATTTCTGCAGGGCAGACAATTTCTCAATTTCCAATTTTTTTAAAATTGATTTTTGTCCTGTTTCTGAAGGAACTTTTAAATGATCCAAAAAACGATCCAAGGTGAAAATACTTATTTACTGGTGCAATGACTTAACAAGCAGAAGGACATTTTGCTGTTCTCATTTCAGAGATTGAAAAATGATGCAATAATTAGCAGCAATGTTGTTGTTGAGTAACATTTGAAGAACAGGGAAACATATGCATTGCTAAATTGCTGAATTGGGATGTACTGTATAAAAAAAACCCAGATATCTAGTGTAAAAAATTTGGGGGGGGGGGTAAGCTGCAAGGATTCTGAGTCTCTCACTCTTCTTCATTCATGTCAGCATTGGGCTCTGTAATAAGCCAGCTGAAGAGCGAAAGCCTCATTACATCATGAGCTGATGACTTCATCATATTAACTAGACAAGCACAGTACAAATAAGTGTATAAATAGAAAAGGGCAATCCATTTCCACTTTGTTGTGAAGAAATCATGTCCACATAGTCACCATTATGTGAGCTTAACTCAAAGAAGAATTTTTAGGAGAAGAAAACTCATTTTCTTCACCAGCAGCTTTAATAATTTTCTTATTTATAACTTAGATAAATGT
The DNA here is from genome assembly GCF_009769535.1 of Thamnophis elegans. Taxonomy (NCBI): domain Eukaryota; kingdom Metazoa; phylum Chordata; class Lepidosauria; order Squamata; family Natricidae; genus Thamnophis; species Thamnophis elegans. The sequence continues at coordinate 40,562,102 of NC_045547.1, read as the reverse complement.
ATACATATAGAAAGGTATGTGCCATTCATAACTTTCCTATTATGGTTATTAAAGAAAATACATATCAAAAGGATGCATTCCTTAGAGAAAATTTGCACATTAAAATGTTGCAAATAAAGAATATTTAATTACATTAAGATTAATTAAATATATGAAATGCTTTATTTCTCATGTATTCAATACTTTTATTCTGTCACATTAAAAATTACCAACTGTTGAGCACAGTAACTGAGCTTTGGGCACCAGATTCAGTTTTCAGCATGCAAATCTTGTTTCAATAGTTCAATAGAAGCCACTGTTTAATTATTTCTCAGGGGAACAGAGTGAGATCTAATTAAGTTCAGGAAGCTTAAACATTCTAAACTGTTGGTAGCTTCTGATCTGGGAAAATCTTTTCTTTGCTTAGAATTCTAGTATTTGCTACTATTTATTTCCACAGAGCTGGTTAGCTTTGCACGATAAAAAAATAAATAAATATTAGCCATGCGAAAGATAAGAGCTATATTTTGAATTCTATAGGTTAATAAATGTCTCACTGATATCTGCTTCTTTTATGTTAAGTATCAGCAAAATAGTTGAATTAAGGTCTACTCTTGAGAGAATTCACTTATAAAAACCTAATTCATACCTTTAATTTTTTATTTATCTATGGCCGATATCTGTACCTCTTCCCCAAGGGCCTCCAATCTTGCCTACCCTAGAAGCTTCCTGATTTTCCCCAGGAGCTTCTGGCCACTCAACCTCTCTTTCAAAAAGAGTTGATCCATAGTCATTTAATTGTTATCATCAGAATATCGTTGCAGCATGAAATCACATTGAACTTTCTAGATTTAGATTTAGATTTTAGATTTTATTAGTATTTGTAGGCCGCCCTTTTCCCTGAGGGGACTCAGGGCGGCTCACATAAAATCGGGGAAGGGGAATACAGACGTTAAGATAGAGACATATAATAAAATAGTAAACAACATACATTCATCATTCGGGAGGGGTAACTATCCTTGTCCCCAGGCCTGACGGGCGAGCCAGTTCTTAAGGGCTGTGCGGAAGGCCTGGACGGTGGAGAGGGTACGAATCTCTACGGGGAGCTCGTTCCAAAGGGTCGGGGCTACTACTGAGAAGGCCCTCCTCCTTGTAGTTGCCAGCCGACATTTCTACTAAATTTTTCCCATATACTTGACCATCAAAGAAGCTAGATGTCAAGCTTTCCTAAGATGGCATAAATCAATATTGTAGCTTTTCAATTCTCTTTTCAGCATATTCCCAGTCTTGAACTGTTGCTTTTTTTCCTCATTATGTATGTATGTATATATGTATGTGTTGTGGCCCAGCAGGAGCCTTTGGAGCTGCCACCAGACTCCGACAGTGAGGGGCCCTATGAGTCGGCTCTGGAGGATGTAGAGGACCCTGGACAGGGTTCCGACTCCGAGCAGGGCGCAGAGAGGTTGGTTGGCCACCAGGAGGCACCTGAGCCTTGGATCAGTGGGGAAGAGACAAGGGAGTGTGAGCCTGAGGTCAGCAGTGAGTTGTTCCTGGATGCCTGGCACCGAAGAGCTAATAGGCGTCAGGAACAGTTTCACAGTTACAGGAGGTAATTGCACTCAGCTGGTGGTCATTAGGCTCCTCTCCAGACTATAAAAGGACTGCTTGTACACATGCCCCTCTTGCAGAAGTCAACACAGGAACGAATGTTGGAGAACATTTTTGTGAGCTTGGGATTGCTGCCCAAACTTGTCTGTGCCGGTTTGCTGCCAAGGACCTGTCTGTCTGTTAATTAAATGCCGTAACTTATCTTTGGCTGGGAGTGTGCTTTGGTGTGGAATGAGGGGGGTCAGAACATGTATGTATGTATGTATGTATGTATGTATGTATGTATGTATGTATGTATGTATGTATGTGACTTTGAAACAGCGAACAAACGTCTCAATGCAGGAAAATGTGATTTAAATATTTGATTCATTGCAAAGGTTACTCAAAGGCTGGAAATGGAGGGAGAAGACAGAATGGAGAGTAGGTTAACATGAGAAATAAACTTAAGAACCAAAATTTCTTAAGGCACAAATGGCAGTTATTTGACAACCAACAGATGCCCAGTTTCAAAACCAAAAAGCAGAGGATGAAAAAAAAAAGGAAGATATGGGAGAAACCGGCATTGAACTACTGCACTGTTATACTACAGCACTGTAATATAAAAATGGAATTGTACCCTTATGTTGGTAAAGGGCAAATCAGCTTTTGAAATAGATTCTTCTCTATCAGTGTTGTATTGAGAATCTCAGAGCTTTAAGGCAAGCACGGCCTTGGAGAAATCAACTCATATCTGTTGAATATCTGAGAAATTCTGAAGTTTTGCTAAAGAACCACACAAACTCTCCTTAGGCATAGAGCATTGAAGCCTGTATTTTATTACTAGTATTACTAATAAACTATTATTATTTTATTAATCCTTGCACAAATATGTTCAGTTTAGATATAAAATATATTAGCCTAAACTATCGTACATCAATATTCATGAACTGCTAATCTTTTTTATTGACACAAGCAATATTATGAGTCCTAAAATAATTCAAGTTAGAATAAGAAATTTTAATTTAAATGATGTTAATACCAATTTGAAAAAAACTCTTGCAACTTCATACAGTTAGAAGCCTAAATATTTAAGTTTGCAATCCTAGTTCTCATTTAAATCTAATTACAACACTGGCACACTTAAGTTCACTCACTGATTCCTTAAGAGTTCCACTGAAAAATGACCACTTAGAGAATTGCAAATGAGTTAATATCATGTTATACTTTCAAAAAGCTAATTATTCAACTAGTTAGTCACTAATTTATTGGACTTAAAAAATACTAAGTATTCTGGAATCAGAAAAGCTTATATTATTCTTTAAAAAAAAATGTCAACATATATAAATGCTTTAAAAATATTGTTATTTTAAAAAAATAATTTATTACCTAAGTATTAATAACAAGTTTTCTGAGCTAATTAATACAAAATCATCTAATGTATCCCATATTTGTAGATATCACAATTATCAATAATTTTATTAATTATTATATAATGAGCAATCCAATTGTGCATTTCAACATAATGTCACAACAGGATTTTCTACAATTTATACTGTAAATTGGAGTTATATCTTTACAAGCCACGCAAAAAAATATTTTAATTGCCCAAGAAAAACAAGGATGCAAGCATGAAGAAAAAGAAATGTTTATTTTACAATATAATTCCACTAATTCCATTTATATTTATAACTTTAATTCTTTAATTGTATTGATGGATAAATTATAAATCAAAGGTATTAATAAATAAATTCATTTCCAAACAATAAATGACTGTTTTAATTATAACATGTAAATATATTTAGGATCCTAAATGAGGCCACAAAATTCTATTGTGACTGATTAAGGCTTATTCAAAATGTTTTCTTTTTTCTTGAACGAAAACCTTCAGATATCCTTCCACTATCTCGACAGGTTTCAGTTGTAATTTCTGAAAAAAATAATGGTACAATGGTAGATTTTAACGTGTCTTTGAATGTATGTAATGAATGGAATACTATATAAAATTCAGCCCATTGGTTTTATTTTAAAGAACTATCACTTAAATATTTTAATGCAACAATGTGTGTATGTGTATGTATGTCTCAAACAAACAAAGGAAAAGAAAAAAGAGTAGCAAAATAAAAGATAAATTCAAGGGATCAAATAGTTCAGAACGTAACTCTGAAATGGCTGAGTAAAATAGGATTGAATAAATCTCATAATTTGTAATTCCAATTCTCAGAAATATGAAAATGATATCCTGGCTCATTAGTATATTGAACTTATAGGATATTGACTGGTGAACTTTGAAATATTAGAAAGAACCCAACTGGATCTAGCAGAATTCCAAGCAAATGCAATTTAATACTTGTTTTGTAAATTATCAAATCATAGATCTGGATGAAGAAAACCAAGACAAGGTTTTAGTGTTGAGTATTTGCTGCTCGCTGAGCTTGGTTGTTTACTTGCAGACATATAATTATCTGATTAAGTAATTGGGTAGATGTTGCTGAGAAATAGATATTTTTGGAGTTAGAAAAACACAATCTGAGATTTGGTGGCATGAATATTTGTGATATGACAAAGCTAAGGTTAATATAGATTTTAAAAATCATTATGTTGAATGTGCTATTCTGAGAATATGGAATGAATACAAATCTTGGTTGCATCTAAAACACCCTTATGGCTTTGAACAAAAGAAGCATTTTATACATGTAAATGCTAAGTATAAATGATTAACTTACGATACACTCGAATTTTTTCAAGGTGAATCTTTTGTTCTTTCTCTTTTCCTTTTTTTCTTATATGAATTTATTATAAAGATTCAAAAGAAGATAAGCAAGTAACAAAAGCTATATATAAGTTTTTGTTAGTTGTATCTTCTTTAACTTTTAATATTTTTAAAACATTGCAATAAAAATAGGATTAGAAATATTTTAATGCCTGTCTTACTTGCATTTTTTGTAGCAATAGAATCACACAGACTTATATACCGCTTCATAGTGCTTTACCACCCAACATATTGCCCCCAACAATCTTACAGAGTCAACATATTGCCCCTAACAATCTGGATCCTTATTTTATTGACCTTGGAAGGATGGAAGGCTATTTGAGCTAGTGAGAATTGAACTGTCAGTCAGCAGAATTAGCCTGTAATACTGCATTCTAACCACTGTACCACCATAGCTCTTAGCCATCTTACTGATCAATCATGGCTATCCAGAAAAGCAGGCTTTCTGAAATTTATTTAGATTATTTATTTTACATGCCACCCATCTCATTATTGATGCGACTCTAGGTAGTTTATAAAATGATTAAAAGATAATACAAATGATTAAAAGAAAAGTTAAATGGAAATGACAAACCAAAATGAGAGGAACCATAGAGGAAGGGATATTCTTTCTACCCTGTCACCGCCTACCTAGCAATACTGTAAGCACCTCTATTGGAGGCCTATTATATTATTATATTTAACAATCTTTTCATAATAGGGAAGATTTTAAAATATCATCTTCCTTCATTTTATGTATCAGTCATTGCTTATCTTCCAACCTGGAGAGCAATCTCTTTTCTGTAACTATTAAGAGTTTCCAGCATGTGATTATTAATTCATACATAATACAAATGCCCAGAAAACATGTTGAAATTATGTTTATACACTTCAGCCATAGCATGTATAATATAAATATGTTTTTTGGACAATATTTGTCAATGCAAAGGAACTGTCCTAGTACTAAAACCATACATAAAAGAGGTCATTTAAATTTATCCCCAGACCTACAAATTTGGCTTTAAAAATCCGCAGCTAATATTCTGCTTTGTAACCAATTATGATTTGTGAACAAGTTTGTTAGTGTGTTAATTTAAAGGGTATGTGACCATAAGGACTGCATGGCATTTGGATAATTCAGCTAGTTAATGAGTCTAATACTTTTTATGGAAAACTGCATCTTAATTCCCAAACTGGAAAGGTTGATGAGTCCATGATTCATATTGTTGCTACACACTGCATTCATTAAAGACATGGATATTAATTATATATAATCTTAAAAAGGAAAAAGAAGTAAGCTATGAGGAACAGAAGTTTATAGACGACTCGGTATTAATAAAGATTTAGAACAGCAGTCTCTTCTGTGTAAAAACTACAGCCATTTACTATTAATTAACTTAATTGATAACAATTACAACGATATCTGGCATTTTAATCATGCAAATATGTCTTCTGCTGTCAGAGCATAAAATTAAAAACAGCTAGGAGTCTTTCATTTGCAGTGCAAGCTGGAGAGGAAATTAAAGTAGGCCAAATAATAAATGAGTGATATATTCAATTAAAAAAAAATAACACAGATACGGATCAGAACGCTAAGAACAAGGTACCAAGATACTTTGGTACAAACATAAAAGATAACTATTTTTCCTACATTAATAGCGCTAGGAATGGACTTGGAAAGAATAAAGAGATTATTCTATTAGTTTAATATTTAGGATAAATATTATTTCTAAATATTAAGTAATAATACAACATATTTTGAGGGATTTAAAGAATATCAGTGAAGCACTAATTTGCATCTACTAATCCACATTATTTGTGGATGCAAATTATTAAAATATGGTACAGCTTCTCTTTCACTCACCATCTGTCTTGATTTTGGTGTTGACATAGTCTCTATCTGCCAAAGGGATGGACATCAGTGGTGACGGGAAAAAACTCCACTTCCATTTAGAGAACTTAAGAACAAAGAGCTGAGGTGGCGCAGTGGTTAAATGCAGCACTGCAGGCTACTTCAGCTGACTGTTATCTGCAGTTCGGCTGTTCAAATCTCACCGGCTCAGGGTTGACTCAGCCTTCCATCCTTCCAAGGTGGGTAAAATGAGGACCCAGATTGTTGTTGGGGGCAATATGCTGACTCTGTAAACCACTTAGAGAGGGCTGAAGCGGTATATAAGTCTAACTGCTATTGCTATAACTTACATGGCCCAAATTTACTCCAAAGCCGGTTCAACTATTTAGAGCAGTTTTAATGAGTTAGAGCAGGTGGAAGAAGAGGAAAGTGAATTGCTTTTGATAAAAGGAGGCAGAATCCAAAAATTGGTTAGTAATGAATACAAGTCTGAGAAAAAGGTGACTAGTTATAGACATAACAAGTGCATTAAAACATCAGAGATATCAATGATACATTTATGGGAGAAATTAATGAGAAGGAGAATACTGATTATGTTAATAAAGTATTAAATAATTGCAAAGCTCAAATGAAATAATTTAGTTGCGAAGCATGAGAATAAAACAGATGAAAACCATTTTTGAAATAATACAACAAGCAGATTGAGTGAGATTACAGAAGCAGCAGGCTGCAAGGATAGAATGAATTATAAGATTTTAAAAGTTATATATGTAATCCAGGGGTGGGTTCCAGCTGCTGCTACTGTCGGTTCGCTCAGGGGGGCACTGCACATGTGCTATGTGCGCTTGATGCACACTATGCGTGCATGCACAGTACTAAAAAAAAAGATGGTGGCACCGAGAAAACCGGCTCTGGGACATGGCAGGCCAGGTTACTACCTATTCTGCCAAACCAGTCCGAACCGATAGGAACCCATCTCTGATGTAATCAAAATAAATACCAATGTCCTCACTAAACATTCCCCAGATACTGATATTGATGACGCTAGGAGGTGGGACTTAGTGGTGGCACCTATGATGTGGAATATCCTCCACACTAAGGTGAGGCTGCCACCATCACTCTTGACTTTTGGAAGGTCTCTCAAGATCTGGTTGCACCATTAGTCCTGGTAACTCCAGGGAACTTGTGAACTTGTAAGGTGATTCTATTATTAACATTCCTCCAAACATTATTTTTTCTTTAGCCGTGATTTTTTTAGGTTTTAACACTTTTAGTGCAACAATAATTATTTTTTAGCTAAGTTATATAGTGCTCAGAATCACTTAATCTGCAACATGGCAGCTATATAAAATCAATCAATAAGATTGGGGAGTGGATTGAGTTCTGAGGTACTGCATAGAGGAGGGGCCACAGGCTAGCATCATCTAGAACCAACCCTAGAAGGAAAAGAAACTAGTACATATTGTATCCCCCTCCTCCTAATCACCAAAGCTGATCTACAAGAATATGATCATCTTTGTATTGAAAACCACTGAAAGATCAAGAACAGCTGGCATCAACATCTTACCCCTATTCCACTCCACCCAGAAGGGATTGATAAATCTGATCAATAGTGCAACATACTTAAATTTGAAATATGTAAGGGATCATGGTACTACAACTTTATTTAGGGTTGGCTGAATTAGCAATATGGATCAACTTTTCAACAATCTTTCCAAAAAAGGGGAGAGTGGAAACAAGATAAAAATTGTCCAATACAGTTGGGTATGCTAATGGTTTATTCAAGTAATACATCAAACAGAACTTGAATGCCAGTCTAAAATTATTAAGCTTATTTGTCTAGAGTTTTGAGTGCAAACTATATATTCATTATATGCTGGTTGTTTTGAAAGATTTCAACTCCATGCAACGTTTGCATTATAGTAGATTTATTCTGTAGCAATAAGATAGTGATGGATTTCTACCATGTGAAATCTAATCTCTACATCTTCAAGAAAACATTTTAGGGAAAGCTTATCTGTTTTTAATTAGTTCTGGAAAACAAGTATTCCTTATTCCTGTTTTGCTAGAATATGAGGCAAGAATAACTGCCAGGAATACATCTGTAAACAGAAAAGCTGGATTATCTATTTCCTGCACATCCACTGTTCATTCAAACAGAAAATGATTGTTTTATTATAACGTAAACATATTCACTTGTGGTTGATACAGTTGTACTGACTAATTAAAAATGAGCTGCTGTAATTAATCAATTTCAATGAATCTTCATAGCTTGAGATATTAATTCCTTTTTCTTTTATATCACACTGTCATTTAATATTCTTTTTGCTTCTAAATGAAAAATCAGTGAAGCTATGTTTCCTCCATATGAAGATACCGAAAGAACATTTTTTCCAATGCTTGGATTAAAGTCTAGCTTCCTTCAGTCACAATAATTGGACCCTTCCCCAATGCCTTATTCAAGAGGAGTACACAGTTAATAACTTTCACAATCACAACAGAGAATGATATCATTGATAGAATGTTGTGTGTGAGATACCACTTTACTTGGTATGATTCAATACTGGGACGAATATCAGCTTCCAGAACTTTTTGAAGATTTATGTGGCTTTGAAAACCAAAATGAAGCCATGACTCCAAGTTCATGAAACATAACACAAAGTGTTACACTTATAGATATCAATCAAAATAGCAGATTAGTTTTGGGAGATCTCTAATGAGTAGGTGCATTTTGGAGATACTGTATATACTCAAGTATAAGCCTAGTTTTTCAGCCCACTTTTTGAGCTGAAAAAAGCCGCCTCGGCTTATACTCGAGTCAGTGAAAAATTTGCCCGAAATGGAGGAGAAAAAGGGGCGGGGCCATGCCGCTGGGTGACGCTCGTGAATGGCCCAGCGCCCCTGAGTTTCCCCTCCCTCTGTGTCAGTTTGCCGCGCAGCGTGCACCGCACCATCCCCCCTCCTCACGTTCTAATGTAATGGAGGGCTATCTTACGATTCCCCTTCCTCCCCCTCCTGCCGCTCTGCAACGATGTCCCACCTCCTCCTTGTTATGGCAAGCAGCCACATAGCGATGTCCCACCTCCTCTGGTACAGTGATCCAATGATAGGAATCACTGTGCCGTGTGTCATAGGAGGCGGGACATCATCATCACAGCGGGACATCAGCATCATGAGGTGAGTGAAGTATTTCATTGAATACACCGGTATTGTGTGATAATAATTTGTTATGCAGAGCAAATTTTTACAATGGCTACTGTATATTTAATGGGCACAGGCAGGCTGTATATGTTATTCAATGGGCAATGGCATTATTGGTATCTATTTTTATTTTTGAAATTTATCGGTAGCTGCTGCATTTCCCACCCTAGGCTTATACTCGAGTCAATAACTTTTCCAGTTTTTTTGTGGTAAAATTAGGTGCCTCGGCTTATATTCGGGTCGGCCTATACTCGAGTATATACGGTAGCTAAAATTGTATTGATATAGTAAGATATACAAGAAATGCATTATTCTGTAGATGGAGATATAAAAATCAGTACAAGATATTGCCCACATATGCCAAAAAACAATAAAAAGGGATTTGTTCTCATACTGTGCACAATTTGGCACTTCTAATTTCACATATACACTCACTAAAATTTTTATGTTGGTATTACTGCACTATAATAAAGTATGATGAAGAAAGTAGGGCATTTTACAAAGAAGTGAAAGGGGTATAAAATCAGGGGAAAGAAATCAGATTCTATCAAACTAATTAATATAAATCTAAATAAATTGTCTGTGAGACTTAAATACATCTGCTTGCTCTGTCAGTAATGGTTTGAATGAAACTTGACTAGAAACAGTTCAGATTGCTCATTTATACATGAAGACTGACAAATTGAGCATCCATATTTCCTGGAGGTATATTTTACATTACAGAATTTTTATCTGTGTGTGTTTCCTGATGTGTTCTGTGTTGTGATTACAATTTTGCAAGGAATTTTCTTGGTATTTTAAAAGCAGTACACTATGCATCTACTTGTTGGCCAAGAATGTTTCAATTTGACTTCGGTCAAATCACCCAATTGAAGTAGATTTGCCAACTGAAGCAGAGATCTGGCTTGAAGCAGGAAATTGAATAGGTGTCTTTGAAACACTTAACAACCCTTTCAGCTAGTTCATATATTTTTTTACTGTGGCTAGGGTTTTTCCAGACAATATGCTGTGTTCCAATCTCATTTCCAGCTAAAATGGGATTGCATGATGGGATGATCTCTCTGATATTGTTATGAGTCACCAACCAAATAGTTTAATATCTTATTGGGTTCTATGTCTATTAAATTCTTTTGGGGTGGAAATACTAACATTATTTTGGGCTTCATTCACTTTTTCATCTTGAAATGTAGCCAATCATGAGCTTTGACTTTGCTTTCTCTTGTGCTTACAGATTGTGACATTTCTATGCTGATTTTGCAACACAACCTGGAGCTCAGCTCTCAGCATTCTAATGATGGGCTCAGGGCTTCCTTTACTTTCATGTTTTGTATAATTTGGGCCAAGATGAAAACTCTTGACAATTACGGAACGAATGCCAGGATAACACAGAAACAGGACTGGAGTGTAATGCTACAAATGCTATTTTCTTGGTGCCAGATTTTTTTTTTCTCTTGGCTTGCCTATCTCACTGTGCCATTCGCTTCTGCTGCCTCTTTGAGCTAATTAACATAGAGTATTGGCAGCAAGAGGGACTCCAGATGCAATTGAGTCCTGCCAGTGATAAGTGGGACCTTTCCAGGAAGGACCAAGCTTGCCAATCAATTATGCTAACCTTCCTAGCATCCCAGTGATCAAAATTATAATACCTTACAAGAACAAGTCAGTAGTCTTTCTTCCAAGTCCTCTCAGAACATGGTTTTCCCTGCCTAGCAAGCTACCTTACTTGAGTCGGTACCATGGAGATCCTTACCAGATTGCCTCAAACCTGTCAACTATCAACATTGTAATTGGAGAGTGGGGGGGAGGGGAAAGATAGAGCTTATTTTTAAAACCAATTTTTAAAAATTATATTTTTGCATGGGAGTAGCACAACTTCAGCATTAAGTCAAATAGATTAGATACACACACATGTACATATTCTTTTACTGGGTAATTTGGAGACAAATTTTGGGGCATGGGTTAAAAATCAAGATATCTTTTTTGAAGAAGTGGCAAGGAATGTTTCTAATTCTGCTACAAAAAATAGATTTTGGTTGGACATTAGGAAAAGTTTCTTATGCTAAATGTCTATGGAAATTCTTAGTAATCCAGGTCATAGTTGTCTCAAAGGTGCTTTTTTCAAAAGGCAACTGGCCTGTTTTTGTGAGGAAGAAGAAAAACACATTTTGTTTCTCATCCAAGAAGCAAAATGATGTGAGGCAAAACTGCTTCTTCCTAAAAAAAAAAAAAAAAAAAAAAAAAACATAGTCCAGTTGCCTTTTAAAAAGCACCTTTGAGGTTCCTTATGCTCAGACAATGGAACACATTGCTGTGGAAATAGATGATACTTTGCTGGAAGTATTTATAGAAATGAGAAGACTGTGAGAAACGCTTTAGTGATGGATTCTTGCCCAAAGCATGGGATTAGACTACATAATACCCAATGTCTTTTCCAAACCTTCTATATGAATTTACATTTTCCACCATATGTATTTTTAAGCTTTATATATTTTTATTCATTCGTTTCTTTGTTTATATTTCATCTTTCTAAGTCACCCTTCAAGACGGGCTATATATGTATATTCTTTATTTATAATTAAACAACTCATATTTAAGGAGTAACCTGATCTGTCAATATATGCCCACTGTTTTCTCCATTACAATCTGATAGAAACTGGGATGTGATTAATCTGGAATGCTTCGAAGGAAAATGTCTCAAAGATGCTACAGAACTTTCAGTATAGTCTCTATTTTTTCTGTAACAATATGTGGAAAATGTTTAAAAGATGTGTTTAATAGGATATCTGTATAAATAGCCTGCTTGCCATTTTAAGTAAAGGGAAAAAGTTTTGTTTATGAAAAAGCCTACAAACCAGTCCTCCCTTAGCATTTTATGTTATAGGTTTCTCTTTTTCATTTCTATTTTATTCAGCCTGACCTTCTCTGATCATAGCAATTGAGTTCAAAGGACTATAGGAAATAATCTCTTGATTTGGTCTTACTAAGCCTTTCCTGTACTAAAGTCCTTGATTAACAAGCAACTCTGAGTCAACTGGATACATTTTTATCTAGCTAACACTACCCTTCTTAACTTTGTTTACACATGAAGAATGAGTCTTTAAAAAAGAAAAATCAAAATTATTGCAGAAAGTCTAATCGGTGATTAGAGCTGTCAAACATCATATGCATTATGCTTTCTTCACAGAACAACAGATAAACAGATAGGAAGAATTAGGCACTGCTGGATAAAACAAAAATCCACCAAAGTCCTATGTTTCTAAACCTGAGATCTTCTGGCAAGATATAACAAATTAGTGGCAAACTCTTATCAAAGAATATGCCCAAGAAACAAGAGCTGGTGTCTAACTCTTGGGTAATTCAAGGTTATGAACTGCAAAATGTATTTCAGTGGGCACAACTTTGAACATAAGAAGGGTCTCCAAGGTGACTTTGTAGGCACTCATTTGTCCACTTAGACTTTTCTCAATGCCTGAAAGATTCCATGCTGAGCCACTTCTATATAAAATACATGAAATGTAAAGTTGGTATGCTGCAAAACAATATCATATGTAATCCCAAAAATATTTCTGGGCCCATCACAGGATGGGGGGAAAAATAAGACAAAAGAATGCTGGGTTTGAAACTGTCACCACTTGTTTTGAAATATTGCATCTTATGTGAAACCTTTTTCTCTTTTAATTTACTCCTTAAACATGACTTGCATAATCATAAGTAAAGAATATCTGTCTGTCTGTCTGTCTGTCTGTCGCTCTCTCTCTCTCTCTCTCTACCTACCTACCTACCTATTTTGACACTGTCCAGATGGGTGGACTGGTTTGTAGGCTTTTTCAAAAATAAAACTTTTTCTCTTTGCTTAAAATGGTGAGAAGGATATTAAAAGACAATTTCTAACTTAGCACTGCTCCAAGCTTTCAAAAACCTTTTTTGAAAATCCAATATAAAAGAATTATCCAAGTCACTCTTTTGGTTTATTATTTGCAATTGTCTTTTGATTTTTAAAGCGGCAAACAATTTGTTCTGTTATGAGACACATTTTTCCATGTCATTCTTGTAGTCTGTCATTTGTAGATCTACTTTCAATACTATCCCAGCCTTGGTACATAAAACATTCCTGTTCTGTCATTTTTTTCAAAAATTCTTTTGACAAAGTCTATTCAGAAGAGCAAACATCACTTCTGACATTGTTGATATTAACTTCTCCTAGGCGCTGCTTGGAGAGTCCAAGCATGAGTTAACTTCAGCTTGCTGCCCAAGGACTGAGTTAAAATTTTGTGTAGCCACGCCTCTTGTTCCTTTTGGAGGCCAGTTTAAAAAACTCAGTCACCCTAAAAGGAGGTAGTTTGGGGAGCTCCAGTACTTGAGCAGCAGAATTGGACTCTCCAAATAGTATAGTGATAGTGTAGCCTTTATTATTTTTGTCTTAGCTTTATTAGAGTGTAGATTCATTGCAATTTAGAACAATTTTTTCCCCATTTTTTTTCTTCTCATCGCGCGGAGCAGGCTGCTCGGAGCACAGCTGCCTTCTGTGATTATCGCAGTTGAGGCACCACCAGGGGGGGTTCGTTCAGCAGCTGCTGACAAACCCTGGAGCAGGTAGGAAGCTAGGAGAGTCCCAAAAACCGTTGGAGGACTTCCTTCTTGCTCCAGAGGCTCCTCTGAGCTCTCCGGATTGCTGACAGTCCCCGTCGTTTGCTCCAAGCCTTACAGTGGCCATTTTGAACAGTTTATTTTGGCATGTCTTTTCCTCTGGGGCTGTTTTTATTGCCGCTGTCTGGCTCCACAGCAGATCGCTGCCAGGAGGGGTATTAACTCAGTGACCTTGCTCCAGGCTGCCAGATAGGTCTCCTCCTCCCGAGGAAAAATTATCTGAGCAGCTGCAGGGTGTTTGGCTGTGTCTTGGGCATACCCTGCTTTAAAAATTGGCACAGATCTGCAGGCACTATGGACATTCTCCGATAGGCACCATTTTGTTCCTGCTTACACTCTATTTCCTTAGGACAGTGACTGATCTAGTTGGCTCTCCAATCACCTTTCCTTGACTCCTGGTGGCACAAATCCTCAAGGAAAGACTCTTTTATTGTGCCCTGATTCTTGACAATGGCCAGCAACAGTAGAGCTGAGGACATTGAGCACGCAGGTCCTTCCACCAGTAGGCGTAGCAAGCCCAGTCCTGCTACCAAGAGTGAGGCTGCTTGGTGTTTTCTTCAAAGGGGAAACAGCCCAAACTTAAGAAGGTATCCAAAGCTGCTGAAAAAATTGCTGAGAGATGCCAAAGGGCCCTGGAAAAACAATTTCAAAAAGCCCAAAGGCTTGCCAGGGCGCCTTCTCCACCTGCGGAGGCTTCTGCAGGACCTTCCCTGCCCAATTTCCATCAGGATATATCACCATCCCTGGCAGAGGAGGGGGAGCTTTTTGCCTGACCCATCCAGGGTGTCTCCAAGATCCCTCAGTCCATCCCTGGTTGAGGATTCGATACATGAGGTCTGTTACCTTATTGAAGAGGAGGACTTTCCATCCCTTAGGCCTAGAGCCAAGGCCCATTGCTAATCTGAGGACCAAGGTCCTGACCTGCCCCAGGAGATGAAAGAGGTTATCACATGCATAATATCTCAGGGGATTGCCAAGGGCATTCAACAGTTAGGCCAAAGCCTGCCTTGCCAGGACATGCGGCCCCAGTTCCAAGGACCAGCCAGGGAGGGCCCCATCTCCTGTATTTTCTGCTGTCAGCGAAGAGTCTGAGGTGAAGGAGGGTGGCCAGGAGGCCCCAGAGTTGTCGGAGGATGAAAACCCTGCCCCTGACATGCCTGCCTTCTCGGGTTTATTCAAACCCTCAATGTTCAAGGCTATTCTCACCAAAGCCAGAGCATCCACCCAAATGGGCACCCCAGAGCAGGGCAATAAGGAGGCCACTGGATCTCAGGATCTAAGCACCGGTCTCTTTAAGGAAACTACCCCATCCCAGGAATTGATTCCAGCCCCTCAGCTCTTCCTGGATGTCATCCAGCATCAGTGGGCACAACCCGGGTCCATGGCCAATCCCAGTGTGGTGGACAAGAAGCTCTACTCTATGGAGAGCAATATTTGTCGATGATCCCATACTAGCCTTAACCTCCAATTCGGTGCTTCCAACTGACCTGCTGGAGGGCCTCAAAGCAGAGGATAAAAAAGCAGAGAAGGCCTGTTACAAGGCCGACCAGGCTACTGGTGGCCATGAGGGCTTCTTCCTCCTCTTCTTTTTTCAACAGGGCATCCCTTTTCTGGCTACATAAATTGCAATCCAAACTGCCAGCAGGCAACATTAGATTGCGCCAGGATGTCAACAAAATTATTGCAGCAGTTGAATATTCAGCAGATGCTTCAATCAATGCCACTACTTTTGTCAAGAGCTCTAGCTTCCAACGTGACTTTGCGCCATCTGCTGTGGCTCCGCCACTGGCAGGCAGACATGAAGTTGAAGTGGAAGCTTGCTTCTGCTCCCTTCAAAGGGGGAAAACTCTTTGGGGAGGACTTGGATTCGCTCTTAATAGAATCCAAAGACGAGCGCAAAATCTTGCCATCAGTTACTAGGAAGGCTGACCGCAAGGATCACTCTTATTTTCATAGGCAGTCCTTTCAGTATGTGGATCCCCCCCCAGCTGCCTCTGTGGGATTTAATCGATCCTATCCCCAGGTGCAGGATTGCACCCAAGATAGGGCATCCTTTAGAGACAAGGGCATACAATAGCAGGCCAACCACAGGTCCTTCTGAGGGGGATTTTCCAACTGCCCCTTTCGTAGAAATAAGTGACCACCAACCCTCCCATAGGTGGATGTCTCCAACTCTACACCATTCAGTGGGAGACAACGACAACTGATGCGTGGGTCCTGAACGCCGTCCATCATGGCCTCACCCTAGATTTCCTCTT
Source organism: Thamnophis elegans (assembly GCF_009769535.1). NCBI lineage: Eukaryota > Metazoa > Chordata > Lepidosauria > Squamata > Natricidae > Thamnophis > Thamnophis elegans. The sequence goes on along the minus strand of NC_045547.1, from coordinate 40,545,829 downwards.
CCTTCCTCTGAGAACTTTTGTCCGATGCCTAATCCAAAAATCCAATCTCAAACAACAGCTGATGCAGGGAAAGATCTGACATTTACTGGACATAGTGGCCATAGAGCAGGTTCTAGTGGGCCAAGAGTGAAGGGGATTCTACTCTATCCTCTTCCTGGTTCCAAAGTCCTCGGGAGGGTGGAGAGCTATATTGGACCTCAAGAAGCTCAACATCCATCTGGCATACAAGTGCTTCAAACTGCAATCACTTCATACCATATTGGGTTGCATCAGGCAAGGCAACTCCTTAACATCAATTGACCCGAAGGAGGCGTATTTACACATCCCCATTCACCCAGCACACCACAAGTTCCTGAGGTTCCAGTTGGCAAACAAACATTATCAGTACAAAACTCTCTCCTTCGGCCTGTCATCAGCCCCCAGGACTTTTATCAATTTCCTCGCTGCAGTCGCAGCGCATCTCCGATCTAGTCCAGTGAGGCTCCAGTGCTACCTGGATGACATTCTGATACAGGTGTCATCCATGGCTCAAGCACATTGAGACCTCAACACCACTATTTGCACGCTCCAACGGCACAGATTCTCTATCAACCTGGAGGAAAGCCACTTGTCACCAACCTCCAGAATCCAACACCTGGGCATGGTGATCGACTCCACAATCTGCAGGTCTTTCTCATGTAAGAGTGGGTGAACAGCATCACATCCCTGGCATGATGGGTCCATGCATTTGGATCATCATCCATTGTGACTTTATCCCAATTGTTGGGGAAACTGATCTCATGCATTGCGGTAGTTCCCTGGGCACGATTGCATGCACGGGAACATCAGTGGTTCCTCCTTCCAATTCAAAGATGCAAAGCCAGCAATTTCCAGAGGGTGGTACAAGTGCCCCCAAGGGTGCTTTGATTGCTCATGTGGTGGCAGTTGGCGGAATTGAAGAAGGGGTCCTTCTTCAAGGATTCAGAGCACCTCATCACAACAATAGTCACCAGTCTGTATGGCTGGGGCACCCACCTACAAACACACATGACACAGGGCATATGGTCAAGAGTGGAGCTCTCCCAAAACATAAACTGGCTGGAGCTCAGAGGCCAC